>NC_092821.1:138944458-141491958 GCF_023375885.2 Dermacentor andersoni
TTGCAAATTTCGGTGCCAAAAGAACGCTCCACCGGAAGTGTTCCGGGGTCGCATACTGTTACTGCACCTCTGTTACGCAAGCACTAGTTGTTGCCACATGTCGGATAAAAGGGCCTATTCTTTTCCACATTTCACGGTCGGCCGATCCCGTTGATAACGCAGGACTTCCCCTTTTGCATAGTAAACGCCTTACAGCAACAGATTCCTAACAAGAGTCGCCCGCCAGTTTCCCCGGTGTAGCAAAGCACGCACCTGGCTGTAATAGCCCTAAGAGGGCTGACAGTATGAATGAATGAATGAATGAACTTTTACTTGCCTCTCTGCCGCGTTGTTTGCGTTCCGTTCCACGTCAACGTGCGAACGCACCACTCTTTATCGCTGTAGCGCACAGCCTGAGTTTACGGACGGGACCGTTAAAAAAGAGAGGCGACACGTCGACGCGTGGCACACGACAGCCACGCGTCGTGTGTCGTCTCTTTCTTGTGCACTGCGTGTGTGTTTTAGGACGTGGGCTACTGCAATCGCGAACCGGCCATAGCTCGGACGAAGCCGTCGTTGGTGTACACCGTCCTTGGCCGCCGACTTCTCCTAGCGTACAGACCGAATTTACGGGCAGGGCTGAGAAAGAGGCGACACGTCGACGCACGTGTCGCCTCCTTCTTCTTCCGGCGTGTATGTTTTAGGACGTAGACTGCAGTAATCGCGCACCAGCTTTAGACGAAGCCGTTGGTGTATATACCGTTCCTGGCCGCCGACTTCTCCGCCGCCCGTCCCAGCAGCAGGTCCTCGTGCGCCGGGGGCAGGTCTCCCTGGAGCAGCTGGTTGGCCGCGGCGAGCACGGCACGGGCTCCCAGGCGACCGCTGCGCCCTCCGTCGGCTGCGTGGAACACCGAGTGCAGAGCTGCGCAGAGATTGGTTCACCGATTGATTGTGAATGATCGGTCGACTGAGTTTGATATTCGAAGCATCGTATAGGGGCTGTGACATGCACGCTGTTACCCGCCGTGGTTGCTCAGTGGCTATGGTGTTAGGCTGCTGAGCACGAGGTCGCGGGATCGAATCCCGGCCACGGCGGCCGCATTTCGATGGGGGCGAAATGCGAAAACACCCGTGTACTTAGATTTAGGTGCACGTTAAAGAACCCCAGGTGGTCGAAATTTCCGGAGTCCTCCACTACGGCGTGCCTCATAATCAGAAAGTGGTTTTGGCACGTAAAACCCCATAATTTAATTTTTTTTTCATGCACGCTGTTATAAAGGGCACCGAGTTAATTTTGGCTATACGTGACGATATCTTACTCGCACGACGTTTTCGCCATCTATTATTTCCTGCTTCAACTGAAGGACTTCGACCTCCAAACCTTATAAGAAATACTAGGGAACCTCAAAGCGCCCTATCTGATTTACTAAAGCAGCTTTTCTAGGAACCAGTATCGGTTTCCAGGAGGTCACGTGTCATGACGCAGAAAGCGGTCACGTGGGAGCGGAACACAGCGACGTTTTGCACTCACTCCGCTTCTTTGGGTCGTTTGCTATGCTGCTACACCGGGCCTCACACCCATGGTAGCAGCACAGCGGACGACAGTGCGAGCCAGAGCGAATTTGCGATTCTGGTCGTTGTCAAATTCCGCGACGTTATCGAATTCGCCATCTTGTCGGCTCTGATTGGCCCGGAGGGCTGCTTATACGGCCTCCCTGATTGGCTCAAGGTGCCGCCTTTACAAAATTTGACAATATGGCGGCAATTTGACGACGTCTTGACCAGCACCCCGTCTGCAAAAACAAAAGAAAACGTCGCCGCGTTCTGCTCCCACGTGACCAATTTCTAGTCGTGACTTGACACGCACTCCTCTTAGTGCCAGACATCGAAGAGCGCCGCATTTCCGCATCACCATGAGAAAGCAATAAGAGAATACAGCCAAGAAAAATATACGAAAAAAAAAGTCCGTCATTACAGAGACGTTGCTTGTTCGTAAACGTTTTGCCATTCAGAGAATACCGAGTTAGCGGCAAAGTTTACGTAAGCGGCCGCGTTGATAGCGCCAATTAACCAGATAGGATAAAGATAAGTTTTTACAGTGGCCAGCTATTATGTTACCTGGCTGCTGGTGTATGAGTGTCTGTGTCCCCACCCCCTTCTCGTTCTCCAGAGAGCCGGTATACCGCAAACGGCCGTTTACGGGTTACCGGAGCCATAGACGGCGGTGACAGCACTGGTAACAACACTTTGTGATGCTTCGTCCAGCTAGGATGCATTCGAAACATTTATTTTTGTGTGTTTAAGTGAGCGTTATTTATCGAAGGAGATTCACAAGAGGAGTGCATTTTAACGTTTACACGGCTGCCGGTACTTTACGGTTGCAGTTGGGTAAAATATGGTAGGTCACTGCAGTATTAGTTTTGTGTACTCTGGTTACGCACTGCGTCACAAGATGACGCTACCAGTGTTGCTGCTGCACGTCCGGTAACCCGGTATACCGTAAAAAAAGTTTACGCCCCTAAAGTGGACAAGGGTGTTAATTGTCATACAGTGTATTCCACAAACGGTATGGTGTTTGCCGACAAGATAAACCTCTCGAGTGTAGGTTTCGTACGTTGATTACCATTATACAGAGTCTCAAGGTGTAGCCCGCTGTAAAGGTTCGTGGAGATGCCGCGTTTTCGCAAAGTCTCAAACAAATCAAGACCAAGGGAAGTGACGGCATCGTTTGGTCGATGCGGGCTGCATCTGCGAGCGGTGACGCGTCCGCCAGCAACCCAACCCGTCAGCTGTTCTTTTTTTCTTTCTAGCACGCCGTCCGGCCCCACCACGACGACGACTCGCTTGCTCAACAGGCGCGTTGGGCGCCGGCTTCCCGGGGCCTCGTTGCGAGACTCCCGAGGAATTTCCGTGTCCGCCGCCCGCGTCGTGTAAATGCGTTTCGACACGTCTCGTGAGTCACGCGCTTCCTCGCGTATAACGTCAACGGCGCGCGACGCCCGCGTGCTATCATGCACATCGTGGGCATGATTGTTTACATGACAGATCAGAAACTGGCTGGTCGGTTGATTTGTTGGTTGATTAATTGGATTGATTGATTGATGATTCGTTAGGTTTAACGTCCCAACGGAACACTATAGGGCTATGAGAAACGCCATACAATGGTGAAACCCGGATTAATTTTGGCTGCCTCCTTCCCGTTTTTCTACATTTAAGAATAAAGTAATAATATACGAGTTTGACCGCCAGGGTTTGTCGACGTGCACTTAAATATACTATATAGGCGGGCGTCTTAGCGTTTCTCTCTCACCTAGATCCGGTCGTCGAACTCGTGAATCGAACTCGCAACCTCGTGCTCAGCAACCGCGGCGGTTGCAAAAAGAAAAAAGAGCACGGTATTACTGTAGCGGAGAAAAATGTAGACCAAAACATCCCTTTGTTGAAGTTCGCGACCCGACATCAGTGCCATTGCGCCAAGATTGATCTCGAAGTACACAGTTTCTGGTATTTGGTCTGGTTTAGCGCTAAGAAAGCTCTCCAAACCTGCTAGGTTAAAGCCTCGATTAGGTTGGTGGGGAAGCAGTTCTTCATCTATAAATAGTTAGACAGGTAGAGGCGCTCCCAAGTTTTATGACGTCACGGGGATACTACATGTGACGGGAACTCCAAGAACAGCCGCGTCGCCAATGCCCTTTCGTTTTTGTGCATCGGTTCTGACGTGTACCAAGCCACGGCTGAAAGTATCACTTCGGAACCCTATAAGCCGCGACCCATACATAGCAAACACTGACCTAACAAACATTGAGATAACTTAATTGGAAGCGGGGAACACCACGCACACGGAAGAATTTTATGTAAATATGTGTTACAGCGTTGTACGATGCTACTCAAGATGACGAGCTGCGAAGCAAGAAAAAGAAAAACAATCTCTGATCGCGCGAAGTGTCCACTTATCGACGATGCACGCAATTGCTGTACGCACCACTGACAAAGACAAGGCGGGCTAGTTGGCGCGTTGTTTCAGGGCCGGGGTAATATTTAACGATATCCATTCCTATTCCTTTCGTTCTCGTGCTACGGCAGTGGTCCGAGCTGTAGTATACTATCGATCCGCCTACGTTATCGCGAGGAACGGTCCGCTGTGAACGGTCAGCGATAAGAAAGGAACATAATCGAGCGAATGGCATCGCTATATCATACCGAGGGTCCAGATTTGTGTGAAAGCTTGCAACTGTGTGCAGCAAAGTTTCGGTTCATATTCAGCGCCTTGTGGTGGGGCCTACGCTCTTTCTGTCCCGCGGATCCACTACGAATCGCAAAATAAAAAGAGAAAAAGCGCGGAGACCATTCACGAATGATTGCCAATGTAAGCGAATAACCGAACTAAGCGATAAAGCCATTTGCTTTGTCAAAGGAAGGATGCGCTCGAAGGTGTACTTTAGTTCCAGCGAAGGTGTGTAGGTATCGTTTGTTGCTTGATCGCATTGTTCCGAGATGATCAAAGCCGTGGACTGTAGCAAATGTGCAAGCGGTATTATACAGGATAGCTACGCACTTGTAAGCCGACTCGTCATCCGCGTGTTGACTCAAGCGGCGCTAGCGCCGTCGTGGGAGGCGGTGCCATCCTCCTCTCCCGCCGGCCCCACAGGGGGAGAGGGCGCTGAGAGAGGAGGAGGAGGACGCAAGAGCACATTTTGCATCGGCGCCTTTGTTGTAGCGGCGCCGAAAGTCCGACCACCAAACAGGAATGCCAACGAAAGAGGCAAAGAAAGCATATATATGTGAGACAAGGCCGAGAAAGCCGTGATCATGATGATGATGATGATAATTGTCAGCTATGGCGGATGCAACGTGTGTGTGGCACACGCGTTGCGTGGTCGATAATGCAAGGTCACGCCGACGTTACTCACGGCTCCGACCTTCGGACGCGACGAGCCGCTACAGGGTTGTGGCTCGAAAACGCTTGAGAGCTTGCTGACGCGAGTCTCTTAACCATACACGGACTGACGTGCAAGTTGATCTGCAGGCGTGCACGTCCCACGTGATTGAAACGCTCCTTCTTCTTCTTAACGGTGAGTCCTCACAGCACGGCACATAACCACGATTGGAATTGGCCTAGTAGCGAGATATTAAACGAATCCGCGAGCTAATGCCACACATGTTCGCGCACACGCAAAAAAAAAAGCAATAAACACGTAACAGAAAGAAGGGGAACTGGTGCATAATCGCAGTAAAATTAGGAAATGCGTAAGTGTTTCAAAGAACACGTGACAAAAGAAGAGGTTAAAGAACAGGTATTGCAGTTAACACAGATGGCAGCACATTTTGTTCCCTCCATTTTTACTTAAAGGGACACTAAATTTTAATATTAATTCAACGTGGACTGTTGAAATACCACCCCAGGAACCTCGAAACGCTTGTTTCATGCGAAGAAGAGACTTATCTTAAGAGAAAATGCGTTCTGAAGCGTCCGCGTACTTCTAGCGCAGTTCAAATCACCCGCCCTCCGATCGAGGAGTATTGACGTCATGGTCTCATAGTGACGTTGCGCCGTCGGTGAGTAAAACGGCGCCCGCAGACGGCGCTACGACTTTTCTGCGCAAAACGCAAACGCGCGGCCAGAAACAGAGCCAAGACAGAGCCTACAGCAGCGCGAAAGCGGAACTATGGTGGCTAGCGGAAGGGAAAGCGTGCGACGATAAGCTAGCGTTATCAGCATAGAACAGTTTACACCCTTTGGAGTGCCCCTTCTGATAACGCGCGTGCCGTTCGTTACTGGAAAGTTCCGGGCTCGCAGCGTTAAAGAAAGGAAACGCATCAAGGCAGATGACTATTATCGTTGTGTGGCAGAAGGGGCACGCCAAAGGGTGTAAACTGTTTTTAGAGTGTAGGAAACATCAATACCCAAGAAAGTGGACGAGGAAACGGCGCTGCGGTAGCTGAAATGGTAGAGCATCGCACGCGAAATGCGAAGGTTGCACTTTCTTGGGTATTGATGTTTCCTAGTAGAACCCTGGGAGTGTTAGCCAGCGCCACCACTCCCAGGGTTTTATACTACTTCTCTCTTATAAGCTCTCTACCTGTACCACGTGACCGGCTTCCCACTCTGACGCCCCTGATGCGAACGCATTAAAACTTCGTGCGTGCAGAGACCATCGATGCTACTCGCCGCGTTAGCCCATTGATGACTATGCTATGCACTCTTAAGCAAAACTACACCCTTTTGCCACACAACGATAATCGTCATCTGTCTTGTCCGCATTTCCTTTCTCTAACGCGGCGATCCCGGTACTTCCAGTAACGAACGACATGCGCGTTATCAGATGACATAGCATTGCCGACAGGAAAGTAGCGGGCGCGGTGTTTTCAAGAAAGGAAACGCAAGCAAGGCAGATGACGATTATTGTTGTGTGGCAGAGGCACACCCCAAAGGGTGTAACTTTGCATAAGGGTGTACCGCGTGCGTCGGGAGGCCCGCCGTGGTGGCGGCGATGCATGGCGTTGGCGCTGCTAAGCACGAGGTACGCCGGATCACAGACCCGCGTATCACGGCGGCTGCATTTCAATGGTGGCAAAATGCGAGAATGCCCTTGTGTGTCGTGCATTGAGTGCGCATTAGAGAATCCCAAGGTGGTCGAAATTAATCCCGAGTTCCCTCCTCCACTAACTATGGCTTGCACTTCACCTCCTCCACTAACTATGGCTCGCGCTTCACATAACCGATCGCGGTTCTGATACGCAGTTTAAACCCCCAGAATTTAATTTTACGCCCGTCTCAATGAATATCGAGAGAGAAAAAGCTGTTCGCTTTAAAATAAAACGAGGCACTGCAGCAGACGAGAAAGCGCCTCCTAACTGCCACTTGCGTGTTTTTGTTCGCCGTGCTTATGAAGTACTTCGCGCTGTATATCTATGATGCGTATTCTGAATCAACTCGCGAACCAGCCCGCCTGTCCGCGTTGACAGTGGAGCGGATGGAGTAATGCATACACTGAGTAGGCGGCCACAGTCGCGGAGAACACGGTACACGCAAGCGAGTGCTCGAAAAACAACGCCCGGCGGAGGGAATCGCACTCGATCCCGCGGCGTCGGTGGCAACGGGACGGGACGGGCGACGAACGACGCTAATTGGGTGAAGGAGGAGGATGCGGGGGGGATATGGCTTTCGCCGGATCTCGGGGTCGTAGCTCCGTGTCAACGCTCCGCGGTGACCTCTTCCTGCTCCTCCTGTAGTTCTGTGCAGCTTCCGGAGAGGCCGGCTTCTTCGTGCGAGCAAGCACCACACATATGTGGTTCGATCGACGAACCGTCTGGAATCGGCTGATCTTTATCTACGTATAGAGTGCACTGGACGCTAGCTCGGCGATGGAGCCGAGCACGAGGTCGCGGGAGCGAATCGCGGCCGCGGCGGCCGCATTTCGATGGGGGCGAAATGCAAAAAACGCCCGTGCCCTGTGTAACTGGGGGCACGTCAAAGGTCCCATGGTTGTCGAAATTAAATCGAAGTCCCACTCTACGGCGCGCGTCATACTCAAATCGTGCTTTTGACACGTAAAACCATAGAATTCATTCGTTCGGTGATGGAGGCCATGAGGCTAAGAAATCTGTAATTGGAACGACGTCTTAGACGGCAGCGGCAGTCCAAGCTTGTAAGACGAGGCGTCACGAAAAGTAAACGTTTGCAAGCTGCCGTCACGCACTGGTGGGTGAACTCGGTGGAAAAAAGCCTTTCAGAACAAGTTGACAGGGTGAAAAAAACGTGTCTGCTGTCTGACCAACGTGCCTGCGTGGTGTTTCAGCATCGCTAATTAGTGAAACGGGAAACGCTAAAATAAATAACTGATCGCATGCAACCTCCAAGATGGAGGTCTGCTGTCATGCCCCTTATGTACACACCGCGTGTCCCACAACATCGTGAAAGTCGCGGCCGAAGGCTTATAGGGGTGTATAATATATAGCGTCCCTAGCAACATTGCTGGATCATCATCAAGATCATCGTCATCATCATATTGTCACGTAGTAGTGACGGTGAAGAAAGCAGCAAAACTGGGAATGACGAAACTAATCGTTTTATTGGGCGAACTTGTGCCCTAAAAAAAACACGCTGCACTCAAAGAACGGCGACAGCGACTAACACAGTCGGCGATCGTCGAAAATCTGATCAGCGGGTCAAGCGCGTCGGCTTTTATGCACGAGTCATCGAATGCTCCAGAGTAATCGCTGGTGCCCGCGTGTCTTCCACAAAGTTCTACACCATTCGCGTCGCACATACATGAAATCAGATTGCACAGGGTTCGGTAACAACCAGACAGCGGATAGAACCATCGATAACATTCGAGAAACTTCCGATACATGCAGGCGCGTCCTGCGCTGTGCGATAAGATTTGTTACACTCTAAAAACAGTTGCACCCTTCGGGGGGGTGTATGTCTGCCACAGAACGATAATCGTCATCTGCCTTGCCCGCATTTCCTTTCTTTAACGCTGCGAGCCCGGTACTTCCCAGTAACGCACGGCATGCGCGTTATCAGCTTGACATTGCATTGCCGACAGGAAAGTAACGAACGCCGCGTTTCCAAGAAAGTAAACGCAAGCAAGACAGATGACGATTATTGTTCGGCGGCAAATTTACACCCCAAAGGGTGCAACAGTATTTAGAGTGTAGGCGGTGCAACGTGGTGACCCGATACCGATAAACAAGTACACGTGTCATTATTTTTATGTACACTGGGGTAGGACGAAGGCCTCTCCGAGCTGAACTATTCAGGATAGTAAACCGAGAACTAAACATGAAATAGCCGTGTTCGAAGAAGCGTATATGCTCGTCTTTTTGTTGGATGTCGCACGTAACTAGCGTACACTCTAAGTTTACGCCCTTTGAGTCGTATCTTGCCACACAACAATAAACGTCATCTGTCTTGTCCGCATTTCCTTTAACGCTGGGAGCCCGGTACTTCCCACTAACGAACGGCATGCGCGTCATCATCATGGCATAGCATTGCCGACAGGAAAGTAGCGGGCGCAGCGTTTTCAAGAAAGGAAACGCAACAAAGGCAGATGACGATTGTTGTGTGGCAGATATATACACCCCAAAGGGTGTAAACTTTTTTTTTAGAGTCTACGGCGACAAAGACTTCTACATTTATTTTATGTCACGTATTCAAAAAGAAAAAAAAGGACATGTTGAGACAGCGTGCGCGTTTCTTGGGGAGCTCGTTTAAGGGTGAAGTGCGACGTTCCGAGGACTCTGGGAAGGGGGGGGGGGATGCAGTCACGTGTACCTTTTACAAGGTTAAGCGAGGGAGGTCGTAGTCTGGCCCCGCTCTATTTTCGTATTCTTTCGTCGCAGAAACGTGTGCCGAATCTGTCCCCCGTAGTAAAAAAAAAAGGCATTTTTCTTTTGGTAGTACACGCTGCGCGTATTTCACATACACACACAAAAAAAAAGAAGTATAGAACTTGAAGGGCACTAAACGTCGCGGAACGTAGACACCGAGAGCAGTGAAAAGAACGCGTTTTTAACCGCACCGCACTCGCCTTTTTTTCTTTTTTTTTTTGCGAGCAAGATATATATACGCCACCTTTATACGTGCAGCTCGCGTCGTTAGCGCAGACGCATTAAAGGTGAATGAGTGCTCGTAAATGGCTTTGGCAACGGAAGTACGAATATCCCCCCCCCCTTCTTTCCCTGTTTATGCTTAGACGCTTTGCGGCGTTCCAGCTGCAGGAAGGAAAAAAAAGAAACAGCTCTAGGAGCGACGTTCCAGGGAAAAAAGAAACGGTCGTGAAGGGCTGCCAAAAACGGCGAACTCGTTAATTAAAGAGCAACGCTAAACTGGTTTGGACGGTATATGTAAGGTGTCGCTTCAAAACTAGATTTGCATTTATTTCGCAGAAAAAAAAGGGGGGGGGGGGGGTTGATTCGCAGCCGAGAAAATTAAAACCAAACTTGATTATTTTATCTCCCTCTACTTCTCTCTGTGTCTTTTTAGTTGTTTTTTTTTATTCACGCTCTGAAGCTCGCCTATACTGGCGCGGTTGCGGACGTTCCCTACAAAGAGGCAAATCTCTGACCACGCTCTGTTACACTCTGAACAAAATTACACCCTTCGTGTTGTACACTCTTAAAACGGTTGCACCCTTTGGGGTGTATATTTGTCCCACAACAATAATCGTCATCTCCCTTGCTTGCTTTTCCTTTCCTGAAAACTTGGCGCTCGCTACTTTCCTGTCGAGAATGCTGCGTCACACTGATAAGGCACATGCCGTTCGTGACTGGAAAGTACCGTGCTCGCAGCGTTAAAGAAAGGAAACGCGGGCAGCACGGATGACGATTATTGTTGTGGGACAAGATACGCCCCAAAGGGTGTAAATTTTTCTAAGAGTGTATCTTGCCACACAACGATAAACGTCATCTGTCTTGTCCGCATTTCTTTTCTTTAACGCGGCGAGCCCGGTACTTTCCAGTAACGAACGGCGTGCGCGTTATCAGCATGACATAGCATTGCCGACAGGAAAGTAGCGGGCGCGGCGTTTTCAAGAAAGGAAACGCAAGCAAAGCAGATGACGATTATCATTGTGTGGCAGATATACACCCCAAAGGGTGTACCTTTGTCTGAGAGTGTAGACAAAGGTACACCCCTTGGGGGTGTATATCTGCCGCACAACAATAATCGCCTTGCTTGCGTTTCCTTTCTTGAAAACGCCGCGCCCGCTACTTTCCTGTCGAGAGTGCTATGCTGATAATGCGGGAGTGCTATGCATGCTGATAACGCGCATGCCGTTCGTGACTTGGAAGTACCGCGCTCGCAGCATTAAAGAAAGGAAATGCGGACAAGGCAGATGACGATTATCGTTGCGTGGCAAAAGGGTGTAATTTTGCTTAAGAGTGCGGGAGTACCTGCTGGAGCTGCAAGAAAGTGCAGGGCGGTTCGGTACACCATTTGCCGAAACTTTCGTTTTTCTGGCTTCAAACGGATTTTGTGACTTCCTCCCAGAAAAAGTGATCGTTTTTTTTTTCCCTACAACAGCTCGCATATTACACGAGTGCAACAATTGGCGATGATTATACGCTTACACGCCCGGTGACTAATTTCCTCGCCATGCTCAGAAAACTACGAGTGTTCGGAAACTTAAACCGATAAAATCGCAAGAACGTTCGGAGCCACAGGAAGCTTTAGCTCGCGCCCATCTCCGATCGATGCCGCTTATTCAGGTGCATGTAAAACGCAAAAACGCTTTTTCTGAGATAACCACTGGGCCGATTTTAGTGAAAACTGTTTCATTCGAGAGAAAAGGGTAAGTTCTAATGACTGTTGGAAGGGGAATGTCGATTTAAGGATTGCATTTTTTAAAAATAAATTTTCTAAGATTGGTAAGATTGAAGCAAAAGATAAATAAATAAAAGCAAGGAGTTTCAAATTCGTAACTCTGCCTCAAGAACAGATATCGCAGTTCGGTAAACTGCATCCGTTAGACCATCCAAAGCGAACAAATTTGATAGATCAATTTTATGTCTTACGTGAATTTGTTCCATTTTTTACATAGGTTTTGCAAAAGTCAGACTAACACTAGTATATTTGACAGCCATGCGCGATACGTCAATTTTGTCCGCTTTAGACGTACTATTATATGTAGTCTACACAATTATGATATAGTTTCTCATTGCTGAGTTACGGAATTGCAAACTTCATAGTTTCGTTTTCTGAAAATTTGCGATTTTTAACCATCTTTCTTAAAATATTGACGGCCTAAATAAAACATTTGCTACCAACGGTCACTATATTCTAACATATCTTTTTATAAAGCGCAACAAGCTTAATCTAATTTGGGGCACTGGTTGCCGAGAAAAACTATTTCTCATTTGCCATGCGTTTAGATAGGAGCCTCCGAGCTGAAGCTTCCCCTTGAACAAATGCTTGTATGCTGACCATCCATTCCCGTGGTGGCTGATAGATAGCAGCGTCCGAGTTTTCCCGGGTAACTTTTGTAGGCCATACAGTTTCTCACTGGAACACTCAGAGGGAAATCTGGCTCTGCAGCTGCGCTGTTGTACATGCGTGGGAATGCCGCGGGATATATGGTGGCTTCGGATCGGCATCGTTCTCGCAGAGCCAGGACACATCGAAGGGCGGCACCCGGCTAGCACCGTTCTTTCTGTGTCAACAGTTCCATTTCCAGCTAGCACAGCACGTAAAGAACTGTTTTAACACGAGAAACATGTTTTATTCAAGCCATAAGAGTTGTGATTGGATGTATATTTACATGAAACGTAAAAAAAAAAAGTATCGGCGCGCCGCTAACGTCGGAGGACAGACGACGTTCGCGCTCGCCCTGCGACATGTTCGTCGTCTGTTCCTCCTTTTCTTCGCCTGATCGCGCACTGCGGGTGAGTAAGCTTCATCGAAAGATGCAATGCGTGTGATTGAAAACTTCTGAAGATTCTATCTTAACAAAGTATTATCTGTGTAGCCGTATGTCCACGTTTTAGGCGAATCCTCGCTCAACCCCGCATGCCAACGCAAGCCTTGCACACCCATGACGTCACAGCGCCCGTTTAGGAAACTCGCAAAGACGGTGGCGTACGCGCAGACGTACCACCTCGGCCAGCGGATCTCCTCGCATGTGTTCAGGGCATGGCCTCCTCCGAGGCGTCGCGTGCTACAAGATAGACGCGGCATCTCGGAGGCCATGGACGCGGCATAGATACGCTTGCATGGACGCCGAGCATCGCGGATGCATGGCACCGTCGTTGCGACGAGCGCGTCCTTGTACGTGTACCGCACACAGCGAGCATGCATCGGTGACAAGAGGCGTCGGGCGTGTGGAAAGTCTAAAGATCGAGAAGGGTATTTGCATCTTCGATAAATGGAGTTGCCGGGGCATATCTGGGGGCCGCGTACTCATAACGTTTATCTTTTCTGTTCTGCTTTCTGCGACGGTGCATGTTGACGCTGGCGAAGGACGAGTTACACCGAATGCCATCTTTCAGTTTTACGGCGGAACTGTCGCGAATGAGCTAATTAATGTTCTTGGGCAGGCATAGGCCTGTGTGATTTTAAGCGTAATGCATCTATGGCACGTTATATATCAACGTTTTCTCGCAGCTTTGGTAGTTCTTAGTTAAGTACAATTGCAACAGCCATTAGCAAAACTGGGAATAGGTGCAGAGCAGGATACTGGTGGATTAATTGCACCGCATACGACACTCGACTCTTGTACCTTAAAGGTAGAGAAATAATCTTAGCTGTGTTAGTAAATTACCCTTCCACAATTAATACAAAGAAGCCACTCAATTACCGCGACGAGACGCAATGGTAATAAGCCTGAAAAAGACGCAGAAATGAAAGGAACGCGAGTGGCGACACCGCCTTGAAATTCCTGCACCAGCCCGGTGTCTGTCTGTGTGACGTCATGGATTTTGACGCCGTCTGCTCGGGCTTATAGTTTAAATTATCATTGGTAAATACGGAGTGCATTTTATTCTAAGTGTGTCAAAGACTGAACTTATGAAGTTTCAGGAACAGTTACTGAACCACAACGGCGGAAATGCGAGAAGGTACTTTGCAATCTGTGACGTCGCACTGACGTGTGTGCCGGCCCTGTGGTCCCGGCGCGAAATTCAAAAATGAAATTTTTGACCGTCACTTTCTCTTCTAGTAGGCAACCTATTACCGCAAGCTCAACCAAAAGTATAGAGTTCTTCAAGAACACTGTTACCGTGAGAAGATCGAGGCTTTGTATGCCAGAAAAAGACGCAAGAAGAAATGACAGGTGGCGACGCCACCTTGAGGCTTCCGAACCAGCCCACCGTCCCGTGACGTCATGGATTTCGACACTGTATGCTCGGGCATAGTTCTTTTTCCTCCCCCTCCCCCCTTATTTTTGTTGTTGTTTTAGAGATGGACTATCGTTGTGTTCTAAAAGACCTCAAAATTAACTTAGCATGTTTCGAGAACATTTTCACTGAGCCACAAGGGCTCATGTGGGAGAAAATAGCTTGAAATCCGTGACGTCACAGTGAGAAGTGTTCCGGCGCTGGGGTTTTCAGTGAGAAGTTAGAAATGTGAAAATTTGACACTGTTTTGTTATTTTCACAGCAGTCGGCCTCTTGCTGCGAAATGCACGAAAACGCCGTTTCGAAATAATACTTTATCACTCTAGACTGATTGCGTGTCCTTAACGTTCGTTCAAGCAGTTTCTGCGCATAATACATAGCGACGATGATTTGTGTATCTTGTTAGTTTTGTAATTATTTTACTACACGTTCTCATTTGCTATAGTGAAATTGAATAAGCTCACATCGCATCTAAAGAAATATGTTCTGCTTGTTCGATTTGTGTATTTGTATTTCGTCTGCACTTTTGTTTTTCTTTCGCGCTTTCTGCAATAAACCCTGGCGGCATCGGGAGTGTGTTAGTGTCGGGAGTAAAATGGTATCATTATTATTGATAATATAGAGAGTTCGTAATCGTAGTCTCCTTCCAGCTCCGCGTCCCTATGATGGCAGGCACGGGAAAATCAAAATCGATGGCGATTCGGCGAAGCGAAGGAAACGGGCCAAAATTCATGTTTTCGTTTCCATTTACTGTTCTTTCTTTTTTTTTAGTACAGTGATGGAGTTTCCTAGCTGCAACGCCGGAAGGTTAATTAGCACACCAAACTAGCACACCAAGTAGGGTTTTGCTTGTTACGCCAGACCTTGTGATGAAACTGCTTTCGGGATGATGGTGACTCCTCAGTCAGACGCCGGAAAATAGCGTCACTCTTGTTTTTCTCAGACGGCGATATGATATAATAGACACGTACAACGACTTGCGTTTCTCCTTCTATTTTCTTTGTATGATATGTGGGAATCCGGTCACGTGGTACTCAATCGCACACACACACACACACACAGAGCGAGAGAAAGATGAGAAGCACAACTTAGAGCTTATCTTTGCGTTATCTACCCAACACTTTCGTTCGCTGGACAGGCCTTTTTCAAGTTCTTGAAGAAGGTCGGTCCAGCGATCGAAAGTGTTGGGTAAATGATCCAAAGTTAACCGCGAAGTAGTGCTTCGTATCTTTTTATATACGCTTGGCCCGTTAAAAAACTACACACACACGCACACACCGCAAGGTGGTGAACGCTGCTTATAAATCACGGGTCCGGTACCTCGAAAAGGTGCGACGTAATGGGCACGGATTTCTGTCGCATTTAGCGCTAAATCGCCCACTGACTTCCTTTCTCTCCTTGCATTATGCGCGAGTGATAAGTTATCGTATTAACGCGAAATTAGGCATCACTTTGTCTTTCGCGCGCTAACTGTAACCCCGGTTGCTGTCCAATAATTTGTTTAGCGTTCACTCCATGGGATGTCGTCAGGCAAGGAACTATATGTATGCGTCTCGAACGCTAGCTTTCACGAGGAGAAGAATGCGAGAACGCTCCTCTTATCACCGGTATAGCGTTAACACCGTGCCGGTTTTACCGCTGTACGTGTTAGACTGCACAATCTTCGGGATCGGGTCACGAAAAAAAAAAAGACGGATAGACAGCGCCGAGGAAATCGCGGTCAATTCCCGAAGAATGCTTAAACGCTCCAAAAAATGAGAAAGCCAGTTACTCAACATCGCGAGACGATTCGAATGTACCCGCGTCCCAGATAAGGCGGGCAGGAAGTTCTAGCCGCCGTGGTTGCTCTGTGGCTATGGTGTTGGGTTGCTCAGTACGAGGTTGCGGGATCGAATCCCGGCCACGGCGGCCGAAAATGCCCCCGCACTTGGATTTTTAGGTGCACGTTAAAGAACCCCAGATGATCAAAATTTCCGGAGTCCTCCACTACGGCGTGCGTCATAATCAGGAAGTGGTTTTGGCACGTAAAACACACACACAAAAAGTTGTTCTTCTCCCACCTAGGGTGAACCGGGTTGTGACTCGGATTACCGTTTCAGGAAATAAAAGTGTAGTTCTGTCTCTCTCTCTTCGGCACGGTTCGCGAACCGCACGGAAGCGCGACACGCCGCTCTCGTGCTCTTTCTCTCCCCCTACTTTCATTCCCTACCCCCTGTGCAGCGCGCTTGAGGTGTCCTCTGCTGAGAGACAGTTACTGCGCTGCACTTTACCCCAACCTTTCCTCCCCATCATCAAGAATCTCCTTCTCTCTCTCGAGCGAGCGAGCCTGTTGGGGAGAAAGAATTCTAAATCGCGATCGGACAATCGGTGTCCCACAGCAACAATAGCTCCTGCGGACGCGCGGGGACCACCACGCCTGGCTCGGCTCGGCTAGGCTGGGCTTCGTCGCGGCATCGCGCTACCGGGTGGTTGTGTAATCGCGCGCCTTGAGCCTCGAGGGAGTAGGCCGCGCGTGCGACCCATGCAACGACCACCAGCTGCTGCTGCCATTGCCGCCGATGTGCGTAAGGACAGCGACGCCATCGGAGGTGGCCGAGGAAAACGGCTCATTCTTTGCGTTCCGCCTCCTAAGCGCGCAAGTCATCAGCGGACCCCATTTTCGCGGCTTTTTCTTTGTCCGTTTATCGAAATGATGTTTCTCATTCAAATTCTTTCTTTTCTTTTCTTTCCTTTTCTTTCTTTCGTTCGTTCCTTCAAGTGCCCAGCGGCTGCAAAAGACGCGGCGGCGGTCCGAAGCGCTGTGGAATGTAAACGATGCGAAGACTCGCCGCGGCTTCTTAGTAAACGCTTGCCTCCTCCTCCTCCTCCTCACTCAAACCCTCCGTGGCAGGAGAAAGGTAAAATCGCTTCTGCGGACACCCGCGCAGGCAACTAACTACACAGACGCGGCCTACCGCGTCTCTGCGCCACCGCACTCGCCACGACAGGCACCTCGGCGGGTGGTTTCGGAGGCACGGTCGAGGCTTCGCGCAACGGAACGGGTTTCCTCCGCTTTCGGTCAACGGGGAGGGGGGGAGTGAACCTCCGCTATTATATAACTGGCCTGGCCACTAAGGGTTGCGGAGTGAGGGAGAAGTGTGACCCGCTCGGAGGCACCGTGTGGCGAATTCCATTTGTATGGAAACATAACAGCAACATTGGGGTAACGTTGTTCGGGCTTTGACGGTGACTCGGCCCCACTTGACCGGTGCAGCCGTGGCCGCGTTTTACCGAGCACACGCCGTACAGTGGGAGAGGGGCGCTCGTCTTGTTCGTGCTTTCGTCGCTTCAGACTTTTCGAAGCAGCAACGAAAAGGCTACAGCGAATCGGGAAGCGACGGGGTTTTGGCAGTGTGCGTGTGTGTGTGCGTGTGCGCGCGTGTGTGTGTGTGTGTGTGTGTGTGTGTGTGTGTGTGTGTGTGTGTGTGTGTGTGTGTGTGTGTGTGTGTGTGACGACAGCAGCAAGACGGCGATGACGGTAAAATCGCAGGATTTCTACGAGCGATTGAATTCATCAGAACGAGCGGCAGGCATGGAGGTGGGAGATGGGCAAGGAACGCCAAAACTATATGCTCGCTGACGGGCGGCACGACGTATGACTTGGAGGACACAAACGGTTCATCTGACGGTGAAGCTGTATACCACAACCTGATTATAGCCATTCGGACTACTGGCGCATACGGTACATTGCCCGCCTTGGCTTATAACCGTGATGACGCTGCCATAATGGAATTTCGGTGCAGCGTTGTCGTACTCGGACACCAAATGTGCACCACGAAAGAGCAGGCTTCGATGTTTTGATTACGCCGCGTGGCAACGACGAGAAGGGCAGTGGAAAAAGTCCGGTATACGAGCTTTGGGAGGGACGAGGAGGCGGCACGTTTTAGTCCGGCGTTCGGAAATCAACACTCGTGGGAAGCGTGTTCTTTCAGTCGCTGTACGAGCTGATGCAACCAAGACCCGGTGGTGTTCTGCTGCCGAAATGCCGGAATCTTCTCTTACGCGTGGCACCTGGCTCGAGCGCAGGTAGCTCGCGAGGATCAAGGCGCGAGAGTCAGATTGCGAAGCTGGAATGACGATGCAACGACCGGCGCGGCATCGGGAATACGAGCATTTGTAGCCATCGGGCCAAGTTAGTAGATAGATAGATAGATAGATAGATAGATAGATAGATAGATAGATAGATAGATAGATAGATAGATAGATAGATAGATAGATTCAAAGCGCCTGAAGTTCGCAAAGAATACTTCGCATTAAAAGAAACCGCGCCTCGTCGGCTCGTATAAAAGCAACAGAAACGCGGCGAACCGAAGCGAGAAGGCGGGGGGGGGGAGGGTACTAAAAAGCCTTTGCGTCTCGTTTTCTGCCTTCCAGCGCGCACTGCTGTACGACGTTCATGGTTCGGCGATCTCCTCCGACGACGGCGTCTCCTCGGTTCAAGGAACCGACCGACTCCTCTCGCTTTGGCCTCGCTCTGTCCCCCTCCCTCCGACGCGTCCGGTACACGCGCGCACACACACGCGCGCTCGCGCTCATATCGGCGTGATGCATTGCCGCCGCTTATCTCGGAAGCGCTTCCCGGAAGTGTGCCAACGACAAGCAAAGGAAGAAGAGATCGCCCCCCCCCTCCCCCCCGAGGCTACGTGATATGTGGCATTATATGGGGCTGTGTATACGCGTGCCGAGGAGGGAAATAGGTTCAACTTGTGTCCGAACGGAGAGAGTCGACGTTGCCTTGCTTTTTTCGTGTTGTGGGGCCGCGGAAGTTGCTTCGTTATTGACGACAAGATGTTGGGGATTTGTGCGTCGTCTTGTCCTTCTTTTTCGCGGTCTCATAGTCGACGCTTCGTTACAAGCGCCTTTCAATCAACCTGCCCGAGGTTTCGGGTTTTAAAATTAAATTAAATTAAAGGAGTACCGACGTGACATTTGTTTTTGGGCTGATATGCATTTTTTTGTGTGTGTGTCAAGTAAAACACTGCTACACCGGGTAGCACCACGAGCCTACCAGATGACGAAGCGCCTCCGTAAGGGCAGTTAGAACGCGGGCGAGAGCTTGCGCGCACAAGGAGGGCGTGGGAAGAAGAAAAAAAAAATGTCACCAAGGGGACTATAATGCTTTCGCATTCGTAAGCAGTCTTGAGTGTCTCTGCCGAATTATTATTATTATTATTATTATTATTATTATTACATGGGATCAAATCCGCGACTCTGAAACTGACAACGTCGCTGCACATATTAGTGACGTCGCGCACAGGTTGAGCGCGGACGTACGTCTGAATGGCCTTTATAACCATGGCTCGAACAAGCGACGCTTGAGGCCCTTCAAACGAACGAGGAAGTAACGGCACATTAGGAGGGTACGTCGTACCAAGCACCATGCAGCGTTATATCGCCGGCGCGCACATTCTCCACATAAGGAGATGCCATATTATGCATCGTGCGAAGGGGTGAGGTATGACGTGTGCCCCCGCAAACGAGCACGGGGTCTTGGCCGCTCGACGAGGCCGGCCGTGACGTCAGCCGTTGCAGACGGAAACGCGATGCTCCGGAAGCGAGGCGACGGCGCGTTTGCTTCCAGCTGACTGTGCAACAGCTCTGCGCATCGTCTGGCGGTATACTCTGTACACTAAGCTCGGCAGTTGGACGACGTCATACGCCAGGAATATCGTTGTGCGGTATGGTTCACTCACTGTTGGAGGGAACGCGCAGCTGATATAAAACCAACATAACTGCTACATTTCTTCAACGTTTAATGCGATTAGGGTACCTCACGCACTTTGCAGGGTCTCTCTCTCTCTCTCTCTCTCTCTCTCTGTGTGTGTGTGTGTGTGTGTGTGTGTGTGTGTGTGTGTGTGTGTGTGTGTGTGTGTGTGTGTGTGTGTGTGTGCGCGTGCGCGCGCGTGTGCGTGTGCGTGTGCGTGTGCGCGCATCTAACCGTTTTACCCCGAACTTGGTTCGCTCCATGGGGAGTGCGTGTTCTAATGGGCAGAGAATCGGGCTCCTGTGCTGAGGGAACAAAGCTCAAAACCAAACGCCGAATCATCTCGGGTTACTGGGTGCGTAGCTCACGAATTAAACTGTTTCGCGCCAACTTGTGTCGTTCGGTGTGTGTCACTGCTTGTTCTACGCCGCCCTTCAGTGAACCTCTGATCGAAGCCAGCTTGGGTCGTCGATTGGGTGTGTGTGTCACTGGGTATGCACTCGCCACTACTCTTCGACCAACCCTCCTTAAGAGGAAGGTTTACCTCGGGCCCAACACCGACGCGGCCTATTCATGTAAAACGCAAAAACGCTTTTGTGACATAACCCCCGGACCGATTTTAATTGGATTCGTTGTATTTTAGAGAGAAAGTTAAATTATGGTGTCTGTTTGGAAGCGGAATTTCGATTTAAAGCCTGAATTTTATGAAAAGGATTTTCAAAAATGCGAAAGTTTAAACACAATAGAAGCAGGAAGTTTACAAATTCATAACTCTGCATCAAGAGCAGATATCGCGGTTCTGTAAACGGCATCCATTAGACCATTGAAAGCGGACAAATTCAATGTCATTTTACATCTTACGTAAATTTGTTACGTTGTGCACAATGGTTCTGCAAAAGCTGTATTTCCACATTACTATATTTCTTTAGATTCACGTGCAGCATATAAATTTTGTCCGCTTTGGATGTACTATTAGGTGCAGTTCACAGAATTGTTGTGTCATTTTTCTTTGCTGAGTTACAGAGTTGTAAACTTCATAGTTTCGTTTTCTGAAAACTTTTGATTTTCGCCAATTTTTAATAAAAAATTGGCGACCTAAATGGAAAATTCGAAACCAATGGTCACTTGATTCTAAGTTTTTTTCTTTTAAATGCAACAAACCTCGCCAAGTTTGGTGCACTGGTTGCTGAGAAAAAAAGAACGGATTCTCCTTTTACATGGTATTTAGATAGAAGCATCCGAGCTAAAGCTTCCTCTTAACGCCAACTCGGGTAAATGTGTGCTACTTATAGCATGTGCCGCTCTTCGGTGGCAAAAAAAGGGAAAATCAATTACAATTTCTTCAGTGCTTGGACGGAAACCGAAGTCGCATATATTCGGACAAGCTTCTGCAAATGTATGCGACACCAGCGCCACGAGCGGACGTCGCGGCGCCGCCGCTGAATGTCGCACCATGTTCGTGCGGGAAGCGAGAGAGCTGGCGGAGCCCGGCTGCATACACGCGCGTCATGCATGACGCGTCTTCGTGGTAGCAGTACGGCGTGTGTCGCTGTACTTTGCTGTATTGCTAATCGCATTAATGTCGACATTCGTCGTGAGATAGGTTCTACCGCAATTCTTTTTCTACAATAAAAAGGGGGAGGGGCATGTGGCGTTATCCCAGGCATGCATGCAGTGAAAAAAAAACGGCAGGTCTTAAATTCGAACTTATACAAGCCGCTTAATCCTCGCACGCAGAAAGATGACGCTTAGCAAGTATAAAAGTGGGAAAACGCTTATATTTTAATCTGTCACTAAAATTGGGTCTCGAGATGTCAGCGTCAGTGCCATCAGCGTGACGTCGTGACATGGAACAGAATTTGCTGACGTCATGTAGCAAGAAGGTTATATGTATGGGGACGTTGCTAAAAAAAGAAAAAAAAAGCGCTGCGCGCGTTTCTTTGCTTGTTCGCAGCTGCAGCGATCGAAGCATTGGAGCGATCCATGACGTCATCGTGCCGTCATGACACACCCACATCGTGGTTACCGAAACGAAAACTGGCCCGTAGAAACAAGTATTATAGTGAATTATTTAGAGCGCTTTCACGCTTGTCAGCATTTCTTCCAGGGTTTAAGAGTTATTTAAACCTTCAGTGAACGCAGAAAGTCGCAAGTCGGAGAGAGAGAGAGGCCATAAGGGAAAGGTAGAGAGGTTAAACAGGATGAGCCAACACCCTCTAGAGAGTTGGCTGAGCCCGGTAGGCTACTGGGGAAGCTGGAAAGGGAAATGTCATGTCGATATATTCCCATTTTAAAGACAATGCAAAACTACTAAATTTCTTCAACACTTTTATTTTTGAAAATAACAGGGGGAAAGGGGTTATCTGATGTGTTAGGCGCAATTTGCATGTGTAACAAAAGACAACTTGCATGGTTCTAGTGACCTTGCTGTAATTGATCCTGGGATACTAGCTGAGCGTGCCCCCTTAATACTGTACTGACTGCACCATGCAGTATATGTACCGAATATTGCGCACTCATAACTCCACTGCAGCGGCGAATGCATTTACATCAGAAGCAAGCTGACTTCCAGAAGTCCGGTAAACTTTACCTCGACAAGGCAGCAGCCTGGCCACTCCAAGATTTCGCCGGAGGGGCAAAGAATAGTGATCCATACCTCTTCCTAGCTGCTTTTTGCTGCAAGAGCAAGCGAGAAACGTAAATAGCTACATCGTAGGTTTTACTCTACTGCAGACGCCTACAGGAAAAAAAAAAAGGAATTGAGTCAAAAAGAAAGAATGAAAGAAACGACTGCCGCAGAAGTTCTCGGCACAGCACTTTTCGTCTGCTGGAGACGCCGCGGCCTGTGATTACATTTCATTTTTCTTCGTGCGTTTCGGGAATTTCCGCTCCGAATGGTACGCGTCGAGGATTTCCATTTGCAAAAGCTACGTCGCCCCGCCGTCCTATATATTTATCTTTCGCTCGTGTATCACGGCTCCGACATCGTTTCCCCAAATTCGATAATATAAGGAAATCTGTTTAGCTGTACGCGCCCCTCAGCGGAAAATATTCGAAAATGAGAGAGAGAGAGAGAGAGAGAGAGAGAGAGAGAGAGAGAGAGAGAGAGAGAGAGAGAGAGATAAAACTAAGAAAGAGAAAGAAAAATGCACCCTCGCTTATATCGAGTAAGATTTATGGGGAGGTTTTGAGGGGGGCATCACGTACTAGGCAAAAGCAAGCCAGCGTGCGACTATTCATACATATGCTGTGTTCTGTTTGCGTAGGTGAAGCAGACACAAATCGATGTATTGTCGTTCGTTATTTTGCCGTGGCGCCTTGTGTGCTGGTTCACACACCTGAACAAATATATTTCCCTCACATACACGTTCTCGTATACCGGTTCTCGTCGGTCGCGTAAAGTTGCGTTGCAAGCCATGCGCTGCGTTTCTGGCTTGGCCCTCAAAATGTTTGGATGGGGGGGGGGGGGGGCAGGGTTTAAATGAAATAACTAAATAAGAGGGAGTGAGAGAGGCCAGACGACTAACACAACGTTGCAGACGACGCACGCTCGCCGTGTTCGCGTGTCAGCGTTCAAAATTCGAAGGTGCGCGGAATGAACGAAATAACAGAGCAAAAAGTAGGAGCAGACGACAACTACGAGTGCACGCATCGTTGCAGACGACTCGCGAGTAGTCTTCTGCTCGCACGCGCGTTCGCAGACGACAGGGCACCCCGTTTCTCCCCGTCTGCTGCTGCCGCAGCTAGCGCGCCGCTCAGTTATCGGTAGGACAGCAGAGCGCACGCGAGGATGGACAGACGACGCGCGTATATTTCGGGACGTCCCTGAACGTGAGGTCGAAGCCCAGTGTTGCCTGACCCGCCCGCAGCCGGTCGTTGGCGAGGGACGACGTGACAGCTTCGGAGAGGACCGCCCCCTCACCCACTTATTACCCCCCCCCCCCATCACACACGCACGTTTTGTTGTTCACTGCGTTTGCTTTGTTTTTACATTGCGCTTCGCACTGAGCTCCGACTGAGCAGAGGCTTTGCTCTCTTCCCCCTTTATCCAACTCCGGTGCAATGACGTCACCTCTCCCCCTCTCTCTCTCAGACACTCCCTCCTGCAGTTGTCCCACGCCAGCCGTGTTGCAGAGCGGTGTCGACTCTGGCGTCGGGGTTGCGGCGATGACGAATAGCGGTTCTCTACCGCCGCCCCGTATAGCCTTACACACTTCTCGCACCGTTATCGTCTGGTAGGGGCGCAGAAACCAGGAGAAACGAATCAACAAATCGAAAAAAAAAGGACAAAAGTACGTCTGGACAGACAAAACACTGTCCCGGTGAGCGAATGAAAGAGTGAACGGGGGTGGAAAGAGGCTATATACGCTACGCAAGCTTCCCATCGTGAGTGGCGTGTACCCGGCAAAGCCCCGCGAAGCCATAACTGTAGTACAAACGCAGGTTTGTACGGTCCTTACGGCGCGTTTTCAGTCAGTCTGGCACGACGCGCCGAGCGAAAACAGAAGTGCGACGAAAGAAAAACAGTATTAAAAGACAGGAGGGGAGTTTCATACAGACAGTTAGTTGGGCAACGACGGCGAGCGAGTGAATAAACATGGGAACCGGCAGTGGTGGCTTTGATCTTAGCTTCGAGTGTAGTACTTCGCCGAAGCCTCGAAAAGCAGTGGGTTTTGTACGCCCAGCGAGAGCAAATACGCGAAAGCCGTCGTCTGCTCGAGTGCGAAGCAGACGACGACGAACAACGCGGGGGTCTGTGCTGGGAAAGAAAGAACTTTAAATATCTCTACGTCATATTTTTTTTTACGTTTGCGCGTTGTGTTTTCGGAATGGTAGTAATAGACATCGTGCACTACATGAGTTCAAAAGAAACAAAGAAAAAGAAAGCTTCGCTTTAAGTGTAAGCGAGTATAACATATCCAAGACATTTGCGAAAACAGTATTGCTTATTCAGCTCCTATATTCAAACTCGTCTTTCTCTGAGCCAACAAGCTCCACAGAATACTATTCTGGCCTAGATTCAACTTGGATATCATTAATAAACGCACATGTGTGTGTTGCACACAGATAAGCTTATGTGACAGTAAATTTGTTTGCGTGCTTTTGAGTGTGTGTGTGTGTGTGTGTGTGTGTGTGTGTGTGTGTGTGTGTGTGTGTGTGTGTGTGTGTGTGTGTGTGTGTGTGTGTGTGTGTGTGTGTGTGTGTGTGTGTGTGTGTGTGTGTGTGTGTGTGTGTGTGTGTGTGTGTGTGTGTGTGCATGCGTCCGGTCGCATTAGCCAGCTTTGTTGAGGGTGTGGGTCCGGCCCCCGCCGATCGATAAGCTATGCAGTGAAGCGCGTATCAGGTGTGACTGTAGTATGGCGACAGCGGTTTGGGGCGCCAAATTCAGTGAGGAGAATCGCTATCAGACCGACGAACGCACCCCGAGATTAGCTTTCCGGAAATTGCTTGAATTCTCGTCCGCTTGCCATTCTGCGGCGTTTTCTTTCGAGCTGACCTTTTGAACTTTAACCCCCACATTTTGTACAGTCGCAATCAAAACTTTGGAAACTACGGCACCAGCAAAAAAAAAAAAGAAGAGGAAGGGCAGTTTTGTGGCTTGGATTAGTTTAAATACATTGTATTGGTCAAACACGCGCGTGTAGGGGTGTGCTTTTGATTTCAGCCGGAATGCCCAGGCTGTGAAAAACAACAAATCGATGCACCTTTGGTCCCCAAACTTTTGATTGCGACTGTACATGTAGAAGTTCCAACCCCAAAAGCCCGAACACCGCTTCACACCAGAGGAAAATTAAAACAACTTGTTAACGTTTATTTCTTGTCATGGGAAGTGTATATGGGTACGAAGAAAGCAGTAAGATGCTAATTGAGTAAAATTAATTACGGAAATAATTTAATTAGAAATTGACTTTGCTGAGCTATCCACAACTGAAAGCTCCCTTCAGCATCCCAAAAGAAACGCTACAGTATGGACCGCTATATGTATTGGGTTTCCAGTGGGTAAATCAGTTGTTAGCCAACAATTTATGCGTGTCAAAAACGACGGTGGGCTTTTTTTGTGTGTGTGGAGTGAAATATTCATTTTGTTTCACGTACCATTATTGACTGCAATTATTCGTCGTACCAGCCCGATCACGTTACCGAATGACAAGTATTACTTTATTCTTCAATGTTTGTTTCAATGTCTGTTTCTAACCACCCTACTTGGACTTGCGCATGATTCGCAGTGACTTATAAACAAAGAAATAGTTATATATATAAAGCCTCACTGCTAAGACACATTATCTTTGTGTTTTGTTCAACTTTTGACGTCTCACGTGCAAGGGACATATACAGCGAAACGTGTTCTGGCAAAATAGTTAATTCATGATGCTTATATCTTTAGCGCCGAATAGGACAGGCGGCGAAACGTACGTCTGTTGTTGCTTGTTTCGTCGTCGCTCCTATATTGCGCTAAACTGGTAGGAAAGTGACCGGAAACTACGCGAATTTCCGTGTGAACCATGCACCGGAAATGAACGTAAGACAGGCGATTTCCGGTTCTGAGTTATTGCATTACTTTGCTCTATATGCATGACTCGGGCTGCGTAACCGCAACTGTGACCTGCATGCGTTTTAGAGACGACGCAGCACCCCAGAGACAAAGTACGCAAGAAAAAAAAAATAATCAGCGACGATTTAGCGGTAAGTGCGAGGGAAATGCGTTAGCATTACGTCGCACCTCATTGAGGTCCCGGATCTATGATTTAAACTCCGCATTCAGCACATTGCAAAGTGTGGTTCAAGAGCTCACTCTACCGTGCGCTGCCTCTTCGAGGAGTGAAGTGATCCGGAGCAGACGACCGTCAGTTGCACTGACGTCGGAGCAGACGACCGTCATGTGCTCTTCAAGCTCTCTCATACCCTCCCTACTTCTATCACGTGACCTGCTTCCCACACATCACACACATGCACTTTTTTTTCTAATGCTAACGCGTTAAAGTAATTCCAGCGGTATTATAATGTAAATCACGGTTCTGGAATACCAAAGAAAACCACTCTTGCCGTGGGATGGAGGATTGATGTAAGCCGGAAAAGACGCGAGGAGAAAAGACCGAACGCGGCGCCGCCTTGAAGGCTCGCCGTGACGTCACAGATTTTGACGCCGTCTGCTCGACGCCGAGTTAGTTCCTTGTCGGTAACAAATTTTGACTACTTTACATCCCGAAGGAGCCGACGACCGGTCTTGGCAGGTTTCGAGAACTTCTGCTTGCGCCCGTTGCCGGCCCAAATACCGTAACACACTTTCGAAATCCCTGACGTCACACTGACGTAGTGGCGTTGAGATTTCGGCGGGAAATTCAAAGTGTGAAAGCTTGGCTTTCGTTTTATTTTCGCGTAATTGACACACTACCTCGAAATTAACGAAATATCTGTTTTGATGCTTACTGTTTACTTATATGCGTATCTAACGCAACACGTCGTACATTTTCGTCCCGATATTAAGTGATCTGCGTGGAGATCAACACAACCGCCGCTAATTGATAAAATAGTCTACGAAAGCGCAACGGTCATTTGGGTTAATTTTCGTTATCGATGCCCAGCCGTGGCGTGCACGTACAGTTCAGTCAATAATCGGGCTGGACGTCATATTAGCATTTCATTTCATGTATTCCACCTTAACAGTCCCGCAGGCATTACATAAGGCCTTGCGCAGATATTCGACCGGTTCCTCCCTATACTGTGCCACACTCGCTGGCAGATATGCTCGACCTATATAGACATTGATAACGACAAAGTCCTCCACTGCTTTTCATTGCTTGTGAGATTTTCAAAGCCTATATGAAGCAATGGCGCGGTCTCGATCTGATAACCTTATGCTGTAGGTACTCGAACACGGCAGCCCCAGCAACGCTCGAAGCACCACTCGAAGTTGTCGTCGTCGTCCTCCACCGCCGTTCACCCGTGCTCGCGTACTCGGAAGCCGAACGGGTTTTTCAACCTCTTTCTGAACGGCGGTAACAGCATACCAGCCAGCAGGCGACCGGAAAAAATGACCCCCCTCCCCCTTGCTGTATATGTACGGTAAGCCTCTCACAATCAGCGCGTCTGGATATTTCCCACACCGGCTGAGAATTATTGCCGCTGTTGCTTCTGAAGGGGTTGTGTCTCGTTGAATGGGTTCTGTCTGCACAGTCAAGCGGAACCCGCAGACCTGGTCTGTTCTGCCCGTTCAGTCTCTTTCTCTCTCTTCTCCTCGGTAGGTTGTTTTGTTTCGTGAGTGAAATTATTGGCAATCCAAGGAGATTGCGAGGCTTACGTATTGTTTCTTAGCTGGAGAAGTGTCGTTACTGCTGTCGTCGAGAATAAAGAAAAAGGCCAACTGCGATCAGATAAGGCTGTGAGAATGCCTGCTCAAAACACAGCCCTGCGATTTGATCTTCGTTTCTTTGCCCCAGTGAGGCTGGAAGAAGTTGAACCACGTTGTGGCCCTTTCGTTACGAGCGTTCGGTTTCCTTCTTTTACTTCAGATAAACTACAGCACAGGTTGTTTATTTTAGCGCTTGTTCCTATTTTTACCGTTAAACGGCCGTAGATGCATAAGCAATAGGTGATAATGCAACCGTCGCTCTCTTTGTTTTTCTTCGATAGTTTGAATGGCTGATGTCATTGCGCTCATCAACTGTTGTTTGGGGACCTCATACACCTATTTACATCAAGACCGCTATAGACGTATCGTTTTGCAAGGCACACGACTTTGATTCTTGAGACTTCCTTTTTTTGCGCGAGTGCACAACCACAATATTCGTAGGCAAGGAAAAAAAAAAAGAACACTAACATTTGCCCCTGCAGTGTATGCTCTCCCGCGCTCTCTATGAATGACCCTCCGTAGCGATGACGTCACTGCCGAGCCGCCTTCCCATTGGCCCGCCGACGAGACTGCGCTATGTGAGCGCCTGCCGGTTCGGCTTCGTCTCAATACACAGCTGACGCCTCTCTCCTCTCCAAGTCTCCAACACCTCGAGAATCGCTCAAATTTGTGTCGCAAAGTACGAAACGTCACGTACGATACATTGGCCCAAATATCAGCGTTCGTCCACAACCGACGATTCGAAACCTAAGCAGGCACCTGGAATCGATTTTCTGATCGATAATCCCGAGCCGGCGATGCGGGTGTCAACACACAGCTGTCAAGCATCCGCTGCTTTCGTAGACGAAAAGAGAAACAAAGACGGCTCAAACTCACCAGCGCTGGCAATCAACGGCGATCAGATTGCCTCAACAGCTCCTCGTAGCACCGTCGGCGGAGGTGCAGATCTTGCGACGATAAAAAACAACTCGCCGTGGAAGTGCCAGGGACGCGGACGCCGCAGCTTTTGCGCGTGATGAATAATCCCAAGCTCCTCAGCGTCACGAAGCGAGTGCCCGGCCCGGCGCCGTCAGGGCCGCGGTGTGTTTTGTTTTGAAGCCTCTCTGGTCGACGACGAGGCGTTTGATCGAGTGCGCGCGACGCTCGACGAAGCGCTTGACAACTACCCACCGAGACACGCACAATAACACGTACTGTAAGCGCAACTTCTCCAAACAACGTCACGATAATCCTCGCGCCGTACCGTCCTTCTCCTGTCGCAAGCGATGCGGTTGCAGAAGTACTCTCTAGTTGCAGACGGAGCTCGTCGAGCGGTTGACAGACGACGCGCACGCGTCCGGTTCAAATGGAGGGATGATGCGAGGGCAAGTTCGTTGCAGGAGTGAGTGGTCTTTGATGCTTCAGCGAGGCAGGAGTCGAGGGGGGAGCCGGTGCTTGCTTCCAACGATTCAAATACACAGGAGAGTACGCCGCCGATCGGTTCTCCGCAGAGTGTTGCGGGGAAAGCGAACACCGGTGGTCGGGTTCGCCGGGGGCGAGAGGGTGGAGGAGAGAGGACAAAAGAGAGGACGCGCCGGCGGCGATGCTGCAGCGAGCGCCGTCGCGTCGCGTCGTTGTAGCGTAGCTGACGCCGCTGCTCCTGGCGGCGCTCTCCGGCTTGGTTTCCCGGTGCCGCCGCTACGGTGCGGAGTGGCGCTGCGGCATGGGTGGTTTCGTACTTGTGGAGAAATGAGAGAAGCAACGACGACCTAGTTACCGCGCTGGCCGCGGGAGGCAAAGCGGCGCTAGTTGAGCTACCAATTCGGGCCTCTATACTCGTCGTCGTCGGGGGTGGTGTTGACATCGTTATTCAAATATTGACCTTGGTGCCTGCTTTCGCCTCCATAGCCTACGCCTGCAATATTGCGTCCAGGTTAGACTCCGCGATATAAGAGAAACAAGTTATGGTGAAAACATTACACACACATGCTCGGAGGCCATCCGGATCACTAAGCGCAGTTGAACAAGGGAAAACGAAAAGGACATGGCCTCTGAAATTGCGGACGCGTGTAATCTCGGAGGCGATTAAAACGAGGACCCAGTTTTTGTGGCATCCGAAGAGTGGCGCGGCACGCTCTACCGATTCATGTCTGCACTTTGAGCACCCTTTTCGTTTCTTGGAGAGGAGTTGATTTTTACAATACCTGTAGAAAGTTTACACATTTCATGTGTGTTGTGTTGTCACTCAATAAAACTTAAAACACCCCTGAAACATCTCACGGTCTGCAACTGTGCGGGAAAATCGTCATCATCCTTTCGAACAATTCAGTCACATACGCTTACACTGAAGCACTGGGAATAGGGAGTTATAGCGAGGAAATGCACCCGGAAATAAATAACATCATTAACGTCATCGTAAATTACGCCCTTTAGGGTGTGATCTTTTTTCACGTAACATGCAGTAATTGTCACCAATCTTGAGTGCATCTGCTGTAAAGGGACATTAAAAACACTCAGTCAGTTTACGTTGTAACGAACTCGTAGAGTTCCTGAAAGCAAGGAAACTGGTGTACAGCGCTATATCTAATTTGAGTTGCGTTAGTAAATTACACTTCTACAATACTAAATCAGCCACTCATAACGCGAAAAGACACGTGGTAAGTCAGAAAGGACGCAAGAAACGAATGACACGTGACGACGGCGCCTTCACTTTCTCGCACCGGTACGCCGTGACTTCATGAATTTTGACGGCGTTAATTCTTTAGTTGATTATTTATTGGTACAGATGGACTTGACTGTTTTATAGCAGGGGCACAGTTTCAGAAACTATTACTGAGAGCCCCCACAAAGGCGCAAATGCGAAAAAAAAAAATAATTTGAAATCCCTGACGTCACAGTGAGGTATCGGTCCTCGGGTATAGGCGCGAAATTCAAAAATTGAACTTTTAACTTTATTTTCTCTTCTAATAAATAACCTATCATAGCGAAATCACCGGAAGTCCCCCGAGAATACTTTATATCTGACAGCAATTGGGTACCAAGCGTGGAGTTTAAAAAAAAAATGAAGTGCACGCGAGATTGATAACCATTATCGTTGTGTATCAAAATTACGCCATAAATTATAAGGCTACAATCCATAAAGGCTCAACATATTTAAAGGCGTTATCAGACAAATTACACCCAGAGAGGGGCAGGACATGAGTGCGCGCGCGCTTTTTTTTTTTTGCCACAAGAGCGTCGTTATGTTAATAAGCACTAAAAAATCATGTGGCGTGCAGGAGCCAGTTACCATTCAGTGAGCGTAAATTCCACTGATAAACAAAAAATAGCGGCTATTAATATATTATGCCACTACTACCAAGGGCTAGCACATCCGCGTAGGTGTAAAACCTTGGTATCCAACAGAATGGCGAGTTAGTGAGGGTGTGTCCGGTATTCCGGTATACGCAATGACCTTCGCCTGACACCGGGTTACCGAAGGCATAAACGTGAGTGGCCGGGTTAGCGACGCCACCTGGTGGCGCACAGCTGGACCACCCGAACAGAGCCCACCCACGCCCAGTGGGCTGCTACGGCCTCTGTGATTGGCTCGAGTGCCGCCATTACGGAATTCGACGATATAGAATCACACCTCAGTTCGGATTTTGTTGCCCAGAAGGAGCTCCCACTGGGGCGTGGATGGCGTGGATTTGGACATCAGCTATATATATATAAGAGCGACAGCGCTCGGTTTCAATGAGAGTACAGATTGTTATGGGCAAATAAAACGCGAACACGGTAAGGCTAAGTAGAAGTAGCCTTGCGATTCCGTTTTCGACAATTCGTGTAATGTCGGCATGGTTTCAGCTTGCACGATCAGTGAGGCCTATTAACCGCACTTCGCGACCGAAGAAGTATAGCGGGGCGAAATGTTGCTGTCGGGTTATATTGCTTGCGAAAGGTGTTCTACTTTGCAATTATTTTGTTAATTTGTCCGCGATAGCACGTAGAATAGAATTTCGCATAATTGCCTCTTGCGGGGGCGCACGCCAAGATAGCGAACTCATCAAAAGCACTGACATAAATGTACTTATATTTAAAAAGTCCGAATATACACACTGAAACACCTCGTTGAACCTGTGCTGCAAGTCCGAATAAACACGTGCAAAGTGTTTTAGCCAAACTACAGTGGCTAGTAGCCAAACGAGTCGGAAGGTTGACGGCTGGGATGTTCGCTCTTGGTGTCATTATGTCTTCATGTAGCGGGTTCGTTTCTATCATTTTTCACAATGTTTACCGTATTCTTCTGGTGCGTGGTTCACGGAATAATTGATGTTCTCATATCTGACGTTCCTGTAGAGAGTTCTCGCATGCATGGAGTCCACGTTACGCGTAATTAGACTTGACAAAACTCACCAAAGAATTGCAAATTCCTAATCCGTCCTGCAGGCGGACGTCTTTTCGTGATTCTTAAGGTACACAAAAACAGCGCGGTTAAGTAAAATGTTCAACGGATAACTTGCGCCTTTGAAGGGACACGTACGAAACTCCGATTCCACGGAGGGAAGGGACACGTGCCGAGTTCTTAAATGTGGCCCCCTCGCCGGTCCTCGTACAATTGGCAGCATTGTGCAGTCCACCTTCTCCTCCTCGCACATTTGCGCGCGATTCGAATGGTGACGGCGGATGGGGGCGTTGGCGCGCTTTTCGCACCTACTGTACTACAGCGATGCTGGGCCAGCTGCGCCGAGAAAATCTCGCGCGCGCTTTCAACGCTGACGTGACTGATGAGGACCTCGCCCCGCGCGCACGCTTCTGCGCGTTTCGCGCCCTTTTGAGAGCCGCACCGCGCGCACGGCCCGTTTCGTGCGAGCTCGACCGAATCCGCGCGAGCTCGCCGTCGCTGTGTGTCGAGGACGGTGGTGAAAAAATGCGCTTCTGTTCGTGTCTCGCTAGAAACGTGCAGCACGGCGCGTCCGTAAGCGTTATGCCATTTGCCGAATACCGGGTTACCGGAGGGTTGTACGCGTCAGCGGCTTTATGCGGCAACAACGCTGGTAGCGACATCTGGTGACGCAGTGTCTAACCAGATAGCACGCAAAACTACTACTGAAGTGGCTTAAATATTTATTCTACTTCATTGCTGGTGTAAAGTGTTGGTAGCGACGCGGTCGTTAACCTGCAGTACTTTGACGATTTTTTTGCGACAATAACACTGACGCGACACAGCTTTTCAGACACATTGTAATTGGGCAATACTGCGATATATGTCGTAACCAGCTTTGAATCTTTGGCACGATTCTGCATAATACGTTTTTCGGATAATACGTCCTTCCTTTTTCGGTCAGTGAGGAGCAATGTATTTTCACACGGTTAACGCGATCGGTTTTTCACCTGAAATTGGATAACACGACTGCAGAAGTGGGTGTTAACCGTTATTTCTAAAACTCATGGTTTTATATTCCAGTGTACTAGCCTAAGTAAAATTTCAACGACCCACGAACAACGTGTTACACGCCCGCAGCAGTGCAGATTCTGCACCAGCAGCGCGGAGAAATCGCCACCGCGGGAGATACCGTAGAGAGCTGTGCTGGCGTGTTGGTGTGCGCGTGAACACATCAGGGCTGCTAGTAAGCTGTTGCTCTTGTGTCCGAATGGACAGACGTCTCTTTCTGGTGTGCGTGCCTAATGAACTTAATGTTAAAGAAACTGAACAATAATACTACTTTACCTGTGGTGGTAAAGCGATGGACACTTTTCGGGGCTTCATTGCAGATGTTCGTTTGAGTGAGGAAACGGCCGCCTTTAATTTTTTTTAACTTCCACAAGGACTTTTTTACGGGCATTGAAAAGAAGAAAGTTCAGCGCAAACTAACAAGCTATTAGAACGTTGCCGCATAAAAGTGCGTCGTCTGCGGTGCATTATCACTCGACGTCACAAGAACCTTGCCTATTGAGTTTGTCGCCGCGTACTCCTATTTTTCATACTTTTTGGGAGCTTTCCCTGGATAATACGATTTTCGGATTATACGTTTAATTTTCCAGTTCTCGAGAAGATCGTATCAGCGAGAGTCCACTGTATATGTGTCGCTAAGTTTTCAGTAGCTAAGTTTGAACTAGCTGAAACTTTTGTAAAAAAAGGTGGAATCTCTCCTTACCTGACGCTAACTATTTGTTACCATAAAAGCACTAGGCGTGAGTAGCTGACTTCTTTACATAGTGTACATATTTAGTTTTTCAAATTTAACATCATTGAGGTTTACTTTCGTATGACAAAATACTTGAGCATTTAGCTGCTGACTCTTCTGACTCGGCCGTTACGGAATAATATTTCCAAGAATCCGGAAACACGTCGCAGAAACGGTTCCTGTCGCGCGCAAACATTTTTGAGCACATGTTGTGTGGTCTACAAAAAGCGGCACTGCATTTCGCCGACTCTCGTAGTGTACCGGGTGTTTTTTTTATCGTTAAGAAGTCTTTAAAAAATTCTGTGACAGAAGCGCAGGTGGTGTTTTCACACAGACATTCTATTACGAGGTCGACAGTAATCAAACGCTAGCAAAAGAAAAAAAAACACCATGAAGGTCTGATTACCGAAAATTTGCTCATTAACTTCTAAACTACGACATGTATGGCAATTGTTTATATGGCAGAAGGCGGGGGGCAATCGTCTTTAAACACCAACCCTTTCTTTTTTTACTCTAAAATCCGCGCACAGTTTGAGATACGGTGAAACTTGGCCGTTGTATTCAGCTCGTACTGAAAGCAAGCGCACAAGAAACGCCGGAAGTCCAGCCCCGCAATCTCGTCAGAAAGATACGCCCAGTGACGAAATTTACGTCATAAATTTGAATGACAGCAACTCGCAAGCTTTTGCTGGCCAGATAAACTATACCTCGTGAAGTGACGGATATGTTCGAGCCATCTCGCCAATAACACCGTTAAATATTTCATCACCGTTGTTCTTCTTTCGCTCGTTGCAGACGACGTCCACATGATGTACACGCAAACATTCTAAAAGACATTGCTAAGCTATGGCTCCTTAATGTCATAACAATACTTCAAACCGTGTACGGTTTCTGCTTGTGCCCACACTCGACACTCATAAAAAAGTTGGCACCTTTTGCACCTTTTGCGGTGCAAACTTATGACGATTAAATGAGCCCCATAGGCTGCAAGCGTTTTTTTTTTTTTTTTTTTTAAGAATACCGTTCACCTGAGTCATTACGATACACCGGTCAAAGCGAAGTGCGGATTAATTTTCTCTAGTCTGATATACTGGCGCCACCTAGTTCCAGATGTCGCAGCGCTGTACAGTTCTAAGCAGACGACAGCGCTCTGCTGGCAGTGCCAAGCGAACGCGCTTTGTGCCTGTTCGCTTTGTGCGGCGCACAGCAGACGATGCGTCTCCTTTGCCGCGGCGTTGGGGAGGGGCCCCCCGAGCAGACGGACTTCGCGCCTTCGTGCTTCTTCGCACCTGCCCCGCAGCACGCCGATGCAGACGACGAACCGCCGCGGTTTGTTGACCCCAAGAAGAAGACCGACTGAAGATTGTTTTTGTTTCTTCTTCCGGTCCTTCTCACGCGAGCCGGCCGCTTAAGGTACATAAACGATGTAGGGTGGGTGGTCGCGTTTAGGAAATCCTGATGGATACGCTCCAATGAGCAGTTTCTGGTGTGCGGCAGCTCCGACTCGCTATAGGCTTAAGCTTTGATTTGATGGTTATGATTGATTCGTTCCAGTAAGCGTCTTGGTAAAGTCATTTACAGGCAGATTTGAAAACTACAGCCGTACAACCGTTTTCCTATTCCCTATACATATAGAACGGTAAGACCATCACGTGATGCTCGGACTGGTTTCGCTGTCAGTAAAACGAGAACCATCGAATACCAGCATTGAATATGTATACAGCATACTTGCGTCGATCAACAGTACGGCACCTGCTGTGGCGAAAACCAAATGGAAATTGAACGATAACGGTTTTTCCTTTTCTTTTTTTGTGATTGAGCATGGGCTGCAGCCGATGGTTGAACAGTTATCATAGCAGCCGTCACGACGGTCAGCATTTTCACATTATTCCGCAGTAACTTCTAAACTGCGGCGTAATTCCTATGCAGAAGTTACAGCGACGTTTGGCGTTTTGGCGACATCATGGGTTATATGCAGTATCGACCTCTGTAAGTGCTGTATGTAACTTCATGAAGTAAGGGAGAGAAAAAAAGGAAATGGTCATATTTAACAAAGGCTACCGTAGTGTACGTAGGAGTCATAGCTATTATAATAGGAGAAACGCCTGTACCGCGACTTTCTGTTACGTGCAATAATCAAGCGATCTGAAATATTTAATGAAAGCGGTAGATAGGACGAGGCCTCAGAGCTTCGCAGCAACTCACTGCATGATGATGCCACGGTAACGAGACGTGAAAGCTACGCACATCCTACGTATACACGGGGGATTCTCACTAATTTTCAATTCGTCGCTTCACGTAATAGTTACAATTTATGAAACATATAAAATACTGAAGGAGTACACGTACGAACTCGTTACTATACTAATAGTTGCGAGCTGTTCACTTGAGTTTCTCAACTCGTTCTTTTTATATGCCAATGATAGCGAATTCTGCAAAAGACGTGAGCCAGTAGCTCTAAATAGGACGAGCAGGTGATGCGTATGCAGTGGTAAAGACTGCCAAGGACAGCGGGATCGACCCTGTCGTTCTCTTACAACATCAGTTATTGAAATTCTGTCGTGTTTCTAATGATTTTCGGTTACATTCAATTGACTTTCTGTTGAGACAACGTGAATACGATGCGTGACTCTTGCGAGAGTCACTAACAGCTCCGAGGTCTTCGGGTGCAGAACTCACCTTCCACGACATGCTGGGACAGGACCGTGCCGCCCTGGAAGAGAATGGTGAAACGCGAACGTTTAGTTTGGTCTGTACGCAGGCATCGTGATTAGCCAGCGCTAAGAACAGATGGGACGTAAGACTAAAAGTAAGCAGTGAGAATCACTATGAAATGGAACCCCCGTGTGAGTTGATTTCTTTTCTTTTTAAGTGAAGTCGCATATGGATGCAGAGCGGTCCATTTATAAGCTCTAACGTGCGGCTCTCGATTTGCCCGTGCTGTTGTAGTTGAAAGCACCGGCTGAATTTGTGTCGACGCGCGACACAAGTTCGTCGAAAAGTACCGTGCCACAAGCCGCAAGTTTTCTTCTGTAAGGTCGGGCGATTGTCGCGCGCTTGCCAGAGAGAGAGAGAAAAAAAAAAAGACTCGCGCGCGCTCTACATTAAGGCGTTACATTTGAAAATTGGTCGCACTGCACACAAGGGTGTCACGTTCTTCGACGGGAAATGTTTTTTCCGAGTATTGGCAACCAACATCGGGAGTCACGATCCTCACGTAAACCGTCGTTGCTTGATTACTGGTTACGTACGTAAGGTATTTTTCGTTTATATATATAGGGCCGCATCCAGCACACAGTGCCGGACGAACGCTGCTGCTGCCCGCGATGCCCCTGTACAGAGACGCCCAAAAAGCAAGCGGCACAATGCGAAAGTCGTGAAGGTGACGTCATGCCTTCGCGTTTCTCCCAAGGCTGCTGAGCCCAACACCTCTACAGGAGGTGTTGGCTGAGCTTGAGCGACGTCGGGGGAACGAGCGCGCGCGCGCGGAATGTTTTAAGTGGGCGTCGCCTTATACCGCGCTCGCGGAAAGACAAAGATGGGTCCCTTGAACTCGAAAGGGCTGAGTCACGTGTTTACGCGCGAGCTGTACGCGTGTCTACCGTCGACCGCGCGTCGCTAGAGGGTGTAACTACAGGTACTTTAAAAAACGTGCGGGCCGCCGTCAAACTCGACCCGAATATTGAAGGCACATCTCTAGCAGCTTGAATTTAACGAACGCGAGCAGCAGTGAACAAACATCGGATGGTTTTGGAAGAAAGACGCATTAAGCTAGCACCATTCAAGCCACCCCGGTCTGAAATAGCCAGCACCCTCCGCAGAAGCGAGAAGGCGCTTAAAGCTTGTTCGGGTTAAGTATGATGGAGGCTGCATACTGAGCGACGCTTCATGATACATTGCTCGGCTAGAATAACTCCCCCCTCCCCCCACAAAAAAAGTGTAAGACTTTGCGTGAGTATCTGGAGGCCATATCTGGTAAGCTTAAAGAGGCGCAAGGACAAAGGACTTGTGGCGACGCCACCGCGAATTTCCCGCACTACAGCTCCCCATGACGACACGTACTTTGACAGGACCTGTTTCTCGTGAGTAGGTGATTGCTTATCGACAGATGAGGGTTTTATTGCGTTCTAAGCGAATCCGACTCAGTTGAGCAAGTTTTAGTAACTTTTCTTTCTGCATAAATATGGTTCCCCAACCGTGGGAACAATTTGAGGCCGTTGATATTATACTGACGACCTCACGCTGTGGTAGCGTCGAATCGAAGGAAAAGATTCGCTTCCTCTATTTTTTCCTCTAGTAATCGACATCTTCCCGTGAAAACGATAAATGCTGATATAGTCTTCTGAGAATACTTACTGCTCCTGTCTCAATTGATTTTGTTTTGCTCTTTGGTGTACCTTCAACTGTTTTACAAGCAAGAATGATTCTTGTTTTTGTATGCATAAACGCCAGTGGCGGTAAACGTACTTTCCGTGCTCGTGACAGCATTGCGCACGCACGTCGCGACAGGAAGATAAAGCAAGTATGGCGGTTTCATTGCACAATGTAAGAAAAGTGTAGGGGACTGTTACTTTATTCGATCGCGTTTTGTGAGACAACTGTGATAGGGATTTGACACAAGTGACTCTATATAAAGCAATAAAGATGTAGAGAAAGCTTACAATTGGACAAACCAAAGGCGCACAGTGCGCTAGTTTTGTAGTTAGAGAGTGTGGCGACGATCCTGCGTCATGCCCATATAGCACTACGCCCATTGAGATTTTTAGCCTGTCCGTATCAGGGGCGAATACAGGACAGCCTCCTCGAGGGTCCCTCACCAAAATATACAGAAAAGAGAGGGGGAACCCGCTGCACGCTTGGTAGCTGTCATCACAAACGTTCCGGCATTTTAGGGGGGCAGGGCCTTTCCTCTGGGTTCGCCATTGGTACGTGTGCGTACTATCTACGTAATGATGTAAGCAGCCGACGTGGTGGCTCCACCTCGTGGCACTGATTTTAACAAGGGCATCCGAGATATATTACTTCAATGACCAGCGATGCTCCGTGACGGCGACCTAACCAAAAAGTCGCAGTTTCTCCCGAAAGGCGAAGTATCGATTGCGATAGCAAATTAGTGGACAGCTATACGAAGTAAGGACAGCAGTTTCATCGGCCGTATCAACTCGTAAACGTAAGCACACTAACTAAATCAACAAGCATGGTGTCACGCGCGCACAAGCAAACGTGAACATATCTCACTCGATGACCGCGGAAACTCGCTGTCAAAATGCTGCAGTGAGGAAACGCGGCAGCAGCAGCGAGCGAATTGACCTTCGTGCTGTTGCCTGCATCAACATGAACCAAGCCGCGAAAACAGGGCGTAGCGTGGACTCAGTAGCCGTAGCAGATGGCTTTCAACATACAGCAGCCCGTCGGGCGCGCGTGGCCGCCCGGAGTAGGAAGCCCCGCCGCCGAAGCCTTGCGCGCGATGGAAGGCGGCGCGCTTCCTCCCCGCTTTCCTCCCTTGCGTGCGGGAGATTGAGCCGCGATCGCCAGCTCACTCTCGCACGCCTTCATTCGAACATATAACATACGGCGCGCGGCGAAGATTTTACCGCCCTTGAATTTTATGCGGTACCTCCCGGCGACGGCAGAAATGCGGCTCGATTGTCCATATAATTGCTATCGCAGTAATAAGTGGTGTCCACACCCTGACGTCTGTACATGACGTGTTTCTGGCTCCCAATAGCGCTTCCGCCGCATGCAACCAGCAAAAGCATAGCCTTTAAAATCTGCATCTGTCTTTCCAGAGGGCGTCACCGCTAGGTGAATTTGGACACCACCTATTACATAGTGTCTTTTGTTTTATTCTTTTGATGACAACGGTCACGTGTAAAACGAAAACGATCCCGTCATTGTCCTAAATTGCCACGTTTACGAACGAGCTAAAACTCCCTATTAATTTTGCGGGAAACGTTGGAACAACGCTGGGTGCTTGGGCTATTCGAGGAACTACGGTTACAAAACAAGAGTACTTGCGCACGGCAGCTTTGGACTAGAGCGAGACGGAGGAAGGCTGTCGACTCAATTGTTTACACGCACTTCTGCTCCGACAGCAGAGTCTCGTCTGCTCGCGAACAGCAGCAGCAATAAAGAACACCGACGGACAGGCGCGCACGCCATCTGTGAGTAGAAAAAGAAAACGAGAGGAGGAAAAGAAAAGCTATGGGGGGGGGGGGGGGGGGGTGGCGACGAGAGAAGCCATCTTACCTTCCCTTCACTTCCCCGTACATCACGTGTACGCTGTTTCGTAAACATTCGAGCGGTGAGCTATAGCTGCTCGAACTCGACGGCTTGGCCTGCATCAGCCCGAGCTGCATAGCCGTTGCGTGCGTGCGTATGCAAGCCGCATATCGCATGCATAAAGGCAGCGAGCGACCGCATTCCGAAGGGTTCGTTCATCCTTTTTATTCGGGGATCACTGCGCCAGCTGGACACACGTCCGCGGAGTCTTCGCGGCGTTGCGTGCTGCTGTTGTTGCTGCTGTATATATACATAGACGTGCCGGGCTCCTTCCTATAGTCTGGACGTTGGAAAAAAGACACGTGCGATGTGGCGCGCTGATTTACATATACAGCAGTGGCGGCGTGTCGCTATATATCTGTGCCGCGGAATACTGTGCGGGACTTACGCGCAGAAGAGCTGAAAGGCGCGTTTGCCTTGGTTGTCGGCCTGTGAGGGGCCCTGGAATGAAAAGGCCCGGAAGAGAGAACTCCGCGGCAGGCGCGATAGCCGCGACTTGTCGATATTAACAGCGGCTTGGTGCCGCTGTACCTCGTTGTAGCGAATTCTGATGCACTGGGCCATCGGATACAGCGAATTATGCTCTTTAGTGGTGTTTTATTTAATTTAATGCTTTTGTAACCAAATAATAATTGTGTTTTCTGAAATTAAACTACCCCCTGAATTCATGCAACGCCTCTCCCCCTGTGTTGTTTGTCTGCGAATGTTCTTATATGCTTCAAATTTAAGTATACTACCACACACACACGGCACTTTAGGCGTTAAGGGTGCTAGGAAAGTGCTTAGATTTCAGCAAAATACGACCAACAGAAACGATAGAAATAAAGTTACGGTGTTTCAAATGCCAAATGAAGCGTGAAGCGCAGTTTCGAGTTCCTTTTTTGGTGCGTTAGGTACTCGCCGTTCGCACCGAGCTGACCAGATCACTGCCGCTGTAGTTGCCACTCTTTCATCTTTTTCCATTCTTATTATCACTGCCGAATCACGAACACTCTTCGGACATTGCAACGCGCTTTCCGGTATAGTCTGGTGACGTTTGACAACACTACACTCGGTTCTGCTCGTCGCGCACGACAATAGCGTGTGTACCCGCGGGCACGTCGACCCTTGCAAGCCCGGGCTCTCTTCTCGCTGCAGATCCGTTGTCCGCGCACATGCGGAGCACCCCGGAGTAGGAATACAGAAGGGTGCAGCTTTCCCGTCGTGTGCTCTTGCATCTGCTTCGTCTTCGCGCCTTGGTCGCCGGGCCGCCACGTGTATCTGGCTGTTTACACAAGAGTCCTCGCATCCGCGGGACGATGCACGGTTGATGGAGTGCAGGCGCTCGCGGAAGTAAGGCGCACGCGCAAGCGAAACGTCACGCCCTTCGTAGCTCTGTCGTTCAAGCAAAAAGCTTGAACGATATTTATTTACAACATGCGTGAGATATACCCAAACCCTGGTTGAGATATTGAGACGAGATCTGTAAAAGTGTGCATGGCGAGGATGTTACAATAGAAATCGTCACCAGAACTCGCTTGGGTAATGGTGGTCGGCGCATTAGGGTCACGTGACAGAGGCCGCTGACTCCCGTCTGACTGGCCGCCGAGTCACATGAGAAGGTCATTCCTTTCCCTGCCACTTTTCCAGCGAGGAGGTCGTTCCCTTGCCCCAGGTGAGGCTTGCATCTCTGTTTGGGCGGGGAGATTTCCCCGAGGAGCGAAAGCCATTCAAATGGCCTCGGCATACCCCTTCTGGGCGTCGGTTGGCACCAAGTCACATCACTGGCCGTCCCCGAATTCCGAAGAAATTGTTGTGCTCTTGTAGGTTGCCGGAAGTCGTTGCTCCCGGGCGACCCAGAATCACAATGGGAGCTGCCACGAAGTCAGTGAGCCCCACGTGACGTCACTGAATTCCGAGATATTAGCTTCTCGTCGGCGGCAGGAAGTCTTTTATCCCGTGCCACCCGGAACCTAATGGAAGTCCACACCACAGAAATCCGCCCTGCAGTTCAAAGTTCAAGTCGGCAGACGAGCCCCATGGATTTTGCGAAAGTGGCGAGTCGTAGCAAATGTACTCGCAGGAAATTTTTGTAAATGCAGTAAGGGGCCGGGAGGCCTGGAAAAATCGGGGTATATGAAGACGCTAACGGTGATTAAGATGCAAGCGGTGATTATCGGCCCCTGGGCGCGCGGCCGAAATGGGGTAGAGTGTAGAGCGGGTGGTGAGGACATGGCCTCAGAGATCGGACAGCGCGCGCCGCCCGCTCTCAGAGGCTATGGTGAAGTCTACGAGTTTCCTACAGAAATCGCTAGAGAAATTTCTGGCGCTAGCGTCTGCGGGAGGAGGAAGAGGAAATAAAGAGAGAAGGCAGGTGTCTTACCAGAAATGCGTCTGGTTGGTTATCCTACTCTGGTGGGACTGGAAAGAGGGAATAGGAAGATAAGATAGAGAGAGGGAGGGCAGGGGGAGGAAAGCCACGGTGAGCTCGCGCACGCACGCCGAGGGGGCAAGCGTGGTGGTTCAACCGGAAAGGGTATGCATGGTAGATACGTTTGCGCGGTTTTGCCCCGTGAACTACGGCATTGATCAAGCTTCGGCTTGGCCAATCGATAAATCGAAATATATTTGCTCTATAAGTGCGATGATTCGCGACGGCTGTGCATGTGTACAGTGTCTTACTGTCGTCAGCGCGCTTAGAAGAAGAAAAAAGGATTCCTTCGTAAAATAGAACGACCAGGGCACATAAAGCGTAGCAGACAAAGCCCACACAAAGCTCGTATGAAGCCACAAGCACGAAGATCAGACAAATCCACGTACTTCCCATAATTCCCACATGGTGGCTGAACGATCGCAGCGCCAGAATTCCCTCTAGTGGTTGTTGTGCGCAACTCTATAGCGAGTGCAGGTCGTAACGAAGGCGTCACTAAAAGCTACTCCGGTCCAAGCATTGAAAATTCAAAGGTCTGCCAACATTAGAGGGTCTCACTTTTCCAAAAGTCAACGCGCAGACAAGCCCCGGAGAGGGAGGGCAGGAGAGTGGAAGTTCGGTTGCCGAGGGTAGCTGCCTGACGTCATGCATAACGTCATGATACTAATCTCTCTTTTTTCCTTCCTGCGTGATAACGTCGACCACTGACGCCTGCCGTGGTCGCAAGAACAACGGAAAGGACGGAGTTTGGAGCTTAATTTTAACTGAAACCTAATTCTAACTGCTTCTCTGAAAGTCTCAGCTTTTTCCTGATCTGTATCTATAATTCTGTTCGGCTCCGTCTAAGCAGGAACGCTCATATAGTCTTTTCTAATCTGTTTTACGTATCTCCAAAACACTTTTTTTTTAGTTTCTATTTAGATTATCATCAAACTGTGAAAGCTGAAAAAGAAAACTTTTATTTTTTGTTTTTAGTTTTGAAGATTGTATTGGCATTCGGAACTTTATTAGAAGCTACAGTTACAATTTTCTTTTTTTTTTATGAACTCGCGTTTCTCACAATCCTGCGAGTGTCACGCCTAAACCACGGACATTGTTTGGTTCTTTGGCATTCTATGCGACACGCAAAACGCTCAGCTGCGCCGACCATAATGCCACGATATATATATATATATATATATATGTGAATGCAGTTATATCTCGGAAACCCTCACCGCGTGTGCTCTTGGCGTGTACACAACCGTGACTAAACGTTGCAGTTAACAATTGCTCACGGTTGTATATACCCCAAGGGCACCGTGTTATGCAATGCTTGTCATATATTATAGGTCCTCCCGGACAAGTCGATGACAGTTTTGCTTGCACCTTCGCGGTAATAAAAGTGCGCGGTGGCTGGCATGGAAAGCTCCGACGCTAACGGGTCAAGATGACGAGGGCTCTATCTACTCGAACGATCAATTGAAGGATTGATTTGTTTTCCAAAGCCACTCCTGGGCCTCGACGAACGCTGCATTGCCGGGATTCTTAAGCGAACGCCGAGATTTCGATACGAGAGCGATGTCGCGTTCCGCAAAGTGCGCAGCAGCGGGAAGGAGTCGAACCCGCAACCTAGTTTTCAGCAGCGCAGAGCCACAGCCGCTGAGTGAATGGCCACTACCAAGTTTCAATGGCCCTGCGTAACCGTGTTTAGATCGGATATAGTTACCCCACGTTTGTACAAAGTGCCTTTTTTTTTTTCTTTGTGTCTGTGAATTCGTGTTATAATGAATCCCGTATAGGCTATTGCTCTGCACTCTTTGTTGTCTCGACTGCTCACCATCGACTGATCCCCCTATGCAATGCCCACTGGGCGAATGTGAGTATCGGAAAAAAAAAATAGATTAATATGTAGGGAGGCGGAGTCAAAAGAGGAGGCAAACGACCTCATCGTCACGCTGCTGCTCTTTACGGGCAGTGAATGAATAAAGAAAAGGAGATTGATAAATGCGAATCAGTGCGTGGCTATAGCTACATGTCTTCCCCGTCCATTCACTGAATCCCCCCCCCCCTCCTTGATTATCGATAACGCACTGCGAGTCAGAAGAGAAACCGCGGGCAAAGTGGTAACGAGTATATGAATACCCAAATTTTCGCCCGCGTCCCGCAATGAAGTCACAATGCGTCCATGAGTCTCCTCTCCCTGTAGAGGTGGGCGGAAGAGGTGACGTCACTTAAGGCATTCAGAAATAACCGCCATGCACTGGAAGTGTTGCTAATGGGACAAGCGGGGTCGATCCTTTATGTGTAGCGTTGACAAGGAACTTTCAGCAGGCATGGCGACTTTGCCGAATCGCTGACAAAAGAGAGAGAGAGAGAGAGAGAGAGAGAGAGAGAGAGAGAGAGAGAGAGAGAGAGAGAAAGAGGAAAGCGATGCGAAGGGGATCACGCCACCGCGGTGACGCCCGTCTCGTCCTCTCGACAGTATTTCGAACCCGCGACACGTGCTGCTCACGTGACCTTTCCTCCGCCGCTCAGTGCACGCAACTCTTATTAAAAGCGCTCAATTAAGTATTCATGATCTCGTAAACAATTTCATGTGCCAAGATCAGCTCGAAGAGGGATTCACCTCTACCTTCGTGCTAAGCTTATCCTGGAAATCCCCCTTTCTTTCTGTTTTCTTCCTTCCTTATGGGGACAGTTTCTAAATTGATAAGCGCTGTTAAAGTTTCTACATGACACGAAACTAGACGAGCGGCTTTAGTAGAGCCGCCGTCTAATGTGCATAAGTACTCGTCACTTCATCGTCATCATCCATCCATCCAAGTACTTTCACTTCCCTCTTCCGCTGTGCAGAGTAGCAGACTAGAGCGCTCTAGCGCAGGTCGACCTCTCTGACTTTCCTATCAATAAAATTATTCTCTCTCTCTCTCTCTCCCTTCAGCCCTTTCTAAGACGCATACGATTTTAGCGTGCCCGGCCATAGTTGCAGTAGTTCAATTTCCTTTTTCATCCCCTAACCGACCCGCACGCTTGGAATTTTAATATTTCTTCGAATCCGTGCAACGTCTACCGCGATCCGAGATTCAGATTTAATACGGCTATACGCTTCGGTCGGTCGCTTTTGTTTCCCGTGCTGCGCTCTTCTACTACAGTGCGATCGACATTGATAATTGTTTGCGAATCCCCTCACCTTTCCCAATTACCGTACATCTCCGTAAATTCTCCACTGCGTTGTGCACTTGAAATAAATATACTGCATACTTATAACACTTTGCACGCGGAAGTCAAGTAAGATATGGTTGGTCACCGCAGTAATATAGCGGCGTGTCTTTTCTGCAAGCTGCGCCCCTGTGCTCAAACCTTAGGCCACAATGAGATGATGATCGTCGCATGTGCGAGAGCGCATGCGCGTGCGCCAGCTTACTTTACGCATAGGTAGTTGAAGAAACGAAGGCGCGCACTTACGAGAATTGCATTTTTAATGTTTTTAACGTTCCAGCCGTGGCACGGCCTTCGTCAGAATAAAAACCGCACTACAGTAGTCTTTATTCTGACGAAGACCGTGCCACGGACGAAACGTTAAAAACATTCTAAATGCAATTTGCGTAAGTGTGTGCCTTCGTTTCTTCAACTATATATATATATATATATAGCACATGACCGGGGTAGTTGGAGAAGTATGGGAGAGGCCTTTGCCCTGCAGTGGGCGTAGCCTGGCTGATGATATATATATATATATATAATATATATATAGCCGTTTCACGAAAGCTTCGATTCACGTAGATTCCAAGGTGTGTGTGTGTGTAAGAGGTATGCATTTTTCTTTCTTTTGATGCGAATACGAAAGCGTCAAATGAGCGAAAGAGCCGGCGTACGTCTGGAGGAGGGAAAGGAAACCCAAGTTCCCATTGGCTGCGACGCCTCGTCACGAGCGCTCCTCGACGAAGCAGAGCGAGCGGGCGAAAGGGATCACGTGATGCAGTGATAGCGCGCCAGGTGTTGCGAGAGGGGAGGAGGGTATCGCCGCGACGTCACGTGACTCGTTGCCGAGCCAGCAGTCTGCTGCTGCTGCTGCTGCTTGTTGGCTCGGGCAGCACATGCCGCTGTGTGGTACATTACTCGAAGCGCAAAACTCGAAGAACTGCTCAGCGCGTTCAATGGGACATTAATGCTTTAAGCATTAATACAGCTAATTAAGGCATTAATACAATTCATAAGAAGCAATGACTTAGAACAGTGGTCCTTTGTTCTTCCTTGTCCGTGTGTTTCTTTGGGGCTGTTTAAAATGAATGATCATAAGAAGTGCTTAGGTGTCTTCGGATTTTTTTTTTTTCACTCGAGTTCCGTTTGAGAGTTGTACGCTGAAAGCAAGCAAACAAATGTATGAATAAATATAAGCACGGGGACTAATCTACGAGAGGAACCTTTTTTGCACGCGTCATTCATGCCTTCCCACGCGCTCGGAGCAGGTCGCTGCTTCAAAGCGCGTGCGTGGTCGCTTGACGCGTGCCGGACTCGCGTATGATGGCGTTTCGAGGTCAAACAAGGTCGCCGATCGTGGCAGCTTTTCTTTCAAACTCTTTAAGGTCAAGGCGCTGTTGTGCAGCCCACGTCCGCAATGGATGTATGAGGGGGGGCGGGGGGGGGGGGGTGTTGCGTGGGCCTGAGACGCGCACCTTTTGCAAGTTTTGTGTGCATGGCTATAGCTCTCTCTCTCTCTCTCTCTCTCTCCCCCTTTTTGCGGTTTTCAGGAATATGACGGCTGTAAACGCTAGTTGCGCCACGCCTGCGTGCCGACCTGTAAACTGTAAAAATTCGTAAAGATCGCGCGTTAGCAACCGAAGGAAGGTGTTCGGGGGGGGGGTCGGGGGGGGGGGGAAGCGGCGCGCAATTCTCTTATGTAACAGTAACTTGGCTTTGGGCGCAGCATACAAACAGCAGCAAACTTGAATCGGCGCAGAATGACGAGCAACAACAACACAGTTTCTTGTAGATCACGGTGACTGTGTCAGCGGATTCGCCGCGGGATAGCCCACGTGGCTGTAGTGGCGCTGGTGAGCTCGAGGTCGCGGTTTCGATGCTGGGCCGCTATTTTGTAGCGATGCCTTATGTCTTATTCTATGCTTTTCTTATCATCCACCACACGAGGCCTCCTGATCCCGTTGATAATGTGGGCAGACCGTCGCTCTAACCGCTGGCCAAGCACGAAAAGCCTGAAAAAGCATAGAATCGGAAAAGGCATCGCTACAAAATACCGGCCCTGAGTGCGAAAGCGCTCGTGCTTATACCGTGCATAAATGGGTGCTCGTTGAAGAGAACCTCGCTTGCGCCGACGGCGTGAATGCGCCACGAGCGTCCGTGCAACTGCCATATGCTACCGCAATGAAACGAGCTTTTGCGGTGTATGGGGAGCGCTCTGTGTGTTTCACGAACTTGCTGATAGAGACCGTATTTTTCTTTTTATATATTCTCAACATTATGGCATTGTATCCTGTTCAAACGTTTCGCTGTAGCTCAAGTTCAGTACTATATCTCGCCAGATATCCTCTAGGAACTGCGCCGGTCGTGGAGGAACGGATGTGTACCGACAATTCATTTCCTTTCCGTGTTCCTTTCAACTTATACCTTCAGCCAATGCACGGTGTATACCGCACCGTTCCCGTGCCCGAAACTTCCATTATATATACGTGCTGTCACGCTTTCCTTAATAAATGCGTTGGACGCGTGTATACATACGTGGAATTTCGCTGGAGCCAGGTTTCTTTAAACTTGGAGTCGTGGCAATTCCTAAAAGATTAAAACGTTTTATGTACGCTGTCGTCCAACTCAAACACAGTTTGCGTAAATGCAGCAGCCAATTATAGGCTCGCTTATTTACCTGAAGTGGAGCGGTATCGCGTCTTTTTAAACATCTGCACGCTGCAGTGGTTTCCTGTGAAACTTGAACATCTAGGGAAATTTTATGGGGGATCCTGATATCATTGCTCGGCCAAAAGCAACGTTTTATAGCGTGAAACGACTAGCTCTTATTTTATAATTACAGCCTACAGTAGTTACATTAGGAGAGCGAAGTCATCAACCTGTGAGCGGACTCCAGCAGGATGGGCTCTTTCATACGTTGAAGGGCAGCAGCACTGCGTTTTTCTTTTCCTTTTTGGTTGAACTCGTTCGTAATTCTTCGCTTGTCACCGACCGTATATAGTCATGTTTCCCCTATAGCAGCGCCACATTCCTGCGCTGAATTGTAATCTCGGCAATGAACTCTCGTCATCGTATACTGCCACTCTTCAGGGTGATCTTCTAGCGCTTAATTTGCTCGATGTTGTTTCTTTCTTTTAATTTTTATTATTATTTTTTTGAAGCGAATATATAGAGCCATTTGCCTCTTTCGACCGTTTTCGTGGTCGGTGGTGGCATAGCAGTTTCACTATCGATACAAAGGCGCGCCGATGCAAAGGGCCCGCGTGTTCTCTGGCGCTCGTGGGCGTTGTGACGTCATGCTTTGGCGGGGGCGCTCGGGAAGGACGCCCCTCGTCTTCTTCCGCCGCCTTCCTCTCCCCCTTCTGGCGGCGGCGGGAGAGGAGGCGTGGCAGTCGACTTCCGCGCCGCTGCACGATAACGCGCTTATGACGAACTGGCTTATATGTAATTATGCATATGTAATTCGGCGTGACGATGTGTGTGTGTGTGTGTGTGTGTGTGAACTTCTATATGCAAAATGCTCTCCCTCCCTGTAAATGACCCTAAAGATAGGGTTAACGGTGTTTCTAAATAAATAAATAAATAAATGTGGAGGCACCTATGCTGTACCGTCTTCATCGGCGAAAAACGAAGCAACCAGAACGCCGTCGCAATCCAGGATGCTGCGGCGAGAGCAGGTGCGGCAACTCCGAATGGGCGTTCTTTTTCCTTCCTTTCTTTTTCTTTATTTCTTTTCCCTTCCTTTCTTTTGTCTTTCGCCTACCAAGCTTCTTCTGACGGAAAGTGCGTCGTTGCTGGTAAATTCGCAAATTATTTTCGAATTGCATGTGTCCTTAGTGACCCTTTAAATCGGCCTTTTCACTAACGAATCATATTGACTTTTTTTGCGATGTCTGTATGGCGAGCAGTCCTTCCTTCCTTTCTTTCTTTCTTTCTTTCTTTCTCCCAACTCGTATGCAACATGGTAAGTGGTTAAGGAAGTGTTTGTTTAGTGAACGTATCGTAAGTACGTGTCGTGTGTACGTTTGTACTAACAACCGGAAGCAAAGGAATACGTACCACAGGCTCGCAAAAAAGAAGAAAAGAAAAATCTGAATTTATTCGTCATTCAAGACGCGCTAACTGAAATTGACGAGTGCACTGGAAAAGTTTGGCCAATGCCAGGTTTGCACATGCAATATTTCAAGTTACACTCACGGGCGTCTCCCGAGGTGGGACTTCCTCGCCGTGCATATATAGAAGCAACGCATGCGCGTATACGAGCACTTAACGACTCCTTTCGGCCGACCTTCCTCCTTGGCTTGGAGATGTACAGTGTTATACGCGAAAGGGTATAGTGAGCAAAGAAATCCAAAAGACGGATACACTCGCATTGAGCTGCACCACCATATATGGTGCGGTGTCCTTTAGCAAGACGCATTACAGCAGGCAGCGCTTGATTAGCGCCGACCTTCGCGGTTTAGCGCCTAGCGCTGTATCTACCATACATTCCTGCATGGTTACTCGACGGCGTCTGCATCGTCACGCGTTACCTAGCAGTGTGATCGCTTGCGACGCCTCTAATGGTTGGTAGATGCGAGACTCTAGTCGTCAAATATGCCACTTGGTCGCGTGCGTTGCTTTCTTCTCGCCTATACGGATGGCTGTCTCGTTCGGTAAAATTCTCCGAGGCGTGGGACGGTTCCACGCGGGGAGTGAAAAAAGCATTTCGTTCGAACGCGCAGTGAAACCAGAGCTGAAAGTTCGCCCGCCAGCACCAACACCATAACACATGTAGCGGTCGAATGAAACGGTTTTGTTGCTTTTAGCTGTTTTGGGGAACAACGCCCCCCCCCCCCCCCCCTTCCGCACGGGTAGGGCTATATTATACCTGGAGTGTCGGTCCGAAGGCGCGGTTTTAACGGAGACATTTTGTCCTCAGCGCCATTTTTTATGCGGTTCTTGGAATGGCATTCTGCAAGCGTCTGGAAAGACTACGCGGGGACATATGTGTGGGCTGACGTGTGAATTTATATATCTATCCAGCGGTTATATATGGCGTTTGCCCTCGGAAGGGTGCCATATATGTGGGCAACCGTCAGAGGGAGCTCTTATGTCTCGCGAGCTCCTTGTTTACGTAGCGATAGGCGGCCCAGGTGGTTTGGGTGGCGTCGCCCGGGGCAACCGTACGCTCTCTCTCTCTCTCTCTCTCTCTCTCTCCGTGTAGTGGCCATTTACGAAACCCTTTCCTGCTGGCGAGCCGGAACACTCGAGCACTGTATTACATTGCATCATATGCGTCGCGCTGACCGGCTCTCGTTGACAGGAAACGGGTAATGGACACCGCGTTCTGTGCGAAGTGTACGCGTCGTGGATGCATCCTGCAGAAGGCCTGAATTCACAAATTGCGCGGGGCGTTTCGCCGGAACGACGTCGTTGGAAGGACTTCTTTTGAGAGCTAGCTAGCTGTCGGCTCGACGGCGAATCGACCCGATTGATTGACTAGTTTATTCATTGATTAAAAGTTGCGTGTTATTGAAAGTTATGCAGACTCTGTGTTTGCACACACATGTAAACTCCCGGAAGGCTTTCGGTTTAGCCCTGTAGGACACAAGTTACGATAGTCTATAAAGATATAGCTGGCTTGCGATGACGTCACCCTAGGCGCCAAGTTTGTGACCCAGCACGGTGGAAAGCTGCGTCCATAATGTCACGTGCAAGCTATCTATAGAAATCTCCAGCTGGCACCAGTTTTGTTGTGTATAGTTAGAATGTTTGACAAGTGAATTTTACTGCCAAGTACAACAAGAGAGCTACAGACATGAGCTGTACGCATGGGGCACGTTCCTTATATCTGAAGACATCAAGAACATGTACCTACACACAGGGTGACCATTTTTTAAAAGATTTAAGCAATTTTTAAAAGCCTGTTGCAGATAAAATAATTCTAGTCCTCGAGCTGGATTATTCAGACAAACGGAAATTACTCGCACGAGAATTCGAAACACCCATTCTACTAAGTAACAAAAAATGCACTAACTATCTTCTGAATTGATTACTTTACGGCACATATTGCAATTTACGGATTGCAATATGTACAATTCAAGTTGGCAAGTCGTATACACTTTGAAAGAACTTCCAGAATGACGCAAGTTCGGAGATATGCCCCATCAAACTCGCCGTAAGAAATGCACTGTCGTTTCACTTACTTTTTTTAACAAAACGCTCTTTTATACGTTGATGCACAAAAGTAACTGGACGCTTATGTATTTCGTCCCGCACTTGGGGAAATAATGTCACGAAACTGGTGTCATCCTGGAAATTAACTTCAAGTGCATACGTCATGCAAGCTCAACGGCTACAATTCGTAAATTGAAATATGAACCGTAAAGTAACGAATCAAAAATTAATTAGTGAATTTTCGTTAATTAGATTAATATGTTTCCATTTCTCGTGCTGGTAAAGTCCGCTCTTCGAATAATCCAGCTCAAGGACAAGAATTATGCTATCTGCCACAGGCGCGATTTTATTTTAAATCCATAAAACCCCCAAAAAATGATCACCACACGTGTATTAGAATAATCTATGGGAAGAAAGAACGCTTCATGACGTGAAGACGCTAGTACGACTAAGGTATGGGACAAAATATTTATTTTTCGCTGACTAACCTTAGCTGTCACAAATGCCTGACCGAAAGTTTTCTGGGGTCAAGTTCCGCAGTGGGCATCTGCGATTATCCGTCACTGACAATCCAGGATCGACTGCCCGAAGCGATGCTTTAAGCTAATGAGTTGTTTATTGGACAGTCATGGACACAGTCCGGTGCGACAAATCGAATAGGCTCACTGCTGCCACAGTGCGGATTAGAGATGGTTAGAGGGTCGTTGCTGGAGGGATCCCGGTTAATTTATCACCCAGAAACCGGTACACCTGCGTTTTTCTTTCTTTTTCTTCTTTTTTTTTTTTTCTCCGGATGCAGTTGGCACTCGGATGATTGATTCGTCTGCTCATTGATTAGGTCTAACGTTCTAATGCAACGCAGACGCTTCGACTGAAGCCGTAGGACGGTCCCACATTTAAATCTGACCACCCAAATATCGATATATGTATATATACACGTTTCGTGCATTTCGCGCGCATCAAAATGTGGCAACGCCGTGGCCGAGATTCGAACCTTCGACTTCGTGCTCGTCAGCATACGCACGTCCGGCACTCGCCGTGGTTGCTCAGTGGCTATGGTGTTTGGCTGCTAAGCACGAGGTCGCGGGATCGAATCCCGGCCACGGCGGCCGCATTTCGGTGGGGGCGAAATGCGAAAACACCCGTGTACTTAGATTTAGGTGCACGTTAAAGAACCGCAGGTGGTCGAAATTTCCGGAGTCCCCCCACTACGGCGTGCCTCATTGTCGGATCGTGATTTTGCCACGTAAAACCCCCAGAATTTAGTTAACAAGTCCGGCATAGCTTTTCGTGTGCAGGTTTTTTTTTCTCGCTAAACTGTCACTAGCGAGTAGTAATTGATTTGGCCTGAATACTCGAGAAGAGAATGTGGTCTCGTTGATTTTGGTTGGAGTTGTTTCGCAGTGAAATGTCGGAACCCATTCTTGGGGATCAGCCATCAATCTGGCGGTACGAGGGCGTAATTAAAAAAAAAAAAAAGAACACACAAGAAAATGTGAATAAATTTAAACGAAATGAACTGGGAAATTAGTTGATGCAGATACGAAGTGAATAATAACTAAATATGATCCGGTTACCAGCCGCAATGATTCAGTGTCTATGCTACGAGGTCGTAGGTTCGCTCCTCCAGCCACAACCGCGACCCTCATCCGTAGCCATAATACACAAACGTTGTTATATCGATATTTACCTAGGGGCATGTTAAGGAATTTCAGATGGTAAAAATTGGTCCGATACCCAACATTATGGCGTCCTTCATAGGCTGGTTTTGACAGCTCAGATAAATTGTGGTTTGCTCAGCTTGCAACAGTGCGGAACGACATGCAGGTGGTATTTATTTACATTTACTCTGTACCTGTCGTGCGTAGCTTTCTTAATTTCGTTTAAAAATGTTTGCCTTAGTTACTGAAAAGTCATGAAACCAGTGTATTTGATACCCTAACCAATCAATAGTCCCCAATTTTTAACACAACATACATGCAGTTCGTGGGCGCATTCTGATATAGTACCAGAACTCACTACTAATACCGATCGCTCGAATATCTATATCGTGAAACAATCAGGGTGAAAATAGTTATGGGCTTGCAGCTTGCGTGAAAACGGCGACTTCTTTACGTCCGTCAAAATGACATGATGCTCTGGACAATAAGTCCGTATTGCAACAGGCTTTCCCACCCTATGTTTCAAAAATATTTACTTTATCCGGTGTTGCGCTGAACGTGCATGCGAGCAGAGGACAGGTACAGCCCCGAAATATCTCCGCGAATGGATTATTTCAGATGCATGTATGAACCGGCGTGACGTCATGTTACCTTCGAGTGCACGGTTTGACAACTGCCAGCGTTAGCGCATGCCTGAACGCCACGGCGTGCAACCAACACCTCGTGAGAAAATCGCCTTACCGTGCAAAGCACTCTCCAGTGCAGCTTTCGCAGTGTGACTCATTAATAGTCCTCGGTTTCTCTCTCTCTCTGCTGAAAACACACACGGGCAATGTATTAACCACATCCGTTTCGTCTGCTCCGCGTTGGTGCCGTCTGCTACGCCTCGCGCCGTCTGCTACACTAGATGTCGCTTATAGTTTATAAAAGGAGCCACTCGGCGACAACGCGCGACATGCTCTGTACTCAGCACGAGGAACTCACCGAATAGCTCATTTCCACCGGTCCAGCATCCGCGCACAATCCAGGCCGTTATCTTCGGACGTCGCGCCTCTGTAAGCGCTTTCGTCTGCTCCGCTCATCGCGCCGGGCTTCTGTTACTCGCTAGAGGGCGCCGCCATTTGCTTATATGTGCGTTTTATTTATCTCCCCCTCCCTTTTCCCTTCGCCTTTTTGTAGCGCGGTTGTGCGCACGCTTGCGTTGCCTGCGTACACACTACGCATCTGCCATCGCCCCCTCTCTCGACTTGCCACACCAAGGCGAGCGAGGGATAGCAGCATTTCCTTCTTTGACGAAGACGAGCGGCGCAGGCCCGAGAGTTGAGAGAAGCGCATCTTGCGCGGGAGACGTCTCTTCGCTGTACATTGATGCAATATTCTTGCTTTTTTTTTTTGCGCATTATATAGCTTAGGGGCGTGTGCATGTGGCTTCCTCCGCTTCTGCTTTCCCGAAAACTCATCGACACTGCCTCGCTTAGCCCAAGCCACAAGCGGAAACGCCAATAGGCTCTGCGGGCTCTGCGACATTTCTCTCCGCAAAGCTGCTCCCCCGTACACGCCTTTCTGTGTGTACTTGCATTGATAGCGACGGCGACTCGTCGGGGTAGCTTGCCGAGCTGCAGCGGAGAGGAGACTGGTTTACTTCTCTTGTGTGCGAGCGCTTCTTTTTCTGGTTGTCCTCGGCATCTTTTTTTTCCTCGTCGTCTGCTTTTCATATTTTCTTGCCGTCTGTTTCGCTTTATTTGTCGTCTGTTCGGTCCTTTCGCTCTCTGTCGTCTGCTCGTTTTGCTTCTTTTTGTCTTCTGTTCGCAGCGCCGATCGAGGGGCGAGGCGGTGCACAGCGTATATCGTCTCTGAACTTTCCGTTTCTCGTTTGCTTTTTGTTTTATTTCGCTCGGCTTTATTTACATCCGGCGGCAGCGCAACGAAGAAGGGTTTCCCGGCTGCGCGCCGGCGCTTTGAGAAAAGCCGACCGGGCGCCCGCGCGCATCGAGATTGGAATGCTACTCGGACTCCTGCTGCTGCTGCTGTTGCCGCTGACAGACGTTGCGCGCAAGCGCTGACCCCCAAATTTCCCCCCATCTTCTCCCTTATATGGCGCTTCTGCACTATCGCGCGTTTGTATATGCTACAGCGGGCCGAACGTAGTACGTGGGCGACGTGGAACGTGAAAGACCTGTTTAAGGTAGCCCAGAAGCCACGGGAGTGTCGTTACGAGTAGTTTTCGCCTGGCCGTCCCTTGGTTATTAATGGCTTCCTTGGCCGACGGTTGCGCGGGTGTGCGAATTGATCGGATGAGCAGATGCTGTATAAACGGTCGTTTATTTTTTTTTGCCCCTCCCTCTATACGGTCGTCTTCGAGGGATAACTCGCATATACTGGATCTGCCGGCACGTTACTTGACACTGGGCGCACGTTCGGGGGAGCGTTTTTCCTGCGGCACCAAACGCACAGCAACGTTGCATGACGGCACTGATTGCCGGGCTGAGCTGGTCAGTTGCGACTGAATTCTGTGGCGTCGCCACCACACACAATTGACTCTTCTGCGTAGCTGACACACCAAACCAATTAACGCTTTTTCGGCAAATTACCTATTCGGCATTTTGGAAAGTACATATACTTAATACCTTGGCTCGCATCTTGTCTTTCCTTTCTACCGCATAGACTAATCGTGAAACCTACACGCGATTTGCTATGCCTGCCCCTCATCGCCACCATGCACGTGCCAGACTATGGTAACAGCATTCTGCTAGTTGTGCATTCAACATTTTACCACCTTTTTTTTCACAGCCAGAACAAATTACTTAAGCGCTCCATGAGTTGTAAGGCGCACACGCGTGCAAGTCTTTTTCATTTAACAGCGCACGGCGTGTTCACAAGTTTTACAGCAAGATTAAAGAAAAGCTAATTTAAAGGGAATTTAAACAGAAATGTTTAGCCAGCCTACACTGATAAAGTATTTAAAACTAAAGGAAAATAGTCAAAGTTCCTTTCGTTTCTTTTTCCGCAACACTCCCAACGCCTGTGAATCTGTGACGTCACGGATTTCGAAATAGATTATTTGTCGCGCTTCGACATAGCAAAAGTTCTTCAGCCTTACCAGGTGAAGTCTTTGGCTCGTTTGGAGTACACTGCAGTCGATGTTTACTGATTAATTAACCAAGCCCCGAGCAGGCGCTATCAAAGCCTATGACGTCACGTCGACCTGGCGTGGGAAGTTCAAGGCAGCATCGCCACCAGACTCATTTGGCATCAAACTCCTCAACCATCAGAGCCATGCTGAAAACCTCAATAGTGCTGCTAAAAAGACTGCGTTTTCTCTGTCCGTCTTTCTAGCGCCGTTAAAATTCCCAGTACGACAGACAACCTTATAGCCATAATCAATGCCTTGAACCTCTCAGGATTATGAGGAAACTAGCTCGGGCCCAACTCCGATGTCCCCCATTCAAATACACGTAAACCGCAGAAACGCTTTTACGAGGAAACCTCGGGACCGGGTTGAATGAAAATTGTTAGAGAGCAAGTTAAATTCTAGTGAATCCTCAGGAAGCAGTATCTAAACTTAGAGCCTGAAATGGTTAGGATAATTGCTGTAAATTGGCATGCCTAAAGAAAAAAAAAAGCGCATAGTTTACAAATCACTAAAATCATCACTAAAACACGGGTATCGCAGTTCTGTGAACTACATCCGTAACAGCGCACAAATTTTATATATTTATTAACAACTTATGTGGATATACTGTAATGCTTATGAGGATTTTGCAAAAGTCCTTCTCGCATATGAACGCGATAGCGCTGAGCCAGTGTCACAGAAAATCCAGTGTCGGTGTCGGAATCCCACATCGAACGTTACGGCAAAAATATTTTCGAACTGCGTGTACGCAGGCTTTCCATGCGATGCAAAGAACTGACTGAACGAATTTAATTTCTCAAGCTAAAATACGTGGAAAAATCATACGGCTTACACACAACCTACAGACACGATAGCTCTCGGATTGTAATTTGAATATACGGAAAACCAATTCTGTTATGTGAAAGCTCAAGTCTCCTTTCCAGCGTTTCTACAATGTATAGATCGGAGACGGCCTCCACAATTTCCGCACGCCAGTACATAAATATCTCCGAGTCTAGAAGCGGCGTGCCCGCTTCCTTGAAACACTTCCAGATGGTGCTCGCCTCCGCCGCATCACGGCCCATGCAAGATGCATTTCTACCAGAAAGCCGTCTTTGTGCATAGCACTCGCCGCGAGCGTTTCCTGGTAAACATTACGGTCGTATCCGCTGCAGTTGCCGGGAAGCACGAGAAGCAGTCGGGGATCTTTGAATGCTATCGCGTTCCACTCTTAAAGGCGAAGCTTAAGCATCCTCCAAATTTTTAGCATTACATTGGAGAGCCATGTATAATGCATCAATTTTGTCTGCTTTAGATGTGCATCTTCAAGGAGTGCACAAGTCGTCAAAAGTTCCAGCTGAAGGTTGAAACCCTTTTGCATGTCTCAAGATGCAGTTTACAGAATCGAGAAATTAATTTTCGTTGCCAACTTACAGAGTTGGAAATGTGGTGGCTTCGTTTTTTGAAATTCAGCGATCTTTTAATTTTCACAAATGTTTACAGCCTAAATAAAAAATCCAGCTCGTTAAAATCACTAGACTTTAACCTATTTGTGCAGTGGTTACCGAGAAAACCCGATTTCTCCGTTCTCATCTGCATAGATGGCAGTCCCCGAGCTAAAGCTTCCTCTTAGAAGTGGCTTTCTTCTTTTGGTATTGTGGAAAGGTAATTTACTGTGTAGTGCAACTCAAATTATTTTGCTCTTTAATGTTCCTTTGATGTGCATGTCAGTCCTCGGAACTGAAATCGTGCCACACATTTACGAAAGAAAGGCACCGCTAGTCACAAACAATTGTTTTATTGATACCACTTCTGTTTCTTTACTCTAACAAGAAAATGTTCTGCATGTCTCCGAACATTTGTCCAAAAAAAAGCTGTTCAGGGGCTTTGCAACATACAGGGTCGGGTGTGGGAGAGAGAGGATTGCACCAGGATAAAGCAAAAAGCCAAGACTACGTTTTCAAACACTGAACGGCGCGCAAGAAATGTATACACACGTATATATAAAAAAAAGAGACGAGAGAAATGGGAGTAAGCGCACATTTCAACGATAAAAACACTGCGCCGCTGCTGACAGGATAGGTCTCGGGGGGCATCTACACAAAACTCCAATCGAAAGCATGTACCCATGTTGCAGCCAGTGGAATGCATGGCTCTTGTCTGGTACTCTGATCTGAGCTGCACCAGGAAGTCTGCCGACCGTCTGACAAAAAAAAAAAAAAAAAAAAAAAGTTGCAAGGAAAACAGGAAGATTGTCGACAAGCAAGATGTTCCTTCAAAACACTGTTCACAGATCGCTGAGAGGCAAGTGGCCGATGCCGTCACTGCTCCGAGGTGACCAATGACAATCCTTACAAGCAGGTTGGATCATTAGCTGCAGCTGTAATAATTTATGATGAGACCCTTACATGCTTCTGCAAATTCAGAGCCAGCCATGCATATCACCGGCTGCAAGACGCGTAGAAGCAACTCCGAATCCTTTCCCATCACAGACGCTTGCACATGGACAGTACAAATCTTGTCTCACAGGACTGCCGTTAGCTTGTCAGAAATGCGGTGTCACTGGAAACACATTTGCGAGAGAGAGAGACCACGCAGCGAGGACCCTCGGTGTGCGTCGTCCAGAAAAAAAAAAAAGGAAAGAAGGGAGCCGCTTGCCAGATGTTGAAGACTTTGCTGGTGCCACCCTCAAATGCTGAAATTGTCAGATTCTTCATTCTGTCCAGAACGCAAATGCGAAGAACGCATTTTCCATCGGCATGTCAGCCAAGCTTGCCCCTCCTTGACAACCCTAATTGCTTCGCAGTTACTCTGTGACAGCACAAACGCTATGCCACGGGATCTCTTTAAGTACCAAAGACTCCTCTGGAGATGACGGAAAGGGCGTGCTATTCTTGACAATGCTGACAGTGGCAGCAGCCCCCGGCACTACTACTAGCAGCTAATTCGAGGGCGACAAAGGGCACGCCTTTGCGACAATGCACAGCGACGCACTGTATGGCCCTGCTACCCTGAAATAACCAGGACGTCATTCACCCGGCTAACAACACGGGGCACACGTACTGCGCTGCCCGAAAGGACATCGGCTAGCGTTTTCCTCCATGGCATGGAGGTGGTGTGCATTTTTCCAGGAATAAAATTGCATCTGCGCTACAAAAGCTAACGTCCTTGATAAAATGCCGTGTGCACTAAAACAAAAACACTGGATAACAGATTGCTTTTGACGCGTTTACTGCATCTAGGTGACCATTATCAGAGGTACAAAAAGAAAAATTCACAGACGGCTAACTAAACCAGTTCCCTCGTACACTGTGCGACTAAACTAGACACAGCTATCTGCACACAAAAACATTTTGGTGTGCTGAAGCAGACTATGGCTGGTCGATTGAGCCTTCAGTAAAAGCAACTAGGCACAAAGTTTGCGGTGTCACCGGCGGGGGCGATGTGAGCTGCCCAGTAGAGCCAGACCAGAGGTGCTGGTCGAGTCCGAGACAGCTTCCACAGATCACTGCCACAAAGGACTTCCACGATGGGTCCTTCATTAGGGGGCATGGAAAAGCCACTCCCTTAAATAACGACCACCAGGCAAGAATAATTTAGGAGGAGAGATCCATTCACAAGCATCGCCACATAATGTCACAAATGCGCTGGGTCAGCGCTAAAGTGACCTAGTGACTGAAAATCGGACAATTCACTCCATCACAACGGGGCATGTTGTTGCAAGCCCACACTTGTGTCACAAAGTGCCTTCCATCAATGCTTCCCCTTCAACGCCTCTTCTTGCGTTTTCCTTTCTTTCCCTCTTCAAAATGCTGCTCCACCATTATATAATGTGTGTGAACTTTAACCCTGTAAGGTGTTAACCCATTTATAGTACGCCCTTTCAGGTGTAGACAGACAGCTCAAAGCAGACCCTTGAGAAACAAACTGGCACCACAAAAGGAGGAAAACGTTTAGCAGTTCGCTTGCCCATTCACGCCAGTGTCAAATGGAAGTTTCTTCTCCTACATATTTCTTGCTCTGTGCCAGTGACAACGCGCGCCGACACCACACTACACGAGAAAGGGACAACCATGACTAGAGTCACTAAGTGGAAATCTAAAACACAACTGGCCACTGCCTAGAACGACAGGAAGTGCACATGAAAAAGGCTGGCTGCAGCTTGCAATGCAGGTAAAAGAAGCTCTGGAGAACTGGTTGTCTTCTCCGCACTCACACGCACACATGCACACGAGAGAAATAAAGGGGGCACAAAACAAGCACATGCAAAGCAAATAAAAAAAGGGGGTAGTTGACCTGCTCCTTTGGAGGAGGAAAACAAAAAAAAAAAAACAGATTCCATTCTCTCCGTAGATGACAAACTTCCCAAAGGCCGTGGAAGCCATCTTTTTGTGCCTGCCTCAAGAACATATACAGAAGCTAGTTCTATGTACAAGTAAAACGACAGCAGCAGAATCATTTGAGGAAACAGCGAAAGTTGCAGGAAAGTGTGCGAATGAAAAGAAATGCTGCAGCTGGTGAAAGAGGGTACTTGACCGTTGTCTTTTCCACTAATTCCTCTTTCTGAACCTTCTCTTCCAATCTGAGCTCTTTCATGTGGCCATCCAAGGTTGGGAAAAGAATAATGCAAGGGAAAGTGGGTGGAAGTTCACGCCCGCGAAATATTCAGCCACGCAGTAGCAATAATTCTTTGTCGCACAGCACAGTCTGTTGACGTAGCGCAAGCTATCGGAGTCCGACAATTTTATACGCACACAGGAGTGACTTGTGCATTTGCACACATGCCGCAGAGTAGCCACTACCCAAGCCGATACAAGCCCTTATTCCTGATTTTTGTAATTCTAGGAAAACGATGTGCCAGCAAACCGAAGCAAGCCAGTTCTTGAATTTCTGACAACGCTGTCCTCACAGCACAGTGATGCCCATGTTCTAAGTTCAAGGCAGAATACTGACAGCAGGATATGAACCCAAAGTTGCTGCTCTCAGCGCACACTGCTAAAGATGACCTGTGACTCACGCCACGTCTTGGCTTACCGTGTAGCCAATATAACACGTAGAAGCATGCAGGGAAAATAATTTTGAGAAGCAAGTCACGCCCGGCATCTCTCAAGCCCTCACGACATCAGCTAGTCGCACGATGACACACCGAAGTGGGGAAAGTTCTGGTTCGAAGGCAGGGCGGATAAACAAGGAAGAAGCAGGCAGCACTAAAGTTTGCAGACGACGAGGAGTTCAGGGACGCAGCATGGTTTCTGGTGCTTTTAAGCCATTTTGCAAAAGTGAGAAAACAGGTTGGCAACTTCTGTTCTTCTGCGATGCCACTTGCTACCTTTTCCTGGATTCTTTTTTTTTTTTTTTTTCCCTGTTAAACAGCCTCCAGATATCTGTAAAGGAATAGGAAAGAAAAAGAAAAGACACAACTTATGGCAAGGCCTCAACTTCTAGTACTGTTCACTTCACTTTTGCAGCCCTCAAAAACACTGGCATAGCCATATAACTGTACTCTACAATGCCAGCATTTCTGGCACTGATCTTTTTAAATGTGGTTTAACTAATATATCTGTGCACCACAAAGAAAGTGTTACACTTAAATCTAGCAAAGCAATTTGATGTTTCAGGGGTGGCACGAAGACCAGGGGCACGATCGAAGATCGTTCAGTATCGCCACGCACAATTGGCCTAGGTCAGTCGCGCTTGGCGAAACTGAATGCGCGCTCCAAATAACGATCTCTGATCGCGCCTCAGCACAGAAGTAAAGAAAGACAGAACAACCACACTGGATCATCACGTTACCTTCAAACATGAATCAGTGCCAACTTGCAGAGTTTATACTGTTTTCGACAAACCAGTTTGAGCAACTTCAGTAATGACAAAGTTCACTTAGCCACTCTCCATCTGTTTCAATATATACTGCAACATTGAAGCAGAATTGTCTCCTTTTTTTTTTTTTTCTATCTTGAACTGTATTTGACTGTGTGTCATATAAGGAAGTAACGCTATGGTGACCCGTTTTGTGTACATGACGCGTTCTTGCACATATAATTGATGCCATGCAGTGCCTTCAAGGAGGACTGACACGCACATCTAAACTTGTAGAAACTTTACCAGATGGTTCTCTCGGGTGAAAAGACCACACTTATTATGATCCTGAAGTCGTTTTGAAATGCTGGACTTGACGAAGCCATCGATACAATTGTGACGCCTTGGCACAAAGTAAGAAACTTTGCCGATGTTGTGTAGCAACAAGACTAGTTACGATAGTGTTGCTAATTAAAAAACTAAACAAAGGTGTGCCTTTCCTATGACAGCACTCACTGCAACGAAGCGAACCAGTGCATCATGACATCATAATAACTGTAGCCCAGAATGTCTGTTTGTGGTATTTACTGGATTCAAACGGCCACCTTTTGTTTCGAAGAAATTTGGGCCAAAAATTGTCTTTGCAGTGCAGTCATATATGAAACAAAAACTGCCTTTGTGGCATTTGTATGCTTTACAGCACAACGCAGATATATTGCGGTGAAGCTGACTTTAAAAACTGGATCACCATTGTTTAACACGAGTTAGACCGCTTCCCATTTTCCTTGCTAAAATATTGGGTGCGCATTAGATTTACACTATGTTTAGGAGATCAAATATCATTCCTATGTTAGGTTACTACTTTGGACACATAGAAAGTGGGCTCGCGTTTGATTCAGGGACGCGTTAGAATCAGGCAATTACTGCCAAATAAGTTACCTGTGTGCTTTGGTGTTTTTTTCTATATCTTGTTTAATTCGACCCACTGGATAATTCGACCAATTTCATAGGTCTCATCAGGGTCAAATTGACAGTAGTCGATTGTACATTATTTAGGACGCTCTGGCACTAGTCAGTATTTGTTTCTAAGGATTACAGGGCTTGGGCCTTCGTTTAATGCAAAAAAAATTGCTAGTAGAAAATGAGTATTCCTTTAAGGGAAAGCTTTAGCTCGGGGACTCCTATCTTAAATACATGGGAAAGGAGAAATCGTCTTTCTCGGCAACCACACCACCAAATTTGGTGAGGTTTGTAGCATTTAAAAGAAAAGGTCAAACTCTAGTGACTGTTAGAAGCTAATTATTTATTTAAGCTGGCTAACTTTATAAATATAGCCAAAATAACAAATTTTCTGAAAACAAAACTATGAAGTTGACAACTCTAACTCAGCAGAAAAAAAATACCACGATTCTCTAAACAGCTTCTAATAGTACCTCTAAAGCGGACAAAATGAATCTATTACACAACGCTCTGCAATATACCGTTCTTATGCAAGTATGACTTTTGCAAAACCAGTTTAAACATTGCAACAAATTCACATAAGCTGTAAATTTATATATGAAGTTTGTCCACCTTTGATGCCTTAACAGATGCAGTTTACAGAATAGTGATATCTGTTTTTGATGCAGAGGGACAAACTTGTAAAAACTACGGGCTTCCGGCTTTTTTTTTTACTTAAACTTTTTAAGAGATCTTTGCAAAAAAAAAATTAAGGCCCTAAATAAAACATTTGCTTCCGACGGTCATGGACCTTAACTTTCTCTCTAATATGCAACAAATTTGATTAAAATCAGCCCAGGGGTTATCCCAGAAAAGTGTTTCTGCATTTTACATGTATTTGAATAGGCGACATCGGAGTTGGGCCTGAGCTAAAGCTTCCTCCAAAGAATCGGGCAGAAACATTAAGATAAACACCCCTACACATCAATTCTACAAGTATTTGCACACGTTTTCCCCTTGGCTTTGCTGCAATAGCGGCGTGCACAATGAGATTCCGCCAGAACAGTGACAGCAAAGTCCTTAAGTTCTGCAGCCTCAATAAGTCTACCCTCGCATTACCATATTTGAGGTCCCACTGCCAACAACAAGAATGTAGTGGTTTGCTTGGCAAGGTTCCTCCGTAGGCTTTTCTGGAAGCTCGAAAAGTTACACGACTACTCACCGGGTCATTGCCTCCCTACACCGAGAGGGATATGAGGCTATTGTAGTGCGTCATGTTGCGCTTGAGGATCTCGGCGCAGGGTCCCAGGACGCGCTCAAAGCGAGACCGATCGAGCTTGACACATTTGAGAGGCCCACGCGACACCACTGTGGCCGCCCGCGGCCGGTCCAGCAGCAGCGCGATCTCACCTGCATGCGGGTAGAGACTGGTGGCTAAGGAACATGTCAAGAGGAGTGCTTACGTCCATCGTGGACCCAGAGACAGAACGGGGACAAAACTGCTCATCAAGTTGGTTCATACTATCAACTTATATGCCTTCTTTAAAACTGATGGTAGCGCTAAAAGGGAAGAACACACGGTGAAAAGAGGACATGATGACGAGGGAACGCTCGTTCCCTCATCATCGTGTCCCCTTTTCACCGTGTGTTCATCCCTTTTAGTGCTACCATCTCTCGTTCCCTCGTCATTGTGTCCTCTTTTCACCGTGTGTTCTTCCCTTTTAGCGCTACCATCAGTTTTAAAGAATGCATCACCAACTAGCCCAGCACCAAGTTTTATTGAATTATATGCTTTGAAATTGAAAAACACTTTTTTTTTTAGATGAACATGGTTAAATGTCCATGTATGTGAAGAATGAAAATATCTCCTCTTTTCATGTCGTATAAGAAAATATTATAGATGACGTATGCCAAACCAAGCAACTCTTACAACTGTACAAGTGAGTTCTCATGCTCTCTGACAATCGTTAGAGGGGGGGGGGGGCTGTCTTACCACTGCCTCAAAATCTGCCCAAAACATAGCAAATGATTCCCTATATCCGACAACATATGTGAAACTCCTATTAATAGCTTCACAGAACAGCCTTTATTTGCGTAAACGCAGCGATGAATGAACCATCATGTGGTAAGTTAGCATTGCCTGGACTTTCATGTAAACTCACCATTGCTAAAAAAGAAGCATTTTGTGGGTGTTTTTTATTGTTCGTGAAAACACAACAGTCAACACCAATTCCTGAGAAGGCAGACAACAAAAAATATGCTTAAGCCACTTCATATCTGGAATTAATATTTGCCGTAATCGTTTCCAAGTTAAACTTGAAAAGGAGTGAAAAATTATGTCCATTGCAATGTAGACGGGGTTGCATGAGAATACGTGCATGACATTACTTCCTTCTCGGTACTGCTTGAATACTTGGCAATTACAAAAAACATGCCAGGCAATTATGAACAGGGGCCGTCTGCTAATACAGTGTAGGTCAACAAGCGAGTCCCTCACACAGCTACTGTACTGCTAGGGGCGATATTCAGTGAGAACTAAGTAAGTTATGAGGTTCCTTATTACAGTCACAAGACCACACAATTACTAGCACGGGAAACAAATTTTCATAGAACAGCAGCGGACAGGACAAAACCCTCTTTTCTGTCCCTTCTGTTTTTGTTTTCGTTAACAAATTTTTTTCATGCTACAAACTAAGCTGCAACAAAACTAACATTGCCAACCTCTCCTTCAGAAAAGACCACAACCTGGCTCGGCTGTTCCAGACTTCAGATGAGCTGCATTACAGGCGAGAGAAAGCCGTCGAAGATGTGTGGAAGCAACAAGGTTGACTGAGTGCTTACTGTTCAGTCTATTTGGAAAGATTGGATGCGCTTTGTAGACGATCACATGGAAGAAGACAGGACAGGAGCAATTCCTTCTTCCTTGTGATCGTCTACAAAGCGCATCCAATCTTTCCAAATACAATGAACCAACTTGCCCAACAACGCATTCTGCTAAACTACTGTTCAGTCTAGAAGTGGCACTGCCCTCCCCTTTCTGGAGTCAAGGTTGAGTTTCTAATAGAGGGTTGTTAAAAACTTGGAAGGATGAAAAACTATATGGGGAGGCTTAATGTGCCCAAAAATGCACGGCGCGTTACGAGTGATAGATTAGCACAGGCTATATTTTGACCACTTATGGTTCTTTAACATGCATCCAAAAGCATGATAGATGGGCGTTTTTTGCATTGCGTCGCCACTGCAATGCGACTGCTGTCACTGGGACTCAAACCCACGCCCTCGTGTTCAACAGCAGAGCATCATCGCCACTGAGAAACGGTGCCAAGTAGAATTTGGAAGAGAGTACATCAACCTTTGCCTGAGAATACAAGCTCTACCCAGCTGCTCCGCTAACATCATCCACCGATGCTCGCTCTACTTGGATGCTGAAAACACAGAGAACAAAGCACAGCCTGACACCACAGAAGGAAGAAGCATTACACCTGAAGCTATTGGAATTAAAAAAAGGCATGAATTTCTTCAAGGAAAAATGCGTGCCCAGTGACACATACTGACCACGTCGGACTTCTTAACACAAACAGAGCAAGGGCCAGCGGCACGTACCAAAGTAATCAGAGGGGCCAAGCCTGCCAACCTCTTCTTGTGGTTCGTTCTCAGATCGTCTCTGCAACACTGATGCTGAACCCTGCAGAGAGAATGAAGAAAACGTTAAAGAACAGCCAAGTGAGGCTAATTTCAAAACGATAATGTTTCGAAATGCAAGGGCGCGGGCCAGAGCCACGATTTTCACGAGGTCGCTCGCATACGGGTAATGCAGCGTGCTGCAGGTACGCGAGGCTGCTCACCTCTTCAATGATGAAGAAGTCGTCGCCGGGCATGCCTTGTTCCACAATGATGTCGCCATCGTTGAATGTGACAGGCTCGAGCGCGTCAGCCACTGTGAGTCGCTCCCACTTGTCGAGGCTCTCTGTCATACAAAACACCACAAAAGGGTTAATATTCTGACGCAAATACCACCACACGGTACTTTGAACGTCTTAAACTGTCTGCAGTTGCAAAGCTGTGCCGTCCCACCTCATATGGGCGATGACTAAAGAAAAATAATTCCCTAGTTGAATATTACGATGATCCAATTTAACTAGAAAAAATGGGAGACCGCATGAAACCGTGAGCAAATGCAAGGAAGGCCGTGGCCAGCTTTTACCTTTACGTTTATCACAGGCCGTATAAGTTTAGTAGCAAACGCAACATTATCGTTATCAAACAGAACATCAATTGTCTGAAACTTGGAATTCTTGTATGGAAGCACGTCATAGGTAATAAATTTACTTAGAAGAAAGCCAACTCACACTCACCCAAAATGGAGACTTTGCTAAGAAATTCTTCATACATCTTGCGTTTGCGGATGGTGCTTCCCTGGAACGCAAATTAGAGGCGTAAGCCAATGCGACTTGAGACTGAGATGCACCAGACTGCATAGTGAGAAACAGGGCTGTTTTATCCATCAACTCACCATCAAAATTCTTCTGTACGTGTCTCGGTCAATGGCCCAGAGCTTCACGTCTGTCTTGGCCTGCGACAATGGCACAACAACTGAGTCCAGAATAAAACAGAAGTAATCTGGCAGCAAATCACTGCGACAGAGTTGCAAAACAGCATAGAACCAGATGCTTCATGCGTGGTTCCTAACACGAGGGCGAAAAAGTCTTTGCCCCTATATTTTGTTCGCCAAGATAAGGCACATACAGGTAATTACAATTATACATACTATTCTACATGCCTTACACTAATCTTCCACAGTCCCCACACCGGTTCAGACATTTGTTCCGGTTCAGCACTAAACTTGAGATGTCCCCGTGATAGAATTTGTCTGGCTTACTGTAGAACCACCGTCGGACTTCACGGCCTTTTGCTAACTCGCAACACCACCACCTCGCACTTCTCAAAGCGAGACACCTTTCCCCATATGCCGGCTCCATTTCCCTGTGGATTTCGATGGGCGTTCATCCCTTGCTCTATAGAAAACGAATCGCACTTCATTGCTCGTACGCCGTGGACGTGTGAAGCACAACCGCCATCTTCAACAACTGACAGCAGCACCGCGCGGCGGAGCTACCGGCAGATAAGGTCAGACCGGTCCAGGAGAGGTCCACCGCTGGGAATGGATGTGTTGACTTCGCATTTACAGCCATAGTTTGGCTAAAAAAATATAGGGTCAAAGTCTTTCCGATTTGCCGTCGTAGAAAGCCTTAAACATGGCAGTGAAATTTGTTTTCACAGCTACAGTACTCAATTTCACCGGGCCAAATTTAAGGAAACAAGTAGCTCCAAAGGAAGCGAGATGTGCAGATAATTATTTTAACAGGGTGGTACATGCAAGTTATTTTGCATAATGGCAAGTGCTTCTATGAATCCAGATTCCCTCCTTCCTCTAATACTCTCAATTGATGAAACCTACAGCCCCAATTCGATAGTTAGGGTGCCTGCAATGCTGCAAGGCCTTTAAAATGCCTGCACCCTCTCTTCAATCAATAATATGAATGCTCTCTCACTCTCTTTGAACTTAGTAACAAGTGCAGTTCTTATGTGTTACGCAAACCACAAGTAGTGACAGAGTGTAGTAGCTTGTCTGTAAACCTATTACTCTTTACGGAATACCGCGCCGCTGGAGCACTGCTGGTAGCGACATCTATTGACGGTTCGTCCAACTATGATGTGTTTGAAACATGTTACGTGAATGTTTTCACCGAAGGAAAAAACCAAAACAATAACGCTTTACAACAGCAGTTAAGCAGAATATCGTAGATCACTGCAATAATGCCACTGTACCCTCTCTCGTTAAGCGTTACTTCACCAGGTGATGCCACCAATGCCAGCTGCTCACGCCTGCATCTTCAGTAGCCCAGTGTTCCGTTAAGGTAATAAGTGCGTGAGCAAACTAAGCTATGAACACGACACGTGACATACCTTGACTGTAGCTGCCCGAGGCGTTCCATAAATGAGGGCTAGCTCTCCAAAGCTACCGTTTTCCGCGATTGTGGTGACGTGCTGTCCATTGACGTATACCTAGAAAGAGAGAGAGACTGCATTAACCAGGGTGAGTGAAAGGCCGATTTCATGGTGTTGGCTGTCGAGAGCTCATCTAGACTTTACCGCATCACCCTTTGTCCATCCAGTTTGTTCTAGCGAAGATAACCAGCAGTGAAACCCCACTTCGGGTGTCACACCAGAGGTTAAGCTTATAAATGTACTAGGTAACAATCTCTACAGGATACAGAGTTGATGTATTGTGGTGAAACTCTGCTGATAGTGAGTAGACCTGCAGCTCCTTTAATGGATGTATGATAAAGTACTAACGCCTGCAATTAATTATCAAGGTGGCAAGGAACCTTGGAAATACGAGAGGGCACTCCAGTAGCCAGAGGAGTTGGGCAATGTTCAAATAAATATCACAGACACATAAACAAAGTTAGTATCAAGGAGCATTGCGGAACCAAAACTTCCGTAAGGCTAAAGCTGCATTTTTATGACTTCTTACAAAGAGGTCCACATTAAAGTGACAATACTCCATCAGTTTAGACTGGCTATGTGCTCTATCAAAACTATGTTTTCATTCATTTGGCAGTAAAGCCAAAGAGGGGAATTAGTGCAACAAAAGCCAACACGTACTGAAAGGGAAGATGAACACAAGTGCCTCTTAAGCAATGCAAGAACAATTTATCCATCTATAGTATATTTGACAAGGAGTTGAATTTTAGCAAAGAAAATATAACTTCACTTCCAAACCCAAGTCCTGGTATGTCAGTCTGATGTAGTGAACTTCAAAGTACTCCCTTGTATTTCGGCTGTTTTGGTGCGAGAAAAGTTTTTAAGCTTGCTAGGTGAATTCTTTGGCTCCTTTAAAATGCAATGCAACAGTCCTTCGCTGTTACAATATTTGCTAGACTTTAGTAGGCGCTGTCAAAATTCATGACGTCACAGCAAGCTGGTATGGCCAGTCTCATTTTTGCATCATTTCTGGGTTACCAGGGCTCCCCTCACTATTTCAAAAGCATAATCCACTAATACATCTTACTGCTCTTCTTTGACATCCATTTAAGTTGAACACGTTTAATGTCCACCTCTAAAGGCCACGTAAGAAGCCTAGTTTCAGACAGTGTTGGTAAAGAACAGCCCCCTTAGAATATTTTAACATGATAGCATTAAGGGCCTTGTGTTGCAGAAAATCTGGTGTCAGTGTCGCATGAACGAAAATCTCCGTATATATTTAAGTATATGTATATGCCACACCTTGCTATATGACATGCAATATATGCGGGTTATATTGCCACACCATTTCTTCACAAAGTTATTCCTCGGAATTTTGAGAATGACAGCCCACGAACAAATGCCATGAAACGAAACACCGACAGCGCGTGTCTTTTGTGTTAAATCTTCACGGACTTAAATATTAAAGTGCAAAATAATAACGGAAACCTGAAAATGATGCAACTTCTTTGGTGCGGCTTTGCACTATACTCTGGATAAGCCCACGCAAAAGGCCACATTTCTACCGTAAAGCTCTCATTCGTGCATGGCGTGCGCCGCCAGCGTGTCCCGGTAAACGTTATGGTTACGTAAGCTGCAGTTGCTGGGAGGTGTGAGTAGCCGACAGGGATTTTTTTATGCTGTCACGTTCTACTCTTAAAGGCGAAGCTTAAGCGTCCTCAAAGTTTTTATGTTTGAAATACTAGCAGCTGCGTCACCGAAGGCTCGTAAAACTAGATGTTTGTGATAGCGAAAGAAACAAAAAACAATGACATTACTGCTTGCACTAACTCCGAGATTATGCACCACCCATGGTGCACTGAAAAATCTCTGAGGCAGTGTGCTGGGGCTTGCAACATACAGTCAGACATTCTATGCTGCAAGATGAAATGACGGCGGTGGTAGCTTCGATTATTGCCGTTTGGGATCTGCAGTCATGGCAAAAAGTCTGGAAAATTGTATGGCAAAGGGTTTCAAGATGCAAAACTTCAGATGCCCTTATACATTGGCTCTGTGGGCTACGTGGCAGTGATGCCAGGATGCCTGAATGCTAAAAAATTTGGTCATTATATATACTGTGTTTTTTTTAATTATACATGCGCACAGCTGCCGTCTCCTGTCGCAGCACGAGCGAGACACCTATTCATTGTATTGGCAGGCCTTCAGAGCTATTTCAGACCCTTGAGGGCAGTAAAAGGCACGCATTTGTTATTTCTAACTGCCCGATTTTTCAAATGTTATTGCGGTGCCTATGGAGTTCGAAAAAAAAAAAAAAAAAAGCTGAGGTTGACTGTATCTGTTAACCACCGGCTACTTGCGTCGTCTGCGAATGTGCTATTTCAAGGCTGCTGATCAAAAGACAGTTGCCTGCCCTGCAGCTTTTTTAGGGCTGCTTCAGCAGTACAGAATACTCATTTATTACCAATCCAAAGCCAGTGCAACCATTGCAAAATGTGCCACTCACGTCCACTTCTCCTTGGTCAATAACGTAAAAGTTGTCCCCCTCGTCTCCCTGCTGGATGATCACCTCGCCCGCTTTGTGAACCACGGGGAACATGGCGTCGAAGATGTCGCTGCAACCAAGAGGTTGTTGCAACAATGACTCCGCAAAAAAGGTTTCTTCAAGATCCTAATCACGCAGAATAAAAGTGTTGATCATCATCAGAATATAACAGTAATGGTCCACTCAAGGTAGTGATCTGCGTCGGTTTGCTGAACATGTTGTTTCTGGTGCAAAATATGGAACACGAAAAAAGGGAGACTGGTAAAAGACAGGGAGCTCCTCTCTCTGTGCTGTCCCCCCCCTTTTTTTATGTTTCATACTGTGCACCAGAAACATGTTTAGCAAGCTTAGACACCCAACAGCATCGACCACAGCTGATACAGACGAAAAGCGCTTCCAATTGTTTAATGGATAGATGTCTACCAAATAAGTTGCGCCTGCCATGTCTTTCCAGTAAAGTTGAAAACTGTGCAGGTTATATTAGCTTTATTACTAGTTGATTTTTTAATTTTTTTTCAGTGTACCATACTTCACACCTGCCCATTAAAGTCCTTTAAATGTAATCATTATCAGCATAATTCCTTCCTGGCCAAATGTAGAAACTGTGAATTGGTTCACATATTTTGTGACCTTAGCGCAGAGCCTGTAATTGCAGAGCACAATCTGCTACAGTTTTGTGCTCTTACAGTTTGAAGATTATTAACATTCATGAGCAGAAGTACATTAAGTGTCGAAAGCTTATAGACTGCATTTAAGAAATGCCTAGCAGGTTAGAAGAGGGATGAATTGATTTCTCATTCTCAAATAGACTCGCAGCTCCTTTTGAGTCATGTGGGCTGATATGTAGAATCATATGTAAAATATGTAAAAACTGTAAAGTTAAACAAGCGCTCCTTAGCAATGTTTCCTGCACCAAGCACATCAGTTGAAGCTGTGCCCTCCACAGACCTGCACAATGCTGCTGCAAGCTATGCAAGCAAATAAGTTTCCTGTTATGCTTGCATTACAGAACCAATGCTTATTTGAGCAGTCTAAACAAATAGGCTTAATGTATGTAAAACCAAAGTCCCACTGGCTTTCTATGTGGACCTTCGAAGTGTTAAGTTGCTCATAACACTGTATGTTGCCAATGTTTGAAGTACCATTATTAGTTAGAATGCTTTAGACTACTGTTGAATGCAAAGCCACCAATCTGCATGGAATGTGACTCACCTCCGCTCATTGTCGTCCAAGTGTGAGAACAGGACGTTCTTTTCAATGGCCTTCGAAAGTGCTGCCATGGTCTTATAGTCCTTGGGCACCATCTACAGTGTGCAAACACATCATCAACAATCACTCTGGGGCATACCATGCCTGCCGGTGAGGGCCTCCGCATCGCTAACAATGTAAACCTAAAACAAAGTTTTGCTGTCACATTGTTCTGATGGTGAAGAATCACACCCGTGGCCACAAGGGTGAGTCACAAAACTAACTCTTCATTGGACGAACTCGTGCTCACGAAAACAAGTTGCACTCGAGCAGAATAACAGTGACGAACACATGCACCGATTGTCAAAAATCTGATCTGCAGATCAGGCGAGTCAACTTGTTATGCATGGCTCAGTGAACCTTCCAGTGTAATCAATAGTGCTTGCCCAAGTTCTGAAAAGTACAGCACTGTTTGCATTGCGCATGCAGTCTGATTACACAAGGCTTGGCAACATAGGCAACAAAGAGAACCAGCGATACCGTTCAAGTAACTTCCGATATAAGAAGGTGCGTTTTTCACTGAGCAATAACGTGTAGCATTTGTTAGCCGATTAAAGATGGTCACGAGAAAATATAAATAAGTATGCATGGCATTGTGAACATTGTGAAGAAGATACTGAACTGTTTTCCATGTAGCTGCAGAGTTGATAGCTAAGTATTTTGAGTTTGCAGGAATATAGACGTTATATGGCTAACAGAGACATTCACTGTCAGCATCATCATGATCCGATGTGTTTTGGCACAATACATACACCACAAAAAGAGCATTAAAACACAAGTTCCTTGCTCCATGCCAACCAATTTTGTCTATCTGATGATGATCATTAATGCATGCAAAACCACGTTACTGGCTGCACAAACTTCCAAAATGCAAGCAAAGTGAAAGTTATCTTTGACTCGTAATTTTTGTGACTCTGGATGCTACATTTTGCTCTCCTTCAACTTTCTTCTGTATTCATATATCTGTACTAAATTAGCCCTTGTTGAAGAAAACTGACAAGAGGACGGCCACCCTGGGAGCTTAACAGCGAAGCACAGAATGCATAATTGGGTAGGGGTAGGTTCAGCTCCCACCAGCTTAAGGTAACTACCTTCTTGTCTACTTTCATTCCCCTTCATTATATTATTTCTACATTTCAATCAAGCGTAACAATTAATATCCCTTTTGCTTTATCAAGGCCCTCAGTTCTCCTGATTCTTTTCACTCGGATACGTCGAACATTGAACTCTTGGCATTTACGTTTTTCAGGCTGTTCTGGCTCCAATAACAACTTCACTGCAAATAGGTTCGACAAAGCCCGAGCCAGAGCAGCTGAGACGGTGACGCGCCGGGTTACCTTTTTGACATAAGATGTGGCGTCCTCCTCAGAGTAGGTCTCGGCACTAACCGCCCCGCGCCGGCTCCGCTGAGGCGGCACGGGCAGTGGCGACAACTCATCCTCCTTCTCTTCGCAGGGGGGTGTGGTCGCCATGGGCGAAAGCTGCTGCTGCTTGGCTCTTGTGGCAGCCTCCTACGTCACAACAACGCAACAGTGCTTAAGAGACACGTCTAGTGAATACACTGCCCCCAGGTTGCTACCTTCTGCACACACACGCACACACACACACACACAATCCTGTGCTGCCATATTCACCGAATCTTGGCAACTACCGTATACACTTGTATAAGGGTCACAGTTTCATTTTTCTCGCAGTCTTGACGGAGTACGGTCCATTTTGGTCTCATTTTTATGGCCATGCGTAATCGCCATCATCCTTTTGTACCCCAGAAAGCAAGCACTATTGTTTTGGTAATGTACGTTTCTGTTCCAAGCGTGCATGCCACATTCATGGCGCCTCATCCAGTCCTCACCGCTGTCACAATCGCAGCCACTCGGGCTTGGTTCAGCAGGATGCACAAATACAGCCGTCTTCCTCTGCCCTGCCCATGGCGTTATATGTTTCTGTGAATTCTCGCAGCATTGGGGTTGGGGTTTTGCTAAGTTGGGGTTCCTAAGTTCGTGGTGCGGCTCCGTCACAAGCGCGGCCCTTACTTGAGTATGTACTACCTGTTCACAAGATTGGAGGCAAGCAGGTGCATATGTGACAATGAGAGTAAACGAAGGAATAGTAAACAGGAAAGGAGTCGGGAAACTTCTAGCTGTATGCATGCCAAAGAATTGCACAAATGACTGGCAACAAGTGCGCTGAAATTGGCAGCAACGTTGCACCCCCCACCCCCCACCCCACTTTGTGCTCAAGTGACGGTTCCCGGTGGCTCCAGCCTCCTCCTACTCCTCCTCTCCCCCCCCACCATTGAAAGTGCACTTCCAGAGCTACTGTTCAAGTGTCAAAAATGTGTATTGTGAAGAGGCAACTCCGAAAGAACCTTGGGTACCAGCTTACGAAAGCTCTGATACAAGACAATGTGCTGGAACCTACATTTTAACACCACCTGTAGCATTACATGCAGCTTCAGTTTACAAAGAAGCCATAAATGACAAGATGAACTGTTTCCACCGTGCAACCCTGACAGTGCGGTGCATTTTTCAACATTCTTGCACTTGTAAGAAACTTTCCGACAAGTGCACCATCGATTGGGTTGGCAGGCCGGGCTTGACATAGAAATTTAATTTTTGCAGCTGGCGATTTATCTACAGAAACGCTGCCTGACTGAAGACTTCGCATGGACGACCTGCCAGTTGTGCCACACATAGCAGCTTCACCACGCCACTTAATGGTGGTCGTTGGTATGAAAATTACTACACCAGGCAAGCAAATTAATTAAGGGCCCAGTCACACAGAGGAATGAATTCTCCACATGCTGTGCATTGCTTCAAGTCTTGCTTTGTTACACGTCCCCTTCTTTGTCTTTTGTGCATTTCCAACTGCCCAACTTGGCAACCAACATTAAAGGCCCAACCCCACAGGGCTCATCTCACGCATCTGGCTATGGCATCACGCACCTGTTCTAGGTGTCTTGCAAGAGGAAATGCGCGGATATCAGCTCATGCCGGATATGAGCGTCTGCACCAAAAGTTGCAAGCTGTGTGCCAACATCACGCGGCATGTGAAATTCTGACATGGATGCTGAAACACATTGGTTTTGTTCTGAAGATGTGAACATACAAGCTTTGTGTGTTGCTCAATTTGAAAATAATGTAGCACCTGTAATATTGATAAATAGAAAGCAGTAGCATAACAACGTTCAGAATAAACTTTCCTCAAACCCAAAAACGAACGGTTCTGCTCAGGGTGATCTCGCAGCACTATGCACAATTAAGTGCGCATATCGTGTGTCTGATTGCCCTTCCCTTCGTCGCACGCATACGGACTCAAAACCGTGTAAGCTGACATAAGTACCAGGCACCATAAGTTCTCAGCAGACTTGAAGGCAGTCCCATTCTCTCTTTTCTGGTCACTTCCTGCCACCTCATCCCCTGTCATCAATATCATTGTTAGAGTCGGTAAGTTCGAAACCGGATCACTTAATACCTTCGGCACTACTGTGAGCTGAATAGCATACAATATGTAGTCTATCAGACTACCGCACTAAGGGTCTAAGAAAAACGAAGCACCTGAAAGCAGCGGAAGATGAGAATAGAAAAGTTGCAGGCACAGCATGGGTTGATTCGGTTGCAACAGGAGGGGTTTAGGCAATGCACTCTGGTGGGAGAGCCTCTCTATCTAAACAGGATTTAACACAGGCTGACGACGATAATTGGCCAGTCACATTGTGGAAGAAAGAAGAGTAGGGGATGCTACATTCAGAGCGAGAGCCAAAACCAGTTCTAGGGAGTCGACATGCGAAGTCTTGTTTTTAGCATGGCAACAGCACCACAATTTCAACCGCTATTCATGTGGGCAGACATCTTGGTCCCCAATCTGGTTGGAAATTGCAGTATTGCGGTGTGCTCTTGCCTTCTTTGGTTACATCCTGACATGTACCCATCTTGGGAAGCACTTTATTACATTTCTCTACATTAAGGAAACTTACATACACATTCAATATATGTTTTGCCTTTCTCTTTATTTGAATGCATCAAATTTACTTTTTGTTATTACATGTCGAACAAAACATGTAAAGCAATAAATTACATTGCCATGGTGGTACACGCTCGGTAGCATTATGTCAAGTCAAGCAAGTGAAAGTGCATTGAGCTCTGTCGTTGCTCTGCACATAAAATAGTAGGTGTTTTTTGAGTGCGCATTAATAAAGAATGTGATTACTAGCCTGCTGAACTATAAGGTATACGTGCCATGTACTGCGCTCACAGACACATATGTCTTTGGCAACAGAGGCCAAATTTTATTGAAAAGGTTTGGTTGCTTTCACGTCAATGGCAGTTGCAAGCAACGTGGCCCTCCTCGACTCTTGCCATTTTGCATCCCACATCGCTAAATTTAACAGGAAGTTTCACCCCTCAAGCTAGCTAGCGGCATCAGGTACTCCTAACAACGGTTGTCGCCACCCTAAAATGAGACTTGCATGAAGGCTTCCTAACCAGTACTAACATGCAGTGCCAACCATCTGAGATTTCCGTAACCCACCTGCAGGCCTCCTCACACAATCCAACCTGCTGTCTTGCTTTGGCATTCTCATGAGGCGACTAACGAATAGGAGTTAGATGAAGCAGGCATAGTTCAGTTTATGTCAGGCACTACACAACGGTTGTACACAAACTCGCATCATCAGCCCAATGGCTGGCACAACGAGCGCCTTCAATGCTAAAGTGGGTTCTCTGCGGCAACATTTCACATGCATTATATTATGCAGTTAGGGGCGGAGTTTGCCAATCAAACTAATTGTGAAGCTTTCCACATCCCCCATGTTTCCAGACACGTGGAATGACCAAAAGTGTGGCGGTCTTTCGCTTGGGTCACAATTGCCTGCAGTATTAGAAAATAAAGTCTGCTCATTGTTACATCACTCGTGAGGGTGCAAAATAGTTTTTAAAAAAAGCTAGCTGCAAATTGCTCTGTGCAAGGAATTAAGCTGAATCATCGAGTACTATATATATATATATATATATATATATATATATATATATATATATATATATATATATATGTATATAATAACAACATGCAGTAAGCAAAACAAACAATCGTTCCACAATCAGCACCATTCTTCAGATGGTTCTACTATTTTGAGAACTTTCTTTTTAGTGGGTTGTAAGCGATTATTCACTGAAGCCAACGTTTCATTTTGTTGCTCGTGGATTTTGTGTTGGCCAGCTATCCTGTGCAGATCAGCACACAAGGATACCAAAAGTACGAAGACAACTAAACCGCTCTGGGTATGAACAAACCCTGCATTTTTAAGGCTTACCAAGTAGCAGATGCCACATACAAAAATCCAGGCTGAATGCAAGAAACCCGAATATAGCTAATTACTCTCCATGTTGAACACACAGAACCTCCTCATAATGAGCTGGACATTGGATTTACTGAACTTAAGGCGTCCACTTGCTGATGTTCAAGAAGGCCAACATTATTTGCTGTGTTGACTGCGAAATCAGATGTGGCATCGAGAACATCATTCTTAGCGACAATGAGTAACAGTTGAAAGCACAACTGCTATGCCTAGTTTTGTCTTCAGCAATTAATGACTTGCTTACTTTTTTCATGCATTGTCTTGAGATGACACTCTTATATAACAAAGGATCGCAAAAGCTTGCGTAAGTTTGTTACAGGTCAGTCTAGGTATATTAGATTACCTAATATTGACCTGTTCGTTATAACAGAGTCTGACCGTACTTCCAGTTCTTTGTTCAGGTGGTGCAAGATGAGTCACAAGCTTTCGAAAAATGTTTACAGATGGGCCCTCCTCGAAGGGACAGCTGTCTAGCAGGGTCGAGCAGCTGAAAACTCACGTGCTGGTGTTTTCCAAGTAAGGCACACAGTGATATTAGGAGCCTGCAATGCGCAACACACACACACACACCAATCTTGGAGTCACTCATGAGTGGTGCCTTCACAGGGAAGTGCACTTTAACAGTGGACAAGACCCTACTGAGGTTGGACTGTAGAGATCTCACACCAGCGTATTCCAAGGGAGGCACAGCAAGGCTGGGACACTCGCACGGCACGACACAACCACGACAACCCTAAATGCCGGATACTCACGAGCTGAAATTTGACGAGCAACTAGTTGAAGGGGCTCGTCCAGATGCGACACGCTCAAACAGTGGGCACGGTGCCAAGAAGAGGCCTCAAAAAAAACACAACTCAAGGCAAAGCCACAGCTGCGTGTTACACTCCCTGTGAGAACATCCAGTGAAATTTGTGCGTCAGGGACTTCCACCGACTCAACCTTAACACAACACAACAGTGACGACACAACAGCGCTTGCGTTCAGTGTCCACGACCACAATCTATGGGTCTCGGAGTTCGCAAGCACAATTTGCAAAAAAACCTCCAATACAGTTCGCCCACAAGGCGCGCTGCGAGCTGCCACCGACCCGCAAATAGACACGTTATGAGCCGTTCCACGCAAAAATGGAGGGCGCGACTGGCCCAGCTTGGAGGGGGTGTGAGGGAGGGGATGCCACCGCCCCCGCCGTGGCGACCTCAAATAAGAAAGTTCCAGGGTTCCCCGCTCTCTTGGCATCGTCCCACGAATGCCACTGCTACCCTCTACTAAACCCCAACCACCCCTTCCCCCTCCTCCTCTTGTCATACGCCCCCTTCGTTTGCCTCGCCATCGAGCCCGCCAGCACTGCACACGTTCCCACCTGCGTGTATTTTTGAGAAGGTCCCCGACATCCCCCCTCCCCCTTTTCTGCGACATGCGTCCAGAGACGGAAGAGCAAGAGGGCAAGGAGGGGCAACTGGAGAACGACAGACGAGGAGGAGCCCACGCGACTTGACAAACGGGCTCCACCACGATGGGATCAACTACTGCCGTGGACCGGTATCGGGATGCTAACGCTGCACCGGCAGAATCGCAGTAAGGCGCTTCTCTCTAACCTCTCACGTGCATGAGGTATTAAAATTAGGACCCCCACCATTGTTGGCCTTCCACCACAAGGTGTATGTCTGTGTGCGACAGAAGCTGCACAACGTGGTTCTCAAAAGCCCACAAGTTCTCTATCTGGCCTTTCTCTCTGCTCACTGCACTAAGAACAGAGTTTCCTTCAAGACTACATCGCCAGTAAGTTCAAGCTTCTATGTAAGTCAATGGAACTTGTATATATGCTCACTTGGCTTTCATATATGCAGTAAACCATTAAACAAAGACTAAATGTAACCCATAGAGTTTCTTACAAAAATAACTGGAGGGAGCTCTGCCGCTACCACAGAAATGATTGGTATTGTAGAATGTTGTGTCAGCTGAGGAACAAATCCCAACATAGAAAAGGGACGGCAGTTTATTGCCTTAGCTGCAGCAGGTGATCATACTGGCGCTTCACGCGTCCAGTTCTTCACAAGCCACACAGCCTGCTTTTGTATCTTCCCTGTCACCGGTCTTAGGCAATGACGGTGTTTCTTATTGGCCACGGAGTGCAGCATGCAGTTGTGCCTTGCCGGGGTAGACGATGATAAGGCAGAGGCTGCGCAGAAATGTAGCAGAGAGCACGTCTCCACATCACCACCACCCCCCACCATGGATTGGAGAGCCCTCAGGGCCTGCAAAAATTTGTGAAGCGTACCCAATGTCCATAACGTGTAGTGACTGAAGCGGGCTGCGATGATGGTGGTTATGGATGGATGCCCGAGGGTGTACTGGGGTTCCCTGGTTCATCGGAAGTAATGCATGGTGGCTTCAGCCAGTCGATAGAAACGCGGGCATCCTTTCCATTCACGTGCAGGGTGAAATTTTTGTTGTCGCTATGGGCAACCCGGTAGGGTCCACTGTAAGGCGGCTGGAAAGGCCTGCGGCCTGTGTCGAAGCAGAGGAAAGCGTGTGTGCATGTTGCCAGATCCTTAAAAACAAAAGGTGTAGGCTTGCAGTGACGTGCTGCAGAGCCGGGCGACGAAATCGGTGGGATCTGATGCGGTGATGTTGGATGGTAGTGCGGCAAGAAAGTCGCCTGGGAGACGGAGTGGTTCCCCATACACGAGCTCTATGGGTGTAGCCTGAATGTTCGGCTTGAAGGCGGCGTGAAGACCTAGGGCAATAGCTGGGATAGCCTGATGCCAGGCTGAGTCCGGGCAACACATGATGGCTGCTTTGAATTGTCGATTGAAGCACTAGATCATCCCATTGGCACAAGGGTGGAAATTGGTGGTCCTCAAGTGCTCAAACCCGATGGTGGGCTCAAGGAGCCTGAAAAGTAGCAATTCAAACTGTCATCCTTGATCGGTTGTGACATGGCGGGGGAGGGGGACCGAAGTGAAAGATCCAGCTGGTGAGGAAGGCGAAGGCGACGTCTTCCGCGGTGATTCTCTTGAGGGGCCATTCCTCAGGCCATCGAGTATATTGATTGATGGCGGCGGTGAGGCAGTAGCAGTAAGGTCTGGCTAGAGGAACAGTCCTACGATGTCAAGGTGGATGTGTTGAAATTGACCAGACAGGCTGAGGGAATGCTCCGGGCTATGAAGTGACGTGCCTGGCGACTTGGGTGCATTGGCATTGAGTGCAGGAGCGTGCCCAGGTGCTGCAGCCCCACTGCATGGAGGGCTAGACGTGGCGCTCAGCCACAAGGCGTGTAGAGGCACAGATGCCGGGATGGCTCAGGTTTAAGAGCTGGTTTAAGAGGCCACGGCGATGAGACGGGGGCATGTAGGGCCTGGTTTGTCCTGTGGACATATTGCAGTAGTTAGTCGTCGACGCAGGTATAGGGACTTGTTGCAGCTGTAGCGAAGACCCACCCTTAAGGAGTTTCTGGAGTTTGGCATCCATTGTCCGAGCCTCAGCGAGGACACCAGCTGTTATCAGCAAAGAGCTGATAGCTGACACACGTGAAAGCGTGTTGGCGATCACATTATGTTTCCCGCTGACATGCTGCATGTCGATGGTAAACTGAGCAATGAGCTAGAGCTGGTTCTGTTGTACCGGCAGAAGTTTGTCACGGCATTGAGAGAAGGTGTAGGTTAGAGATCTGTGGCTAATATAGATGGTGCAGTGCTTCGAGACTGTGGCATGAGTGCTGAACTGCTTCGTATATGCCGAGAAGCTTTCTCTAATAAGCTGGCCAGTTCGTCTGGGCAGGGGTTGTAGTTGTGTCAGTGGAGCTGGCCGCAGAAGGGGATGTCTTCCGAGTGGAGAGTTTTTTGGAGAAGAAACGCCAAGGGGCACCATGTGTTTTGTCTACACGTTGCATAAGGGAGGTGCCGACAGCGAAGCTAGAGGCGTCCGTGAAGAGCCCCAAGGGAACGTCTGGCACAGGATGAGAGAGAAGCGTGGCGTTGCAGAGAGCAGCTTCGCATTCCTCGAAAAGTTGTGCTAAAGCTCGCGTCCAGGTGACGGGTTGGTTTCCTCGTAGACCAGCCAAGGCATCATGGAGAGGAGCCTGGTAGCCAGCTGCGTGCAGCAAGAAGCACCTGTAGAAGTCGAGCATGCCGAAGGAAGCGGCGGAGGTCTTTAGTGGTGGAGGGTTAAGGATAATTTTGCAGGTCTAAGATGCGGTGAGGCAAGGGTCGAGTTCCCTCTGATGAAGTTTCGCGCACCGAGGAAGGCGACGCGCTGCAGCGGCGGTGTTTCTTATTGGCAACGCAGTGCAGCATGCAGCTGTGCCTCACCGGGCTGGATGATGACGAGGCAGAGGGTGCGCAAAAATTTTGCAAGGAGTGCGTCGCCACAGTATAGTGCATGCTTGTCTGTTCTTCGAGCTTGTGGCTTCAGTTCTTCTTGAGGCATTATCATGCTCTACCTTTCTAAATTTCCAAGTCATTTTTTTTTTTTAAGCACACGAAGACAATAAGTTTCTATGCACATGCAAACTTTTGCATTTGTAATCCACTATTTTTGTGCAATGTGATCGATTTTAAAAAGCCACAAAACCATTCGAAGCCAGAAAGGTGAAGTTTACCGAAATCCATGCTGGCTTAACGTGCAGCTCCCACAAACGCTACCACCAGACTTCTCTCAAGTGTTTTCTTTAAGAAAATTCTGTGATTAGAACATATTTAGAACTATAAGAAGGATTCTTCTAGTGCTACGAAAATGGAACTTGTACTATGCCGACAAAGATGTAACGCTGAGAAAAGAGACGGTAAGATACTCTAGAAGCACTTTTGTCTCTGCCAAGTCCTTATTCATCCGTGTAATCATCAAGTTCTACTTTTGCAGCGCTAAAAAAAATTTCAATTAAACCATTACCTGCAGCATGATATGCCTGCTGGCACTCAATTCACGCGACACGAAGGTTGGGGCAGACAAAGGCAGCACACACCTATCATTGCGCTACTGTGGGTGTTCTCAATCGGAGCTGTATCCTTGATAGATGAAAGTGGCAAAGAGCAATGGCACACGTCTTTTCGGCGTTAGTTTTATATTGCTTAGCTCTCAAGTGCATTGACATCACAATGCCAGTTGCTCCAGTCAGGCATCACACCACACGCTGCATCATGCAAAAGTGAAAAAGTACCCCCACAGGAAAGAGATAGAGAATACAGCCCTCGTGCACATTTCTACTCTGGAAGGTCTGCCTTATGTTTTTAGACAGCTTGACACGTGAAGTATGGCCCATGAATGAACTAATGCCAAGATTATAGCTGACACACAATACATAAGAATGGCTATGCCGCTTCTACAATTTTATTATAAAATGACCGATGTTGACAGCTTGTTTACAATTATCATACTGACATGAATGACAATGATTTTCTTTTTCCACTTGGTTCAGTGCAAAACTTGTACTGTAAAAATACAACTACAGTCACTGACAGATCTTTTTATATCCCAACATTTAAAACTTGACCATTATATAGACTTCCCTGTGGACCACTGACGCAAACTTACAGAACCAATGTATAACAGCAACGGAAATGTAAACCCCCATTACATTGAATGTTTAATGTATACACATCATAAACATTTGTGGTGCAGATCATTCTTGCTGCGAAAATACAGAGCAGAGTACAGGTCAACAGCAAATCTTTAATATCAACATCTTCAGTAATCCCCCCCCCCCCTCACTAAGTTGTGTTTCTTAAGCTCTAAGGTTGGCAGGTCCGTACTTCTAATGATCTCTATCCCAGAACAACAGACACACTAATCTGGTTATCAGAGAAGCATTCCCAGTGCAATTAAAAATACTCATTATTTCCCAAATGCTGAAATTTCGATATACTGCAGAATTTCACTGCTCTGAAGAAGATAACTACCCAGCCAAAGCTGCAAAACATAGAAGATGGATAGTGTAGGAGAAATCATGATGTCTAAATATTAACCTTACCATAGATCACCTACAAAAGTTATATCGCTGAGGTACTAATGCTGTTCGTCTTTGAAAATACAGTATTAACATTCATTTGTTCCCTGCCTAAGTTTATGGATAATGTACTAATATTTTATTTATTTATACTTCAATTGCCCCACTTAAGGTGTACTACATGAGGGGTGGGACTTTTATGACTGGAAACATTATTCAGTGCACTTCTTGAAGGTGGCGGCTTGACAGTGCAACACAATGTGCAAAATTTTCAAGCAAAGCAAAGCTTGTCAATATGTTTTCCAACACTTAAATTTTACACCAATGCTGCAGCAATAAATAAGCTTCGGTTGCTAACCAAATAACTGGCATGCCACAAAACCACATGAACAGATGTATAAAGGTTCGCCAAAGTATCCGCCCACACTCCTTCACTTTCTCCAATCTGAAGGAGGAGTGCGACACATGGAAGGCTTGACAATTCCCAAAAGAAGAGACTGCAGAGGGCCTTAGGCACAGATTCTGGAATCTGAACTTCGTGTGAATGTGTGAAACGACTTCTCCGTAGCCAGCCTAGTGGAGATACCTCTAAGACTTACTGTTTTTCAAAGTTGGTGTAATTGGTTACTGGCATTATGAGACAGGGTTACAGCACTGAAGATGACGAAGGCAAACACAGAATATGCAAAATGGGCGCTGAACATCTACTGGCTTTACCAAGGCAGAAGTAATTACATGCATGAAATGCATGTAACTGCACACTCATGTCAAAATCGTTAAAAATCAATGTGTTCAGTAGCATCTCTGTAAATGAAAATCGCTTAAACAGTACAACAGACTCTCAATTGGTTGATTTTGTATTCGAACAAAGTAAAAAAGAAACATTTGTTAATCGGAACAAAAATGTCCAATACTCCTCCAACACGGAACTACAAAATCAAGGTCTAAAGAATATTTTTTCTTCTTGCAACACCTGTTTTCTGCACATTACATAGCAACGCTTCCACCCTCTTTGGGCCAGTGAAAGCAGCAGTCAAATGAGGAAACACCAGAAAATGACTTGCGAAAATTCCCGCTGTTATTCGGCAATTAGGAGCACGACCCAACTCTTAAGTTGATATAGAATGCACATTTGGTGCACACATCAACCATACTTTGGTCTACATTGACAGCACAATGATGATCGAAGAACAGACTGACCAGGTGGCATGCAAGCAAATGTGCATGCAGTTAGGCTTTTAGCAACCTTTTTAACACGATAGCGTTAAGGCCCTGTCTTGCAGAAAATCCTGCATCGACGTCGGGCGTCACTTCGGCAAAAATAATTTCGAAACAAATTCCGAACCACGCATACCCAACCACTCTTTTACCACCAAAGTTGCTCATACCTTGTCTGTCATTACTCGGAATTTTGAGAATGGCAGCCCACAAACAAATGTAATGGAAACAAAAATGCCAATAGTGCATATCTTTTATGTTAGCTCTTCTCAGATTGAAATATTAAAAGTGTGAAACAATAACAGGAGATCGACCCACGCAAGACGTCGTGTTTCTACGAGAAAGCTTGCCTTCGTGCTGCCAGCATTTCCTGGTAAACATTACGGTTACATAAGCTGCAGTTGCCAGGAAGCATGAAAAGCAGTCAGGGTTTTTTTTTAAGCTATCGCGATCCACTCTTAAAGGCAAAGGTCTAGCGTCCTCTAAATTTTTCACTTTAATACTACTTCAAGAATGATTAATTCACTTAACTTCTGGCAAATCCGTTATTTTGGACCTCCACTTATTTGAACTTTTAGACAAGTTCTAATAAGTGCTAAACACCTTGTGGCTTTTTTTTATTTGTTATTATTATTATATAAATAGCTGCTATCTTCACTTCTTAAACACTCCTGACAACAGTGTTAAGGAGGTGTACGATGATATATGGTGATTCACCCCTGCACATCTCTTCAGTCCCTTGAGGTTCTGTTTGACGAGATTCTACACAAGTCTCGAGTTTCAACGCATGTGCCTTTCATGCATGTCATCACTTGTGCATTAAAGCCAGTTGATATCCAGCACCCATCCTCTACATTTCATGTTTGTGTCTTCCTTAGCACTGTAACCATGTTTAAAGTTCCCTCTAACAATTCGATGGCAGGAGATGCTTAATGACATAACTGTACATGTTTTCATGATACGAGTTGTTCAAGTGCATGTGTTCAAGTGCACAGTATGGTTCATTCTTAAAGGGAATGCTTAAGTAGCAATCAATGCGTTATAACTGAAATGCTTCTTCGACTATGTGCCACGTAGAAGTGACTGACATGATGCATTACCCCGACATCTACATGCAAAGGAAAAGAAAAATCTACAGGCCTTCTTTGCATATCTCACTGGAGGTTATTGTGGAACCTTAATTAGCTGCGAAGTGTTCTTCAATATTAACCTAAGCAGGAAAGTTTGAAAACACAAAAAAAAAACGCGGATGACAATTATTCCGCCAGCATTAACTCCGTATTTATCAGATATAAACAACAAAAAGAAATAGAAAGGGACACGAAAACACAGCCACGATGACACTTTAAGCGACACTTTAAATCGTTAGTCCATCGAAGTTACAATCTCTCAACAGCGCGCGTTTTGTCTGGTATCAAAACGCAAACTTGCTCAACACATCGCGATATTAGTTTCGGAATAATGGGCTGTCACGGTGCCTAAAGCCGTTTCTTTTGCGCCTGACTTCGTATTTTCGGCCACCGCAACTAACATTTAAAAAACGTGAAGGCGAAACTATCAACATAGCCGCAAGTTTCGCTTCTCCAACAGAAGCAACTCCGTATGCAACGCATTCTTAGCAGAATGGTACTGGAGCGTAGTTGGTACACCGAGCACATTGAAACCCAGTCACAAATTTCTTTATTTCTGCCTTCTCCAGACCCCCCCACCCCCAATAAAAAAAAATTTAATGGAAAAAATTTTGCGCTGCGCATCTTTTCCGGCACGCAAAGCGAAACTAATACAGCAATCGTGGTTTCGTTGTTCGATTCAGTCATTTCCGAACGCAATTCTTGAATGTAGACGGTAACCGCTCGGTCACAGATGTCAATCTTCCAGAAATCTGTCTAAAAACGGAAGAAAAAAAAAAAGAGAAACTTGAAGAATGAAATAATAGGCGTCCGCGTTTTCTGCAGCGACATCGGTAAACGCTCCACAGCACTATCATCGGCCTGCGCCCCTTGTTGAGCGCGAAAAAGTTTAGCTCACTTTCGTCCTATTTTTAAAGACCGTGGCCACTCGCTCTCGCCGCGGTCTTCAGCCGACCAAGCCGCACCACAACCATGCAGTGGCTGCGGTAAAGCATCCTTTAAAACGGCAACCACAGCTCGAAACGTGCGTCGAAGAGAACAGGGAGGGGGTTGAGCACCGACTCTTCTCCTACTATTTATAATACGTCGCCTCGCCCCGGCAGCAGCCGAATTCCTCGGCACAAGACGGGCCGATGTCTTCGCCGGCGACGACACACAACACACCGCTCGGATGAACACTACCGACACGGCTGGCGAACTCTTTCCTCTGTCGGCACGGAAATCGCCGTCAGCGACCATATTCAACGTCTCTCTCCGACTTGTTTGCCTAATCAATTTTTTTTTCCTCTCCGTCGATCGTGAAGCGTGCGAGAGATTCGCACGAGCACAGACAGTGAAGGCGAGAAGGGTATGTTTGAAAGGCCTAGAACATCGCGTAGCCGCGTACTCCGTCGCGACCGAAATCCAGAACGCCGTCAAAAATCGGACCCCGATCGGTTCCCCGTTGGAAAGCCTGCCTATATTCGGCGATCGCCCGCGAGATCGAGAATTGGGCGTGTGGCTGAGTTTCTCGGGTCATCCGTCGCGAAGTTTTTTTCGCATCGCTTTCGAGTAGCCGAGAGAGATGAGTTTAGGGGGAACGGCAGCGTTTCTTTCGGTTACCTTTTCCAGGCGTGCGAAGTAGTCCCGCAGGAAAGATATTGGATTCTCCGGCCTGCTCACGCATAGCTGAACGATGCAGTCTTTCAGGAGCTTCTGGATGTTGTGCTTCTGCACGTAAAGCTCGCATTCGCGCAAGCTCTGCTCTTCCTCTTGAGTGGACGCCATCTTGGACTTGCGTGCGCCCCCTCGTTCCTTCGTCGTCTGCCAGTTGTTTTCGTGTGCTCCTCCGCACTAGTAATTTCAGTCCGCGGTCTTCGATCGCGATGTTGTTCCGGAAACTTCACAATGCACGCTATGGAAATACTATTTGATTTTCTCTCGACAAGTTTCGTGTCGGTACCATTTTTATTTTAGTGCGAAAGAGCGCCAAGTGGCGGACTTATTTCCTGTAGCGGATGCGCGAGCCTGAATGCGCGAAAGAAACGACTGCGCATGCGTCGATGATCGCCTCGCGATCTGTGGTGATATGTGCTTCTTGCGAATGAGTCAACGTTCGTGCTTTTTCTAGGATCAAAAATCGCGTTTAATTTGGGGCGTCTTGTTGTCGGGTTTAATTTAGCTCTTGGTGTTCGCGTTCTCGTTTGCCCATGTTTAATGTTTTCTCAGGCTAGGTCTTTCAGAAAAGCGTCGTCGTCGCATCCCTGATGGCCGCTGTGCAAGCGTTCGAGCAAGCACCGACCGCTATTCCCTGGGAGTAAGTGCTTTTCAGACAAGTTGTTTCTGTTCACTGAAGTATTCACTTAACGTTCACTGTCCGCGTAACGCTAATTCGAGTAAAATACTATTCGCCTGACGTAACGCGTGCTGTGAACTCGGTTGGTAAAGATAGGCCTAAACCTAAACGTGGGACTGCTGGCCTACCGGGGTCGTGTCGCAGACAATTTTGTGTTGTTGTTGCTTCTGCCGATTCGGCTCAAGACTGCCGGTCCGAAAATGCAGCGGCGTATTGATAATTAACTGCCGCAGTTCCGTTGTGAAGCTACGTCTTGCGCCTCGCGTAGCGGGTTAAGGATTTTTTTTTTTTTCTTCCTGTATATATCGCGCCTGAATTTCAGCGCGTGGATGCGAGAAAGTGCTCTGCGCTACGACCGCACTACGTTTTCAGAGCGGCGCGCCAGCATTTTTTGGAAACAACACAACGTATGCTTGCTACATCGCCTAGCCGTCTTTTGTTGCTCTTACCTGGCTCTCCGTGGGGCGCCTCTGTACAAGCCACTCGGTCAACTTGGAGAGTTCGCCTTGATGGAGAGCCAATGCTTCACTCCCTTCGACGTTACTCGCTGCTTAGTTGTCATTAGCGGTGCCAACTCGTTAGCTAGCTCCGAGCGGGCGTTGGCTGGACTGAAGTACCGTACAAGGGCTTGCTTGACACGCTTTGTCCAGCTTCGTCTTCGAAAGCATAAAGGGGGGGGGGGGAAGCAGAGTCTTGGCATTGTCTGCAGGACTAGCTACCGCTACTGCTGTAGTGTCACCACTCAAAGAAAGAAAAAATGAAAATGCCGCGCGCTTTGTTGTTTCGCACCTGTGATTTTTGGTAAGCCATCGGTTTGTTTTCGGTGGCAGAAACACGCGATCGCCTTCGGAAAGCCCCGACCGTTGGGAGACTTGGCAGTTGCCTTGTTTTGTCATTCTCTGGAGTTCGTTATGAGGGACACAGGAAGAGGCGTAAATCGGAGTTGAGCACGTCGCTCGAGTCGTGACGGATGAATTACACCATACTAACAAGCTAAACGCACCTGGAAAATGCCGCTTCTTCCGGAGCTACCCCCCCCCCCCCCCCTTCCTCAAACACAATCGGCGTACTCACTTTCGATGCGGAATAGCGCGGTGTTGCTGGCATCTGAAGCCGGAGGTCCGGCCTCCGCGCCTGCTTCGAAAGTTCGTCGGGCGTCGAAGTGTCGTCTGCCATGTCGATGGCGCCTTTCAGTCACATTGCCTGGGCGAACTGATGTGCACGTCCACGACGCTGCTTCGCGACAGGTCTGGCCGCGCCCGATAAGAGGCCATCTCTACGTCACGTTGCAAGACAGGCCTCTTAATCTTGGCATGCCACCTCCCCGTTCTCTTGTCAGGGACGTGCAGTACGAGTGCTTATCTTTGCGAGCGACGGTAACGTGTGAAAGACAATTTTGCTGGCGCCTTCGAAGTGCGGTGAGGGGACGCGCTTTCTGGCTAGGATTGGTGAGTCGTGCGAAGCTTTTGCTATGCTAATGCGTGCTTTTGAAGTTGGCTCCGAGAGCACGAATACGTGAAGCTGGTACTGGTAGCGGAGAGGATTGTCTCGGTGCATGGAAGGCCTGTGAAAAGAAGCAAGCGCAGTCGCGTAAACCTCTAGGCTCATTGTAGTGGTTGAGGCACTTTCTGCGCTTGCGTCTAAGCGTGGCGGTGGTCTATGTGCAACCTTTTGAAATGGCAGTTTGGTGAGATCGTGACACAATTTCGGAGAAGCCATGCAATCAGAACTAATACCGTACATTGCCTTACACTAAGGAGTCCCTCGTAGTTGGTATGGCGAAATATTTTCCCCACCATTTGCACACAATTCTTCCATGTAGAACTATTGTCATTGCATTTTACAAGCAGTTTTCCCTGCACGTATCTGTCAAGATAAGACATGGGAAGTAGTGCTTGCAAATATCGTACATGATTTGTTAAACCTTCAAAAATGTGCAGAGAAGCTTTTTTAACAAGCAGTCAAAGCTATTGGAGAGCCCATTCTCAAGTGTCGCAACAGAGGTGCTCAGAACTAAATGTGACGCAAAAACCATGTAGGCAGTAGCAAGCCATCTTGAGCCACCATTGAATCCAAGAGAAGCCAGGACTCTTGTAGAGTCTCCTGCTGTTTGCAACACCAGGCACACTATAAAAGGTCAAATTGCACATATGCATGCCAACGTGCGAAAGCTCGTGCCTCGTGCATGCACAGATGGTGCAGGACAGATCGTACACGTCGAAGTGCAGTGCGAGCACAGATATGTAATGTTTGTGCACGCTAAGAAAGTGTTGTCCAACATGCACCACCCATGGCTCCCACTGCTGCATGAATTCTCGTGATGACTACGTTCTCATTCGCCAGGAACTATTGAAATGAGCATTCGCTTTCTCTAAACTTGCCTGAAACATTGTTTATGAGCACATAGCGCCTCCAGTTTTGTGAGATCGTTCGGCGATTCCGGCAACTGTAGGCCTAACGAGACATGTCCGCTTAGCAACAACAGGATTATGATGGCTAGAGGAGTAGGTGTGCCGACTAATCCATGGAGAAAGAGATACATGACCAACCCTTCTGGAGCTTAGTTCGCCACTTCCCCACATCATGACGGAAAAGTGGCGCTGTGCTCAGTACAGTGGTTCTCAGCGACGCATGTCGTCTGGTACTTGTGGCAGACGGCAAACAACAGATAAAGCACGCAGTGAAAAACTAATCTGTAGCCGTCATTATGTGAAACAAGCTACAGGTCTCTATTGTTGCATGTTTGTGAGTTGCTAAGTTGAAGCTTCTACGACGAAAAGGTTGGCAGCATGGTTAGCGGAAACTCATCTCCAATGGCAAATAAGCGGAGTCTGCACCAAATCGTGGCGATTTCTCTCCTTCAGAGAAGGTCAACAAGCACATTTATTTCTTTACTCTGAATATTAACTCACGCAGGCCTAAAGCAGCATTGTTCTCTGCGCCAGCAAGAGCAGCAGCTGACACCACTTGTTGGCGAAGGACACTTTTAGAAACAGTTCCTCCAGTGCGATTTCACCCATGTTGTGGACTAAGAAATGTTTACCAAAGATGCCGTAGTATGGTGCTACTGCTGGTGTCTATACTATGATGCCCGAAAAGGGAACATTATTTGAGACTGCAATCACACGTCATTATGACCACAAGCCCTCGGAGAGATCAGAGCAAGAAGCTGCGGATGAACCCTGCACAAATTACGTCAACATTTCTGTGCCGGCGATTGCAGAGCTTGTCATCGCATACTGTTGCATCACGCTCGGTCACTGCAAGTGGACAGTTCCGCAGCTGCTGCATTTTCTCATTGAGCAAAATTAGTTTATAACATCACTCTCAATAAACCTCCTCTGCGTTTGCATTCCCGTACGTTAAACTAAGTCTTAAAGGGATGCCAAGACGTCCCATAGAGGTGCTTGCGTTTAATGTACGTAAGGGGACAAACACTATTCTAAAGCTGTCGTGTCTTTTCCACACAAATATCGGTGCTCTGGTTGCCTCCCAGAAATACGAAACTATGCCTACCAAGGCGAAAAGTTGAGCCAAGTGGACATGCATCTTGTAGGTTTAAACAGCCATTACCCACAAGGCGCAGCAAATGCAAGGCCTTCAGGCACAAGCTTTCACACACCGCTAAGCATACGTGTAGGTTATGCAGCAATTCGTTTCATATGTCGCTACTACATTATCACCCTCTGCTCGTGTCTAACTGGTACTGGTGAAGCGGGAATTGGAAACGAATTGTTGCATTATTTTGTCCCACTTTATGGTTTCAGTTTTTCAGTTATGCAGTGGTTGTGCAATACAAGGTTAGCACAGCAACAAAGCTCAATTATGGTGTGGTAGCAAGACCAGTGCAGAAAGGCTGCCCTGGTCTTCAGATTGTTTCACATCCTGTCGCACCACAATAAGTACAAACCATCTAGCCCAGCAACTGGCAGTGGCGCGAAGATCAACTTCTCGTATCCAATGAGTGACAGAGTAAATAAGAAACGCAGTTGGCGTACTGCCAGAGGAAACAGTTGCTGAGCCAGAGAAACAAGTTTGTGTGACTGGGGACTGGGGATCATATTGACTGGCAAGTCTCTTCATAGTGAGAATGCCTACACTATTAAAAAATATACTTGCACTTTTTGGGGTGTATTTTGTCACTGAACAATAAGTTGCTTGCATTTTCTTTCTCAAAAACTTATCCGTCCCAATAGCAGGAAGAAGCTACAAAGCTTTGTCCACCTTGGGGGGCTTCTGTGGAACTCATTTTTTATTTGCTACTTTCCTGTCAATAATGCCATTTGTGCCAAAGTACCTGGGATTGTTAAAAAAAAAATCGCCACCCAAACACTCCGTACTCATGGTGAACCAGCGAAACTGAAACGTGCGGCCCCGATGTTAATCGCTGGGTTAACCCTGACAGTTCATTAGTCTTTCTAAATTATTGGTTACAACTTCGTGTTTCTTAATAAGGTTACACAAATGTTTGGCTTGGGTGTCACATGCCGCATACTATGCTTCGCATGTTCACATCATGGAGGAGCGTATTCAGCAGTTTAGTGTGTTTAGTAATGCATTAATCACAACGGTTAGTATGTACTAGCTTTCTTTTTTACCTAGTGACACACCGGGGCCGCATGTTTCAGCTACGCTGGTTAACCATGTGTGCGGAGTGCTTGGGCGGTGGTTTCTCCCGCGCATGCGCTTAGGGTTGTGCCGGAGGAGTTTTCGGCACACAAGCTGCAGACGCACAAATCGACTAGCCACATACAGCTTCACTGTAAAAAGGAAAGACATCCAAGATAGATGACCATTGTTTGGGGACAAGATAAGCTTCAAAGGTTTCAAACTTCTCCTCAGTGTGTAGTTAAACTTTCATTGCCCACTTCATCAAAAGTACAGTGGATGGTTGCAGCTCGCATTGCACACGTGCTAGTTTGCACAATTTTATCATTAAATGCCCGAATTATAGGGCGGCTTGTTTATTTATGATTATGGTATTTGTGGCAATAGACTTACGATTCTTCATTTGCGTCTAGTATAAGGCAGAACAGATTTCAAAAAATGTGTGCAGTCGCTGCCCAGTTTTTCAGAGCATGATCTATCAGGCCTGTCAATTATTATGGACCTATCCCAAGCAGCTACACCAACTTGTAGAACCAGTGTATCACAACACCAGCAGCAATTTTGGTCTCAGTTACATGTTTGTGGCGCTGAACCTTCTTAATGCTGCTATGAAGAGCAGATTGCTTGTTCGTGGTGTGTGTACCACCTCATGTTACGAATTGTAATCAACTGTCAATGAATATGTGAAATTTACATGATTTTATAAGGTACTGGAGGCTTCTTTGAAAGTAAGTCAAGGTGGCAGAATTTCTCTTAGTGGCATTTTACGAGCTATCATAATTACAAAGCAATTAAGTTTCTATTCATCGTACAGTCGGTCATGCTGTGTTTCTTCACAAAAAGAGTTGAATCTGGTACGCCTTCTGGTCTACAAGAGTCGAGATTCTACCACGGACTTCTCAGTATTTCACGAACCCCTTTCAGTCTTTCCCAAATTGCTGTGGGGCTATTTGAAACTGTTTGACAAATAACAAATCATGCAAAGCTTCAAATAGCTAATTATATTCTAGCATACTAGCATAGGAGTTTCCTGCGGTAATTTTTGTTGGAAACTATGCCATTTGTTCCTTGCGCTTCAACTGCCTGGATCGTAACTACCACAGGTAAAATAAATTCATGGGTTTTACGTGCCGAAACGATATGAATGGGAGGCCCGTCATATTCGGGGAGACCAGATTAATTTTGGCCACCTGGGGTTCTTTAACATACACACATCGCACGGCACACGGGTGTTTTTTGCATTTCACTTTCATCTAAATAAGGCGGTGGCAGCCTAGATTTGGTCCCGCGCCCTCAAGCTATGCAACGCGAGAGCCACACCACTCCAACACAGCAAGTTCATAGACTGCCAGGAAATTCTCATAACAGCATTCAAGGAATTTGAAAATACCAAGTAGACTTCTTGTTTCAGATTTGCAGCTAGAAAGACAAAATAATAGTTTTTCTTTTCTCTAAATTTTCTGCAATAGCTGCAAAAGTATTCTGTTCACCTATGCGAAACCGTTTCTTCGTACCAGATGTATACAGTGCGTGTAGGTAGCAAGCAACAGGCAGGCATTGCAAACGTGTAACGCCGTTGTCTGAGCAGGCTGGTCTGATTGGCTACGATCCAGTCGGCCAAGGGCAGTACGGTGTCGTTGCCTCGGCCCTGCATTAAGTGTAGGTTAAAAAAAAAGCCATAGTTAGGGACAAACCTATGTCCATGAGAGTGCTGATCCGAGACTCGTTTGTGTGCGCAGTAAACCAGAAAGCAGCAAAGAGATGGAGGCTGGCGTGCCCGTGGACCCAAGCCAAGCTTGGGAGAATGCGCGCAAAGCCCTTGAGAAGGTGCAGACTACCAACGGCAAGACTACAACTGGCGCTGAACAGATGGCTGCTCCTGGCTATGGTGCAGGCTTCGGCTACCCCTACTGGCCAGGCCAGCAGCAGCAGCAGCAACAACAGGGATGCATGTATCCCGGCTACATGGGGTGTGTCACCGTGGCTTTGCTTTTTTCGCTGGTTCTTTGGTCAGGGTACACTGGCAGGGATGTAGTCGTATTTCTTCCATCCTCATTCTTTCAACCTCCTGGAATTAAACTTGTGGACCGCTAATGTGGTTTTGAATTCGACCTTGTGCCACCATCTGGCACATTGGGTGGTTAATGCTAAGGTTGCCTCAATTTTCCGATTTAACTGCAGCAAGCTTACCGAGTGATTACACCTTCAAGAAAGAAGTTTTGGAGGCAGTGTAATACATTTTAGGCGAGTTGGTTCTTGGCACTGGGCTCTTCTAACGAAAAATAAGTTTTCAGGCAGAATGCATGAACATTTGATTTGCACATTGAGAGTAGTATGGCATCTTTAGAAGCGCAATTGACGCAGGTGTTGAGTGTCAGCCGTGTTGGTACCACATCTTTTCCCGTCTTTAGCACAGGAACTTCAAAAACAATGGACAGCAGAGGACTCACACCGGCGCTGCTTTCTCTGCATTACACACTAGAAAAGTTAGATGGGTTCAGTATATTCAAGAAGCATCAGTGCTTATGGCAATGCCTTATACGTTGTGCAACAGTTTTCTTCTTATATGATGTTTGCTTTTTTGATAATACCAGTCGCGCAAGCATTTACTTTATTTTTTTATTATTATTACTATTCAGTGGCTTCAACTTATCGAAGCTTTTGTATTGGCAGCTCCTTTCGGTGTTCGAAAGCATGCAGATTCGTTGCTGTGCACTCAAGTCGTTTTTAGGGACCATAATTTCACATGGCATTGCGACATTTATGGTGCTCGCCTTTGCTTATACTTGCAGCTCTCAAATTTCCGGAATTGACCTTTTTGCGCAGGTACAATGGCTATCCGGCTCAAGGGCCCGGAGGTGCCGGCTACGGCTTCTACCCCCATTATGTGAGTGTTCTGTTCGCATTGTGCTTGCTGTATGCAGAAGCTTACCTCTACCTTAGTAGCAGCGCACAGACATTGTGCGGTTAAAGTGACTACAGCAAAATAAAGTTGCTTGCAGCAACTACTTGTATAGTTGAAGTCCCTTACGGCAAGTGTAGGCACTCTTTTCTGATCGAATTTGTGTGATATGGCGAAAGAGAAATTGTGTAGTAAGCAGACCCAATTCGTTCACACTAGTAATTACCTCGGTGGTACTGTATTCCCATGGTGGCAGAGCATCGGTTAAGGAACTCTCGTAGACTGTGTCTTCAGATTTCTCTCTAGGTAGTGTACTGTAAGAAAATCTATGTATGCGCGTGTCCTCAAACAAGGTTATTTGTCCCTTATCTTGATGGTCCTCTTTCACTGGCTGTTGCTTTCTGGGCTCTGGTAGTCCCTGTTCTTTCTTAGTCATTAGAAAAGAGAGTGTAATTAATGTAAGGATGTGTTTTTCCCTCACTTATACAGTCAGTCTCAGATATATCAAACTCAGACTGGTCTAATTATTGTCCGACAAAGAAAGGTGTACACTGAGCAAGTAAAACTTGTTAAAAGACAAGGCATTTCGGCTTCCATACGGAAGCCTTGTTCACAATGGGGCAAAAGAGGTTGAGGTGCCTGTTTAAATAGGTTTAAGCATATGGCGCACGCACAGCGCGTAAGACGGGAGGGTTCGTTCAGTTCGATTGAGTGTATTTCGAGGGACTCCAGGTACAGACGTGGCTTCCAGTTTCTTTCATATCCAATTAGACTAGACTTCATCCAATCAATATTCTGCACAGTTGTTGCTGCGTGCTCTGCCAAAGCATTTGAAGCCACTCTTACCCACATCATCTTGATGTTGGCGCAGCTGCTGTTTAAATTTGCCCGTCTCCCCTATTTAGAAGCAATCGAACAGTTGTGGAACCCCCTTGAAACTCTCATGCAAAAGTATAGCAATGTACTGCGCTTACATTGAACTCCCACTCACTGCCAGATTCAGTATGTTAAACTGTGCGCCACAGTCACTTCAAGTACCAACAAACTTGAAATGGCACTGTTTTGGCAGGTGGTGTCAAACAAGATATTGAATGTAAAGGATAGTGCATGCTATGGAGGAAAATTTGGGAGGGTGCTCGCAGTTTTGCTCGATGCACATAGGGATGGCTCTTGCAAACTGCAACCATTTGTTATTGGCAAGAGCAGATTGGCACTCTTATTCAGTTATGGAAAAGGCCTCCCAAAAATGCTTCACTGCCGGTTTTTTCCTGTTGACAAGAGCTTTCTGCCAACGGGACTTTCGGATTCTGCGATTACAATTTGAATTTAACAATGCCACCACACGCACACATAGTGGAAAGAAAAGTAGGAAAATTCCTGATGGTTGCAATATTGCGTCATCGAACTTGTTCCAGTTCTGTGCTGCAATACCTTGCTCTTGGCACCTTTCAGAACATGTATGGTGGCGGCTACTTCCCGGCGTCGGCTCCGGTACAGTTCCCGCAGCCTGGAGGCGGGGCGGCCGCTAACAACGGTTCCCCCAAGTCCGGCCCATCTGTCTCTTCGGGGGCACCGCCACCCCCTCCTGGGGAGCAGGCCCCTTCCGAGAAGGAGGGCACCGCCTCTGAGGCGCCTTCGAGTGGCACCTCACCCCAGGTGCAGCAGCAGCAGCAACAACAGCACCAGCCTCCCATGGGATTTGGTGCACCAGGCCCCGCTCCTGGCTTTGGCCCAGGCTTCAGTGCAGGCTATTGCCCACCGGCTCCTGGCTATGGCTTCTACTATGGCTACAATGGGATGGCACCCAATGGCGAGGTTGGGCCCAGGGGACCAGCACAGTTTGGTGCAGGCATGCAGGGAAAGCGTGAGTGGAGATGCTTGCACTAGTCTTGGCTCGGTGGGGTGCGTGGTTCCTGCATTCTCACATGAATTACGGCACTTTATGTTGGGATAATTGTGATGGACACAATGAAAGCTCACACAGGTAATGAAGGAAAACTGCAGAGTGCACTGCACGTGAAACTGCGTGTGTTCAGTATGTGTCAGTGGTTTCTACATCATGCAGGAAAAACTACCGTATTTACTCGCATAATGATCGCACTCGCGTAATGATCGCACCCCTAAATTTTGTCGTCAAAATTTGATTTCTTTTATTTCCCGCGTAATGATCGCACCCCGAACTTGCCGCAGCGATATGTCGTGTGCTAAGTCTAGCTAATAATGATCGCGCTTACCATCTGTCGAATGCTACGCGAATGACTCTTCAAGACAAGCCAAGCGGCCTGCACGCACCAAACATTAAGTAGATGCCTCATTTCATCACTTTCATCACTTTCCGCACTTCCATGACAAAATGAGGTACAACCAAAATCGCCTTTATTATGGGTTGGCTTTATAATGGTTGATGTCAACAAAAACAATAAAGACGCATTTCGATTCTTTTCATCTGCTTTTGCACTCGTGAGCACGCAACAAATCGCGCGCGGCAATGATAGTAGCCACGTTCACTCTGATAGGTTAAAAGTGTACCCTATTCATACGCCGACGCTTGTAACACAGCTAAGATATTCGCCCACCCTTAGCGGAAACGTGCCGTATTAGGATAGTAGTGAAGACAGATGCCGCAGTTTCCGCAGCACGTCGGCCATGCATTTCTATGTCACTGGCAGTTAAGCGCGCCCACCTGCTTCTGTCCCCTCCAAGTGGACATGGCTACGTTACTGCCGCAAACTTGCCGATATTAATGATATTATTCATCACTGATACGGAAGAAACTGTTTCAATACACGTAATGTACTCACGAGAAGAAAAAAAAATCGCGTTCGGCGCGTTCGGCTTGCTCCGCCGGCCGCCATTTTTGTTTTGGTGTCCCGCACCCGCAATCTCGCATCCCGCAGCAAACGCGAGGCGAAAAGAAAAAATTTTTTTTTTTCCGCGGGAAATTTAACCCGCGTAATGATCGCACCCCTGAATTTGCGTTAATTTTTCTGACAAAAAAAGTGCGATCATTATGCGAGTAAATACGGTAAGTTCTTAGCCATGTTCATAGTAATATGCTGCATTTTCACATGTATAGCCCACAGCTAAAGCTACCTCAATGGTGTTTTTCACTGGTCGATTTGATGTGTGTTCATGCTTTCCACTGGTCATTTCGAATTGACTCGCCTCACACCAGATCGCTCTCAATTGCTGTGCTGCTGTGGCAAGAATTTGGGCAGAAATAGGAGGCGCATGCATTACTTCAGTGTTCGTGTTCATTGGGGCCCGCTGGCGACTTTGGTTGCCATGGAAATGTACAGAACGAAAGTTTGCCATCCGGAATCTGTTTGTGTGATGTGGGCATACAGACTTCTGGTATGAACCTCTGCGGAGTATTTTTGCTCTCCGCGCTGTCAGATTTGAAGTCGAAGCACTCGCTCCAGGATTTCAGTGGCCACTCCAGATCGACCAGTTATAAAAACACCACCTATCGCTGTTGTGCTTATCTTGTTTAGTGTTCATCGTTTTCACTGCGTTTCCACACTGTCTCTGTTCCAGAGGCACCTGGTGCGGGTGGCGTCCGGTTCAACCTTCCCAAGCGTGGCAAGTTTGGCGGGCGGGGTGGTTCTCGTGCCAACGCGTTCCAGCAGCAGCGCATGGCACAGGGTGGTGGTCAGCGGTCGGCCGCCGATGCAACTCAACGCCTCGAGGACTGCATGTGAGTTAGCCTTGGCACAGAGGCACAGAAGCCGCATAGAAAGGGGCACTTGGCCCCTGCCTTAGGTCTTTGAGCCCCTGTTTACATGATGGTCAACAGCAGTAGAGTTTTCGCATACTATTACCGACAATGGCTGCCCTGACTGTGCATGCACGAAATATACTGGAATGGATCTCGCCAGTTACCATGATTAAGTAGCAACAAGCAAGAGCCCAGGCTGTCCACTTTGGTTCTAATTTGTTCGCATGACTCTCCACTGTGACAGCAGCAAATATGAAAATGGGCCATCGCAGTCTTATCTCTTGCTTAAGGGAAATATGTTAAGCAGTGTTTTGTAATTATTGTGATCGGTTGTGTTATTTTGATGCTGCTAGGCCTAGACGGGCAGAAAGATGCATCAGTTTCCACCTAGCAGATGGTGCCACAGTTTTGCAGAGCATCGGTCAGTGCTAGACACTAACAGTATTGTATAGAGTGCATAAAGTGGACTTTTGCCTTGTGGAAATTGTACAAGGCTTTCGTTCAGGCGCCACATTTCACAGTGCCGCACTCCGCAGCTGCATACTGCTACATTGTAGGGCACAGTGGGAGTCACGAGCTATGCAGCGCTTAGGCTTATTTCTGATGCCATGTGCTCTTGTCTGGACTAAGGAATGCTGCTCTCTCGTTCCAGGGCAAACTTGACTCCACACGGTGGGGACTGGCCTGAAAGCCTCAAGTGAGTGGCTCTTTGCTTCTGGGTGATGGTGACGGGGCGGGGACAACTTGGCATTCTGTCAAACTGCTACGTAAAAGCCAGAAGTGACTGAAGCCAATGAAAGCATGAGGGAAGTTTGGGTGGTTTCAGGTGTCTTTAAACATGTCTTCCAATTATTGAAGAGGGCAAGTCCAGCGAATTGGTAGAGCAGATCACTGAGGGAGCCGGAGCGAATGCCAAGATTTCGCAATGGCCTGCTCTCGCAGGACCACCAACTACATCATGATGTCGCAACATCTGCACCTCCAGAGAAACCAAAGCTAAACTGGACGTAGAGAAGCTATTATAGCGAGTTATTGAGAGTGCTCAGAGGCTCGCCAGTCTATCTAGGGATTCAAGGTCAAGGGCGTTCGTTTAATGCAAAAAGAGTCGAAAATTTTGTCAGTCCTTGGCGCTCAAATCATCCACGTGGCTTGACAGTAGCATTGCCATTTTTTTGCAGGCGGTATGCCATGCGTGCCTTTGGCAAGTGCAAGTCCGAGCTGGATCGAGATCAGGTGGAGATTGTGCTCAAGGGCAAGCTGACCAAGATGTACCGTGATGGTGCCATGTGGTCCATAGACTGGGACAAGGAACCACTACCCAGGTGAGATAGCCGAGAGTTTGATGGAACGATCATCTGGTTAGTTAGCGTGGTAGCACTGGGTAGCACAAAAAGCGAACAATTAGTAACTGACCAAGTCGGGAATGTTAACTGTTGCGAAATCTGTGCAGGTTCATTGTTGACAGTGCAGCGTGCACACTGTCGTAGTGGGCTTATTAGTGTGGCAGGCGACTCGGAGGAAATAAAATTAGGACACGGTACTGTCTCTATGGCACCTAATACTATCAAGTGAATAGCTACCTTATTCATTTGAATCTAGGCCTGTAGGTTGTGTGTTTTTTTTTTTTCTTTTTTCTCTCTCTCTCTCTCTCTCTCTTTTTCAAGTAATCATTCCCCAAACTCTAGGGTCGGCTTTGATTCAAGGATAGTAAAAAAAACTCGCCAGTTTTTAATTAAAACTAATAAATATGGTGCATAGCTAGAGCCATCTAAAAAAAGTCAGTATCGCAGCTGCTACTAGCCACGCCAGTAGCCAACTGTAGTACACAAGCGATGTCGCCATTTCGGCCTGTTTTGTTTTGACCATTGCGTTATCGTAACGGCACCGAACAGGCAAATCCATAATCGTGCCGCTGTCAAACGAAAAGTGCTAGCCGCAGATACATAGTCAAACGTTTGAGCCATGAGCGACTTCAGCACCGATGAGAGAAACGTCAATGTTGGATGGGGCAACGGGAGATGCTTTCTGTGTGCGCAGCAACGAGGATGGCATTTACCAGACCACAGCAGTGATGGTGACATGAAATGAGCTCGGCTTGTTCATTTTAAATAAATACCGTGAGTGCTGTGAATTTTTGTGAGTGCTGTTCTCGCCCTTTTTTTTCCCCTACATTCGAGATTTTTCTGGCTTCAGACTTTCGGGGGTCGGCTTAGAATCTGGGCCAGCCTACATTCAAGTAAAAATGCAATACCATGCCCAAGTTATTACAACTCTACACCTCGCATGCTGCGCTCAGGCTACAACAGTGTTTCCGTTGCATTGTGAACAATGAACCTGTATGAGTTACGATACTGCGAATATTGATTAGCCCTAAATTGATGCATTGGATTTCCTCAGCACTGTGTGCAAACAATCATCTGCTTTTTTTTTTTTCTTGCATCTTTATGCAGCATCCACAGTGAGCGTCTGCAGCAGGAGCAGCAAAATACTGGGGCGGGTACAGCAATCGGGGCTTCTGGCCCGGAGGGTGCAAACAAGGTGGGCAGTGGCGCAGGGCTCGGCCTGCCACTGCAGCTGCCGCAGTTGGGCAGCACGGGTTCCTCCAAGCTGCCGAGCCCGTCTAAGCCGGGCTTGGGTCGGCGGCTGGGTGGATTAATGGCCGGGCGGCTGGGCCCCCCGCAGACCACACCCGCAGGAGGTGCCGGCGGCAGGCTCTCCTCCTCGGCCAGCGGTGGCGACTCGCCGCCCGGTTACATACCGCTGAAGAGCAGTGGCGGTCGTCGGGGCGACTGGGGTCGAGGGTCGTCGTCGCGCAGGTCTCCCCGGTCTCGTTCGCGGTCTAGGTCCAGGTCGTGGTCTCCCAGGTCGCGCAGCCCGGCCCCGACGCATGCCGTGGCGAGGGACCGTCGGAAAAAGAGGCGTTCGAGGTAACTAGAAGTTTGTCTTCGGTGAAAAGCGACGGGATTGGAGAGGTTGTGTGGGAAATGGGTGCCTTTGGTGTTTCTGGCTGCAGTCCTATAGAGTTCTCGAGCCATTTTGTTTATCCTGTCGAAGTGGGCATGGCAAAAGGAGCGGAAAGAGGAAAGCCGTACCTTCAGTGTAATTTTATTGCTACTCTCAAGTTACACTGTCAGAGAGCCAGTTTTCTCAAAGTAGCATCTATAATTTGCGAAGATTCCTTTTCCGTAAGGGATATATGGACAAGGTAGCCACTAAGGTCGTGTGCTTCTGAACTATATCAGCCTTTTGAAAGCTAGTTCACCCTACTCATGCTCTTCTCATTGTTGCATTGTCTTAAACGAAACATTATTACAGCCTTATATAGTAGCATTGTCACTTAATGGTGAACAGCTGTGTTGGCACACTTGAAACTTACTATGTTCACTGTCCAAAAATCCATGCCTCTGTGTTAAAAGAAAAGTGCTGCTCTACTGTTCTTGCCCTTTGCCAGTGTGCATGAGGTAGCCATAAGCCTGTAGCAAAGGGGTTCAACAATGCGGGCGGCTTATTTACAGTCCACGATTCAGAGCCGTTAAAAAGTGTAGATCTTCTTCATTGTTTCCCTCACAGTGTCTGGGTGCTGCGACACACACACATAAATCTGCCTTTGTGGGGTGAACGCTGCGATTTAATGTGTTCCGAAGCATTGCGGTAGTGATCGCAGAAATCGCGTGGCACTGTTTATTTGAATTCTTGCGTCTCTTTCACGCCGCTCTGTGTGTACGTCTGTCTCTGGCGCAGCAGCTCCATGGAGTCAAGCCCCAGCCCAGAGGTAACTCGTTCGTCCAAGAAGGTTCTCAACTCGAGCGTCTCTTCCTACAGCCACGGGGGAAATAATGGCGGTGGGAAAAACAAGAAGTCTGGCCAGGGTGGCCGCAAGGCCAACAAGAAGCAGAAGAAGCAGCAGCAAATGTGAGCCCTGTTCAGCAGTTCCGTCATTGAAGCGAACCTTGCTTGCAGGCTTTCTCGCATTTCAATTTGAGCGTGAGGCTGGTTTCAGTGAAGTCGAAAAGTGGGGATCAGGACTACCATAGATGCGGCCGATTTGCCAGGATCTGCAAGCGGGGACCTGTCTTTTTTCTTTTTTTTTTTTTTTTTTTTTTTTTTTTTTAATATTCCTTAACTTAATGAAACTAGTCTTGTACATTTTCTGAGGTTTATTTGGACGTGCAACCACATTTACTATAGACTAATCATAATCCTAAAGAAAATGAAAGTACTTCGTTGTTTGCTTGAGCAGCAAAATGAAGACAACTCATTGTGCCGTTTCAGTAGACACATGGCTAGGTACCAGAGCCATCCAAAGTGTTTGGGGTCAAAATGTATTCTGCCTATGATTAACCTCGCATAGGTAAAAAACAAGCTTGCTGTACTGCAAGAATTCTGTAAGTTCATCCTGCCATTACGGTGCAGTCTTACTCATAAGCAGATAAGCAATTGTAGAATTATTCGGGGGGACAAACTGACATAAAGGAAGCTAGCACAGGCAGTGAATACATACAAAAAGCCAGCAAACTTCCAAAGCAGCATAGATTAGGAGCAGTGCGAGTCAAAGTAATTTTTAAAAGGGGATTGAAACAGTAATATCTAAGCAATCTAGGAAGTTTTGCTTTGGCAAAACTAGCATTCACCTGCAAATTTGCAGCTAAAATGCTCACTGCAGTTGAAGTCTCAGTAGCTAAATGTAATGCGTGTGATTGATATCTATGCAAGGAAAAAACACTGCTCCATAGTGCTGCTGTTGGCAATGTTATCGCGATCATGGCAGTAGGTACTTCACTGAAGTATTTGGTATTATCTGGTAGCATTTGGTGTCATTCCCTCGGAAATAGACCACCTGGATGTTCCGACAGCTGATGCCATGTCTTTTGCTCTGGACTTCGCGTCTGCTAACCTTCGGCATGCCGTCACAGTATCTGCGACGAAGGTTAGCACCCCCGCCCCCTCATAATCATTGATGTGCATGGCGCATCATAGTCGTAGTTGCTTTTGCACCATAAAACCCTACATAACTCGTAATCATTGACACATTCGACTGGTTGTACCCGACCTTTCTGATAGTGCCAAGTCATGCAAGGCGACGTTACAGTCGCCGACCGTTTATTCGGACCTCATGGGAACTGCGGAAATGTCCGAAAAAGCAGATTAAGAAAAAAAAAATGAAATCCTTTATTTCCACGCACTTATTCGGGCTCTGCATTAGGCTTGAAGAAATCGTGAGTGCGCCGTTGCACGCTGTTCCGTTTACGCGCAATCAGATAAGCCTAAATCTCGGAGAGGGTCGCACGGTCACTATAGGCAGCTGAAAGCACAGTCACTGCTTGTGCACGCTCCGCATGCGACATCAGCGTAGCACATGGTGCGTCATCTTCCGACTCGGAGTCATCGTCCGGCGGTGCAGCATAGAGAATGGGTGCAGCAGAAACCTGACGAATGATCTGCGCATGTCAGTACAGCAGTGTCAGCACCTGTGAAACTCAAATGAGATGGTGTCCGGAATCGCAATGCAACCACTGCGCAGGTCTCGGCAGAACATTTTCCGCGTCAGTAGGGAGCACATCGGAAGGCGACAAATCTTAGGCCTCCCGGCACCCGCTTGCCGGCATTCCCCAGCACAGTCTGCGCGGGCACTGTCGGCGCCATGTTTCTGTACGCCGCGTTGGAACACCGAAACCTCGACACAGCACACAAAGCAAACACCACCGTACCGACACCAGTTGCACAAACGAAAAACGCGGCCTGCTCGCAGCGTCGTGCGCGAAAGAAACAAATCAGGTGCTGGATTGTCTTGACATGGCTTACTAAGCTGAAACCGGAACTGCTGTACGGCCACTCTATCGAACCAGGCAGAAACGATGATGATGAGCGGGGATTTCCAGTAGCGCCACTTCGTGGGGCAGCAAGGAGGCTCCGTTCAAAACAAAAATGGCGTTCAGCAAGTCGAACTATGCGCCGGTCAGAGTCGGTGCATGATGCCCTCGATCGAGTTGGCTGAAGGAGTGTCCGAAAAATCAGATGAGAGGTTGCAAGGTGTCCGAACTTTCGGCAGTTGTTATACATTATGGTCAATGGGGAGAACGGCGGTGCCGCGAAGCTGACCGAATAATCGGGCATGTCCGAATTTTTGGAGTCCGGAAAATCTGTCGGCGACTGTAAACTGTGTTAGGAGCTTGGTAGTCATGATGTGCCTTCAAGCTTAGTTGCCCTCTCAGGAGCCTTCTGAAACTTTACCAGAGCACTCTGAAACAGCCGTTCAAACATGCTATGAGTAAGCACAGTGCTTGACCGGGGCCTGTGCATGTTATCACAGCCTCGGCCTGAGCTTAGACGTCTTTTCTTTTACTTTCTCTGCGCTTTCCCAGGATTCAATTTCAGGTGGAGGAGGACATGGCGACCACGGAGAAGCTGCAGAAGCGTGCGGCGCGCTTTCAGTCGGAGATCTCTGCAGGCAAGAAGAAGCGGCCCTTCTCTCTCGTGCTCACCATCAATGCTGGCCCCAACCTGGGGCCCGCCTCCGGCGATGGGGAGACTGAGCTGGACTGGGAGTCCTTCCCCATTGTGGGCACCTGCCAGGACCTCGAGAAGCAGTACCTCAGGCTGACCTCGGTGGGTGCTCTCCCACTTTTTATCGACGTAACGTCTTGTCAAATGTAGCCCTGTAGTTTCAGAAAAAAAATTTTTCAAGTGTTTTTTGTCATCTTTTTCATAAGTATGCCACTTGTATTGCGAGTTGACCAGCCAACTGGTTTTTAAACTTAGCGTTGCTGTTATTTATTTCAACTGTTCGGTCTGTCTCGTCCACTCAGGCTCCCGACCCGTCGACCATCCGTCCTGTGGAGGTCCTCCGGGAGTCGCTGGACATGGTGAAGGAGCAGTGGCTGCAGAAGCAGGACTACCACTACGCCTGCGACCAGCTCAAGTCGATCCGCCAGGACCTAACGGTCCAGTGCGTGCGGGACCCTTTTACTGTGCAGGTTTACGAGACCCACGCCCGCATAGCTCTCGAAAAGGTGAGCACTTTATTCTCCCTTGATTTTTCGTCTTTTGACTTTTATTGGTAGCAGTGGTAGTGAGTTCGTGTGAAAGAAACGCAGCCATGATGTTTTTGACAAACCAGCAAAATTGCCTCCTGTCGGTTTTGAAGGCCTGTAAGAGATTTTGCCATGTCTGCGTGACACACAAACATCACTAAGTTCAACAGCCATGTCATTGGGGTGGTGACACAAGATTGGCGCAGCTTGCCAGCTGCAAGCTAGTTGAGCTGGCCAAAATTCACATGCGCATCTGGAGTGTGCCTTTTCAAGTTGATCGGTTTTGAGTGCAAGGCATTGTTGCTTCACTGTAGCTTGTATTTTCTCTGATCTTGTGCTTGGGGATTCAATGTATTACGATGTGGAGCATTAGAATACTTGAATGAAAGCATGGCCAACGAAATGGCCTGAGCACAAGGTTAATGTTTTGGTTTCTTCCCTGCGGTGTGGCCTCATTTTGATGAAACAGGGTGCAAGAACTCTCGTACATTTGGTTTCGGATGCACATTGGAGGGCCTCAGGTAGTCAAGAAAGTGTTCAGCACTCCCCACTACGTATGTCGCCATTCATAGCCTGTGTGTTGCATTGGGATGTTAGACCCCGTAGTTTGCTATATATCCATACGCCATGCCGAAAAAAAGCTTGCCATTGTGCCGTTATGGTTAAAAGTAAATTTTATATATCCAACAAAGTACTGCTTCTCGCTGTGGTTGCCATCAGGCCAGCCAATGCTCTTTAGGTCACCGTTGGAACAGGCACGCTACCTGTGCCGTGGCTTGTGCATGCTCGTTTTCAGACAGTTGTGTTTGATTGGATGTTGGTTGTACCAGGGACTATGCGCACATGCTAAAGGGAGTGCGTGCTTTTTTTTCTTTTGCCACCAAAGGGTGACCACGAGGAATTCAACCAGTGCCAGACACAGCTGAAGACCCTGTACCAGGAGCTTCACAGTGGTAACGCCCTGGAGTTTCTTGGGTACCGCATCCTCTACAATGTCTTCGCCAGGAACACGTTAGGTGAGAGCTTCAAACTCTTCAAGAATTCTGCGTGGGTACCTGATTGAGGCCCTTTGCTTTAGGCCTAGTTTGGTAGCAGCGTAGGAATTTGCACTGCATTGTTGTAGCACTGTCTTAGCTGCTTGTGCAGCTTGTTTTGCGCGTAAAAAGCATGTGAAAGAAACCAGGACATGCAAAAGGACTGTCTGTCACTGCGGTGAAGCATTTATTGTATGCCCTGTACCAGAGGGTCCACCTCAGGCAAGGGCTTCACCTGTGTGTCATCATTTGCAGCAGTTCCTTGTACAGCCTGCCTATTTTTCGGACATGCTCGATAATTCGGATGCCTGCGCAGAACCACCACGTGCCCCATAAAGCCAGTGTATAAGTACATCTAAAGTTAAGACGCAAAAACCCTTCGGCGTCCGATTTTCCAGTGCCAGACATTAGGGTGTCCAGCAAAGCAGCTCTTTTCGGTGTGTGAACTAATCGTTGCATGCAGGAGGGTGATCACTGCTCCCTGGACAAATCGAGCAGCTATCCTTCCTTCAAGGAAACGTTAAATAATTGCGCTTATGATGATGTCAAGCAAAAATGTACTAGAGAATTTTGTTGACCACAAGGCATAATCTTTATGTATGCTATTTGCTATCCAATGCATTTGCTTTTTTTTGTACCTTTGGTGGGCGATAAAAATATTCAATTCACACTTGGTTTTCATGGCTCGAACTTGCCTCGAAATTGAAAGTTCGATAATAGCACACCCCTAAAAGATGTGAATTCTGTGTTCCCACATGTATTGATCTGCTCTGTACAAACTGCTAGGATGAACTTGGCGCAGGCTTGCGAGTTGAGATGAAATTGGTCTTTCATAATGCTTCGGTCTCCTTCGTGCAGAGCTGAAGACTATCCTGGCGCACCTGAACTCGTCGGAGAAGACTGACGAAGTGGTGAAGCACGCCCTGGAGGTGTGCCACGCGTGGAGCCTCGGTAACTATGCGCGGTTTTTCAAGCTGTATGAGCGGCCGCCCAAGATGTCGGGCTACCTCATGGATTGGTTCGCGGTGCGGGAGCGCCGCAATGCGCTCAAGGCCATGGTCAAGGCGTGAGTACTCTCGTTCCCACCACCCTTCGCCCCCCTTTCTCTCTCTGGAGGCACTTTGCCGTGACACCCTACGGGGGGCACTGCAGTGACAAAGTACCCCCTGTTTAGCTTGGACATCGCACAGCAAGAAGTGCTCGTTTGAAGTTTCGAGGTGTTTTTCTTGCACAGCACAGCCACTTGTTCACCTGTTGCTTTTTGTGCGAGTGGTTGCCGGGGTTACCCCTGTCATCTGGAGAAACACTGTAAAAATGGGTGCGGTAATGCTAGGAGATGTGGCAAACTCGCGGCACAGGAGAGCATATTGTGCCAGCATCTGGTGTGGTATCAGCAATGAGATGTCGCTACTGTTGACAAGAAAGTATAATATGGCAGGCGAGAATAATGGTTAGTCTCAAATGAGCTAACACCGTGGGGTCTAGGAAATGTCGAGGGATAAGTTCGTTCACGAGAGGTGAAGTTTTGTCCCCGTCTGTACTGGCCTGGCTGATAATTATCAGAATGCTGGAGTCCTTGTAAGGCACTATTTGGCAACAAGTTCCTGCTTATGCGTACAGGCTACTGCTCCTTCCGTAAAAGCATGCCATTTGTTATTGAGGAGGAGTTCTTGGAAAGTGAGTGTTCATCTCTCTAGTGTTCTGCTGTGCGCTAACTGCACTTTGGTCACACTAACCGACACCAAGGCACAGTTGCATGCACATTTTAAGTTTTCTGCTGCTTTTGAGGGACCATACGAAATTAGCAGGCACATATCTTGCATTTTTTTACTAACCAGTGCTAGTTAACCAGTGCACTATTCAAGGTTTGCGTGTGGACCCTCGGGAGGACACCTTTGCTCTTTGTTGTGGATCATTGCCACGCAGTATGCTCAGAAGCGCTAGATTTTTACCAGTTCTTACTAATATCACCGCATGTTTGTGGTTAATGCACCTGCATGCTGCCCAAAATTGAGTGCATTCTGGTGGCTAATTTCCAGCATTCAAGACAACGCTTCTGTACAGGGATGTGCCTGTAGCTTCTTTCATTGGGTTAAAATGAGCGTGCATGTCGTGTGAAGCAGTTACTGCTGGGGACAGTTTGCAACACATTGCAATCGCATGATTGTGCCGTGAGTTCGTGCAAACGAGTGCATTTATCGAACGAGACAGCACGAAGGTTTTCACATCCTTGAGTCGTGAAGGAAGCTTACGTTGTTAGCAATGTGTGCTGTGGTGACGTTAACCCTCAGTCCATGCACCGGATTAGGAATTCTACTTGGGCTGTAGCGTCCTTGTTTGCACGTCCTGTAGATGGCATCCCATAACTCGCTTGCAGATGACAAGTTGAGTTACGTAGCACATGTACATTGGTTCATTGATCATATATAATATGATCTGTTATTAATTTCTTCCATGTGCATTATGTAAAGCAGTTTTCTACAAAGTTAACATTAAATATAGTGTGCAGCCTTTTTGACGAATTGACACATCGGGGCACAGTTTGGAAGACGCCGCCATTAGAACTTATTCGTTTTTTGAACAGTCAGAATGAAATCAATTGGTAGTTTCCAGTTTCAGCAATGTAATTTTGGTGGGAGTGAACTAGTTATTGAACTAATCAAAGTTCTAATGCCATTGCTTGTGGATACAGCAGAAGAAAAAAAATTGGCCATATTGTGATTTTTCATGACTGTCACACAGGTCTCCCTGCCAGCATTGCTAACTTCTCTGCCCTGCTAAAGCTACACAGATGCAGCTCAACTTATCAGTAGTATTATCTTTCGAACACACATTACTGTTAAAATTTTGAGCTTGAATGCCTGTTGCACTCTTTCACTGTAAGAGCACTTCATTTTTGCACACTGCGCACAATATAAAGGGGTTGTTGGGGACAGTGCTTCAGTAACGTCTTGCAGACGTAACAGTTGGTTTTGTAGGTTTGAGTGGTCCGATTCAACTGACGAATGCGGTGAGTATGTACCCCCCTTCACTATTTAGAATGAACAGCATACCCAAGACACTACAGCCTAGTGCCTTGTATAGGCTAGGTTGTCTGATATTCAGATGGAGGAGACCCTTTGCTGACTCCGTGTACTGACTGCTGTGAAGCCAAGGAAGCTGAAAGCTAAGACGGGCAGTGTCATGGTAGCTCTGGCCACTTCTGGAATAGTAGGCAGGATGCTTTTGTGGATTTCGATTATACCAGTGTCGGCTGAAACGGTGCCGAACCTGTCATGCTCAGTTTTGTAAAGAGGTTGTTAAACTTTACCTCGTTTCCGTACATGCAGTAGGAAGATATCAACCGGTTTTACAGAACTCGAGTAACCCTTCAAAACCTGTTCAGGATGTGTGTGTGTACTACTTTTATCTGTAATAATGTAATGCACCCATCTGTAGTATGAGCTCTGATAGCCAGTTGTTGCTTTGATGAAATAGTGATATTTTCCATATCATACTGGCATAGTTATAATTTCACACTAAGCCAACCTTGCTTCACAGCTTTTCTTTATGTGGAGACAGCTAGCCGGGTAACGCTTTGAACTCAAAGCTAGAGCTTTGCATGCGGGTGTTCTTGCTAACTGTTCTCATCCTGTCTTGTTGTAGATACCGCCCAGTTTTGCCGGTAGAGTATATTGAGCGTACGTTGGGCTTCGCCGACCGCGAGGACGTGCTCGCGTTCCTGGCCGAGCTAAACGTGACCCTGGCAGAGGACGGCGCCAGCGTCGACTGCAAAGAGTCCCTGGCAGCCGTGCTTGCCGCCTGAGCATCGGCTGCCGACACTGCGGTTGCCGTGGCGACAGTGGTGGTTGCGCCCTTTTCCTCCCTTCGCTCACTCCCCTTCTCCCCTTCCTGCCAACATCCTTTTGACCCCCCCCCCCAGCACCACCTTTGCCCAGGAGGAGGGGTATTGTGTGTATCTCCCTTCCTGTCCTTCTTTCCGGAAAAGCCCCAGAAGCAAGCTCAGCTGGGAGTGTGACCACTGTGTCACAGACTGTAAATATGCGCATTCCGTCCCCGCTTTCGGTGCGCCTGTGCTCGCAAGCGTCGGCAACGCGCGGGCCCCCATCGGGTGAGGCGGGCTGCTCGAGCAAAGGGTTTCCCGGACGGAAGACGTCGAGAAGGCGGGGGGTTCTCTTCCCTCGCCAGCTGCGGACAGTTGTGTTCCTGCCGTGGGGTGGGTGTGGGAAGCATGGATGGGTATTTCGTGTTCTCAAGCTGTTTGGGGAAGCGAAATTGGAAGCGCGCATTCTCTACTATCGCGATCAACCGGTTGCCGGGGCTTCGATTGCGCACTCGGCTCCGACGTGTGCCTCACGAACTTTTTTCGAGCTGCTTCGTCGGCCCAGTGTGCTGCTCGCTCTCGAGGGTGTTCTCACCAGGTCACGGCATTGGGGAAGGGGCAAAATTCAACTACTGCCTAGAGGAAAATGTCGCTCCGCCCCTGGAAGGGGCCTAAATAATACCCGAGGAGCGCGGCACCGGGTCCACTGCTCTTCACCTGTTCCAGCTCCGACCGGCGTCATTTTCTCCGGTCGACGTTCAAGTCATCAGCAATTGGTAATGCCTTTCGACTGCTGGGCCAGTCCTGGAATCTCATAGATCAACTCGTCAACTGCAGCAGGCTCCAGCAAGTCGTCAACGATGTCCTGGTGCAGCCAGTCGAGCCATTGCCAGCGGCCTAAGCTAGGTCTACAGCCGGTTCCCTAGATTTTATTGGCTTCTTTAATATCGCTTGGGACCGTTGGTGTAGTGGCTGGCAGCCGCCAAGTTGGCAGTCCGAAATTCTTTGCCACGCCTTACATGTCGTGCTTCAGAGCTCATTTGCACAAGAACAAGTGTAATTGCAACAGAAGCAGCTCGGCTGCACCCGACCTGGCAAGACAAAGGCCAGGCTAGCTAGCTTTTCTCACATTTCAACTTGTCGTGCAAACATTCAATACAGCACAGCCAGGAGGAGCTTGCCATGCTGAATGTCTAAGCTAAACAGTGCGCCCAGTATCTTTGGGGTGTATCAGCTGCCAAGTTCTCAAGACATCCCGCTTTCATCTTAATGATTGCAGTTGTCTGTGCACTGTTGAGAATCAGCGCAACAGTGCCAAACACTGTGCAGTCAACGTCGTGAATCGGAAGACGTCTTTCTAAGATAAAGGGCTTCTAGAAGTATCTGCTGGCCAAAGCAATGGCTCCCTGGCTCCTCCCAAGTCGCGTCAAGCCTCGGGTTCAAGCTGGGTCAACCGTGTTGCTGAAGCGCCGATTGTCACCAGGCTGCTCTTTGCGCAGATTTTCCAGATGGAGTCCGTCTACTACAGGAAACGAAGAAAACTGCAATCATGGCGCCAGCAAGATCCCGAGCCCTGCATTCCAGGAACGAAGATAACCACAAAGGTAACAAGTCTTGTGGCACCTATGTGATACGAAAGCCGGTGCTTGAGACATTTCACAAAATGCCTGCCCAGTTTTTCTTCAATCAGTGCTTGTCACTGGTTGTGTGTGCATAAGTTCTGCACATCAAGGACATTACTACATCTACCACTTCCCAGGAAGAGATGCAATGTGCTCATTCTGTACCTAAATTATGTAAATGTGTAAGTAGCAGAGTAAAAAACAGACCCTATATGTAAATGTGTACATAATGTAAATAATAAAAAGCAAATTTGTCTATTTGTTCAAAGTGATTTCATTATTAAGGTCTGTTGCCTCTATTTGCTGCATTAGGGGGAACTGCCGCATGTGCTGTATTTTAGGTGTCTTTTTCAGGCTCTATGTATTCAAGGGTCTCGCGAGTAAACATTAGAAATTTTAGTTGTTACATGGAAAGTTGTAAAGGGCTGCCTAGGGAGCAATTTATTTGGAGTATGTTTCAAATCAGTTCATAATTACTGCAAATAGAAGAAATTGAAATGTTGCCATGCTGCCAAGCAGTGGGCCTCATTGCCATCACTCCCTTTACTTCAACTAGATTCCAGTCATTACTTGGCAGGCAACACATTGTTGAAGTACTGCCATAGTAGTTGCCTCACGTATCTTGCAGTGCAGATTTTTATCTGACGCATATTCTGCGGTAATCACTACACCGAACGTTGCAACTACAGCTAATGGACGTAACGTTACATTGAACCAAGTGCTGTTTGTGCGTGTACCTTTGTGCATCCAGTATGTGTCGTACTGCGTTTTGGTTGCGAGCGCAAGCAGTAGTGGACAGAAATGGTCACTGCATTCAATAGAATCAGATCTGTGATGTCTTGAATGGAATAATTCCGTCATATTTCGCAACATAAAAGCATGAGACAGTGCTACATCGTATTACATGATGCATACATGCATCTTTCATGAGTCTCGAAGAATGGGAGCAGCAAGAGACTTCTGTAGCATCGTGCGTTGCCTGCTATGTGCATCAAGCAATCCGACATACTAGCTTTAACATGGTGGACGACCAAAACAGATAGACGATGGGATGTCACGTGAAACTATACTATTGGGGTAGAGGACTTAACGGAGTCGCCATCTGCCTGAAGCACCTTGCTTCCGTATATGAGGAATAATGCCCCGCGCTCCTCATAGGTTTGGCTGTCGGCGCTCAATAAAAACCATGCAGGAGCCCTCCTGGACATTTCTGTAAGTACTCAAAACGAAGCAAGCTTTTTCCTGTCAAAATAACTTTGGGCAAACAAGGCACAGAATGGTTTGCAGATCTCGTTAACTAGGAAAAATAACTAGGAACTACGATGGCATCTTGTGAGATGTGCCATTGCGACAAAATTTCTTTTTGTACATTCATTGGTGCTAACACAAACATGAGCTTACGCCACGAGTTTTTTTTTTTTTTTTAGAATGTGCTTTTTACCGTTCCATTTCAGTGACCTTGCCACTATCTCGCATAGAGTTCATAGACGAAGACATTAGCCAGGCAGCGCATGCAGGCGAGCACCTTGCATCGCAAACACAATGCCGTAGCAGAAATCCTCGCAGATCTTGCTGCACACCAGAGTTAAAGCCGATGGCCGCTTGCCGGCGATGACCGCAGCTTCCTGTCCTGAGGGTACATGTGAAGGCTGGCACCGAGCTCTGTTGCGTACGTCCGGCACTGCGGCACCGAGCAGTAGCCTACCACATGGACGCCTTCAAAGGCAGCCACTACCCCTGTTGCAGGGCTTTCAAGTGTTGTCAAGCACACACCTGAAGCGGGAAAGCCCCACATAACTGTGGCGCAGATTGAGCTTTCGTTTTCAGCTCTTCCGAAGCAGCCGACGTGGCCGTTGTGTCCACTTGTTCCCTCGTGCCACGTCACGCGTACGGCGGCGCCACCTTTTTCCAGTGGTGGAGCTCGGCAACGTCTGCAGTGCTTTTGCACTGGGTTTCACGCGCACTTACGACAGCCCGGAGGCCATTGGGGCGAGCGCAGCTCTTGGGCTTCTGTTTCGCGTCGGCCTCGCCATAACCAAGGTCATCCGCGTGCTCCTGCTGCCATCCCGCGCGCGGAGTGAGCCTTGCTCACCCCCCTTGTCGTCCGAAGCCGGATCACGTGTTCTCGCCTATCCTCTCGCCCCCTCCCTCCGCGCAGCGCCGTTGCGGTGGCTCGCCGCTACCGTCCACACCGCCCTCGCCGTCCATTCTCCCGCTGTCGCGGCACTGCCGCGGTGCCGCCGGCGGGCGCTTGCCGCCTCGGGCGTGATCCACGGCTCTTGGCCATGTCTCTCTTCGTTTTCGGCGCGCGGTCCTCAGTGGCATTTGTCGCCTCTGGCAGTGCTTGCGCTTGGTTGTCCGCAGCACACTGCCTGCCATTTCCCCGAACTGTCGCATATTGGAAATATACGTAAGGTGGCGATAGTGGACATGCTTTAGGACAAGTGGATCCACTCGAAGCTACACCATGCTTGAGCCTGATTTACGTTATTTATTCACCGAAGCCTTCTCCAGTAAAATAGATTTTCTTAAAATTAGCACGGTTAGACTGCAAGGAAAGTTGAGTCTGACCGAGTCTCCCATGACAGGCATCCAGGCTCTTTTGCCTGACAGCCCGTTTTTCTGCTATACTCCGAACTGTTCGGACGGGTGAGGTCATTGTTAAATGAACACATAGAGAAATATTCAGCAGAGTTAAATCTATAGGTTATTCGTCTTAAAGCCTGTTGTGGTTTTCTCTGTGCCGACGTATTGTTACCGAGGCTCTTCCTGAATATGAATCGCCAGCACACAAACGGACGAGTTGGCGTATTCCTTACGTGACACCCCTCCCCCCGTCGCTCTCCATGCCTGTGCTGACGTAAGAGGCACCGTAGTCCACAACAGGTGGCGCCATTCCGATCTTCCACTTCATTATATTCTAGCTTGCAAAATCGCTGGGAACAGGGAATTCGTTATTACAAACGCCTAATGTAATAGCCGATTTCTGCAGCCTGCTGCAAATGTGAAAATGTCCAGCTTTGTCCAAGTACTCTCGGAAGATGGCACTGTAGACACTGCCGCGCTCAGTGGGAGTTCGGAGGTCTGTGCCGCCAAAATTTGCACCATGAAATCGTGCCATAAAACCAGCCCATTCCTCTAACCTGCTCAATATATATATACATAATACACACTCGCAAACAGCGTGCTATCAGTAATTGGAGCGCCATTCCATCCCTTTTTTTTTTTTTTTTTTTTTTCTGTCGGCTCTGCCATGCAGTTTCGGGAGTCCACTCGGCAGCGGGTCCCTTGTTGAATCTTCCATTGAGCCTGATAGCGCCTGCGTGTTGCATTGGCACACTTCCGCGGGCGCCATTTACTGTGGCAACTGCATGTTTGCTTTATAGTGATATTTCAACTTTCGCTGTTGTTTTTCGTCGAGTAAAGGTCCTAATGACGTCAGACATCACAGTGACCTTGCTATACAGGGCCTTCCTGCGAACTGTCTCTCTCCTTTTCCAGGAGCTGCAGGACGTAGCGACAAGCTAGCGCTTGCTCCGGTGCACTCGGTGCATCTTAAAACCCCTTAAACTTAGTGAAGTAGCGACACTCCTCCGCCTTCACTCCTCGTTTCTCTCTCACGCTCCCTAGACCGTGGCGCCGCCTACACTGCTCGAGCGTAGCAACGGCGCCCCTCGCCACTCCGTAGACGCTTCTCGAGCATAAATGGCGCTCATGCACGGCGCGAAGGCCCACGTGACGCTATTAGGCCAATAGCGGCGTCGGCCAGAGCGCGTGAGGAGGAGGCGGCATTCAAAGCGTGACGCTACTTTACGAAGTTTAAAAGGTTTCAGGTTATCTGCTGCCATAGAGTTTCTCACTATATTACCTAAAGGGAAATCTGGCGCTGCTGCGCTGTGGTATGCAGGGGAGTTCCGGTATATTGTGACTTCGGATTGGCATCGTTCTCGGAGAGCCAGAACACCTTGAAGATGCGCCTTGCAAGCACCGTTCCTTCTGTCACAATGCTTCATTTTCTGAGACAGCACGTAAAAAGCTGTTTTAGCTTTTATTATTGCACAAAAGCAGGTTTGTTAACTATGAGAACTTGTCATTGCATGTACAATTATATGATACGTAAAAAGTATCAGCGGTCCGATTCGCACTCGCTTTGAAACAGTTTGTCGTCTGTTCTTGCTTTTCTTCGCTTGGTCATGCATTGTAGATGAGTAAAGATGTAATGTGCGTGAATGGAAACATTTTATGAAGGTTTTGCTTTGAGAACGCGTCATTTGTGTAGCCATATCCACGTTTTAGACGAAGCCTCTTACAACACGAGCCTCGCACACATACACCGTCATTCCCATGACGGCACGGCGCCCCTTAAGAAACTTGCATAGGCCGTGGCGCCAGATTTCCCTCTAGGTGTTGTATGAGAAACTCTTGTCTGCTTGCTGCTCAGCCCAGCATCTCGCTCGTCGTGTTGCGGCTGTGGTTTTGTACAGCTTCAAGGTGACGTCTTCGCTGCAAGAGGCTTGGTTTCGGGCTTGGCAATTCTTACCTTGATGTGATTCGGCATAGCGAATGCGTAATATATCTGAGGATTAGGGCCAGGCGTCAACATACGATTTCGTGAACTGTATAACGCATTAGAAACGGTTCTTGTTTTGTGCCGATTCTTCGAAGAATTAGAGCCACAAAAGAAGCTGTTTGGTGAAAAATTACTGACGTCGAAGTCTCGCGCCCAAGCATAAGTTGACAGCTGGTGGGGACAAAAGCAGCGTGAAGGAACATTCTACTAAACCGACAAAAAAAGGCATAGTTTTCTACGAAAGTTACTCGAGGAGTCTGACGCTATTGTCTACGGGCAATGCAAGTACGACTGTTCAGCCATCGTAGGAATCATTGGGGGTTAGTGCGCGTTACACGTATTTGCCTAAACTTCGTCCTTCCGAATCAAAACGGCTTTGTGACTTCGCAAAATCATTTTCAAAGAGACTTGTTATAAATGCAACAATTCGCAAATGACTGCGCATGTGCGCAAAGGCTAGTTGCCCTGCTGCGTTGTGGAACGTGATAAATGACCGTCACGGTAACGTTTGAAGCTGCAAGCGAGCAGACTAATTTGTTTGATAAACCATCGTTCCCATGGTAGCTTAGCGATCGCAGCGCCAGTGTTCCCTCTGGTCATTTTTGTAAATGACACGAAAACGTAGTCTCCGAGACCGGGAGCTGCAAGCGCTCGTGCCGCGATCTCTGAGGCCACGCATGAAAGGGACAAGGAAGGACACGCTGACCCACCCACCCATCGTGGAGGCGGCACAAGAGAGAGAGAGACAAGTAGTCGTGTGCGTAGCGGGGAAACACGTTGTTGAAGAGGCCTTCGCCGGAGGGGTCGGCGAGCCGGCGTATGATCTTTTTCTTCCGCCTCTTGTCGAACTCGTACGGGTCCGTCTCCGCCGGCACCGTGCCCTGTAGTCCTTTCTCCACGCACATCTGCGACCACAACGAGAAGCACGTGATGCAGAGAGCCCCCCCTCCTCGAGTAAGTGGCTGCCGTGTGCGTGGCAAGCCACGAAGGGGGCAGTAAAGCGGGACTTTTACGTGATACTTTCTGTAGTTACACCCGTCTTGTGCTTAGCAGGCAGAGCTTTAGATTAGGGGACGCAAGAACTAGGGGCCACGGTACTACGCATGCGCAGACTCCTACGTCACGGTCCGCGCATGCGCAGTACCTAAATTCTAATACGGGTGTCACAAGCGCACTTTTGATCGCAATCAAGCACGATCCGGATCGAATTGCGCGGTCGTGATTGGCTCCTTTGCACCGGCCGAGAGAGCCGATCGCTATCAAAAGTACGTGTGCCACCGGTATAATCTGGCGGAAACTATAGTTTCCGCCAGATTAAGTAGCGTATACGCTAGTTAAGTGCGGTCATAGAAGCGTCACTTTGCACGTTTCACTGTGCGTTAGGTTACCTGATGTCGAGTATTATTTGTGGCAATTTCGTGATTCCAGTATGCCTCGTATACTGCGTTTTGGACCCGCCGTGGTGGCTCGGCGGTTTATATATGGTGTTGCGCTGCTAAGCGCGAGGTCGTGGGATCAAATCCCGGCCGCGGCGGCCGCATTTCGATGGGGCGGTGGGCGAAATGCAAAACCGCGCCCGTGATCCGTACATTGGGGGCGAGTTAAAGATTTCCGAGGTGGTCTAAATTAATCCGCAGTCCTTTACCACGCCGTCACTCATAATCAGGTAGTGCTTTTGCCTCTTAGGTCTTCAGAATTTAATTTCCTTTTACGTAAGTTTTGGGGGCGACCGCGAGAGGTGCGCAGAAAGATATGGCCTCATTCATTTGGCAGTAAATAAGTACAGATCGGCGGCGCCTTCCCGGGAATAACTGGCATACTTTGCGACATGGAGAAATGTTACGTCGAATCACATGACGCCTACCTATTATATCATAAATGAGGCACACTTTCGGTCGCAAGTGCGAGCAGTGAGAGAACTCTCTAGTCTTCGTAACGTCACGTGCTACGTATTAAAAGCAATATATATATATATATATATATATATATATATATATATATATATATATATATATATATATATATATATACTGCGAAGGTATTACCTACGTATGTAACTTACATTTGGCAACTGGATCTGTGAATCAAATGTACAAATGGTCGTATGCCAACAGTCTTTCAGCGGTCGTGCGGTCAGATTCATTCATTCACAAAACTTTATTAGAGCCCTGAAGCCCGGTCTTCTCAGACCGAGGCGGGCCGCGCCCACGTCGGCACCGCCAGGCCGAACCTTATGGCGCCATCGTGGACCCTCTGGACAGATGGATCGGATGGTAACCGCGTCCGCGACGTTCCTGTTAGCAGGCTTCAAACAGTTTCCACTCGACACTATGCACAGCCATGAGAACAGCCCCAGGATTGCCACGGTACCGGAGACGCTAACATGTACACTTTGTGTATGCCCAAGACACAATTAAACGACGGACTTCTTAAACTAGGAGTAGGGGGGGGGGGGGGGGGGGGACTGAGCAAGTTACGTGTTCATCGTTAACTTTCAGCGCGTCCTTGTGTGTAGTTCTCGCCCTGAAAAATTTAACGATGGGCTTTTTAGCCTCCTCCTGGCTAACATAGATGCCAGGACATTCTCGGAGAATATTTTAGTCCTTTGCCCCCATCCGAGATGTACTACAATAGCAGCACGGGTGCGGTGCTACAGTTTTTAACATGACGCATGGCTATATATATATATATATATATATATATATATATATATATATATATATATATAGGCTCGGGACTTTTAGATGTGCTGCTGCGTTCATTGCCGCCTTCGCACCAATGTTCGTGTGGTCATCGTCCTCCAAACCCTACATCGCTGCCCTTTCCCCATTCGCGGAGTAGCAGGTAAGAGCGCGATAGCTCGGGTCGACTTGCGCTATAGCAATCAACCCCGGTCATAACTAACAATTAGGCTAAAGATAGTTCGCTATAAAGGGTAATTCGATGTACCCGATAATGATGAGCACATCCCGAAGTTTCTGGCGAAGGTGCTCTTGCGCGTTCAAAGCCTCGGTGGTACCGACATCGGGCGCCCCGAGTTCGATCAAATTTTTTCATCTCCACTTCGTAACGGAGGGACATATGTTACACGATTATCGTTCTGTAAGTTTCGCGTGTTCGATATAGAGAATAATTCGCTTTATCCGGGTTCGTTATATTCGAGTTCCACTGCACACACTAAAAAATAAAAGAAACGGTATCCGCCCCTTTGAGGTGTACGTGCCGTGTCTCCAAGCAATAATCGCCACCTGTCTTGCTTCCGTTTCATGAATTGCCAGCTGCGCTCCCTGCTTCAATTTGAAATTTTAAAAGTGCGATTTTTGTTTGGGGTCGTGATGATCCCCAAAGGGTGCAAACTTCCCTTACACCAGTGTCACGCGTACACTTCTAATCGCGATCGGGGCTGATCCGGATCGGATTTCTCGATCACGATCAATAATGGTCGCTGCTACACAGTCCTAGCGATCCGGATCGAGTTGTTATCGTCTGCTGATCGTCAAAAACTATCAGGACGGCATAATCTATTAGTTACAAATTCAGATTTGCGCGATATATTAAATTAGGACAATTGTTCAACTTCACAGCTTATTGCTGGTAAAAAGATTTTGAAACTTTTTTGTTAAGCTGGCTTCACAGCTTGTTTTTAGCGTTTTCAGAATACTGCGCTAGAGGGCGCAGACGTCAGCTTGCGATCGAGATCAAGGGGCCTGATCGCGATCGTCCAGATCCGGATCGCGCAGGATGGCGATCGCAAATGACCGTGTAGCAGCACCCGATCTGGATCAAGCTCTATCCGGATCGGCCCCGATCGCGATCAGAAATGTACGTGTGACACCGGTATTAGTTTGTCCTAATGGAGCAGCCGTCTGCATGCCGGCCTGTGTAGTCCGTCGGATCAGATGGTTATGACGCGCGCGCGTGTTTAACAATTGTGACGGGGTAAACAGGTGAAACGTCCCGCGTACCTTGAACGCCTTCGTCCGCCTCTTGAAGTCCGGGTCGTTGACGTCCTTGCCCTGCACGTGCGAGCCGCACATCGCGGTGTGATTGGGAGGGACGCCGAATTAGTTGTGTCGCAAGAAGAGCACACGTACAGTCGCGGACAGAATATTACGGACCATGAAATCTAAGAAAAAGCTGAATATCTCCGCAACCTCACAACGCAATCTGGTATTTGCATTTTGGACCTCGACTAGAATATGCTAACAACGTTGTCGTGGGCAGTTTTACTGGTTACTGCTACAGGCTGCTCGGGAATTGAGAAAGTTTTCGGAGATCCCGTGGTCCATTTTATTCTGTCCGCGACTGTACGAAAGGCAATCGCGAGGCGTCGAATTCGAGCGTGTTACTAAAGAATAGGGAAATTAACAAAAGGGAAAACGAGACACCCACCCAAATGTAGCAGTTGCTACAAAGGGAAGCCATACGGGTTCCTCGAAAGAAAAGCCTCGCAGTTCAAGAACTGCGATCCTTTTCCTCCCGGACCAGGATCATTTGGCAGCCTTTTTTCCTTTCCGTTATTTTCTATCATCAGTAAAGTTTTCCACACGCACACATATACACTGGTTTTAAGAATCCGATCGAATGCGTTTCTTTTTTAAGGAGAGAGGTATACATTTGGAAACGTTAAAGTTACCTTTTTTTTTTTTCAATTCGCGTTGAACATATGAACAATTGAACATATGTATTGAATGTGATCCAAAAGTGAAAGGGACTCTCGACAGTTTGTGTCATCAAAACAGTGACTTTTTTTTTTAAGTGATGGCGTTAGACGTTCCAAAACACTGAGGCCATGGCCGTTGCGTATTCAGCAAACTTCTACTCGGCTATTTGCCTGTATTGCAGATATACACAAAGATCAATAGGGAGTTGTGTACCATCGCGCAAACACTCGGCTTTGCGTATACGCATAATATCCCAAAACGCCGTTGTGTGTATAGCCCTTTGCGTTCTTTCGTGAAACCTGGCGGAGTGTGCACGGAATGTTTGGGGGCGCAAAATCTGTGAAAACTCTCGAATGTAAACGTCATTGCCCATATACAATACTGCAGGCCGATCTGGCCTGCAGTATTGTGAAATAAATGAAATAAATAAATAAATATGCCCGCTTGTGCAGTCACGCGGCGCTCACGTAAGTGGAGCTTAGTTTTGCCTCGGTAATCTCCGCAGGTACAAAATTGAAAACCCGCGCCGCGGTTATATTCCAACGGCTACGGTACCGAGCTCGATGGAGGTCGCGGGTCCGATCAACCCCGTACGCGGCGGTCGCATTCCGATAAGAGCGGAATGCAAAAAGCACTCGTGTATGTATACCCCGCAATGGGTGCAGGTTAGAGAGCCCCAGGTGGTTAAAAAAATAATAATTATCCCCGGAGTCCCCCCACTAGGTGGCGCCGGCCTCACAATCGGAATAAAGCCCCCTTTAAATGGGAAGCTACTTTTTCGGCACGTTAATGGACTGCCCCCGAAATTGTTTGGTCACGTATACGCCGGCACAATGGCGGCAGGACGCGGACGACATGACAGCGACGTTCGGCACTCGAAACTGACAAAATGTCTCCGTATCGTTGCTGCAGGCTGCCCGGGAGGACCAATGACACGGCGCTACATTATATGGCGTTACCCAACAGCGTTATGTCATACCGTCGTCGCGCTTGTTAATGTTCTCTAGCATTCTAACATATATATATATATATATATATATATATATATATATATATATATATATATATATATATATATATATATATACATACAGTCTAGCCCGGTTATAACGAAGGGATTTCAATTTCCCATTCCCATTTTTGCATTTTCAATACATTTTGGGTCCGGTTTTAACGAAGTAAATAAGAGCGCGTCAGCGGATATAACGAAGAGATTTAATACCAACCGAAAAATAATCTGTCGATCAACACATTTTTGCGTCCTTGAAGCGATTTTTTCCGCGAAAATAAGAGCAAAATTCGGCTGACTGCGTCCTTTCGTGGCGTCGTCTGCTCTCCCGCGGAGCGAAAGGTTGCTTCACTGCATCGCATGGCACGCCGGTCTCGTGTTGCACCGTCCTTGAACGGCATCACGGCGTAGAGCGGTAGAGCACGCCGCGCAGGGGAAAACCGCCAAGCTGCAGCCCATGGACAACGTTAAGGTCCACTACCGGCACCGAATGATCGAGCGCCTCCTGATTGATGTTCACACTGCCGACAACGTGGCCGGCATGAAGGTGCCTTTGGTAAAGGGGATTTTCTTCGCAAGCGGAGCCTGGAGGGATGTGAAGCACCTGACCATCGCCCACTGCTTCGAGAAAGCCGGCTTCTCCCGAAGCAGCACCGCAGAGGCGGCGCCTGCTGGGGACGAAGATACCGCGATTGACGTCGCTGCAACGGCTGATGCTGCCGCCGCGACGGCCTGCTTGGAGCAGCTTTGGGATTCCGCTAGCGACTTGAACCTTGTGCCTGCGGGTCTAAGCCACATGGACTTCGTTTTCGCCGACGAAGACCTTGTTGCCACCGAGGACTTCACGACTGAAGAAGTTGTCGGGAGTGTCATGGAAGAGACCTTGGCGGACAGCGCCTCCGACAGCGAATGCGACGATGCTAGTTGTGCCCCTAAGCTGGTCACCTCCGCAGCGGCCATCGCAGCTGTTGACACGCTACGGATGTACCTCGGCAGTCCGGAGTTCGACCAGATCTTTGGTTCGCAGTTGGATGGCATGGAAGCCGCAATCCTGAAGTCCGCACTCGCGAAACGTGTTCAGGGGACGCTGGACCACTTCTTTCAGCGGCAATAAATGGGTATGCCCATGTTGGCATTTTTTTTCATAGTCCACATATTACGAAATAGCGGATATAGCGAAGTGATTTCCGATTCCTGCCGACTTCGTTATAACCGGGCTCGACTGTATATATATATATATATATATATATATATATATATATATATATATATATATATATATATATATATATATATATATATATATATATATATATATATATATATGCACCCTCTGTGTCTTATCTTGTGTTTAAAATAGTCGATCTATTTTACGAAATAGCGGATATAGCGAAGTGATTTCCGATTCCTGCCGACTTCGTTATAACCGGGCTCGACTGTATATATATATATATATATATATATATATATATATATATATATATATGCACCCTCTGTGTCTTATCTTGTGTTTAAAATAGTCGATCTATTGTGAATTTACTTTGCAGTTCTGCGCTCGATACTTTCCTGTCGCGAACGCTTTGTGACGCTTATCCCTCACCTGTAGTTTGTGATCTGAAAGTTGAAACTGGAGCGCAGTGTTAAAGAAACGAAACATGCGCGAGATCTAATATTATTATAAGGCAAGAATATAGGCCCACAAGAGAAATATTATATATATATATATATATATATTAAAAGTGCGGTAGTGTGTGTGTACGACTGTTCTTACTTGGTAATTAAGGTTGACTTGGCGAAATTACGCGGGTGACAGTCTATACTCGGAATGCACAAGTCCCTCGAGTTTGCGTTTGAAGAAAGAAACTGCGCATGCGCTTTTTCTCGAGTTTTTGGGCGTTGCACTTACCGCAGTTTTGGCGACGGAATCCACGCTGCAAGTCAGAAAGATGCCCAACTGCGGAGGAGAGCAAAGAAGGGGAAAGAAAAAAAAAAGTAGTTGCCTTTAGTTCGTGGAACTCATATCGCAAAGATTTCGTCACAGTGCGTCGACGTTATATGATTCTTGGACTGATTGCTGACAGCGTATATCTTTCCACGTGCGCGAATAATATGCTTTTTTTTTACCACATCCATGCAAACTTCTTGGAAGGCACGCGCGGCATCAACTGCATAAGCAGAGAATCAACCGCTTAAAGCCCGCAAGCATGATCTCTCTCTCTCTCTCTCTCTCTCTCTCTCTCTATATATATATATATATATATATATATATATATATATATATATATATATATATATATATATATATATATATATAGACAACTTTTGAAGACGTTCCCTGCCGGATGGCGCGACGGACGCTGTGATTTTGCCAAACTTTTTTGGGTCTCTCGCCAGCCTGCATTTCAAAAGATAGCAGGGAAAAAAAGCCAACGAGCTGAAGACGTAAATAGGTCGATCACTTCCGGGATATCGCTTTCAATGCGGACTGGTTGGCTAAGGCAGCTGACAGGACGCCGGTCGCTTCAGTGAGGCGTCCTCCAGTGAGCCAAAGAAATTTAATCGTTCCCCTTGAAAAGCGAAGACACCTAGAAACCGCGGCTTGTGGTGAAATCTTGTAGAGAGTGAAGTGGATCCTTTAACGCAGTAGCTGCGGCCGTACGTTCTCAACCGAAACATCCACTGCACGCGTGGCCACGGCTGACTGCAGGTCGCCGAGCAGTCTCTGCATCCGCACGGCTACAGAAATTTCATGCTACATGGGAAGGCGAGCCCTCGCCGTCACCTTCCAGAGCGTTTTAGTACCAGGAAATCTGCATGGGTGCTCAACAAAAACGCTCCCGATTCGGGTGGCTTCGCTTGTCAAGAGAGAGAGAGAGAGGAAAGGATGCATAGAAAGGCAGGGAGGTTAACCAGAGGCAGTTCTGGTTGGCTACCCTGCACGGGGGGAAGGGTGAAGGGGGGATAAAAAGAGAAAGAGAGCGGAAGGGGGAGATAGAAAGAAATAGAGACGAGCACGACCAAACCGCGTACACTACAGAGCGGTAGGGGGCGGAGTTACAGTCTATCTGAAGCCCCGCAGACCGCAGGAACCTTAATAATGCGAGTAAGGCCTCTAGTGTGGGTGTTCTGTGGGAGAGAGCAAATGATAAATGAAACGTAGGGAGGTTAACCAGGACTGAGCCCGGTTGGCTACCCTACACTGGGGAAAGGGAAAAGGGGACGGAAAGATTAGAAGAAGCGAAAGGCTTGTCAAAAGTTCAGAAATGGTATATGGGACGCTCGCACACTTAAATTTCGGTTTGGGCTCCGCAACGTCCCTCCCCTCGTTGAATGGGCGGCGATAACGCCGTCAAATTTTCCGCCGTATTGTGGAATTGGCCATCGCGTCGTCCCCGACTGTTTTCACAGGGCGGCTGCGGCGCTCTCTCTGATTGGCTCATGCAGAACGCCCACGCGACGCTGTTTGACAGGTGTATGTAGCACCCCACGTCAGGGCAAAATCGTTTCGCTTGACGGAGATTGTTCCCACGTACCGCCATGGGTTCGGCACAGTCCAGCATGAGGTCGGTGACGTGCGCCCGGTTGGAGAAGCACTTCTTCACGTACGGCTGCGTCTTGGAGTGCTCCAGCTGCACGGGGTAAAAAAAAAAATGATCTTGTCAGTTATTAACAGTGACCTATAGCCAGGGGGTGGCTCGACGGATACTACCGCACACTCGCACAAGGCAGGCCTTGTATACAGCAATCATATACCAATGGCACGTACCAAACTTTTAGGTCTCGTGATAAGTCTCAAAACGTGCTTCTCAACGTACGGAGCAAAACGTGTGCCCTTACGTAGCCGTACCTGGAGAGCAACCAGCTTCAAGTCGTGACATCACGAGAGAAGGCACGAACCCGTGCTTGAAAAGCGGGACAGGAGACGAATTGCGGCAAAGGCAGAGTCTTTACCTTCCAGCGAGGGTCGTTTGGTGACGCTTTTAGCACGATTATTTCTTGTCGTGGCTTCTTCCGTTATCCTTCAAGGCGTGACTCCAAACGGGTCACCTTGAGTTGTGACAGCGCATGTTTTGAATGCTGACGACATTACGCTCGCGCTACGTCGCAGCTCTCTCCGAGTGGCCAGGTTATGCAGTGTACTAAAGTAATCTACTACACTCCAGCCAAATGGCCGCACCGTTCAAAGAGGCGGCCATCTTTTCTGCCTAAACATGGCACTTATGCTGCGCTGCCCTATGATGTCACACGTTTTCTCGAAGGGCCCCCTCCCAGGCCTGGCGACTTTGAGCTGACAAACGCAGCGCACACAGTGCGCGCTAATGATCGCGTCTGCTAAGTATTACGTGTGAACGCGCCGCGGGAAGAGCTTCAATTTCGAACTTCGTCCTCCCGGGCAACGCGCTCCTGGCCGGAGAGCCTACGTCAATCGCGCAAGGGCGCCTACGTACATGGTGGTGCTGTGACGTCAATCGCACGGACACGTGACTTCGAGAATTATTCGAGGCAGCATCAGTTATTTGTTTACTCTGTTGCTTCAATAGACTAAAGTTTAGAGAAACAAGAAAACACACAAAGCGAATGTCTGCGTGTTTTTGTTTTACTTCGCACCGTATGCAGTACGAGAGACGTACTTTCTTTTCGTCTGCTTGCTCCCACGTCCTGCAGTCGCGCGCGCAGAGAACGAAACTGACATTTTAATTCTGCCGTGTTCCAGCGTTTATATCAGTGTATACTAATCCGTTTATCTTGTATCAGTTCATACTAATAAAATATTATTTGAGAACTGTAGTTTCGTTATTTCATGGTTATAGGTTGATTACTGAGAGAGAAAGTGGGGATCATATTCTTTTTTAATTTTCGCGCCGTTACGCAAGCATTACGTCACGCAAGTTCGAAGGGCGAACGACGCCAGCCAAAAAAAAAAAAAAAATGGGCCACGCGATTATATAGATAAAAGGCACTAAAGAGAACTAACCGCGAGGGCTTTTGCCGTATTAATAAATTGCCTTCCTGAATTACCAAGCAGGCCAGTCTCGCCATGAGAGTATATCTCGGTAAGCCAGGAAAGGGCGCAGGAACGAATGACGTGTGCAGCGACGCCGCAGTGAAGTTCCCTCACCGGCTCACAATGACGTCACGAATTTGTTTTACGGCCTCTGCATGCGCGGGCGTAGTTAATTGCGTGTCCGTAAATGTGGACTACGTGGACATCATTCTAAACGAGCCAATGACTGAACTTTGCAAGTTTCGATAATCTTTGCGGAGATTGCGGAACTGCAGGCCATCCATTTCGTGCGCGTCGCAGCAGGGATTTAGCGGCACGCTTTGCATCCGCAATCGCTTCCGCCGGATCGGATTCTCGCGTATTTTTACGATGAAAATAAATCGGCGAGTATATAGATGTTTGACTGTACAGTGCTCCGAGTAACCCTGATTTGTTGTACTAAGGTTGGCCTCACCTTGTAAGGCGAGTAGTGCTTCCTGGCGCACTGATCTGCCACGACTTCCACTGAAATCGAAAGAGGAAACGAAGGGAAGGGAGGCGGGGGAGGGGAGAGCGATACATTAGTCATATGAGGCTTCTAGTGCGTACTCTGCCTGTTATTATGAATAGCGATCATGCGGCTATCGTTAGCCGTTTCCAACTGCATGTAGTTATGTCCCAGCAGGCCCCCGATGTATGTATAAAATCGGATGGCGTCGCGCGTTTAGCGAAACAGGAAATCACAGCGCTACATGTGTATAGTACGTGCTCGGCGAATGAAACGCGATGCTCGGACAACGTGGCGGCCGGTACTTTCTTGAGCCACCAGTGGGCGCTGGTGACACTGAGATTGCGTGTCTTTTTTTTTTTTTTTTTTTTCTCTCTCACGTGAAAGCTAGAATATTTCTGATGCATCGTATACCTGCATTCGGTCTCCTCAGCGATCACCGGCGGCTCAAAAAGCGCCGGGCGCAATGCCGTCTGAGTATTGGTATTTCAATTGTCTATAAGCACTGTACATCGACCAACGAGCACCTCATACACTCTAAAACAGTTGCACCCTTTGGGGTGTATATTTGCCACACAACGATAATCGTCATCTGCCTTGCTTTCCTTTCTTGAAAACGTCGCACCCGCTAGTTTCCTGCAGAGAATGCTCTGTCACACTGATAACGTGCATGCAGTCCCCGACTTGGAAGTACCGGGCTTGCATCGTTACAGAAAGGAAATGTGGGCAAGAGAGATGACGATTATTGTTCTGTGGCAAACATACGCCCAAAAGGGTCAACTGTTTTGAGAAGTAAAAAAAAATTAAATTATTGGGTAAAACGCGCCAAAACCACTTTCTGATTATGAGGCACGCCGTAGTGGAGGACTCCGGAAATTTCGACCACCTGGGGTTCTTTAACGTGCACCTAAATCTAAGTACACGGGTGTTTTCGCATTCCGCCCCCATCGAAATGCGGCCGCCGAGGCCGGGATTCGATCCGTTTTGAGAATGTATACGTGCTGTAGAAGCACGTTTGTGTTCCAATACGCAGACGAGACTGTCTTCTTAGATATCGAATGAGACAGCTTTTACGAAGCGGAGCGCACACACCCTGTAGAAGCTAAAGCTGCAGAAATTTATAAGCGCGTGTATGAGCGCTATACTGGAGTTGATATGAAGCGAGCACTGGCAATACACCTTTTGCGAGGAATAAAAGAAAACGCTCATTTGACCCCATTTCTAGAACTCCCCAAAACTGGTGGCGTAATTTTGGGGATATCTGCTAAAGTGGGCGTGTCTTGAGAGCTCACTGGCTTCGATTCTCCATTCCAAAATGCGCTCTGTAATCAAAATGTAGAAGTTAACTTGAGTCAATGATTGCAGAATTTATGAAAATTGACGTCTATAGCGGTGCATCGCCGAAGAAAACACCCTAATTCACTTATCTCTACTGCACTATTCTTAAATATTAAAGCCGTCGCTCAAACGCCTGAAGAGTAAGTATAATCCGTACAGATTTCTATCTCTATGGCATTGTATAGAGAGTGCTTGGTCTATGTGCTACAAGGCGAGATGGATAATTTATTAGAGAAGTTGACCTGAAAGGTCTTCTTGCCTGCTACTTTGCTCAGAGAAAAACAGAGGATGGTCTGTATAGGATGCAACTAGTGTATAGACGTTTGTGTCCGAGGGGCTCCTGCACAGCCTCGAATCAACCTGTTAACTGAAAACTCTTGAGAAAGCCTTGATAGCTCGCTTCGTTGATATTATATTATATATATAATAATATATTATAATTAATTATTATATAAATAATTATAATAATTATATTATAATTATAATATTATATTAAGGGCCCAGTAACACTTTTTTAAATCTATAAAAATGGTGTACAGGTGCGTTTCACGTGATCAACGCCACCGTCGAAATACTGGAAGCGTAACGGCTTGGGTGATGGTGACGACTTCTTTTTAACTTCGCTTCTAACTTTCTTATTTATTGTTTGCTTTGTTGTGGGCTATAGACCCACAGCAGTTGGCAGCCAATGCTTATACTATTCCCGTGTTTTACTTGAACTGTGTCCTGCATATGCATCGTTATATATTCAAGCGGCCAAATTCAAACGTCGCTGGTGGCTACTTCGACGCTTATGGTGTTAACGTGGAGCTAATCAAAATACTACAACATAACCCGCGCTCGTTTCTCTCTTACAGTTTATAGAAGAATATTGCCTCTACACACTCAAAAGCGCGGGGGAGTGAAATAAACCAAGATTATAGAGCATTATACATCACGCAGCCTTTCGCTAGCCAGCTCCCCGCGAAGCCATCCCCTTTCCCGTTTTCCCCATCAGAAAAGTCGGCCCAACACGTGATACTGCGCTAAAGGCGGAGGACTTCGCTGGGTTTCAATCAATGCGCAGTGTTCGGATGCTTTGCCGAATCGCTCAGCACATATATATTTTTTTTTTTCACCCGGTATGCATGCTGACGAAACTTGCGTCGTTTCTGTTAACGCGCATGCGCATTTATCGCTTTCGTCGCAACATGCGAATTCGGCAGCCGCCAGTTGTCGCACACTTCTCCTGGGTTTCATTGTTTGTCGTCCCGCGTCACTCTTCTTCCTATTACTTGTTTCTTGCCTATTACTTGTTGACAGTTCGCGAAGTGAACCTTGATACTTAGTGTATGGATGTTCAAAAGCCGAGCTATTGAAAAGCCGCAGAGCCGATAGCGAAATGAGTCCGGAAAATCTTCCAGGAAACACGTCCGAGAGAAAAAAGAAAAACTGCGGCCTAATTTCCCGGAACAGAGCAGCGCCACCTGTCCCAAACTGACAAAGGGCGCGCAGCAGTCGCCAGGCGCGCGACGACGTGACGGCAACGCCACCTGGATGCGCGTGTTACGTGGCGTCCCCATGTGGCGACACTTTGAACGACCGCGTTGCGCAGTATACGTACGCCCAGTCACTTTATAACGCCTGTGTGACATACTTCGCGCGAAACGCACGACGCAGCTTGCCGCGTGGGCGAGATTATTAATGCCGTAGCCGAGATTTATTACGGGGCGGCCGTGTTCCCCGAAAATTACGGATTTCTCAAGAAGCGTGTGCGTACACGCCCCGAACTCGAAAGAATAAGATTCGGAGCGATGAAACAAAGAAAGAAGCCCTGTATAGCTGTTGCTATATAGAGAGAGCAGAGGGTTGCGAAGCAGTGCTCGACTAAGCTCGCTTCACAGCTTGCGTTTTTGTTCGACGCTGTGTGGGTGCGGCTTTATTTCGTGTCAGCGCTTTTGTGCGAGCTGTCTTACTCGATAGTGAGAAGGTGAGGAGGAAGGAACGAGCTGTGGATCACCGGTTTAAAAAAACTTTGTGACACATCTAAACAGATTGTTTCAGAGTCGAAAGAAACGAAATTCGAGGAAGTAGTGTTCCCCAAAAGAAAGTTCAGGTGGAAAAAATATCGCCACCCAGGAGATTGTCTCAAGCTCTCTGACTTGGCGTTTAACTTTCTTCGTTGCCATGTTGCATATACCATACGCTGATCGCCTACTTGGTCGTACGGATGGATGGATGGATGTTATGAGCGTCCCCTTTGGAACGGGGCGGCGGGTTGCGCCACCAAGCTCTTGTTATTATACTGCCTAATGTCCTACCTAGGTTAAATACAAAAAACAAAAAGAAACACTATGAACTGTCACAACCAAATTTTCTGATTCCGTTTATGCTGTACGCTGCGCAGAGTGCAACGCCATCTGGTGATGTTGCACGGTACCGAGCTTTGCTTGACATGAGGGAACTTTCCTCTCTCATTGGTTGAAGCGCATGCATCATGCATCACGTGCGCTTGCGCCAATGGAAACGCCTTCTGCTCGCGCAGATTATCCGGCGACCTTGGCACGCTGCCAAGCTTTGCGTTGCAGACGACGACGGTGCGAAACTGAGGGACGAGCTAAGAAAACATAACGCTTCAAAAGTAAATTGCGGCCATATCCGTCAACTAATGTTAAGTGTTGCTTAAGACAGCCCCAATAACCGCGATACCATCGTAGGGGTAAGTAAGGAGCTATTTCTACGTTGCTTTCATTTCTTCTGAAAGCGCAAAAAAAAAAAAAAAGAAATGAACTGAACGAGTAAACGCCTGGGCAAGTGACAAGGGGTACCAGTGTAGCATACTTGTGCTCCGATAGTAAAATTCCTGCCACTTCTTTAGATCAACGGTCGTCAGAGTAACTTCAATGGATGAAAAGGGTCCTCGTGACAATAGCTAGTCGTACTAGCTAGGATGCGATGTTGCGGAGGAAAAGACCGCCGACGGCGTTGACAAATTAGCAGTCGTAAAGACAGGAAAGAAGAAAAACGAAAAAAAAAACGTGCAAATGACAAAAGAAGCGAACGATCACCTGCAGGTGAATTTACGAACGACAGAAGTGTCGGGTGAGCTCATAGCAAGCTTGCATGGTTATGCACATCTTATGTTTTGGTTTGTTCGTATGTGACTGTTTTTGCAAAATCAATGTTTTGAATTGAGCGCTCGCGCAAAACAGAATAAAGGTGAGGCAAAAATATTGAGCTGTTACGGGTAAATTATTGCCACGACAAAACAGTCAAACGTGCTGCAGGCTCTTGCAGAGAAACTCGCGTGTCGCGTTGTGAGATGAACGCTCCTAACGAAGGAATTACGTGAGTGAAGAAAAAGAAAAGTAAGAAAGGTCTTTTTGAAAGCTAGCATTTCAAACAACGAGAGAGTCGTCATATTGTGCTTGTTTAGTTTATGACAAATGCAAAAGTGAGATGCAAGTTCTGCTTGCAAATAGGACCGACGTAAAACTGACACGGAGAAAAATAACGACATTTTACTCTCCTCGGGGTAGACTATATATATATATATATATATATATATATATATATATATATATATATATATATATATATATAGAGAGAGAGAGAGAGAGAGTTCCCTTGTTTCATTAGACACGACAGTAAATTTCACCGGGCTTCACTGAGTTTAAATAAACGTGTGCGTGCGTGCGTGTGCGTGCGTGTGCGTGTGTGTGTGTGTGTGTGTGTTTGTGTGAGAATGAATTAGGTAGACAATAGCTTAACTACTAAACTACCTGTATAAACCACTTCGTTTTATCGACTTTTTCCTTTCGTCTAGGCAGTGACCTGAGTTATTACTCCAACAACTTATCGAAAAACCCGACGTGGTTGCTCAGTGGCTATGGTGTTGGGCTGCTGAGCACGAGGTCGCGGGATCGAATCCCGGCCACGGCGGCCGCATTTCGATGGGGGCGAAATGCGAAAACACCCGTGTACTTAGATTTAGGTGCACATTAAAGAACCCCAAGTGGTCGAAATTTGCGGAGTCCTCCACTACGGCGTGCCTCATAATCAGAAAGTGGTTTTGGCACGTAAAACCCCATAATTCTTTAACTTATCATAAAGAGTTGCCCTAACTGCTCCTTTTGTTTGTTTCTTTGTTTGTTTGTTTGTTTGTTTTTTGTCGCAATTCGCAGCATCAAAGGTAGAGCTGCAGACACTGCGAGTGTAGGCGCTTATACCGTGATAAACTCCGTTTCTGAGATCTTGTACCGCCTCGCGCAGCAAACTATAACTCAGATATTGCCCTACTGTTTTCCCGTAAGGGTTCACGAGAACTCTCTAAAATGTAGTCAAATGCGGGAAAAGCACTTACTTCTGTGAAAGGGAGTGGCCATGACACTGCCCGTTTAATTTCATTTCTGAGAGATCTTGTACTCCCTTCTGTACTACATTCTCTCAAAGACGGAGTGAACGTACGCCGTAAGTGCGTGCTAGAAATCTAGAAAATGAAATCAAACACGGGGTACTTACTGCCGCAAAAAAAAAAAGGAATATAAAAGCAAGAAGCCGCCAGCAATCCCTATTAAATTTAATTTCTGGGAGATCTCGTATTCCCGCGCGGTGTGATTCAGTTCAAAGTTGCATGTGAGTGTACTGCGTAAGGATGTGCGAGAACTCCAGAGAGTGGAGTCAAATACGGGAGAAGCACTCACTTCCGGAGAGGGAGTCGCCTGCACATTCCATTAAACTCAAATTTCTGAGAGATCTCATTCCCTTGTGCAGTAATTTAACTCAAATGATTGATGTACTCCAAAAGGTGTATACGAGAACTCTTTTTTTTTAAAGGAAATTTAGTCAAATACGGGACAAGCACTCTCTCCAAAAGGGGGTTAACCAGCGTACCCTGTCTAACTCCGAGAACTCCCATACTCCCCTGCGGAGTACATTCGCTCAAAGGTGGAGTGAGTGTACCCCGAAGGGTGTACGAGAGCTGCGTCGTTGTTCTAGCCCTTTTGTTATAACCTTGTACGATATCGCTAACTCGGCAATACGGGTGTTTGCTGTGGCTTCGTTCTTTCTTTCGACAAAGCTTCTGCATTCCATAAGCGTTTACAGAAGTTAGCAGACACGATTAATGTGATTGCGCCGTCCAGATTAAACGTGCGTGTGAGACACTGTGCAGACACAAATGCAGATTATGCGTAACAGTTCGTTTTGTTCGCTCATAGTATAGTGTCGATCAGCAACGATTTAACCGACTCTTAGGGCAAAAAGCGGGCGTTATTCTCTAGTAACATATTTGTTTATGACACCTTCTTTTTCTTCTGAGTGAGTTTTCAGACATGGCTGTTTATTACCACTGAAATAAACATGCTCTGGTCTATTTCTGTTTTGCGTTTCTGAATACTTTTCCAAGAAGGCTCCAAAAAGCATTTGAGGCAAAGGCTTAATGTGCAATGAATCCCCTTGTTGTAAACAGCTGAGTGCATCTTTCAGTTACCGCTTCGAACTCTAATGCAGTCACAATTAATCCAAATTGCGTTGTTCGGTAAACCGTTGTCAAGAAATAAGCGGTGTGTTTACGAACAAAACTGATTGTTGCAGTAAGTACAAATACAAGTTAACGAGCCTGCAAGGAATATTTTATCGACAACAGTGATAACATCATCAAGTAATTCAATAGTATATGTGCTGGCAGGCTATCTGGTTTGACATGATCGCGGATGTTATACATCGCCTACAAAAAACGGATGCAGGACAAGGTCATATAACGTACATACGTGTTCAGGCCATCAAGTATATACGTGTTCAGGCCATCAAGCATATACCGGACCTTAAGTTTCAGATAACGCGCGCGATATCAATAGGACATATTAGATAACAGCACCGTAGCGGATTGGGCAGAAGCGCGTTCCTTTGGGTCAATGCTTCCTTCAGCACGTGCATGACGTCATCACTTTCAGGATCCAATAAGCGGGCCCATTCGCATGAACAATTTGTTCGGTTACGTACACCACCGGTTCTTCGACTGTTTGTTTCTTTTATTCAATAGTACACCGGTTGCATATTTAGCGTCGAAAACAAACAATCAAACAGGCAAAAAAAAAAAGACTTACCTTCGACGCAGGCCCTTTTCACTTGTTCGATTTTAGCTTCTATCGAGGGCATCAGCGCCGCCATCACCAGCAGTGGTAGCAAGGAGAACTTGAGCATCGTCTGCATGGCCCGCAGTTATGTCGTCTGCTCCAGCGTTCGTTCCTTCGTCGTCTGCATCATCAATGCGCTTGCGGCGCGCGGGTACTTCTCAGTGAAGATAAAGGAGAAAAAGCAGTGGGTCACGTGTGCCGCAAAATAAATAAATAAATTCACGCCTGTTGGAATTGCGACGGTGCGTATATACTTTTGAGCGTCAGTCTCAAGTTCTGCGAAACGAACAGGCTCGGAGCCAACCGTCCGGGACCGAACGCATCTCCCGAACGCGGGGTTTCTCCGTACGGTCTTTGTAGTGCGTCAGCGCGTGCGTTCAGCGCAAGAAAACGACCCTCTGAAGCGCATTTGATTGGATTGATGTGCTGTGAAGCGCATATATCCTGGCACCGCCGGTTTCTCCTTTCTGCGACGTGATGGTCTCGCGAATCGTCTTCTTGCGCTTTGTTCCGGTAGATATTGAAGCTCGTCATGAAGGGTGTTGCGTTCGTTATTATGCTGCCTCAGAACACAGACGAAAGCAAACGGGTCTAAACCCCGTGTTCAAAAACAGGCCTATAGGCCTGTTTTTGAGCGTCTAGCTTAACACGGACGAAAGCAAACGGGTCTAAACCCCGCGTTCAAAAACAGGCCTATAGGCCTGTTTTTGAGCGTCTAGCTTAGAGTCTATAGACTCTAAGCTTTTCCTCGACTTGTGTTTATACGTATACGGGGAACTGCCATCGAATAGTGTCCATAGGTGCAAGATTAACGATAGGGTAGAACGTACGCGGTTTACCAGGGCTAGGTGACTATTTGTCGCCGCCTTGATTTAAACGGGACGCCATTGAAATCATCATGGGGCACTATCACTATATAGTGACTCTACTATGGTGATAGTGACTCATGATGATTTCAGTAGTGACTCATGATGATTTCAATGACGTCCCGTTTAAATCAAGGCGGCGACAAATAGTCACCTAGCCCTGGTAAACCGCCTACGTTCTACCTTATCGTTAATCTTGTACCCAACATATCTTCTTTATCTCGTAAGGTTACACCTATGCCTGGGATGATCCCGCTCCCACCTCTTGCCTGCTTTTAATCCGAAACATTCTTTGCCTCATGCTTGGCACTTTGCGGCCGGTATAGGTAGGTATACGTAGGCTCCTGCCTTGCCTCGCTTTAATAAAAGTAACAATGTTTGACCGGCGGTGGAATCTACCCTCTGCCGTTGAGCACAGCAGGCCGCGATGCCGTATCCATTATAGGCCACGTACGATCGCACGAATACCTTTTGTTTACATGTACTGCCGTCGCATTACAGACATCGAGACATTGCAGGGGCGGGTACAGAAGTTGCTTACGTTTGTAATAAATAAAACGTGCCACAACATACATTAGCGCACGCACAAAACATGAAACTGGATGAGTGTACAAGCAGCGGAAGAGCGTGTTACACATACGCGTATAGGTCGTAACAAAACAAGATTGCTCGAAAAAAAAAGGCACCTATTGAAGAGTATATACATGAGAATAAATTAAGAGTACACAAGCAAGTCTTATACTAATGAGATGTACGACGAGGGTTTTGCTTCGCAAATTGCTGTGGAGGTAATTGCCTAACTGAGCCGTCAAGACCTTTCCGGAGTTCGCCTGTTGAAGGAAAAAAAAAAAATCTAAAACTGTTCAAGCGTGGTTGGAATGGAACAAGGTTAATGTGGCGAGTGCTTCGAGTTGCATGGTGCGAGGCATTTCACAAATGAAACCGGTGCCGCGATAACCGATGGCCTGTGTATGATCTCATATGCAAGGTGACAAGGCGTTCGCGCGTGCAGTCTGTGTACAGGTATACGTCAAGTGATAAGGCATGGGCGTGCGACGAATGTGAAAAGTAATGGCCTAATGTGTTACGTATAAATCTTATCGCTTTCGTTTGCGGAGATTCCTATTAGCGTCACAAAAGAAGAGTATATATAGGGACTTCTCTCGCTCCAAAGCCAGCCAGCTTTTTGAGACGCTCGGCGTATGCACTCTGTGCCAATTTGCCGTCGTATTTCCTTGTGACAGCTGGAAGCTCTAGGGCACCGTGTTAAATTGTATTGCGATACGTGCGGCTGTGCTAATTTTTTTTTTCTTTTTTCTCGCTCCAGTCGAACCTCCCACCTAGAGTAACACAAGGGCTCGACCCCGGGATACTGTTTCAAATGTAAACGTTTATTCCTCCTCCTCCTCCAGTCGCAGCATGTGAAGCAGCTTTTGGACGGCATTCTCTCCGAGACCTGCCAACTTTCCGCAGTACTTTTCTCGTTTAACATCTCTTCGCCGGAGTAAAAAACGTCATCGTCGGTCGCTTTCACACACCGCATGACAGAGCCATAGATACGAGCGACTGCATGATAAAGACGTAGTCGCTGATGACGTCACAATTTGCGTTTCCGCTGTATACGCTCGTCTCACTACCTGTGCGGAAACCAACAATTAATTATCAGGTCGTAAGCTCGGGTCGCGAATGGGCGGTGTAAAGTAATTATCGTATCAAACAATTATGGTGTAAAGATCGTGACGTTGACGCCATGCTGTCGTATTCAACGCGGTCGTTGTAGTGCTGTTGTCACATACACGCTCGCTACCCACACACGACTTCTCAATTTTTTTTTTTTTTACAAACACGTTGGTCCACTTAGTGCCGCTTTGTGGAACCCCAAACAGTGCTAGATAGCCAGGTACCTGCAAAATGTATCGCACGTACAATATCGATTTCCATCATGCGTGCGATCTTCTGCACAATTTTCCTTTCCTTTTTCTTTTTTTTTTTTTCGACTGATGCTCCAGACGTCTCTTATCTCGACCGCTGACTAGTTAACGCTCCCACCAGCTCTGAACCTCGGCGCCTCTGGAACGTGGTACCCTGCGATTGTGGCTGGGTGAATAATATCTTGCACTACGCGTTACAATGTACTTCGGATTTTGTTCCTGCAGCATTCGTACGCCTGATCCTGTTGCGAATGTCATACAAGTTAGAGTTATAGGCGTGAGTCATGCTCGGGGGCTTCTCATTGCAGAGGCCAAAGTTGCCTTGCATCGCCACTCAGATTTTCCATTTTCCTCATTTTCTCGCGGACAAAACGTTCCTCTCTGCCAACGACGAATTCGATCAAAACTGACAACGACAAAATAATTTGGGTACCTTCGCTGTATGCGGCGTGCTTCACAACCACATTGCGGTATTGACACGTTAAGTTCGCAGAACCGAAATAACTTTAAATAACCACGAGAAGTGACCAACAGTATAGGCGAACAAGAAAAGTCTCTGCTGGGCGCCTACTTTTCGACGAGGGCAGTTATTCTCGTAAGCCCTCGTCGAAACGTTATTAGATCTGTGATATGAGCCGGTCAGTGCGGATATTTGCACTTGTTGGTACGTCATCTTGAAGTTTTATTATTATTATTATTATTATTATTATTATTATTATTATTATTATTATTATTATTATTATTATTATTATTATTATTATTATTATTATTATTATTATTTCGAGAATGCAACCTCAACTGTCGATCAACCTAAGCCCCTCATGATCTTCCTGTGATCGGTTTGTCATAGCGTGAACAACAATACGGAAGCAATTCATTCCCGCCACGAAATGGCTCAACATTCCATTACGAGGAAAGCCGCGGAAAGTGCAACAGCTATAAGCGTAATCCAAGGTAATTCCAACAGGGTATAAGTGGAAATATATTCCACGTTCTCTGCGGGACGTATATAGTATAGTCAAGGCAGAAGAGATACGTACGTACATACAAAGGCACAACTAGGCGTGCGCCATCGGCAAAGCTGCATGGAAACAAACGGTTTTTGTGAAGAATGCGTACATTCAAAAAACTCCCACGTATGGACGAAAGGAAGAGGTGTAAATAGGCCAACGCTTGGGGGAAGGACAATGAATTGACAACGTTCCCGCCAAATTAGCGGACGTCGCGGTCAAAGTTCTAAAGAGTTAACTATGTAACACGATTCGGTCATGCATAAGCAAGACAACTCTGTCCACACTGGCAAGGAGGCAGCGCATATCGAGGTATACAGCTGCAGCGAGAAGAACAGCGACAAAACACCGACGAGCATTTTTTTTTTTTTTCGAAACTCCACTATAGGGGAAAATTCGGCGCTAGTGTCTATGCGGGTTTATGAAGTGACGCTTCAGTCGGCACGTTCAATGATGCATATACAGCGAAGAACACAATGAGAGAGAGAGAGATCTTATTTCCATCCGAGACTCGTTCATTTCTGCTAGTCCTTGCGATGAAACCGAGAGAGGATAAACAAGGTGGAACAAAAGCGTGCGCGCGAAGGAAACTTCATGTCGCGTTTAATTCCGCAGTAATCGTTCTACGAGTGGAGATAAGGTATTCTTTATTTGTCGCTATTTATCGCTAAATTCAATCGCAGTCTGTAGACTTGCGTAAGAAGCCTGACGCACATACAGGACCACGAAACGTTTGGTTTCGCCTTGTCTGGGCAATGGAGCCAACGAACGGCGTTTCACTGCGTATGAAAGGTAACATTGACGTCCACCCGTACGTATATAGCACGAAGCTATATACACATACAAAGGACAACCCGCACGGGTTTCTGCGACGAATATTTTTTTTTCTTAAACTATCAAAGCTTTGTTTCTGAGAAACCCATGTCGGTTTCCTTTGTAGCTTCTTGCTGTACACACGGGTGGGCGTAAATTTTTTTTTTTTTCCTTTCACGAACCTTCCATCCACCTTGCGGTATTCCGCAGAACTGATTTGCCGTATTCATTCCACACGTGTGCTTATTCTCAACAGGCCATTCGACAAAACGTAGCAGCAGGACTCTGTGTGAGCGTTTCTTTTTTGAGTCTCAGTGTGACAGCCCATTGTATCATCGAAACTACTACAAATGCGGAACACTTAAAGTGCGAACCCTTTGACGGATACAGTACTCGACTGGGCAGGTGGACCAGGTAAACTGAAATTTAGCATAAGGCGGCCATATATCAACCACGAACTCTATACAAGCCCAATAATTCTATTGAAAGGTGTCGCGAGTCACCTAAAGAACGCTGCCTGACCTGAGAAAAACAAAAGCACGACAAATTAGCGACAAGATCGAACGACGTTGTGCTAAATATGCGAGGACAATCCGTGGTTCCGAATTTGGTCGCTGCAGGCGACGTTATGGCATCTGGCCAGTGAACTGATCGTGGCCGCTCATGTGCCCAGCGGCTTGAAGAAATATACTATATAGCTGGCGCTTGTGGTTAAAATCGTTGCGGACAGATTTTTTCAAGAGGTTAAGGTTAACCATGCATTGCGTGCACTATGGCAAGAATCTATAGAAGTTACGTTTTTCCGAATGGCGGACGCTTGTTTGAAGCCACTCAATCGTCCATAGGCGGGTAAGATCGCTCAAGCATATCTATCCAACGTTCGGCCCGTTGCTGTCCGATCGAGACTCACGGAAACACAACAAACGCGCTTCATTACAGGAGCAGCAAACGGCTCAGAATACTTCCGAGTAACACACGATGTGCTCCTGAACGTGTGACCAGCTTTATAGTTTCGACTCACACACTTTTCTTGCACTTTCAGGTACAGCTATATAGGGATGACGGGGACAATGGTCTCACCAGAAGCCGGTTCAAACGAAGTACTCCGGTCTCTGCAGATTGATGGAGCGGGTCCCCTGTCCTGGCGCAATCAGCCAGTCCTGACGTCCCGGCGTTGTCGTCCAGCAGGGAGCCTGCGGTCGCCTCCCTCCAGTTTAGGCTTAGCGGAAAGGCGGCGGCGTCTTCTCCGCCAGCTCGACCCGCAAGGAAAACGAGAGGCACGCAGCCCCAACTCTCTCCCCCTTTCACCCCCCTCGCGCTCCACTCTGCGTTCAAAATGAAAGAAGAGCCCCCGTCGCCACGGAAAGATGCGTCGCCGTCTCTCTACCGGAGAAGTTCCCACCTCCACTGCGGCACCGAGGCGCGCACGGCTGTTTCAAAGTAGCCGCGTGCTCTTATTTCCACGAAAACTCTTTTATGGGCAGCGGGCGCAAGCCCGCCGCCTAGGGAAGTCTCGAAAGGAGAGGAGGTTCGGAGCGACATGAACTGGAACTCTCATCTGGCTCCTCTGGAAAACATTCTTTGGATGGCGTCATCTTGCTTCGAGACATCCGGCACTCCGACCGCGAAAAGAGAGTCGGGCCTTCGCTAAAACCGTGCGCGACGACGGTGCGGCAGTGACTATACGGGCACAGCAAAAGCAGCGACAAAAGCATCGCAAGAAATAGTGCCAAACGCGAGTACCGTTAAATTACGCTACGCGTTTGCGAACTTTCTTCCCAAGCTTTAACGATCAAACCAGTGTCGTTAACACGATGTCGATCGTCTTGAAGCGTCGTCTGCTGCTGCACTGCAAAGTCGAGAGCAGACGACGCGCAGGTTCGGATGTGTGCATGGCGGAAGGATACAGTACATTTTGCGGCGCGCACGGTTCTCTTGATTCTCCTACTCCGGCTCTAGCCTCCGCAGCGTTGCACCGTTTTAGAGGCGCGTCACAGAGTGTACGACCTGCCAGCTTGCCGCAGACGTCGCTCGTAACTCTTCGCGACATCCTACACAGCAGGCCTGTCCCACCTGCCCTTTCACCTCCCCTCTTCGCTTGAGAACCCTTTCCCATCAGGCTCGCCTTTGAATAATCAACTCCGAATGCAACGCCCCTTCCTTTTCATATGTGGGGAAGAGGGACTGCTTTTGCCTTGTCGGTTTCTCCCTCTAATTTTCTTTTATAAATGTATATTGTCCCTCGGTAACGCGGCGTGACATCGCCACGCACCTTTTCGTGGTCGTATAGATCAAGAGTCGCGTTTCTTTGTCACTCTTGCATTTCGCGACCGCGAAGTCGCGCGCTGGAGAACTCGTGACGTCATTCGCCGACTTTCCGTTACGCGGACGTTGGAGGCGTATCGTAGCGCGGACCAATTTCACGACCGAGATTGTGTCGACGACGTCGCACGTCTACCTCTGCATCTAACCGAAAGCGGCCCGTTGGATGGGCGCGTAGACAAAGAGAGAGCCGTATACAGACGCAATCGACGTCTGGCTGCATCGTGTGGTTTGGATTAGACGCAATCGACGTCTGGCTGAATCGTGTGGTTTGGATTAGACGGTCGTTTCGAGCTTGAATTGCGCCGCTGTCAACTAAATCCGCTGGGCTGACTCTGCCGCCAACTCGTGAGCAGCGCCGTCTGTGAGCCCGATGGCCGCATACACTGCGGCATTGGCGGTACTAAGATATTGGAACCGTGGTTTAAGTGAGTTTCTTGGAAGCTACGCAGTATATTCGTCTTCACGTACTCTTGACAAGGCTTCTGAAGCGTCGCCTGTAGGATGAGCAACTTCTCGAAGATCTGGCCGGTGGCCAATTAAGGGCTTTAGAAGCAAATTCAATGCAGCGCCTGCCAAGCTTAACGAAGGAACCTTTAGTGCAATCCAAATGTTCAGTGCGACCATGACGGTGGGCATATAATTATGCAGTGTCAAGGATAGCGGTGAAATATAGATGTTTGTTTCGTAGACGACATAAACATTTCTTAAAGTTGAGAAATGGCACTGGTTTGAAGAAATATACTATATATAGCTGGCGGTTGCGGTAAAAGATCGTTGCGGACAGAAAATTTTTTTTCAGGAGGTTAAGGTTAACCATGAATTGTGTTTACTATGGCAAGAATCTATAGAAGTTGCGTTTTGCCGAATCGCCGACCCTTGCTTGTAGGTACTCAATCGTCCATGTAGGAGTATTTGCGGAAGCAAGAAGCCATGCACGCAGGAGTTTCTATATTTATTTCTTTGTTCATTTTTTTTTCTCGCTCCTCTGCTCCCAATTTATGAAACATCATTTATGATCTCGAGTGAATAATGCCTCGAACAGAGACCTTCGTACCTGAGATCAACGAAGTCAATACGTTAGTAGCGCTCAAATTGCATGGCAAGCATTTTCTGTGCCCCTTCAGTATGGCAACTTAAATCTCACGTCTGCGCTTTATATAAAGCGTCACGACATTCCAGTTTCTACCGCAGGTATTGCGATTAGCAAATATCTGATCCGTGTGACATTCATAACAATCAGACTCGATCTTTAACTGGGTCGCGATCGAGTCGTCTGCTTGCTCAAAATGAACTGACGGAGAAAGACACAGCGTGTGTCGTCTGCTCGCCGCGGAGCAGACTACACACCCCGCACACGACAAGTGAGTGGGAGGCTGTTATACGACCACGTCGTATTCGGCGCTCAACGTTGGGAGTTGTTATATAACAAGTGCCGCCATTTTGCTTCCAGCTCGAATTGGAGTCCGTCTGTCTGGAAGCTGCGGCATCAGCTCGAGGCACTGATGCCGCGCACGTCCGTGTTCTGGACGTGTCCCACAAATGTCGTACCTCCTGGAGAACGTGCGGAGTCAGAGTCGTAAATACACCTGTCTCGTTATACGGCAAGCAAAAAACGGGTTTGGGATGAGACCCTGGTACACGCACCCGAGAGCTTGTGGCCACCTGGAAGGAAGCGTAGACAATTCAAGAGTAGGGGGATGACTCCCGAACAAGAAAATTGCCTGCGTCTTTGGAGACGTGCAACCAGCGCAATATATATGGTGCCTAGTTAACGTTGGCCAAGCTGTTCATGGAAGAAAAAAAGTATATACATTTAGGAAAGCACGGTGCAGGATACAATTTTAAGACCTACGGTGTTTTCGGTTGTCAGAACGCTGACGACTAGACAACGTAGGTCTTGTAATGGTATCATGCACCGTGTCTCTCCTTCTTTTCTTTTGTTTTCTTTTCTTTTTCGTTGAACGGCTTGGCTAACGTTTGCTTTGACACACGGTATATGGCGAAAGTAGCGTTGGGGCTTCTCTGTTCGAAGGCCCGGGTTTGACTCCCAACAACGGCGGAGTGCGCGCATTTCGACGCTAGCAAGATGTAGGCTTAGGTTTCGATGCAGAAAATAGTGCTGCCTTTCCTCCTTCCCCACAAGAACCACTTCTCTCTCTCTCTCTCTCTCTCTCTCTCTGCATGTTCGAGACGTTCAGTGCGGCGATGCGCTTAAAGGACACGGTCTCGGAGTAAGACATCATAAACATGAACAGTGAGGCAGTGAACGTCACTTATCACTGCGATGAGGCGGTTGCATGAACGCGGGAAATTCGGCAAACGACAGTTGGCATAGGTACCACTTGTAGTGCGTGTGGGAGCCAAACTAACTGTGCTTTGAGGGGGAGATGCAAAATAAATCATTTTGGTGAAACTCGGAAGTTCATTTACGCACGCAAGGTTGATTCCTTCGTTCAAAAAACAAACAAAAAAACCTCATTGTAACATTCGATAACACACAATTCCCACAGACAGGTGCTGTCGGCTTCACCCGTCAAAAACTTCTCTACTTGTGTCATATGATCGCGAATTTCCGACGGTAAGCGTGTATGCAGGAACGCATGCAGCGTCTCGACAACCGAGATGCATCCGTATTTCCTGTAGAAATCTTCTGAGGAGTTGAACTCATGCGATTTTCCTCCGTAACGCCCCGGTGGTTTCCGCTGTCTCCTTGGAAAGCTTGGATCCCCAACGTCTGGTTGAACTCCCTACCTTTCCTTCCTTCTTTTCCTCCTCCTCCTGGATCCCCAACCTCAAGCGCTCCCGCTTTAGTTGTCACATCGTCCCAAAAAGTAGGGAAGTCATCGCTAACTTGACTCATATTCTCTCTAACCGCCTTCAATAATAATTCTGCATGCCTAAACTACAGGCTCTTCTTCTGGAGGGTTTACAGTAGTGTCCAGAGGTGCGTCTAATTGACCTCCCTATACCTTTCCTTCCTACCTTTTCATCCTACTCCTCTATATGCGATTACCGAAGTAATCATCACATATTCAGAACAAAACGCAACTGGTAATATTCGCCGTCGCTCCCACCCCCTCCCACCATACCTCCCTGACGGCGAACCCACAACAATGATAGGAACGCCTGCTGCGTTCCCGTCATTGACGCTTAATTTATGCACTCAAGTTAGTGGCCACGTGCACTCAAGAATCGCCGCCACTTACTTTTGTTCGCGCTCATGTCAGACGGCACTCATACGATCCTGTTCACATCTGATGCAACTTGATCTCACTGGCACTCACACCCCGTTCGTATAGCTCACGTATATATACTCGCGCCTCCTTTGTCAGTCACGAATGATCTGTATAACTCGCTTGTGAAACGAGCGTCGAGCTTGTAAAAGTCAGTGGACTCGTCGGTGAGATGCATGCCGACCTGTATAGGTAAGTGGTATATGCAGTTGGCCCAATTGCAGCCGAAGTTATGCCGACCTCGGTTAAAGACAGCAGCAGTGGAAGAATGTCGTGACGCACGAGACTTTTCCACGAGGCTTTTCCACTGCTGCTAACGTCCAAGTAAGCGCACGATTTGTTATCTCTGTTAGCGTTGCTGACATCGGAACCGAGTGATATGCGTAGTTTGCTGGCGCGCGCCTTAGATAACAGGGGTGCGTATCAGGAGGCTATAGCGGAAAGAAGGCAGACACGATAAACAGATCTTGTGGGTACGTGAGCACCTATATATAATAGCATCTAATAGAGGCCTTACTACGCGGTAGCAGTGAGTCGGGCTTATTTATTTATTTATTTATTTATTTATTTATTTATTTATTTATTTATTTATTTCAAGGTACCGTTCAGGCACCATGCGGAGCATTGAGTAAGGGGGGGGGGGGCATGAAAGAAAAAAGAAATTTGAAATACTGAAATGCAAATAATCGGTGCAAATTATAACTATATGCACGAGTACGCCGAGACACGGAATCCACTCAAAGTCTAAAAAACACGATTGCATAACAGGGTTAAAAACGTGAATAAAAATAAAGGTATACAGTGCGGGTTAACAAACAAAATATCAGCTCATTTAGTGCGTACGTTGCCCGCTCACAATATTAGGCATCGCATAAGAGAAACCGTCGTTCGGAAACTTAAACAAAAATATTTAAAGTCAGCATTACGTTATATATGCATGGTGATACTAATTAAACGCATGATGTATTCGAAGTCTTGCACGACAGGAGTTGGCCGTGGAGTTAGCACCCGAAAAACGATTTGCAGTGAAAGCATTAATTAGTGAACTGCCAGTCACTCGTACACGTTGCACGGTTCAGTGCACATTATTCTTTGTTCTCGTCATACGCGGTTACACAGGGGAGAGAGATTAGGGAACCCGTGCGATGCGCTTTGGGGAAGGGGAGGGTGACGTAATGAGGAACGAAAAGGGGCAATTAAGGCTGTCGTGGTAGCGGGTCCCACAGCTGACAGCTGCAGACATGCAGGCTGCGCATTTACATCTCATAATAGACACCATCCACGTGTCCTCCGGGAACGTAATCAGGCGCTTGAAAGGCGGAGCTATGGCGCGGGCCGGGTAGCAGAAGTTGCGACGCCGAGAACCGCTGGAGTTTCCGGGCGTCGTAAACGACGCGGAGAGAGAAAAGCCCTGCCCTTGGTGCAGGCGGAGCAGGAGGAGAGCAGGGGATCAATCGTCTCCGCCGTGCACACTGAACAGGACCGGGGAAGGAGACAGGCCCTGTAGCTAAAACTTCCGGATATATCGCCCAGGGAAGCAGTCGAGCCGGAGAGATCCGCTATACTGCCTTGTGAGGCCACGATCCGGAAGGGGCCAAGGGGATCGAACCAGCGACGCGCTGGTCAGTCTAGCCGGACCAGCGCATCGCTTTGCCGGGTGAATTGCCCCCAGGTGCCGCTGCAACGTATACCTCACTATGCCTCGCATAGTCCAAGGCCGTTATGCAGTATCGGCTGTCGGTTGGAGTGGAGTGATTGTACTGCCTCATCCTGGGCGTATCCACCTCCTCTTTGCCCCGGACGCCGACGCGAGGGGGAAGCCACTGCGGCGACAGCTCCAAACCACTCGAGAAAAGGACGCGAAACTGTTCCGCCAGCAGAGAGACGCCGAGGCCGGAGACCCCCGGTCGTTGGAGAGCCATGGAATGGGGGCAGCGGGTCGCAAAGGATCACTACTGGGGAATCCGGGAGGTCCATGGCCCGTAGGTCCGCCCCGGGATTACGGCCGGGATTACGGATGAGGCTGTACCACGTGTACCATCAGCCGGCCCAAGTTAGCACTCTATTGCTGTAGCAGAGCCAGGGTCCGAATGGATGGAGCTGCTCATGTAGACATGGATGTGTCTGTCTAGCTGGTCCTGCAACAGGGACGTCGACGCCTGGTACCATAAGCGCAGGATGGGGACCGCGCCTTTTCGAGAGGCGCATCCGGCGATGGTGGACACTTCCAACGGCCGATGGCATACGCAGGAAAGTGTGAGGCCGGGCTAGTTGGTATAATCCATGATGATATATGTGACGCGTGTGCTATGGTAATTTGGTAATTTGCAACAACGCGACGTGCCTTAAAGTTTTGCGTGCGCACGAGTAAAAGAAGCTTCCTGTGCCTTCATTTATGATAACATTTTATTTAATATGTCGCAGCTGGAGGGTGACATCCTTCACTCTATGGATGTCACACTCCATTAGATACGCTTCGTTACTTTGGCGGTAGTTAGTACGGAACTAGCATTAACAAGTGAAAGGCGTCGAAGCGCCGGTATGGGAGAGGGGTTTAGGCTTAGCCCTACTTGCCCCCCCCCCCCCACCCCCACTCCACCTATTCGCACATTGTCCCATTCTCTAGAGGGCGCGCGGAAAAGACAGATGCAAGCTGTAGCAACTATATCTTTGGCCTAAGTTACTTGTTACGAGCTTCGTGAATAGATTAGTGCCGAAGTGGGGAACAGAAAAGCAATTTCCCCGGTAGCGTATACCTCGATATTATCAAATATTAACGCAGCTATGTTTTAGCCACATCTTCTCCGAATCTGGGAGAAGATGTCTTAAAATGGCACCGACTTTACATGCGGTACTGTCACGATCTCTCCTTTTTTATTTATTTATTTATTTTTTTTTTTTTTTTTTTTTTTTTTGTGCTGACACGATTGTGCATACGAAGTCGATTAACCATAAGTACGGTGTTGAATTAAGTGCTTTAAATCGTGAAACGTACGCCGCAGACCCGGATGAAATGACGCAATCGCATTCAGCGAACTGTGTACTGCAGCACACATTGTCACCGCTTTTCATTCCTCGCCCGTTAACACAAGAAAAAAAAAGAAAGAAAGAAAACTCCAAAGCAGAAGGCAATCGTTCCCTGTTAGAATGTTGTATACCCGGATGCGGAGAGAGCCTGCAGCCGCAAGCTACACACAGCGGAATCCTCTCCCGCGTACCGCAAACACTCGTCGTTGCAATGGCCGCATCGGCTCCTCATCGAAGATTGTTTACAGAGAGAGAGCTCGTTCAGGACGGCATCCTTATAAGGAGAACGGCAGCGCACGCGATGACGCGTACTACGTCAGAGCAAGGTTAATTGCCTTGCGCTCGTACGCGACATGGTTTGGACGGGCGCCAACGTTTTTTTTTTTTTTTTTTTTTTTTTTTTTTTTACGACATCTACAGGAAACCGCACGCGACGAGCTATGCCTGCAGGTGGTTGTGCGAAAGCAGACACAAACTATTATACCATACGTGATTGACGTCTGCTGCAGTTTTCGTCTGCTGCGGGACTTCCGATTTCTGTTTTTTTTTTTCGTTTGTTCGTTCATTCGTTTGTTCGTTCGTTTGTTTGTTTGTGATACTTATTTTAGGTCAATTCCTCGGCCCTAGTAAGAGTGGCGTACATTGACTTATGTAAATATAATATATGCTACACAAATGAGCATAAAAGTGGAAGATACGTACACGACATAATACTTACAGTACTGACAAGATAAACCGCAGGTATACACAAATGTACGATAATATTGTAACATATAGAAAACAATTATTTATATTTTTTTATAAATATAGAAGTGGGATACGAACCCACGCCCAGAAAACCGGACTGCGATTTGAGCGCAATTTGACCCCTTGAGGGCAGTTAAAAGCATGCATTTGTTTTTTGTGGACCGTCCGATTTTTTTGTACTTCCTAAGAACCGCAACATCTGAAAAATCGGGCGGTCCACAAAACAAAACAAAATGCATGCTTTTAACTGCCCTCAAGGGCTCAAATTGCCACAGCCACCTCCAAGGTAGCTTTAAATGCCGGCCAGTATAATTATTAAGCATCTCGGTGCTCGTACTGTGATAGGAAATGGCAGGTGCGCGCACGTGTAATTAAGGAACACATTTTATGTTCCACGACAGTGACCCCTTCACACATTGCTGTATTGCGGCGTAGCTGACTTTCGTGAGCCGAGTTGACCGAACAAATGCCCCCCCCCCCCCCCCCCCCCCAAACACACCTCTACAGCGCCCTCTCCTGCCACTTTTTGTGAAAATTTTACAGAATATCCTACCAGGACTGCTAAATGCAGTACTGCAAAAGCATGTGGCCTTTATATTACTTTAAGTGAGAAAATTGAGCCTATATATTAAGACCCATGGATGGTCATCCCAGCGATGTGTGTCGTGTGGGCATTTATTGTGCACTTCTTCATAATCTGTATATTATCATCATCATGTGTGCGCCCCTCTTCTTCATTGTGCGGGTAGTCGCGTCGTAATAGTGTACTTGGTCGAGGGTCCTTCGCCGCGCATCTCAGGCTCAATAAAGGTCGGCCCTTACTGTGACGTCACAAGTGGTGGAGGAGCTTGAACCCCCGTCCTTTGCACGCCTGGCATACTCCCGGGAAGGAAGGAAGGAAGGAAATCAACTTTATTGGAGGTCCTGCAGGCCACGAGAACCTTGGGCTCTCATGGAGTGGGCGTCTCCCACGACGGAACCGGGAGGTTGAGTTTCCTGGCGGCGTCGTGGACCTGCTGGACGGCCCAGAGTTGGGAGCTTCGTTCTTGTGACGTCACAGTAAGGGCCGACCTTTACTGAGTCTGAGAGACGCGGCGAAGGACCCTCGGCACAGTCCACTATGATGACGCGACTATCCGCACGATGAAGAAGAAGGGCACACACATGATGATGATAATAGATGACGAAGAAGTGCACAATAAATGCTCACACTCGTTATTGTAATAAAATAAGAATCACGCTCATATTGAAATCTGAACTCATTGTTCTTGTTGCACTAAAAAACAATGACTCGGATGATGTCCTTTTTTGCCTCTCTTTAGCCATGACGTTAGTTGAGCTCGAGTTTTCGAGGCTCTTGCATCCGTTTTTCTACAACGGTACGTTGAGGTATGGCAAGCACGTGAGAGCGCGTACAGCAAGCTTTTTTTTTTTTTAAACACTAGTCGGGGGAACCTATTTCTGGCATTGATCTCTAATTACACCTGCTATCTGAAACGCTCCCCTTGTAGACGAACGATGTTCCAGCCTAGTGGGAAAGCTCGATGACGCCACCGGAGTGGACGAGCCAGCTGGGTATGTTCAGCTGAGGACAGTCGCAAAACGGGTCCCTAGTATTTTCTTTTTTAATAGGCTTTAATATTTATGCGTCGTCGTCTGCTCGCCCATCTTCTCCTAAACTTCTTTTAAAAAGAACTTCAAAATTAGCTTAACAAGGCAAAATGCTAGAAGCATGTACGCTGTGTGGATGAAAATACATAATAGAGCTTTCATGATTCTATGTGGAAGATGGCGCACTTTTCTGCTACTTTAGCTCGCACGAACACACACACACGCACACACACACATTTACTAACTTCGAATAATCCGTTGCCGCCTTGACAATTTCTATTCTCTTTTTCTTAACTTATAATCCCTTTGTAGTTTCTCTGCATTAGGTCACCTCTCCCGCCTAAGCTTAGGTGGGACGACTAGCGTTGTTTAAGATATGTAGCAGTTTGGTCAATCCCACATGCTAAAGTTTCACTTTGAGACGCGAGCGTGAAAACCAGCGCGTCATTCGGTACCGAACAATTCTAGACTGCATAATCTTCTAACGATCTCTGGCCGCAGCGCGACTAGCATAGCTTTAGTTATAATAGCTCAATGGCGCATAGAAAAGTTTATATATATAGTGCGTTTGTTCCCTCTGACTTGCACTTTTTCGCGCATTTTCTTGCTCCGAGGGTTCATTCAGAGCGTTTGTCGTCTGCTTTTGTAACTGAGCGTTTGTAACTGACAGTTGTCAAACTTACTCTTGAGGAAAGTATACATAATAAAAATAAGAAAAAAAAACCCAGTTCACAATTGCTGCCTGCCTTACCGAGTCGATTTGTTTTGAATCCAATTCTTGAATAAGCAGTGCTGCCGCGTTACGGCAATGAAGAAAAGCTTGTTATAGCCTCCGAGATTGCCAACGCCACGTCTTGTGGAGAAGCGCTTGCGAAGCCCAAGACAGAGCATTTAAAAACGCCATCTCAATTTTCTTTTTAATATTTCTGTACCATTTGGCCGTGGCGCTTGAACTTCATGGTGGTAATGTGGCTTACGTATTAAAAATTGGATACCAGTCTTGTTACGCAATAGTTTTCACTTCTGTAGATGGGTGGCGCGGCCTGTTAACTCGGCAGTAGGAGGAGTCGTCTGCTTCTACCGGTAGCAGACGGCACATTTGCGCGGTTGATAAGATTTCCAAATTCATTCATTCAAATAACTTTATTGAGTGCCCTGCGATTCCTGGTGGGGCGGGCCTGGACCCCGCCTAGGTTTCGCCCAAGGGTTGTTGACCCTTGGCGGCTTCCTCGGCTCGCTGGACGACCCAGAGTTGGTGCTGCAGGTCCGTGCTGAGCAACGCAGACTCGGTGCGAACTATACCGATAACGACATATTAAACAGCGACAATAACGCCACGCACTGTCCATCCCGTTTCTGTTGAGTATTTATTTTGAAGGAAGACTCGGCAATGTTATTTTGCCAATCGGTCACTCTCCTTTAAGGAATAATAGTAAGTTGCTGCGTCGTTTCATTAAACTAGGTAAGGCCGATTACGAACCCGTTACCTTAGTTCTCAAAAAGGTGGTTTAGTGAGTGTGCTGAAAACATCGGCGGCCATAACGTCAATGTCGATGCTACTGGTGACGAAGCTCGAGCTGGTCTCGCCCGTCACGTGGTTTGGTGGCTTTGGCACGCTATTCCTGAGCGCGAGGTCGCGGGCTCGATTCTTGACCGCATTCCGATGGAGGCGGAATGAAAGAAACGTCCGTTTACTTACATTTAGGTGCAGGCGTTGAAGAATCCGGAGCCCTAGCCACTGTGGCCTCTTTCATATAGTCCACTGTTCGCTGTTTCGGGACGTTCAACCGCACATTTTTCTTTAATTAAAAATTAAATTGTGGGGTTTCACGTGCCTAAACCACGATTTGATTATGAGGTACCCCGTAGTGGGGGAACTCCCAAATAATTTGGGCAACCTGGGGTTCTTTAACGTGCAGATAAATCTAAGTGCACGAGTGTTTTCGCATTTCGCGGCCCCATCGAAATGGGGCCGCCGTGGATGGGATTCGATCCCTCGACCTCGTGCTTAGCTGCCCAAAACCATAGCCACTAAGCAACCACGGTGGGCGGCACATTTTTTAACTCAATCGCCTGATTAAGAGAGAGAGAGAGAAAGCAAGGAAGGAGAGGCAGGGAGGTCAACCAGTAGAGCAACCGGTTTGCTACCCTACACTGGGGGTGGGGGAAAGGGGAATAGAAAGATGGAAAAAAGGGAGAGAGTAAGCACTGAGTTCGTGTGGGAGAGACACTATACACTGGGACATTATAAACGGTCTGATTAAGTTAGTGAACAGTTATGGCTGTCACACTGCCGCCGTTCAACCATTATTACATGTGCAAACTGCGTATACCTTTACATGCTCTTGTAGAGAACTCTGCTTTTTGAAGAATCCTAGGAGTGACGCAGCGCCGAACACCACACCTCCGGCCCCCTAGAATAAAAAAAGTGAGAAGAAAAAATGACAATGATCAACAACAACAAAAAAAGACTTCCTGTTTTCTAGTTGATCATATGGTTAAGCTCAACGCACGGGTCGCTTTTCTGCTTGCGAGTCGTTCGGAAACCGATAACGTGCGGCAGTTCAAGCTTGACCGAACAAATCTTGGCGCCCTCCCAAGCCGTATAGCATCTCTCGGAAACCGCTCGCGCTCAAAGCAGAGCGCTGTCGGTTTGCAGTAACGCGCACTCGAGCGGCGGTTGTATTATTTGCGCTCGATGACAGCTAGCGTGCCGACTTTCGCTCCGCGTCGACCTTTCGAAAGTAAACGCGGACAAGCGGAAGCGGTAAAAAACAGCGTGCAAACGCGCGCTCGTTAATTAATTGCTAGCTATGCTTGTTAGCATGCGGAAACTAAACACCCCTCCTTCTGCGTCAACGGGTCATCCAGGTCATGTTAAAATTAGTTTCGTATTACGAATGGATAATGCTGCTTTCTTTCATGACACAATGCGGCCATGGTATATATATATATATATATATATATATATATATATATTTATATATATATATATATATATATATGTACATACATATATAATGTGTGTTTGTGTGTGTGTTGCCGATTCCGTGTAAGAGCATGTGCTCAACTATGTGCCTTGTATACAGCTGGCGTCATAAGTTTACAGACCCAATTAAGGATCTAACAACAACAAAAGAAGAAACAAAAGTTTTAAAAAAGCTGAGTACTTCCACAGCCTCGACGCGCAATCGTGTCAGGATTTCCAACCTGTACGCTTTCTACTGTATGCGAACAACATATGGTTTTTGTATCAAGCGCGCCCCTTAGACGGGACAAAACAACGCACACAGAGCACAACTGCGCTATAACCTAACTATAAGCCAGCAACAGACGTTGACGTGAATTTTTTTTCTTCTTTATTTTTTTCGGGAAAAGTTAACTGGAGCGCCGTGTGTCTCTCGTAGCAGGCTTTAAAGGAACGCCACGAAGAGAAGGGAAAAGAATTTTTGAGCTGTGCTAGTAAATTATCCTTCCAGCTAGAATACACACACGCGCACACACAAAAGAAACATTGTTACGTGTGCGGAGGGGCTTCATAAAGTCATGAAGTCGCAAGAACGAAACCCTAGTGGCGACGCCACCTGGAAGTTCCCGCAACAGCTTTCTGTGACGTCACGAATTTTGAGGCCGTCTGCTTGCGCGTAGCTAATGCTTTTATCGCTAATAATAGTAATCGGTAGGGGCTTCAACAGATGACGCCAGTTCCACTGGAAGCCGAGTGGTATGCGTTTGTTCTCGCAGTGCGCGCATTGCCTATTACAGCGACAAAAATAGTAATAATAATAATAAATCGTTCCTTTATTTGTACAAACCTCAAAGCTCAGAGCTGGCGTGGAGAGCGAACATTCGTATCACGACGATGGTACGTACGAACACCTATATCAAAAGTTTGAAAGATACGTTATGTACGTTGCAAGGGAGTTAAAAGGCACAACGATGAAATAAATAAATAAATAAATAACCACGTCTAAAGCAAGAAAGAGAGCAGGATAATTTATGCGGGTTCTAGGCTAGTATACGACTCACTCTATAGGCTTACGTGAACCAAAAAAAGAAAAAGAAATGCCTGGCAGCTAGACGATCGGGAGCATCTTCGAGGCAATCTCGCCACCCCCTCTCCCCTCTAGGCGATCGAATGTCGCCTTTTTACGCATCTTTGCAATCAAGGGTGTCCGCTTGTGCCCAATGCGACTCTTTAATTCTACTCCCCGGCCGGCAAAGCGATTCGCCGCAGATCGGGTAACTGGGAGCTGTCGCGTGCCCCGGATGAGATACGAGTTCTCGACCCTCCATGGAGATTTTTGAGCGAACCTTTCTTTGCCCTCACCACCCTCTCCCTCTCTCTCTCACTCCTTTTTTTTTTTTTTGGTGACATATTCTTGGATTGCAGCGCGAAGTGACACAGACGGATACCATATATATAATAAGAAGCCAAACAAACACTGACACCATGGACAAGATAGGGGAAATTACTTGTGCCTAATAAATGAAATAAGGAAACGATAAATTAATGGAAATGAGATGAAAAAACGACTCGCCGCAGATGGGGAACGATCACACAACCTTCCGCATTTCGCGGAGGGTTGTGGGATCGTTCCCCGCTCATGCACCTGCGGCAAGTTGTTTTTTCATATCATTTCCATTAATTCATCGTTTCCTTATTTCATTTATTAAGCACAAGTAATTTCCCCTATGCTGTCCTTGGCGTCAGCGTTTGTTGGCTTCTTATGATATGTCTAATAAAAATTGGGCACCCTCGGTTAATCCCCTTTCTTCTCGTTTACAGATGGAGACTAGACAGACTAGCGCTCATCCTGTCTGCTATATAGTCTCTGTCTGGGTCACTTCGCCCTACAATCCAAGAAGAGGTATGTGCCCGAACAGACAACTTGTACCACGTGCCATTGGGTATGGCGTATGTGAACATTATTGGCCAATGCTCCAGAATAGATACTTGTGCCACTGGGTTGGTGCATGAATAACATAGCATAACACAAGTAGAAAGAGGTGATGAAGTCGCGACATCAAAAGCAGCCGAGTGTTGAGTAAGAAAGGGAAGGAAGAAAAATAACGAAAACAAATTGGACCAGACCGTGCATTGAGTGACTATGTAGCGTTGAGCTATGTAGAAGTGAGGGAGTAGAAGTGGACACACTAGAGAAGGTCCCCCTCCCCCTGAATAAATAAATAGAATATTAATGAAATGTCAATAATCGTTAAATACAGCCACTTTAGCGACTGCAGTGACGCAAGTTCTGGTGTCCGCCTCTGCCGTGAAGGTTGGCCATCAAAAAAAAAAAAAAAAGAATACAGAAGTCTATTTCGTTTGAATTTCGTTTTCCTTTTTTTTCCTTTTTGTAATGAATGATCGCGCATCGTAGCTGAAACATGCGTAGTAATTTCAGCTGTGGATGACAAATTTTCATGTTCGGTGGCTCAACGATTGAATCAAGGGCCACTGAGCTTTTGCGGCGCCTATAAGTTGCGAAACGATAACGCTTTCTTTAAATTTTATTTTTCAGAGTCACAGTCATCAAATTGGTACGCGGAGCTCCATCCCGCAGCATGTTGTTGTGTCATGGACCTCCACCACCGGAAGCCTACAATATACAAAAAAAAAAAAAAGATTTCGAGGTCAAAAATATCGTGCAGAAAATACGACATGTACATTACTCGTGAGTTTCCGAATAAAACGCGTACATTGAAGTCGACTCTTATTACGTTAATTGTTTTTTTTTCTTCAAGGCCACGACCTTCTTCGCGATGCGTATGCATCACCGTGCAATTCTGTTAATCCCGCCAAAGTTGTTTGCACTTGCCAGCGTACGCGATAGTGCGCCAGCGGCGAGGTCATTAATTATTATTATTATTATTATTATTATTATTATTGTTGTTGTTGTTATTGTTAAAGTGCCGGTTCTAAGAACCCATGTTCGAACTGCCCGTGTGACACCGGACGATCTTGTTGCGAATTGTTGAGCGATTCTAACAGTGACGCATCGTCCATAACGAGGGTCCGCTTTTCAATTAAGACGATATTAAGAACGCGTATGCACGATCGAGTCTAAATGTAGGAGGCCAATATAACATGCTCGGGGCACGAATACATGCGTACGCATGTACAAATGTAGTGTAACCTTAGAAAATGGAAATCGATAAATCGTAACTGCCGCGTAAACGTAACAACAGCCTCTAACTTGATTGTTCTTTTTTGCATTTGTGTAATGTAAAAAAAAAGAATCCCTCTTAATAGCAACCAACATTTTCGCAACTCCTTGCGAACGGATCTTCACATAACAAGCTCTAAAGTTCTTTCTTTTTTTTCACAGAACCAAGCTCTAAAGAACAGACAGAATTTCTCATACATGTTTTTTTTTTTTTACAACCCAGAAAAGGCATCATTAAAAAGCTGTGTCAAAGGCGCAAGCAGGCAAAAAAATATTGCATAAATATTTAACACATGGAACCTGCAGACCTGGGCAGCTTCTAGCACCGTCACTACAGCGCCGATATAGACGGCCAAAATAGGACAACCGAAATTTTGGACTCCCTTGCACCGAGCCGTTCGATAATTTGGACCCACCCTGCACGACCGCGTTTTATTCGGCCACTGACTGGAGCATTAATTATGTTTGTTTTTTTGTTTTGATGAATATATTGCCGGCATCTCCTCTAAAACCGAAACTATAGCGAAGCCTGGTCAATCCAGTATTTAGCCGTCGACCGTGCCAAAACCACGGGACAAAACTAGAGTGTACTAATTCTTGAACACTCTAGACAAAATGTAGCTGCTACATTCACTTCTTTATGCTTAACGTGTCTGACGGTGTTAAAAGGGTGTATGACGTACGGGTACGTGTCTTTCTTTTTAGACCATGCAGCATGCATCTTTTAAATGTCGTCTGTGTCAGCCTAAGTCATTAGGCTGGATTACTCAAAGAGGTGGCCACGTTACAAAATATAGCTGCTACGTTCACTTCTTTATGCTTAACGTGTTAAAAGGTTGTGTGACGTGCGGGCACGTGTCATTCTTTTTTAGACCATGCCGCATCTTTTAAACGTCGTCTGTGACAGCCTAATTATAGTCATTAGGCTGGATTACTCAAAGAGGCGTGCATTAATTAGCTGGGCGAGAAATTGAATTGCACAATTGGCTAATTAAGAGGCATTTACTAACTCATTGTATTTTAATTAATTACGTTATGGCACATATTTAAATTTACGAATTGTAGCCGGTGAGTTCATGCAAGACGTATCCATTTCGAACAAATTTTCGGTATGACGCTGCAGTTTCGAAATGTTCATTCCCGTAGCGGGAGACCAAATACATGGACGTTCCAGTTATTCTTGTACTTCGATGTATACAATGAGGGTTTGTTAAACAAGTAAGTGAAACAGTAGGGCATTCTAACCGCAAGTTTCGCGGTGCATGTCTCGAAACCACTGCAATCCTTCGAAGTCGGCACAAGCGGATACGCATCGCAAGCTCGCCTGCTACAATTCCTAACTTGCAATATATGCGGTAAATTTAAGTAAATGGCTAGAAAATATAGCACGGGTTGGAAATCCGAATGGTAAGCTATACGTAAACGTGTCCAGGCTGGGCAAATATTATGCCTGATATCAAATCCTGTGGGCTGTGAATTTTTCACGCTGACCGTACATTTACCAAACACTCGGCCCCAGTTCAAGAATGTATCAGTAGTGATTAAAAAAAAAAGAAAAAACTATATATTAGGAGCGACAGTAGTGGGCTTGATTTGACGGGAAGAAATTTGTGACGGTTGCTGTTGAACTTTACTTGGCACAACCGACAAAATTTCTTCCGCACGAAGCCTTGGTAACAAGGCTTCGTTGTTTGCTGCAATATTGTTGCAGCGAGTATACCGGGCAGAGAATAAATAAATAAATAAATAAATAAATAAATAAATAAATAAATAAATAAATAAATAAATCTACAATGTCGCACCGTGACCCGTACTGCGTTTGATAAATAATGGCAGAAATGTTCTTGTTCATCAACTGAGTGACTCGGTCGACACCACACTTTCTTGCGTGGTTGTTCACCACAGTTGTCGTCACCACCGTCTCTATACCGTCTGCAACAGTTGCAGACGGTAGAGCGATTCTGCGTAGCAGACGAATTCCTCTGGCATCTGAGATCGCGCGTGCAAAAGCCATGGGTGAGTGTCTTTTTCTTTCTCCGCATTTGCATGAGCGCGCGGACGGAATAGTAAAAGAGGAACGCGTTCTTACGTTTTCTTCTTTTTGTGCACTTTCTTTTTTTGTTACTTTTCCCAGCCGGTGCGGTCAGCGGAGGCCGAACGAGTCTCGTATTGCGGGCGCGCGCTCAGTCGCGGATATACAAGCCGAGCTGGAATGCGCGATTTCGCCGCGACCTGTACACCGCGGGTCGGTTACAGCGGAAACCGAGAGGTCTGCTGTCGACGCCGGGACAGTCGAAGCATTCCTACGCACCACGTGACACCTGTAGCTCTATCTTTCTCCTCTTTTATTGTATTTGTCGAAACAGGAAGGCACAGAGGAAGTGGCCAGAAGAAGAAGCGAGAAAGAACGCACAGGCAAGAGCCACACAACGTAGCAAACCTCCCGCGTCAGCCCCCCTGACGTCACCGCTGCTGCGCGGCGGTCTCGGCCCAGCCGCGCTGCCGCCGCGCGCGTTCCGGTTTTTTTATCGCCTGAAACACCGCGCCGTTCTCCTTCGAAGAATTTGGGAGGGGGTGGGAGGCGACTCACGGGGAGGATTTATAATCGTGCGATTAAGACCAGGTAGGGCAAGGGAGGAAGCACAAGCCGAAGAAAACGCGTATAATTATGCGCGACATGCGTTTACGGTGATGCGCGTGTAGAGACACTCAAATGTCTGCTAGCCGCTTAAAGAGCAGACGACAAAGAGAAAAAAGGCGGCCGCTTTAGCAGCAGAAGATGCGAACGCCTCGAGGCAGACGAAAAGAAGCGCCTGAGTGGTAGCCGTCGGTGCTTCCTTCGGTGATTTGTCACTGGTGTCGCGCAGAGATGGGCTCTTGCTGTCAAACGAAAACAACGGTTAGAGGTACACGCCCTGGAAGAACGGGTTATTACACAAGCGAAAACTCCTCGCTTTCATCGCTACGTCCGCCGTCTGGCCCCCGAGGGGCATGCGCGCCTTCTTTGCGCGCTTTGCCGAGAGTCGAGGTGGAACAAAGATGAAGCTTGTTAGCTTCTCCTTGACATATTCAAAGTGTTGGATGCATTAGATGCTTCTCTCCTTAGCGCGCACCGCGCTGTTGCGTCTCGGTTCGGATACCTTCCAGTGAGTCAGCGCACAACCGCAGTCTCGCAGCCGCGTTTTTTCCCGGGCCGGCGACACCGCGCGGCGCGCTGTCGGCGCCGGCGGCGTCTCTCGATTGGCCGATAGCGCAGCACGTGGATAGTGTCACGTGGGGCACACCACGTGACTTTAAGAGGTGGTTTGTTCGTCTGCTTGTGGCGTGCGTGCGTGCGTTTGTGCGCTGGCCGAGGAACTCCTCTCAGCGAGCCAGCAGCGGCGGCGGCGGTTGACTCGCTGTGCGTGTGTGAGTGAGTGTGTGTGCGCGCCGCCCGTGTGACAGCCGTGCTACTTTAGCGGTGCCGGGCATGTCACGTTGGTTTTGAACCCCCGCAACCGAGAAATCAGTAAGTGTGCGCGCTTGGTCCGGTGACGCGTCCCACCCGGCTGGATTTACATGTCGCCGGCCCGGGAGTGAAACGCACACCTCGCCCCCCCCCGACAAACACCGCCTTGCGGGAAGGCAGCGTCCGCTCTTTTAGCCGGTCTCCTGCCAGGCCAGCGGTAGCCAACATGGCGGACCCCGCCGAACTGGATGCGTTCAACAGTCCGGAGTTGAAGTACCTGGTCGTCGACAAGAGCGACGTGTACGACCCGACCAAGCAGGCGGAATGGACGGCCAAGAAGCTGATCTGGGTGCCGCACGAGTCGCAGGGATTCGTCGCCGCAAGCGTCAAGGGCGAGCGAGGCGACGAGCTCGAAGTCGAGGTGCTCGAGACGGGCAAGCGGTTTCTCGTCAGCAAGGACGACGTGCAAAAGATGAACCCGCCGAAGTTCAACAAGGTGGAGGACATGGCCGAGCTCACCTGCCTCAACGAGGCGTCCGTCCTGCACAACATCAAGGACCGCTACTATTCGGGCCTCATTTACGTGAGTTTCTCTTCCCGTCACCCTAAAAATCCTCGTCCACGCGAGCTCCTGTCGTGCACGGCAAAGCCGCGAGGTGCGGGCCTACTACGACGAGCGAAACAAACAAAACCGAAAAGAAAAGAACGAAATCAAGCGTAAAAGAAAAAAAACAAAAACAAAAATCGAGCGCCCCTTTTGTTGGGGGCGAACCGCCACACCTATCCGCCGCCGAGCCCTTCCCCGCAACCACCACTGCACAACCGTAGCTGCTCCCGCCGTTGTTAGGCCTAGTCGTTCGCGGTGACGACGGCGTCTGCTAAAAGGTTCGGGAAAAGAAAAGTTTTGACGCTGCCTAGCAGGACACCTTGCCCACGTCTTGCCCGCGCGTTGGGATGCTTGGGCACTTGTGTGATCGCCGATCAGCGCTAGCTGCGTGACAGGATGATGCCGGCTGTGTTTTTTTCGTCGATGAAAGCGTCTTCGTCGCGCGTGTCGTTCGTTGTACCGGCGTTTTGCTAGTTGGCGCACGCTGGGGTCGGCGGCAGTCGTTATTTTTTTTTTTTCTCCTCAGGACCGGAGGTGCCACTAGTTGCATGACATCCGCCGCCAGCCGCATATGCCCGCATTGCGATAATCTTTATTTTCCTTCTTTTCTTTTTTAACTTTACGTTCCTGCCTCCCTCGCCTCTTCCTTGCGCGCATTCTTTGGTGCGGCGAACCGCTTTTTCATGCTCGGTCGACATCGCGCCGTGATTCGCGTTCGAAAAAAACGTAGTGTAGTCTGCTTTTCATTTTTAGCGTCTGCCTTCTGCTGCTTTCGAAAGCGTTTATTGTGGTCGCGGTTTTCTTACTTTTGCCGCGATTTTGCGCTCACGTCCACTTCTCGACGCGTTCCAAGAACGTCTCTCCGAGTCGTTCTCGTGAGCCGAGCTTCAAACGGGTGCGTTTGAAAAACTGTTATCGAACGACACGCCACCACTTGATATCGCTGGAGCGCACTTTCATTTTCTTTGCTTCCGGCGGGTGGGTGGTAGTAAGGTTCGCGTGCTATTTTGCCAATAACGGTCGAGCTTGTTTCGCTTCATGCCCATTGCACACCTGTCAATCATTTTTGCTGCTGCTGCGTTCTGTCTCGACTTGATATTTTAGGATCCCCTTTGAAACAGCTAAAAAAGTACGCGCCTGTAATCTTACTGTCTCCTTTGCGCCGTTTCCCCCCCCCCCCCCCAAGTTTGTGATTCAGCAACTAGCGGAGCAAATTCGGAGCGTTATTGGTGACGTCAGATCTAATACCGGTGTCACAATGCGCACTTCTGATCGCGATCAAGCCCGATCCGGATCGAATTTCTCTGTCGTGATTGGCTCCTTTGCACAATATGCGCGAGAGAGTCAATCTTAGTCGAGAATTTCCATTTGAATCGGTCCCGATCGCGATCAGAAGTGCGCCGTGTGACACCCGCATAACTATCGTTCCTTTCAATGCGACCAGACGAAGCGGGCTTCTCTCAAGGAAAAGAAATTACTACTAGATGTTGTTCGAGGTTAATTTCTCTAATTGTGTTCAGTCGACGGCGGAATAGAGCATTGATTCGTGTTTTTTTTTTTAATTGCATCGGCCGCTGATGTTTGTTGAAGAGGCTTGTGGTTCGGAAAAAAAGGAAATAAGAGCGGCATAGAGCCGATGACTCACTCTCTGCTGGCATGGAAAGGGAACGGATCTCTCCATAGTCTGATGTCTCCCACATGTGCGTTTACAAGCGGCTTCGGTCGGCGTTTGTTGGCTTTGTGACCAGAGAGAGAGAGAAAAAAACAAACAAATAAAGCGTCATAAAAGCGAAACGGTTTGAGTCGATCAACCTTTCAGACTCGGTGCCATTGTGTGTGAACACTTGGTTTGTCGAAAAAGTGATACGGCGCGGCGTTCTTCTTTTGTCGCAGCAGTGGGCGCGGTTCTCTCGGCCCTGTCGATGTATGGGTGAACGCGACGTCGTGGTTTTATGTGATATAGTTTGATCTCTAAATTAGCAGACGTGAAAGAACGATAGGAGACACGAAGGATTATGAGAGTTATCGGGAGGAGGTTGGGGAGCTTGCCTCGAGGGAATCAGCGCTGAATAAATTGGAGCAACAAGCTGCGGTCGCCCGCCTCTGCTAACGGCACGCGAAGTGGATTGCGATAGCGTGGCATTCGCCAAATTCCATCCAGGCTGCCTAGAGGGCACATTTTGTTTTCGCTTTATTTATATAGCTTTTTTTTTTCCTTGCCGTATAGCTCACTTTATTTCGTTTTGCCGTGCTGTATATATATAATATATATAATACATTGCCATGTCTTAAACGCTATCTCTCCCTCGCGTGTCTTGGACGTAGCTCAAGTATTTCTTCCTGTATAACCTTCTTTCCCCGTAGTGCTTGTTATGGACCGCACGTTTAGTCAAGGTCTGGGACTGACAACGGTATATCCACTTCAGGCGCCGGCAAATTTAGTTTTAGTACATCTTTTTTTTTTGTTGCGTTGTCGCAGTATTGAAGTGCGTATTGCTGCGGAACGGATTTTAACATGTTCGATTCATCGGTGTGTTTTGGGAAGATTACGCAATGTGTACTCTGCGCGAGGACCCTCTGCGCCATACAAGAAAGCATCAACTGTTTCATGTCTAGCATACTTGGAAGGCACCCACCCACCCACTGGAAATATATCCTGGATGTAAAACATTCTGAAAAAGAATGAACCCGCTACATCATGACATACTGATCCGAACGCAAAAACCCAGACGTGTATACCCTCCGACTTGTTTTACTAAAGCACCTTACACTGCACAAGTGCAATTAGAAGTTTTGCCATGTGTGTGAGGCATTTTAAGTATTCTTTTTATTAGTGCTTTTGATGCGCCTGAATGGGATAACTCACTGTGCGAAAGGAAATGGCGACCGAGTTTGGTAGCAGACGACGGCTGTGCCGTCGTCTGCTTTGACGGGCAGACGGAGAGGTAATAATGGCGGTTTGTAATTGTGGAATGTAGTGACATACGTGCGCCACATGCGTTCGTGTGCTTAATGGTAAACGATTCGCCCTTTTTTATTTTAGATAAATATGAAAAGAAAGGAAAGAAAAAAAAAAGCCTTTAGATTCCATGTAGGTACACGAACCCTACGTGCAGGAAACGACTTTGTCCCAGCTGGGCACTGGAACGAGAACTTTTGTTGTTTACGTTTTTTGTTTTTGTACAGGCTACAGTGAATGTTGCTCAGATAGGATGGTTGTCGTTGCTTATCAAAAAAAAAAAAAAAAAACACCCGGGAGGAGGAGGAGATAAACGGACGACATTTCATGGAGAGACAGATCTCCGTCCTCAAAATGCGGCGTGGTGGTCTTTCGCTCATGGCCGCGTGGTGTCGCTAATTAACGCCCTCGTGTGTGTCGTGGGGGCCTTCGTACGGGGGCGGGGCAATTGAGCGTTTCGGCCGACGCGTGATTGCGGTCGTGCAGGGGGCATTAGAAGCCGCGTCGAAAGTGTGCGTGCGCATATGCGCCGGGCTTTAATTAAAATCGCCCGTGTGAGGTAGTCGCGAGGATACATTGTCGCATACTTCGTTAGCGGATCGCAGGGCTAGCCAGGTCATAGGTTCGCGGTATGTATGTATGTATGTATGCATGTGTGTGTGTGTGTGTGTGTGTGTGTGTGTGTGTGTGTGTGTGTGTGTGTGTGTGTGTGTGTGTGTGTGTGTGTGTGTGTGTGTGTGTGTGTGTGTGTGTGTGTGATCGTTTCTTTACCCTTGAAAGGCCGCGCTGGGGTATTATGTAAGGGGGGTACGGTATGGTATGAAGAACTTCATTTAGGTCGTGAGGAATACATTCGTTTTCTTTTTTGGCAAAATTAGAAGCACGGGACGGTACAGGCAAAAAGTGAGAAGTGTGAAAGTAAACATACAGAGCCAAAGAGAATAATAATGAACAACACATTATGTAAATGTATTATTATTGCACAGTAACACGCGTCACAAGTAGTGCATCATGACAACAACTATAATTCACAAATTTAACATAATTTCAGTCTTATTAAAAAATATTGCACATTAGTACCTGTAATAATTTTTTTATTGTGTGTGTGTGTGTGTGTATATATATATATATATATATATATATATTTATATATACGCACGCAGGAAAAAAGAAGTCTTCCAAAAAGTTCGTCGTCTCTTTCCTGCGTATGTTACGTCGGGTCCTGCGTGCTGAACTTTGAAGAAAACCCCTATATATATATATATATATATATATATATATATATATATATATATATATATATATATATATATATATATATATATATATATATATATATAGTGTCTGCATGTGTGTGTGCATCTGACCTCGGGAACTGGGTTCACAACCAATGGTCGCACCAACTTGAGTCGCCGGGTAGTGTGACAACAGGGTATTTGGCGCCCCTTCAGTGAACCTCTTTGACGACGCCAACTTGGGTCCACGGCAGTACGTGTCAATGGGTACACGTGTCGGTTTTCGTGATAATCGCGAAACATATCGGTCGCCGATTACGCGCCCGCCGCAACATAGATTGCTAGTCGCTTTAACGTCGCCCATCGTCTCCGAAGGATGAATGCGCCGCCAATTTTTTTCTTCTTCCTTTTATTTTAAATGCGATGATGTCTTTGATTGTCTTTTTGACTTCATATACTATTCGCTGTGTCCGTAGGTATCTTAACTTCTTTCTTACCAGCTCGGGTGACTGGTTATGTGCCACTTGGCATGTTCAGACAGGCAACTTGTGTCGTTGGGTACGTGGCGTATACGTGAACATTCTTGGATAATCCTCCAGAATGGGTATGTGCCAATGAGTATGTAGGTGCCCGAATAGACAGGTAAATGTCATGCTACAGGGAAATGAGAAAGCCGGCATCAAAAGCAACCGAGTGTGGAGAAGAAAGTGGACAGTATCGAAGCGCAGGGTACGTTGAGCGAGGAGGGTTGAGCTATATAGAAGTGAAAGAAAGATGTTGGTAAGAATAATTAAAGAATTCGGCTATGTACAGAAGTGGATAACTTGGCGATAGGGTGTGGCTGCGTTGCCTCGGTGCTAAGCGCTGTGAACGTCTACAGTCATTTGCGAGGTGGGTTTCTGCCCGATTTTTAATGCGAAAGCATTAAATGTCCCATCAGGCTTTAAAGCTGGAATTGTCCGCAGTGCGAGTGGTTACAAAAAAAAAAAAAAGCATCAGTGACGTCATTAGCGTCTTGTATGACGGCAGTAGTAGCACAGAATTAAAGTTTGAAAAAGGTTAGATAAAGTGAGGTGACTTAAGGTGGAGTAAAGTGAATGAGAGTGAATTAAGGTGGATTTAGGTTGGCACACATTTTAGAGCAAACTCGATTAAGGAGGATTAAGCGTGGTATAAGTTAGAGCAAGGTGGATTAAGCTATAGGGTTGTCAAGGACACGTGACAATGTATGACGGCGTCGCGTATCACGGACGTATAACCGTGATTTCGCATTCAAATCACGTGAGGATACTTAATCGACTGTCAGTTTTTCTTATTTTGTTCTTTGGCATCTTTGGCGGGAGTTTTGTTGCGTCATCATTAGGTGTCCGTGCCTACGGTCCGACGAAAAAACCCACGCGAGGTGGTACTGTTCATTGAGATGCTGAGTTACACGTCGGTATATAGCGTACAGCACGCCTTGTATGCGCCCCCGCCCCACTTCTCGATTTCGAAAGTTTTTTTTTTTCCTTCCGTTCGAGAGACTCCTCCACCCACGCGCCGTTAGTAGTCTGCGACATGCGTTGTGAGATCGAAAGGCGCCGTAAAAAAAAAAAAAGAAAAGAAAAAAAAATCAAATACAGATATTAAACGACGTGACGGCTCTCCGAGCGGGGTTGGCACGGCACTTCCTTGTGGGCGGGCTACACAGGTAGCCGACTCGTTTTTTTTTTCTTTTTTTTGGCAGACGACGGAGGGGGCTATACAGCCGCGTTTTGATTTGCTCGCCTCACTTGGCGATATCCTTTGTCGCAGACGCATATTCTGCGATATGGAATTGCCGGTTGGTTGGTTAGTGATTTCTGGCGCAGCAGGCAACGTCTGATTGTTTAATGCGCTGCCACGACCGCGCATGCGTGGTCGCTCGCGACGTGGAGGCAACTTGGCGCATGTCGGCCGGGCTGCCCCGGCTCGATATTCTTTTAAACGCCAGTCTGCATGTTCGTAGAACAGTATGTACGGAAGATTAATATGCAGAATGCTAAGATAATGTTCAGTAGTCTGGCAAGGGAAAAAGAGTTCAAGGTCTCCAGTCAGCCTGTGGAGTCTGCGAATGAGTGTACCTTTACCTAGGTCAATTACTCCCAGGGGACCCTGATCCCGAGAAGCAAATTTACGGAAGAATAAAAGAATGGTTAGGAGTGCGTACGGCAGGCATTGCCAGATCCTGACTGGGAGCTTAACATTATCATTAAAAAGCAAGATGTACGATCAGTGCATTCTACCGGTGCTGACATATGGGGCAGAAACTTGGAGACTGACAAAGAAGCTCGAAAACAAGTTAAGGTCCGCGCACAAAGAGCGATGGAACGAAAAATGTTAGGCGTAACGCTAGGAGGCAGGAAGAGAGCGGTGTGGATCAGAGAGCAAACGGGGATAGCCCATATTCTAATCGACATTAAGAGAGAAATGAAGCTGGGCAGGTCATGTAATGCGTAGGTCAGATAACCGGTGGACCATTAGAGTTACAGAACGGGTGCCAAGAGAAGGGAAGCGCAGTCGAGGACGGGAGAAAACTAGGTGGAGCGATGAAATTAGGAAATTCGCAGGCGCAAGTTGGAATCGGATGCCGCAGGACAGGGGTAATTTAAGATCGCAGGGAGAGGCCTTCGTCCTGGGCGATGGACATAAAGATAGGCCGATGATGATGATGATGGTGATGTATGGAATGTTCCGGTACAATATTCCCCGCCAAATGGAGCTGAGTCAGCGTCGTTACTTCGCTTATATATCGTGGATTACCCCTGGTGTCGTCTACTAGCCAACCGTGGGTGTACAACGTTAGTTATTGCTGGTTATTGCGGTTCCGTTATCGCGGTACTCGTAATGACTTCTCACCCCCCCCCCCCCCTTCCGCTTTTTATTTTTTTCTTCCACGATGAACTGCAGCGTTTGGCATACGGCTACCGCGTCTGCGTTGTAATTCCGTCTTTGTCAGGTGTCCAGATCGCGCTACGTCTTTCTTTTTTTTTTTTTTTTTTTTTGTCTCCTGTTCAGCTGGCAAGATATTTTCAGTTTTACCGCTGACCAGCGCTTTCGTCGTGTACTTCTCGTGTACTTAGATTCAGGTGTATGTTAAAAGACCCCCCCCCCCACTCACCCACCCACCGTTCACACCTAATTGCCTCACGTACGGCGTGCCTCACAACCAAATCCTAGGATTGGCGCGTGAAAGCCTCAGATTATGTATTTCTTTCCTTTCAGCTGGTTACACAAATTATCCGGTGCGGCTCCCCCCCCCTTACCCCCCTCTCCTTGTTACCGCGTTCCTAATAAGCCACTGCGCACTATCGCAAACGATAAACCTCATAACTGGGGGGGGGGGGGGGGGGGAGGGCGAGGAAAAGGGGGCAAATATACTCGGAAGGCGACGCTTTCGTTGCCATTGTTCTCCTGCGGCCGCGTCGTGCGGTGTCGTTTCGCCGATAAAATGTGCCTTCCTCTCTGCCGACCGACGTGGCCGTCGTATCTCTCCGCGCGTACTGACGCCCGACTGCCCCCGTTTTAGCATACGTGCGGGCTGGAGGGAGACAATGTAAAGCTCGCGCGAAGGAATGGAAAGGGGCATCCCCGTTTAAGGCCGCCTATCTTATCCCCCGACCATGGCCTTGCACCTTCTCTTTCTCCCTTTTTCCCCTTCTTTCTTTTTCTTTTTTTTTATGTGCGGGTGTGTGACGGCGCGCGAACAATGAATACTACGTAACCGGGACGTATCGCGGGAAGCGCTTTGGCTGCTGCGGGGCTGAGGTTGGAAGGCAAAAAAGCACGTGCATTGCGCTTTTTTTACGTCGAAGATATATAATATGCGCTTTCTCTCTCTCTCTCTCTCTCTGTCTTGCTTGGTGGGGTGGCAAAGCGATTATGGCGGAGAAACTGCGGCCAGTGGATCGCTGGGCTCTGACGTTCTCCGGATATACTGAGCGCGGGGTCGCCGGTTCGACTCCCGATCGCGGGCGGTTGCCGTATATATATATATATATATATATATATATATATATATATATATATATATATATATATATATATATATCGATGGCGGGCGCAGAATCGGAGGCGTCTGTGTTTCTTCTTGTCCTGGTCTTTGCTCGAGCTTAATACTTATTACACGCAGTTCTAAGGGACAGAAAGGAGAAAAATAAAAATAGAATGCTCGTGCCCAGTGCTTTTAAGTGTATGTCGTAAGGAAGCTCAAGAGTGGAGGTGTGTGGCCTCCGAGATCGGCCGGGATGATCTCGGAGGCCGTTGGTGGTCACAGTTGGTCCCTAGACACGCCCACTTGCCCGCAGCGGCGTTCTCGGGTGTTCTCGCGCGACTACCGCGATCCTTTTGAGGGCGTCAAAGCCACTCCATCCGCGCGGTCAAACCAACGCAAAAGTCTGCAGCTTCTTCTTTTCCGCTATCGACGCCTGTCGTCATTTGCATTTACTAAGAGAAAAAAAAGAATGCCTGTCCAGCACGCCCGCGAGGCGGCGGCGAGGCAAGCCCTCGACGTCCCTTCATGGGAGGCTTAGGCCCGGCCATCATGAAGTGCTGGTTGTGCAATAAAAATTAATTCCTCCTCCTCGCAGTGGCGGATATAACCAGCTATGCCGTTCCGCTGCGGTGCACTAGGTCGAGCGTTCGAGTCCCGACCCCGCCGGCTACATTTTGATGGGTTGGGCGAGTGGTCACGCGTTAACTACGATGTCTCATCTTTGAGACCTCGATTGACCAATTAATTAAATAAATAAATAAGTAAATAAATAAATAAATAAATATTTTCTGCAGCGGTGCTGTAAGGATGTTACGTGCAGTGATGGGTATCAGCGCGTCCATCGCAATTTTGTTGTCGCTATAGCGGCAAAGAAAAAAAAATGTTGGCCGCATCGTGGCTGAGAATAACGGATGAAAAAAAAAAAAAAAAATGTGCCCCGCAGAGAGGGCAGCGTGTGAAGCACAGATAATCGAGGTGCGATACGGAGATATGTGCGCGGTAATTAGAGCACTTGCATACTCGTTGTGACAGAGCGCACGATATACGCGACTCCCGGTGAGACGACCAAAGTGTTGCCCCTCTGCGGCGACGCGATATTATGGGCTCTGCCTGGTGAATGAACGCGTCCAGCCTAATTTCATGTTCACCGCGCAAGATGAAAGTCCCTGTTAGCGATCTCCAAAGCGACACATTGTCGCGCAGAAAGGTGAAAAAACAAAAAGCAAAAACGAGATGACAGGCGAGTGCTAACTATACCAACCAACGGCAGTCGTCTCGTTTATTCTCTGTTTTTTTTTTTTTTGCTGTTTTCTTATGCACTACAATTCGTCATACCTTGAAACCAACAAGCCCAAACAGCCACAATTTTGCGACAAGCCCCCCCTACCGCCTCCGTCTTGAACCAGCTGACCCCACCGTACGGCTGCAGATTTCGCAATTTCATCACACCGCCTGCCGTCTCCGACTTGGCTTCCCTGCCCTTGGGCAACCAATCCGTAACTCTTAAATAGGCCGCAGGATTCGTCCCCCAAGCAATACGTGAGCTGCCCAACCCTATTTCTCTTGCCAATCTCAACGAGAGCGTCTGCGACACTCTAAAATAATTCACACCCTTAAAGGTTAAAATGTGTAAATCTGTCCATAACCTCGCACCCTTACACCAACCAGAGCGCCGGCTGTATACCTCCCTTCGCCCTCTAATTCACACCGTCGCTCTTTGCGCGCGGTCCATATAGTATATCTTCTCCAACTTCCTCATTAACCTCCAAGTTTCTTTCCCTTTAGGTTGACACCGTTAGAACGCAATTATTGCTCAGTTTTTTTTTTTTTTTTTTTATAAGCAGAACGCGGTGTATAGCTGGCGATCGTGACTCGGGTGTCTCGATCTGGCGTACGTCCGCTCCAATCCATGTTTTTTGTGTTCCAGAAATTTCCGTCTCACGATCTGGGTCTCCGTGTGACTAATTCGGCACACTGCGAAGAACACTTCACTGTATTGCCGTGGGCGCGTCCAGTGACTACGTGCGCGTTGTGTGCGGTCTGAAACATCTCTCTCTCTCAACCGATGCGTCAGAACGCGCTGATGCGTTTTTGAAGCCGTCGGCGTCTTTCAGCGAGGCAAAAGGGATGAGGCGATCACTTCTTCAACCTGTACGACACTCGGCGCCTAGCCAAGATCGCTGGAGAGTGTCTCTCCTGGATGTGTCAGTGATAAGGCAGCGCGCTTCGTTATCTCCTCGCGGTCGCTGAATGCGGGAAGGGGGGGGGGGGGGGGGTTGCCCCCGGTCAATTGCTTAAGTGATATGCTTGTACGAGGAACGCGAGCTGTTTGTTCATCGACCCGTATACTCGATTGCATCCCCGTTCTGACACTTCTTGACCCCACCCCTCTCTCTCCCTCTTAAGGGATACTGCCAAAGAAGACCAGTATTTGTCTTGGGAATCAGCCGTCTACGAGCTTTTTCAGGCTGTGTTCTGTAATACTCGTCGCATACTGCAGTTTCATAGACAGCTTAAGCCGACAACGGTCATCTTGAGTCTCGTTCCAGTTCTGACAAAGCCGTTAAAAAAAAAAAAAAAAGTTTTCGCGAGAACATCGAAGTAAACGAAAGAAAAAAGAGAAAAAGATGGAGGTTACTTTGCTGACCAAACAAGATGGCGGCTTAGTATATAGAATGTTCGAAAACACGACGGAAACGTCGCCTGTGCACAAGAAAACGTATTCACGCTTATGCGCCAAATGTAAGCTACGTTGTGTGTGTGTGTGTGTGTGTGTGTGTGTGTGTGTGTGTGTGTGTGTGTGTGTGTGTTCATAGGCTGGCTCGCATTACAGCGACGATGTGTGTGCGTCCTGGCTTTCTTGTTTTCTTGTCGAGGCCAGGTTGGCGTCAGGTCGGCGAGACGTCTTCCGAATACGTTCCGTCGACTTGGGCTCGAAGCACGTCTTCTTGGCAGTTGAAGTATGTAGACCGCCTTTTACAAAGGCCGGCCACAATCGCTTGCAACGCACCGTCAATCGGTCACTCCGTCCACACTCAAGATTACGCGCTGCAGACACGACGTCCTCTTCTCGAGTACTCGAGTACGACACGCGTGACTCGTGTGGCTGGTATGCGTGCGTGTGCAGACCAGTCGGGTTTTAAGAGAGAACGCCGGACGTGACGTCACCGCGGATTCCATCTCGGCTTTTGAGGTTTGCGGGCACCGCGACGGATCGATCTATAGTCAGAGGAAGCGGTCGCGAACGTATATCCGTCTGTTACTATTATATATATACGCGAGCTGATCGAGCCGACGCCGCTGCGTTTCGTAAACAGCGTGCCGTCTGTCGGTCGTCTGCGTCGAGAGGAGGAAAGAGGCGTCATCGGTCGGGAATTGGCGTGATAGAAATACATAACGGTGCGGGATGTTGTAGTATATCCGTAATGCAGGATGTATACGATGTGCACCGCGCCGAGCCTTATAGGGGAAGATAGCGCAACTGATTCGCGTTCAGTTTGTGCGAGAGTGATTCTGTACGTCTGCGTCATCTCACATTAGTCTGTACCCACGAAACCGTCTGACTGTCGAAGTGACACTAAAGGCGAATGCGAAGTCGACGTAAAGTGTTTAAATAGCATTCCAGAAACCTCGCAGCGCTTGCTTAGTTCACGAGAAAATTTCACCTGAAGGGTTCCGAATGCCTTCATTGCAATTCAAATCTCCCGCTACGCAAGCGGGGAGTGGTGACGTTGCACACGCCATCACCGCCATTTGCTGCCGTCGGTTAGTAAGATGGCGCCCGACAGACGACAGTGCGTTTTCCTTCTTTACTTCTTTCTTTCTACCGAGCCAGGGCAGACCGGTGGATTCGCCGCTGCAACTGCGTTTGTTCAAGTGGCGTGGACCGTTCGGACATCCCGCGACTTCACATGTGCGTGGAAATATCTGCTACTTGCACTTTGTGGGAGTTTCGCACGCCAGAAAAACCAGCGCAGCACTACGCTATAACGAAACTACTGAAACGCGAAAGCGCGGGCGGCGCAGAGTCGAGCGCAAACGCAACCTTTCGACCGCTGGCGTCGTTGTCAAGGGTAATGTCAATGAAGTTCTCTTTCTAAAGATGAAATAGAACTGGACAAATAGCATTTTCTTTCCGGTTATAATGCAATAGAATGATGTTTCTGTAAAGAAGTGGTTCAGTACTAGTGGCTGAATTTAAATGAGTGCTTTCGTCATCGGCTAAGTACTCGAATGTCCGGGGGGAGTCTCTAATCGTGTCCTGAATTTACCTCAATTTCTCGCTTACTAAGGCTCCGACGTAATATGTCTGCGGAAACCCGCAACGTGGAGAGAAGTAATTTTCCCTTCATTAATTACTACATTATACACTACTATTATATACACGACACTATTAAGTTTGTGGATAAATCCGTGAACGATTGGCATCGCTTACACGAGCCGTCACTTGTATACCTCAGCAATACTTCTTTTTGGGCGAGTTTGTTCATCTTGAAACATGTGGGTAACGGCGCAAACAGACGACCACAAGAAGGGAGACACGTACGCACTTGTGTGTACGTGTCTCGCTTCTTGTGGTCGTCTGTTTTAGCCGTTACCCTTACGTGCTTCACTTGTACCCACCGGGTTGCAATGGTACGAACTGAGCACCTGCTGGTGGGCGCCTACGTGGTTCTCCCGTGTCATCTTCCTTCGTCCGTCGTTTTATTTCGCGCCTTCGTTGTAATTAATAATGGTACGAAGACAAAATGTCCCGTTCTCGAAGTGCTCCGCTCCTGCGTCATGCAACGGCCGTGCTTGCCGTCTGCTTTCGACGACGAGGACGTTCCCTGGGTCAAAAACAGTTCGCAAAAGTGTGTTAAAAAAAAAATGGCGCGAAAACGAGAAGTGATTCAACCTGAAGATCGTCTGCACGAACCGCGATGGCCCGTTCGCAACAATATTTGATGTGTCACTGCCCTCCGCAACATCTGCATTGAAACGGGTCTGCACGATCACACGCAATTCCAATCCCCACATTATGCCGCGTGACAACCCTGGAAAAAAAAAAAAGGAACGCTTTTGCTTATGTCAGCCGATCTGACTGAGCAACCGATGTATAGCAGCCTGATCTGATTACGTTCCAATCCATTTCTCCATACATCCATTTCTTTTCCACTTTGACACTTCTAATGCTGACGCATTAAAAAATCATTCGACAGCGTATCTCCGGACAGGCTGCAAGTCCGCGGATTCTCTGACACAAATGAACGCGTGTATCTAGATATTCGCCAGTTGCTTGCCGCAGGAGTGCACGCAACTACTACATAATGCATCGCGCCGTGTGCATTCGTGGTGCGGGCCGCAAATTCTGGAACGTGCGCAACTCGAGGTCGGAGGGGGGGGGGGGAAGGGCAATGTGTCACTGTCCCGTCCCTTTCGCGCGCGACGCCTACGCGCGGGGGAATGTTTGATGACCGAGTGGCATTGCAGAAGACGCGGTATACATACGCTAAAATAAGCACCGCCTCAAGGCGCTCGCGGTTATTCGTCTTGCCTTAACTGCACCTGCCCGGTGGCTGTTCGCGGAGTAAGATCTAAAGATATGTGTGCTTGCGCAGCAAACTGGCTGCCGTGGGCTAGGTAGGTGGCTACGATTCTCGTGCTGTGACGATATAACGCGAGACTCGGACACCGGTGATCGTCTGCTCGCTCATATAGTAGCGAACAGACGACAGGTGTCGCCCTTGCAGGAACTCTTTGGTGTCTGTTGCGCTGTCGAAGTCGTAGCCTGTATAGTAATAGTAGTGTGTGAGGGTCTATGTCGGATTATACGTTTGAGTTTATTACTTAACCTCGCTAAAGGGAACTCTGGCGCTGCGATGGTCCAGCTACTATACGGGAATGAGTGGCGGTGCGTGAATTTGTCTGTTTTTTCTTTGTGCGTTTGTTAGGCTTTATATGCGGCCTTTGTTGGCCGAAATTTCCAAGAAATTTTATTGACCTACAAGGTCATTTAGTCTCTGCGCACACGCATAATGCGTTGCGAATTGTCGCATTTATGACGCATCGTTTCGTCGAAGCTGATCAATTTTGCCACTCGTGTCACAAATCCGTATTTGAAGCCGGAAGGACGAAAGCCCCGCGCCCGGTTGGGCGCTCTCGAGCACCCACGCGGACCCTGCCCGAAAAACGAACTCTTGCAGGAAGTCTTGTAGAAGGGAACTCTTGTAGGGGAAGCTCTGTGGCTCGTTCATATTACCTCCGAGATCGGGCGGTGCGCACGGGTTGTCGCCGCGCGCGCGTCTTCGGATCTCGGAGGCCACGCCTCTGTGTACTGCGCGCGCGCGCAACTGTGCACAGCGATGCGCATCGTCTGTTTGCCACTTTGTATTGGCGAGCACGCCCGCACGCACGCAAACTGACGTCTGCTCGTTATAAAACGGGAGCTGCGGTCTCGCCGCAGCCTTCTTTTGTGTCCGTGCTCGCGCGAGCACGCCCGCGTTTTGTGTACACACGTACGCGTGCGGTATGTCGCACCCGTCGCCGTCGCAGCGTCTGGCGTGCTGCTCGTGCCGCCTCGTTTCCGGCCTGATCGAGACGCGACGCGCTCTTCTAGTTTTTTTTGACGCAAAGCAGATGACGCCGTGCCCCCTTTCCTCGCGTCGAGAAGCGTCGGCGATACGCTGCTACCAATTCGCGAGCGAGCGTGCGTATAAGCGAGCAAGCAAACAGGCTCGCGTGAACGCACGCGCTCTGTATAGCCGTAGCGTATTATATACGCGCTCTCCGTCTGACGGGTCAAGGCTGCGGATTCGGACGGCCGAGCTGCTGCTGCTGCTGCTGCTGCTGCTGCTGTTTCGGGGCCCGGCCGTGCAGTGGTTGCGCTACGAGACCTTCACCGACAAAATAACGGGGCTCCCCTCTTTATAGCTGTGTGGCCTTCTGATTTTGAACGCCGTCGGGTCCGTTTGTGGGCCCCCCCTTCTCTTCTACTAGAGGCGAAGAAATTACTATAGAGGGACTTCTGGCACTACGGCGTACGCGGGAGCTGCGAACGGGGTGGTTTAGCCTGCCTGGAGATGATCGGTACACACCGCGTACCGGTCATCGTTGCCAGGTGGCCGTTGTTGTTGGACACGGTACATTGATTTGCCTAATCTTCGTCCTTCTGGCTTCTGGCGGTTTTTTGTTCCTTCGCGAATTGCGGAGAACGCGAATGCTGAGAAACGCTTTGGCGTTCCAGTTACATTTCTGTGCTTCTGGGCGTCAGACGACGTTTTTGTTCAGAAAGTAACTCGAACGCCAGTGCATTTCTCCGCAAAGTTCGGGAACTGATATCTCGAAACTGACGTCATCCTGAGAATTCTTTCCAAGTGGGATCCGCCTTGCGGACTCCACGATTAGCATTTGAAAATTGCAATAAGGGCCAAAAGCAATTAGTTAGAAACTTAATTGGTGACTTTTCGTTAATTAATCGGTTATGCATTCAATTTTTTGTGCAAGTAAAGTCCGCCTCTTCGAGTAGACCAGCTCATGAACTAGAATTGTGCCATCGTCCGCAGGTAACCTGTAAAAATTTTTGAGTGTTCGCTGAAACACCCGGGATATAAGTTCGGCATTACAGGTTTAAACAATCATTACGTTCGCTTTTCCTGTCGAGCTCTCCGGTATACAGTGAACAGGAACGACTCGCCCAGGTTAGGCCGCTCATCGCGCGTGAGGTCATAAAGGTGGTCGTTAACTATATATATAAAAAAAAAAACTGCTATTAAGCAACCTTGGTTTCGCGTAGTTACCGGTTTCGACCGCACGCGGGACGGACACTTCGCAAGCGTCGCGGGCCAGCGAAACTGGGACACCGCCGTCGACGCCGCGATGGGTTTAGTCATTGCCTCATTCGTTCGATAACGTTTCCCCGTCATCAGAGAGCCAGTCACTCGCCGTAGTTCTTCCCTGTCGTGGTTCCTGTGTCATTCAACGCTTACGCGCAGCACAGGACCGGGTACTCTGGCGAAGCGGGTTTTCCCCTTCCCCCGTGACGCGTCCGACGGGGCCTCCGAGATCCCGATCTCGGAGGCTATACGTCCGACGGCGCCGAGTGTAGCGTTTGCAACGCAAAAACACGCGCAAGCAACGGGGAAAAGAAATGACAAAAAAAAAACTTCTTTAAGCGCGCAACCAGACGAGGACGGTGAAAGACGGGAGACACAATCGTCAGCGTCTGGCTGTGCGCTTAAAAGTTTTTAGTCATGTCTTACCGACACGCCCAAACAGTCACATTAGGAAGAAGAAAGCGATGTTTCCCTTCTCAATACCATGTTCAGTCGTAATCAGTGTGAAAGGGAACAGCGAATACATGTATTTTTTTTTTTTAACGACGATAATTCGTGAGGCGCGTGGGTTCAAGTATGGTAACGATAAGCTTTCCTGTTGAACACTTGTGGCTTTCTTCGGAGCATGGGCTCCGAGATCGGTCGCCGCGCGCTGGCTCAACCCGCGCCACCCGGTGGCAGTGATGGTGGCTAGAAAGAAGCCTTACGACGACGTTCAAAGATTTGCCTAAACTTCGTTCTTCAGGCTTCTCAAAAAAAGGCTTTGAGAGTTTACAACTCGGTCAGTTTCAGCGAGTTATGGCGTCATGGATTTCCCTGCTGTGCTTATAAAAAGGTGGACCAGTGCTCGGCGATATCGAAATACGAGTCGAAGTAGCTTCGCAGTTCTTCGAATCGGCGCGGAAACCGACGGCGACGCAACAAGGAACGGAGTCGGGACACGGGACGATCAAGAACCGTACCATACATCGATGCATGCAAGAATGCACAAATTTCAACTCGCCCGGCTTCTCATATTACTGTAACTTTACAAGCACATTCATTTTTTTTTTTTTTTTTTTGAAGCAACAAGCACTAAGATTAGACAAATCCACGTACGCATCGATAATTCCCACGATAGCTGAACGATCGCCACTTCGGAAACGTCTGGCGAGCTTCTTGTCAGAAACTCCAAACGGCACCGAGCTTTACTTGGATAGTGGTAACTCGGCGTAACCGACGTTACGTGTTGTCCCCTATTCGATGGCCACGCCGGTGAAACTTGCTTGTCCCACTTAGGCCTCGAAGCGGCCGCAGCCCCGTCCGGGTCGATGAATGAGCAGTGGACGCGGTCACGGATTCATTGTTTGTGGATATGCACGACGGCGCGCCTTGCATGGTCGTCGTCGTCGTGTCGTTTCGGGTGACTCACCGCAGATGCCGTCAGCGCGTTTCACGCGGCAGTTTCTTTTTCTTTTTTTTTTTTTGCTGGGTTTCCTACCCCCACCCCCACCCCCATATACACCCTCTCTCCGTAAAACACACACCGTGGCAGCCAGTGTGGACCTGTGCGAAGCGGCTGTCTTGTCTCTAGCTTCGAGCCCGGTCCTAATGTGGGTCGCCGCGAGCGACTTGTTTGACAGAACATGGCGAGCAGCTGCTGTCAAAGCGGCGCTCCCAGCTGCAGGCGCTGCTGGGACGACGCGTTTTTTAAGTCCGTCGTCGTGATTTTTCTAACTCGCAGAACCCCTCCCCCCGCCCCCCTCCCGACTCGACGCCCCCGTTTCGTTTTGTCTCTCCTCGAAGGAGAGTCTCGGTTGACTCGATCTGCTCGGCGTGTGTATTGCCGTCCACACGCCATGTTTATTGCCGCTTTCCTCGATTGTGGTGTGCGTGCGCGCGTGTGTGTGTGGACTTGGACCGCATTGGCATACTTGACGCACATGTTCGACTTGTTTAGTGTTTCCTTTGATCGACCGGCGTAGTGAGATTGCAGAAAGACTTGGCGATTGACTGACTGGTGATTGATCGATCTGGTTAGCTGACTGGTTGATTGACTGACTGGTTAGCTGACTAGTTCATTGACCGACTGGTTGGCTGACTGGTTGAGTGGTTGGCTGATCGACTTCTGACTGAGCGGTTCACTGACTGATTGTTTGATTGTCCGGTCGGCTGATTGATTAATTGACTGACTGGTTGATTAAAAGATTTAGCGCTGTCTAACCGCAGATGAACGCTGAAAGTGCAAATAAAGCGAATTTAAACAAATTTGGTAGGAATTTGCAATGAAGACTAAGATTTAGAAAAAAAGATTGGGCTACTGAGCAGCACGAACCGTTGGCAGAAATGTGAGTCTGAATTTAAAGGCATTCAGATTATCTGCTTTTAACGTGTTTGAACACCGATTGCTAAAAATCAGAAGAATACCGATTGAAATAATCAGAAGAATAAGAATGGGCTTGGGTGCGTTTGGCAGGCATTCTCAGGTCATGGACAGCAGGTTGCCATTATCCCTCAAGAGAAAAGAGTATAACAGCTATGTCTTACCAGTACTCACCTACGGGGCAGAAACCTGGAGGCTTACGAAAAGGCTTCTACTTAAATTGAGGACGACGCAACGAGCTATGGAAAGAAGAATGATAGGTGTAACGTTAAGGGATAAGAAAAGAGCGGATTGGGTGAGGGCACAAACTCGAGTTAATGACATCTTAGTTGAAGTCAAGTAAAAGAAATGGGCATGGGCAGGACTTCTAATGACGATCGAAGATAACCGATGGTCATTGAGGGTTACGGACTGGATTCCAAGGGAAGGGAAACGTAGCAGGGGGTGGCAGAAAGTTGGGTGGGCGGATGAGGTTAAGAAGTTTGCAGGGACAACATGGCCACAATTAGTACATGACCGGGGTAATTGGAGAAGTATGGGAGAGGCCCTTGCCCTGCAGTGGGTGTAACGAGGCTGATGATGATGATGTTATATTACGTCAGGTTTTCACCGCCTGAATTGTCCAGTTACTTCAAACATGTTGCTATAGACTTGAGCATAAAGAAAAACCTGTTTTAACAGGGACTGCTCAAGAATGGGCACTTCCTCGTAACTGTGCCAATTGTGGTGAGCATACTTCACGGTTCATTATGCCTGCTCGAATGAATACTGCCCAATTAAAGTCAGTCTGCTAGAATTAGTACTTACCTAGTTCAAGAAGCACTTTGTAAGTGTTAGTGTGCAGATTGTTGAGCCTTGTAGTTTTGTTTTATTGTGTGTTCGTCATTTTGTTTTATTGAAGCTGTGAAGGCTCGTGTTTGATTGCAAGTTTATGTACTGGGTCACAGGCACACTCAAGCTACAACGCTGTCGCTTTTTGCCTGCGGTCCCCTTTCCTTCGTTTGAAGTATGGAATAAAGTCCCATTCACAATTCATTGGCATATAACTGTATCCAGTGAATTGTGAGTTACGAATTACGTGTAATATCTATGCTCTTGTTACGACCATGAACAGTATAAGCGTCTCAACGGCAAACTCTGCGTGGAGTGCATTCTTGCGTCTGAAAACTACTGATACGGCCTCTACTACTACTGCTACTACTTCTCCTCTCCCGACCACTACTACGACTCCTTGTCCTGCGACTGCTGTTACAACCACCGATAGACTACATCGTTTCTTCCTCCTTGTACTGCTGCTGCTACTAATACTGCAACTACCATGCTACCTAGTCTCTTCTTTCTTGTACTACTACTATTACTATACCGCTACTACTACTTTGTCACCCATATTTATCTATTCCCCAGTGCAGGGGAAGAGGTAACCTGGATACCGGTTCACCTCCCCTCCTTTCGTATCTCATTTCTCTCTACTAGCACTAGCGACTATACTAGTGGGGTACTGCAACAATTCCTCCTCCTCTTCCTCCTCCTCCTCCTCCTCCTCCTACTACTACTACTACTACTACTACTACTACTACCACTACTACTACTACCACTACTACTACTACACCTTCGTAGTCTCCTACTATTCGACTGATACTTTCTCCTCGGCCGATCATTCGACGCAGCGCGCCACGTTGCTTCGGTTCGCGATTCGCGCGTTCAGTCAGCCGTTCTCATTGTTTACGGCAGTCCTTCTCTCTCGCCTTTTTGGACGGCTCTCTTTCAAGGAGGCGATGACGACGCGAGTCTCGTTTTTTAAACAGCTTAGTCAAAGGAGAGGGGGGTCGGGCGACCGACAGCGTCGACAGGGCCACATCTGGATCCCCCAGTCTTCGAAGGGGGTACATAACCACGCACGCGCGTGTCCTCACACGCACATTGGGTGAGGGTAGCATGAGAGGGAGAGAGAGAGCTATTCCCGGAAGCGGCACTCCTGCGTTTTGTTTTCATCTTCGTTTTATTCCTTTTTCCTCATTATTGATTGTTGCGAATATTTTATTGCTTTCTTTCTCGCCTCGCCGTCCTCAGTCGTGGGCCTTGCTTGCGTGGTTGTTGTTTTCGGAGCGCCGAGAAAGAGTGGAGCTGCGCGTGTAAAAAATGTGGGCAGATGACGGATTGCGCCAGCTGGAAGGACTTTCGCTCGTTCCTTGTCTTGTCTCCTCGCCCGTGCCCTCCTCCTCGGACATTTCTCTCTCTCCTCCTTACCGATGCCGTTTTTATTTTATGTGCGTGTACTACTTGCATATCGCGCCGGCGCGTTCGAATCTGCCTGCCGGGCTGTTCCCACTGTTGTCAAGCTCTTCCCTGCGGCGTTGCCTCTGTGTTTTTGTCTCTCTGTTTGTTCTGCATCTGTCCGTCTGTCTCTGCCTGTTGTCCTGTCTCTGTCTGTGAATGCCAGCATCCGAATTTATGTCCACTGCAGGTCTACGGCATTTCCCAGCTATAGTGAATAGCACTGAGTGCGTGTGTGGGCTGCAAATGCTTGTCGAACTGCATCATCTTTTTGGTAGCTTATAAGCTGTCTTCCGGGAGGGGTGATTGAGACATCCGGCTGCGGCAGACAACGGTTCGAATTGCCTTGCGTTTCTTTTTTATTGCCTTCGTCTTCTTCCGTGGCATTGATGTGTCGAAGCTGGTTTGATGGAACGGCTGCAGGATCGGCGGTGTCTCTATCCGCGTGTCTATCTTTTTTTTTTTTTTGCGGTGACATTTGATTGAAGAGTGGTTTTTATTGTTTTTCGTTTCGCACTAGTCGTCGTTCAGCTATCGTCTAACAGTGCTTAAGTGGTAACATGGAATAGCGTTCGAGATAAAAGTGTAGAAGTGCGGTACTTTTCCCATTCAGAAACGGCCAATTGTTTCGCCGGCACCCATATTGAGTTCACCGCTCGGTGTACGCAGTTTCCGAAGCCTAACTGCGCCGCGATTCGCTATAACGAATGTCTTCGCTATACCGAGGTTCCGCTGCGTTCTCGGCTCCGCGCGTCTCATTTCGCATCGCACGCTTTGCTACCGCCTTACTATGCGGTGTGTAATTACAAACCGCCTTCTATCTGTCTTTTCTTTTTGTCTACTTTTTTTCAGACCCCCGCAAAGGCCTGATTAGATTTTTCGCGCGTGAACGCACGATGCCTGCGCGGGTGCCACCGGCAATCTCTTTTCTGTTACGTCACCATGACCGCCCTACACTCGTGTAACTGATTCCCATTGAAGTGGCCACGATCGGTTGCGAGCGCCCGCCCTCGCCGTCTCTCATAACGAATTTCCGCCTATACCGCAAAGGGAGAAAAGATTGCTAGTTGAAGTAAAACGATAGAAAAAGGTTCCGCCGCTTGAATTTCGCGCCAGAACTGCTGCGCCGGCACTTCAGTGTGACGTAACCGATGTCGAAGCACTTCACCACCCGTATTTGAGCCGCGCCGGGCGACGGAGTGAGATAATTTTCGAAATTCGTTGATTTAGCTCTCTTCGCTCCCTTTAGAATACAATGTGGTCCACATTCGGCGATGAACGATTAACGTATATGTCCGACCAGACGCCGCAATGAGTGACGTCACGGTGAGAGGGGAGCGATAACTTCGAAGGCGACGTATCGCCAACCGTCTTTCGTTTTTAGCGCCTTCCCGGGCTTAGCGGACCCCTCCTTCTCACAGTATTAAGAGCGGCATTTCCTTTTTTCACATTGTAGAAGTGTTATTTACTAACACAGTTCATGTTATTCTTCCCTTAGTATAGCCATAGGGGCTTGTTGGTACGGCATATCTTTTGTTGTAGCGCAAGCTGAACAAGTACAACAAAAGGCACATCTTTGTGTGTGTCAGATGTTCCTTTCTGTTGTCCTTGTCCAGCTTGCGCTACAACAAAATAACGTATTCTTTGCTCGAGTGTCCCTTTAAAAGGCCACGGAAAAGAAAGGTACACAGCCTTTCGCAAAAATATGTGAGCTGCTCCGCGCCTTTATTATGTATGTATGTTGTTTGGTTCCGTGGTGCGGTTCCCGAGACGCTCCTTGGATGGCGCTGACGAGAGTTCTTGCGTTCCTGAGGGCTTTGGGAACTTGCGACGTACCAAATGAAGTCCCTTTAAAAGCCTAATAGTGTGGCGATTGCGAGCGACGTAGCCCCTATATACTTGTGGCAAAAACGGTATCGTAAAAAAAAAAAGGCGATTTGGCGGTCAATGCGAGAAAAAAATGCGTTATCATTACGTCGCACCTATATTTGAGGTACGGGATGCGCGATTGAAACCGCGTTCGCCGCATTGCAAGGTATCATTCGGAAGCGCACATACATACATACATACATACATACATACATACATACATACATACATACATAGATTTAGATGAACTTTAAGGAACCGCAGGTGGTCCAAATTTCCGAAGTCCTCCACTACGGCGTGCTTCATAATCAGAACGTGGTTTTGGCACGTAAAACCCCATAAAAATAGTTATTAATTCATTCATTCATGCATACACGCTATTCTAAGTTCTCCCGTCTGCTCTGTACCTTTACCCCGTGACCGCCTTCTCACACCTTTTTTTTTTCACTTTGGCACTCTTAATAACCCCGAAGCATTAATAAAAAATAAAGCAAGCTCTGCTACCCATGCCGCCAGCGCCGGTCTCTATCGGCATACGCTCACGTGGTCACGTGGTGCGTCGTGCCTGCGGGTGTGTGCGTCTATACATACATATATGCATATAGACGCACACACACACACGCGGAACTCGTCCCTCTCCGCAGCGGGGGAGCGTTCTCTGCGCACGAAACCCACCTCCCGCGTTTATGTGTATGCATGCATGCATGCACGCACGTGCGCTGTCGCCGCCGCCGCTGGTGTAGCCGACGCTCCGGCGCCGCGCCGTTGGGGTCGGACTCGCTCGAGGCTCGCAAGCGGTGAGTCAGTCGGTCGGTCGGTCTCCGTGTTGCTTCGCTGCAGCGCTGGCTGGCGCCAAACCGTGGCGTCGGTCGCCGTCGCCAGGATGTGTCTGTGTGCGCGCGCGTGCGCGCTCTGCAGTTGGCACGAGAGAGAGAGAGAGAGAGAGAGCCCTTTAATGAAAGCAATTTTCTATAACCTGCGAGCGAGAAATGCCACGAATCGCTTACAGTATAAACCACGTCGTTACGTCGCGTCCACATACTGAAACACGCAGAGGCGGAAACATTTCGACAATTTGTATCACTCGGAATTGGAGAGAGAAAGAGCGCAAACGTTGATCTATAATTGCTCTCCGGGACGACTGGTGGGGAGAGAGGGATGATGTCTAATACCCCAGTCACACGGGCACTTTCAAAGTCCTTTGAACCAAAGATCCTTTACTTCAAGGGAGAATGCGCGCTGTCATACAGGCACATCAAAGGAGCCCTACTGGAAGGGAGCTTTGAGTCAAAGGAGTGCGCGTTCGTCCTTTGAAACCTCAAGGGAATATTCTCGAGCCTAGTGGGCGTCCGACATCAGAAAAAATAATCTCTAAAAATATGGAAGTTAAATTTTTACCTCCTCAGAACAAGCTTATAAGTACTGTATACTAATACTAATGTACTAAACACGTTCGTGACACCCGCAATCTCCATCATGAATACGCCAGTACAGCAGCGCCGGCACGGCCTGTCGTCAGCAGCAGCATCGACACAACACTGGTGCCATGTGCGATTTGGTTCTTTGGTTAGCGGCTTCTAGGCATCCCAGTCTCCTCGTCTTTCTTCTGCGCGTCTTCTTCCGTCGTCACTTTTGTTTCGTAGTTCTTTGTGTTACCGCGTTTACGCGTACCTACCGCTGCCTAGCCACAAGGAATGAAACAAAACAGCTGAAGCAAGGGCAACAACGAATAATCGACGCCATCATGCGGTGTACGGAGCGGTACACATGGTGGCCATCATTACTATAAGTACATCAGTATTTCGTAAAGTAATGCCTTTACTACGCGTACATTTTGTTTTGATGTTTCTATGTATTAGGAAAAATAAATATTGCTGAAAAAATGTGACAAATTTATTATAAGACGCACTTGGGCCATATTTTTTTGTTACTATCGAGGCGATGGCAGCGCTAAGGATACGTTGCGGTTTCTGTTAAAAGCTTCAACGGAGACTACCTGGAGACCGTGTAGCACCGACACATATCCCTTGAACTAATGTGCCTTTGAAAGCTCAATGCTCCTTAACTTCAAAGGTCCCTTGGCATGCTCCTGTGACTGGGGTATAAGTAAGGGAATATATCTAAAAGGACCTGCGGGTCAGTATGAATGTGTTCGTGAATCGGGTGGGCGTAGACTTTGCTGTAAGCGGTGGGTGATGAAAGGCCGGTTCGAACGTTGCACCATAAACGTATGCATGCCCGAAAGACCGCTGTCTCTTTAAAGTTACGCTAAGGAAAAAATAATAATCTGAGGTGTAATTAGTAAATTACGCCTTCAGCAATACCACCGCACTTACCGGGAGGATAAAGGAGCCGGGGAAAAAAAAAAAGCGCGGATAGGACTCATGCGTGGCGACGTCAACGTCGGATAGCCGAACCAGCTAGCCCTGACGTCATGAATTGTGACTGCTTAAAAAAAAAAAAAACAGCGAAATACGCAACCTCCCGCGGGCCTTTTTTTTTTTTTTTTCAGGCTTCAAAGTTTTTTTTTTTAATGTAAAGCGCATATTGTTCAACAGAAAGCTGGATCGAAAATATTTCAGCATGTCTACGATTTTTCCAATGACACTTTTTCGCTCGGAATATAGGATGTAGTGGAGTTCATTACTTAACTAGTGTAATTCGGCTAAATACAAGAAATAGCGTGACCTGCTCCGAGAGACGGCAAACAACATTACCTCTGATCTGTCCAGCTACGTGGCACTCGCATATTTCTTAATTTTTTTTTTTTTGAACAATTTACGTGGGACACATGCTGTACGGACGCCCACGTGGTTCATGCGAGCTAATTGTACATAAGGCTTGGCAAGCTCCATATTATATGTGGGAATATACCAGTTGTTATATGCTGTACCCACATGTTAACATGGGATTGTTTGATATCGAAGGTGTCCTTTTATCTTTAGCGACATGGTTGGCCTTTAGTACGCTACGCATCATCTGTGGCGTGTTCGCGTTCGGCGAGCGGAGAACGCACTTCGCGCGTGAGTTGACAGGCATGCAGGGCGCCGCGCGGGCCAACGATGTGTCGCGCGCTTGGCGCAACGCGGCGAGCGCTTTTTGTGCGCATTTGCGACCATCCTGTTCTCTCGTGTGTAACAACGCGCGCTACGAGCGATGAGGAAACGTCACGTATATAGTACACTGTCACGAACTAATGACGCGCGCGCGCGCACACGCTCGCTCGCTCACTCAGTCAGTCACTTAGTCACTCAGTCAGTAACTCACTCAGTCAGTCACTTAGTCACTCAGTCAGTAACTCACTCACTCAATCAGTCACTCACTCAGTTAGTCACTCAATCAGTCACTCACTCAGTTAGTCACTCAATCAGTCACTCAATCAGTCAGTAACTCACTCAGTCAGTAACTCTCAGTCAACCAGTCACTCAATCAATCAATCACTCAGTCAGTCACTCACTCAATCACTCACTCAGTCAGTCAGTCACTCAATCAGTCAGTCAGTCACTCAATCAGTCAGTCAGTCACTCAATCAGTCAGTCAGTCACTCAATCAGTCAGTCAGTCACTCAATCAGTCAGTCAGTCACTCAATCAGTCAGTCAGTCACTCAATCAGTCAGTCAGTCACTCAATCAGTCAGTCACTCAATCAGTCAGTCAGTCACTCAGTCAGTCACTCAGTCAGTCAGTCACTCAGTCAGTCACTCACTCAGTCAGTCACTCACTCAGTCAGTCACTCACTCAGTCAGTCAGTCACTCACTCAGTCAGTCAGTCACTCAATCAGTCAGTCACTCACTCAATCAGTCAGTCACTCAATCAGTCAGTCAGTCACTCAATCAGTCAGTCAGTCGCTCAATCAGTCAGTCAGTCACTCAATCAGTCAGTCAGTCACTCAGTCAGTCAGTCAGTCAGCCACTCAGTCAGTCACTCACTCAATCAGTCAGTCACTCACTCAATCAGTCAGTCACTCACTCAATCAGTCAGTAACTCACTCAATCAGTCAGTAACTCACTCAATCAGTCAGTAACTCACTCAATCAGTCAGTAACTCACTCAATCAGTCAGTAACTCACTCAATCAGTCAGTCACTCACTCAGTCACTCACTTAGTCAGTCACTCAGTCACTCACTTAGTCAGTCACTCAATCACTCACTTAGTCAGTCACTCAATCACTCACTCATTTAGTCACTCACACGCACAAAAAGAGAGGGGATTTCTAAAAACCCTTTCGGTTAGGGGTTTCACCTCTGCGTATTTAGCGTTTCGCAAACCGCGAGGGGAGTTCCAGGCTTCGCCGAACGATCTGAATCGAGTGAGGATGGGGGCAAAAAGGGAAAGGGAGAACAGCGGAATGTCGGACGACACGTGAACTGGAATGCGCGTATAGTTATTATCACTGCGGTCGTGTCGCACCTGCTGCGTATGTACGGCTTCCCCGCCTACTCGCTTTGTCTCGAATGAGCGATCGACATGTGTGTGGTAAAAGCGCAGACTAGCTTGCCTCTCCAAAGCTGAATTCACCTAATAAAAAATGTTCATTCTCTCTCTGTTGCCCTAGTGAGTTGAGCGTGTGACGGGGGAGGGGAACGCCGCGCCCGGCGCTGTTCGTTTGAGGTCGCCGTCTTACAATCACGTGATGTGAGTGCGTGCGTGCATCATTGAGAAAATTGTAGACCCTCCTGAAAAAAAAAAATTGCCGATTCAGCTTGGAAACAACTATTATGTAGCGCGTATTGACGAACAAAAAGCTGGATCGCATATTTTCTTTATTTTTATTTTTGGAATTGTCTACAATTTTGTCATGTACATTTTTGCGCTGAACATCTGTGAAGTTCATTAATTGATCACGAATAATGTAGTTAGGCAAAAACAATAATAGCCTGACTCAATTGCTCCGAGCGACGCGGTAAACATTGCGTTGGTTCTGTCCAGCTGCGTGGTACTTGCTTATCTAATTTCTTTAGAACGAGAGAAAAGACGTCTCATCTTCTCAGCTTCTTTAGTACGAGTTACCTGAGATACGGGGTATGTATGTATGTATGTATGTATGTGTGTGTGTGTGTGTGTGTGTGTGTATGTATGTATGTATGTATGTATGTATGTATGTATGTATGTATGTATGTATGTATGTATGTATGTATGTATGTATGCGTGCACGTACGAAATCCCCTGAGCAAAAGTGCACCGCGATCGATAAAGCCGACTTTTTCTTTCGGCTCTGAATCTGGCTTGAAACAGGATTTCGGTCCAAACTTGCCACTGGTAACTTTTCAATGCACTCCTCAATTTCCGTTTGTGCGTCTGAATCACGAATAAATTCAATTCTTTCAGAAACTGGCCTGCAGTCGGTATAACTTTGCTCGCGACGCGCGACACCGTGTCCACCGATATAACACGTTGGAAGTGTTCTTGTACATGTCACGCAATCTTCGACGAATAAACCCAAAGGTTGCATTCATGTACATCGTTATCGAAGACTACATGTTTAAGTTACTAGATATACAGAACGCCGCCACTCGCTGAAGCGAGTTATACTTGTTCGGATCTGTAACCTACAACGTCACACGCGGCCACTGGAAGTGCTCGTATACCGTCTCTGGGTACGACGGTAAGGCGCCGAACACGTCAGCGCGTACAATGAGTGCATCCGTATCATCGTAAGACACAACAACCGCGTCCAGCTCTTATCCTACCGTGTAGTCCGCTTTACCGTAGCGTAGTTTCTGCTCCCTCCCAATGTCACCTATACAATAGCATGAGGTCATACCATTCCGTGCCATGACGTCATACTGCCTTTCCCGACTGCCATAGGATCTACAGGAGACGCTCCTGAGTATAAATATGTATATGAAATATGTAAAAAAAAGGGGGGGGGGGAACGTTCCCGAGCGTTACCGCTTTCGTCAAGCCGGACCTGGCAATGGAAATTTCGGGCCTGTAGTAGCGTGACGTCATAGAGAAAAGTGCGCAGGCCTTGTGCTATATCTAATCTAGGTGGCGTTGTCGCTCCCCCCGTTATCGCACTAAAGCGGAGGAAGTTGTGCGTAGGGATGCTGCGGGGCCGGGCTGTCACTTACTGCGGCTGTTACCTTTACTCGTAACTGACCGCATTTTTTACACTGGGTGCAATTTGTCTCCCCCCTTCCAGCGGCAGAAACAGATGCCTTCAGCTTAATATGGACTCGTTCAGGCGTGCAAGCGGAATGCGCCCCCCGTGTCCTGCTGCTAGCTGGCCTCTGATCAAGTGTCTTGACCAGCTATGATGGCTGGGTACATAACGGATAGTATAAAATACTGGTTGATACGTACATAACACAGGCTTTACAGCAGACGTTTCCAACAAACATTATGCTTTAAGGCAAGTCTTCATCGCAATAATAAAAAGAGAAAGGGTCAACTAAGTATCGGCGCTAAAGGCGAGGTCGACTTACAAACTAGTTCAAGCGATTCGATGATTAAGTGTTCATTGCATCTGTATTCCCACTTTCTCATGTTCATTATTGACTAATGTCGTACCTTATTCGTATCGTATTTCATGCGCTATTTATACGTCGACCTTGTCTTCTTTAGCGTCGATACTTCGTTGACCTTTCTTTTTCTTTTCTTTTCTGGTAGTGGTTACAAGATAGCCAGATCCCAGATACGCCGAAACCCACGGGGAGCAAAAAAAAAAAAAAAAAAAAAAAACGTTCCGAACTTTAGATTCTCTTCGTGTTTCAAGTTCCAACATCCTGCTTCGAAGCATCCGCTTACCCTGACGCGTCGTCTAGCTGGCAGACTGGGCGATTTCGACGCACGTATGTGTGCCACTTTCTTTTTACCATTGTTATTATTAAAGTGGTAAACGCGCGTGCGTCAAAGCCGTGCCATATCAGCGGTATGACGCTGTCATAAATGTGCAGCTGCTTCGAGAGCGCGTCTGTCCTAGTTGTAAGCTTGATGGAAACTCGTGGCACGCGGTTGCACTTGTAGGTGTGTGTGTGTGTGTGTGTGTGTGTGTGTGTGTGTGTGTGTGTGTGTGTGTGTGTGTGTGTGTGTGTGTGTGTGTGTGTGTGTGTGTGTGTGTGTGTGTGTGTGTGTGTGTGTGTGTGTGGCTTACACGATGGCATGGACGTTTTGTCACGCTGTGTGATTCGCGCGGTAACGGTCAGGCGTACGTACGTCAGGCACCAAAACTCTCTAACGCGTGTAGCGTACGTCAGTTTGGAGCGACTCGTACACGGCATGTCATCCGACAAACGTTTTCCCATCTTTCCCCATACATACCGCGTGGGCTTTTTGTACGCCCGTCTTTGGTATAAACTGTGTGGCTGTTACTTGTCTAAAATGCCGTTCCATCTCTTCTCTCGGAACTTGCGTGGCACCAGCCCTGCCGCAAATGGGAGCTCGAGCACGCTGTCGAACAACGTACTTTCGGGTCCTTTGGATTTGGAGAGCGCGTGCGCCTTGCCTTGTCTGTGTGTGTGTCAAGTAATGAACACCAATGGTGTTCACACGTGCACTTGGCGCGTCACATGCAAATGTGCGGCGTGCGTGTCAGCATGCCGGAAGTCGGCGAGAAGCCCTCCGCTTTCTCCATTTAGAAACAGCGTCTGTCCTTTCGGCTCGATTTCTTTTCTTTTACTTTTTTGTTGCTTGCTATAGGCCGGATACAGTATACACGTATATATATTCGCGTGTAGTTCGCAGGCGTGGAACCCGCTACGCTCTCCGCAATGTAGGTAATGAACTGCGGCCGCTGTTTCTCTTTTGCTCGGCCTTACGAGATAGTGTGTGTGTGTGCGTGTGTGTGCGTGTGTGTGTGTGTGTGTGTGTGTGTGTGTGTGTGTGTGTGTGTGTGTGTGTGTGTGTGTGTGTGTGTGTGTGTGTGTGTGTGTGTGTGTGTGTGTGTGTGTGTGAGAGAGAGAGAGAGAGAGAGAGAGAGAGAGAGAGAGAGAGAGAGAGAGAGAGAGAGAGAGAGAGAGAGAGATGCGCTCGCAGCGTGGAATTACGTCTACTTTCCTGTTCTGACGTGCCCCCCCCCCTTCCCAATAATACGCACGCTAATTTTGTGTAGGCGCGCTGTGTGTCAGAGACCGCTGCGCGCAGAGGCAGCTGTACGGCCTTGAGTATCGGCGTCGGGTGACCTCGTATACGTCGAGTTTCTAGCTGTAAAAGAATCGAAAATAAAAAAAAATAATAAATAGCGTCATTTTTTGTGAAATTCGCTACGTGTAGTCAATCGACGCCTTTTGGAATTGGCACTCTCTCTGCGGCGCCCTTGATACAGGCAGCCTTGACACGAGGAATTCGCGTTATTTTGCGGAATTGCATCTGCAGCGTACGTACTTCTGGTGTAATCTTTCTCGGGAACTGTTTTGTCTAGGGAAAACAAAAAATATTTTTTATACGAGTGTAGTCATACGTTATACCAACGAGCGGGCCACCCAACGGGCTTCCAACGTGTTCCGGCTAGTTGTCAACCTATTTGAACCTGTTGGGAAAGTTTGTCGGATACGTGGCTGGGACGTATGCGATGAGCCGCAGGCTTTCTGCGTGCCATCGCGTTCAATATGAGTTGCAACACGAGAATTCGCTGTGTGTGTGTGTGTGTGTGTGTGTGTGTGTGTGTGTGTGTGTGTGTGTGTGTGTGTGTGTGTGTGTGTGTGTGGCATCATGCCAGCGCCTAGGAAAGAAAAAAATGCTGAACACCGTTCCGATTATTGGTAGCACACTGTTTAAAAGAAAGATGGCACTTGTAATTTTTATTATTGAAAGTACTGACGGCTCTATGCCCGTGTTGCAGCTCGTATTGAGCGCGATAGTACGTGTGTCAAAAAAAAAAAAAGAATATGTTGGCAAGTCTGTTGGATGGCGGTTGTTGGTACTGCCAAAAGTGAACAAATGCGGTTTTTTTTGACAGTTCCTGGCGTTCCAAGTATGCTTCTGCTTGTGATGCCGCGTTTAAAAGAAATCGTCGTTAATAAAGTGCGCATGTATCCCACGATATGTATGCTTCGGCTCAGGGCAAACTACAAACGAAAAAAAGTGCACCCCCCCCTTTCCCCCATTTTCTTCTTGCGTGCGCGTGAATATCGTTACGAATTTCGAATTCACAGGTGTGTGCAGGTGTGCTAGTCGTACGATTGGTTCGATGGTTTTCAAGCATATGTCTCATATGCGCTTGTATCCTTCATAAGAAAAAGAATCACATCCTAGAAAGCCACCTTCGCTGCGGCGCTTCGAATGCGTACGCTCGCTTGTTTTGCATTGAGGACTAATACTACCCTCTTTTACATATATGCCACGCTCAAAGATTTCTTGTATCCTGCTTTCATGTTCGTTAATAATACTAATATATGCATGTACACCGCCCCCCCCCCCGCTCCTACTGTAATGGCATTTAGGCGCTGTGGGCAATATGAATAAATAAGTAAAGATAAATAAATCTAAGCTCTCTAGTCAGGGCGATACAACGACGATGTGCAGTGATCCCGCAGCGTTCCTGCGCGTACCCGGATGTCGCCGCGACCGTACATGCAACCTGGTCGTCCGCCGAACAATGGCGAAGTGGATGTCTCGCGCAGCGCATACGCGCGTGTGTACAACGCTGCCGTACGCGTGGACATTGAAATGAAATGGGGAGCCAGCAGATCGCGTGCGCGGAAACTGTTCTCGTGTTCGTTTGCGCGCGACACTGTGTGTTACCGATCCCTTGTCTGGTGACACGAAACGCCGTCTTGTATGGCTGTGTCTGGCTGTCTGGTGTGTCGACAGACAGATAGGCAGGTAAACAGATATATATAGATGTAGATAGATATAGATGTAGATAGATGTAGATAGATGTAGATAGATGTAGATAGATGTAGATAGATGTAGATAGATGTAGATAGATGTAGATAGATGTAGATAGATGTAGATAGATGTAGATAGATGTAGATAGATGTAGATAGATGTAGATAGATGTAGATGTAGATAGATGTAGATGTAGATAGATGTAGATGTAGATAGATGTAGATGTAGATAGATGTAGATGTAGATAGATGTAGATGTAGATAGATGTAGATGTAGATAGATATAGATGTAGATAGATAGCCTTATCTTTTCCTTCACGATGGGCCCAGCGAAGGATCTTAGCATTTTCATTCCGCTTTTCCTGCTTTTCGGTAGCTATAGCTTATGTACAGGATTAACTTGATTCTTAAACCAAAGGTACAAAAAAAATTCGCTGTCCTATAGCACAAAAGTTACTAAACGGCGATTAATGCTTTGATTTCCCGTACGGGTAGGTGGCACAGTCTGCAGGAATCAGTTTGGTGAAAGCGTTTCCTGGTTTCGCTGCGATACGTCGTGTACGTCGGGGTTGCGCGATAAAGCAACACCACCTGGGCCGCTATCTTGTACAGGCGAAATCGAACGTCAGCTTTTCGAACGTATACAAGATAGCGGCCCTGGCTATACATGAAGCCCGAACCTCGAGGAACAAGTCTCCGACGGATTTCGGTCGTTGTCGTCGAGAACAGTCGATGCCGCCCTCCGTGGGGGGGGCGGGCGACACCTCGCTCGGTTTCGGCCCGAGTCTGCCCGCATGTCAGATCACAGCGCCGACGGCTGTTCGGCCACCTATTGCTACGCTGACTGGTCAACCCCGCACATCGGCGCACAGCGCCTCACTGACTCCTCTTGAGGCGGCTTTGCGAGGTACGAAAGCCGGCCGACGCCGTAAATCCGTCTCAACACTTCTTCCCCGCGGTCGGGGCCTTTAATCATTCTGCGCAAAACCCGACCGCAAGAGAACTCGCGGATCAAAGGCCCCCGCGCGGCCCCCTTATCGGAGCTGAGCACGCGCTCGCATAATCTTTTCGTCGGCATACGTATATCGGCCGGCGTAAATGTCACGGGGTCGACCTGGCGGGGAGCCTGTACGCTCGCTTCGCCGTGCGGCACCTGCGATTGCACTTATCGCGGTCTCCTCCTGTCTGCCACGCGAGTGTTGATTGCGCGGGCCTTTCTTTGTTCTTCCGTCCGTGTGTTCTCCTGTGCTTAATTATATGTGCAGAAAGGGAACGGACAGGTGCCCTATATCAACATCAATACGGCTGCTTCCATTTCAACGCGAGCACATCGGCACTTTTGTCTCTTCTTCTGTACGAGATGACAATGCATAATACGGTACGCAGTGCTCGTCGATATACGGATGGGTACCGTGGCGACCTTTTAATTAAAGGGACACTAAAGCAGAACGCTGAATCAGTTTAGACGGATGAAGCGTTCTTTTTTGAAAACTCCGTTGCCGTTAACTTTGAAATAATAGGCGGATTTGTTAGAAGAGGAAATGGACGTCATATAGTTTCAGTTTTTTCTTTCTTTCTTTTCTAAATTTCGCTCCGAATCCTCGACGCCGCTACGTCACTGTGATGTCAGGGATTACCAAAGTAGTGTTATTACTTTATTTTTTAAGTCTTTACGCCTCCTTGGCTCAGCAAGAGTTCCCTTAACTCGCCGTGTTCCATCTTTGGTTCCTTTAGAACGCGTTGCAGCCTATCTTTATTGCTAAGTGATTAACTATGCCCTGCAAGACGCTGTCGAAATTCGGGACGCCGCAGTGGCCCGGTGTGGGCACTCCAGGGAGGCGTCGCTGTACCTGTCTATTCTTATTGCGCTTCTTTTTTTTTTTTTTGGCCCACCAAGCGTCGTATCGTGGTGAGAGTGGCGTTTTTCGATATTGTAGAAGGGTAATTAATTTACTGATGCAGAAGACATAATCTTTCTCTTTTGTGTCCCTTTAATCTACAGTCGCTCTCCGTTATGTGGATGCGTGACACGTTGATCCCTGGACTACAAAGGAAAAAAAATATGTCCCACGAAGCGAGCCGTGTATATATATAACGACTCGCTGCGGAAAAAAAAATACCCACACTCATTCATTCAGTAAATGTTGCAATTCACGTCTGATAGCGTTCCAATGTGTACGGTAAGATCTTGGCGACCTGACTGTATATTTTTAGTTTCTCTGGTCGTGGGATTAATTGCTTAGAGCGTTAGCGGCGGCGGTGCGGATACTTCATATTGACAGCTGCCCCCCTATATAGCCGAAAATCCCTACGCCTTTATAATCTCGTTTACGTATGTTCATGTAGAAGGCTATTACAGCTTCCACTGAGTAATTAAGTGCAACATATTTGCAAAACGAGATGTCCCGCTTAGCAGACCTCCTGTGGAGCAAGATAAGAGTTTACGGTGCCCCAACAACGGTTTCGTCTGAGCTAGTTGATTCGTGATTACTGTGGCGCACAGTCTAAAAAAATTCTACAGAAATCCTGAGGATTATCTACTAATGCGTAAGCAATCTGTGGCTAGGCTGCTATACTTCGCTCTTGCTTACTTATTTAGCTAGCTTATGCATGTCCTACCCATCACTACCAGTAATCGATTATATATAATCAATTATATAATCAATTATATCGATTACATGTTAACTTGACCAATTATGCGATTATCTTGCAGATTTATCGTATCAAGCGAGCCGAAACGCCATCACAAGCGCATTTTTTTCCATACTACAGCTTTTCATATTTCCCTTTCGTTATTTTCCTGTTTTGTTACGGCCTTGAAGCGACAACGGCGATGTCGCCAGGTTTTTTTTTTTTTTTTTTTACGCAGCTACCAATCATCTACTATTACACTATTATAACGATTACATGTGCTAACTTATTTATTGTTTTTTTTACGACCTTGACGCAGCGACGGCGACGTAACCAGTCTTCCTTTTGTCTAACACTACCAATCACCTACTATTACACTACTATAACGATTACATGTATTAACTTCTTTGTTCTTTTTTTTTTTGACGACGCTGATGCGGCGACAGCGAGGTAACCAGTCTTATCTTTCTTTTTATTTTAATTGTTTATTTTATAACGCTACAAATCGTCTACTGTTTCACTATTATAACCATTACACGTGTTAACTTGACCAGTTATGTATCTATTTTACGGCTGAAAGGCGTCACGGGACGGACGGATACTGCTGGGGTACTCGCCATAGAATGCTTACGCGTTACTGCAGTACTGTATGAATAAACTAAGGAAATGGAGAGAAACCTCTTAGTGTCCTTTTGTCTTGAACCGGGTGTGTTGTAAACCGAGGCCAAAAAGCAACTTTCACTCCCGCGAATGTAATGTGTCGCGACAGAGCGATGGAAGGTTGTGTTTGAATGTCAAAACAGGCGATAAAGAGAAAAAAAGAGAATGCAATGTGGCTCACACAGACGTCTACCTGCCACGCTGCGGTCCATGGTTCGAATCCCTGTCAGAAATACCTTTTTTTTTTTCGTTTATGTTTTGTTTTTCTAACGCTGCCAATGATCCACTATTACACTACTATAACGATTACACGTGTGAACTTGACCAGTTATGCATTTATTCTGCTGATAAAAGGCGTCGCGGGACTTACAAATTTAGCTGGGGTACTCGCCAAAGAACGCTTACGCATTGAAAAGTTAAAAGGCACGACTCGACGGAGGCAACGCGGTGCGTGGCATTCAGCGAGTCCTGTTGCCTCCTTCGCGTCGTGCCTGCCACTTTAGGCTGCGCACACTATCGCAGGGGGGGGGGGGGGGGGCGACCACCACGTAGCGTTGCGCGTCTCCACATTCGAGCAGTTCGTAACAACGGGAAATCGCAAAAACGAGGCGAGGCTGCGTTACGTAACACACACGTGTGCAACGTAAGAGGCGTGCGCCGCACGTTGCGAATGATTTGAATGGCGGCCCGCGTTGTCACGGAGCACGTGCAATACTGTCCCGTCGACCTCAAAGACGCGCGGTTTATTGGCTCGTGTAGGCATATAGGCACAGCGGGGCCCCGCCCTGGTGTTTATTCTCCGGTGCTGCCGAACGACGGCGACGACGTGTGCATTGTTCTCTGCTTCCTTTGTTTTCTGTGTTCTCTCTCTTCCTTTTGTTTAACACGTCTCTCTCTCCCTTCTCAGTGTGCGGTGCGCGACGTAAGAAGGGTGATGCGGGACGAGGAGGTGCTGTGTGCGAAAAAGACGTTTCGCAAGAGAGAGAGAGAGAGAGAAAAGGAGTGCCGTTATGTCGCCGGCACAGGCGTGAAGTGACGATATGTGTGCGAGAGCTGGCGCGAGCGCCCAGAAGTGAATACTAACAATAATAAACCAAAAAAACATAACGAGAATAAAAAGGAGCGCCCCCGAGAGACGCCTTGCGGGGTGCGTGCCAGCCGTTTCGACACGCAATTTCATATACTTCGCGCGCGCGCGCACACTCCCACACTGCAAGCAGTCACGCGCATTGCATGGCCCGCGTAGCCCCCTCCCCTCGCCCCCCCCCCTTCCTCTCTGCGGCGACACTGTGCTGTATGCGGCGGACGCCGTGTCGAGGAGCCGGCATTGAGGCGGGATGGAAGCGCGACCGACGAGCGTTTGAGATCAAGGCTGTAGCTGCGCGCACTCCCTCCCTCCCTCCCTCTGATGCACAGTAGTCGGTGATTCGGTCTGCAGTGGGAAAAAGTGTGGCGGGGGAGGAGGCTGTTGGGCATGCGCGTTCGCACCCCCCGGGCGTAGCGAGGGGGCGTGCTTTCTTCGTTCCCACTTGCCGACCGTTCATTAATTAATGATCATCATCTTCATCGGCCTAGTAGCCCAGTTGCACGACGGCGGGGCATTTTTTATCGCGATTGAAAGTGCCCTGTGTAACCGGGGTACAAAGCTGGAGAGTATTGAAAAACTTATCTGAAAAAAAAAAAGTACCGGGAGGGGGGAGGGGGGTCTGAAACATTCCAAGAAATCTTTGAAATTCCTGACGTGATAGTAAAGCGTACCCGCCGCGATTAGGGCGCGAAACTAAGGAAAAAAATCTAGGAGATGGTGGGGAGTTGGGGTGGGGTGGGGGATAAACTTTGTAACCTTAGCTTTTCTTTGTTTTTTGACCTTTCTTCGCCAACTAAATGCAAACCCGGTCTTGTGTAGCTTTTCCGAGACTTTAAGCTTGGTGTTGCTCTTTAATATCCCTTTGTCTTCAAGCTGTTGGCTTTACACGCTCGTTACGCGTTACGCGTTACACGTGGCAGCGGCGTTGTTTGTATAGAATGAGCAGCCTGCAACGCAGGGTTGCGTCGGAGTCCCAAATTTGCTTTCAAACAATTATTGAGTTATCGGGGGTGTGCGAATAGCGATTTTTGAGACTGAATCGAATACGCGTCGAATAGTGCCAAAAGCGAATCGAGTAGTTTTCGAATACTGAACAGCCGTTATCACAATTAACATAAAACGATTTTCACACCCTGGTATTCCTAAAGTTAACCAGTTCCTGTCATTATAGTACATTATGAAGTGTTGTTCATCAAAAGCACAAATGTAGCATTAAAAACAAAACTGGGTTTTCTTCACATACACAGGGCTCTTCGGTGTGCGAATGATCGCTGTATAGCCTGCAAACTGTGGCTAACTAAGCGACGTAGGCTGCTCCACTACGAAAGCTTTCGTGTTTTATGTCTGTGCTATCTATGCCCGCGTGGGTGAATACTTACGTTATTTTTTTGCTCCAGTTTGATGCTTAATTGGATGCAGTTGACGTTTCGAAGTATCCGAGAAGTATTAAAAAAATATTCGCACTTACGATTAGTCTGACTGTACGATTCGAAGACCGAATCGAATCGGACACTATTCGCTTCGTTATTCACAGGTTTGGAATATCCCCCCCCCCCCCCCCCTACGAGTGATAGAAATTACTGAAGCAGGGTTTGGGTACGGACTAGTTGGTATACCATTGCAAACATCACACACAGCGCGTTCACAGACAGGGACAATGCAAAGGAACGACGAAGACAGCGCTTGTCTTCGTCGTTCCTTTCGTCCCTGTCTGTGTACGCGCTGTAAATGATGTTTGCTATAGAAATTAATCGGACAACTTCACAGCGCGGTTTATCTTAGCCGGTAATCCTTGTTTCTTGTTTCGCACGTCGTGTTTCCCCGGCTCCACGTTGGAGTGCAGATACGAGGGACCCAGGTAGGCAAACATGTTGTGGGTACCGCGCAAAGCTCGGGTATGGCAAAGGAATTGACGCCGGATAAATAGCGGACCGTTTGCAAAGACCTCTAGCACTTACGAAGTGTGCGAGAACTCCCTTATACAGATTCGATGTCTTTGATGTACGAGCTGCTCGGATTGGCGTACATCTGCGAAGGTTTTGTTTTGTTCTCTTTAGCATACAAGGCCGTCTTTGCTGACTTGACACGGCTTTGGCGTATCTGGGATTTGGGTATCTTGTAACCGCCTCACGAAAAAAAAAGAGTGAGTCGACCAAGTGCCGACGCTAAAGAAGGCAAGGTTCACGCAATCGCGCGCGAAATTCGATTGGTATAAGATACGAAATAATAGATGACGAACATGAAAAAAGAGCGACATGTTTGCACAGCGCGAAAGACGAGGACTGAAGGAAGAACAAAACAACACAACGCCTGTGTCGTGTTCTTCCTTCATTCCTCGTCTTTTGCGTTGTGTAAACATGTCGATATTGAATCGCCAACTCGCCCAAGCTTCCACCTTGTCACGAAAAAGAGGCAGAATGGAGAAATATAATCGACATTCAGTCGTCGAATCATTTGAACCGTCATTGCACGTCGGCCTTGTCTTCTTTAGCGTCGACGCTAATCTTTTTTTGGCCCCTGCTTCCCCCAGTTTTCTATTTCGTTTTGTTCCCTCTCGTCTTTCTCGATTCCGCGCTGTCTTTTTTTCAACGCCGGCAAATATGCGGAGGCCGGCCGCTTTCTCCCGCTGCTAATGCACTCGCCCGTGGTCATCATCATATGCGCGCGGCGGGGGGAGGGCGTCCCTTTCGAGTCCGTTTCGGCCTCGCCAGCGCCGCTGCGTCTTGACCCACTTCGACGATTCTTTCTCTTTGTTTTTCGTCATCTCATCTCTTCGGCTGTGCATGCCTCACTCTCCGTCGACTGAGTGACCGGCCTCGGGATGCCGTTTGCACGGGCCGGCCTCTCTGGCGGCGCGGTTTATTGTGGTTACGCTTCCAAGAGGAAAAGGGGGAGGGGCAGGCCTTGGCTGAGAGCGTCTATTGACGCCGACTTCCGCCCTGGCCGGGAGTTCCGGAAGTAGCGGTGACGCTATGTCGTCTGCTTTCTCCCAAGACCGCCGCGCTATGTACGTTGTTATTCGCGTGTCCCAGCCAACGTTTGCCGAGTTGTTAAGAGAAAAAAAAAAAAAAAATTAGAAGACATGGTGCGAGATTTAAGACCTGCGGCATCCGGTCGTCATACTTCCGACGACCTGACACGGTAGGTCTTAACATCGTATCTCGCACCATGTTTATTATATATATTGTTGAACAGCTTGGCTGACGTTAGCTGGGACACCCTATTTGCGATGGTTATTTGGTCGAGGTGGTCGGGGTTCATGACTCGAAGGCAACGCGAAGCGCCTAACCTAACATAACGCACCTATAACTTAACCATGGCCAGCGGGAATATGTGCTGTAATACCTTTTTCCGCTAACTACAGAGCTATCTTTCCGCACTTTCGTGCATTGCGCCATATAGTGTTGTTCTGAAGAAAACGCGCTCGTTCCGATTACACAACTGCCAACTTTCACGATTTTATCGTAAAATGCCCGATTTTTTTTTTTGAGCTTATAACGACACCAGTAGTTTTACGGTATTTGGTTTGCATCCAATTTAGGGCAAAATTATTTCGAAATGGTACGGATACAGTCGGCAACCCTCCCCCCCCCCCTTTTTTTTTTCTTCTGAGCCTGCGTCTTATTGCCATAGCAAATTACATGGGCATTCGAGGCGACAATTTATCTTTGTTTGGTTCCCGAAAGTGTCTACGTATACTGTTTAAGCACGTTTTTACAGTAAACGGCCGCCGCTGTTGTCGTGCTGTCACGGAATCGACTGCGCATGCACAGTCGGTGTCCAGCGACGCGAGCGACGCGCATTGTGTTAGGCTGCTGTCTGCAGAAGTTGTGGCTCTTTGGGGCTTGTTGGTTCGACATCGCGACAAATCGAAGCTCAGGAAAAAAAAAAAAGAACCCGGAAGGATAGAGAGAAGAAAGAAGACTAGAGACGGAGCGCTAACTGCCAGTAAAATGATTATTTTGAACCACCCGGGTGTACACTGAAAACTCGTCACCATCGCACATGCGCAACTCACTTTCTTAGGAAGGCTAAAAAGGGGGGGGGGAAGCACACACGGGGTGTTCACTCTCGTAACCAAGCCCGTTCATCTATCTATCTATCTATCTATCTATCTATCTATCTATCTATCTATCTATCTATCTATCTATCTATCTATCTATCTATCTATCTATCTATCTAATCTATCTATCTAATCTATCTAATCTATCTAATCTATCTATCTAATCTATCTATCTATCTAATTTATCTGTTTAATCTGATCTATCTCTATGGCACGCACACACACACACGCAGAGAGAGAGAGAGAGAGCTATGCCGAGTAGAAAGCGGTTCGTAGTCATACGAATTGCGGCGGAGAGCAAGACAACCATAGCGCGCATCTTTCTTGAATTTGTTATTGTTCTCTCTTAGTACGCCATTTATGCAGCGTCCTGTGTGACCTCCATGTTGTTTGGCAAAATAAAGGGGATGCTATAGACGTAAGTTACTAGCACGGGCCACGAAAGAACCTTTAACAAGCCTCTTTTCAGGGTAAGAGTGACATTTTTCTGGCATTGTGCTAGGGACATAATTCACTAATTTCGTTGACTCTCGTTACCTCGACCCTTGGGGAACCGCGTGATTTGGTCGAATTACCCGAATTGTCGAATTAATAAACGGAAGTGAAATGAATCTATTCGTTTTTTTTTTTATTGCTCGAAGTAGTTCATAATGTCTTTCTGCTTCTTGCTCTTGAAGTGCGACTCAACTTGCATGCGGCGACGAACACCGACATGTTTGAACGCTGCCGCAGTTGGACTGAAAGAAAAAGCAATGTTCCGAAAGTAAACTAAAAAACAGCTTCAAGCCTACAAGGAAGCAGTAGAGCCGTACTTCTGCTGGGTTTCTTTTCCAGCCTTAGTAACCGCTGCGTTCATGAGGGGGATGCCGGCGGAGGCCGAATCGACCGAAGCGGCGTGCTTTCGCGTTCGAACTAAACGAGTTTGTCTTTCGTAGCATAGCATGTTTTTTTTTTGCCGAGAATTAACATTGCGTTCGAATTAAGCGAAAACTCGAATTAACCGAGGTCTAATTAATGAGTCAGCTGCAGAGCTGAAATATTTTCTCTCTTTGGCGTCCCTTACTATAGAGAGAAACAAATCGAGCCGTATTGGTAAATTACTAGAGCAGGTGTAAATGGGCCAGAAAAGACTGAAGGAACGAGACGGTTGGCGACGACGCCTTGGAAGTTCCCGTAACCAACCCGCCGTGAAGTCACGGGTTTGAACGCTGCCTGCTAGGGTTTGGTTCCACTTATCCATAAAGATGTACTACATATATTATTCCAAAGGAGCCGTAGGCTGAACTTCCTGCGAGCCACAACGGCCCAAATGCGAAAAGTTACTTGGTATTCAGTGACGTCATGCCAACGTACCACCGCTGGCGTTGTGGCACGAAATTAAAAAAAAATGACCTTCATTTTCTGGTCGGCCAATCAGCATCTTGCCGCGAAAATAGACTGCTCCCATCTTTAAGTGGAATAGCGAATGTAGAAACTTTTCTAGACAGGTTTTGTAAGCACCGCCGCCAAGTGCAGTACGCCCCCCCCCCTGCCCGAACCTTCCAGTGGCAGCCGTATTTAATGCACGGCCTTCGGGAATGAACAGCCAGCAGTAATTCTCCGGCTGCTTTCCCACCCGGCGCTGCCTGTTTCTGCGTCTTTGACCGTTGGACTTCCACGTGTTTCTTCTCGTGGGCGTTCACCGCTCCCTGGACCTTCGCCACCCGCGTCGCTTGATGGCCGCGGAGAAGAGCTGAGAAGCGGCGCTCCGGAGGAGAGGGGGAAAGAGGGAGAGCGAGGGGAGGAAGACCAGGTTGGAGGAGAGAGAATGCAGGCGAGGCTGGTCGGTGTGTTGACGTGACTGCAACGTAGAAAGGGCTCCCCCACCAACCCCAACGAAAAAAGAAAAAAAAAGAGAGAGAAAAGAAGAAAAAAACCGCTCCCGTAAGGTTGGGGGTTCCGAGACATGCGTTTTGCTTTCTCTTTCTCTCTATCCATCTCTCTCCCTTTTTCGCCCTCTTCGCCTGTTCGTACATTGCGTCGTCGTCGTGCATTTGCACGTCTTCGCTCGGAGAGAATAACACTCGGCACTGTGACGTCATTGGTGGCGTACATTAACGCGGGGGGGGGGAGGGGGTGTCGAGGAAAGAGGGGGGTGGTCACGTGCGTCGAGGAGGAAGAAAACTGTTCGCGGCACGCGCGCGCTAACCTGCCGATGCCTTTGACTGACTGAAGGGGTTGGGGGGGGGGGCATCTTCGCGGACCCCCCCCCCCCCCCCCGTCTTTGTGGCCTGTTTTTATTGCCTCCCGTGTGTGAGACCCCCTTTGTTGTTTTCGCTGGCTTGGGCCGCGCGCGCTGGGGGGGAGGCTCGCGTCGCGGGACCCGTTCTTCTTTGCCGACGACTCGGCTGTCTTTATTGCCATGGGGAGGTGAAGAATGAAGGGCGACCGGCCAACGAGGTGTTGTTTGTTGTGCATAAATCGACCCCAGTACATGCCTCCCGCGGTTCCTATAGGCACCGAACGCCCAAGCTTTCCACGCCGCATCACATAGCCTAGTGAGTGCAGGAATGTCTCCTGGGCAGTGTTGGGCGTTCCCCAATAGAATGCTCTGTAGCCAGGGTTCATCACTAGGCAAGCGTTTCCACGTTTTGCATACACACAACGCGACCAAAATATGAAAAGAATTCTGGTTGAGCTCTGCATGCCGTGTGCGTCTGTATGCATTCGAATGCCGCCATGGATGGGCAGTGCTTCGCTTATCGGCTACTAGAGAGCCGCGAAACGGACGGTGTGTCTTTTGCTGTTGAGATGAGCATCTCGTTTCAGTCGTAGCCCCGAGCGGCCAGCGTCAGCAGGTCTTGTGGGAAGCTGAAACGGCCCTTGCGCCATCTGGGCAGTGCCCGGTGCGCACAGTAGGCCGCCACATGCAACACTAGATCTCATGTGGACAAACGTATCCTCGGAGGGATCGTGCCCCACACTAACATGTGGGCAAAGTATTTCTCGCTGCTCAAAGGCCCGCGGGGCGCATTAATGGTGTGATTATTTTCTCATAGCAGATGCGCACCAAGACGTGTGTACACCCGTGAGCAAAGGTATACGGACCACACGGTCGCCGAAAAAATAGAATTTCTTTGTAAATAATGCGCATAAACGGAAACTGACGAGTGCACTAAAATATTGGTAATGCCAAGTTTCGACTGCAATCTTTACTTTCCAGTTGCATTCACAGACAAAGGAGAAAATTAGTTCCATCACTCGATCCCTGGTCCGTATACTTTTGCTCACAGGTGTACGTCAATATTGGGAAATTCATCCAAGAGTGTTGGCGGTGAAAATTTCGGTGGCTCTGGTTGGCCGAACTTTGCCCTATACATAATTCTGCTTTGCACGACTCTCTTTTAACGGCCTTTGATGCACTACTAGAGCATTCTTAGCTGATGAGTCAAATATTTCATAAGGCATCCTTTGGCATATCGAATCAGTTAAAAGAGCACTAACAAGGAACTTTAACTGTATCGGTAAATTACGCTTCTGGGGCGCAATCTCATTGTTTTAAACGCAAGTTCAGTTTGCATTCAGTTTTGCCTCGTGCGATTGGCCTAGGCCGCGCTGACTGGTGCAGCTGATGACATTGGCGCAGTCTAGGCCAATCGCGTGAGGCGAAACTGAATGCAAACTGAATGCGCGTTTTGAACTACGATCTCCGGTCGCGTCCCTGCTGTCACAAAACAGCCGCTTTTACCACGAGAGGAAACAGGTGGCGATGCCACTGTGAATTTCTCACACCAGCTCACCGTTACGTGGATATTGACTGCACCTGCTTGTGTTCAGTGAAGTGTTTATGATCTGTGAAGAAGGAGGGACTACATTGCACTATAAAAGACCAGACTCAAACAAGCAAGTTTCAATAAACTTCCGTGCACCGAAATGATCCGAATATATTCAGATACTTTGGAACTTGCAACGTCGCACTGATGTACTAGTTCTTACGTTTTGGTGTGAAAGTAAAAAATGAAAAGGTTTTATTCTTTTCCAGTGATAATCAATGTGTTTCTGCTCATGCAATGAGTAATTTCTTTTTAAAGAATACCAGCTATTTACTGTTCTTTTAATCATTCAACGAAGGGAGTTGCACTTGCTGGGGATGCCTGGTCCTACAAGTATCACACACGCCGTTTTTTAAATTTTTATTCTTTTGTTAAGTTGCCTAATTATCTCCAAAAAACTTAATCACCTCTTTTTTTTTATTTCAGACCTACTCTGGCCTGTTCTGCGTAGTCGTCAACCCATACAAGAAGCTGCCTATTTACACCGATAAAGTAATAGAGTTATTTAAGGGCAAGAAACGCCATGAAGTGCCTCCCCACATTTTTGCCGTCACCGATGGTTCCTACCGTAGCATGTTGCAAGGTGAGTGTGACTTCTCTCCTTAGAACGTCTTGCGCTAGGTGGTATTTTGACGTTCGTACATTGTAGTGTTACGATTACTGCAGGGGGCATCTGGTGCTGGCAGCCTCATAGGTAGTACAGTTGGGTGTCGATAAAACAGTCACGGATATAATGAATTATCGGGTAAAACAAAGCCAGTACAAAATGCTTATATTGCCGATGGCATCATGCAGTGAATATATTCTTGTAACAGATACTGGTTGTAATGAAGGTATTTTTGTGTTGGATGAGCCTTGGGCATAACAAGGTTTGACAGTACATGTATTTAGTTACGATGGGGCATGGCTTTGTTTGCTCAATGAATTACACATTGTTTTGTTGTGCTTTGCAGTTTGTCTGAGTTAGTCGAGTGTTACAAGTTTACTGCATTAATAAGTATAGACTTTTCTCAGTATGCATGTCACAAGTTATCGATGCGTTTTGGGCAATGACACGAGCCATGGATGAACGAGAAGAAAGGGGGTTAACCATTTTTCTCATTCATTACATAATGAGAGTCTTGAATCCAGAGACATTGATGCCTTCAGTTAGCAAGTGTGAGTTTATTGACCCAAAAAGATCATATACTCGTGACGCCTGCGGCAGAAAGGATGTTCCACATCCGCCGCCAAGGTTTGGGAGTGGTGGTGCTGGCCAACACTCCCAGGGTTAGTTCTAGTAGTAACACATAAATACCCCAGAAAGTGGATGGAAGAACGGTGCTGTGGTAGCTCAATTGATAGACCATCGCACGCGTAATGCAAAGACGTGGGATCATTCCCCACCCGCGAAAGTTGTTTCTTCATCCACTTACAATTCCATTAATTTATAATTTCTTTATTTCACTTAGTAAGCACAAGTAATTTCCCCTGTGGCTGTGCTTTGGAGGACTGTACGTGCCAGAAGTTAGAGCCAGATACACGTCATAGCCACCACGTTTTAGACATCACCTATTTGAGATGACAGTGTTTGAAAGAAGTAACCATAACATTGTTTGAAGCCGAAAGGGATGAAGTTCAGACAAATCCGTATGGTTACTTGTCACTCCCATGCAGTGCGAAAGTGCTGTGCAGACAGTGGACATAAATGCTGGTGCCAGATTTTTCTCTAATAATTGAGTATGAGGTGCTGTGGAGTTATGCTCCCTCTTAAGCCTTCTCCGAAGCACATCACTGGTCAAGTTGCGGGAACTTGCGATTGTGTTGAAGTAACATGCTGCGATTTAGGTGGCATACACATCTGCGAGGAATTGCAGCCTATACAATTTAATCTTTATGCGCTTTATTAAAACTGCTGCCACTAAAAAAGAAGAGAGTGAGAGAGAAGCACTGTGGGAAAATTTTATGGCTCTTAATAGACCTTAAGTTTAGCAACCTGTATAAGTAAGTCCTATTAACTTGGGCCTGGTGACTTTTCTACGAGAGTTGCATCACGGTGCAGCATGACCTATAATTCCTAAGCTGTACACAGTTCGAGTGTTCATCTGACTAGGATGCGTTTTATGCATCCACGGAAAGCTACAAAAACAAACCATGGTTTTCCTTGTAGCATTCTTACTAGTTTAGTGAGCGCCAAGCATGTTCACTTGCAGGGCTAATTAACGCTGGTAATACGAGCAGTGTCATGACCAGCCTCCGTCAGTTGGCATATAAGGCGTTATTGTGCCTGCAGCAGGAGGCCTGCAGGAAAGCCTTCCTTATACAACCTTCCGTTCAGGAGGTCTGTGTGAAGTCCAGGAAGGAAGTTGACTTCCCGGATGGGCTTTTTTCTCTCTTCGTTGTTCCTGCTGCGGAGGCATCTTGATAAACTCTGTCGCAGCCCACATGTAATCTGGAAACTGGTCTTGCGTTGAGGTGCGAGCAGCGGTGGAAGGAAGTTGGAAAGGGCGCAGTCCTCGTGTCGCTCACCGCTGGAGGATGTGACAATGATCGCGTAGTAAGGCAGGGAGCGAGTGGGGTGGACTCGTTGCGCTCAGTGCGTGTGAGGCAGATACATTTTCCTGCAAGTACAGTAAATACGAAAAAAAAAGAAAAATGCAGTCATTGACTGCATGTGCAGTTTGTGTGAAGTTCACATGAAAAACCGGGTGTTTGTCATTGCACGTCTGCCAACTCTCCCGAATTTTTAGTAAAGTTTCCAGATTTTACCTTGTTCTACGATTTTATGAAAGTTGAGTGAAGTTTTACATAAACGGAATGCCGCTTACGAAAAAATTTTAAGTGAGTTGACAGATGAGGTGGTATGAGATGGCAAAAAAAAAAACATGCATGCAAGAAAGAAATGGGGATGGTACCTTGTGCTACCTTCTTGTGCCAGCATGAGATACTGAGGGGTACTTGCTTTGGTCAGGTTTATTGTCGCAAGTCTCTGAAACCGCTAGATTGACTACAGTGCAGTACTTGAAAGAGTCGCTGTGATCTGAAAACATTGTGTTACTTGTGAGTGTCAGCTGTTCCTAGTTGGCTACTGCTTGTGGGCTGCATCTAGAGGCGAACAATCGTTAATAAAGTGCATATATAGGCTGATCATTAAGTTTTTAAGAATGTCTTAAAACTGCCTGGTAGCATAATTCCTGTCCTTGAGCTGGATTACTTGAAGAAGCAAACATTACTAGCACACGAAATCAAAGCACATGTTCTTTGGTTTAACACAGAATCACTAATTAACTTTCTGATTAATTACTTTATGGCACGTATTGCAATTTACAAACTGTAGCCACTGGGTTTGCAGGATGTGTACACTTGAAATGAATTCCTAGGAACACGTCAGTTTCGACATATAATTTCCCATTGTGTGGGATGAAATACATGGGCATACCAATTACTTTTGTGCTTCAGTGCATAAAAGAGGGGCTTGTTAAAAATTGGAACAGTATATTTATGTTGAGGTAGGTGGCGCGTATCTCCAAAATGGCGTGTCATTATGAAAATATATTCCAAATAGATAAGCCTTGCAGACTTGCCGGCTACAATTCCTAAATTGCATTATGTGCTGTAAAGAAATTAATTACAAAGTTAATCAGTGAATTTTTAATCAGTTGAATATGTTTCGATTTTTTTGTTAAAGTAATGTCCGCCAATCTGAATAATCCAGCTTAAGGACAACTGCCTTGTCAGTGACAGGCAATTTTTAAATATTTCAGGAAACTTAAAAATTATACCCCATATATCCCACAGTGTGTGATCAGGACACGCACGCACGCACGCACGCACGCACGCACGCACGCACGCACGCACGCACGCACGCACGCACGCACGCACGCACGCGCACACACACACACACACACACACACACACACACACACACACACACACACACACACACACACACACACACACACACACACACACACACACACACACACACACACACACACACACACACACTTCATGATTTTTACAGATGTTAACATCAAGAGGTTGGCAGGCATGTCATTGTACCTTATAAGTATCTTGCAGACAACCTGCTTTTGTAGAGGTTTTTGCAGTAGACTTCATTCAACACACCTCTTGAAAGTTTTTTTTCTCGCACCTTTAGATGCGTTTGGCTTTAGTTGTCATGCACGGTATATGTCTTAGCCACTGTCGTACCGTCATGCTGACTTTTTAACGATGGCATAAGTATAAGCCCATCTCCCCCCCCCCTTTTTTTTTCATTTTTCTGCAAACTTCCAGTGTGTAATTTGGAAATACTCGGCAGACTGTAATCATAGTTATTGAATTACACCTCTTAAGAACTGATATGTTTCCTACGTGGGCCGTCCTTAGCAGTAAAATGTCTTGAGAGGCAGGAGTGTCTTTCTTTCTTCAGATTTAAGTTTTGGCGCCTTTCATGTACACGTACCTGAAGAGGCCATTGCCTACTTACTGTATTCGTATGGCGTTCTGCTCTGAGCAAATGACCAAATCCCGACCAGTGGAATTGCAGCCTATTGTAGCCACATCGCAGTTATAGACGGTTTCACACCTACGCTGCAGCATGTAATTTGTAGCATAAGTCCAGTGCCTAAGACCATTGCCTGTTTCTTTGAGAGAAGGCTTTGGCTGTGTTGCGCATCCACTTCATGTTTTTTGTAAGGCGTGTTCGCAATTCTCTACTGCACGTCGTTTGTGCCCGTGCTAGCTTTGTGCAATCATTTGGACGACTTGCCGTTTTGGTTGAGCAGTCACGTCAATGGGATGTGCGCGGTGCACGCTTCGGTGGCTTGTGGAATGCGTACCATCGGGGTAACCCGTGCATTGTGTGTCAAGCATTCATTGTCCTCACCGTCGTTCCTCTTGCTTTGGCGTCCCTTTGCGTGTGCACTGCTGCAGCGAACTGTAAAACAGCATTACAGTGTCCTTCTGGTTCTTATTCGCTTTTGCGTTTGTGTGCAAGACGTTAGAGTGGCACTAAAGAGGCTGTGCAACAAACGAAATGAAGAATCGTGGGTGTAACATGAAGAGACGGGAAGATGGTGGTATCGATTTGAGAATGAACAGGTGTGTCCGATATTCGAGTCAAGTTTAAGACGACTGAATGGGTCTTGCCAGGTTGTGTAATGTTTAGAGCAGGTAAACCAGTGGTTTACTAGAGTGGGCACCAATGGGGAAGGTGCATTTAGTTTAGGGTGGCAGAGGATGGGAAGATGTTAGGAAATTTGCAGGCACGCGCTCTAAGAAAAGTCTGCACCCTTCGGGGCTTCTCATTCCCAAACAGTAATTGTCAACTATCTTGTGTGCCTTTGTTTTCTTTAACGTAGTGTGCCTGATACTTCTAGGTCACAAATGGTATGCGAGTTATCAGCATAGCATGGCATTTGTGACAGTAAATTGGTGAGCACAGTTTTTTTTTTTTCTGGAAATGAAATGCAAGCTAGACAAATGACAATTATTGTTTGGGGACAAGATATTCCCTAAAAAGAATAAATTTCTTTAGAGTGTAGGATGGGGTAAGTGGAAATCACTGCAAGTCCTTAGTCCTCCAGTGAATATAAAATAGGCTACTGCTGCTTATGATGATGATAATAAAATAGAGATGTTAACCTGGATTTGTAAACTGTCACTTTTGAGAGCCGGAAGTTCCAGCCCTAGCATGAATGGAGTCTGGGTAGGTTATAAAAAAAAATGCAAAAATGAAAGGTGGGCTTGATGTTTCCACCCTAGTTCTTCGTGACACTGAGATTTGGGCAGTGTCTACTCGGCAACATGTCTATACTGGGTGTCCTACATAACTTTAGACAAACATATGCAAATGACATGAAGCTGGACAGAACCAAGGCAATATTGTTTGCCGTCAAGATGCTCAGATTTCCTTTTGCATTCTGCCTAACTACATAATTAGTCTTAATTAATTAATCAACTTTTCAAATATTTTTATTTGATGAAAAGTGGTAGCGAGAAAATTGTAAAGCAACATGTAAAATTCCCAATACAGCTTTCTGTTGCTCAATACAGGCTACATTAGTGTTTTTTCCAAGCGTGAAAGAAGCCTGTGAATAGTACATGCAAAGGGCTTTGAGCAGCCAGTCATGCAGTAACTTGCTTATTTATCAATAGTTTATAGATAAACAAGCATTACATTGCAATCCACAGGGGGGAAATAAAAACTCGGAACTAATGCATTCTGAGAACTTTTTCTGAATGAAAGTGACAAAAATGTGCAGAAATGCTTCGAAACCTCTGAAGCAGTGCTCAGATGTTGCTCTTTAAAGGAAAGCATCGTCCCTAATTGTGTCCTACCCTTTTCCATTACATTTGTCTCGAAAACAATATCTCACCACACTAAACTAGCTTGATCTTCCTCATTGTCATCATAGAAATTTCGCGGAGTGCTGTAATTCGGATTGCTTTCTTTCCCCATTAACACACTAGTGTGCATGATGCACACGCCCCCCATGCATTGCACTGAAGAATCTGCATGCTTACAAACTTTACCTGAAATGTCGTGAATTCTTTTTTAGCTTTTAAACCTAAGTGCACTCAGCTATATGCAACATAGCTGAGACGAATGAGGTTGTGCATCTTTTAAAGTGTTGCTTATTTTTAGTTCTCATCTCTTTGTGCAAAATAAAGCCTTCGTCAAAAAAGCATGGTCCCTAAATGTAGAATTCCCTGTGGTGTTTAAGATAGGCGTATACTATTTTGCTTCCGCAGCATGCCCTGTAGTTTATTGCAGCCAGTATTTTGACGACAGATATTGGTGGCGGTGCAAATATAATATGAACCAAACTGGCTGGGCAGTTATACCTTATACTTATACTTATACTTGGGTAGCCCAGTGAGTAATGGCACTGCACGGCCGATTTCGAGATCGTCCTTTTAATCCCGGTAATGGCGGCTGCATTTCGATAGGGGCGAAATGCAGAAACACCCACACACTTAGATTTAAGTGCGTGTTAAAGGATCCCAGGTGGTCAAAATTAACCTGGAGTCTGCCACTGCAGCTTGCTTCACAATGAGATTGTGGTCTTCTGCGTAAAACCGTAGAGTTTCATTTTAATTTAACTCACAAACCTGAGAACTGTTTAGACACATTATTCATGACACCACATGAATAGAATGTTGGCATTATGACTGCAAAACTACATGAACAACCGTTTACCACACGTGTATTGTGCATTATTCTTCTCAGCACTAAACGATTCATTTTTATGAAGTGCAGGAGGTAGACCGTGTTTAAGATGAACTTTCTCAAGCAACACTTACGAGTAAGTTGCAGCAGCTGTAGTGGCTTTCTTCTAAGCAGAACTTCTAATTTATGGGGTTCAGTAATCCGAAAAGCATAAGCGCTGTTGCGTACATCGCAGTGGAGGGGCTGGGGGAGAATTTCGACCACTTACTTACTGTTAACGTGTACCCAAAGCTTGATATGTGCGCATTTTTGCATTGTGCCTTCATTGGAATGCAGCCATCGTGGATAGCGGCGGCCATGCCCTCGGCTGCAGAATGCCACGTGCAGTGAACCACTGCATTGGCCAAAAGCATTGGTCATTGGTCATTCAATCTTATCTGCAAGGGTGTTCACTATGCAAGCTTTTGTGCTTCGTTTCCAAAGCAGGACAATGGTCCCGAAAGGAACAGTCCCCAATGAATAGGGTATTAATTAGCTCTAATATATGAAGAATATGAGGGATCATGGCGAAGAAATCACATAGAGACGGGGCACTGGTCACAGTGCTATCTTGCAGTAGTTAGCACTGTTCACTGCGCCCTTAGGCTATGTCCTCTGTTTGGGCTTTTCTATTTTCCATAAGTTACCAACTAGTAGTTTGCATGTGTATGCTGCTTTTGTAAGAAATGTGAAGTTCGGTACAATGGAGCTTCATTTAGGGATGTCATTAAGCCTTCTTGCAAGTGAACTGCTTAAGAAAATAAATTTTTCCTTTTTCTTGAAAAAGCCCTTGGATTTCATTGTATGTTTTCGCCGCATAGATTATAAAAAATGTGGAAGAAAATTTAATTATTGTGGTCACCATTGGAAATGTGTTGTGATGTGTCATCAAAGCGCTATGATAATTACAATGTACATTTCTTTCTGTGCAGATCGAGAGGACCAGTCAATCCTATGCACGTGAGTCTGAATGCATTTTTCTTAACATTGCTGTGTGTGGTTGCATGTGTGTGTGTGTGTGGTTGCATGCATGTGTGTGTGTGTGTGTGTGTGCAGGTGCACATGTGTGTGTAGGTGCATGTCTGTTGTGGGTGCATGTGCATGTGCGTGCAGGTGCAGTCATGTGCATTAGGTGCATGTGTGCACGCATGTGTGTTGCGTGTGGGTACATGTGTATTGTGCATGTGTTGCACATATGTGCATTTGGGTGCATGTGTGTTGTGGGTGTGGGTGTGTGCGTGCATGTGTGTGTGTCATAAGTCGGCAAACTCACCCATCAGTCAAGTCACAGTGACCCATGGGTCTGAGTAAGCCCAGCTTAGTAGAATTTTAGTGAGTCTGAATCTGAGTGAGTACAGCTGGATATAATTTTGGTGAGTCTTAGTCTGAGCAAGACTTAAGCAAAAATTAATTTTGTGAGCGAGTCTGAGGGAGTTCTAATTATTTTGCCGACCTATGGTGTGTGTGCACATCTTTTCTTTTTTCTCTTTTTCACATAACTTGAGGCTTGTTTGTGAGCTTGTGATGACCTCTTGTAAAAGGTCATGTATGTTTAAGGCTCCACTCTTGTCATACATGGAAGGTATGAAACTTACTTATCATTGACAGCAAAACGGTTTCTAAAATTTTTTTATACGTTGCTGAGGAAATTAAGTGAACCTTGCAAAATTGTAAAGCAAGCTGTTAAGAAAAAGACTAGGGGTGTGGGAATATTTGAAAAATTCACAATGGCGCGCTGACCAGTATTCTTTAGCCTGCATGGAATGTTGTGTACGTAGGGTAGAATGTCTACTTCGCTCTTTACAGAGATACCACACTTTTCAGGCTTGTCCCCTCATTTGACAACATTTAGCAACTTTTCAGCCTCCACAGAAAGCAAGTGGTTTGCGTAGCCAGCGTCTACCAGACGCTGGCTACACACTTGTTGTGCGAAGCTGCAATGTGTATTGGGGGGGCGGGAAGGAAGGACCTCTTAAAGGTAATTCATGGTGCAAAACACCACCATGAATACTTGATACAGCAATGGCACCATCTACCGCGACCATTTGAACTAGACAAAGAGGTGCCTTTTTTTCGCTCTGCCATCACAGCAGACGGCACATTTCTGATGTAATAATAGCGCTCAGTAGTACTGGAGCTGAGCTCTGCTTGTTCTGTCTTCAGGGGCGAGTCCGGCGCTGGCAAGACTGAGAACACGAAGAAAGTCATCCAGTACCTGGCATACGTTGCGTCTTCCAAGCCGCGGTCATCGACGTCATCCGCCATCCACTCGGTGAGGCTGTTATGCAACTCTGTTGGTACTAGAAGGCTCTAGTATTGGAGAGATCTTTTTTTAAGCCCTTCCTACATTTCTTTCTGGATGTCTGGCTGAAAATTTGTAAAGGCTGCTACTACAAATTACTGTCTTGGAGGAAGGGTGTGGCACTAAGTGTGACACCTTAATTGCACGGAGTTTGTGTCAATCTTCAACAGGCACTGCACGAGTACCTGTGAATAACTTCTGCTGACAATATTGTCAGTTTCTTGTACTCATTTGAATAATTTGACTGAGAATGAGTTGTCAATTTTTTTTTCTCTCTCGTCTATTTGTCCCCCAAGAAAGCATAAAATTTGTAATTGGGCACATGTGACAGATATTTGCAGGCTGGTGCCTAGTCAAAGTGCACTGTAATGGACATGTGAGACCTAGCCGAATGGCAATGTTAAGATGTCAATATCTCGGATACTGTGGTCTGTGGAGGTTTACTAGTCATTTAGTCGATTCAAACTTTCAATTTTGCAATAGCTGCTCTTCAGTCGTTCTGCATTTTAAATGCCGCGCTTTCACTCTGTTCATCCTTAGCACTGTAGTAGTTCTTACTAGATGCCAGAGAAAAAGAAAATTCAGGAAATGCATAGAAATCCCTGTATACTATCAACTGGGAAAACCTTGTTTACTGTGTTAAGTTTAGCTCTCGCGTTGTACGAAATACAAGGTTTCTCTTTTTCTGCCGAGCGGATTTGGTAGGTATCGATACTGTCTAAATGTGCTTCCGGTACCATGCTACAAATGCTGGTGAAAAGTAGTACCGGGTGTTTGTCTTACTTGTGCGCAAGATCGTAGCGTTGCGAGTGCCTCGACTACAGTGTTGACCATGTGTGTTCACACGCTCTCAAGGAGTCCGGCACCGTGCCTCACGTAAGTCTTGTGACTTGGCTGGTGGCGGCTGGTGGTGTGGTTGTGTGTGGTGAATGGTGTGCTGCTGTGCACGACTGTGGTGGTGCCTGGTGCATGGCGGAGTGCATCCCGGAGTTATTGCGAAACGTCACCAGTTCCCTTTCCCTGCGGTTCTTGGCTTGGGTAGCATGCCTGCCCTCTTCATGGGTTCCTGTTCACTCTGGTACTCTAGGTTTGAAAAAGAAATGAAAGACTTCTAGTCATTCAGTGCCTTGGAGCAGAGACGTCCCCCCCTCCCCCGTCATTTCTTAAGATGCGATGGCATTATGCAGGGCACAATGACCTTTATTCTTGGATTCGATACGAAATAAAGAAGGCTGACTACAGAGGCATTGTACTCAAAAGTGTGAGCAGGCCGATCGTAACAATGCTAGTGCACTACAGTCACCCAGCTTTATTCATTCATTCGTTCATTCATTCATTCATTCATTCATTCATTCATTCATTCATTCATTCATTCATTCATTCAATCAATCAATCAATTAATCAATTAATCAATCAATCCATCAAAAAAACACTTTATTCCATCCACAAATCTGTTCTTTTGTGGAAGACGAGGGCTCGAAAGAAAGTGGATCTATCCACTTGAGAAGCTTGGAGCCCCCGTTTACATGGCATACAGTGAGAGCGTGGAAATACAAAAATGTGTGTACATGTTGAACAATGATAATTCCCTAAGGCATTCATGACAATAAATTCATCGATGCTTTATACAATTGTAACACAGCAAAAAAATAATTCGGAAATCTGGAATAAAATTGTACATAATATGTAGCGTTCACATAAAAGAAATGGATCAATCTTTCACAACAAAATATGCCTTCATTGCACGGCTCCCACTTGTTTCTAATATTAAGTAATAGTAAGAGGATGTGAGCATTTCCTGTTTTGTTTATGAGATGGCTTCAGTCTCCTTAAAACATGGTGCGAGGCCTCAAACCCCTTCAGTGTGCAACAAATCGTTAATTATTCAACCCTCTCATGAAATTATTGCAATTCAGTCCATCCAACGTTACGCATCATGGTTGGAGAAAACTTTGGTTTGCTTGAGATTGGAATCGTAAGGTTCCGTCACGCGATAATGTGATCTTACATTGAGCTCGCCCGGAACATGAGTGAACAAACTTGCAGCACATGCCATTGTTCGGGTAGCAAATTCTTTAATTCAAAATTTGGCTCAAGAGGCGTCATCGAGATGAAGTTATGCAAAAGATGTATTGATAGAGAAACAAAAGCGTTTAGTACAGTTTATGCTCAACTTGCTTTTACCAGACTTGACATTACATACATGCGTCTAACTTGTTAACAGAAATTTCACTTTTGCAGAACTAATTCTCTCTTGGTTGTGTTCATTATTAAGAGGAAATGGGAATCTGCTGCTTGTTCTAAGCTGAGAGCTCATCACTGATTGGCTAATTTAAGTCAACTTCCAACCTTTTTTTTTTGCTTCCTGCAACTTAAAAGCCCAAGCACCCGCTTCAAACTTTTGTAGACTGATGTGGGAACCAGGGTACGGGAGCACCAATTGTCGGGTCACTTTTTTTCATTCTAAAAGTTTGCTTGATGGCAGCCACGAGCCAAAGCCTGGACCTGTGTACAAGTTTCTTGCAAGGAAGTGATCTATCTTGCCACTAAGATGTGCAATAGCCTCTCAACTCTCAGAACGAGGAACCGAGCATTCCCAGAGCCATACCTCTTGCGTACCTGTCATAAAACTGGAGCCACCCTCCACTGTTGTTTGAGTGACCTGCCTCAAGTAGCTGATAACTGCCACTCCAGCGTTGTGTGGCATTTCCCCCCACAGTGGCAACATTCATTGAGTCAACTTGTCTTTCTTTCTTTCCTTTTTGCACACACACAAAAAAGGAAACCTTGTCTGCAGAGTACATAGAGGAGGCACTGAACAATGTGTTTGCGCTTAAAAGGCGTGGGAAAGTGAGCAAGTTAGTCCAGTGGCATTATGTCATTTAGGGAAAAATAAGAAGCAGCATTAAAAGGGACGCTAAAAATATAAAATGAATTTGAGCTGCATTGGTATATTAAGCTTCTGCAATACCAAAAAAAACTACACTTGCCACGAGAGGATGCTTGATAAGCCAGAAAAAAAAAAGAAAAATTAAATATGGGTTGTGACACCACCTTCAAGGTCCTGCATCAGCTCTTCGTGACGTTATGGATTTTGACAGCGTCGGCTCAGCACTAGTTAATTTTTCTTTTTTAATCAGTAAAGGTGGATTGCATTGTATTCTAAAACAGCCAAAGACTAAACTTCTCAGGTTATGGTAGATTTTGCTGTGCTACAGCAGCCGAAGTACGAGAAAATACTTGTGAAATGCGTGACATTTCACAGAGATGCCAGCGCTGTGGTTTCTGTGCAAAATAAAAAAAAATAACTGCAAGTTGGGCCTTTATATTTTTTTGTAATAACAAAGCTTTTACCACAAGATTAACGAATATAGTTATAGAGCATTATTTGTCAGTTTAAACGGACTTTCTGTTCTTTAGCGTCCTTTTAAACACCTGCACGTGAGACATAGAAAAGATCACAGCCATTGAACTCGCAACTAAGATGTTCAAGAACAACCTCTACATATAAACTAACTGCTGCAATACTTTCACTTTTAATGCTTACACTGCAGAAAGTAGAAAAGTCACTGCAACAAGTGCAAATAACAGTATCCTCATACTGATTATTCGCAGCTTATATGTGAACAAGTATGCATTGTGAATCACTGGTGCCTACTGCCATTTTTGTTCAACAATAAAAAAAAGTGATCAAAAAAGACTTTGACACTACTCCCCTGGAACCACATTTGCTCATGGTTCATTCCTAGAGTTAATGGTATGTGTATATTTAGTACGTAAGCGCATAGTGTTGCTCAATCCAAAATTTATGTCATTCTCAGAGTGCACAAAGCTTTTTCTTGTCTCCTCATTTATTCAGACAAGATGCAGGGGTATCTTGCACACCTATTCTTATCAAAACCACTGCGTCCAATGGGGAAGCCCGCTCTTGGGGCTTTTTCTTTTCTCTTGATTTTTGAATGTGCTGGTGAGACTACTCCGGTTATTGGGTGTTTTGGTGGACTGAATTTAAATAGGTACCTACTTTTCTTTTAAATCACGGGGTTCTTGTGGCATTGAAAATTATTTCACATTTGCAGTTTGAAGGGCACTTGGCTGGCAAAACTGAAGACTGTGTGAAAGATAGTTGGTATATTAGAACAAACGGTAATTTTTTGAACATGCAATTTTGCAAAAGTGAAAGCTTTAGGCCAAGTTTGACTGAATGTGTATTGCAACAAACTTTTGGGAGTAATATTTCTCTCTCACACTTAAAAAATGATTAATTTTAAAATATTTTTTTATAGTCAATAGGCCCCCATAGTTAGTTAACAGTGTTGTCAGTCGCAAGAGATACGGCATCTTTGAAATTCAGGAGTCATAACATTTATGGCTATTAGAAGAAAAAAAAAGCATAAAGCTACATGATGTGTGAAAAAATGAACACATGTATATATTAAATGGTAATATGTTTCATTTGTGTATCTAATGTTGAAGGAAATCGCAAAAAGAGTGAGGGTTTTCCCCAAATAATGCAATGGCCCTGTATGTGTGTGTCACAGGTAGTTTCCATATGCATGTCACTCGCGGTGGCAAGCTTGTTTGCACTGGTACCTGTCTGGAATTTTCTGGGTTGTTTCAGCATGACTCAGTGTCTGCGTAAGGCTGTGGCATTGTGTGTCTTGCCTGCTGGAAACTTTACGAATGTCTAGGCTGCTGAGAGCTGAGTAACTTAAATATCACAGCTATGCCGAGGTAACAGCACACAACTCGTAAGAGAAGCAACTCATAACACCGGGCGAGGCTAGTCTTTACTAGTCATTACTGGATTACATATTCCTTTGTAACTGCTCGTCGTATTCAAAGGTATTCTGACAAATTGAAAATGCGCACTTCTATTCTGCAAGAAGTAAATAAAGGGTTAGTGAAAGCACACTGACTGGACTTTGAATGTGCCAAGCAAGCACTTGTTAATGATAATGCTCTACAAGAAGTAAATAAAGTGCTAGGGAAAGTAGACTGACTGCACTTTGAACGTACCACGCAAGCACTTGCTAATGATGATGCTCCACTTCCACGTTGGTTCTTGTTCCATGTAAGCGTGACACTTGTTTTCTTGACGAAAGTGGCAACTGTAGACATGCAGCAGCTGCAGCTGAGTTTCATCCATGAAGTGCTTACATACTTCTTTTATCTAGTGACAGTGTTTAAACTTGACGAAGTTGTTGAATGGTAAAGTCAAGTATAGCATAACGGAAGCCACAGAATCGCAGCTTGTTGCTTCGAGCGTCTAGGGAGCATCAAATGAAACTGATGAAACTGTTGCTATTTGTAATAGATCCGTAATCCTTCATCTACAATCAATTGGACGCCGCATGTTGCTGTGGTTCGTTGAGAGCCAGGGTCTCGAACTAAATCTCGCTATGAGCAGAAAACCGTAGCAGTGGCGTTTGCTTGAAAGTTGAACGCAGTGCATCATTGCACGCTGTTCTTGTTATTGTCTGTGTATGTAGAGACAGTTGCCTGCGCTCATTGTTGCTATAGAGAAAGGAAGCTCGTGCATTGCATTGGAAGAGTCACTTTCTTCGGTTTTGGCGCTTATATGCATCGGTGTGCTGTTTGGGGAATCTAACCTTTCTTGACATGGCATGCCCTCAGCCCAAAACGCCCCTGTTGTAATCCTCTCCTCTGTCCTTGCTAACCACGTCTCTCTTGCTCGTCTCTTCCGCAGAACTATCAACCACCAGTGTTCAACATGGTAAGTTGCGCGGTTGATGGCGCATTTTGTATTTTTGCACACACGTCTTCCGCTTGTGCCTTTTAGAACGTGGTGCTGCCAGTATGTCTAGTAATATCAGAATGGCATTCTTTTTTTTTTAATGTTTGATTACATTGTTGGTCACGTTCACTACGACTGCAGTTGGAAAGTGTCAAACCCTCCGTGGAAGCTTGTGACTTTCTCATTCAGCTTATTGGTATTCTGCAGAATTCCCTGAAGCCATGACTTCACTGAAGCAGTGAATTGACTTGCACAAAGAATTGACTGGTGGCAATTTTCAGTGACTGAGAAAGAGGTGAACTGCTAGTCGCAAGCATCACTTTGCCAGTTTAAGATTAAATTGGCTCTTGTTAGATTTTTTTGGTGCCCATTCTCTTTAATGCATTGCCTTCTCCACATTCCCTATTTAAATGCTAGAAATCGCCGTCACGTGGCCGAAGTGTTGCCTCCAGACCCTGTTCAAAAGAAGCATGTGAAGGCAGCACAGTAAAAGGTTTGGCTTACTGCCCGTGAGTTTGGTAGAGGAGCTACCCATTGTCATAGATGCTCGGTAGAAATTGTATAATGCTGGGAAATGCATAGAAAAAAGGAAACACATTCCCGTGTATGTGCCAAATTGAGTAACTCGCGCTTAAATGCAGCAAAGCTGTATGAGGGAGTTCTCGCAGTCTTCTAAAGTCCTAGGGGTCTCGTTTACTACCGCCTATAGTTTACCCAAGACTGAATAAATGCTTCACTATATCCAATGCAATTGCTTTGTTGTACCATGCTATTGTAAACTTTATTTCACCTTCTACTCTGTTTCGTGCGTTGCTACGAAGGCTGAACAGACTTCCAGAACTCACAATTTGCATTCACAACAACAACAACAAAAAAAAAGGTGCATCATGTAATTCGATGTTGTATTCTCATGCTTTACGTAGCTAAATATGACATGGAATTTATTACGAGAGAGGCGTGGTAGATCTGAACCTATTGACCACCGAACAAGCAGATTGTGACGCGTTTCTGCGACCAGCTGCCACAACAGACCGTTTGCGGCGCTCGTGACCCAAACACGGTACCCAAATTTGAACAAATGGGGACAAGTAATGCGTGATTTGACGTAACCTGATAGGGACAATTCGCAGTTGTAACATACGAAATATTTATTCAGTAGAAAGTGTCGCAGTCAAATGTAGCTTCACTGCAAAACGTGCCGAGTAGGACTGCTACAACCGAACTGCTTGCGCAGCATTGCCTGCCAAGCATGAAATCGAGTACATAGTACTGCTGTACCCTCTGATATATCCTACGCATGTTTCTGCACACTGTACTGGCTCTACAGTGTCAGCTCTGCCCTGTACAAACGTGTCTGTGCCTCCTCAGTAGCAACCACGCTGGTGCATGCAAACCGTTGTAGAACTCCATGGTACAGCTTCGCTGTAAAATAACACAGAGAAAGCTGAACGGGTGAACTAGAGCAAGATGTTTTGCTCTGGTACTGCCGTTGCAGCGCCTCCACGTTTTTTGCAGCTACCTTGGCTTTGTGTGTTGCTTCCATTTTGGAGGCTTTTATTGTCGCTGTTTTTCTCTTTGTCGCCTTGCGAACACGAGGACTGTCTGGCGGTGGGTATACATACTTACAGCTTGCTGTCTGTGTTTCAAGCTCCACTGTCTGAAGGCCTTTTGAAGAAACAAAAAAGGCTGGCATGGTGTGCGACGTTCGTTTTGACGTCCTTGTATACTTTTTTATGTGTGTGTATGTGTGTGGGTGGTGCCTGTCACAGAGTTGGCATGGTTGTCAGTTGTCACTGTGCTGTGCTTGTATGTCCAAGTACTATTTTTTTTTAAATTGTCGCTGTGGCAGTATCGTACGACTGCTGTAAAGTAGGTAGACCTGAATGAGCTCCTGCTACCTGTACGTTTTTCTCAGCCAGCAGGTGCGCATTCCATTTTGTTTGTGGATTGTGTGAGCATAAACCAGGACAAGCACTTTTTGAAACCAGTTTGAAAACATTACCAAGTTAAAATTCCCTTGCAAGCTTAGCAAGGTGCAATTTGGAGCTGGTTGGTATTCCATTATACTAAAGAAATTTCAGCACACGACAAAAAATATAGATGCTGAAAATGCAACTTCAAACTGACTGAGTCTACCATTTAAGGGTGCACTCGTATAGTATTTGGCCACCAATTATAGTCGAATTATAGCACGAGGTCACGCACACTATACATTAATGCAAAGATATTAGTCCCTTGTTCATATGCATACTATCAGCCGTTTTTCTTTTCTCTCTAAATGTGTTTCAGGTTTGTTGGCTTTACGCTGGCTAGGTGTTCCCTTTAACAGTTGAGTGCACTGTACGTGCTGCTCAAATTGACGCAGTATCAAAAAGAAACAACAGACAAAACGAACAGAAGGTGACAAACATGTCAAAAGCGAAAAAAAAGATATTGTATCTGATAGTTATGGCATTGCAATGTTAAGAGACAAGGAGATCGTGGTGTGGACTAGAGAGCAATTGGTGGTGGCAGCCACTATTCTAGTTAAGGTCACAAGGAAAAAATTGAGCTGTGCAGGCCATGTAATGCATACAATAGATAACCGTTGGTCTTTAGAGCTGCAGAATTGGTGCCAAGGGAAGGGAATTGCAGTCGAGGACAGTGGAGAATTGGGGGTGGTGATGAAATTTCCAGGCATAGGATAGTCGGCTGACACAAAGAAAGATCACTGCGAGAGGTCCTGCAGTGGACATAAAATAGCCGTTGATGGGAATAGAATGTGCTCTGTAATAAATATCTACTGAAAGTTAGTGTTTGTCTTGTCCTTCTGTGTGTCTGTTTTTCTCTCCTCTCTTTATTTTGCACTACAAGTTTGGTAATGTCTTGCAAGAAGGAAAATGCATGAATTATGCAATAAAGTTGACGTAAAACACTGTAGCACCTTCTTTTTTATTTGTTTGAGGTTCTTAAGCACCTTGGGCTCTTGATGGCTTAAATTGACATTAACAGAAACGAATGGCTTGGCTTTTAGAGCCCGCGTGACCTGACATAATATATTGCAAGCTGCTCCAGACATAACAGGCTCAGCCACTTTTTATGCAGTGCCTCCGTACTCGTTTGCTACTGGGCTACTGTTAACGTAGTGCACATCCGGTGTTGCTTTTGCGTTCCACTGGTATATGTGATTGTATAAAGTTGTTAGTGGCGGATCACTTGACGGTTTTTCTGAGAGCACATCCGTTGCCTGCTGCCTGCTCCTTGTAAACAGTTTGTGCGGCAGGATAAACAGTTTATATGGAGTGTGCAGCTGCAACGGTAGTGCTTCCGTTCTAAGCGAGGACTTGCACAGACAAGCTTAGGTGAGCTGCAGTCTTGTTGACAAGATGTTAAGGGATGTGAGCAGGACGTCTACATAATTGGTGGTTTGGCTTTAGTCGCTTACCGATTCCGTTTCCGCTTATCACATTTCCTGCTTGTGGACACTGTGTGTTTTGTGCCCGGAGGCCGTTTTCTCGTTTGGCAAGCTTGTGAAGTCTTTATCCGCGTGTTTGCTTTTGTTAATTTATTGCATTTCATAAAATTTATTTCTGCAAAGTTAGTGTGGGGTTATCTCTTAATCTCTTAGGTTATTTCACATGTCGTACTGCATATCTTGTATTTTTATAGAGTTCGTGTGCACAGGTGACACTTGTAGGCCTTGTCAAGTTCAGGCATGATATACATCGCTTGGTAGAATACCGTGCGCAGGGTTATTGTTCTTTCAGCAAATCTGTCCAGTGTCTGGCATTCTCTTTTCTAATACTGTACTGCCAACTCGTACTAATATATTTAGTAACTGCAGTCCTTTCTCGGGCCTATGTTTTTAATCTTTGGATCTTAGTTTCTATTTGTTGCATTTGTTCTTTCATCTTTTGTGCTCAGTGTGCTTGTGAAGTGTTATCTGTCTTTCTGCCTGTGGTATGTGGTGCATTTGGTAAATGAGCAGGTGCTGATGATTGTTGGGTCCTTGCACTGTCTCAGCTTGGGAAATGTATTCCCGCTGTGCTGCTTGTCATACCGGAGGCACGTCACTGCTCCTGTCATTAGGGTGATCTTTTTGCGTCCTCTTCAATCTTGCAGGGCGAACTCGAGCAGCAGCTGCTTCAAGCAAACCCGATCCTCGAGGCCTTCGGAAATGCCAAGACAGTCAAGAATGACAACTCTTCCAGATTCGTGAGTGCTTTCCTGTTCCCTAATTTTTGTTGTTGTTGTTGTTGCTTCTATTGACGTTTAGAATGTGGGCTACAAAGGGGAAAAAGATTGACAGAAATTGACTGTTAATTTGTTCTGCTTTATAGTTTGCATCCTCAACTTCGATAAAAGCATGAACCGACTAGCCCAGCAAACAAGCAGGAATTTGTTGTTGTTTTCATTCATATTTATAGATACATGAGCAAAGAAATCTATAGTACCCTGGCGATCTGTGGACCCATAACTTGTGGCTAAGTATAGTGGGGCTACTTAAACTTAAGGAGGTGCAAAATAGCCACAGGCTGTATTTGAAAACAGATTTTCGCAGGAGACTTAAGTAGCTGAAATTGAGGTTCAAGATTACTTCTGTAAGAAGCTGTTGCCTATGAAGGGGGACGAGGCATGCTTGACAGTATGAACTTGCTCTTGGGAAAAAAAAAATTTTAAACTGAATTTTTTTGGCAATGCAATCCACTGCCTCGCGAATGCAGCATAACTAAGCATTACTTCATGTTAAATTGCTCTATAAATAGGGATAGCTAGAAAAGATAAAAAAATGGAGACAATGTCTTACTGATGGCCTACATGTACATTAACAGTTGCTACATAGCGCACTATATAATCTACTATGTTTATACCTTGTGCGATGCTCTTCTAAACCATTGTACCATTGTGTAGCGCAATTCACTAAATTGCAAGAGCAAATGGGGATAGCTGATATTCTAGTTTATGTTTAGACGTAAAAAATTGAGTCGAGCAGGCCATGTTATGCGTAGGGCAGATAACTGTTGGTCTATTAGAGTTACAGAAAGGGTGCCAAGGGAAGGGAAGTGTAGCCGAGGATGGCAGAGAAATAGGTGTTGTGATGAAAATAGGAAGTTTGCAGGCATAGGATGGAATCGGCTGGTGCAAAGGAAGGGGTAACTGGAGATCACTGGAGGACTCGATCCTTGGTCCTGCAGTAGACATTATTAGTCTGGTAATGATGATTAAATAAATGTATACTTCTTTTTAAGGATAGTGGAAACTTGCCCAGAATTCGCATCACATGCCTAAGTGACAGGGGCTGAAAATGCCTGGAACTTGCCCAAAATTTGTGCCACAGGACTAGGTGAAGGTGCTGAAAGTGCCTGGGAGTGACAAGGTTGTGAAACGTTTCGATTAGTGACGTATTCGACTTTGGTGGGGATGTTACTAAGGTCGTGCAAAAGACTGCTTTAAAGCTGCTTTTTGAGGGCGAGGGGGTCATTAGCATGAATCTTGCTTTATAACCATTTGAGCCCGCTTGTGCTGTTAGTAAGGCTTAACTACTGTCTTATGCTGCCTTTGAAGCTTGGGAGAACATTAAAAAAATTGTTAGTTGAATATGCCATAAGTTTCTTTTAGGCTGTAAACACTGTCGCTTATGTGGTGCAGTTTGTTGCATTGCCAGGTTGTATACCAAGGTCAGTACTTTGACCGTTGACTTTGACCGTTGACTTTGACTGTGACTGTCGAAATATACAAAAGCTACAAGTGAACAAAAGAAGGGAAGCATCACCCTTAGTGAGCTTGCCTTCATGTGTGACTTGCCTTCACATGTCACTTTTCTTCCCACAATTTTTTTCTCATTCTTTTCTGATAAAGACAAGGCTATTTGTCGATGTGCTGGTACTCGGCCATGCGCAGCTCTGCTTCTCGTTCTTTTCTACTTCTGCATTATGAGGATTTTTTCACGAGTTCGAGTTTTTCTCAAAGTAACTTCAATCCTTTGTTTGTATGTCTGCTAGTTTTATTTTATAACACTGGCGTCTTTTACTTTTGCAGGGCAAGTTTATTAGGATAAACTTTGATGCATCTGGATTCATTGCTGGTGCCAACATTGAGACCTGTATCCTTTTTCTGAACTTGAGAAAACTGATGCATTGATGTGTCTTTGTTTCCCATTTTGATGCGAGCTGTACTCAATTTCTAGGCTATGAACAGATTTTGTTTGGGTCTATGTCTCTCTAGGATACGTGCCCAAGCCTTCTGTAATATGAATGCTCATAGCAACATATTTTACTGCAACAAGATTCCTTTTCACATTCTGATCCTAAATTTATCAAACGTTAATCACCAGAAGCATCCTGCAAAGTCTGAACAAACTTGAATATAGGCATGCCTGGAATTATTGCCGAGTGCTCGTCATGCTGAAGTTCATTTGCAAACCCTGTGGTGCCAGGTACAAGATCATGCTTATTTGTACTCATCCATTTGAATATATTGCTCATAGTTACTCATCTTGAATTGCTGTTGTTATGGGCTGCTAGCTTGCTTGGCACACGGTTTCGTTCTTGACGCTTGCAACCCTCAGACCTGCTGGAAAAGTCGCGTGCCATCCGGCAAGCAAGAGACGAGCGGTGTTTCCATGTGTTCTATCAGCTTCTGCACGGAGCCACGCCCGAGCAAAAGAGTGAGTTTCACATCTTCTGCACCTTCCTCCTGTATACAGTCCGCTGAAGAAGGCTGTACAGGAGTTGTAGTCAGTGCCCAAAAGTTTTCTGGGTGTGGATTTAGCAAAGAAAGCTGTACTTCTGCTTATTTCTAACCCAGGGCCAGTGAAATAGTGCAGCGCTTTGTTGGCTGCACATGCTAGCTCACGTTGCATATCTATAAATTCCAGGGTGCAGAAATATTCAGGTTCTTCAGAGATTACACACCCCATTTACTTTTGACTCTAGCCATGCATCAACAGCTGTGTGTTACAGACTTAGCTGCTTGAAGAAGCTTCTGTCGACTTGGGGCACTAGCGAGACCTGCTGCTAATGAGTTTCAAGGTAGTTCCAGCATGCTCTTGCATATAAACTTAGTGGGCACTGTGTGATCGCAGATTCTTGGAAAGCCGCACTGGTTCCAGTTGTCAGTACTGTCAGCATGTTGACTAAGCCTGGGAAACTTGAAGATGCAGCTGGGCTGTGCTCGGTGCTGAAATTTTTCATTCGTGCAAACCTGAAAAAGGAGCAAGAGAAGTACATGAGCGGCAATGTGAGGGAGGCTTCATTGTCGTCATGCTCTGCCTTTTCTCGCTCTTGCGTACAGAGGAGTACCTGCTGGAGGACGCCAAGAGCTACACGTTCCTGACCCACGGTCACGTGCCTGTTCCGGGAGTGGACGACGCTCAAGAATTCCGCAATACAGTCAAAGCCATGACAATCATGGGACTCAACCAGGAGGACCTCAACTGTGAGTGCTATTATCATTGCTTCAGAGACCTTCTCCCTTCATTGGCCAAGGGTTTGCCAATTCTCGGCTTCAGTGAGCACTCTCCCATAGACAAGAACCGGTTACCTTTGCACACCTGTTTATAGCAAGCGCACTTGATCTTAACCCCAGTCACTGGCTGTCGACACACCTTGCACTGGGCTTCCAATTTGATGACTGGGCAGCTGACAACAAAGCCATGTCGCACGAACAGTGGTGACAAGCACGCAGTAAGAACAGGCTGAGCGTTATCATGACTGTTCTTTCGTTCTTTCTGCCAGTTCCCACAGTCCTCCCCAAAAGATAGCACATTTATGTTTGCCGGGTTAACACCAGCAAGAACACTCCCAAAAGGAAGAGTGCAAGTGAGACAGTGCCGCTACAGGATATACTAGTACTTCTGGCACTTTCCAGTACACTTTCTCTGTCTTGCCTGGTTTGATGCTACCTCTCATGCTGATTCTCTATGCAGCCGCGGACGCAGACGATTGCCTGCAGTTGAAAGGGGACGTGTTTCTTGTGGCTGTTACTGAACTGTTGTGTGTTGTCATGTTGCTGCAGGCATATTCCGGGTGGTGTCGGCGGTGCTTCTCTTCGGCAACATGGAGTTTCGGCAGGAGCGCAACTCGGACCAGGCGACATTGCCGGACAACACGGTGGCGCAGAAAGTGAGCCACCTGCTGGGCCTCAACGTGACCGAGATGACGAAGGCCTTCCTGCGGCCCAGGCTCAAGGTGGGCCGCGACCACGTCACTAAGGCACAGACCAAGGAGCAGGTGAGTGTGTCAGGTGCGTAGTTGCACCTTGAGCGGTCCAGATTGATTGGCAAGGTTTGGCACCTTAGAGCAACACGTGGACTCGACATGAAGGGCTCAGGATTAATTTTGGCTTTGTGAGGTTCACTTAAAGTACACCCAAAGGCTGGTAAACAATTGCCTTTGCTGTCGGGCTTTGTCTATCGACGGCTGCTATCGACGGCTGCTTGTACTGAGCTGCAGAACATCGTAGCCATTTTGTCGCCATGGCAGGTTGCAGTTCGTGGACTACCACCTTTGTATCACGGGCAGAAAGAAAACCCGCCTGCTGACACAAATGCTATTTGTGAACCTTATAAGCAATCACGGTGGCTTAGTGCTACGACCTTGTGCTGCCGAGCGCGTGGTATTGCGGGTGAGAGTCATGACCGCAGCTGCCACATACTGTTGGAGCGAAAATGATGACTGTGTAACGAAGATTAATAGCCTGCAGCTGTTTGGAATGAATCTGGAGCCTTTCAATGCAGCTGTCTCATTGCCCGAGTTGCTTGACAACTCTCCCGAATTTTTCGTAATGTGTATAAATAGGGCCTCTTCTAAGATTTTACGAATGCTTCAAGTGTTACAAAAGATGCATTGTGTCTGCAAAAAAAAAAAAGTTTGGAAGGTGTTGAATAAAGAGGTGGCACATAATACATGTGCTGTTCTCATGGACTTTGAGATTGAGCGCTTATGCTTTGAGCAAGTTTCTTCCGACGTTCGTGAAAGTGGTAAAATTGGCAACAGCAATATTGCCGAAAAAAGCCACAGTTGTCTAAATATGATGCATTGCATTTTGTTCTCTGCTGTTTCTAGCTTCTGGCTAAATAAAATGCTTATGTATCCCATAAAAAAATGTGTGCTTAGAATAAACTAAAAAAAAATTCATGCTAGCCCTCCCCCCCTTGCCTTTGTTATGACCGTGACTTGTTTATGAATTTTAACGTTAGCAGGTATGTCAAGTACAGTTTGGCTACAAAAATTCTACCCATCTCTGTAAATTGATAAGCGAAACGCAAGCCAGCAAATGAGAAAGAAGTCAAGTTCCTCGCAGGAGTAATGCTGAAGGAAAATTTGTGCGTTGAAATCGTGAGAACCTTCCTCTGCTGTAAGCCAGTCTTGAGCTTGTGAAGCTTACTAGTAGCTTGCCATGCCAATACAGTTACAGTGATAGAGCATTCCTACTATCGAAAAGCAGTGTGTGCAGTCTCTCATTTAAGTCTGTGAACACCATAGCTGAGTAGACTGCATAGCTCATGCAGTCTAAGCAGTGAACAAACTGGTTTGTACACGCGCCGTGGCTGTTCTTCCATTTCACACTTTAATTGAACCCACATCCATTTCCTTTCCCGCAGGTGGAGTTTGCCGTTGAGGCGATTGCCAAGGCGTGCTACGAGCGCATGTTCCGCTGGCTGGTCAACCGCATCAACCGGTCGCTGGACCGCACCAAGCGCCAGGGCGCCTCCTTCATCGGCATCCTCGACATTGCTGGTTTCGAGATCTTTGAGCTGAACTCGTTCGAGCAGCTCTGCATCAACTACACCAACGAGAAGCTGCAGCAGTTGTTCAACCACACCATGTTCGTGCTGGAGCAGGAGGAGTACCGGCGTGAAGGCATAGAGTGGAAGTTCATCGACTTCGGGCTCGACCTGCAGCCCACCATCGACCTGATTGAGAAGCCCATGGGCATCCTGGCCCTGCTCGACGAGGAGTGTATGTTCCCCAAGGCGACGGACAAAACCTTCACCGAGAAGCTGGTCACCTCCCACAACCAGCACCCCAAGTTCATCAAGTCGGACTTCCGCGGCACGGCCGACTTTAGCATACTCCACTACGCGGGCAAGGTGGGCGGATTGTTTTGTGCTCCAGGGGCGGCGTTACTAGTGTGATCGCTTTTCGGGGATAAAGTCGCTTTTGGGGACGCGTCCAGTGCCAATTCACTTTTGTGAATTGACACTGGACGTGTTGGTGTATATGGCCCGGCAGCATTCCTGCCACTGTGCCAAGCTTCCTATCTTCTTGCATGGCCAGAAATGCTGTCAGTCACTTGTCCATTGCCAAGCCACGCGAAACTTCCCGAAAGTGATCATACCTCAGAAAGTGATCACTCGAGAATACCGCCCCAGGAAGAGAGGAATTGCGCTCCTTGAGATTTTTTGTAAGTGCATACTTGTTAAAGCTATGCAAAGAAAAAAGTAAGTTGAGCTGTATAAGTTGATTAACCTTCTGCAGTGCTAAACAAAGCCGCTTTGCCTAGAGAGGAGGCTCGGTACGCTGGAAGAGACGCAAAAACTAAAGACGAGTGATGACGGCCACCTTGAAGTTCTTGAACTAGCTCGTCGTGTTCTCTTGGATTTGCAAACATTGTGTCTACGCCACTTTCGCAACTCCTTTCAATCTCCTACTTTGTGTACTATTTCGGACCATAGTCTGACGTGTCTGTGGTTCGACCCTTCAGAATGCTAGGATTTGTGTACTCTTCTTCAACAACCTTTAGGACTTGAACTACGTACAGCTACTTTTCTATATTAACATGAAACAAGAACAGCAAAGGGTGCCTTTGCTGTCCTATACTTCTGTCCCATACTACGGGAGATATCCCAGACTTGCAGTTATAGCCTCTCCACAAAGTCCAAGTTTGAAGGGTGGTGGCACAGTCGTCGTCCATGAACTGCAACGGGCAGCGCGTCTGAGATGATGCATTGCCATCGCAGGTGGACTACCTGGCAAACCAGTGGCTGATGAAGAACATGGATCCACTCAACGAGAATGTTGTCTCGTTGCTGCAGAGTGCGCAGGATCCTTTCATTGTACAGATCTGGAAGGACGGTAGGCACTGTTTACGAATGTCTAGATCACGCTGCAGCGTCGCATCTGGCTGACATAAACTGCTGCATGTAGGATCGTGCACCAGAAAGACGGGGGACAGGAGTGATGTATAAGTTACACTAGACCTTTCCTGGCCACGTCCTTTGCCAACGCTTCTTGCATAGCAATTTCTGTCGGCTGACGTGAAAAGGTCCTGGACAGAATGGCATTGGTGTGTTTGTAATGGAAGCTCATGCTAGTCTTTCCTGGAAGCGTGTGAATTGTGCGTGTTGCCAGACACGTCACATTGCTCAAATCAAAATTGGTTTGGTGGTCGTTTTACTTGGAAGATTAGACATAGAGAAAATACGCACACACGAGTGGGGCACGCAGAATGGTAAATTTGCACTGAATCCTTCATGTACAAAGTAACGCAGCAGCTCGTCTAAGTTAGGGCTGGTGTTTACTGGAATATGTAAGGCTGCCCAGCAAGTCGTCGTATCGTGGCAGCGACTTCAGGAACAGTAGTCGCAGAGGCTTTCATGCTTTCAGCCTTTGTTGGTTCTTGCATGGGGGTAGTGTTCGCTGAAACTTATCGGTGAAGTGCAGAATCATGCCGTATGTCCTGGCTGGAGCTTTGGCCTGACAATGTTTTCCCTATATTCAGTGCAAGTGGGTGGAGTGCACTCCTTTGTGCAAGCAAGTCAATTAATACCGTCTGCACAGAACAGCCTCATGGGAACAAACTTTGCAGGAACTTTGGCTGTGGACCAGTTTCGGAAAGTACTCTGGCGATTCAGCTCTGTTAGAGCCAAACACGCCACCTTTCCTTGCGAAGTCACATCCTCCCCCTTTTATTGTTCTGTGGGTTACCGCAAGACTGTACTTGCTGAAGAACCACTGAACCATTTTAACTGTGAATGCCAAAAAGGGCTTCAACAAGCCTCCATTCAGAGGTAGAGTGACGCACCGACAGTATTAATAAGTTGTTGCTTTGAAGTTCTGAGTGCTGCATTGTGTAATGAAAGCACGTATGGGGGCCACTGAGCACACAAACAAAACTAGTTTGTTTTGTAGTTCCCAGTTTTATGTTACGATTTTTTTTGTCAATTTGCTCTTGATTGCCAATGACAGGTCAACGCATCATGACAGTGTGCGTGCCCTGGTGCCAATGAGGAGTAAAATGTAGCGAGCTATCTCCAATTATTAGAACTGTTTAATGTCACTAAAAACAAAACACATTAACAGTTTTTAAAGCATTAATGTTGTATTTTTTCATTAGGCAGCCAAAAACTACCCATCTGCAGTTTCAACCAGGAAAACTGGGTTTTAAAGTGACACCAATGTCACAGGCTGCATATGCTGTTGTGAAACAAGCTGTAGCTTCTTTTTTTAGCACTGACTATGGTTGTTAGACGACCAATGCAATGATTTTGATCTTAAAGAATCTTCCAGCAGTACTATCACAGATAAGTCACCACGGGGCCAGAACCCTGAACTGGGTTTCTCTTCACCAAAACAATCTCTCCTGCACCTCTAAGGTTCAAATCCACTGGATTGCATGTATGCTGTGTGGCCAAGATGTCTTTCTGCAACTTCTGGTTTCTTTCTCTTTCTTTCTTTCCTTCTTTCTTTCTTTTCTTTTCCCTCCCCATATATCTGCAGTGAAGGTTGCACAGTCTTGTGACTTTGACACAGTAAATAATACACAATGTCTCTTGCTATTTCTTTTTTTTTTTGACAAGAGCTGTGAAAATGCTATAGGCATTACTTAAATCAAATTTTTTTAGCTATAAATGGCCGAAAATATGAAAATCTAAAAGAATCTTAATTTTCTATCAATATTTCAAAATTTTTCATGGCAGTTAAGGGGCTAATGTGTTGCATTCACCCATGGAGCCTTTAGTTCTTTCTTGCATGTATGCACAAGAAAAAAAAGCAGAAGCAAAAGATGCTTTTTGTGTCTAACAAAGAATTTTGCACCCACAGTTTTTCAACTATATGCACCCATTTTCTTGCACAAAACCACAGGTGATGCACCATGGAAAAAAAAAAAAATTAGGGCCTAACAGCTGCCGCAGTGCATTGTCTCGCTTCTTATATTCATGACTAATACCGGTGTCACACGGCCACTTTCGATCGGGATCGAGTTCGATCCAGAATGAAATGCTTGACCGTGATTGGCTCCCTCCCGTAGCTTGTGCAAAGGGGCCAATCGCGGTCAAGCCCGATCGGGACCGGAACTGCACCGTGCGACACCCGTACAAAGTACAGTCTCTAACTGTACTTCTTTTTGCCCTCCTCGTGTTTCGCTGCCTGGCATGCCAATACCTTCGTCGCCACCACCACCACCAACACCTTCGCCGTGCACGCATGCCTCGGTGTGTCCCCTGTCGTTGTTGTGCGTGTCGGTCGGTGAGAGCAGCGGAAATCGTAGGCATGGGCACCGCCACCATGGGCGACACCCAGTTCGGCGCCCGCACCCGCAAGGGCATGTTCCGCACCGTCAGCCAGCTCTACAAGGACCAGCTGGCGCGGCTCATGGTGACCCTGCGCAACACCAACCCCAACTTCGTTCGCTGCATTATCCCCAACCACGAGAAGAAGGTGAGCGGTGAATTCGGGCAGCTCTCTCTCTCTTGCAATTCTTTTCTTTCTTTTTTTCTAACACTTGTCGCTTTTCACTTCACAAACCACTAATGGCCTGGAAAACAGTTTGAGCATCCGTAACATTGCGTTGGATTGCGATGCCCAGACTGCACAATTTAAATCGTTCTCACGAGCAGGCTAAGAGAGACGAGATTTGGCGCAGAAAAATCTGAGCCGAAGGGGAGATTAGCAAAGTTCCAGGTTGGGAGTAATTAGCATAGTTCATCATTTGCTAAAGAAGTGAGGCTAATAAGTCTAGCAGGCACCAAACTGCAACAGTTTGTATGGCCGATCTTGTGTGAGTACTGATAACTGAAACTAGGCTAAGGGTATTCTGCATCGAATAACAGCTGTAAAAGCTCATACATTTCTAATGTTCAAAATTCCTACAACAAGAAGCAGCTATGCATGTTTAGATGCAGCTATGCACTGCGTCTAAACATACTTGCACCAATGTGGTTATAATACACCATGTGCCACCATGCATCTGCATCTGAAATTTTAGTAAGGGCAGCCTTCAATGCAGCATAATTCTCGTTGCTGTTCAAAGTTGTGTCACAGACTAGCAATGATATGGGTGATATGGGTTTCATGTGGTACGGGTTTGAATTTGTGTGCATTATGGGTGGAATGTTGATACTAGTTGTTTCAGCTTTTCAAAAGGAATAAGCATTTGCCGACGGTACTGACTCGTGTGCCATTCCTTCACCAGGCTGGCAAGATTGACGCCCCTCTTGTCCTCGACCAGCTTCGGTGCAACGGTGTCCTCGAGGGCATACGAATCTGTCGACAAGGCTTCCCGAATCGAATCCCTTTCCAAGAGTTCCGGCAAAGGTGATGATGCCACTGCTGTTTCTACCATTTGGGCTTTGAGCTTACTGAACAATGTGTTCAGCGTCGTGTGTGTTTGTGCATCTGTACTGTACTGGTGCGATGTGCCATGTATGCTTATCTTTTAGTGTTTTTATTTCTTTAACTCCACAAATCTTCGACGCCATTCCACATCTAAGAAAATTAAAACAACTTATTTTGCGTTTGTTTCTGACTATGAGGAGCGCATTTGTACATGAAACCATTGAATATTATTTGAAATAAAAAATATGTAAATTAGTAATTAGTCTGCTGAGCTGTCGTGAATCGAAACTTCACTTCAGCGTGTCGGAAACGCTGCTATGGTTGTTGCGCAGGTAATAAACTCCGTGTATCAAAATTACTTTGGTTGTTCTGGGGTTAACAGTGTCGCTGTTAGTTGCCAACATTAAGTGTGTGAATTTAAGCCCAGTGCTTCTGCATGGACACTTCATTAATAACTGCAGTTGTCACTTCGCGCTTGCATAGCATGCTGCTAGTCTTGTGAGTCAGCACAATCCCTTAACCCATTAAGGCAGCAACATCAGTGTTTTAGACTTGCTTCTGTTTGCTGTGCAAGATGATCTGTTGATTGTGTGGACAAGATTGCAAGTCCTTTTAGTGTAAGGGGTATAGTGGTAGCTTGGCTGTGCAAGTTTATGTATAACTACAGTTTGTGATTTTTGTGGCAGCTATGCTCATTGGTGGAATGCTTGAGTGGCTGCTTTTTTTTGCCGCAGGTACGAGCTCCTTACGCCAAACACTATTCCAAAGGGCTTCATGGATGGCAAGCTGGCTTGCGAAAAGATGGTGAGTTCTTTCGCTGTGTGGCAGCGTCAGCTTGGCATGTTGCTGCAACAGTTCTGACGACGTTCTGAACTCGGTGCAGCCTCTGGTCAAGCTGTAGTTTGGAAGGATGAAACTACCTTTTGTAATTTTTTATGCGTAATTCAATTTCTGCTGGTGGCTTCCTACACTGTCAAGTTCAGAATAACCAAATATTTCCAATCATAAGAAGCCAACAAATACTGACACCAAGGACAACATAGGGGAAATTACTTGTGCTTAATAAATGAAATTAAGAAACGGAAACTTAATGGAAATTAAAGTGGATGGTTGTTTTTTCATCCACTTTAATTTCCATTAAGTTTCCGTTTCTTAATTTCATTTATTAAGCACAAGTAATTTCCCCTATGTTGTCCTTGGTGTCAGTATTTGTTGGCTTCTTATGATATGACATAAAAATCGGGCCCCTCGGTTAACCCCCTTTCTTCTCAAATATTTCCAAGGCACTTGAAAATTGTTAGCTGTGGTATGTTGTGTGGGAGAGAGACGTTGGAAGACATCAGTCGCTGAGGACAATGACCTTAAAGGGACACTAAAGGGAAAAATGGTTTCTTCTGCATCAGTAAATTACTGTTCTACAACACCAAAAACACCACTCTTGCAACGCTGAGACGTTTGGTAAGCCAGAAAAAAGCGCAAGAACGAAGTACGGGTGGCGACGCCTACTTAAGTTCCTGCACCTGGGGGCTGTGACGTCTTGGATTGTGATGGCATCTTCTAGGGCCTACTAATTATATATAGCGGTAAAGATTGACTACATTGTGTTCTAAAAGAACCACATATTAAACATGGCAAGTTTCGGGAACCTTTATTCAGCCAACGCGACCCAAATGCGAAAACAGTTTGGAATCCCTGACGTCGCGCTGACGTACCGGCGCTGGGGTTTCGGCGCGAAATTCAAATACTGATACTTGAACCTTCATTTTCTCATAGAATAATCAAACTATTTTTTTTAAATGACTGCCTGCAGGGTTCTGAAACAATGCTTCATTAGTCTAAACTGATTTATTGTTTCACTTTAGTGTCCTTTTAACATCGCATTCATCTGCTTGCTCTGACCTACAGTATTCCCATTCAGTCGAAGATTATTCGGGCTAGTTGGCCTTGCTTCTCTGTCAATGGCTTCTGTCAATGGCTTCCAGTAGAATTCCAAACAGCACAAATATTAGGATGTTATATTTCTTGTCTTTAATGTAGGGTTTTGTTATCTCAAATACTTGGTATGGTTGATGTAATCAGCTTTAAACAGGCCTTTGTTTGAGTTAGTTTTGCCCAACAAACTTGGAAGATATGGCCTCTGCTGTGCGACATAGTTTAAACAGGTACTTCTTCTTTCTAATTGGGCATTCAGCTTTTGTGATTGCAGAATTGCTGAATTTAATACCTAAGCCACATGGGCACGAAAAAATTTCAGTAACTGCTCGATGCCTTAAATTTAGTGTCGGTGACACATTGCTGTACGGACATATTTAATAGCATTAAAATTTAAAGCGCGATCTCTCTACTCTTTCAGCTATAAAATGTGCGCTCTCACTCCCAATGTTAGCAGTCACGAATGCATGTGGTTTAACAGATTTCTAAAGCAATCTGAAATAATTCTGCATGAAATATTAATATTAATGTTTGCTTAGTCGCACCTCTCGAACTTTCGTCCTTATTACTTTTTTTTTTTCTTTCGTGAATCATTGTAAAATTGGCTCACACTTTCATTATTCACTGCAGCAGCTGTCTCCCCAACTTTTAATGTAATTAAAAATGCTTTTGTAGTCGCAACTTTAGGTATAAATAGCGTTAGCAGACTTGAGATCCTAGACTCTTAATGACATTACCCTCGTCTGTATGGCACAGGTGTGATAGGCTTGCTGAAAATAACAGGATGAATGCAGTGCTTTCGTATGCAGTGTACAGTTGTGCGACTCACTGAGAAACCCTGACGTTTATGGAGGAACTCGCTGCAGTGATATGGAAAGCTGCACGCGTACCTCAGCGCTTTGTGGCCAGCCAAGTGACAAAGCGCGGTGGGGTGCCCCCCCCATGCTTTTTGTCGCATTGCAGATCATAGCATTAGACTTGGACCCGAACCTGTACCGAGTTGGGCAGAGCAAGATATTCTTCCGGGCTGGGGTGCTGGCCCAGCTGGAAGAGGAGAGGGACATGAAGATCTCCGACCTCATCATTCAGTTCCAGGCGTACTGCCGAGGGAACCTGGCACGCCGGTGAGCTTTGATTCTCTCTCTTCTTTTTTTTTTTAAACCTGCCTCACCCAGCTGGTGCAACTACAGTGTTAGGTTCAGTTGCCTCAAGCCATCGTTTGTCGCTCCCTGGTGGAGGAAAATGAGCTGCCAAGTCCAGCCTTCGCAGTCCCGTCGTTCGACAATCGCGCTTCTGCGCAGCTAACTACACCCACAGCAACATATGCAAGACACCGCTCACATCCCGCCGACCGTCATCTCCCCGTCTAACCTAACCCAACTTCACACTTCACGTCCACTTCACACTTCACACTTGCGTCCACTTCACATCACAATGCACCCTCGCAACAGTACTTGTGGTTTAGGACTTTCTAAGGCACCTTTTGTGTTATTAAACAAGGGTGCCGTTGACTGTGTTAGCATGCCGGTGCGCAGATAGAGAAAGTCTTTTAATAGGGTGTAGTTGGTACGACATGTTTCGATGGTATAGATTTGTAGAGTCTTGATTTGATTGTCAAGACTGTGTGTCACCTGAGCAGCGTGACCTACGCAGCTAAAACCGGCGAAAGGCATCTTTCATCGGCAAAAGGAATTCTGCACGACATGGGATGATGCCAACAATGCGTGGTGGACATTGTATATAGAAGACATGGGGGTGTTTGATATGTTAGGCATGCTCAACCTTTAAGGTGGTGTGTTCCGACGCGGTTCCAATAGTTTTGTTCTCCTGTGCAGCAACTACCAGAAGAGGATGCAGCAGCTCAACGCCATCCGCATCATCCAGAGGAATTGTGCCTCTTACCTCAAGCTTCGCAACTGGGCTTGGTGGCGACTCTACACTAAGGCAAGCTGGTCTTTTTCTTTTGTCTTTCTCTGCTTGTGCGTGCATCCATTTGTACATTTCTTCTAGTACACTGGCAAAAGATGAGTCTGCTAAACCGAGATAAGGAGGCGGCGGAAATTAGCTCGAAAATGGCTGAACTGCAGGGTAGCCTTGGGATTCTTAAGGTCTTTCCAAAACAAGCTTGCGCGAATTTATATTCTCGGTGCTCTTGAACTTCACGCCAGCAACCATGTTCTGGAGCTGCGTTTGTATATGAGCCATGCATTTGTCTCTTTCATTGACAGTTTCTCATTTGGATGTTTTGATATGTCATCATTAACTGATTTGTGATAACTCACTGTACAGTTCTCTCTTTGTTTATATGTTCTTTTCGTTTGCTTGTTTGAAACCTGCCGCGGTTATGGTATTGCACTGCCGAGCTCGGCGTGTCGGTTTCGATGCCGACTGTGCTGGCCACATCATGGCAGGGGGAGGGGGGGGGGGGGGGGGTGATATGTGAAAAACGCTTGTGTACTTGAATTTAGGTGCACATTAAAGAAACTCCGTGTAGTCAAAATTGATCCGGAAACCCCCACGACAGCGTGCTTCATAATCGAATTGTTGCTCTAGCATGTAAAACCAGAGAATTTGTTTTTGCTTATTTGAAACATGTGTACCAATTCGACCGACACTGATCGTCGTGATTTTTTTTTTTTTTTTTGCTCCCATGTTGTTTTTGTTTATATACCTGTTAATGAGAATTGGGGTTTAACTGAATTGGGGTTTAACCGTCTCTGTGTGTGCCCGCAGGTGAAGCCCCTGCTGCAGGTGACGAAGCAGGAGGAGAAGCTGAATGCCAAGGAGGATGAGCTGAAGGCCATGCGCGACCGCATGGAAAAGATGCAGTCTGAGCTCAAGGATGCCGAGCGGTGCTTGCAGCAGGTGGGTGCGCGCCACTGATCACAACGCCGCCATGTTTCTTATCCGTGCAGAAAAGTTTTTACGCGGGTAACCCCTTGAGGCATCAGTTAATTCTGCCATTGAAAATTTAGCTCAACTTTTTTTTTTTTTGCATCCTCAGAATCGTAAAAAGTGTCCAGCTGTGGAACGGATTAAGAATTTTGAACTCTTTGGTGAATTCTGTCGAGCTTACAATATGCGGACTCTATGGAAACGTCGGATATAAAAACATTGACCATTTCATGTCTAGCATACTTGGCAAGTGCCACCCACCCAACTCCTTGGAAGTATATGCTGAATGTGAAACATAGTGGGAAACAGTGAAAGAAGCGAACCATATACATGGTGACACACCGATTCCAAGCGCAAGCACTCAGGCATTTTCCTTCCAACTTGTTTTGCTAAAACTCTTTACGAGTGTTATTCAAACTTGCAGCACAGGTCTAGTCGGAAGTGTTTCAAGATGCCTACGACACATTTTAAATATCATTATTTTCATCGGTGTTATTGCTTTTGATGTGCTACCTTGGGTTGTGCAAATGTGCGCACCGTGCCTGAAAGGCACAAGCAGGAACTTCTGAAGCATTACATCGAAGAACACTGAACTGTTCATTGGGAACTTACCATGGACTTCAGTATGGTAAAAGGCGAATATCAGGACTAGCTCCAGTATGCACTCTCGTACGCAAAAGCAGCGGACCTGCAAAACATTAGCTGAAATTGTTTAGATTGGTTTGTCTATTTGAAATGTTCTCGCTCTAATACATTATTATTTTTATTATCATCATTATTATTTTTGTATGTGTATCACTGTATAGGCCATGTATAGGCTACCTGCACCCCTCTCGTCAAGCTCTTGCATGAAGCTTTTAGCCCAGGTGGCCAACCATAAACGTGGCACAAATAACACAAGGTTGATAGCTGGTGCCTTTGTCTCGACCTCACTGTCTCTGGGACCCTTACATGCAGGCGACAGATGAGAAGGTGACGCTCCAGGAGCAGCTCCAGGCGGAGACGGAGCTGTGCGCGGAGGCGGAAGAGATGCGGATGCGCCTGGCAACGCGCAAGCAGGAGCTGGAGGAGGTCCTGCACGACTTGGAAGGGCGTGTGGAAGAAGAGGAAGAGCGCTGCCAGCAACTTCTCCAGGACAAGAAGAAGCTCCAGGTCACCATCCAGGACTTGGAGGAACAGTTGAGTGTGCACGGCCGTTGGCCCCACGTTGATCCTGCTTCCGATGCTGTTGGGGTTAGGTTTGGTTAGGTAAGAAACAGTTGAGTGCACTGCTGTTGGCCCTACCTTGGCCAGGCTCGTTATGTTTAGGTTAGGTTCAGTTGGGTGAGGAGGGCATGAATCGTGGAGGCACGTTGGGGAGGCAGAAGTTCCAGAGCAGTCGTCTTCGTAGAGCCGCCATGTGAGATGTCATCATCAGCTGCATCCTAGGCTATATTGTGTTGGCTGCAGGACGGAGGCCTCAAGTCATAAACAGGAACTTGCCAGTGTCACTGAATAAAAATAAATGCACATAAATATGTTCACCCCAGTACTAACTCATGGGGTTGGCAGATTGAGGGTAATGCAGAAACATTGGGAATCTAAGGATGGCGCAGCGAGCAGTGGACTGAAAAATGATAGGCAAAGCCTTTTGGTGTCCCGAACATGCAAAGAACTGTTACTAGTTGGAACATGCTTAGCTGATGTCGTCGATGTGGGGTTGATGACCCTCGGGAGGAGCAGCTTGTACTTTGCCTGTCTATTTCGTCACGCGTTGACCATCGGTGTGGGGTCGGAGTGCCGATTTGCCGCTCGAGTGCTTACGTCAACTCCTTCAATCTGTGCCGCCCGTACAGAATGGAACCGCCTCCCTGCCTCCTTTGCTGCTTTCACCAACAGTACCAACTTTGTCATCTCGTTCCTCTCTGTAATGGCCGACGGGCCTCAAGAGTGTCGATAATGAGAAAGTGAAATTAATAAATAGCGCGAAATCTGAAAGTTCAGAGCTTACGAAGGCTGCGCACATGTCGTGGGCACTTAAGAAAAATGGCAGGGGAGCATTTCGGTGGACTTTGGCACAAGCTGCGGCACACGGTGCCACTCTGTGACACGCGAGGTTCCCCCACTTCATCCCAGGCTGGAAGAGGAGGAAGGTGCGCGGCAAAAGCTGCAGATTGAGAAGTACACCCTGGAGGGCCGGCTGAAGAAGCTGGAGGAGGCATACGCGGTGATGGAGGACGGCAGCAGCAAGGCGGCCAAGGAGAAGAAGGCGCTGGAGGAGCGCCAGGCCGAGCTGGCGCAGGCCCTGGCCGAGGAAGAGGAAAAGGCCAAGCACCTGGGCAAGCTCAAGTCCAAGCAGGAGGCCGCCATCGCCGACCTCGAGGAGAGGCTACGGCGTGAGCAGCAGGTGAGCTTGCTGGAAGGGAGCATTGGCTGTGGCGAGGGTTAGAGATTGAAAGGGGAGTGAAAGAGACATTATGCACGTAAAGGTTAGCTTAGTGTTAGGAATGCTTCTATAATTATGTCACGGGAGCATGGTGACAGGGGCATAAGAGGAATTAAATAGGTTTGTGCACATAAAAGAAAGTTCACTTCTAAAAAAAAGGGGGGGCACTTATGCATTTGATGCGACAAGCTTGGTGATGGCCGAATCAAAGGGCAGTAAAAGGAAAGGCCAATTTGGTGTTGAGCATTCTCTCCTCTTGTATGGAACATGCTCTAAAAAAAGTTTACACGCCTTGGAGTGTATCTTGGCCCCAAACGATAGTCTTCTGTCAGCCTTGCGTTTTCTTTCATGAAAACTCTGCGCTCATTACTTTCCTTTCAAGGTTGCTATGTCATGCTGATAATGCGCGTGGCGTTCGTGACCTGGAAGAACTTGATGCGCAGCATTGAAAAAAAAAAGAAAAGAAAATAGCACGCATGATAAATGGCGATTATTGTTTGGGAACAAGATAAGCTCCAAAGGTGAAAAGCTTTAGTTAGCCAGGGTTTCCTTGCATGGGGACTCGCACTGGTATTCAAGGAAACTTGTGTCCCTCTTCCTAGAAGTACACGTGAAAAACCAAACATTTTATGAATGGCTCTTGAATGGATCACTGCACTCTGTCAATCAATTTGCAAGTTACACAAGGTTTAGTGCATGGAAGTATTGTTGAAAGCAGCACACTTAATAATGCAAATGAGTTAAAGTACGAAAGGTGCACGTGCACACTCACCTGGGTACTACTTGTTAGGCATGATAGACCGAAGAAAAAAAACTTTCACATTGTGGGTTTTGCTTTAGGCCCCTTAGACATTGTTAACCTCGTGTAAAAAAAAAAAAAAAAAAGCATGTGCATGCTTTTCGTGACGGGGGAAAAAAAATGTTTGCCTGGAATGGCAGTCCAAGGGCATGCTTGAGGGCACTTTGTGGATGTGCTCTCCAGATTGTGCAGAGGTGCACCATTTTCTTGAGCCCTTCTCGAGAACTGGTGAGCTAACGCTAAAGGGCAAGTTGTACTCGAGCAGTAAGACACTCGCACACGCACTTCAGACTCTGCAATTTCACGGGGAAAAAATTTACTTCTATACTCCAGTGACACAATGCAGACGGTGTCACTCCTCTCCTACTTTTTTTGCCAGCTGCCGGGTCGTGTCGGCCAAATGTTCCGGCGTTCTTTGCACAGAGCTGAAAAGAATGACTCAGCGGGAGTTTGCGCCTAAGGGTGCTGCTTGCTTTGCTTGCTGATGGTGCGTGACGGTTGCCGCAACGATAGTGCCGTCAGTACAGTTGCAGCCGGTTGTAGTGTAAAGCGCAAAATTTTTGTCAAGCTTGGTGCTGCAGATGTGACGTAGCTAGCTTTGATCGACATAATTCAGCGAGCCAAAAACCCTGTAGTATAACGTGCCCTTACCTCTTCTCATACATGCCATCTTTGCTTGATTTTGCAAAAGGAATAGGCTGACCAGGGTTAGTGGAATTCCTGTTGCTTTAGAACTTTTTGGGAAAAAAAGTAGGGTAGAGTTTCCAACTCTCTAAACAGGACAGAAGTTGTTAGCCTCCAAAAGCTTTGCGAAACTGGGAACAAGAGAACAATGGCCAGACTGAAATTCTTTGAGTGAGCTTCTGGTTGAGTGCATGCTCAGGCCTGAATACTTTTGGTGGAGGCTGCATAATTGCACTGTAATGTCTGGCATACTAGTTTCTTAATTTGACACGCCCTGCAACCCCCCCCACTGCCACCATACCTGGCAGATGTAGCTGCGAAAACCGATAGACACTGGTGACACAACACTGAGTGGAAGTTAGCTCAGTACTGCTGGCTTTCCTGTCAATTGCATGGTTGTGCCGATAGTCAATAATGTATGTGTGTTGGGTGTTTACAGTAGTACACTTGGCAGGTAATCCAAGTTAATGGTTCTTGGGTGTCTGTTTATGGTTCCTAGAATAGCTGCAATGTCGTGACTGGTGTGCCAGGTCGGGCACTGGTGATGCACGTACAAATTCTAGTCTGTGTAGATCTAGCTTGATAGGACTGCTAGAGTGAGCAGCAGCAGAGAACTGACACGGTTTTAGGCTCATCGTTGGGCTGCCGTCTCAAGCCTAGAAGACTGCTTGCAGGGCAAGAGTCAGGTACTTGATCTTGATTTTTATATTGATAGTTTGCTAGAATCTTAGCAAAAAAGTACTTTCTTAAACATTAAATTATGACCCCATTTCCTGCTTTGCAGCATGTGGCCCCATCTAAGGTATCATGTATGCCATGGCTGTTAATATCTGTCGGACTTTGCTAGCAGTAGTTGCAGATTCAGCCAATGCGTATAGGCCTTGAAATATATAGACTCTATAGGGTGTAGGTGCTATTCACATCGGCGTTTTCTCAAGTGTCACAGAAGCTCAGTGACATAGAAAATCAATGACACAACTGGGCGACAGTCGATGTAGACGTTCAGCAGGACTGTGTAACAAGTGTCATAACATGCTGCTCGGTACTTAGTGCCAAATTAGTCGGTTCCTCTTTACCCAAGGGTAGCAAATGAATTAAAGAAAATTGTTTGGCTGGACTTGTGCATGAATCTTGAAAGTAGGTATTCTTGTACTATGCTTACGGAATGAAATTCGTCAATTTAAGGTTGATACGAACACTGTTGTTTTCATCTGCTTCATTTTGTGCGAGAATGGCATAATTTTTCTCTGGCACTGCTATCGGGGTCCATGCCACTTTTAGCAACCAGGTGCACAGTGGTGCAAGATAGCAGTCTCGGTAATTATTCGCAAGGGGTATTCTGCTTTGAAGCTTCACTATTGCATTCCACCGAGCGAGCACAATTCTTATTTTCGATCTTCTATGACCCGTAGTCTCCAGTTCAGTGGTTCTCAATGAAGAAAACCCAACTTCGGGGTGGGGAGGAAGTACGTTTCTCACTGCATGCCATTGCTTTTTTTTTCTCCTTTGGCAAACAACACTCGCAGATGCGTCAGGAGCTGGAGCGGGCCAAGCGTCGGCTGGAGACGGAGCTGAACGACACGCGCGAACAGCTGGGCGAGAAGAAGGCTCAGGTGGAGGAGCTGCAGCAGCAGATGCTCAAGCGGGACGAGGAGCTGGCGCAGGCCCTGCTGCGCTGCGACGAGGAGTCGGCCGCCAAGGGACAGGCCCAGAAGGCCTTCCGCGAGCTCGAGGCGCAGCTCGCCGAGCTGCAGGAGGACCTCGACTCCGAGAAGGTGGCCCGCGCCAAGTCCGAGAAGCTCAAGCGGGACCTGAACGAGGTACGTCGGACCCTGGGCTTTGTAGTCTTGGCCAGCTTGTGAAGTCTGTAGTTGGGAAAGCCATGCCTGCTGGATATTGTAGTCTACACAGTGCAACGTACGGTGCTCAGTGATTTGAAACTCTATACTCTGAGCACGTGGCAGTCGGAACTTTTTGTGCTACCGGCGGGCGCTGAGGACACCGATCTGATGCATTTTTGTATCAAATGAAAGCGAGTTTCTTTGTTATAGATTGCGACTACATTTGGCCCTCTCATTATTCACCCAGCGTTCACCCAGCGTTCAATGGCCAGCCATCATGCAGTTCAAGTATGACGCTTCAATTGCTGAGCACTGTACATTAGACACTGTGCATCATCATCATCTTGGCAAGCTTGCATAATCTTGGCTAGCGCGCCTTGTTTGTCACCCCCTGGCTACGCCACTGATCGTGATTAACAAAGCCCTTTGTTGCCCTTCTCCTGCTTGCCTTCTTCTGTGTCGTGAGTGTTCGGTGTGTAGTCAGGGAGGCTATTCTGTAAGCGTCCACCTAATGGGCATGCCTACTTCGTCTGTTGCTGTAGTGCTAATTGGCTGGGAGTGCCTGTCACCTTCTGACGCGTACCCCAGCCCAGCCAGTCAGAACTCCATGTAGCAGACGAAGTGGACGCTTGCAGAATAGCCCCCCCAGGTATGCTGCTTGCACTGAGGTACTGAGGTGCCAGCAGTCGATGGCAAGCCTCCCCCTCCCCCCCTTTTTTGTTTTCAGTTCAGTTGTGGCAAGTTGCAGTGCACGTGAAAGCGGTATTTTGCTTGCTATTTGCTTCGATCAAGGAAAGCACTTCGTCTTGTCCAGGAACTGGAGGCACTGAAGAACGAACTGCTGGACTCCCTGGACACGACGGCCGCCCAGCGGGAGCTGCAGAAGCAGCGCGAGCAGGAAGTGGTGGGCCTCAAGCGGTCGCTCGAGGAGGAGGCCCAGAGCCACGAGCTGCAGGTGGGCGAGATCAGGCAGAAGCACGCCCAGGTGCTCGAGGAGCTCAACGACAACCTGGACAACCTCAAGAAGGTGAGCAGCAAGGAGGCGTCTCTGCGTAGCAGGGCAGGGAGCTGGACGAGTTGGTTCAGGTTCAGTTTTCCACCATGAATCTGAATGAGCTCGCCCAACTTTCTGCCTCGCTACAGTTAATTTCTAGGACAGTGGGCTCCTTTGCGTGTCGTAACTTTGACAGCACTCGTCCTTGTGTTTCCTTCTGCCTGTGTGTGCTGAAGCTTCATCGTGCTGGCGTCGCCTGCGGTAAAGATTGCACTCGTTGTCGCCGATGTTTTGAGCGGTCTTAGATTTATCCAGTGGATTTCAAATTAACCTAATTGATGTAATGGCATCATACCACTTCAGGCATGTAACTATACTTAATGGAATTGTGAAAAAAATGCTTGTTGATGTAGCCTAAGTAATTAATGTAATGACACCATAATGTAATTAGCATAGGAGGATATTAAAGGGTGTGAGTGGATCCTCGGCCCTACTTCTATCGTAGAATTTTTTTATCCTTACATCCCTTTCTTCTATTCTAGAGGGCGTTGGTTTGTCGCTGTAATAATAATAATAATAAAAAGAAAATCTAGGTGCATTTTGCCATAGTTGCCCTTTATTTTTGCTGAGGACTTCAGTTGCCATCAACCTTTGCAGCAGTTGTCCGTAGTAAAACTCATGGTGAGGTGGGTCCATTGTCGATTTGCACACGTCGTCGCTCTGACCGACCTTGCCGTCTCCCAAAAAAACGTGCAGGCCAAGGCGACGCTCGAGAAGCAAAAGGCCAACCTGGAGGCCGAGAACGTGGACATGGCCAACGAGATCAAGGCCCTCAGCGCCGCCCGCCAGGAGTCGGACCGGCGTCGCAAGGGCCTGGAGTTCCAGCTGCAGGAGCTGTCGGTGAAGCTTGCCGACCTGGAGCGGGCACGCAGCGACACCACGGAGCGATGCCAGCGCCTGCAGTCCGACCTTGACCAGGCGAACGGAGCCCTCGAGGAACTCGAGTCGCGCGCCACGCAGGCGATCAAGAGCGCCCAGGCCTTTGAGATGCAGAATGCCGAAATACAGGTGCGTTGTTCCGTGTGGGGCTGAACGAAAGGGAACAACGGATCTGCCTATCAAAACCATCAGTTGTCCTTGTTTTTTTTTTTGCACAAAAATAATAACGTTAATAATGGGAAAATCGGACATCCACCCGTTCGTAGCAATTGCTACAAAGAAAACCCATACGGGGTCCTCGAAAGAAAAGCCTCAGAGTTGAAGAAAAATTCGTCCTGGTCCGGGACTTGAACCTGGGACCACCGCCTTTCCGGGGCAGCCGCTCTACCATCTGAGCGGCTGCCCCGGAAAGGTGGTGGTCCCGGGTTCGTGTCCTGGACCAGGATGAATTTTTCTTCAACTCTGAGGCTTTTCTCTCGAGGAACCCGTATGGGTTTTCTTTGTAGCAATTGCTACGAACGGGTGGATGTCAGATTTTCCCGTTATTAATTACTTCTCTCCACCTTGCGGGTTTCCACAGAACTACTACGTCAAAAATGAAGACAGAGCAATTGTTTGGGTTCTGCAACAGGAAAGCTTTCTGTCAAGTACTTAGTGAGTGAGGTTCCAAAACTGCGTATGTGCAGTAATTGTTGCTTCACTACTGATTAGGCGACTGATTTCATACAGGCATGCCCTGTACTGGATGTCGCATAAATAAAAGCACCAGCCGTACACGATTCTTTCTGCTGAACCATTGGATTGTTCATGGTCAATTTTTGCACAGAGGTAGCATTTAGCAGCGAGTTTAGTTCAATACCATGTTTGCGAGCATCACTTGCCAGATTTGTCCCCATTAAATGCAAAGTGGGTGCGGTCTGCTGAGGTGCCGATCAAAACATGTTGTTTTTCCACTGCGACAGAACGGTGGCCCGACCTGTTACGGCTACAGTGAACATTGCGTTTCTGCCATAGCTGTGACAGATGGTGCCATCGTTCCTGTTGCAACAAAACAACTTTGAGCACTCTTGCGCATAAATATTTCCGCCTGGACTCCCCACACAGCACTTAGCCGATGATCTGATGGTGCTCGTTGAACTGGTTCAGCCACTTCACTGAACTGGTTCAGCTCAAGTTGCAGGTTTAGTTGAGTGCCTTTTGTTGATCGTGCTTCCCCTGATCGGGATCTTCATCCTCCTTTAAAAAAGGAAAATATGCAAACTGCCTTGTCAAGGTCCTCGCGCGTTGGCTAGGTGCTTTTCTCTCGCTGCGCAAATGTAGCCAATGCTAGTGCCTTTGAGACGTTGGCTTCAGATTTCGGTTTGGTCGACAGGGGGCTTGTCGAGATGCCAAATTCCTTAGCCGTGCTCCGTTTTGTTGCTTCCAATTGTAGCCGCGGCATTTATTCGAGCCTTCTGCTCTGTTAAAAATTGTTTTCTCTTACTGGTGGGCGGTCCTGCCTTCACTACAGAGGCAAGAAAAAGTTATAAAAGTGGATCAGACGGAGTAGTGAAGCAGTAATGCAGCAGCATTCCAGCAAACACAAACACCGCATAAAAGTTTGCTTGTCAAGCCAGTAGCCAAGCATAGTCTATAATGGTTTTATAATTCATAATTCTTGTGGTTTTGCTACATTTTGGCCATTTGAGATGTCAGGAACCAGGAAATTATTTAATTTCCTAACCACTGTTGTTAAGAACTAGTTTCTGTGCTTTCTTATATTGTAGATGAAGTGGCTCGTGCCCCAGCTAGATTTCATTGAGTTGGAAGAGTGTTAATTCTGGAGGGAATTTCGATATGCTACAGTCGGTGATCCCGACAGGCAATCGAAGACACTTTCTTGTAGCCAAGTCTGACTGTAATTCTTTGGGATTTCTGTTCCCATTCATTCAATAGTTCAATCAATCCATTTGTGTCTGGCTGTCAAAGCTTATCAATGCACCAATCCGCTCGTTGTCTTTCTTTTTCCGGCGTGCAGGAGCTGCTCCAGGAAGAGACGAAGCAGAAGCTGGCACTGAGCTCCCGGCTGCGTCAGCTGGAGAGCGAGAGCACCACGCTGCAGGAGCAGCTGGACGAGGAGGAGGAGTCCAAGCGCAACCTGGAGAAGCAGATTGCCTCGCTCACCCAGCAGGTGGCCGACCTCAAGAAGAAGGCCGACGAGGAGAGCGAGGTGGCGGCCCAGGCCGAGGACGCGCGCAAGCGGCTCCAGAAGGACCTGGAGGCCCAGCAGCGCCAGATCCAGGAGCTGCAGGCGCTCAACGACAAGCTGGACAAGTCCAAGCGCAAGCTCCAGGCCGAGGTCGAGGACGTCACCGTCGAACTGGAGAACCAGAGGGCCAAGGTCGGTGGCCGCGCACCTGGCTTTTCCTTGCAATGCCCCCCCCCCCCTCCCACCATGGTGATGGGTAACATACTGTGGCATGCCAACCTAGGTGTAATGTGGATATAACAATGCACGTATTTGCAGTAGAACCTCATTAAAGTGATGCCGTTTCATGTGATTTCCCGGTGCAAGAACACAAAAAATGACTTGGTACAGTTACGCTTCTTTTTTTTTTTTTTTGCTGGTTAATACGTTCCCAGAAAACACAATATTTCGGCACCAACATTGAATACATCGGCAAACTGCGATCGTATGATAAGTTTTCCGGCCGCTAGATACCATGTGAGCAAGAAAAGCCGTGAGGCACGTGGGATCGAGAGCGGTTAGGCACGCGCCACGGAAACTTGCCCGCAGTACTCGCCCGCCCGTGTCACGTGAAAATGCCGGCGCGTGCTCGGTTTCCTGTTTCGGTACCAGCAAATGTGCTCGTGGGTCATCGCATTCACAGCTATTGCCACCAACCACATTGCAGTTAGCGTCTTCACCCACCCGTTTGACAGTGTGTGTGGCATAGTGCCATTGAAAGTGTACTGCGTGCTCTTAACAATGGGCAATAACCCAAATGTGCTGCCATTGCCTGCTGCAGGCAACGAAAAGTAAGCATCATGTTTCTTTTTGGCGGAGTGTTATTCCTGCGTCGCCCGCTAGCTCAAGGTTTTTTCGGTTTCCTGTCGCCATCTTGAATCATTACACAATGGGAAAACGACAAAGCTCGTCTTGGGCAGCTCGATACGCATTGGCGTCTCTTGATGCAACAATTAGCGACGAGTGGGCATGTGGAAGCTTCTCACCTAAATGCCCCGCCCTAAATAGAGGCTGACCCAGGCCAGATCCTCGGAGGGCTAACGTAAGCTTGCAGAAGTCTCGAGAAACAACGTGCGTTTGGGGGCTGCTTGGGCCCGTCAGCCCGGCATGCATTGGCATCTCGTGCTGCAATGATTCGTGCAATGCTTTGCATTATGTAGATGTTAACTACAATTCAGTCTGCCAAATTCTTTTGTTAGTGCGCGTCATATGTCTTTCCCAGTTAATACGTTTTTTCTTGCATTTTTTTCAAAACATATGACCGTGGTTCTACTGTGAAGCCACAAGAACGTCTGTAGCCACGAGCGCTATGATCGGTTTAAAGCACATGCTCGGCATCATTCCCACGGTAGCTGAGCAGTCGCAGCGCTAAGCTCCCTCTAGTAATTTTAGTAGGAAACTCTATGGTGCCCAGCTAGATGCTTTTTTTCTTAAAAGGGCCCTGAACCACTTCTTACCGAACTTAGAAAGGCATTTGAAGTGAAAATAGGTTATTTCAGAAAGACTTTGCCGCAAAAAGTGCTTCAATGCGCTCAGCAGAAGCCGAGTTATTGGCAATGAAACACAGCCTCTGCTGTGCTTCCGTTCCTTCAATGCCTTGCACCGTGAAGGCTACAGCGGAGTGGAGCGTGCCCACAATGCTTCGCCTTCTAAATGTTCCCGTGGCACGCAGTTCAAATTTCATTTTGGATGTTAACGTATATGCCACGACTTCAGATTTTGGTGCCTACAATGGGCTAAAGGTAAGCCAACCGGAGTTGCGCTCAGGGAGCCGCAGTGCATTTAGCCAGTGGATTCGTGGCGGCACACCGCGGCGGCCGTGCTATCTATGCTGCGTAGCTGACCGCAGCTACCAATAGCAGTGGCGTGTGGGTATCCATTCTATTGTGAAACAAAGCGTCCAGAAGAGAGTGAGGAGCAGGCTTCTGTTTGAAAAGAGAGTGTTTGGGAGAAAGGCAACTTCGCGCTCCACTTTCCAGCTCCACGCACTACGTACCATAGCAAAACTTGGCTGACATGTTCGCAGCAGTGCATGCTACCCGCGGACTAGGTCATTTCACCGAGGCCGAGGGGTGGTTCGGGTCCCCTTTAGTATCGTACCCATTTCTCTTATGGGGAAACCGTTCGCGAGTTGCAAGCGTTGGCGCCGTTGGTGCCGCAAGGTCTGCAGGTTGCCCCCGCTCGTTTCTTGACCGCAGGTGTCGGAGCTGGAGAAGAAGCAGCGCAAGTTCGACCAGCTGCTCGCCGAGGAGAAGGCGGTGTCCGAGCGGCTGGCGGCCGAGCGGGACACGGCCGAGCGCGAGTGGCGCGAGAAGGAGACGCGAATCCTGGCCCTGACGCGGGAGCTCGAGGAGCGCAACGACAACCTGGAGGAACTGGAGCGGTCGCGCAAGCAGCTCCAGCTGGAGCTGGACGACCTCGTCAACTCACAGGGCACGGCCGACAGAAATGTGAGCTTGCCGGGACTTTTCACTCGTCCTCCTTTCTTGGTCTCTCGCCGAGTCTGCGTGGCTGCTGGATGCGACTCGCAGTTTAACTATAAATGCCAACCGCAACGAGATTTAGGAATGCGTGAGAAAGCCTGTTTTCAGGTGGCGTAGACGCGCGCGCCCTTTCGCAGTTTGCAAACATGGGTCCTGGACGGCTTCTGGATTTGCCTGCTGACATATCCCGCTAAATTTGGCAGGCAAAAAGGACAAGGGCGAGCAGCAAGAATGCATTGAAACAGGAGCCTGCAGATTTTCTGCACTTTTTATCCTGTACATAACCGAAATTTTACTGGTCAAATCTGCCGCAAGTTGCAATTTGAAAAATTCTGAATACTAGTCTTGAGGTGCCCCTTCCTTTTATCTGAAAGCGTAAAGAGACTTTTCGTATATCGAAACAACTTGGAAACACGTTTTTGTTCTGGCGTAGTGGACTGATAAGGCACGAGACAAGTTTCCTGGTGCTGCAGGCTCGTTGCTCTTATTGTACGCACGTGAGAGTCTATAGATATCTGTAGATATTTGAAGGCAATTTTTCTTTAATGTCTGCATTGATAATCTCACTATTCAAGCGCCCCTGCACGATTTCTTTAAGCGAGCAATAGTTGATTGCCTGTGGCGCCCATCACGCATTCCAATGACCCGGTACCTCTCGGCACGCGCCCGTAACGCAACTCCTTCGTGCAGGTTCACGAGCTGGAGAAGGCCAAGCGCTCCCTGGAGAACCAACTAGCGGCACAGAAGACTCGGCTGGAGGAGCTGGAGGACGAGCTGCAGCTGGCCGAGGACGCCAAGCTGCGGCTGGACGTGACCTTGCAGGCGCTCAAGGCCCAGCACGAGAGGGACCTCCAGGCCCGTGACGAGCAGGCCGAAGAGAAGCGGCGTGCCCTGGCCAAACAGGTGCGTGCCCCTTGCTCACCGATTGCTAGATTTGTCTGCGGTGTCGGTGGTGTCAGCGGTGCCTCGATTGCTGCTGCACGGAGTTGCTGCAGCGGTGGCCGTTGACCGATGACCGCAGTGCTGATGGTCTGACTTCCAGCCGTGATTTTCATTTCTTCAAGATGAATTGAGGAGTGTGATCAGGTTACGTGTGCTTAGCCTGCCGAATGCTATAGTAGTAAGCGTCCCAATAGTACTAATGTACTGGCACTGTAGTACTAGTATTGAGTAATTGTATTGAGTACTAATAGTACTAGTACTATTAGTTCAGTGCTCGTGCTATTCAACTGTGTCGTAGGCACAGTTGAATAGTATGTGGTTGACTATTGCAAGAGAGTGTTGGGAGAAGGGTTGATGAACACCTTAACCTTAGGGCGATAAACGTCTGTAGGCAAACAGTTTGTTGCAGGTCTTCAACACTGTAAGCTTTGTGCTGAAGTTCTTGTGTAGGTCAAGTGATCAACAGCAGTTTGACAAGGTATGTCTCTGGGCGCCAACCATTCGACGCAGCAACTTGTCTATGCCGAAATGTTACCTTGGGAACATCTCTTGTTGGACTACTGTTGAAACTTCGTCTCCATATTCCTGTGAACCTCTGTCTCATTTGTCCAGGTCTATAGATAGTCAGATTAAACCATGTACTCCCGTACAGTGACACTTGACATTTCATAACTTTGGTGTACTTGCTGCGGTTACGACTGCGGCATAACGATCGCAGGCTAGTGATCAGCTACCAATATGCAGCTACCAATGGCAGCCACATATGGGTATACGCTCTATTATGAAATAAAGCGTCCAGAAGAGGGTAAACATGTGGTTTTGTGCGGTTGCTGGAGGGACCCGTTTCCTTGTTTCGAAGGTCCGAGATTTGGAGGCAGAGCTGGACGAGGAGAGGAAGCAGCGGTCGGCGGCTCTGACGCTTCGCAAGAAGCTGGAAGCAGACGTCCAGGAGGCTGACCGGCAGTTGGACACAGTGAACAAGGCCAAGGAAGAGGCTGTGCGTCAGCTGAAGAGGCTACAGGTGAGGAAGACTCGTTGAGGCATGCTCTGCGAGATACTCGCTGCTGTGGCCATTTCCTCTCCGCTATCTGTTCTCTTACCCTGCGTCTTCCCCACGGCCGTGGCCCAGTTCTGGTGTCCACTGGAAAGCAGGACAGTTATGATGCCCACGGCTTTTTGTTCCTGTGTTTGGCCTTCTAAATACAATAAACTAGTACAGTTTGTACTAGTTCATTCACAGTTATGCAGTTGTGCACTGTACACAGCATTGCATAGCCCTGTCGGTAGCGACACCTCAACGGCACTTTTGCAAAATTGCAGGTACAAGCCAAGGACTGGCAGCGGGAGGCCGAGGAGGCCCGAGGTTCGCGCGAGGAGCTGCAGGCGCAGGCCAAGGAGGCCGAGAAGCGGGCCAAGCTTTTGGAGGCCGAGCTTGCTCAGCTCCAGGAGGACCTGGCTGCAGCAGAGCGGTCGCGGCGTGCCGCTGAGGGGGAGCGGGACGAGCTGCAGGACGAGATTGCCAGTGCGGCTGCCAAAGGGTGGGTGGCAGACTCCGTCCGGGCCCGTGTCTGTTCAGTGACTTCGTGCACGGCGCATCGCCGCTTTGGAAGAGCGGTGCGGTTAAATATGAGAATCTCGTTTATACTGTGTAGCCTACCGTACCATGTATAACGAAAGTTTTGTCTGATGACGTGTCATTAGAAATGATTGAGGTCACCGGCCAAGTGAAGGCGTAAAATTAAGATGCGTTTCGGGGCATTACGGATTCCTCGGTCACTACAGTGGACTAGCTTCAGTCGACGATTTCTTGCGCAAAATATGACTTTGTGAGGGCAAATGAGCAGTTGTTTTGTCATTGGAGCTTCCTCACTTATGGCAACTTGTCTGCAATGTACAAACCTAGTCACTGTTGGTTCAAGGAATGCCAGGCAGAGCAATTTATTCATTCTTATGTGTGTAGAGAGGATCTCCCGAGGTAGTTCTTAAAGAATCCTTCAACGTTTGCCTACAAAGTGTTAAATGGGTGGCCATAACAAGTGACAAGAGTTCGTGCTGTCTTTTTTTTTTTTTTTAAAGAGGACAGACATTCTTTAAGCAAGCAGTAAGAAACGTGCTTCATTGTTCTCAAGTCTTGCACACGTGACTCGCTGTTTGTGTTTGTTCGGCTGACCGTATTGCGTCGATGCAGGTCGCTGCTCCTGGAAGACAAGAGGAAACTGGAGGCCAAGATGCACGCCATGGAGGAAGAACTCGAGGAAGAACAGAGCAATGGCGAAATCCTCAGCGACAAGATTCGCAAGGCCCAGGCGCAAGTGAGTCATCACTTCCAAGTCTGCAGCACTAGCACCTCTAGTGACTTTTAACTACAGCAAAGTGGATTTTGCGCTGACAGACACAGACGTAGAAAGGAAGTACAGCACTTGGGGTCCCTTTCTATGACAGTGTCTGTCAGTGCAAAAGCCTGTTTCGCAATGTATGACCAGCTCGCGCAAATCGTTGCTCTGACTAGCTACAGCTTTTTCCTAATTGTACATCAGCATTTTATGTTGCAGTTGTAGCAACTTTGGATGAAGTCCACTGCTGTTCTACTGCAGAATGAGTTTGAATAAAACCTTGCTATTGTGGAGTGTTTGGAGATTTAAAATTGCAGTAATCCAAAAACCGCCCTCCTGTAATTACATACACACATGCTTGCACTTTTTTCTTTTTTTGCCAGAGATCCCACATTCTTGGAGATGGTGCAGGGATTTTGTTGGAAAGCTAGACGGCCACAAGCTAATAAGTGCAGCATGGGTACCATCATAGCACCCTAGTTTTGGAGATCACTAGTATTTATTTTTGTTTCGTACACTACACATCCCCAAAAGATTACTTTCTTCTTTTGCCTCTCGTTTAGTGGAAGTTGCGAGGCTTAAATGCCTAAAAATTTAAGAAAGCACAAATTTCAACCAACGTTGCAATCGAAATTGCAAAAGTTCTTCTACTGCACAATTTCTTGCACTGCGCCCTAGATGGTGGGAACACTTTGACAAGATGTGCATGTAAACAGGACCGATGTGCTGTATCACCGTCTTCGCTGTTCACTGTGTTCAGTGTAAAACAACTAGCCCATCGTAGAACTCTCGTCTCGACGAACTGGGTTCAGGCACCGCACGCAGTGATCCCCCCCCATTTGTTTCGTTGACAGGTGGACCAGCTGGCGGCCGAGCTGGCGTCAGAGCGTGCCACCTCGCAGCGGCTGGAAAACAACGCGCTGGTGCAGGAGAGGCAGACCAAGGAGCTGCGCGCCAAGCTGCAGGAAGTGGAGACGGCCTGCAAGTCGAAGCTTCGCACGGCCACCAGCCAGCTGGAGGGCCGCCTCTCCCAGGTTGAGGAGCAGCTCGACCAGGCCGAGCAGTGAGTTGTCGCACCACTTGATTGATTTTTCTCCCATACTACGTGTGTGGAGTTGGCACCACTGTGTGCTGTGCTCTGGTCCGCGGACCCTGCAGTCAAGCCTTTTCAGGCTTTTTTTGTCCATGCTCCAAACATTTGACATACGTTGAACAAAGCTGAATTGAATGAGCTCTCTTGTTAGAATGGCAAAAAAATGGGAGCAGCCATAGGCTCGGTAACTTGAAGGAAAGTGCGCCTGGGAGTGCCAATCCACGGTGACTCCCATTCTGTTGTGGAACGCTTGAGGTGGTGTCGGTAACCTTTCTGTTTTGGACGAAGTCTCCAGGCAATGGCCCAAGACGCTCTCGTCTTTAGTTGGAAGTCGCTAAGTGGTGATGATAATAATGACTTGCTCCTAGAATTCTTGTTATTTTTTAAACTGTAGCTTCAAATTACCTCCTTTATTAGCGAGTTGATGACCAGGATGTGAAATGGGACAGTCACCCCTGTTTTCAAAAACTGTATCAGATCTCAAGACTGTGCGTTGCCTAGAAAAATGGCTTTAATTTCAGATAGCTCATTAGTAAGCTCTTCGGTATGCCTTTAGAAGTGGCGACAAATGGAGGCACATACATCCCTCTTTGGATAAAACGGGGCGCGACATTGAACTTGGCCAAAGTCCCTCGAGGAACTTTACTAAAAAAACTCGCCAAAGTTAACAACTTTCTTGCCCCGTTGCCAACACAGTCCTTGGGTGTCTTGGGTATACTGCTCCTGTCACACAGGCGAATTCAGTGTCACTCGAATTGAGTGAACTTTGCTGTACTGCCTCTCGGGCAGTACGCTGCTATGTGGGAAAGCAAGGTGTAATTTGGAATTGGTGGTGACGACGATGGATAAGTTAGTAGGCACACTTGATGTTTCTTATCTAGTTTCATTAAAAGTACTATACAGCGCATCTTTTAGCGTAAGGCTATTCATTGCAACTACAGTATTAGTTGTCACGAGCGAAGACAAGACAACATTGTATTGAAAGGAATATACGGTGGTTTCCATTGCAGGTGCTGCAGAAGCCATTGTAACATCTGAAATCAAAAGTGGTGTCCTAAAATTATGCTGGCTCTTTTGCAGTTGTTTTGACAACCAAAAACCTTAACCTGAACTACAAGTGTTGTTGAGCTATATAGGTTTATTATGCTTCTAGGATTGCAAATGGCTCAGCTAATGGCAGAAGCTTGATTTACCAGCAAAGGCCTAAAAATAATGGAGTTTATCGCTGTTCATGCATATTTTTTTAAGCTGAACGAACTGGCCCAACATGGCTCGATTCTGCACATGATCAGGCAAGACAGGCAGCAATGTCTCTGCAAAATTTTCGCAGCAGCTTCCCAGTGACAGCAGATATTCGAAGCATCTGCTTTTAATATCCACTGTCATCTCATATTGACATTTGATTAAAAGAAAAAGCAAGGAAACGAAACAACAATTTTTTTTTAGATTTCCAGGTTAAGCAAAAAACACTGTGTAGCCCTGCTGACATCATCATTGCCAGAGTATAAACGTGAAATTCAAAAAGTGAAGCTTGAAGTTTGTCATCTCCAGTGATATGATTGTACTTTTTTCTCTCGCTTACTTGCCAATTTCATTTTCGTGAAAGAAGTGCCAATAAATTTTTTTTTTGACCAGGAATGTTACCAGTCCAGACTGATTAACCGCTACATTTATCTTTTAGTGGAACTCTGCTTGGACTGAAGTGCACTAACGTCGCTGCTGTTTTCAGAGAGAAGCAAGCGGCCATGCGGACAATCCGGAAGTTGGAGAAGCGCCTCAAGGAGTCCATGATGCAGGTTGAAGACGAGCGGAGGCATGCCGACCAGTTCAAGGAACAGGTGCGCAGGCTCTTTTATCGCTCATTTGGTCATCGTATGCTGCCACTGCCGACAACTCAAGTCGGTTCTCGGGAGTCGGTGCAGTTTAGTCCCCACTCTTGAGTTCGACACATTTCAATCAAATCAGTTCAGAAGTTGCCCCAAGGAGAGCGCTTCTACTTGCTGCATCTGTTTGGAAGGGGCTATCCTCAAATTTGGCCCCAAGCTTTTAAAAGCTTCTGCCCAAGATGCAGGCAACATAGTTTTGGCCGTTTTCATTAGCACTCGCGGTTCCGAGGTACAATGCTCAGTGACTGAAACTCCATGCTCGGCCCGCATGGCAGCCAGCGATTTTCGCTCCACTGGAGTGCGTTGAGCGATTGCTGGGGGACCAAATGCAGTCAGCACCCGCCGTGGTTGCTCAGTGGCTATGGTGTTGGGCTGCTGAGCACGAGGTCGCGGGATCGAATCCCGGCCGTGGCGGCCGCATTTCGATGGGGGCGAAATGCGAAAACACCCATGCACTTAGATTTAGGTGCACGTTAAAGAACCCCAAGTGGTCGAAATTTCCCGAGTCCCCCACTACGGCGTGCCTCATAATTAGAAAGTGGTTTTGGCTCGTAAAACCCCATAATTGAACTTTTAAATGCAATCAGCCTGTCGCAGAGACTCGCATTCGTCGTGCACCACAAATGTTCTGCTTGGTGTCTCGAGCGCCCGGCAGTGGTACGCCGTCAGCCGTGCGCTTCCGAGTGTCGCGTTTCAATCGCTGGGCAGTGCACGTTATTGGCACGCACGGTCCTAGATACAGCCACTGAAATGGGTGCATTGTTGTTTGCAAACCTTGGTGGCCACATGTGTTCTGCTGCGCACGAGGCCGGAGGTCGTGGGCTCACTTCCCTTCCATGGCAGTGGCACATTAATGGGGCCAGCATTCCAACATGTGCATATGCCGTGCATTTACGTTCGCCTAAAGAAATCCAGGCGGTCAAAAGTGAATGGGGGGCCCTGCATAATGCTGTTTGCGTAGCCCCTGCATTGCCGTGGAACATTTGAACCCAGTCGGTCGTTGTGCAAACCTGTTGGCCAGTGTTGTCGGTCTGTCGGCATAGCGGTATGCCAGTTTAGTGGCAGAGCGTCGGGTCTCTAGCGGTCTGTGTTCAACTGTCGTTCAGTGTCGGTCAACCAGTGCGAACTTAATTGTAGTGTGGTCAAGGAATTCTGCGCAGTGCAATTTACATTAGCTTTCTCTCTACATTTTCCTTCAGGGAGAGAAGACGAATAACAGGATGAAGAACCTCAAGCGGCAGCTTGACGAAGTCGAGGAGGAATGCTCGCGAGAGAAGGCGCAGCGACGCAAGCTCCAGCGCGAGCTGGAGGAAGTGCTGGAGGCCAACGAGAAGCTCCAGAGCGACCTAAACGCCGCGCGCAGCAAGTTGAGGTGATTTGAACAACCACGGCTGGTGCTTGTAGGCTGATGTCTGTCACCACTTACGTCAACTCGCGATGGCCACACTCCCTGCACAATTGTTACTAAATTGAGAATGCAGGAAAGCTCCCTACGCTGGCGATGTTTGCATGGGTCGCCAGGCCTTGTCGTAGATTAACTTCAGTGTGTTGGGTGTTTCAACGGTTGCTTTGTTATGTTAAATCTACAGTCGCCAACGGACTTTTCGGACTCAGAAAATTCGGACTTGGAGGATTTTCCGGACTTCATAAATGTGCAGTCAGGGTTCCCATAGAGCTAATGCATTTTCGCAATCGATTTTTCGGACGAATTTAGGCCCCAGAGCTCGATTTCTCGGACTAAATTTTTCGTTCCGAGCCGCGCTACCAGATTCTTGGGGATCACCATGTTGGATTTCCCGCTGGCTTGGCCAGGTTTGAATTCCAATGGACTGCTCTACAGACTCCAAGATCAGGATAAGCCTGCTTTCAGTAGAGCAACTCTAAATACAGTTGTACCGTTTGGGATGTATATTTGCCACACAACAATAATAGTCGTCTGTCTTGCTTGCGTTTACTTTCTTGAAAACGCTGTGCTCCCTACTTTCCTGTCAAGAATGCTCTGTCATGCTGATGACACATGTGCCGTTCGTGACTTGGGAGTGCTGGGCGCCCCGCGTTAAAAAAAAGGAAAAGCGGGCAAGGCAGATGACGATTATTGTTGTGTGGCAAGACACGACCCAAAGGGTGCAATGCAACTGTTTTTACAGTGAGAGTGCACACGACATCCTCCCGTCTCGGAGGCCATGCCCACTCTCTTGGCTGACAAAATGCTCTAGGAGATGGCACTTCTCTTGTTTATCTCTTTTATTGGTCAGCACTATCATCATAACCACTTAATGCTGAATCAATTTTTATTCATTTATGTATTTTAAAATTTGGGTTGCTATTTGCACGTGGTGTGTCCACAAAGCAGGGGTGTTCTCGAAGATGACGTCACATCTTTGTTTGCGTTTGTGCAGCTTCAAATTTGTGTGGTCGGCACCACCTCATGTGCCTTCGCAAGAGCCAAGTGGTGCGAAGAAACGTGGCTCGTTTCTTCGATCTCCATGGCAGATCGCCAAGACAGTGATGCTCTTGTCAGACTGTAAACAGAGACGACGTCACTCATGCGCAAATCCAAGCAAATCTGATCGCCTCCAAGTGTAGCTTTAGGCAGGGGGTTATTGGAGGTTTTCTTAAGCCACTCTAAACATATTTTATTTTTCTGGCTGAACGAGTTTTTCTTCAGTGCCTGCGAGATCCGAAAAATAGGTTGGTGACTGTACCAATTTTTTTTGTATTACATACTTTAACAAAGTTTTCAGATTAACACTTTTCAGAAATATCCTGCTGACTTTATGGTTTCAAGGTAAAAATATTTCAGTACTACAAGCTTCAGAATACTGAACTTTTCAGATAACGATCGTTGTTCAGTTTTCGTTTCGTGTTAACACACTTCAGTACTGTGAACTAATATTCTGATATCTGTGGATTATTAGATTTCCGTGGATCCTTCACAGCAGCCAAACAGTAGGCTAGCAGACAAAGCACAGAAAGCAGATGTCGCGTGGTGGCGAAATCTGGAAAATAGCAAGACCGCGGGCCGAGAGCCAACAGCGACGTTTTCGTGGATAGCTCAAACGGCGACAACTTGTGGAACTGATGGGTTGATGGCCAGAATGGTTCATTTTGGGGCTTTCACTATAACAACCTTTCAGAATAACAAACGATTTTCAGCGGTCCCACGAGATTCCTTGCATCGAGATTTGACTGCAGATAAGTCGAGGTGCAGCGGTGTTTATACAGCTGCTGTGAAAGTGTTCATGATGCAAGGTATTCCACCAATGCATGGGCGATCACAATTGGCAGAGAGTCCTTGCACCTAAATTTCAAAAACGATCGCAAGTGCTCGACGTACAAAGCGTGACGTCTGCAATGCGTGTCTCATTGTGTACGCCTTTGTACCTCATTTTCTGAAGTGGAACGACAGACTTTGCATCTTTGTGCAGGCGGACTGGTGCTACGACCGGTGGATCAACAAGCCGAATGTTCAAGCGGGGATCCGTGCCAGGCGCTGCTGGCGACGACAGCCCGATTTCCCTGCCCGAGGAATCGTTGACAGAGGACGGACAGCCTTAGCCTGGACAAAAGCGATCGCAATATAGCCCGCTGGTTAGCCGCCCCTTGCCAAACTGTTTCTGAAGAAACACCACATGGCCCAGTGCTATCGCCCTTCGTGACCCCACGATTCTTCTTCACACTATGCACAATGCCGAGGCAGTGGATGAAATCGTGCCTTTTTTTTTTTAATTGCTCTGTTTTGACGATGCTTGATAGGTAGATCTTGCCAGCGTTGTCGCACTGACGTGGCCTTGCGATTTCTTTGGGGTCTCTCTTTTATGTGTCTAGCACTGTGAAATTGTCTCTGGGGCCTGGGAAACATACAGGAGCAACATTCCCTGCCAAATCTGGCCTGCTGTGACAATCGCAGCACAGCAACACTGGGCTGCCACGCTTCATTGTCTGTCTGGCCATTTGTGACGTGCTTCATTTTTCTCTCATGCTAATAATGTACGAAAACTGTGGCATTTTCTTTTTCTAATAGCTCTAATATGTAGCGTCACCATCTAGACTTGAACGTGGACATTATCTGTTGTCCTGCCTCATCTTGGCGTGCTTATATTATATTATTATTATGAAGGGGGCACTAGTGAAATGACGCAATCCTTCTCCGTTGCCGCATCTTGTTTCTGGTTGTGCCAGTCGGTTTTGCCATGGTCCACTTGGTTTAACGCGCCGACACAGTCATGTGAGGAGGCGTGAAGTGACCTCTTAACGATGTTATCTCAATTTTTTTTTTTTGCGTGTATGTGTGTGCGTGTAATTGTAATTTTTTTTTCTCTCTCTGTTGAACCATTTGTTGCATCGTTCGATGCATTTGGGGACTGTGACATGCGCGTTTATGTACTTCACGACAGCAAATAGAGAAAGAAGGGTTTCTTGCAAGGAGTTTAACACCGCCTTTATTCCTCGCCTCTCAGAGAGGTGGCGTCGAAAAAAACAAAGGAAGAAAAAAGGCGAATGCCAGTGTGTGATTGTGTGTGCATGCAAGATTGTGTACGTGTGGTATCAGAGAGGATGGTGCATGTTTCTTTGGGCGAGACATGTTCCTGCAAGGTCATTTTTTGAAGGAAACGGTGAAGTCCCGTTTTTTTCTTTTGGTGCTCTGTCGCGGACAAGGGAGATCCAGTAGACGAGCGACTGACTACGTCTCCCTTGGTTTGCATTGCTGCAATCGCCCCCTCTTCGTGCGGTGACGTCGCCCCCGAGTGTGGGGAATCATCGCCAGTTGGGGGGAAAAAACATGTTGCACGACTGTGTGACAATGTTCGTTCTTGTACAAAAAAAAAAAAAAAAAAAGCTGCGCTCTCTTGTCGTATAGAACGGAACGAATTAATGTGGCTCATGCGTCTAGCAATGCCGCACTTCTGATGTGGACGCCTTTGAACAAGAACTTTGGGGCTTTTTTAACTGATTTTTTTTTTTTCTGAAAAGGGGAACGCCTACCTTGAGAGCAGTTGTGAGGAATGCTTCAGGTTTTGGCTGTCAAGTTATTTTTGTATCTTGAATTGTTATACTTTAATATTGCAACAATAAATGTGTCAAATTATTTGAAATGCTGCTGTGAAAGTGATTTTTCTTAAGTGTGAAATGCTTTTAGATCCAGTTGTCGGCTGCCTCCAAGTGACCTTGAGCCAAAAGCCAGAGCCATTGTCCAGGCACGCGGACAAGAACATCCGGGCATCGTTCAAATACACATAAAATGCAAAAACGCTTTTCTGAGATAACCCCTGGACTGATTTTAGTGAAATTTGTTGCATTTGGGAGAGAAAGTTATGTTTTAGTGACTCTTCGAAGCTGAATTTAGATTTAGGGCCTGAATTTTGTTGAATAAAATATCAATAATACGAAAGTTCAATAAATAGAAGCACCAAGTTTGCAAATTAATAGCTCTCAATCAAGAACACATCGCGGTTTTGTAAACGGCATCCATTAGATCATTCAAAGCAGACAAATTCGATGTCAATTTATACATTATGTGAATTTGTTACATTGTGTAATAGGCTTCTGCAAAAACTGTGTTTACACATTACTAAAATTTCTTGAGATTCATGTGTAACAAATCAATTTTGTCCGCTTTAGATGAACAATGAGATGCAATTCACAGAATTGTGATAGCATTTTTCATTGCCGAGTTACGAAGTTGCAAACGTCATAGTTTCGTTTTCCGAAATTTTGGCAATTTTTAGGAAAGAAAAGGTTGACGGCCAAAATAAAAGAATTCGAAACCAACAGTCGTTAGATATTAAGTTTTTCTCTTAAATGCTACAAACCTCGTCAAGTTTGGTGCAGCGGGTGCCGAGAAAAAAAAATTCTTTTGTGTGTATTTAGATAAGAGCACCCGCTCTAAAGCTTCTTCACCACTCGTCAGAGGATAGCTAATAGTCGCTGTCTCCTCTACTAACAAGGTACGCGACCTAAAAATTCTAACCGCTCAAACACATGCATCCACAAAGTAACAAGGACGAGACACAATAGCCCAATTACTTTGTTACTTTATGGATGCATGTGTTTGCGCTGTTACAATTTTTAAGTAAAGTATGCACCAACTCGCCCTCAAAGAAGCTTTAAAAAATAAGGTACGATACGCATTGGCTTACCGCTAGTTATGTCAAATATGCGACCGCTAATTGCGAACAAAAGCGCCCGCTTCGACACCCGCTGTCGTGCCTCTGCCCCCGGGGCGCCATCTTGCTGGTGACTGCAGCGCCGCCGCAGTTGTGATTGAAGCTCACGGAGGAAGGAAACTAAGGAGAGGCCCTACCCCCTCCGCGCGCTAGGAGAAAAGTGTGGCGGAAATGACTTAGTAGGTTCTCATTTTTTTGCTGCTTTTTTATTTATTTTTTTGTATGGCCACGCCTTTTGGGCCACAATGGCGGCGTTGTTATGGTTTTGAGCGCTCACACGTGTTGCTCTGGTAGGTTTCGGGCCGTGGCAAAGGCGCTGAGTGGGCGGGTTTGCGTTAGTCACCGTGTCTTGTTGCGCTGTGTTACCTGCACCCTGCTCTGCCAAATGTTGCGCGAGCGCGCGACACCACGCGCAGCGCGGCGTGGTTTCGCGAAAGATGTAAAGAGAGGAGGGTGGCCCAAAAGGCGGAGCATCGCCATGAGCAACGCCAAATTCGGGCTTCACTTTTGCTTCACAAAGAGTGACGTCAGGGCCTCTCCTTAGTTTCCTTCCTCCGTGTTAAAGCTCCTTAAACGTCGTAAAGTAGCGCCACGCTTTGAAGAATGCCGCCTCGCGCATTCTGGCCGAGGCCGCGTCGCTATTGGCCTAATAGCATCACGTGGGCCCTCGCGCCTTGCTACAGCGCCATTTTTGTTCGAGAAGCGTCTACGGAGTGGCGAGGAGCGCCTGTTGGCGCCGTTGCTACGCTTGAGCAGTGTAGGCGGCGCCACGGTCGAGGAGGGAGCGTGAAAGAGAGGAGAAACGAGGAGTGAAGTGTCGAGGAGGAGAGTGTCGCTACTTTACGAAGTTTAAGGCGCTTCAGTCATGATTGCTTGCAACACTCCGCCGTTGCTCTCACCTCCTCCTTATAGCCACCGACGAGCCGTTCATTTGAGATATCGCCAGCCGTTTGTGTGCAGGCGCGACTAAGAGCGGGCGTGAGAGAAAATCTGGGGGCTTTTGCTCCTTGAATATATGACTCTGCCTACGCACTATGGAGGAGGTTTCTTAGCGCGCGTTGTAGGCGTTTGTCTCTAGGCGTGTCGGCATTGCGGAGTGAGGTCGAGTTTGTTTACGCTCGGACGCTGGCGCGGTAAAATAGGTGAAGCAGCGGCCAGTGAAGCCCGATTTGGCGACCGTTGTGTTGGACAGACTGTCTCACACCCGCGGCACTCGTGCTAAGTCAGTCGTGGCGGATCATAGCTTTCTCGCGCCTGACGGCGATGTACCTTGTAAGTAACATCACAGATGTTTCTGTGGGAGCAGTAGCGATCGTAGTAGAGCCCGGGCCGCATATATTGAAAATGTAGGCCTTAGCATCCGCGGTTGAACGCAAGTGGCTGAAAGACTGCCGGTGGCGATGACTGACTCAGCGCCGCAGGCGCGAGAAAGTCTGTCCGGCGTACCTTCAGACCCACTGCACACACATTGTAAAAATAAAACTGGTACAGCGCAACGTAGAAAGGAAGAAACAAGCCGAGCCGGCCAGATAAAGGAACGGAGCGCTGACTTCCAACTGGTTTATTGGCAAGGCAACTCGTTATTGGCAACTCGCCCAATCCTCAACCCTAGTGAACACACATTGGTCAGCCGTCTACAAGACTTCTTGACAAGATCACCAAGACGTCTTGAAAATCATTACAAACGTTTGCAAGATATATTCAAGATGTCTTCGCAAGATGATGACGTCTAATACACCGCCAAATAAGAGATAAGACGTTTCGCAAGACATCTTGTAGACGTTTTAAAAACGGCCATGAGACGTTTTGTAGCCGTTTTAGAAACGGCTGAGATGTCTTGCAAAATGTCTTATAGCTGTTTTGAAAACGGCTGTAAGAAATTTTGCGAGACGTTTTGTAGCCGTCTTAAAAATGTTTTCCCAACGGGCTACACCTATGAAAAGCAAGGTACGTTACCTTCCAGTCGATATTTGTGTAACGAAAGCCCTGCAATTTAGTAAAGCAATTCGTTGAGTAACATTTGTAAATTTGTTGAGTGAGGTCATTAAGGCCCCAAGGTAACCTACGTACAAACCATCCAAAGCTCTTTAAAAAAGGTGGTCGCACTTCTAGTCAGGAATGTTTAACATTCATTGCAAGCATCAGTACCTCAAAACTATCGAAAAGCACCACTTCGTTAGGCTAGGGAGTACTTGCAAAAAATGACAGAAAGATCGACTACCAAACCTGTCGATTTGCTGTGCGGACACTAATGTCAAGGGAAGCACAAAAATGACATTTTAAGTAGTCTCTAGACGCTAGAATTCAGTCATAACATTGCAATCTAGAGTGTGTCTTCTTCCAGATCAACTGTCCAACGATACGTTGCTGAGCTTCAGTGATCTTTGTCTGGGAAGACCCAAGGTCATTTTCCTTACCTTGTCAACATTGTTCCAGATTTTCGGATGGAATAATATCAAGGACTCCAGCAACGCTATCACAGAAGTTTTTCTTACACGGATGTTTGGCACACATGAATTTTGGAACACAATACACCCTTCCTCTATAGCATTAAATATAAAGGAATTTAGTGCCTCCTTATACTTGCTAAATGAACAAATCAATGGAATGTTCCTAATGCTCGCAATATTGAAAGAAGTTTGGCTGTACCGACAGCACTAATGCCTAAGGCCCATTTCTTACAACCCTCCATAGCACCACTGAAGCATTGGCAAGGCCACAAAAGTAATACATGTTAGAGCCATGCTTAACATAAAGAATGATTAATCACACAAATGAAGCGCTAAAGTGGTCGAAGGTTTCAAAGAATTTTCAATAACTAAAATCAATAACACCACTACATAAGCAATATGTTTCTAATGCGCCTTCTAGATATTTGCTTTATGACTGTCTGTTATCACACATTGGTCGCTTCATGATCCAAGGAACTGGCTTAGACAGTTCCACAGGCTGATGCACCCGCAGACAATGTAGCTTGTTCCTAATGTTGCTTGAGCTGTGATTTGGCACCTGTAATTGGAACGTAAGACAAGATATTAACAAATAATCATGTTACAGTGAAACTTCGTTATAACGAAACGGGACATAACGGTTATTTGATGTAACAAAGTGAAATCTCCCTTGAAATCTCTGTAGATATCCACGGTTTAGAACCTTGTTTCAACGAAGTAAAATTACCCTGCCAATAGATTTGCCAAACTTGTCTCCGAAACAAGAAATGCCCGACGTACCTTTACAGGCTCAATCGCATTCCGCGGAGTTCGGCCCACATTCGGTGCCAAAACTTTTGGGTATCCGTGTTGAATGCGCTGTGAAACACTGTTCCTTCTCACCACTGCGCGTAGCTGCGCATAAGCAGAGGCTCATTATCGCCATCGCAATTTCCCTCACTGCGGCACCGCGCAGGCTATTGCAGCTAGACGTGGCCTCAGAGATTGTACCGGTGCGATCTCGGGGACCACGCCTCCCTGTGTTGGCACGTGTTGCTCGAACGCGACAAACGCTGTTGGCGTCCCAGCGTGCAACCTATTCAATCGCGCTGCCAATTCACGATGCTAGGGACAAGCCAACTGAAAGCAGAAACGAAAGGCCACATTGAAACAGAACTAAGGCAGCTATCGTAAACGAAATCGTGTCAGATGCTAGGAAGTTCTGTGTTGAGGACGCCGAAAATTTCTTTTGCTGTTTTCTGTTCAGCGCACATGACCATGTAACAGGTTCTACTGGCCGCAATGCCGTCTTCTGTGCAAGTTGAAATTTGTGCACTTCATTACGATACGCGGGCATTTGAGTGAATGGCGCTAATGAACACAATGAGCTAATTTCGGTAATTAATGAAGTAATGGCCCAGTCATACCCCTGCTTCAAACCATTACGTTATTAAGCTGCTTTCAATGTGCACCGGTGGTAATGGCCAAGAGCTTTGTAGCTGATGTTGTACCAGTCAACAACAATTTTGAATGGTTATCGGCCGGACACTATTTCTGCGCTTCAAAAATGGCGCCAGAGTACCGGCGCGCACCATTGCTATTATTCTCGACGAAGATAACCGACGCACGCGACCACTCACGAACAAATCGCAACCATCCGCGGCCACAGTGAGTCAAACAGCGCACTCGAAAAAAGAAAATACTCTGCGTACAGAGCGGTAAAAGCGAGCCACATAAAGGCACGAGGGAACTCACGGCAATAAAGTCACGTGGAATGCTCATAGCCAATAGAGCAATTTCACTTTCGTCCTAAAGTCGCTCAGCTAGTAAAACGGCCGAGCTACAAGTCCGCTGCGTTATGAGCAAACACAGATAAATGCAACGCAGCAAAGCACAGTAAGCACAGTAAGAAAGAGCACACCAACAAGCACAGCAACAGATAACAAGCGAGGGAGTAGGTTTCAGATTGCCGAGTCCACCATGACACAGCTGCCGTGACGAGCGCCCGAATTGCGCATCGTCGGTTGAGGATGACCTTTCCCACCAAGGCCACGTCGCCAGCACGAAGTACGAATGCGTGACGCACCACCAACGCATAATGGGCCGAGCGCGCACTACTATAGGCCCGACAGAATCTCATCCTAAACTACGCACAACCCGTTATTATGGCACATAGACCTTTATGGCGCAGCGGTCATATGCGCGAAATGGAGGTATACCTTCCTCCATGATGCACGTGTACTTGTACTGGATTAGATAAGCTCAGGGACTCTTCAGCTGATTTAGCCTTATGAATGGCAGATGTCACCACACTTTTCGCATGGATGGATGGATGTTATGAGCGTCCCCTTTGGAACGAGGCGGTGGGTTGCGCCACCAAGCTCTTGCTATTATACTGCTTAATGTCCTACCTAAGTTAAAAAAGAAAAAAAAAAGCCTATGAACTCCCACAACCAAATATTCTGATCGCCTATTGCGAACTGTGCTTTTTTTGTACGTCTCCGTTTTTTGTCGTTTCCCTACTTCCACCAATCCTACAATCGCCTCTTACTAATGCATGTTGCGGACATGTTTACTTTTCAACTGCTCTCGCTGAACCCAAGGGCTTCAAGGAGGCCAGTGGGGCCTAAATCGACCGCTGGGTAGACGTCTTCACATTCAAATAAAACATGCTCCATAGTCTCCCTATAGCTTTACCGCAGCAAGCACATGCTTCTTCTTCCTTCGTATATCTCGCTTTATAGGTGCGTGTTCTAAGGCATCCCGATCTCGCTTCGAAAAGTAATAAGCTTCCTTTTGAGTTATCGTAAATTGTTTCTTTCCATATTTCGTTTTTTCCTCTGAAGTAGTTACTCATGGCCGGTTTCTTTGCCATTGCCGCCACCCATGTGATTATTTCAGCCTCTCTGACTTTCCGCTTGACATTCTTTGTTGTGTTGTCCACTCTATACAGGCCTCATACTTGCTGGTAAGCTTCCTAGTTCTTTTCCTCCACTGTGAATCAATTTTTTTCCCGTACAGATAACTCAACACTCTCCCAGCCTATTTACTTTCTTCCATATTCCTTAGTCCTACTTCATACTCAATTTTACTGCGAGCTTCCCTCACTTCAAAACTAGTCCAGCCCATATCACCCTGCACAGCTTCATTTGTAGTCTTCCCGTGAGGGCCCAATGCGAGGCGACCTGTGGGTCACCTGGAGCAGGGAGATAATGGCATAGTTTCCGTACCTAGGCACGTGACCGCACGACCGTGGGAACGAGCAGACGAAGCGAAAGCACATCTCTCTTCCTTCGGTGCGAAGTGAAAAAAAAAAAACAAAACACGCAGATATTCCGTTTGTGTGTTTTATTATTTCTCTAAACTTCAATTCGTCAATTCAAGCAGCAGGTCGCACAGATAACAGATGATGCCTTGAATAATTCTAAAAGTCACGTGTCACCACGAGCGACGTCAGACTGAGGACACCAGTACGTAGGCGCAGGCACACGAGTACGTCATTCTCCGGCTTGGAGCGCGGCGGACGCGAGGAGAAGGAAAAGCGGCGTTCAGTTTCAAATTTCAGATCTTTCCGCGGCGCGTAGCGATGTCATACTTTGCACACAGGATCGTTATCGCTCAGTGTATGCTCTGCGCATGTCAGCTGAAAATGGCCAGACCTGGTGAGGTATGGCCATTAAGGCCAACTGCTACGAAATTTTCGACCGCGTAAAAAGCCGTTTCAGATAATTTAGACGTACGCCTCTGTGCAAAATCTGACGCTTGAACTACACGTCAATGCGTCGGCCCGGCATTGCACTATCTTCGGGATCGGTCCACGTATGGGAAGTATATAACGCCAGCTTCACCTCCGCCGCGGGTCGGCCCGGCATTTCACTAACGTCGGGATCTGCCTACGTATGGGGAGTATATAACGCCAGCTTCACCTCCGCCGCGGGTAGTCCCGGCATTTCACTAACTTCGGGATCAGCCTACGTATGGCGAGTATATAACGCCAGCTTCACCTCCGTCGCGAGTCGGCCCGGCATTGCACAAACTTCGGGATCGGTCCACGTATGGGGAGTGCTTAACGCCAGTTTCACCTCCGCCGCGGGTCGGCCCGGCATTTCACTAACTTCGGGATCGGCCCACGTATGGCGAGTATATAACGCCAGCTTCACCTCCGCCGCGGGTCGGCCCGGCATTTCACTAACTTCGGCATCGGCCCACGTATGGCGAGTATATAACGCCAGCTTCACCTCCGCCGCTGTTCGGCCCGGCAATTCACTATCTTCGGGATCGGCCCACGCATGGCGAGTATATAACGCCAGCTTCACCTCCGCCGCTGTTCGGCCCGGCATTTCACTATCTTCGGTATCGGCCCACGTATGGCGAGTATATAACGCCAGCTTCACCTCCGCCGCTGTTCGGCCCGGCATTGCACTAACTTCGGGATCGGTCCACGTATGGGGAGTATATAACGCCAGCTTCACCTCCGTCGCGGGTCGGCCCGGCATTTCACTAACTTCGGGATCGGCCCACGTATGGCGAGTATATAACGCCAGCTTCACCTCCGCCGCTGTTCGGCCCGGCATTTCACTATCTTCGGGATCGGCCCACGTATGGCGAGTATATAACGCCAGCTTCACCTCCGCCGCTGTTCGGCCCGGCATTTCACTAACTTCGGGATCTGCCCACGTATGGGGAGTATATAACACCAGCTTCACCTCCGTCGCGGGTCGGCCCGGCATTTCACTAACTTCGGGATCGGCCCACGTATGGCGAGTATATAACGCCAGCTTCACCTCCGCCACTGTTCGGCCCGGCATTTCACTAACTTCGGGATCGGCCCACGTATGGGGAGTATATAACGCCAGCTTACCTCCGTCGCGGGTCGGCCCGGCATTGCACTATATCTTCGGGATCTGTCCACGTATGGGGAGTATATAACGCCAGTTTCACCTCCGCCGCGGGTCGGCCCGGCATTTCACTAACTTCGGGATCGGCCCACGTATGGGAAGTATATAACGCCAGCTTCACCTCCGTCGAGGGTCGGCCCGGCATTGCACTAACTTCGGGATCGGTCCACGTATGGGGAGTATATAACGCCAGTTTCACCTCCATCGCGGGTCGGCCCGGCATTTCACTAACTTCGGGATCGGCCCACGTATGGCGAGTATATAACGCCAGCTTCACCTCCGCCGCGAGTCGGCCCGTCATTTCACTAACTTCGGGATCTGCCCCCGTATGGGGAGTATATAACGCCAGCTTCACCTCCGCCGGGGTTCGGCCCGGCATTTCACTAACTTCGGGATCTGCCCACGTATGGGGAGTATATAACGCCAGCTTCACCTCCGCCGCTGTTCGGCCCGGCATTGCACTATCTTCGGCATCGGCCCACGTATGGGGAGTATATAACGCCAGCTTCACCTCCGCCGCGAGTCGGCCCGGCATTGCACTATCTTCGGCATCTGTCCACGCATGGGGAGCATATAACGCCAGCTTCACCTCCGCCGCGGGTCGGCCCGGCATTTCACTAACTTCGGGATCGGCCCACGTATGGGGAATATATAACGCCAGCTTCACCTCCGTCGCGGGTCGGCCCGGCATTTCACTAACTTCGGGATCGGCCCACGTATGGGGAGTATATAACGCCAGCTTCACCTCCGCCGCGGGTCGGCCCGGCATTTCACTAACTTCGGGATCTGCCCACGTATGGGGAGCATATAACGCCAGCTTCACCTCCGCCGCGGGTCGGCCCGGCATTTCACTAACTTCGGGATCGGCCCACGTATGGGGAGTATATAACGCCAGCTTCACCTCCGTCGCGGGTCGGCCCGGCATTTCACCAACTTCGGGATCGGTCCACGTATGGGGAGTATATAACGCCAGCTTCACCTCCGCCGCGGGTCGGCCCGGCATTTCACTAACTTCGGTATCTGCCCACGTATGGGGAGTATATAACGCCAGCTTCACCTCCGCCGCGGGTCGGCCCGGCATTGCACCATCTTCGGTATCGGCTCACGTATGGGGAGTGCTTAACGCCAGCTAAACCTCCACCGCGGTTCGGCCCGGCATTGCACAAACTTCGGGATCGGTCCACGTATGGGGAGTGCTTAACGCCTGCTTCACCTCCACCGCGGGTCGGCCCGGCATTGCACTATTTTCGGGATCTGTCCACGTATGGGGAGTATATAACGCCTGCTTCACCTCCGCCGCGGGTCGGCCCGGCATTGCACCAGCTTCGGGATCGGCCAACGTATGGGGAGTGCTTAACGCCAGCTACACCTCCACCGCGGTTCGGCCCGGCATTGCACAATCTTCGGGATCGGCCCACGTATGGGGAGTGCTTAACGCCTGCTTCACCTCCGCCGCGGGTCGGCCCGGCACTGCACCAGCTTCGGGATCGGCCCACGTATGGGGAGTATATAACGCCAGCTTCACCTCCGCCGCGGGTAGGCCCGGCATTGCACTATCTTCGGTATCGGCCCACGTATGGGGAGTATATAACGCCAGCTTCACCTCCGCCGCGTGTCGGCCCGGCATTGCACTATCTTCGGGATCGATCCACGTATGGGGAGTATATAACGCCAGCTTCACCTCCGCCGCGGGTCGGCCCGGCATTTCACTAACTTCGGGATCGACCCACGTCTGGGGAGTATATAACGCCAGCTTCACCTCCGCCGCGGGTCGGCCCGGCATTGCACCAGCTTCGGGATCGGCCAACGTATGGGGAGTGCTTAACGCCAGCTACACCTCCACCGCGGTTCGGCCCGGCATTGCACAATCTTCGGGATCGGCCCACGTATGGGGAGTGCTTAACGCCTGCTTCACCTCCGCCGCGGGTCGGCCCGGCATTGCACCAGCTTCGGGATCGGCCAACGTATGGGGAGTGCTTAATGCCAGCTACACCTCCACCGCGGTTCGGCCCGGTATTGCACAATCTTCGGGATCGGCCCAATATATGGGGAGTGCTTAACGCCTGCTTCACCTCCGCCGCGGGTCGGCCCGGCATTGCACTAACTTCGGGATCTGTCCACGTATGGGGAGTATATAACGCCTGCTTCACCTTCGCCGCGGGTCGGCCCGGCATTGCACTATCTTCGGGATCGGTCCACGTATGGGGAGTATATAACGCCTGCTTCACCTCCGCTGCGGGTCGGCCCGGCATTGCACTATCTTCGGGATCTGTCCACGTATGGGGAGTATATAACGCCTGCTTCACCTCCACCGCGGTTCGGCCCGGTATTGCACAATCTTCGGGATCGGCCCAATATATGGGGAGTGCTTAACGCCTGCTTCACCTCCGCCGCGGGTCGGCCCGGCATTGCACTAACTTCGGGATCTGTCCACGTATGGGGAGTATATAACGCCTGCTTCACCTTCGCCGCGGGTCGGCCCGGCATTGCACTATCTTCGGGATCTGTCCACGTATGGGGAGCATATAGCGCCAGCTTCACCTCCGCCGCGGGTCGGCCCGGCATTTCACTAACTTCGGGATCGGCCCACGTATGGGGAGTATATAACGCCAGCTTCACCTCCGTCGCGGGTCGGCCCGGCATTGCACTATATCTTCGGGATCTGTCCACGTATGGTGAGTATATAACGCCAGTTTCACCTCCGCCGCGGGTCGGCCCGGCATTTCACTAACTTCGGGATCGGCCCACGTATGGCGAGTATATAACGCCAGCTTCACCTCCGTCGCGAGTCGGCCCGGCATTGCACTAACTTCGGGATCGGGCCACGTATGGGGAGTATATAACGCCAGTTTCACCTCCGCCGCGGGTCGGCCCGGCATTTCACTAACTTCGGGATCGGCCCACGTATGGCGAGTATATAACACCAGCTTCACCTCCGCCGCGGGTCGGCCCGGCATTTCACTAACTTCGGCATCGGCCCTCGTATGGCGAGTATATAACGCCAGCTTCACCTCCGCCGCTGTTCGGCCCGGCATTTCACTATCTTCGGGATCGGCCCACCTATGGCGAGTATATAACGCCAGCTTCACCTCCGCCGCTGTTCGGCCCGGCATTTCACTAACTTCGGCATCGGCCCACGTATGGCGAGTATATAACGCCAGCTTCACCTCCGCCGCTGTTCGGCCCGGCATTTCACTATCTTCGGGATCGGCCCACGTATGGCGAGTATATAACGCCAGCTTCACCTCCGCCGCTGTTCGGCCCGGCATTGCACTAACTTCGGGATCGGTCCACGTATGGGGAGTATATAACGCCAGCTTCACCTCCGTCGCGGGTCGGCCCGGCATTTCACTAACTTCGGGATCGGCCCACGTATGGCGAGTATATAACGCCAGCTTCACCTCCGCCGCGGGTCGGCCCGGCATTTCACTAACTTCGGCATCGGCCCTCGTATGGCGAGTATATAACGCCAGCTTCACCTCCGCCGCTGTTCGGCCCGGCATTTCACTATCTTCGGGATCGGCCCACCTATGGCGAGTATATAACGCCAGCTTCACCTCCGCCGCTGTTCGGCCCGGCATTTCACTAACTTCGGCATCGGCCCACGTATGGGGAGTATATAACGCCAGCTTCACCTCCGTCGCGGGTCGGCCCGGCATTGCACTATATCTTCGGGATCTGTCCACGTATGGTGAGTATATAACGCCAGTTTCACCTCCGCCGCGGGTCGGCCCGGCATTTCACTAACTTCGGGATCGGCCCACGTATGGGGAGTATATAACGCCAGCTTACCTCCGTCGCGGGTCGGCCCGGCATTGCACTATATCTTCGGGATCTGTCCACGTATGGGGAGTATATAACGCCAGCTTCACCTCCGTCGCGGGTCGGCCCGGCATTTCACTAACTTCGGGATCGGTCCACGTATGGGGAGTATATAACGCCAGTTTCACCTCCATCGCGGGTCGGCCCGGCATTTCACTAACTTGGGATCGGCCCACGTATGGCGAGTATATAACGCCAGCTTCACCTCCGCCGCGAGTCGGCCCGTCATTTCACTAACTTCGGGATCTGCCCCCGTATGGGGAGTATATAACGCCAGCTTCACCTCCGCCGGGGTTCGGCCCGGCATTTCACTAACTTCGGGATCTGCCCACGTATGGGGAGTATATAACGGCAGCTTCACCTCCGCCGCTGTTCGGCCCGGCATTGCACTAACTTCGGGATCGGCCCACGTATGGGGAGTATATAACGCCAGCTTCACCTCGCCGCGGGTCGGCCCGGCATTTCACTAACTTCGGGATCTGCCCACGTATGGGGAGCATATAACGCCAGCTTCACCTCCGCCGCGGGTCGGCCCGGCATTTCACTAACTTCGGGATCGGCCCACGTATGGGGAGTATATAACGCCAGCTTCACCTCCGTCGCGGGTCGGCCCGGCATTTCACTAACTTCGGGATCGGTCCACGTATGGGGAGTATATAACGCCAGCTTCACCTCCGCCGCGGGTCGGCCCGGCATTTCACTAACTTCGGTATCTGCCCACGTATGGGGAGTATATAACGCCAGCTTCACCTCCGCCGCGGGTCGGCCCGGCATTGCACCATCTTCGGTATCGGCTCACGTATGGGGAGTGCTTAACGCCAGCTAAACCTCCACCGCGGTTCGGCCCGGCATTGCACAAACTTCGGGATCGGTCCACGTATGGGGAGTGCTTAACGCCTGCTTCACCTCCACCGCGGGTCGGCCCGGCATTGCACTATTTTCGGGATCTGTCCACGTATGGGGAGTATATAACGCCTGCTTCACCTCCGCCGCGGGTCGGCCCGGCATTGCACCAGCTTCGGGATCGGCCAACGTATGGGGAGTGCTTAACGCCAGCTACACCTCCACCGCGGTTCGGCCCGGCATTGCACAATCTTCGGGATCGGCCCACGTATGGGGAGTGCTTAACGCCTGCTTCACCTCCGCCGCGGGTCGGCCCGGCATTGCACTAACTTCGGGATCTGTCCACGTATGGGGAGTATATAACGCCTGCTTCACCTTCGCCGCGGGTCGGCCCGGCATTGCACTATCTTCGGGATCGGTCCACGTATGGGGAGTATATAACGCCTGCTTCACCTCCGCTGCGGGTCGGCCCGGCATTGCACTATCTTCGGGATCTGTCCACGTATGGGGAGTATATAACGCCTGCTTCACCTCCACCGCGGTTCGGCCCGGTATTGCACAATCTTCGGGATCGGCCCAATATATGGGGAGTGCTTAACGCCTGCTTCACCTCCGCCGCGGGTCGGCCCGGCATTGCACTAACTTCGGGATCTGTCCACGTATGGGGAGTATATAACGCCTGCTTCACCTTCGCCGCGGGTCGGCCCGGCATTGCACTATCTTCGGGATCTGTCCACGTATGGGGAGTATATAACGCCTGCTTCACCTCCGCTGCGGGTCGGCCCGGCATTGCACTATCTTCGGGATCTGCCCACGTATGGGGAGCATATAGCGCCAGCTTCACCTCCGCCGCGGGTCGGCCCGGCATTTCACTAACTTCGGGATCGGCCCACGTATGGGGAGTATATAACGCCAGCTTCACCTCCGTCGCGGGTCGGCCCGGCATTTCACTACCTTCGGTATCTGCCCACGTGTGGGGAGTATATAACGCCAGCTTCACCTCCGCCGCGGGTCGGCCCGGCATTGCACCATCTTCGGGATCGGCCAACGTATGGGGAGTGTTTAACGCCAGCTACACCTCCACCGCGGTTCGGCCCGGCATTGCACAATCTTCGGGATCGGTCCACGTATGGGGAGTATATAACGCCAGCTTCACCTCCGCCGCGCGTCGGCCCGGCATTGCACCAGCTTCGGGATCGGCCAACGTATGGGGAGTGCTTAACGCCAGCTACACCTCCACCGCGGTTCGGCCCGGCATTGCACAATCTTCGGGATCGGCCCAATATATGGGGAGTGCTTAACGCCTGCTTCACCTCCGCCGCGGGTCGGCCCGGCATTGCACTATCTTCGGGATCTGTCCATGTATGGGGAGTATATAACGCCTGCTTCACCTTCGCCGCGGGTCGGCCCGGCATTGCACTAACTTCGGGATCTGTCCACGTATGGGGAGCATATAACGCCAGCTTCACCTCCGCCGCGGGTCGGCCCGGCATTTCACTAACTTCGGAATCGGCCCACGTATGGGGAGTATATAACGCCAGCTTCACCTCCGTCGCGGGTCGGCCCGGCATTTCACTAACTTCGGTATCTGCCCACGTATGGGGAGTATATAACGCCAGCTTCACCTCCGCCGCGGGTCGGCCCGGCATTGCACCATCTTCGGGATCGGCTCACGTATGGGGAGTGCTTAACGCCAGCTTCACCTCCGCCTCGGGTCGGGCCGGCATTGCACTACCTTCGGTATCGGCCCACTTATGGGGAGTGCTTAACGCCAGCTTCACCTCCGCCGAGGGTCGGCCCGGCATTGCACCATCTTCGGGATCGGCCCACGTATGGAGAGTGCTTAACGCCAGCTTCACCTCCGCCTCGGGTCGGGCCGGCATTGCACTACCTTCGGTATCGGCCCACTTATGGGGAGTGCTTAACGCCAGCTTCACCTCCGCCGAGGGTCGGCCCGGCATTGCACCATCTTCGGGATCGGGCCACGTATGGGGAGTGCTTAACGCCAGCTTCACCTCCGCCTCGGGTCGGGCCGGCATTGCACTACCTTCGGTATCGGCCCACTTATTATAACGGCAGCTTCACCTCCGCCGAGGGTCGTCCCGGCATTGCACCATCTTCGGGATCGGCCCACGTATGGGGAGTGCTTAACGCCAGCTTCACCTCCGCCTCGGGTCGGCCCGGCATTGCATTAACTTCGGTATCGGCCCACTTATGGGGAGTGCTTAACGCCAGCTTCACCTCCGCCGAGGGTCGGCCCGGCATTGCACCATCTTCGGGATCGGTCCACGTATGGGGAGTGCTTAACGCCAGCTTCACCTCCGCCTCGGGTCGGGCCGGCATTGCACTACCTTCGGTATCGGCCCACCTATGGGGAGTATATAACGCCAGCTTCACCTCCGCCGAGGGTCGGCCCGGCATTGCACCATCTTCGGGATCGGTCCACGTATGGGGAGTGCTTAACGCCAGCTTCACCTCCGCCTCGGGTTGGCCCGGCATTGCACTAACTTCGGTATCGGCCCACTTATGGGGAGTGCTTAACGTCAGCTTCACCTCCGCCGAGGGTCGGCCCGGCATTGCACCATCTTCGGGATCGGCCCACGTATGGGGAGTGCTTAACGCCAGCTTCACCTCCGCCTCGGGTCGGGCCGGCATTGCACTACCTTCGGTATCGGCCCATGTATGGGGAGTATATAACGCCAGCTTCACCTCCGCCGAGGGTCGGCCTGGCATTGCACCATCTTCGGTATCGGCCCACCTATGGGGAGTATATAACGCCAGATTCACCTCCGCCGAGGGTCGGCCCGGCATTGCACCATCTTCGGGATCGGTCCACGTATGGAGAGTGCTTAACGCCAGCTTCACCTCCGCCTCGGGTCGGGCCGGCATTGCACTACCTTCGGTATCGGCCCACTTATGGGGAGTATATAACGGCAGCTTCACCTCCGCCGCGGGTCGGCCCGGCATTGCACTAACTTCGGTATCGGCCCACTTATGGGGAGTGCCTAACGCCAGCTTCACCTCCGCCGTTGGTCGGCCCGGCATTGCACTAACTTCGGGATCGGTCCCCGTATGGGGAGTATATAACGCCAGCTTCACCTCCGCCGCGGGTCGGCCCGACATTGCACTATCTTCGGGATCGGGCCACGTATGGGGAGTATATAACGCCTGCTTCACCGCCGCCGCTGGTCGGCCCGACATTGCACTATCTTCGGGATCGGGCCACGTATGGGGAGTATATAACGCCTGCTTCACCTCCGCCGCGGGTCGGCCCGGCATTGCATTAGCTTCGGGATCGGGCCACGTATGGGGAGTATATAACGCCTGCTTCACCGCCGCCGCGGGTCGGCCCGACATTGCACTATCTTAGGGATCGGTCCACGTATGGGTGGTATATAACGCCTGCTTCACCTCCGCCGCGGGTCGGCCCGGCATTGCACTATCTTCGGGATCTGTCCACGTATGAGGAGTATATAACGCCTGCTTCACCTCCGCCGCGGGTCGGCCCGACATTGCACCATCTTCGGGATCGCTCCACGTAGGGGGAGTATATAACGCCTGCTTCACCTCCGCCGCGGGTCGGCCCGGCATTGCACTAACTTCGGGATCGGTCCACGTATGGGGCGTATATAACGCCTGCTTCACCTCCGCCGCGGGACGGCCCGACATTGCACTATCTTCGGGATCGGTCCACGTATGGGGAGTATATAACGCCTGCTTCACCTCCGCCGCGATTCGGCGCGCCATTGCACCATCTTCGGGATCGGCCCACGTATGGGGAGTGCTTAACGCCAGCTTCACCTCCGCCGAGGGTCGGCCCCGCATTGCACTATCTGCGGCATCGGCCCACGTATGGGGAGTGCTTAAAGCCTGCTTCACCTCCGCCGCAGGTCGGCCCGCCATTGCACCATCTTCGGGATCAGGCCACGTATGGGGAGTGCTTAACGCCAGCTTCACCTCCGCCGAGGGTCGGCCCGTCATTGCACCATCTTCGGGTTCGGCCCACGTATGGGGAGTGCTTAACGCCAGCTTCACCTCCGCCGAGGGTCGGGTCAATATTGCACAATCTTCGAAATCGGCCACGTATGGGGAGTGCTTAACGTCAGCTTCACCTCCGCCGAGGGTCGGGCCGGCATTGCACTACCTTCGGTATCGGCCCACTTATGGGGAGTATATAACGGCAGCTTCACCTCCGCCGAGGGTCGGCCCGGCATTGCACCATCTTCGGGATCGGCCCACGTATGGAGAGTGCTTAACGCCAGCTTCACCTCCGCCTCGGGTCGGGCCGGCATTGCACTACCTTCGGTATCGGCCCACTTATGGGGAGTGCTTAACGCCAGCTTCACCTCCGCCGAGGGTCGGCCCGGCATTGCACCATCTTCGGGATCGGGCCACGTATGGGGAGTGCTTAACGCCAGCTTCACCTCCGCCTCGGGTCGGGCCGGCATTGCACTACCTTCGGTATCGGCCCACTTAATATAACGGCAGCTTCACCTCCGCCGAGGGTCGTCCCGGCATTGCACCATCTTCGGGATCGGGCCACGTATGGGGAGTGCTTAACGCCAGCTTCACCTCCGCCACGGGTCGGGCCGGCATTGCACTACCTTCGGTATCGGCCCACCTATGGGGAGCATATAACGGCAGCTTCACCTCCGCCGCGGGTCGGCCCGGCATTGCACTAACTTCGGGATCGGCTCACGTATGGGGAGTATATAACGCCAGCTTCACCTCCGCCGAGGGTCGGCCGGCATTGCACCATCTTCGGGATCGGCCCACGTATGGGGAGTGCTTAACGCCAGCTTCACCTCCGCCTCGGGTCAGGCCGGCATTGCACCATCTTCGGGATCGGCCCACGTATGGGGAGTGCTTAACGCCAGCTTCACCTCCACCGCGATTCGGCCCGGCATTGCAGAATCTTCGGGATCGGCCCACGCATGGGGAGTATATAACGCCAGCTTCACCTCCGCCGCGGGTCGGCCCGACATTGCACCATCTTCGGGATCGGCCCACGTATGGGGAGTGCTTAACGCCAGCTTCACCTCGACCGCGATTCGGCCCGCCATTGCACAATCTTCGGAATCGGCCCACGTATGGGGAGTGCTTAACGCCTGCTTCACCTCCGCCGCAGGTCGGCCCCCATTGCACCATCTTCGGTATGGGCCCACGTATGGGGAGTGCTTAACGCCAGCTTCACCTCCGCCTCGGGTCGGGCCGGCATTGCACTACCTTCGGTATCGGCCCACTTATGGGGAGTATATAACGGCAGCTTCACCTCCGCCGCGGGTCGGCCCGGCATTGCACTAACTTCGGTATCGGCCCACTTATGGGGAGTGCTAAACGCCAGCTTCACCTCCGCCGAGGGTCGGCCCGGCATTGCACCATCTTCGGGATCGGGCCACGTATGGGGAGTGCTTAACGCCAGCTTCACCTCCGCCTCGGTTCGGGCCGGCATTGCACTACCTTCGGTATCGGCCCACTTAATATAACGGCAGGTTCACCTTCGCCGAGGGTCGGCCCGGCATTGCACCATCTTCGGGATCGGTCCACGTATGGGGAGTGCTTAACGCCAGCTTCACCTCCGCCTCGGGTCGGCCCGGCATTGCACTAACTTCGGTATCGGTCCATTTATGGGGATTGCTTAATGCCAGCTTCACCTCCGCCGAGGGTCGGCCCGGCATTGCACCATCTTCGGGATCGGCCCACGTATGGGGAGTGCTTAACGGCAGCTTCGCCTCCGCCTCGGGTCGGGCCGGCATTGCACTACCTTCGGTATCGGCCCACTTATGGGGAGTATATAACGGCAGCTTCACCTCCGCCGCGGGTCGGCCCGGCATTGCACTAACTTCGGTATCGGCCCACTTATGGGGAGTGCTTAACGCCAGCTTCACCTCCGCCGTTGGTCGGCCCGGCATTGCACTAACTTCGGGATCGGCCGACGTATGGGGAGTATATAACGCCAGCTTCACCACCGCCGCGGGTGGGTCCGGCATTGCACAAACTTCGGGATCGGTCCACGTATGGGGAGTATATAATGCCAGCTTCACCTCCGCCGCGGGTCGGCCCGACATTGCACTATCTTCGGGATCGGGCCACGTATGGGGAGTATATAACGCCTGCTTCACCTCCGCCGCGGGTCGGCCCGACGTTGCACTATCTTCGCGATCGGTCCACGTATTGGGAGTATATAACGCCTGCTTCACCTCCGCCGCGGGTCGGCCCGGCATTGCACTATCTTCGGGATCGGCCCATGTATGGGGAGTATATAACGCCAGCTTCACCTTCGCCGCGGGTCGGCCCGGCATTGCACTATCTTCGGGATCGGCCCACGTATGGGGAGTATATAACGCCTGCTTCACCTCCGCCGCAGGTCGGCCCGCCATTGCACCATCTTCGGGATCGGTCCACGTATGGGGAGTGCTTAACGCCAGCTTCACCTCCGCCGAGGGTCGGCCCGTCATTGCACCATCTTCGGTTTCGGCCCACGTATGGGGAGTGCTTAACGCCAGCTTCACCTCCGCCGAGGGTCGGGTCAATATTGCACAATCTTCGAAATCGGCCACGTATGGGGAGTGCTTAACGCCAGCTTCACCTCCGCCGCGGGTCGGCCTTGCATTGCACTAACTTCGGTATTGGCCCACGTATGGGGATTCCTTTAGGTCAGCTACACCTCCGCCGCAGGTCGGCTTGGCATTTCACTAACTTCGGGATCTGCCCACGTATGGATAGTATATAACACTAGCTTCACCTCCGCCGCGGGTCGGCCCGGCATTGCACTATCTTCGGGATCGGACCACGTATGGGGAGTGCTTAACGCCAGCTTCACCTCCACCGCGATTCGGCCCGGCATTGCAGGATCTTCGGGATCGGCCCACGTATGGGGAGTGCTTAACGCCTGCTTCACCTCCGCCGCAGGTCGGCCCGCCATTGCACCATCTTCGGTATCGGCCCACGTATGGGGAGTGCTTAACGCCAGCTTCACCTCCGCCTCGGGTCGGGCCGGCATTGCACTACCTTCGGTATCGGCCCACTTATGGGGAGTATATAACGGCAGCTTCACCTCCGCCGCGGGTCGGCCCGGCATTGCACTAACTTCGGTATCGGCCCACTTATGGGGAGTGCTTAACGCCAGCTTCACCTCCGCGGAGGGTCGGCCCGGCATTGCACCATCTTCGGGATCGGCCCACGTATGGAGAGTGCTTAACGCCAGCTTCACCTCCGCCTCGGGTCGGGCCGGCAATGCACTACCTTCGGTATCGGCCCACTTATGGGGAGTGCTTAACGCCAGCTTCACCTCCGCCGAGGGTCGGCCCGGCATTGCACCATCTTCGGGATCGGGCCACGTATGGGGAGTGCTTAACGCCAGCTTCACCTCCGCCTCGGGTCGGGCCGGCATTGCACTACCTTCGGTATCGGCCCACTTAATATAACGGCAGCTTCACCTCCGCCGAGGGTCGTCCCGGCATTGCACCATCTTCGGGATCGGCCCACGTATGGGGAGTGCTTAACGCCAGCTTCACCTCCGCCTCGGGTCGGCCCGGCATTGCACTAACTTCGGTATCGGCCCACTTATGGGGAGTGCTTAACGCCAGCTTCACCTCCGCCGAGGGTCGGCCCGGCATTGCACCATCTTCGGGATCGGTCCACGTATGGGGAGTGCTTAACGCCAGCTTCACCTCCGCCTCGGGTCGGGCCGGCATTGCACTACCTTCGGTATCGGCCCACCTATGGGGAGTATATAACGCCAGCTTCACCTCCGCCGAGGGTCGGCCCGGCATTGCACCATCTTCGGGATCGGTCCACGTATGGGGAGTGCTTAACGCCAGCTTCACCTCCGCCTCGGGTTGGCCCGGCATTGCACTAACTTCGGTATCGGCCCACTTATGGGGAGTGCTTAACGTCAGCTTCACCTCCGCCGAGGGTCGGCCCGGCATTGCACCATCTTCGGGATCGGCCCACGTATGGGGAGTGCTTAACGCCAGCTTCACCTCCGCCTCGGGTCGGGCCGGCATTGCACTACCTTCGGTATCGGCCCATGTATGGGGAGTATATAACGCCAGCTTCACCTCCGCCGAGGGTCGGCCTGGCATTGCACCATCTTCGGTATCGGCCCACCTATGGGGAGTATATAACGCCAGATTCACCTCCGCCGAGGGTCGGCCCGGCATTGCACCATCTTCGGGATCGGTCCACGTAAGGAGAGTGCTTAACGCCAGCTTCACCTCCGCCTCGGGTCGGGCCGGCATTGCACTACCTTCGGTATCGGCCCACTTATGGGGAGTATATAACGGCAGCTTCACCTCCGCCGCGGGTCGGGCCGGCATTCCACTACCTTCGGTATCGGCCCACTTATGGGGAGTATATAACGGCAGCTTCACCTCCGCCGAGGGTCGGCCCGGCATTGCACTAACTTCGGGATCGGTCCCCGTATGGGGAGTATATAACGCCAGCTTCACCTCCGCCGCGGGTCGGCCCGACATTGCACTATCTTCGGGATCGGGCCACGTATGGGGAGTATATAACGCCTGCTTCACCTCCGCCGCGGGTCGGCCCGACATTGCACTATCTTCGGGATCGGGCCACGTATGGGGAGTATATAACGCCTGCTTCACCGCCGCCGCGGGTCGGCCCGACATTGCACTATCTTCGGGATCGGTCCACGTATGGGGAGTATATAACGCCTGCTTCACCTCCGCCGCGGGTCGGCCCGGCATTGCACTATCTTCGGGATCTGTCCACGTATGAGGAGTATATAACGCCTGCTTCACCTCCGCCGCGGGTCGGCCCGACATTGCACCATCTTCGGGATCGCGCCACGTAGGGGGAGTATATAACGCCTGCTTCACCTCCGCCGCGGGTCGGCCCGGCATTGCACTAACTTCGGGATCGGTCCACGTATGGGGCGCATATAACGCCAGCTTCACCTCCGCCGCGGGTCGGCCCGGCATTGCACTATCTTCGGGATCGGTCCACGTATGGGGCGTATATAACGCCTGCTTCACCTCCGCCGCGGGACGGCCCGACATTGCACTATCTTCGGGATCGGTCCACGTATGGAGAGTATATAACGCCTGCTTCACCTCCGCCGCGATTCGGCGCGCCATTGCACCATCTTCGGGATCGGCCCACGTATGGGGAGTGCTTAACGCCAGCTTCACCTCCGCCGAGGGTCGGCCCCGCATTGCACTATCTGCGGGATCGGCCCACGTATGGGGAGTGCTTAAAGCCTGCTTCACCTCCGCCGCAGGTCGGCCCGCCATTGCACCATCTTCGGGATCAGGCCACGTATGGGGAGTGCTTAACGCCAGCTTCACCTCCGCCGAGGGTCGGCCCGTCATTGCACCATCTTCGGGTTCGGCCCACGTATGGGGAGTGCTTAACGCCAGCTTCACCTCCGCCGAGGGTCGGGTCAATATTGCACAATCTTCGAAATCGGCCACGTATGGGGAGTGCTTAACGCCAGCTTCACCTCCGCCGAGGGTCGGGCCGGCATTGCACTACCTTCGGTATCGGCCCACTTATGGGGAGTATATAACGGCAGCTTCACCTCCGCCGAGGGTCGGCCCGGCATTGCACCATCTTCGGGATCGGCCCACGTATGGAGAGTGCTTAACGCCAGCTTCACCTCCGCCTCGGGTCGGGCCGGCATTGCACTACCTTCGGTATCGGCCCACTTATGGGGAGTGCTTAACGCCAGCTTCACCTCCGCCGAGGGTCGGCCCGGCATTGCACCATCTTCGGGATCGGGCCACGTATGGGGAGTGCTTAACGCCAGCTTCACCTCCGCCTCGGGTCGGGCCGGCATTGCACTACCTTCGGTATCGGCCCACTTAATATAACGGCAGCTTCACCTCCGCCGAGGGTCGTCCCGGCATTGCACCATCTTCGGGATCGGGCCACGTATGGGGAGTGCTTAACGCCAGCTTCACCTCCGCCTCGGGTCGGGCCGGCATTGCACTACCTTCGGTATCGGCCCACCTATGGGGAGCATATAACGGCAGCTTCACCTCCGCCGCGGGTCGGCCCGGCATTGCACTAACTTCGGGATCGGCTCACGTATGGGGAGTATATAACGCCAGCTTCACCTCCGCCGAGGGTCGGCCGGCATTGCACCATCTTCGGGATCGGCCCACGTATGGGGAGTGCTTAACGCCAGCTTCACCTCCGCCTCGGGTCAGGCCGGCATTGCACCATCTTCGGGATCGGCCCACGTATGGGGAGTGCTTAACGCCAGCTTCACCTCCACCGCGATTCGGCCCGGCATTGCAGAATCTTCGGGATCGGCCCACGCATGGGGAGTATATAACGCCAGCTTCACCTCCGCCGCGGGTCGGCCCGACATTGCACCATCTTCGGGATCGGCCCACGTATGGGGAGTGCTTAACGCCAGCTTCACCTCGACCGCGATTCGGCCCGCCATTGCACAATCTTCGGAATCGGCCCACGTATGGGGAGTGCTTAACGCCTGCTTCACCTCCGCCGCAGGTCGGCCCCCATTGCACCATCTTCGGTATCGGCCCACGTATGGGGAGTGCTTAACGCCAGCTTCACCTCCGCCTCGGGTCGGGCCGGCATTGCACTACCTTCGGTATCGGCCCACTTATGGGGAGTATATAACGGCAGCTTCACCTCCGCCGCGGGTCGGCCCGGCATTGCACTAACTTCGGTATCGGCCCACTTATGGGGAGTGCTAAACGCCAGCTTCACCTCCGCCGAGGGTCGGCCCGGCATTGCACCATCTTCGGGATCGGTCCACGTATGGAGAGTGCTTAACGCCAGCTTCACCTCCGCCTCGGGTCGGGCCGGCATTGCACTACCTTCGGTATCGGCCCACTTATGGGGAGTGCTTAACGCCAGCTTCACCTCCGCCGAGGGTCGGCCCGGCATTGCACCATCTTCGGGATCGGGCCACGTATGGGGAGTGCTTAACGCCAGCTTCACCTCCGCCTCGGTTCGGGCCGGCATTGCACTACCTTCGGTATCGGCCCACTTAATATAACGGCAGGTTCACCTCCGCCGAGGGTCGGCCCGGCATTGCACCAACTTCGGGATCGGTCCACGTATGGGGAGTGCTTAACGCCAGCTTCACCTCCGCCTCGGGTCGGCCCGGCATTGCACTAACTTCGGTATCGGTCCATTTATGGGGATTGCTTAATGCCAGCTTCACCTCCGCCGAGGGTCGGCCCGGCATTGCACCATCTTCGGGATCGGCCCACGTATGGGGAGTGCTTAACGCCAGCTTCACCTCCGCCGTTGGTCGGCCCGGCATTGCACTAACTTCGGGATCGGCCGACGTATGGGGAGTATATAACGCCAGCTTCACCACCGCCGCGGGTGGGTCCGGCATTGCGCTAACTTCGGGATCGGTCCACGTATGGGGAGTATATAATGCCAGCTTCACCTCCGCCGCGGGTCGGCCCGACATTGCACTATCTTCGGGATCGGGCCACGTATGGGGAGTATATAACGCCTGCTTCACCTCCGCCGCGGGTCGGCCCGACATTGCACTATCTTCGCGATCGGTCCACGTATTGGGAGTATATAACGCCTGCTTCACCTCCGCCGCGGGTCGGCCCGGCATTGCACTATCTTCGGGATCGGCCCATGTATGGGGAGTATATAACGCCAGCTTCACCTTCGCCGCGGGTCGGCCCGGCATTGCACTATCTTCGGGATCGGCCCACGTATGGGGAGTATATAACGCCTGCTTCACCTCCGCCGCAGGTCGGCCCGCCATTGCACCATCTTCGGGATCGGTCCACGTATGGGGAGTGCTTAACGCCAGCTTCACCTCCGCCGAGGGTCGGCCCGTCATTGCACCATCTTCGGGTTCGGCCCACGTATGGGGAGTGCTTAACGCCAGCTTCACCTCCGCCGAGGGTCGGGTCAATATTGCACAATCTTCGAAATCGGCCACGTATGGGGAGTGCTTAACGCCAGCTTCACCTCCGCCGCGGGTCGGCCTTGCATTGCACTAACTTCGGTATTGGCCCACGTATGGGGATTCCTTTAGGTCAGCTACACCTCCGCCGCAGGTCGGCTTGGCATTTCACTAACTTCGGGATCTGCCCACGTATGGATAGTATATAACACTAGCTTCACCTCCGCCGCGGGTCGGCCCGGCATTGCACTATCTTCGGGATCGGACCACGTATGGGGAGTGCTTAACGCCAGCTTCACCTCCACCGCGATTCGGCCCGGCATTGCAGGATCTTCGGGATCGGCCCACGTATGGGGAGTGCTTAACGCCTGCTTCACCTCCGCCGCAGGTCGGCCCGCCATTGCACCATCTTCGGTATCGGCCCACGTATGGGGAGTGCTTAACGCCAGCTTCACCTCCGCCTCGGGTCGGGCCGGCATTGCACTACCTTCGGTATCGGCCCACTTATGGGGAGTATATAACGGCAGCTTCACCTCCGCCGCGGGTCGGCCCGGCATTGCACTAACTTCGGTATCGGCCCACTTATGGGGAGTGCTTAACGCCAGCTTCACCTCCGCGGAGGGTCGGCCCGGCATTGCACCATCTTCGGGATCGGCCCACGTATGGAGAGTGCTTAACGCCAGCTTCACCTCCGCCTCGGGTCGGGCCGGCATTGCACCATCTTCGGGATCGGGCCACGTATGGGGAGTGCTTAACGCCAGCTTCACCTCCGCCTCGGGTCGGGCCCGCATTGCACTACCTTCGGTATCGGCCCACTTAATATAACGGCAGCTTCACCTCCGCCGAGGGTCGTCCCGGCATTGCACCATCTTCGGGATCGGCCCACGTATGGGGAGTGCTTAACGCCAGCTTCACCTCCGCCTCGGGTCGGCCCGGCATTGCACTAACTTCGGTATCGGCCCACTTATGGGGAATGCTTAACGCCAGCTTCACCTCCGCCGAGGGTCGGCCCGGCATTGCACCATCTTCGGGATCGGTCCACGTATGGGGAGAGCTTAACGCCAGCTTCACCTCCGCCTCGGGTCGGGCCGGCATTGCACTACCTTCGGTATCGGCCCACCTATGGGGAGTATATAACGCCAGCTTCACCTCCGCCGAGGGTCGGCCCGGCATTGCACCATCTTCGGGATCGGTCCACGTATGGGGAGTGCTTAACGCCAGCTTCACCTCCGCCTCGGGTTGGCCCGGCATTGCACTAACTTCGGTATCGGCCCACTTATGGGGAGTGCTTAACGTCAGCTTCACCTCCGCCGAGGGTCGGCCCGGCATTGCACCATCTTCGGTATCGGCCCACCTATGGGGAGTGCTTAACGCCAGCTTCACCTCCGCCGCGGGTCGGCCCGACATTGCACCATCTTCGGGATCGCTCCACGTAGGGGGAGTATATAACGCCTGCTTCACCTCCGCCGCGGGTCGGCCCGGCATTGCACTAACTTCGGGATCGGTCCACGTATGGGGCGCATATAACGCCAGTTTCACCTCCGCCGCGGGTCGGCCCGGCATTGCACTATCTTCGGGATCGGTCCACGTATGGGCCGTATATAACGCCTGCTTCACCTCCGCCGCGGGACGGCCCGACATTGCACTATCTTCGGGATCGGTCCACGTATGGGGAGTATATAACGCCTGCTTCACCTCCGCCGCGATTCGGCGCGCCATTGCACCATCTTCGGGATCGGCCCACGTATGGGGACTGCTTAACGCCAGCTTCACCTCCGCCGAGGGTCGGCCCCGCATTGCACTATCTGCGGGATCGGCCCACGTATGGGGAGTGCTTAAAGCCTGCTTCACCTCCGCCGCAGGTCGGCCCGCCATTGCACCATCTTCGGGATCGGGCCACGTATGGGGAGTGCTTAACGCCAGCTTCACCTCCGCCGAGGGTCGGCCCGTCATTGCACCATCTTCGGGTTCGGTCCACGTATGGGGAGTGCTTAACGCCAGCTTCACCTCCGCCGAGGGTCGGGTCAATATTGCACAATCTTCGAAATCGGCCACGTATGGGGAGTGCTTAACGCCAGCTTCACCTCCGCCGAGGGTCGGGCCGGCATTGCACTGCCTTCGGTATCGGCCCACTTATGGGGAGTATATAACGGCAGCTTCACCTCCGCCGAGGGTCGGCCCGGCATTGCACCATCTTCGGGATCGGCCCACGTATGGAGAGTGCTTAACGCCAGCTTCACCTCCGCCTCGGGTCGGGCCGGCATTGCACTACCTTCGGTATCGGCCCACTTATGGGGAGTGCTTAACGCCAGCTTCACCTCCGCCGAGGGTCGGCCCGGCATTGCACCATCTTCGGGATCGGGCCACGTATGGGGAGTGCTTAACGCCAGCTTCACCTCCGCCTCGGGTCGGGCCGGCATTGCACTACCTTCGGTATCGGCCCACTTAATATAACGGCAGCTTCACCTCCGCCGAGGGTCGTCCCGGCATTGCACCATCTTCGGGATCGGGCCACGTATGGGGAGTGCTTAACGCCAGCTTCACCTCCGCCTCGGGTCGGGCCGGCATTGCACTACCTTCGGTATCGGCCCACTTATGGGGAGCATATAACGGCAGCTTCACCTCCGCCGCAGGTCGGCCCGGCATTGCACTAACTTCGGGATCGGCTCACGTATGGGGAGTATATAACGCCAGCTTCACCTCCGCCGAGGGTCGGCCGGCATTGCACCATCTTCGGGATCGGCCCACGTATGGGGAGTGCTTAACGCCAGCTTCACCTCCGCCTCGGGTCAGGCCGGCATTGCACCATCTTCGGTATCGGCCCACGTATGGGGAGTGCTTAACGCCAGCTTCACCTCCGCCTCGGGTCGGGCCGGCATTGCACTACCTTCGGTATCGGCCCACTTATGGGGAGTATATAACGGCAGCTTCACCTCCGCCGCGGGTCGGCCCGGCATTGCACTAACTTCGGTATCGGCCCACTTATGGGGAGTGCTTAACGCCAGCTTCACCTCCGCGGAGGGTCGGCCCGGCATTGCACCATCTTCGGGATCGGCCCACGTATGGAGAGTGCTTAACGCCAGCTTCACCTCCGCCTCGGGTCGGGCCGGCATTGCACCATCTTCGGGATCGGGCCACGTATGGGGAGTGCTTAACGCCAGCTTCACCTCCGCCTCGGGTCGGGCCGGCATTGCACTACCTTCGGTATCGGCCCACTTAATATAACGGCAGCTTCACCTCCGCCGAGGGTCGTCCCGGCATTGCACCATCTTCGGGATCGGCCCACGTATGGGGAGTGCTTAACGCCAGCTTCACCTCCGCCTCGGGTCGGCCCGGCATTGCACTAACTTCGGTATCGGCCCACTTATGGGGAATGCTTAACGCCAGCTTCACCTCCGCCGAGGGTCGGCCCGGCATTGCACCATCTTCGGGATCGGTCCACGTATGGGGAGTGCTTAACGCCAGCTTCACCTCCGCCTCGGGTCGGGCCGGCATTGCACTACCTTCGGTATCGGCCCACCTATGGGGAGTATATAACGCCAGCTTCACCTCCGCCGAGGGTCGGCCCGGCATTGCACCATCTTCGGGATCGGTCCACGTATGGGGAGTGCTTAACGCCAGCTTCACCTCCGCCTCGGGTTGGCCCGGCATTGCACTAACTTCGGTATCGGCCCACTTATGGGGAGTGCTTAACGTCAGCTTCACCTCCGCCGAGGGTCGGCCCGGCATTGCACCATCTTCGGTATCGGCCCACCTATGGGGAGTGCTTAACGCCAGCTTCACCTCCGCCTCGGGTCGGGCCGGCATTGCACTACCTTCGGTATCGGCCCATGTATGGGGAGTATATAACGCCAGCTTCACCTCCGCCGAGGGTCGGCCTGGCATTGCACCATCTTCGGTATCGGCCCACCTATGGGGAGTATATAACGCCAGATTCACCTCCGCCGAGGGTCGGCCCGGCATTGCACCATCTTCGGGATCGGTCCACGTATGGAGAGTGCTTAACGCCAGCTTCACCTCCGCCTCGGGTCGGGCCGGCATTGCACTACCTTCGGTATCGGCCCACTTATGGGGAGTATATAACGGCAGCTTCACCTCCGCCGCGGGTCGGCCCGGCATTGCACTAACTTCGGTATCGGCCCACTTATGGGGAGTGCCTAACGCCAGCTTCACCTCCGCCGTTGGTCGGCCCGGCATTGCACTAACTTCGGGATCGGTCCCCGTATGGGGAGTATATAACGCCTGCTTCACCTCCGCCGCGGGTCGGCCCGGCATTGCACTATCTTCGGGATCTGTCCACCTATGAGGAGTATATAACGCCTGCTTCACCTCCGCCGCGGGTCGGCCCGACATTGCACCATCTTCGGGATCGCTCCACGTAGGGGGAGTATATAACGCCTGCTTCACCTCCGCCGCGGGTCGGCCCGGCATTGCACTAACTTCGGGATCGGTCCACGTATGGGGCGCATATAACGCCAGTTTCACCTCCGCCGCGGGTCGGCCCGGCATTGCACTATCTTCGGGATCGGTCCACGTATGGGCCGTATATAACGCCTGCTTCACCTCCGCCGCGGGACGGCCCGACATTGCACTATCTTCGGGATCGGTCCACGTATGGGGAGTATATAACGCCTGCTTCACCTCCGCCGCGATTCGGCGCGCCATTGCACCATCTTCGGGATCGGCCCACGTATGGGGACTGCTTAACGCCAGCTTCACCTCCGCCGAGGGTCGGCCCCGCATTGCACTATCTGCGGGATCGGCCCACGTATGGGGAGTGCTTAAAGCCTGCTTCACCTCCGCCGCAGGTCGGCCCGCCATTGCACCATCTTCGGGATCGGGCCACGTATGGGGAGTGCTTAACGCCAGCTTCACCTCCACCGAGGGTCGGCCCGTCATTGCACCATCTTCGGGTTCGGCCCACATATGGGGAGTGCTTAACGCCAGCTTCACCTCCGCCGAGGGTCGGGTCAATATTGCACAATCTTCGAAATCGGCCACGTATGGGGAGTGCTTAACGCCAGCTTCACCTCCGCCGAGGGTCGGGCCGGCATTGCACTGCCTTCGGTATCGGCCCACTTATGGGGAGTATATAACGGCAGCTTCACCTCCGCCGAGGGTCGGCCCGGCATTGCACCATCTTCGGGATCGGCCCACGTATGGAGAATGCTTAACGCCAGCTTCACCTCCGCCTCGGGTCGGGCCGGCATTGCACTACCTTCGGTATCGGCCCACTTATGGGGAGTGCTTAACGCCAGCTTCACCTCCGCCGAGGGTCGGCCCGGCATTGCACCATCTTCGGGATCGGGCCACGTATGGGGAGTGCTTAACGCCAGCTTCACCTCCGCCTCGGGTCGGGCCGGCATTGCACTACCTTCGGTATCGGCCCACTTAATATAACGGCAGCTTCACCTCCGCCGAGGGTCGTCCCGGCATTGCACCATCTTCGGGATCGGGCCACGTATGGGGAGTGCTTAACGCCAGCTTCACCTCCGCCTCGGGTCGGGCCGGCATTGCACTACCTTCGGTATCGGCCCACCTATGGGGAGCATATAACGGCAGCTTCACCTCCGCCGCGGGTCGGCCCGGCATTGCACTAACTTCGGGGTCGGCTCACGTATGGGGAGTATATAACGCCAGCTTCACCTCCGCCGAGGGTCGGCCGGCATTGCACCATCTTCGGGATCGGCCCACGTATGGGGAGTGCTTAACGCCAGCTTCACCTCCGCCTCGGGTCAGGCCGGCATTGCACCATCTTCGGGATCGGCCCACGTATGGGGAGTGCTTAACGCCAGCTTCACCTCCACCGCGATTCGCCCGGCATTGCAGAATCTTCTTGATCGGCCCACGCATGGGGAGTATATAACGCCAGCTTCACCACCGCGATTCGGCCCGGCATTGCAGAATCTTCGGGATCGGCCCAAGTATGGGGAGTGCTTAACACCTGCTTCACCTCCGCCGCAGGTCGGCCCGGCATTGCACAACTTCGGTATCGGCCCACGTATGGGGAGTATATAACGCCAGCTTCACCTCCGCCGCGGGTCGGCCCGGCATTGCACCAGCTTCGGGATCGGTCCACGTATGGGGAGTGCTTAACGCCTGCTTCACCTCTGCCGTGGGTCGGGCCGTTATTGCACCAACTTCAGGATCGGCCGACGCACGGGGCGTGCTTAAGAGGAAGCTTTAGCTCGGGCCCAACTCCGACGCGGCCTATTCAAATACATGTAAAAACGCAAAAACGTTTTTCTGAGATAACTCCTGGACCGATGTTAATGAAATTTGTTGTATTTGAGAGAGAAAGTTAAATTCTAGTGACTGTTGGAAGCGGAATTTCGATTTAGGGCTCGAATTGTGTTAAAAAGATTTTCAAATATTCAGCAGTTTAAAGAAAATACAAGCACGAAGTTTACAATCTAATAGCTCTGCATCAAAAACAGATATCGCGATTCTGTAAACGTCACACATTAGACCATTCAAAGCGGACAAATTTGATATGTCATTTTGCATCTTACGTGAATTCGTTACGTTATTTACGAGGGTTTTGCAAAAGTTGTAATGACTCATTGATACATATTTTTCGGTTGATGTGTAACATATCAATTTTGTCCGCTTTAGATGTGCTATCAGATACGATTCACAGAATTGCGATATCGTTTTTTCTTGCTGGCTTACGGAGTTGTAAACTTGATAGTTTCGTTTTCTGAAAATTTGCGATTTTTGCCAATTTTTTATAAAAAAATGACAACCTGAATCGAAAATTTGAAAGCAACAGTCACTAGATTTTAAGTTTTTCTTTTAAATGCAGCAAACTCCGTCAAATTTTGTGCAGTGGTTGCCGAGAAAAACGAATTATCCTTTTAGATGTATTTAGATAGGAGCACCCAAGCTAAAGCTTCCTCTTAAGTGGAAGCTTTAGCTCCGGTACTCCCATCTAAATACATCTAAAAGGAGAATTCGTTTTTCTCGGCAACCACTGCACCAAATTTAACGAGGTCTGTTGCATTTAAAAGAAAAACTTAAAATCTAGTGAATCTTCATTTCGAATTTTCGATTTAGGTTGCGAATGTCTTATTAAAAAGTAGCAAAAATAGAAAAATTTCAAAAAACGAAACTATCAAGTTTACAACTCCATTACTCAGCAACGGAACATGATTATACAATTCTGCTAATTGCATTTAATAGTGCCTCTAAAGCGGACAAAATTGATATGTCACACATGTATGTCAAAAAACTTAGTAACATGGAAATACAGCTTTTGCAGAACCTTTGTAAAGAACGTAACAAATTCACCTAAGATGTAAGATGACATATTGAATTTGTGCGCTTTCAAATATATAATGGATGCCGTTCACAGAACAGTGAAGTCTGTTCTTGATGCAGAGCTATGAAATTGTAAACGTCGTGCTTCTATTTTTTTCAAACTTTCGCATTTTTAAAAATCTTGAAAAAAAGAACTCAGGCCCATAATCGATATTCCGCTTACAACAGTCACTAGAATTTAACTTTCTCTCTCAAATACAAAAAAGTTCATTAAAATCGGTCTTGGGGTTATTTGAGAAAAACGTTTTTGCGTTTTACATATATTTGAATAGGCCGCGTCGAAGTAGGGCCCGAGCTAAAGCTTCCTCTTAACGCCAACTTCACCTCCGCCGCGGGTCGGCCCGGTATTGCACTAGCTCTCGGATCGGCCCACGTATGGAGAGTGCTTAACGCCAGCTTCACCTCCGCCGCGGGTCGGGTCAATATTGCACAATCTTCGGTATCGGCCCACTTATGGGGAGTATATAACGCCAGCTTCACCTCCGCCGCGGGTCGGCCCGGCATTGCACTAACTTCGGTATCGGCCCACTTATGGGGAGTGCTTCACCTCCGCCGTTTGTCGGCCCGGCATTGCACTAACTTCGGGATCGGCCCACGTATGGGGAGTATATAACGCCAGCTTCACCTCCGCCGCGGGTCGGCCCGGCATTGCACTAACTTCGGGATCGGTCCACGTATGGGGGTATATAACGCCAGCTTCACCTCCGCCGCGGGTGGGTCTTGCATTGCACTAACTTCGGTATCGGCCCACGTATGGGGTGTGCTTAACGCCAGCTTCACATCCGCCTCGGGTGGGGCCGGAATTGCACTTCCTTCGGTATCGGTCCACGTATGGGGAGTATATAACGCCAGCTTCACCTCCGCCGCGGGTCGGCCCGGCATTGCACTAACTTCGGTATCGGCCCACGCATGGGGTGTGCTTAACGCCAGCTTCACATCCGCCTCGGGTCGGGCCGGCATTGCACTACCTTCGGTATCGGTCCACTTATGGGGAGTATATAACGCCAGCTTCACCTCCGCCGCGGGTTGGCCCGGCATTGCACTAACTTCGGGATCGGTCCACCTTTGGGGAGTATATAACGCCAGCTTCACATCCGCCTCGGGTCGGCCCGCCATTGCACTACCTTCGGTATCGGCCCACTTATGGGGAGTATATAACGCCAGCTTCACATCCGCCTCGGGTCGGGCCGGCATTGCACTACCTTCGGTATCGGTCCACGTATGGGGAGTATATAACGCCAGCTTCACCTCCGCCGCGGGTCGGCCCGGCATTGCACTAACTTCGGGATCGGTCCACGTATGGGGAGCATATAACGCCAGCTTAAAATCCGCCTCGGGTCGGGCCGGCATTGCACTACCTTCGGTATCGGCCCACTTATGGGGAGTATATAACGCCAGCTTCACATCCGCCTCGGGTCGGGCCGGCATTGCACTACCTTCGGTATCGGCCCACTTAATATAACGGCAGCTTCACCTCCGCCGAGGGTCGTCCCGGCATTGCACCATCTTCGGGATCGGCCCACGTATGGGGAGTGCTTAACGCCAGCTTCACCTCCGCCTCGGGTCGGCCCGGCATTAAACTAACTTCGGTATCGGCCCACTTATGGGGAGTGCTTAACGCCAGCTTCACCTCCGCCTCGGGTCGGGCCGGCATTGCACTACCTTCGGTATCGGCCTACCTATGGGGAGTATATAACGGGAGCTTCACCTCCGCCGCGGGTCGGCCCGGCATTGCACTAACTTCGGGATCGGCCCACGTATGGGGAGTATATAACGCCAGCTTCACCTCCGCCGAGGGTCGGCCCGGCATTGCACCATCTTTGGGATCGGCCCACGTATGGGGAGTGGTTAACGCCAGCTTCACCTCCGCCTCGGGTCGGCCCGGCATTGCACTAACTTCGGTATCGGCCCACTTATGGGGAGTGCTTAACGCCAGCTTCACCTCCGCCGAGGGTCGGCCCGGCATTGCACCATCTTCGGGATCGGCCCACGTATGGGGAGTGCTTAACGCCAGCTTCACCTCCGCCTCGGGTCGGGCCGGCATTGCACTACCTTCGGTATCGGCCCATCTATGGGGAGTATATAACGCCAGCTTCACCTCCGCCGCGGGTCGGCCCGGCATTGCACTAACTTCGGTATCGGCCCACTTATGGGGAGTGCTTCACCTCCGCCGTTGGTCGGCCCGGCATTGCACTAACTTCGGGATCGGCCCACGTATGGGGAGTATATAACGCCAGCTTCACCTCCGCCGCGGGTCGGTCTTGCATTGCACTAACTTCGGTATCGGCCCACGTATGGGGTGTGCTTAACGCCAGTTTCACATCCGCCTCGGGTCGGGCCGGAATTGCACTACCTTCGGTATCGGCTCACGTATGGGGAGTATATAACGCCAGCTTCACCTCCGCCGCGGGTCGGCCCGGCATTGCACTAACTTCGGTATCGGCCCACGCATGGGGTGTTCTTAACGCCAGCTTCACATCCGCCTCGGGTCGGGCCGGCATTGCACTACCTTCGGTATCGGTCCACTTATGGGGAGTATATAACGCCAGCTTCACCTCCGCCGCGGGTCGGCCCGGCATTGCACTAACTTCGGGATCGGCCCACTTATGGGGAGTATATAACGCCAGCTTCACATCCGCCTCGGGTCGGGCCGGCATTGCACTACCTTCGGTATCGGCCCACTTATGGGGAGTATATAACGCCGGCTTCACATCCGCTTCGGGTCGGGCCGGCATTGCACTACATTCGGTATCGGTCCACGTATGGGGAGTATATAACGCCAGCTTCACCTCCGCCGCGGGTCGGCCCGGCATTGCACTAACTTCGGGATCGGTCCACGTATGGGGGTATATAACGCCAGCTTCACCTCCGCCGCGGGTGGGTCTTGCATTGCACTAACTTCGGTATCGGCCCACGTATGGGGTGTGCTTAACGCCAGCTTCACATCCGCCTCGGGTGGGGCCGGAATTGCACTTCCTTCGGTATCGGTCCACGTATGGGGAGTATATAACGCCAGCTTCACCTCCGCCGCGGGTCGGCCCGGCATTGCACTAACTTCGGTATCGGCCCACGCATGGGGTGTGCTTAACGCCAGCTTCACATCCGCCTCGGGTCGGGCCGGCATTGCACTACCTTCGGTATCGGTCCACTTATGGGGAGTATATAACGCCAGCTTCACCTCCGCCGCGGGTTGGCCCGGCATTGCACTAACTTCGGGATCGGTCCACCTTTGGGGAGTATATAACGCCAGCTTCACATCCGCCTCGGGTCGGCCCGCCATTGCACTACCTTCGGTATCGGCCCACTTATGGGGAGTATATAACGCCAGCTTCACATCCGCCTCGGGTCGGGCCGGCATTGCACTACCTTCGGTATCGGTCCACGTATGGGGAGTATATAACGCCAGCTTCACCTCCGCCGCGGGTCGGCCCGGCATTGCACTAACTTCGGGATCGGTCCACGTATGGGGAGCATATAACGCCAGCTTAAAATCCGCCTCGGGTCGGGCCGGCATTGCACTACCTTCGGTATCGGCCCACTTATGGGGAGTATATAACGCCAGCTTCACATCCGCCTCGGGTCGGGCCGGCATTGCACTACCTTCGGTATCGGCCCACTTAATATAACGGCAGCTTCACCTCCGCCGAGGGTCGTCCCGGCATTGCACCATCTTCGGGATCGGCCCACGTATGGGGAGTGCTTAACGCCAGCTTCACCTCCGCCTCGGGTCGGCCCGGCATTAAACTAACTTCGGTATCGGCCCACTTATGGGGAGTGCTTAACGCCAGCTTCACCTCCGCCTCGGGTCGGGCCGGCATTGCACTACCTTCGGTATCGGCCTACCTATGGGGAGTATATAACGGGAGCTTCACCTCCGCCGCGGGTCGGCCCGGCATTGCACTAACTTCGGGATCGGCCCACGTATGGGGAGTATATAACGCCAGCTTCACCTCCGCCTCGGGTCGGCCCGGCATTGCACTAACTTCGGTATCGGCCCACTTATGGGGAGTGCTTAACGCCAGCTTCACCTCCGCCGAGGGTCGGCCCGGCATTGCACCATCTTCGGGATCGGCCCACGTATGGGGAGTGCTTAACGCCAGCTTCACCTCCGCCTCGGGTCGGGCCGGCATTGCACTACCTTCGGTATCGGCCCATCTATGGGGAGTATATAACGCCAGCTTCACCTCCGCCGCGGGTCGGCCCGGCATTGCACTAACTTCGGTATCGGCCCACTTATGGGGAGTGCTTCACCTCCGCCGTTGGTCGGCCCGGCATTGCACTAACTTCGGGATCGGCCCACGTATGGGGAGTATATAACGCCAGCTTCACCTCCGCCGCGGGTCGGTCTTGCATTGCACTAACTTCGGTATCGGCCCACGTATGGGGTGTGCTTAACGCCAGTTTCACATCCGCCTCGGGTCGGGCCGGAATTGCACTACCTTCGGTATCGGCTCACGTATGGGGAGTATATAACGCCAGCTTCACCTCCGCCGCGGGTCGGCCCGGCATTGCACTAACTTCGGTATCGGCCCACGCATGGGGTGTTCTTAACCCCAGCTTCACATCCGCCTCGGGTCGGGCCGGCATTGCACTACCTTCGGTATCGGTCCACTTATGGGGAGTATATAACGCCAGCTTCACCTCCGCCGCGGGTCGGCCCGGCATTGCACTAACTTCGGGATCGGCCCACTTATGGGGAGTATATAACGCCAGCTTCACATCCGCCTCGGGTCGGGCCGGCATTGCACTACCTTCGGTATCGGCCCACTTATGGGGAGTATATAACGCCGGCTTCACATCCGCTTCGGGTCGGGCCGGCATTGCACTACATTCGGTATCGGTCCACGTATGGGGAGTATATAACGCCAGCTTCACCTCCGCCGCGGGTCGGCCCGGCATTGCACTAACTTCGGGATCGGTCCACGTATGGGGAGTATATAACGCCAGCTTCACATCCGCCTCGGGTCGGGCCGGCATTGCACTACCTTCGGTATCGGCCCACTTATGGGGAGTATATAACGCCAGCTTCACATCCGCCTCGGGTCGTGCCGGCATTGCACTACCTTCGGTATCGGCCCACTTATGGGGAGTATATAACGCCAGCTTCACCTCCGCCGCGGGTCGGCCCGGCATTGCACTAACTTCGGGATTGGGCCACGTATGGGGAGTATATAACGCCAGCTTCACATCCGCCTCGGGTCGGGCCGGCATTGCACTACCTTCGGTATCGGCCCACTTATGGGGAGTATATAGCGCCAGCTTCACATCCGCCTCGGGTCGGGCCGGCATTCCACTACCTTCGGTATCGGCCCAGTGATATAACGCCAGCTTCACCTCCGCCGCGGGTCGGCCCGGCATTGCACTAACTTCGGTATCGGCCCACGTATGGGGTGTGCTTAACGCCAGCTTCACATCCGCCTCGGGTCGGGCCGGCATTGCACTACCTTCGGTATCGGCCCACTTATGGGGAGTATATAACGCCAGCTTCACCTCCGCCGCAGGTCGGCCCGGCATATCACTAACTTCGGGATCGGGCCACGTATGGGGAGTATATAACGCCAGCTTCACATCCGCCTCGGGTCGGGCCGGCATTGCACTACCTTCGGTATCGGCCCACTTATGGGGAGTATATAACGCCAGCTTCACATCCGCCGCGGGTCGGGCCGGCATTGCACTATCTTCTGTATCGGCCCTCGTATGGGGAGTATATAACGCCAGCTTCACCTCCGCCGCGGGTCGGCCCGGCATTGCACTAACTTCGGTATCGGCCCACGTATGGGGATTGCTTTAGGTCAGCTTCACCTCCGCCGCAGGTCGGCTTGGCATTTCACTAACTTCGGGATCTGCCCACGTATGGGGAGTATATAACGCCAGCTTCAGCTCCGCCGCGGATCGGCCCAACATTGCACTAACTTCGGTATCGGCCCACGTATGGGGATTGCTTTAGGTCAGCTTCACCTCCGCCGCAGGTCGGCTTGGCATTTCACTAACTTCGGGATCTGCCCACGTATGGGGAGTATATAACACCAGCTTCACCTCCGCCGCGGGTCGGCCCGGCATTGCACTAACTTCGGTATCTGCCCACGTATGGGGATTGCTTTAGGTCAGCTTCACCTCCGCCGTAGGTCGGCTTGGCATTTCACTAACTTCGGGATCTGCCCACGTATGGGGAGTATATAACACCAGCTTCACCTCCGCCGCGGGTCGGCCCGGCATTGCACTATCTTCTGTATCGGCCCTCGTATGGGGAGTATATAACGCCAGCTTCACCTCCGCCGCGGGTCGGCCCGGCATTGCTCTATCTTCGGGATCTGTCCACGTATGGGGAGTGCTTAACGCCAGCTTCACCTCCGCCGCGGATCGGCCCGACATTGCACTAACTTCGGTATCGGGCCACGTATGGGGATTGCTTTAGGTCAGCTTCACCTCCGCCGCAGGTCGGCTTGGCATTTCACTAACTTCGGGATCTGCCCACGTATGGGGAGTATATAACGCCAGCTTCACCTCCCCCGCGGGTCGGCCCGGCATTGCACAATCTTCGGGATCGGCCCACGTATGGGGAGTGCTTAACGCCAGCTTCACCTCCGCCGCGGGTCGGCCCGGCATTTCACTAACTTCAGGATCGGCGCACGTGTGGGGATTGCTTTAGGTCAGCTTCACCTCCGCCGCAGTTCGGCTTGGCATTTCACTAACTTCGGGATCTGCCCACGTATGGGGAGTATATAACACCAGCTTCACCTCCGCCGCGGGTCGGCCCGGCATTGCACAATCTTCGGGATCTGTCCACGTATGGGGAGTGCTTAACGCCATCTTCACCTCCGCCGCGGGTCGGCCCGGCATTTCACTAACTTCAGAATCGGCCCACGTATGGGGATTGCTTTAGGTCAGCTTCACCTCCGCCGCAGGTCGGCTTGGCATTTCACTAACTTCGGGATCTGCCCACGTATGGGGTGTATATAACGCCAGCTTCACCTCCGCCGCGGGTCGGCCCGGCATTGCACTATCTTCGGTATCGGCCCACGTATGGGGATTGCTTTAGGTCAGCTTCATAGCCGCCGTGGTTGCTCAGTGGCTATGGTGTTGGGCTGCTGAGCACGAGGTCGCGGGATCGAATCCCGGCCACGGCGGCCGCATTTCGGTGGGGGCGAAATGCGAAAACACCCGTGTACTTAGATTTAGGTGCACGTTAAAGAACCCCAGGTGGTCGAAATTTCCGGAGTCCTCCACTACGGCGTGGCTCATAATCAGAAAGTGGTTTTGGCACGTAAAACCCCGTAATTTAGGTCAGCTTCACCTCCGCCGCGGGTTGGCCCGGCATTGCACTATCTTCTGTATCGGCCCTCGTATGGGGTGTATATAACGCCAGCTTCACCTCCGCCGCGGGTCGGCCCGACATTGCACTAACTTCGGTATCGGCCCACGTATGGGGATTGCTTTAGGTCAGCTTCACCTCCGCCGCAGGTCGGCTTGGCATTTCACTAACTTCGGGATCTGCCCACGTATGGGGAGTATATAACACCAGCTTCACCTCCGCCGCGGGTCGGCCCGGCATTGCACCATCTTCGGGATCGGGCCACGTATGGGGTGTGCTTAACGCCAGCTTCACATCCGCCTCGGGTCGGGGCGGCGTTGCACTACCTTCGGCATCTGCCCACGTATGGGGAGTGCTTAACGCCTGCTTCACCTCTGCCGTGGGTCGGGCCGTTATTGCACTATCTTCAGCATCGGCCGACGTACGGGGTGTGCTTAAGTGGAAGCTTTAGCTCCGGTACTCCCATCTAAATACATCTAAAAGGAGAATTCGTTTTTCTGGGCAACCACTGCACCAAATGTAACGAGGTCTGTTGCATTTAAAAGAAAAACTTAAAATCTAGTGAATCTTCATTTCGAATTTTCGATTTAGGTTGCGAATTTCTTATTAAAAAGTAGCAAAAATAGAAAATTTTCAAAAGACGAAACTATCAAGTTTACAACTCCATTACTCAGCAACGGAACATGATTATACAATTCTGCTAATTGCATTTAATAGTGCATCTAAAGCGGACAAAATTTATATGTCACACATGAATGTCAAAAAACTTAGTAACATGGAAATACAGCTTTTGCAGAACCCTTGTAAAGAACGTAACAAATTCACCTAAGATGTAAGATGACATATTGAATTTGTGCGCTTTCCAATATCTAATGGAAGCCGTTCACAGAACAGCGAAGTCTGTTCTTGATGCAGAGCTATGAAATTGTAAACGTCGTGCTTCTATTTTTTTCAAACTTTCGCATTTTTAAAAATCTTGAAAAAAAGAACTCAGGCCTATAATCGATATTCCGCTTACAACAGTCACTAGAATTTAACTTTCTCTCTCAAATACAACAAAGTTCATTAAAATCGGTCTTGGGGTTATTTCAGAAAAACGTTTTTGCGTTTTACATATATTTGTATAGGCCGCGTCGAAGTAGGGCCCGAGCTAAAGCTTCCTCTTAACGCCAACTTCACCTCCGCCGCGGGCCTGCCCGGCGTTGCACTATCTGCGGGATCGGCCTACGTGTGAGGAGTGCTTTACCTCCGCCGCGGGTCGTTCCCGGCATTGCACTAGCTTCCGGATCGGCCCACGTATGGAGAGTGCTTAACGCCAGCTTCACCTCCGCCGCGGGTCGGCCTTGCATTGCACTAACTTCGGTATCGGCCCACGTATGGGGATTGCTTTAGGTCAGCTTCACCTCCGCCGCAGGTCGGCTTGGCATTTCACTAACTTTGGGATCTGCCCACGTATGGGGAGTATATAACACCAGCTTCAGCTCCGCCGCGGGTCGGCCCGGCATTGCACTATCTTCGGGATCGGACCACGTATGGGGTGTGCTTAACGCCAGTTTCACATCCGCCTCGGGTCGGGCCGGCATTGCACTACCTTCGGGATCGGCTCACGTCTGGAAACTGCTTAATGCCTGCACCACCTACGCCGCGGGTCGGCTCGGGATTGCACCGTCTTCGGTATCGGCCCACGCCTGCTTCACCTCCACCACGGGTCGGGTCGTTATCACATCACATCGCTTTATTTTCCTTAAAGACCCCTTTTGGGGTGTTACATCAGGGGTGGGGTTTACAAGATGCAGGTGTTTACAGAAGTCGAAAATGTGGATGGACAGGTTATGGCAGCGATATGGTGGGGAAGGCCGTTCCAGTCAGTTGCCGTTCGTGAAAAAAATGAGTTCACGAAGGTAGTAGTACGGGCTCGTGGACGCAAAACTTGAAAAGTGTGACCGATGCTATGGGATCTGCGTGGTGGGGATGCGCAGATGTATGGTTCTTGTCTTAGGGTCGAATAAGAGAACTTGTGATACAAAACAAGACTGGTAACGCGACGGCGAGCAGAAAGATCACACAAACCTGATTGCAATTTTAGAGATGATATGCTAACGTCGTATGAGTATGAAGAGTGAATAAATCTGGTAGGCCCGTTTTGTACAGCTTCGATGGCATTTGTTAAATATGCTTGATGAGGGTTCGAGATGGGCGATGCGTATTCCAGTTTAGTTCTGATAAGTGAGATGTATGCTTGAAGTCTGACATGTTGAATGGCTTCCCGCAGGTGATGTTTTTAAGAAACCTAAAGTTTTATTAGCTGGTGACATTAGGTTATTTACATGCAGTCGCCAAGATAAGTCATCAGAAATGGTGATACCTAAGTATTTGTAAGACTGGATGAGGTCAACCGGGGAATTAGAAACGGTATATTCAAAAACAAGAGGGTTGCGACGGCGGTGAAAAGACATGTACTTACATTTGTTATGGTTCAGTGTCATCATCCACTGCGAACACCAGTTTAGCACGTAGTTTAGGTTTGTCTGAAGGGATTCTTGGTCAGAAGGGTTAGTCACCGAACGATAAATAACGCAATCATCAGCGAACAAGCGGACATGACAAGATACGCGCTGGGGTAAGTCGTTAATGTAAATGAGGAATAACAAGGGACCCAGGACGGAACCCTGCGGGACGCCGGAGGTGACTGGGAGCGGGTCGGAGGATTGATTATTAATGAAGACAGACTGAGAGCGATGCGTGAGGAAATCGTTAAACCACGCGATGATGTTTGGATGTAGGTTCAACTGGCAAAATTTAAGAAGCAAGCGTTGGTGAGGTACTTTATCGAACGCCTTAGCGAAGTCTAAGAAGATGGCGTCAGTTTGTAGAATAATATCAAGGTTGACGTGAATGTCATGAAGAAAAATGGCTAGTTGAGCCTCGCACGAAAAACCCTTACGGAAACCATGGTGTGACGTATGGAAGGAGTTATTGGAATCTAAGAATTGTATGATTTGGGAGTAAATGACGTGTTCCGTGTTTTTGCAGGGAATACTTGTTAATGAAATGGACCGATAATTAAGAGGTGAATCAGTATTACTTGTTTTGTGCACGGGAACGACCTTCCCCACTTTCCAGTCATCTGGAATGGTTCCTTCGGAGAGTGATTGTGAAAACAATAAACAGAAAATACTGGAACAGGCTAGGTTAGCGTTTTTCAAAATTTCTGCATTGATGTCATCTATGCCGGCGGCAGATGAATTTTTTATTTTATGTATTATGCGCGAAATTCCACTACTGCTGAACGTTATGGCGTCCATGGCTGTAGTAATAATAAGTGGTAATGTAAAACATGGTGCTTCGGATTCGTCGGTAAAAACAGATGAAAATGCAGTGTTAAAGGTGTCTGCACAGTCGGTATCAGCCATGATTTCACAGCATTGTTAGTGATGGTGGTAGCGCGCGCTTCCTTCGGATTTATCACCTTCCAGAATTTCTTGTCATTTTTGGTAGCACTACTTCGTAAAATGAGCGCTTAGCACTTCCAATCTCGACTAAGTATGCGTTCTCAGCTTCATAATACTTTTCCCATGCGTGGGGGTTTGCGTGGCTTTTAGCTGTACGGAATGCGCGCGTTTTCTTGTTTTCGAGCCTTTTTAGTGTCTTTGTGAACCAGGGTTTCTGATTACTCTTTCGTAAACTGCATGACGGAATGTATTTATTTGTTAGTTCAATAATTTTATGTTTGGAAAGGGTCCAGTTCTCATTTACACTTCTGGAAAGATAGGTCGTTTCAAAGACCGACAGAAAGATCGTTATTTCAGTGTTGATTGCTACGTAGTTTCCCTTATCGTAGAGCCTAATAGTTTTCTGGGAAGTTTGTTTTAATTCAGGTGAAAAGTTAAAATTGGCCTGGGTTACTCTATGGTCGCTGATTTCTCGGAGGCCTGTAATGAAATTAAGACTGTCTGGATGAGTGGTCAGTACGAGATCCAGAGTGTTAGCTGCTTCCCCTGCGACTATGGGCTGAGGTTGGTTACTCCAGTCGATATTGGGGTAATTGAAGTCCCCAAATAGTAGGATGTGTGCTTTAGGGTGCTTTGAAACTAGTTTATTTAGAGCATTGTGAAGCTTGCGGGGAAAGTCGGGACTTTTGCGAGGTGGCCTATAACACACACCAATTAATAACTTCAGTGGTGAAGCGCGGCACATAATCCACAACATTTCTAAGTCTGACGCGACATTAATGGCAGAACAAGACAATTGTTCACTGACTGCAAATAGAACTCCTCCCCCGCGAGAATACTTGCGACTAGCGCGAAAAATATTAAAGTTGAGCAGGTCAAACAGAATTTCTGAGTCAGTGATACCGTTGTTCAGCCACGTTTCGGTCAACATTAGTAGATTGCTGCCTGACGAAGTTACAAGGTTCGATGCGATATCGCGTTTCGGCAGGAAGCTGCGAATGTTGGTAAAGATTACTGATAGTGAAACGTTGGCACATGGCGTAGGTGGGGGATAGCGCGATGGCCGGCAAGGATCAGTTGATTGTTAAGATATTTATTTTACAGATTCTGAAAAAAATGAATGAATGGAATTTATTGACAGGAAAGACAGAGAGGTCGACCTGAGCTAGTGCGCTCTAGTCTGCTATACTCTGTACTGGGGAAGAGGGAAGAAAAGTGAAAGTACTGGGATAGATGATGATAAGAGAAGTGGTGAGTGCTTATGTACACGAGACAGTTGTCTTGCTAGAGCCGCTCGTTGAGCTTGGTGTCCTGCAGAAACTTCAACAATACTTTTGTTGCACGAATTGAAATTGCAGTGTCAGGCCATGGGCCGAGGATAGCTTCCTCCGACAGTAGTTGTCTGCCAACGCTGGCTAGGAAACTGTCTAACGTCCTTCGCTCCAGCACATATGCTGGGCAGTCGCACAGTACGTGTTGCAGTGTTTCGGGCATCTGGCAGTGTTCACAATCAGGGCTGTTCGATTGGCCGATGAGGTGTGCGTAGCGACGGATGAAAGCAACGCCGAGCCGAATCCTGTGTAGCAATGATGTTTTGCTCCGTGTAAGCTTCGGGGGCAAATAGAATTTACCGTCTGGGTCAAACATATGCAGACGTCTGTGAAGGTTGTCATAGTGGGCTCTGTAAGCCTTTGTAAGGTCCTGCATGAGTGCCTCGATCATGGAGTTGGTGTCAGGTCGCGAGTAGGCAATCCGTACTTCATCAGAGGAAGAGGAGGCCGATCTTGCCTCACTTTCAGCGAGTTCATTGCCAAAAACACCACAATGGCTAGGCACCCATTGAAAGGTGATCACGTGGCCACTTAACTCGGCACTGTGATGAAGTTCGACGATTTCCAGCACGAGCAGATAGTATGGTCCTTTCTTTAAAAAGTATTTTAGCGCCTGTAGCGCTGATTTGGCATCGAACAATATCGTCCATTTATGGGGTGTCTGCGTTCTCATAAAACGGACAGCCTCCCGTATTCCCGCAGCCGTAGATGTCGATTTGTGGTCTAATCGAAATCGTTGAGTAATTCCAAGTTGTGGGATGACAAATGCGGCCGTTGTGGCAGATGGCGTGACCGAACCATTGGTATATACTTGTACATTCCCACTATATAATGTAAATATATGGGACAGGGTGAGCTGCTTCAAGCCAATGGAGGAAACGTGAGATTTCTTCATAATTCCGGGTATCTGAAGCCTCACTAGTGGTCTTGGCAATGTCCATGGAGGTGTCACGGGGATGTCGGTGGCCTGGAATCTTGCAGGTATAATGCTTGCGTGACATGCAATAGCTTTAGAAAAAACCGGTCAAGGTTGGTGCTTGGAAGTGTTGACAGTGGATGGTGTGAGTGTCTGGTTAGCAGGCGGAGATAGGTTCGCACAGGTTCACAAGACCTGTATATGTCGATTGGACAAGCTCGTGCTTCCGCTAATAGAGACTTTTAGCGTGTCCGGTATTCGGGCAAGCGCGGGCGGTTTTCCGGTTTAGCGGGGGCGTCAACGTGAGCGGCCAGATTGGTGGCGCCAGCTGGTGGCGCAAAGCTCAACCACACAAACACAGAGCTAATTACTATATTCTGCTTATCTGCTGGCGTAAATTTTCGACAGTGGCGTAATCGTGTTCACAATTACGCCGCTGCCAAACATTTGCACGAGTGGCGAAGCAGGATATGGTGAGTTACTGCAGTTTTAGCCATGCGTTTGTCTGGTTGAGCTCTACAACACCAGGCGGCTTCACCGCTCCGGCCGCTCACGTTTACGCCCCGACCATCCGGTAATCCGCCCAAAGCGCTCCCGTTTACCGAAATAGCGTACAAGCTAAAAGTCTCTATTGTGCCCTTACTTGACGTGCGGCGTGGCAAGCCAAGACATATCCGTAGTGCTTGTGCCTGAAGTCTCTCCAGCGTGCGTATACAAGATGATCCCATGTTAGATAACACAGGCATGCTGTAGCGTATGTAGCCCACAAAATGTGCCTGGTACACTTGGAGCAAACTTCGCTCAGAGGGGCCCCATCGCAGTCCTGATATTACACGAAGAACGTGTATGAAGTTGGTCAGTTTAGCCCTAAGCGCAGTAACATGTTTGGTCCAAGAAAGACTGCGGTCTATTATCACGCCAAGAAATCTCTGGTGGGTGACTAAAGGGAGCGCCGTTTCGTCGACAACGATTGGATAATGTGACATTGATTTGCGCGTGAATGCCATGACTGCACACTTAGTTGCTGAGAGTTGCAGGCCTCTACGGTGCAAGTATTTCGCCGTTATGGCAGCCGCACGTTGGAGCCTTGCACGCACTTGTGGACGTGTGACCCCAGATGACCAGATACAGATATCATTCGCGTACGTACTGTTACACGCTGTTTCAGGTAGCTCGTCTGCAAAGCCCACCAGTATGATTTTGAACAATATTGGGCTAAGGACACCACCCTGCGGAACACCCCTGCGAACGTCATGTCTATCAGTCTCGCCATCCGAAGTGGACATGAAAATGGTGCGGCCACTGAGATAACTCTGCAGCCATGCATACATCCGGCCACCAACTCCAATATCCTCAAACGCCCGAAGAATCGAATGGTGGTAGACGTTGTCGTAGGCACCTTTGATATCCAGAGATATTGCGCATACCAGACGACGGCGCCTCTTTTCCTGTTGAACAGAAGATACTAGGTCGATCACACCGTCAATGGACGATCGGCCTCTTCTGAATCCATTGACAAAATCGGGAAGTCCGCCACTTTTCTCGAGTAGCCATTCCAGTCTGCTCAGTATCATCCGCTCCATCACTTTACCGACACAGCTTGCCAAGGCTATTGGCCGATAATGTGAGAGATCATGTGGGCATTTCCCAGGTTTTAGCAAAGCCACAAGACGATTGCACTTCCAGTGATTAGGCACAGTTGCTGTGACCCACGTGGAGTTGTGGAGCGTCAGGAGAATTTCTCGAGCTTCTACTCCAAGATGACAAATCGCGGAGTACGTAATTCCGTCTGGTCCTGGACAAGTTGACCGGCGGGAAGTAGATATCGCAGCGTCGAGTTCGTGCATAGTAAAAGGCGCGTCCAGACGGTGATCGCTAGATGGTGGGAAAGTCAGTCGTGATTGCGTTCGTATATCGTTAGAGGAGTTCACAAGTAATTTGCAGAAGTCATCGGCGACCTCAACTGCACACGCTTCCAACGAGTACGTTTGCATAACGCTGAAGTACAAGCGGCACACATTCTCAGTAATTGGCGGATATATACCCCCAACATCGAGCATAGACTGTTCATATTTGCTGTCCATACTGAAAACATGTCCGGGTCCCCACATATTCATCGGCGACTTTAATGCCCACCATCCCATGCGGGGCTCTGCTTCGACGAAGAAAACTTGGCTGACTTCATGCTTAGTCAAGGCTTGATGGTGATCAATGATGGCTCGCCAACACACCTTCGAGGCTCTTACTACAGCAGTTGTCTTGATATCGCGTTTGTTTCAAAAAGCCTGCTGTCTGCTACACGATGGCGTAATGGTCTCGACACCCATGGAAGTGACCATCTACCTACATATATACAGTTGAAGTGGTTACATCCCCAGCTCCGCACACTGCGTTCTATCGATTGGCCAACATTTCGAGAATCTGTGAACACCGCATGTCAAGCCATCCAAGCACCATCCAATATTGAAGATGTCATCGCGACAACTTACGCGACACAACAAAACATCTCAGCGCACCTTCACCTAGATCACCTATTGATGACCAGTACGAGTGACTTCGCGCGATACGGCGTCGAACAGAACGGAAATACAGAAGGACCAAGTCACCACTAAACGTCACTGCATCACGCCGGGCTCAGCGTCATGTCCTGCGCCACCTTGACAAGCTTGACAAACAACGCTGGGGATCATTCTGTGGCTCTCTGGATCCGAGAAAACCTCTCTCTAGAATTTGGAAAATTGTACGAAGCCTTCGGTCGCCTCCACAACAGCTTCTCCCGTTAAGCGCTGTGGCCATACGGCAAGGCCGGCGTACAGATTCTGAAGGTTCATCAAAAACGTAACGTTTGGGGCCAATATGCAAAGTTTTAAATCTCAGGGAAAAAGACAATATTGCACTATTCTCGGGGTCGGCCCACGTATGGGGAGTGCTTCACCTCCGCCGCGGGTCGGCCCGGCATTGAACCATCTCCGGGATCGGCCCACCTATAGGGAGTGCTTAACGTTTGCTTCACTTCAGCCTTGGGTCGGGCCGGTATTGAACAATCTTCGGGATAGGCCCACGTGTGGGGAGTGCTTAACGCCTGCTTCATCTCAGCCGTGGGTTGGCCCAGTATTGCACAATCTTCGGGATCCGCCCACGTATGGGGAATGCTTAACGCCTGCTTCACCTCCGCTGCGGTTCGCCGAGGCATTGCACATCTTCGGGATCAGCCCACGTATGGGGAGTGCTTAACGCCTGTTTCGCCTTTGCTGCGGTTCGGCGAGGCATGGCACATCTTCGGGATCAGCCCACGTATGGGGCGTGCTTAACGCCTGTTTCACCTCCGCCGCGGTTCGGCCCGGCATTGCACTATCTTCGGGATCAGTCCCCGTATGGTAGTGCTTAACGCCTGCTTCACCTCCGCCGCGGGTCGGCCCCGTATTGCACTAACTTCGGCATCAGCCCAGATCCGCCCCCGTATGAGGAGTGCTTAATGCCTGCTTCATCTCCGCCGCAGGTCGGCCCGGCATTTCACTGTCTTCGAGATCCGCCCACGTATGGTAGTGCTTAACGCCAGCTGCTTCACGGCAGGTCAGGCCGGTACTGCACAATCTTCGGGATAGGCCCACGTGTGGGGAGTGCTTAACGGCTGCTTCATCTCCGCCGCAGGTCGGGCCGGTATGCACTATATTCAGGATCGGCTCACGTATGAGGAGTTCACCTCCACCACGGGTGGGCCCGTCATTGCACTATCTCCGGGATCTGTCCACGTTTGGGGAGCTTTTTGTTTACGACACGAAAATTTCCTTGGGTGGTAGAGGTATACAGATTCGCTGTAATAAATGCGGAGGCCTCCACAACGATGTGCCTCATAGTCCACTTTTCAGATTCTGGACGCTGCAAACCCCGCAATTTAACACTTTTCACACTGCTGTGCACTGGAAGAACAACACAGCGTTATGAATATTTAGATAAATACAGCGTGAATGATCCGTTCATTCTGCCTACGTATGGCAAAACAAAGGCAGCATAAACAGTGAGAATAATTAAATCACAGCATTCGGGCTCTGAAAAGGCGGAATGTAAATTCAACAGGACGCGCACGGGATCAGTCAAATGTCCACAGTCGCCGCAGAGTCGCGAGCGTAGACATAACCTAATGCTGACTCGCATTTTATTTAGAAGCATGAAATTACCATGTGTCCACGCTCGCCTTCATTTAAGCTCACGATCGAAATCATTTAATTATCAATCTCGTCCTGTGTTCCTCCCTTGTCCGTGTTTATTTTGCGCTGTCTTTCACCCATGGATTCGTACCAACTATCTCGCATTCGTATGGTTAAAAGAAAGTTACCTCATGCTAACGATTAATTATTTAGCTGGTAAATTACTGTATGAAAACACACTTTCTTTAGAGAGATTCAATATATGCTGCAGACAGGAAATAAATATAAAGCTTCACAAAGACACGCATTTCCTTCGCATATACGACACTTCATTTTTTTTCATGGCTTTCATCCGCGCCGTTGAAGCAACGATGGAGGGCTATAGCTATGCTTTCGCCACGTTTCAACGGTGAAAATTCTGTCACGATCCGCCCGGGTACTGAAGCTCCGGTACTGAAACAGTATACGGGCAATCTGCTTCCGGAAATCCCCAGTCTGGCTCTTGAGCTCGTCCTTGATGGTTTGCACCACCCGCTCGGCTGCACCGTTTGTAGCAGGGTGGTACGGCGGAACCATCATCCGACGGATTCCGTTCTTCGTCAGCCAGGTCAGGTACTCTGTGCTGGCGAAAGCAGGACCAGCGTCGGACACGACGACGTACGGCAACCACTGGGCGGCGAAGGCCTCACGTAGCGCTGCAATGGTCGCGCCTGCTGATGGAGTGGTGACAGGTAGAACCTCCACCCACTTCGAAAAGGCGTCCACTGCTACCGGGAAGTAATGGTCCTTGAAGGGCGCCCAAAAATCCACATGTAGGCGGGACCAGGGTCTCTGTGGGAACGGCCAGGGGGTGATTTCCACATGACGTGAGGCCCGCTGATGCTCCTGGCAGATTTGGCAGCTGTGCACCATGTGAGCCATGTCCTGGTCCAGGCCACCAAACGTGGGACCGGGCCACCATCTTGGTCTTTTCCACGCCAGGATGACCCGCGTGCAGCAACTGCAGGACCCCAGACCGGAGACTGTGGGATTACCACCCTGGAACCCCACAGTAGGCAGCCCTGCTGCAAGCTCAGCTCAGCGGTCTTATGGCTATAGGCCTGCTGAACCAATTCCTGCCCACGGGACACCGCCTTGACCAGGTGAGACAGGACTGGGTCCCAGCTGGTCGCTTGCAATACCACAGATCTGGAGAGCCCCTCCGGGTACGCGCGCTCCAGCATGAATACTTCAGCAGGTTCTGGAACAGCATCAGGCACCTCTGGCAGGTGCAGGCGGCTCAGGGCATCAGCAGGTCCCAGGTCCTTTTCCAGACAGTAAACCAGCTGCTAACTGTAAGCTGCCAGCCTCAAGGCCCAGCGTACCACTCGAGGTGATGCCTGCACGGGAACTGCCTTGTCAGGCCCCAGCAGCGGCTTGTGACAAGGTGACAAGATATGACAAGGTGACGACATGTGATCATAGTTCGGGCCAGGCATACATCGTTCACTTGCATCCGTGCGAACCCGCCGTGGTTGCTCAGTGGCTATGGTGTTGGGCTGCAGAGCACGAGGTTGCGGGATCGAATCCCGGCCACGGCGGCCGCATTTCGATGGAGGTGAAATGCTAAAACACCCGTGCACTTAGGTTAGGTGCACGTTAAAGAACCCCAGGTGGTCGAAAATTCCGGAGTCCTCCACTACGGCGTGCCTCATAATCAGAAAGTGGTTTTGGCACGTAAAACCCAATAATTTAATTTTTTTTTGCGTCCGTTCGCCCTGGCAAACTCGACCTCAGCTTCGATAAGCGCGATGGACGGAATGCTTACGCACATCTCTTTTTCTTTAGCTATCGCAAGCGCCTTCCATATTTCTCGCTCCGTTTTTGTTTTTGCCAAGTTGCTATCAGAAGCTGGCACGTGTATTTGTGCTCCCGTAACCTATCATTTAGACAACGTCCAGTTTGCCCAATGTATACTCTCCCGCAATCTAGTGGGATTTGGTAAACCACTGAAGTAGCACATTCCACGTACTTTTCCACGTGCTTAGTCTGACAGACCGTAGCACTAGGATTGCCCTCTTTGGATCCTGCGTTCACCCTCTTGCACATGCCTTTTAGTTTTTGCAGAGCGGAGAACGGTACTTGAACATCATGGCGTTGGGCTGTCTTTTTTATCCTATGCGACAAGCCATGGATGTAAGGCAACACCACGCGTTTTTTTTTTTCAATTTTTCTTTTTCCTGTGTTTTCTGCCTCTTCCTGTTGGTTCTGATTTTGGGCAACAAGTTTTCACAGATTTGCACCCCCATGCTGTTCGGTTACCCACTGTTTCTTAAGCGGCTTACTTGCAAATCGATGCTCTCCCTCACAGCATGGCGGCATGATTTTTCAATTGCTTGACTGATGCAAGCCTTGGCGATGCCGCTTTTTATGATTTTAGAATGGCAAGAGTCATACCTCAGGATTTCTTTCTCCTCTAGTTTTGTAGCACCAGCAGATGTGGGAGCCTCTGAGCATAATCTTTATGTCAAGGTACTGCAATCGACCTTCGGTAGGAGTCTCGTACGTGAACTCTAAACCAAACCGATCCATTTAACGTAGAAACTGTCATCAGCATGTTCAAGACAGCGCATGAAGTACGTGGAAAGCGCTACTTCAGTGGTTTACCAAATCCCACTAGATTGCGGGAGAGTATATACATTGGGCAAACTGGACGTTGTCTAAATGATAGGTTACGGGAGCACAAATACACGTGCCAGCTTCTGACAGCACCTAGCAACTTGGCTGCACATTGCAAACAATACAAATGCTCTCCGCTTCTAGAAAGCACCACAGTCATTGGCACATCAAAAACAAAAACGGAGCGAGAAATATGGGAGGCGCTTGCGATAGCTAAAGAAAAAGAGATGTGCGTAAGCACTCCGTCCATCGCGCTTATCGAAGCTGAGGTCGAGTTTGCCAGGGCGAACGGATGCAAGTGAACGATGTATGCCTGGCCCGAACTATGATCACATGTCGTCACCTTGTCATATATCTTTTCATATCTCCCCCCCTGCACCATATCTCCTTGTATATAAGCGCGTTCTTTAACAGTATTAAACAGTTGGTAGTTTGCGCTACGTCCGTCCACGTCCTGTCCTTCACTTAATATCGTCAGTGAAAAACTACGCGCAATATAACCATGAAGTGTACTAAGACTGGAGCATTGGTGATTAGCTCCTCGCTGCGCTGGAAAGCCCGGTCCTGCTCCTTCTTCCAGACCCATCGCTGACCATCTCGAAGCAGAAGATGGAGCGGCTGTAGATGCTACGACAGGTTCGGCAGAAAACTCCATTAGAAGTTCATGAGGCCGAGGTAGCTCTGAAGCTCCTTCTTGTTCTGGTGCTTAGGCGCCTTGAGCACAGCATGAACTTTGCGGGGAGCCGGGGCTGCCAGCCTGGGAAATGACATGTCCCAAGTACTCAACACTGGGGGCCAGGAAAATGCACTTTTCCAGCTTGAGCTTGAGGCCAGCGTCCTACAGTCGTGCCAGGACGTTGTGCAAGGTGGTCCCCGTCGTCGCTGCCAGTAACCGGGATGTCATCCAAGTACACCACCACGTGCCTCATGACCCTGAAGAGGTCAATCTCCCTCTGAAGTATGGCTGGGGCTGAGCCCACGCCAAATGGTAAGCGCGTGTACTGAACGAGTCCCAAAGTTGTCGATATTGTGACATGCTTCCGGGAGGCATCCTGTAGCACCAGCTGCTGGTAAGCATCTCTGAGGTCGAGCTTGGTAAACTTCTATCCACCGGACAATGCTGACCAGAGATCTTCAATCCGGGACAGCGGGTACTTCTCGACGGTAGCGACGGTGTTGATGGTAACTTTGAAATCCCCACAGATCCTGACACTGCCGTCTCGCTTGAGGACTGGTACGATGGGAGCGGCCTATTCAGACGTTTTGACGGGCAACAGGATGCCCTTTTGCAGGCTGGCTTCCTGGTACTCTGTTAGACGAACGCCCAGTGCATGCATCCAGTTTCGGCTCAGCAGCGTCGGCGACGACCCCTTGGTTAAGTAAAGGGGAAGGGTTGCCTCCCTGTCGCCAAAGCGAACACTGACCTGGGCCTGACCCTGAGCCTGGGAGAGCTGCCCGGAGTAGCTGCGCAGCATCATGCCCGAAGCCTCGACGGACACGCTGGGGAAAGTACGCTTGAAGAGTTTCCCGGCCATGACCGACACGCTGGCCCCTGTCCAGCTCCATGGAAATAGGGTACCCGCAGATTTCGATGGTCAGCATTACGCGGCACAGAGGACGGTACAAGGGTTGTGTACCACATGTCGACAATCGGCTGGTCCTCAGCCACAACGTGGAGCCTGGCCGCGGAAGAACTCGAGCCTGCTGCCGTCCGCCCCCGCCGCGTACCCTTGCGACAGCTACCCTGGCCGCGGGCTTCTGTGGTACCTGGGCTTGAACCAGGCTGCTGCTGCTGTTCGTCCTCCCCCTTCGGCATACCCGTGTCAGGTGCCGTTTTCCCGCACGTGAAGCATTGTGCTTGAGAGAACTGGCACTGTGAGGGGGAGTGGTCACCACCACAGCGACCGCAGGTACTGCCCTTTGTCGCAAACTTGTTGACCGCGGCTTCCGCCGAGCCAGTCGCACGGGCAATCTCGCTGGCGTCCTTGGCGGCAGCTTCCATTGCCAGCGCTGCCTTCACGGCGTTGTCCAGCGAGGGGTCGGGAAGCTCCAGGAGTTCCGTCTGCATGGCGGGGTTGTTGATGCCGCAGACGAAACGGTCCCGGAGCAACGAGTCCAGCTGGTCCCCGAAAACGCAGGCACTCACGAACCCTCGTAGCGCAGCAACGAACTGCCCGAGGGTCTCGCCTTTCCGGCGGCTCCGGTTGTTGAAGCGGAAACGCTCCATTAGTGTGGACAGCGCTGGGTTGAAATGCGAGCGCAGTATGGCGAACAGCTCACCGAGCGTGTTAACATGCGGCGTGGCTGGCTGGAGAGGGTCGAGCAGGAGACTGAAGACGCGGGTCCCGCAGCTGGCCAGGAAAATGTCCCGCTATTTGGCCTCGGGTGTATCGTTTTCCCAGAAGAACACGTGGATGTGTTCCTCGAGCGTAAATTGGCCAGGCGGACCCATATCTCCCTCCAACGGCTCGAACCTTCCGTACAGCGGCAACGGGGGGCGGTGTTTCGCCGCTCGCGGCGGCGTGGGACGATCCGTGGGTATTCGTCGCCAGTGTCACGATCCGCCCGGGCTCGTGAACGAGGGAGGGCTCGAGGCACCCTCCGTTAGACGGACGCTCCGCAGCGTGGTGGTGACGAACGATGACTGACCTCCGAGCAGCTGTGCTCATCGGTGTTTATTGCGGTGCGGTGACCAATGTCGTCTACTGAGCCAGGGAGGCCACCGAGTTTGGCGGGCCAACGAAGATTATGCCAGAGGGGGCATCACATGCTTGTTACAAATTCCTTGAGCTTGATCCAGATCAGATGGCGTAGATGTTCTTCGACACGAACTTGTGGCAAACCGTCGCCGTAAAGTTTACGGTGGTCCGGCGGTCACAGAAAATCGTGCTTCGACAGTGCAACGAAACGGAGGACGACAGCGCGCTGTACCCCCGTCCGTTGTAAATTTTTCACGGTAGGTGGCGTCCGCAACTGGCGCCGCAGCGCCCCCGCGCGTCAGTGTGAAAGCTGCTTGACGACGCTTAATCCCACGGGCGTAAATAACAAACGAGGTTGAACGCCTCAAAAGCAACACGGACGGCTGTGAGAGAAGCCACAATGGAGGGCTTTAGACTAGAGCTGTGCACGGGCTCGGGCCATTTGGAGATTCTCTTACTCGGGCTTGGGCCGGGCCCGGCTTTCTATGTCTCGGACACGCAGCTCCCCGATCTCGACTGCGTGCGCCTTATGCGAAAGTATGCTTGTCGTCTCGCATGTAGGGAGAGCAGGAAGTGCAATGTATTTATTCATCAAAAATGGAATCTACAGGGATGGGAGAAAAGTACAAACGCTAACAAAAGGCAAACGAAAGCTAGCGGAGGCGCGTAAGAGAGCTTCTCGCGTCGATACCACGGGAGTACTCGTGCACTATGCAAGAACCACCTCCCTCAAAAAAGCCATGCATGGACTTCTTCAGCGAGTGGAGCGACGCAGCCAGCAACCAGACTGCTGAACAAGACGAGCTGACCGATTACTTGGCCGCAGAATCGACACCGTGCTCGGAATCTGAACTGGTGCAGTTTTGGAAAAGCAAGGAAGCCACGTACCCAAAACTTGCTCTTCTTGCTAAGAGGCTATTGGCCATTCCGGCCACCAGTTCAAGCAATGAACGAAACTTCAGCGCTGCCGGATTCATAATGCAGGAGCGCCGCACTTGCCTTAACCCTTCATCAATGGACAACTTGTTGTTTTTGCACAATAGCTTAGAATAACAATTCTCTGCGCACGCTGCATCTGTACATATTTACGATTTTGTCATATGGAATGCAAGAGTTCAACATTATAAGGTCACTTAAATAAACTGATTTTCCTGATATTGTTTCTTTTTGTGTCGGCGTCGCCTTATTGCAGGTCGGGCCGGGCGAACTTTAGTGTCGGGCCGGACCGGGCCGCCTGTGGTAGGGTAGGGCCCGGGCCGGGCTCAGAATTGCGGCCCCGTGCACCAGGGGCGTAGCCAGGGGGGGGGCTTATGGGGCTTCAGCCCCCCCCGAAATTTTTTCGTGCTGTCATGCGCCGCTCACCAAAACAACTCCCGGCGCCAGAAATCAAGCTCGATTTTGTCTAGAATGTCCTTAATTCACGCTCGAAAAGACATTTTAGCGCAAACTTCGCGAAATCGGGCTGGATTTCGCGGAAACGCCCATGCATTGGGAGTCACATATCGTAACGCAAGGAGCCCCACCGAGCACAAAATTTCAAGAGCGTTTTGATGGCGAGCGGGCTTGTCTCGGCATCTCGCGGAGGCCGCGGAATCTACGGAGCGCTTGGATTTCAATTCTGAAACTTTGTGGGTATAAAGTTCTCATAACATTTTGATGCGAAAGGTGCATTGACATTTCCAAAGTCGTGCTTTAGATTTTCAATTCCGGAACTTTGTGGGTTTAATGCTGTTGTAACAGTTGAGGCCAAAGGTGCATCGACTTTTCTAAAGTCGTACATCGGGCCATACAACGAGACAAACCAAATCAACATACTATCAGAGAAGTTGACAAAGCACGCAGCGAGGTCCGATGAGACAAAGCGTTGTGGTGGTTCATTTGTGCCGCCAGGTCACGGAAAAGAATATGAACATTTCTTTTTCACCTGCGCCAAAGCATCCATGTCAAGACAATAAAGCCACCATTGTAACTAAGTTCTTATTTATTTTTCTACCTAGAATTTTATTCGCGAGGATACATTGAGCCTATTTATTTATTCATTTATTTATTTATTTATTTATTTATTTATTTATTTATTTATTTATTTATTTGTTCTCGCAACCCGCGGGCTGCCGATCCAGCCAGAGCGCATGCGTTTTTCTCTGGCCGACTGCATTTTCGCCTGGCAGAGTTTTGGACGCTTTCGGGCTAGCAGACGAGAAAAAGAAACAATGCACAGTCGCTCGCCGCCAGCACTGCGGGGACTCGACGGATTGCAACGCGTTCGCTTGAGCGCAACCTCTCCGGAAAATTTTGTCTCGCCGGTGTAGGATACCGAGCAGTATGCGTATGGTTTTCTGTGGACCAAGCGTCACACGTTTTCTTCGATATTCCTTCGGTAGCCACACTAGGTGCCCAAAGTAGGCATTAGATTGTAGCCAACATGCTTTCCTTTGCGTTATTCTATTTCGCCGCCCCCGCCCCACAAAAGAAAAAAAGAAGACATTGTTGCGGCGCAGCGAATTGTCGCATGGTGAAAGTTCGATTTTGTTACTTCTTTTGCGGAAAGTAATGGGCCACGGGACGCTTCAGTTGCCGGATACTATTATATTATTGCAATAGCAGCTATACGAAGACTCCAGGCACATTCCTGCCGTTGCCCTCATGTTCCGTATAAACAAAGGCCAAGGGCGATAACATCGTGACCGCGCGCCGCATGCTCTATGTGCGTGTGAAAGCGTGGGGGGGGGGGGGGGGAGCGGGGAGCCGACGATGGTGGTTCAGTCTTGTGTGCGCAAGGGAGAAAAGCGGGGAGGAAGCGCGCCGCCTTCCGTCGCATGCGATACATTTTGGGAGTGGAGGGAGGGGGGGGGGCGGTGCTGTGATCTGTGAATCTGTGGTTGCGCAACCTGTTTATTTGCCTTGTTTGACGCATCATATATAGTGACTTTTTCTTAGGTACGTAGATTTATTGGAGACTTATACGTATATTTAAACATCTTGTGGCGAGGTTTCGTGTATATGCGCAGTGCACTTTGTTTCCAGTGACAATTTTTTGCCCTGTATCAAGCTGTATCTTCACATTTGTATATTCCTTTGTATCTTCGCATTTCTAATGCACGAAGGCGAGTCAAATGAAAGTGAGATAACCCGCCCTGCGCAATAATGGTTCGGTTCATTATTTTCGAGGCATGCGCGTAGCACATACGCATCTCATTTACAAGTGACATGCAGAGGTGAGGTTAAATGTTCTTTAATGCTCTCATAGACTGGGTTGAACATGGTTGCGTGACATAATAGACACTCCAAAAGTTGAACACCTTGGTGTCGTGAGGTTTTTGACAAATGAAGATGTTTCCCAAAAAGAAATTATTCGCCGTATGGCGGCCGTATGCGTTGAACATTGCGTTTCATTGGCCACTGTGAAGCGTTGTAGCAAACTGTTCAAAGAAGGACATGAAAGTTACAAAGACGATCCATGGCCAGGCCAAAACCACCGTGCAATCACCCCCAACAGAATTGAAAAGGCCGTGGTTGCTCAGTAGCTATGGTGTTGGGCTGCTGAGCACGAGGTCGCGGGATCGAATGCCGGTCACGGCGGCTGCATTTCGATGGAGGCGAAATGCGAAAGCACCCGTGTACTTAGATTTAAGTGCACGTCAAAGAACCCCAGATGAGGGTGACGACTTTTTGTCTGCAATTGTGACCGGGGTTGACTCATGGTGCCGCTACTAGTAGCCTGAAACACTACGGCAAAGCTTACAGTGGAAACATTTGAATTCACCACTCCCAAGGAAAACAAAGGCCGTCATTTCTGCCGGAAAAGTGTTGACTTCTTTTTAGATCGTTAGGGGCCATTATTGATCGAATTTTCTAAACCTGGAGAGACTCTAAATCGTTTCAGATATTGTGAAAGGTCGGATCGGCTGCGTGTCGCAATCAAGAACAAACAACGTGGAAAATTGAGCATTGGGAACATCTTGCTTCACGACATTGCCCGTTCCCACGTCGCTGATGTGGTTAATACAAAACTGGCAAAGTTCAAGTGGGAAACGCTGCAATATCCCTCATGCAGCCCAGACCTGTTGCCTTGCGTCTTCTACATTTGGTAAAATTTGAAAAAACTGCTCAAGGGAACCAGATTCGTGTCAGAAGATGACGTGTAGTCGTTTCAGATTTTTGAGGCAGCAACCCAAGGAGTTTTATGAGACGGGAATTACGCGACTCGTTACTAGGACAAGTGTCTAAATACTCATGGTGACTACTTTAAATAAAATACCCCGTTTGTCATATATTCGCATTGGCTCACTTTCATGTGACTCGCCCTCGTATATGTTGCAGAACGCCTGCTTTTTATATGTGCCCTCTTTTGCGACTATAATTTCGGAGCAATTACTCGCAGTACACGAACGGTGACAGCTGCTCCTGCGCAATACATTCTGACACAGGACAGCGTCATTGAGATTTTCTCCGGGTCGTTGCATATGTACGAAAATGTAAACAAGGTTGTTGAATCACAGATTATATATATATATATATATATATTGATACCTCGACTAATTCTATAAGGAGGAGGCCGAGCTGCAAAGTGAGCCCCCCACGAACGAAATTTCTGGCTACGCCACTGCCGTGCACAGCTCTACTTCAGATAATTGGTTTCAACCCAGCAGCGGGATATCCAGAGCCACCACGCGCGACCGCATAATCAGGAGCGTTGCTTGCGTAAGCTTACGTAGTCGGCGTCAATGATCTTCACGGTAGCTGTAGTCGGGTCTTCTTAAAAAGGTCTCGCTCGTTTGGATCAATATTAGTGCGAAAGCCAAGTGGAGCGAGACATGGGTCGCTAGCACGTCTCTTCACAAGTGCCACGTGCCCACGGGGGAGGATTCGCCAAGGTTCGCCATGGAACGTATTCTGCGACGATCACCTTTAAATTATCTCTTTTATTCGATCTGACGTAGTTGGTTTTATTTTGACGCATAATTCTACGTTACACGGCGCTAATTTCAAACATTCGGAAATGTAGTCATTATAAATTGGAGTAATCATACATTTCTTGGATAATCCCCCATAGCGGGTAAGAACCATATACCTGATAGGAAGCAACACTTTCTGCGATAGTACCACTGCCACGTGCGCGCCGATTGGATGGTTGCCCACTACGTCACCCGAAGGCGATGGTACGTCACTCGAAGACGATATTTCTTAAACATCAGGTCACGCCTTTTTTAAACATCAGGTCAGAGGAGAGGAGGAAGCTAGACTCGCTCATTCGGCGGTGCATAAAGAGGGCCTTAGGCTTACCAATTAGCACCTCCACAGAGAAGCTCCTCTTTATGGGAGTGCACAATACCTGGGACGAAATAGCGGAGGCTGTCAGAATTTCGCAGCTCGAAAGATCAAGCCGAACGACCACGGGCAGAGCTATCCTCGAAATGGTAGGCCTGCAAAACAGATAGGGGACGACGAGGCAAGACAAACACCGCGCTAGACTGCCGATAAAATCTAATCATTCCCCCCCCCCCCCTCGTAACACGCATCCCATATTCAACAGGGAGAGGAGGGAAAAGAGAGCGGAAGCACTAATCAAACGCTTCCATTCGGTGGACAGCAAGTCGGTTGCGTACGTGGACGCGGCAAGTCGGGTGCGGCGGTCGACGGCCGAGGTGCCCCCGAATCGGCCGCCACCATTAGATGCCGCAACTTGGAAACGGCTGAAGTTGCGATAGCGCTCGCTTGCGTGGGAACGGAAGCAAATTTCATAATTAGCGATAGCAAAACGGCCATCTGGAATTTTGGAAAGGGTAGGATCTAGCCGGAAGCGGCAAGGGTTCTGGCCAGTAGACGGCTAAACAGAAAAAAAATAGCCTTATTTGGACCCTCGCACACACGTCCGTTCCTGGCAACGAGGCGGCCCACGAGTTAAGCCGAGCTCTCTACTTCCGGATGGCTGTGGGATCGCCCGACTGCCGGAACATGGACGAGCGTCTGCAAAATTACACGGAGATTGTCGAAAATTATCGGCTACGCAGGAGACTGGTGCCACCACCAGATAAAAGTCTGAACAATAGAGAGGCAGTCGCATGGCGGCGCCTGCAAGCTGGGAACCAACGCTCCTGGGAACTTCGTAAACCCAGTATGGGCATACCATGCCGATAGAGAAAACGACAAGTGCAAACACTGTCGGGCGAGTGGGACCCTCGACCACATAATCTGGGAATGCGCTAGCCCCCCAGGGGCTAACGCAATCAAATTGTAAAGAGGCATGCATGGGAAGCACTGCTGCGGAGCGAGGACTCTACCCCACAGCAACACGCCATCCGTTTGGCGGAAGAAGCCGCGAAGAGTCGAGACCTCTTTGCTTGCTTCTAATCGCGGAGGTCCCGGCCCCCGTCCCGAAGGCCTGTGTGCCGGGGAGTAGGGGCCTCTTCATCCGGCGGTACAATAAAGTTGCTATCATCAAGTGTTCGTCAAAAAATACGCCCCTTGCTTCCCGTTAACTTCATGGTCGGTACATTTTAAAAAGGTTGCCTTCTTTGGGGCTTATCGTGTCCCACAACAATAATCGTGATCAGACTTCCTTTCTTGGAAACGCTGCGCTCCCTACTCTCCTGTCAAAAATGCATTGCCACGCCGACGACGCGCATGCCATTCGTGCCCTGGCACGCAAGACAGATGACGATTATCGTTGTGTGACAAGCCCCAAAGGGCGACTCTGTGGCTTTGCCAAGTTATGTTCAATGGTATGCACTACAAATTTAGTCAAATTGAAATATCGTTCCAGTTGGCAAATTCTAGTGCCAGCGAATGCCGCTTAAAAATGGCTCGTGTTGCACCACGAAGAAACGATAAAGATAGTGCACTCTGGATCTGATCAACTTTGCGAATGTCAGTTAACACTTAGTCTCCTCTGCGCTTATTGGCCCAGCTATTTCTGCGGGTCCGGATGCATTTGACACAATCGCGCCTTATTTACAGCGCGGAATAAAAACGTTAGAAGGTCCAGTTTTCTCCAGTACGCCTCAAAATAGCGCATATATATTGTGAATGTTTTGACAAAGTGCTTAGAAATACAACTTCGTAGTAGTTCAACTGTCCTTTTTCATAATCAAGATGTTCGGTAAAGCAGAATATATACAGCTTACATGTTGGCTTTTTCGACATTTGTGTCACATTTTCTGCTTTTGGTTATTTTTTTTTTTATTGGGCCACATTAAACAAGGCAGTTTCTCTTGCAGTAGCAGTTATATGGACACACGAGGCGAATTTCTGCCTTTGTCATTTTCTGTATGAAGTCCAATTGTGACAACATATCGCGCGCGAGGGGAAGCGTGCAAGGGTGGGACGAGAACAATGGTGGCTTGGGATGCGCGTCTTCTCGTACGTGCGAGGTAAAGAGGGGAGGGAGGCAGGTAAGCGTCGTCTGCTCTTGGCCGCGAGCCGCCATCTTGGAGGTAACCTCCGGCTAGTGCAAAGGTTGGCCGAGCCGAGACGGCTGCATGTGCGCTGCCTTCGCCCGCGCATAGTGCTGGAGGTGGCGTAATCTCACGTTTCGGAGACACCTTGACGGGAGAGGCAGCAGAAGCATTTGCTACGCTCGGTTCGCGGTCATCACACTAGTGTCGAGACAGCGTTGCGTGTTCGCAGTCAAGCGAGATCGGTTCATGTTTGCCTGTGCGCACACGACAATGCTTTCTAACGATTAGTAAGCGAATGTTTACTGCAATTATACGGCAGATAAAATAACAGAACTTGCTTCATTTACTTGTGCAACACCTTGCTATTACAAGCAACGATTCTCCTCTAGGGCGAAACAGAGACTTGGCACAATCTGGCGATACCCTCAAGAGCGAGACAAAATTTTTTTCAGTTCTTGCAGACATGGGAAGCCAGTGTGGCCGCCTCGATCCACAGTGCTGCTACCGCGCAGCTCAGCCGGACGACGATCGGCGTGGTATGCGGATGTACAAAGTGCGCGCCAGCAAAACAATGACGTGCATTCAAAACATGGCATGTACCCACAGTGGGGGATGGGCCAAGAATCGAGCGGATGCATGCACAGATCATTCCAGGAAAATTAACTTTCGAAGGTAGAACTGTGAACAAGAGTCGAGAGCATTTGAGAAGTCGATGAATGGATTGGACGATTTGCGGAATGCTTTGGCACAGCGGGCAAGAGTGCTTGTGGGTCTCCTCTCATCGTAGTGCCTGTTAACATAGGAGGCTGCTGCTTCGCACCAATCCCGGACGCACGGCTATGCTTGCCGCCGCAGCCCTTGGGCTGCCAGCGCGACCAACGACAGTGCACCGAAAGATCAGGTACGACAAATAATCGCCCCCTTCTAACTGCTACTTACTGGTTTTAACTATCCCGGTGGCACTAACAGCTACAAAAGTTATGCATGTTATACAGTGCAGTATCCTAGCTACACTGCAGTAACCTCTACCCGCGAATACGAGTGGTGTGAGGTGTGCACATACCATGAGGTGTCACCATACCAACACCTCCATTCCTCTTCAAATCTCATCTATTCCTCCAAGTCTCTTTCACAGCATGTAGTAGTAGCAGGCTACAGGCACTTCCCTCAGGCCAACCTCTCCACCTTCCTGCTATCAAAATTTTCTAAATTCTTCGTACTATGTTTGAGATGGAAAGTGTATGTCTAAATTTTGATGCCGAGAAGTATTATATGCAAGGTTTTAACAATACTTGGCACTAACTGAAATGGTGTCACATCAATTTATGACAGGTTTCCTCAAGACCACCACTGGCCAGAAGAGAAAAAAGAAAAAAGGACTAGTTGCATACACAAACTGAACTGAAGTCAGCACGGCAGTACGGGTGCCTGCAGTGCAATTGCGTTTGCAAGCTCCAAGTCCCTCACCCGACTGCCACCTCGCCCATGGTGGGTCAGCGAGCCCAGTTTTGGCGGGACTTGAGCCCTTGATCGTGCATGCTAGGCGGCGCTTGGGAAGACTCCCATCGGGACGTCAAAAGATGTGTCCTCTGCGGCCGGTGGTTACTTGGGCTCTTCGGCGCTCCCAGCCACAGTGTGCTTCTCTTGTCTCTCGATGTCCTGAGACAGCTCTTCGAGGTGGTGATCCCTCATCCATTTCCTTTATTCTGGGTTGGGCGACCACAACAGTGCTGGCCGCAGGATAGGTGGCACCTCCAGACAGGGTCCTTAGTACCGTTCTCCGTTGGGGCGCGCTGTTTGTGGTCACCGACCATTTTGCCCTCAAATGTAATCAGGTTTAATTGTAAACAACTGTGTCACATCCAAACCCAGATCAATAAACATCCTTTTGGAGAGCGTCAGCTCTCTCCCTTGCTGTGTGGCGCAGGCTCGACTTTCCATGGCTCTGAGCGGTTGAGCACGCGGTCAATACACGATGCAGATGCCTACTTTGCAAGGTAGGGAAGGCAGGTGGGGGTACAGTGTGAAACTAAGCACACCACTCTGCCGCAGTCTTAACTGCTACAGTTCCAAAAATGCGAACTCCGCTGCACATTTGCCAGCAGCATGGTTCTTATGAACAATAAAAATTAAACCATCGACTTTGAGATACTGTGTACCTTTAGCTGAGAGATTGTAGGGTAGAGACAGGAGAGGCACAGTATTAAGGCTGAAGACCTTTATTTGATGGCAACTTTTGAACTATAGTTATCTACACGACCAATGTGAAGTCCTAAGAGCAGAGCATGCAGACACATCGAGGACTGCTTAACAGTAAACTTTTTGAACGGTAAAATGGGCCAATACGCCCAATGTTCTGAAATTAAAATTTTGTTTTTACCACCTTATGCAAACTGTTTGAATGCTATACTGTAGTACTAAAGCCAAGCACACTGAGTAGGCAATGTGGCATCAAGTGCCTGCTCCAAAATGCGCCAGCAATAAATACTGTGCATTGGTTGCGGTTGATACCCGCACACAGCACATTCAGTTCTGCAACAGCAAAATGAACACAAATTGTGACCATCTGGTGCTTTCTGACAACAATGCTGACAAGTAACCCTTCACTCTGACAGTTAATTTAAGTATTTCAGAAGCAGCGCAAAGTTAACATTTGCTGCTCAATGCTGAAATTTCGGGCATCGAGAACTGCACATACTAATCAAGTTACTAGAAGTAAGCCCTACCATGAACAAATCCAGCTCAAGCTTTGGCACCAAAGAAAGAAAAAAAAGGACAAAGTCGCTCTGCATACTCTACTCCGAAACTTCCTGCTCGCAAGCTGCCTTTGGTCTTCAGGGACGACACACCTAGAGGTAAATGTAGAAGAAAAGAAAGAAAGAAAGCAGTGGCACCAAACCACACAGCTCCTTCGGCAAATGCCCCACCACACGGAACTCGGCACCACAGGACAGCGAACGTGCCAGGACCACCGCAACGCCATCGCACGGGGCAAAGCTGGAACACGAGCCGGAACTACTGCCGGGCTGCTACACGACACGCCCCCTCAGGTAGGGATCCCGGCCTGTGGCGAGACTTAGTCAGACATTGGCTCACCATCATCTCGATCCAACTACTTACACCGGTTTTCCCGCACAGCAACGCTGCTCATCAGCAACACACCGGCACCACCCAACAGCATGCCACAGCTCCGGCTGCAAACCGCCCGCCGGACCGCCAACACCCTTCTGCCCCCCAAACCGCTCGCTCGGCCTTCTCGGTCTCTTGCGAGCTGCCTCGAGCAACCAGGCTTTGCTGCTCAAGCGGTACCTTTGAAACGGTTGTTCAGTTACGACATCAGGCATTCAACAAAAGTAAAAAAAGAAGTCTACTTCAAAGGACCAAGTAAAAATTATTTGTAGAACGAATAGTGTGCTCTCACATGTATCAAGCCTGTGGTCTAAATTCTTGCTTGTAGTACCAAGAGTGTGCTTTTACAGATATCACGGCCGGGATTAAAATTTTTGCTTGCGCACACGCCAGCACAACTGATCAGAAGCTGCATAACTGCTGAAAGCTAGCAATTTTATAAAGCTTAACCACTTAAAGAAAGCCCACTGAGATCAACCAAGTAATTTCCCCCTATTTCAACAAAAACAAAAGCTACATGTTTGCCCAGGATATGCAAACGTCAGCTTCTTAAATTTCATTCCTCGACATTTGCCAATTTCTCTGCAAATAGAACTTGTCCTTGGAATTTAGTCGGGAGGAGGCAAATGGCTAGAAAAAAAAAAAAAAAAAAGAAAGACAGCCTGGAGGTGATGAGCAAGTGGGTTGGGGGTAGCACGCAAGCTTCAGCACACGTCCCGCACTCTGGAAACCACCGCCCGAACTCAGCGCAGCTGGAACTCGTACATGGTGTCCCGCCATTTCGACAGAGCCACCAACGCCTTTTACCAACGCCCTCACACCTCAGGGCCTGCGGGCACAGACAGGGGCAACAACACGATGACAGTCAGCGAAGCCACTGCCCAAAACGTTGTGCATCAATTCCTTTCCCTCCCTACCGCCTTTCCCCATACAGACGTGGCAGTGACCCTAATCATGTCCGACAGTTATCCATTTTTAGTGTGAGTGCCTTGACTAAGCTAAGCTGCTTCGTGATGCTAGGCTTATAAATCCCCGACAGGAAATATGGTGCACCAGTGAAGATTATTTAAAAATTAACCCTGTAATGCACATTGAGGGAAATTGAAACTTGTTTACCTTTGTTTCCAACCATGAAGAGTAGGTACATTTTTGTCAAAAAAAAAAGAAAAAAAAAAGAGAAAGACAAGGAAATGTTGAGTGAAAACTATGAAAAACTGCAAACACTGGCTATACAAATTGATATGAAAATATCAAAAGTTGCACGTTGGTCATTACAGGGTTAGAAAAGTGAACGCATCGATCAGCCGCTACAATTGAATAAACATGTTACACGTGCCCATGCTGCTTTACACCCAGGCTAAATTCCGACACTAGCAATTGCAATAAAAAAAAAAAGAAGATAACTGTAGTTGAAACCTGCAAGCCACAAGGCAGCTACAATCTAAAGAGCACTAGTGAGCTTATTCCAAATTGCCACAGGGCTGTTTCACCTTGCCCAACACTTTCCAGTTCCACAGAGTTTAATTCAAAATTGTGATACAAGGCAAATGGAAAGAATAATAGAGGTGCTTACAGAGGCACAATAGTGGCAGTTGGCTCAGTAGCAATGAAATGAATGTCCAGTGTAGAACGCTCAACTACACACACAGAAGAGGCACAAAGTTACAAACAGTAAACCAAAGTAACAGCAAAAATGAAAACTTGTCAATTATGCAACTCATCACAAGACATCTATAAAACAGAGGTATTAAGCATGTTACAGAATTCAGCTACACACCTGGCTAAAGTTATCAGTGACTGCGCAACGGGTGAACAGAAAACACCATAGAAAATGTCCAAGTGCCGCTTGCAGAGTGCCCAAATCAAAATTTTGCAATGTGCGCGGAAATCCCCCAACTGTGAAATAAAAAGTGAAGTTCATCATGTCTTATGTTTATGTAATGCCAGAAGTAGAACTGAATTTCAAATTTAGCTATGTAACAAGTTTTTGATGAATGATGACCCCACATGGTACTAAAGAAGAAATGCACATTCCATGTGCAGTTACAGATAAAGTAACGTAAAACTTCAGCCATCTGAATATGTTTACAGATTCTTCTATTGCAAAGACGCTGTCAACTTTCAAAAAACTTAAAAAAAGAAAAGCCCAGTACATTTATGCCATACTTGCCAAAATCAAAGGCTCTCTGAAGCAGTGTAGACAAAAAAAGGGAGCAAATATCTAAGGTTAACATATTTTCAAGACAGGGCTGAGAGTAACATGCTTTCTCTCCTCCGAGGTGGAATACAGCACAAGACAATTCTCACATGTCTCAGTCGGAGTCCTGCGATTTGGATCGAGAGCGGCGGTCTCGTTCAGGTGAGCGCATCTCATGATCGCCGTTGGACTCTGCTGGATCTGGAGGTGGTGAACTGTGCTTATCTCCCGGGCTGCGTGACCTTGACCGCGACCTCGAATCAGCCCTTTCATCAGCCACCTTTCTTGGGCTCTGCGATGGGCTGCGGCCATCTCCGTTGTGGGATCGACTACGGCTGCGATCTCGCTGCTTGCCGTCATGGAGGCTTCTGCTGCGGCTACGACGTGACTTGCCGTCGCCGTGTTCCTTGGACTGGCTGCGACTGTTGCCCCGAGATCGGCTGCGGTCTCTGGAGTTTGAGCGACTGTGTTCCTTGGACTTGGACCGGCTCCGTCGCTGGCTCTGACCGCGTTCCGCAGACCTTGATCGGCTCTTGTGTTGGCTTTCGCCACGTTCCTTGGATTTGGATCGGCTGCGATCTTTGCTGTGGCTGCGTTCGCCAGAATTGGAGCGGTAATCCTTCGTCTTTGATCGGCTCCGTTCCTTAGACTTGGACCGACTACGTTCCTTGGACTTTGACCGACTGCGACGACCCTTTGACTTTGATCGGCTGCGTCGCTTGGATTTTGCTCCACGTTCCTTAGATCGGCTACGATCTCTGGATTTTGAGCGACTTCTGTTCCTCGACTTGGAACGACTCCTTTTAACTTCACGGTTTCGAGAACGGCTACGACTACGATCCCTGGACTTGCTGCGACTCTTGCGACGATCCCTGGATCGGCTCCGGCTCTTGCGAGAGCGGCTGCGGGAACGCCTACGCTCCTTTGAACGACTCCTGGACCTGCAAAATGTTTTGATTAAAGAGAACACCATTTAACTATGCATTCCCTTAGCACAACTTGCTGACAAGTGTTTCTTTCCTTGAGCAGGCTGTGGTCTCCCCACCAGTATGCTAAGTACCAACCAACACACGTTTGCACTCCGTGACTGCAGGGCTGCACTGGCCATCACAGCAGCATGCAAGCCTGTGCACTGCTGTGTGCGAACCCGATTACATATTTTACTAACCTGAACGAGATTGATTTCTACTGTTGGCAATAAAGTCTTTGTTTAGGCCCTCAAGTTTGTTTATGGAAACTGATGAAAGCCAGTTTTACACCTGTCACAGTGGATGATTCTACGTCATTAAATTTCAACAATGTTAGCATCAAATGGCATTACTTGATAGCTACGAAGGGGTATTTAATGTCCTTAGGTCTAAAATTTCATTGCACCTGGTCTTTAAGCAATGTAAGCAAACCCGTCACAAAATTTAAGCACCGTCTTATGGTGCTCACCTGCGAGAGGTTGACTGGCGATGCCGGGACCGGCTCCTGGACCGCCTACGGCTTCTAGATGATGAACGTCGTCGGCTCCTGCCCGAGGATAATTTTTATTTATCTCAATCAGTGCACGGCCTGTCAAACAACAGTGGCTCGTTAACACTGTCACAACATTGCAACACCTGTTCTTGCAGGTTTTCTTTATGCTGCATTTAACACACGAATGTGGATCACAACAGCTAAATGACTGTGCAAAGGCAAGGCTCGATGTGTGCAGTTTTTCTTCTTTTCTTTTGTGGCTACTGCTTTCAGCATATATGAAATAGTACAGACCCCCTGTCTTGTTGCCTTTACTATAGCTATGATGGTGCTTTAGCTCGAGGCACACTCCAACTTCCCTACTGAAATACATGGATGCAGATATGTTCTAATTTGACAGGCCCTAAACCGAGTTGAATGCAATTTGTTATATTGAAGGGAAGAATTTCAATACTGTTATGCACTGACAATTAGTATTCTAATTATGCAATACCCATGCCCCATGGGCACAGAAAATCACATTAACTTGCCTTTCTTTAGTTTCCTAACAACGTTCTTTTGATGGAGCTGCCACACGTCCAAATTTAATTACATTTGACACGATGGCATCAATGACAGCACCTGTTATGTGGTCAACTTTAGGATAGTAATTAAAAATAAATTATGCTTGCAAGTTTAATCTGCCTTCATGAATTGTGAAATGTAAACATAAACATATGATGGTGCAGTTAGCTTCAGTTTGTTGCTGATAAGATGTTTCAGATACTACATTTGTATTGCAGTGCGCAAGCTATGGTGACAAGAATACACATTTCTTAGTTGAATGGGTTCTGGCAAATGACATCAAAATTTAGGGCATTAGCAAGTTAATATCATTTTCTGCGAACGTGTGGCTCGGATATAAGATATATTACTGCGGACTGCGTCAATTCTCTCACTTTCGATGCCCTAACTGATGCTGTTAACAATGTTGTAATTAATGTAAAAATAATAACATGCTGCTTCATTTTCTTATTCACAATTTTTGGCAGTCTTGGCAAAAAAATTGCCAGCCTGATAAAAGGAATCTATTCCCAACAGCCAGTAGATCTACATTAAAATGGAACAAACCATGTAATTCAAACAATGCTGAGTCTGTGCCTTTCCTCTGTATTAGGATGGGAGCTCCCAAGGCCATGCTTTCGCTTGAAAGCTTGCCACTAAGGTGCCAAGAGAAGTGCATACACAACACGAAGTTTGCCAGTTCTGTTATATGCTGCTATAACACATAGCACAGGGAAATTGTGGTTTACACACCGTTTCGAGAACACAGAATATTTTTCTGAAGGAATCTCACTTAATCGAACTTGCCTTGATTTGAGGGACTGCCTTGAACTGAGGGTCTGAACGAGATCTGTGACATGCATCTGCTTTGTGATTGTGGCTTCATGCCACAATATGTCATCAAGAGAGCAAGTTGAGTGTAATTTTGCAGTGATGTCTAGTACACGATACCTTTGAACGATGCCCAAAGGACTTGCATCTAAAGCTGTGAGACATTTGTGAGCTAAAGCTACCTTTTTATTACTTGAAGGGACCCAGGATTATTACACCCCTTTACTTTAAAGCAATGTCACCGCCCAAGTATGATACAATCAATTTTTAGTGCCAGGTTCTTCAAGAGGTGCTTTACATCTCAGATTGGTGAGCGAAGAGCTGAAAAAAAGAAATCTAGGTTGTGACTTTCTGCCGTAGTCGGGGGGGGGGGGGGGGCTACCAATTAATTTTGGCCACAATTTTAACGGTCATCCAAAGCAGCCTGGAACCCCAACCAGCGACTTCATGCTCAGTAGCTGAACAGTTACAAGGTTGCCCAATCTAATGCGAAGGCACTGAGCTAACAACGAGACGCCGTCTTGCAGCATCCTTCGTGCACTCGTACTCTAAAATAGTGTAAAAGCGCGCGCACACCACAGTCCACACACAATTGTTGGCACATCGCTCACGACGGTTGCGCCATCTTCACCTCGCGGTCATGCAGGGAACTAGCGAAAAGCACGAACCATTGCACGAACATACGTAAATTGTACTGGATAACTAAAAAGCATGTTGCTTAGCGTTAGAAGAAAACCACGTGGCTTCGTGTACAGATAAATAAATCTAGCGCTAACGGAGGGAAGTGATCACGCGACCGTGCTTTTACGAAGCCCTTTCGTTCCGAACAGTACGCGGTGGAAATTTAGGAAGGTTGCACTGAAGCTGCGAAAGAAAGAAAAAAGGCCAGTTACTGTGGATGCTCGCAATTTATGCCGAGCTGTTCTTAAACGAGAAGTGTGGTAAGGGACACTCGAACATATCAGATAAATCCATGCGCTTGCTCTTGCAGTACTGTTGCAGTTGAAGCGTCCGGCGCGCGTCAACAACAGCCGTTTTTCCGGGTTAAAATGCTCGGGGGGGGGGGGGCATATAGAAACGCGGTCAAAACCGCACGGAAACATGCGAGTAGAGAAGTGTAGCGTACCTGGACCGGCGACCACGGCTCCTCGACCTCGAACGGGAACGGCGGCTCGGTCTGACGTTTCGCGAAGACGACTGGCGGTACGGGTCCGATGGCCGCCCATAGCGCGCCATTTGGACGCGCAATTCGCGGCCATCCAGGATGTAGCCATCCAGCGAGTCCATGGCGTCCTCGCAGTCGCGTTTGTCGTAGAATCGCACGAAGGCGAATCCACGGCTTTCACGTGTGTAGGGATGCCGCGGTATGTAGACGTCGCCGACGTCCCCGTACTTTTCGAAGACCCGCTTCAGGTCCTCCGGCGTGGTGCGATACGTGAGGTTGTCCACCTTCAACGACGTCATGCCGTCGATCTGTGGCGGTGCCCGGCCGTAATTCATGGTGAGGCCGTTCCTTGAAGCCGCAATTCAATGTGGAAAAGCTTGGGAGCTTGGGCGCGAAACCTTACGCGCTCTTTATGTTCCACCTCATCAACGAACACACGAGCGACAAGCGGTAGCAGGAAGACGGACAAAATGGCGGCTGCGAGCGGCTTGCCGGCCAGTGTTGCCGTATCGGCGCGTCGGATTACGTGCGTATCATGTTGACAAAATTACGCAAAAATAAAACAAAAAACAATAAATTTATTCAGCACTGATATAAGCACCAAAATTATGTCATGTTTTAATATTTTTGAAATTTGAGGAAATGAAGTATTCGCATCAAAAAGTTATTTTCAAGCATGGATGCCCAACGTGCGATGATGCCACATGGTCGCCAAAACTTTGATGGCCGTCACCATAGGGTTTCATACATAGAGTTTCTCACTATAACACTATGGTTTCATATTTAGAAACTCTATTTAGAAACTCTTCAAGCCCATGGAGGAAGGAAAAACGTTTTTCCTTCCTCCATGTTTTATACCCTACTGCTCTATGCTACTGCCGTTTTTCCGTTGCCACATGCAAACTTGTAGCGGTGACACGCGTTGAAAGAAAGTTAAATTCGCTGAACAGCGTCCCATAAACTTACCAAATATTGCAAAAGTAACGTTCTCTAAGTGGTTGCCCCAATTTTCAAGCTGCTGAGCATAGCCTTTGAGATAAAACAACAGTGCCAAAAATCTCAAAGGTCACGCACTGAGTCGCCAGCAAGAATTTTAACTACTCTACTTGATGCAAAAAATTTTGTTCAGCAAAGCAAACTGCGTTTTTTGTGCTTCTAAGTTAGCGAATACTACGCACACGCGTTGGGTGAAATTCACGCTTAGTAGAGGCGTTAGAAACGTTGTCGTGGCAACCTAGTCTAATGGCGGCGCCCACAAAGTTGTTATGGCAGCACGCGAGGTTAGTTTTGTTTCGACCGAAGAAGCGGCTGCGAAGTTAAAGCTCACAAAGTCAGAGAGAAAAGCTCGTCGAAAAGTGGCAAGATGTGCGCGGATCATCCGCGAGAACACCGGCGTCGACGTGTGCGACTATCCTACCAGGGTGATTACCACCAGATTTACTGTCTTTACCGTGGCGCAGTGGTCGATCGCAACTGCCGTTTTAATGTTTATGCCTTTATATTTTCCCTGATGTTTCAGTTTCTAGTGCTCAACAACTGTGGAATGGTTTGCGGTGGGAGCTACGAGGCCATCTACAGCGAACTTCACTGCTACGGCAGCATACAAGACATCTTGCTCATTCCCGGTCAACCTTTTGCCGTAGTGGTATTCGAGGATGTTGACTCTAGCGCTGCCGCGGCTTCTTATCTGAGCAGCAACGTACCAACGTTCGCTAAAGACCCAGTGTTTCCTGCATTCATTGAACGAGGTTAGTCATCTGCGACGGAAGTTCATTTCTAACACTAGTTACCGCAAGAAGAGAACTGGCTGTCATCGTACATGTTGACCGTCAATCACGTCATAATCATGGCCATTATGTAGAATTATAAACCAATATGTAGTTATTCTAAACGATGCGACAAATACGTTTGCTAAGCAGCTTCGTCCTGTGTTCATACACTGATATCCTCTTGTTTCTCACTCCGCTCCGATGCATTCTCAGCGCCAAGCATCAGAGGAAACGCGTGTAGCAACCTGTTTGATGACAGACAACTGCCGGAGGGGTTGAAGCTTATTGAAGATGCCGTCACCGAGCACGAGGCCACCGACCTAGCACAACTGATCACGTGGGGTGACCCGGAAGAGTCACAAGGTGAGACAACGTGCTGTTCGCATTGCAAATTGACCATGCGATTAAACTGACCCTTGCGTCGCCATGCAATGAAACGCCGAGGCAGTTGTGTTGCGCCGTCTCGGCATGCGAGCGAAAGTCTGTCGCCCCACTGTATGATGGCCCAGTGTCTGCAGCCGATGGCTGCGGTAATTTCTGTAGTCGGGCACAGTGTGAATAGAAATCGTTAACAGTAATTCCTTCCAGATACCGAGCAGGATTCAGGTAAGTAGACGTGGACACGCAAAGAAATGCTATGGTATTTAGACGCTACTGTTTTCAACCCCAGAGCTGTTGGAAACAGCTTTTTATTGTTGTTGAAATGAAGACATGAAAGATGTTGATGACTGATGTCTAGCTGAGACACCACAGTGATGTGGTTTTTGTCATAGCTCAAGGTGTACTCAGGTTTTACTCTTGACAGAATTCCAATAACTTCGTGCTACCAGCCACAACAATTATTAAGATGAAGTTTGTTCTTCTACTGGCCTTGGGATTCATGCAAGGGCTCTGATCCTTTGTAAAAATGTGCTTACGTTCCAACCCTTTTCACAGGAAAGTGCAAGTCTTCATTTGTTAACGTCTTTCTCAGGACTCACATTGGCATTGTTTCGCTGCAGCTCTTCGTCAGCGGGAAGTGCGCCATTTTGGCTATGCTTTCGACTACAGCCTACAGGGAGTACAGAAAGATGCACCACTGTCCGAATGCATTCCGAGCGAATGCGCGCCGTTCTTGGATCGGCTTGTCGCTGCCGGTCACTTGGACAGACTTCCTGACCAGCTGACTGTGACCCGCTACCTCCCTGGACAGGGTAATACTCTTGTTTTCCGTTGAAAGTCTCTGCAGTGCAGAGCCCATTTGCAAAGTGCGATCTGTTACATGGATCCAATTTTGCTTAGTTCACAGGAGATGTTACGTCACTTTCTTTTTATGATGTTTCGTAGGTGCTGGGACTAATTTTGACAATGTACTCACCTCTGCGTGTGTTCGAGGGAGCTACCATGCTGTAGAGAGATGTGGTGCATTTAATAGTTTGAAATGCACCATGAATATTCCGTAATCGTATTTATTTCGCATGCATCTATGGTAAAACAGATGCTTTTAATTCATCTGCCACGTGACATTCGTTTGTGAAACGGCCTTTCCGTTATCCTGGTAGCTGAAGCTAACAAGGAACAATTCTGTCACGACATAAACACGAATTTCTTACTTAATTTAATTTCTTGTTTGCTTTGCTTCTTGTCTTCATTTTTTGTCCTTTTCACTTTGAGGATTTTCAACGTTGTGTACAGTTTATAATTGTACATTGTACAATTATAAAAAAAAGTGTTCTTAAGATTTTTATATAATTGTATGCTGTTTATATCATGTAAAATTTTGAAGCTCGCCTTACACACTGCCCATTCCTTGGGCCTGTAAGGTATTTTAAATAAATAAATCAGTTCTGAATTTGCAGCAGTGCTTAAGAAACAACAGGAATCCTTTTGAGCTCTTTATTGTGTTTAATACAGATGTGCTGCACAATCTGTCATGTATAAGTCATCTATTTATCTTGCAGTAACATTATTGTGGTCGCTTTGTTGGAGTAGTATTACTAACATGGCAAAAGCTGTGATTGAATCCAATCCACGCCTGTCACTGTTGCTTAGTGGCTGCGGACCACAACGTTGCGGGTTCAATTCCTGGCCACAACAGCTGCTTTCCGATGAAGACAGCATGTGTTTTTAGATTTAGATGAATTAAGCTTTAGGTGGTCCAGCTGTTCTTGGTTTTCACCCTTTAGGACACATAATAACCGTCATCTTTCACAAGTGCCTCTCCTTCCTCCAGTGCTGCACATCTGGTACTTCAAGGTTACAAACAGAACGCACATTATCAGCCTGGCGTGGCATTCTCAACACGAAAGTAGCGAGTGCAGGGTTGTCAAGAAAGGAAATGCAAGCAAGGCAGATGGCGATTATTGTTGATTACGGGTGCCCAGTACGGCACCCGTAAATTTACGTGCGAGCTGTTCGCAGAAAAATTTTGGTGAGCAGTGAAGCACACATTTATCACTCGTCTGACCCACTTGCAAATTGTGCCGCACACTCGGCACATCCTCACGGCTGTTTGCTGGCAGTGCAGAAGGTGCCACTGCTCTTTACTGTTGCCCTGGAACGTCCTCGTGGATGCCGTGACGACAAATGTGTTACACTCGTGTATCGCTCATTTTTGCCAGGAATCCCTCCACATGTCGACAGCCACGAATCCTTTGACGACGACATCGTGCTGCTTAGCTTGGGCTCTTCAATTGTGATGAACTTCCGGCACCCCGACGGCCGCCAAGTGGCGCAAGTACTGCCTCCTTGCAGCGCGCTGATTCTGTCTGGCGACAGCCGCTACGTGTGGTCTCACGGGTGAGAAGGCTCGTTGAACTAATCGACAAAATAAAGGTTGTGGGAGCCTTTGGGAAAGGGGCATTTGCTTCTCACGACATCGTAGCATATTGGCATGAAGCAAACTAAGTTGGTTCCTTGATAAACTGTCTCTGTGGCTCGCCCTAGCCATCGTGCTGAATTGGCAGATTAAAATGACGCCTCCACATGTGCTGTGGGTTTCGACGGTTAAGATGAAACTTTAGCTCAGAGTCAACAACAATGTTCCTGTTAGGATAAGTGTGAAATATGCAAACGCTTTCACTGGGTGACTGCTGAACCGAAAGAAGTCACATTTAAAATAAATATAATTCAATTCTTGTGACAACCAGAAACAGAATGCTGATTTTAGGCCTCAACATTTTTACAGAAAACGACAGGAATTGGTAAACTAAAACAATTTGGAGCAAATTGCAGCAAGCTTGCAATCCCATAACTCTGTGTTAACAGAACTAAACCGTAATCTGGGTCTATTTATGTGGCTGAACTGAAAAGACATGATGTAGTATACATAGCTCTGAATTACACAAGTAGTTTGTGAATAAGACTTCTTGCAGAATAGAAGTAACACAGAATTTTATGTAAACTTTAATAAATGAATATGTTTTGTCAGCTTTAGATGCTGTAATAAATTTACCTAGCAGAATCGCAATATCTGCTTTTATCGTAGAGTTATGAAATTGTCCGTTTGATGCCGAAATTCTTCTGAAAATTTTCAATTTCTAGCGTTTTGTTGTAGAAATTGAAGGCCTAAGTGAACATATATGCTTCCTGCAATCATTAGAATTTTACATTTACTTGTAATGCAATAAATATCATTTAAGTTTACTAAACGGTAGCCAAATAAAAGCGTTTCTACATTTCACAGGTATTTGTATAGTAAGGGCAACAGGTAGAGCTTCCTATTAAAATGATGATGATGTATGGGGTTTTATGGCGCAAGGGCCAAGTATGGCCAAAGAGCGCCAAGCTTCCTATTAAAAGCAGGCTTTAGCTCGAAACCAACTCCTATTTATTCAAATACATGGCAAACAAATTGTACCGGCATTGAGGTTTTCAACAGAAAAAGAAGGAAATTTCGAGCACTCCTTTTTTGTTCTGCTGAAACCTCACTGCCACTATGATTTTTTTATTAGCAATAAACCTTCTTTCATTAAGTGAATGAAAATAAGAGTTCAAAAACAATACTTTGCAACAGTCTTAAATGATATTGCTCTTTCACATGCATCTCGGACATTACGGTAATTGCGAGCTTCATGGAAACAGTAGTGATGGTCTTAGTACCGTGCTGACAAGCTTTCAAGACTGACGAGGCAAGGAGTTCTTGTGTTTTGCTTTTCTTGTGCCCCTAGTATCGCGTCGCGCAAGTTTGACGTCGTTCCAAGATCCGGTGGCCCGGACAGCGGCATAGCCCTTTCTCAGCGTGGCGTCCGAGTCTCGTACACGTTCAGGCACATACGAAGAGGGAGCTGCAAATGTGGTGAGCATCGCCTGTCCGATCTTACTGCCTCGCTTCCCTTGCTTACCTTAGCACTGATGCCACATCTTTGTGGCATGCATACTGTGCATTTTTTGTATTACCCACGCGAATAACCGCGCACAGCAACATTCAAAAGCCAGGCAGGTTCCTGAAACAATCGCGTTTTGTTTGTCCAGCGACTGTGATTTCACGGTATAGCCAGTGCGAAAAATATGGGCACGAATTAAAACAAATGCACAAACAAATGCATTCTGCAAAATGTGTACATGTACACTTCACGTATAGATAGTCTTTCTGCTCTAAATAAACTTGCATTTGGTAGTGGCATATGCTCGTGTCTGTGTTTTTGTTTTGTGTCTGTAATGTTCGCGACAACTTGGCCAACAAGTTTTGATAGATCATTTCATCGCAGTTTTACAGTGAATTGTGGTTCGGCTTCATGGCAGTGCACTTCGCGTTCCCGTGAAGCCACACGTGGAGGCACAATTTGCATATAATTCACGCGCACACTTCACACGTAAATTTCTTTGCTTCTGATGCCGATCACACGTGCAAGAAATTCGAAAATTCAGTTTATTGTTGACGTCTATGGGGTTAACCCCTATATCATTTGTTTTTGCAGGAAACGCCTTGCTGTGTGATTCTCATCGTTTTGGGTAAGTTGGCATCGTGCCCAGCAGCCAACTAAACAATAGTTGAGTTTTGCCACTTGATCGGTGTAGTTTTAGGGGTGTGCGAATATTCAAAATTTCTAATACAAATAGAATAGTCCTTGTTTTTCGATTCGAGAATTCACTATTAGAGAATGTAAGGGATAACAACACTTATTGGAGTCTCAAAGGATGGAGAGTGATGGAAAGGAGAACTGTAGCGAATGATTCCACTGCAGGGGAACTGCGGTTGCGACGCAGGGTCACTGGTTCCTGAGCAAATGTACGGGAAAGATTATTAAAATTAAATTATGGGATTTTACGTGCCAAAACCATGATCTGATTATGAGGCACGCCGTAGTGGAGGCCTGCGGAATAATTTCGGCCACCTGGGGTTCTTTAACGTGCAGCTAAATCTAGGTACATGGGTGTTCTCGCATTTCGCCTCCATCAAAATGTGGCTGCCGTGGCTGGGATTCGATCCCGCGACCTCATGCTTAGCAGCCCAACACCACAGCTACTAAGCAACCACGGCTGGTGGGACAGATTATTCGTTCAGTCATTCATGATGAATGCCTTTTGTGCAGCTGCATTTGTTAGCTCGACTTAGAGTAAAGCAATTTATTTTTATTATTTGGCCAGTCTTGGCATGTTTTCATCACTTTAAATCAATGTGTGGTGCTGTAGGTAGTATCAAACTTAACCCCTTGAACGAACTCGATACTCCACATTAATTGTATTGCATAATGCGACATGCTCTTCCCCCCTCTCTCTTTTCTTGTTACTGTCATTGCCACGGTGCACCAGATAACTGAAAGTTGTTGCTTCTTGTTCATAAGCTTCTTAGTTGACTGGACGCCAATTTGCAAACAGTATTACATGCATTTGAATATACCTGTAAATAAGCCATCTAAATAATTTTTATATTTTTTATATAAATTTTTTTTTTACTAAGAGGACTCCACACAAGCTTTATGTTTCACCGTGTTTAGAAATGTAATATTCTATTCAATGTTTGGAGGTCATCTTTCTCGAATATTTGTATTTGATTTTATTCAGAGATTTTACTTTTCGAACACCTGTAGTCTTTATGAAGGTGTCTTTAATTGACATAGCTAAGAGCATTACACTGTCTTCATTCCAGAGTTTAGGGTAGAAGACTTGATACTTCGCTTTTTTTACCTTTTGTAATTTTTGTTAATTTTATTAAGCAAGAGATTGGAGGCGCAAATGAAAAAAAAAAAAAAATCTGCTTCCAACAGACCTTAACCTTTCTGTTTAAAATGCGACACACTTCATTTGGAGATGATGAAATGAGAATGTTGCTGTATTTCACAGGTTCCTCAGAAGCAAAGTTACCTTTTACTAAGCAGTTTACAAAGTCCTTTAAAGTTTGACAAACCTTACATCTTTGTTGCTCAAACTGAATTGCAGAAACCAAGACAATGCGAGTGCTCTGAGGCTAGAAACGGAACACGTATACAAGGTGAATGATGTTCTTCTGTTCGCAGAGTCAATGCTTATCATTTCAGCCTCAGGACTAGCATTATTCAGACTGCAGCTGTAGTGTTTTGCGCACACAGGTGTATGAAAACATAGCAGAGCAGTTCAGCGACACCAGGTATAAACAGTGGCCCAAAGTTGCCGAGTTCCTGGATTCATTGGAACAAGGCTCACTTTTGCTCGACGCTGGCTGCGGCAATGGCAAGTACCTCACAGGTCACGACAAGCTGCTGAAGGTTAGTGCATCTCAAATTTTTGTGAACAAAGCCGCAAAGATTTCCAGCGCACGTAGTAAAATAAATTGGCCTGTCACTGCATGGCATACATTTGTGTGACTTTTTCTTGCCGTAAATCTTATTTCTGTCTAAAGCGAGATGACGAGGTGGTTAACCCCGCAACTGGCGATGATTAGCTAACTTGCCGTCACAACAAGCGTCCACTGGTGCCGACGACGAGTTAACTCGTGAATTTGCACACTTGCATGCAATTTTTGCACATGTGTACATGTTCAGTTTCTTGTAATTTTGACAAGAAAATAATGCACAATGACCTTCGCCATCTTTTTTTGCACTTCTATAAATTTTTTGGGAATTTGTCACGGCAGTTAACAGGTTAAAGGCCAACTGAGACAAAATTTATCTTTGGCCACAGTATTTGTTGGTGTCAAGTAGTATATGTACAATGGAGTTACCTCAGCAAAGCTGCGGGGCGTAACTTTGGCAAATCCCCTAAATTTTAACAATTAACAGCCTTTAGATGGCTACAAGGCTGTATAGCACAAAATAGTGACAACAAGACAACACAATTCAGGGGGCAAGCACTCGTCAATGTCTCATGTTGTCCTGATGTTAATGCTTCGCACTAAGCACTTACGACATTAATATAATTAACCAACCAGCCTTATCTGCCGCCCTTTAGCATACAAAGGGTGCAGCTGGTGGTAAGCAGATTATATTAGCATGATCATCGCACTGCCGTGCCCGGCTACATAGTCTCTTGATGGAGAAAGCACTGGTTCTCAGTGTTCTGGCTTTTGTGCCATTTCCGGCGAGTGGTAGCAGCAGGATATATTTAAATTTCACTGCTAGAAACGTTGATCGTGTTGCTGGCTTTTTGTGGTGCATCCACTTGTATTGCAAACAAAATTCTGCACAGGGGCTGTCTGGTATCCAACCTATAGAAAACTGAAAACTGGGGTGGTTCCTTTTTTTTTTTTTTCTTTAAGTCCAAAATGTTGTAGCAGTTAGCCTTCAAGAGGAAGCTCGTAGCCAACTTCCATTTCCTTATTAAAAATATATATAGAACGCTGAATTGCTTTTGCAAGGCCACCCAACAGGCTTGAAGAAAAGTTGTTGCATTTGAGAGTACTATTGAGTCTTGGAGCAAAATTTACTTGTGCCCTCGAATGCATTTTCTTTTTAATTCCTGAAAACTGCTTAGCTAAAAGAAAAATTGAAGCACTCTCTTTATGAATTCATAACCGCGCACCACACTACGGACATTGTAGTGCCGCAAACTGCAACTGAACTTTGAAAGTAACACTTTGTAATGGTGCAGTGTTACAGCAGAAACTTGCTAACATTGCTACGAGAATGTAAAGGTTCTGTTTTAGTAATGGTAAAAAGGGGCTTTCCTTCTTTTTTGACAAGTTTCCTTTTTTTTTTTTATTCAAGTCATGAAGATCAATTTAAACCTTCCAGATCTTTTCAGTGCGTCGCAAGTGTTCCCGTCTTTGTCTCTCATAGTTTACCATTATAACCCCGTTTTGAAAGGAGCTATCTTTTCTCCACCCACCTACACTTCATCCAGGTTAGAACACAAGTATAAAATAGAAGCTCCTGCCTCCCATACTAATACATGTAGCGATTCTTTCATCCCTAGGACAAGCTCCGACTGGAACCACCTTCCTGCCACCATTGCTCTTATCCCAAACTCTTGACAAATTCAAATCTGCTTTTTGCAGTGTTTTTATTGAACCATTTGCACATGCATTTTTTTTCTCTCCCACTCCTCTCTGTAGCGCAATCTGGCCTTGAGAGTAGTTGAAAAAAAAAAAACGAAAATAAATAAAAGGTATTCAATATGCAATTCACTTTTAGCACCATTCAATTTGTATTCATTCTTACAAATTATTACTTGCACGCCCCTGCCTATTTAATTATAAAATACATGTGAAATACAGAAACACACTCCTTTGGCAACTACTGCATAAATTTATTTGAAATTTGTCGAAGAGACAAAGCAAAATTGTACTGACTGTTGGCAGCAGAATTGTAATTTAAGGCCTAGAATGCTGCAATTTTTTTCCATTTATGCATTAAGTTTGCAGTGCCATAACTCCGTTCCAAAAACCAGATACATACTATCACAATTCTGTAAACTATATGCATTGGAGTGTCTAAAGGAATGAAATACGAGGTAAAAGTACTGTGGCTTACACAAGTTTTTGAAAAATACTTGCCCACAAATTAAAGTTGTATTTCAGAGCAGCGTAATGTTACGGCCGCTCAATCCAAAAGCACAAGACCTTGCTTTGCATCGAGCGGCCGTGGTAATGTACAGGTTTTGACCACTTTGATGTATTAACCATGATGCAGAGTGTAGTATTGTGTCCATTTCGTTGTGGCGTTTCAAGGCTGTAAACTCAATGGTTTGTTTTTAAATGTTGGCAATTTTTGTTAAAAAGGCCTTAATTTGAAGATTTGCTCTTAGCAATGAGCACATAACTTTTTCTTTCAAATGCAACAAGCCAGCAGAATCAGTTCCGTGGTCGCTATATAGAATGATTTCTTCATTCCCATGCATTTAGATTGCTTCCATGATTAACTTTTTTAATAGGGTTAGTTAAAAACTAACCAACTAAACCAACTGGGTTTTGAAGACTAGCCTTTAATGGTGCTTAGCTGAAGTCAAAACGATGCAAATAGACGTGCATATTTCCTTTTTTTTTTTTTTCCTACACAAAGCTTGGTTTCGACCGCAGCCAACGGCTCTGCGACATTTGTTGGCATCGTGGACTGGAAGTTCTTCAAGCCGACGTGCTGCAGATGCCATTTAGAAGGGGTGTCTTTGATGCCTGCATCAGCATAGCTGTTCTGCATCATCTATCTACCATTGTAAGTACCTACTCACAATATCCACTGCGTTGTTCAGTGGGGGCACGTTATGTTGAAGGGATGCTTGAGAAATGCAACGTCAGTGTAGAATGATAGATTATATTGCAAACACGCTCTTTGCACTTCATTAAAAGTTGGTCATTTGTGTAGAAATTGCAGGTTTCAAATTTTTCTCCCCAAACTGTGCCTCTCATTGTGATGCCACAGCTTTCAAGATGTGGATGTGCATTATGTCCCTTTTGTTCGAGAAATATCCACAATGGTTTCGAAGTCGAGTCGTTTTGTTATTTTGTTATGGCAGTGCCATTATTTTATAAAGTTGAACATTGTAGTCATGAAGTTGTGTCTGACATGAAAATACCTTTGTTATATGTCGAATATTCATTATAACTTATAAGCGTTTATTTGTTACTTTTTGACTGACTTTTCATACACGCATTGGTGCATGTTCATGCTTTTCGATGCTCTGCTTCTGCATGTTCTTTTTTTTAGGCGTACGTTCCACTGGTTGCACGTTAACATTTTACTTGTACCGACTACTTTTTGTACTTCACACGGCATACTTTCATACCTTTTGCCTTTTTTTCTTCTGAGCTTGACACATCCCTTTGCATGCTAAAATGCGATGCCTGTACCATGTTTGTATGTCCACTTCTGCATGAGCCTTGCAGGGCTTACGGTGGCGATAAATAAAAAAATCAATATTGGCTAAGAAATTTGTTTACTTTGTTATATGTGATCATTCAGTATAGCCGTCTTTTACATTGAAGTTAGGCTGTATTGATAAACAGTTCACTAGCTCCGAGCAGACGCTGCCGGTACCTGCGACGTGAGCAACTGGTGTGGGAACTTCAAGGTGGTGTCACCAACAGTCTTGCTTCAACACCCTTTTCTGGCCCACCAATTCTCAACTCATGGGACGACAAGTCTATTTGCGACTCCGGGAGCATAAAATGTCAACCTGGTTTATCTTGCTATTTATATTTCTTGTCCCTTAACAGACCTTGTGCTAACCCCCGAGTCAAACTCTGCAGTAGAATACCGACCAGTGTTCATTGACCCAACATGATATCCAGGCTGCCGCAATCGATTACTTCTCGACACGTAAAAATAACAGAATACACAAGTGATTGTTACTAGAATCCCTCCTTTTCTTGTTCCTCGATTCACAATACAGATTGCTAATGATGTTTGATAGATTGGTTTGCTATTGCTTGGTTTACCTATGCTGGAAACAGCGTGTTTCAGATGCCAGCGCTTTCTCTCCCTGTTGCATTTGATTTTGCATTGATATCACGCAATGCACTAGTTGAATTGCCTTCGATAAAGTTCAGCTTACGAACTGCAGCAACATCCATCACCAGATGCTTACGTGAATTTCCTCTTGCCTGTTCCATTGTTATTTCGCGCCAAAACTAAACAGGAGCGTCGAGAGGCAGCAGTGCGCGAAATCCTACGCGTGCTGCGGCCTGGCGGACGTGCGCTCGTCTACGTCTGGGCCTTGGAGCAGAACAACCCCGGTGGTGAAGAAGAAGGCGCGCTGTCAAAATATCTGGACCCCAACAAAGCTGCCGCCAACTGTGAAAGTTACGTCGAGTCTCCGGAAACATCAGCATTGCCCGTGCACTGCAACCGAACTCAGTTTCAGGCCCGGGACATGTTGGTGCCTTGGCATTCCAAGAATACGCAAGAGACCCACTACAGGTGAACATCTGTGCGACTTGCCTTCGGGAATGGGAGACTAACCTTATGATCAATCGGTCGTATGTTTTCACCGCGGTTATCTTTTTTTTCAATGGTTTCACTGTCCGAGACATGTATGGCAGTGAGGCAAGCTGCTTTTCTTAAGGTACTGCATCTATGCAAGCATATTGGAACCACAAGTACTAAACAGCGAGAAGGTGTAGCCTTTGAAAGATATTACAATTATAAGGCACATGGATGTTGCTTAATGAAGCCATATCCGTGGAGTGGTCAATTTTACACTTCTCAATTTTTGCTCTATTCATTACCTAGGAGTGGAGTCTGTTAGCAGCATACATTATATCCTGTAGCACTTTGGGACAGATGTGTTTGTGCAGATGAGGTATTGTAAACGCGTGTTGCTGTAACAGGTCGGGCCATAGAACCTAAAGCCCGAAATAAGAGTTTTTTTCCTCTTTTTTGTTACTATTGGACTTTTTTGTGCTAACACTCCCATTCCCTTTTGTTGTGCTGATCCACCACTTGTGCTATAGAAAGGTTGGCTTTCCCACAGAGCTGACAGCTTTAACGGGAAGGAAAAGCAATCTCGTTATATTCAAAGCGTGGTTTTGATTGTAACGCAAGGTACCGCCTCTGGCTGCTCTGGTAGTTCTGCAGATTGCCTCGCGCTATGTTCACGCAAATACAGTAATCAATCTAAAATGAGTATTGTGGACACTTCCCTGGGGATAGCTTGCACTTGAGCAACCTGGGTCGCTATGACGTGAAGATAGCTTTTGATCAATTCTATTCCTTTATCATTAGCCACTCATAGCAATAACATAGGTGGAATGCCGCTCACGAATGACGAAGCAGGAAAAAGGAAAAGATCCAAATAGAATCATTAAGTTATCTTGGCCCTGGATTCTTTCACAGCCATACTGCATGTCAGGCATGGTGACAATCTTTGATAGAGACTGGCATTTTCAGACTGCAGTTATTTACTAGTTTGCCCACTTGAGGTTTTTCAACATTCACTCAACGCACCGCACATGAGCGTTCTTGCATTTCAATCCCACTGCAATGCGGCTGTCATGGCTAGGAATCGGAACTTGAGACTTCAACTGAGCAGGAGAATGTAACGACTGTACCGCTGTAGCGGGTAGCACCGTAGTCGCACGTGCAAATTTGGTGACACTTTGAACGAGTGCCACGCTGCTACGCTGAGGGAAAGTGTCATTTGGAATTGACGGCAACATCGCTAGGTAAATCATCCAGCTTATTCTATCTTTATTATTTTATGCGACATTCGCAAAATAACAATATGATGGCTGCTCATGAGCTAAGACAAGACAGCACTGTGTCGAACAGTTGAGTGTGGCGAGGCGTCAAGGCTTAAAAAAAAAGAAATGAAAGGCAGCTTTTGATGAGAGGAAAAATACCGGTTTCCATTGCAAATGGCATGGTGAAGCTTATAAAGCTCATGAAAAAGTGGTTTCAGAATTGCTGCCCCAATCCTGCATTAAGTAATATTTGAGTTTTAAGACACTACTTTCGGAGCTGCACCCTTCGATGCAGCAAGGTCGGAGTTTATCAGTAGCAAGCTTCGCTAAACCTTTAACGTTGTGTCTGACATCCCAAATCTGCACACTGGGTCATGAGGGGCATTGCACTGGGGGGCTCTGGATTAATTTTGACCACCTGAGGTTCTTTTAACAATTTCCCAAATGCACAGTACACGAGCATGTTTTTTCTTTTCCCCGTTCTGCCTCCGTTGAAGTGTGGCCGCCTTTGTCGGCAGTGCAACGTCATAGCCACTGCGACAGGTGCTAAACCTTTTCATGCAACAGGCCTATGAACAGCACGAATGGCAAAATGCACTCAAAGTGACGATGTACTTTCCCACCAGACAGAGGTATAAATTGTGCCGTTTTAAGCTCCTTCAGTCATAAATTACGATTGTCTGTCGATAAATGTAACAAATTTACTTAACTTTATGCCAAGGTGCTGGATATTGCATTGAAAGCAAGTCAAGGAGGAGGTAGGACGGCTCTACGTGCATTCTATAGCGAATCATCATAATTAGAGTAATTAAATATCTACTTGTTTTACAGCCAGCCGTTATGTTTCTTTTAACGAAGAATTCAATCACCCACTCGAATTACATGCACAAGTTAATTATTGGTTGCAAGAATTACTAGAAAGGAAAAAAAAAAACTATTCACAATTGCTAACCCAAACACCCCACATCAAACGTGCCATCGAACACGGTAGTGCCTTTGCCAAGGGGGTCTGTAGTGATACATTTCACTAAGATGCAAAATGTGCGTGCTTTAGCTAAGCAGAATGTTCAATTTACTCTTAAGATTAATGTTCGTGGCCGCTTTCCTTGCCCCCACTGCACAGAAATGGCAAGTCACGTACACAAATGCATACGCCGCGACTAAAGAGCATAGTTTTGCTCGTGGTTGGTACAGTAAAGGAAGGATGCAAGTCGTGACATGTGTTTTCAGAAAAGACTTGCAAGCAAGAGCAACATCCACTCCTTGCTCACGTTTCACTCTGTTTAGTGACCATGTTGTTACCAATACAGCAAACTGCGCCCCCTTTATTATTATTTTTTTTCTCCACCCTTACTCATGCTCTGTTCTTTTGCCAGGTATTACCACTTGTTCCAGCATGGAGAACTTCGAGAGTTGCTTGAAAGCGTGGCTCCAGGCTGTGTTGAGACTGAATATCATGACCAGGGCAACTGGTGTGCAGTGATCGTCAAACAAGGCTTGGTTAGAGACAAAGTCGTCGTTGCCAGCTGATGCACGGAAACAATGAAGTGTGTCCATGAAAACATAGGTTTTCGAAATGTTGTTTGTTTGGTCGCTCAAACTTTGAACGCTGATGTCAACTTCTCTATTCTATCATGGGGGTACAAAGCCGCACTTGGAAGGTGTCCAGCTTAGCAACCTAAACATCTTATTGGTGAAGAAGTTGCGCTACGACACATTTAAACACCGAGATGGAAAAAGTGCCTGTCTGTCCTCTAGTTGCCGCTGTGCACCCGGCGGCCTGACGACACAAACAGCAACATGTGGGGCTCAAGAACCTTTTTTTTTTTTTTTTCGTTTTATTTCTGGCTACATTTTGACAAAACTGCTAGGTGTACCAACGGTAGGAAATTGTTTTCTTCTTGGCGCCGAGCACATGCTCGTCACAGGTCATTGAAAATGGTTTTGTTCGGCTGGCCAATAAAAAAAAAATGTCTTTGTGGCCTTGGAGAAAAAGAATGAAAAGGTTCTACTGTCGACGACATCAGCATCGGTTCACAGTTCACTTGGCAGCAATTTTCAGCGTTGGCATGAACATAATATGCGTAACACCTATGCCATGGGTTCACTTGTAAAAAAAAAAAAATGACAGGTAACAGCCAAACTCAAGTTGATAGAGGAGTAATGTAAGCATCTACCTACAACTGCCATTGATGTTAATTCCCAAAAATAAAACACTGATCTGCCTGAACAAGTCAAGCAAAAATGCAACTGTGGTGAGTAAGCAGTTTGTAACAAACATCCAATCTGGTACAAAACAATTTTTTTTGTCACCATGGTTGCACGTTTTCCATGTATGGTAATTAATGCTTTGCCTACTCAACAAGCACAAAATCAAAACTTAGTTCTCATAAGAAAATTCCTATAAGCTTTAAAACTCAAATGCAGCAACAAAAATAGCTGAAGTCTTTTCAGTAATAAGAGCACAGCTTGTTCAAAGCTTAGAGACCATAACATACTTAACATTTGTAAACAAAAACAGAGTGGTTAAAAAAAAAAGTACAAACTGTACACTTTTACAGCGATCGCAATCAATAGCTTTAAGACCACAATATAATTTCTGGAAAGCTTTCCCTTAAATAGTTACACAGATGAGCCTTAAGCATTCTGCCTGTGAAGCAAGGCCTTGTGGGCAGTCAGTCACACAGAAAAAGAAAGAAATAAAGAAAGAAAAAGTCGTTACACAGAGGTAGCCAAGCAGAACCCATTGTGCTAACAAGCAGAGGATGACAAGGTTTTCGTTTTCGTCAATGGAAACTGGCGGGAAAATGGCTACAGCGCTGAGTCTATCGCTATCTTCAAAGCACCTGAAGCCAACACGTCGGCATGAAATGCCAAGCTACGCGTTGATTATATATATTTTTTTTCTTCTCTTCCATGCGTTTGAGGCAGAGTGATGCATAGGCACCTGATCACTTTGCAATACAGTTCCTGCCACTGTCGACTGAATGTGGAGGTAAAATTTCGCCGAAAGCGTGATGTGATGGCTAGAAACGTATGTACAGCCAAAACTGCTGCTTGAGTTCAAAGCCCCACACTCGCAGCCATTTCGTGCATGCCTAGCGCACAGCCGCCTCCCAGCGAGTTAACGCAGTGCTTCACAGATTTCAGTGTTTTGCCAAAATCGTTCGCGGTTAAAAAATGAACACGGCATTGGCAGCAGACATGTTGGTTCCAGGGCACTCCGAGAATCAAAATGCATGGCTGGCTGAGAAGACCCAGAAGCTTCGAGAACAATACATCTTTGGTTTTCGATAGCTATGGAGTTGCTTCTGCAGTCTTTCAGCGAAAAGAAAGAAAAGTATTAACAAAGCTTTTTTTTTTCTTCTCTCTTTTGTGATGTACACACATTGCACACACAGACAACAAAAAGAGATGCGTCAGTTGCACTTCGCCAAAAACAGCGCAGCGCACACTTAACGACACGTACTACGTACAGCAATGACGACAAACCCGGGACACGCCCGAGAATGTGAAATGTGGGCACAGCAGCTCACGGATCTCTCTAGGGAGGCTTGAAATGAAAGAAACGCAACCTATTTACACACATTTCAGATGTGTGCTTCATAAATGCAGTGCGACCACTTAATATAAAATACTGGAATGCAATGATTCCCTGCACACGAGAAAACAAAACACCTGGAATGACTAAAGCGGTTGGTCCAGATGGTTTCTTGCCGACGCGTTGCATCACGAAATCACATTCTAAAAATATTCTTTAAAACAGCGCCTTACGCTGATAAAAAGTGGTAGGCATTCAAGCGTCAATCGCAGGAATGTGAAAGAAGTTGTGCTGGGGTGTATGTGCGTGTATATAATGATTTGGTCCACAGCAATCCGGATGTTGCTCAATGTGAGAATCGATTGTCAAGACGACAAATTTTTTTATCCTGGTTGTTTGGTACTCCGACGCATCTGTGTCTGCACTCTTAGTGTGCAAAAGATGGGCATCACCCTTTAACGAGTAAAGCAGGCAATGCCCGACTTCAAACCTAATCAAGTTAAAATGCTTGCGTAGTCCGAATGCACAGCTACACTGACAATACAGTCATTCACTCCACAAATACAATTCACAAGCTTGAATAACAGCAGGCATAATACGCAACAAAACAAGATAGCTGAGAATTTCAATCATTCTGAACTGGAGAGCCACACCTTACCTTCTCTTTTAAAGCATTCTTTTGATAAGACATTTCCAGCACAGACGACCAAATCATTCGCTTTCGGTCCAACGTTCAAGGAGCCAAATGTATGGTAACGTGTGCGTTAAACTTGCGCTAGCATTGTTTTCTGGTAAAGTAATGCATTTTGCAAAGCATTACTAAGGAGCACAAGACAGTACCATGGAAACAAACATTTCACAACACGCCTTGCACACATCCGTAATCTTTTTTCATGTTGATCCATTCAGTGATTTCTGACCCGAGCAAGTGTACACAAAACATAAACTTTGTGACTGTGAAAGCTTAAGCATGTCTATCTAGGCTGTCCACATATGCAATAAAGAGAAAGCCTCCCACAAAGAGATCCGCACCTAGGTGGCAGAGCTGTACACAAGTTGAGCATTGGTGGATGCACGCGCCCGCATGTCGGAGCGCGAGATTCTCGGCAACGAGAGAAAAAAAAAAAAAGGCAAAAGCAATGCATACAAACAAACAAATGCGTGCGGTGACGTCACGGTGGCAGTCACAACCGGCATACGACGCCGACTGGCACTTTTCGGGTGAAGGACGATGGGTGCCCGAAAAGAGTCGTTTACAACCCCAGGGTTTTTGCTGACTAGCTGGGCTCCTTGAGGGGAAAAAGAGAAATGAGGAACACCACCGGCCTGCTATGGGTCGAGGAATGTTTGGGGCTGCAGGCAAAGAGGGGCACCAAGGGAGATGATCACCGCATCAAGTTGCACAACCGCATCAGGTTGCATCACAAGTTGCACAACATCAAGTGGCATGAGCAACCCTTTGCAGCGTTTTCTCCGTGCAACCGACCATCGTAATTCCACGAGGTGATCTAGGGCGCCGTGAAACTTCCCCACGAATCCAGCATGAGAGAATCTGCAACTGACTACGGTGCCAGGGTTGAGACATTGTCATGACCCTCCCGCACCACCCCTACCCCACCTGACCAACTCTCCGAAGCCTTTTCTGTGCAGCTTTTCATAAGGACAGTGACGAACATGCCAGGGCACACCTTTCACACAACTCCATGCAGAAATTGTGTGCGCTCCGTCTCCAAGCTGTCTGACATTCCGTGGCAACACTTGTGCGCAGCTTTCGGTGAAGGAGGTGATGGTATTCTGAAGCAGTCTGGCGGTGCGACGTGGCACCGCTGGCTTGCATTGCAGAAGCAGCAAAGATAACTCAGGATTGCACTATGCTGGTTGCAACATCACTCCGCAGCTTGCTCGCATCGTCTCACCCGTGTTGAGTGGCTCAAACAGTCGTCCACAACTCTTCTGTTGATTCCACGCGGAGTGCCAGCAAAAACACTTGCCCCTTGTGCAAGCCATTCTGGCTGGAATCGGCCATGGTGGGTCGTGTAACTCGATACACAGACGTGCACCGCACGTAGGCAAACTGCATACTTGAGTACAAACTTCCTTTGTTGCGGCATCACTGTTTGTGCCGAGCTTTGGCGAATTCAACAGGCTCAGTGAAGTCAATTAAACATTGGCAGAGGACTTTGTACTGACTGTCTCTTGAGGCAAGTCTTTGAAATTCATTTGGCATCTTTGCAAGAATGTTTGCAGGGTGGGGAGGTCACGGCATTGCCCCACTGTCTTTGTCTACTCATGCTACCTTTGATCTCTCCTTTCATCTTGCGTCTCAAGTCACACCCATGACTTGCTAACTTACACAGAACTTTGGCAGATACGTGGCACCTTGAATCTGACCATGCAAACATTCCGTAATGAGAACCAGCAGTCACCATCAAATATTCGAAGAAGAAACTTCCTCAAGCCCTGTCAATTGGTTAATTTAAAGAAAGATCACTGCTTGGGATGGTACACTACATCCAGATGCCTTCTAAACTCGATACACCTTGCTGTGTATTCAAAAACACTGCGGACAGGCTGAAAGCAGCAGTTCAGGGCTCGTTGCAATGCATCTTCAAACATATTCTTCAACAAAAGCATTTTGCAGTAACTTCTGAACGACACCAAGCTGCTCTTGCCGCCGAATCCCCAGCAGATGCACTCGTGTTCCAGCGTGGGAAAGCAGATGAGAAAGCAACCGGCACATGATCAGACGGGTACAGGGGACAAAAAAAAGTAGGAAGATGGAGGAGCTCTACTAAGGTTCTCTGTAACACGTTGGATGATGAAAAAGAAAAAGGGAATCTCTGGTCGGGTGAGTTCAACACACTTGTGCGGATGTGCAGTCAAATGATGGCGAAGGTACAAGAATGAGGGAAAGAAGGTGGGTTTTCAACGTCTTCTCATTGCCGGAGTCACAAGTCTCTGTTTCTCCCCCTCTCAGAACTTTGTGGCGCACGTCAGGTCGCCGTCGTGGTGCTGAAACAGCAACAAGGTTTTTCACGTCGGGTACGCTCGCCGAGACTGCAACGCCTGGTGGTACTGCCCAGCCCGGAGGAGTAGGACCAGGGCGAGATGCCCACCAAAATATGGCCGGGATGAGGGGGGGGGGAATGGGATGTGGGAGAGAGAGAAAAAAAGGAAAACGCAAAAAAGAAAAATCATGCGGGGAGTCGAGACACTCACGCAAAGGAAACAAAAGAGAACGACAGGGCTCGCTCCGGCGTGACGCCCCGGCGTGTGTTGCCACCCCTGGACGCCAACAACGGTTCCCCCGAGTCCGAGGCCACGGGCCGCATGCTGGCCTGGTCAAACATTTGAGGAACGCGGGAGGAGAGGGCGGGTGACAGGCTCTAGTGGACTGACCGTCACAGAGGCTGCTTCATCTTGTACATGCCAACTCCACCGAGTGCAACTTTGCCGTCATAATAACTGAATTTGTAATTTTAAACACATGTGCAGTTACTACAGGAGCAGACGAGGTAACAGAAGATCTGCCATTTCCATTTGCTTTTGATACTCACTGGAAGCCCAAATTTACATTTTACAATTTACATGGAAGAAGGACATGAACACTAAATTTTGCATATTCAGAGCCAAAGCCAGAACTGTACATATGCCAACGCCATCAGACACATTAGAAACATGGCTGCTGCGTGTCAGAACCTGTTGGAATCAGTTGAACACTTTGCGGATGCAGTTGGTGGTACGACTATTAATATGATGGATCAAATGTTTCTTGCACACCCATGTTTTGTGCTTTACTAAGCTACACAGTCAACTGCTAATAACTTTGGCCACAGTAAGTTAAGTGTAATGCACGATTCCTCAGCTATTACATTATGGTTTATGTTTTCCAATAAAGTCTGTCTGTCCAACAAGATAACATGAACCACACAATTTATAAGGATTGCGCAAGTTCTTTTCCTTGTTTAGCTACTAGAATATGCCTGCAAAGGCATAAGGGCAGCATCAACTTATTTTCACTTACTAGATTCCTCCAGTTACACTGAGCGATATTGAGGCTGAGCTATTTCTTGCATCAAACATGTTTTAAGATTTTCCCATCCCGTTCTTGGCAAGTTATGCAAGTTGATCGAATAAGCAAAAGTGGCATAACAGGGTAGTTTGGGGACAGTGAAACCTGCTGCTGCTGCAAAGACAGTTTTGCAGGTGAGAAATGTGCTACACAGCACACTGATTTCCTAATGCAGCAAGAAATGGTGATGTTGCATTCGGGGGACTTAAGGCTGTAGAATTAAAGCAGCCCTAATGACAACAGTTCAAACGGCTCAAACATCATGCAGTTACCATGAAGTGTCGTACTGCAACCCAGTGTGTCATGTTCCAACTAGCAATGCCAGCTCCTGACTGAGTATGATGAAAAAACTGTCACTGGCTTTCAACTTCCGTCATTCGTTTCTGACTGCACACATTTGTCCCTGCTTAGTTTTATAGGCTCCTTCCTTAACTATCAGAGTGTATAAGTACACGGCAAGCTTCAAAAATGGGAAATGAAAGATGAAAGACACTCCCAACAAATGGCTACCAAGGCCTGCCAGATAGAAGCGTTATAATGGCATACGCACATCACAAGTTTTTCATCGCTCTAGAAAAGTTTAGTTACGGCCACAATGGCACTTTAATTCATACCTGAAACTAACGGGCCAAGGTGGGAATATAAAATGCTGCTATGCTTTTAAAATGCAATTCAGCTACAGCGTGAACGGAAAATTTTGTCCAGTGTTTCACTTTTACAAATAAAGTGAGGTGCAGTACTTGAAGAAGATGCGTACACATGTTAAATTGCTTGATATACATTTCATCTCATCACTTACATACTCTTTCACAAGCTTAAATTCCAAAGCAACCAATCGACCCAACAAAATTCTTGCTATTTCACAGAGCTAACCTGACTTCCCCATTTTACGCACTAGTTCATCATTAAAGCAACCTACTGCAGTAACCAATGGCAACCATGACACACTAAGGTGCAGTTGTGACACCATGCAGGTTACAACACTCCAAGGCATTTCAAATATGCAAGTCATAGGGGGCAATGAGTAACCCCAATCCATCATTATGGGGACCGATCCAGCAGCAGAACCCAAGGCTGCAACTAAGTCAAGCATGCGTCTCCAAAAAAGAACGAGACGTGCAGGAAGGACTACATCACAAGGCACACGATGCACTTTCTCGCATACCAAAAATGGTTGCGAGCAGTTGTGGATCACTGCTGAAAAGTTTCTGTACGCATCTCACAATTCATGGTCTCCGTATTGTTAAGTTAGAATGATACGGGCACCGTGTCAATTCCACAGTTCCGTATGACTAATACACAAAACATGCGGAATTGCAAGAATGCGTAGAAATTTTTTTCAGTAGCGATGGCAGTACCAGAACAGCGCGACATTGATTCCTAGCCAAAGCTAACTTACAGGTGGAGCCAGGACAGTACGAAGTGCAAGAACAACGGCTGAGTCGAGCTGGCGCATTGCCCATTGCTAGATATGACTGGCACCATCTAGTAATGTGCCCGGACATTCTGCATCTGCCCGTATCTTCCCTTCAATCCTTGTGTTAGTGACAGCCTAGTGATAGCTAATAAGAATACCACTCCTGTTTAGGGGATGCTGCCAGATGCTCCGTCACGCTCAGGTGCACCTTGTTGTCGACTCACTACCTATGTGGTTTGCATGCTCTGCCCAAATCAAGAGCAGGGCACCCAGCCAAATTAGCTGCGTGCAATGCCTGTGTTTCTTTTGACAAAGATTGTACTCGGGAATTCCAAGCTGGCGCTCGTAAGTTGGCAAATGTTCCTGTGCTCCACATTGTTCTGGCCACACCTGTACGTGCGAATTGCATTGTTAACAGCAACACACAATGTTCCAATCAAGAAGTCACAGTGAATAAGAAAAACTTGTCATGGGATTTGGGCTTTCACAAACAGCCAGGAGGTGTTAGGTTCCATTAGTGAAGAGAGAGGCCTTTGCCACACAGTTATGGGTTAGCACATGCATTTTCTGGGCAAGGAATTAAATGCGACTATGTCTTCTGCATTATAAAAGGGCTGCCTGCCACATCTGCCAGGTACAGGCGCCGACAAAAGTGGTATACTCCATGCAGTCCACACAGCGGGAGCCGGAGCAACGGCAAACTGCATCGCAACGCCATCTACAGGCAGCATCTGGGATCATGTCTGCCGATAATAAAGGGCACCCATTGGCTGTCTCGATCCCAGATGCCGCCTGTAGATGGCGTCGCGATGCAGTGTGCCGCTGCTCCGGCTCCCGCTGCATGGAGTATACCACTTTTGTCAGCGCCTGTACATCTAGAAGACTGCCAGCTGCCTTCAAAGCAATCTGTTTAGCTGAAAAGGCCTAACATGCATGAATATGCATATTAGGCCTTTTAATATGCATATGCATATATGCTTTGAATATGCATATGCATGAATATGCATAATATGAATAGGCCTAATATTAAAGGCTAATATGTGACCACAGCTACTAGTGACACAATTTGGGTTCTAACAGTTGCCAAACAATTTTTCGTGGGCATCACTGATAGCAAAAAACCGTTCGCGTACTGCTGGCAGCGTACTGGCATAGATGTACGAAAGGCAGTTCAACAGTTCGCTATTCCCTTGAACAATGAATGGCGTCGTCATTAGGTGGGCAAATGCACAGCACGGCAAAGCACGCTAGCGTATGAGGAACAGGGTCTATATCAAGGACAGTCTAACTGCAGAGCACTTTCATGTGCTGCACATAACGCTACACTCTGGGGAGTCAGGGGAGTTTAAAGCAAATGTATAACCAAAGATAAGCTAGATGTAAGCACCGAGCTAAAGAATCTGCCGAAACGAATAAGCTGAACCTATGACACTATGAGGGAAGTTTAATCCTGGTGTTACTTACCGTTGGGGGCGGTGTGTACCTGGCTTGCAGAAATGCTTGCTCTTCACGGCTTGCGGTACGTCCATTCCTACGGGGTGTGCCACGAGAGGCAACGGGGAGGGAACAGACAGAGGAAGAAAAAAAAAGAAAGGCCTTCGAAAGGCCGCCAACGCACCAACGGATAGCCACAAGAGTGCGCAGACCTGACAGCTGCGCCACGTAAACAAAATTTGTGCGACAAAGCTTCACAAGATAGCCCTCTGGGACAGAACAAAAAAGGAGCATGCTTTTCTGCGGCTGACTTTGAGAAATAAGCCTCAAGGGTGCTGTGCTGCCTTTTCATTTTATGCTTACAGGATGACTAAAATTGCATTCGACTCCCACCTCAATGGCACGCAATTGCAGGGTTCCATTTAATTTAATCTGCGAGAACTTAATGGAGTATTACAGCACAAGAATGATGAGTGACACTTCACGCAAGTCATGGGCAAAATTAACTGCCACTGTTCTTTACACATTCGCGACAGACAGAGCCTTAGAATGGGTGTCGCATACTGGGCTGGACGAATACACTGGCTGCATGGTAGTGATGTGGTACAAAGAACTTAGTAGTAGGGTAATGTCGCTTTCACGTAAGCACCAGTTCTGCCTTAGTCTCTGCTCTTACCATAAATGATATCTGCGCTCGCTTGCTTACCACAACGATATCTGTACTCACTTTCTTATCATAATGACTTTGCCGCTTACTTGCCTTTGAGGCTTGTCCAAACTAACTGACATGCAATCAAACATGTCCCAAGTTCGTGAGTGCCTGATACCACACAACAGTGCATACGTTTGCCAGGACCAGACCAGTCCGAGTTATCCCCTCTTTTTGGGATCAATGAGGCTCAAATTAACAAGCTCTTACTGTATGGCATCAAAGGTCTGGAGAGCTGCCCAAGTAAACCAAACATCTGTGCCCCAGTTCAACTTATTTTTTTTAGGAGCATACTGAAAATAAGTCTTCAGCTGCATAAGTTGAACACAGCCACTGCATCTTTAGCTGGAGTAGTGTAAGCACAATATTTTCTACACAACAGTTACTTGTACTTGCAAACAACAAGGCCACATTTAGTACTCTCATCACTGCTCAGTTTACGAAGATGTCATTGGCATTGTGTAAGCTCAAGCAGGCAACCCAATTCACAAAATAAAAGCAATGTCTAACCCTTGTTATACAGCATTCAAGCAGAACAGATGCATAAGCTCCTGTATTTTTGCGATTATAGGCATCACAGATGACACAGCACAACCCAGCATAAAGATTACAGGTGTTAAACAGTGATTAACTTTGCATTACCAATACTGGTGCAATGAGCGTTAGTGTTTGAAATCAGCCAACCAAACCAAGCTCTGCTACTAAACAAACACAAGAAACTAAAATGAAATCGGAACACAACACTGAAACAAAACATTGACATCATATCTGGAATCACTTGTGGTCACAGGCGTGCGAGGAATGCTCTGTCTGCAGGAATTCGCCAATTATTTTGTTCCCTTTTTTCCTATGTAGTACTGACAGATCCAACACCCTTCTCCATTCCCCACGAGCTATAATTCTAAACACACAAGGTACTTCCATTCCTGTATTAAATTCACTATGCCGACTCAATTCTAAGCTTCTAGGTACGTTACAGAAAGCTTTTCACCTGACACATTCAAGCTTTTGAAGCGTTCGTGAAGAGTAACCACTCCACAAGCTCTAATACCTAACTCTTTATGTTGTTCATGGCATACATATCGCCCACATCATTTGCACAATGCATCTCCATGACATTTTTCAGATATCTAATCATACTTTACATATGTTACACAAGTTGCTTCAGATAAGCAGTCTGCTGTCTTTGCATCAGCCCTGCAATGATAGCTATATGATAATTACAGTAAAGTCCTAAATCTACAAAACGCAAGTGCACCTGCATGCACCCAATTAGCTTTCTCCAATAACAGATCGTTGAAATTTAGCATTTTTTCCTCCCTCATTCACACACGTTAGGATGCTCACTATAAAGTGAACTCAATAATGAGAAAGCGTTAGTGCAGACGCAGTTCTCACTTTAATCTCTCTTCACTCACACAGAACGGAACTGGCATAAAAAAATTCAAAAGCAGAGAGCAACCCCTCATGACATCAGTAGATGGATAACATTCATCCACTGTGAGTTCACATTCATTATCTTCATGCTGCTTTTGCCAACATGTTTAAAGAAGCCTGTATTCTATGGGCTAACTGTACAAGACAGTAAGCGCACAGTCTAAACCAACAGACATCTTTCCTGATTCTTTGACAAGTAAAAGAAGACCGCGTTGAAAAATTCACTCCCAAAAGCATTGCAACAGTAACTAGGACAAAGTTAGGCTTAACTGCACAGGGAAAAGCAAATCAGTGGTATACTTACTCACTACAGCCCAAAAATATGTTCAAATTTCTCAAAAGCATGTGCTTCAGTTGAGTAAGTACACCGTGAGACAGACAAACATTAAAAATTCAAATTAAATTCTCAATTCTTGCATGCAAAACCCCCACCTGGTTATGAGGCATGCCGTAGTGAGGGCTCTGAATTAATTTTCGGCCATCTGGGAATCTTTACCGTGCACCCACTGCACTACACAGAGGTGTTTTTTGCATTTTGCCCCAACTGAAATGTGGCTGCTGCAGCTGGGATTTGATCCTGCGACCTCGTGCTTGATATTCACGTTGGTTCTACTTCTCACCCACATTTCTTCTTTTTCTTTTTTTAATTATACATGTAATACTACGAACAAATTTCCATTAACCCAATTCCTTACACTATCACAGACAAATACGAATCTGTGGCACCTGCACTCATGAGTGATTCCAGATATGCTCAGTCGCAAAAGTTGTTGGAACACTGTACCCTTAGAAAGAAGCTTTCGCACAGCTCAGTAAACCACAAGAGGAACAATTCAGTATTTGTGCAGGAATGCAGGCTGCACTTCCTTGTTCCAGGATTCATATACGTTTGCTGCAGGAAAGTTTCATTCCTTCATGGTCTCCATGTTCCGCAACCTTCCGTAGCAGACACTACAGATTTGGGGGGAGGGGGGGGAGGGGACTAGACTCCCGGCAAAGGCAGTACACGTGTTAGTGCCGTAGCTAGCGTGAGCGAGTCAGACCACTTCCCGTCAGCGTTATTTTGACCGGGGTGCGCCCGAGACAGATACAGTCAGGCAGGCAGGCAAGCAGGGTGTGGGGGATCACCAAGCGTGACGAAAGGTTTTCAAGAACAGGACACACACAAAAACACAAGAGCGTGGTGAGAGCAGCGAGTGCTTGGGAATGGCGGTGGAGGGAGTGAGAAAGAGATAGAGGGCACGGGAAGGTGGGTCGCGTACGTGTCGCGGCTGCGTCGAGGCGCACCCACCGCGGAGGGGGGCAGGAAAGGGTCCTCCTCGTCCACGGTATCTCGCGGCCGCCTGCGCATCAGCCGGCCCCGCACTGGGGCACCCACACAAACACACAGACACAGGCGCGCACGCGTCGCTTCCAACCCTCGAAAACCCCAGCCAAGAAATTATTGGTGACAAATTTAGCCCTTTCTGGTCCAAATGTTCTTTTCGAAGTTAGAAACTAACATTTCGTGCTACTGACTGACGTGAGAATGAGAAAAACAGGAATAGAATTCCTGAAGCAGTTTTTCACTATGTGCGGCAACTGTCTGCCACAAATTCAGTATGCTGCGGGGAGCTTGTGGAGCTATTCTAAATTTGAATCATAAGTGCATAATGAATGGGTACGAATCATCCAAACATTGTTTCCTTGCCACGACTAAGGTATGTTACATGCTTTAGGTGGCTGGCTTCAAAGATGTAGTTCGAACACCTAATCTCGGTATAAGGTAATTTTTGGACTTTTTCTAAATTTCAGAGAGCACCAATGATCTGCAGCACTAGGTCTTCGTAAATTAAGCGATTAGAGTTGCCAGCACTCACGCTTCCTCAGGTTGGTTTCATCTCTCGTTCCTTTCTCACGTTGGGCATTCCTCACAAAGCATTACGGCTCCTACAGGGATCACAGGACCAGAAAGGATTAAGACTTCAGGCCAAGTTTCGGGTTCCCTGCGGCTTCACAAGCTCCCGCTTATAAATAATACAGAGGAGTGAACTAAGCATAAGCCATGCTGAAGGTAAGGCACTATCTTTTGCTTTAATGTGGGCTCATTTTACAAGATGACGACCAACTGATACATTTCTAGAAACAAAACTTCACAAATTAAACAGTGAAGTACACTGCGTTGCCTGTATTTAAATGGTAACTGCCTTCAACAGCTTTGTGAAAGAGGCAGAAATAACAATGCTTTGCTAGACAACGACAGCAAGGTTTCAGGAGGCAAGAAAATGTGCCATGGTGGGATAACAGCAAGAAAATTAAGTATTGAAGTTTTACACAATGAGAAAAGCAGGCAAGGGAGAAACACCGAAAGTGGCATTTAAAGAAATGCTAATGGGGTAGCAGTAAAGGATGAAATTAGAACCTTTCAAACAAATTAGAGGGGAAAAGAAAACACAATCGAGAAGAGGCTGAATATCGTAAGTCACAAAAACAAGCTCATCATGGTTCCGCGAGATACCTTTGCTTGTTGCTTAGTAAACCAAGCTCCGAACAAAGGGAACTTCAGACAGATCCTTTTCAAAACATCAAAGTATCGACTTGTTTTTTGTGGCTATTATCAAACACTGCATGAACACACATCCTCGACATATGACCTTAACATAAATTCCTAAATAACCAAGTGAACCTCGCACTGCATACATTTTTTTTTTGCACTTCCCTCCTTTTTAGTTATCTATGAGTTTCTGTTCTTTCTATACATCTTCTGCAGACCTGCCCACCTTCATTGATCTTTTCGCGCACCTCTCACATGCCATGCACTGTTAGATGCAGGCAGAATATAAACGGTGCGGAAAACTGATTACGGATGCACCGACTCGCATTTTCTAAACCATCTCGCACGATCATTCCAGTGCTTGACATTGTGCTTGAAACGACATACATTGGTGAAGCCTTAGACTTGTCACTGCTGTCGTTCGCACAATCAAACGCGGCTATGCAGCGCTCACCTCTGTCGAATGTGAATCCAGGTGTGAGAGGCCACCCAGATAAGCACCGTGAACAGCAGTCCGCCCCCGAAGGCAGAAGCCAGCATGAAGGCTGTGCCCTCCCTGCAGACAAGAAAAAAGCACTCGCGCTTCATTTGAGAAAAGGCAGTACTTTTATAAGGACACCGGGCAGCAGAGCTGCCTATCATGACGCCCATGACGAAGGGCCAACTTTTGTGGACAGCCCTCTCTATGAAACAGGCATGCATGCATGCCTTGTGTTTTTATCATCTTTGATAGCAACACACAAATTGGCAGCGATCACCTGGTTTGGAAAAACCTGGTTTTCAATGTTTACAAGGAAAACTCGGGGCTTGCCACTCGTCTACGCTATCTCTATAACTTTTCACGCCCCGCCGCCTTTAGTCGCACTAATTATATAGGCACTAAACAGGAGGAAGGAAAACAACAGAAGAGGCGAGCTCACAACACTCACAGAAGGCCGGTGCAGGTGGCGTCCATGGCGCGCCGGTATTCGCGGTTGAGTGGGCGGCAGTCAAGCAGAAGGCCGAGCATCCCAAGCGCGTTCTGGCTGCCGTTAAGTTCCTGGCCCAGCTGACCCAGCAGTGAGTGCACCTGGTGGCAACAAGCGACGACGTGTCCATACAAGAAGGGAATCTTTAAATCCTCCCAAGATTTTTCCAGGTTCTCCCCTGACCGTAGTTACGAAAATTCCACTGCAGTTTCTCGACAAAGGAGGTTCAGGCACAAAGGAAAGGAAATGGTGGTTTATAGCTTGCCTGGCTACTATGTCAGCTCGTAATTTTCGACAATTACTACCAGTTCGCTGTAAATCAGGTTGGATGTACCATCTGATTTGGCAGAATCACGTGTTTTACATGATGTTCTTGTGCTGAGCGTGTGTGGCTAGCAGGTTCAGCATTGTGTATCTTCACGCATATAACCCACTGAAATAAATAGAACGCAAGTTTTCCTTAGGGCGTCGCTACATGGCAATGCGCTGTGCATCGTTGTGAAGTCGCACCTAGAGGCAACTTTTGCTCTGCCATGAATGGGAGACAAACAGTGAGAGCGGTGATGACTCAATTACATACAAGCAATTTTCTTTGTTTCAAAGGTTTTGCATTGTGTCAACAACTGTGCCAGGCCAGCTTCATTGAAATTTGAAACGCAGATGTGTACAGTTTATTTGCACTATTTAAATATACGAAAATTCCTTTTTCTCTCTTTTGAACTGGTTTTGTGGGTTATAGGTAGGGGCGAGTTATATGTACAAATATATGGTGACAGCATCGCACAGCCTCTGTTAATAAAATGCCTGGCAAGTAGCAGTACCGACACAGGGTCATCGACCTGCACCTCATTCTGCTTCTCGTTCCTACTTGTATGATGCTGTCAAGGGCTCCTTACACTAGAGGGGCAGTTACAAGCGCAGTACATCCCCTATCCTTCCTTAAACTCCATTCTTTCGAACAGGAACCACTCTACTATTGAACCTCAGACAGAGCTTCACTGCGAGAAATGACCTCCCCTTCCAAAAAATGCACTCGTTCCGCAGCGCATTTCTTATCAGCATAAACTGAATTAAGCCCATCAATAGATTCGGTAGTCATTGTAACTGACTGTTTATCCTTGTGTACTTTACTCACAGCACCTAATGAGTTTCAGGTATTCTGCGAGTATAGGCAACCAATAAGAGTAAAACTGATCAGAACACCTGTTACACATAATTACATAGGAGTGTGACGTGCAAGTACACTCTCTAGCCAGTTTCTAAGCATGGTGCAGTTCCAAATGCACGTTTTGAAACTTGAAGTCAAGTCACCATTACAAATGCAGGCGAATCTAGAAACACAAGGACACATTTCAACCATTTCCTGCTCAATTCTGTGTGAATTTATGCCGATATAGTGCAAGACATCCACACATCTGTCTGTAGTGCTCAAGCACTCTTCCGCAAGCCAACGAAAGAGTAATAACGCAACAGCCCCTAGGTTCAAGGTGCCAGGCTGCATATTGCGGTGCCCGCGCATTCTCGTGGCTTCTGCTGTTCGCATGCATTGTCACCCAAACAAGCAAGCAATGCGAAGACCTCAGTTTCCTTACATTGCAGTGCACTGGTTCAGCGCTCTTAGACAGAAGTGTGGATGACTGTACATGTATGCATACGTGTAGGTGCACCCACCTCCTTGCGGGGAAAGTAGCGGTCTGCCACTTGTGTCATTGGTGCCAGGAGAGTCTGCACGCCATCGACAGCTGCTCGCGCCTCTCTGAGTGGCTGTACGAGAACAAGCACGTGAGTCAAACTAAAGAGCATGTGGAAACGGAGGGGGCAAAGGTTCAGTTCATGCACAAATGATAAAGTTGTACTGACACAACATGAGCGAGTGAAAGGGTTAATTTGTGTGAGAATGATGAATAGACACTTTATTACTATAGTAAGCCTGAGACGATATGAAAGAAAATTCGGAAAGTAACTCCTTAGATGCGGCAATGGCTCATCTCTTAGTAAAAAAAAAAAAAAGGGGGGGGGGGGCAGTTTTGCCCAAAGGGTGAAGCAGTGACAGCAATAGCAAGGTTTAATGTTGCGCTCATCCTCTTTGGCCAGTATGCTAGTTATATGCTGTTGGGGCCAAAATTCTGGCATGCTTATAAGTCTTGACACGCCATGTAGGGCCTCTAATGGCATCGCACAGGGGCCACTGCACGGCCTGTAAAAGCGGCGCCAGTGAAATTACACCACTTTTAGACTGTTTCGCACTGATATTGTTTCGCACTTTTTAAATGTCTGAGAAGATTTAGGATAAAAGGTGTATGTTGCGAATGAAATACTTCACAAGTGTTGTTTGCGCCTTGCAATTGTACAAAATTTTGCGAATAATTAAATCAAGAACATAAGACCTGATTTCAGCAACGTTATAGTACAACATCTATCTCACATACACAGCATAGATAAACATGTAATGTATAAACGCACATAAGGGCCGTGTGCGTGTATGGGCTGCACTCTGTTTTCCAGGAGAAAATATTTGTAAAAAGAAGATACACGTAAGGGCCGTGCTCACACTTTTCACCGCCCACCTGCGACCAGCCTTCAAAATGCGTGCACCCGCACAAGCCGTGCCGTCGACTGTTTTGCCAACAACCGCCCAGGTGCTATGTTGGCCAAACAGTCACCCACGGTCTTGGACGGCTTCCACAGTCACTTGACGGTTTACGGAACAGCCGTGCCATGGCCACAGTCATGGCCGTTATTCTGGGTGGCCTCGCAGGCATGCTGCAACTACTGGACATCAGCATAGACCGACCGTTTAAGGCTGAATTCCGAAGGCATTATTCAGATTGCATGGCAAGCGGCAGCCACGAGCGGACCCCGACCAGGCGGCTAAAAAGGGGCACAGCTCGCGATTGTGCTTCACTGGATCCTGTCTGCGTGGAATTTTGTGTCCGCAGACATTGTATCTCGAACTTAACTGAAATTTTAAACAGTTTGGACGGTGCCGAATGCAACTTCTTCTGGGTTGAGCTTACACCGAAGCATAGCACCAGCTTGAAGTCAGAGGAACTGACGAGTGACTAACGGAGAGTAGATGGTAGAAGCTAGCAATAAACATCTTTCACTTGCTAATTGGCACATTGTTTCCACTTGAAAAAGAACAAAAGAAACATCTTTTTTTACAGATCACGTATGAGCCGCACCCTGGAAATTGACCCTTGAACCTGGAAAAAGATAGTGTGGACCTTATGCGCGTTTCATACGGTAGCATACATATACGTAAGTATTGCTATCCTAGTGCATAAATATTGCTGTAAATTGGTACTGCAATGACAAGGACAGACTGGTTTATTTTCCTGCACAAAGAAATATGTATGAGATGCAACACTATCTTTATAGATACTACTATACACTTTGCAGCCTACACGTCCACTTCCGTAACAAAACTTATCCACCCTAGGGCCAACAAGATGGCCTGGCAGTCTCTCGCCTTACAATTCCTGCCACAAAACCCTTACCTCTACAAATGGACTGGAGGAGTCATCCCTGCAGTGAAGGTAGTAGTTGAGCACAGCTGGAACGAGAGAGAAAAAGAAAGCACGAGAAAAAATATTTAATTGATGCCTCACAGCACAGCTACAATCAACATGACAGCAGAAAGGCGAGCAGCCGACCTGCAATCAAAGCCATTTCAAAGCAAGACATTGCTTGGCGTGCAAGTACGCAATTTTAAAGAACTGGCCAGCAGATCTCGTTGCACGTGAAATGTGTGGCTTGTAGATCGCAGATGTTCGTACACCTCGCACAAAGCAATGCTGTTAGGCTTATTTCAACTATCATGGTGTGGTTATCTACGCTTAGCAATCTACGCTTACAGCAGGAGGTTCCAAAATTTAGTAGAAACTGACTGGGGGAGTTCCTCCAAATGCAATAGTCGGGTAGCTATAAAAGATAGGAAGCAGTAATCAAATCATGGATATGTAACCAAGCGTATAAACTGCAACTTCATACTGACGTCAGCATCACCGATATTGAACCATGCTCTTTTCCACACAAAACAGCAGGCCCCTTTATTCATGTAGAAGATATTGCTGAGATAGCAGAAAGCAGTACTCTCCTGAAAAATGCGCCTGTTCACACCTGTCGCACCCTTTTTTTTTTTTGCCTCTTCATCATCTCTCACCAAAATCACCTGCAGAAAAGCGCTTGGCTTCGCCAACCTCTGAACATCTTGTTAAGCTCCTCTCGAGCCCGCCTCTCTTTCTGAATGAAAGCAGAGGACAAGCATGGACAAATCCACTAAGAAATTGTTTACTTGTAAATTTACCGTGAAGGTTCCCATTAAATACCTTGGTCAAGGCTATTTGAAAAGGTGTGCTAGACATTCGGTTGTACGAACACCTCTGCAGCAACAGGAAACTGCTGTGTGATGCCTACCATTGTCCACCATTCCGCTGGATTGCTTCTGAAGGAATGGTTCAGGGTCCAGGCAAAAGTCTGAGCCAGCCTGGACACAAAGAAACAAACAAACAACATTTCTGAACAGTGCCGAATGGAGCAATCGAACGATGACCAACGCATGCACGAAAAGCAAAAAAAAGAAAAAAAAAAAGAAAAGAAAAACAGAGAGAGGAAACGCGTGCACACGTCACATAGACGTAATCCAACTGAACTGCTACACTTGAGGTCTTGCACAACAAGTACAACCAGATGATTACTTCAGCAACCCATTCCTGAAAACACAGACCATAATATCCCCAAATCCCCAATACCATTCTACTCCAAATAAAATTAAAACAACTTGTTCTCGCTTATTTTTAACAATGAAGAGTACATTCATTCACATACATAAAAGAACTTACAATGAAATTTTATTTGAGTAAAACGTTAAATAGTAAGGTAATAATTCAGTAATTGGTTTGCTGAGCTATCCACCAATGAAACGTCGCTTCAGTGTGTTGAAAACACCACTGTGGGTCTTGTGTTGTTTCCTACACTCAAAATTTGAGTTTTGAGTTTTAAAATAAGCGTATCAAAAAGATATGTTAGGCATTTTGAGGATAAGACAAAACCTTTTTTTTTTTATTATCATCATGTACATGACGTGTGTTCTTCAAAAACCACTACTCTTGTGACACAATACTCAGAACTGATTCTAAACGCCGTCTATAACCGACCTGATCAAGATGCCGACATGCAACATGCCGTTGCAACTTGCAACATGCATGATCAACATGCCGACCTGATTAAGATGTGGCACCCTACTCCCAACCTCCTGTCTTCCTCGCGTTTCCTCCACCACAACCATGAGGGCTTCTTACTTCAAAGTCTGCTACACACAGATCAGGAGATCAAAGAACATGTGCCTTATGATCTCTACACACTTTGCACATAATTTCATGTGCATTACAGTTGCATTCCACTGTTATCACAAAAATTCGGTGCCGCTAAATCGAAAGCTGCGGGTCGTAGCCAGTGGCTCCCTTTGAAGAAAGACTGCTTTACACCGATTCTACAATCAACATTACTGTTTACACGGTTAAGTCATGGCACGTGATCTAGTGCGAGCCTTCCAGCAAAGCTGCACAATCACAAATGCGTACATGGCAGCTGCAGGGCATTTAAGGGAGACAGCTTTGTTGAGCTCACCACACAGATGCCAAGATAGAGGGAGACCAGCACCCAGCACAGCACCACGGAAAGCAGACCCAGGACCGAAAACCTGCCGGGAGGAATGGAGGTAAGAAATTGTATGGTCTCTTAGCACTGCAGTTGTTGCAACTCTGATCCTATGGAAAGTCTACAAGGGATTGTGAACAGGGCAGTGCCATTCATCTTTACTTCTTCACTGTTTGCTGCTAAGCAAGCCCAGAAGTGACACACTAGTGCTGTTGTTTGACCGATTGATTATTGGCACAAACTACAGCAAGGCTGTACGGGTCCACCTACTTTACGCTTCTTGCTGCCAAGATGTCCAAAAAGCAGCCTGCCACTACTATGAAGCTGTTGATTGGTTGATTCATTGGTTGATAAACTACAGCAAGGCTGTGAGGGCTGCCCACTCTCACTCCTACACTGCTTTTTGTCGACGGATTGGCTATCTGACTTGCACAAACTAACAAAAAATGAAATTCTGGAATTTTACATGCCGAAACCACAATCTGATTATGAGTCTGGCTATAGTGGGGGACTCGGGATTGATTTTGATCTCCTGGGGTCCCTTTAATGTGCACCTAAATCAAAGTACCCAGAAGAGTTTCTGCATTTCACCCCCATCGAAATGCACCCACCACGGCTGGGATCGAACCTGCGATATCAAGCTCAACAGCGCAAATATATGCCATAGCTACTGGGTTACCATGGAGGGCGTTTTGCACAAACTACAGTAAGACTACGAGGCAGCACGTCCCCACAGTACAACGGCATTCAACGAGTTGCCAAGACCTGTGCCTTCATTTGAGACCTGTAGTGTACTACAAAAAGGCTGTATGTGCTACAGAAAAATCCTGACGCATTAGGCACGCGTTACTACACAAGATAATTTGACGCATTATCGGAAAAGATAATGTTGCTGCACAAAAGTCAATCTCTGGCATTGGCAGGTCCGTTGATCACCCTTGCATATTTCTTCAGTTGACTGATTCATTCAGCTATTCAATTTAAAGTCCCAAAAGGTCTCGAAAACTACAGTGAAAAGCTGCGGATAAATTTTGGCCGCCATGTCTTCTTTCTCTTTTTTAAAATTCAAGTAAACCTAAAGCTACAAAAGCCCCTATATTCAATTCTACCACTCCAATGCGACAAAATTTTTTGTACAGAATCTATCACTTGATGCAAAAAGAAGTTGAGTGCAGGCAGACGTGCGCAAGGATGTACACAAAGGGTGGGGTGGTTTACGTGACTCACAGAATGAGCAGGCATCGCGAGTGCCGGATGACACCCCAAAGCAGCAGCAGGCAGACCAGAATGAGCACACACAGAAGGCCAATTGTCGCAGGCCACCTGGGGGGAGGGAGAGGGTCACGGATTGTAGAGCCAATTGTTCTGTGCAGCACTTTTTTTTCTCAGCATTGTGTAACACAGTGCAAGATGGCAACATATTTGCACGAACATGACAGAACCACAAATGTTATAAATGGGTGGGCTTCTGGCCACTCTGGGAATACGACATAATACACTAATAACACAAACTAACTTGAGTATAGCTTAACAGAACTTCTTGGGCAATTTGGTGGGTTTACTGAATGTTGTTTTTGGGCGCTAGGTGGGACATACGAAAGCAAAGTGCGTGTGGGTGTGTTCTTTCAAATGTCCCATCTAGCACCCAAAAACAATGTTCAGTAACTATGAGTAATATAATGCGTCTGGGTCCATCCAGGCGTGCACCGCTGTATGAACGCACACTTGCAGAAATTATGCGATGTGTGTGCACATTACGTGTGCAGGTCACTCTGCTTAAGTGCTTCATGCTGTTGCCTCATTTCCAGGTCGTAATACTTTTGCTAACTCAGACATGCACACCCATTTGCACATAAGAGCCTATATTATGCCTAAAGCTAAAACGTGCACCGAAAGCATGTCACATAGGCATTTTTGCATTTTGCCCCCATCGAATGCACGCAAGGAAATGACGAAAATGGAAAGGCGTAGTGGCACCACCTCTTGCTGGCTACGGAACCTCTCGTGCAACATAAGCACTGGCCGAATCACATAGTGCGGCAGAGAGGGAGGTCACCCGGTGATTACGTCAACCTATTCGTTTCGATGCGGGGGGATTCAAATTGAGCATCAGCAGCGGCACCTTCGATGCCAATTTTATATACAAGAATGCCACATATTGGTACGCAAAACATTATTAGACTTCGGGACGAGTAATCCAAATCTAATTTGGCCAAATATTTTCCTTTAGTGACTCTTTAAAAGATGCAAATTGACCCTGCCATCATGACAGAGCGAAGTAGAAGATACCGATTTGCACGGACTCACCGGAAGAGCTCCATCAACTGTAGGGCTCTAGGCAGCGGGCTGAGAGTCAGATGGCCAATGCGAGAGTGCAGCTCCTGGGCGCGCCCAGCGCCGACGCTCAGGTTTCCTTTGATGAGCTCCAGCCCGCGGTCAAGCAAGTTTCGGGCAGCAGGATCAGGCATGGGTCCAGCCAGTGCCTCAGTAAGCCCCTGCAGCTGGTCCTTGGCGTTCTGGCCAAGGGACCGCTCCAGGTATTGCGTCTGCGGCAAAGTCACGGTCATCGACCTGTCACCTCCCGACATCCAGGCAGCAGACATCCAGCTTCTTTCCTAACTGCAGTGCCTTGTTGCATTATGGCACGAAATCTAAATACGTATACAGTTAGACCTCTATATAATGAAGTCTGTAAAATTGGCAACTTGCTTCGTTATGTTGAAATTTCGTGGTATTGAAATTCGACTTCTCATGCAAATGAGTACAGTTGCTGATCGATTTTTTTTTACAGAAAGGGGTCGCGAGATTCTACAAATTATTGGGCAAACGAATAAAGCAAACTAAAATGAGAATAAATTTCATTTTGTTGAACTTGAGAGTCGTCGACGAAAGATACGGGTTCATGCTGTGCCAACAACGTCTTCACATCGGAAGTACGAATTAAGCGCAGCAAAGCACACTGTCACATCTACTACACCCCTGTGGCTGATAGTGTCACCTGCAGTGGGACAATGCTATCATGAAAAGCTCTGGCAGCGAGTGCTTCGTCGGCCTCTTCCTTCAACGCATCTCCGAAACTTGACATTACGCAACGTCCAGTATTGAATGCGCAGGAAGGCAGCGCACGGCATCTCGACACACCCATTCTTTGCACACACGGCAAATTACCTCTAAAACAGTATGTGCGGACTGTGTATACGCTAAGCTGTGCTGACAGCCATACAAAGCTACGGCCGGGCTAGAAAAAGAAGTCTGCTCGTCCCCCTCCCCTTTGCCCCATGCACTCATTAAGCTATCAACCTTCTCTGCTCGCCTTCAAAGCATACAGTGAACGGGGGACGGTAGGATCTTATCGCACTTGGACTTTATTCCGAACACAGTGCTACTCGCTTCGATGGTCGCTCTTGATCAAGTGGCGCTCAATTTGAGAGGTGCATTCGCAAGCAGCCACTAATAATTTAAACACCTGCATCTGCGGAAGTTTTCATTTATTGTCCCCTTATTTCTTTGTGGTGGCATTGATATTTCGTTATATTGAGATTGTGTATAAACACACTTGGTTACATGGAGTTTCTAAATGCACGATGTTCTATGGACGAAAGGTTATTGAAATTTAAATACTTTGTTATATTGAGAATTTTGGTATACTGAAGTTCATTATAACGAGGTTTAACTGTACACACAAAACTTTCACATTGTAATAAGTGCACGAGAGAATGAGAAACTGCAATCACTGGCCCCACTGCAACTTGTCACGATAACATCAACTATCCACCATGACATGCAGTAATCAAACGTCAGGGCAACAAGTTTTCTCCCAATCTTCAGTGTTCTCACCTAACAACCGGACTGAGAGGAAGTCAAGCTCGGGCATCAGACTAGCTTCTAACGACAAAACTAGCATCGTACAACCATCACCAGACATCAAACTAGCATAGCCTATCGACACTGAATGCTGCACTGAGAGGAAAGTGAAAAGCTGGAGCAAAACTTTCGAGCACTCACCTGGTTGCCGAAATTGCTGAGGTTGTCTTCCATGTACTGGGTTGATTTCTGCACGGCCACTACACCACTGTGAGCCTGGTCGTTTCCAAATAGTCCCAACGCCAATGAACCGCTGCAGTAACAAAAAATGAATTTCATATGACTGTGCCCGTTGGCAATTCCTCACACAGCAACAATTACCAATGCCAAGAGAAATGTCTCATGGAAGGACTTGTACGTCAGTAAAGCAAGCTTTGGGAAAGATAAGGGGGCATGCAACTCATCAGAAAAGATTGTCGTTATGAGGGCAATTAAATGTGCTCAGCTTATAACTGACAGAAGCCATGAATTTGGCAGTTAAACCAAAAACTGCCGTTTTAAAATGGCAGAGCAACCAATGCAAGGCTAACAGCATCAATGCTCAACAGTGGCAATTCATCCACAAGCAAGTACTTTACTATGGGACCATTGCCCTTAAACTTCAATTATTTTCTTTTAGCTCCGTGCTTGAAAAAGAGTCTAGTAACGAGTCTATGCTACGCACCAACCATAAATTGAAAAAAAAAAAGATAGAAGAAAAGAAATTGCAAAGAATTTCAGGATTCCTTTGTTAAGCATGACATTAAGAAAGGGGCCCATAAACATTTGCCACATAAACATTCACAGAGTAGATGAAGTTACACGCTCTGACATTTGTGCAACATGCGGTGCATTTACTTTATGGATTAGCACTAATGAAAAAAAATTAATCACAGAATTTAACACCAAAATCAACTCACAGGCTCTAAGAGACCCTGTAGCAGGAAGCCCTAGATTAATTTCGACCACCTGGGGTTCTTTAGTATGCTCCAAAACTATGATGCACAAGTGTCCTTGCAATCCCTTCCCTCTGTTAGAGTGCAGCCGCGGATGCTGGGAATTTAACTCGTGACCTGAGGCTCAGCAGCAGAACACCACAGCCACTGAGCCATGGGCGACAGCAGTTTAGCAACTGGATGTCTTCGGCAACTTTATAATTTAGCACCTGAAGAACCATAGCTGGTTGGGCAAGTAGGTACAATTGTACCTTTACCTACAGCACAAACAAAAAGACAGTCGCTGTCTTTTCGTATGCAGTGCGAGTAAGGATAAATTTTGGCACCTGGCAGTTTTAGCACCTGGCTGCTTTAGCGACTGGCTGCTTTAGCAACCGGTTGTTTTAGCAACTAGCTTCATTTACACACGTCATGCTTATTCTCAAACTTGAAGAGTGTTGTCTCACCTGGTAGTGGGCCCTGCAAAACTACACTTGGAATGCTCAGCTTCCCAAACAATAATGAAAAAAGAAGACAAAGAAATGACGTTTCAAGACTGACCAGCAGAGGAGTGCAAAAAATGCCAGGATCCACTTGAGCGGTGTGAGGCGTCGTTTTTTCTTGAGACCCGAGTCGCAGCATCGGCAGAGGAAGAAGATGAGGAATGCCAGAAGGGTGAGGATCAACCAGAAGCCTGGCACCGCAATCAGGATGCCCAGGCTCTGCAATGTGTGCACAGGGGGAGTCATAAGTGAGAGCCACATGATGGTTTATACGGGTTTCACACAGTACATTTTCAATCGGGATTGGGATCGAATTTCTCTATTGCGATTGGCTGCTTTGTGAAAGCCACAGAAGGGAGCCAATCGCTGTTGAGAAATTCGATCCCAAGTGGGCTCGGTCGTAATCAAAAATGCACCGTGTGACAACTGTATTAAAGTACAGCCAGTCAGCACTCGACTACCCCGATAACAGTGATACGATAAGACAAAGAGAAGCACAACAGGACACTGTTCAGTCAGTGTATCACCTCACAGTTTTACATCATCCCATCACAGCAACACTTGTTTCTTGAGGTGCTAGTTCTTCGTTGCACAAGCTAGTGTATACATCAGAAATTATAAGATGCATGAAAAGGGTGAAGGGCCTGCCACACATCCTATATACACTTTTTAAACGAAGTCATTTTTTTTTCTTTTTTTTTTCGGTAAAGCCTAGCCGCATTAATTCCATGTCAAATAATTTCAACCCTACAAGTTTGTAGTAAATTGTGAATGTACCAGCACCAAAAACTGTCAGCATAAAAAAATACAAAGAAAAAAGAAATCTTTCCAGTACTAGTTATAGCCTTATGCCTCTACCTAAATATTTCCGTGACACGATGACAATATTTAAGCACTTAAGTGGGATAAAACTATGCTCGCTGCCCGACAGGCCAGTTATCAACTAAAAGATAGCCAAGGCTGGGTAACAGCATATCTAAACATCTTTAGGGGAATCCCAAAAGAAAACAATACTTTTCCTTGTACTATATCTGGTCATCATAACACAGAATAGAAAAACGATTCTTGCTCTAAAACTTGGAGCTGTTTTCAACATTTCTGTCCATTCTTTGTCAAGAATCCTCCACCAAATGGAGGTGTACTCAACAACACTATGGAAACTCTGTAGGCCAGAATCTGTTACTCCTGCATAGCCATTTAGAGCAAGCACACTTAACCTCAACCCCAGTGACCAGCTGTCTGCACAGACCATGCTGGGCTGCCAACTGAATGGGACACAGCTGACAATAAAGCTATATAGGTATATGAGCAAACACTGGCGGCAAGCACATCATAAGACTGGGCTGAGCTTTTTGGCAGTCCGCGTAGTCCCCACCAAAAGAGGGCTGGCTCCAAAAAGCACTGAAAATTCCAGTCTACACACTTCAGATTATGTTGTAATGGGGATTAAGGAAGTATATACGCAATGTATTTACAGACTATGCAAAGGCACAGTTAAGGTGGGCAACCAAACACTTGCACGATAGCCTGTACCCAAGACTGTCTTCTTCTTCGTTAAGGTAAGTGTCAACATGAGTGCACCACTTACTAATAATACGTTCCAACATCAAGCAGTGTATAACTTGCAAAGCTCTCAGAAGGCACAGAATAACATGGTCCTTACTCAGGAATGATTAGATACTCAGATTGTGCTTGTATATGCTGTTTTGTTGCTGTGCAAGTTGTCCTTGCATAATTCATCCATGCACAACAGTTAAGAAAAATATGTGCATACTCGGACTTCCCAGCACATTATTACGGAACTTGATAGTGAATGGTCACAAATTATCACAATCTGTGATACCTTCGTGTGATTAAATATATGGTAGGTGGCCACTAAGACCACTCCAAAATAAACTTTCACTATATTTTTCTTCATAACATTTGCTTCCTGTAAGTTAGGTAACCCACACACACTGAAAATAAATTTCTGAAGAGAAGATGACCATTTTAGATTTCAGCTGCCGGGCATAAAATAAAGCAGGAGATATCAAAGCACACGGGGGAGACTTGATGGACGGCACAGAGCTCGTGGAGATGTGCTTGGTTCTCATGGCAACCACATTAACAGGTCGGACACACCACATTTATCTTTTCAGCCACCAGACGGCAGTACGCTTTGTTCTCCTGCTTAACTTGGAGAAATTGCAACAACACCTTGACACATGTACAGCAGCGTTTCTACACGCAAACACATATTACTCCACAACAGTTAGACTCAAGAATGAGATGAGATGTAGTGCTGCTATTCATCCAGTCTCATATCTACCTCTATCCTTGTCTGTTCACACTCTACGTAAAGTCAACCACAAAACCTTACAAACCACGCAAGCACGTGCCAAACGATCTTTCTGTGACATTTCTGTAGCGTCTGCTGCCGTTGAAGACAGTGCTAGGCTAGAAATGTGTTCCTAAGTTGTTCGCTGGCATGTCATTTTTTTTTTTCTTGGCGCGACGCTACTCTAGTCTTTTTTTTTGCTCACACAACATACCCTACAATAGCCATGGTGGCACGCTTCTTTCTCAAAAGCAGTATCATTTGAACTGATGGTATCATTTGAACTGATACTGCTGTTATTAGCAGTATCTCAAATCATCAATTATTTCATTTCTTCATGCTAACTTATTTTATCAAAATCCTTAACAATATTTTCACTGCACTTCTAAATTACAGTTCTTTAGTCCCATACTCCACTGTTCGAATCTAATTTTGCTTTAATTCAAACCGTACGGAAAACCGTCTGCTTCTTGGCCAATCCCCCATAGTGGGTATGCGCGCTAGTGTTTGGGAAATGAAACGAAATGAAAATCAACACGCTGGCGAAAAACGAGACGGCTAATTTCCGGCTTAATGTTGCTTTCAACAGCAGGTGCCACGGAGCAGCAGCGTGGCACAGGATCATGCGGTCCGTAAGCTATTGCTGTCGGCTGTACAGTCAGCATCGAAAGTTTGCAGAACTCTGCATATGAGCAAATTACAAATTTTCAAGTAGCTCGTGACTGTACCCAGTTAAACCACACAACACTATTTCATTCGCAAATCCTACTAAAAATCCAAATACCGGGTTGGGTGCCGAGATGTGAAAATTGCAGCTTTTTTCGAAAACCCTATGGACCATAAACTTTTTCACGTATTTGCAATGATACTTAAAGGTGGTGGAGCCAAGAAGTACATGTGGTGTCTACAGTGGGAAGGAGAAAACGCACCTCAAGGTAGACGTTGCTGGTTGGGTCGAAAGTGGAATTGACGGGGGAAAAACCGATATCGACGTGCGGCACAGCGTGGAAGCAGTCGGCCACCATCGACACCTGGTAGCCCTCGTGCAATGCCATTGTGGGGAGAGGGCGTCACCGTCTGCAAGCACAAGCATCGCGACAAAAACAAGCAACAGTGAGACCGAAGCTCCTGCTTTTAAATCACAGTTTGGAAGAGCACAAAATTTGAAGCTACAAAATACAGAACTCTTGTCATTAGAACTAAACCCCCCATTTAGTTTAACATAACTGCTTTTAAAACAGCCATATAACAAATAACTTGCATTTTTTTTCTTTTATTTCTTGCAAGAAATTTTGGGAGTTTGCAGATTGTGCAGTGAGCTCCTGATTTCACGTCTGGCATGAAGCTACAAGCATCATCATCCTAACTTATGTCCAATTCCGGGCAAAGGACATTCCCAGAGGTCTCCAATTCACGCTATCTAGCCTTATCTAGCTCCATCCTATGCCTAGAAATGTCCTAATTTCATCACACCGCCTAGTTCTCCGACATCCTTGACCGCTTTCCTTACTTCGGCACTGATTCTGTTTCTGTAATAGGCCACTGGTTATCTGCTTTGTACATTAGACGGCCTGCCCAACTTCAGTTCTTCCTGTTCACTTCAAATACGATATCGGCTACTCCATTTGCTATCTAATCCACAACGTTACCTTCCCGTCTGAAATTTGAGAGTTTTAACTTGTCCATAAAGTTCTTATTGTTTACGGACTACCAGCTAACTGGAGCTGTAAAGCTGGTAGCGACATCTTTGGAAACTTTGTTCAACTACAATGTGTTTGAACAACTTTTGTGTTATACAAGTGTTCTCGTAGAATAAAATTTAAGAAGGGACTGAACATTAATGATTACGTGACTACAGGCGAGTTACAACAGAAGTTAAAGTGAGTATGCAAGGTCACTGTAATAACATAGCTCTGTGTCCCTTCTGGTTAAAGTCTGTGCCACAAACATGCCTGCTCACGTAAATGACACCAGAAACCCGGTATTCCACAGACTTTCCGTTTACAGACAAGATAAAACTCTCTATTACACCCTCTACTATGGCAGGGTTCATTTCATCACACTCAGCAGGAACTTAGGAATTTTTAATATCTGAAGGTAGGGGGGCTTAATGTGTTCCTACAACATGTTGTATTAGCTTCTGTCACATCATTAACAAACATACTGGAACTTCTAATACAGTGCCTGGGTGGCAGTGTCGATGAGGTAACGTTGCAGTATGGATCATGGAAACAGTTAAAGTATTTGAGATTGTTACTTCGGGTACATTTTCAGCCTGAAGCCGTACATCATACTGATAGCTGTTCCTGCACAATACATCGAGTGGTTTGAAGAAGCTTTCATTGCAAACCATGAGAATTACACCAGAAATTTACCTTTATGTGATTAGCCACACTATTTCCCGTATGATATATGTACCCGAGAATATTCCTTGTTCGAAATACTAGTACCAAGAGTGACATAAACAGCAGCTGAATCACTTATGGCACATCCAAGTGGTCTTTTGAGAGTGCTTTCAAAGTGCTCTGATGGTTGTGTAAAACGACAATGAAGCTGTATTATGAAGACAAATTACTTTAGTAGCATTATTCTGCATTTGTTAACACAGTAGGAGTGTGCTTATTGTCCTGATAAATGACCTTTTCTAAAAAAAAAAAAATAGCGCTTGGACAAAAAAAAAAAAGATGGCTAAATGTGCCATAAGGGTGACATTATGGGTCACCGTCAAATTATGCCATATTGCGAAATTCTGTAATGGTGGCGTTTTGAGCCAATCAGAGAGGCTGTAGCAGCCGTAGCTGTGACCCAATCACAACTGATAAGACAGTGAATTCAAAAATATGCTGAAATTTGACAATGTCCAGGATATAGCACTTTAAGTTCAAAAGGGCAATGAATTGGGCTAGTTGATGGCTTTTCAGTTTCTTCTTTTCGTGCTTTGTACTTATTGATCAGGACGGGTACAATCCCATCCATTTGTCGCAGTCTTTGTTCCCGTCCTCATCATTAAGTACAGAGTGCAATAAGAAACTATGAGCACGTTAAGACTGTGCATAGTCAGCGTCTCTACACAGCACTCAGCACAACAGAGTTGCACATAAACCCTTACCCAGGAGGCTTGTACATAAAATCTGAATCCAACTTCCTATTCTTTTATTATTATTATTATGAGTGGATACGTCAGAAAGTAGGCATGTGCTTTTTGTGGACAAGCCCCTCGAACACCCTTACACGTACAGCACGTATGAATTAGTAACATGAATTCTCAATTTTAGTGAAGTAACTATCACATGAAATACAAATTCATGTCAGCTAAGACAGCAAATGTTTTTAAATGAATGTGCACATGGACTCCCATGCAATGAGTTTCAAGAACGATTCCTCTGGATGCTCCTGACCTCCTTACGGCTCATTTTGCTATCTGCGTGTGCTCTCGGTAAATTTCGCTCGACAGCTTTGCGTGTGGTGCGCCCCACCTATCGCGCATTTTTCTTTTTTTCCCCACCCCCTTCGACACTCCCCGCTGAGAATACATTTAAAACGTGTTCGGCGACTAAATATACGGCGGTGTATGCGTCACTTTCTCCGGGCGCGCGTCGGCGAGACGTGCAACATGCATGAAACACGTGACAAGAATTTCCGCCGTGCAATGCGCCCTCGGGTGGATGGATGGCGGTGATGGCCGTTAGCGTAAAGAACTTGCATGCGCGTGCATAAGTTCACATGCGACGCGTTCATTCATGAGCGCGTACGTGTGACTGCACTTTACGTTTACCTATATGGCGAGATGCAGAAGCTGTTTGCTTTAGAAAGATGACGGACGTGGATGTATACGCCGGTGCACGCGAAAGAAAGAATGCACAGAAAAAATATAACGTATGCGAATTCGTTTTCGATGAGGGCCGCGCCGGCTGGGCTGCAAGCTTGAGATACAGCGGGGTCCAGAATACGGGCAAGACCCTTTCATATCCTCTCAAGTCCTTGAGGAGCGCGACCCTTCACGAGGAACAAACGCACAAAAAGCCGTTTAGGACAAGTGACGTGACTTGGCCTTCGAGTGTGTCGCACGTGAACGGCTCATGCATCCTCTGCTTGATAGACGGGACTGCAAGAGCGCGCGTGTTACGACAGCTAGGCTGCTGCGAGTCGATTGAAAAACGCAGGAGAAACTTGGCACAGGCTACAGGGCGAACGCAAAGTTATTGAGCGGTGGTGAAACCAGGTGGGGAAAAAAGCTACGAGAGCGTACGGAGGCGCGGAAGACGAAAAAAAAAAAAAACCGACCGAGTCGCGCATTTGGTTATCAGACAGTCGAGGACAGCTACGAGATGGGTCGGCGAGCTTCTGTGCAAGCAGTCGTTACCAGCGTCGTCTAGAGCAGTCGAAGGCAGCGTCGGCATGCGTACGAAAGCACCTTGACCTTGGAGTAGCGTATAATGCATGCGTATTATGTAAGCGGGCATAGTTCTTGTATTATTTTATTTTGCGCGGATAGAGTTACGAGAATCTACAGAAAGCGAACGCATTAACATGCACAGACGCCTGAGGAAAATAAAATCCCTGTGTGCCGTAATCAAGCGCAACATATCCGAAGTCGCGCATGATTAGTCTCAACCCTTTCAATCCGCGCAAGTAGAAAGGGTACTTTTGGCTCCCCGTTTTTCTTTTAACCAGCATGGCGGGTTTACGACGTCGCTCTCGGGTTTGCAACAGGAAACCGCCTAGACACACGCACCACACCTTAGCCGCGTTCTCCATTGTGGAAACGAAAACCGCGCTCGCAACCCCAGGAAATCAATACATGGGAATCGGAAACAGCGAGGCACACAGGGAGGAGCTGGGGGAAAGAACGTGATATAGACGAGAACCCGACGGCACGATTACCGAGAGCGCCCCACGGGGACAAAGGAAAAGAGATTAAGTTCGGCGACGCGGTTAAGTGCATGCGACATGAACTGGAACAACGCGCGCAGACGCCCCGAAATGCGCGTGGGAGGCGATCTTGCTCAAAGTTCGAAACAGTCACGGAACGATATCAAACTTGCATACGATGCAAACGTGCCGGCTCGACCCTTTGGCAAGCCGGAATAGAAAAAAGTTTATACGGCTACGGACCGTGGGTCCGTAGCACGGTAGCCGTGCGTGCTGGAGCGCGAGGACGCGCGTTCTTGCTCGGGGGACCACGACTACGTATCGACCCGCGTTGCTTCTGAACTCCATTGGCCCGCCCTGGCTCGACGCAAACGACTTTTTTTCTTCTTCTCCGCATTGTCCAGCTGAGGACAATTTGCGCGGCTAGCCATCGCGGTGTTTGTAACCGCCGAGGACAGGCTTTTTACTAGCAGGCGGCGGGCACTTTGCGAATGCAACATCGCGCAGACGCGGAGCGCGCTCCGCACAGGCTCCCGAATCGAGCGTCCGCGCGTCAAAATGGAAGGCTGTACGCAGACATTTTGGGGCATGTCCAAGCGAAATAAAGAAAGTTTTAATGTGAGAGGAAGCAGAGGAATGGAAAAGAGAGTGCGGTGGAAGAAGAGGGAGCCGCGTACGACGGCTGTTCCGGAGAGACTCACCGCTCGGAGAATCGATGGCTGTGACGCGAGGCGGAGTGTGTGAGCGCTAGTTTCTCTTTTTTTTATCACCGCGACAACGGTAGCTAGCCGTCGCGCATCATAGCCGCGGAGTTTCTTCTCCCTGGGCGCCCCCGGGAGCGTTGGTTCGTCTCGTCGAAAAAGGCGGCCACGGCGCGCACCACGAAAGGGAACACGCAGAGAAGCCGCGCGCAGCAGGAAATTGGTTATCCGGTGATTCTTCACATAGTCCCGCGCTGGTCGCGATAACCACCCACCACAAGCCAAGGAGAAACACACACACTCGGCAGCGGCCGCCGCTGCTGGCCAGCGAGCAGGCAGGGACCGCCCCAAGCGCACCCACTTTGTCGGAGAGGGGGGTAGCGTGAGGAGGTCTCAGAAAAGTTGGGAGGGGGGAACGCATCGCAAAGGCTTCGGCGACGGGGAAGAACTGCGGAAAGAAGGAAGGGAACAGTTCTGTTACCCGCCGCCAGGACGAAACCTTCGTTACGGACAAAGCGATTTCCGAGCGCTGGTTACCCTCCCTTTACGTATCGTGCAGATCATCTCTCTATACGGGTCAATTGAACCTAATGCGAGAGCAACGACAACTTGCGTTAGTGAGAGAACGGGCGCTAGTTTCGAAACTCGTGCGACCGATTTGCGTTTTGAATCTCTGTTCTGGTACACAAGGTTTTCTGTGGAGAGTCTGAACTAAAGAGTACCTCCAAGAGAGTAAGGAAAAACGTATGCTCGTTTATAATTGCACAAATACCGTGTTGCATCGTCGCTAGTTTCAGCTTCGCTAATGGCGCTCCATATGCTCCCACGGAAATATTAGATGCTGCCATGTTACTCAGTTTCTCTTTTATTGCCCATGTTGGTCTCGATGGACCAGAGAAAAAGCGAATACGAAAGACAGGTGGCAAAGCCAACCTTAAGTGTCAGCGCGCCGCGACGTCTTGTAGTTTGGCCAGCTCGTCAATTGCTTACCCGATAAAAAAAAAAAAAAACTCGACCCCTCGAGGAATTTTGTTACGCCAAAACGGCTCAATACGAGAAGAAAAAAAATAACGCTTGGGATTCGCAACGAACAGACCTCAGCCTCTACGCCTCGGCGTTGAGGTTTCGGCGCGACCCCTTTTCTTCCATTAGCAATTGACCTTTTCCCGCCGAATGGATTGTGTGCTGCTATTTGATGTCCTTGTTAGTCAGAGTCGCGCGGAGGAAGGGGGCTCATTAAAGCAGAGGGCGGCCACTGTGAACTTTGCATCAACACTGAATTCTTAATAATCAAGGCTAAATTCAATAATATAACCGAATGTCCACGGTAGGTCCACCCAGAGTCCCCCCTATGACCCGTGAAGACGCCGCCCTGGCAACATATGCACAAGGTACACCCAGGGGAAATGCTTGAGCTCACCTCCAAAATGTCCACGAGTCGTAGCTTCTTGTCCCTGCAGACACAAGGTGATGGTTGTTGCTGCGAAGATGGTCAGCACTACTGCTGCACATGAATGCTACTGCCCGTGCAAACAGCAGGAGATCGAAGAACTCGCCAGACTCCTTCAGTTTATTCCTTTTTCCATTTAAAATCGGCACCTTGGCTCTCATTTCAGGATGCAGACACATAGTTCATATGAAGTTGAAAAGGAAAATAGTGTTGCCCAACTTAAAACGAGTTGCCGAAGCTTATGAATATGCAAACGACTCTCCTGTTGCATTGCCATGTCGCCCGCGCGGGCAGTCCTTCTCACCGAGGCGTTATATCTATAAGAGGCATGTAGACCAGAAAAACGCAGCATGGCAGCTTAGAAGTCTGCGTGACACACAGGCACGTCCTGCCAGGTACAGTATGGTTAAACAGAACCCGCAGCCACCTGGCTTATCATGTTGGCTGCTCTCCCGAGTTGTGGCGTAGCCAGGGCTCCCGAGGCCTCCACTTGCCGGTATTATTTTGCAAACGTAAAATGCTTTCCGCAGAAAGAAGTGCATGTTGAGAAGTGCGTGTTGAGCCACAGCAAACAGGGCGGGCTCTTCTTAAACATACGTAATGTATGCATAAAGAACCGCTCCCATATTTTAGCATGGCGCCACCATTACCCACAACTGCGTGCGAGCAGTAAGCCCTGTGCATGCGCAGTTGGGGCAACGGTTTTAACGGTAACGCTACGCCAAGGCACTTTTGTACATAACCGGCACCACTTTTCCTGCGATGCTCACGTATACTAGCTAAACTGCGCCATGTTCATGGCCAGCGCACCACATATGAAGCTGGTACCATGCTTGGCAAGTCTAGTAAAACTTACTCGACAACGGTAACTTTTGGTATTTTTTAAACGTTTCATTATCATTTTACTAACAAAAGGAGACGGAGGCGGGGCAGGAAATGAAGTTCACACTTCAACCCCTCAGGGAACCATCTTTCTTTAGATGAATCTTTTATTGAAGAGCAGAGCCAAGCATATGAGCTTTAGCAACTGCTTAACAGAAAACCTCGATCGTCGAGGTTCGAAATGGTACAAAAACATCTACGTGATCACGTGCATTCCATACAGCGATGTAAACAAGTACAGGTAATTACACTGACAGAGGCATGTTCAAGAAAAAGAAAGCGTGTTTATACATTACAGAATAAATAATCCGTGCAAGCAAACACAGAGGGATTACAGCAGTAGAACAGTATATGCTAGAATAAATGCCTCTTCGCAAGGCCAGACTGCCAATCTTTCTAGCACTTGGGCCTGGATCGATCACATCACTTGCATAATAGCTTTCCGAAGGATGACTAAAGAAGTGGAGGGTACGGGCCAGTTACAGAAAAGGCATCCCATTTAGGAATTGCGTAGCCAGATTTTTCTTCGACTGCCTTTTCAACTGCTTTCAGCAAGCTCATACAAAGCTGGTACGAGTACAGCCTCTGAATTTCCTTATGCGCCAAATTAAACTCTGGATCCCAACTGTGCTACTGCTACTTTCAAGTTTTCGATTCACATTTCCATCTTCAAACAAGGTAGACCTACTCTTCCCAGTTGCCTTTATGAAACTTTATTTGTTAATCCTAAAACGAACGTGAACCAACTGAAATGGTTGAATTTAGCAATGGCCGAGATTATCAAAAGGACGGAGTTCGGACAGGAAATAATTCCCCCCCCCCCCGACTGTAAATTGACCTCCACAACCACTGCACATGTTCTTGATTGACAGGATACAGCCGTGACAACACATTGACCTCGACATTGTGCAGTAAACGTCAAATTCAAAAGGTCCTTTTAATAGTATCTTCTTGTTGAGTTAAACCACTGCGTGTCCTTTGTGTGTCCTTTGCATACCCCAACAAATACTATCCCAAACATTTTAATTTTGCTTCCCTACTCGACATTGATTTCCCCCAAAAATGTCACAAAACCACTGTGGGGGATAGGTGAAGAATCGGGTGGTCTTCCCCATACATACAATCACTTTCCATGGGCCAGTTGAACACGTTGTAGTTGACAGGTTATGTGTAGTTAGTTTTGGTGCCTCCCGAAATTTAGCATGGTTCCACGCTTATTTGCCCCTGACAAAGTACAGCAATTGGATCCCCACCCTCCGCTTTATGTAGAAAAGATTTGAGAATGCGGCACTTCGCCAGCACAACACTTTGCTGCGAGTCTCGGACCATTCTGGCTAGACAATGCAGCTGCCGCGACAAATCCAGGCCCTTGCGGCAAGAGCAATTGGCAAACAATGATTCGAAACAAATTTTTTCGCAAGATTGGAACGAGAACAGCAAGGTTTTGTAGGTGAATTCAGAAGTGGTATGCCTTTACTACAGTGGTATCAGTTGAAGGGTGACAACTAGAGCATATTGTACAAGCGAGGTGTATTAAAAAGGCCTTAAAAAAGATAACATTACCGTGGCAGTGTTTCAGAGGTTGCACTATGCTATCAAGGGCCGACGGTACTGCGACATGGCACAAGACTCTCACACAAACACGCTACCGAGCGACCAGCCTGTATACGCTTGAGCCACGGTTTTTCACACAAAGCTTGTTTCTGAAACTCCACAGCCTCTGCCTTGCAAGCATGGGAGGACCATTAAATTTTATTGACTAGCGAACTATGCAGCCTTTTTTCTGGCCTCGAGGACCAAATGCCAATGTTCTCCATGCACGCTGAAAAGACTTGTTCCTTGATGGTGCAGCCAGCTAACCTTCACAGCAGCTATAGTGACGGTAACAGAGGTGAAGGGGGTAGGCTTCTTTGACTGGTAGATATGTCTCAATTGCGCTAAAAAGCATACTTGAACCGATACTACTACTGGAGAGCTGTGGCATAGTGTTATTGACCCTGCCAAGTTCCAGCTTCGCAAACACTTGCTAATTCACACAGTGCATGGATAGAGTCTGGAAGGAGTGATAACTAAATTTATCCGTAACATGCTAAAAAAAAATATAAAGTTGAAAACACAGCCCATAAGGTAAATGCGCAAGAGACACAACAAGATCGACCTTACGTTTCTTGCTTCTCCATGGCATTTTCAGTGCAAATCTTTACAAACTTCCTCAGTGCACTCTTTCAACTAAGGGTATACTCCGTATACACTCCGTATACTCTATTATACTCCGTGTAACGTTACCATAGCAAATGCAAGTGCACTCGCCTGCAGCTATCACATCTTAATCTTGAAATCAGAGAATAAAGGGTTAATGTTTTTCATGAAACCCGATAACATTCAAATGTGGTTTTAGCATAGCAGTACCGCCCGTGCCATTCTAGCCTTGGCCAGATGCCAGTAGAGCCTGCGCCAGATGTGGAACCTGGCAGGGGTGGTGACGTAACTGTATGCCGAAGCTCTCCGAGCATTCCATTATACGTGAGAGTTTAAGACGTGTAAGTCACGTGCTAAAACTATGGCCTACGCAGATTTCATGCAGAAGAGGTGGAGGTTGCAGAGAACGAAACATGTGACGACTGGAAATGGCTTCAGCACACCGCAGGAATGGTACAATGCGCAGCGCCAGACACTGAGCGACTGCACCCGTTCTGCGTACTGATGGAGACCGTATTCGCCATCTTCTGAAACTACCCAGCAGGCTTCATAACCGTCGTAACACTCAACACCAAACACACACAGTTTTATGGTTTCGGCATGTCTTTCTACTCTTAACAACATAGCACACAGCTTAGAAGACATATAATTTTGTACGATGGGCCACTGCAACAGTACCGCCACTCTTATATTCCATCCTGACCATCCCGCTGCGCCAACTGCCCTGCATTAGCGACAATGCATGCCCAGTCAATGACAAAGCACGAGACAATTCTTGATTACTGTCCCAAATGTCCCTCACGAAAACAACTGTGGAATCTCCTGGCCACAATGCAGCATCTGAAAACCTTTTCAAGTGGCACATACTGATTTTGCAACAAAAACACCAGCAATGATACAATTTCTGAACAGGAAGACAGAAAAACGAAAAAAAAAAAGGTATGCCAGCAAGGATAAGAGAAAATGGGCATGAGGACTCCTGTCCAAGTAGCTATCCTTTTTCTATTGGTTTTCTACCCTGAACAAAACTTAACCATAGATTTCAAGTTATGTCACTCGTGCAATGTGACCACATATGCACCCAAGAATGGCTCTTCTAAGGGGTTTAGCCTGGGTTGCGGAAATCTCATCGTGCAAGCTTATACGACAAAAGCACTGTTCAACACTTTCTATCGCACAACTAAACAGTGCTCGCCAAAGAGAACACAGGTCCTAAAACTTAAGGTCTGCTACCACACCAACAAAGAGGCCTGGGAAACTGTAAAAGCCAAAAAAAAACAGAGCAATCAAGTTATCACATCAGAATTTCTACACAGTTCAGGTACCCGTACCCATGGCTTGTTGAAGGGCAACTACAGTTGGTTACCACCAAGACTGGTTTTAGCTCATTGCCATTCTAGAGACATACGGGGGACAGACCTGCTAACAGCTGCTCTGGCAGCGAGACCTCACGATACTCTGCTCGAACAAACTGCCCAGGGCATCCTATCGAATTTTGCACCTGGTGATGGTGGACTTGAGGGCAGCGCTACCTCGCATCACCACCAGCATTGCCGTTGCCACTTCTGTCTCGGCACACCAGTGAGACGTCAAATGCTAGTGTGCCATATACATAGCAGCCAAAACTCTCTATCACTGGCGGGCCAATGGGTTACCCGAACCTAAATTCGCAACATGGGCACAAAAGGAAACGTAGTGAGTAGGTGAAGAATTAGCAGCACGATGCAGACTAAGTGTTAACAATTCAAATTATTTAGTACTTGCTTTCACTTAAAATATTCTCACTAATACAACATGAACACATTATGTGCTGGCAGTTTTTCATTTGGCATCACTTCGGCATCCAGAACCCACCGCCAGTACAGAGTGATGACAATTCCCTCTGCACTGTCACCTGACACGCCGGAGATCTATCACTGCCACTCACTGCTTGGCAGACCGCTCCAAAAACAGGATTCCGATGACAGCAAATGCAAATGCTGGCTGCACAGGCACCTGCATTTCCAACCTGCTGCCATTTAATCCGTTGGTACACTACTATAACACAACACCAACTTTTCGATGAACAGATATTGGCCGCGCAGAACCCAGTTTTCGTGGAGCTGCTTAAAAACAGCGGCATAAGTTTGCAAAGTTCCCTTCTTTACACCCTTCCAAAACATAAGTGATCTCCAAATCTTACTTCAACAAACAATTTCAAAACAGTGTTCCCGAAACAATGCAACATATTCACACATCTACATGTTGGTCTTCTGTCATTTCTTCGGCTTGACAGCTGCAGATTCAATGCTACGTTCATTTTTCAAAAGCATAACGACCCTGCATAGCAGAAGCCTTACAGAAATGCAAAGTGATAAACACATGAATACAAACCCTTCATGAATCTGATATTAAATGATTTAAAATAAGAATAGCTTCACGACAACACACACTGTCTGGCGTTCCAAATCGCTCTCAACTCTACTTGCAAGCGCAGCCAATAAAGTCCTTTGCAAGGCCACTATGCAATATTTGTTGGAATATGTCCTGCAGCACGCCCTAGGTCTAGCTGAAGACATTATGAACCCCATGAACCCCTAGCGGAGTTTAACGCTGGTCCCGCTACGTAGGATGGTCATTCCCACCGAGGCAAGGGGTATGGCAGGTTACAGCTCTCTTGGCAAGTTTTGTACTACCAGTTAAGGCATATCGCATGCCGATGGTAACCGTAATGGGCCGAGTTTCCAAGAAAGTACCAAATCTTTCCTCACTTCAAAACGTTGCGTGCATGATCGGCACAACATATTTAAGGCGCCAGTATTCGGTCTGTGGTGCAGGAGAAAGGCTTGCCCTAGCGGTGGCAGAACAAAGCATCTCCAAGAGGATCGTGCAGTTCCATTCCCATTACATTTTTTTCCGCACATCATTTGGCTGTACTCAAATTATCCACATTTATCAGCAGGTTATTTACACGCCTTGTACCTCTGCACAGCTTGTTGTTTAAGTTTTTCAGCCAGCCCAGCTGACAGATACAAGCTCTGCTACTGCCAAGTCGCGGCAACTGACGAGTGAAAAACCTCCGTACCCACGGCATGCTATTGGGGCAGTGGCAGAGGATCTTTGAAGGCAAATATCCTTAACCCTTCTCGAAGGGGGCAGTACTTTCCTCCAGAAATGGCAACTCGTCGCTCCATTCGCGGGTCTGAAACGTGAGACTCTGTCTGGTCTTATTTCTTTCTTCCCACTGCGTTCAGTGCTTGGCGGAAACTCGTGTCTGTACACCCGATCGCTCCCACCACTAGACCACAGGTCGAAGCGGCGCTACGAATATGCGATGGGGAGGCGCAGTCGACGGTCCTTGACGTCGCAGAACATCTGCAGTCTCCGAACGGTCGTGTAGACGACCGAGGCACTGACCAGGCCGTAGTCGAGCAGGTTGCACATGTGCAGGACAAAGTTGCGGTACAGGTTGCGCTGAATGAGTTCGTGACCCTTTTGCTCCACAAACATGTTGCAGGCAAGAGCTATCTGGCAGTCGCCAACGAACCTGAAAGACACGCGAGGCGAAAGGTTGTGACGATGCAACGGACACTTGAAGCGCCAGGCAATGGTCAATTCACAAAGACGACAACATTTAACCCTTTCAGGGTCAATGACGCAAATATACGGCGCCGCGAACAAGTCCAAAAATGGTCGATGCCGCATATTTACGGCACTGTCTGTACGTTTAAAAAGCGCGCCAATTTCATAACTTTTTCTTTTCTGTCATGTGCTGCCATTATGTGGGAATACAGGGAATTTTTTTCACGCCCCTCCCTCTCAGAGAGGTGCACATAGGAAGGATGCCGCCATGCATGCGTTTCCGTTGCTTTCTTTTTTTTTTTTTTTGATACTCGCAAATACTAATTGCCTCTGGTTGGCGATAAGATGAAGATTAGTGGAAGTCTGTCACATGTTTTGCTGTTTTGACGGGCACACACCCACACAGTTTTCTTGAGTGCGCACACCTTCGCAGTTCGATTACGCTATGGATGTATATATTAGTGCAACAGCAGGAACATTTGAGTCTTGCGAAATATTCTAGTGTGCACATTTTCATAGCTCTGAACTATGTGCATAACGATGCATCAAATTTTTTAATTCTGATAAGTTTATTTCCTTTTTTATTGTTGTTATTCATGAATGAAGAGTACATATATACCAATGCAACACTTTACGGCCACTTTACAAAAATTACGGTAAATGTTTTTCGAGATAAGTCCCCAAGAAGAATTGGAATCTGCAATAAAGAAATCGACCTTGGGTGGTCGCATATGGCGAAAAAAATCGACCCTCAACGTGTTAAGGCGCAAGGCAGTACAGTGCAATACACCGCGAGTTGCGCACGCAGTTTTAGTGCTTCTGTGCCGTGCGACACACGCTGTGCTTGGTCCAGATTCATTTTACAGGCATGCTGCATCACATGTTAAGGAATTGCACAGATTCATTTTCAAGTATTTTGAAGTATTCTCCAAGACATTGCAATGTACTTGACACCCTGTAAAAATGTTTAGTTTCATACACCCTTGGCACAAGGTCTACTGGCTATAGTACTTGTCAAAAAAAATAATAATAATAAATAAAAAAAAAAGGTAGACCAACTACCCACCGGAAGTAACAGCAGCTGCATATGAAGTCGCAAGTCTAGAAGGTATACAGGGTGTCTTAACAATCGTGCACCAAGATTTAAAGATATGCAAATGCCAGGTAGGTGGGCAGAACCAAGGTATTGTTTTCTGTCGCTTGGAGATGCTCAGATTATTTTTTGCATTCCACCTAATTACGTAATTAGTCTTAATTAATCAACTTCCTGAGTATTATAATTACATCAAAAGTCTCAACGAGAAAAATTGTAGAGCAACATGAAAAACTCCAAATACAGCTTTCTGTTGCTCAATATGTGCTACATAAAAATGTTTTTTTTTTGAGCGCAGAAGAAGCCCGCGAATACGCGCAAAGTGCCTGGAGCGGCCAGTCGCGCAGCAATTTTGCTCGTATTTCGGGCTTCTCGACAAGAGTGTACGCTCACCCATATCTCATGACGTGCAGGTTCCACATCTTCATCAGCTCTTTCTCTCCCTCATTTACATCGGTGAACTCGTCAATCATCTGAAAAGAGCAAACTGGTCTCAACCATGGAACGCACAGACAGACGAAAAAATAATCGTGGCAGGAAATCACCGTTGCAATTGACACCATGGTAAACTTGAGCTACGAGGAGTACAGCTTACGACATACACCACCTTGGTGCCCCGATGGCCGACATTACCCGGAAGACGCAAACCAGCTATGCCTTCCGAGCACAAGCCCCAGCTACAAGTCGCAGCAACGAGCGAGACAAACTGGAAATTGAGCTTTGCAACTGGCGGCAGAAGACGAAGGCCGCAAGCTAAATGCTCCCCTTATGCAGACTGGTACATGTTGCCCATGCGCATTATATTAATGATACAAAATTCTAAGCATGTTTAAAGGTCTCAAATTCTATCTTAAATGGATCATAAAGCCTAGGCTCAACATTGAAAATTTGTTCAATCGGACTGAAAGTTCAGCTGAACAGAAACGCATTGAATCTACAGCAATGCAAGTCGAGCTGACTGGCTTCAGCTTATCAGAGTAACAGAACTTGTCTTCAGGATGATCTGCTGTACCCTATCACAGACACTTGCAACACTGATCTGCCATGGTAACTCAGTTGCTAAGACGTTCCACTGCCGAGTATGACGTGACGAGCTCAATTCCTGACCGTGGTGGTCATGTTTCAACAGAGCCGAAACCGAGGCAATAATGCTTGCGCACTTAAATTCAAGTGCCTGTTAAAGAACCACAAACAGTCAAAACTGATCAGCAGTGCACAACTACAGTGCCTATCATACTCGCAGTGTCGTGAAGCTGGCCTGGCCCTCAATGCTATAAAGAAAACGTAATGCTGCAGTACTCACTCTAAAAGCTCGTTAATCACAGACTGTGCCAGCTCCTTACCATCTGAGTCTTGATGCGCAGCCATTCAGGATCATCCTCTGATTCGCTGTCTCGCTCTATCTCCTGAGGCCTGATGGGTAAGCACGTCTCCGTGTGGTAGTAGAGCCTGGGAAATAAGCACACGTGAGAACGAGTCAAAATGACAAAGCATGCAACAAGCCTGCTGGCTTAGCCCCGAATGACACCTCGATGGCCATAAGGTGACGGCAACAACAGGTGTCTCGGAGATCCGCACACTCGCACAACAGGTGTGTTCGACTCGCACAACTGGTATGTGCGCATGCCAGATTGACGCCATCACTGCCATCGCTTTGCCTTTTCCCCTCGCTGTTCCGATGGTAATTGCACGTTTTCAAGAGACAATCAAGTCTGCATGTTAAGGGCGAGCGCGGGGCTAAAAATCTCGGTTTTCGCCAGAAAAACGCATTTTGTAAGTTTATTTATTTTGCATCCCTAAACGTATAAAGAAGTTCATTACCAAGCTTGGTTGCAATCTGTGCAGCAGAAAAGAAGAATATGAATTCTCGTCTTGTGACGGTGGCAGGCGCTTGCTGTTGAGAGCACCCATGAATGCTGTATTCAAGACGCGGCCGCAGAGTGGGCGAGGAACTAAGCACGGAGTAAATGCCCGTGCTAGAAAGTTCATTTTTCGTGCTTTTCGATTATGGGAGACCTTCCATTGAGAGCAGAGCAGACCGCAAAGTAAAAAATAAAAAAGAAAGGCATACTTCTGGCTGCGGCACCCTTGTCTACGAGCGCAGACAAAGTCGCTGCACTGCTCTGAAGCTAAAAAAAAAGAAAGGCGAAGATGACTTGAAGCAATTGCCGCAGAATCGAATTGAAGAGGAGGGTGAAACCTATGAAGCAGAATACTTTTATTAATAATTTTTAATAACTTTTGGTCTTAAGATAAGATAGCGTGTTCTGAAATCTTTGAGCTCACTTTTCTCAGTTTGTGTTTTTTGGCTGAACAAAACCTTCAGCAGAACTGATTTTCAAACTGCTTCGCCAAAAGATGCTTACAAGGTAATTTCTAGATTGAAGGTTTGTCAGGAACAAGATGAGGTACTTTTTAGATCCCTAAATATTTTCCAACACAAGAAATTGTCAGATGTGTGACATATAATGACAGGGGGAAAAAGAAAGCTATTTTTAGAGTGATGACATTTTTACAGAAGTTACTAAAAATATGCCACTGGCCTATCATGCACTATAAACCATCTAGAAGGTATCTAATCACAAACAATTAGTATATCTTCATTACTTTTGAAATAATTTTTCCTAAGCTGACATAGTTGATTGCTCAATATGGCAGCTATAAGTTTTTTTTCTGTTTGTGCTAGCATGCTGAAATTTATAATTTATTTTAATGAGGAAATAAACCTTCCCTGAAATTTCTATCGAAATTGGTGCAGCAGTTCAAAAGTTGACTCTCCAGCCCCACATTCCCCACATAAAGAATAAAGTACGATGAGGAACCACTCTGATGAGATAGAAATTCTTAAAAACAAATTATTAAATTCAGGCTAGACTAATAACTTGTTGGGACAAATAATTTTTCAAATTTTAACATTAAAGGCAAAAGAATTAGCAACTCCTCTGAACTCTGATCAATGAAGGGTTGAGAACAAGCACAGCCTGGACGCACATACCTGTTGTGTCCAGACATGTAGGGTCGTGGCTGCTCAATGTCGGGTTCATCTTGCTCCATGAACTCTGCGAGGCTGAGAGGTGCTCTCTTGGGTCTGAAACACAAAAACATCTTTAAAGGATACAGTATTTACAGTGCATCAGCAGCCTGAAGTACAGTTAATGTCGATTTATCAGGTTCCTAAGGGACAGTAAGAATGTTTGAGGGGGAGGGGGGAACATATGTAAGTGCTCATTGCTGTGTGATTGGGAATGTCACTATGGTGAACAAGCCTCAGCTGCACATAACGAGGCATTTCGTTCAAACTGCATCAAGTAACTGCTCTGGCGCTTTCAATACGAAACGCTGGTTGCCTCTCTGGTCTTGCAATACAAATTCAAAATGACGAAGCTTCCCAAGATGGAACGAAACTTGACGCAGTCTTGATGCAGTTTTTGATGGCGGCCATCAAGAAACGGCTACAGAGCGCGAGTGAGGCAGTGAACAGACGAAACTTCACACGAGGATACTGCTTGGCCAAGTGATGGAGACGGTAGTGCAGTATGTGCATACATACTCTGTTTTACAATATCTCGGCAGCGCAACCAAGGCTACGAGTTTCGGCACAACGTTCAGGTCTGCACCGCAATGTAGTTCCAGTTGCACTGTCGTGCACTGTTTGACCCATTCGCTTTAGATTTGTGCCACGACGCATCGACAGCGAAGCATTCGTGATCATTCGGCGCTGTTTCAGAGATCTTTTCTCATCTTTCAGTGCTTAGGCTTAATGAGAGAGGCAGTCACTGTACTTGGCCTTTGAGATAGGGTGACGAACATGGCAAGCCGCAAGCATGGCCAGATATTAGAGGCCATAGACTACGAATGTTTGTTTGCGCTGGCTGATGAGGCATAGCTTTACGCAGCACTGACTGAACGCAAAGGTAAAAAAGAAAAGAAGCTAGCTGGGATTTAACAGCACAATATGATTATCAGGCGTGCTGTAGTGAAGGATTGCGGATTAATGTTGACCATCTGAGTTTTTTTAATGTACACTCAATGCTCAGCCGAAACGATCAGCCGATCAGCCAAAAATCAGTAGCAATACTCCGGCTGGACAGAGGCTCTGTGCATTAGACCCCTGACCCAAGGCGAGGCCCATTGTTTGCCCTTAGAAGACGGGACAGTACGCATCCAGCGAGTGTCAACGGGACAGGTGACAAGCTGAAGCTCACCGGCAGACCATCACACAGGTGACAGGAGTGCGGCGAGCAGGACCAGTCCAGCCAAAGGCGTATCCCGTTTGAGTGTGAAGGTGTTGTGGGTTGCCGGAGTATGATCCATCGTAGCACTCGTTGATGGAGACATCGATGCGTGCTCCTTTCGGGTGAGGCTGTAGAAGATGAACAACAGACAGCGAGGGTTCAGCGCGAGGCTCTTGGCAAGGCATGAAGGGACACGCAGCAATGTAGTACTCCATTAAGGGAAAATTAGACATCCACCCAATCGTAGCAATTGCTACGATCTGTGGATGTCTCATTTTCCCTTGATTACTTCTCTCTACATGGCGGGTTTCCACAGAACTATTACGTCAAGCAATGTAGTACGCATGGAGAGTCACTTAGTTCACCAATTATCAAACTTTTGGCAACTGTGGGGCGCACTTCCCTATTCACAGGTTGTGCCTCAATTTCACTGGAGCAACCGCTCTACCGACATATTTCCCATATGAAGCCTGAAATCTACATGCTTCCCGTGTTATTCACAAGGCAACACAAACTTCTTATCCACTCCTGAACTGTTTGACATACAATGGAATCTTGATAAAGGGAAATCGCTTAAATGGAACACCATCTTCATGGTTGGTCAGTTTTGTATTCATGCAATTGTATTTAGCTTTGTCTTTCAGTAACAGAACTCCTGATAAATGGAACCAATTTCCCTGGTCCCTTGAGGTTCTGGTTAAAGAGAGTCCACTATATTAACATTTAGTCTGAATTCCACATAATCTGCATTATTCAAGCAAAGGTGACATGCATTCCATATACGTTCTGCATCGTTCTACACAAAATTGAATTCTTTAGATTTTATGTGCCAGAACCACGATATTATTATGAGGCACGCCGTTGTGGGGGACTCCGAATTAATTTTGACCAGCTGGGGTTTCTTTAACATGTACATAATGGGACACTAAGGAGAAACAATAATTTACACTAATAAAGTATCCTTTGAAAACTATATTTGTTAATTTTGCCATAATGGGTTGATTACTAGAAGAGAAAATAAATGCCAATGTTCCACTTTTTTCTAATTTCACGCCTCAACCCCAACAAGTCAGTGTGACGTCACGAAATTCAAATATTTTTGTTGTGTTTGCGCAGCATCAGCTCAGTAATAGTTCCCGAAACTTGCCATGATGAATTTTGGCTTTCTTAAAATACAGTGGAGCGCATTTTGACTGACAAAAATTTATTGAGGCCTTGGCAGATTCTGTCAAAATCTACTACGTCCCGGAGAGCTCATGCGACAACTTGCAAGGCACCGTTCGTCGCCCATAATCTTTCTGCCCCTTTTTTTACTTACCAAGTTCCTTTCTTTTATTACATGTTCATGATTACAATACATAAAGATAGGCAAAACTGATTAGACCCATAGCCAAAGGCTAGTAGGGGGCCTAATCTAAAGTAACTAACTATGGAAAGCAGTGTTTTTGGTACTGTAGAAGGACAATTTATTAATACAGAAGAAACCATTTTTTTCTCTTTTCTCTTTCCCACCCCCCTCTTTAGTGTCCTTTTAAATCTAAGTATACGAAGGTTCTTGCATTTCATCATCATCCAAATGCGGCCGCTGCATTATTTCTGCACAACTACTGAAATCGTGTAAATGTTAGAAACCAGTTTGGTGATGCCAGCTGCAGTTGGAGACTGTCAAAGTCATCATCCTGCTTAACACCATCGCGTTTCTCATTTTCGCTTTGATCTGCATCACTCTGGAGAACACACAGCACATCATCATCAGATGATAATGTAGTGATGATAACGTCGTAATAGTTCATGGATAACCATGGGAAGGAGAGGAAGTTCAAACTGATGTAAATTGACAACTAATGAGTGAGAAGAAGAAAAACGCTATTGTATTAAAGTTGCAGACGTAGCAAGAGAAGCTGCGAGTTTTCTTCAGTCTTGCCAAGTTACCGTGTTTACCCAAATCTAACGCGCACCTTTCTTTCAGAGAAAATGAGCTCGAACGTCACCTGTGCGCTACAGTGGGATAGGAAAATGAAACCACGCTAGCAGCGGTGGCAAAAGCCAGCCAGAGCCGTCAGACACACTCAGAGCCGTCAGACACAGTGTCATCGCCATCGCAAAATGGCAACAAAGCATGATTTGTGAAAGTCGCTGCCAGTTCGTCTTGTGCTGGACTATGATCTTGAGCATGCTAAGTTACCGTGTTTACCCACATCTAGCGCGCACCTTTCTTTCAGAGAAAATGAGTTCGAACATCACCTGTGCGCTACGGTGCGACATGAAAATGAAACCGCGCGAGCAGCGGTGGAAACAGCCTACCGTCAGAGCCGTCAGACACAGCGTCATCGCCATTGCAAAATGGCAACAGAGCATGATTTGTGAAAGTCGCTGTCAGTTCGTCTTGTGTTCGACTATCATCTTGAATAAAGGGAAAATCAGACATCCACCCGTACGTAGCAATTGCTACAAAGGAAACCCATACGGTTTCCTTTGTAGCAATTGCTACGTACGGGTGGATGTCTGATTTTCCCTTTATTCATTACTTCTCTCCACCTTGCGGGTTTCCGCAGAACTACTACGTCAGACTATCATCTTGAGCAATATTTTAGGGCAATGAATTTCGGAGATACTATCCCTTCCGTGAGATTTCGTGCGGATGCAACACCGTAATCAGCTGCCAGCATTTCTGTGGCCGTGCCAAGCTTGCTATCTGCGCACAGTGCCAGGAACATTGCTGGACGCATATTTCGACAAGTTCAATGCAGAGTCTTGCAAAAGAGATAGCAGTAGTACCTCTAAAAGTGATTGTTCAAGAATACCATCTCTTTATGCCTGGTATCAGCGGCCAATGAAGCGTAAATGGCAACGACTATGTGCCGCTTTCATTACGAAAGCTCAATTAAAAAAAAAAGTTTTTCTTTCGTGAAGGTAAATTTCGCCAGTATAGTTTTTTTTGATCGCAAATGTGGGGACATGCTATATTTTTATTTTATAAATAGGGCACGTGCTACATTCACGTGCACCTTTATTTTCATGCTCAATGTCCTCGAAAATTGGGGGCGTGTTGGATTCAGGTGCGCGTTAAAATCGGGTAAACGTGGCAGATGGGAAACCACTTTTGCCTAATGTCTGCAGGCACTTGGGAGTACGAACTATAGCACCCACGGCTGGATCACGGCCAGTTTCCGTTCGGAACAAGACCAAAGCAAGAACGGAGCCCGTACCACGTAGGAGAACGTGAAGCGCCCGTGGCAGAGCTTGAGGTGCTTGAGGAGGGCAGCCAGCAGACGACACTGCAGCAGGCACCAGGGGCAGCGCATGTCGGCCCGCGCCTCCGTCTGCTGCCGCGTCTGCTGCTGGTACACAAACTGGTACACCACTCGCGTGCGCTGTCCCGTGCCCGCCTTGTTCGGGATCTTCTGGACCTGTCCACTGCCCTGCTGTTGTATCTGCTGCTGACTTGCCTTCATCTCGCCTGCAGAGTGCGTGCGGCGTAAGTGCATGCTGCAGCTGAACAGACCCCTCGTAACACAGGGTGAAGAGCACGAGCAAAACCGTGACATGAACCAAAGATTTAAAGCTTTTCACGCAAAGTTTATTCGGGCGCAGTGAACTGCCAGCTTGGAGAAAAAGCACAAGACAGCAAAGTCAGTGTGCAAACCCTGAGTCTGTATTGACCTCCTTCTCGACAGACAGTGAAGGTATGCTTTATCTTGGGCAAGATAAACTTCAACACCATGTAAAGTTGAGGCCAGTGGTCAGGAGAAGGTTCTAGGCTAATGCTTCTGAACACTGTCTTAAGTGTGCCCGTGGTGGCAGGCACTGTTAGCACAAGAGCATCTCGGGTCATATTTTCAATTAACCACATCCAGGGTTATCAATTCAAATGAGCATTGATTGGCTAAACCAGCAAGAGTTGTGACGAAAGATACACGGCACCTTCTATCAGCATTACTTTTATATCGCAATGTCGTCGAGAGCATTGTGCCACTACTGTGAGACACCGTGCTGGACATTACGGCGTGAAAGTGTTGAAATGTCCACAAAGATGATCGATCACGGATATGACCTCCAAAATGGGTCAATGAAACGGGAGGATGCTCAGTTTAGCACAGCACGCATGCAAGTACCTTTATGACAGTGCCAACCTGTGCTCAGGTCATTCATTCAAACACTGTTGCAACTTAGCAGGGTGGCTGATTGGGCATGATCCATTATCACGATTGTTCAACTGTTATCCTTGCCACTTGCCTTGTCCCCGTTTAACCTTCTCGTCGTATACTCACAACTGTCGCAACTCGCGAAGCTTTGAGAGATAAAGTCACAAGGAAGCTCAGCCTGGCTCACCATTGCGTCTGCTGCGCGTGTGCTTGTGCCCAGGTTCAGCCACGTTCAGTTCCACGGGGGACAAGACAGGCCGATTCGTTCGAACAGGGTCTGGACACTCCGCATTAGCGCTCTCTTCAGACGGACCCCAGTTCAACCGAAACGCCACCTTGGGGCACTTCTCAAATGCCTCAAGAGGCGGGGAGCTCTGCAAGGATGTCAAGAAATCAATATTAAAGAATGCAGCTTGAATGACACTGCAAAAAACAGAAGTCAATGCAAGTTTCTGTTCCACTGATGTGTGAGAGCGGGTCTGTAAGCTTGCCTGTATGCAACCGTGGTTTTTGAAAAAGTAAAAGAAATGTGGTGAACAAGGAAATTGTGAATCATGAGCCTTTTTACACAGCCCAAAGCTCACATGCAGTTTGTTTGAAGTGGAACTGTCTACCTTTTTTCCCCTCAATCTTGTTTGTCTTCTTACAGACTGTCTACAAGTGGATGCTATCGTACTGTTCTTCAATACAAAGAACAGGGCCAGTTGGTTATTCAATACTTTAAGACTACAGCAAGCATGCATATTTACGTACTGCACAAGAACAAAAAAGGGCTTGCTTGTGTCAATTACATCCTTCTTTGTCCCTGCCAGATTAAGCGAGGTGGTTTTTGGGCAATTTTTTTCTACTGTTCATCTGGAAAGGAGTCAAAAACCTGAACGAGTGACCAACATTCGCAAAAGAGAAGAAAAATGTTTTAATGTGTTAACATTCTTTGGGTATTTCATGCCCTTTCCAGGGGCTATCTAGCTATGTATGTTTGTATCTAACTGTTTTCCCACCTACGTGGGTCATTGGGTAATCCATGGTCAAATGGTTAGCACATCGGGCTGCTGTGCTGAGGTAACAGGGTTCGAGACCAACCATCGGATCAACTTGGGTAACTGTGTGTGTACCGGCGTGCACATATGCGCAAGGTGTGCTTCTATGTATACTTCGCGTACACGTTCGCGTCTGATGCAAGCTGAAACCTCGATGCGGGTCCTTCACCAGTACCAACTGAAAGCGGGTTGTAAAAAAAAACTGGATGCATCGGCTGAAGAACGGGACAGGCAGTACCCTTGAATCGTACGCAGGCAACCGCAGAAACCCACCTCTATATGGTTGAGGCTTTCCCAAGACGCTGTTCGAGCAAGAGGTGCTGCCTTTGGTCCCCAAGGCCTCAGCATCAGCTGGTATTCACCCTCGCTGAGGAGGCACCGCTGCTGCTCGTACACAACCATCTCGCCCACGTAGTGGCGACTCTCTTCCGCCGAAGTGCCGCTACCAGCTCCGCTGCCAGCACCGGAAGTTGGGGGACGGTGGCACCCGTTGCGTCGGGCCTTTTTGGACGGCGGCTCCACTGCAGGAACTGAAACGTCGCGGCAGAAGTTTCAGCTCCTCGCTTTTTCAAAACTTTTGTCAAACATAGAGGCACTGAATGTGGCTAAGCAATGAATGCAATATAATTTCCAAATCAGATGCGGCTGTGTATTCACTTGCATATATATATACTCTACTTTAATGAGCCATGTCTGTCCTTTCATTGTTTTGTGGAAAAGTCATATGCAATCCCTGCTAACTTCTGTTGTGCAATTCCTGCCATTACGTGCCTTTATACACCATTTAGCACAACAAGTTCAACTAAGTTTTATTTTCATGCATCCTGCTTAGTCTCTTCTGTACCATGCTGTTATTCTGAATGCGGGCCAAAAATGGCTGGGTTATTTTTAATTAAACACCCCAGTTGCCAACAGGTTTTACCTCCTCGGAAAGAATAAATTCGCTTCTGCTGCGCTGTCCCATGGAATGCGCGCCGCCATCCACCAACAGCACAAATAATCTCAGAGACAAAACTGTGCTTGTCCGTGGCATCGCTAAATAAATGCAAACTACGTACTGTCGAAGAGCTCATATTGGTCGTTTCTATTGGAAACGCGTGGATGAACCCAGCTTGTCCAACGCGCCGATAGGGTTAAGCGATCGCTCGTTATTTTGACCACGAATAAAGAAACGAAAAAAAAAAAAAAAAACAGGACTGACCTCCCGTGTCACCTTCGTTGACCAGACCGCCAGCGGTCACTCGCAGCAGCAGGACGTAGGAACGGACGAGACCGGTTCCGTTCGGGCAGAAGCTGTTGCCAGGCACGGTGATGGCCGTCGTGCGGGTGCTGCTGGTGTGCGCGGCTCCTTCGGGATTGTGCGGCACCTCACAGCTGCCCACTGGCACGTGATAGACAAATGGTGCTGTCGCATGACGACAGGCTCCCGTCAAGAACAACACTCTCGTAGGACCCCGACTGCCCATGGAAACATGCACGTCATCCCAAGCATGGGCAGCTTTCCTCTGCTAACTCACTAGTGCCATGCTCAGGGACATACAGTAACTTTGTTTTTTGCATCCTATAACACACTTGGCAGCTGTACGGTAGGGCTGGTCATTCGGGTTTGTGGATTTACACAAGCAAGCTAAAAAGGTCAGTAGGAAGAATTTTAGTACATAAACGTCGAGGTGAGAACAAACCATGCTGTTTGAATGGGCAGTTGAAGTTGATATCGCATCATCAGCAGCTTGCTTGAGTTCACACAATATCAAGCACATCAAATGAAATCGTAAGGGTATTCACTCGACCACTTGTACCGCTGATGGAAGTCCAGCACATGGATCACGGGTGGTTTTCGTTTCAACTCACAACAGACATGCATACACGTGCCGTCTTAGTTGAAACATTGTAACCAAGTCTGCGGTTCCATTTTTCACTGTTAAGTGAGTTAGACGGGGCTGTCGGTGCTCACACTTGTCCGATTTTGCTTGTTACTGCAACTGGTTATGTGCAATTAAAAATTTTAAGACTATTAAAGCATTAATTGATTGTTTGGAAAGTTGTTTGATCAATCGTCCAGCCCTACTGTACGGTGAATGACAATAAGTTCAGCAGGAATGGCTACCTAGGCCTTAAACTGCCATTATGAAGTCGCATGTGACATGAAAGTACTTTCGTCCATTATATCTAATGTTTGTTATAAGCATGTATATTTGTTGCATTCTGACATTCGTAATAAACATCTTAATTTACTTTATCTCCAACAAATCGTTATATCCATGTTTGAAATGTTTAGGTTCGACTGTATAATTACACAATAAAGATTTTAGATCGACTTTGTTATCTCCAATAATTCGTTATATCTATGTTTGTACTATTGAGGTTCGACTGTATAATAATCAGCGACAGCTGAGAAAGCCAACAGGCAACGTAAAGATACGATACCCTTTCTTAAAGACATATACAGAGATGCACGAATCTCAGCATGGTGAAGCAAAGTGTTTGCACAAGGGCAAAAGTGAATAAGCCCAGTTGGTTGGTTTGTAAGTTACCAGTGGCAGCGCGCTGTGTGCGTGTCCTGCTGTGCCCTTGTTCCCAAGTTCACCACTACGAAGAATCCTTGTCCTCATAAGCTGTTTGCACAAGTGGCAAATTAGTAACTCTTAGAGTTCCTTATTAACAGCCTTTAAGCAGCACTTTTAGCTGATCAATTGTGTACTAGGTGGTTAGTGGATATGACGCAAGTCACAGTACATCCGGGCACGGCCTAATTTCGGAGGCCGTGCTAAACAGTGACATTGGTTCTCGACGTTATGGGCTCTACATAATTTCCGGCTAGCGGAAACAGTTCCGTTTTCTTTTCTCGGTTCCAGCATCAGAAACATCTATATTGCAAGCTGATCGTAATGCATCCACTCCTATTTCAAAAGTCTGCAGGTGGCTGCTCTGTATATTCCCGCAATGCCAAACATAATTTTTGATGTGCTCCATTTGGTACCTTGAAATGCTGATTTAAGGGGGGACGCGGGTTTTACATCGCAAAAAATGGCCAAAAATTCGATTTTTTGAAAATAACATTTTCAGTTTCTATAACCCTTTTTCTATCTGATATCCAAATATCATCACTGTAAACCACTTAGAAGTGCTAAAAAAAATTAGCCCTAACACAATACCCACAGTAGCGTTTCTAACACTCTGAAGCAAGCTTTGTTTCAGTATCAGCAAACCTATTACTAATTAACTATTATAATACTACTTATAATAGGGGAAAATCGGCAATTTGAAACAATCGATGTCAGGCAATGTCGGCATTAGCGCGTATCTCGGGCAGGGGCAGTGCGAGTGACAGCCAATCCAGAGCTCCACCAATCTAAGCCTGTCGCTCGGTGCAATAGCAGATCGGCATCGTAGCAAAACCCAGGGCTTGTGCACTGAGGAGCCTATAGTTTCGTTTTCTATGGGCACAAAGATTTGTTACAGAAGTTTTGTCCTCCATTTACGTATCGGAACAGCAGTCTCGCATTTGTGTGAGTACACTCGATGACATGCTGCTTCTGAGATCATGCTTGGTGCCATGACTGAGCATGATCACAGAATTCATCATGCACTTATAGAGAAAAATAAATACTATGTTTTTATTGTTACTTTGCTTTGAAAACTTTTGCATGCAAACAAAAACAGTTATGAACCATTAGGGATCATTTTTTCTTTTTTTCGTTCCAGAGCAGAACCGGAATGAAGGTTTTTTCAGTGGAACGAAACTAAAACCAGAACGAAGAGCATTTTGTTCCGACACCCTGGCGTGAAGTGGTGCATGACCTAGAACATGTGGCTCCTCGCCAAGACCTCTAAGATTAGACGGTGCCCACGGCTACCCGCAGCCTGCTGAACAATCTTGGAGGCCACCGTGCGAGGTCTTACTAGTACTATTTACTAACCGTCAGCTGCACACGCTGTCCGCTTAGGTTTTGTTTAAAGGGTGCTAAACGGAAAATTATAAAATTACCAGTGTGGTAGCTTTGCCAAAATTGCTTCAATATAATAATAGACTACTCATCCATAACCAATTTGAGGAAATTTTGTTGCCGTTGGCAACAAATTTTGTTGAAGTTAAGTATAGATGTCAGTTCTCAATCTTTAATTCAAGAAGGAAACCAAACACAGCGCTACACATTCTATTTCCAAGTTCTGCAAAGTATGTTTTAGGATGCAACTCAGCTTTAAACTAACAATAAAACTGAAGTTCCCACCTTCAGATCTGCAGGCTTCGTTCACCGTCATAACATGCCGCAGCCCATGCAACAAGTAGCAAACAAACACTCACTTAGAAAGAAAAAAGAAATCCAGCGCTACTAAGCCAAAAGCATTCATAGGCAATACGTGAGCCATGCTGCAAAGCATGACTGCTAGTGCTACAAAGCAAGCATACTGTGCTGCAAATAAAAAGTGCAACAGTGTGCGCAAAGCATGTCTCGAAGGACTGTTCCATTTTGTGCTCTAATTACTCTGAGGGGAAGAACCAGCGCCGTCTTGAAAAGAACCGGGCAGTTTGTGTAAGCCATGAGAAAATAGGCAAAATGAGCAATTATGAATAGGCCCTACAGTGCCACAAAAGTGCAAGAAAGCGTATTTCAAGTACTTGCTCATCTGTGAAGCAGACAAGATTTAAGCAACAAGCAAGCCCCACCACCACCTCCCTTCATGCGTGCAACTTAAAGGGGCAATAAAAGCAAATATAAAGCTAAGTCAACTTTAGCCGACGACAGTTTTCTGAAACAAGTGCGCAACTAAGGATTTCTGGAACTGTAAAACTTCTGAAAGGAAGCAAGTTGCCAACATCACTGCTTGGTAAATCTAAAACCAGCTCTCGCTGACATAAAAGCCTCTTTTAAGCACATGTCAAGGCTAGTTTATGAGTGATACTACAAAAACAAATCGCACAAAGCGGCAAGGCCTCTCTACTGGCAGCATTTCATGGTGTCCTTGTACATGCTCCCCAGAGGAAACATGGCACCCTCTCTATGCTGCTGTTGGACTTGGCAAGCGTGGCAGGGCACGGCCTTTAAGGCTGTCAGTGCACTAAAAATCTTGGGGGCCATGCTCTGAAACTATTTGCAAGGAGAACAACAGCACAAGGGGGTGCCATGTGCCATGAAACAAGTAGCAGTAGGGAGGCAGTGCAAGAGCAATGGCCTCTGAGAGTGTCAGTGAACTGACAATATAAGAGGCCATGGGACACTGGATCGACACTTCACTGCTGCACTATCATTAACAAATTAGCCCTACCTAAAGGCCTAATTGAAGGATCATGAAGTTAGGCTTAACTAAAATCCATAATTTTGTTCTTATTTTAGCCACTTCATGTGATGTTGGCATAATTTCGCTTTCTTCATTTAGTTTGGAGCTCGCACCATCCTTGGCAACGGATAAGTAGCAATGCGAAATGGCACTTTCAAGCTATTACATTTAGAAGGTAATCTACTTATACTTTGCCATGTATATGTCCATTAAATACGTCGACAATAGTACACCCTTTTTTCCTTTTTAGCCAAATTGAATTAAGGGAGGGACGCTGCTTTCAGTTGAAAGCATTTTCTTAACCATGTGATCACTCAGACACTGGAAGGATTACAGGAGACTAATCTCTGTCCCGATTGACTTAACGCTTGCCTTTGAAGCCCCTTTAAACTCAATGTTGCTGCAAGTTCTCTACTGGTGAGATAACTGCCTCTCAAGCCAAGACTACGATGCACGGCGAGTCATTCAGCATATCAGACAAAGGCAGACCCATTTGAAAGAGAGCTGCGAATAATACCTGAAAGCTGTGCCAACGGCAGTTCCAGTTCTTTCTTCTTCTTGTTGCAAATCTTCAGGATGACTGCTTCTGCTGTGACCATGTCCCCTGTTCAGCGAATGGCGAGGAGGATGAGGCACCAGCTTAGGCATGAGCCATCAGCCGACCTTTACAAGATTGTTTTCAACTCACTTTTTGTTGAACGGTCGAAGAAGCCGGTGAATGTCAATGTCATTTGGCTTGGGGCTCTGAAAGCAAAAGCAAATCGCTTATATTTTTTTCCGGCTTTATAAGGATACACTGTGTTATGGCAACAAAGAGAAAGAGAGAGAGAAAGAGAAGTCGGGGATGCCTCCTGTTGTGCTTTACTAATGTCCCAGTGCATAAGCGTCAATTACAGGGAAAGGGGGGGTGGAGCAAATATACTCCGCCCCAAAGAGCAGACAAGAAATTTGATCAAAACTGCTACATTTGATGTACAGTTCGCCACTCCAACAAGAACGCCAAAAGACATAGCAAGGCCAGCTCGAGAATGGTAGGAAAACAGAAGAAAACATACGAACATATTTGAGCTATCCCAAATCATAAGAGGTTTCCTTCTTATGAATCAGCTTGGCGACAAACCCGAGCTTCGAAAGAATGACGAAGAGACATGCATGCCAAACAGAGACAAAGGCAACAAACCTGCATGATGATGGATCTTGCTGTGCTTGTACTCGTTGTAGAAGACTGTCCACTTTAAAGTTTTTCCTTGAGAATAGAAGAACCAACCAGTCAATGAACGTTCACTAGAAATCTCTTCTATGACAAAAGTCATGCGAAGTTATTTAATCACTAAAGTATGGCACAAAGTTAGTGCTGTCATTCATATTTACAAAAATGTGGCTTTAAACTCTTCATATTAACTCTGTCATACGCAGGGTGGCCCTCCACCAGGATTACTGTTATTTCACATCAGTAAAAATCCATGGTGACTCCAGCAATCAAACTTCATAACCAGCCATTATTTTAGCCCATGTCTACCTGGAGGCAGCGAAGAAGTATTTCTCAAGTAGCTCTTCAAAGGAGTTGAAAATAATACTCCAGCAAAGCCAAAGAAGAGGACATAAAGAGGATATAAAAAACCAGAGTGCAGAGTAGGTAGGCTTCACCTTGTAAATAACCCATCTCATCCATTAAAACTTCAGTAACAATGATGAATAGTCACCCTGAACAACCTACACACTCTCGGATGAAGTGAACACTTGTTCAAACTACCCTCCGATGACACAGACATCAACAGCTTCCAAGCAGCCATAGTACAAACATGCAAGTTGACATTCAACAATGACATACTCCGCAGCCTATTTGTCAATCTCCTCTGCTTACGCTTTGCCGCACGGCATAACAATGTTGAAGTGCTATGTCTACTTCACTCGTTGTTAAAGTTGAAGAGGTTTTGGCTGTGCATACGCGAATATGAGAGGCAAGCAAGCCTCCAGGATGGAGGCTTGGTACAGGTGGTTCGCCATTAACAATGTCTTTCACGCTGCTTTACAATTCTTAAAGCATGCCAGATCTGCCGAGTACGCTGAATCCATTAGGTCAGAGGCTACATGGCATGCGAAATACCAGAATTGTTCTTCGATGTAGTTAGCAAATTACGAGATGAAGTTAGTAGGGTGGCCACATACCTATTCTTATGGTTCCGTGACATGCGATGACTCATATAAGTTAATGTCCTATGAAGAAAGATAGGCTGAAAAATAAAATGTTGTCACAGTAGATAAAGCAACAATAATTTGCAATCAAGCAAAGCAACCAAATAGTGCGACACCTTGTATGCAAACTGAACTTACCGATGCTACGTGCCGTGTACGTAGATACCTGTAAATTTGAGTTGGCTCTGGAATGCAAGCAAACGCAAATGTGTAGTGCTAAAATGTTTTGCAATGCAATATGATTTCTTCATGCAGGCACAAGACAAATGCAAAGGGGTACTGTACGAGGTGCTCTAGGAAATACACAGAAGACAACTGTTCCGATGTTTTGCAATCGCTCACTCTAGGCAAAACAATGAGACCTCGTATAACATAACAACAGATGAATTTTACCTTGCATGCGCTTAGATAAGAATTGTGATGAATCGGATGATGGTCCTCAAATTTGTCCCACCGATTCCAAATTCTGAATTACCCGATCCAGAAGTAGCTACGGACAGTAAGCTAAATATTCATATGAGCGGTCAATGTTCACTTCCATATTCTAGATATTAAACGTGCCATCCTAGCGTTATATAAAATATTAACGAGGAGTGTATTGGGAACCGTATTAACGTGCACCAAATAGCACAGTAGAAGATGACCGCAGAATCCTGCAATACCCAAAGGCAAAATGAAAATGCCGTAATACAAACGCTGATACAGTGCAACTGGGCGCTGTGTAACAGCGGTGGCAAGCGAGCGTCATTGCCAGCTCATCATATCAACGTGCGAAAACTACCGGGTCCGCGCGCTGCTCCTCTGCATGCTAAACCGCTCGCGAGATTCGGCTGTTTTAACAGCTCTGCGGGATGTTTTGGAGCACTCCCGTTGGTTTCTCTTTTCTTTTTTAACCTGCACCCTTCGCACGAGGAACACAGCGAACAGCAGTTGGCAGGCGGGCAGACAGCCACCTGCTTTCAGCCACCCGTAACACTGCGGCGTGGGAACACCTACCGAAAAGCTTCGATCGAGTGCCCCAAGTGTCGACGGATCTTCTCCGACACACACAACCAGTTCCGACAGTTTTGATCTCCCTTCAAACACATTTCAAAGGCGCTCAAAGCGCAGTCAACTGATGCGCGTGGCTCCCGAGTGATCGGTGAAGGGAACACAAGTGAGCACACAGTTCACCTGCCGGCGTTGGCGACGTCTTTAATTTTAGAGAACTAGATTGCGCCGGAAAACGTCTTCATAAACAGTAGCCAAGATGTAAGGCGTGTAGCGCATATCGCGACGAGTTCGACAGCCGTCGCGCTTTTGCCGCGCGCAGCGCCCTGGCACCGACCTACGCCTCGTATCCCGAGTTGGGAAAGCGTCGAAGCTGGCGCGAAACGTCCCGAGGTGGGCTCCCGCTTATCGCGCTACACAGCACAACCCACGCGTTTGAGGCGTTAAAATGGACCGAGACACGGATCAAAGCAGAAGGCACTCCCGATGGGAAAAAATTCTCAAGCCTGACTCGACGACGGGATTGTTCAACCGCAACGGAAGAAACGAACTCACTCTCGAAAGCCTGGAGAAAAAGCTCGTGGTCGGCGTAGGCATGTTGCTGGGGCTGTTCCGGACGCTGCTGCTGCTGCGGCTTGGGCGCTTCGACGGGAGGCCTGTCCTTCTTTTTCGGCGGCATCGGGCCCGATACCGAGGAGCTTTCACGGAGCGCCGATAGCCGCCGCGATTATTTGCCACCGAATACAAAAGCACATTGCCCGAAAGCCGCAGCAGCAGTCACCGATAAGCCGCAGTGCACGCTGGGTAAGAAGGAAGAAGTGGGGAGAGGGTCGTCTTGCGCTTTTCTTTCTTTTTGCCGTTTTTGTGTTTGTTTTGCTCCCGCGCGCGGCTGAGGTTTTTATTTAAGCTCCCGAAGGGGGCCACTGCCCTTCGGATCGCTAGACAGCCAGTCGAGTTGAGCATAGAACGCGAGAGTTCGCTACGTACGGCAGCGTCGTCAGAGCGATCAGCGGGGTGTCGCGATTAACGTCACCCGGCTTGCAGATGTGCTCGTGTTGATATTTGCACTTTTCAACCTGCTCCTCCGCACATCGACGCGAGAAAAAAAGAGAACAATGAAGAAAAAAAAAATACCATTTTTTGTAAAAACCGCTTCAGCTAGGTCTGCCAGTTTTTTTTGGGTGAGCCGTTCATTCAAGTGCCTACGTGTCACTATTAATCAAGCGCAATCAATTATCCACACGTCGATGTTTAAGTTTCGAAACAGCTTAAATCACAGCTTCGCAAGACATCTCACCACTGTCACAACTTATGTTTCACGACGACTTCACCACGTAGCACAAGATCAAGAAACAATGCCATTACAGAGTGCCATAGACAAACAAGATGAATAAATGTCTCATTTGAATATTGCACGCTTCTTGGAGCATACCTTTGGGCATTGCCATGGTGATCTGATGCATGCGAGCAGCTGCAGTCATGCTGCGTATGCATGCACAGCTAAAAACGCCATGCGATAAGGCATATCCGTCAATATCGTATTGAAACCATCAAATACAATTAAAGCTTGCATTTGAGCCTCAAAAATCTACTGGTTCATTAATCTGAAAAGGCCTGTTACCTGAATATGCTTTGGGGATCTAGGCTGCACTTGAATCCATGGATCCAAACAGATGCATAGTTGCTTCCATGAAGATGGTGGAAAACACATCTTGTCACTAGCTGCGATCATTAATTGCTAACATGGCACACAAAATGATGCAAGCACACCACCATAAAATTTTACCTTACAGTGTTCCAGATGAAAAAGACCAGCTACCAGAGCCTTTTAGTCTAGTTGGAGATTGCAATGCTCACAGTCCGCTCTGGGGCGACTAACGCTGTGATGTAAGAGGACATATGATAGAGCAGTATATGCTGTTGTGACGCATGCTTGTTGAGTGAAAGAGAGCCCATGTTTTTCATCACTGCACATAACACCTTCTCATCCATCTGCTTATATATCCATTTGATCTCCTCACTCATGCCATATTTCGACTGGAAAATTGCGAACAATCCCTATCAAAACATATGCAGATCCAACACACGTATTGAAATCTGTGTGAAGTGAAGCTTTAGTACGGCAGTTAATTACGTTCTTTACAGCTAATGGTGATGCTTACAATTTTGTTTACTTTCATCCTACACAACGAGCAATCTGATGGAATGTTTATGTTTACCTACCACGAAGGTCACAACTTTATTGTCATGCAATTTCTATGTTTATGTAATGCACCTATGCCAGAATGCGAACTCCAATTCGGGCAGATACACAATGCGAGACGTATCTGGAGCAATGCAACAAAGACGAAGGGAGCGTATGACACTTGTTGAGGGAGGAACTGTGATGACAGGTGCATGCGTGTAAAATTACAACATGTATCAGGGAACAATCGCGAATTCTGCACCTGTTATGACGGTATTATGACAGTAACCATTTGGTATGTCCACAGTGGGACATACCAAATGGTTAAAGGAAAAGTAAAGAGAAAGTGAACCAAAGAATCTAAGAAATATAATTCCCAATTCTATTAAGAAATCGGTGTGCTTTAGACCTATCTTTCAGCCGACATTGAAAGTTGAGGTTTTACAAAGGTAACGCAGTGGGACATGTCCATTCTGGCGGACTGGCCAAGACTGGCCATGCAATCCAGTGGCAAATACTGAGTGGATAAATCAAAGAAAGTAAACTGAATCAAAGAATCCATTAAATACATTTCGCCATTTCATTAACAGCTCAGTGTGCTTTAATGATGCCTCTAAGCTGACATCATATGTTCAGGTTTTGTGTTGAAAGTAATATTTGTTAGGTGGAACAGAGCTTCTATACATGCTTGGTCAGCATACAAAGGTTCTATAACCCACTTCGCTGGCAGTTGCATAGAACATTATTTTTGTCTTAGCTGCACCAAATATTTAAAAATTACGACTTTAACCCTTGAACAAATTAGTCGGTGGGGTGGCCCCACTACTTCTAAGAGCAATGAAATGCTTAATTGAGTTATTTACTTATTTACACTAATTGTATTTTTAATTGCGTACCTTACTGCACATATTTAAATTTACCAATTTTAGCCTGCGACTGTGCAAGGCCATTTGGAACACATTTTCAGGACTATACCAGTTTTGAGAGATCAATTTTTAAATTTTCTGACAAAATGCATTGGCGTTCTAGTTACTTTTGTGCTTCAATGCATAAAACAACATTTTCTTTAGAGTATGTGGAATAGCAGAGCATTTTTACCGCATGTTTGAAGGCCATCCTCAGAATTCATTCCAAGCCACTATACCTTGCATACTCACTGGCTACAATTTGTAGATTGAATATGTGCTGTAAATAAATTACTTGAGAAGTTAATTACCCTAATTAGGTTAATTAGACAATGAAGTATTTTGATTTCTCGTAGAAATAATGGGCTGCCTCATCTAGTAATTTCGATCAAGGATTAGAATTCTGCTATCTGCCGCAGGCAATTTTTGCACATTTGGCGCAGCCAAAAAAAAAGCCCCTTTATATATACCCACAAATATATCTACCAAGATAGCGGCCGACAGCCATGCAAAACCTGGGAAAGCAGGCAAAGAAAGCTTTGCTGTAAAAATATTTTTCACACTAGTAGTGGTCTTTAAGTAATATTAGTTACTTGAAAAAGCATTTCTCACTAAGGTTTTTATAACCCATGAACATACAAATTTCCTAAAGTGACAAGTTTAGGCTACAATTAAATTATAAAAAATTAAATTAAAACAAATGAAGGGTCCAGTGATGCACAAAGCTCTCAAGAAACTTGCACCTGAAAAAATGACCTTTAAACGTTAAAAGAGTCTTAAAATTAAAGAAGTTCACCGATCTCACGCACTGTGGGAATTGATGTTATACAAGGCATTTTGCAGGCAGCTAGCTATCCAGCATTGTTTGGGGTCCCACAAAGGATCACAAAGGTGAACCAATGCGTTTGCGTAAATGGAGTATTTGTTCTTGTGGTGTGCGACACATATGTGACAACAGCAGCAAGACCACGGCAACGATCGTATGCTGCCAACAGCATAATTCCTACTGCATCCGTTTGATGCAAATTTATACAGCATACCGATTGTTGCGTTCTGCATACGTGAGAGATACACAAATTGTAATGTTATCTGTGATTAAGCATTACATACAATCGTACAAATTTATATGTATGTTAAAACAACAATGGCATTTGTACTCTGGCCAAGAAATGCTTAAACCATGATCAACTTGGGTCGGCATAATGTCACGAAGGCAGTTTAATGTCACAAAGCTACTTTGTAGTGTTAGCTGCTACAAAGAAAGTAGTGGCGAATGTGAGCCGATCCAGGAGATGGTGTAGTCTAACACAGTGTCTCAAAGCATGAGCTATCACGAGGACAGAACGCAAGGAAATGGCCCGTTAAGCATGCACAAAACAGCTCAAGGAGTTAGCCGGCTTTGGCATGAGAGGAGTATGCGTGCGATCCTGGCCTAGTGGTCAAAGCGTTTGACCAGTGTGCTCGATTCCACTAGCGGCAACGCATTTCTTTTTATTACAGAGGTCCGAAGTCAGGCTAGACAGGAGGAGTCGACCTACCTATCGACTTATCACAATATGCCTGGAATGAAGCGAAGAAGGCTTCGCATTAATAGTGATATTTCGGTATTTGATTGCATCATCGCAAATTGATTGCATCATCGCAAGGTCTCGTTACATAACTGGTACTGTTAGGACTGCATTATGGATTGTAAAGATTGGCTTTAACATTGTAGAATGCCTTACAAAATTTTTAAGCGTACCATGCAAGCTTGAGAAGCATGAAGCCCTGGGCCGACTTGACCCCTTAACTAGAACATCGCAGAAATGGGATGCAACGGGGAACCACCAATGCCCTGCAGTCAGTTTCTTTGTTTAATCCTGTTCCTCACTGTTCAGTTAACTTGAAAGCTTATCATGGTATGCCACTGTCTGCAAACAAACTATTCCAACAAGTGAAGCTTTACTATGCTCGGATGTTAAAAAAGCGGGACGATATATTCCACAAGAAAGCTTATCCTGGGATGCCACTGACTGTAACCTTACACTATTCCAACAAGTGAAGCTTTACTATACTCGGATGTTAAAAAAACAGGACAATATATGCCACAAGGTGCAGTACTAGGGATGCAAACGGTGTGGAAGTGTGTCGTATATAACGAAGTGGATCATTATAACCCAACCTCAACAACCAATGCCCGGTGAAAGACCACAGCTAACGTCATCCAAGTTATGACTGTTTCACTATGGTTATCCTGTTCTCTTTTCTCCCATAAACGTTGCCACCGTAGAGAACGGCACACCGAAATACATTTAAGGAGCGCAGTGGCACAGTTCAAGTTCTGATTAGCGCTAGCTTTAATTTATTACATCGCACAACAGATAAGGTGCGAGAAACACCTGTGGCCTTCACTAGCGATGCCAAGTACTACATTTATGTTGGGATGTAAAATACATTTATGTGCTTCAATTTTACGCGATGGTATGTCGCATAGTTACTGCAGGCCATTGACTGTTTCCTGTGCCTCACTCATTGCATGAGGGAATTAACCAAGGCAGTTAATGGTCAATACTTGAGCTGCCATTATGATTGAGCCATTTTTTTTTTCGTTGTCTGTTATCCTTTCAATTTCTTCTCCATCACAAATGCACAACCACCTCACAAGAGTACCCTAATGCGTTAACAATAAATAAATAAATAAAAAACAAGGTCCATTTAATTATATTACAGTTATCTTCTGTTAAGTAAACCTCAGTTAACTCGACTTTTAGCTTATTTCGACGTGCTGAAATGTCCCGACGAGAAACTATGCATTGCTATGGAAGAAAAGCTCATTTAGGTCGAACTCGAAAGCTTGCCTTTTCAGTTATTTTGATCCCCACCGACAAGCACCATCCTCCCCTCAGGTGTGTATCATTTATTATAAGCTTGAAAACACAGAAAATCCAGCAGATGACATTACTGCTTCCCTAGGTGTGAAGCTGTCTTATATAAATCTATTTTTATCTTCTAGTGGCCTACAATCCTTCCTCTTGTAAAGCAAACCAGTGGCACCTGTTTTGTATTGTGTCACACTGAGTCAGTACTTAAACAGGTTGTTGCACTTCGCCTCACGCTGGAGTCGTGCTTCAGGAGCAGGAAACCAAAAGGCATTACACGCTTACTTCAAGCAACAAAAAAAGGTTTGAATTCATTAATTTTTGCTGCTGCCATTTGTTAATTTGACCTTTCAGACAATCAGTTCAAACAAATCCCAGAAGAGTAAAATGAACAGCAGTCGACTGCACATCTGCTGTATAACACTACGTAAGTGCACAAAGGATGTCTTGAGAAGTGCTAACGTGCGGCTAATAAAAGGGCCATAGATTGACCACATGCTATCACTACTATTGCCCAGCTTGTTATGAACATCCGCAATATGTTTTTAAAGTACTATGCACAGTATGAAACGAGAAGTAAGGGGGTTAAACGAGGGGCCCGATTTTATTAGTCATATCATAAGCCAACAAACATGCGAAGGTTGTGGGTTCGTTCCCCACCTGCGGCAAGTTGTTTTTTCATCCACTTTAATTTCCAATAATCGATCATTTCTTTATTTAATTTATTAAGAACAAGTAATTTCCAGTATGTTGTCCTTGATGTCAGTGTTTGTAAGCTTCTTATGATATGCACAGTATTAGTATTTTGAAATTTTGGAGAACCAACTTCAGAGCGCCGCTGCAATTTTTTTCAAAGCAAAAAGTATTTCGCATGTGCAGCAATGAGAGGCAAACGGACCAAAGTCATGTTTATTTTTTTTTTCACACACTTTTGTACATGCAAAGAAGTGAAAAAATATAGTATTTACAGATGTTATTCTCTAAGACACATCTTTAACAGGGATGCTGAATAAAAATATTTTCATTGTATATATATAATTATTCCCTTTGTACTACACGTGACAACTGCACAATAAACAACTACAAGTTTTAACAGTTTGTTTGAGCAGTTGTGAAAACTATCTTGTTTAACAAGAACATACTAAAAATATAGACTCAAGAAAGTCCACCTAACAACATGGAAGTGTGTGGGAAGAAAGGTAATACGGTCACTCTCTCATATAAAAACGAAATGTCCATGGCACCAGATTTGCACTCGTTGACGCAACCACTTCGCAGTTGACCACCTAGAGTTGCGTGCATTGCAGTCGGCCTGATAGTATCACAAACTGGTATGTACGCTAGATAAAAAGATGCGCAACAGTGTCAGTGCTACATGACAACGATCCAACGGCATCGGTCATCGTGGCTTCCAAATGATGCATTGCTCAGGGGTGCACCTTGGTACTGGGTCTTCTGAAGTGACTGAGGAATGTGAACTGATTGGTTCTTCACAGCTTCTCCACACCTAGAAGATGGGGGAAAAATATTAAGTGGCAGCAAGTGACTTCACCGTGAAATATGGTGCACAGTGTAACCCCATTGGGTCGGGCCAATTCATGATGAACAATGGCTACAGGTGTCAACCACACAGACGGAGTAACATTTTCAGCTCCCGCAAGGCTCTCACAATGAAGGTGGAAGCGACAAAATGGTCACTCAAGTATGCCACATGACACGTCTCGGACATGCGGCATGCGCAAACCGGGGCAAATGTTCAACATTCCAGTTGACAGTGTTTCCCGTAACTTGGATGTTCCAAGCAACAGTGGGCACTCTTAACTGGAACGATGCAAAACTTTCTATCAATGTCTAGGTTTGCAGAACATGTAGCACGCAGTACTTTAGGCGGCCCGGACTGTGTGAATTTCAGTTGTAGATGAGCAGCTGCACCGGCATGAACCCCCGTCTCACAACTATAATGGAGGATGGTCCAACAACATGGTTATTTCGAGATGGTGTTAAGCTCTCTTCAGTGCAAGCAAACGAGTACAGCAGTGGAGCATACCTTCGCAAAGAGTACACAGCATGCTGCAATCACTTCTGCAATCTGGATCGGCAATGCAGGCGTTCACGCTTATACACATACCTCAAGAAAACTTCCAATGTCCCCACAAGGTTGTCTGACACTGCCCCCCCACACCTGCAGCCCGAAAATTTGCACCAATCCTGCTTTCTGACAAGGCATGAATGAGCCATGCCCATACAACTCTATCTTGAAGGCCGATGATGATCTCAATCTACAAAATAACTACGCCAGCTACATGAAATAAGCTCACTGTATTGATCTGAGTGTTGCATAGCCGAAATTGTAGAAAGGCAGATAAGGTTATACAGCCACTTAATTATTATTGGTTATAACAACAAAAAGCGTTTTTTTTTTTTTTCTCCTAGCAAGAATGTCAGTGCATGTACATAGCACACGAAAAAGAATCGGTCTCCGACAGAGACTTGGTGAAAGCGCACTCTTTGAAAATCTAATTCAGTGGATCGTACACAGCTGCATAATGTGGGTCTTCAATGTCCGAAAATATTCAGGAAATATATTTCTCCTGCTTCATTTTATAACATACATTTCACTGTTAAAGCTCTTGAAGAGACACATACAACAATAAATAAATAAATAAGATCAACACCCTGCCCCCCCTTCTGCAGCACTGATCAGTGCTATGAATGCAGCATATAAAATGCCAATATGCAGATTCATCCAAATTTACTTTCATTAGAACACGAATCATGCAGTGTAAAATGCAGAAGGAAACACAAAACACAACAAAGCCAGCGAGACGATGCATCTCATGCATGCATTGCACCCAAAATGGAAGGTACATTTCTGACAATTCACACACTTCAATTCACCCACTTCAATTCACACAAAGAACAGAGTGTCGCACATGTCAGCACAAGAACTACAAGTGTGGATGCATCAGGCATGACACATGCGGAAAGCTAGTGGAATACTTTCAAAGTATCCGGCAATGCAAGAAGAAAAGAAAAAGCATTGCAACCACAAAAAACGAAGAAAAAGAAAAGCACACAAACAGCTTCACTACAGTTCAGGCACATGCATACTTACTGTGAGTCAGCTATGCTTCTTCATGTCAGTGCTATGTAAAAAGACATGAAGAAAACTTGTGAGGAGAGCTTCCCTCCAAACATAAACTTGATGCCTAATCAATAAACATTTGGTGGGTAATCACTCTTAGTGCTTACTCTAAATGCTACGCTTGGAAAGCTGTTGCCTTATATAGCATGAGGACGGGTCCATGCTGACATTTATTTATGACTCATAATGACAACATTAAATGCTGTAACCAGGGACAGCACAGATCATGATGCTTAGGTGCTGACCTGCTTAGGAAAATTGAGAAGTAGTTAACATTCGGCAATAGCAGTAGCAATAAATATCTTCAGATAAAGTATAATCTTGCTGAAGTGTGACGGAGAGCATAAGGAATAGGACCTTTCAGATAAATATGATTCAGATCACAAACTTCCTCCAATAATCAGTATTGCTCATAATGCTTTTGTTCCTAAAATGTATCAACAAGGTTATAGTCAACACATCCCTATGACCTGAACTGCACTTTAATGTATTCCAAATGGCCTATAATGCTGGACACACGACCTCGTTACCTTAGAGTGATATGTGGTCACTCACCATTAATGTGCACATTTCATCCTCACTGCTGCCTTGATAAGGAAGAAGAAAATTGATACAGCAAGTTTTATGGGTGCCGGCAAAGACACCAGCTTTCTCAGACAGCAGATATGTGTCAGGGTTCTACACTACGAGCCAACCAGCTAGGTTATCATACACGCACAGTTACATATTGATGATAAAGGTTTTGCCAGCATTCGTCATGCCTAGTAGCAACATCAGTCAGTATGACGTCCACTGTCGGATGAAGGCCTCTCCAAGGAATCTCCAATTATTCCTGTTGCAAGACTCATAAGGGAGGTAGTGGCCAAATACACTGTGCTGGGTAAACCAACTTGCATTCTGGTGAGGGAGTGTCTTCTTGAAGCTCAGTGGGCATTCCTAATTTGGTTGCATCTGGACTAGCATAACCCCATTTGCACTCGGCCGTTCTTTCTTTTTTTTTTTTTCTAGATTCAGGTGCTACCTCAAGCCTGTGAAAAATGTGGTGGCCTGGACAAGGATTCGGACATGGGACCTTGAGTACAAGAATCCAATGCTCTAGCTCCACCTCATGCATCATATGCTCAGGGACATCCCAGGCAAACCGAATGTTGAAATAATAACCGCACGCGCATCACATATGTTACGGGGCAGAGTTGCAAAAATTTTCTGTGGTAATACAGAACTAAAGCAAGCTGTGCAAGGTCTTATAGACACACTTAACTGAGAAGCCACCTGTGTCTGTCTTTTCATTCTTCATTTAGAACAAGCAGAAAATGTGAAAAAGAAAATCCACACACTTGCTCGGCTAGTTCGTTCTTACTTTGTTATGGCGTAAAAGATGCGAAATCATGTGAAAAACAAAAACAAAAGGACAGGAAAGAGCGTCACTCACAACCAGGCTTATCTAAAGCAAGGAGTTCACTTTTTTGTTAACGCTTCAATGACGACACATATAAATACCCCACAAAAGTGCTTATTTTCTATATAAATGTGCAAGACATGTCGAGAGTAAGCGTAATCGACAAGAACAAAAATATTTTGCAGAAACTTTTATAGCAATGGGGGGGAATACCCAAGGCAGAAAACCAGAAGTGGGCTTCACCCCAAGCCACCTGTGACTTCTGTTTGGAATTTGTACAGACGGCTCTCATCATATGCGAACCATAGGCACACATTTCATTTGCTTGACATCGCGTACTGGTCATTCCAAGCGAAACGTCCCAGACCCCCAAAGTGACGATCATCGATTCTCTTAGGAAAAAGGTTGGGCATGTTGGCAATTGTGTGAAAGAGGTTTCAACAAAGCAATTTTCTCAAAAAAGAATTTATTGGTGATGCAAGCGCTCTTTGAAGTTTCCGCAAAGAAGCAAAAATTGGTTGGAGGCAAATTTCTTTAATCAAGTGTGAAACTAGGTTCAATGACAAATCTTATGTTAGAATATTTTACTGACATGGTTCTCTTATATGACGTCATACGTGAACACGTTTACAAATTTTCCACGTTTAGTCGGCTCAGTAAATACAGGCGGAAAATTTTGCATTTTCAGAAATTTTTTGCATCAAGATTGTTAACGTTTCAGCCACAATATATTTTAAAAACCTATTTTGACCCATTGCTATAATTTATACTAAAAATAATGTTTGACTACGTAAATCAAGTACTTAAAAATTACTTCCAAATTTGGCAAAAGGTTACTTTTTGATGATGTTCAGACCATAATTAAGCATTACCATCCTCTGATAAAATACATGACATACCTCATCATAGTCACAAGCCTCTCATCTTGTGATATGGAAATTTTAGCTTGAGTAAATTCTGTTTGAGGCGAGCAAAATTTTTTTGAAATGCACAATCTATCTCACCAGTAGGCTCACTCTCTTTGTCCAATTTTCTTATCAGCGGCCTTTAAATAACACCTTCGAAGACGGCTCGTGCACCTGGTGACTATTGGATATGACTTAAATCCCAGCACGTCGTCTCCGAGATTTTAAGCCCGTCGAGGACAGCTGCAGGCGCTGCCTAATTTTGGAGGTAATTCCAGGGAGCTGCATTAGTTCCCAATATTCTGGGTCATGTGTCACTCTTGGTGAGTGGAGATGGTAGCAAATTTTCTTTTTCTTTTTAGTCCAGTATCAAAAATGCCTATTTCTGCAAGCTTGTTACAATGCATCCACTTGTATATAAAATGTAAAATTTTGCGCGGAAGCTGCATCATATCTGCCCCATTGAAAGTAGGCTTTTTAAATGATCCGAAAATTTGTTGGCCTTTACAGTGGAGGCATACTACGTCAAAAAGAGACAAGACATTTGCATCAGCAACATGTCTATGGCCCTGCACAGCTAGTGCACATCAATTTCTTTGATTTTTGCTTTAGAATGAGCATGTATTCTGTCACTCTTGTTCCCTTTGTTATCTGGTCATCTGATGTCAAAGCCCAAATGTTATTTCTCATATTGCTACCTTCCCTAACCCATTGGCTACCGAATACGACACAAGCCAACTGGCCCTCCATGTTGATTATTTTTGCCCCGTACAGGCGCTGCGCAACCCTCCATTGTCGTGTTCATTATATAATATTTTGCAGCAATTAACGCTGAAAGAATGCAAATATGTTATGGTTTATTTGCGATATAAAGCGGAACTTTTCATTTTAGAAACGTAACTGTCAGTCACAGAGTCATTTTTGTGTGGAAAAGCTTGAAAAACTCAGGCGTGTGGGGGGCAGTACTGTTCTTCTGACACTCTCAACAGTTCTAAACTTGTCCAGCATATATTTCGCTGTCACACCTATCTACGAATAGCCCTTAAACCAACAACACGACTCACCCGGCGAATCACCGGCTTTGGCATTACGACCCCCGTTCCTATGCCCGCCGATCCGCTGGCTTTGGAAGCCAACGGGTAAAAAAAATCTAACCGTTTGTTTTGAGTGAACTGGGTTGCGAGTGATGCTCCTATCCTGTCCTGTCATTTCTTCACATTGTTTCACGTATTCTACAGCTTTACCATGTAAAAGGAGGTGCGACAGGTGCCACTTGCATGCAGTTGAATTTACAGGGGTGGGAGCAGTGCTGTGAGTACTAGAGTAGACCAGGGAGCGAAAGAAAAAGTCCATTTTGGAGCAGGGTTGAAGCACGAAAACATTGATACCGAGGCACCTCGAGAACACGACCGAAACAAGGAAAAGTCAATATCGGGGCATCAGGAACAGGAATGAAGCAAGAAAAGGGCGGTCCCACAGCAACAGAGAAGCAGACTTGGAAAAAAAAAAAAAAAAAACAGCTTGAGAGTGGCCCAAGAGCACGATTGACGCAAGAAAATGTCCTTGTTGGAGCAGCTCAAGAACAGGAAACATAAAGTGTTCTATCAATAAAATTTGGTTTTGGAACGCTTGCTAATAGCAAATGTGAGATCAAGTACAAAAACGTTCATTTTTGATAAAAACGAGCAATCCGAAAAATTCTGCTTTCATTCAGATTGTGCACACAAAAAAAATTATTAGTACCCCATCATCCAAGGTCGTTATCCTGTCCACTACAGTATAGAACAAGTAGTTTGTTCTTCTCATTCATGGCTTCCATGCATAGTGAAGCACTTTATGTCATTAAAGCATTCACTCATAAAACAAAGCATGTATAATTTAAGTAATGAAAAAAGCTAAGCTTGAGAAGGAATCTGAAGCTAAAACAACAACAATTTCTTCAGAGAAAAGCTCTGTGGCCTGGCAGAGCCTAAGTTATGCCTCTAATTCAAGGGTATGGTTCTGAGAGTGTTATGTTAGAATATTATATAATGCTAATATTGTATACGATACAGTGTTTCATTTTGTTATTGTTCCTCTTTGTACTATGTAACCTACTCCCCTCTACAATTCCTGACCACTTGAGGGAATAAATAAATAAATAAATAAATAAATAAATAAATAAATAAATAAATAAATGTATGAACCTCAAGACATCTCTCTTCGTCTGTATTCTTACCAATTTGCAAGGTATCCTCACCCCCAATGTAAAGTATCGCCACATGGGCTAAGTGCACAAAGGGTTGTTGCAGTTAAAAAAAAAAAAAAAAAGAAGTCCTTATCGACATCTCTGAAAACATACCTCACTACTGGTGAGGTTCCATGCTGCGACCATTGCGGTGTAGTATTGCAAAGAACACAGGGGAAATCTGTCAATTAAAGGCAGCTGGCACAAAGAGAAAACCTCGAGTGAAATATTTCTACATCAGTACAATGAAGCTAAGTTTTGTAGATGGTGAATAAGAAAGAGTGTCCCCATGACACTTCCAATGAAGTATCAGTGGCCTGATACTTTCCTGCTCACATTAACTGCAGCTGCTTCACAATATTGCTTGTTAATACTACTTAGTGTAATAACGGAAAATCTTTCCTTTCTCATACTTGCATGGACATTTGAAAAACTCATACTGGCTTGCGCACCACAGGAGCATTAAATTTCAAGAAAGGCTCCTCCATGCTTTTTGTCTGAAACGTGCAAAATTTCCAGTGGCCAGTAGAAAGTACGATCAATTCTGCCTCTAAGGTGCCAAATAAGACCCTCCTATTCCAAATTATTATGTATGGAAGGGCAGAAATATCCTCAAAATACCATGCGAAGTACAGGAACCTCGAATGTTCCAAAGTATTGTTATCCCTACGCCTATGCAGTCAAGACAATAAATAGTGTGGTATCATCATCAGATGTCACTTCCCATGCACGGTGGCCTGCTCAATCCACACACGGCAAGCTGGTCTTCAAAGCTTAGGCATAAAGCTGCAGCATGTAACTGATGGAATGAAAAAGCTTTATCACAGGAGCTGATGGTATGCTAGCCTGTATTAGAGGAAAGGTGAAGTCGAGCAAAGGATAAAACTATTTCCTGGCATGTACGAATGCCATGGTTTGCAGCAGGAAAGCTAGGGACAGTTATAAGCTACAAGTTAACAAGAAGCTTATTTCGGAAAAGCCTGCTGTGTCCTGCCCATAGCCTGTACCCAAAATGTTTACAGCTAAAACGGGCACAAAGAAGAGATGCTGCCATGACGGAGCAAAGCACAACACGCTGCATTCGCACGCAGAAAACCAGAGGGGGCCCACTAAGGAAATCCAACTACAGATTGAGTGTGTGAATCGTGAAAAACACTGCAGTGCATGGGGGTGAGTTTGCAGAAAATAACAACAAAGAAAACATGCTTTCTTCTGCACTCTGATGTCCTGTGCGCTGCAGTGTTTTCCATGTTTTGGCTCATCAACAAGCCTTACAGCCAGTACTGGTGCAAGTGCAATGTGCAGGAGTCGGCACAGCGGTATTCAGCAAATACACACACACACACGCTGCAGATGTGCAACATGTCAGAGAGCCCTCTTCTCAATGTGGCAAGTACTGTGCCAACTCTGTGCCAACTCTGTGCCAACTCTGTGCCAACTCTGTGCCAACTCTGTGCCAACTATGTGCCAACTATGTGCCAACTCTGTGTTGAGCGGTGGCACACACTCTGTACAAGTGTGCTCACACATATGGTTCTCGCTTTCAACATTTTGCTACTTCCGAGCGTGGCAATCCTGATCAGTTTAAGATGGTCAATGTTGAAGAAATGCCAGACAAGAAAATAGCTTTCCGTCAGACATTGGACATCTTGCATGTGCTGAGCTACTTGAATATCAAACTATGTTGTGGTTCACTTCAGATTCAGCATATCTTTCAGCACAACTGCACTTGCATTCTAGTGCAAGATGGCACGCTTCCACCCCTGAACCCTATACTATTAGACAACTGTAGTTGTTCTTTCTTTACATGCTTCTCTCTGCACCTTTGTGCATTTCAAGTTTCATTCCTACTGACCAATTATTATGAAGCTTACTTTTGCAATTAGCTCTTAGATGCCTTACAGTGGCCCATTCTACACTTACTTCTTGACACACTACGCACATACTATGTGTATGTTCAATTTCTTATTGTAATTCTTACATACACCAAGTGATCATGTGATCTTCGACGCTCCCATACGTGAAATGTTACCAATTCGTAAACATGTATGCGTGATAATAAGCAGGAAACAAGTTCAAGTAGTGCAGAAACTGGGTCGTTACGTACAGGGCTCGTCAGAGCTACTGTTGTCAGAGACAGCGTGGCCTTTGTGGCGATGGGAGTCGACAAACGTCTGCCACTCTATGATCCAGAAACAAAGTGTGCCCAGCGTTGCCGACACCACCAGGATTAGCAGCTGGTACGGCAGCAGCAGGTAGTTGGAGTAGAAGAAGGCAATTGCGGCAGCTACCGCCTGTAGGCAGGGAAAAAAAAAAGAAAAGGAAAGATGGAGATCCAAAGGAATTAGTGATGTGTACATAAGGGTTACTGTAAAATGTGGCAGAAAACTCGTGCCTGCTTGTTATGAGATATTGGCGGTGAGTTCTCAGCTAACTACTAAAAAAATGCCAAATGATGACTTTATTGTGCCGGTTTTCCCGATGGCATCAAAAGATAAATCAAAGATTGTACCACAATGTATGTGCCAATTAAGCGCGCTTCGTCACTGCGCTTTTGTGAATGTGGTGAAGAGGCCCCGCCAATGCACTTGCGAGAAGCATTATGGTGGCATTGAGACAGCAAAGAGAGAAAAACTGCCCCTGCGAGTCTCGAGACACAACAATCTTCTGAGAAACACGCCCGAAAACTCTCACTGTGGTAAATTTGTCCCGACTTCACCATCGATGGCAGATGTTAGGCTAGTTATTAGGGCTAGGCGACTATTTCTCACCACCCTCTCTCAAAGGAAATGCCAATAAATCATCATCACTGTCAAGTCACAAGCATTTGTTAAATTACATAGCCTTTTTGGACCATGGCGTGGCCACGCCAACAACGCCAACACCGAATTTTCCGCCTCATGAGCTAAGTAACGCTTTCGCATTAGTAACTTGCTTTGTGTCTTCAACAGCAAGCTTTGCTTGTAGCCAGGCTGGCATCACTATGACACAGATGACTACATAGACTGGCACAATTTTTATCCACTGGAAAGCATAAATATCTAACTGGTGCATGAGGAACACATCATCAGTTACCTGGATGAACTTGAAAATGGCAAATGCTGGTGCACTGTTATCTGAGTAGACGAATCCAAGAATAGAATAGATCTGAAAAGTAATTTAAGACAGCACTTATTAGACGAGCATGCCGTAATGGTCGGCAATAAGAGTAAAGAACTGCCATGTTTATGGATGTGTTCATAAACAAACATAAACAAACAAACCTAAAGAAACTATTTGCAGAGGTTGCCCTTGTACGATGAACAAGTCAGTTTGCTATGCATTCGGTCACTGTATGAAGTATTCAGTCATACAAAAAATGTCTGCGATATGAGCTGCCAGCAGATAAATCTGTAGCTGGCGGCTGTTTTTCTATTTCTAATCAGTAATTCTTGATTATGATGATGTTTTTGCTTTTATACTTTTATAGGTTATTCAGCAAGTTGTGAAACTGTTTAGCTATTTTATTCTCATGATCATTGTGAACAAAGTTAACTGTATTAATCACAGCAAGCAAATTAAAATCAAATGAAAGTTGGTACTATATGTACTTGCAATATGAATGCTACATTCACTGCCACCTTGAGACTCACCTGGGTATTGTAGCAGCTGTCACCAAATCCAAGCAAGAAGCTGCCCACAAAAGCAAGGTAGAGACTAAAAAGAAAAGGAAAAGAAAGAAAAGAAATTGAACCATGTTTGAACACAGGCAGCTAAGTTGATCAACAGAGAAGAAAACAGCCTAGTACTGGTGATGAGGTATTGTCTTGTTGGCACGAAATCTTAATGTTTAAGCAAACATGGAATGACATGGCCTATCAGGCAGGAACAAACACATGAATAATAACTTTCAACACGTGTACTGTAGACTTCATATGCGCTCACGAAAGGCCAAATTTGTTGAGCAAGCATACATACCCGCGATGATGTACACTGACTCCAATTGGGTTCTAGAAGAGTAAACATACTCCACTTGGGGAGTAAAACTCTTCTCGGAAATGGAGTTAAATATGCAACATGCAGTTACACCCACGGGAAAGTCTTGCTGGCATTCCATTGCGAAAGACGGACTGATGGGCTTCTTGGTATGACATTCTGTATATGGTATGGTACACTTGTGACATGGAGGATGACAGAAATTGATTACATGCAATCGGTATATTGCTCATGCGCAGCAAACCATCAGTAATTATTATCACTGCGTCCCAGTCTTTTTTATCGGCTAGCACGTTCTGGTTTCGCTATTCTCTAAAAGCGTTCCATTGCTTTTGGAGTGAGGGCGATAGCTTAGTGAATAGTGTTGCTTTGCCAAAACGCACTTGCTCGTGATGTAGGCAGGGTCTGTAGTGGGTCCCAGCGGTGAGTTTGCTGGCAGGTTTACAAAAATGGTGTAGAAGGCAGCAATGTGCACGATGTAACCGAGGAGAATGATGGGGTCCCTGCCAGCCTTATTTGTCTGCTTGCCCAGGATGCTGAAGAGGAGCCCACCTGAGCAGAATGAATGAATGAATCAATCAATCAATCAACTTTATTGTAAAGATAATTGTTACAAACAAAATGCCAATTCAACATAAATGCTTGGCCCTCCACATGAACAACAGAATTGGTAAAACGTTTCTCTCTAACACATCTTTCAAAGAAAACAACAGTTTATTTCTGTGCGCAAGAACGCGGTGGTTGCCCATCGGCACCACGCAACAGAATGTTCGAGAATGCGTGCAACAGTGCACTTGAGCATGGGGGAAAGCCGCTCCCTGCTTTGGTGTAAGATAATAAGCCGGCCGTGGAGTTCAAGGGGTCCCACTCTCACGTGACATGCTGGCACCTGTCGGGTAGTCCTTTTTGACAGTTTAACAATGCCACAGAAATGAGGTCGTTTGCTTGCTTACAAACTAGCAACTTCCTTTAACGGGATATATATCAGGATGTATATCACTGTGTTTACTTTATGTGATTTCAACAGAACAGTAAAATGAACCCGTTATGAAATAATCTCACAGAACATCTGATAAAGACAGGAGAGTTGGCCACAGATGGTGTGGTATAATACACAATGATGTAGGCCCGGCTAATAAAAAGAAAAGTGAGAGAAACTTAACCATGGTGTTAATGCCACGAGCGTCGGCCCAACATCTTTAGGTGGTTTGAAAATCACAACAGCACTTGAAGCGAAAAACTAACATGCTAACTGGGAATTGGAAGTTTTAAGAATAAACATGCACTCTGTCACTCCGGAAATTTAGGCTACAACTAATTTTATGGCTGCAATACAGCAAACTAAATTGTGCTGCAATGCTAGTGCTTTAAATAAGTGCTAGGGATTTCAATGTGTGCTGGCTAGTAACACCCGACTGCCAGGAAGAGATAAAGATTTTTAAATAAACCTTGCCACATCCCCCAAATTTTCCTTCTTTTTTGCTGTGTGCGAGCCTTTACACAACTTACAGCTACCCACCTGTGGTATTCATTGCGACGAATCAACAATCATGCCCGAATCAAGAATGTGACTCAAGCAACAGTGAGGCAGATTCTCTCAATCGCTTGTGTGTGCTTCATTAATCTCTGCAACTCAAGAATGAAGTTGGCTTAAGATAAGAATGCAACATTTTTGTGAAACAAAAGAGAAAGAACAGAATGTCCGTGAACTGTTCTATTCTTCAGAGAGAACTAACTTTAAACAGAGTTCAACTGAAGGAACCCTACTGCACTCCTACCTGTGATTTCTCCAGCACCAATGAGAAGACCATTGATGCCAAGGAACTTGGAAGAGTCCTTGCCAAAGCTTTTTGTGAAGCCGAGGCACGAACCATAAACACCACTGAAGAACGACAGCTCCAATCCTGCAAAACATGTTCTTTTTTGGCTATTTGGTCGTAGCGAGATAAACGAGTGAGGTGAGAAGCAAACCGATACCAGGTAGAACTGCTTCACAGATATATGCATGCTGTTAAACCAAATTCTCATGTTAAAAAGAAGAAAAAAGATTGCTACATCTGAACAGTTCATCAAGAATGTATGTACTAGTGCTGATTCAAGTGGAGATTTACCTGCCCACAATGTGACTAACTCGGGCTATTCTTCCTTGCAAATAAATTGCGGTCATCATCATCATTACACTTCGTTAAGTCCACTGCCGGACAAAGGCCCTTCCAAGAGATCTCCGGGATTGCACACGTCTGCACCCAAAAGCTCTGAGCTGTGATGCTGTGAGCATCAGATATGTTCCTTCATGTTTATCTGTTGCACTGCGTAAAAAAGCACCTACATCAAACATATAAATCAACTCACTCGGATTGAGCCCGGTACAGAAACTTAGCATATACTAGCTTTGTTGCTTTTAAAGTACTGAGTGCATAAGGAAGCTATCGTGTTGAAGGAATGATGGAACAAGGAGGACAGCACCTGCGTCTCCAAGGACAAGGGTGAAGATGAAGAAGGTGCTGTAGGGGCTGCAACTAATTACAACTACACGCCGAGCTAGTTGTATTGATACATGCAAAAGAAAAATTTGAGGATGCTTGCATCAGCTCACGTTTCCAACTCGTCAATCCATTTTTGTGTCATACGGACTGGTCCAATACAGGGGAGTACAAATAGCAGTTTCCGAGACCGAATCGAACAAATATGAATCGAGCAGTGCTAGAAGCTTATGAAATAAAATATAGAATACATTTCAAATAGTTTTTTAATACTGAACAGTCATTTTCACCACTAAATATAAAACAATCTTCATGTCCTAGTATATTCACAACACTAAGAGCAAATGAGCAGTTTATTTGCATACTTGAGACTCATTGGTGAGTGCGAGTGATGGTGATTTAGCTGGAAAAATCTGCCTCCCTAGGTGACATAGCATGCTCCACTATAAAACATGGCATATTTTATGTCCACTATGGCCACAGGAATGATATTTATCACACTTTTTCTCTAATTTTGTACTTCAATACGCAGTCAGCAATTCAAAATATTTGTTTATATATATATGTATAGCGATTATTAATTCAAATAAAGAAACAAATAAGGAAATAATCGATTTGTTATCTGAAACATTCAGATATTTACACACCCGTAGTTTAATATGAAATGGTCCAGTACGAGCTGAATGCTTATAATACATAGCGGTAATGATGACAGCAGATGCAGGAGTTTGCATTTCATTTCAAGAATATGCTATGCATTACTTCTTTAATCTCAGCCAAAATATCGGACAAGGAAGGGTTTTGAGTGGAAATCAAATATTCCCTTTAATATCAGTGCTAATGCGTCGGTATCATCCCTCCCCCCCTCCCCCTCTTCCCATACTGCAATACAATCGGGTTTCAAACAAACCCAAGAAAGGCACAACCTATGTGTTGACATAGAAGACGGAGCCGGGCAGGCCATGTAATGTGCAAGTAAGATGACCGTTGGACCATACATTAGAGTCAGAGAATGGGCGCCAAGAAAAGGGAAGTGCAGTCGAGGACGGCAGAGAATCGGGCGGCACGATAAAATGAGGAAATTTTCACGCACAACTTGGAACCACCTAGCGCAAGACAGGGGCAATTGGAGATTCATGGGAGAAGCTTTTGCCCAGTAGTGGACATAAAAACAGGCCAATTATAATGATGATGATGATGTAACGACATGGCTATGTTACGTTAGGTAAACATGTCCATTTGGCTTCGTCGTCCAAACATGAAGAAATGAGGAGGGTTGATTATGGGCAATGGCTTCATGGCCTCTGAGAATATCTTCAGGGACCCCAAGGGGCTCACAGATTCTCACATGCACTACAGTTAATGCGAGTTCCACAAACACCTCACGGTAAGTAGACATGACTCACCCGTATAGAAGAATGCAACGCTGAGTATGAGCATCTTGCCCGTCTTCATGAGCTTCACCGACTGCCCTGCAGGGAGACATGGACAAGTTAACAGCAATCTGCTACACAAGAAAAACTGAAACTTAGCTGCTGTGAGCACTGTCGCATACACTTATACGTTACACAGACCCGTCTGGCAGAGCATTAAAACCTGCCCAATCACTAAAACATGCCCCACTAGTGATCAGCTACCCTTCATTCTTTATTATTCATGATTCACTACTGTAATCGCTTAAAAAATAAGCCAACACAAAGTGCACAAAATAAACTCTCTCTCTTTTTTTTTTTTTTTTTTTTACACATTGCCCTGACATTTGTTACTTTACTGACAGATAGTGTGCTTCTTGCAAGATCTATCCTGTCATGTCATTCCAACTGCTGCAATATCCCTATCTGTTTGCCCACTTTAATTTTCCTTACCTTATTATTTATGCATTTCTATTAAACATAACAATTAAATTCACCAAGCTTTTCTTGTCTTCACTGTCTGTCACATTGTATGACTGCCCAGTGAATGTAACTTGTCAGAGAAGGGTAGGCAGAGGATGTATCTGTGCAGAAAATAATAAAAACTAAAAATAAATAAATAATAAATAAAAGAAATCATGCAGCTGCCACGCTCTGTTGGATCTGTGTAAGAAAATATTATGGGGTTTTACGTGCCAAAACCACTTTCTGATTATGAGGCACGCCGTAGTGGAGGACTCCGGAAATTTCGACCACCTGGGGTTCTTTAACGTGCACCGAAATCTAAATACACGGGTGTTTTTGCATTTTGCCCCCATCGAAATGCGGCCGCCGTGGCTGGGATTCGATCCTGCGACCTCGTGCTCAGCAGCCGCAGCAGAAGCAAAGCAGAAGCAAAGCTTCAGTTAGCCAGCAAGATGAAATGTTGTCTTGCTTTTATAAGTAAATTGTTGCTATGCGGTATGACTCATGCACCAAGCATCTCAAACGATGAGCTTACATCAAATAACCTGGTAGGTCGTTATGAGGCGTTATTCTGTCTTTCTGCGCATGCGTCTATGGCCTAATGCATAGACCATCACACTGCCGTGCTGGGCAACTGGGTTCGAACTCACCATTGGTGACATACATTTTTTAAATTTTTTTTATTGAGTATCTGTACTCGGCGAGATGGACAACAACACACCAAGCCCTGGGGAGGTAGGCAAAGAAAGCTTCACTTGAAAGGAAAGGTTCATGAACAGAGCATGAACAGTTACTGAGAGTCACTGAGAAATGACATGCTTTGAAATGTTTGACAGCAGTATCCGCACATCACTGGAAGAAGTGAATTTATGTAAAGAACATAGACAAGCAAACAGTAAAATGCTGTGCTTGGCTATTGCAGTTTATGTGAACAGTAAAACTGTGGTGCTAATTGTTCTGCGGGTATTTCGCGGGAGTGACTAATCTCTTGGCGTATACTAACTGAGGAAAAGGAGCTAGCAATGCCTCATGGATGGGCAATGGCTAGGGGCATTACAATATTTACCGTTAACTAGCCTTACATCACAACCGCCATGCATGACTGATGACAGCCATATATAAATGTAGTCTCCGAGTGTGAGCTTGACATAATCACACAGGCGTTTTGTATTCGTAATTTACCCAGAACAAGCCCAGCTATTCCACCCCATTATTTCATGAATATGTTATGTTGCCTTACATACAATGCTGGACTAGTAAGTGCTTTTTAACAATCTTGATGCAGGCACTTTGGCAGCACGTACTTACGAAGTTGTGGATATAGATAATGACTGCCGGATGTGAACTCAAGAGTGGGCATTCATTTCTTATGCAATCCATGTGATACGTACACAATGCATCCATGAAGCCTGACTGTACAGTCAGCTGTCTGACATCAACTTGTGACGAGGGACCGCTTTTTTCCTCCCTGAAAAAGCACAAAATGCGAAGACAATAGCAAAAAGATAATGAAGAAAGGAATACCGAGATTTTGATAGACGACACGATAAGGGTCAGCTTACGTTTCAGTTTGGCTGTTTTGGCGCTGAGGAATTCCACCACCTCTGAGCAACAGCAGAAGCAACATGCCGAGAATGCCGATGCCCGTCAGAGCGCCGTAGACCGTTAAGCGGCTATGCCGGTCGATTTGGTCGAGACCTTGGAATTGGATGTAGACAAATATGTTGCCCCAGATGAGACTAAAACAGAGATTAAGAAAAAGAAGCAGAGGGAGACACTTTTTTAAAGTTATCTGCACACCATTAAAATCCTAAATATAAGCAAGTAAAGAAAAAAAATACAATATGCAAGGATAGACCACATCATCAAACCCTGATCGGAAAGTGCTTGGAGAATGCTGAAAGTCTGTGCATCACAATACGCAACAGCTTACAGTCAGTCCTACATAAGTTTTCTATTGTTTTTATTACATACACTATGAGCTGTATTATGTGACGGACACAGAAGCCTCTGGGTGCACTTGTGAAGCATGAGTTGGCATTTAAGAAAAATGAATAATGAGGAAGCACTGTAGAAGATTCTGTGCGAATAAGCTGTGTAAGGTGTAAAAAAATCTGACTTATGCTGTCCATGTCGGTCTCCGCTTGTTTATTTAGAACAAGTACGCAATGTGGAGGGCAAAAAAGAAAAAAAAAGAACGGTATCACTACCTGGTACTTTGCTATGGCATAAAAGATGCGAAGTGATGCGAAAGGAAAAAGGACAGGACAGGAAAGAGCGTCACTCGCAACTGGGTTTGTCCGGAGCGGACAGTTGACTTTATTAATGGAAGTGATGGCATGCGCAAACACATCTGCAGTGTTTGCAACGAACTGCAACAAAATTTCGATTTGGGTAAATTGGTCGTAAATGAGTAGTATATACTAATGAAGCAGCCTAGACAAAGTTTCAGGGGCTAGCAATCGTCTAATTTTTTTTATCAGCGACCTTCAAACGGCACCTAAGCAGATTACATGTGCACCTGGTGGTTAGCTGCCATGACGTAAACCCCAGCACATTGCCTCCAAGATTTTGTGAGGCGTGGTAGAATATGCTTATGCACAAAGCAATGTAGCAAGTCAATATTCTTAGCATAAGCCAAGGAAACCGTGAAATGAAATAATTTTGAGGAGCACTTACACATGGGTAGCAGAAAGAAATGTGTACCAGTGCAGCATCTATATTTCTTTCAAGTAAGGCACACCTGTCTTGAGCAGTGATACACGAATAACACCACGGACTTGGTACAAGAATATGGGCACATATTCAAGATTATGCCAGCAATAAGTGATAGCTTAAAGCAGTGTTCCATGTGCAAGTCCATATTCGTGTTGTCACATTCTAAGTTCTAAAAAGGAACGTCGAACTAAATGACACAGGTTAGAAGGGAGCTAAAGAGATGCATTCAATCGGCTTAACTGGTAAAATATGCTTTAAAAAAAATTAGATTATGGGGTTTTACGTGCCAAAACCACTTTCTGATTATGAGGCAAGCCGTAGTGGAGGACTCCGGAAATTTCGACCACCTGGGGTTCTTTAACGTGCACCTAAATCTAAGTACACGGGTGTTTTCGCATTTCGCCCCTATCGAAATGCGGCCGCCGTGGCAAAATATGCTTTCAAAATGCTATTTTCGTTACTTTGTCAGAAGAACATTGTTTATCACTACACAGAAAGCGAAGTTCAAGCTTCACTGTCTCGAATTTCGTGCCAAAGCATCGGTGCCAGTTTAACCTTTTGAAAGTTTCTATATTTACTGAACGTGCACCAACAAGCCCAGCTGCAAGTACTGCTAAGTATTTTCTCATATTTGGGCAATTACCCAAATTACTGCAATTACCAAGTTACCAAAGTTACCCAAATTATAGGCAGTTACCAAATTATTTATCATGTTTGGGCCTATACCATTAAGCAATTTACTAAAGCAGGGCAGGTGCTCTGAATATCCGCGAAGTCATGGCATGGCTATGGTCATGGCGAATTGGTGTGGAAACTCCAGGATGGCGGCGTCACCCCGCATTTCTTTTTTTTTTTTAGAGTTTTTATGGCATACCAAGATTCCCGTCATGGTAAAAGTGGAGTGGCTGACTTGCTATTGTTTAAGCATGACTTACAAGTACAGCTCGACCTAATATTCCTCCTTGGCGTCCTAAATTCTAGTGCACCAATGTGAAAACAATAAGAAATTCTAGTGGCCAACAAAACGAGCTAATACAAATGGCATAACAGTAAGCGATGCATAGGCAAGTTAAAATGCATCATTGCAGCCTAACCTGCATTGCAGCATGGCCCAGAAAATGCCGCTATTCCGGGACATGGTGGTGCTGTCAGAGTTGATGGTTAAAAAGTTCCCTTGGCCTGTCCATATCACTGCAGGCAAATAAGAACTTTATTAAATCATGCTGGTGATTTATGCCAGGTACTTGAGGCAATAACAATGCGGAGACCTGCGTATTTATTCCGACAACCTTTCAATGAAGATTTTGGATGCATTCGTGCATTGCTTTCAGTTGTGTCTTGCTAAATAAAGCATTGATCTTTTTTTTTTTTTTTTTGCTCTACACTATTCAGTAAAAGACTTGGAATCATTGTTTTCCTCATGCATCTGGACATTTAGTTGCCAAGAGGCAATGAAACCAGTTTACGTGTAATTTCATGGCGAGATGCACATAGAACTGAAGATATAATTAAAAAGATATTTATTAATTACTTTTTGCGGATGGACAGGCAAGAAATACTTTCAAAGTGCTTTATTGAATGACGCGAACCAAACTATGATCTTGTTACAAAAATGGAGTGAAAGGAAAACAATTCAATACGTGCATACTCTTCTTTTAAGGTTGTCTAAACAAAAACGAAAGTCACTTCAGAAGCAGCACAATTCTACAGAATGTCAAAAAGAGAGAGATCAGGATAGAAGTAAACAAATAACATTAGAGCAATCAAAACACGAAAATTCAACATCTGTTAATAGGGGTATGCAGAAGTGTAAGGCGACAAAAGGCCACATTCATTCTTTCAGCAAGAGCATGTTTCACAAAACATGTTTTATTTCATGTCTGATAATGAACAGTCACCTTTGTGTTTGGGAATTTCATTATTCGAGAATGATGACTTGTGAATGCGAGAATCTTAATACAATCAACAATTGGTTTCATGTAGCAAAGGTAGCATGCATATGAGCGTTGTGCCCAACAAAGAAGCGAATGGAATTGAATTTAATTTAATTGAATTTTGGGGTTCTACGTCGCAAAACCACGATTTGATTATGAGGCACGTCACAGTGAGATAGTCCGGATTAATTTTGATTACCAGGGGATCTTTAATTAACGAGCCCCCAATGCACGAGACACAGGCGTTTTTGCATTTCGTCCCCGTCGAAATGCGGCCGCCGTGGCAGGCACTTGGTCCTGTTAACTCGTGCTTAGCAGTGCGGCGCCATAACCACTAAGCCACCGTGGCGAGTAACAAACAAGCGATAGAAGCGAGATCACTGTAAGACAGATAACACACTGTAAAGATGACGTACGTGCCATGTAAGTCATATTTACGATGCAATGCAGCCGGCACAGCACAAGCACATGCACTCAAATATACGAGAAAACGAATACATGACTATAAGTCTACGAAAGCCTTCTGATGGCTGCTTTTCGCAAGAGATGTCCAGTGCTACACCTAGTTATCCTTTACTGCACCGAATATTTTAAATTGTGCAGATGGCTTGAAAGACAGTTAACACACCTCATAATGAGTCAATCTTTAAAACTGCCAACAAACTGGCCTTGCGGCAACAGAGAAAAACAGACCGAGGAGGAACAAATTCTAACACATGCTCCAACATCCTGCATATTTTTAGACTTCCTTAAATGTACCAAAGCTTTAAGGAATCTACTAAGGTCTCAAGAGACAAATGCGTATGTTTAACTCAGTAACGTTTGTCGTTGCATGACTACCTAATATGCAAAAAAACATTGCCCTAAAACACACTTGTTTCACCTGCCGGCACACAGGAAGAGCCGAAATAAAGAAAGGTACGTACTTGCAGCACCCACCCCGATGGCAACGGACGCAGCATATAAACCCCAAGTTACAGGAAACAGGAACTGGACTACAAATATGCTGCAAAAGACAAGCACAAGTCGCAATATAAGCATTGCCAGAAAAAAAAAAATGCAGATCCAATGCACCTCTTGGAATCTACGTGAAGCGAAGGTATTGTGAAGCAGTTAATCAAATGCTATAAGTTTGCCCATTTCCTTCCTGTGTCATTGGCATAATGGAAATGGGCACGCACACATGCGCTTTTGCGCACCCGTGCTACACAACGTGACATACACGGTGATCATCTCAAAGAGCCAGTCGGTGTTGGCACGATAGTAGTGTACGTGCGATTGTGGCCTAATGGTTAGAACATCAGGCTTGCTGTGCTAGGAGACCAAGGTTCTATCCCACCATTGGGCACATTATTATTATTATTATTATTATTATTATTATTATTAGTTCTATATGAAAAGACAGCAGCAGCACCGAGCAGCCACGGTCAGAAAATTCAGAGAGGGTTCGCAAAGGAAGTTTCACTTTCAAACGTCGCAGCTTTCAAAAAATTGTGAACTAGTGAGTTCAATTTATTCATTTTTTATCGTTTACTTGTACAAACTGCAGCCCTATGGAGAGGACTATTGCAGGAGATCCCAACACATTGCTGAAAGAGAAAAATACTTAAATGTGGAGGAGTGGGGGGGGGAAAAGGTTTAGAGCCAACAATACTAGGACATTCTAAACATCAGTAAAGAGCAGATACTACAATAAACTTAATTATAACAAAGTCGAGTCAAACATAGAAGTGCCTTCATTATAGTCACTATTGGTTATAAGCATATGTTCTTTAAATGCTAATATCAATGAGAAACAATATAATGCACTTCGCTGTATCCAATAATTCCTTATATCAGTGTTCGTTATAATGAGGTTCGATTGTATAACAAATATAAAGCAAAATACAACACTCGTCGCAAGTGAGTGCAGCTAAAAACTCATCTAAGGGAAGTGAATAAATGTTCCCGGCTATAGGAAACTCCAGCAGTGTCCTGTACGAGTGAAAAAACATTCAAGCCGATATCAAGTGTGATATCAAGCCTTTCAGTAAAAGGCTACGACCACTTAAATGCAAGAAGAGAAGCAGCTAAAGATCCAACAGTAGAATAAACCAGAAAAGTTGCGTACTTATATGTGACGGCACCAAAGAGCATTGTGTACTTGGGGCCGAGAAAGCTGATCACCGAGGGCGCCAGCCAGTTGGAGATGGCGAAAACAGCATAAATAACAGCCAGGCTGCAGTGTCAAGTGACAAAAAAAGAAAAGGCATCTGTTGAAGTGGCAATAAATCTTCGAGAACCTTGTTCATATGTTTGAGTGCCCTAAAGGCATGTTAATGCATTACACAGGAGAAGATGTAAAAAGACAAGGACCAGTATGATGTGCACTCTGTAAATGGTACAGAAAAAGGAAACGGCATTGATAAGGACTGGATTTTATCAGATATTGGGTAGCTTGACAAACAATGTGAACACTGCTTAAGAACTATGTGGTTCTCCCAAACATCACCCATTCAAGACTAGACAAGCACAGCATTAAAATTTTCCAGACGAATAACAGCTTAGCTCCTTTTGAGAAGCCCAGAAAGCTGTTACAAATATTTTAAAGTGTGCCTGAATGTACTTAATGTCAGCAGAACATTTTTCCTTATAGGAATGTGCAGCCTACTGCAAAAAAAAAAGACAGTTAGGACCAGTTGGCCATTGTCGGCAATCACTGACTAGCCATTTATTTTCTCGCTGCAGAATGTCTATAGACGCTCATGTAAGCACAAACGGAGTCATCAACATAAAACAGGTTACGGAATAATGAAAAAGGTATCAGAAAAAAAACCTTGTGCAGTGAAAAAAAAGAATATAGTTCTTCTCTTTTGCAAAAATAGGTAAACAAGCTGCAGATACACATACCTAATTACATGTGTATAATTACACATACACTTAGTGAAGACAGAAATAAAGACAACAGAAATGGGCAACTACTATTTATGTATGGAATAGTTATGCATTTAACTGTGGGTTCAAAGCTGCCATCTTAACAAAAGAAGTGTTTGCAAATGTCTATGCAAAGGGCTCATTTATTTATTATTTATTTTTTTAAATACTGCAAGCCTTGCGGAGGTCAAAACAGGAGGGAGGTAACATACATACAAAATAAAACACTGAATGTAAGAAAGAAAGAAAAAATGAAAAATCGAAGTACAGTACAAAATGCAAGAAGCATTTTGGAAACATGTATTAAAATATAATGCAGCGTTATGCAGTCAATACACGAAATATTTGAATGAACACAGCATCAGATGTGGGAAAGTATAACAAGTAATAATGTCACAGCAGAGAGGTAACGAGTGATAATAAATTATAACAATATCATAGCATTACACATCAGCACAAGCACACTTGGCATGCAAACTAATATCTGCTTCATTTCAGTGCGAGCAGTTTGGAAGGGGTTGCGAACTTCAAAGCAGAACGGGGATGAAAGGTGATCTGTACCTGACGTAGCCATCACCAGTGTAGCTGGGGTCTTCATTGTGGATACTGTCAAGGACAACTTTCTGTAATGAGAGAGAGAAATAATTTTTACCCAACAGAAAAACCTAATGGTAATTTATATTGGGAGGTATGGACAATCATAACGGTCAGTAAGCTAATTAAACAGACACACAGTCTACAACAAGAACCACTCCAACTTTGTTAAAGATGTACACTGTCTCTCTATAAGCCAATCTCCTTAAAAAAGCAGTACAAGTTAACAGCCAACCAATGTAAAGCGAACTACTTAGGTAAGTCAAGTTTACACCACTTCATAATTTCTCCACTGCTTCCTCCAGAAAAAAAAAAGGACTAAGAGACAAACCTGATTTCGGAGTGGTAAAGCTTCACAGCAAAATATATGCACTCAACAGTAGTGTCTCCACAATGGTGCAATAAAAATTAAAATGGTCTTCGTGTGGTAAAAGCGCAAAGCAGAGCAGGCATGATATGCATCAAGTTAAACATCAAAGTATTCTCGCAGTAAAAAAAATAAACGATCTTCTAGTGATAAAGCTTCACTGCATCATGGATATTCCTAACAGAAAAGTATCCTTACAATACTCATTTGAAGTATTAGTAGTAATAGTAATCGGTTCCCCCTTCACTCCCCCTTCACTCTACCCCCCTTCACTCTACTCCCCCTGCCAGAATTAAAAGGATGCTAACAAGAAAAAGGTATTGGAATTAATTAGCAAATTACCCTTCTACAGAACATAGAAAAAAATCGCACTCTCGCTCGAAAGGCAAAGCATTGACTGCAACGGCAAATCATTAGACACATGTATGAAGTAAATTAAGGTTAGCACTTTTATCGGCCATATGAATTGCCATAAACACTCGCTTACTAACTAAATTAGCAATCATGGTGTCAAGCACGCACATGCAAGCATCAACAGATCTCACTCGATGACCGCGGGCGCTGGCTATCAGAACACTGGCGTGGTGAAGAGCAGCAGAAGCGGCGAGCAAATTCCCCTTCGTGCTGCCTCTATAGCTTTAACGCATCTCCGAAGCTAAAGATTGCACGACCTCCAACGCTAGGCACGCGAGAGCACAGCGCGCACGAAGCCATCAGCCATCTCTACTCGCGTAATATTGCACCCGCCGCAGATTATCCAAGATAGGGCGCACGCGGCCGCGCTCAACCGTAAAGCCCCTTAAACTTCGTAAAGCAGCGACGCTCTCCACCTCCGTCTTCACTCCTCCTCGTTTCTTCTCTCTTTCACGCTCCCTCCTCGACCGTGGCGCCGCCTACGCTGCTCGATCGTAGCAACGGCGCCAACATGCGCTCCTCGCCACTCCGTACACGCGTCTCGAGCAAAAATGGCGCTCATGCACGGCGCGAGGGCCCACGTGATGCTGTTGGGCCAATAGCGACGCGGCGTCGGCCTGAGCGCGCGAGTAGGAGGCGGCATTCTTCAAAGCGTGGCACTACTCTACGAAGTTTAAAGGGCTTTACTCAGCCGCTCAGCCGGGCTCGCGCGCTCACCTGCCTCCTCTCTCCCCCTCACCGCCTCTCGCACACAACGCTGGGCGAGCGGGAAGGCGGCGCGGATCAAGCCAGGCGCGCGTCAAGCCACCATCCTTCTCGGCTCACCCTCTCACGCTTTTTCCTCTGCCGACAACATATGGCGCCGCAGGCAGCGATAGGGTCTTATCGCACTTGAACCTTACACGAAAAATCACGGCGACGGACACACCAGGAAATTCGCCCGGATTGTCCCTATAATTGCTGTCACAATAAAAATAAAACACACCGCGAGAAGAGACAAATATAAGACGGGTGGCGACCTTGGTTCCCTCACCACGACGCCGTGACGTCATGAATTTGGACGATTTGAATTTGGTCTTGGCTGGGCATGGTTAATTTTCCGCCGGCAAAAATGCACTACAGAGCGTTCTAAAAGAACCAACGGCTAAACTTAGCTAGTTTCAAGGACTTTTACTTAGACACGACGGCCGCCTAAGAGCGGGAACATAGACATCACACGGATGTATGCCGGCGCTGGAATTTCGGCGCGAACTTAGAAAAACAGAACTTTGACATTCAAATTTTCCCTTGTGATAATCCATTGCCACGAAATAAAAAAAGAACACGTCTTCAATGAATATTTTATCACACTAAATTTATTTTACTTGGTGTATATCTTTGGCGTCCCTTCAACTTTACACCACTGGCGTCAACACTTAATTCCATAAATTTACGTTAAAAAGCAGGAGAGTCCACCGTCCTGCTCAAGATAATTATTCCAAATATTTCGAACGCGTACGTTGCTTAAAGGGGACACTAACGTGAAAAATGATTTCTTCTGCATCAGTAAATTACCGTTCTACAACACCAAAAACGCCACTCTTACAACGATAAGACTTTTGGCAAACCAGAAAAAGCGCAAGAACGAAATACGGGTGGCGACGCCTATTTGAGTTTCCGCACCTGGGGGCTGTGACGTCTTGGATTTTGATGGCATCTTCTAGGGCCTACTAATTATATACAGCGGTACAGATTGACTAAATTGTGTTCTAAAGGAACCAAATATTAAACATGGCAAGTTTCGGGAACCTTTATTCAGCCAACGCGGCCCAAATGCGAAAAGATACTTTGGAATCCCTGACGTCACGCTGACGTACCGGCGCTGGGGTTTCGGTGCGAAATTCAAATACTGATACTTGGACCTTCATTTCCTCATCTAATAATCAAACTATTTTTTTTAATGACTGCCTGCAGGGCTCTCAAACAATGCTCCATTAGTCTAAACTGATTTATTGTTTCGCTTTAGTGTCCCTTTAACTGATTGAAAAAAAGGGACATGTGTACCGCGCAAAATACGGCATACGGCCGAATTGAATGTGACCGCGTGCATGGTCGACACTATATGTACACGCTAGCCGTTGTTCGTGCTTGCTAACAACTGTAGGTGCATTGCGCAAATTTTCATGTGTTGCTTTGGATTCCCGTTTCGCCGCATCTGACGACGAAAGTGACGTACAGCATATTATTCACACAATGTCACCATTTTTGCGTCCACTACATACAGTCGAGCCCACCTCTACAACGAAATAGCATGTATAATGAAGGAATAATGCTGCCCCGATTCTATTGCGAGCTTTGCGGTGCGCGACCTTTACAACGAAATTACCTGAATAACGAATAATATCGGAGGCCCCAAGCACTTCGCTATAAGGGCGTTCGACTGGATATATATATATATATATATATATATATATATATATATATATATATATATATATAGTGGCCTCTTGTGCTCCCGTGTGACACATGTCTTGTACTCTCTAGGGGCCCCGTGGAACGTAACACGTGTGCGTCACAGGGTCACAACCCATACATGTCACGGCAACAGGAAATGTCGCGAAGCATATGTCAAGGCAAGCACGGTTGCGCGTTGTGCGGGCTTACAGTGTTGCGGAGCATGTCGTATATAGGAACAATGTTGCAGTAATATCGAAACTGCGGTGTTACCGATGGGAAACCAGCGACGGAAGTTCGCGTGCCCACATCAGCGCCGTAACACATAGCCTAGCGGGCGGTGGAAACAGTTTTCAGTAGCACATATATATGCTGCGATTTCGCCTCATCGATTTCACTGCCCATCTCTGGGGCACGCGTGTCCGGATTCTGGCCTGTCTGGGTTCCGGCGTGCTGGAACGTAGAGAGAGAGAGAGAGAGAGAGAGAGAGAGAGAGAGCCCTTTCATGAAAGGCAGAGATTTTAGCCGGCGTATGTGGAATGTACGAGCGCATGCGCTTCTCCCAACGAGCATGGGTATGGCGAGCCCTTGGCTGGACGCATCTATACAGAGCAAAAGCGAGCGTACGTTGATGGAGGTGAGCGTCTGTTATCATCCAAAATGTCGTACGCTTTACGTAACACCCCTCCCCCCCCCCCCCCCCCCCCGCCTCCGCAATCGGATGGTGTGCGGTATATCTCAGCCGCACACTCAAACTGCAGCAGCGCCTCCTGGCCAGCGCTGGTTCCTCATAGTGTTGGGAAACAGCAACGCTTCATATTAGATATTAGAAACGAGCACATAAAAAAACCAAGACAGAGAGATAAAACGAGGTGCACTGCGAGCTCATCGTTTTATCTGTCCACCCTGGCTTTTATGTGCGCTGTTTTATATTTAATATGAAGCATATGCATTCTACCAACTCGCCGAATTGTTTTGCGAAAATGTTGCAATATACATATGCGGTCTTACGTTGTGGATAGAGTGTAGCAGAATATTCTGTACACTCTAGTTGTGGAGCATATATGTATGACGTCTAGCGTCGTGGTGCCTGCCATATACATGTTGCAGAAACTGCCTTGTGGCTCAGTAAGCACGTCATAAACAAGGAAAACTGCAATTACAGAGTAGTGCGGTCCATCCGTATAAGGAGCACGTATACGTTAGGGCAACAATGTTAGCATATCGACACGTCATATTTCTACAGCCTGTTCCTTTTCTTCTTTTCTTTTAAAGCGAAAGCTTTACTGGCCGCGAACTTGCGATTTCGCCGCGGCGGTGCTGCGAGGGGGCACATGACGTCACACCGCGTTCCTCGTCGTCGCGTTCGCCTCCGCTCGCTTCGCCAGCTGCGTCGCATGCCTGATAACATGCCGGAGGATTGAAAAGGAGAGCTCGCGTGCGCCGCAACCACAGTTGAGGCGACAGTATGGACGGCGAAAATTCTGATAAGCAGGAGGAGGCCTGGAATCGACATCGGAACGAGATGAAGAGGAAACGAGTCGCCCAGGAAACAGACGAACAGCGCGCCGAACGACTGGCTAAATGCCGCAACATAGCTAGACAACAAGACCAACGTGGACTTACAATCAAGATTAACCAAGACTAACCATGCTATGCCTTAGCTTTCGCTACGTATGTCCTGGCATAGCCGAGCTAAGCCACTGCCAATTTTCTCTCTCTCTCTCTTTCTTATTTTTTTTTACAGCGTATCTAAGGGATACTTACTCCAGGATAGTCTCCGTGTGTGAACACAAAACTATCATAATTATAAATTGGCTCCAGCGTCATAGTCGTCTCCACAGCTGGCTCGTTGGCGCCCCTCGGCGCTACCGCGCGAATGCGCCCGTGCCACAGGTCCCGCGTTAGTCGACATAATTAATCATCTAATTAATTATTTAAGAAACGCAAATACGTAACCAATTTTACAACGAAGCTGTTAAGGGCTACTTCCCCCAGGATCGTGTCCTCGTGCAGACATACCTCCCCATGCGTGGGCCCATCCCGAAGACAGTGCAGTGCCGGGCCGACCCGCAGCGAAGGTGCAGTTCGCCCATTAAGGGGCCCACACACACAGCTTCGATGGTCATCCTTCTGGACAGAGTGGGAGAGCACCGAATTTCTTTTTCTTTCTTCTTCGTTCTTTTTTTTAAAGCAATGGACAATATTGTCACCCAGCTATTACAACTAAAACAGCTTACCACCGACAGATCGGCAAAAAAACGTCTGCCTTTAGCAATCACTGGTCCTCGGAGAGCGCGCGCGCAACCACGAACTTCGTCGTTCTCGCCTTAAGGGTCCCGTGTCATCACGTGCAAACTTATTTCGCGTCAATATGCATAGTGCTTCAAGGATTCCGTATTCACACGCTAAAACAGGAAGCGAACGTGGCACTACATCGTCGTATATACACACGCCGGTCCCGTCAAAGACGCTGGCGCGCCACATCGCGTCCAGCGCCCGTACACGGACTATACCACACACCATATTAGACGGAGCATGTACAGTACACACGTGCTCATGAAGCAGTGGCGAAAGTGCTGACGAGACTGCCAAAATAAAGAAAGGAAGACGGCTTGTCAAGCGGTTCCAGAGCTGCGTGTGTACGCATCGTGTGTACGTGCACACAGCTTTGCGGCGACAGCTGACTCATAACCCAGCGCTCCGCAGACAGCGCACGCTCCTGAGGCCGCATACACATCCACGACGTGCAGGTGCTTTGCACGCGGATGAAGCTGTTTGTCTGACGCTGTCGTCTGTCGTAATGGTATCGAAATGTCGCGCGGCAATTCTTTAATAAGTGGGGGGGAGGTCTAGCTTTGGTTCTTTCGATCTCGCGTTTGTCTCGATCGGCCTCGACAACTATCGTGCACACAAAAAAAAGGAACAAAAGAGAATTATGAGATAAAAAATAAAGAACGAAGAAACAGGACTATGACAATTTTTGAAGCCTACATTTTCTGTTTGCTTGTTTTGTTTCGTCTTTTTCGTACTTCTTTTCTTTAGTTTCACTTGTATTTTTCTGGTGACGGCTTCTTACGTCGTTCTACAAAGAAAAAAAAAATAAAAGGAAAACGTTTACACGACTCCTTCATCGGAATAAACATTGCTCCCCTTCTGACTGCCGTTCTCTGGGTGTGCGAAATAGTCAAGTGCTGCGATGCGGCCGCAAGAGAACGTACTATGTATAGATGACCCCACTACATGAAACATGTGAGAAGAGACATCCGGGAATAGACGCAAAAGATATAAAAGGATCAATTCCACCAGTATATGCGTACGTAGCGGCGAAGTTCTGATTGGCATGCCATGGCTGCAGGCTAACAGCTGTATTCCTCTCAGAAGTTATCATTAATTAACACAATTCCCGTAATTAACATAACAAAATTAACATAATTAATGCTCATGCGAGAGGTCCTCTGCTTACACTCACGTGGGTGGTGAAGCTGCACACAAATGTCAAAGGGCAACTCCGACGATTTTTCGATGTTCACTGATTTCAATAAAATTTTGGATATACGTTCCCTTTTGCACTCTGATTATCTGTGCCAAACTGCTGCAAGTCATTTAGTTTTCCTGAAAACGAATTTTAAAGATTGGTTGCATTTCCGATCTCATGACTTTTTGCTGGCCACCCTGTGTTTGTGACGTCTGAAACTACACTGTCGCTGAAATTGTCGCTGAATTCGCCGCTGTCTATAGTTCGGAAAATCTGTAAAAGCTTCCTGTGTCGTCAGGAGACATTATCAGCTTCGCTTCTTTGGCGTTAGCGCCACGTGTACTGCGTGTTTAGCACGTGTTCTGCATGTTTCCATTGTGATGGCGTAGCATCTGACGTCATCGACCCATCGTGACGTCACACAAAGCGGCTACCCGTTTCGGTTTCGTTATCTCGTTTATTGGTTATTTGAAATTAATAATGAATTTCTAAGCAAATTGACGAACCACCCTACCGGTGACAGCATGCCATTTGAATATGACAATATCCTGATGTGGTTAAAGAGACGCCGCAGTTGCCCCTAAAGGATAGCAAAAGAAAAAAAAAGGAAGGAAAAGAAAGAAAACCGAACCATTTCTTTCACAGTATATTCATGACGAAATTTTCGCTTTACCCTAAAGTGACCAAATATGTTAAAATCAATAGAAAATTCTGTCATTCAGCGTAAAAAAAAATTATGCAAGAATTTCTGTAGACAAATTTTCAGTTTTTTTACTTCGTCTATATAAATTTTTTTTTTACAGCGCATGGTATACGTGATGAAGGATCAGGGGCGTTTCATACATTCAGGCCCTTCGAGAAGGGCACCGAGCAACTCGTCAGCCGCTCGTCACCTCATCATGCAGCATGTTTCACCAGCGCGGGCCACAGATACCACAGGCAACATTGGATTCCACTGGATGCTAATTGGATTTAAATTTGGATTCTCTGCATTTTCTGATGGCTGGTCCGATTGTTCCCTGAACAATAAACATTAATCCACCGCGAACTATGCGTTAACTTCTTCTATTAAGATTTATCAATCACGAAGTGACGTCTAAAATTTTTTCAACATGTGCGGAACACCTAAATTTGATGCCACTGTACACTCTTAGCCAAAGGCCCTTTGGGGTGTGTATCTGCCACACAACGATAATCGTCATCTGCCTTGCTTGCGTTTCCTTTCTTGAAAACGCCGCGCCCGCTACTTTCCTGTCGGGAGTGCTATGTCATGTTGATAACGCGCATGCCGTTCGTTACTGGGAAGTACCGGGCTCGCAGCGTTAAAGAAAGGAAATGCGGACAAGACAGAGGACGTTTATCGTTGTGTGGCAAGATACAAACCAAAGGGCGTAATTTTGTTTTATAATGTAGAGACGGGCCCAATGATGCGAATGTGCCCGCGGCAGCTTGAAATACCTTGAAACTCTCTTCTATGACGGACATATATCGGAGGTGTTCCTCCCGTCTCTTCCAAAGACAGGAGGATCACCACACTAAAGGGGGAAGAAAATGACAAAAGAATGGATCCCTTTCAGCTTTCTATCTTTCTCTCTTTCGGTCGTTGTTCAGGAACAGGAGTACAATGTGCTATATACCAAATACTGACACCAACGGGAGCAGCGCAGTTCCAATGGCGGCACGGAGTACATATTCCGTGTCAGGTGACAGCATGCACACGTGATCTAACTCAAAAAAGGAATGCCGCAACAGCGAGACATATAGCCGATTATTATTTTTTATGTTCGGATTAAATTTCGACTATACTTAACCTTGAGCTGATCTGGAAGAACATTCCACTCCTTGCCCGGAGTTAGCGATATCGCTTTACGTGTTGTTAAGAACGGCCCAGCTGAGGTGCAAGTGTTGTCAGCCAGTTGCGACAACGGGCGTCAACGTTTCCTAGAGTGCCGCCGCAAACCTCTAGCCACGGCGTCACTAAATCGCCATTGTGATTGAATGCGTTCGGCGGGCCAACTATTGTTACCGAACCCACCAACGCGGACCTGATCTGCCGCGAGCGGGGGAGTTGCCGCGGGAACGTCGTCGGTGCCCCCTTCCCACGCGCCGACCAAGACGCAGGACAATGGCTACTCGGGCGCGCTGCGAGTGTCCGCTCCGAGTTCTACGAAATTCGTGTGGTGTCGGTTTCGGACCGTGAACCTGTGTGTGTGTGTGTGTGTGTGTGTGCGTGTGCGTGTGCGTGTGTGTGTGTGTGTGTCCAGGCGTGCAAACACGCCGCCTCTCCCCGTCCCGGGGAGAGGCGGCGTGTTTGCAATGACTGGACGAACGTTTCCGTCCCCTTGAAATCAAGGGGAGGACCGTGTGTTTATAAACCGCTGTTGTGCGGCTGCTCAACACACTCTCTCAAGCAGTCATGTTAGACTGACACTCTCTCAAGCAGTCATGCTAGACTGATGTACTTTTCTAAGCAGTCATGCTAGATTTATGTAGATACTGTAAATAAACCCATATTCCTCGTTCTCGATGAGAAGCAGTGCTTCCCTTCATCAACGTCCTCAGCGTGGATAAGTTGGACGACGGCATGGGCCAGCTACCTTCTAATTCATGCCCGACTCCAATCTTGACAACGGATCACGAGCGATGGGATTGAGCCCCCAATCATAACAGTGCCCCTTCAAAGCACCGCACATTATAATGCGCGGTGCTTTGGAGGGGCACGTAAACGAATGAACGAAGTTGCGTTGTATATAACACACCTTCCTTCATTGTGGGCAGAGCCTACTGCCTCATTAATGGGACGCCGAAGAACAATACGTCGTCTGGTTAAGCACTCTTTCAAGACTCGATTTGCATTTATTCGGCGGGAAAAATTGTGCAATCTAACTTTTTATTTTTATTTCACGCTCGAAGTGCAGCGCCGCATACGTCAGTACGACGTCGCGGACTTCAAGTATTCCCGCATGTCTGCACCGTTGCTATTCTTCAAAAGTTGTAATAAACTTATCATCGGTTCACTTATAGAACGCAATGCAACGCTTGTTTTGTCGATAAATCGATAAACTATTAAAGAATGTAGTCCCCGAGCACACGCTGTGGAAATCTCACGGAGCTGGCGCGCGGGGCCTTCAAACACGCGAGTCTTTCGCTTTAGCGTAATTTCCGGCTATAACGAAACACTCCGCACAATGTGTAGCTGACTGACGTATCGGTTATTCCCTGAATTGCAATTTACCAATACGGCTGAACTTACTACTCCTCCTTGGTGTCCACTGATCTCGGGGTTATCTTAGAGGTAAAAAAAGAAATTCAAGTTACGTATTGTGGGGATGCGCGACTCTCGCGCGTCCCGTGATATGTTTTTCCTGCATAGCTCCCTTTCCCTGCAATCCCGCTTCGCCGCGTGGCCTGCGTGACGCCCGCGGCAGTCGGTCTGGTTGAGGCGCAGTACGAGAGATGGCGCGAGTGTTGCGCTGCTAACGCCGCCTCACGGCGGGGTTACTTGGGGGTGCAGGGGAGAACACGGTGGGTATTTGGCGGCGGGCCGGCGAGTGCTGCGGACGTCCCGCGCGCGCGCCGATCCATGCTTCTGCGAGACCGCCTCGCGTGGCCTGCCTTCGAACGCGCCACCGTTCGCGTGACCGTACGCGCGAACGACCAGGCCTTGGGATCCAGCATGGGGCGAACATATTCGCTCGCTATCCGGTCGCGGTGAGTCGGACTTCTAGATTTGTCGCGCGCCTATCGGCATGTTTTGTGGATAGCAACTCGGCTAGCAGGCACTGATCTATGAGAGGTGCAATAAATGCCCTTGTGATTGTTTGCTCTACTGTGTTGTCGTTCGTTTGTTCCAAGAGCAAGGAAGGAGAACCCCACAGTATAAGAACGGGCTACGTCCGTTGTGGTGGCGTAAAGGCTAGGGTTTTGGCTAAAAGGCGACGGCTTGTTCTACACCATTGCAATTTTTTTCCAATACGCGCGAGCGTTGGCCGTATGGAACGATAGCGGCGGGGGGGGGGATCGCCAACAGTACATGCACGGTCGCCCACATTGTAAAATAATGTGCACCCTTGAGCGTGAAAAATGGTGCAAATAGATGTGTCTATAATTAACACCCTTAGAGTGTGATTTATATAACCGACACCCTAAAGGCGTGAGTTACAGACACATTTACACCCTTTTTCACTTTTAAGAGTGTAAATTCTTTTACAGTGCAAGGCAATTTTCAGTTCGAGTGCCATCTGCATGCACTGTTCACTTCGGGAATGTCCATCTCCAAGGCAGTATTTAAAAAAAGAATTGCAAGACTGCACACGGTACCTGCAAGCCTAATCAGCCATCCATGGGTGCGTGCGTAGCGCACAAGAAGTGGTCGCCAAAGCAGGCTTCTCCGCAACAACGGTGCCCGTAGGGTGAAGTTCACTTCCGCGATTCTCTTCATTCGAATTACTACCGACATAGCACCACGAGGACAACGATTTAGCATGGAAAAAAAATTCAGTGACGATTCAGCGGTAAACGCGAGAGAAATGCGTTCGCACTACGTCGGACGCCCTTGGAGGTTCCGGATACATGATTTAAAACTCGTTCACGACATTCCAAAGCATTATTCAGGGGCCGTATATTCTGAAACGACCCACTTCGGCGACAGTATCGCCGTCAGACGGGCTCTGATTGGCTGGTTGAGCAAAATCTGATGACGTCGCTCGTCCGATTTCGCTAAAACAACCAATCAGCACGCGTTTGACGGCGAACTATCGCCGAGGCGACAGTATCGCCGAAGTGGATCGTTTCAGAATACGGCCCCAGGAGCTGCACTCTACACCCGTGACCTCCCCCACGTGACCGGCTTTCCACACTTCACATACACACACATACACTTGTTTTCTCACTGTGACACTCCTGACGCGAACGCATTAAAAGAAAAAAAGTTAAATTCTGGGCTTTATCCCAGAATTCCTCCCAACTTTCCTGTCGAGAACGCTCCCGTCATGCTGTTAACGCACATGCCGTTCGTGACTTCGAAGTACCGGGCTCGTAGCGTTGAAAAAAGGAAATGCGGACAAGACAGATGACGATTATCGTTGTGTGGCAAATACACTCTTAGAAAAATTTACACCCTTTGGGGCTTATCTTGTCCCACAACGATAATCGTCATCCGTCTTGCCCGCGTTTCCTTTCTTTAACGCGGCGAGCCCGGTTCTTCCCAGTCACGAACGGCATGCGCGTTATCAGTGTGACGCAGCATTCTCGACAGGAAAGTGGCGAGCGCAGCGTTTTCGAGAAAGGAAACGCAAGCAAGGCAGCTAGATGACGATTATCGTTGTGGAACCAATATACACCCTGGGGGTGCAACCGTTTTAAGAGTGCTTAATCTTAACCTACACCCAAGAAGGGTGTAAGGTGCAAGTTATACACTCTTAAATCGGTTGCACCCTTTGGGGTGTATATTTGTCCCACAACAATAATCGTCATCTGCCTTGCTTGCGTTTCCTTTCTTGAAACTCGGCGCTCGCTACTTTCCTGTCGAGAATGCTGCGTCACACTGATAACGCGCATGCCGTTCGTGACTGGGAAGTACCGGGCTCGCAGCGTTAAAGAAAGGAAACGCGGGCAAGACAGATGACGATTATTGTTGTGGGACAAGATACGCCCCAAAGGGTGTAAATTTTTCTAAGAGTGTAGATCGATTTACACCCCCGTTCACTTGTAAGGGTTGTTACGTTTCGCCTACAACGCGCGGTAATGCCGGCGCGGATGCAACGGACGCAGGGGCTTCGTTCAAAGCGGCGGACATTTTGGCCCGTGCGACGCCGCCACAACGCCTCCCCGCCAAGCGTGTCCAGGCGTGTTTCAGTGCCACGTGTCTTCGTGTGTGCGTGTGTGTGTGTGTGCCCTCGCTTGTCAAAGCACGGCAGCCGGGGAGCGGAGTTCCCCGAATGAGGAGCCTGGAGGTCTCTCGGCTCAACCGTTCGCGCCGTCGTGTGGGCGGGTTGGCGATGCGTCACTGCACTCGGTTCAGCAGGTCTCTCGGCTCGACCGTGCGCGCCGTCGTGGGCTCATGCTCCGCCGTCCCGTGACCTTCATCCCGTGACCTTCCCTTTTGGACCGCGACGCCGAGAGTATAAGAGCAGCTGCCCCCGGACGCCAGAGGAGAGGCTCCGATTTGTACTGTTGAGTTACGTGCTCTCCCGTCTCTCCACTTCGGTCGAACTGACCGGCCGCTCTTTTGCTATGTTAGAATAAACAAGTTGTTCTGTTACCAGTCTTCTCTTGCTTTGCCGGGACCTTCGGATGCTTCCAGTGCCCCAGGCCGCCAGGCCAACGCTACCCTTGGGGCTTGCGACCCATTGGCAATAACGGGCGTCAGCACCGAGACCCCATCAACTCGTGCCAGCGGTGCGATTCCAACATCTGGTTGCCAGCGGTGAGATCGCGACAACGGAGGCCAGCAGCGAAGAGATGCGGTTGACTGTATGCTGAGCAGCACAACGACCATCCGGGAGCAGTGCAACGAGCCCTGTGTCACGACTGGTTGCCTGCAGCGGAACGACTGCGCTGAAGTCTTGGCTGCAAGGTTGGGTGAGTGCGGGACTTTCTTCTTCTGAGTTTTGCCAGGCTTTTGTTAGTGTTAGAAACAGAGCTGGTAATTGTGGTTGTCGTTGCTACCGGGTTAGTTTGCGGCAAGACAATAGTAGGCAGTAGAGAAAGCAGCATTCAGAGCAGCCATGGATTTGAAGTCGTTGCGCAAACCGAAATTGCTGGAGCTTGCGAGAGAGTTGGGTCTGGATGTCTCAGACAAACTCAGAAAACCAGAACTGCTAAGGGCTATTCTTGAGTTAGAAGCTGAGGATGACGAGCTGTCGGAATGCCTTGAGACCATTGAGGAGAGGGAGACGGCAAAAAGACAGGAGCGTGAACTTAAAGAACAGAAAGAGAAAGATGAGCGCGAACTTAAAGAACAAAAAGAGAAAGAAAAGGAAGAGCGCGACCGTCAACACGCTTTGGAAATGAAGCGTCTCGAGGTAGAGATAGAACGCGCTCGTAATGGAAGTCAGGCACACGGTGCAGGAGAACGAGTATTGTTCAAAATGACTGACCTGATGCGGCCGTTTAAGCTTGGAGAGGACATTGGTTTGTTCCTGGTTAACTTTGAGCGAACGTGCGAGAAGCAGGGGTTCTCTCGGGAAACGTGGCCACAGCGCTTGCTCACTTTGCTACCCGGCGAGGCGGCCGACGTGGTCGCTCGCTTGGAGAGAGAGGAGGCAGAGGATTTCGACAAAGTGAAATCGAGTCTGCTAAAAAAGTACCGGCTGTCAGCGGAGGCGTTCCGTCGGAAGTTTCGGGAAAATGAGAAAGGCAGAAGTGAGTCATATACAGAGTTTGCGTATAGGCTTATGTCAAACATGCAGGAGTGGCTCAAAGAAGAGAAAGCGTTTGGTGACCACGAGAAAGTTCTGCAGTGTTTCGGGCTAGAACAGTTTTATAGTCGGTTACCTGAGAACGTGCGGTACTGGGTCTTGGATAGGCCAGACGTTAGTACGGTGGCTCGAGCCGCTGAGCTAGCCGAGGAGTTTGTGACGCGTCGGGCTCGTGGAGCTAAGGACGGTCAAAAGGGTGAATTTGGCTCCAAGTTTGAGAGGCCGAAGTTCACGCCCATGAGAAAGCGGTTCGAGACGAGGCGAGCGCGCGTGTGTTATACGTGCCAGAAGCCGGGTCACTTTTCGGCGCAGTGTCCAGAAACAAAAACAAAAGTCGTGTTTTTGTCTTTATGCAGCACTGACGAGAACATGAAGCTTCTCGAGCCTTACATGCGAGACCTCCTCGTGAACGGGAAAGAGTGCCGAGTGCTTCGCGATTCCGCAGCTACAATGGATGTAGTTCACCCCTCTTACGTAGAACCCGATATGTTCACGGGCGAGTGCGCATGGATCAAGCAAGCAGTGGAAGCTCATAGCGTGTGTCTGCCGGTAGCAAAAGTGCTTATTGAAGGACCTTTCGGAGCACTTGAGACGGAGGCCGCAGTGTCATCTATGCTGCCCCCCCAGTACCCGTACCTATTTTCGAACAGGTCCGATCACCTCCTGCGCGAGAAGGGGCTTTTGTTTGGTGAGGCTAGCGTTCAGGCCTTAACCAGATCGAAGGTTCGGGAGCTCGCTGCAAAGGCGGTAGTTGCGGGGCCGACGTTGTTGAAAGATAAGAAAGGGTCAGAGGCGCAGCAAGCTGGTATTCAGAGCACGCCCGAACTGAATAAAATTGAGCCTGTAGCGTTAAAGGCACCAGATACTGGAGAGGAAAATCCCGACACGGGAAAGTTAGAAGAGCTGTCTCCAGATTTGCTCATCGCGCCTACGTCAGACGGACTTAACAGGTTGCTAAAAGTCAGCCGGTCGGCTTTGATAGCCGAGCAAAAGAAGGATGGCAGCCTAGAAAACATACGCTGCATTATCAAGGAAGGTATCGCCAAAAAAAATGCTCGCTTTGTGGAAAGAGGTGGGGTCCTGTACCGGAAGTATCTAGACCGCAGGGGAGTGGAGTTCGATCAGCTGATCGTGCCTCAATGCTATCGTCAGGATCTGTTGCGCTTGTCGCATGGGGGTTCGTGGTCCGGACACCTAGGAGTTAAGAAAACTAAGGACCGTCTCTTGCAAGAGTACTATTGGCCAGGGTGTTTTCGGGACGCAGACCACTTTGTGAAGACATGCGACACCTGTCAGCGGGTGGGCAAGCCAGGGGACAAATCGAGGGCGCCGTTGAAGTTGGTACCTATCATTACGGAGCCTTTTAGACGGCTCGTTATTGATACAGTGGGACCTCTGCCGGTAACAGCCACGGGGTACCGACACATTTTGACTGTGATCTGCCCAGCGACAAAGTTCCCTGAAGCAGTGCCGCTTAAAGAACTCAGCTCAGTTGAGATAGTCAATGCACTACTGTCCATATTTGCGCGAGTTGGTTTTCCTGCAGAAATCCAGTCAGATCAGGGTACAGTGTTTACTAGCGCTTTGACGACAGCCTTTCTCGAAAGGTGCGGGGTAAGGCTATTACACAGCTCAGTGCACCACCCCCAGTCGAATTCCGTTGAGAAGCTCCACTCCGTCATGAAGCGCGTGTTGAGAGCATTGTGTTTTGAACATCAAACTGACTGGGAGCTGTGTCTGCCGGGAGTGATGTTTGCATTAAGGACCGCGCCGCATGCGGCTACGGGGTTCTCGCCAGCTGAGCTGGTGTACGGTCGCTCGCTGCGATCTCCGCTTCGCATGCTTCGAGAATCATGGGAAGGCAGGGGCGACGACCCAGTCGTGGTAGAGTACGTGCTTAAGCTCCTCGAACGCTTAAGAAGGGCACAGGAGTTGTCAGGTGAAGCAATGGCAGAGGCCCAGCAGAGGGCCAAGGTTTATTATGATCGGACAGCCAGGGCCCGTCGTTTTGAGGTGGGCGACGAGGTCATGATATTGCGCACATCGCTAAAGAACAAACTCGACGTGCAGTGGGAGGGCCCAGCACGGATTGTTCAAAAACTGTCGGACGTTAACTACGTGGTGAGTCTGCCAGGAAAGCGGAAAGCACAGCAAGTTTACCACTGTAATCTGCTCAAACCCTATAAGCAACGGGAAGCAGTGGTGTGCATGATGGTAAACGTGCCCGAAGAGCTTCCGGTCGAGCTTCCGGGACTAGGCTCAGTGACAAACAGGAAAGACACCGATCAAGTCATTAGTGACTTAATAAGTAAAGCATCGCTGTCGCCTGAGCAGAAAACCGAACTACACCAGCTCTTACAAGAGTTTCAAGGTCTGTTCTCTGAGAGGCCTGGTAGGACTTCTGTCCTTACTCATGACATAGAACTTACCTCCCCAGAGCCAGTACGATCCAAGGCGTACCGGGTGTCACCCCGCCAGAGCGATATTATGGAGGCTGAGGTAAAGAAAATGCTACAGCTCGGTGTTATTGAAGCGGGTGAGAGTGATTATACCTCCCCTTTGATTTTAGTTGAGGTACCGGGCAAGGAACCTCGTCCTTGCGTCGACTACCGCAGGCTTAATTCCATCACTAAGGATCAAATTTATCCGATCCCTAACATCGAGGAGCGCCTTGAGAGAGTGAGTAGCGCTCAGTTTATTTCCACCCTAGATCTTGTCAGGGGTTATTGGCAGGTTCCACTTACAGAAGAGGCTAGTAGGTATGCGGCGTTCATTTCACCAATGGGGACATTCCGTCCTAAAGTTTTGAGTTTTGGTTTGAAGAACGCGCCATACTGCTTTTCAAGCCTCATGGATAAAGTGTTGCGGGGACAGCAAGAATTCGCTTTACCGTATCTAGACGACGTAGCGATATTCTCCGCATCCTGGCCTGAGCATATGGCGCACTTGCGGGCAGTGCTAACCCGCCTGCGCGATGCGGGCTTGACAGTCAAGGCTCCCAAGTGCCAGTTAGCACAGGCCGAGGTTGTCTACCTCGGACACGTGATTGGTCGGGGTCGTCGCCGCCCCTCTGAAATAAAGGTGGCCGCTGTGCGAGACTTCCCGCAACCGCGTACGAAGACCGATATTCGGTCGTTCTTAGGTGTCGCCGGCTACTATCAGAGGTACATCCCCAGGTACTCTGATATCGCGGCTCCCCTAACGGATGCTCTAAGAAAGACAGAGCCGCAAACAGTCGTCTGGGACGAGGCAAAGGAAAGAGCTTTTAGCGCCCTAAAGAGCGCCCTAACAAGCCAGCCTGTGCTACGATCGCCCGACTACACAAAAGGGTTCGTTGTTCAGTGTGATGCTAGTGAGCGAGGCATGGGCGTTGTACTGTGCCAACGGGAAAATGGAGAAGTAGAACACCCCGTCCTGTATGCTAGTCGTAAGCTGACCAGTCGTGAGCAGGCGTATAGCGCCACCGAGAAAGAGTGTGCGTGTATTGTGTGGGCCGTTCAGAAATTGTCATGTTACCTAGCCGGCTCGAGGTTTATCATTGAAACGGATCACTGCCCTCTCCAATGGCTGCAGACCATCTCTCCCAAAAATGGCCGCCTCCTGCGCTGGAGCCTCGCTTTGCAACAATATTCCTTTGAGGTGCGTTACAAAAAGGGGAGTCTCAACGGTAACGCCGATGGCTTAAGTCGAAGCCCCTAACGTGGGAATCAGCCTCAAAATTGCTTGTTACTGATGTTTTTCTTCCTGAGGCAGGATTTTTAACTTATTGCTTTTGTGTAGTGTTTCAAAGTGATGATGTGCTTTCTAGTGCAATTTTCCGATTTGTGGACGCGTTCTGAGTGCTGCTAAACTACTGTAAGGAACTAGGCAGCAGTATAAAAGGGGAAAGAGCCTGGCAGGGCTTAGTGAGGGTTGTGCCGTGCTTGCTGACTGAGCGGTTGACTTTCGGCGTAGTTCTAACGCTTGCCGGAAACGAGAACAAAAATGTCAACTCTCCCGAAGTCACTTTGCAGTGTCCTGTGTGCACCTGAACGTGAGAACGAGGCCTTCTCTGTGCACTGCGCTCAAGAAACGCCAAAGGACGCCCGACTTCGGTTATGAGCATCATCGAGCGACATCCCTCCGGACAGCGGATGCAGTCCCCTAACCATCGGGATCTCCTTCCCCCGGCGGGGCGGTCTGTTACGTTTCGCCTACAACGCGCGGTAATGCCGGCGCGGATGCAACGGACGCAGGGGCTTCGTTCAAAGCGGCGGACATTTTGGCCCGTGCGACGCCGCCACAACGCCTCCCCGCCAAGCGTGTCCAGGCGTGTTTCAGTGCCACGTGTCTTCGTGTGTGCGTGTGTGTGTGTGTGCCCTCGCTTGTCAAAGCACGGCAGCCGGGGAGCGGAGTTCCCCGAATGAGGAGCCTGGAGGTCTCTCGGCTCAACCGTTCGCGCCGTCGTGTGGGCGGGTTGGCGATGCGTCACTGCACTCGGTTCAGCAGGTCTCTCGGCTCGACCGTGCGCGCCGTCGTGGGCTCATGCTCCGCCGTCCCGTGACCTTCATCCCGTGACCTTCCCTTTTGGACCGCGACGCCGAGAGTATAAGAGCAGCTGCCCCCGGACGCCAGAGGAGAGGCTCCGATTTGTACTGTTGAGTTACGTGCTCTCCCGTCTCTCCACTTCGGTCGAACTGACCGGCCGCTCTTTTGCTATGTTAGAATAAACAAGTTGTTCTGTTACCAGTCTTCTCTTGCTTTGCCGGGACCTTCGGATGCTTCCAGTGCCCCAGGCCGCCAGGCCAACGCTACCCTTGGGGCTTGCGACCCATTGGCAATAACGGGCGTCAGCACCGAGACCCCATCAACTCGTGCCAGCGGTGCGATTCCAACAGGGTGTAAATTGTTTTAAAAGCGCTCACACGTGGTTCTTGTCGCTCCACGCCAACCCGCCTTCGAGAGGACGCCTCAAACTTGCGCGCGCGGAACCGGAGTGAATAGACCCTTTTTTGCCCACGCTGTGGCAGCAGTGCATTCACGACCCCAGAAAACTTCGGGTCATGCATTTCTGACAGTCATTTTAGCCAAGAAATTGGAAGTATTTTGTCGCATACTGTAGGCGCATATCCTTCATGTGTTCTGATATAAAGAAAGTGGGCCATGCGCTGAGCTCATGTATGGGTTTTTTTTTTTTTTGCTATTGCACTGAACAATAAGATTCACTTGTCGAATATTCCAACTTTACAGCAAAACTGATGCCAGCTTGAGGGTACTGTAAATTTATAGGCTATTGTAACTTGTGTCGTTCCGGAGGGCTTAACCGGAAGTCTTCTGGGTAGCCTGTTTGCAAGCAAAGAAAGGCAGCTCTTGCGCACACGTTAATCTATCACGCGCGCGCGGAAAAACACAACTGTGACAGCGGAACGATTCCACCACGCATATATAGCGTGACCAAAAAAGAGAATGCGAAGAGCGGTATGCGGTTGTCGCCATAATAGGCGGCCCATTAATGGCGCGCGCGCCCATCCCAGAGTCGTTTGTCATCCAGGTCGATCGACGCGTATGTATGCATAAAACGACACAACGACGGCAGCTATAGGGGGTATACGTGCGCTCCGCGGGAAAGGGGGCGGGGTTTGTTGTTATCGAGCACGGGCGTATGCCGATGGATACGCGCCCGCTCGGCGTGCATGTATTTATATCGCACGTGGGTCTGTGTATACACATGGATATGCACGTAAATACAACCACGCGCGCAAAAAAAAAAAAAAAAAAAAAAAAACAAGGAAAGAACGTTCGTCCGCGTTCATCGGGGAACCGCGACGGGAGCCGTGACACAGATAACACGTCTTTCGCGCGTTCGCCACACACGCGGAGAGCAGCGGGCACGGGAATTCCCGACTGCAACGCGCACACGACGTGCCTGCCGCCGCGATCGAACGCCTTTCCAACAACCTCCAACGGCCGAGATGGCGCGGGCACATAAACGGGTTAATTGCATGGCATACGCTTGAGGGGGTGGGGTGGGGGGGGGGGGGACTTCTCGCGCCGCCACACCCCCCACCGCACTGCAAGCGTGTAAAACACTGCGCAAGCCCGGCGTGCCCGCTTATGCACGTATGAAGTCTTGCATAGTTCAACATATTGCGCGAGTTATTGCATCGAAGTAACGCTGCGCCCTAGTTCAGACGGTGGACGGCAAGGATTAATCCAAGCAAGCCTCAGAGGTGCTCGCACAATGACATGGACGCTAAATTTCCGCCATGTTGCCAAATTCGTCATCAGAGCTGGTCAGTTCTGATTGGCTCACGGGGCAGCTATGCATTAACGACCTCCCTTATTGGCTCAAAAGTGGTCGGCACTTGGTAGCGTTTTCCAGAATAGCACCAATGTAGCAGCATTCTTCGACATGTCTTAATATAAAAAAAAAATTCTCCTTCTTATAAATTCCAGCAAGGCGCTCTAAATCCCAGAAAATTAAGGAATTTAACTGAATTCTGGGGTTTTACATGCCCCAAAAAAAAAAAACGATTTCATTATGAGGCGCACGCCGCACGGTGAGGGACTCCGCCTTATTTTCGACCACCTGAGGCCCCTTTAACGTGCACTCAATGCGTGGTATACACGGGCGCGTTCTTGCATTTCGCCCCCACTGAAACGGGGCTGCCGTAGCCGAGATTTCACACCGCGACCTCGCATTTGGCAGCGCAACACCATCTTGAACCATCGCGGCAGGTCAGAAAATTTAAATACGCAGCAAGCGTCAAAGCAGCCTATATAGAAAACTTACTTTAGCGTCCAGTCTACACTCGTTAATTCGACCCAAAGCGGACGGCAAGCTGTGGTCGAATTATCCGAAAGGTCAAATTAACAAACGGCGCCACAATGGCTAGATTCAAATCTTCTTCTACTGCTTCAATACACCAACGCAATAACTATATGTGTCGTTGTCGGTCAGTATAGTTCACACATCTCAACATTGTCGTCCGATAACACCCTCAGAACAGACACCGCCCAGGCCAAAATGCGAAATGTCATCGACGCTGCAGAACAAGTTGCTACAGTCACCGCCATCGCTTGTTCAGTGGCGACGTCTGATGAATTTCTTGTGTTTACAAGATTTTAGTAACCGCTGCGATTGTGAGGAGGCGCCAGTGGGGTGGGGGAGTCAAATTGGACGAAGTGACACGCTTTGTAGTATATGTAATTTTTCTCACCGGAACCTTCAAGTTCGTTCGAATTAGGCGAAATATCGAATAAGCCGAGGCTAAATAAACGGGAGTCGGCAGCACTTGTTTCTGCGAACCAGTTTCGGCTAAGTATAGTCAGGAAGTGGACGCGTCACGACACAATCACTCCGTTCATGCGATATAATTCCTAGCCTCGCTACTACACCACGTTAGAAAATTTTAATGTGTGTCACAACGTCACGATGATGTCGTGGCTCCAGGTCCTCGCATTTCGATATCAACTTCAGCATCAAATTAAAACATCTTTTAAGCGTTTCCCAACCTTTCTTACTAGGTCAATGTCATCGTTACGTGCGAGAAACGTCTGTTCCAAGTTTCCACAGCTTTGAAAATACATCAGTATATTTTTTTAACTACACACACACACACACACACACACACACACACACACACACACACACACACACACACACACACACACACACACGCACACACGCGAACAAAAGGACTGAGCGAAGGCGTGACGTCACAAGTTTGTTGCAAATTAAATCACGGTGCCCGGGTAACGAGAAACTGCACATTTACTGACGAAATGAGCAGAGCACGCAGTCAGTCAAAACCCTGGCGTCGTCACGCAAGCATTACGAAATTATGACGTCACAACGACCGACCGCGCTCGCGGTGACGGAGTGGGAAAAAAATACGTCACGATGTCCTGCTCACACGTGACCACCTTCCGCGTAGTGACGTCACGTCGCATACGCCTGTCGGGAAACAATGCTGAAGCCACGGTTCTTAGAAAAGCTATGATAGTGAACTGTTCGGTCCGCTCTGAAACTCGTAGTATTCTTTCTGCGGTTTCGAGTGGAGGACCCCCCAAACGACGCAAACAAATGAAAAGACTAAAATCTCGTGCCAATACTACTTTTTCTAACGCTCGTCGACTGCCAACTTAGAAAAAAAAAACTAAAGCAAGGCAGACTTCTGTTAACATACCGGGCTGTACACCGGTTTGAAGCAATCGCGTGCGGAGGAAACACGACTTATCGACACCGAGCATTACCTCCTTTTTTTTTCTTCTTCTACCGACCGCGACTATCTCGGTAATGGACGTACTCAAATGAAAGCGATAGTGCGCATTCAGGATGCGTTATCGATCGCGCAAAATGTGTCACACGTGCGTCTATCTCCTGAAGGAGGTCCTCGATCGTTTCCGCGCATTCTATACAGCAGCGATGACGTCTGAAGAGCGCAGCGCCGTTGACACCATTACGGAGAGATAGCCGGCCACCAGTTACGTATATACAGTAAGACCGCAGGAAACTTTATTAAAAAATTATATTCTGGCCGTTTTAGGTTCAAGAACTACCATCTGATTATGAGGCACGCCTTACACTGTAAAATAATTTACACCCTAAAAGTGAAAAAGGGTGTAAATGCGTCTACAACTCACACCCTTAGGGTGTGATTTATATACCTGACACCCTAAGGGTGTCAGTTATAGAACCATTTACACCATTTTCCAATTTTAAGGGTGGAAATTATTTTACAGTGAAGTGGGGGACTCCGGATTAAATTAGACCACCTGGGGTTCTTTAAAGTGCACTCAATGCACGATACACGCGCGTTTCTTCTTTTCGTTTTGCTCCCATTGAAATGCGGTCACCGCAGCCGGGATTTGATCCCGCACCTTCGGGCTTAGCAGCGAAACGTTATTTGCATATCCACTTCAAGGAGGCGAAATAGGAGGCGAGTCAAGTCGTAACATTGTCAATACGTAAAATGCATGCAACGTGTTATTACTGAATGTCTAGACTTGAACTCTCATTCTCAGGTGTCTCCGCGTGCCATGCACCAGCGTATATCCCAATCCGTATAACTTGAGAGGCTCCAAAGAAGCACGTTTTGCTAGCGTTCGTGCTCCTAAAATTTTTCGCGGTGCGATTTTCTAAACGTTGTTTACCTGGCACCTGGGCATGAAGCTTTACAAAACAAATAACTATAAAATAACTCAACATTGCGAAGGGTCGTTAACATGAAGTACTCGATAAAATTGACCTGATAGTGACCGCGAATATGTCCTATGACCAAGCGACGCGACGCGCCGAAGATGCGCAATCTTTTGTCTCAAGTGGTGCCTGTTGTTGTGATCGGCCGTTCACCCCGCGAACACCTCCGGTCACGGCTAACGCGATTATGGGGAACGGGCCGACGGCCTCGTCAAAATGGTTCTCAAAACGGATGATTTATGGCCACCACAGGAGTATACCTCGGTCAGGAGAGGTTCGGGCAATTAGCAAGGATACGGCCATTACTTTTCAGCAGCCAAAATTGGCAGGTCCACGCCGGGGGCGGAGTCAGTGTACGATCGGAGTCAGCATACTTCCCCTCTTTCCCTGTATGTGCCCAGTGATGTGCGTGCGTTTCCGACAAAGCTCCCTTCGGAGGGAAAGGGCAACCGACCTCCGGATTGGTGGGACCTGATGTCATCGGTCTCCCGACGCCGGACTGGGGGAAGTGACTGAACAATGACCACACGGGGCATAAAAAGAGCAACGGACGGCGCGAGTGATGGGCTGCTACTGCTTCATCGTGAACTTTTTCTGTACTACTTTTAACTTTCTTGCAAATATGTAAACGTGTTTTGTAAAACGTCCTGGATATCGGGCCTAGCCGCACGTTCGCTTACTCCTCCACGAGCAAAGTACATGCCACGTCTTCGAACCTCCAGTCGCAACAATGTGCAAGGGCACCTCGCCGACTCTGCAGAGCTAAAAAAACGAACGACTCTCTGCAGCCACAGATTTGCATTCTGAAACACAGCACGCGATGCGCGTCGTCGGCCATTCAGCTCGCCGGCAAGATTCGGAAGCACGGGAGATCCCGTGTGAACTAGGGCTCGTCGGAACCCGGTAGGCATGGCTTTGGTTACAGAACGAAGAAGTGCGCACCATCATTTTCCTTCGTTTGCACGTACTGTTTTCATAATACGACCCCGGTCAGCTTCTACCAGAGCGTTTGTTGCCGAGCACGATAATCTCGAAACACATTTGAACATAACTTTAATAATTTGCGTGCGCGAAGAAATAGTTGATTTGGTTCCTTCGCACCAGCTGACCGGCTCGAATACGCGCATTTCGTTCATATCACAATGTGATCATGGGTGCCGAGTTCGTTGCCATACGCTCGATGGAAGTAATATATTCTGAAAAAACACGCGACGAAGTTGACAGCGTCAACTGCTTTCTGTTTATGCTGGCAATCCAAAATCGCGCTAATTCACAATGATATGCCGCTACCGTTCCAAGCTGCCGCTGAGAGAAACGGCGATCCGCACGTGCGAGGAAAAGAGCGGCATGGTGCGCTGGTTCGAGGCTACGTTCCTCCTCGTCAATAAAACGGTCTATATGGCTAGCCGATTCGTCTGTCCGTCTGTCACCTGTACGCCGAAAATTGAACTCCATGCGCATGCGCGAAAAAAAAAAAATGAAAGGCGCGCGATTGGCTGCGCCAGTAGTGACGTCTTTGCTCTCCGTCGCAGTCGAGCGCGGCGCGCCCAGCAGTTTCTCTCCGGCTCAAAATTGGGTAGGCCACGCGTCAAACGTACTCCTGAGGAGCAGGCAGCTTTCGATCAGCAACGCCGCGAGCAGAACCGAGAATGAGCTCGTCTACGTCGTCCCGATGCTGCAGCCCGCGGGCACAAGAACAGGCTCGTGCAACCGAGCGCAAGCAACCACAGCGTACCGAGGATCCGGAAGCCTACCAAGCCGTCGTTGAAAGAATCGTCGGGATTAAGCCAGTGATAAACACCGGGGCCGCACGTTTCAGCTTCGCTGGTTAACCGTCTGCACGGAGTGCTTAGGCGATGGTTTGTATGACTAGGCTTCAAAATTGTCACTTGACGCTCCCTCTTAGTGTTTTCCTTCCCACATGGCGAGGGCATACTTCCGAGAAGCCTTGGCTTTACTTTTTTTACGATCACATGCTCCAAAAATTGCCACCTGACGCTCCTTCCGCCATCTGCTACGGGGAGCTCCAAGGTTATATGAATGCACTACGTTGAGACGAGATAGTCAGCTGCTGCACGGAGGAAAACAACTTTATTGCCTATAAAATGCTGCAAGGTGTGCACACACACCGACACAGTGGTCCTCTGAACTGGTAGTCTTTCTTTAATAAGCAGGGAAGGGAGGGGGGGCTCCAGAGCTTTCCACAACATTTCATAGCAATGGAATCTGGATGAAATTATTACATGGTACAACGAGTTAACACTTTTATTTTTGTCTAAAGCGTAGTAAAGAAATTGTGTCGAAGGTTTATTAATAAAATAACAATAACAATTCAACAAGGTCAGTCGTACCATGTTGGGTTAGTTGCTTCAACAAATGCTTACGTTCATTTTCTTTCGCAAAAACATGCATGACATTGAAGTGAAATTGAACAGAAAGAATGCAACAAGGAAGGCAACAGAAACTGAAAATAATTTTATGCTATAGGGACTTGTGCTTGTGCACTGGCATGCGAGTTTTACGCTAGAAAAAAAAAAAGAAATGATAAATTTCGTGAGCTTTAGTTTTTTTTTTTTTAGAAATCATTGCTGGGTAAAAATAAGCTAAGAGTGTCGATGGTGTGAAGCCACTTATTTAAAGGCGAACTCGTCAGGCTCATTTGCCAAAACAAACAACCTTTAAATTCAGCACTTTTATGAGAACAGTATGAATATTGGAATTTTCTCTCCATACGAAAATATTTTTGTCGATGTTTTCTTTTATTTGCATAAACGGAGTGTCACTTCTCTGGGTGACACTTTTCTTGTTTAGGTTTCTGTATGCAACCCTCTTACGTCGTTATACCGATCAGTGTTTTGTATTTTGTCACTGCTTCTGCACAGACTAAAACATTTCTGGTTCGCAGTATTTTGAAATAAACACACACACACACACACACACACACACACATATATATATATATATATATATATATATATATATATATATATATATATATATATATATATATATATATATATATATATATATAGCTTTAGAGTTTTACGTGCCGAAACCATGATCTAATTATTATAAGGCACGCAAATATTTTTTTTTTTTATAATCCCGCGCCCATACAGAGCAACCGATGATGACAGGCTGATTTCAGGGTTTGAAAGTAGGCAGACTGATGTCACTGCTTACTTTTGAACGAAATGCGATAATTTTTTTTATTTCTTACCGATAATCAATTTAAGAACAGTGCGTGATCTCTCGAACTGTTTATTATTCAATATGTGTTTTAGTTAAAGTGTTATATATATTTAGTACCGTTTAAAGTCAATCAGTCGGGTCGGATCCGCTGGGTCGGTTCGGGTGGTTCGGAAAGGTCTGGTCGCATCGGCCGCGGTCAGAGGTCGGTTGCACCGGACGCGTCGGTGCGGGTCGGGTCAGATCGGGTGGTCGACATTGGCGTTTCTTTAGAACAATGCTGAAGCGAGAACGTTGGGGGTGAGCCATTTTAAGCCGCGCGCAAATTAACGGATAGAAAGGCAGTTTTCGAGCAGACGAAACCGTCTGCTTTTGATGAAAGCAGCTTGCTGTCAATCTTGCTTAAAGGGACACTAAAGCGAAAATTGACTTCTTCTGGATCAGTAGGTTGCCTCTCTACTACACCAAAAACACCACTCTTACCACGACAAGACGCTTGGTAAGCCAGAAGAAGCGCAAGAACGAAAGACGGGGGCCAACGCTACCTTGAAGTTCCCGCAACTGGTCGCTGTGACGTCATGGATATTGATGGCATCTTTTAGGGCCTACTTAATTATACAGCGATACAGATTGACTACACTGTGTTCTAAAGGAACCAAACATTCAACATGGCAAGTTTCGGGAATCTTTACTCAGCCAACGCGGCCCAAATGCGAAAACATACTTTGGAATCCCTGACGTCACACTGACGTGCCGGCGTCGGGGGTTTAGGCGCGAAATTCAAATACTGATATTTCGACCTTCATTTTCTCGTCTAATACTCAAACTGTTATTTCTAAATGACTGCCTGCAGTGTTCTGAAACAATGCTTTATTAGTCTAAACTGATTTGTTGTTTCGCTTTAGTGTCCCTTTAACACGTTCACTCCCCTTTATTGTGTCCTATTAAGGCGCAGCGGAAACTCCATAAAGATAGCACGTACAGTTCGCGGTCAATATGCGCGGTCTCAGAGCGAAAGCACGCATGGGCAGGTGCAGCAATTTCGCTCTTGTGAGCTTGATAAAAAGCTGTTCACGAAACCGCAGGTGCGTTATCCATTGCGCCATTCGCAAGCCTTACCTGGCAGAATTAAACAGCGCTTTTCACACCTCGAACCTTGCTGAATGAGTGTCCTTTAAAAATGGAGCAATTAAAGATGTATCTTCCATTCTGGTTATGAACAGGAACTGAATGATTTGTACGCAGGTATAACGTTCCTCTTCAGTAAACCGCCGTTTCTTTAGCGCGCTTACGTTATACGGACATTTGTACGCGAGGATGATATCACGCTCGAATAAATGAGCACGCACAGAGCGGAGAATATTCCCAGGGAAATGACGGTGCTCATGAAGAGCACATATATACATGTTAATCACATCCATAAAGCAACGCCATAAAATAACAGCTTCAGAAGAGCTTCGATAACGCATTGCAAAAAAAAAAAAAAAAAGCTGCTCGTGCGCATATGAAGTTTTCTCATTTACCGTGACTGTTAATCTTGTACAACCTCGGCGCTAATTACAGTGCCCAGGTGAGAATGCACAAACTGCGTAGCAAAAAGAAATCACCTTGGATCAGACCAAGTTTCAACCTACCCTTAAACATTATACGTGGCGATCGATCTCGCTCACTGTACGAAACTGAATTCATTTCCCGGATGCGGTACCCAGAACCCGTGCTGACTCCGCAGTTTCGCTTGCAAATTAAGTGTACAGTAAATACTACTGCTGACCACAAGCAACAGCGCTCATCACATCCTCATTTCGAGAAATCTGCTGTTTTATCGCAGCAAACAACGCGCGCCGCCCCCTGTGGAAAAGAAGCACACCAAAAACAAACCGCCCAGTGTATCTTTCGCCGAAACCGAAACCCCCTCAACGGGGCCCCAAGTACACACTGCGTGCAAGAATGCGGCAGGACTTCAGGGCAGGTTATATGTGGCACGTGACAAAACTCGTTCGACGCGTTCTTCTAACGCAACAGCTATAGGTATGCGAGGTGCGCGAGCACGCGACTTCTTGAGATTTGTGTGCCGTACTGTCAAGGCACATCAAATTACTCGAGTGACCAAGCGTGCGGCTTCACTCGCGATCCGAACGCGCCTATTTCTAAAGCACTGCATCGGTTGCGTAAACGTTCCCGCTGAAAAACCCTCGTGCAGCTGTCATCTGTCAGTCCATCAAGCGATGGACAATAACACCACAACACCTAGCTACAGATGCGCGGGCTCGGATGTGTCGCGATGGGGCGGCAATTTCATTCATCCAGAGGCGGAACAATTGACGGAGATGTATACTACAATGTGAATTTACCTGTATTAGGCCGCCCGTCTGGAATGCAGTGAAGATGAACATGAAGGCGAAGCCGAGGAGGATAACGTTGAACATCCGCACGTTCATCGTGGCAAGTGTCTGTGGTTAGCAGTGCGGCGGCGAATTCCAACGGTGGCTGACCGGGTGCGCTTGACCTGGCTCGGGGGCTCGATATCAGCACCGGCGATGCTCCACAAACATATGATCGGGTCGTGGGAGAACAAGAGAGAGTTCTCTTGCGCTGGGCATGCCTCCCCGATTAGGTGGGTCGAACGTCTCGAGTCACGATAACACATGCACATGCACGCTTCCACAGTAAGCGGCGACGTGACACGCAGCGACGATACCCTGGCGGCACCGAGCAACACTGACGACGGCGTTACCGCCGCAACTGCTGTGCCACAGAAAACGGAAAATCTGGCGTTTGCCATTTTGTCATGTTTTGTTTTCGCCCATAGGCTTTCTTGTATCACTAGTGCCAACACCCTCCGGCAAATACAAGTCGTTAATCTACACTCTTATTGGTTTGTAATTAAGCACTTACAGATTGTCCTGCTACCTGTGAGCTAAAAAAGTAAGCTAATAAACACATAAAATATACTATTTTGGCATTAATGTTTATTTTCAAGTTAAATGTAGATGACAGTCTAATCTGTTAGCTCTTGATTTATTTTGACTAATTATTGATGTGTAAAGTGGATGTGCACAACCAAGGTACTAAGGACATCTAAATGTTGCTGAGTTTTGGTTTTGTTCTTGTATGTGTTTATGCTGAATAAACTCTAGTAATTTAACACAATAATTGAAAGTGATATATAACACTACAGTTAGCCTACAATGTATAGGAATAGCTGTATCTAATGCGGAAGAGAAAAAAAAGTTTATTTTTTTTTTGTACGGAGCTGTGCCGCTGTGCGTCATCATGCTTTTGTCGACTTCTTTCTGGCTTCGACACGGGTGACACAGCCAGGCCAGCCATTGATTTGCTGCGCTGTTGCGGTGTCGTCCGTCCCGTGCTTTCGTCGCAGAACGGAGCAGCAGCTGACAGCATTTTCAACCGAACCCCTTGACGGTTCGACGGTCCGAGCGACCGGACAACCGTCACCATGGTCACCAACGCCGGAACGAGCGCGACACCCCAGAACCAGGCGGACGGCGGCACCGCCAAGGAGGATGATGAGAGCCAAAATATCTGGTCTTCCATCCTGCAGCAGGTGCAGGCGAGCCTGCCTAACAAGCTGCCGTCGCACAAGCTCCTGCTCGTCATGGGGGACAACGAGTCCGGCAAGACGACCCTGATCGCCAAGATACAGGGCAACGACGACCCCAAGAAGGGGTCGGGTCTCGAGTACCACTACCTGTACGTACGCGACGAGTACCGCGAGGACCAGACGCGACTCGGGGTGTGGGTGCTGGACGGCGATCCCTGGCACCGCAACCTGCTCAAGTTCGTCCTCACCGAGGAGACGCTCGAGAACACGACCGTCCTGCTGACGGCGTCCATGACGACGCCGTGGTCGCTTCTCGACTCGCTCCAGAGCTGGGCGACCGTGCTCGAGGAGCACTTGTCCAGGCTCCGCCTCCCGCCGAGCACCGTGGAGAGGAACAAACTGCGCGTCCTGCGGCGCTTCCAGGACTACATCGAACCGGGCGACGAGATCGAAGGCGTGAGTTCGCCGCTGCGCAGGACCTCGGTGACGGTCGGCGGAGGCGAGGACGGAGACGCGTCCTCGGGAGCGGCCGCCGCCGTGCTGCCGCTGCTGGGCGAGGACACGCTCAGCAACAACCTAGGCCTGGACATCATCGTGGCGATCACCAAGACGGACTACATGAGCACCCTGGAGAAGAACTACGACTTCAAGGACGAGCACTTCGACTTCATCCAGCAGGCGGTGCGCAAGTTCTGCTTGCGCTACGGCGCCGCGCTCTTCTACACGTCGGTGAAGGAAGACAAGAACTGCGACCTCCTGTACAAGTACCTGGTGCACCGCATCTACGGCTTCCCCTTCAAGACGCCCGCGCTGGTGGTCGAGAAGGACGGCGTGTTCATACCGTGCGGCTGGGACAACGACAAGAAGATCGCCATCCTGTACGAGAACATCACGTCCGCGTCCCCGGACGACCCCTACTCGGAGGTGATCACGCGGCCCATGACGACGCGCAAGCCGCTGCAGCGCGAGCCGGAGGTGCTCGCCGAGGGCGACCAGGCGTTTCTGGCGCGCCAGCTGGCGCTGCTCAACCAGCAGGCACAGCCGTCGACCGGCCGGGCGACCTCCGACGCTGCGGCGGGGCCCGCGGGGGCGCGGACGCCCGTCGGCGTCCAGAAGTCGGCCGAACGCCGGCTTCCGGGCTCGCACGGCGCCCTGCCCACGCCGGGCAAGAAGGACACCGAGTTCGCCAAGCTGAGCCAGGCCGACGGCGCCAAGGGAGGCAACGAGGGGGTGCTGCAGAACTTCTTCAACAGCCTGCTGAACCGCAAGACGGGGCCCGGGAGCACGCCCATCCGGGCGGCGGCCGACAAGTCACTCATGCACAACGACGCGGCCGCCCAGCTCGAGCGCATGACCCGCTCCATCGCGAAGAGCAAGGGCATGCCTGGGGCAAGCCCCGCCGCTGCCTCCCCTGCGGCGCCGGTGACGCCGACGGAAGAGACCCCACCGGCCAACAGCTCGTGAAGAGGGACTCGCTTTGCCAAGGACCCGGGGCGACAGGTGGACAGAACGGGGGTCGTCGTTTGGTGGTGCGTCGCTGTGTGGCTAGTGTGGTTGCCTAGTGCGCTGAGAGCGAGGGACCGAGTAGAGAAGTGCTTCATAAGCACGCCTTGGCAGGCTACTTTGCTTTGACATGTTTGCGTACGGCGTACAGTGCACACAGACGATGGACAAATGACGAGAATGTAGGGCAAGCGCTGTCCTTTGTTTGTGGTCTGTGTGAACTGTATGCCATATGTCAACGGTGAGCAGGTTGTGAAGATTCACAGGGAATGCATGGTTTACAGACGGTTGGTGCTACGAGAATGTTGAAATAGAAAAGCAGGATTGCTTTACGGCCCTGGTGCACAGCTTGGTATAGGCAGGTGCAGTTTACATGTGCACACGCACTGTATTGCACCTCCCTATTTCAGTCTGTGTGGAAAGACCTTGAGAGAACAAGCTTCTCATTGCATCTGTTCTCTGTAAACTTCGTTCCCTGAAAGTATGGTGCAGTTGGTCATGCTAGAGCGTGAGCGGCAACGCTATCGGTAAAGTTCGCGCCACGAGTTTGTCATGTCCGGCAGTTCCTGCCGTGCGGCCTTGTTTTTCAAAGAAGTCTTACGGTACTTTATCAAGCACAACCTGCACATGAGTATTGGACCTTTCCTTGCTGTACTGAATCATGCCATACTGTCTCAGAAATATGAGTAAGTGCATGGTTTCACAGGGGCAAAGCAAAAATGAAAAAGCAGTCACTTTCATAAGTGTTGAGCTTACGCGAGACGACTGTCACAAGAGCTGGTCATGGGCTGTTGGTTACGGAAAGGTTCGTGTGCACCCCACGGTGGATTTCCTCGGGTCACTTTCTTTTGGGCAGCGAGGAAATGAATGCAGTGCTGTCACGTAGTAAATGGCTTGGTGAATGCATTAGCACTGTACCTTGCACTTAGGAACTATGCTGCTCGTCTCGCGTAAACGTCGCCAACTAGCCCATGCAGTTATCAGCTCTGAAGCGCCACCAAGAGAACTGCAGATTGATTGCTTTTCCGCTGAGCGCTTTGTTCTGAGTTAACCTTTGCCTGTCATGCCATTGTATTCACAGTGGCTCAGGTTCCCCAGCGTCAACACGTCCGATGATGGCCGTCTAGTTTCATGTGCCGCTATTTATGTTGAGTTGTGGTTTACTGCTGAGGTGTCTGCTTCACTGTGCAAAATTTAGAGCAGCTTCTGTATGTAAAGGAAAAAAGACAAGTCTATTCACATTCCCTTCTCAAGACCTCGTGTCTTTTAACATGACAGGTACTGGTTCGCATGACAGCAAGAAATCTGAAAAACAGCTTAACTTTGTGCATGTCACAATGGCTAAGGGTAGAGTGGGCAGCATGTAAACACAGTGGAAATAAAATGTTTCTAAATCAAGTTTTGCGCGTGTCAAATGACTGCTGGAATGTGGAAAAAGCTGGTTAAGAGGTCTAAAATGCATTGTTTTAAAATTGTCGGCACATTGAGCCGGACCTGAAGAAAAAGCTAATGAAAGTAATCTTATTGAAGCTTTAATTAAATTTGCTTCGCTTTCTGCTTGAATCAGTTATTCATGATAACATGTCCTACTCATTTAATCGCATTTCTTGAGACCGTATGTGTACAATTTCCACCTATGCAGCTTGATTACACGAATGATGGGAACATAATTTGTGCTTCAGACAAAATTCAGCTAGGCAATTTTTCACAAAGATCTTGCTTGATTTGGGGCATATGTTTGTATTGAATGTTTGATGCCCATCATTCTTAAATACCATTTCATTTGAGACAATAAGTATGATTAGGCGTTAAATTATATGCAATTAAAATCGACAACTGATAATTGTGAGAGTATGAAGTGCGCCTCCATGTCAATCAGAAAAAATTACTTTCTACCAGTTGAAAAGGAGGATTACCATGTGGCCAAGTCACAGCAATAACTCTGACCTGTTCAAGTGAGTCTTCCAACAGCACTGCCGATATATCAGATTAAACTGAACAAGCCAGGACTACTAAGGGGTATCAGGGACTGGCCTGACAGGAAGGAAATAATGTGGCCTTTCAAAAACAAAAACATATTTGCATTAAATTACTGCAAGCATGTTCTTGCACATTCACGCAAATTTCTTTCCAGAATTTTGTATGTAAGGTTCACTGCTGGCATGTCTGACTGGCTTTTGCTTTTTTGCGATAGGCTGTACCAGTCCCAGGTTCTGAACTTGCGGCTGACATGCTCGCCAACATTTTGCACCCTTAAGTGTGTTTTTATACCAGAACAATAACGATTGTCCTTGTGGGAACACGAGGATCCAAGTGGGGAACACTAGTGGTACGTATCGACGCCATGTCGACCAGAGGATTTCTGCAGGACTGCATACAGTGTTTAGTGTTTCTAGTAGGCCACCAGATCTTCCAGGGAGAGAGGTGCTGCACCTTCCGCTTTTGTTTCTCTACCACAGCGAGCTCCCAGATGTGTGGTGACAAAATATGCAACCTGAAAGAGGCAATGCAGGTGGCGCAATTGCCAGCCTCGACTGCCAGGCTAAGACCAGCTGTTGAAACACCACCACCACCACCATGGTGCACTTCCATGTGTGTTGGGCACTTTCCCATGTGGAATGCAACGTGTACCCACAGGAAAGCACCAGGACATGTATGTAGTAATAATGGAAATTTTGATGGAAAAACACCTTAACGGGTGTAATGCCTTCAGTACTGTACTTCTAAAGCATTTTACACCTTCTAGGGTATAGTTTACTCTCACAAAAAAATTATCATCGTTAGGGGGGTGTTAGAAATAGGGGCCACTAGGGAGTTTTGGAAAAATATGCATGCAAGTGTGTTTGCAAATTCAAAACCCCCTGCGTGCTTGCATTATCAAAAATAACTTTTTGCATTCTTTTGTACGCCTCGTACTTCGGGGGTTGCGTTCCCTAACTTTGGGACCCCTGTTAAACTGCCTACTATTGGCAAGATCTACAAAGGAATTGAGGGTATTTGGCCATGCGGAACCACTAGGGGATGCTGTTTCTAAAGCTCCCCAATATTCTGAACATTCCTTTGGTATTGTTTTGCGAGGTCCTTTCCTATGAAGAGTGCTATTGAAATCCTAGCTATTCATACCCTCTTTAAGCATACATCACTAAAAGAATTACACATGAGAGTAATGTTTATAGTTGTGTGGACAGGCGTGAACTTGAAGGAATGTTAACCGGACGAGCTGTTTCAGGGACAGGCAGTCTTCAGCAAGCTGGTTGGTGAATTCATTACCAGCAGCTTGCTTGTAAAATGAGCAGATATTTCTCAGTTTAGCAAGATTTGATTATACGGTCTTACTCACGTGCCCATCTGTTGTCAAAGTGCAAATTAACGACTCACTAATGTCACTCATTACATTTGGTAATGATGGTATTTCTAAAATTTGATTTTGATGCCTAATTGTTAATATAGAAGATCCTTTAGAAACAGCACCCTACTCTGTATCTGTGTGCACCTTTTCTTGTCAAGTATCTATAGCTTGAGAAAGCATGCTGTCTCATATTCATAATTATGTTCCGAGCACAACTCGATACTTTTCTATCTTTTTACCCAAATTCCGTACCACAAAGTGCAGCGAGCTCAACCACTGGATGGATGAGCCTTACAGAAATGCCAACCTCTTGGCATCGTAAAGGTAACTTGCACAGAGTCCTCTTAACCTTATACGAACGTAAGTGTGTGGACATTGGCATTTTGTCTTGGCTGTGATCGTCGGCGAGGTATTGTAAAGACCATTAACAGACATTTGCGCAACCCATCACACGAGACATTCTTTCTAAAACGAAACTTTGTCTGCCTACTTTCCACATCCCGCTTCTCGGTATCCCAATCTGTTGGTTTCTTTTCAAGTAAAGCAGGCCAATACCAAAGACAGTGTAATAGTGAAATGGGCCGATCCTTGCACCTGTACATGACACGGAGTCCTTGAGGGCATCAATTAGCCCCAGAAAGCCTAATGCATCATTCGCGATTTGTTGAATTTGGTACCCTATAAGTTTTAAGCCCCGTAAACTTAACACATATGCTGGAGGGTGTTTTCAGCTGTGGATAGTTCAGCAAACCAATTACTGCTAATTAACACAATTGCTTTGACTCGCTTTTCACATCCTTGCTTATTTTCTGCAAAAATTTGTTCTCCATGGCAAGACATAAATCAGAAAATGTGAACAAGTCCCAATTTTCTTTGATGTGCAATAATGTTTAAGCTTTGAATGTGAACCGCTATTGTGCAATCCTGATAATCATGATGATGTGCTACTGCACCACGGTTGCTCGGGCATAGCCATTTGGAACTAGCTGTTGTGAGTTTTCCTCCATGTATAGCAATGACGTCTCACCAAGCAGACGTAGCAAGGGGGGGGGGGGGGCTGAAAGAGCTGTGGCATGGAGATGGAGAAGCATGAACATTATTTGCAGGAGAAAGGACGTTTACAACGTACTTATAAACTTAGCAGGAGGTATCCGCAATAGCGTCAGGGAGGTGGGGTGCCTGGTGAAATTTTCATGATAGGGGATGAAACACTAAACATGAATCGCTATATCTCAGACTTCTCTGTACAGTGCTTATAAAGCGGAAAGCGAACAGCAATGAACGCCTTTCACGTACGTGCGACATGTAACCGCTCAGTAGCTGGTTCGTAAGCATGAAGAAGTTCCAAGTGCACATTTTGGAGTGTGAACTAAGCCAGTGTTACAAATGCAGATGAAACTGGAAATAAAACAATGCATCGGGGCAGTTTTGGAATTGTCCGCATTGAGCACTTTACATACACCTCTTCGCACTCGCCTGCGAGTCATCACTGCATCCACGGCACATGCCATACGAGGCTACGTGAAGTTGCGTTTCCATTCAAGCAAAAGGTGCAAACACCAAGTTGGAAATAAAATGCACGTGCACACACCTTGCACAGCACTGAAGCGAAAAGATTCAAGAGAACTTGAGCATAGGTTCGAACAAGTGCAACGGATCTGCTGCAATTGTTTGTCCAGTAAAGTCAATTAACTATTGCTGCTTATAGTGACTGAGTGAAAATAACACACAGGTTAAAAAAAAAGTTTACTTGCAAGTTATTTGCAATCTAGGACCACACGACTGCCAAAACTAATCGAAAGTGCTTTCCAACCAAGTGTTCTTTCTTGTTCACGATCAACTTATCTGTGGCCACACGCTTGCTCCATAACATTATTAGCTTTACCAATGCATTTATGTAGTGTTGCCTTTAAGATTTAACCATACTGTACATCTGCAGGAGGGGGTGTGGGCACATGAGGAAGTGAAAGTCTCAAGCACTGTCTACAGTACAGTGCAATACAATGTTGATTACTTTGCACAGGTGGTGTTGCTCAGTGCACACCAGAGTTGCGGATCACGCTGTGCTTAACTGTTAAATGTGCAAGACGACTACAGCTGTGCTTCGCATCGTTAGTTTGCATTGTAGTCACAGTACTTAACCATTTTTGGAGCCGAGGGAAGGCACCTCCCCCCCCCCTCCTCATATTACGTTAATGCAAATGCGGCAGCATTAGTGGGAGCGATGAAGCTATGATTGAGTACTCGCTTCCCAACTGACAGTGCCCATCATTCAGGGCACAAACTTTAATCATCATGCGGCAGTCTTTGCCACAGAATGCATCAGCCTGTAACAGTGCTCAGACTGTTGGAGTAAGCGCTTGCCTGATTATTCCCTCTGAAGAGGCTGGTCGAGCACATTAGGACAGCAAGCCTCACCTTTTATTGCATTTAAATCCACAAGTGAAGTGTTCCGAACAAAGGAAAAAAAAAATAAGCCGCACACATACTGTGACCCACCTTTTCAGCTGCTGCCATCCTAACTTCAGTCTAGCTGAAATGAGACATTCACCAAGCCGACATCAGCACTTCAAAGCCATATTTCGGCATTTCGGGGTCCGAATTCCTTCTTGCCACATTCAAGGATGCTTGCACTTTTGAACAACAGGAAGTCCAGTGCCATGCCCCATTTGAGCGACAGGCTTCCCGTCAATGCACTTGGGAACTATGCAATGTGAAAACAATGTCGATGGAAGGTACACCGCTCTTCCGCTCACATTCACTTTCCATGCTGACTGAAAGTGATGCTCTCAAAAGTGGTCCACCAAGATTAGAGCCCCAGACCACTACACACCTATAACACTTCAACATTGTATTTCAGAATTGACTGTTTATTTCAAGATAGCTTCTTCTGCCACACGCGACGGGACACAGAGCAGTGCCTTGTGTGTTTTTGCTGTCAACATTCGCAATGAAATTTCCTCAGCAGCACTGCGTGGAAGTGTTGCAGCACCTTAACCTATTCATGTGTGTTATGTTGCTGTTCAAGTTAGGATGATGAAGAAAAAAAAAAAACAATACTGCAGCACTGGGCCCACATAATACAATTTGAGCGACAATAGTGGATGGAGGAATTGAACACAAAAGCCAACTAATACATATTATGTTACCGTTGAAGGCCAGAGAGAAAATGAGAAATTCTAATTCAAACGCAAGTCTTTTCAGGTTCAACCCATTTGCCAATTCCTTCACTGTACTTGCAATACACACAAAAAAGGCTTTCATTACCACCGAACTGTCAGTAAACCATTACTACTACCCTTTAATTAATAGCACACGGATTACACCTAAATTGAACCACAATAGTACCCAAACACATGATACCCAAATGTAAATGACGAAGTAAAGTTTCTGTTCCTAACGTTTCCACTATTTGAATTCATTCATAGATCACTTAGGACGCAGCACCCTTTGGGCAGTGCGAAGATCGGGTTCGTGCTGAGGGCCTTCAACCACTTCTTCACATTGCTGGGTGCCCCACACGCAAGGTTGGCTTGCAGCAGAGCGCTCCACAGGGCGATGTCGGCGAGGCCTGGCACCGACCCCAGGACGTAGGGCGTCCTGCCGAGCTGCGCGTTGAGAGCCTTGAGAGCGGCCTGCTGCTCTTTGTTCTTCCCGTGGATGATGCCATGGTGAGCCAACGAAAGCCAATGGTCCACCTCCGTAGCCGTTGCCGCATCTCCCGACTCGTATGAAGGGTTCAGTAGCCGTCCAAGGTACCTGCAACGCCGTTGCATCGAAAATGATTTATGAAACAGAAAAGTGGTTGTTGGAAAACACGAAACATTGAAGAGGAGGAACCTTTCCCTTTGCTGTGGCAAGGTAACGGCATAAATGCTAAACCAAGCTCACCGTTTGTCCCATATTAGCAATTACGATGTGGCTTGAAAGAAAGCTAACAATTTTTTCCCATAGCTAAACAACATGAAGAGCAAGAGCTGGTTGAACAAATTATTATTTAAGTGGATAATGCACATTGTGCACTATCCATTCCACCAGACTTCGAGCCTTTTACAAAAGTACAAGCAAACAAGCAAGTACTGCTCTCATTAAAACAAATTAAACCAGATTTGCAGCCCACAGCAATTTCCTCTCACCTATGGAGCAGACTATGAAAAGCAAACTGTGTACTTGCGAGCACTGTCGTTTGGGAATAAACTTCAATTAGATGTCTCCATAGTCTTGATTTCATTATATTGATTTCTGCTAATTAGCTACCTGCTGATGTAGAGCACAGGATATTCTAGTTTGGAACGCTTTAGTAATGTTGCCATTATTTTGCATTTTACGAGATACTTAACTGCTGACATATTTTCCGATTTACATAGTGATGACTTAATAAAATTAACACTGAATATTCAAGCCTTCTACTCAGCATAAATACTCCATAAATGTTGTGGGGACTCTTGATTCTTACGTCCCCTGATGTTTGTCTGCTCTGCACAGCATCTCCGCACGACATTTTAATGGTTGGGGAGTAGGGGTCGTAGGTTACAATTGTGACAACAGGTGGTGCGAGTGTCCCGATGCTAGCACCACCTGGCACCAAGATAACTCCGGCGCAGGAATTCGAACTTGCTTTTCTCTCGTCGGATTCGGGATGGTGTCCTGCACACTTATGGGGCACTCGTTGGAGCCCTCTGGGAGATGAGCCCGTGGGGGGCTTCACGTGCGACTTTGGAGAAGGGCACTGTCACGGGCGACCACAATAACTCCATGTGTGAAACTGCACCCATGAATGACTTGGGTGTTGATGTTTGCAGGAATCTTAGGGTACTCGGGCGTCGATGCCTGGGCACATCGGACACGTTGGTTCATTGTATAGAAGGTGCAATAAATGCCCTTCCCGACTGCACCACTGTGTGCTGTGCTCCACAGAGCCGGTGAGACCCCGCACCGTAGAGCTCGGTGCTCAGGGACTTCCTCCTATATGACTTGGTAAAATTAATAAACTGAAGCCAGAGACATGAGCCAGTGTTAATGGCTGCCCTCTTTGAATCGCTCCAAGCGCATTCTACTCACCTGATGAGGTTAACCTCTCCCACTATGGCCGCCTGGAGCACAGGGCTCACCATGACCTCACAGTTCTGGTCCACTGCAAAGAAGAAAAGGCTAAGAATCACCAATACAGCCTTGAACTCACCGTATTCATACGATTGTAGGGTGGTCACAATTATAAAGTGAGAGTGCCTGTTGGGTGAACCAAGAAAAATAACTTAAGTACACACACTAATATAAACCCTTTTTTGCTGGCTAGTTCGTTCACTGTAGACAAATGGTGCTTGCGCCGCGCCCAACCATTTGATGCCTCAACCCCAGTTGCTTTCCCTCCACAGCGATTTTATTCATGTGTGTTCCGAAAGAGGTGGAATGCAAAAAGACTCCTCTACCCAGCTTTAGGTGCATGTTAAGAATACCCAATGGTTGAAATGAATATGGAGCCCCAGCAGTACTGCGTCCCTCATAGTCCACTGTGTAGTTTGAGAACGCTGAACACTTTTTTTCCCCAGAATATTTTAAATTCGGTGTATGCATACAAACTTTAGTAAGGCTGCTTTCTTGTGTGCAGATTGACAACTGTGGCATTCTCACAATAATCTCTGTACTAAAACCTCGTCAGCTCGCAGTGTTCTGTGTTTGTAGCGGAGAACCACAGAGAAGCACAACCTTGCTTTACTCTAGCTACTGCCCTCCTACGTTTTCGTTGTCCTTGCTTCGTTGTGCCACAAGTTGCGGAATTAATGTCAAACTGCCATCCAACTTGAGCCAAAGTTGCCACAAAACTATGATGGCCAGATAGCACAGCAAATTTAGTAGGCACACGCTCATGTTTGTAAATATTATTTATTTTCTGGTCTTCACTAACGTCCGCCCCATTCACTGGAACTCACTGACATTCACAGTCACATATGAGGTATAAGTGCATTTGTATTTGTAAGAAATTATGCCAATGAATGAGTAGGGTTTACACACGCTACGTAAGGATGTTTGAAGCTGAACATTTCATCACAAGCAACAACGTAAAATGAGTGACGAACAATGTTGCATATCTTTTCTAAGGTACTAGAAAAGTCTTAAAATTTGGAAGACACTTAAGCTTCACCTTCAAGAATGGAACGTGACAGGATTCAAAGATCCCAGACTTTCTCACAACTGAAATAGTAACTTAGCGCGATACAAACCACAGAGACAAGAAAGGTGGACAAAGACAAGCGCTACACTCATAAATGTTTAATGGAAGGATAGAATCGTACATACATACCCTCTTGTCATGCATGCGCATGCCAAGCAAAAGAGAACAGGCACGTGTTCGTCAAAGTTAAGTCACGCTTCAATCTGTCACATTCTATGATTCCCACGCTTCCCGGAAACTGCAGCTTATGTAACCGTAATGTTCTCCTGGAAACGCAGGCCGCGAACGCTATGCACGAAGTCAAGCTTCCTGGCTTTTCCTTTTTTTTTTTTTTCAGCTGGAAAAGGGGTTCGTGTTTGAGTTTCTCCATAACAGAATTATGCTTTCTCATATATTCATATTACAATCCGATACTATCACGTCTGCAGGTTGCGCGTAAGCCATACTTTACGAATTTTCTGATGCATTTTACTTTGAGAAATGCAATTAGTTCAGCAACACCTATGCGCCACACACAGGGCCTGCGTGGATCGGGATGATTTTTATCATATGGACATCGCTGCCGGCACTGACACCGAATTTTCTGCAACACGAGGCCCTTAATGCTATCGCATTTAAGTTTGGAGCATGCCACAAGCGAATTTAGTCTAATTGATGCATTCACGTGTGATCACATAGAAAATAAATAATGTAATGACATTTCAACAAAATATGACAGTAAGTTAAAAACATGAAAACCTGCTGCTTCCAAGCCATCGCTTCTAAATAAAGATTAAAAAAGAAAAATGGTGCGCGACTGACAGCAATCACGATTTAATACAGTGACTGAACGTGTACGTACCACTGTGTCTTGGAAAACAATGTCTAGCCCCACAGCGTACAATGCTCACACCATTTGGACAAAGCGCAATTTGCTCCCTTCTCATATTTGAGCATGCTTAGCCACAAATTGGTACAGTTCTTGATTACAAAATTTTTTTTCCCCCAGTAAAGAACACGTGAACTCTAACCATATGTTATTTCACTTCATAAGAAAAGCAAATTTGAGTGGAAATATCACAAAAACGGCCCAGAATACCTGCAGTCTAGAATTTATTTATTCAAGATACATTAAAATGGGAGGATGCTAAAACTCGGTGGCTACTGACTTCGCTTTTCGCTTTCTTTCGGGGCGACTTTCGTACAAAGTGAAGTTATAGTTCAAGATTTCATTCAAGCGTAAGCGGTTTATTAAAATCGTCGAAATTTGAAAATCATTTTTTTAAATGCCACTTTTATTTTGTACCATATCACCCCGGTTAAAGTCAAAGACATGGTCTACCATTCTGCCTAAAAAAAGAAAGGACGCTGCATTGTTTGAGCGTCCAACAAGTTACAAGGCCAGCTCACCCTGCTTCCAGACCAGAGTGAGGGCGAGGTCATGAGACATGCGCGATTCCGCCCAAGGTCCACCGTCGGCACCGGCGGCCAGGAAGGAGAGGTGCGCAGGCAGGGTGCCCACGGAAGAATGCGTGTGGCATGCGAACAGCACCCGCATATGCTGCGACAGCAGACGACGCAGTGGCCAGAGGCTCCACGGAGGGTGATCGGGCGATGCGCTCACTACGATGTCCACGAGGGAGTTGCTTCTCTTGCCGACTGGCATCACCACTCTTGCTGGCACCGTTGCCTGCGGTTTGCCAGTAAGACTGTCACGTTTCAGTGATGCTGCATGACGCAGTGAGCTGAAGAGTTCAAGTTTACTCCTCAAACATATAAGCAAGACATATATGTGCACAAAAGATCAACTGCCTAGGGAAGACTCAAGTTTCAGTGATGCGGAGCAACTGCAGTAAGAAAATAGACACCCTCTGAAGATGCTTCTGTGGGGAATAGAGCGATTTGCTCGATGACCGTACACGGTACATAAAGATACGACTAAGAAATGGGAGCACCGACCAGACGGGATTCCGTCAAACCCTGAATTTTAAATAAAATTATAATCTGGACGTGTACATCAGTTTGTGATTGCCTGAGTCAATCGGCGTTTGTGAATTGGCACCGTGGAACATTGCAATCAAGCAAACGAAACACCGTACGTGCGTCCACAGTGACTTCTTGCTGTCGTAGCTGGCATGTATGAAGTTGCATTTCTGTTACACTTCTATTTCTGTAGTAAAAAAAAAAAAAAACATGGAAGACATTGACTAACTGATGGAGTTTAGTTACAAGGTTTCCCGAAGGCTGCTAGAGATGCCTCAGTGGAGACCACTTTGACTGCCGGCAATTTTAATGCATGCATGCATTACTCGGTACTCACGTGATTGCACACAGGAAACTGTGTAACGTGCAGTCACATGGGTGACGTGCCAGGCAGGCATGTAATCGTTATGTTGCAAAACACAGTGCAGTTGAGCAGCTTTATAGCCATTTAATTAACAATTAGTGCTTATGCATGTCGTTTCCCTTCGGTCTTGTCCTTTGTTTCTGTACTACGAAGTTACATTACCAAATACAAGCTAGCCTGATTTGTTAACTAACAGCTTCACTTCAAGTAAATTTCAACGTGTTTAACTTCTGTGCCCGATGGCTTTACATGGAGGAACTTGCCATAGGAGGGTTTAAATGTTGACTGGTCAATCCAACTAGATTGCTCAAGCGACGTTACATGAAGTGATACTTCATAGAGCTTGGTGCATTAAACTGAACAAAGAAGCTGGCACGTACACAATTGAAAAGTAAAGAGCTGTCTTTGTTTCAAACATGAGCAAGACATTTGCAGCATGTTTTGGTCGAGTGCTCCATACAAAGAAGTGCATTCTTTTTTTCTTCTCGTCCTAGATGTGCATTAAACTGGGCAATAATACGAGTTGGCATCAAATCTCTCATACTGTTTCTCATGCTGGAAAAGTTCTTAAGGTTACCAGAGAAAACTACGCAAGGAACTGTCTACTGGGTTGGAATGTCAGAAGCAGTCTACCCTCAACGAATATGCGTCACACCAATATATGATCGGAGCTGGCGAAGAGCAAATAAATGTGCATATTAAAGAGTAAATGCAGGCAACCAGGCAATCTAATGGCATGCTCAATCAGTATAACTAAGAAAACATGCGCTAACAAAGGGTTCCCAGTCTGTAAGCACACAGTCCGTCTCATATTGGAATGTATTGCAGCAGTTTAAACAGTAATTTTCATCTGTGCTTTTGCGTCTTGAAATACAAGCGAGTACAATACTGCATACTTACAGCGCGATAACAAATTCAATGACCGATCGCTCGATCAGCCAACAACGCGGCTTAACTTTTAATGCGTTACTATACTACTAGCTGCTACAGTGCCGAGAAGCTGATTACGCCAAACTACCTACCATGTTATCGTGCAAGAGGATGCATACGGAGATGAAAAAATTCACCAAAATGTCCCAACAGCGTGAACGTACACGTGAGCAACCATGCCCGTTATATAATTGAAGTAATAAAAAAAAACCAATTTTCCTATGAGTAAAAGGCAGTGCGATGTGACAAAACCTGCTTGTATACGATCTGTACACAACGATCTCGACACGGTGGGCAACAGATGATGCAATAGTCGCAGGTGGTACATGCAAACTAAACTAACGTGTTTGCAGTGTAACACGTGCCCGCGCTAGAACAAGTTCAACGTCCCGTCACGCTTACCGAACTAACTGCTTCGCCAGGGTTGGCCTGTTTGGAAGGTGGCTTGCCCTTGACGCTCTCCACCAGCTCCCTCAAATGGTTCAACCTCTCCAGCAGCTGTTGTTGCCGGTGTTCCAGCTCAGCTACCATGTCCCCCGCGTCGTCGATAGGCATCTAGTTTAAAAAAACAAGCACGCACACACGTGATCTCGTCAATATTTTCTTAAACTACCATGCTGAATTGAAGTTACGTCAAACAACTTTTATCAGATGCTTCCGGTAAAAAGCCGCAGATCGTAAACGAAGGAACGTCGTTACTTGCATCGGGGTCCTCTAAACGTGGTCCGAGCTGGTAACTGTGTTCACAACCCCCCCACTTCAAGCGGATGTATTTATAGACAAACGGTCTGCTATTTATACAACGATCTGGGCGAGACGCCTCTCGTCACTCCCGGCTATCTACGCAGCAAACATTACCACGCGTCAACGAAGATAAGGCACGTTATAGCAGACACGCGAATGCAGGAAGTAAACACAATTCGTAGCCGCTGCCAACGTGGTAGCGTTAGCTAACGTTGACACAGCAGCTGCCACTTACCCCGCCGTTCGGGACGTTGGCGGCGCACGTTTCACCGTACACATTTGCCACCCTGTACATGCAATTAGGGAGTTCGACGGCGTTAATTTCTTCGTAGATCGGCGTAACTCGGTACATGCAAGCCACCGGCGCGGAAGCCATGTTTAAAGAGCTAAGAGAAGTTGTGTCAGCGCATTGACAGGTGGCGCGAGTTTTCCCGCCTGTTTGAAAGGCGCGCTCTGATTGGCTAAGGTGGCCATTATTTTCGGATACCAGAAGGATTGCTTTTTTAATGGCCGATCTCGTTTGCATCGCAATTCCGGCCCGGTTGATTAAAGCCTTTCCTTCTGACGGCTGGTCCGAAGGTACGGCCGTCACTGCAAACGCGGAGATTAGTTCGTGCGACGATCTTTCGCATTTTGAAACGGCTATGGCGGCTGCCAGTCTGGGCCAATCAGAAGCCAGCCTGGCGCCGAGAGGGGTAACGCAATATGTCGAACAACAGAGCCGTGTGTCGCGGTCGCTTGATCGATTTTGTGCCTGTGTGACGCGCAATTTTGCCAAACGGCATGGTGGTTGTGTGATTTGTGCGTTCGGACGGTGCGTGTGAACACCTGGTACCCACAGCGAGCACGGATGCAAAAACGGCGAAACGACGTTGTCAATGTATAGGTCACGTGATCCCAGCGGCGGTAATGGCGGCTCGCAAAATGTAGGCCCAGTATGGACCGTTTGCAGGAAAATACCGAGCCCCAGGTAAATAGCGGCCCCGCCCCGGGCCGAAGAAAGCTTCCCTAGCGGGTTTAGGACGATACTGAGTCCTTGCGATGTCCTCGCGGGGCCGTAGGGGCCGCGGGCGACCGCCCAAGTCGGCGGTACTCTCGCATAGGCCTAGCTTGCTCAAGAAGCCTCGCTACCTGTACGCTGGCTCCAGCGCCCAGAGCTCGCGCCTGGGACTTCACTTGCGCCAGTACGAGAACAGCACGCCGCAGCCCCAGCTCAAGCAGAGGCTCCGCGAAAAATCGCAGAAGGTTCGTTCTTTCATTCAGACCGTCCTCGGAGGCGGCGACGAGGAGGACAATGACTTGGAGCCCCCTCCGTCCAGCGGCGACGAGAGCGACTACCAGCGCGCCGAGGACGAAGAAGACGACGACGACGGCTCGGTGGCCAGCTACGAGTCGGACGACGTGAGCGTGTACTCGCAGAGCAGTTACAGCACCATCTCGAGCTCGACTCCCGCCAAGCGCAAATGGACCTCGTCCTCGCGGAGGGCGCACAGCCCCGTGTTCCTGCAGGAGCGCGAGCTGCCTGCGCTGGCGCTGCCCAAGAGCTCGGAGGACCTAATCCTGCCCACGTGCCACATCATGCGCGCCCTGAGCATCTACGAGACGCTGCGGCACTTCAGGAACATTCTGCGGCTCACGCCGTTCCGATTCGAGGACTTCTGCGTCGCCCTGATGTCGGACGAGCAGTCGGCGCTCCTGTCCGAGGCGCACATCGCGCTGCTGCGCGCCATCCTGCGCGAGGAGGAGGCGGCAGGCACTCAGTTCGGGCCGCAGGACCTCAAGGACAGCATCAATGTGCACCTGTACATGGTGGACGCGGTGACGTGGCCCGCGGTGTTGCGCATGTACCTGACGAGCGACCCCGAGTACCGGCCCATGCTCGCCGCGCTCGAACGATGCGAGTACCCGTTCACCGCGGTGGCGAGCAAGCTGAACGTGCTCGAGTTTCTGTGCGACCAGTTCCTGACCACGGCGCAGGCGCGCGAGGACATCACCAGCGAAGGCGTGGCCAAACACGACGATCACTGCCGAGTTTGCCACAAGCTGGGCGACCTTCTGTGCTGCGAGACTTGCCCGGCCGTCTATCACCTGGCCTGCCTCGACCCGCCTCTCGAGGACGTTCCCACCGAAGACTGGATCTGCACCGTCTGTCAGGCCAACCAGGTATTATATAGAATGACGCAGCAAGGTGTCCCCACCCCGCTTCGCCTTTTCGCGTGTGAATTGCTGATGATCGGCTGCGAGAGTCGATTTGAAATGTGTGCCTGATTCGGTGTGTGTTGACGCCGATGAGCTGTTGATGCTGATGGCTCAAGTGAGGTGTTTGCGAGGGCTGGTGTCGAGTTCTTTTCTTTCTTTTTTGCACAATGCTTAGAAACCGGCCAACCCCCGTTTTGATTCGCATTTATTGCTTGTTGAGTGTCCCCGAGCAGGCTTTTCCGACATGGGTGTCGTGGATGATTTTTTGACAGTTGGTTTAAGATGCCTGCAGGTGTTGTCAATGTTGCTGAGTGTTTGAAACCTTCCAACTTGTTTATTCTTTCCCACGAACTGTGTAAAATCGGTGGCAGTTTCATTTGTGTGTGTCTGAGATGGTGACCTCTCGGATTTTGCTAGTTTGTTGGTGAGAGGTCTCAGGGGAGCTGTCTAGATTCTACAGATGTTTAGGTCTCACGAACTGAAAGTGATGTAGAAGGTGCAATATGTTCACGATCACGCTGTTGATGACGACAGACATTAGCGAGGGCATTATTTGATCTGTGCTTGCTGGAAAAGGCAGATATATATATATATATATATATATATATTTAGTGGGTGCAGTGTGCCGTCAGCAGCGGGCAATGCGAGTGCTAGTGCATTTGAAAATTGAGTAGATGGAATTTATTTGGTTACTTTATGCAACAGCTGCGTCATGATTGCAACAATCTGTACAAAAGGTGGAGAAAGCTACCTTCATTGCGCAGGTTGGGTTATACACATGCTGCAATCACTACAAATTGGGTGTCATTAACGTACTTCTTATGCATAGGTAGATAAATTAAGATGAGGGCAATTTCTAGGGTGTATGCAGTAGCGCATGTAAGGTCTGAATGATGCGACATCTTTGTTTGCCCAGGAAATGGCTCACTTTGTGAGCACGCATTCTGCTTAATTGCATAGTGCTGGCCTTTCACAATGTCTCATCCATTTAACTTGTCATTTAACCATCTTCTTTTCTGTTGCAAGGCTAGGCAGACACAACACATTCTCAATTATAAAGCCACCTAAGAATTTGTGTAAGCTACAAAGAAACATAAGCTGACTGATGCAGGGCCCCGGTCAGGCAAATGCAACCTCGCCGGAGGATGTTTACATCTGAGAATGCCGACTCATTAAATGCACTCAAAAAGACAAACATTGAATGAAGTAAAACTAAAGTATTAGTTTTGCGAAGTGAAAGTATAATTATTACCAGGAAAGTATATTTTATTAGTGAGGTGATGCAAGTTTTGTGATAGTATTGGTGTCACGATTGCGAAGAAATTGAAGCAGGTCCTGATGATGTCCTGTTATATCAAAAAGAGTACGATAGCATTTTCCTAACCATCAGACTGTGTTGTTTGACATCTCGCAACTTTCTCCAAACACAGAGTGCAATGGTACGCATGTGAGAGAATGTTTAAGAAGCACGGTAAACAGTACACAACTGCTTATACCGTGTTAGAATAGTAAGAGCAAGCATAGTTTAACAAATTTATTGGTTCTACAGGACCTGCTGTATCCGCATCTTTGTTCTTTTTAACTTGCGAGTGAACTGCTTCTTTGTACTGTGTTTGTAGGAGCTTGTTGCACGCTCCTGCATCACACCTCTCGAAACGAGGTCGATAGCAGCAGGCAGAACAGTTTCTTGCTGTAAAACAAACACCGAAGTATTCGCAGTGCTTGTAGTGTGTGACTAGCTAGACCTAGTGTTTGCTTTCACGGCTTCAATTAATGCTGCGCTGTGTAGTTTTACGTTTCTAAAAGAATGACCCACCTTCATTTTGTTAAGCTTTCGGGATCAGCCACGTCGTGTCTGTGTGTGCAGAAATGGTTTATAGTGCTCAAATAGGGCCCCACTTGCCTAACTGGCTAGTTGCCAGCTTGTCAAGGAAATCCAAGCCTGCTTTTGCTGTAAATCACTTTCATTGTGTGACACAGATGTGAGGAGGCCATGTCATTATTACTATTAAAAATAATAGGTTTTTTTGTTGTTGTCATGGGACTGAATGTTTATTGCATGAGGAAGTTCCTGATCTCCCAAACAGCTTTGAAGTGATTTTTTTTTTTGTTAATGGTGTAGCAGATGGGAGCATTTCATGTGAAACACTAATGGCTCATGAACTTTCAAAATTGACAATAAGTTACCCAAGCTGTTGTGCTGTGGGCTTTCAGTTGTTCTTACACAGCGAGATAATGTTGCATTGAAAGAATCATCACCATACTTGGCCTGCTTTGCAAACTGAAATTGGGAACTCCATCATGTCTGTGACCAGAACAGACTTGGCAGCATTTTGCAACGTTTTGTAAAAATGCGAGGTGCAAATTGCTCTGAGCATGTCATATTGGACATTGGTGGCTTAGTTTCTAGGGGCTCCCCTTACATGTTGAGTGAAAAGCAGCAGTATTCTGTGGCATTTTGCGTGGCCATTGTGCTTGCAAGCAGTCCATGAAAGGTGACAGGGGACCCATTTTTTTAGCCACGGTTGCACTTTCTGACTCTCTAAGTAGCTGCAAACACAAGATAAAAACGATGCGATTCTGGGCCTGACAAGGGCTGCACCCGCCTGTCAGCTGCTTTTTATCTTTGCGTCTGGACGCGTGCGCATTTCCAGGTGGTTGCTGCTACGGCGTCATCACCTTCCACTCGCCTCTCTCTGCTTCGTCCTTAGCGTCTGGGTAGGGTGTCTGGCTCCCTGATGATACAAATGCAGAATGCAAGCAGCCTTGATGTTGCATTTTCCACCGGAAACCTTTAGTTCCCACTTTAAGACATGCTTGTAAAATTGCTCCAGTAGACGCTGCGATAAGTCTATGGAAACAAAACTATACTATAGGTCCTGGCAGTTTGACAAGAATTACACCTTGGGCCTCTTCGATTATCCATACCCGACACTCCCGGACTGCCCAAGATGCTGCATAGTTGATCGGCCGAAGTAACTGACTCGTGGAGTCCGGGACTGTCATGGAGGGATAACCGAAGAGGCCCATTGACTATCCGTGACCCGTGCCTGATGATTTCCAGCTGCCCCTGTTTTGCATCTGCTTACTCCATTCTGTGCCTGCATATTTCCTAGCTTCGTCGCGCCACCTAATTCCCTGGCATCCACGACTGCGCTTCCCCTTACTTGGCACCCGTACTGTAACCCTATTGAACCAACCAGTTATCTGCCCTACACATTCAATGGCGTGCTTCCCTGCCTTGTTCCTAACCTAATATGAACTTTGTAGTTCATACTGCCCTCCAACCGCCCGACTTTCCTCCTCGTTTAATTTCTGACCCTCATTTTGCTTGTACTTTGACAAAAGCTCCTTCTATCTCTTAATGTTATACCTGTCGTTTCTCGTTCCATTCTAATTACATGCACAAGAACACTTGGAATACCGAAACGTTCATATAAGAACTTTTCCAATGGGGGCGCATGCAAAAGTAATTTTAAACTGTCTGCTCATGTTGGGTGAAGTTTGTAGGTATGTTGTGAAGAAGTAACAGCAGGCTTCAGAATGCATTAAAAAAAATAGAAAAAAAAACCATTATATTGTCAATTTGTCTTACTTGTGTGGCCTTGGACTATGAGAGCAAAACATTTCACAACCTATTAAATCTTGCAAAACAGTTAGCATTGTGTATTTTAACCTTGTATTTAATTGTGCTTGTCAATCTATACAGCATTGTGGTTTTAATGGAGCATTGAGGTGAGAGTTCGGGTTTGTTTCGCTTTATGCATCTCATCAAGGTTTGAGAGTTAATATTTATAGTCTTAAAATCTCGACTATCAAAAGTTGCAATGTTCTAAACCATGTACAGTAAAAAAAAATGCAGCAAATAACTTTTTTTACAAAGGGGCTTGGTGTTACTCGGTATCTTAAATGGAAAAAGCTTGCACCATTGTGCAGATCTTGCGTACTCAGAAGCCACTAAATGAAACCAATTTTGTCACCATACAACTTTTACGCAGTCTTGTGATACCTATCTATCATTGATTGAAGGGAAAGGTTGTCGTTACAGTAGGCAGCCTTGTAGTGAACTGACTTTCTTTGCTACATGAAAATAACTGCTGCTCTTTAGGTAGCAGCAGCATTCTTTTGCTCATTGTTTTTGCACAGGGATGTCCCAGTGTGCCCAAAAGTTATTCTCATTTTGAATGTTAATTGGCTTTACGTTTCCTGGTGTTGTTTAGGTTCCCGTAGCAGAGGCCTAAAGTAAAAAAGAAAAATGAATTCCAATGCGGAAGGTAACAGGATGCATTTGGGAAGCCACTGCAGCGCAAGTACTGTAATATTGTGACATTAAGGGTCTTTGTTAGATGTCCCTTTCGACACTGTTGCAGGTAGCAGCTGGCCTGCAATTGGATTTCTTGCCTGAAATAAGATACTTAAAATTTCAAACCTAGTACTGTAAAAGGTTTAGTAAACACATGTTGTTTATATTAAGTTCAACTTCGTTGTTCTAAAGAAAGTTCTTATATATATATTTTTTTTCGTTATTGTATTGAAATACACGGTACATCGCTCGGCACATCAGTGGTAAATTAGATCTAAGAGCGTTAGTTTCCTTAGGTTTGAAAATTACATAAGAAAAAGACGGTTGAGCTTAATTATGATTGCTATTCAATTCAAGTTTATTACGTACATTAGAAATGATACATAGTTGTGCACGTACAGAAGAAGGTCCCGAGGTTTAATCACTGTTAGCGGGACTTCCTGTGCAAGTAAAATGAGTAGAACTACAAAGCAAGAAAAAGCGAATAAAACGAATGAGAGCATATATATTACAAAAGAAAAATGCATGTATATGTGCATCAGTAATGTTCACTGGCCGATAAGATTATTTAGAGTTTAGAAAAGAGAAATTGTTTCACGTTTTTCTTAAACATTTGCGAGGAGGATACGGATTACACATGAGTGTGTAAAATATTCCAAAATGTTACTGAAGAAATAAGCAAAGTGGATCAACCATAATTAGTACGGATACTAGGCAAAAGTAAGTTGCGATGGGTAGCGAAGCGAGTGCAATTAGGATTAGAGAGCACATCTTGCAGGAAAATGACTATAGTGAGGTCGTGGTTATAAATTTTAAAGAATATAATGCCTATACTATAAAAATAAAGGCTGGACAAAGGCAGTACATTCAGATGAACAAAAATGGGATACGAAGGTTATGTCTACATTGTGTAGTTGCTGAGTGTACCTACCAAAGCGGCTCTGTGCCTACTGTGATCTGCAGCTACACCTCAGGTTGTGGTTCCATTTCTAGTTCCTGCAGCAGTGTTCTGACGCTGCCGGAGTGTACTTATATTTAGGTGATGTTAATGGGACCACCTTTATTTGAAGCCTGAAAGAACACATTAGAATAAGTGAAGTGCTTCCAAGAAATACATTACTGAAAGAACTCTTGGCACTTTGCCAAGAATAATAACACACGGACAAGAAACAAGAAATGGGGACGTCATGAGTGCAAACTTGTTTGTGTTTTCACTGAAAGGCATGTTACTTAACCAAAACATCTCATTCAAGTGCCACCGGGTGGCAAAAAAAAAACACATATCTGATAGCAAAAAAAAAAAAGAAAGAAAGAAAAGGTTATCAAACAACCTCACCAAAACCGTGCAAGCAAAGAACGCTTTACTCATACACAAATTCTTCTTCAGTCGACAAAATAGACAGCTGACTGACTTTGGGCTCATGCCATCCATTTGTTCCCTCTTGTGTGCATGCTACTTTAAGCACTGCACAGTATATATTAATACCAATTTTCCCAGCTGCCAGGTCTGTCAGTTGCAGCGTGCTTACTGCTGCGCCAGGAACACTGTTCCATAGACACCTGGCACTACTCATGCAAAATCTCGCAGAAGTGAAAGTACTTCCGAAAGTCATGGCCCAAGGATAGTACCTTGTGGTAGCGAATTCCCTGTCAGGACATGAGGCACCTATGCTGTTCGTCTTGGCCGTATGACATAATAGATAGCCATCTCTCATATTTTTACACATAATAAAACCACCTGGATAACTAAATGTTATTTTTTTAACACTTTTCCCCATTAATTTAATAGCCATTTAAGGCTGCTAAGGAAATGTGAATTCCTGAAAAAGCAAGCTTTTTGCAGAAATTTTTTATTTAAGGGTGAAGTTCTATAGATATTCTCTCCTTTGTTTATCTTTGTCCTTTGATACTGCCTCACATGCTGGTGCACCGACCACCATGGATACCCCCTCTCAGTAGAGAGTATGACTAGACAATAACAGAAATAAAAGAGAAAAATTCTTGCGGAATATTGACATTGGTCTGGGAGACGAACTTCAGGCCCCCCTGCCTTACCAGGGAGAATCTTTTTAATAGTTGAGCTAGGCTGTAGCCTAGCGGATGGCAGCATGATAGTGAAATAATCAACTTGCAACCTGATAAACTGGAACAATGGTTGACTAAATAGGCTCTGTAGAAATCCACAGGGAGGAGGAAGTTTTTTTGAAAAAGTAAATTTTAAAGGGAAATGAAGCCTTCTTTGGCTTATCGATTTTCAAAAGATCTCATTTGCTTGACACTTTTTCTGCAGCACCAACCTGTGAGCTTTTACCATAAAATTTTGTTCGCGTGTTTGTTTGTTCACTTTATCTGCTTTCACCTTGATCTTTGTTTCTCTGTATGTTTGCCTGCTTCATTGTTTGTACAATGATGTTTGCAGGTGTCCGGGGTCACAGACTGTATATCAGACATCGAAAAAGGAGGCCTGCTCAGTCGACAAGAATGCCTGGGTCTCGATCGGCATGGCAGAAAGTACTGGTTTCTGTGTCGAAGGATCTTTGTGTGAGTAGCTTGCATTTTGCGATTTTGCCGGGTTGACGTTCTTGCAGTGGTCCTATTGAAATGTGTGACTGTGCAACTGAAGAATCCACAGCTTCTGATTCGTCTGTTGATACTGACTTTGTTGCTACTTAACGGCCAACTCCAAAGAAGTCTCTAGGCTGCATAAGGAGCCTAGTTTTAGATAGTTCATATACAGAGCTGGTCTGCATGCAAAATTTTTCGTTTGAAATATGGGTGGACATGTCTCTAAAAGCTTGCAAAGTTGGACGTTTTTGATACTGAAACTGAAAAAAAAGAAAAAAAATGTTGCCATTACCTCTCATTGGAACTTGTTGCACGGCTCTCCTCATTATCACCTCTGAAATTAGGCGGCCCCCACAGCGGGCTGAAAAGTCTCGGAGGTGACGTACTTAGACTTGAATCATATCTGAAAACTACCTGATGCAGATTGTCTGCTTAGGTGCTTTTTAAAGGCTGCTAAGTCGACATGCGAGTGTGGTTGTGGTTAACTTGAACACAAAAACAGTGTGTGTGTGTGTGATCATTTGCCACGGGTTGTAGCGTCCGAAATGGAAGCCTTAGGATAAAAATGTGCAAAAGCATCTTGTATCTAAGCTGTGAATTGGCCATGCTTTTTACTGCTTATTTCAAGTACTGTTAGCCAAGGGATCAAATATCTTTGTAATATTTTGATTGAATGGGCATGCAGCAATAACTTCTACTGTGTTTTTTAATACTTCAAGCCATTTCAGGAATACTTTGCACGTTTTATTACCTTCTGTCGTGCACTGATGATCACGAAAGGTATCCTCAGCACTGAGCTTTCTGTGCTAATGCAGGAAGGTGTGTAAATTGTAAATGTTTCATGTTTAGGGTTTTATTGAACTTTCTGTTGACTCATCGAGGGTGGTCAGTCTTCTTGCCAAAATAGAGTAAGCCCTGTGTTCAGTCTCTTTATTGATGCCTATTCCATGTAGATATGTTTTGTACCCTGTCCGGCTTTCCTGACATAGGTAGCACCCCCACTTCTTATCCCCCTCCCGTTACGCACGGTTTCCGTTACAATGCTAGGCAGTGTCTGTAATAGTGAGACAAAAATGTATGCCTTTTCTAATTTTGTCCTCGAAAAGGTCGCCTGTAGTGCGCACTACGAGTGTCTATATTAACAAGGCACAAATGCATGGCCACCAACTGGTCCGTAATGTTCGTATAATTTTTTCCGTATTGTGGGGTGTCCGTATTAATGTGACATGACCGTATTGGGCTACAAGAGCTGTTACATACAATGAAGGGTCAAGGGCTGCTGTTTTGCTAATTTGTTGGCAGAGGAAATCAAAGTGTAATTCCTTTCTTCTTACATCAAGTGAAGAAATCTCATTAGAGTTAATTAGTTTTGGCTGGCAAATTGAACATAGAGCATTCACTGAACAGAAACCTAACAGCCAGGTTAAATTTGTTCGAGTCTTTGGGAAGCCATTGTAGCGCAAATAAAACACACGAAGAATGGAAGACCGGACACCACGGGTGCTACAATGGCTCCACCAAGTATCAACCAACTTGGCAAAGCAAAAGTTTATTTTCGGTCAAGAGTGTTGATATATCGCTTTGACTATGGGGTTCCAAGACCCCTTAACTCGGTGACTTGCCTTGCAACATGTAAATGTGAAAACTTGGGACTTGCGTTTCAGGGAAGGGGAGAACAACGAGGCGTTCTACTACTCTACGCCAGCGCAGCTGGAGGAGCTCCTCGACGTGCTCGACGCGGAAGATCTGGAGCTGGACTTGTGTCGGACCATCGCCGAATTCCGCGACGAGATTGTCCGGCACATGGAGCTCACCGAGAAGCTCACAAACTCGTCCAAGGGAAATCGGAAAACCTACCTGGACTCTGAGAATGGTACCTTGCATCTGCCCGTCTTGAAGCAAAGCTTTTCTTTGGCTCCTCCCGGCACTTGGCATGGACACCTGTCTGGCTGAGTAAACTGGGCCGGTATGGGAGGTAGTGTAACCAAAGGTCCCGACTTGGTGGGCTCATTCTGATAGCAGGGGCAGTATTCTTGAGCAATCTCTTTTGGGCACACAATCAATTGTGCGAGATTATGCTTGACTGGGCGCTGGTCACATTGGTGTTATATGCTCAACAGCGTATCTGGCGCTTTGCGAAGCTCGCCATCTTTGCACAGTGCCGGGAGCACGTTCAGCCGCATGTTCGCACGCGTCCTGCGCTGAGTCGCACAAAAGTGATAGTACCCTCAAAAGTGATTGCCCTAGAATAGTGTCCCAGTGCACAATGTGTTTCCTTGCCAGTGTATTAATGAAGATTGAAAGGAGGGCCTATGCATTAACCAACGCAGCTAACCAGTACCTGTACCCAGTGACACATCTGAGCTGTCACTTCTTGACAATTGTCCTCCAGTGGTTTCTTCCCAATCATTATCGAGCTTGTGCAGCTCTCGTGTTTCGTAGTTTTACTGGAAGAATGTTTCTTCCTATTTCTTTTTTTTTTTTTCATTTTTGTAATGCTGAGCAAGGCAGACATGACCACAAGGCTGTCATAAAGACTGTCGGTGAACCTCAAACTTCAATAAACACTGAGTTAAGCTATGTGGACAATGGTGTTGGGTGCATCAGGCTGTAAACAGCATTACATTTGATGAAGGGTCAAGGGCTAGTGTATTGCTAATTATCAGGCAGGGGAGTACAAAATGCAATTTTTTTTTTCACATTCCTTCAAGTGAAGGAATGTCATGGTACTCCATTTCACACATAGCAGGCAACGACGTGAGGACCAGTCGATAGACTTCTCTTGATAGCACATGCAAGAAAGAAATGGAGGGTCACATGTGTAACATTAAGTGCTGTACCTTTATGTGGCAAAATATGATGAAATTTTTACACAGAAGGCGTCACAGATGTGAACCCAATTTCCTTGCAGCCACTCTGGTCAAGGTGCAGGCAGAGCGAGCAGCACGGAGAGCCAAGGAGGAAGAGGAGAGGAAACAGCGGGAGGCCCAGGAGGCCGAGGAACGGCGGCGGTTGGAAGAAGAGAATGCGGTGAGTCTCGTCTGGAGAGTTAGCGCAGTTCACGTACACAGGATCATCTCAGTGGAGGAACAGGATCTGCATTCACGAGACTTCTCATGTATAGATCATTTCCTCGTTAGCCAGAGTCTGCTTGGGAATTTACTCACTGGCCAGCATTTGCTAAAGCATTTCCTGATTGGCCACAGTCTTTGTTAGAGCATTTGCTCACTGGCCAGTGTTTTCTAGAGCACTTCCTGATTGGCCAGTGTCTTCGTTAGAGCATTTCTTGATTGGCCAGTGTCTTTGCAAGAGAATTTGGTGATTTGCCAAAGTTTGGGCTCGTGATGGCTTTTGGCATGATAATGCAATCATTGCCACGACGATGTCCAATCTTGGATGGTGCTTAGAAAAAGAAGTTTTGCGAATGTCGTTATAGTACAATTTCATCTCGATGAAAACACCTTCATTAATTATATCCATATTCATTCCAAGCATACAGGCTGATATTGAAAAAAAAAAATTCATGATTGGGTCCGTGTGAAAAAAATGCAAGCATGATTCCTTCGAAGGGCCTGCTGATCTTAATGCCATATGTGATAGGTGCGATCACAAATGATTGGCTCCTTAAGTTTGCTGGCTGAGGGCTGGCAAAAAAAAAAGCCGCTTGCCAGTATACACGTGTGCCTAGAATGGGCCGTTTCAAGTTGCTTTTGGCGAGTAATTTGTTCTGCTAGAATACATATCTTGAGCATGAACAAATGTTCGCATAACTGTAACCAATGCTGTTTTGTTTCTTGCATTTCGGGCTTCATTATAGCAGTAGAATACTCATTGAAATGGAGCGTGGCCAGCCATATTGGAAGTTTGCTTCGTTTTATCCGATTGGTCGCGTGGACGTACGGCTCCCGAACTGCATGCGCACGTGTATTCTTTCTCGCAAACAGTCTGACTGTATTTGACTAAAGTAGCAGTATTTTGATCCATTGGTGGATGGCAAGGCCCTTCAGTGTTCTACACACTGACCTCGCGGTTAATCGCCGCAGGCACTGGCGGCAGCCAGCCTGGAGAGCGCGGCGCACCGCTTCCTCAATTCCGTAGAAGACAGCCTTCTCATGCCCTGCCCCATCAAACCCGAAGACGGCCTGCCCCACTTCGCGGAGGTGCCGCAGATGGTGGAGGAGGAAATGAACGTCGCGTCGCACGCCAACATCCTCGACATGGGCGGCGAAGAGAACCGGATGGATTGCGGGGAGGTGCCGGACATGCCACCTCCGGAGCAGATGGAGGTGGATACGAAGCCCGACGTCACGGAGACGGAGGAGGAGGTGACGACCACAACCATGGTTACCACAGTGGTGACCACGACGACCAGCACCAAAACGGTCACAGTAGGTGAGTCTACGCTTCGAGGTGTCTGTACTAACCTGCCTGGGTGTCTCCGTGGCTATGGCGTACTTCTGACGTGAGAAAGGTTGGGGGTTGGATTCCCGGATGCAGCGGCTGCACTTCGAAATGGGGTTGGAATGCAGAAATGCCCGTGCACAGTGCAAAAAAATTAAGAGCAGCAACCGACGTTACGTGTAATTAAATAGAAAGGGGCCGTGTAGTCACTCCGTAGTCACTTTCTATGCATGTGGTAGTCCCAAGTGTACAATTCGGAGTCTCAATTGAGGCACTGTTCCGAATGCAGGCAAGTCTGGAAACAGAACAACGCGCTGAAGTAGCTTTTACATTTTTGAACACTTTATCTAGTAAATTAGGCACACCTTGGAAAATTTCACGCAATTTAAAATAATGTGGAGCTCTCCCTCCCGTTACAGTGTCTCTCATAGCACATGTGTGTTGCTTCAGCATGCCATCTGGTCGGGCAGAGTTGTGTGAAAATTGTGTTGCGCAAAATTTTAAAAAACATACGAAGCTAACAGACAAAGAAACCAAGGAAAATCTAAAGGAAATTAATTGATCTTTTGATTGATTGTGTTTATTTTAAAGCAGAGGGTAGGATTAGTCAAGGAAAAAGGACGTGTAAGTTGAAGAACGGGCAGCAGCAAGGTGGGAGTGTGACCCACAGCCTTTATGTGATGCCGTGCAATGCTCTGCCAATTGGACTTCCTCCCTATATATTTATGTATAGTATTGACTAGATGTAGCCCTGCGAATGTTAGCACGGTCTACTCATGGCCTTGGAAACTTATTTGGTACATTCTTACGACCATGCACGCCATGTAGCTTGTTATATTCAATTCACGGTTTAAAAAAAATGTATTTAAGGTGTCGGTTAATTTTTCCAAGTTGTTGTTGTTGTTGTTGTTGTTGTTGTTGTTGTTGACTTTGCATGGTGGTTACAAAAAGTCAACCACCTAATTCCTGCTAACACTTCTCATCAATTACAATCTCAGGAGATGTAACAAGGGTGTCCTTTGAGTGTCAAGGAGAAATTTATGGTTAAATTTATGCAGTATGGAACCAGTGGACTGCTAATTTTGTGAACATTTCCTTGTGCTACTCTTGGGAGCTGATTTGCTGTCTGTTTGGTTATTCTCTGACAGTAGATTTCTCTGCAGTTTCCCTTGCTAGTAATATGTGGCATTCAATGAAGTGACTGTTAGACTTTCTATGCTATTCGAACTGAAAATTGTTGAATACAAAGAACACATCTCATATGCCAAAACATTTAAAAATCTTGTATTACAAGCAAGTTCTTATGCTAAGCTCTTGTGTTACTTAAGGATCATATTCTCTAAACCTTTCATTAATTCACTTTTTACTCTAATTGTAGATAAAAGGAACACCAATATAGTTAAGCCTTCAGGTATGCCAACATGGTAATTCTAGGCTGGCTTCTAATGCACTTGCAGGGTAGAGGACATTAGCTTAGCACAAATCATGCATGATTGTAAATTCCTAAGGATGTGTAAATAATAATTCTTGTGATCGAATCAGATCAGGATTGAATAGCGCCAGAAGCAACTTAAATTGAATATCGAATAATTTTTGAATAGTTCCCAAATAAAAAACAGCTCTCTTCAGTATTAATATAAAATGATGTGCACACCCAAGTAATCACAATGTTAAAAAATTTTTGCCATTACATTGCATGCTATCAAACATTGTTTATTGAAAGCACAAATCCAGGCTCGGGCAAAACTAGAGTTTGTTTGCATAACCTGTACTGTTGGGAGAGTGCGACGCAGTTCAGAAGGAAAACTCGGGCGACGTAGGGGACTACACTAACTTCTTGTGCTATACGTCTGCTGTAGCCACCAGGATGGAATTTATCACACTTTTACTCCAATTTTAATTTTGATCGTGCTCGCTTGATGATCTGAAATACTTCTAAGCTACTAAAAAAATATATGTATTCATGAGTGGCAGCTATTCAGTTTGAAGGACAAATCGAGTATGACAATATTCGATACATTATTTGATGGTTTTGAATACTCGGCAGCCCTAAAAATTTGCGGAGAAAGGTGGCAGGAATGTTACACATCAGAACACTTCGCTTTTATTTTTGCTTGCTCACTTCCCATCTTTTTCGAACATTCAGTGAAAGTAAAGGAAGAGGAGCCAGATGATATGGCAGAAGCCGAATCCAAAGCCACGCCTGATACCAAAGAGAGTGAAGAGAAAGAGGCGGAATCGGAGCAGTCTGGAGCAAAATCCGACGATGGAGCAGCAGCAGGCAAGAAGCCCTCGGAGGAAGACAACGCGAAAAAGGCAGCTGGGAAAGGAACTGGCAAGGAGGAACCGGACAGTGAGTCATGTTTTGCTACTTAGCGTGCTTTCTGTGTATAGTTGCAAGTGGGTAGGAACAGTCATTAGAGTCATGTAATGACCACTCAATGTGCTGGCTGTGGTGTCCTGATGCTGGGCACAAAATTGCACGTTTGATTCCTGGCTACGTTCAGGTGATGCAGGAATGCTGCAAGTGAGGCGATGTAGGGGGGTGGGGTGGGGGGAATGAAACAAGAGACTAAGTGAGTGTACTCCAGTGATGGTATGGTGTTTCGATAGTGAAATTGAAATGAATTACAGTTGAACCTTGATATAACAAATCATTGTATATAACAAAGTAAGCATAAAAATTTTCTTCCCGATATCAGTGTAGAATATGTGTGTATTTGTAATGAACACTGGGTATAGTGAAGGCATTTTTATGTCAGATGTGACTTTAACAAGATTCGAAAGTATAAAATTTAAAAACGAAATACCTGGACTAAAGGTCATTTAAGACGAGGGAAGGAATAACTTTTTTGGGGTGCTCATCCAAAAAGAAAAGCAAAACATCCATGTATGACTCAAATGTCCAAGGCAAAAGCGTTGACTGTTCAACCACCAGACAGTGTCTAGAGCAGAAGCATCGCACCACCTTTTGTCTGCCCAGCGGGCCCCCGCTCTTCCATCGTGACTCGGTCCAAGACCGGTTCGCTGGTGCCCCGGAGCTTCGCCTTTGACACCACGAGTCGGTCCACGGGGACCGCCAAGAAGTCCGGCGGCGGGTCGTCGGACGGCGACGGGGACTCTGTCCTGGTGCTCACCAAGGACGGGGAGATCTCGCGGGTGACGCGGGGCAAGGCGTCCGGCGCGGTGCCGCTCAACTCGGGGTCGCTGCTCTTCAAGCTGGGCATGGAGGGCAGCTACCGCAGCTTCACCAACCAGTACAACAGCAACACCCTCGCCCTGAACAAACACCAGCACGCCGAGGACAGGGACAAGCGGCGGCACCTGTCCCACAAGTTCTCGCTGACTGCCGCCTCAGAGTTCAAGGTGGGCGAAGCTCTGTTCTTCATTAGGGAGTTTTGGTAAATTGTTCCGGCTGTTTATGTAGAAGATGCATGCAATAGAGCTACAGCAACACTATGCGCATCTCCTCGATGGGGCTTTTGATTGAGTGTTGGCAGATGCAAGGCCAGCGCCGCCAAATGCTGTGGCACCATCTGGTAGATGGTGCCAAAGTGTTGCTAATGCTTTTTCATCAAATAGAGGTGAGGCTAAGTGAACGCCGACTTTACGATTCGTTTTGCAGTTGCAACGAAGAGCAAGTACAGTGCAGTCCACTTATAACGATATCGATAAAGACGAAAAATATGATCGTTATAACCGATGATCGCTATATCTGGACTGCAGTTATCAAAAAAAAAAAAAAAATTTAAACGCGTTTGCGCTCTTTACCTTTGCAGCTCTGAACTCGAATTCGCTACTTGCTCTAAAGAATAGATGATGTATACAGTAGGCCGTGAAAAACAAACTTTATTTCTAGCGCCAATGACCGTGTCAAGGATTAGGCGCGCCGAAATAGTCCGAAATCTGCACTTGCTTTTGCGGCAGCTTCAGCTTCACAACCGCGGTGTGCATGGATTCCAGCTGCTGCGCGAACACTGGCGGCAATCCTTTAGCATGCATAAAATCAATTAAGGAGTCGATCGACGACAGTGTACTTTGCGTGGACATCGTGGTCGAGGTCAAGGAGCCACTGTCGATCTCGTTGTCACTGTCGCTGATGCCGTCGCCACCGTCGCACAACTTTGCGTCTGTCGAGACAGCACATCTTCGGCGATCGCCTCGTCGGTGACCTCATTGCAGAACGAGGCAGCACTGTCTGCAGTCAAAAACTCCTCCTTCGACACACCAGTAGGAACGAGCTCCCAGAGCTCGGTCAGCGACTTCCACCGGGTCGGTCTCAGCGGGTTGGGGAAGTTCGCCCTTACGCACAAAGCCCGCCTTCTTTAAGCCATTGGTGATAAACCACTGGTAAAGCGCCTCTTCAACATCGGCGTACAAGGGGTCTCTAACCCCTTTTCCACTGATCGGAATGGCCGCTGATAGCTCCTGCCTTCACAATCGCGGTGCTCCCGGTTTTCGAGATGGTTGATATCGTTAACTGGACGAGCTCATACTTCTTCACGAGGGCGCTCACCTTGAAGCCGCATCAAGAGTCCTGCAAAATATCCATCTTCGTGTCAAGCGACACAGCTTTGCGCTTTGTCGGCGCTATCTTCGAACTGGGTTGAACCGTTGGTTGCACGCTGCTTCGGTGGCGTCAGCCTGCTATCGCGAGAGAGACGCGGGACGGGCGCCACCGCGCCGCTTTGCTTGTCGCTTGTTTTTTTCTTTCTCTCTCTTTCGGAGCGACTGTGGCCGACGCGCATGAAGCAGCTAGCGCTATCTTGTGGCGCGCTGCGCAAACGTTGGCTGCGCCTACTCGTGCGCGGGCGGGGCGAGACGCGCTGCGCGATAATGGCGGCAGATACGAACTTACGGAGGTAAACATCGCCTCGTCTCGACATCGTTCGTTTCAGGGAACTAAGCAACGCAAACGTTACGATTATTTGGCACGGAAAACGCCGTCCAGACTGCAAAATTTTGATCGTTATATCCGATATGCGGTGAATAACCTATCGTTATAAATGGTTTTTTTCCCCATAGACCTAATGCATAAAATGACACTCTCATGTCGACCCATCGTTATAACCGATATATCGTTATACGTGGTATCGTTATAAGTGGACTGCACTGTATTAAAAGGCTGATTTGGGATCGTAGTACACCGCCGTGTTTTGCTAGCTGCACAAAGCCTGCAACGCTAAATACAAAAGTTAGCTTGGGTACGTAACCTGCAAAGCTGTTGAAAGCGTTCTACGCATGCACATTTTGCACATGCTAATTTATAGTGTACACGGGACCACTAACAGCTTAAGAGCAGGCAAAACAAGGGCAGGTCAGTTCACATGCAAGAGGACTTGCCTTCAGTAGGGCGACGGAAAGTAAGCAGCTGTTGCCGCGAAGAGGGTGTTTTTCTTTTCTGTCGAAACGTTGCCTCCGAGCCGAGGCTGACGCAAGGTGGAACTGCTGACCAATGGCGTGTCCTCCGCGTCTTCTCTCCCCGGCGCAGTGGGGTGGCCCGGTGCACGGCAGCCGTGCGGCGCTGGTCGGCACCCTGCGGCAAACACTGCTTCAGCTGGAGAGCAGCGTGCCCGCCGCCCTGCTGCACCCCAACTGGGCCATCCACCGGGGCAACTGGCTGCGTGCGGTCAACATGTGCACGTCGCCTCGCGACTTCTCCCTCGCCCTGGCCATCCTGGAGGCCTCGGTCAAGCCGGTCCTCTTCAATGCCGCCTGGAGCGACTCGCTAGGTACGTTGCCTCTCTTTGTCGCATCCTGGGACTGCATTCTGGGTCGACCACTTTCAAGGAGATGTCGTTCCACTCTTCTGTGCTTACTGCTTCGAGATGAATAGCTTCAGAAATGCGATGTGCCATGCACATTGCTGAAAAATGCAGCTTCCTATGTATATATATTGAACTCATTTGCTTCATAAATGAAAAACAACCTTATTTGTGGACCCACGTCTCCTTTGTCACTTTAATATGTTGTTATGGTCGCTGCGTTCACAGCACCGTCACTTTACACTCATGCCGTGCTGAAGGTTAACGTTGCACAAAATCTGTGGTATCCTCAAAAGTGGCAAGTTGCCAGTCGGGAAAGTGGTGAATCGGGCCTCAGCCTCTTGACAAGGCTCAGTTTTTGGTTGGGATGGTTTCAAAACAATTGGCATGCAATCGGTTTTGCAGATTTGGGGACCTGTCGCTTTGTGAGTGTTCCTTTTGTTTTCCTTGGTTTCATCTTTGTGCGTCAACAGTGTTTTGTCCTCTCCCTCCCTCTTTAGATTCTAAGCATGTCAACGCTTCTGTGGCCTCGCGATTTGCGCTTGGTACGTATGTGCCACTGACACACGGTGTTAGATTCTGAGTCAACCCACTCGTGCCTCCAGCGGCACTGCCTTGGAGTTTCTTACAGTTATCTGGAGAGAAACCTGGCACTGACTGGGTTCTATGCATAGCAATACCAGGATGTGGGTGGCTTTGGGTTAAAATCTTTCTTAGAGAGGGAGGACACCGTGAAGCCACGAACAGCGTTTTTCCTATCGGAATGGCAGCCTCCAATAAAAGCAGCTTTAAGAAGGCGTTCTTTTTCGTATTATTATGTAAGAACTGTTTTAAGAACTGAGTGCAGTTATGTCAAACATAAGCACTGCCAGCTGGCTGCTATGGTTGTACGAAAGATGAGGCTGTGCGCACTACATTGGCTTCAATTGTATGATATTTTTAATTATTATTTGCTTACTTGTAATACTATATAGGAGTCAACTTTAAGGAACAGTGTAGAATCCCATTAATATGTTTTTCGAAGGACTGAAGAGGGAAAAAGGAAACGGCCGAGATAATTTTAGTGAGGAAGGCCTCATATCGCCACAACAACATCAGAAATGGCTCTTCCAGTTATGAGACGTCTCGGCAGCCATACCGTGACCGGCATGTGCGTGCACTTGTAATTAAGGGACGCATACAATGTTTCTAGACAGTGGCCCCTTTCCACTCTTCAAATGCTTCATCGCAATTTTTTTTTTTTTTTTTTTTTTGCTTATGCCTCACTTCATAAAACAGCTGTGTTGCGGCAAAGCTGACTTAGGGAACCGGCAAAAACCACAGTTGCACTCAAGACTGACGATCGTCTACATCGGGCATTTCGGGACGGGGTCCTGGGTGGGTTTGACAGGCATAACCGTGAATACACATCTGTCCTCTTCGTAGCAACATCCGAGAGCTGGTTTGCCTCTGCTTAGCTAAATTTATGTAGCCACCACATTGAAACACGACATGTGATGCGGGAACATTACACAATGGTGACATATCAAACAGGAACATAATATATATATGGGCTGTAGTTTGGGACCACAAAAATGTAGTGTATCAGCCGGGAAAACGCAACAGTGAGGAACGAATCAACGAGGTTACGCTGTATGAAGTAAACCTCAAATGTTTTTCGCCAATGTCGGTGTGTAACAAATGCATGCTTATTTTCAAGTAGTGTGCATTTTCGTGTAACAGAGTTCGACTGTATTGCGGTGAATTGCGACTTTCTAATATCATTCCAAGAAAGCTTCGTTTGGGGAGCCATGACCATGTTTTGGTCCAAGCGAACACCATTGTGACAAGTTGAGCCACCCATATACTAGTGCCTTAACATTCCTTTGGTGGCACAGCACCGCTTCGGAAACTCGAGCAGAGGGCGGTGCCAGGTTTTCCTCCGGGTAACCTGGTGAGAAACTCTACGGACATTGCTGCTGGGAGTGGTGGTTTGCCCTGCCACTTCCGCTGGCGTGTCTCGACGCAGGCCGGTTGCAAAGGAAGCGGAAGCAGGGCCGGGTGCGGCGATTTATCTGTGCTCCTCACACCCCGCAGGTCACACGCACCTCCGGCGGACAACGGTGGCCGAGCGGGAGGAGAAGAAGAAGCTGGAGAAGCGGGAGCGGCGAGAGCTCATGGAGGAGGAAGTGGACCGCAGTGTCTGGGTCAAGTACACGTTGGGGCTCAAACACCAGGTGAGAGCGCCCTGCCCAGCCAACTTGCCCTGTAGTTTCTCATATTGACCGCAAATGAAGATGGGGACAGCGGAAGAGAACACAAGAACAACACGGGCGGTGTTCTCTTCCGCTGTCCCCGTCTTTATTTGTGGTCAATGTGATATGCAGTAAACACCAACTAGGCCAAACTGAAGTTCTTCCTCTGTAGAGCCCCAAGATTTTTCTTCCACTATGAACCTTTCTGAGAAACTCATGTTGGGGTTTTTTTTTTCTTCCTTCATGTTGCTCTTGGGTAGATGGCTGCATTTCTCTTTCGTTACCCTCTTCCAACTTGGACAGCTCAGGGGCATATTCCCTTTTCGAGTCGGTTCTTATTACCGACTGGTACGTTATGAACACGAAATAGTTGCTTTCTAGTTAATTTTGAGAAGAATTGAAGGCATGTGCTTTTTCTAGCCTGTTACAAGAAGATCTAGGTCATTTTCAAGCAGTAAATATATTCATAGCCCCCTGTTCTGGGGGGGTGGTTGAGTTCTTCAGAAGCCGAGCTCTGTAGGCTGTTTTGGTTTCAGCGTAGACGTTGAAGATCTTTCTTATTCCCTTCCACGTAAAGCCGCGTTAAAGTCTGTTAAGAAGTGCATTGCAGAGCATAATGACAAACAAAAATTTGCGGACAAATGCAAAATTTTGGCATAAAGGTTCGTAGAACTTTCGGAATTCCATATAGTGCACTACACGTACACTGCAGTCTCGGGAGCTTAAACGTCCTCTAGCTTAAAGATCCTCCTTGCAGATTTTTACAGAACTGTTTTGCCAAACTCTCTTTAGGTGGTGCATTTTTATCACCTACTGAGTCGTCCACAAGCTGATGCCCGTCTCACTCTCTCTCTCTTTCTCTCTCTCTGTCTATCTCCTGTTCCACAGGTGTGGAAACAAAAGGGTGAAGAGTACCGGATCACGGGCCAGGGCGGCTGGCAGTGGCAAAGCTGCACAAGGGTGGTGCGGCATGTGCCGGCACACACGGTGGGCCTGCGGGCGGGCCCACACAAGGTGGTCATCGCCCTGCAGCACGGCCAGCAGCAGCAGCGCAACGCTGCCGAGAACAAGGCCAAGGCTGTGGCCGAGGAGGCTGCTAAGGTGGGTCTGTCGGGCGCTTGCGAGCAGTGCCTGCTGCAGTTTCATGTGAAGCTTTACTAGTAAGAATTAGGCAACTTTATTTTTGCTTCGCGGATGAAAACGAACGGACGTCTGGCTTGTTCCCTGGGCATCGCCTGGACCCATGCCGAGGCTGCAATGCCGTGGGCCGTGGTTTTCTAGCGATGCCTTTTCCCACGCTGTTCCTATTCACGCTTTGTCGGTGGTCAGAGCGAAATTATGCCGTCGTTATCAGTGGGATCAGTTGGCCGTGAATGATGGATGATAAGAGTGACAGAACCGAGCGGAAGGCATTGCTACAGTACTGCGGGCCCGGTGTGGGTTGTCCTAAGGCTAGGCACGGTTGGCCCTCGACATAACCAACACGGATGTAACGAAGCAAACCTGAAATATCTCTGCCGGATATTGATGTGTAAGGAATATATGCTTATAACAAATAATGGTTATTCTTGTATTGGACACAACTTTGTTATAACAAGGTTTGACTGTGTTAGGTTAGGTAATCAAGAAGGAAGCGCCTCCTTTAGAACCTTCTCTATAGCCCAAAGAGGGTGTAGCGAGGGTGCCCGATTCCTTTCCAAGAAAGCGCACTGTGCTTCTGAGGCAGGCAAATGCACACTTTACATCACACAATATACGATAAGCCCCAAATGTGCCTCATTGGCTATGCGTGCAGATTTGTACCTGCAGTTTCGTGCACCTGCTCACACTGTCCCAGAGGCAACACATCACTGCATCCCTGCATAACATACAAACATGGGGGGGCCTTGGCTGCCAACCTGCACAGAGGAACCTCTTTGTAGGCCAGTCTACTAGCCGTCATGGCAAGTGGGGTGGTCTCGCCACCCTCCGTGGAGCGTAGAACCTGTCACCCGCCGCGGTGGCCTAGCAGCTATCATGTTGTGCTGCCAAGCACGAGGTCGTGGAACCCAACCCCGTCTGAATGTTGATGAAACATGTTTTTTGTTGTTGTTGTTGTTGTTGTTTTGTACATAACAACTCTTACATGTGTTTGGATTGCCCCCCCCTTGTGTGATGCCTTCAGGCCTTCAAGGTGATAATAAATGAAATGAAACGTTCTGTGCATTGGGGGCATGTTAAGGAGCCCCAGGTGGTCAATATAAATGTGGAGTCCCCAACTACGGCATGCTTCATAATCATTTGCGGTTTTGGCATGTAAAACCCCAGAATTTAATTTAGCGTGGAACCTTGTCATGGGGGGGGGGGGGCTGGGCTCTAGAAAAAAGAAAACAATGTTTGTCCATTCTCTCTCTCTCCATTCTGCAGGCTGTGAAGGAAGGCGGAGGGGAAGGCAGTGAGGTGAAAACGGAGGCGGGTGCAACCGGTGACAGTTCTGCACCATCCGCGGAGCCTGGGGAGACGACAAGGGAGGTGAAAATTACCGGTGAGACCCTGCTCAAGGCGATGCTGGCATCCCGAGCCATGGTCGTGGAGCTGGTCGACGTCTCCGAGTCCCTCTCCTCGCCCGTGCGGACCCTCTACCCAAAGGTGATTCATGGTTATAGGTAGCCGAATCCAAAACTGTTTGGGAAATAACCTCCAGAGGTGGACCCACATTGATGAATGCTTATGCAAAGCGGTTGGGGTGGGTGTTACCCTCTCTGCTATCCACTGAAATGATGACCTGACCTGATCTGGTGTGGTAATTTGCAGGTGGCCAAAACAACTAAGATTGACGGCTTTCTGGAGCGCCGGCTGAAGCTGAAGGAGCTGGAGGACAAAATGGCCGAGTCGACAAGGATCAAGGCTGAGCCTCACGTGGACGTCGAGACCGTCGAGTCGCCAGTGAAAGTGGCAAGGCCGCTGGTGCTCAATGGAATGGTCGCTGCTGAGGATTCGGTGAGCTTGAACTTGTGCTGGAAATGTGTTTTTCAAAAACTTCATGCGTGAGTGATTCGTGCAATGTCGAAAGAATGCAGCCTATTCTGAATGCACAATTGGCAGCATGGAAATGGTGGTCGAGGCATTGCTTTGGAGTTCGGACAGCCAAATAATTGGTTGTCGCCTGTGCATGAAAATAAACGTCATTTTTTAGGTTGGCACTCCTGAATACAGTCGAATTTGAGATAAAACTAATTTGTGGTGAAATTTTACAATAAGGTGGCAAGATGTCCACACTATCTGAAACCAGGCTGTCGATGTGGACCAAAATTTTGTTGTAATTTATCTTTAGGGAAGGTGCTTCCAATTATTATTATTATTATTATTATTATTATTATTATTATTATTTGTACTAGAGGTTTGAAAATTGAGCCAATTAAAAAGTTTTTCGGGTGGATTTAGAGTATGTCATTAGTTTTTGTCTAGCTGCTATATTTCTTGAGCTATGTCCTACCTACCATATTTACACGATTGTAAGTCCCCCCCCCCCCCCCCCCCCCCCACACACACACACACACTTCAGATTTTCAAATTTTAAAAAATGGGTCGGCTTACAATCGTGTAAATACGGTACACAACGGCAATGTGTAGTGATCTTCGTGGCTGCTTTCTTGTGTATTAAATTTTCACAAAATGCATCGTGCTGTAGCTTACTTAGCTCTTTTAGACTGCAATGTTCTGATGTCTGTCCAGACAGCATGTACAATTAGTGGAACTATTCAAAAAAAAAAAAATTACTGCACTTCGACAATATTTTTTTTTTTTTTGCGAGCCACGAAAATAACTTCAAGCACTTATAATTGTCCTATACTAACAAAATTCGGCATAGATACTCGTCAAGATATGTTGAATGCTGATATCTGCTCGAAATGGCGTTATCTCTCGGCAGTAGTTGCAAAAGTAGACGAAAAAAATTGGAAATTGCAAAAAGAAAATTGGTTAGTGTCCAATATTTTTTTTTGCATAGTTGCAGTAATTGTACATGCTGTTTGGATAGATATTGGCACCTTGCATTCTACAACGAGCTAAGTAAGCTACACCAGGATGCCTTCTGCTGAAATTTAATTCCCAAGAAAGTGCCCACAATGACCATTATATATGCCATTGTGTGGGACATAACTCAAGAAATATAACAGCTGGGCAAAAAGTAATGATGTATTTGAAATGTGCATAAAGAACTCTATAGATCGCAGAATTTTCACATCCCTAAGCGAAGCAAAAAAAAGACAAAAAGGTTGTTTCGAGGCGCATCTCCTCTAAATTTTCCTGCCGTTTAATGGCATTGAATTTTGCTATTATTTTTGGTCTGGATCTACTAAATTCGCAGCTTAGCTGTGTGAAGATGGTATGCTGCTACCACACTCCAAAAACAGTTGCACCCATTTGGGTGTATATTTGCTGTGCAACGATAATCGTCATCTGTCTTGCCCGCATTTCCGTTCTTTAATGCTGCGAGCCCGATAAGTCCAGGTCACGAATGGAATGTGCGTTACCAGCATGACCGAGCATTCTCAACAGGAAAGTAGAAAGCGCAGCGTTTTCAAGAAAGGAAACGCAAGCCAGACAGATAACGATTATTGTTGTGCGAGAAATGTGCGCCCCAAAGGGTGCAACTGTGTTTAGAGTGCATGATTATACTCGTCACAAACCATTCAATGGGAACTTGTGGCCAGGGGCCACATTGTTGCACTGTTGAGATTTGTGTTCGTGATAATTTTTTTTTTTTTTTTCACCAGGGCCTGGATCTCGCAGAGAGGGCGAGACGTTGCTACTCGCCCCTATGCCGGCGCGGCACAGTGGCGTCTGCAGTCGGTGGCAACTGCTATTCATCCACCTGCCGGGCTTCTAAGCTGTTCGTCAAGGTGGCTACCATTCACAGCAGTGTCCGGACACCGGCAACTGCCACGGCTACCGACCATGCGATCGCCAATGGAGACACCAAGTCAGTGGTCAAGCAAGAAGTCAAGTCGCCAGTCAAGATGCAGAGCCTCCTGAAGCCAGTTGACCCAGGTGTTCCAGCAAGCGAGGTGGGTTGAGATGCCTGCTCTTTTTTTAGGGGTGCGCTTTCTGCTGCTTCTCGTTTACTGGCCGAGGAAAGGCCCATAAAGTCTGGATATTCGGCTCGTGCAAAGTTAGAAATGTGCCGTTGACATGCCAAAGCGCATTTTAGCGATGATTAGTTTACTTAAATTGATTCAAGTAGTTTTTCCTGTAGGAACTTGTGCAGACATGCACTGATTTTCAGGTATAATCACTTGTATGAACGAACATTCGGCTGCAAGAGGTTATGAGACACAGGGTATGCAAAAAGATCAATAGAAAAAGGAAGAAACCTACCCTGCAAAGCCTGGGGACATGCCTTGAATTCAAGGTTTTTCAGTCTGTAGTCACAGAGCAGAAATTGACATTTGTTGTGGAACTCGTGTCTCATAAACTTCTTTTAGCTGACTGTACTTGAAACAATTTCGTTTCTCTTTTTATGCCTTAAAGTTAAAAATTTCTTGTGAATTGTTCTCAAATTAAAGGAGTTTGTGAAAGAGTGGGCTCAGTATTTATGGGGACCGTAGCTAGAGAAATGCAAAGTAATAACGCTTCAACTGACCTTGTCATTTGAGCCCTTGTTTGTTGGATGGCTTGCGTTCCGCAGATAAAGCAGACTGTCGTGGAGAAGATGACCACGACCACCACGACCACCGTGTCCCGGACCACTGTCACGACCACCAGCACGACCACCTCTGTGGTGAAGCACGAGCCTGAAGATATGGTGCCCGATGTCCCTGAGCCATGCACCGATGTTGAAATGACCACAGTCGCGGCCGAGGAGGTGGTCGAGACAGACGAGTCCGAGCTCCCCCCGGTCGAGACGGCCGCGGAGGAGACGGTGCTCACTGAGCCTGCAGTTGCGGAGGAAGTTGTCTGCAGCGACCATGTTTCTGCTTCTGTCGAGGAAGAGGTGGCCACTTGTGGCGAGGGTGACCCGCCCGTTCCCATGGAGGAGGACGTGTCTTCTTGCGCGGAAGAGGAGGTGTCCAGTTTAGCCGAAGAAAAACCTGCTCCTGTCGATGACGACACGTCCGTCCCTGCTGGAAGCGAGCTGCCCGTATCCGTAAAAGAAGAGGCAGCAGCAACAGCTGCTGGCGAAGACACTGAAATGTTGCCTGCTGTTGTGGAGAATGAAGTTGCACAGCCCACAAATGTTGGTGTGAAAGCACCACCGTTGGTAAGCAACAACATCGACAAGAAAGTTTCCGCTTCGGCGTTGCCAACTGAAGTTTCTTCGAATCCGGTGGCAACACAGTTGACTCCCATCAGTCAGCAAAAGCAGGTTGTCGCTCTCAAAAGTGAGCCAGAAAAGTCTGGCCAGAAAAACGAGTCTTCCACGACGACAACGACGACAACGGCAGCTGCGACAGTTGCAAAAGCGCTGGTGTCCGCAACGATCATCGCGTCGTCCGCGGGCAGCTCGGCCGTGACAAAAGTGGCAGGAGCGGCCGTTGCAGCTGCAGCGACGACATCCAAGACATTGACGACTACGGCCGTGGCCGAGGGCAAGGCAATGAGCACCACAGTGACGACGACAAGCAACAAGGTGTACCTGGGAAAGATCACCAAGGTGACCAAGAAGGTGAAGAAGAACAAGGGCACGCTGCCGCCGTTCTGCCGCTTCCAGACCTTTGCCAGCAAGCAACGCAGCATCATGGTTTTGCCACAGCACGAACTACGCAAGATGTCCCGAAGAGGCTCCCTTCGTGAAGCCACGGGATTCAGGTGAGCTTGTTGGCTTTTCCTTTCTTCCTGGCAAAGTCGAGGATGAGCAGAAATAATATTGTGGGATTTGAAGCAGCTTTCAGATGCAAAAAATTGCAGTGTTCATGCTGCAGAGTTCCTGCGATGCAAGCTGTTATCGCCCTGTAATCTCAAAGTATATTTATATATTTTTCTGTCTCTGTGTGAAAAGGATTAAGGCAGCTGGTCCATAAAGGTCTGTTGGTTGCAATTGGTTCAAGTCGGCCACAAGTGGTTGCTCTGGCCAAAAGGTGACCGCTTCGGGTCAGTCAGTCGTTGCCTGATGTTTCAGCTCCACAACTGAAGTCTCAAAGCTGCAGGAGCAATCAACAGTGCAGGAGCACAACGTCGTCGTGTTCTACGTTTATGTTATGTGGCGACGGCGATGCTATCGTAATTGAATGGTACCAATCGCTAGACATTTCGGTGTAGTGATGGACTTGTCGCACTTGCCACTGTGAATGTTTGTTGCCATTAATCATCCTTCATCGCCAGTCACACTCGGTCGCACCAGCTTTGTTAAATCGCGCTGTGAATGCACCCTAAGAAGTCTTCCTTAAGCAGAAGGCTAGCAGATGGAGGGCAAGAGTGAATTAATCGAGAACTCGAAGTATGGTGAGCATTGAATAAACAATTTCTGAGGAAAATTCACAGGTTGGAGGAAGTTGCGTGTAAGGTATAATTATGGATCCGTGTTGTCATCAGCGCTCGCAAAGGTTCTGTCGTTTCTGGCCACGTCACAACCAGCTTGTGAAAGAAAGGAAAACTTCCTTTGTCTTGCCTTCCTCTCTCAGTCTTGTGTATCGTATGCATCTTGCATGCATTTGGCATATTTTTCACCATTTTGCCATGCTTCAGAATAAAATACCGTTTTTGTCTGAGCACTTTCTTCCCGATCATACCTACATATCCTTGTTTGATGCGAAGACGCTATGAACCGTTTTGCTGTTTATAAACAATACGCTTGGATGGCTTCCCACCGACATACCTCGCCAAGTTTAGCGGTCAGAGATGGCAAGGCATGTAGCAGGAGTGCATTAAAACAGAAGCCCGCAGATTTTGAGTGCTTTTCCCCTGCACATAACCACAATTTTACAAGTCCAGTTATGCCGTAGTTTATATGACAAATTATAAGTATTAGACTTGAGGCATCATGAGTAGGGGTGTGCCAATGTTAATATATTTGAGTACTAATCGAATACGAATACCTAGCATCGAATGTCGAATCAGATATAGAATAATGATATGCACATGCATTTATTAGGAAGTTAGTTAATTTGAACATGTTGGAACATCGCAATTATATTGTCATTGGTGAAAATGATTAGTCTAGTAAGCCGTTATACTAAAATATTGTGTATTTGGCTCGTCTTAGCTTTGAAAATGGAATAATTTCTGCTAGTTTTCTGTTCTCGCCAATCTGTGCCTTATGCTGTATTAGTTTCCCGTAAGCTAAGAGGCATTGCACCTTGTACCAGTCATCACTCATCGCATTTGCCTTCAAGCTATAAGCTCAGGAGTGAAGGCTGGAACCTGCAAAAGAATGCACCCTCGCCATTTGCAATCCCGTGCCCCTTGCTATTGAGAGGTTGGTTTTCCTGCAAAGCTTAGACATCCAGTGGCTAAGCGTGTTCTAAAGGCGAAATTTCGCCAGCAGCATGAAATTGTTGCAAAATTCAGCACCAAGTCAGACACACCTTCTCAGACAAAAGTAAATGCTAATAACCATGTTTGCTCCTGCACAGCTAGTAATATATTCGATTTGTTTCCAATATTCGTATCCAGTCAAATATTGAAAAATTTTAGAATACCTAGCTTTCGAATCGAGTACAAATATTAAAAATGTAGCAGTCAACAGTATTCGAAATGTTTGAATATTCGCTTACCCCTAATTATGAGCCTCTCTTTTGTCTGAAAACTCAAAAAGGGACTTTCCACTCCTAGAAACAACTTAAGAACATGTTTTATATTCTCGCATAGTAGACTAATAAGCCATGTGACCAGAAGTTCCTTGGGGCTGCAGTCGTGCTGCTGTTATTGTGTGAGGGAGAATGTCTGTGCAGCTGCCTCTAGGAATAAACATTTGGCCGATAGTTTCACCACTGTCATCTTTCACTTGTCATCCCTTTGTTGTGCCCCATTTCTTGTGCCTGTACTGTCAGTCGCATAGAGCTGTCAAGTGCTAGAAATGTTTGCTGGGCACTTCGTCGACATTTGAATGTTGAGCCAACACTGCCGTCACCAGGAATGTAGTATGGCATGGAGAAGCAAACTTAACATATTGAAAAAGCACCTGTTTTTTGTCGGGGCCCACGAGCAAGAAGAATGGGAGTTGTGCTACTAACAGATGTCGGGTGATGTTGTGTGAACATTGGTGTGAGCGTGGTTTTAACGGGACGCCAGTGGAACCAGCCAAATGTTGCATTGGTGTAACCCATGCTGGAGGGAACTATAGTGAAAGTGCAGCAAGTGACTGAATGTTTAGTTCTCTTTGGGATGTAGAGTTGGCCACAATGTGTGCACAGGAATTGCACACGAAAAGAAAAGCCGCATTCCCACTAAGCTTGGGCACCTAGTTCTTCAAATTCGTACTGTCAGTACTCTCTGTCAATTTGTCGTAGTCTAATCGTCATAATGATATTCATGTACAAAATAAATTTGTTATACAGCTATCTATACAGTTACGGGTACACATACATGTACATGATTTAGCATTTAAGTGCGTAAGCATTTCTATGCCTACTCAACAAGAAAAACGATCCGTCCGTCTGTCACGTTAGACGATCGCTTTCAAGATAGAGCCCGCAGCAGCGAGCAACTTTACCTTCACGATGCCTGTCGCTTCAACATGAACAAAGCAGCAAAGACAAAGTACGCCGAGCTATCAGCAGTTGACACTCTCTGTCCGCATTGCAGATCGCTTTGAACATACGGTCTGTGCCATATGCAGCCGCTGCCAGCATAGTTTCCTACAAAAGTTACTAAGGAGAACTTTGACGCCGCAATCGTTGAGCCACCATGGTAACGATGGGACACACACGGATTTGTATGGTCGTCACGCTTGTGGATTGAGATGTTCATGTGGATTTGTTTATTACGCTTTATATGCCTTCGTTGTCATAAATTTAAAAGCAATCTATACTTCTCAAAGTGCAGAAAATGCTGCAAACACACACAGTCGCAACTTATTAAAGCCATTCAGCTTGTGAATGTAGCCAATTTGGAACACTCCAAGCGTCCCAAGGTACTGCCTTGCCCGCTATAAATTCATAAAGGCGTTGCATATCGCCTATCGATGTAAGTGTCCGTGGAATAATCGGTTTCAATACTGGACTTCTGTGCTAGAGGTCCTGTGTTCGAATCCTGCCACCGGGCAATCTTAGAAAGTTTATTTAATTTATTTATTGCACAGTACTTTGTTGTAAATGCTGAGTTTACAAAACCACGGAGCCGTTTGAAGGCAGAAGGACGAAGTTTAGGCAAATCCATGTACTTCCCGTAATTCCCATGCTGGTACAAGCGCTCCCATTGCAGCTTCCGTAGACACCAGCGCCACAGTTCCCTCTTGCAATTGTTGTATGAAACTCTATGACTGCCGGAGTATGTTTAATTACGATTCACAATGGTTCGATGCCGATGGATAAGGCACTAAAATGCAATAACGGCTTATAATGAACGGAACGTCGTGAGTGCACTTGGTGCCACCACCTGCAGTACTTTGCTTGTGTTTTCAATGCGCCTCGTGCTGCTGTCTGCACCTGTTTGTGTCACCGCAGCCCTGTTGGTTTGTACTGTCTGGATCAAGTTTTATTACATTGGCCCACTCCCAGAGAAGTTTCTGTGCGATTTTTTAAAATCTTCTTTAAAGATTTCTAGGCAACGCTAAAACATGTCAGATGTAAACGAAACAACTAACTTAACTCTAGAAATGGGCTTAAGGGCTTAGGAAACATTTTGTGTCAGTACAGTGGGGAGGGCAGTAAGACATTCATGAAACAGTTAGTGGTGGTTCTTGTACCAATTACTTGTATAGCAGAGGTGAGGGCAGACGGTGCTTGGCAAATGTGCTGGTGACCACTCTCCCACTGCGGCTAATAACAATTGCCACGATTACAGCTACACAGCCAAGGTGAACCCGCAAAGCTGGCCCTACGGCGTCAGCCCAAGGCCCTGCTTCAAGACTGCCTGGCGGTACCGGAATCAAATGCTGACCACCATCCACCAGGTACGGGGCCACCGTGCATGCCACTTGTGCGGCTTTGAGGTTTCGTGATATTCAGGCACTGCGGTGTCGTTCTTGCGAGTGACTTGTCGTAATCTGCAACGGTGTGACGATGTTTGCCCCCCTCCCCCTGCCTTCGCCCAGGTGGCGCTTCAGTTGCGCGTGCTGTGGGCCAGCCTGCGCTGGGACGACCTGCAGGCCAAGCCCCCGCCAGGCGGCACCAACACGATGACCACCGAGAGTGACGTTCAGACCACCGAGCTGCTCAAGCGCAAGGACGTGGGCCCCTTCGGCCTGCGCTCCGAGTACCTCGTGCGACGCATCACAGTGCCCATCGACCTGCCCTCCAAACCCAGAGGTGGGTCGAGAAAAAGTGTGAGGGGGGAGGGGTGATGTCCCTTGCGCAACTCGTGCAGGTCAATTTTAGGCAGTTCTTTTGCTGTTTCTTTTTCTGTGTCTGTACGCATAAAAAGAAAGCCACATGCGTCCCAAGGCATATGTTTTGTGCCAGAGAAAGTGGCCTACTGTACAGTGTATTAAAATCTGCAGTGCTTGCCAAGCATGGAAATACATGCTGAAAGTGAGCAGCGATGTTTCCGTTGTTTAACTGGAAGTGCTTTGGGACTGCTTTTCGTGCACTGGTTTGGTAGCTAAGAGCGCCTGCCAAACATTCGCATACGAACTTGCCCATATCTTTATCGCAATTCAACATTTTCGTGCTTTAAGAGCTGATTTCTGCGTTTCCGTTGCCAACTAGCACATCAAAAGGCTTTCACTACTACTGGATGATCAAGTAGGGTTAACTCTGGGCTAATGAGTCTTCATTTTTGCCTCACTGCACAGAGAAAGTGACACCGCAGCGGACAGGACTTCGGGAGAGGAGAAGACCTGAGTCGCCTCAGCACAAGGGACCGACGGTGACCGAGGTCTGGGTGCCCGAGGAAGACCTTGAACTTTGGGAGATCCGGCAGTTCGGAGAAAAGTGAGCAGACGTTTGTTGCATATTGAACATCCTTTGCTTGCCTGTTCATTAGGGGATTAGTATGACATATGTAAAAGCGCCACAAGTGATCGGTGCATTTGGAATGTGCTGTATCTGCGTACGCAGCCGCATGCTTCACAAGTGCACAGTCTCTTGATTAAATGGGAAGAACGAGTAACCTTCTTCTTGTGCATAAAGCTTCAGGTAGGAGGCACCCGCCATTATTTCTATTACTGCTCCTACCACTGTTACGGTTGAGCCCAGTTGTTGCGGATTTATTTCCTAACAAGTTATTGCGACTGTCAGAATGTACATCTTGGCAATGGAATTGTTTTTCAAATGCAGTGAACCAGAGATAAAGCGCCGTTCTAAAGAACATGTGCAATATTTGTCCATGTAATAATGTTGTGGCACGGGTCTTCACCAGAGGCCTCTGTGACAGAAACTGTTACGGTGCCAAAGACGCGAAAGCACATGAAAACAATGACCAGACAAGGAGTGTATTGATAAGCACCGTTTGTGGGCTGTTAAAGCCATCAAACAGCAGTTGTATCCAGACTCTGTGATATGACTGCACTTCAACACAAGGTTTCCTCATTTTCCATGTATTTTTAGGGCATTTCTCTCATCTGTATTGCTCAACTAGACCGAGCGCATCCCACATGACATTAGTGTTACGAGTAAACTACTACTACTACTACTACTACTACTACTACTACTACTACTACTATACTACTGCTGCAAGACGTTATTTCAAGCCAGGGAAGGGTGCATACGCAGTAGTAGTAGCAGTGCAGTGTGTTTGAGTTTCTTGCATCCTCCTTGTGGCAGGATCGAGAAGCAGCAGCTGGCGGTGCGCGAGAAGCTGGCCCAGGTGCATGCCCAGCAGAGTGCCGACAAGATCCGAGCCCAGATGGAGGCCCAGCTGAAGCAGCAGCGGCTGGCCATGCAGCAGAAGCGGCTGCAGGAGGGCACAACGGGCACCAAAACCAGCACACCCGGCACCAAGACCATCACGGTGACGGTGTCGACACCACAGGCCGCCAACCAGACGCTCACCAAGGTGCTCCGTCCCCACATTTGGTGTCCCGATGCAGCCGAGCTTGCCAACATTTGACTCGCACCCTTACCTAGTGTGCTTTACCTGGGGTCGTAGTGCAGCTACGTGTATCTGCAGGTGTCTCATTCACATTTCTCAAGATGCAAGCGCTATTAATGTGGAATTGACATGCTGGCTCTTTCTGAATTGGTCAGTAACCTGAGAGGCACAAGCAAAATTAAGGTTGCATACCAAACTAAGGTGATACTGAGTATATGTTGCTTTCAGTGTCCGCACCAACTGGTGTTGAAATGGATAGTTAGGAAATAAGGGTGTTGCGCAGTTTTAATTACATGCTCATCATAATACTGTTGAAGTAGCATGTTGTACAGTCGAACTTCAGTATAATGAATTGTTAGATAAAACACAGTAAATTCAAAACGTTGCATGCCGATACATTCAAACCTCGAGCAAACAAAATTCGTGATGTAACAAACTATTTTCATTTCCTGATCTTAGTTGCTTTGAAAACCATGTATTTCTCTTTTTCATGATTTAGCAAATTAATTTTGTGACATGGTCTTGATTTAAGTTTTCGGTCATTTCAAACATATACTTGTAGCCCATACAGGTAGAAAATTTAGCAAAAAACTATAAAAATGTCGGCCAAAGAAAAAGTTGTTTGAGGCATCCTTCTGCACGATAAGTTTGAGCGCCAAAAGCGCCATCAAAGTGCACGTGCCGGGACGAGGTAGGCAGGAAGCACTGGTGCGGCATTTGTCGCATTGCTAAACGGAGTCAACACGCAGTAAAGTGATCAGGCAAGCACTGGGGTGGGGTGCTTTTTTGTGTGCGGTGGTTTATTTTCGGGGTATCTCTACGCGGCAAGTGTAAAGGCCGAGCCGAAATGGTTGGTGCCTTCACACGCATTTTGTTGTTCCCCGCATCAAGTGTTGGCAGTTGCGTAATCTCACGTTTCGAAGAAACGGTGCGAAATGCTCACTCGCATTTTGACTGCGAGTTCATGAACATCGAGCGAGATCTGTTAATGTTTGCCTGGGCGTGCGTGACACCGGTAAAGCTATGAACGTTACTTCGTGTAGTTGTGTGTCTGTTTTCACCAACAATGGTCCACCTTTCTGGCGAAACTGTGACTGTTTTTCTTTTTTGTTGCTCAGGAGGAATATCCGTATCTTTCTACACTTTCATTTTTAATTAGTGGGCGCTGGCTGCAGGCACTAACCATGGTCAGCTATGGCGTCCAAGGTTTACGGCTGCACACGACGCAACACGTACAAATCTCGGACGCCGTGAGCCGCGTCGATTCATTGCTCTCAGCGCAATCTTCACTGCACGCACTGGTGCTCATAACTGCGCTGTAATGGCCTAACTTTCTTGCAATTTGCTTAGAAGTGCTTACTAACAAGATACTATCCACCAGGGGTGCGCTGGGAATTTGTGAAGTTGTTTTAAATGCTGACACTTGAAAACCTCTGATTAACGGAATTCACGATATAACGAAGTTTTTTGCTGCAAGTACAACTTCGTTATCTAGAGGTTTGAATGTATCAGCACTTAATTAATGATGAATATGGAGTATAACGAAGTTATTTTTGTGTTGTATGCAACCTCATTGTAAGCAGGTTTGAGTGTGGTTGATGTGACAGCCGTAGTTGCAGCCTTGGTGCTGCTCAGGTGTACTGAGGACTGACCCTTACGTATTCCTTTTTACACCCAGGTGGCACTGGTGTCATCCGGAAGCCCAATCAAGGGCACCACACTCACGAGCCTGGTGACAACGCCAGGCAATGCTGGTGCAGGAAGGGCGGTGCGCCGGATCTTCACGACGCGACCCGTGGGTGCCACCAACAGTGCAGACGGCATCACCAAGATTCCCATCAGCGCCATCAGTACCAATGCGCCAACGCTGATGCCCAAGACGACGGTGGGCGGCCCGCAGCAAATCATCGTGCGCGCCCCCGTCGGTGCGGGCCAGACACGGCCGGCGGTGATTGCGGTGAGGGGAGTGGTGCCTGCAACTGCCGGCGGCGCCAATGCGGTGATCCGCCCCGCCCTGGGAAATCCGACGGGCACGGCTGCTCCCGTGAGAGCGCAGATTCAGATCATCCAGGGTCCCAATGGCCAGCTCCAAGTCCGGGGACTTATGCCTGGTGAGCAGTGCTGTATATAAACAATTTTTTTAAAATCCCCCAATCAATTTAAACACCTCAATCACCATCATCATCAGCCTAATCATGTCTGCCGCAAGACGAAGGCTTTCTCCTAGTAACCTCCAATTACCCCTGCCTTATGCCAGCTGACACCGTCGCATACCTGCAAATTTCCTAATTTGATCACACCACCTGGTGCTCTGCCGTCCCCAGCTACACTTCCCTTCTCTTGGCACACATTTTGTAACTGTCGTAGATTATCTTGTCTACGCATTACATGTCTTGGCCAGCTTCATTTATTCTTAATGCTAACTGCATCGGCTACCCCCGTTTGGATTCTTATTCTGCCAAACATTGGCAACTTTTACGTGCTGTCCTGACTGCCGCTTTGTTGCTTGCAGGTCAACAACTCATCCGTCTGCCCGACGGCCGTCTGCAGCTGCTGACGTTGCCTGTGCAAGCTGCGCCAGCAGTCACGACGACGACCGCCGGTGCGGCCAACACATCCCAGCCGCAGACTATCCAGATAACCACACTTCGTCCGGCCATATCCATCGCTCCGGCCACGGGCGTGGCTACGGCGGCAGCGGCGGCCCCTGCGGTGGCCACTGCCGTTGCAGCCACAGCGCCCACCGTGGTCGCTGCACCAGCAGCGGCACCCCAAACAGCTGTTTCTGTAGCGCCAGCTGGCACAGTACAAATCGTCTCTCAGCCAACGCAGCAAATAAAGGTCAGTGGCTGTGGTGTATGGCACAATTGCGAAATTGGATGGATAACAAGGAGTGGATACTCCTTTACTACAGCAAAACCTCACTAATTCGGTCTCGGTTAAATTGTAGAATTGGTACAGTCATATCATTTGCACCGGCTAATTTGAAAAGCCCACACAAGTCCATATGGATAATTCATAGTATCCGGTTGTGGCCTCCAAAAATGGCATGCTGCAATGCAATTCTGGTTTCAACATCAAAGAGGCAGTGTAAGAAATATGACAGGCATGACACGGTTCTGGCTCCTGCAGTTGCTCCTATCTAGTAACGATTGCTTCTGGCGCTTGCAGTACATAAATGCATGGCCTTCGAGATTGGATCCGAGAGAGCCATCGCTGGGACTGTGATTTGGAGACCACCGATTGAGTAAGCATTAGATTCCGCGATGTAGGCACTGATGAACCTTACAGCTGTGCAAAGTACCTACGTCGTGTGGCAGCGGGCATTAATTTAATGTGTTTCTGCCCGCTAGAAAGACGCGAATCACAGCATCATCAACAATAAGCGTGGTGCTTTTGCTTTTCCATTTCTGGTTTTCCCATGCAAATATCAGCTGCGTCGCATGTGTAATGTTTTTTTCCACTGCTGGTGTGTTGTGTGCATACGATTCCTACAGCATGAATATCTTCAGCCACGTAGGTATTTCTGCTGGTGTACGAAGACGGTAACAGAAGTGACGGACTAACTAACCTGACTACTTGAATGTAGAAGCAGACATGCAGACATTGTACGTCAACGTGGAAGACTGAAGTTATCGGCAGTGGGCCAGTAGGTGATCGCAGAGACAATACTGAGCCATCTCATGGGCCTACTTTATTGACAGTTATCTCGAGTATATTGCACCTAACTCCAGGGAGTAGTGAGTGGATCATTAGAGATTTGCTAAGGAAAATTTTAATAACTCGTTTGTAATGGCATGTAACAAAAAAGGGTGCTATAGAAATGAAGGGGTAGTGTTGTACATTGCCTAATATGATAGAGTGGCAGTCACAACAAAAGAATGTTTCAAGCAATAAGGCAACCAAAGGTAGTCCTACGTATATGTGCAGTTAAAAATGCAGTCATTAGCTGCTCTGTGATCTCACCTGGAGCAAATTTTCTTCAAGAGATCATTTCGTTACTATATGCTTCTGAAGATAGCCGAGGTATTATTTCCTGTGGATCAAAAGAATGACTGTGGGACCGGATTTGCGCACGATGTAAGCTCTCTGGTTCTGATTCTCGTCTTTTCCTGCTGTTCGACATGCCTGCGCATTCAATTTATTTAACATCTGTATGCAAAATTCTGGATGGCAGCGCCGCGATGTGGCGCAGGGTTGTTCTCCCGAGAAGGCAACCAGTCCTCACCGGCCCTCACTCGAAGTCAAAAATTCGGTTTCCCCCCACTTGCAGGTGCAACCCACGGTGGTGCTCTCAGCGGCGCTGCCCGCCAGTTCGGCTGCGGCCGCCGGCGCCGTGGTCACCTCCACCCAGGCCACTCTGGCCCCGAAGCTCATCCAGATTCGGCCACAGTTGACCACCACTGTACCACAGCAGATCCTGGGCACGCAAGTCAAAGGTGATGCTCAGGCGCATTTCTGCCGTCGGCGTCGGCGTGATGTTCCGTGTAGAGTCCACATACAATAACATCGCAGCCGTACGCTGTGTGTGCGAGGGAATGCGTGCGAGGATGAGCAGAAGATGGTGACTCGATCTCTTGTGCACAATGCAGGAAAGCGGGCAGGAAGCACACCGTCTTCCAAATGCAGTGAGGGGGGTGCGTTCTAGTCCGGCAGCGGCTGCTGCTTATGGCGCGGCGCGGCACGGCCGTGTGGGCCATATCTTGCAAAAACAATCTGCGATGGGGTAGCGTCGTGCATGCCGTGTTTTTAAACGTTGGTGCAGACAGATCGTGTTTTCCGGCTTCGTACTAACTGGTTAAAAATAAAAATGCTTAATTGTATTACGTAATTTTCTTGTGTTCTCGGTCACGAATGTTGGCACCAGGAAATCGTACTAAATGAGATTGTATCAACGAAATTCTAATGTACATCACAGCCATGTGGATTGCAGTGTTTGCAAACTAAACTGTTTGCTGCTGTAACTGAACTTTCTGGCAGCAGCGTATTGACGGCGTCCGACTGGCTCGCAGTTTTGCCAGCGGTGAGGCCCCTGGTGCAAGCGGCAGCAGCTGGTGCAACACCTGCCGCCACCAGCGTACGGCTGCAGGCAGCGACAGTGAGCATCCCAGGGTTGGCCACCGTGGTGGCTAGCCCAGCCTCAACGGTGGGTGCCGCAGCAGCGTCGCCGGTGGTGGCCACAAAAGCCGTGCTGGCGCCGGCGACGACGACACCAGTTAAAGGTTGGCACTGGTCTTCTTATTTCAGCTTGTTGCACTGGTACTGGTAGATTTGGAGTGGGCAACCAGCTTTCTATTTTTTTAAATGTCCAGTGTAGATGAATGTATCTGAATGTTGCGATTGGGAACATGAGCCATGCCACCTGATCAAGGTGTAGGGGTGTGCAAATAGTGGTTTTTGAGTCTGAATCGAATGCGAATTGAGTATTACCAGAAGCATATTATATCGAATCGAATATAGAATAGTTTTCGAATAATGAACTGCCATTATCACTTAATTTAAAGCGTTATTTATTAAAAGCACAAATGGAGCATTAGGAGCAAACGTAGTTTCTTCGCATACACAGGGCTATTCAAAGAGTGCGTATGATTGCTGTGCAGCCTATAAAGTATGGCTACCTGAGTGACGTAGCCTGCTCGACTACACAAGTTCTCATGTTTTGTGTCTGTACTATGTCCGCCTGGGTGAAAGTCTACCGTACTTCTGCTCCAATTTTATGTTTATTTGTGCGCAGTTGATGTTTTGAAATATTCGAGAAGTATTAGAAAGATATTTGCATTTACGAATAATAACTATTTGATTCAAAGACCACTATTCCATTCGCTATTTGAAAGTTTTGAATATTCACACACCCGTAGCAAGGTGGCAAGAGAGCGCGCTTGCCAGTCCAGTTTGAGTCATTGCAGCGATTTGGAGTACAGGTTCACCCGGCTGATTTTCGTAGAGCACTTGCAGCCTTTCTGCTGAATGACCTCAGCTTGACTTGAGCTCACAGCTTGCCATTGAAACATGCCTTCGGCACGCATGCCAGCACAGTCGGTCTAAAGAGAGCGGGAAACTGAGCTTGGGGGAGTGCTTCGAACCAGATGTTGGAATTTGTCTGCTTTTTTTCGTTTGAGCCGAAGGGGATGAGTACACTTGCAAGTCGGTGCACCTTAATATCTGACACGTTCCTTACCTTTTCGAAATGCATGTTGTTTCATTTTAGTGTGCATTTGTTTTAAGTTAGTTTCTCTGATATCAGAAAATAGTTTTGTACTATCGTATTGCGTCGTCCCAACTCTTTGGTGACGATAAGTTGTGGGTTGTGCCATTTACGTGTCTTTTTCTTTTTTTCGTTCTCTGCTCACCTTAGCTGTGGCCTCTGCTGCTGCTACTGCTGCTGCTGCTGCTGCCGCCGCCACTGTTGCTGCTACTGCGACTGCGACTAACACGGAGACGCCTGCAACTTCCGCCACCGTGCCGACTGCCCCAGCCAAGCAGGCGGACGCACCGGCCACTCCTGTCAAGAGCGAAGCGCCTGCAGCTTCGCCCGTGTCCTCACCACCAAACTCGCCACAGCAGTTCGTGCTCACCCCGGCCATAACACAACAGAGTAAGCAGAGACTGCAGATGTTTCTGTGCTGTACTGTGTCCACTATTGAAGGGAACACCCCTGCGTGGCAATGAAACTAACGCAGCAGTAGCAGCATTTCTTCATCCTTGTAACTCCTTCTTTGTCAGAAGGTAGAGCCTGATTTGAACTGTGTATACAAACGTAACTTGCATGCCTTTCATGCCATTTCCCAGCTGCATGGCTAAATACAGCGTGAGTGTTGCCTTTTAAGCCTTGTAGCTGGGTTACAGTTACCTCGTCTGCTGTGGTGCAGTGTGCCTTACCGGTTAACAGCAAAAGTGACTGGAAAAGAAGCGAGGTCTCCCGAGAAATGAACTTGGCCAGCAGTTCTATGCATTGCGAAACTCGGCAGGTGCGACCACTTCAGGCAGGAGAAACAACCTAAACAGCACTGGTAGCAACAGTTTGCGACAATTTGTTCTACCGCAACGTAATAGAAACGCTTTTGTGGTACACGAATGTTGTCATCAATGAAGCATGAGAAATAACTGCATATAAACGATCATGTTGCTGCCAATGCCTTCACTTTAGTAGCTAAGCAGAACACGGTTGTTTACCGCTATAGCATCTCTGTGGTCTCTCTTGTTTAACTCTGCATCATTACATGGCGGCCACCAGTGCAGCTACTCTTGTCTATGTCTCCGGTACTCTGGCATTCAGTGAGTGGTAATACGTATATGGTCGGGCGACAACTCTAATAGCAGCACGCACTTTGAAGAGTCTCTCAGCAGGCCCCATCGCAAATTTTTATCATACGTAGGAATTCGTAGGGTGCCATCTAGGGAGCACGCTACTGCACGAATCTTTCAAATTGGTTCATTATTAGGGCTAATAGGACAACATGAAAATGTCGTGTTGCCATGCTGCCTGGAAGTGAGCTTCACTGCCAAGTGAGACGCTATGCCCCATGCCTCAACTAGCATCTGCGAGTGACATTCTTTCCCTGCTTTATCCCACATCGTAGCCGATGGACTGGGTCGCATTTGTTCGTCCCGTTTCCCATACCGGCGAGACCCATACCGTCACATTTACGACACGAGCCCTGCATCTTTTTTTTTTTCTTCTTCTTCTTCTTTTTTTGCTGCACGGTGTACCGACCACCGTGGGAGTACAGTACCGTCCACCGTGAGTTCGAGCTTAGCGAGCCACAGGGACGTGTCTGCTGCCACCTCGCATACTCTAGCACGCCGCTGTGTGCACGCTTAGAACGTAGTATTGCTCTAAGTAAGCGGAAACCATTTGTTTTCGGCAGCAGCCAACACTGCGCAAACACCCTGCCCCAGGCGTCATCAAGGACAACAGACGCATAGTGCACTAACCTAAGCGCACATACTACTGCACGTGGAGGAAGAAGCGGCAGCTAGGCTCGAAGAGCGAGTGAGGCGGCTATTTTGAAATGCCGATGGCGATGTGGTAACGCAAATTTAGGGTTGTGCTCGATTCTAACGTGCGCACAATTTTTGGACCCGTTTTAGCGGAAGAAAAAGTGCGCGTTAGATTCGAGTAAATGCGGTACTCATGTGACACCTTGACTCTGGTTAGAAGCGGGGCTCCCTCGAGAGGAAGCACACGCAGGCCTTTGCTTAAAAATTTCAGCTGTTCTCGCGCTCGGCAGTGGTTTCAGAGTGCGAACACGATTGCCACCACATGGTCTACGTGCCACACTTGTCTGTTTGAAATGCCTGAACCTGTTGAGGGGCCCTTGAATTGTACACTTAAGTGGCCTCTGAATTACCATATCCAATGTGTTCATGTGTGCATCTTGTCTGTTTGTTGTTCTCCCCTGTGTGCAGTTGTGCGGCAAGCCTTGATGAACCCACAGACGTCGCCTGAGATCCAGCAGAAGCTGCTGGCCCTGCAGCGGCACCACCAGCAGCTGCAGCGTACACCCGCGGCTGTCACGGTGACGCCAGGCGTGGGCCGCAGTTCTTCCTCGTCGTCTTCGTCATCTTCCTCTTCCTCCTCCTCTTCATCGTCCTCGTCTTCATCGGGCGGTGGCCCCGCCTCCTCACCACCATTGTCAAAATCCAAGTCAACCGAACACAAGGATGAAGGGCAGAGGTGTGTAACGCAAGTGGCTTAGCGAGAATGCACCTCCACCCCTCTGGCATTTTTTGTTTCAAAGTGTCTGTCATATGGGCAGTAGACAGCTTTAGAGTAGCATTTGCAAGCAAATGTAAATGCCTTATGTATGTGAAAGAATAGCATCTCCCGTACACTGTTGGGTTTTTGCAGCTTATGTACGCAATGTTAACATACATTGTTTAGCTAATTTAACATACGTAATGTTCACATATGCAAAGAAATACTGTTGTCAAACGTGGCGGCAACCGTGGTTCCCCTTCGTACGAATTGCCCCGGTGGTTGCGCTCTTGTTATCCTTGATCCTGCTATCATGTCACCATTCGTGAAATCATTGGGCGATTCTGGCGTCTGTAGGCCTGATTAGATGCGTTGGCACAGAAATAATAGGGTGGTTGCTAGTGGATGGTCTTGGCTTGGACATGTATGGTACAAAGCACCAGATGGCACCCTGTCTTTTCATCGTTCTCTTTAGATTTGCATTCCTGTACATTACACTTGTGGGGGGTTAGCAAGCCAGTCGCATTCATTCAAGAGATTTCATGGAAGCAGGATAGCTGACGAACACGTGAGCTCTTTTCTCGAAGCCAGGAACGGTCTAAGCACGATCTCCTTGTCACTTTCCTCATCTATCAGCCAAAAGCACTGCTGCAGGCAGCACCACCACTACAATCGAAAACTTGAGACACGCACCAAAGCACCCTGCAAAGGGCTTCCGTTTAACTTATGCCAGGTGCCAAGTTATTTTATAAATGTATAATACAGCGCTTGTAAGCTGGGAGGAGAACCTGTAAACAGCTATCACATTCATCTCGCGCTGAAGTTGAGCATCGGACCCATTCTTTTCTCAAGTCGGGCACTTCATCCACAAAGGCAGTTGTGATCAGTTGTGATCATAAACAAAGTATGTGTAGTGAGCCTTGTGGCTGCCTTCCACACGAGGGGTGACGGCGCGAAGTGAGGCGAAAGTTGTGCTGTGGCAGCCCTGTGGCTAGGGCATTGCACTCTTGAGAGTGAAGTCACGGGTTTTGAAGTGGGTGGAATGCAAAAATGCTCCTGTGCAGAGCTTTTGAGTGCACCTTCTTTCCAGGTGGTGGTCAGAATTTATCCAAAGCCCTTCGTGGCATTGAAAAAGCGTGAGACCCTACTTTTTATATCACTCGAAGAGTTGTGCTGTTGCTTGCCGCATTTAAACTACTGTAAATGTTATCTATGGCTCGCCAAAGTATGACGTTGGGCTCAGTTTGTGCATAGCTCTCGGTGTTTGGGCACACAAGCTAAGTGGAGGGGCCAACAACTGGACAGAAATGGTGCCCTTTCTCTCTTTTTGTTCCACAAACATTGGCACTTATACGTGTACATGGCGTTAGTGCGGCAAGTTGTGCTCATATGTTTAGGGTCATTGTGCATGTGGTACAGATGAATCTTGATAGAACGAACACATGAATGTAGAATATGTGGGAGATATGGGGGTCACTCACGGGTAGCAGCAGGTACTCCAGTCCGGCAGGTTATGGGTCCGGCCTCCGGAGAGAGAGGGTCTCCCCCGGTCGCGCTGTTTTGTACCTTTTTAGCTGGGCGAGGGGAATGTCCTCCTCGCCCGTCAGCTGCCTGCCCGCGAGTCGGGGAGGAAGGGCGCGTCGCGAGAGCGAGGGAGAATCGGGAGAGGGCATAGTGCGCCTCTCCCCCGTCTATGCCGGCTCTCGACGCGACGGCGCGGGGGAAGATGGGCGCGTGTGCTCCCCACAAATACAGCCGAACCTGGGTATGTTGAACCCTGATATAACAAATTATTGTCTATAACAAACAGCTGTAAAATCCCCCTGAAGAATTTTGTATCAAATTTTTTATTTTATATATCGGATTATTGATATATCGAACTGTTTTGCAATACCATTCGAGCTCGATGTATCCGGGTTCGACTGTATCTTTTTTCCCTATATCATCGTGTGACGAGTGTGCAATATTAATGAATATTGGATAAGAAGAAGGCATCTACTTATATCAGATGGGACTTCATTTTGGTGAGGTTCGACTTTCTTTTAAAGAAAACGACTGCATGAGCTGCCTTTAGTACTTCATGTGTTCAAGAAAAACACTGCCCGCCACATTTGCAGGGCTGCAGTGTGCCAGCAAGTTCTCAAGGGGATTGTGGACAAGATCGAGCGCGACGAGAAGACGACGGGCCGGCGGCAACGGGCCAAGGCAAGTGCCGAAGAGAGGAAGGCGCGTGCGTCGCAGACCAAGCTGCACGAGGTGCTCGTGCGGCAGACGGAGTTCCTGCGGCGAGAGATCATGCGCAAGCGGGCGCTGATGGAGAAGGAGCTCCAGATTCAGATCCAGGTAGGCTGACATATGCGTCTCCGGCTTCTTGCTTGGCTTTGCTTATGTCTGTGTCTGTCTATACATCTATTCTGTTGTGGGAAGTGAGCTCACTCTCAAGGCACACATCCGTTATTGCTCTTGTTGGCAGTTTCATGCGCTGCATACAGTTATGTGTTTTTGCGTGTCATAAATTGGATTCTAGACAAGGCACTGTCCATCAATATAAGCAGCAGAGTTCGGAAAGCAATGTAAAGACCTGACGACTGTTAATGAGAACACGCTCGCTTGTTCCTGTTTGCAGCCCTGAGGTTTTCCTTTTGGGCTGTTTGACTGTGATTCTTGTACGTCTTGTCGTGATCTGCAATTTTTAATCTGTTGCCACTTCCTTGACAGTTTGTTGTTCAATGGCTTTTGGGAATGGCTCTGCTCTGCACAGACGGAACTTCAGGCCGACCTGAAGCGACGAGCGGCAGCAGCTGCGGCGGTGTCCGCCCCGACGACACTGGTTACGCCACGGATACCACCTCAAGAGAAAGTTGCACAGGTAAGCAGACTTGGAGACCACGCTTGAAGCTAGCATGAGAGGAATCTGATTTTGATAGATACTACCAGAGGACTCCTCGATTTGTTTTCCCGGATTGCACAGGATTGTCCAATTGTCCGAGGCACTGGATTGTCCAGTTGTCCGAGGCACCAGTGCTTATTGACTTAAAGCAATGTCTCAGGCAGTCTTCGGCAGTATGGGACGATAAATGAAAAAGACTTCCAAGTCCCTGTCATGGTGTATGTTATGTGCTTTTGAAGAAACATGTAAATACATGGTAAGAACTGTTCTTGGCGAGGGTGGGTTCTTGCCTTTCATTGTTGCATCTTTGATGGCTGACCAAGCCACCTCTCACAGTAAAAGTGGCTACTTGGCTACTGCAAGAGCATAGCTTTACTGGCAGTACTGGCATTTTTTTACTTGTTCCATTAAATAAAAGTTCAAGCCTCCTTTTAAGCCCTGGAAGGAACTCTGGCACTATGTGATAGGAAAACAACAAAACGTGTCTCAACCCACTGAAGCCCCACCAATTCGACACGCATCGGCGTCTCGTACGCAGTGATTTGCACAACGCTGCACATTACATAGATGTCAATTGCTGTGGTTGAGTCTATCATATTTTTTAGTTTCTTCAGATTGTACGTTTTCTCGGTAGTACGTTTTGTCTCGCATTTTGTTTCCAAAACATATGAACGAAGTTCTACTGTACTAGGTGTTTCGCAACTTACTTTTACATGCAAGGAGCCTGTGGCAGATTTCCTGCAACTTTGAAAACAGTGTGTTGGCACTCCTTTATCCTAACCTTAAAGGGACACTAAAGGCAAATGCTAAGTAAAGCTAAAGTGATATAATAGTGCTCGAGAATCTCTAAGGCATCAATGTTATTGCGAACAGACTCCCCCGGGACATTCAAACGCTTGCCCGATGACGAAAGCATTCCTCACTGTTCTGTCACTAGTACTGAACTACTCGTTGCAAAAAGCATCCTTGGATTGTATTATAAGATCAAATAAATCTCTACTTGTCCAGTTCACAGAAAAAAAGAACTCTTTGAAATTACTGTTGACAGCGGCGTGGGTGGTCAAAAGGTATCATTTTCACTCGACTCTGCACCGCCCGCGCTTTTGTGTTTCAGTACTTTCCTGATCGCGTAGTGCTGCAGTGGTTTCGCTGGCTCGCGAAACTCGCGCAAATTGCAAGTATCAGAGAATTCAACTTCCATATGATCTCGCAGGATGCCCAAACGGTCTACGCCACTTGACCAAAAAGCAGCTGCAGCGGCGAATCCGCCACTCCGTCTTTTTACTCGGGCGCCGTTTTACTCAGACGGCAGCAAAGAGCGGTGACGGCGTGTGCAAGGTCACCGCTCCCCGGTTTGGGTGGCGGGAGATTTGAATTTCAAAAAAGGAATTTGAACCCTTCTGATACAATTTTCCCGTAAACTAAGTCTTTTCTTGGCATGAAACAAGCGCTGCGAGGTTTCTAGAAAGGTATCTAAACAGTCCACGTTGACTTAGTATTTGCCTTTAGTGACCCTTTAACTCTTTAGTGTCTATTTAATTGACATTCTCTGTGCGCGAGTACTGAAGCATCTCGACTCTCTGCGGCGGCCTATTGAATGTGAACCCTGTGTGGCCCTCTTGTAGGTGATGCGCACCTTGGAGAGCAGCAAGCAGCAGGCCGCAGCTGCTGCGGCGGCAGCTGCATCACGCAAGCGGGCGCAGTCGCAGACCAGCGAAAGCGACGTCTCGCCGCCACCGGCGCCAAAGCGGCCGAAAAAGCAGGCAAAGGTGCCGACCGCGCAGCGGCCGCCGCCGGCTCCATCGCACCACCGTGGCGGCAGCGGTGGCAGCAACTCTGCGACACCTGCCAGCCACGCCAAGCAGCGTGGTGGCGCCGGCGGGGCGGCTGTGAGTCAACACAAGCTGTACTGCATCTGCAAGAAGCCGTACGATCCTTCCAAGTAAGGACACCTGCCTTACTATTTTTTCCGTGGCCGCGCAGTACTTCGACAAAAAGTGCTGGGCCATGATAACGTGACGATTCTATTCAAATGCCATTCCTTGTTGCGCGCATCGTCAGTGGTCAGCTGTGCCGTCTGCATTATCAGTAACATCTGCTGGCCACGAACGGATGACAAGAGTGACATAGAATCAAGCGGAAGGAATCTATACATAATACGGGCCCTGTTTAGTCACTTCTAGGTGCATGTTGCAGCAAAAAGTCCACTCGACATGCTGACTCATGACAGTGGCATTCTGGTGGTGATGGTGTTGCAGCAGGCTAGTGTTCCGAGTTGGCAATTGTCCCACCTTAACAACTCTTGCATTGTCATTGCGGGTGTTTCACCAGATGTTTGTCGATCACTCTTAAGGATACTATTGGCTCTGCAGGGCTTTCTCTGACTTGGCACTGGACGCATCGGTGTCTACGGGTGACGGCGCTTCTCGCGCAGTGCTAAGCATGTTGCCTTTGGCACAGTAACCAAATGTGTACAGCTTTGGGTTAGGACTAACTAACCCTGTTGTCTAGATTGACCTTAACGAAATGTGTTAGAATGCCAGCGTACAACTTTGGATTAGGTCTAGTCATAAAGTAGCCTGTTATCAAGATTGACCCGAACCAAATGTTCTGTGTTGAGAGTCAAGTTTTTAACGTAGTTTGCAAAAGTGGCACCAGTGATGAGGACGAGCGCCTTGTGTGCAGGTTCATGATTGGGTGCGACCTGTGTTCGAACTGGTTCCACGTCAAGTGCATAGGCTTGACCGAGGTTCAAGCCAAGGCCATGGACAAGTATGTTTGCAACGAGTGCCGGAAGGACCACAAGACCTCAACACAGGAACTCTACTGTCTCTGCAGGCAACCCTACGACGAGTCTCAGTAGGTTTATACCACTGGCTTCGCCCCCGTCACATTGTGTTGCACCGCGGCTGGGCGTGCAGTCCTTGCAACCCAGCAGAGCTTGCACTGTACAATCATGTGGCTCACGCCTACCGATCTAATGGCGGAGCCTGCCTCTATCTTGAGATAGCTGATTTTACTATTTGTACAAGCATTTCAGCACACCACTATGTCAAGTTCCTGTACTGCACCTAGTCATTTGCACTTAAATGGCAAGTGACTAGCCATGCCCATGTAATGTGTCTTGAACATTGCCCTACTTCGGCTGTAGTGGCCGGTTCATTGATGTTCTGGATACCGAGACATGTCTTGCAAAAAATTCGCCATCATTGATTTGCATCAACGTCTTGCCTCACATAAGCTGCAGCTTATATGACAGGATTGATACTTGTACTAGTTGGTTGAACGGTACAGGACACAGATGCATTGCTTACAGTCCTTGCTCTCTATGCCGCATCCATTTCTTGCATTGCAGTTCGTAATGCAAGTGCGGATGACAGCACTGCCACACAGATAGTCTCCGACGTCTGTTGTAAATGTAGCCAAATAAAAGCCAGTTTCTTGTTTTCTGAAATGCCTTCAAGGTCCATGGCTTTTTATAGAATGGTTTGGAGCAAACATGTAGAGAAGCCAAACAAAAATATGCCAGAAAGGCATGAAAGAAAGATGTAGCATGTATTCTTATAGTGCAGCTTTAAGTGCATTGAGTTAGTAGTTGACTGATGCTGTGGCCGTGGACAAAATGTTCCATTCTTTACTTGTTTGAGGGCCAAATGAGTAAAAACAAAAAAGTGTTTAACATTACAACAGGGAACACTGAACTTTGTATTGGTCTGTGCGAGATGAGGTGTGGGACGACCCTATGAGAAGTTCAGATGGCAGGTTTTAAAGAAAATCAGTTGGTAGTGAGGCTTTTCTATTCAGCAAGAGAAATGGAAGGCTTAGGTTTCAGCTTCTGCAAGATGTGATGATGATGATGATGAGCCAAAACAATGCGAGCACTACGGTTTTTGAACTGATTCTAGAATATTTGTAATCATGACGCAAATCCCATACAACAGCTTGGAACGAACAAATGTTTACTTGGTACTATGTGATGGGACGGACAGGCTGTGAGCTAATAATTGGTCCCACGCTGCATCATGCCCATCGGGAAAGAGTGACCTACCCGGTCTTGCAACAACCGTGCCCGTCTGCGTGCAGGTTCTACATCTGCTGCGACCAGTGCCAAGACTGGTTCCACGGCCGATGCGTGGGGGTGCTGCAGAGTGAGGCGGACTCCATCGAGGAGTACATCTGCCCCACGTGTCAGCGCAACAGCAACATAAACCAGGCCAACCTGAAGCCCCTGCAGCCAAAAGACTTCGACAACCTACGCAAGCTGCTGAAGAGCCTTCAGGTGAGAAAGAGAAGGCACCACCCCTTCCCCTCTGTCACGACAGCTGCACACTTGTCTAGATGCCCAATGCAGATTAGATGCAGTAGCAGCCTGCACTACGAGGAATGGCTGGTTTCAAGAATTACTTACTCTACAGAAGGCTGTGGCCCTGCCTAACCCATTGTGTGTTTGGGGAACTCTGGTCTCCGCTTCAAAGTTTTTTTATTCAGCCATTTTAATGGCACTCCTAGGGCACAGCAGAAAAATTTTGCCTTTGCGTTGCTGCGGCACTTGCCAAAGCATGGCTACCGACGGCGGACAGCAGACTGCGGCTTGGCCATGCTCGTATCGCAGCTGGCGCCGCCGCTAATATCATCAGCATGTTTTCTTCTTGGTGCGAAATTATTGCGAGAGGGCAAAACGGCAACAACGGTAACAAAACGTTGCTGCTTGGGATCGTCGGCAGTTCGTTCTGAAGCGCCGTTTGCTACAGGTTAGAAGTGGGCCGGAAAAGGCCTAGCGACGGTATCGCTCGCAAGCGATTAGCGGTGGTGGCGCTGCCGGGGCGCCTGAGCGTAGCCGTGACTACTCCTCTGTCGCCGAGTGCCCACGTTGCTGTGCCACAGGGAGATGCTCCATACTGTGTGACTGGCAGATCTCTCCTTTTGCCAGCTAGACCGTCGGTGGTCCATGAACTGCAAATGGCGTGCGGCAAGTTGCCATGTCACTAACGGGGACGCGCCTTGAAGAAAGGAGAGGGAGAGAGATAAGGAGAAGCCACTTTGATAACTTCTTTGATAAGGGTGCCCAGCGGGAATGGGGGGAGCAGGGGGGTGCTTTTCCGGAACAGAGTGGAAACTTCAAATTAGCAGTGAAGTTGGGAGGAAGCGCTTGCTCGGAATTTTACGGTAGGTCGAACCTTACGTGTTGAACTCGCTGTCAAATAAAAACATTTACTTCAAACATAGGTCAACCCCATGTCTTTATTAAAAAACAAGACTTTGAACGTGACTCAACTCTACTTGCTGCAAGACTGGCTACCAAATCACGTCAGTCGACGTCACAAGCTGCATCTTTGTCGAACTGCCAGGGAAGTCGTCCTCGTGGCATGCTACGCAAGGTGTCCACAGCAGCCCTAACAATGTCATCCTTCATTCCATCGAGTGCATTGGACATTTTCTTAGAGCCAGTCTGGATAATCTCCAGACCAGCTAGCTTTACGGCAGGCATGACAGAGGAACTCGGTTTGCTTGGTACTTTTGCTAGCTGTGGTCAGGAATATAGGTTGATTGTTCATTTTGGGTAACCTCTTGGGGCGGGGGGGGGTCGACCTATATTCAAATAAGTACGGTATGTGTCACTTGCTGCTCTTAATAGGGCAGCTCATCAACTGTGTGTTTAAACAGTGTTGTTAGAGCACGAGCTCAATAACATGTCTGTGAAAATTCTTTTTTTTTTCTCTCCTTCGCTTGCCCGTGTGACAGACGCACAAGATGGCCTGGCCTTTCTTAGAACCTGTCGACGCAAAGGAGGCGCCCGACTACTACACAATCATAAAAGAACCTATGGGTAAGTAAACGCTGTTCTAATTCTAACCGGTCCAGTGCAAGGTGGTCGATATGCATTAGATAGGTAGCATCGTCACTGGATGACACCATCGAATACTGAAAAGCCAAGTTTTCTTTGCAGACTTGCAGACCATCGAGCGGCGGTTGCAGACTCGCCACTACCAGAAGCTGAGCGAATTCATCGGCGACATGACCAAGATATTCGACAACTGCCGCTACTACAACCCGCGCAACTCTCCCTTCTACCAGTGCGCCGAGGTGCTCGAGGCGTTTTTCGTCCACAAGATCAAGGTGTTCCGCGAGAGCATTTCGTGGTGACCCGAAGGCGGAGACACCGGGAAGTCGCCTCCTCCTCCTCCCGGCCACCGAAAGAAGGCGCGCGACGTGACAACGCGCGGCGAACTGCGTACTACAGTAAACACGAACGCTTATCCACGCACTGGCGGTGCTGACTAATGTAATGCACTCCGTCGGACTCGTGCGTGCTTGCGACGGGCGTGTCACTCTGCGTACAGTCAAGGGCGGGCGCCGTGCGTTGAGGTTTGGACAGTGGTGTGAAGATGGCAGCCACCGCGTCGACTGTGTCACCGGTCTGCCCCCTGACGCCACAGCATCTAAGTGTCGGATCATCGCTTGACTTCGGGCGATGGGGAGAAAGAAACAAACGAAAAAAGAAAGAAATATTTGTACATAGTGTAGAGGGAGATTTCTCTTCATTGCCATAGCAGTCTCATTAATACAGCGCGCACCACCATTCTTTTTTGTTTGTTTGTTCCTTTCGTAGCGTGTACCTCACCGCACGTTTTCATGGAGCCACGTGAAGTGCTGTCTTTTTTTTTTTTCTTTTTTCAGCTGCGTGTCTCTCAAGCTTCTCTTTCGCATGCATTGCAAATGCAAAATCGTGTCCAGTAGACTTTTTTTTTTGGAATTGTTTGATGCACATTTCATCCCCCAAAAACTTTTGTGAAATTTGTTTTTAAAATGAATAGAAGACAGCTGATGAATTTATGTATCAATATGTACAGGATAAGGGGGAGGGGAGGATGGAGTGTACGCAAGTGTTTTTGTAAAACAATGCCGAACATTTTCATGTGTCACTGCTGTCCTTGTTTATTATCTGCTGAAACATGACAAAGACGTAGGCCCCTTTTCTTTTATGTCTATGTGCATGCGCGCGAGTGTATTTAGTTGCAATTTGACTATGCATTTTTGAGATGAACGCCCGAAGCTTGCATCAGAGAGACTGGAAACATGCATGTTACCATGGACTCACTTCGCAGAGCTTTGTTTTTAATTCTTTCAAGCATTGTACATTGTGGTTAGTAGTAAATATTTATTCCGTTAACAGAACAAGTCTGGATGCAGGCAAGGTGTTGCGGCCATTGACAAAGAGAAACACGTTGGAAATGACCTTTGCCTTTATTTCTTTAGAAAATCAAAAGGTCGTGGCCTACAAAATTGTTATAATGATTGATTCATAGGTGGCACAGCAAAATTACCTTAGTCACTTTGGGCGACGTACCATGAGGCGGCGTCCAGTACAAAAATGGCGCAGTAGCTTCTGTTTAGAGCTCATGCCTGCTTGCACTGTGCTCATTTGCATTTTTTTTTAACTGCTTGTGCCATCTAGTTACAATATATAAAATACGTGAAGAAAAAAAGTTGGAGTCAAACTTTTTTAAAACCAACATACTATCAGCACAAATTTAAATGCAAACAAGTCGTTAAACAACCATTTTTCAGGTTTGTCTGCATTTGTGACAGTGTAAGCTTAATGAAATGCGTAATAACAAAGTCCTAGTTTCTGATATTTTAGGTGCAAAGCAGCCTCTGTGCAAAGTTTTAGCTTGAAATACAAGCAGGTGCGTCGCGAAAGGATTGCGAAAATGAGATTTTCTATGCTTAAACACAGACAGCACCATTGCCGCTCGGCGGAAATGACTGAACCCAAACCCTCAAAAACTATTGCTTGCCTGGGGGGGGTCATGCATCCAGGTTTGACAGCGAGATGGGCACATATGCATGCATGTGGAATCTGCATCACATTTCTTATCGCCAGGTACACAGGTCAGCCGCGAAGGGGCTGTTAGAGATTAACTTTAAAAATAAGGTCGTTGCCATGATTGCTTCAATTGGATATACTACTCGCAGCCCATTGAGCTAGAGTGAAAACATTTCCTTGAGCGACCTTTTAATCTGGGCTCAAAACATGCACAAAGCTAGGAAAGGAAAGCTACAGTCCCAATAACCATTGCATGATCATATAATTACACCATTCTGATAAGGTTTCTTTCCTGTTTGCATTTCAATTTAGGCTGATGCCACCAACCAAAGTGCGTCTGTGCATTCACAGCAAAGCAGACGACAACATTTAAATACCACTTCTGAAGAAGCAAATGTATTGGGGCGTGTTTGCCCGTAATGTGGCCGAATCAAAACGCCAGTGTCCAGACCTGGAGTGGAGTTTTTTCTTTTTTTTTTTGTTCTCCGACAACATACATTTGTGTTTTCTGGAGCACCAAAGCGCCCTGTACATAACCATTACCATTGTCTCTCACCACCTGCTTGCCCTTCCAACATTTGCAACCACGTCTGCACAGGCACACCGAGCGATTCGCTGCCGCCAGCTTTTGTTTATAATGGAGTCGTAAAAGCGGTGACAAAACGACGCTTGCTCGTTGCTTTCTGCACACAATGCCGACGCGGCCTTTTTTGGTCGCGCCGACAGTTTTTTTTAACCATTTCTGCACTCGAATGTGGGGGGGAGGGGGAACACATCATGCGTCACACATGGGAGTGTACGAACGTACATGTTGCAAAAATGGTTAAAAAAATGACAAAAAAGGAGACTCTGCTACTACGTTGCAAGATGTGTAACATTGTAAACATGTTATTTGTATGAAAAACAACAAAAAATAAATTATATCGAGCAAGAACGAGAAGCAAGTGGCTCACTGCTGTGGTGTTTGCGCTACAACCCAGGATTTCTTTTGAAAATCCAGTGCTGCGTGTCTGGTTTGTTGCCTAGAGATTCCTAAAAATTTTACTCTAGAGGGAAATCTGGCACCATTGTGTCATTATAATCGGGCATAAAAAAATAATAGGTAAGGCACAAGCAGCCCAGTGTTTTTGTAATAGACAGAAATGTCTTATTCCTCATTCTTGAATACTGTCCATGCAACTTTGTTGATCTGACAACCCGGTTATGTAGTGTTCCTATTTTGACATGTTCTTTTTTCTCCCCTTGGCCTAATTGTCTGATGTTTCCTCCTCTTACCCTATTCTTTACCTATCCCTCTTCGTTGGTACGCGCCACAGCTGAGAAGCATCGTCGTCGTCAAAGCCCTGTACGCACTTGATTTCAAACAGCAGGCTATATGACGAAAAAAAAGTGTGTCCCATGTGCAAGATATATGGGTATGTGTCGTCTAATTCAACGTAACCTTGTCTGATACTTTTACTTTGCACAATGCGATGTAATTATTATGCAGAAGGCGTTGCAGACCTGAACCTATTTACCAGCGAACAGACAAATAAGAGTGACACATTTCTGTGGCCACAGCATACCACTTACGCTCGCAGCCAGAACGTGGTATGTTGCATACTGGAGGTTGCACAACTCCGACGCGGCCTATTCAAATAGATGTAAAACGCAAAAACGTTTTTCTGAGATAACCCCTGGACTGATTTTAATGAAGTGTGTTGCATTTGATGGAGGATGTTAAATTCTAGTGACTGTTGGCAGTGGAATTTCGATTTAGGGACTGAATTTTCTTAAAAAGATTTTCAAAAATTTGCAAGTCTGAAAAAAAATACAAGCTCGAAGTTTACAAATTCATAGCTCTGCATGAAGAACAGATATCACGGTTCTGTAAACGGCATACATTAGAGCATTCAAATCGGACAAATTGGATGTGTCAATTTATATATTACGTGAATTTGTTACATTGTGTACAAGGGTTCAGCAAAAGCTGTACATACAAGTTACATAATTTTTTGAAATTCACGTGTAACATATCAATTTTGCCTGCTTTAGATGTCCCATCAGATGCAATTCACACAATTGTAATATCATTTTTATTGCCGAGTTAGAGAGTTGTAAACTTAATAGTTTCGTTTTCGGGAAATTTCCGACTTTTGGCAATTTTTAATTAAAAATGGACAACTGAAATAAAAAATTCGAAACCAACAGTCACTAGGCTCTAGGCTTTTTTTTTTTTTAAATGCAACAAATTTCGCCAAATTTGGTGCAGTGGTCGCCAAAAAAAGCGAATTCTCCTTTTTACATGTATTTGGATCGGAGCAACCGGGATAAAGCTTCCTCTTAATCCAGGAGTTATAGATGCAACATGTTGCATCTACAGTGTTAAGTAGCTATTGCGTTGAGAGTGTCACAGATAAAGACTGCAGCGCAAAAAGCGCAGAGCGAGACTCTTCTGACTGCGCTATGTATTAGCATAGCTTCCAAAGTGTTGCCTGCCAAGTAGGAAATGGAGTCCAAGCCTCAATATAACGAGCACAGATATAAGTAAATAAAAGTTTTCTAGCCGACATAAGCGAGTCGCAAATATATGCTTGTAACGAATGTCTCATATAAGTATGGTATTTTAGTGTCAGGTCAGACTTCGTTATAAGTGTTGAACTGTATTGGCATACAGATACAAGCAGTACTGTCTGAATTTTTTTGTATCTTGTTAGTGTTGTTACCTGTTCTTGAAAATACAGTAAGGCCCCATTAACTTGAAAGTGTAAAAATGGGAAAATATTTCAAGATAATTGCGATACCACGTGGAGCCTTTCCAGAATACTGCTAGTAACATTTTCTGCCACTTTAGCGTGCATCATTGCCGGAGACGTCTGCATCTACGGGCAACGTTGTTACTGGTACGGTGCCTAGACTGCATGCTTGGTACAGAGTCAGGACGATTGATCCTAATGAAATAATTGAAGCCGGTCAACCGAGCATGACCATTTTCAGGCATCCAAAAAAAGCTGGCACTGCTACTTTATGCATCGTAACGAATTCCGGACAACTGCGACAACCGAAACTACAGAATAGCGCCGACAAGTGACACGGCATTTATGCCTCACCATCGCACAAGCATGAAGTGAGCGTCCCTGTCAAGTAGCGATTTCACTGAAATGCTGTAGGCTGATCGCGCCTGCTGATAAGTGCTGGTAATGATTAATATGCTGTGACTGATGTGTGGCTGACAGCGTCCTAAATAAGAGAGGGGAAAAAATACAATGGACTCGCTGCTGCCGCGCGAGGCCTCGGCAAAGTAGCAGCGAGCGGTGATGGAAAGATAAGCGGGGAGCGCGGCCTACATCTGGCTCGGCTAGCGAGCCGCCGCCGGGAAAAAAAAAGAAACTAGAGTGCAAGCGATGCTGCCCTGTTGCCTTTTTCCTGGCATTCTCCCAAGTCGAGATATCTAGAGTCCAGTGCAAAAAAAAAAAAAAAAAAAAACTGTTCGAGATGAAAAGTTAAAAACACGTGGGTTGAGACCACGACCAGAAAAAAATTCGACTTAACCGATATTTCGAGATATCGGAGTTCGAGTTAATGAGCGTTAACTGTGTAACATACTGTAGCGCACTGCAAACACTTCGGTTGTCTAAGAAGTTTCGACTACTAGTAAAGAAAATGGAAGAATACCAGGTACAGCAGTGTAGTGTTTCAAAAAAGTTGCCGCAGCTGAATTGTGACTAGGGAAAAACGAAATGTCACTTTCACGGTGACAAATGCGACACTTGCTGCTGGAGACGCTAGTCAGAACGTGGCTTCTTGCCGTGCATGAACACATAGTATGCGATGGCTATGGAACAAAGGCTGTACGTGACGAGCGTAGTGGTCGAGACCAAGAAGCCATCCTCCAGACATCCGACGGGCACTTCTGCTGACAGGTCGTTCAACTGCAATAGAAGATACATTTTTTTTTTCTTTTTTTGCTGCTGAAACAGAGTTGTCCATTACACAGCTGTAAGACAAGGCTAAACAGCAACACTTCATGTAGAACTTGTACTGCTCAATTCCTTTCAGTGATCTCGGACCTTTCGAAGCGAGCTATAAGCAATAAAATGCGGCAGTACCCCCTGTCACAAAGGACGATCCGTGCCAAACTTCTAGAGCAGAAGTATGAAGCACAGCTAAAACCAGCATGCTGAAATTGATGTGCTGCAATGATATATCTGGAATTGTCTCTCGCAGACTTGAAAGTACTCTTCTAACAAAGTTATCAGATATTTGTACAGTTGCATTAAATTTAGGTGGGGCTATGGGTAAATTTCTGAAGTTGCGCTTAACATATTCATTATGACTAGCCCTGTTAACATAATCGGCTTCTAATGACTGAAAAAAGAAATAAGGCACTAATTGTGCATTCAACATGTAAAGATGCCCCTCACCTGCAGAAATTCATTTGAGTGCACTTGAAGCAAGGCTACCTAGCTTCAGTCAGCTTTATTGAGTAGCCCATGCATGGAGTTACATAGTTGATACTGGAGTCCCACTAGAAAATTTGGCAGTTAAGTCAACTGACCTTGCTCACTTTATTGCCTGCAGCAAATGTACACACGTCGCCTCTTGAGGGTAAATATCTGAAGTAGTCCACACAGTGGCACCACGCCTTGGCTGCATGTTGCACTTCTTTTTGACTTTCACAAACCTAAATCAAGATTGTACGTACGACACCAGTACAACAACACAATATTGAAACTGAATGCATCAACTTGGCAAGCTTCTTGTTTGAGACTTGCTTCAGGTATTGCTACTAGAAGCAGGTTACTCTGGTTATACTGCTTATTGCACTGTGATGCAGATAGGCAACATCTAGCTTTACTGTTACTCAGTTTCGGCAGATTTCACTCTGTGTCGTGAAACAATGATAATGTTGATGTGAGGACTGGATTTCCGAGAGCTAACTTTAATATCAAAATAAATTATCTTGTGTCTCCCACCTGTTGCTAAATGTCATTTTACTGCAAGAAGTGTGTGGCAGAGTTTCTAGAGCTTCAAAAATATGTCTCAGTGCACCTTTCATAACCTTCATCAGGCATGTACCATAAGCATAATTGAAATACATACACGAAATAACTGACTAGAACATGTGTTACACATGATTACATGAAGGTGTGACATGCAATCACTCTGTATCCAGTTTCAAAGCATGGAGCAACCCAAATTACATTTGGTGCACCTGTTGTAAATGGTGTAATTTTGGTGTAAGTGCAAGTATACCTGGAAACGAAACAAACTGGTGTATGGTGATGAATGAACAGTGCAGAAAGGCATGGACTAAGCAAAGAAATGGACATAACAGGCACCAGCTTCAAACCAAGTTTTACTCGGAATACTGAACAGTTTGAAGTCTGCGCCTGTTATGTTTATGACTTTTTTGTGCTGTCCATCTGTCACTATGCAGTTTTACCAGCTTGCTGCACTTGTCACATTGGAGTAGTTACGGAATTGTTCGAGTTTGTGCTGATAGTACATAATGTAAACCACTATTTTCCATAACAGCATGCCAGTTTGTTGTTGCCTTCAGAACGTTGGTGAACAAGAAACTTACATTAGCAACTTTCAGTTGCTTCCACAAGCATGCACGCTCCATGTTGGCTGCATCACAAGGGAGGTGATGAAGATCTTCACACGTATCTGGGAAGTCTGCGTGGAAATGCAAGTGATGGAACTCGGAGACCACTATAGGAGACCGCAAAGTCATTCACCTTTATTTTGCAGGTTACTGAAGACATAATAAACTGAGGGCATCCTGTGGTCACAGGTTATTACACAACTGGCGGGAAATTGATATGCATGCAATGTGTCAAAGCAACGCCCTTGTGCCTTGATGCTTTAGCATCTTGTGTCAGAGTGTCAACTATATAGGGTACTTGATTATCACTATGTAGACACACAGTGATAATCTTTTTGACTTTCATTTTGACCTTTGATGTGAGCAAAAGATCAGCTACAGCCTTGGTGATGGTAATTAGTACTATATATCAGGTGAAACAGAACCGGTGCAACATTTCTGAAACGAATCTATAGTACTTAAATTAGGGACTGTTGTCGGGATTGCACAAGCAAACCAGTAGTTTGATATTTTATACGATGCTGCTATGACTTGCATAATGTGCACAGCTGGTTCACGTTATTCAAGGGCATCGGAGAAAACAGCACAAAGAGCAGGACACAAGGAGGGAACAGTACAATGGCACTTGCCCGACGCCCTGCTGTTTTGCACTGTTTTCTGCTCTCATCGTGAGCCAACAAGCCCAAATGCGCACGCTTATAAACCATGTTTAACAAAAGTCAGGTGCATTACCTATTGAAAAAGGGTTACTGGTATTTCACAGTGCTAGAAGGCTGACACATTGCACTCTTAAAAGAGTGGTTATATGGCACAAACCTAGGTCAGGGTGCCTAAAGTAGATGGACGGTGGATGCAGCGTCACTTTGGCAAAGGGCCCATCAGCCAGACAATTCTGTGCCTTGTGGTACCGCATGTGGACAGGCAGTGCCGCTAGTGCGGAGGTCTCGTTCAATGGCAAAAAGGTGAAGACGCTGTGCCCACTGGCCTGATGTGCCATTTCTTCCACATCCACCTTGCCGCGCAGTCCAAACTACGCAGATAGGAAATTGGAAGACATTGTACAGTAACCTGTGCTTTTATTTTAGCAAATTAGAAGACTATGCTTATTGCTGCTACATGGCGTTCTTTTTTTTAACAGCAAGACTACATTAATTTTTTTGGTCTGTATCATTAAATAACATATTTGGCATGATTCTTTACTTGCATGGATTTAGAGAGACCTTTGATTGCTGGTACAACCCAAAACCAAAAGTCTTTGCAACAGCTTAATTGTTTCTCCAATGGTGACGTGCACATAAAGAGGTCCAGCTTTTATTGAATTATCGAATGACGCAGACCAAAAATGTGGCCTTACAGCAGAATTAAAGGAAGAACAAAGCAGCGACAAGCACAGCGTGTTCTTTTGAGATTGTTTGAATAAAGACGTGGACCATGCATTGTTTGTGCAGTGTACATGAACACGTACGCTGAGAGACAGCACAGATGGCTTGCTCAGTGATGCGTTTGCCTAAAGTTACCCGACGAATTGCATTTTTTCGCTTGTATTCTAAACTGTGCTGGAGCGCTTAATCATTTCAGATTATATATATATATATAAAGGAAGGATATGTGACGCTCATAATTTCGTAAATTAAGCATCACAGTTCGCAGATAATTAGTTTAACTTAGAATATTAGCCTATGTATTGCCCCAGCTAAGGATGCACGCATGTTTTCGACTACACGATGGACATCGTATGTTGCATGCTGCGAGTTATACTTGAGCGACACCATATTATAGTTCCCATTAACGATTTCAACAGCTAGTTATTGTACAAGTGAGCAAGGCCAATACTCGCGTTTCTTTTCAATGCAATGTGTGCCATTTTAACTACATTAATTTCGTCCTCTCACTTAGTTCAGACCGCCCGATAATTTGCAATCGCGCGTGCTCTCTAAGCCGGGGGCGATTTACATGCACACATCACTCGAAGCTGGCTTCCCCGCATGGAAGAAGTCCATGTGGTAATGCGTACGTACACCAATTCATCTGACCCGTACGCATACCACACGGGAACTTGAAATTGAGAATCGCGACAGTAAGGACGGGTCTGCAGAACTTACTGTGGCATCGCTGTCGTCGAGAAGCCGCAGTTGGTGGGCATCAACATAGGCACCCGACGGTACCGTTTCCAAGAGCAGCAGTGTAGGGGGCCGACCCTTGACTTTCAGTCGATTTCGCGTGTGAATGACGGTTTGCAGCTCCCTTGAACATGAAAGAGCGGCGTGAACAAAAACAATTTGAGCGCTCCTTTGACGCCATAAACCGGTCTCTCTCAACCTGCTTTTTTAAACCGCTACAAGCCACAAAGAAACTCCGTACCTGTGGTAGCCCGTCAGAGCTAGGTTTCTTTCAACAATGATGTCTGGTTCTTCCTTGCAAAGCTTTGCGCCATTATTCGGCTTCGCCTTGTTCACGGCTGCGTTGGCTTCGAGTGCAGAGACAAGCGCTAGCGCAAGAGCTAAGCGCATGCTAAAAGCCATGAGTGCATTCAGATACGTTCAGAGCAAAATATTAAAAGTGCAGGAACGGCATGAAGCAGCCGATTTTTTTCTTCTCTGTATTCTTTCAGGTGTACGTTGCGAGCGAGCACCTGGCGGCATCGAGTGTAAGCTAAGAGTGCTTCGTCCAATCGACAACATCGTTTGAAATGGCGGAATATTTGAAAGTTTCTTTCTCTTTGGTATAGCGAGGACTGCGCAGGTACGTTCAACTATATATGTATAGTTGTTTATTCCTTGACCCGTATGCATGGTGGGCGTAGGCACACGTGGATGTTCAAAATGCGTGGCTCTGTGGTTATGTCATCATAATATTGGGACACAAGTTCCACTGGAAATGTTGAAAGGGGATCACGCAGTGATGTCTTATCCATTCACCTCGCGCCACTGCAGCTTGCAAGTACACCAATACATGCCTTCGTCCAGCTTCACTACTGATGTCAGACTAAAGACACATATTTCATCGACAGTCGTTGTGACCTTAGATTAGTTGCTGCTGATTTCCTTATCAAAAGGTGAGCACACACTGTACGTTATCATCTAGGCATGCAGCGTTTCTCCAGTCATCCGGATGGGCAGTTTGCGCGTGCGCACTAACTTTACACACTTTACCATCCATATGCATATATTCGTGGAGTGGGCGTGTTTTGTTTTAATGGGCGTGTACATCTGGCTATATAATACGAAGTTGAACGCTACGCGCCCGTTTGTTGAGTTAAGGTCGTGACCATCATGTGAGTACGATCGAGCCCGCTTTGGTGCGGTTGGCGCGGGATTTGCGCACTTCTGAGCAAATCGTGCTGTTTTTGAGAAGTCATTGCACGAGTTGCACTAAGGGATTCATGCTTTCTGCTGCAGGGTCACAATGCAGGTACTTAATTGGGCGCTGCTGCTAGTTTCCACGCTCTGTACCTACGCTGTCGACGCCTCTACGCCAGATGAACGCCTCGAAAACTACTTCAAGCAAAAGTTGGACGACTTCAAGATAAAGCTGCACGAAGCCTTCGAAAAGGCCAGATTACAGCGCCACAAGCGAAGTGTGATAGCTCCGGACAGTCCTGACTATGGCGGTAAGTTTCGATTTCAATGTTTGACCTTCTCTTTCAACTAATGCGTTTTCGCTGTGGCGTCGTCCGTTTTCATGGGAGTCGGCGCGTTCGCGGTTCGCAGCCCTTCCGCAAGATCATCTTCGCGTCATCGGAGCGAAGCCGGTGGACTTGGGCATCCGTCTTGGAAACGTGTCGTGTTGGGCACCGGCGTACGTCCCCGGCTCGACATTCCTCGTCGTCGCGACGACCACCGGACAGGTCGAGCTGCTGCGATGGGCCAACGGGCGCTACGCTACATTCGCTGGAATGGCCACAAGTTTCACAACGCCCAAAGTCGAGGTGCTGTTGCTTCTTATAATGTGCCTGGCTACGTACGCGCCGCGGCATCCTTTGATACGCTCGATCCGGAAAGTCTTCGATTTTGTTTCGTAATTATAAAGCCAGTGCGCTGTCTTTATAAAAGCACTACCTAAGTCTTAAACAACTCAAATAGTTGCCTTAGTCAGCTCCATGCATGGTTCTCGCAGTCATTAATAGTAGCTGTCAGCCACCCGTACAATTCTTCTAGCGATCCCTGTTGGATCGAGCTGCTTTGCATCCGTCTCGCCTGCTGATGCCTGTTTGCAATTTTTTTTTTTTCGCAGGCGTTTGTGTACAGCGACCAGTTATGGATAGTATGCCTGCACCAGAGGCACGGTGGCCGAGATCATTTCGTGCGTCTGTACCTGCTTCAAGGTGAAAAACTCGTCGCCAAGCAGACCATCGAACTGGGCGGTGAATCGGACATCGACGTAGTTCGCGGTGCTTCGGCCCACTATCTGGTCACGTGTGTGTTCAGAAGCTACTCCGGCTCTGGCACATCGTACAACGGAAAGCTTATGTAAGTTTCGGTGCATAGTGGTATTTTGGCATCGACAGTTCTGTCGTTATTTAAGCATGTGAACTGAATCTGTGCCCGGTATTTGCAACTTAATTTCGGGGCTCTTAAAGCATTGTTGAAGAATGAAAAGTTGATTTGGGGTTAATAACGGCAACCACGGAATTATTTAAAGAGTTCAGTTGTTTAATTGTTCCTGTGCTGGGCTTACACCCTTCAAATTGCTTGGATCATTTGCTCTCCAATCTGACGCACATTTCCGGGCTTGGCGGCTTAAAGGATCTTTTGCAGTGGCTACCTGGTTCAAGGTGCGCTTTTTTAGTTGAGACAACTACTTTATAGGTTTGTTAATTTACATTCACAGTTGGCCGTACGTACGCACACTGGCAGCAGTCTTTCACCCAATTGCCCCATTTCACCCAATTTTTTTTTCTGCAGCCTTTACCAGTGGAAGAACACACAGTTTGACGCAGTTTCTCAGCACTCGGTGATAGGAGCCAAATCAGTCGTTGCCTGGAGTATGGATGGACCACTCTACATTGCTGTTGCTCAACAGAGAGATAACGCTGGCGAACTTTTCTTGGGATCTCCTGTGTTCATCTACAACCAGCGTTAGTATGCCTCAAGTTCTCTTTCGCAAGAAGCGTATAATTACTGTAAATTCAGCATTGTGCATGTGGACGTGCGACAGGAGAAAAAAATAACTGCAGGTACGACATCTCGCTTCCGCCTTTCTGCATACCGTATGTTACTCATGCGATGTTATTCGTCTGGAGGTCTTTACAGGTGGAAAGTGATGCTCCCCTGCGAATAATATTTTTAAAGAGGAGCACCAGAATGCAATTTAAATGGCAATAATGACCTCGGCCATAGTGTTCACGAGAGCTATTGGGTACATATTTGCAGGTCTTGTTCAAATCCACACATCTCGAGTCGTCGCGCCTTAAAGCCTAATTCAGTGTTGCTCGATTTTGTATCGCGCTCATGGGTGCACCCTCCTGCTTGCACTAGCACCTTCCTTGCTTTGCTCTGTGTCACTGTTCTAGTGCTCAGCAAAGCACATTAGCTTCAGTGCATCATAAGCAAGTCTTCAATAGACACCTTGAAAGTACCTGGTTTTTATTATTTTTTTTCCCTCAGGTCGTGAGCATGAGCTGAGCTATGTGCAGGTGATCAGGTTTTGGCAAGCTTGGAAGGTGAACCACTTTATGGTTGCCAGCATCCACTACCTAACTTTCCTGACTCGACAGGGAGTCTTCCTCTACTGGTATGCCGGTAAGACATGTACTAACATTGGGTGTCTGCCAGACTTTGCCCACTTGTTTTCCTCGGCAGTAGATGGATCGAATTCCTTTATTTAATGCAGGCGATCAGTTCCTTGAATGGCAGACCCTTTTGAATACAGAGGGTGCAGAGGACGTCTCAATCTTCACGCTTCCAAACGGTGAAGCTGCCATCGCAGTTGTGCGAAGGGTAAGAGCAGTGCTTGCATACAACTCAAAACGGCGGCTTAAGCTAATATTGTATTTAAACACTGTGGCCTTTGTTTACTTCATTTCAGCGTAGTTGCTCTTTCTTATTCTCTCGCAAAGTGTTCACATCAACAGCATCTCTATGGCTTTACGAATTTGGCCTCTTTGAAATTGGGTCACTCAGTTGGGCAGTGCCCACTCTACATACACTGCATACTCTGGGTATATGGTCGCAGGATGCAAACAAATGATCTGTGTAACAAGTGTCGTAATACAGTAATCTCACATCAGAACTACGGCAGCCTATGTGGCACCCAGCTGATAGCATTAGGTCATGCAATTGATTCCAGCCTGTGACAGTTCGATTCTGGTCAAGGCAGAAGGGAATGTCTGTGTACTTGAATTTGGATACCTTCAACATTCATCCCATTCCAGCATTTATCCTTATCCCTCTACTATGGCAACACTATATTAAGACCCATCATGATCGATGTTCACGTGCATAGAAAATTCTTGATGCACACACGAGGCCCTCGCTACCATAATTTCCTGTAAAAAAAATTGCTAGAGGGAACTCCAGTGCTGCGTTCAGCTATCGTGGGAATACGTGTAGTACATGAATTTGTCTCGTCTTCATGCTTGCATTGGCTTCAAATGATCTCGTGAAGTAATTTATTATGCATTCTTTCAAAGTTTTCAAGCAGTTGTATTTATAATGCAATATGTTGTTTCACATCGTCAATTGGCAGAGTTGCAAGGCTGCTTGAAGCCAAAACGACAGTTTAGGCACTGCATTATAATTCCAATCCCGTGATGGCTGAACTGCCATACTTGCAGCTTGCATAGCATAAATGGGTGTCCTCTTTGAAGTGGATTGGTGGTGGAGGCCACCATACTTTTTGCTTTTTCAGTCTTTAGGACCCACAGTTTCTTTAACAAACCATTCGTTCCGAAAGAATTCAATTGTTCTGAAATCTGTCCTTTAATTACGTTCCCTCTTTGTGCACCTTTCCTATCCTCCACAACCGATTCATTAAGCTTTACTTTACTGTCCCTGCAACCCATTGCCCAGGGCACGGTCGCCACTTCCTCATGCACATTAGTGCCGGAGTTGCTCCTAGTCATTTTGCTGGGAAGCTCTCTCCTCCCTGCAAGTCCTTGTTTAAATATTTTCGTTGCTCTGCAGTTTAGCTTTGCCAGCAGTGGCTCTAGTAAAATACTTTGCTCTCTTGGTCTAATGTTCTGCAACTTTCAACAGTGCGACATCGGTGCCACATTTTATGTTTGCAGGATGAAGTGATGTTTTTCTTGGAGACTGAGTCCTCAACGTACAACTGCACGTTCACCCTGAAGATGTCTGGCATGTCTCTCTCCAGCGTAGTGTTCCAGTTCATCGAAGGCCAGTTCTTCATGTTTGCAACCCAAGCAGTACCGTCTGCACCCCAGCCACCTCTGCAGCTTGTTCTACAGAAATACAGCTTTGGTGAGCTGTGGCATAGCTGTGCAATGTAGGCAAGCGCATGGGCCTGAAGTTGAAATGAACTGTGACTGTTGCAAACTGCGATTTAAAATTCTGCAGTCAGCATTGCCATTCTTAGTCTAATAGCACATGGCCTCTCTTCAGTCGCACCTCGATATAACAAAGTACATAAAAGTTGTCTGACCACCATTAGTGTAACATATATATGGAATATCTAACATAACAAAGCTATTGTGTCAGATGCAACTTCGTTACGAGGTTCTACAAATATAGAAGTTGGTGCAATTCATACTTGCTGTACACAACCACACCCTGTTTGTTCATTCAACATTGTTATCTAGCTGCATCGGTAGTCTACATGTCTGCAACATGAAGGATGAAGTATGACACTAGTGCTACATACTAGTTTCCTTTTATTGGAGGTGAATTGGAAATTGTACAATAGTGACATACTTGGATGGCGAAGTTGGTAAGTTGTCGCAGCAAATTTACAATCTCTTCCAAAGCGTAAACTTTCTGTCCCTGCCCCATCCATGTATTTTTGCTGGCAATCGGCCTTGCCAACTCAACCATGCAGCCATCCTTTATGTCGCAGGCAACATCCATATTGTTTCTAACCTCCTCCACACCTGAATAGCGCTTAGGGACATAATTGCTTCATGTCTGTTGTCATTACAGACTGGTATGTTATACGAACACGCAAGAATTGCGAACCCTTCCCCTACCAGAAAATGGGGGTAAACGAAGCTTGTCCTCCATGCACACCTGACCTTCACGCTTCAGTAACCCACAAGTAATGGTGCCGGATTGCTTCAGCCTACCGCTCCCTCAGCTCGGGATCTTCGCGTGGCCGTCGGATTGCCTGGTCTTGGGCAGCTCTGAAGGAGTGTTTATAGTCTGATGTCGGCACGCATGGGAGCACACGATACCCTTTCCTGCCCCTTTCCTTCCCTGGCGGAAGCAACACGGCTCCAATTGACTGTGGAATCCTTGCTTAATGACTTGCGCTCTGGCGCTGATGCAGCTGTCAACTCGTCAAACCACTCTTTCCTGCAGCCGCTTTGCTGTGGGAGAGACTGGGTTTTTGTGACCACTACGACACTAGTGAGGCAATACAAGCTTCGCTTGAAAACTGATTCTTTGCTTAAATTCAATATATATTGAAGGCAGCATGTGGTGAAAGCAAGTCTCCTTAGTTTCTAGACAGCAGAATTGCTATTCCTTCATGTTCTAAAAAGTTAGGCGTGCAGACATGGACACGAGGAAAATGGACAATACAAATGCGGAGTGCAACAACCACTACATCCTCCACGGCATTTGTGTTGTCCATTTTCCTCGTGTCCGTGTTTGCATGACTTCGCTTTTTCTCTAATGTGAATTCCTACCAAATACCTCAGCTTTTCGCCGTTCTATGCTACTCATTGCCTAAATGGGGATAGTTGCCCTGACAGCACAGTGGTCTAGATAATCCTATATTAAATTTTCACATAAGCTGTTACGCCTATAAACCTATTGCACATTTCGGCATGCATCCAGCTTTATGTACAGGAAAAACATTTGACGTTATAGCTTCAGAGTTTGCCATCAATCCTTTCAGAGCTACGTACAGTCCTCTAATGTACAAGGAGCCCCACAAGGTTAAAAGGCCATAGTGGTTAAGCACTCACACCCATCATAAGTGCCAAGTTGAGACTAGATGTTCAATGGGAAACTACTTGTCCCGCATTAACAAGTCGTAACAAGTGCATATCGGGAGCAACCCTTCATTAAAAATCAAGTTCAGTGTTTCCTCTCATGTTGCTTGCCACTGTACACAAACAAAATTGCACCCTGCTAGCTTTTTCATTTGACCTTGAAGCTGTCCAGAAAACTGGTTTTGGGGAGCATCACCTCTTATGAAACTGCATTTATTACTTTGACATGAAGCTTTTTGGGCTGTGCTGAAGTTGCTACGTAGTGCGAGAGTACGAAGCCTTTATTTTGCAATCTTCCAGTTGCCCAAGGGAAACCGGATCCTCTCCTCGATTGCCTTCAGGGCTTGGAGAACTCCCTTCTGCAGCGGCAGGCTCACGTGGACAACCTGGCTGCGAACATCGGGCGCGTCTGGACATCCAACGGGCAGAAGCCGCTTGCCACCGAGCTTCTGGTCATCGACGGTCCCGTGAAGGTCACGGGGTCGGTCAGCGCACCAAAGGCTGTGATTGTACCCAGTGCTCAGAGGGTCCCCACAGTCACACCAGCAGATGTTTCACGGCAAATTGATGATGTCAGGAATGGCGTAGCAAAAATGGAGAATGACTTGAAGAATGTCGTGTTCAAGTCCGTCCCGCAGACAATTCAGGGTACATCCTCAATTTTACTAGCCGCAACAGTTTGTGCAGTCTCATCTGGCTTATCGTTTACTAGTGCTGCTGCCTAATTTCCAAGTAGTTCATTAGATGCTACCAGATAACTGTTTTGCTTGAGCTGCCTTGGCATAGCGTCATCTACACTGGCAACGGCTGATGTTCCTGCAGCCCCTTGCTTACTAGCTTTCTTTTTGGCATTGATTATCATGCTACGGCATGGTTGCGTACATGCTAAGTTGAGTACATGTTGCATTGCACTTAGGTTCTCTAAATTTTTTTTAAGTCTCTACATCATCCTGCTTCAATTTAGTCTTGAATCTGTGGCTTCCTTTGTTTTTACTTACGCAGGGAACCTAAATTTTAACAAACCTGTCAGTTCATCAACATTTAACGTGGGCCAGCTTGTGGACTCCACATTGAACGGTGTTCCTCTCGTTGACATGCTGAGGAACACCCTGAAAGTGACTGGCGACCAAGTTCTCAATGTTCCAGTATCATTCAGCGACCTCTACGTGAACAACCTGAATGCTCAAATGATCAACGGAATCAACATCTCAGGTGTGTCACACATGACCAACACAGACTAATGGCCTCATTGTTAAAAGCTTGATTGAAAACATTATAACATTCACAAATTTATTTCAGTGAGACTCCTCCTTGCAGCACCTACCTTGCTGTGTGGTTTATCGTTAATTCTAATGATAGTTAAATTATGGCATCTTTATCATTGTGTTCATTCTTGTGCACATGTTTCCTCTTAAAGTAGTCAAAGTTTGGATTTTGTGAGATGTTAACTGTTTAGTTTGTGTTCTAGTAAACAAGGGACAATGTTAAACCTGAATACCATACTTATCAGAAACTTCGTCACTCCAGGTTTTGAATGGTGCAATCCTTTTCTTTCACCGCCACCTTTAGATGTTATGTTGACGAACAAAGACCAACTGGTCACTGGCAATCTCAAGTTTGGCCATGTCTCGCTGACCGACTTGAACATCCAACAAGGCCGTGCAATCAATGGTATCAACCCTGAAAAAATCGTCACCACCAACACTCCACAGGCCATTCACGGGAGGAAAGAGTTTGTGAAGCTGCGCGTCCCTGGCGACCTCAAGGTCACCACGACGACAAACAATGCAAGTGTTTAGTTACTGCACAAATACTTCAACTGGTTGCCTCGGCACACCCATTGTGCTATCTAAGCACTCCTGTAAGCCGTCCGCCAATCTGCAATTGTTCAAGTGCCAGTCTTCGGCTTCCTACTTGCAGATGACTCATCATGCACTGGTAGTTTCCTGTAATGATTAATACCAAGTGCCAGATCGTATATGCCGTAGTTAATAACTTTAGTTTTGCAAATATTTTCACAAGTGCTGTTAATGTTTTCTATTGTCACCATTATGCGATAAGCTTTCCTGCAAAAATGGGCTCGTACTCGCGAAAAGCTCTCGCATTGGAATGGTTCTTGGTGTTAACAGTGCACCTGGACGGGGACGCAAGACGAGAAGACGCCACGAGTGCAGACTTTCAACGTTGTTGAAAGTCGCCGCTCGTGGTGTCGTCTCGTGTCCTCGTCTAATTGCACTGTTAACACCCAGATGGAAAACCAACAAGCCCAAGCTGCTGTTCTATTAGAATGTTTCGCAAGATTTCAACCGAGCCTGACGCTGGACATATAATAGTGTAGGCAGCCAACCAATTGCAAAGAGCACTTGCAAACAACAAAGCTTCGTGAGCTTGCCCCTGCCTGCCAACTGCTCACCACAGTAAGTAATCTGGTGAAAATGAGATTGTTGTCCACTGGGGAGTAATTCAAAGCTACAGAGGAAATCCACGCCAGAGTTGTCAGTTCAGCCTTGTGCTGCCAGCTGCTGGCCTCCCGGTCTGTTTGGAATTGTACAGCAACCTACCCAGAAAGTCAACGGTCCTGGGTTCGATCCCTGGACAGAGATGAATTTTTCTTGCTGCAAGGCTTCCTTGCTGAGCAACACATGCCAGCTTCCCTTGTAGGTGTGTGCCACTCAAAGTGGGCAACGGTTGCTTTCTTTTGTAAAACTTCCGCAACCTTGCAGATTTCCGCAGAAGTGACTCTCCGCAGTGAGCAATCTTGTTGAAAAATTCTTCGTTTCCTGAAAGTTGTGCAGGTGCTGGCATAAAGGGTGTGAAATTGGATGCTTGCCAGTTTGTCAAGTACGGGGAAATGATATGCATGTCCACTGGAAAACGTTGTTGCTCATGCAAATGTGCTCTCTTCCTCCAGCACGACCTGTCGGCATTCATCGCTCACCTGGTTCCCCTACAAGGTGTCACGACAGTGACCGGAGAGTGGACATTCCAAGCGCCATTGACTGTCGGATCGGCACTCAACCTGAAGAATCCAATCAATGGACTTTACAGCATCGAGAAGCTGTACACCGAGGCAGTCGACAAGCACAGCCATCAGACCATTCAAGGTAGGCTTTCCTCTGTCCATGCTCGCTCCACTGTTCTTCTGTGCTACCTCAAGCTGCTGTGCTGGTTCGGGTAGCCGAAGTGGTTTCTTCAACACTTCAAGCAACTCTTGCTGTCAACTCATTCCATTAGAATGGTGTCCTATAGTGCCGCAATGGCAACTGATATTGCAGGGTTCATAAAATATTGCTTTTCCTTTATCAATAACCGCCACGGTGTTATGCTTCACCACGTTGGTGTGACAGCTGCCAGATAAAACTACTTTCTCTGGCTTTCATGTAGGCTTTGTTTTTTTTCTCCCTGTACCAGCTTTTTGGCCCTTTTTTGATGCCAGAGATTTTTCATCTTAAACGCTGTGGTGTGCAAGCTTGCTGAAATTAAAATTTTACCACAGCTTTAACCTTCAATCGGAAACGTTTACTTTCTTTATGGACTTGCAATTTCCAATGTATTCCAGGGCCAAAGACATATCGGGCACCTGTTGCAATCCACGGAAATGCAGAAGTTGCAGGCACCCTGAACGGTGTCCGCCCCAATCACGACTTGGTCACTTTGCATACGCCACAGAACATTTTGGGCACTTGGATTGTCAAGGATTCGATCCACTTCAAACGAAACCTCAATGCCGGCACAGTCAATGGCCTGGACATTGCCAAAGATGCAGTGCTTAGAAGCAAGGGGCCCCAGGTGGTCTTTGGACGGAAGATCTTCGACTCGGACCTCGTGGTAACCAAAGACATCGCCATGACTCCCGGGAGCACGATTGACAGCGTTGATCCGTCGGAGCTCGGCAGGACAGCAGGTCTTGAGACAGTGTACAACACTGCAGTGAACATCGAGTCAATGATTGTCATTGGGAATGTGGTTGCACAAAAGGGCATCAACGACCACATGCTGCGGGACCTGCAGAACTTGATATGGCTGAAGTCTGCTGACCAGGCAAGAGCTTTATGGTCGTTGCTTCTTGTGGATTGCTGCAGCATGAGGTGTAGCACACTCTGTGGTCTGAACATACTGTAACTTTCAGTGACAGTCAACAAAATTGTGTGTGCAATCCCCGACGTCCCATTCCTTCGTGCAGATGAGGCACCCCTGCAGGTAACTTGCAGCCTGCAGGGGTGCCTTTTGCAATCTATGCAAATGAGTGCATACAACATTCGTATCATGGATGAATGCAACATGGAATCATTGCCAGCACGAAACAATAGCTCCAGAAACAATTGTAGTTTGTATTGTAATGGCTGAGATAATGCTTTATTGAGACAATGTCTGCATGTGAAAGACGGCAGAGGAAGAAAAGCACGGTAATGATGGCGTTATACAGAATATTCACTGTGTATGAAAACATCTCTGCTTTAATTTTAATGCCCACTCCAGCTGATTGCAGCGGTATTCGCCATGCTGGCCCTTGCTGCTGCTTCATTGAAGTCCTGCTTTACTGAAATGCTTCCCTTATTGCTGTGAAACCACACCTGCAGGCACCTATTGGCATGCAAATGGAACTTCCATTTTGTTTCAAATGCCTTGAATTTTCAGTTCAGGTTATAAGTGCGAAACTGCTGTGTTCGCCTTGTCTTTCGACCACTCCGATCAGCGGTGTCCTTGATTATGCCTGAACGCTTGTCTCGCAAGGGTTATGGGTGATTCGTTAATAAACGGGGAAACTCGCAATTGCATCTTTGTGATGCATTTTTTCCTGCTTTCAATGTGGAAACCTACTGATCTTGAACCTTTCATCAGGGGTTGTTTCAGTATTGTGTTCAATGTCTTAATTTCGTATAGCACTGCTGCGCATGCAGAGATAAAAATGATGGCACCTGCCTTTACAACTTCTTGAAAACTTCTAGAGTACATTTATGAACACTGTTTTGTGTACAAGTAAAGAGCTAAGAATCCCCTTTGTACTGTTTGCAGTAACTTGTTCTAATTCTGCAGGTTGGACATTATGTTAGGCAAGCACTTCCTCCCGCTTCCCTTTACGAGGCTGTGGTAGGCAACTTTTCGCAATAATCTCAAACCTTGTTTTTACAGCACATCAGGTCACCTGTAAGCTTCAACACTGTTCACTTGGAGAAGGACCTTGACACTGAAACAATAAATGGCATCAACCTCGACGAAGACCTCATGAGGACCTTCGGAGACGAAGTCCTTGAAGGGCCGGTTGTGTTCAAGGATTCTATTCATACAAAGGGACCTATTGACGTTGCTCCCAGTGTGAAAGTAAATGGTATTGATCTTTCGGAGGCTGCCAAGCTGGTGAGTTGTTCGTTGTCCTGACACTTGAGTCATTTTGCAAACCCATACCTCAGCAAGAAAGTGCAAGTTCTCGCTTATCCTCATGCCATTATATCACAGTGACATGCCATAATAGCAGGACTTTAGATATCAAATACTTATGCTACAGCTGCATATATATTTGCGCAGCCAACTTTCAGCTTACAGGTAGCAAGTGGTATGGCTGTCCTTAGTAAGAACCAAGATGTATTCACCACATGCAATGATCGCGCTAGACTAAAGGTCAGCCAAAAGAAAATTGTAAATACAGTGAAGGCAGTGTGTTGGTTTTGACCAAAAGTATGCAAACACTTTACAGTGACTGCTCGTGCATAGTCAAACAACTGACATACAAATTAAGGCCAACTAAAATGTTTTGTTTCTTCTTTTGCTAATATACTATGCCATATCAGCACAATTTTGGCTTGTACTCTTTGTGCGAGGCCTGTACCACTTTTGGCGACTAGATGAGTAGTGGTGAGAGACTGTACTTTTGAGCGGTAACTTGCGAGAGGGATGCTACTTTGTAATTTCTTGTTTCAGTTGTCCATGACTGTACATGAGTAGTTGCTGTCAAGTTTTGGATTACTCTTAGTCAAAACCAATGCTGCTGTTAATTTATTGGCAATCTTTCTTATCTTCAATCTGGGTGGTGAATTAACATTGTTACTTATTGAAAACGGCAATGCTGCTTTGTTGGCTGTGTGTTTATATACTGCACAAATGAAGCTCGTATCATGTGTGTTTGTGGTATCTCAAGTCCTACCTATTGTACTTGTAAGCATTTTTTTCATCTACTTTTTCTTCAGTATACACAATTTACGTCTTCCTGGCGATTAATTCCGTGAACTTCTTTCCTGTCCAGGTGTCGAGTTCCCATCAAAACACTGTCGTCCACGGGGATGTATCTTTCCCATCAATCGTGGTACAAAAAGACCTTCACAGTGAAACTGTCAATGGAAAGCCCCTTGCCAAGCAGTTCCTCTTGGTGAATGGCGAGCAAGTGATAACTGGTGCACCATCTTTCATGAAACCTATCTCAGTCAAAGAGGTCGTTGCAGACTTCATCAATCCAGTCCAGCTCAACGGCGTACCCTTCAAAGCATTCATGGATGAGTTGGTCTTGCAGAACGGCTCTCGGCACAGGCTCATCAGCAACAAGCACTTCAGGAATGGCTTGGAAGGTGACGCATTGTTTTGTTGTGCCCTGAAAGCAACCCACTTTCTGTAAGTGTGCTGAATTTGGAAGCATTCCTCTTAGAAATTTTCTTTGCTCGTGAGGGTATCCAGCAATAACTACCATTTTCAGCTCGGTGTAGTCAAGTCAGAAGTTCTACTGGCTGGTTTTAGGCCTCGTAGGATTTTTTTCTCGTGCACATCATTATAAATCTCAAGTGCCCAAATTTCATAAGTGTGGCATAAAAGCTTTTCAGTCGTGCAGCTTGCTTGTAATTGCAAGTGTCATTAGCATTTCTACTTCAGGTATTCTGCTTAATTGCGTGTGCCCTGATTATGCACGTGATACTGACCAAGCAGAGCATTTGCATGTGTGAGCAAATACCAAGTTCTCTTGTCATTGTCGATATCGGGCAATGCATTGCCCTTAGTTCTGCAAGTGTCGCTTTTTCATAACTGGTACCACTTGCATTTTCAGCTCATCACTTGCAAAGCTATGGCCTCGTTGATGGCGTCAACGTTGAAGAGATGCTGAACAGCGTGGTGCTCCTTAATGTTCCCCAGCTAGTGGACGGTGTCAAGGTGTTCCAAAACCATCTGCGCCTGGAATCTCTGCTTGCCGACAAAGTCAATGGCCTTGACATCAAAGAACACGTTCGAAGGGTCATTCGCCGTAATGTTCAACAGGTTATATCTGGAAAGAAGACTGTCCTGGGGTGAGCGCTTCTTTCAAGTTCAGTGCAGATATTTTTCTTTATGCTGAGCTTTAGTTCAGTCCAAAGTTTAAGAATTAAAGCCATGCAAACGGCTTTCAAATTCCTGTGCATTCTGCAGTCAAGCATTTGACCTGATTTCATTAAATGCATGAGCTGTCTTGGAGAATTAAGTGACCACATAAATGTCAATGCAAATGAAGATGCTGCGAACAGGGTCAATGACAAGAAAGCAGACAACACAAGCAAATTTGAGGTCTGTTCCCACCTCCTTCTCTCTTGTGCTGTTAAGAGTAGCTTGAATGCTCAAATCTGCTCATAATCAGTCCTCATAGCTTTTTTTTTTTTTTTTTTTGCTGAGTTTATCTGCTACTCGCTGCTATACTCAATTTTGTTTTTTTGTTTTTTTTCAGAAAAGCTTTTGTTCAAAGAGATGTGACAACCAATGACCTTGTAAATGGAGTCAACATGAAAGATCTTTATGCCCGAGCGATGTCAAAAACTCAAGAAAATTTGATATCTGCGCCTATGACCTTCCTGGGTGGTGTTGACGCTCGTAAGTTTGCTGTTGCATCTAAGATTTATGCGCTTTAAAGTTTTTGCATGAAGTAACAAGTCAATTTGTATGCTCTTGAAATGCCTAGACAGCTTCATCAATTTCGTCAACAATCTTCACCAGCCGCCAAACACAAATCCATATGCAAAGCTGATTTGCACTGGCATTGCTACAGACTGCATTTTAAGTTGTGAGCCGGTAAAGACTGTGAATTCTTTGAACCAGGCAGTTTAATACTGGCACCTGTTCGGGAATTCTAACCAATATTCTAATTACATGCGCAAAGCTGCACAGTTATTACAGTTGGCAGTTCCAACTTGGTCTCAACCGCTATTGCGTCTTCTGGGTGTAAATTCATTTAGGACTGATTCATGCCTCCTTTTATTTGGCATTACGTAGGCCGCTTGCACCTTTATGGACCTGCAAAGCTTGACGGACTCGATCTGGACAATGTGGTACTGCTTCGAGAAGATGAAGTGCTGGGTGGTACGGTTGTCTTCAAGAACCTGCTATCCGATGGAGATATTGAGATCGGTGGTCTCTTGAATGGCTGCAACATTACTAAGGTATATTGTCAGTCTCTGTGCAGTGTTTAAGCCTTGCAAGGTTATTGAAACCAGCAGCAGCAAATGCCTTTTGTGCAAGTTGATTGAATGCCACCTTGGAGCTAAAAATTCTGAAATTCGAACAGATTAAACGGGCACCAAAGAACACTAAGCAGCATGAGTACGCTATGCTTATGCGATAGCAAAACGACTGCTCTCATCATGAGCGATGCCCGGCCAGCCAAAAAGACTTGCGTGAAAGACGCACGGTTATGACGCCTAATGTGCCCACACCAGTTTGCAGTCTGCTCGAATCTAGTTAGTTGCTTATGGGAAACTACTCCTTTATAAATTGACCAAGCACTCAACCTAACAAGACCTCGGACATTTTCCTGTGCCAAACTACCCTAATGCAAGTAGACACTTCGAAATCCACATCACACCACTGTACAGGCACTAAGGTTTGTGCACAAAGTTCTAGTGAAGCTTGGCCTTTGTTTTCTCTACTAATAGTTCACCATATTTTACCAAATGAACAGTAGTTATGAAAGCGTATTTTGGTAGTATGAACAAATCTACTGTTCATCTATAGTGTTCCCTTATCAATTTCTTGCTTGCACACCTCTGGTACCAACAAATGGTGAACTTTCATTTTGGTCTACAGGTCAGACATGTGTGATCAATTTTTTTTGAAGGGGGGGGGGGGGGGAGCTGATAAGATTTGTACACATTAACAGTGACATTAGGCTGTTGTTCAATAATCCTAGAGCTAATACCACCCAGTTATCAATCTTTTTTTAATTGACTTGCTTTTGTTCCATTGCAGCTGCACAAGGAAGCGTTGTACAACAACGGCGTGAAACAGTCGGTGTATGACCGAAAGCATTTCTCAAAGATGAATGTCAAAGGCAATGTCCACATTATTGGAGACCTGAATGGAGCACCATTTAACACACTTGTAGGCAACCTCATCATGAGGAATGTGCCACAAACGGTGGATGGACCGGTGACCTTTTTGGACAAAGTGGTCGTCGACTCCCTCACTTTGTTGGGGCCAATCAACGGGGTCAACCTGACTGACCTACTTCGAGATGCTGTCACGAAGTCAACTGAACAGGTCCAACACGCCCTTGCAGCTATTATCTGTTGAAAATTCGAGCTGTGCCTGCGGCTTTCAATATGAGGCATTAGTTATTCTTCGCAGTTCAAGTGATTGAACTTAGATTACCCTTCGTAAAAACAAGAATGTGTAGACACATGCAAAATAGGCCTTCATGTCTATTGGAATCGATGACAGCCATGTCGTATATTTCCCTAATGGCAATCTTCTTGCACAGATGCATCTTGCTGCTTAATCTGAAACATCTACTGAAAAATTCCGAGTATACCTATATAAAGAAAACATTTGCTCCTTCTCGTAACGAGCACTTATACTGTATTAAAAAGACTGCAAACCACAGTTAATCATTGCCAGCAGTGGCTGACAACCTTTATTTTAAATCAGCGAGAGTGCATACCACATTCATGTGCTAATAAAAATTCGGTGAAATAATTCAGATTACACAGCAAAATATCTTGCTTGTGCTTGGAGTTAGGTTGTCATGTTTGTGATATTGATTTGAATTCATTGTAAGGGATAAGTTCAACATTAATCATTGAAAATCTTCTTTGTGTATCATCATTCCATTTGTTACGCTTCCTTAGATAAGTGCATTGCTCGGCAATCGAAATGCAATAATTGGACCACATACCAGTCGGTGCTTTTCCCCACCGGAGGGCACTGGGTGATTGATGCTGGTCCAAGTGCAGTCACAATGCCTCGCAAAAGCACTTTCAACGTGTACCACAATGCAACAGCTGTGCTCGCAGTGGCCACCAGTGATGCAAAAAGCGTCGGCAGCCATGCGCTCGGTGTGTGGAGTGCCGTACAAGGTTTTGCTGTTAACGGGAATGCCCAGCTTGTGATAAGCCCCAATACAAGTGAAACGCTCCTAATTTACCTAGAGAAAAACATTTGCCAATAGAATGCACTAGGCTGTTGCGTTCGCAATAAAAAAAAGAAGTGTGCCTGCCTTCAAGTCATAACTGGGCTGTATTTGGCAGCCACACACTTGACCTGGTTTAAAAGCAGATTGTCCATGCAGGCTGCCAGAAACCAGCATGCCATCGATGTCCTGAAAAAAAGTTTCTCTGGCCTCCCACCTTTCCAGGTTGTCCGAGGAACAAAGACCTTCACAAACCAACACGGACTGGTTGCGTCCAACTCCCTTCATGTTCGCGGCAATGTCCATTCGCAAGGGCCTGTGGGTGGCATCAGTGTTGCTGATCTCGCCAGTGTGGTCACAGCCCACGGTCGTCACGTCATCCGCGGCAAAAAGACCGTAGTCGGGCCCCTGACTGTCGACAACATTGATGTGAAAGGCAAGCATGCATTGTTCTGCGAGATCTTTCTCTATGCTCTGCTACCACTAAGAGTAGCTACGTCAAATCCTGTCACGATACCATTAACTTTGGTGCCAAGTGCTGCAGGGAGGGCGCCGCTAATTTTAGCACGTCACCTGCACTTGTATTATTGAAGTGCTCACGATTTCCTCTTACATTACATTATCTCTCGTACATTATGTACGAGATGTACATTACGTTAAGTGTACGTAACATTATGTACACATGTGCATTACGTACATTATCTCTCGTCAAGCGTTACATCTACAAATGTATAAGCAAAGACCACCTTCAAATCGCAAGTAGCAATGAAAATGGCATTCAAAATGAGCGTACATGTTAATTTGGCACTCATGTATGCAAAGGTGTTATAAGAAAACACGGCAAGATAAATGCCTGGATAGTTATTGCCAGCACTAGTACATAATTATATAGCTCGCTTCTGTTTTGGTAGTGATGCTGTACACTAGACTTGTTTCTGAAGTGACAAAATAAACTGCAGGTTATGTTGAAGCAGACCTAAACTGCTGGTCGTCGTTCAAGCACACCACACTTGTGCAAGCAATGAGTCTTAAGCTGGGCTGGTCAGTTTTCTTAGTTCAGTGCATGTGTACAGTTTCATCCATTGTGCTGTCGGCACTATTTGCCATGCGCGAGCAATGACTCTCCAAGGATTTTAATCTGTTATGCTTATAATGGTGCAGCAAATGCAAGAAACATGTTGCAATATTTTCAAGTAATTTGCTAACAGATAACTATAGTTTAGCTGGTTGCAGTTAAAATGTTATTACAACTCTCGTATTTACTTTAATATAGGTCGACAGCCTTTTTTTTTCCTCTCCCCTCTAAATGTTGCTAAAAGGAGCTATTGACATACATTCGTGAGTAAAGCTAGCAAAAGTGCCAAGCTAATGGAGTCCTTGCGTCGCACCAGACTGGTGTTGAGAAATGCTGCATATCAAACTCGCCTGACAGCACCGTGGACGGAAGGTTTAGTAACTGAGCTTACGGTAAAGAAAGGTCTCGTATTCACAGGTTTTCATTTTTCTGGAGAGATATGGGTCGACCTATGTTTACATTTTATTTCTCGGCGAGTTCGATATACAGGGGTCTACCTATAGTCCCCTTCTGCCTATTTTAAAGTAAACATGACAGTTGCTTGGCTTCGTTTCTCCATGTGCCTTCGACCATCTATTAAGTCTGCCTGTCCTTAACTGTTCGAACTGTTCATTCCATTTGCTTGCCAGGCACACTGAACGGCCTGCGCATACCTGAAGACCTTGTCCTGCCAAGGATCAAACACCAGCGCATTCCTGGAAAGGTGATCCTGGCTGGCCCATCGGCCATTCAGGGCAATTTGAACCTCAACAAGGTCAACGACCTGTATCTGGAACAACTGTTGGCCGAGAGGGTGACACTCAGTGGAGATCAGAGGCTGAGGTCCAAGCTCGTCTTCCAGAGGGACGTTCCAATTCACGGTGGGTGCAATGCTTTGCTCTTGCATTGACAAAACTTTGCATTGGCAATGCTTTGCTCTTGCATTGCTCTTGCATTGGTAATTGCATTGGCAAAACGGTGTCTGTTGCAACACTTGTCATCGCTACTGAAAAACAGCCTGAGAATATCGTCATTGGCGCTTGGATAAGTTGTCAATTCATAATCAACCAGATGCAACATACACAAGCAGCAACAACTAGCAACTAAAGCTTATTGGTGCTACTACTTGTAATATAGATTCTGACCCCCTATCATTTCGCACTTAGTTTCGTGTTGGGGGTTCTGTTGGCAATTCATATGATGTGCAGGTGCTTAAACATTCATTTTTTCTTTTTGAAAATATAACTGGGCTGGTATTCATATTGCAAGTAGTGTCGACATTTATTTCGATGGCTGCAGTGCAAGCGTCTTCCCTTCATGTAGTGTCATGTGCTGCTATCGGCTGATCAAATTATAAAGCCTTCTGTGAAGCGTGTTGCACTCTGAAACATCATGAATGAATGACACTTTGTTGCAGTAATGTGGCTGCTTCTGCACGTTAGTATGGTAGCTTTCCTATATTCTGAAAAGGCTTCTGTGCTAAAGCATTACATGGCCAAAAAAAAGGAGGTGAACATTTCCGCTCTGAATTTAGACATGCTACAAGGGTATGAACATGCAGTCGAACCTTGATATAACAAAATATTGGACATGACTTAATACACCTAAAACTTTTCTCACCAGTATCGTCGTGTATCAAATGTGCTTCTAAATAATTAGATATAACAAAGGTATTTTCATTTCGATGCGATTTCATTACGACAACGTTCAACTTGCAATTCTGTAGCAAGAACTTGAGACTGATCCATCAAGCTGTTGACAAATGCTTGGGGCTAGCTGGACTTCGTTTGTTGTGCATGATCCTTGCAGAAGAGACTTCACGAGCAACACTCTGAAATCGGTCGGCACTATCTTTGCCAGGTCTGCAGCATGGCAGATGTTGGCCTGCTTCCTCGAACTAAGTTTTGACCTTGCTGTTGACCTGTTTCTCTTACTTTGTTGACCCAGGTGACTTCGGTTACGAGCGCATCAATGGCATTTTAAGGGAGCACTTGGTAACTCAATCCGGGGAGTACAGGCTGTCCGGTGCAAAGACATTCGTCCAGGACGTGGAGATCCGTGGGAACTTGAACACGGTGACTGTCAATGGGTACAACCTGGTCGAGCTTGCGAGAGACGTCGTCCTTGTCAACAGACCCGAGGAGATACCGCATTCCACCGTAGGTGTTGTTATTCCTCCTACCTCAAGTCTCGAAGCCCAGTAATGTTTTGCCGCCAGGTGTCCTTATAGGCTGGGTTTTTATTCGTATTTCCATGTATGTAACCTTTGCCTAAATTGTCAAATTGCACAACTTTTGCAAAACTCTAGTGCACATGACATATAAACGAGAAAGAGACGTGATGATCACTGTTTGAATATCTTCTTGACATTAGCCAGAATTAAATTTTCATAGGGGTAGAATGTATAACGTTCATGTACGTTTCTTTGGGTGCACTTTTACGAAAATAAGGTCATCCAATGTAGTTCTTGTCCCTCGGCTATTGTGTCCCTCATAGCCCAGTATGAGTCTTTGGGATTCTCATCCCCATGATTAAATTTTCTTTGGCATATCTTCAGTCACTTTCATCTGTTTTCCCTGTCTGCATGTCTTCTTCTTGTGGAAAAAGCTAAACATCTCCAATAAGCCCTTTCTCGACATATATTTTCGCACACCTTGCACATCAGTTGTTTGTCCGATCTTCTGCAGGTATTTTCGGCTCCGATTGAAGTGATAGGACAGATCACAGTCGTGGGGACCGCAAACGGCATAGACGTTCAAAACCTAAAGCAGAACTTTGATGCTGGCAAGGACAAGTGGAAGCAAGGAGCACAGAGCATGGTCGATGCCCTCCGACACCATGAAGCTGTCCTGCAGAGACAGCTTGCTGCTTATAAAGGTCGGTGTTCAGCTCGATGCCTTGCTTTTATCTTGCTGAACTTGCTTTCTAAACTTCATTTTTTCTTTGTGCGCTATTGGCTCTAAGCTTGAAATATTGACTGGTCTGCCAAAGCATTTTGAAGCTTAGTTCAAGCTAGGAGTTTTCATTTCATGTCATTTATTATACCCTCAAGAAGTTTGGTTAATGCAGTTAATTCAAATGTTTTGGCTTGTCACACGAGAGTAACGTGGCCAAAAAACGGCAGAGAGGGCAATCGGGAGTGAAAATTTGCCATTTTTATTTGAAGTGCTGTATGTGTGTCGGCTGTCATGACTACAGACACACATTTGCAGCTCGGGTATTTAGGACGTGCATAAGCGAGAGTCCTCGCTTTTCGTGAAGCTTGAAGGTTAAGCAGGAGGCGTAAATTTTTTAATGCAGACTCTCAATTCTACTTTGGACCATGTATCTTTAATTCTTACATAAATTATCTTTAGTAATTCAAATTTGTGGTGCCTGTAAATTGAGTGACGAAGTCAGTTGCGATTCCAACACTTGATATTGCATGAATTATTTATCCGATTTTTGACTATGGGAACTAATTTAATTCCACTAACATCCAATTGTAGTAAATAAAGCTGCATTACTTAATTTTTAAAAGCCTGCTAATCTGTTGACAGTGTGTGCCTATTGTAAGTATTGTTGGCCTGCTGTTTCATCACTCTCAGGACAAGCCACAGGTCTTGCCTACTTCAGGGCCTTTCAGACTCTGGATATTCCATCTCGAAGGATCTTGACTAGCCCCGTGGCTCGCTCCCTTAAGTAAGTGGAATGATAGTAATATTTCCCTAACACACTGCTTAAGTGTCCATGGTTCGAGATCACCCAATGCCGCATTGAAAGATGCATTTCCCAGTGAATTTTCAATCCATTCTGTTTCTACGTCCAAGAGGCAGTTCGGCATTGTGGTCCAAGTGACTCTGTACTGCGATAGTTGTTGACTATATGGCTTGCTATGCTGACGCACCTTCTCTTCTGTCAGATGCCACATGTGTAGTCCACAACTTAATTCTGCGAAACCTCTTACCCCATGGAGCTCCGCACATAGCCCTCAGTGACTGTGGCAAGACCTCTTTCTTCCATTAGAGGTTTTGCATGCCTCCAGCGCCATTCAGAAGACAACTTCCAGCTACCATCCATGGACTAATGGCTTACCCAAATGTTTCCATTGCACATTCTGATATGATCTTGGTGTGCATCAGTGTTTGTGGTGGACCACAAACTAGGACGCAATCCTTCTATTTAAATTTCGTGCACAGCACTGCTACACAAGAGTGCCTGTAGAGTATTAGCTTGTCTGAAACTACGACTCAAGGAGAGGCCTGTTACTGGACTGCTGTTCTTTTCTTTCATTAAAGTACATTAAAGTGAAGCTATTGCCTTGAACTTGACTAGCTCAATGCTTTGGCTGTTGCATCCTGCTGGCTGAAGAAAGGCCTTAGGTTTACAAACCACCCAAGAGTGATTATGCTCTCATTCCAGTAGCATTGAAGCTTGGGTGAGCTTCAGTAGATTGCATAAATAGTGCCTGGTAGATGGAGAAAGATTGCACACATTAGCTGGTGCTTGCATACATTCCTTTGTTTAACACGTTTCATGCATGCAGCAGTTTAGAAATCCATCGCAACCTTGCAAAGAATGCAATGTCATATTTACTTGCAAAACCATTGGCCATTAGGGCTGTTAGCATCAGCTGCCAACGCACAAAGCAGGGTGGGGCAAAACTATTTAAGGGACACGGAATTTGCAAAAACGACGAAATTGCTGTGTAAATTCATTGACAAATTCAGTGAATTTGTCAATGAGCCTGTGTTTCATTAACTTTCGTGGCCAACGGAACGTAATACCAGTAATCTGCTCAAAACACTGGCACTCAACCGCAGGTAATGGACTGAAGAAATACAGATTTAGAGTTACCAGTGTAAAAGAGAAGGAAGAATAAACTTCATTTATAGATATGAGCTGATGGTGAAATCGTCCGAGGCGACCAGTGTCCCTAGTCCAGGATGTTGTCCTGGACTTGGCCCTGCTAAACGTGGCCCTGCTCACCAGGCGATGCTGGTCTTCAAGGCTCGGGTTTGCCAGTTGGGCTTCCCACTGCTCAACGTTTTGTCCAGCGATCCATCGTGTCGATGGCTTTTGCCCACACTCCCACAACATGTGGTGGAGGGCATCCAGAAGAAAACGAAAACTATGGTGCTGTACTGTGGTTCTAAACCCTTCAGGCACCCTGTGGGCAATTCTGCACGCCAATATAGTGCATCAAAAGCAGGCAGAAATCATATTTAAAATGTGTTCATTACACATTACACAAACTTGCAGCACAGGCCTTTGTGGACCTGTGCTGCAAGTTTGAGTATCTCAAGTGTTTTAGTTCAACGATATGGAAAGGCATATGGATGGCTGTTTGCTCTCAGTATCGGCAGTGTCTTCATCAAGCGCGCTCACTTTTCATTGTTTGTCAGAATGTTTTACATCGGCAATATTTTTTCGAGTGGCTCGATACATGCATTCCAGTTATGCTAGACATAAAACAGTTGATGTTCTCATATCTGACGTTCCTGTGAAGAGATTTAGCGTGGAGTCCACTTTCTGTTAACTTGACAAAACTCGCTGAAGAATTAATTTCTTAATCCATATGCTTTTCATGATTATGCAAGTTGCAAGAAATGTGGTAAAACCAACTTTTCAATGGACAGAGCTAATTTACACCCGACAGGGTCATTTAAGCAGACTTCACGTGGCTGTTCCACCTATCATGCAGGTCTCCCTGGAATACGGTTCCTGCTGACGTGATGGTCCTCTGGACTGCCTGGCCCACTCACTGCCTCCACGGCAGAGAGAACTGCTGCGAGGAGTTCTCGTCGGAGGTGCTCAAAGTAGAGCCCGACGGCGCGCTGACCAAGGGACGATTTGCGCTGCGTCGTCGCTATATTCCGTTTGCTTCTCAGCATGCCTCAACACAGCCTGGATTCGTCGTCTGGACCAATAGCACCTCGAGCAGACTGGGGTGAGCATTGCCACTTGTCAACTGTTCAGAGTGCAAGAAGCTAGGGAATAAACTATCGGCGAGCTATCATTGCCACACTTTCAATGTGAAAATCATTCTTGACATCGTCAGACCAGTTTTCTTTTCGGCTGTATGGCTGTCCAACTAAAAACCAGCTTTGGTCTCTGGGTACGTGTTACTCTTGATAATACTCGTATAAAACGTCGTAAACGATTACACTTCGAAGACAGATTGCTGGTAAAGTGTATAAACTGTACACAGAACTATAAACACTGCAGCAGTTCTGCTTTATAGGTATGTGCATTCCAGAGACAAGGCAAACATGAATAAATTTGCCTGGATCTGAGCCTTTCACTAAGACACCGTTCATAGCCAACTGTGCAGTATCAAGACTTCTTAATTTCTTTGCTTCTTCCGTCCACCTTGGAGTGTACCATAATTGTCCTGTGCAGCTGCGAACGTCCAGGTGCAGAAGAGCTGGCCCTGGGTCTTCTCGATCCACGTGGCCAGTTTGCAAGCGATCAGCTTGTCAGGGTAGACCTGAGGGTGACTGCATCGGCCTTTGTGAGCGACGTCAAGATGTTTGAATTCCTTGGGAGCACGTACCTGGTTGTCGCCCACTCGTTCAACAAGTACCTTCTGCCCTCGAGCAAAGGCAAGTGTATGTCTCTGGTGCACCACCATCCAACCTGCCGTTCGTGTAGTTGATGTGCTACTGTGGCTGAAGTGCGGTGTTCTGCAGTACTTTATCGGTTCCTGTGAATGTTCAGTCTTGCATGGCACGAATGCTTTGTTGTACAAACAACTGATGCAAGGGTCATGCAAGCAGTAATGAGCTGTCAGGCACCACGTTGGGCATGCTGCTTGCGCAGCATTTCAAAAATTAAGTTCAGGGCCTTCCGTGCGTGCACAAGGATTCTGAACAGAAAGTCCTCCGTGATAACAAGCTTGACTTCCGAGCTGTAATCGGAGGCGCACCTTGCCTGTAAATTTTGAGTACGAAATACTGTAACCTTTACCTTGTTGACACAAGTCCTGGATTCCTTATTTTGCAGTGTTTTAGAAGTTGACAAAATTGTCTAACGTCGATATAACGGACATCAGTACAAATAATTATTGGATATTGTGAAGTACTCCTAAAATGTTTATTCAAATATCGGTGTTCAACAAATATTAAACATAACGGAGGTATTCTTGTTTTGGATGCAATTTTGTTTATAGTGAACTTCTACTGCATTCTGTATGCATGTTTTATATGTGTGTATAATCTAAATGCATATTGGCAAAGCAGCACACTGGCCAGGCACCAGCAGCATTTTGGCAATGTCAGTCTGACGTCCACTAGACCCCAACTTAAAGAGCGGGCTTTCTCGTGTTTCGTGCTTGCATAATTCTGCCCTTGCTGAGTGTTCCACTTTTGACAGGCGGACACATCGACGTCTATCTTTTTGCACCGGGCCAAGCCCACTGGCAGCTTCACCAGACTCTGAATGCCACTGGTGTGGCGTCCATAGACGTCGTGGAATTCGACGGCATCGTGTTCCTCTCGTCTGCAAACAGCTGGAAGCAGGGCTTGACATCGTCATACTCCACTGTCTACACCCTCTCTGGAGCCGTTAACATGGTACGAAGCGTTTGGCGACACATTTCCTGCACCATTTCTAGCCTTAAGAGTAGTTTGGCTCAGTTTAAGGCACCGTGGTCCTCTTTTGCACCTTTACAACCGATACAGTTGCCGGTCAATGCGTCTAAGTCTGACCTTGCACCGTTGCGGTAAGACATTATTCCAGAAAAACTGGCATTTTGCCAGACCAAGTGATTGTTTGCTCACGGAAAAACCACGCAAATGCTGCGAACTGCATGAGAGTGCGAGAAATTAGTGCAGGAATCTGAAGGTGGAGTCTCCACTTGTTTCTCTTGTCCTGTCTTGCCTGCCAAGCCTCAATCACCTGCTTGCAATCCCAGAAGTCCACTCTACCAATAAAAATTAACCTCTTGAGGCTCCTTTTAATGTGAACTAGCTTTTGATGAAAGTGTCCAGAATAATGCACGCAACAAAGGTCACCTGCAAATAGGGGTGACACAAACATTGTACTTTTGAATACTGTGTTAAATTCGTTCTTCAAATAGAATAGTCGCCATACATAAATATTTTTCTAATACCTCAAATCGTCACCATTGAGCAATAAAACCCAAAATTCGAGTACAGAGTATGCAATGAAGTTGCACGGTGAAGTGCCAAGTGTCACTTGGGAAGTATAAATTTTTTCTAAGCTGCGATCATTCACACTCCGGAGTGTGAACAAACTGTTTCTAATGCTCCACTTATGCATTTAATAAACGATGCTTCATAATTTGCAATGCAATAAAACTTGCAGACATTATGACTGCTACTATGGGAACATACCCAGTTCTATATTAATAGTGAAGGTGGCTTTTCTTTATTGAGTGCTATTCAAAAAGTATTCAATTAATTAACTTCAGGCCTTATTAAATTTGTATTTGCCTTCGTCTCAAGAATTACCGCTATTCACACCCCCAACTACTTACAACTTCAATCTTATTGTAGAGTCTTCGTTAATAAAACTCTGCATCAATGCTTGTTTTTCATCCAGTTTGTACCAATGGCTGATGTGCCCACGTCGCTGGCATCGTCGACACTGTTCCTTACCGTGGACAACTCGCTGCTGTGCGCATTTGCGAGCGAGAAGACTGGGCTCCAGGACCAGCACAGCTGGCTCGACGCCCACACCGAGCCAGTCAGCATCTACCAGCACATGTACGGCCGCTTTCAGCTCCTTCAAAACATTCCCATGACCGGAGTCAACGCAATGGAACACTTCAGGTTTGCAGGCAAGTGGACTTTTCAGCTAGTACCGCATTTGTAGATTCCTCTCGACTCCTCAAGTGGAATCCTAATGATCTGACAGTCACCCGCTGCGGTAGCGTAGTGGCTATAGGTCCATTCAGTTACCCTGCACTTGGCAACTTGGTTACCCTGCACTTGGCAACCAATTGGCAACTGGTGCTGCCTTTCACTGTTCGTTTCACTCCGCGCAGGCTCCGTGCAGGAAGAGCTCGAAGCTAAGGTAGTGCGTGTATGCAGGAGGTGCCGTGCCTGTTCTGCACGAGCGGGAACTAGTTCATGAAGTGCACGGAGAGTTGAACGGGCCTCATAGTTTATACTGCTAAGAACTGGGTCACTGGTTCAATCCTGGCCATGGTGGCCGCAATAGACCGTGCATTAGGTGCCCATTCGAAATCCCCGGGTGATCTACGTTAATCCCGAGTCCCCCACTACGGCATACCTCATAAACGGCATACCTCATAAAATTTAATCTCGGCTTGTCATGGGTGATCGTTGCTCTTTGAATTACGAGCCCACCTTGGCATTGCTATTTTTCCACTTTCCAAGTGCCTTGTCACATGCAAAGTAAATTATTTCCTTTAAAACGTGCATGGTGGTAAACATTCTACCATCGCAGCCATTGAATTCGTTAGAACTGAGAAATATGAATGCTAGAAGTTGCTAAAAGTGCGGAGCATCGATGTTATCGAAGCATACCGCATCAACAAATAAGCCATGTATGTTTTTTTCCAAAAACGATGATGTCATAAGGGGTTGAAGGAGTACTGTCACATATTTTGGGAGTTGCAGAAACTCAACTGCACATTTCTCCAGTGTAAAAGGATTTAACTTGCCAAGTATGAGGCTTTGGAAACATTGGGCACTTTAACTTCATGCTAACATTGTCTCGAATCGTCCACCGTTGAAACTAGGGGTGATGGCATTGCTCACAAAACAATTTGATAAAGGATGCTGCATGCATTTCGCATGGCTTTGTTTGTCTGTATGGCAGCCGTAGTGATAGCACTAACAAAGAAAGCCAATGTCATGACATTGTGATGCATACACATTCAGAGTACTAAACTGGTTTGTTGAATGAGTACTATTACAGTGAACTATTAGGGGGGAGGGGGGGGGCTCTGACGCTTGCCTGGATTTAGGGTCTAGAGGGTTTGGATGTTTAGTTAACACAAAACAAGTGGGAAAATGTCTCGTCAGTACTTAATTAGAAATCGTGGTCTAAATCTGCTCTGGTATTGACTTAGTGCTGGAACATCACTGTTTTTTTTTTTTTTTTTTCACTAGCCATAATTGTGGCTTGGAAATTTTGGCACAACATGGACAAGCATAGAGCACCTAGTATGAGCACTGGCTGTTTCTTTGAAAAATGGCAGCCTATTGGACACCTTTGCAAAATTGCAAGATTTCCTTCTTCGTGTACCGTTGCGGTGCCTCTCTCGGTAAGGCACTCTACTGCCAAGTAAGAGGTTGCAGGATTGATACCTGGCCACATTCAGACAGAGGCGGAATGTAAGAATGTCCCAGTGCCATGCCTTGGGTTCACATCAAAAAAAGTTTGTCCCCCCTACTACAGCAGTCTATCGTGCAGCTTTGGCTTGTTAAACCTCACATTTTGATGACCACTTCTGTTTATCTTTCTTTGTGTGGCGCCCGAGTAAGAGGTCAACCACTTTTCCTGCAGGCGACGTGTTCTTTGTGCTCGGCAGCCGTCACCTCCAGACGGTCGCAATCTACCAGTGGAAAGGCTACAGCAAGTTTGAACAGGTCCAGGCGATCTCCCAGTCGCCCGTGGCCCTGAAATCCTACTGGTCTCGTGCCGGCAGTCTATTCCTCGCCGTGGCCACAGAATGTGGCAAAACGCGAGTGTTCGAAGCTTTGCCATACGGCCGCTGCATTTCCCCTAGGGACCAAGTGGGCCATAGCTAGGGGCCATGCACAAGCAATTTGATGTTAACATGCATGCAGTGCTGGCATCTCTGCATGCGTTAAACAAATGCAGGATGCTGCACCAATGTAGCGCTAGTCATCACTTCGGGACTAGCTTCCCGTTTCGGGCTACTTCTTGAGGTACCTGCGTATGCTATTTACCCCAGTGGCGTTCTTTTTTAACATTTGTCTGTTGACTTTATGTTGCCGAAGCAACTTTTTTTATGTATGTACAGCTAATCGTTAACTGCAGCTTTTGCTGCAAATGCAAGTCAAACTTGCCACACACCTTGTTTTGTACTAGGCATTTTTTGCCCCCACTCGACATGAAATAAAGGCTTCTTATTTTATGCTGTTGTGATGGCTTGTGGTTGTGTCAGCTCTTTGGATTTTAGAAAGTTGTGGGTGTTATGGGGGGGGGGGGGGGCTCTTTACTACACTAGTAATTTTGCAACTCTCTTCACACTCTTCGGCCACATCTGGCTCTTGTGCCAATAAACTGCAATAATAATTTTACAACTTGAATAGACTTACTGTCTGCACTTTGCAATTATCTATGGCTTGCCAAATTGCATTTCTACCACTTTCTGCTCTAATCCACACCGCTGTCTTTCTGTTAATATTATCCCTGTCATTTTTCATTCCATCGTTCGTTGCGCGGTTCATAACTTGTTCTGAAGCTCAGTTGTTAACCTCCAAGTTTCTGTCCCATATGTTAGTACCGGTAGGATGCTATGATTGCGCTTTTCTTTCCGAAGAGATCTGTAAGCTGGCCAGAGAATTATTTGTAACCAAATCGTGCTAAGGACAGTCGTGCGGTTCCTACTTGGCTAATGTAATGCTCGGGAGGCACGTGACGCGGTTGGCAACATTTTTCTTGCTTTCTTTTATACAAGGCTTCTGTTGACATTGTCCAACTTTTAGCCTTTTGCTTAGATTCCTTTCCAAGCTCTCTTCATTTTTAGCACTCCCAACTAATGTGAAGTTTTGTGTATTATGGACCCAAAGTTGGCGGATGCTGTCTGCCGGGTGTATGAAAGAATGCAAGCAGAAAATGGGGCTTTGAGTATATAAAGATTTTTGGATGTGCTATTTCTAAAACTCCTTATTACTTGCCTTCTCCTAGGGCAGGCTTCCTTCCTACCAGTTCTTGCTTTATTGCTTGGGTACTTCTCATTTCTAAACCTGAAGTCAATGGATAATGTCAATGCAGGGCCTGGAGTTGAGAAAAAAGTTCTAGGCATGCGTGAATGACCTGTATAAGAAGCCATACAAGGCAATAAACTCATTATTACCTCATTTTATATCGTATTCTTAATTTCACTGCTTCAAGATTGAAAATTCAGCAACAATACCATTACTTTCTTAGCATGCAAGGTGCAATCGTCCAACTTTTGCCTGTAAGCACATCTGCAGTATCCAAAATTCGGAGTCCAATGTCGTCCTGTGTTTGACTGCATTGTTCTGCATTCCCACGGTTCGATTCCTGCAGTTACTATTGCCTAGATGAGTTATGTACGTACTTGAAAAAAGCTCAATCAAGATGCAGTGGTATTGTTTTCGAGCACACCAATTGTGTTTAGATTAAACCTTTATTTTCTTATCGTTTCCGCTGTACTAGTATGCAGAGTAGCTCCAGGTTTAAAGCCAAGCAAGCCTTTTTTGATTATCTTGTTCCAACCTGCTTATGAGTCAATTAAATTCACTTGAGCAAATTTGAATCTGGCTCCTGTACAAAGAAACAGAATTTTTATTAATTTCCATCAAATGTTCATCTTTGTATGATCCTTACATCTTGAAACAAGTGAAATGGTGAAATAAGATGAAAAAAATTTCGAGTATGTATGAAATTTTCAAGAAACAGTACTTGCAGGAAAGGAAATCTTGTATTCTCATAATTTTTTTTTCATTTCAATATCAAATCATTTCAAAGCAGGCATCGGAATGATACGAGCAAAAATGAACATTAGATAGAATGAACAAACAACACAATATATACTTAGCATTTGCAAGAACCATTCACATATGTAACACAACACCCAAACTACCCATATTGAAGTGGGAAGCAACCAATTGCAAAACATGATAAAGCAGGTGTAACATTTAATTATTTCACAGTATTTACAAAAACGTGACTTATTTAAATCGGCGACTTCATCCCCACGCATGTGTTTTTGCGTAGTGAAGAGTGAGCTTTCCGTTGGAACCAAAACACTGCAAAAGGGAAGAAAGAAAGACAAAACAATAAAGCTCTTCAATTTCCCAAACAAGAAAAGCATTCCGTGAATGAAGAGCACAAACCTCATAAAGATTGCTGATCTCTTGGTCCAAGGATGGAGCAAACGCTTGATTTATGTACAGGAACTGCGCAAGACAAGCACAAGTGTTGTGGATGAGTGCTTTAAGAAAGATATCTTGCAAGTTCATTGCAGAGACTTTCTACACAAGTGTGGCTAAGATATTTTGTTCATAAATGTAGTTTGAATTCAGAAAGAGCAGTGTTCAATTCCAGCAACATTCAGTGCTTCCTGCATTTCGTGAAGTTAAATTTTCCTTTGAAGAAAGATGGATCACTGTACAAGTGGAGCACAATTTCAGTTTCTTGCATGCATACTAGGCCATTGCAGCTGAATGTAAATTATTTGCAGATTTGTTCTCTGTGCCACTGTAAAAGGTTACTAATAAATGGTGGAAACAGCTAAATGACCACAAAGAGTACAGAAAATGGCAGAAGGAATGGATTTCAAACTTGGGAAGCAACCTTCATCAAAGGAACGTTCCAAGAAATGGCAGCTAAAGCCCTGGTTCTCCAACTACTCTGAATGATTTGCATTGCTCTTCTCTGGAAATCTCATCTAGAGAAGTAGCGGTTATATTTTCTCCAGCTTTCGTGCGCACCATCGGAGGTTTCATTTCTGCCCTTGGCAGAAATAGTCGGCCAAAACCGATAAATATATTTGTCGCCAACCAAGACTCAACACTATGTCTACAATGTGTTAGTCCACTGCATCACCTTAGTTGAGCCAGCCACTGCTGTGTCAGACTGGCCACTTCACAGTTTCATTTCCATAATCCTTTTTAAATTTTTCTTCTACTGGCAATAGCAAGTTATAATCGGTGTGTGCACTGGTTTGCGAGGCCTTTTGTGTGTCACATGTGCCTCCGAGATGTGTGAACAGTCAGCATTCGAATTGTGATAGCAAGTAAAATATCAGCTTGTTGCCTGCACCGGTCTGTGTGTGGGGCGTCTTATGTTTAGTGTGTCTAATCACACAAAAGAATAATGGGAAAAACACAAAAGTGTTCATTGAATTGTTGGAGACAACAGTCATAATTCCCAAAGTGCATGCTGCATCTGCAGCCGGCTGTGTCAGTGCGAACCTGGAGTGACAGTTGATGAGCAACAGCATGTAAGTCAGCAGCATTGCGCATAACAAAGATTTGAACTTGCTATCACAAGTACTTTGTGTTGCAGACTTATGGGACGAGCCTTTACTTCTTTTATGTACAGACTGTTCTACCAGTCACGCAATTAAAAACTGCCTACATGTGTCCTAAATATTTGCACTACTGCCGCAAGCCATCGCACTTTAATAGAAGCACAGCGTGCAACAACTGCATGTGGTGTAGTGATAATACATTTTGAAGGGGTTGCTAAGTCAGCTGCGTTTCAGCAGGCATTTAGGAGCAGTTCTTACACTGAACATTTTGATTTGTATTTCCCACATCTGCTATTGGCTTCAACGTAAACGCTAATATAAGTGGCAGAGACACACAGGTACCGTGACAGATACCAATGATGCATGTCCAATGCATTTGGAGGTCCCCTTACAGCACAATTAAAGCTTTGGGATTTCCTCCTGTATATTTGGTTACTTAACTGTTTATCACACAAGAATGGATGAATAAAAATACTTCTGATTCTGTCCACTTCTACCAGTGGCACATTTCAGTGCAATACGGACAGGAGTGTCCAGAGGCAAAATCCCTGTTACATTTGAGTATTCCGTATATGTTAAGCCATATCGGAGGCAGAAGCAGCTCAATGAATCACATTAACGGGCTGGCACATGATTTCAAACGACTTGGAGTGCTTCCTCATAGAAGTATATTAAAAAAAAATAAAGCGTCACATATCAATAACTGCGTTGCAAACGGTGGTGGACATCTTGCAGCAGCTTTGTGCTGTTTGAGTGAATACACTGAGAAAGGTAAGTTTTAAATGCTTTGCAGAAATTGTCTGGTACGTTTCCGCTCAAAAGCAAAACGAAAGAAGAGAAATACCAGGGACTCCGACTGATCGAGTTTGAGGTATCTTCTGACGAAGTCCGCGATGTCCATAACTTTCGACGTTGGCGAAACGGCCCATTTCCTTTTGAGCATGATTGGCGCGTCGCCAGTCGCCTTCAGCAGGACGTCAACTGCAAGGCAAAAGAACACGGTGTTCCAAGTTCGTGCTTACATGTCAAACTGCACAGCCCACCGTGTGTTAACGCAATGCACGAGTGCACGGTGGCTTCAAATAGCAGTCGCTCGGGACGCCTTCGATTGCAATCGAATTACTCGATCGCGATTGGCTCCCTTTCGCAGACTACGCGAGTGAGCCAGTCGGGATTGAGAAATACGATTCCGATTGGGCTCGATTGCGATCGAAAGGGGCCGCGTGACTTGAACCGTGCGTATTACGAACGACAAACTACAAAGTTGCGGGCAACTCGATGTTGTCACGAGTCTTCCGCACGAGTGCGCCAACCGAGAGCCGTCAAAAGAACGCACTTTTTTTCTTTTCACTGTTGCTAGCCCCGACTGAATCGCCGCGGTCCCGCTGGGCTTCTGTCTTTTCGGGTGACGCGCTAGACTCCGAGGTGTCCTCTGCGGCGTTGTCATGATTCCCAGACTCGGTAGCTGGGCAGCTTTCGGTCTCCTCCGACATGATATCAAAATCCTTGGATCGGTTTGGCTTCCGACTTGAACTCGCCTTGTGCGGTTAGTCAACTTTCGTATGCCTTTCGCAGCCAACGCAAATCGTGCTGGCGGCAAGCATGGCTGCCGAAGCTGGAATGGAAGCTGCGGGTTGCGACGAGAAGTTAGACGAGGATGGCAAAGATAGCCCAGCCTCCCCAAGTGAGGCAGTTCCCACGACGAGTTCGACGGCAGACGACTACGCCTATCGGCCTCCAAGGTTGGGAACAACGCTCACTCTAGCAGAGGCGGCTGATTTCGCGTCGAACCGTGCCGTTCGCCAATCGCAGCTTTCATTGCGAACTCTGTGGTTCGCTTTCTCTTCCGCGAGCTACTGGCCCGAGTATACGATGTGCGATCACTTACTTGTGAACAGACTTAGCTGCTTGATTTTCTCTGGAGCTCATACGCAGTCCGTTTCTTGCAGATGCGTTGTTCACACACGTTTTGGAAGACACGCGTGCTTGGATCAACAACTTCGGAAGAACTGTATTTCATACATTCCTTGCGATTAGTTATGCAGTGGAAGTACGCTAGTGCAAGGGTCATTCAAAACGTACATTAATAGAGAATTTGTCTATCACTGCCACCTTCCTTTATTCGTTTGTCATCATCTTGGTCACATATGTCTTGGTTGGTGTGATAAGTGACGACTCATGTTCACAGTTGTACGTTGTGGTACCCAGTTAAGACATCCCACAGAGTCTGCAGCCTGTGCTGAGAATCACCTCAGTGCTTGCTTGCTTCGGTCTGAAGAGTATAGAAAACTGAGCGAGTTGGTATTGGTGAAGAATAACGATTGTATTGAGACAGGTATTGGTTCATGTGGCAGTAACAACACTGCACTAGGGACGAAGGAAGGCGTAGACACAATAGTTCCTGCCTTTGTCATCGTTTTCTGTGCGCTTTTATTGGCCATGCTTTAGTCTGAATGTGTTTTTTGCGATATTTCATGATTGCTTGTTCACGACATTTTTAGCGTCATCATCGTAGATCTAGCCCACTCAGTCACGTCCTATGCAGCAGTTCGATCGCTTCATACTTGCACAAGCTCGCCACATTCTTTAGATTTCTGCAGCCTTCGTGCGCCATACCTGAACCTAACTGATGACTAACCTAAGTATTCTCATTCACTTTCGAATGTTAGAAGGAAATTTATTTCAACATACTGCTAGCCTCACATTTTAGGCTGTTGCAGGAAAGGGGCAGGATACATATTCAAGAGAACACAGTTCAAGTACGAAGGTACAAATACCTCCTTGAGTGATCCATTCGTGGAGCACCCCCTTGAATGCTAGAGGCGATTCCAAACAGGGGTTCCAGAGGAATGAGGCAGCTAAGTATTAAACACCACTGCCTATCACGAACAATATCTGCTCTTAACTATGATGTCTGAAAGCAGCTAGGTGGGTTGCTAAAAAGTGCGAAGCAATTCTTTAAACATGTTCCAAGTTTGTGACTTTGTGGTAGAACAAAAGTTGTGTATAAGGTAGGGGCCCCTCTTTTGAACTCTACATAGGAAAGCCGCCGTTACAACATATAGCAGCCTCTGACTGGCTGTTACTCTAGTTGTCGTGTAAAGTTCTCAAAAGAAAAAAAAAGCTTTTGTCCTTGTCTTACTAGTTCCATGCTTTTGCATTTCTATTGTCTTTTTTTTACATAAGAAGTCTTTTTGCCTACGGAATAAAGGGAAACTTGGAATTTTAGACCAGAACGAATTCTTCTTCAACTGTGAAGCTTTTGTCCTGAAAACCCCGTTTGGATGTTTTAAAGCAAAAGCTTTACTGGCCGCGAGCTTACGATATCGCCTTGGCCGTGCTCCGAGGAGGCACATGACGTCACACCGCATTTCTCGTCGTTGCGTTCGCTTCCGCTCACTTTGCCAGGTGCATCGCATGCCTGATAACATGTCGGAGGATTGTAAAGGAGAGCTCACGTGTGCCGCAACCACAGTTGAGGTGGCAGTATCGATGGCGGCAATTCTGATAAGCAGGAGGAGGCCTGGAATTGACATTGGAACGAGATGAAGAGGAAACGAATTGCCCAGGAAACAGACAAACAGCACACCGAATGACTGGCTAAACGCCGCAACATAGCTAGACAACCAGACTAACCTGGACTTGCAATCAAGATTAACCAAGGCTAACCATGCTATGCCTTAGCTTTCGCTTCATATATCCTGGCATAGCCGAGCTAAGCCACTGCCAATTTTTTTGTACTTGTGCTACAGTTGGGTGGATGACAATTTTTCCCTTTCATGAACTTTCCTCCACCTTGTGGGCTTCCGCAGAACTGATTTGCCACATTACGAAGGGTAGGAACTATCAGGCAGCAACTAGCCCATGACTAGCATGCACGACGAAGATTAATGGGATTTAATGGCATGGGGGACATCCTGTTGTGAATGGCATTTGCAATATATTGGGAACCATTGCGCAAATTTGTGTGCTGGTGTGCATGTTAAAAGGACCTATTACACGAGCCAAATACAGCACACATTTATGATTACTCATGTTCGCTTTATCGTAAATTTGGCCTTGACTTTTCATCGGTAGCTCAGTGCCTTCGATGGCATTGTCCTGCTTAGTACGAAGTCAGGGGTCCAACTCCTGGCACCATTTCACTGGGGGTGTCATGGAAAGAGTCTCATTTACTGAGTTTTGGGTGCACCTCGAGAAAGCCCAAGGTGGTGAAAATCATGAATACTTTGTTTAGCGCAAAACGACAGAGACAAGAAAGACGACAGGACAAGGCGCCTTGTCCTGTCGTCTTTCTTGTCTCTGTCGTTTTGCGCTAAACAAAGTATTCATGGATTCGCACCAACTAGCCCGCCAACGCATTGTGGTGAAAATCAGTTCAGAGCATTGTCTACAGTGTTTGTCATAGTCTCGTTTTACTTTGGGAGATTAAGCAGCATCAGTCAGGTCATTAAACTTCATGTTATCCTTGTTTTTTTTACTCCTCAGTGGTGCAGATGTCTTCAAGTGGCACCAAGGTCGCATCCATGACAACCAAGTCAAAGTTTGGACGGGCACAAAGCGACTGGAGCCAGACGGGTCCACAGAGGAGACGGAGCTGGTGGAATCACTGCGAAAGAGCAGAGCCGACACGCTTGGCCGCGTCGGATCGCTCAGACCGTAAGTCTCGGAGCAGCATGCCACAAGGTCTGGGACTGGGATAGCTTATATGCGGTATCAACTTGGCAGCTGCGGGAAAAGTAGAGGAGCACGTGCCTCCTCTTCTCGTGCTTGGCTGAGGCTGTATTATGCGACAATTGTGGTATTTTTCCGTTGTTATTTGTCCTTCCTCACTGGCCAGCACGATGCCTGGCTTTCATTATTGCCAGTACCCGGCACTTGATGATGCAACAGGTGATAAGGAATTACTGGTATTAAAGGCAAAATATTCTCGCATAATATGGCTTCTCGTGTCCATGCTGTCAACTGGTATGGCACAATCTATCATTTGCCTTTTAGTGCAAAATCATTCATCAGGTGTGTTGTACGTTAGCTCCTGGCTATTTAAAACACTTTGGGCCACATATTTTTGTTAGAAGTTGTGCAGTCTCACTTATGCTCTTAGAACAAAGGAACGACAACACAGTAGTGCAAACACTCAACAGGGCATTTATTGCACGTTTCACACATTAATGCCTGCTGGCCGAATATGGGTGCGCGACAAATTGAGGAAGTCCAACTCGCCGCGACAGGATAGCGAGCAAATATCTTCACCCCATCCTGGACACTGACACCTAATCGTTTGTGTGTACGGTCATGTGAACGGCGGCACGTTCGAATGATCGTGCTCGTCCATTTCGTTGTCCTGCTCCTAGGCCAGGACGGTACCGCGAAGGGGGTCGGTCGCGATGCGCCAAGACTCCAAGCCAAGGAGGAAAACCCTACTCCCTGTCATGCCCAACTAATCCCGCTGTTAGGTTGCATTAGCAGTGCAACACTTGCACCATCTCTCGTAATACAGTAAACGCTCAGTTGTACGAACGTTAGCTTAATGAATATTTCAGAATAACGAACTTTTAGAAAATTCCCGGCAGTTTCCTATGTATACTATGCAAAAATCTTTCATTTAAGCGAATTTCTGAATAGCGAATATTTCAGTTGAACGAACTTGATCAGTGGACACGGGCTCATTTTTCAAATCATTTCAGAGAAGTTTTGTGCTCTGCAGTGCTGGCGTAGCCAATGCCCACTGCCCCTGAATCACCCCTCCAGTGACGTAGCAGTAACACCGGCTACAATTAGAAACTGCTGACGTAAATCCTGCCTTTCCCCCTGTGTGGTGAAAGCAAGCAAGAGGAACAGCGCAATGAGGTGATCGGCCTTGGGATGTAGACAGAGGTCTGTCACCAGCTGAATGTTGATAGCAACACTTCATTTGAAGGCTATGTGCAGTGTGACAGTGAGCTCGTTAACTGTGCTGAACTATGAGATCTGGAAATCGTTTCCTGTGGTCGCCCAGAAGAAGGAGAGTGCGACGAGGAAGATGCAGAGGCAGATTCAAATCCTGTAACTCTAGCCGAGGCTGTGGGATATGCCTTGGAAAGGTGCGAGACTTCGTGTCTCAGCAACACGCTGTGCCAGAGGAAGTGCGCAAGAACATAGACTCTCTGGACAGCTTTGTTCCTTCTTGCTCTTTAAGAGCACCAGTGCAAATGAAAGTTAGATTTTTTTACTAAGATAGGCAGCAACGTAACTGTTACACACTTCGCATATATTGATGTACATAACTCCATAAATTGCATTTCACATTTTGACTCGGATGTCTGCTGCGCCCTATGCTGTTCCATATTCCAGTGAATATTCGGTTTAGTGAACTTTTGGTTAAGTTAGCTATTTCTTTGGGTCCCTCGAAGTTCACCCAAGTGAGAGTTCGCTGTAAACCACATCAACCGCCGCAGCTACCGGGGGTAGCCGGATTACAGGAGATGCGAGAGTCATGCGGGGAAAACAACATCAGGGGACATGTCAGAGTGGAGCATCCCCGCAAAGTATCAGTAGTTGGGCGGGGTTATCTGTAAATGAACATATGAGGCTAGTCGAAAGCCAGGAATTGATGCAGTGGACAGAAGGAAATGTGTTATTTTGCCTCGCCCTGCAAAACCTTAAAATGAAGTCAAGTGCAGCTGCCCAAATGTTTAATAAAGTGACGTGAACATCTGGTTCAGTCTCTCATTCAGTGCATTGTCAACGTACAGGATATTGAATTCAATGAAAGCTTTACCACAGGAGCTCCTATATATGCGGGCAAATCAGAAAGTATTTGCCCCCCCCCCCCACCGCCCATTTTTTAAGCCAAATTACGGCTGTAAATGCAAAGTGAACATCTACATTCCCAGCGGTGGACCTTTCTTGTACCGGCCCGGCCTTATCTGCCGGGGTGGCTCTGCAGCACGGTGCTGCTGTCAGTTGTTGAGGATGGCAGCTGTGCTTCACACATCCACAGCATACGAGCAACGAAGTGCGATTCATTTTCTACGGAGCAAGAGACAGACGCCCATCGAAATCCACAGGGAAATGCAGCCCACGTAGGGGGATAGGTGTCTCGCCTCGAGAAGTGCGAGGTAGTGGTGTTGTTGTGAGTTCCCAAAAAGCCATGAACGCTTGCATGACAATGAGCGTTCGGGGAGGTTGCATGCGTCGCTGGCTGAGGACAGGGGCATTGGAAATTTAGTGCTGCGATGGGACAAATGTCTGAACCAGTGTGGGGACTATGTGGAAAAATAGTGTAAGATATGTAGAATAATACGTATATTTGTAATTACCTGTATGTAACTTATTTTCAGCTAATAAAAAATAGGGGCATAGACTTTCTGATTCACCCTCGCACATGGGAATGGAGAAATAGGTTTCCTCTGCAACCGTAGCACTAATTTTAATGAGCTTTGTTGCATTAAAAAAAGAAGGAAAATCTAGTGACTCTAGGAAGCAGACTTTTCATTTAAGTTATCAGTTTCTTTTTTTTAAATGTCGAAACTTACAATATTTCAAAAATCTTAAGTTGATTATCAAGTTTACAATTATTGGCAATTCTGTAAGCAGCTATATTGAGCCACCTGAAGTGGACAAAATTTATGTATTGTACAGACTACTGTGAAGCGTATCACTAATTTGTGAGCGGTATTTTTTGCAAAAGCCTTGTAAACATTTTATCGATTTCACATAAGCTATAAATTTGTCCACTTCAGGTGCTCTCTTAGGTGCAGCTTACAGGGTGGCAATACTATCTGTTCTTTTGGTGAACAGTTATGGGCTTATAAACTATGTGATTCAATTTTTTTATTTACCAATTTCATGCAATTTCTCTAATAAAAATTGAGGCCATGAATCAAAATATTGCTTCCTACAGTTGGTAGTGAGTCAGCTTTCTTAAATGCAAGAAATTTCACTTGGTATTGGTTAAGTGGCTCTGCTTCACAGGTAGTATTTAAATAGGGGAGCTGCAGTTGGCCCAGATGTAAAGCCGTCTCTTAATGAGATCATGTAAAGTGTATGTGTAAATGTCAGCATTATCTGATAATCCATGGCTTTTATTCTGAATCTATGAGCATTTTTTCATAGGTGTGTTTTGTCATAGATGTGTTTAGCTGTAGATGCTTTATTAATTGAATTTACTGGGAGCCTGTTCTAAGTTAAACTATTTTTAACCTGAATTTTAAAGCATTGCATGTTCTCACTAAGATATTGAGATATTTATTTCTGTTGTTCTGCAATTCTAGATTACTTGGGTTTAGAATATTCTGAGTTGGAGGTTCGTTGTCATCAGTTTTCCTAGCTGTGAATAATTATCGTGATCTCCCTCGTACTTTATGCACTTGGTATAGTTTATCATTTATTGTTTTTTTTTCCCCCCGACAACACAGTTTAGGTATTTCATGTGTGAAGCTAAAACGACATTTTTTACGCATTTCACAGGTATGAAGTGTTGTGAGCCTAATGTACCTCGTTGGTGAATCAAATTATGATAATCAAATCCCCATGTACTTTCTGCACAATGATTATTGATATCATAGTGAGTTGTACATTTATTTTGCATTTAAAGTGTGAAAGGCTCCCAGAGAGCTCGTTGCACCGGTAACGTTAGTCACAACGATTTCTTGCTGCTGCATTGTCACGTGACAATTTTTTCTTCGCAGCATCGACGTCTTGCAAGCCCTGTGGGACGACCAGGAGAAGAGAGTTGTCGTGACCAAACACAAGGTACATATTTTGTGCGCCCCCCTTATCAGTTGCTTTGAGTTGTTCGCGATCGCGTTAGACAAACTAAACATTTCGTCGTAAATGCAGTGTTACGATAGCCACTTAATCGCAGGTTGCTCACTCCTATAACCTAAGCCATCTGCTGGCTTCCGCAGCTAGGGGCACCTGTTGTGCGCAGCCAGGCGTGTGACACTCGATATGCGAGCATTTTTGGCCAGTGTCCCAGAATGGGCTTGTGTGCTGCTCGGTAGGTGCCTGGACAGCCAATCAGAACAAGAGCCCAGAAGAGAACGAGTTGGCAACTAAGCATCGAAGAAGTATGTACAGAGAAATGAGAAAGGCGGCGTCAAAAGTAGCTGAGCATGGAGGAAGAAGTGAAGTGACTAAAGTGGCACCAGAGAGGAACGCATTGGGCGAGGGACGTTGAGTTGCGCAGAAGTGAACATATTTAACACCCATGGTGTTAAGCAAAGTCGTTTCAGTGAACGTTAAAAAAAGCTTCACTTGTCACTGACTTTTTTTCTTTGCACTTTTTTCTTTTCCCCCACTCTTGCAGGGCACCTACCTCAAATTTATGGGCACAAAAGTGGGAGACAAAATGGTGCTGCACCCACTGGAGGCACTCTTCCTGCTGGAAGCGGCAAGTTTCCTCAACTAATGTGGCACTCAAAGATTAAAGTTTCAAGAAAACACTTTACATGTGGCTGGCATCGTGCTTAGCAAGTAGCCCTTGACTCATTTTTGCAGCTGCATGGTTTGTTGAGGGTTGAAAGAGCTTGAAATACGTTTTTTTGAGTACCGTCAAAAAACGGGCAGCCATCGACATCGCACACGACTTCGCTGAATATGGCAAGTCACTTCTGCAAAATTCTGTGAGGTGGTCGAGAGGGCAAGCCTCATGACAGGAAAAAAAATTCTCGGCAACTCTTTCCTCTTTGCGTATTTCCGCAGAACTGACTTCATATTCAGTGTTGCCCACATTGAGCTGTCGTTTAATTCAGCCTCGCTATGCGATCTGCTAGCCCCCTGGTTAACTCGGATCGTTCAGAGCAACTGCCCCAGGGAGGCATTGAATCTGGTTGTTGGAGACCCTTGGACCAGGTTGAATTTTCTTCAACCATGAAGCTTTGTTTCCGAGAAACCCATATAAGTTTTCTTTATTGTTATTTTTTTGTTTTGTTTATTTTTTAGTGCTATGAGTGCTGTGCCATTATCTGTTGCAAAATGTGCCAATTGTCACTACATTCAAATTAGCAGTTGTTGATGAAGTGGTAGTTTGGCTGTTGGCCATCTGCAACACCTGGAAAGAAAGGTGCTTTACGGTGCAACCATCAGCACAATTGATAACTCAAGGGCAATGCCGCCTTTTCTGCGGTAGTAGCCACGGTTCTTCAGCAATGCTCCTCAGTGATTCGCGACCTATGAGCTTATATCAAGCGCTTTCGCCGTCACCCTAAACTCTAGTGCTAGAGGGAATGGGTGCATCTCAAGCAGCTGTTTACCATTAGAATTGCTGAGGGGTGCTGTCGAAGCGACGTGACAACTGGGCTCGAAGGGCAGCACTGTCTTCCACTTAGCGGTGTAAAGTAAACAACGAGCTGAGGGCACAGTTGTAAATTCGAGAGTCGACGTTGTTGCTAGTGCCAATGCAGTGATCTTGCTTTCCTGCATGATTGCAGAATCAGTTGTTGCTGACACGCGATGGCACCTCGATGAGCATCTCGGAGTCCTACGAGGTTCTACTGAAGGACGGCGATGACTACGACAAGTACCTCGTCTACTCACATCTCCTTAGGGCCGGATACATTGCTATTCCACACAAAAAGCAGTGAGTATTTTTTTATTTTCTTCACTTTGTTTTCAAGAGGAAGCCTCACCTCGAGGCCATGTATCCAATTTTTCTATTGAGATGTGTGTGATACACAGAACTGACTTGAGTTAAATTTGTTACGTTCTAGAGATGAAGCTTAATTATGCCGACTCTAGGGGGCAGTATTTTTATTTCGGGCCTAAAATTTTTTACAAAAGATTACCGAAAATCGGCAAGTTAGAAAAAAAAAAGTGACCAGAAAGTTCACAAATGCGTAACTCTCTATAGAAAATAGATATTTCGGTTTCATAAACGGCATCTGTTAGAACATCTGAAGTGGTCAAATGTGACGTATGAGCTTGCAGCTTTTGTGAATCTCTTACACGGTTTTCAAAGGTTCTGCTAAGAATCTTAGTCACATATTAAACCTGCATATCTCGGAGTGGCGTGCAATGCATCTCTATTTTCTGGTTTATATATCTCAAGAGGTACAGTTTACAGAATTGTGGTACACGTTTTTTATTTGCGAGTTGGAGTTGTGTGCTTGATGCCGCAATTTTTCCAAGTGTTGTGATTTCCAAGAACTTCTGTAAAAAAAGTTACGGCCTAAATGAAAAATCTGTTTCCTAAAGTTGGTAGTTTCTAACATTTTCCTTAAAATTCAACAAACCTCATTAAATTTGACTTGTGGATGCCTAGAAAAACAATTTCGCCCACATACATGTAGACAAGAGCATCTGCGACCTTTTTGTTAAGCTGCAGCTGTGTTTTCCAAATTGTGGATTGTGACTGCAGGTAGGTTGCCCCATATTCAAAGGGGTCTTTGGAAACGCCTTGAGAGCTTCAATAACAGTTCTTCAAGCAAAACCTTGGTGTTGGTTACGCATTTACACTATGCTAAGATGACCTGCAGTGAGCTGTTGTCACATTATCCAAGCACAGATGATATGTCGTAGCCAGAGTGCTGCTGATGTGTTGTGTAAATCAAATGGTTTAATGCAAAGTGAATGCAGAGTGTGTGACTTGACTTCATGATCAAACAGACCGGCAAGTTTGTACTTGTTTGTACTTTTAGATTTACCACTGGTCTCTTATAGCACACTGTTTAATCACAAATATGTAGATTATGCACGGAGTTGGAGGTAGAAACGAACAAACAAGAAACATGGCAAAATTCTTCTGTGTGGAATGAGCTGTATACACTGCCCATTTTGTCACGTCATGTGGCTATCCTTGGTGATGTTGATACAATAATTGTTGCAGGGAAAGCTCCAAAACATCAACACCTGCCAAGCCAGAAGCAAAGAAAGTAAAGGATGAGCCACATGAAAGTGACGATGACGTGGTCTGCCTGGACGACTCGGACGACTCGGACATCTCCATCATCGAGGTGATTCCGGCCAAGTTGCCCAAGCTCGACCCTTCCGTCACAATCATGCCGGCGACCAGCCCAAAAAAGAGCCTGTTCCCGGAGAAACGGCCTGCCCAGTGTGCTGAACTCTCCTTCCCAAAGTATGTTGCCGGTCAGTTGCTGACCCTGAAACGGCCGCCTCGGCACCTCCTTCCCACTAATGTGTACCCTTCGAGAGAGTGGTATGAAGTCGACACCGCCGGCTGGAAACAGGAAGAGTCCACCAGGGAGAAGCGGAGAACCAGGGGCTGGTACGAAGAACGGCCGTTGGCAAATTGGGACCAGAGGCACAACTCCGGGCGAAGGAATCCTGCGATCCCGGAACTACGGCCAGACCCTCAGTGCCAGGGCAACGGAGAGGCGTGGCAGGCCGCAGACGCGTCGTCGTGGCATGCCACGAATAACTCCACACCGACAATTCCGGAGCAGCGCAGAGATGGCAGAACATGGAACAACTCGGACTCTGCCGGTTACCGCACCGGTCAGCCTCGGGGCCCGTACCAGGGTGGCAGCGGACCGTGGAACAACATGGCGAGGCCACCGTACGACGCGTCTCACGACCGGCCGTGGTGGTCGGGAGGAGGAGGAGCTGGTCAGCCACAACCGTGGAACCTCGCCGACCCTCGAGGAGGGGCCAACCTGGAAAGAGTGCCACCACCACTGCCTTGGGGGCCGGGCCAGCCCTGGCGCTCCATGCCACCGCCCCCGCTTCCACCACTCCCGCCACTGCTTCCAAGCTGGCCTCGGAATCCTCAGGAAGGCGCTCCGCATGGTTCTGGCAATCAGTACGGCTACTTTACGGAAACATACGTGAGTGAAGCGTCGCAGCGAAGCCAGGAGTCAAGACGGTCCGGATCGAGCTCTTCATTCCACTCTGGACCGGGCCGGCCAGACCGGCCGAATCGGCCAAACCAGGCATCATACCGAAGAACAGTTCAGAGGAATGACAGGTATACATGTACTTGCAGAGCCTGACGAAAATTTCATAGAGCGAAGTGGTTGTGAGCTTGGGCCATTAGATAACCAAGGGTTTCGCGGCTGGTGTTTTTAGGTTTTCCGGAGGCTTTTAGATGAGGTCAGTACAGTGCCAGTCATCAAAATGTTCTGCTGCTCTCTGGGCTCAACCACGTTGCTAGCCTCACTGAATTTCTGGGTTCATTGTGAAGAGTCGTGCGTGTACTTACACTCCATTTCATAAATAGCAAGGCAATGCTATGAAGGCTAGAGACAGATTTTTCTCAGTACTCGTATTCGCGAACAAAGAACATAGTGCATCATAGATGAAGGAAAGACATGGGTGTGCATAATGTAATTTTATGCAACATTAAGTCTCATGCCTTTATGAAGAGAAATATGATGTAATTATTACATGCGAGGCGGCTCTGATCTGAATCCATCACCGGACAAGCAAGGCAACGCGTTTCTGCAACTTGAGTCCACAACGCGCCTCCTGCGCTCATGAACAAAACAGTATGTCACATACTGGTAGCATGAAAGTTTACAGATATGATTCGAACATAACCTTTTGTCCACAAGCTCGTACTTGTAATATGTGCAGTATTTATTCCGTAGAAAGCATTGCAGGTCGAAAACAACTGCACTGTGAATTGTGCCGAGTGAAACTTATATGACTGCAGTAACTTAAGCAGCTCCAGCAGCGCTGCCTGATAAGTATGAAGTCGAAGTATATAGAGCACTCATTTGCGCAACGTCCACCATCTTCTCCACTCTCTGATCTCCCACTAACCGTTCCTCACGGCAGCCCTCGCCGAAACTGGCACGGAAGGCCGCATCGACCGAGCCACTGGCAGCGGAGCGGGGGTCGTGGCGGTCCCGACGAGGAAGACTATCCCTCCGCCTTGCCACCCTTCCCCGCAGAGGCGACCAGCTGGACCGAGCTCAAGTCTGGCCGGACTCAGGCCGAGCGCTCGGCGGCACTGCTGGCTTGTGAGGGTGCCGTCCTCTGGAAAGGTTCCATCCAGCCCCTGGTCGTGCCTACACGGGATCTCTCGATACGTGAGTGGGTTGCTGCATCCGCTGCCATTCAGACATGCATGGTTCAGGCATGCATGGAATTTAATCCAGTATAACAGTGATAGCGCATTTGTTCTTCGAAGAGAAAATGTGTGATACCTAATGCAGGCATCCATTATTGAAAGGAAAGCGTAAGGGAAATATATTTGTTGTTTTCATTTAAATGTACAGGTAATAAGGAAAAAGGAAATGAAAGAGCACGAAAAAAAAAAAAACTGACTTGTCACCGGTTTAAGCTGCTGCGAGTGCTTGAATGCTAATAAGGTGTTCCACCTTAAAGGATAACACTGTACTGACAGCTCTTAGACTGCTCATAGCTATGTCTAAAGCATACGATTCTCTCAGTGGTGTAGGACGTTATGTTCAACGGGTTCTTTGATTTACTTGATTTTCTTTGATGTAGGCATTTGTTATGTGCCACTTGGTGTGCACTTATTCGTGTCCAATCGTCCATAATGGGTGTGTGCCACTGTAACGCAGGAGGTACGGAATCCTTAAGTGTAGCTAGATATGTGTCGTGCTTCTCTGTGCACACACCTGTCGTCACCATTCTTCTCTTAACACGGATCATTCATTGCCTCCGTCCTTGTGACATCGCTGCTTAGGCGTCTGACACTGCATCCACCCAACTTGGCGTTAGCATTTCGCCGTAGTTTTCGAGCAGTGCAGTTTTCGTAAACTGAAAAAAGTATTGCACAAGATTAACGTTTCGACCTTTGTGGTGGATAAACATAGGCATTGCATGAAGTTGCACGTTGCACAAAATGTAACTAAGTACAATTCCACGCATCACCGTTAGTTATATGGGATTTAATACACAGCGCTTGACTGAAGCTTCGCTTCAGATGGATTTCTAACATGTGTGTTAGATCTGCATTATTATTACTATTGTTTTTATATCATTCTGAAGCCTGATTTTGCCACACGCAAAGGTAAAGTCATTCAAGTCCTTCCCAGTGTAATCAAACGTGCCTCTGACTAAGAAGTGACTCACAGAAGAACGTAAACTTTATTTTCAAATAAATCAGATTCAAGTCTGGCGTCATTTTAGTGGGTCTGGGCACCCGCCGTGGTTGCGGTTCCAAGACCTTGTCTCGAAGCGGCTTCCTCGGCTCGCTGGACGGCCCAGAGTTGTGCTGTCAGGTTCTAGCTGTGCAGTGCGGTCTTCCAGCGCGAGCGGAGGCTGGCGGTGGAAGAGACGGAGGGGTCGGCACTGCCCGACTTGTTTGTTAAGTCCTGACACTCCCATAACATGTGATTAAGTGTGGCAACCTCGCCACACGACGTGCATCTGTTTGTAGTGTACATGTCTGGATACATGACATGCATGAGTCTGGGGTTTCTGTAAGAATCCGTTTGTAAATTGTCTGAAGCATACTTCTTGCGTCCTCTCTAACCTAGCGTGAGGAAATGGGTGTACGCGTCTTTGTAACTGGTAGTGTGTAGTGATGTCGTGACTGACAACTTCCTTCTTTCTTTTTTTTTTTTTTTTTTTTTCTTCATGTTTCAGCGGGCATTGTGTCTGAGCTTGTGATCCTCAAGGAGGTCGACCTGGTAAATGGCGGTCGGCACACGAGCAGCCCAGCGCTCGATGATGCCGAGCCCTTGACGCCAGACCTGGACGTGTATTTGCCTGGCACATCGTACACCAAGAGGAACCCTGGCACTCCAGAGTGCAGAGTCTGCATGGTCAGGTGAGACAGTTTTCTCTTAAACGAAGTCTTTTCTTGGCACAAGTTAAGCGCTGCGAGGTTGCTGGAGTGGTATTTTAACAGTCCACATTGACTTAATATTTGCCGGTAGTGTCCCTTTAAGTGTACCGTTAACCCCCGTCTGGTACAATGATTCCTGTCCTGACAAGAAATATCTTACATAGGTAAAAAAGAAACAGAACACTAATGTTAGAAATGCAAATGGTCTGCATTGAATAATAAGAAGAGAACTGAGAGGCCCGATTCCCGTGAGTCGAAACCATATAAAGCCAAGGGAAGCATCGGGGAAACTATTTGTTGTTTTAATTGAAATGTAGAAGTACTACGGAAAAGGAAAACGAAAGTGGACGAAAAAAAACAACTTGCCATTGATGGGAGCCAAACCCACATCCTAAGCACTATGCGCGTGTTGCACTACCAATTTGCCTACAGCGGCGACTGTTCCCAGGTGCACATTCTTGGGTACTATTTGTACAAGATCTAACACGGGGAGTGTACAGCACCAGTAATTTCACCTGTGGTTTCCCTGGCGGCTTCACTGTCTCTTGGCCTTATGTCGGCATTGTCACTTTTGGAAACCGCCTATAGTTAATGTCCAAGTTGCATCTCCAGCAATCTCAAGTAAGGAGCTCTATAATCTCATAAAGCCTCGCTTTTCCATCCTGCAAGTACCAAAATCTTGTCGTGGCCGTCAAGAATTACTGTCATCTAGTTCAATCCTGGCGTCAGTGATAAGGAGGTTGTCTGCTGCACATAAACGTTGTTCTTTCCAATACTACTACACGAATTGCCCCATGTTGCATTGGGTCTCTGCCGTATCTATGAAGCCTCCTGCCCAAGAGTTATCCACTGCCTCGAGTGGCACAAAAGTAGTCTTGTGTAATAATGTGTGGCCATATTTCACACTGTTGTGATTGCAAATTAAGAAGTACAAAAGACCATGCACTATCGACTCCAACAGCGACGACTTGGACTAAGAGTCGTGACACCACCTTGAGTGGTTATCAGTTCACGAAAAAAGCCTTCCGTATGTCACCAAAAACTCCACTAGAAATTTTTATCATTTTTTGCCTGTCTTTAGTCATGCCGGTGCAGGAAATGTAAACGTTTTACTCCAGTTATGAAATTATTACCAGAAAGGGTTGAAAGTCTCTCCTATTGTTGATTTTATGACTGTTTGTCATAGGTTACCTAACCTAACGTAACTTGCAATCATGCCACGTCAACCGGTGCAATAAATCAGAACAAGAGAGAATTATAGCTTTGACTGACCCACATGGCTTGGTTTGCCCACAAATTGTGCATGTTGATGGCCTGTCGAGCAGTTTCCGATGCTAGTATGTGTGCTGTCATGGCCATTACAAAAAAAGATGGGCGCACCGAAACTTGTCCACCGATCAGTTTCAAAAACCACAAGCAGTTCATTTGTGTTTGCCAATCAGACGCCAGGCATAGCACAAGAAAGCCACCTTTGTTTTAGGCCTAACACAGTGGTGGACCCCCGACGACTGCTTTTGGCTGCCGTCTGAACGATAACCGTGCGTGCCAGTTTCTTGCGGACAGCAAGTTATTTTCATTACTACATCTGCTTGTTCCCACTAAGATTACTTTTGTGGTGAGCGGCAGCCATAGTGTGGCTACACTTCATGGCTGTTTTGATCGCATCAAGCCACACTGACTTTCACTGCTCGCAAACAGCACGTGTGGTGGCAGCGTAGAGCCCTTAGTACAGCTGTGCTAGGTGCTTTCTTGTTCATAAAATAATCCGTGTGGGTCAGCCTTTACTGTTCCCAGTGGAATTGCAACGTCTTCTATATCTGCGGCAGGTGGGAAGATGGCCCGGCCCGGCTGCGAGACCTGAAGCGTAGACAGGCGACCGTGACCGACAGCGCTCCCCTCGTGTTTGCGACGGTGGACCACGGCCAGGTGCATCTGTATGCGTTTGACGTGATGGAGGCGCCTCGTTTCTTTCCGGCACCCTGAAGTCGGAAGTCGCTTTGTTTCAGGGTATGAGATCCTCGCGTGATACCTCGATATTGCGTGGGTGGGGGGGAGACTATGTTTCTGGAATGTCATTAGATCTCCAACTGGTCTCCAAGCGGCCTGCTTTTGCCCGGCTGACTCGAGATGTGCCAGCTTCCGATTGCTGCAATTGCACACTGCCACTAGGTTGTACATCAGCAGGCAAGCAGAAAAAAAGAAGATTGCGCATTCAAGAGGTAGGCCCCATTGCTACCAAGTTCGAACTTCAGTAGTGCTGTTTATAGCGAGTCTTGAATGCTGTAGAAATTTTGTATACTGTATAATCGAGTATTTTTTTATAGTAACGTTAACTGGAACGATTGTCGGTATGCGAGGCTAGCAATCCAGTCTTATTAGAAAGGTTTTGCACTTTGTTACAGTGTTCCATTACCGGTATTGCCCTGACTTTCTGCCAGCTTCAGCCGTTGCTGGTTAATCGACACTGTGTGTATACCCCTGGTATGGATTAGCTAGTGCATCAAAGGTGCCAGGGAACCAGCTTGACACATGCTAGCATGGAAGTAACACAGTGGCACTTGAAAGGTTCACCTTGTGTTGCTTTTTTTTTGTGGGGGGGGCTTATGCACTTCGCAGTGCACCCTTTTTCTGCTGGCTGCCACTGTTGGAAACTGTGTTCGTGATGCTGTATATGTCTGTGCGTGTCATCACTATGTGTGCTGGGTTCGGATAAATGTTTTTCTCTGGCTAGTTGGTTTACGCCTGTGAAGCTTAACCTCCTGCACAAAAACACGCAGCTGTGGTCAAGTGAACAAACACAGATCGGATGTAAAGCCGGTCTCCTAACTTCATTTCGTTCAGGAGCGTTACAACAGAATTCTTACGCTTGCTGAGGCAGGAATCAACTTGTTTGAAATGCTTGTTAAAGGCTGACGAAAGAGCCTGTCCAGCAGAATGGTGAAGCTGCCATCCTTTAATCAGAAGTCAGAACAGTCAGCTGGGATGCGTCTGCCTTAATACACAGTCGTGTCCTGTAGGTCATGTTGCTCACCTCAGTCTTCTAATGAGTGAATGCTCAAGAATGCTACTGTAACGCTTCTGAAAGAAACAGAGTTAGAAGATCCATGCCTCATCTTGTCTATGCTTGTTTTTTTTGTTTTTCATTTGTTCATTTGTATTCCTCCACACTTCCGTGCACAGATCATCTGCTTCATTAACAGGGATGCAGGTGTTGCTTCACGTGAAGTTATAAAGAAACGTCGACGTGCTCTTTTTAAATCACACTAGTATCTCCATCTTCTTTCCTTTTTAATTCTGCAGTAGTTAGAAAGTTTACTTAGGAATATTGTGGATGCAACAAAGCCTGTTTGCATTGTACTTGTGAAATTAGAGCCCACTAGAGATTTGACTGGGTTGTTTGTCTTAAGCTTTGGATCTCACTGCATTTTCATTGGCTTGGACATTTGCAAAAGATGTGTAGACTCGATTTTTTTGTTCTAGACTCCAAAAACTGCATTCATTGCATTAACTTGTGTGAGGTGAGCAATGAATGTAGGCATTGATGTCCAATTTTCAGCCAGATGCTATGCATGCGTCAACTTTCACTTTCGTGAGTTATGCTGCACGTGCGAATATCCCCTACATCGCAACTAGAGCATCTCGTGCCAACAATTGAGCATGGGTTTGAAAGAATGTATTCATGGTTTGTTGATGCTTTTGCATACCTGACTTGAAAGATCTGTAGGCTTGTCCTTTTAAAGGGCCCCTAAATTACCTCTGGCATCTTTTCTTTTTACATATATTAAGTACACACGCGCATTCTGTAAACAAAAAACGAACACATTTGGCAAACATAGCAATGCTACATTCCGCAGGGGCGCCAGAAAATAAACAATCCCGTGCTCCTCGTTGGGCTCTCGCGGTCCCTTCTTTGCACATTGCAAAGCCAGCAGGGTCATGTACGTGACATCGCCTGGGTAAAAGCCATCGATTGGCTGCCGAGAGCTGGCCGTGTATTCTGAGAAGGGAGGGGGTGCTTGCCCATTGTGTGCCACCCACTCTACCGTGAAGCTTCCATTCAGACGGCATTGTGCAAAAGGTAACCAGCGGGTGGGACAATGGGCGATCCCTTTTGGTTGGTTAATACGACTCGTAGCCTTCCAACACTGCGTGGTGTGGGCCGGAGCATGTGGCGAGGAGAAGGAAGCATCCGGGGGGAGGGTAGCGAGGGCAAGTGAGAAACTGCGACTGCCGCCTAGCCCTTGATCAAACGCCTGCAACTTCGCTCTTATGGAATCATTTTGAAAGGTTTTACTGCTGGTATGCAGTGGCCGCTACGTAAAAGGATCTTGAGTTCAGAGTGGTTTAGGCGCCCTTTAGGATAGGAACCGCTCTTGGAGACGGAACTTTGGAAGACGAACATCTGTGCTGAAGTCAGGGTTGGTGCCAAGAGGATGGCATGGTTTATTTCATTTTTCGAAGCTATGTTGCCAACCGTCAGTGCAAAACTCTTTTTTTTTTTCCAATGTGCAACTGCGTCAACTGAGGACGTTGGAGAACCTGTACTGGTGTGAAATCAGGAATCGTCGTCTATGCAGTGGACCCCCCAAAACATGAGAGAATTGTGTCCGTGTGTGCCCAGGCTTGTAGTGAATAGCGTAGACATTCTCCTGTGTTTTATGGAACTTTGGGTAGAGAACTGATTCATTTCTAATTGAAGCACGATGTGCTATGTTCCACCTGCATGCAGCGCTCCGAGTGCTAGCACAAGTAATGTGTACAAATGTATATAAAATAAAGTGGCCCCACACATGTAAATGGGCAGGGAGCAGAAACGTCATGTCCCTAGGCTTTCCTTTTTGGCTTGTAGATAGCCTATTTAAGACATATGCGATGGTGTTGTTCAGCTGTGTTTATTGCCTGCTGTGTGACCAGGATAATCATGCAATTATAGAGAAAGAAAGACAAATTAAGGCTTTAGTGAAGTGAGCTAGCGAGGCAAAAAATTATGCATGCCACCAAAGTAAGAATGACCAAGGGCGTAGTACCAGCATTACTGTAGTCTAACTCAAAGGAGTCATTATTTGGGGACTAACTGCTCGTTGTTTCTTAGTCTGCAACCGATCTGCAATTTTCTTTTTCCTTACTTCCTGAGGCTGCTTTAAAACTTTTTCATCAGTGATGCGAGAATTGAGCCAATCTTCTGCCCTGAATTTGGTAACTGCAGAAACTGGTGCCAGCCACTAATTGTTGTCATTACTCTGCACAAAGTGCCCTGGAAACTGAACTGCCTCCTTTCTTTTTGTACTGCTGTGTGGCAAGGCCAAAGTGACTGTCGGCGTTTGCCTTGCAAAATACACGTGGCAGCATTCCCATGATTTGGTCTGGTTATCATCAGCAACTTACTTCCTTTTACATAAGAGAAATTGTATAACAGCAAGGTCTGTTGCTGTCATTTTCAATGACCTGTTTCTATAGGCAGCTATTCCCAAGTCATTGTACAAGTTGTTTATTGCACAGTATTTGCAGTTGACAGACCCTAAACCATAATAGCCTTCATGTTCAAGGTAAATTCTGTGGAATATGTGAGCATTGTGTACATATTGAAATCATGTTGCGTGTGCAGTTTAATCCATCTATTGAAAATATAATTTTATATGAATTTGTAGCCTGCATATTATTTGTATATGATCAAAATGATGCAAAAGAGCAATGTTTGGTAATTCTGATGGTTTTTCATAGATTGCATGTATTTCCAACAATTTTGGTTGTTATGTGCTTTGTGTCCACTTGCACATCTAGCTATGTACAAATGAATTCATTAGTATTTTGCATGCCACTCTTGCTTTTGCACCCCTAGTAAGATGTACATATACTGTCTTATGTTTACATACACACCCTGTAAACATCATATGTCACCTTGCGATGTTCACATGTCGGGTCGATATTTCATATTTACACAGAATACATCTGTTGCTCACCCCCTGCGTACCTTGTATTTCTTGTTTGGCTTCACGGCGTCTTGACACTCGACGGCGTAGATTAAACCGTGTTCTCTCTAATCTGGGTCCCGCGCTGCCAAGTGTTTATAAATAGGCGCATTGCGTGGGTGCAGTATTTCGTGTGTCGGGTAGCGCCGCATGCTTTTGGCAAACGTCGCACTCGTTGCTGGGATGAAAAAAAAAATTTAAAAGAATTGTCTCGTTCGCGCAATGGCGGAACGAACCGCGGGGCCGGAGTAAAAATACCTCAGTGCGATAAATATTTTCGGGTCCGGCGGCGCAACGCGACGCGGCTTTCGTCTGCTCCTTCTCGTCCGCCTTTCTGTTTTTTAAATCTAACTAGACAAACGTCCCGACGCTGTGCCACTACAGCATACTACAGCTGTAAACTACGGCAGCAGCGCGGTGGCTCCATCTTGCCTCGACTCCGGGATATGGGCCACGGTCGCCGCACAAACAGTTCACGCACAAACATATTTTCTCGCACAAACACGCACACTTCGCGACGACCGGCGCTACGACGACCACTGCGACGGAGAGAGCGCGCTGCGCGGCGGTTGGTGCGGCCGTGTTGTGAATCTTCGCTGCTGCGTCGGTCACTCCCATATGTTCTAGCGTTCGCCGGGACGTCGCCGTCGTGTATCGCATTCAGCCGGAAGGTATCGCCGCCGACACCGACTCCCTTTTAAAAGGAAGCCCGGAAGAGAAAGACGAAAAAGCCGAGAGGTTCGCCCGGCGGGCTTGGCTGCTGCTTCGAGCTCGAGGCGAGAGAGAGCGTGCGAGCGAGAGCGGCGCGGGGGCTTGGCGTAGAAGCGAGCTCGGGAGAGGTTTCGAGAGCCAGCAGCAGGCCGCGCACCAGGGAATGCATTGTCGCGAACCCGCACTGCTGTCGATGCGTCGTGCCCAGCCCACAGGCCAACCTGACAGGTTCGAAAAGCGCGTTGTGCTTCACCGAAAGGTAAGCCGCATGTCTATTTCTTTTGGAACGAAATGTGCGTCGCTTCCCACCGCGCTCACGGTCGAGTCGATCGTAATGGATGCACGCCGCGCCGCAGCTGTTGCCGCTCGATGACTTCGACGGGAGACTGCTAAAGCTCGACGAGACCGCCTGGCAGGCCGATCGAGGTAAGCGAATGTTACCATCTCGACGCGTCGTGCCACGTAGTGGTAGGTATGCCTCGCGGGACTTTGCACGTTGCTGCCGCAGCAACGCGCGCGCGAGGTTGCGGCGTGCACCGTTATGTTTTTGTTTGCTCCCCCGCGGAGTGCCGCCATTTGAACACGTGGTGGGTTGTTTGGGACAGGAACTTCCGAATTTGTCGGCGACGAAGTCAAGGTTATCGCTGCCTAGACGCACTGTCAGCGTGGGTTTGCTGTCACATTGTTGACACCGGGTGTCGACAAGCGCGTTATCGCACTCGTCGGCCCGGCAAGACGAGACGGCCTTTGCATAAATTGATCGACCGACCAGAGATAGATACTGCAACGACTGTGTATCCCAAACGGGTTAATAAACGGCCGTCAGCGGCGCGGCCGGGCGGTTGTTTTTCTGCCGCCCGAACTTTCGGCTTTTCTGTTTTTGTCCGACCACTTTTCTTTCCTCATTTCTCGAGCGCGCGCGTGCTGTGGACGCACATCTCTAGTTTTCCTCGTACGGGTTCATTACATTAATCGCAGGGTCGTAAATGGCGAGCTGCGAGAACCTGAAACGTTTCGGGTGGAGACGTAACCGGCAAGATCATATGACACCCCGCAGTGAGAAGCCGGGCGCGCAGCTGTGTTTGCAGTCGTCACTGGAGCGTTAACGTCGAGTTAACGGAGCAACACCTGCCTCACTTGACGCGTTTCTCGGACCGTGAAAGAAGCTAGCTCATGCCGTGAGTCATGCGCATATGTAAACGTAAACAACAGTGCATTACTCTGGGATGTTCAACCCACTGCGGGGATTCGATCCAAGATCAAGAAGCCGATTCGAGTCAGTCTGGCCAGCTTCCAGCATTGGTGACACGTGCCAAAGGTAGCAACAGCTACTCGCATGTTCACGCTTCGAGGCACGCCGCCTGCTTTTTGTTTGTTTGTTTGTTTGTTTGTTTGTTTGTCGATCGAGTAGCACCCTTCGCAGTGCAGGCTACCTGTTTGTTTATTACAGTTCGTGTCAAGGCCTTCCCTAGAAGCTGGTGTATCTAATTTCCGATTGTTGAGAAGTGAAAAATAGAGCTCTCGCTTCATGAATTTCATGAGGTGAACGATTTCATGTGGTGAACGTGTTCAGCTTGCGCGCTCGTCTGACTGTTTCTCCGCCAGCATTTCTTTTTCTAAGAAAGCATCTGGTCAGGGTTTTATTATAGAGGCTAGAAGTTATTATCATACGTTGTTTTCTCTGGTAAACAGAATGTGGATGGTACAATGCAAGCATAATCATTAATAAACCACGTTTGCGCCTCAAAAAACACCACCACTAACAAAAAAAAGAAACATTTTGAGATTTTCATGGCCATATTGTTTTCTTCCCTAAAAAATCTAAGCGTCGATTAAAAGTACTTAATTCTCGTGGTTCGAGGACCAAAGCTGCGGATATCTTGCCCATTCCTTGCTGCAAACTGCAAAAGTGGAGCACGACATATAATCGACCACACATTCTGTCCTGGTTGCGCAAGGGTACAAATCCATGGAGAGTTAATCCATTTCTTGAGGCATTTGCTGCGCAAGCACTTATCTGAACGGACTTTGTGACCTCCATACTTCTTGGCTGTTTGATTTGTTTCTATGCTCTTTTTCTTGCTGATAGGCAGTATATTTAATTTCGTAAATGTGCATTCCTGGCGTCTGGTAATAAAGATATGCACGCAATCAGTTACATTTGCAGTACTCATCTAATTGTAGCAGATATGGTTTTCTCCATCTTTGGCACTGGTTAAGTTTGGTAACACAGGCTGTAGTGTAAGCAAGGCTTTCTTTTTTATTATTATTATTAAAGACCAAGGTGCACCTAAAGAACAAATTTCAAGTTAATTCTTGACGCAATTATGCAAAATGGAAGGACAAATTTGTTTTTAACTTCAATTAAAGCTTTCTGTTTTGTAGTGAACTCTAAAATTAATCTGGGTCTGTAACCTGGCCATTTTGTTTAGCATACAATTTTTAGCTTGTTTCCTAGTAGTGTAGTTAACTATTTTTTTCTAGGTCCTTGTTGCACAGTTCCTCATTAAAGTTATTTGCACTCTCTAGATTTCTATATGAGTTGCATTGTATCTGATTCAAGCTCGCCAGTTTTACGTTGTGGTCATTGCATTGTTATTTTTTTTTTTTAAACCATGCTTAACCATATGTCGAACGAACATTGTGATGGTAAAGAAGGAAGTTTTACAGCCTCTTCCGCACCTACATAAATATATTGCTTATCCAAATTCATTTGCTTGCAGAGAGAATCTCGTCTCAAACTTCAGTGTTTCAAGCATTTGCGGACAAGATGTACATTCTAATAGGCTTGATAAATTTTAATGTTGCTGCTACCATATTTTGCAGTGTTTAATAAGCACCATGCTAGTGCTGCACATATATTTTGCTGTTAAAATCAGTTTTGCTTTCAACTCTGTTAATGTGACTGTCGTAATGCACACGCATTGTTAACTCTGAAATGCCGAAACACAAGTTACACATCAAGGAAAATTAAAACAACTTGCTCGCATTTATTTGTGGCCTTGAAGAGTACATAAAAAAAGAAGCAATGAAATTTTATTATAGTTAGAACCCAATTAGTGCAGTAATTCATTAATTAGTAACTGGCTTTCTGAAGTATCCACAACTGAAAACTTGCACCAGCATGTCAAAATGCTTCGATCCGAATCCTGAGGTGTCAAATTTAGCACAGCTTATATAACACCTTTGGGCATCACAGAGTTCATCAGGCTTGCTTTGGCAAGTCGTCCATGCGTTACCAAAGTGATGTCACACTGTCTGCCTTTGTGAAGATGCTCATTCAGGCATAATACATCGATGACTAAGCATGTCAGTTTGTTAGGAGTCTTAGAAACAGTCAAGGTTTGGTGCAAGCCCAACTTATCTGAAAATTGTTTTAATATAATTTGCCACGGCTTCATTTAAGCATTTCTGTATTGCTGTGACTGTCTGTGGTTGAATCCAAAGTGTTACAGTTTGGTTGTGCCCTCTCTGAAATATTGTTTCCCTGTTGGGACATACAAACTATGTACTACTATCTGCAAATGCAGTATCAAGAAACCAACAAACAAAGACAGCAAGGACAACACGGGAAATTACTTGTACTTACTCATTGAATTAAAGAAATGATAAATTAATGGAAATGAAAGTGGATGAAAAAACAACTTGCCACAGGTGGGGAACAATCCCACGTCTTCGCAATACGCAAACATCGTACAAGTAATTTCCCTATTGTTGTCCTTGGCGTCTTTGTTTGTTGGCTTCTTATGATATGATTAATAAAGATTGGGCCCCTCGTTTAACCCCATTTCTTCTCATTCATCTGCAAATGTGAATTTTGCCTGCGATTCTCATAATTCCAGCTCTTCCGCAGAACCTCCGTTCTATAAACTTTTGTACTCAACTGCACATAGTATCATGCTCATCGGAGCATCAGAAATCGAAGTAGCCAGGTTTTTGAAGTTTGAAAGTTTGTTTAACATAAATAATGTATAGAATTGCAAAGTACACACTTTTGGGACCCAACAAATTTGTTACCATGTGTTACCATGCTGAAAGTAGCCATTTTTAATTATCTATTCACTTGTATATTAATCCATGCGGCATGACTTGGTTTAAAGATGCTTTCATGTAAATTTTGTAAAGGACCAAATACAAAGTCAATCTTTGTTATGATTGTGCATCATATGAAAAGTAATGAAACTACTAAGACAGCAGTTGGGCATAAGCTGCTAAGAATAGCTATTATTCTGCTGTTGGTAACCGGGGCCTTGCTGCTAACATGTTTAACAATGCTGACTTAATTAAGTCGCACATTTGCATGTGTGTGACTTAATTACTGCACTGCTGGATAAATCTGAACATCGGTTGCGCACCACACACGCAAAATAATAAAAAAACATAAGAGGCTCAGCAATGTAAATGTTTGACAGCTGCATGCAAGGTTAATTTAACTGTTGCCTTTGGCATTTTGCTCAATAGCATAATGATTTGGTCTAGTTAGCCATCTGAATAAATTATTAGTAAAACTGTACACATATGACAGAAATATGTGGACACACAGTTGTTCAAAGCATTTCACTCAATAGCATAATGGTTTGGTCTAGTTAGCCATCTGAATAAATTATTAGTACAACCGTACACACATGACAGAAATATGTGGACACACAGTTGTTCGAAGCATTTCACTCAATAGCATAATGGTTTGGTCTAGTTAGCCATCTGAATAAATTATTAGTACAACCATACACGCATGACAGAAATATGTCACAGTTGTTCAAACATTTCACTGCACCATTTTGTATGTGCAACAATCTCTTGCAAATCCCGAGTCATCTTTGTTACGTAAAACACACTGATATGCAGTTCACACATTTCGCAGCACTGTTCTTACATGCAACAATCCTAGAAATCCTGAGTCACCTTTACGATGTGCAATACAAAAATTTCTTGTCAGCTGTCTCAAGTAGGGCCTGCCCGTTCAGCATCCGTAGAAGCAGGAAGTTAATCCAATTCTCGAGGCGAGGGTGTCGCAAACGCCCTGTCTGACCTACTTTGGGCAGGGACATTGCGGCTTGGCTCGGCCTCTTTGGCGGCCGTGAGTGTTGTTTTTATTGATCCCAGCCGGGTGATAAGAGGAGATCACTTATCGGCCACGTACGCTTTTCTACACTCGCAGCATGTTCATTTCACTTTCTTCGCATGCTTCCGTCTCGTGGCTGAGGTCGTCGCACGGTGCAGGGTCACCGTAAATAGCCTTTCAGTTAATGTGAGGCCTTTTAACAGGTGCCTTGAGTAGCTGTGAGGTCTGCGGTTTCTTTCATTGAGTTTATCTTTCTGCTTGGGCTGCTGTCCTTACGTTGTCATTCACACGAGATATGATACATGCCTTGCAATCGTTAGGTGCCTTCACACACTATTAGTATGAATAATTGTGGGAACTGGGAGGCTTGGTTTGACTTATGGTTAGTAATAACCAAATGAAAGGCCGTGCACAATGTGTCAGCTTCATTTGGTTGTTACACAAATACTAGTTTTTGTGTAGGGATGAGACATTAGGATAGGAGATAGAGGGAAAACGGGTATAGCCAATATTCTAATTGACATTAAGAGAAAAAAATGTCACTGGGCAGGTCATGTAGTGCGCAGGTTAGATAACCGTTGGACCATTAAGGCTACAGAATGGGTAACAAGAGAAGGGAAGCGCAGTAGAGGAAGAAATAAAATTAAGAAATTCGTGGGTACTAATTGGAATCAGTTGGCACAGAACAGGAATAATTGGAGATTGCAGGGAGAGGCCTTCGTCCTGCAGTGGACATAAAATAGGCTGATGATGATGATGATGATGAGGAGACAATTATTAAAATTTGGTTGAACTGTTTCTGTGATTGTAGTTTTTGTTGCCTGCAGTCTGTAGTAGATATTTACATTTAAAAAAGTTCTGTTGAAGCTTGTATTGAATGCAAGCTCATAGCAATTACATTAACTTTATAATTTCTTTATTTGGATACCCTGAGAGGGTTGTGGGCCAGGGGTTTATTAACAGCTAATCAGTAGAATACCAGAATACTACAATAGAGCTGTGGAACACTGTTGATACAGAAAAGATTTTGTAAAACATAAAATGCATAATACAAGAGATCAGTAAATACGAGAGATAATAATCTCATATAGTCAGTGAAGTGCTAAACATAATCGTAGAGAAATAGGGCTGTGACAACGAGAAGCAAAATCGCAAGCTGGTTGGACATGTTTGGCATATTGTAAGTAGTGTCCTTTGTTTTTGGTTAAAACCCTTTAATTCATTATTTTGCACCCCAGACAGGTTTTATTAAAATATAGTTATGCCTGATTTCTTCCCGAGGTTTGCCCTTTTAGTAAATGATAATTCAGAAATGATAACATTAGAAAAGCAATGTACATTGGCCACCTTGTGTGAGCCAGTGGTCAGAATATATTGGTGATAATATTTGTGTGTGAATGATGTGTGCTTGCTTTTTAACTTGACAACTCAAGTGAAAACTGGCAAATGTGATATATTCAATGCCTGCTAGCCCTGAGTGGACGAAATCATTTTGCTTTTTTAGTTGGTGGGTTTGCGTGGATATGACGACGGCCCATTACATCACATTTACCGCATGTTAGGCACATGTAAAAGGTATTAATACACTTGAAAGGGAACCCAGTGCTGACGTTTGCTCTGAATTGAAAATTGTAGCTGTGACATTGAGAGGATGTTTACTCAACTATGTTAAGTTCAAAGAAGGGTAGCACGTTGGCATAATTCGTATTCCACTAATTTTATTGCAAGAGGATTTGGCACTAGCACAAACCGGTAAAACAGTACAGGATGATAACAGACAGAGATGAAAGACTTGATAGGTCTAGGATGGACACAGAAATTTTTAAAGTTCATATGATAATGTACATCAACAAGGGCTTGTAAGAGAAGGAAAAGCATCTCACTTCTTCCGAAGCTTGCCCGTGTGTATACTGTACTGTTTTTTTGTTAAGCAAAGTGCGGAGTACAAAGTAAAAAGGGGATCGTCAAAGATGCTTCTATTTGTTGTTTTTGTTTATTTTATTTATTTTCAAAGCATGAAAAATGCCTGCCAATGAGAACTTCTATAAATGAGTTCATCACATGACTTCTCAGCTGCTTTCTTTGTCACGAAATGTTCTTGTGAATGATTTTGCTTGCTTATATACATTTGTGTCGAAAAAGTGACCATCGCATATGTTAATCATTTGTGAAAGTTACTAGGAAAACCTGTAATTTGGGCTGCAAGACAGCAAAAACCCTAATTTCTCTTTGTTTATTTGTTTTTTCTTTAATTATAACACCCGATTTTTACCCCCATATGAAAAAAAAAATATAAACCCTGAGTATGAACCGTACTTATAAACCATTCTTTGTAAGTGTTTAGTGATCCTACAGAAGCCACTGCAGGCCACTACAGAAGGCACATGCTTACGGAATAAATGCGATGAGGTTAATGAAATGCGTGCTTTTAAATCTAGAAAGTTTGCTGACATGCATGAGTTACCTTTGAAGCAGGTCGCTCACATTTAGGCTCAAAAGCAAGCATTACCGCCGAGCCAACCCCGATTTCCTTATTCAGACGTGTGCAAAGCGCATAAATGCTCTGAATTGACAACTGCTCAACTGATTTTAATGAAATGTGTTGCATTTATGAGTCGAAGCTGGATTCTATTGACCGTAGGAAGCAGGTTTTTTTACTTAGGGCTTCAAATTTCTTACAAAAATTGTATGAAATCAGTAAGTTTAAAAAAAATATATGAACAAGACACAGAGTTTACAAATCTGTAACTCTGCAGCAAAAACAAATATCACACTTTCGTGAAACTGCGCCTGTTGGAGCATCTGAAGTGGACAAATTTGGGACATGATTATACAGCTTATTTATTAAATTTATGGCTTGAATAAAAGTCAGCCTCCTGCAGTTGCAAGATTTTAACTTTTTCTCCCAACTGCGGCAAACCCAATCAAATCCGCATTTTTTCTTAACATTTAAAATTGCTCTCTAGTAGAAACTTGTTCCAGGTTTCTTAAGAACCTGGTGCACTTGTGGGAGGCGGCGCGAAGAGGTAGCCGGCATAGCCACGGTTTATTTAGGCCAGCCAGTCATGGTGCTGCGGGATCTCTGGAGCGACGGCTCAGGTGGAGCGCAATAGCGTGTTCTATATCTCGCCTTGCCTGCACGTGAGCCGCCGTCTTCTTCACCGGGCAATACTCGCACCACTGCGCACTGCTGACTGGATTTCCTAAGGCGTCTTGTGTGCATTTCTTGTTTTGAACCTATTGTTCACAGTCAATACACCTGAAAGTCCGATGGTGCCAGCTTGGGGCCATAAAGTAGTTTGGGAGAATCTGGGGCCCCGCTGTGTCAATTCTTTTATTCAGTGTTATGCGAGCAAACATGCTGAAGGTAACTATACTCTTCCTTCAGTATGTTTAGAGACCAAGTATCCTCAGTACTACTTCCATGCTGAATGTATTTGCCTACATAAAAATTCTGCCAGAAAACATCTCGTGGTGACTGTTGACGTCTCTGCTGATAGCATTGAAACAATGCAGCAGCACACTGTATTACCATCGCCAAAATGCGTCGTATGTGAGGTACCTACTGCAGCACGGCTCCTCTCACGATTCCCTCTGGACTTTGTGGTGCCATCTAGTGGCGGCACCACGAAGTCTACGCCTGGCTTGTTCCTTAATATATACAATGTGGGTTCGATTATGCCCAGCACCAGAAATTTTAAAGGATTATTTTTAAAGGTGATAGTTTTCTTTAGAACTTCCCTCCACTTTGCTCTTTGTCAGGGTATAGCCAACTTGGGACACTAGATGTCACTAGTTGTCATTAGAAATAAAATAAATAAAGAAAGTCCAGTGGTCGGTTTCAAGCTCCAGGCCCCAGCACAGAAGCTTGATTGTCTAACCACTAGACAACGGAGGCATGCCTGAAAGAGGTGGAATAAACTTGTGTAAGCTAGCACTTAAAAAGGCTTAGCATGCTAGATAGTCACATAGTAACAGCTTACTTATAAAAACTGAGTGCATGCATCTTCTAGAGGACCATCAAGAAAGAAGTTATGGAACATAGTTGTCCCATAAATTGTGCTCCGGTGTGCTCTGGTAAGGCCAATTTCTTGTAGTGGGTATGAGCCATATCCCTTGGCAACAGCAACAAATTCACCAAGCACCTCTCAGCGTGCTGTTGCACTGTGGCACATTTCTGCAAGGTCAAGCACGTTGCGTCTTGAGATTGAACCTCTTTGACGTCAACTTGGTTAACTGGGTATGTTCCACTGTGCTACTCTACGACCAAGAAGATCCTTTAAAATTTATCCGGTGCTTGGTGAAATCAAACCCACACCACGCGCGGACTTCACGGTGGCAGCACTACGTAGCGCAGCCTGAGCAGTGGGAAGCGCGAGAGATGAGCCCGGCTGCAGGCACGTTGCTGCGTTGGCAATACGGTGTGTCGCTGTATTGCTTCGATGCGAATTGCTTTAATGTTTGCATCCATTGTGAGGTGGGTTCTGTTTCAAATAAGTAAATACCTGCGAGTGAAGGATGAATGTCTAGCTGTAGTCCTGTGGTGATAGGTAACAGCAGTCCTGCTTGGCACGTCATAACTTGAACTAGGCTTAATAAATGTTTGGCTATATTTTGGCTCATACTTTTGCCTGTTTCAACCTAACCTTGTCTAAAGATCTGATTGGTTTTGTTGCCACCGCGGACAAAGACATTCAGTTTGTTTTTGCAGAACCTCTGGTGTGCCCTCCCCTCCTCTGGTCCAGCGCAGCAGACAATGCTTCAGATGTCCGCGTCAGTGCCACTGCCGTCGTCGTAGTTGAGATCTGAGCAGGCACCGTGCCCGGAGGAGCGAAGTGCCAACACTAGCGAGCTCGGGAGGAGCGACGGAGGCGATGGCGGAAGAGCATGCAGATCTGGAATTGCGCCCGCTGAGCATCGAGGACATCCGGAGCAACCCCAACGCTCTGCGCGAATGTGATGATGACGGGCGTGGTGAGGCCGATGGACCGGGCGCTTCCTCGGCAATTTTCTCGGTGGCCATGGGTCTCAAGCGCAAGAAGGTCGTCAGCGACCCTGTCCGCAGCCCTCGCAAGAAGCTTGAAGGTGAGTCGGCGCAATCTTTTCTTTTCTGCTGTTGGGCCAGTTGCACATTCTGTGTACTGTCGTCTGCTTATGTGTCTCAGCTGCTGAATGTATCTATCGCCTGCTCTTCTCTATCCTTGCCAAAAATTTGCTTCAAGATCTTGTTGACCAGAGTGTGGGTTTGGTGGCTGGCAAACAGGGATAGCACAAGTGCTGGTTGCTATCGTACAGACGCGTTTTTTTTTTTTTTTTTTTTTTTTTTTCAGAAGACAAATATGTATGTTAGAACATTGTTGATGTGTTCCCTGTCCGTAGGATTTCTCTGTTTAAGCATTCATGAGGGAGAAAATTGAAAATATCCAGTGTGTGCTTGTCACGATATCATATGGCAACAGTTGCAGATATATGCAGATCCGTTAATGTAGAGACATAGTCTTGCGGTCCAAGCACTGCAATCAAGCCTACCGTAGTAGACAAATTGCTCCAAACCAACAATAGAAACTAGAAAGATCTGCTTATATTTTAATGAAAGAAAGAAAGGAATCGGATATACTTTGATGGAAGTGCTACCAGTGTGACTGTGCCAATTCATAAGATCGTGAACAGCATCAAAAACAACATCTGAATTTCTCTTAATCAGTTAATTGAGAACTCGAATGGCAAGAGCTGTACAGGAAAAAAAAACAGTGTTCACATGCATGCTCAAATGCCTATTTACAGGCCTGAATTCAGGAATTACAGGAATTGTAGTTTTGTTGTGGGCATAAAAATTTCTGAAGTATGTTTTGAAGCTTTTGTATTTGTATATCACTTATGGCAAGTGCAGTCAGAGAGAGAAGTCGGCACTCAGAAGAGTGTTCTTCTAGAAGTCTTAGAAGTTGGCTCTTATTGGTTTCCTTGATGCATGCAGAAGCCATTGATACCCTGTTTAGCAAAATCTGAGGAAATGATTTTTCACGAACCTTTCTGGAAAATTAAGTAAAGGAAGCGAGTGTAAAATCGGAAACAAATGAGATAAACAAAAATGGGTCTCATATTTGAAATAAGCACATATAAGGAATACATATCTACAAGATTTCAATGCCTTAAGTCAAAGAATAATGGTTTATAAATATCTTTGGTCTAATATCAGGCTTCCCTCTAAACTTTCTTGTGACAATATGCATTCTTCCATGTGCCATCGATCTTGCTTTGCCAGCCAGTTATTGTGTCCGTTTGTCTTTTGGTCTTCTGTGGCTATTGCGCAGCTTTAGCCATGCACATGCGAGTTTCAACACGCTGTAAGCTTTATTGTCCATAAGGTGTGTTACATTGTGTGTGTGTTTTGCCTGTTGGCTGTTCATGTGGCCTTTATACAACCATGCTAATGCACTCAACCATTCAGTGGTGAATGCATGGGTTTCAAACACATTGTCGCTTTCATTACTGTTCATATGTTCAGTGATGAAGCAGCTGTCTTGTTTAGTCTCTTGCAGCCCTAGTGTGACTTTTTAAAAAAGACCACTCTTTGTTGTGGCATTCCTTCTCTCCTTACTGGTGATGGAAAAGGGTGACTTCTTAAGTAGCCGTTCCTCTCTTTCTTTCTTTTTTCCTTTCTTTCTTCTTAATGTCATTCCTTTTTGAAATGCATACATGAGTTTTATGTAGCGTTCGGTGTGAAGTACTCCAGAGTACGTATGAAAGTTCATACGAGCTCATATGAGATGCATATGAGCCTCGTTAAGTACTCTGTGCGGCATAGAGTTTTCTACAAAATTGCTTCGAGGTAACTGTGGCATTACAAACATTCAGCTACCATGGCAATGATGGTTAGTACATGGATTTGGTTCATCTTCTTGCTTGTGGCTTATGACATTCTTGTGACATTTATATTATACTTTATGTTTCTAAATTTTCTTTATAGTTCATAGGAAATCAGTCTCTGCACACATTTGTAGGAAATTATCGATTTCCAAAGTCACAAAGTCACCCGTTTGAAGCCAAAAGGACGAAGTTTCTGAGTGACTTTCTGTCACTCAATGCTGTATGCTCTGTAGTACTTGGAGTACTTCATGCAGCAGTTCAGATGTACGTCATGCTTTATACTGCGGTTGTACTAATGATGAAAACAATGGTGTGCCTCTACACATTGGTATGTGACGTACGCTGCACCACGTGCGCGGGCGCGAATGTGCAGAGGTTCCGCGGCCCTTAAGCCCATCGCAGCTGGCAGCCCTGAAGTGGAAGCGTGCGGCCCGGCAAGTTCTGCACATGGAGGACCCCTGGGCCATGTTCCATCTGGAGCGGTTCAAGGCGGAGCGTGTGCGCCGCTACCGCTACAACGCCCTCAACAAGGCCTGGCTGGAGGACGAGGCTCTGGTCAAGATGGCCCCCGATGTGAGTGGACCACCTTGCACCCTGGTCATAGAAGAAGATTTAATGCTCTAGAGAAATAAGCCTACGGGCTCGATATTTAGTCACCATGCAACAATATGAAGTTACTGAAGTCGAGAGGAACAAAAGGGACCTTAAAGGGTCACTAAACAGAAGAGTAAGTTAAACAGTATTAGGCAATTTACGCTTCTGCGGTACTATGAACGCCGCTCTCATCGTGAGAGAAGGCTTCATAAGCCGGAAAAGACACAAAGACGGAAGACTAGTGGTGATGACTGCCTTGAAGTTTCCGCACGAGCTCGGTGTGACGTCAATGAAATTTGATGCCATCTGCTCGTGTTTAGCTAACTGTTTATCGGTAAATAAAAACTACATTACATTTTAAGGCAGGGGTGCCGTACAGGCTTATGCAAAGAGCCATATGAAAAAGAATAATTTTAGTCAAGAGTCACAGTAAAGAAGGGGTGTGGCAAACTAAAAGATTTAATCCAACAAAGCTGGTGGTCACCATGAGTGCCACTCATGCAGCAATTTGCACCTTGAAGTTCTAGAATATAACGGAAGCTGGTCCAATAATATGGGGGAGGGGGGTTACAGATGCCAAAAAGTCGCAAGCTGCACGCACTTGGATCTGTGAGGATCTGCAGTTTGGTCACCCCTGTTCTAAAGTATCCAACACCTTAACCTACCAAGTTTCGAAATTGTACTTTGTAAAAACGGCTTAAGTACTGTAAACTACTTTGAAATAAGTGATGTCACTCTGACATTCCAGGGCTGTGGTTTTGGTGCATAGTTAATCAAATTGCCTTGTTTTGTCTTTTGGTAATCAATCTCTTTTTACTAAATGAATGAAAATAGTTTTGGAAGAATAATTTATCCATGTAAACTGATGTAGTGGTTCTCTTTAGTGTCCCTTTAGCTTATGTTTAGTAGCAGAATGCAGGTTTTTATGAGCTCTTGCATCACAAAAAAAAGAAAATGCTGATAATTATCAAAAAGCCAATTAAGACAATTAATCACCAATTGTTAAAAGGGGAATACACATTTAGTCAGTGCCCAAGCCATGGTCCTGCGCTCACTGACTGTTGGTGTTTGGCATTTGCTGCGCACTTCCAGCCCTTTGGACGGGGAGCCATGCGGGAATGCTTCAGAATGTGAGTAGTTCATTTGGCTTTGTGGTGGCTGTGTAACCATGTGCAGGCAGTGTGTTGACAGTATAACACTGTACAGTACAGTCATCGGTTAAAGGGAATGCCTCTCTGATAATGAGGCTGAACTAACTGTTATTTTTCTTCACCTATATTGGAAAGAAGGGGCTCATGTTAATGTAATAGACTAACATTTATACATGAGATGTTACTCTGTGGGTCTCTATTTCCTATGTTGCCATTAATTAAGGGCAGAATGCAAACTGGTGTGCTCTCTTTAATACCTGACCATACTGTACTCATAGGCCTACTTAGAAATCTTCAGCGCTGTTCATAAGAGCCAGGCAGCTCATGCACTTGCGATTCCACACAAACAGGAAGAAGTTGTCCAGCTTTGCGCCAGCCCAGAACTGGGCGCATGCATTCAACTACGTAGCCAAGCGGTACCTGGAACCCGTGGACCGTAACACCTACTTTGACGACGTCAGGCTGCAGATGGACGCCAAGCTCTGGGCCGAAGAGTTCAACCGCCACAACCCCCCCAAGAAGGTGGGAGATTTAGTACTGTCATAGTCATCGTGCGAGATATAAGTTTTGATGGTCGTGAATTTGAAAGTGTGGGCACGATTCACCACTTTGCATGAAAAGTTCACAGGATGACGCGACATCCACTCCAATGGCTGGTCGCTGTAGCAGAGTGCATTTGTCAGTGCTGCAGCACTTCTGGCGCTTGTTGTATTGACTTGATACAGCCAGCGACTATGTGAAGATAGTGGGCCCACCAACGAACTTGGTTGATCATGTCCTTTACCATTGGTTGCCTTAAGTGGTGCACGCCAAAGATTGAATCTTGTAAATTGACTGGTCGAGAATACAGCCCAAATTCATTGAGTCAGAGTGGCACACTCTTTACTTGGGTTTCGCTGCTCTGGCTTGAGCTAGGAATTGTCCCAGTTGAATTAGCATGGGGAACTAGCAAGAAGAATTTGCATGCCAGATGGCTCAGTAGAATCGGCATGTTGCTGCTCACATTAACAGCTTGTGTGGGCTGCAGCTTCTCTTACAAAAGACTTCGTAAAGAAGTAGCTTGTACTCAGCCATGTCTGGAGCACTGTCATACAATGAAGTACATAGAGGCAGGTATATTTCCTTGTGCAAGTTCTAATATGGGAGAGCTTAAAGAGTCCGTGTATTATTGCAACATGCACCAAATGGTTACCAGTGATGCTACACACTGAGAAGCCATTATTAACATATTTAACACCTGTTATGCAGAATTGCGTTGAAATGTGATGTGTAAACGCTCTGCAGCCAGTTCTGTGCAAACGCTCTGTGCATTTTTGGAGTGCGAACTAAGCCACCGTTTCAAATGCAGGTGAGAATGGAAACGAACAACGCACTGGAGTAATTTCAAAATGGTTTGCATTTGAATTTACACTGGTTGTATACTGGGTGTACCAGTGAAAGCATTAACCAATTTTTAAAAATAACCTGTCCCAGATAGCGGAATTCTAAAATTCTAATCCTTGATGGGGGTAGCTATGGGGCTTGTTGATACGGCAGATATTATTTTGTTGTAGGGCAAGCTGAACAAGGACAACAGAAAGGCACATCTGACACACACAGCGCTAACTTTCAACACGAGATTTATTTCCCGTTCTTGTCGCTATATATACATCCTCGCAACGTCATACAGCGGATGTAAAATTTCGGTAAAAATGAACGAAAAAAATAATAGAAGCTAGACACATATCAACATTCGGCGACGCATGCATCAGTAAACCTTCCATTTCATTACCCTCAAAAGAGCTCAATTATCTATTGTTTGCGCTGAACGTGTACATGTCTGTGAATATGCGAGTCAAAAAACTGCTTACGTGTGGTTCCCAGTTTATTTTTTTTTTCATTTTTACCGAAATTTTACACGTGCTGTATAATGTTGCGAGAGTGAATATATAGCGACGAGAACGGGAAATAAATCTGTTGTTGAAAGTTGGCACTGTGTGTGTCAGATGTGCCTTTCTGTTGTCCTTGTTCAGCTTGGGCTACAGCAAAATAAGGTTTAATCCTTGAGCTGGATTGCTCAAACAGGCTTACATTATTTACACAGGGAACCAAAATGCGTAACCGAGTAGTTAATAAAAAATTCACTAATTAAGTTCTTAAGCGATTACCATGCAGCACATGTTGCAATTTACAAATTCCAGCCAGAGAGTTGGCAAGGCGGATCCACTTGGAACAAATTTTCAGGGTGACACTAGTTTCGAGATAAGAATACCTGAAATTTGTGAAGAAATATATTAACGGTCCAGTTCCTTTCGCGCCTCAGTACATAAAACAGCATTTTGTTGAAAATGTAAGTGGAACGACAATGCTTTTTACCACAAGTTTGATGGTGGATATGTCGGAAACAGTGTCATTTGCAGAATTATTTTCAAATGAATTTGCCTTACTGGCTACAATTTATAAATTGCTATGTTTGCTGCAAGGGAATTAACTAAGAATTTAATTTGTTAATTGTTGTTAATTAGTCAATTATGCATTTCAATTTCTCATGCAAGTTATGTGCGCTTCTTCAAGTAGACCAGCTCAAGGACTAGAATTGTGCTGTCTGCTACAGGCGATTTTTTTTTTTAATTGCTTCGTCTTTGCAGAAACACCTGGTATACATGGCCTAACAAACCCTGTGCAGTACCACAGATAGAGGAAAGTGGTGGGTGAGCTAATATTCTGTGGCCGGATAGTGCTTCCCTAATCTGAACCATGGTTGTGGCTAAAGAAACTTTGCTGAAAAACACTGATGTCCGGGAGCAAGAACGCAATGTTTGGCACAGGATTCCAGGAAGCCACAGAAGATAGTCAGATAGGGAGCTACAGAAGTTAGTCAGATAGGTAGCTACAGAAGATAGTCAGGGAGCTACAGAAGATGAACATGTACATTTGCATAAATAAATAAAAGTACTTTGCATTGTCCAAACACGCATTCAGAAGTTTACTGTTTTGCAGATGCAAGCTCACGTTCCGACACTTGCATAACGTAGCATATTAATTAATCCGGACTTCTGGCACTGCTGTGTTGTGCAGGTGGACATATTCCAGGTGTCGATCATTGAGTTTGTGGAGCGGCCAGGCAGTCCACTGTACCACATGGAGCACTTCATTGAAGGAAGTTATATCAAGTACAACTCCAACTCCGGCTTCATCAGCTCCCAGGCCACGCGGCTCACGCCACAGGTGATCGGGATGCCTTCCGTTCTTGCCAGCACTCTCTGTGCAAGCTCTCTGAGGATGCTCAAGTCTGTACCTTGAGAATGCTGCAGTACTTTCAATTAATGTTTTTCAATGAAATTTTTTTTCAAAGATTGCATAGACATTGTCAGAAGTGTGAAAACTCTTGTATTGTAGCAATAATCATGACTTCCACTGCATTGCAACTACAATGTGATTAGGGTTAAGGTTACAGGAAAGCCTGGTTAATTTAGATTTAGCGACCCCCTGAAAAATTGCCTGATTTAATCAAATGTCAACATTGAATGTATCGAGAAAACAATAAACAAAGGCTTACAATATCAACACGCCTTTATTTATTGAAGAACTCTGCAACCACTGCTTCTATTTCACACAAAATCAGTGCATAAGCTGCAAATCTCGTTACCTCACGACTGATATGCACTGGCAGCGAAGAGGGCCTTGCTGCTTCTGTTTGCTTGTGCGAGTTCCTTCTGTTTGCTTGTGCAGACAAGTACACCCAAATTAACGAAAGCTTGATGTCATAAGAGGATGCTTTAGCTCGGGCCCAACTCCGACGCGGCCTATTCAAATACATGTAAAATGCAAAACCGTTTTTCTGAGATAACCCCTGGACCGATTTTAATGAAATGTGTTGCATTTGAGAGAGAAAGGTAAATTCTAGTGACTGTTGGAAGCAGAATTTCGATTTAGGGCTTGAATATTGTTAAGAAGATTTTAAAATATTCGGCAGTTTGAAAAAAAGTAGAAGCACGCAGTTTACAAATTCATAGCTCCGCATCAAGAACAGATATAGCGGTACTGTAAACAGCATCCATTAGATCACTCAAAGCGGACAAATTAGATGTCATTTCATATATTACGTGAATTTATTACGTTGTTTACAAGGGTTCTGCAAAAGTTGCATTTCCATATTACTAAATTCTTATATATTCATGTGTAACATATAAATTTTGTCCGCTTTAGATGTACTATTAGATGCAATTCATAGAATTTTATTATAACTTTTTGTTGTTGAGTTACAGAGTTGTAAACTTGATAGTTTAGTTTTTTGAATATTTTCAATTTTTGCCAATTTTTAATAAAAAATTGACGACCTAACTCAAATTTGAGACCGACTTTTAAGTGCAACAAACAGCGTCACATTTCGTGCAGTGGTTGCCGAGGAAAGCGAATTCTCCTTTTACATGTATTTGGATAGGAGCACCCGAGCTAAAGCTTCCTCTTAAACAATGTATAGACTTGCTGGGACCAGAAGTCAAGGGCGAATTATTCAATTTTCTGAATAAACGTCTGAATGTTTCAATCTTATCTGCTGTTGTCCCGTCCCACGCAGGCCATTGCAGCACAGTGAAGGTAATGTTAGACAACCACCTAGGCCACAGTAATGCTTCGGAAGCAAGGAGGTGCTACTTGAAATTAGCAGGCCTTTATCTTTCTCTTTTTTTTCCCCTCTGATGTACTCATTGATTGTTTTTCTGGCAGCACTGCGTAGACCCAATGTATAATTGTAAACGAAGTTTCTTATGTGAAATGCTACAGACGCATGCTACCCCACAAATGCTGCTGCCATTTTAATGTTGCCCATGAATCCTTAATTTGTGAGTTGGTATAATGCAAGAATTTGTTATGCTCGATTCTATATCTTTTTTTCTTTACTCGTCATCCACTGCTCACAATCGTCCGATCCTGGTGGGTGCCGCTCGGACCACCACTAAAACGTGAAAGGGATTAGAATAGAACCATTACATTATCCTGGCCCTGGATTTAAACATGAGTGTTATCAAATATATATATTCAACTGTTTAACTGTGCTTCTTTGTGCAACGTTTTGGGCATGTGCTACTTGTCCCTCAGTTACTGTATTCACATACATTCTTCACCTGCTGCAGGCGTTCAGCCACTTCACATTCGAACGTTCGGGTCACGAGCTACTCGTGGTGGACATCCAGGGAGTGGGCGACCTCTACACTGATCCGCAGATCCACACTGCACACGGCTCCGAGTACGGCGATGGCAACCTCGGTGTGCGTGGGATGGCGCTGTTTTTCAGATCGCACGTCTGCAACTGCGTCTGTTCGGGTCTTGGCCTCACCCCATTTGACCTTGCACCCAGCGAAAAGTTGGTCGGCACACCAGCATCTGCTCTTGGTAAGTGCTTTTGGTGATTAAGATTGTAGGCAATTGCATGTTACCACCAGCATTTTGCATTGTAACTCTCTATGGTGAATTTTGGTTTTATTTGCAGCGTTTGACTATGTTCTAAGCATCAAGTAATTCCTTAGTCTTCATGAAAGGCATGGACCCCTTTTCCACGGTACCTCACTATACTGCAGCATTAGGTTTTTGCCTTACATTGTTTCTAAGTGAGCAAGTGCTAGCTTATTTTTGCCATGTGGTGGCGCTCCTGAATGCAATTGATTTCTTGCACAAACTGTAAAACCGAAGCGTTGACTATGTGCAACAACTGTTTAAGCTTCAGTATTCAGCCCTTTACACACTGCTGTTATTGACTGAATGCCTAGTAGTTTTAACAAATTTGCTTTGTATGTCATAGCAGCAGTGGCTGCCGTGTCATTAGAACCTAATCTCAGTTATCTGCTATCTTTGTCTTTCACTGTGGACTTACTGAAATGGCACCCTGAAGAGCTTGACTAAAAATCCTGGTGTGTTTATGGGTTTGCAATGTATGTTGCATCATGGAAAGATGCTGGAGTACAGCCATCCCCTAATGGCTTACTGCCTCGCAGTTGTGATTGAACCTCGCAAATGCATTTCTCACTACGGCATTTCTTTTTTCTGCCCTAGTTGCATTAATGCCTGGCCTTGCCCTCGTCAGGCTAATGCCGTGTTTGCATAATGTATATTTCCCCTTTACTAAATTCTGCGCCTGTGGCATTGTGCGTGATGCGTTCAGCGGGTTTTGCTTTATTACCAAGGTATAGATCGTGTAGCGGTGCGAAACACCACGTTTTATAACGCAATTTGCCTGGTTAGTCGGAAGTAAAAAGGCCTTCTAAACTCGATGAGCATACAGATTCGCAGTATTGGGCACATAATTTGTTGTGCTGCGTGCGTTGGACACATACAACTTAATTTGTTGAAGTTAGCGAGTCTGCGTGTCCACCTTCTTCATGTGTGTTTCATATTGCTGCTTGAACAGTCTTCAGTACTTCCTTAGCTCCTTAAAGAGGCATGGCACAGTTAGTTGTTCTCATTTCGAAGCACTGATTTGGGTTTGTCATAGTTCGTGAACAGCACAGGGCAGTCCACTGTTAAAAGGGAATATTCTAATCTGTGGCTTTCACTTTGCCACTCAAAACTTGAAGTATGTGCTTGCCGAAACTATATCAGTGCAATGCACAGGTGTGTAGAAGGGTGCCAGTGCCACCAACTCCGACTCGTCTGCGGCAAAGCGACGTGGTAGTTGCGAGAGGGAAATATGCCCACGTGCCCTACACTCGTGTGTTCCCTTTAACAATGGACCACATCGTACGCAGGCAAAGGGGCTAGTTGCGTGCATGTTCATATACTGCGCACATATTTTGTGACACTGGGCGATATCACAAGCATGATTGCTTCGTCAATTGCAGCCCAAGCGGCCAAGACGCGGCTACGCGGACATGAAGAGCTGTGCGTGGGCATGTCCCAGTACGAGCGGCACCATCTGGCAGAGGCCCTTGGTCTCCCGAGGCAGCGAATGCGCACCTACAGCAGCCCCTGCGATTCGTTGCACGAGGTGGGACACCGAGAGAACGACGACATCCCGATGGTTAGTGTGCACGTCGTGCGAAGTTGTGACTGTGAATAGGCGCTCCAGCCTGTATTTGTGCATTCATACTCACATCCTACTCCTGGTAAAATTTATTCTCACCGCGTACCCCTCCCTGCTGAGTAGAGGGCTAGGCTAGAAGACCTTTACCACAGGGCTTTCCTCAAGTTTTCTCCCTGTTCAAGGTTGACTGCACATAACTGAAACTATTTAGACCTGTATAGGTTACATTGTGCAAAATGTGTCACGTATATGTGAACATAAACAGGAGCGGTATTCTCGGTCGATCACTCGTGATGATGCTATCGCTTTTGCAATGTGACTCTACGGGCAGTGCTTCTGCCATACTTCTGCAATGTGGCATCTACGGGCAGTGGCATTCCTGGCATTCCAACACAGCGAGCTTGGCAGAACGCGAGGCATGCCGTCGCCCGTAGATGCCGATGCATCAAGTGCCGACTTGCACGAAATCTTGCGAAAGTGATAGTATTCCCGAAAGTGATTGACTGAGAATACGGTCCAAGTAAGGAGCAATGCAATAATGCATGCATGTTCAGGTTACGTATGTTCAGGTTGTCCAAGATAGATTCAGATTAATGCAGACATGTCATTTTATTTTGAACCTCTTTTCTTTTTCTCCATCAGTAAATGTGTACAGGGTTCAGATTTTGTTGCGCAGACGTGGTTCCACGGTGCGACGATGGTTTACGAGGCAAATGTCGCTGTTTCAGCTGCAGCAGCAGGACAGTGGCTTTCGCAGCCTTAGCAGTGGCAGTGAGGACACCATGGAAGACTACTCGCACGACCTGGAGCTAGGCAGCGACTCCGAGGACACCGAGACTCTGCAGAACCAGATAACCAACGGGCACCAGTATGCCAATGGCCAGCACACGAACGGTGACCGGGCGAGCGCCGTGCCGGCCCGCCTCAGGCGGCGCCAGCGCTACGACTCCGAGAGTAGCACCATCGGAGACGTGAGTTGGGCTTCTCCGAGTGCCGTAATTTTCCTGTGGCCTTCCCCATGCCACAGGACAGAACGGTGGGCGAGTTGTGGGCGGTTTCATAGCTTTTTTTCGATAGCATGACGACACGAGGACAAAGAAGTAATGAACTAGCAGTACAGTGCATACCTTATGAGTTCACTATAACATTGTCCTTGTGTTGCCCTGCCGAAACCAGCTGTGAATTCTCAGTCAGTTCAAAGCTATAAGGAGCTATGGAAAAACATGGTTTAACACATGGTTTATCGAATACGAATTAAGGGGGGACGTGGGTCCTAAAAATTTTTTTCTTATTTTTGGGTGAATCTTTATTAAACTCCACTGTCTGGGGTAATTTTTCGTGCTGATTTCAGATCTGTAATTAGATTTTTGATAGCTGTAGCAGTTCAAAAAATATTGAGGTCTGAAGTCAAATTAATTTCAAACTCGTTACGGGGCTTTTTGATTATTCCGTCTTGCTAAACCAAAAACTAAATGCATGACACCATTGCTAAAGACCTCCTGTAGGGGGTGATGCTATTTTTATTCATTTGGAAGCATTTTGCAGACAAGAAAACAATCTTGCATTTATTATGAAAATTTTTTTCTAATTAGCAGAGATTACTATACCTGAATGTAATTTTCATGACGGTGCAAGAGTAATAAAAATAGCATCACCCCCCAGATCATTTCAATACGAATAAAATGATACCACCCTTGTCATTTTTGGCCAAAAACAACCCAGAAAAAACACCCGTAAGGCGGAGTACAGTGTGCAAAAACATCGAACTGAAATAAACGCATTTGAAGTTTCAAACAAATGTAGCTTTTGCTGAAGTGAATCTACAGCAATACAAATGGCACCATTTTGAAGCTTTGTGTTTTGTAAGAATGGTCATACTAAATGTGTGACTGCACACTCTCAAAATAATAGCACACTGGCCACTGAACTAGCACAAGAAACTTTATTAATCACCATGCTCTACAAAGAGCATGGTGCCTGGGTTTCAAACCGAAGTGTAGAACTCTGTGTGGGCATGAATATAGTTCCAGTGTTGTACATGCAGGCTGCCTGATTGATAGCAGTCCCCATTACAATCAGTGAGGCACTTTTTTTTTTTCATTTGGTAGAATTGACCATGTTACTGAATGAAGGCTCCGAGTGTAAGTAGCCTTCCAAGTCTTCACCTGACAGTGGCTGTGGAACTTAGGATCAGAGAGCCAGTGATAGATATGCAGCTGCTAGGTGCTGTCCAGAATTTTACTTTTGTATGATGCCTCGATCACTTCTGCAGCCAGGTGTGTGCCAGCCCAAGGGGCCTAGTGAACAGAGCTCATGATGAGGTTCTCTTTATGAAGGGGTGCTGATAGATATTGTTACGAGCTATCGTGACAGTATGATAATAGAGTGAAGGCGCAATGTGCTTGGTTGCGAGTCCGAAGTGCCGATGTGCGAAATGCATAGCTGCAGATACAAGGTGCCGACGCGCGAAATGCCTAGTCGCGGGCTCGAGGAGTTGACCCTCGATGCGCTTATTCGCGGTGTCCGAGGTGCCGACGCGCGAGATGCCTAGTCGCGGGCTCGAGGAGTCGACCCTCGATGCGCTTATTCGCGGTGTCCGAGGTGCCGACGCGCGAAATGCGTAGTCGCGGGATCGAAAAGTCGACACTCGACGCGCTAATTCGCGCAGTCCTACGTGCCGACGCGCGAAATTCCTAGCCGCTGGCTCGAGGAGTCGACACTCGATGCGCGTATTCGCGCAGTCGGAGGCGCCGATGCACAAAATGATTAGGTGACTGTCCGAGAAGTCCGCGCGCGATGTGCATGATCGCCGAGTCGGAGACTCCCTGTGCGCGAAATGTTTAGCCGCGTTTCCGAGGATTGCGTGCGCGATACGAATTTGTCACGAATTCGAAACACCGAGTGCTGAAAGGCTTAGCCGCATGTCCGAGGATTCCGCGCGTGAATCTTGGTCGCGAAGTCCGCGTCGCCGGTGCTCGGAATGCTTAGCCGCGAGTCTGAAACGTCCACAAGCGTAGGGATCGGCCACGCTACTGCGATGTCCGCGTTGCGCCCGTTTTGACACGTCGAGATTACGGCTAGTGGAGACGCCAAACTCGCGAGGTGCAAAGAGCCGAGCAGACGACGCGAGCGCCGGACCAATGGCGAACCGCGCTGGAGTCACGTGGCGGGCGCGGCCAATCGCAGACTCCGGCACGACCTTCAATCATTTGCTTTTTGTGCGCTTGTTTCTGTATGGAGGAGATCGCTGAAGCGGCAAATTTGAAGACGGATAAATGCGCTTTCCAACGAGACCAAGATGGCGGCGCTCGGTCGCGTCGTTCCGGAGATATTGTGGCGTGAAAAACGCTGTTCTTTCTTGATTTCCGCGAGATTTTTCGCCACCTTGGCTAATAAAACGAATTCTTTAGAGCACTTCTAGGTGGTTTACAGGGATGATATTTGGGTATCAGATAGAAAAAGGGTTATAGAAACTGAAAATGTGATTTTCAAAAAATCGGTTTTCTGGCCATTTTTCGCGATCTAAAACCCGCGTCCCCCCTTAAGGAGTTCTGAGTTTATTTATACATGCAGCTAACAAAAGGGACTTCTGTTAATTTGACCCTAACGGGACTGGTGAGTTTGATAAATTATCTGGCTGGTCGAATTACACAAGATGAAAAAGAAGAAAGAAAAGTCACCACAAAACGCTGATTCATTCGGCCGTATTTGCCCTATTCTAACATGCCCCTGAATAAAACCTGCACCTGCTTTGTACAATCCCAAAGTAGAAAACTAATGCAAAGATAATGTTAAAGCTCCTAAACAAAGCAGAAATCTAATGCTGACGTGATTTTTTAGCAAGAAAAGGGGGCAAGGGTTTAATGTGTGTTGTATATTGGTGGCCCTTTTCCTAATGTCAGCTGGTCCGCCCGGGTTTTTAAAGCCAGCTTAGCCGCAATATGTGGCAAAGCTTATAAAGGCTGCAAATATGGTTTTTAATAGAATATTCTTGGGGAAGAAAGGTGCGTGTTAGAATCCGGTAAATGCAGTAATCAGACATAGTGCGCTACCATTAATGCTTGAAAATTGTCCTAGAGCAGGCTAAAAGCAGACGCTTTTTAACAGGAGATTACGCATGTTCAACACATTCCCTGCCTTAAGTTCTGCCAAGACACATGTTGCCAGTAAAGTGGTGGCTGTTGTCATCATAGGGGTCAGGCACCTGCATGCCGACTGGCTAAGTCCGAGTTATCTGGCGAAGGTCAATTTTAGGATTGGAGTAATGGAAGTTTGGACCCATAGAAATGCATGGGTACTAGCCTGGACCCTCGGTCGAGATGAAATTAACATAAAAATGAAATTACCAGAAGTCTGCTGAATGCAAGTTCGGGAAGTGGTTCCCTGAACACGTGATAGAACTGTGCAAAGGTTTTTCTATGTTCTGATGGGGGGCTAGATTGGCAATATTTGCACACTTGTAATGCTCTAACGCCCCACTTCTCTTCCAAGAGTTGCGCGGAAGCCTCCCCCCCCCCCCAGGTCTACTTCATTTTCTCACCAATGTGCCTAACCATGACCTCGCAATGACTCTTGCAATGAGTTAAGACAGCAGCTGAGCTTGTGAGGCACTGACTGCATTCTGCGAGCCCTTCACACATCTCTCCAAACGTGCACAACACGCAGGAGCACGAGCGCGCCGAGTTCCAACGGCTGGTGGCGCAGCGCGCACGTCCGTCGTCGGTGCTGGACGAGGTGCAGCTGCGGCAGCTGGTGCGGCAGCAGCAGGGGCGGCCCCTGGACGAATCACAGCGCTCAGTGCTCGGGCAGATCCACCTGGAGATGGCCAAGTGCCACGAGAATGGCCGCTTCGGGGACACCACCCACCCGGAGGGCAAGTGAGTCGCAGCGCCCGCTGGTGCAGAGCGTCGGGTTAGAGCAGACAGCCACTAGCGGACAGCTGGACGCACGATCAACATGGTCCATCGCCGTTACCTGCCAGACTTGTTTAATCGGTCCATTTCCTAAACTCCGTGCATGCTTGTGTACCCTTCAGCAGAGTTGCCTGCAAAAATTACTAGCAGGAATTCTGGCAGTAGTGCGTACAGGAGCTGCCAGGTTGGCAACAATGGGTAATGTACATAGATTCGCCTGAACTTCATCCTTCAGGCTTCAAACGGCTTTGTGACGTAACTTGATCATTTTGGACAAAATATGGTGTTACAACTGCAACAGTTCGCAACCGTTGTGCATGTGTGGAAAAACTTATTGCCTTCACATGTTTAGAAAATATATATATATATAATTGCTTGGAAATTCAGAAAGATAAAGCCTAATAAATAATGACACAACAATGTCTGAAGCAACTAGCATGAAGACTAGACAAATTCATGTATCAGATATGGTAGCCGAACAGTCACAGCACCATAGTATCCCTCTAATTTATGTAGAAAACTCTATGGTGCAGAGAGCCCTGTAAGCTCTGCTTTGCTGAGTAAATTTGACTGAACCATGTTCCTTCCTTTCTTTTGTATCTGTGTGCGCATTCTTCATTACTTCTGCAGAGCTCATTAGTTTATTTGCAATATTAGTGTAGTGGGATGACAAGCTACTTGTGGCGGTAAGTATACTGCTGTCTAACTCGCAAAATACATCGCATAGATGCACCAGCCAGTTACAATAGAACCCCATTGTTACAGTTCTAAGGGGACCACGGAAAAGGAACACATGATTCGGGAAACTTAACCTCCAATAACAATTGTGTGGGGCAGTCACAGAAACGGGACTGATGTTTCAGAGCGTCAGTGCCGGGAAAACAAAAAATGTGAGGTATTACTGTACTTAAGTGATGGACTTCTTTCGACGTGGGCATCTCAAGGAAACTGCCATAGTTGCACGAATCTAACGGGGGCACCTTCTTTCCGAAAAAACAAAAATGGGTCCGAAAATTGCCTGGGCATTGCAATCTGATACAAAACCGCATTTGCGGTGTTGGCAACAGCCTATCGTTAGAGCCATCAGATGCAGCATCAGCACCATCATGACATGGTAGCAGAGCATGTACTTTGAAGATTGTTGTCGGTTCACATTTTACGCTCGACTACAATCACTTCCGAAAATATAACTTTGCAAGATTTCGCGCGACTCAGCGCCGGATACGTCGGCATATATAGCCACCACCATTCTTGGTGCTGTGCCAAGCTCACTATATGTGCAGAGTACTAGGAATGCCTTTGGCCACATATTTTAGCAAGACTGACTCAGAATCATGTAAAAGCTCACGAAAGCGATATTAGTGCCTCTAAATGTGATCGTTCGAGCATACTGCCTTGTGTGCTTGGTGTTTGTAGCCAACGTAGCGCAAATGGCAACGACGACACACCACTTTCATTGTGAAAAATCATTTTAAAAGATGTTTCCCTTCTGTGAAGGTAAATTCTGCATGTTTCAGTTGTTATGATCGCAAACTTGAGGACATGCTATAGTTTTTCGGGAACGTTGGGCGCATGTTACATTCAGGTGGCCTTTTATTTTCTTATTGCCTTAAAAACTTGGGTCCGTGTTAGATTCAAGGGTATGTTATAATTGCGTAAATACGGTATGTTTTGGAAGATGCAGGAACAAAAGGCAATTGTATTGCAGTTTGATGGGCGGAGCTTACACTGAATTTTTAGTTCACAACAACCTTTTAATAATTCAGCGCCCATTAATCAACCACATTCAAAAGTCCCAAAAGCTGCCTGTAGGCAACCGCAGCTACAGTGTTAGCACAGGAAACAATGCGTAAATGCTGATTATATGTAGAAACGTGGTGGCCACCGACTGACAAGGACAGCAGTGGTCTTTTCCTCACAAGGAGCTGCAAAACCCGCGGCGTGCTATGATCGGAATGGTTGCTGCACTTTGCCTAGCGAAAGGGTTGTTCATGTACGCCAACTTTTCCTACACTAGTGAGCTTAGAATGCTTGACATAAGGATCTTCCTTCAAACCTGAGATGTGCACAGCAATAGGGGCGCACGGTTGTTGCTTTTTGAAGCATGTATTTCTCACAAGTTTAGTTTTGGCAGAACTGTTATAGTGGTGCACAGCTCTCGGAAACCTGTGGTGTGCTCGCGTCCCCATTGCAGGTACGACCAGGATGCGGCTGTTTTTCATTTGGAGCAGGCGGCTCGTTGCGGTGCATTGGAGGCTTTGCTAGTACTGTCCAAGGTTTACCTGGGGCTGCCCCACGACCTCCTCGAGGACTGGACGCTGCCGGTAAGAGCGATGAGGTTGAGCAGACTGCGTAAGATAGAAGAGCAAAAATACTCACGATGGAGGCAGTGACGAAAGCAACTTGTGTGAGCTTCCCTTGTGAGCTTCCCTTGTGAGCTTCCCGTACCACAGCTTTGAGTAGGAGATTGCCACAAGGTGGATCTCCAGAAACAAGGCGTGCTATCACGTGATGTCAGTGGACCAAGAGAAGCACCATTTTTTTAACTGCAATGGCTACTCTGTGTTTAACCTCGCGAAAGAGATTGCCACAAGGTGGATACATGCATACCACGCCTCGTCGACAGCAGGAAAGAATCCATTACTTAGCGCGGTGGCCAATTAAGTACGCAACATTTCAAAGTGATCTGGTAACCTGCGAGAGTGACATCATATTTTTTGGTTCCTCATTGGTCTTTTCTGACACCACTCTCTATTGGGGGCAAGCTCCACAACTGGAATGACCGGCACCGCCGTTGGCGTGACCTTGTATGAGGGATCACGTGGACACAGCAGGCCCTTCGAAAGCACAGAAGCAAGCTGAAACCGAAAGTTGCGCTGCGGTTCTGATTAAGTTGGGAGATTTTCCCGATTCAGGTGTCTGCTTGACAACACTTGAAAGCACTATGACAGGTAGTTGCTGCCTTTTAAGGCGTCCAACATGTTAGGCTACTGCTCGGTGCCTCGGTGCTGGACATACACAACTGAGTGCGATGTCAGCCTTCGCACCTACCCGCAGGACAGGAAGCTGCGTGAAGCTTGCATCACGAAAATTAGAATTGTCAAGCAGTCATCAGCTACAACTTAGTTGTGCAGCAAGCACTTCCGCGAGGAAGATTTTTGATACGGGACCGGCGCTGTGATGTTCGGTGAGTAGCAGAAAACGCACACTGAGATGCTCGCCCGCACCCGCTGCCCAACTAATGTCATGAAGCCTTCGTCCATGAATTTGTTGATGTTAGATACTGGGAAGTTTACTGGCATGGAAAGGGAACGGTAAATAGTACATTAAAAGAAGGCATGGCATATGCTCATGCTTGTGTAGCAACAAACAATGAATAATGTACTGAATTAAGAAAAAGAAGCAGCAGGAAATTGCTCGCTGAGAAGACCGATAAACATACAGTGCAACACAACTTGAGAAATAACGATACTGAAACTTCCAATACTTGCAGAAAGAAAAAAAAAATTATTAAATTGTTGCGACGGCACATCACAGATCGCCCTAGGTGTCGAAGACCCTAGTTACAACACAATTATTTTCTGATAGTGTCCCTGCAACAATGATTGCTTGTGTACAGTCAAATGCTCATATGTTTCAGCCTAAAGATCACGTCACAGCACAAAAACACGCTCACAGCGAAAGCGAAACGAACCTGTGCGATCGCTGCACTGAGGCTTCATTCTATTATGCTCCATTTGGTTATAGACAGCCCACTATGAGAACATATTTCTCCTAGTTTTCTCTCGGCAATTGCCGACCTTTCACGCAAGAAACCGGTTCAGGGGACTCCATCGCGGCGACTGCGCACATTGGGCATTCACTGTACGTATTCAGTAAAGAGATCGTGTCTGTAAGCCATTCTGTGCTTTCTGTTTGCCCAAGATTATTATTTCGAGTAAAAAAAACTTCCTTCGTTTCTAGAGTACCTGCAGAAATGTCCAGGAGGGCTCCCACGTGGTGCTTTAATTGAGCGCCAACAACCTATGAGGAGCATGCCGCGTTATCCCTTCCGACAGGCGCTTCCGACAGATGGCGACTCCGTAAGTGCTCTCCCCCAGTACCCGACACCAGGCATCAGCCTCGCCATTGGCCTAATTTATTGTTGCATCACTGCTGCATCTCTCTGGTGCAGCACTGTAAGCGAGGTGTGTCCCATGAGGCCTTTAGTCGCTATGACACCGGATGAAAGGTAAACAGACAGTGGCCACTTGCACCAAACTTCACAGAGTATACAGGTACATGTGTGTGCCTGTGTTTGGGATGTCAGCTTTTTTCTTGTCTTTTTCTCCCAGCTCATTTGATCGGTTTACAGTGCTGTGATGTGCAGTTTAGAGTTGGAAAACACCCCCAAAAACGCCTTTGCTTCACATGCTCCTGTAGTCCTCCACTGTGGGCCTTGTATATATGTTGAGTTCGATGGTTAGCTTACAGTGCTATCAACAAGTCCCCTTCGCTCCAGGCCAGGTTAGCAAAGTTTTAAGCCTTGCTGTGGTTCACAGGAATCTGAGGAGAACATATCAAAGGGAGTGGAGTACCTGGAACAGGCGGCAAGGGCCGGAGACCGGAGTTCCATGATCGCCCTGGCCAAGGCGCTGGACACGGGTGAAGGCCTCGGCAGTCAAAGGTAAGGCAGCCTGCCCTCCCATCCTCTTCAGAACACTGTACTGCCTCTTCTGGCATCGAATTTCTCTTTTACAAACGCCGCTCTAGAGACTGTCTGGCATGCAGTAGCCATTAACCACAATAGGTGTGATGGGGTTTCACATTGATTGCTAGAACTTGCATGGGCAAACTTTAAGGAACTTCAAGGAACAGTTAATTTAGGTTCACCGAAGTGAATCACCCCACTGAGGCTGATGCTTGGTTGGTGCACTTTCCTCTGCTCTTTTTTTGGCAGTTTAACATTAATGCTGAAACACGGTTCCACATCAAGGGAGGTTACATTATTTCGCCTTTATTTTTGGCCACGGAGTGTACATATGTGAAAAACATTGAAACGTTATCTGATTTAAGGCTTAATTAGTATAGTAATTCATTAATTTGCAATTGGTCTTCTTGACTATCCGCAACTAGGAAATCACTCTAGCATATCACAAATGCTACTGTAGGCTATGCATTCCGATTTGGGCTCGGGATCAAAATCGGTATCAAACTCGGTGCAGCGTATATGTTACGTTGGGCATTACAGGGTCAATTTCAGTTACTGTTTTCTTAGCAACTAGGTCAGCTGTTGGCACAGAACAAATGCCGAGATGCTTTCAGAAGGCATATTTGGTTGCAATTTCATTTTATAAAGCCATGTATGGCCCACTCATGTTGGGTACATTTATCAGGTGAAAAAATCCAATGCATCTAAAACATATCTTCAGCTTGATTGGAACATATGTGTGACACACATTGTGTAGACGTTTGTGCATAAAGATACAACCCAAGGGCCTCTAAGCCATATCTCGGCTGTAGTCAGCGGTGGAACGTTAATCGTGTGTTGCCCTTACAAGTGGACCACACTCAAAAATTTTTCCTGCTTGTTGTTGGACCACTATATCTTGATGATCTGCTACCTCCCAGGTTTCCAATTGGCGTTCTCAGTTCAAAAACATGTGCCAGGTGCGTGAAAATGCTGTCGCTGTCGAGAGAGACAACATGGCCGCCAATTGTTGTGCAGGCAGCGCAACTGGCAGGATGCTGTGCTGTGGTACAACATGGCTGTGACCACGACTGACAACGACGAGGGTGGCGAGTACGACGGCTGCATGGACGACCCCCCGTACCTGTTGCTGGCGAGACAGGCCGAGCTTTACCTACAGGGAGGCTACAGCCTGGACAGGGACCCAGCAACGGCTGGTCAGTGGTGTTTCGACTGGCGGGTGCCCATTGAACCTTCAGCTAGCAGCAGTTCCTTTAGAACTATTTCATTTTGGGCTAGTTGGTGAAAGGTTGCTACATGGACTACGTGAAGTGGCGTACGTCCCTGTCTGTCTTTATTTCCGCGTGTGTGTGTCTGTTCACACCGGACGGCCATGTAACAGCGGTAGTTGCGTGCTACGGAAAACGGCGAGTGGGCAAGCATCTCCTGCTGCAACACTAACGTCTCACTCAACTCGGATGCCTGAGCGACCACATGTGCTCAATTCGAACACACCCCTGAATGAAACATGCACACAAGTTTTATGGTTTCAAACTTCTGTCGCCATCTTGCGAGGACACTGGCAATGATGTTTGCTCTGACAGAAGGCTGTCGCCAATGCTGCTTATGTGGTTTTGGTTTCGTATCCAATTGTAAAGTGCAGGCAATACAGGCCCATTTTCCTGGCAAACAAAGATGCGTGCTACAAAGCTGCGTTATTCTGTGGTAGAAAAGATATGCGACAATGTCAGCAAGGCCTTTGGTATACTGTGCACTCAGCATGGCAAAAAGCTGCAGGTTATCTTTATCCGTTTATCTTGCAGTGCACAGTCGTGGGTTGGACACAAATGGGCTGGAGTGCATACAGCAAGCATTACCAGATCATGACTAGCAGCTTGCTGCTATCCTCGAAAAGTGTGCAGTCATTGCATTCTACGGGTACTAACAAATGGGCACAAACTTCGAGGTTATCGGGACTGCACAAGGAGCGATGGAATGAAAAGTGGTAGGCATTAACATAAAGGAGACGGGAAGACAGCAGTGTGGATTAGAGGCTGCATATGGGGGTAACCAATGTTCTGTTTGACATTACGGGGAAGGAATGGAGTTGAGCTGGGGGACATGTAATGCATAGGTTTGATAACCAGTGGTTGTGAATGGTGATGCGTTGCCTATGCAGCAAAGTAGTGCACTTCTTTTTCCCCCAGTTTTCTTCTTTTCAAATAGTTTGCAAATGGTTAGGCTTTTTTTTTTCAAGTTTGAGTAACTTGCACGGTTGAACCGACTTTTGACTAACAAAGTGCTACCACACATTTGTGTTGTTCTTTTGTGCAGGGGAGCTGTACCAAGAAGCGGCGGCTGCTGCCACAGCTGCCATGAAAGGGCGCCTTGCCAACAAGTACTTCCAGCTGGCCGAAGAAGCCCAGCAGGAGGCGTGCTAAGAAGCTAGTCTCTCGTGACCAAACTAGTAGCATTCTGGCACGTCTCGTACGACCTGTCACATTACGCGTCTCATTCAAGATTGTCACCCGGTGTGCCCCTTGCCACCGGTTTCAAATTCTCAGTCACACTTTGTTGTTTCTCTTGTTACCTGCCTTCTTTTTTGTTCATTTGTTAAATGTGCACCGGTGTCCGTGCTGTAGTCCTCTGTTACAACGTGTTAGTTCTGAAGGAGTGTGGCACGATGATCCCTCGTTGCTGCTTCTGTGGTTGTTGTCTTTTTCCTTCGTACCGGTGGTATGTTATTCCTTTCTGAAAGTTCGAAGATGTCACCTCATTTCAAGTAGATATGATTTAGTCTTGCAAGGAAAGCCCGAGTGTGTGTGGTTTACCGGTGAAGGAGCCGTATTAGCAGGAACCGGCGTTTTCCTGCCTATCCCTGCTCTGTTGCATGTCTCCATTTTTTTCGTAAGCGCACAATGCGTGTAAACACGGGAAACAGTGCAGTTGTTTTCACCTCGTTGCTAAACTCTCGTTGCTTTTGTTAGCTACGGATTCTGCTGCTGTTTTATGTAGAAGGGCTCTATTTTTTGGCCCTGTGTTTGGCTTGTTTATGGGTAAGGGGGACGGGCTGAATGAATGTGCAACAAGCCTGTTACCTTTTCGTTTTTTCACGTGTAAAACTGCTAACATGCACTGCTAGCCATTTGCCTCAGTCAAGCACAGCATCTGGCTGCCCTGTGATCAGTTGAGAGCTGGCAAGGTCTAGCCCCAACCGCTAATTCTGCATGCAAGCTGTTTCGTTTCACTTTTGATATACGAGGGTCGTTAACACGTCTGAATCTTGCTGTGAACTTCAAATGTTCGTTTGTTTGAAGGTGACCTGAAAGCCATTTTGTTTGTTTGTGTGTGTGTGTGTGCAAAGCAAAAAGAAATGCAAATTTAAGATCTCTTCCTGGTGCTGTGTCGTAGGCTGAGGGCAACATGCAGCCTAATATGGTTGGACGAGTCTGGGTGTGGTAGTTATAATAGAGAGGGTGGTGTGCTTGCTAACTATTAACCAGCTAGTGTTGTTGAATCATTTGTAGCATAGTTTTTTTTTTAGGAACACGTAGTCTACACATTCTAGATGGATAACGTTAGTAGACTTACTCTGAACGAAATGTTAAGGCGACCTAGTAGCCAAGCTATCGTCCCAACGAGAAGCGCATGGAATAGCTATATGAACTGAACAAAGGTCTCCAAGCTGTTCAGCTGTTTCAGAAAGTCAAGCTTAAAACAGAGTTTGCCTGAAAGGAGAGTTTCCAGTAGTTGTGATGGCTACTATGTGATACAGATCCAATAGTCATCACTGCATTTTGTTAGTTTAGATTGTGCACTTCTGCGTCGTCTTGTCGGTGCTAGTTCTTGAACAATGTTTTGTACCGATGGCACCCTCGTTCACTGGGCACGCTTGAGCATTGCCTTTGTTTTCAGAGCACTGGTGTCTAAAGGAACATTTAGCCTGTGTGGATCTATAATGTTTGTGACACTGCATTGAAATCACTTTGCAATAAAAAAAAAAGGCTTCATAGACAACTTCAGGTTCATTTTGTAAAACACCATTGTGCTACTGCAAGTGATGCGCCTTTCGTCACATTTCATCTTGAGAACGTTCTAGAACTTTCTTGATATAGAACACAACTGTACAACTCTCCAGCTGTTCTTTTTCAGTGGTTCCATTTACAGCACCATGCACTGATCGGTTAACATTGAAGGTTTTCACGTTAGCAAAGCCAAAGATGGCGGCATTGCAATTCCATAAAGCTATCTGCACATGCGCAAGCAATAGCTTGGAGATTACAAGCAATGCGAGAAATTTGTTTCTTCCCAGTCAAGGCATGCATACTGAATGACTGCAAGTTGAAACGAATTCATTGACTGATGCCTAAAAAGGAACAAGGCCCCTGCATTCTTGTAATTCCTTTTGCACATCAGTTATAATGAATGCATGCTGAAATCGACCGGTACAGCCCAAGTGTACTTGTTTGACCAATGAAATGCTGTGAAATAATTCCATGTTGCATGGCTATCGATCTAGGAGAAAATGTTTTCTCACAAGAGTACGTTCTCTAACGTATACATTGAAATCTCTGTAAATGGAAATCACTTAAATGGAACACCATCCTCACGGTTGGTTGGTTTTGCATTCATAATTGTATTCAGCTTTGTCTCTCAGTAAATGGAACTCCTGTTAAACCGAACCAATCTTCCTGGTCCCTTGAGGTTCCATTTCAAGAGAGTCCACTGTGATTATACTATGGTAGCATTGGCTAATGCGAGAACTGTGCGGTGTCGAAAAGTGCTAGTGCTGTATTTTGCAGCAGTTCTGTTTCATCTGCCCCGATGATGCCGTGCCTCCATTTCGGAGTCAACTAATCGATGTTTTTACAAAGAATTCTTACAAAATACACACACTGGACTTCTTCACATGAACAGTCTGTGCCATAGACTGTCGGAGCGTACAGGTCATACAGTTCCGAATCAACCTGAATCACATGGTGAGGGTGAACTAGTTTATTCCTTGCATGAATCATGGCAGTGTAAGTTGCTACAACTGTGCTTCAAGATCAACCAACCCAGCATTCGTAATGCTCAAACATGAACAGCAAACTATAGACAACAACAAGGCGTTTTTTGGTTTTACTGCTTCTTCCTTTCAAATGGACACCGGTATTGCTGCAATGCATTACTGCTACCACAAAGGCTGCTCGCAGTTTTTGGCGGAATGCATGAGGGAAATGTGGTTGTAGCCAGCTGAATTGTCGAGCGTGCACTTGAATTGCGTTCATATCTCACAATTCCAAGTCTGCTGGCGGAGAAAAGAAAACGTACTGCTGCACGCCGCATGATCGCGTAAGTGGTCATGCAGAGTCTGTAGAAGTGTCGCAACACACAGTACAGCTTCCAGTTGGATTCGTGCCTCAATTGTGTAACAGGAGGCCAGTCTTCCACGGATCGAGGCGATCCGAAATGACCGCCGGAAAAATGCAAACTTTCTTCGAATTGACCAGGGGATTGACTGCAGAGCAGGAATGACAGAAGTCCGTTCCATATTCAGCGGCTCCATTTCAAGATTCGTTCACTGCAATGTTAAGGAAATTAAACCTCGAAAGCTTTCAGCACCATGTCTGCCTTGTATGATCGAAATTTTTCGGCATTCTGCTTCAAAACTACAAGCATCATCGTGTCTGCAAGCAAGGCGAGATCGGTCTAAAAAGCAAAAAAAAACTTACCTTTTTGTTCACCAGTGCATGTACGTGCCATCGGTAATTAGAGGTGCTCGGTGTGTGTTTAATGTACACTTTTTTTTTTTTGCGAACTGTTTGCGATGTGTATCTCGACGTTTCCAAACATTCACAGTATATATGCTGTTAAGCCACCTCATAGATTCTAGTTTGTTAGAGGACGAGTCTGAACATTTTTGTGATCAGCTGTATTTTTGTCTGCGCCTCTTGTTCAGGCCCAGATTGCGTCTGCCTTTTCTGTGCTTTACAGGCAAGCCGGCTGGGCGTGAAGTTGGCACCGCACTTGTCCTTGGAGAGTTGCTCAGCCAAGAAGTGCTTGCCATCTTGTTGAGATTGTTGCACTGCTGTGTTAAGCCTTTCCCACTTCGTGCACATATTGTTCTCCGTGTGACACATGTTTCTCTCTCACTCTCTTCCAGAATAAAGTATGGTACTGTACCGTCATATTGGTCTGTTGTGATATTCACACCTGATGTGCACTCATTTCTCCCAGTTCCCAACAAAATAATCCTTTACGGTATTGTAGCAGTCCAACACGGTGACTAGGTTGTACAACTAAAAAAAAAAAAACTAGATTGAATGCTATTTACACAAGCTCTCCTCATTTTAACACAAAAGCGTTAAGGAGCCTGTGTCGCAGAAAATTTGGCGTCCAGCGTTGGGCGTCGCCTCAGCAAAAGCAATTTCGGACCGAATTCCGAACCACGCATACCCAACCGCTTCCCTACCACCAAAGTTGCTCATACCTTGTCTTTCATTCTTTATAAAGTTACTCCTCGGAATTTTGAGAACGGCAACCTACAAACGTGTAATGGAAAAAAACACCTTGGCTCTTCTCAGGCTGATATATTAAACGTGCGAAACAATAACAGGAGATCGACCCATGCAAGAGGCCGCGTTTCTACAAGAAAGATCGCCTTCGTGCATAGCGTTCGCAGCCAGCATTTCCCGGTAAACGTTACAGTTGCATAAGCTGCAGTTGCCGGGAAGCATGAAAAGCAGTAAGGGTCTTTGAACACTGTTGCATTCCACACTTAAAGAGGAAGCTTTAGCTCGGGCCAAACTCTGACGCGGCCTATTCAAATACAAGTAAAACGCAAAAACGTTTTTCTGAGATAACCTCTGGACCGTTTTTAATGAAATTTATTGCATTTGAGGGAAAACACTAAAATCTAGTGACTGTTGGAAGCGGAATTTCGATTTAGGGCCTGAATTTTGTTACAAAAATTTTTAAAAATTAGGAAGTTTAAAAAAAATAGAACAAAGTTTAAAAATTCATAGCTCTGCATCAAGAATAGATATCGCGGTTCTGTGAACGGCATCCATTAGATCATTGAAAGCAGACAAATTTGAAATGTCATTTTTTTATCTTGCATGAATTTGTTACGTTGTTTGCAAGGGTTCTGCAAAAGCTGTATTTCCATGTTATTACATATTTTTAGATTCATGTGTAACATATAAATTTTGTCCGCTTTAGGTGTGCTATCAGATGCATTTCACAGTATCGTATCAATTTTTCGTTGATGAGTTACAAAGTTGTAAACATGATAGTTTCGTTTTTTGAAAACTAGATGTTCACGAATTTTTAATAAACAATTCACAACCTAAATAAAATATTCAAAACCAACAGTCACTAGATTTTAAGTTTTTGTTTTAAATGCAATAAACCTCGTCAAATTTGGTGCAGTGGCTGTCGAGAAAAACGAATTCTCCTTTTACATGTATTTAGGTAGGAGCACCCGAGCTAATGCTTCCTCTTAAAAGTGAAGCTTGATCCCAATTTTTCACAAGACAAAGCCATTATGGAACTGGTTTCCAAGAATGCACTATTGTGTTGCATCAGTCCTAAATAATACATGGTCTGTGCATCTGGCACTAACAAACACAAGGAAAAAAACATTGCAGCTTTAATATAAAGCATGAAAACACCAGTCTAGGAATGGAGGACAGTGAAAATGTGCCATCAGCACAGGAACATACACGACAGCAATAACAAAGGCTGAACACATTCATAGCATGAAAAGATGGCCGTAGAGAAAACGGCAGTGCAGTTCAGTGGTTATCACAGTTTGCTGGAGCCAAGTTAATGACCAACTGAAAAGCAACACCCGCCCAACATGGTGTTTTGTTCTCAAGTGGACATGCCCTTGATGCTGAAGCATTTAGGAAGGTTGCCCCTTATGAAGGACTTGTAGCTCAACGTAATGCTAAAGCATTAACATCGGTCACCCCCTTATTGAGGGCATATAGACAGGTTTTACGATATCTACATTCGCATGAATTTAGATGCTAACGTTGCTCTTTGCATATTTGTGTTTTTGCGTCACATATTTAATATTTTTCACGAATGCATTCAATTTTCATCAACACGCGTCAATACTTCCATAGTTTCCGAGATCCTAGAGAACGCACCATCCATGCCACCTAATGCCGGTTTTGGATTCGAAGGTCTTGCAACGTCCTCGCTGCAGTGACAGTTTGCATCACTACCACGAGGCCATGTCAAACGTGGCTCAGAACATTTGTAACAATTGTAAGAGTTTTCACTAGCATCCTCTTAGTTCCTCAGAGACTACACACTACTGCCAAACAAAACGTCAGTCATCCGTCGCATTCTTTCGTTTTCGAGATTCCAGAAATGCCTCTATAACCTTCACCTCCTGCTCATTTCGAATGAGGAGGTCAATTTCAGAGTCCGAAATGTGCTCATTGCCGTCGCAGTCCGCCACTTCAGCAGCATAATCGTGCGCCGTCTTGGTCCTTTTTCTCCCCTTCCGGAATGTTTTATAGACGACTGCAGATCGTTGCTCGCCCGTCTGCCCTGTACTGGTGCTTGCCGCACTGCTGGTGGCGTCCATCACTAACGATGCTGAGTAGCGGATTATGTCTGGCACGTACATCAATACAGTGTTGGCACTCAGCTTTTTACCTTTGATCCACGGGATATGACTGGCCATTTGCACAAGTACCTGAAAGAGACCAGCGTGGCAGACAGCAGCATTATACAGGTGTAACGTAATGTCAGTAGGGTATTAACAATATTACTGGACGCCATGCTAGTACCACTTCTCCCTGATGCACGTGTGATGTAAAACTGCGGTATGAGTGGGTGACAGCAGGCAGTAATGCTATGCTAGAACTCTCTAGTAAGGCAGAGTGGGGCAAATGGCATTTCTTTCTGGCTAAGCTGCTGGCTTAGGTTTACTTGCACTCGTGGTTTTTGTAGGCACCAGATGTGAGTTCATCTAGTCTCCTCAGTGTCACCAGCCTTGTGTGAAACAAAGCATAAATCACACAAAGCATAAAAACAAGAGAACCTATTCCTGTCCCTTCGGGTATTTGTTGTGCTATGCAACCTGTGCAAGCCTGTGCAACGACACAAGCATGTACATCAGTTACCATCTTTGTGCTGCTAACCAGTTGATCGTGTTTAACAACCTTAATAAGCTAAATTGTGTGGCCGAATATTTTGCACGAGTGAGACAACTTCATGCAGATAGCTGCAGCAGAACCTCGCTGACTGGCGGCAACATTCGTGATTGAGAACACAAAAAATTATCCAATACCGTTACGCTTTTTTCGCGTTTCATGCATTCCCGTAAAACACGATCTTTTGGCAACGACTATTCAGTACATCACCAAACTGCGATCGCACGATACGTTTTCCCAGGTAAACAAGAAAGGGTGCGAGGTGCGTACAATTAGGAGTAGTATAGGCACCCAGCACGACACCTTCCCCGCAGAACTTGCCCGCCCGTGTCACGTGTCACGCCCGTGTCAATGCTGGCATGTGGTACACACTCGGTTTCCTTTTTCAGTACCAGCAAATCTCCTTGTCGCACGTTGCATCTGTAGCTATCGCTGCCAACCCTATTGTGATAACCATTTTCATTTATCCAGCTGTTTCATGGCGGACGAGTGGGGTTTAGTGCTGTTGGAAGTGTACTGCATGCTTTTAGTAGGCAACAACCCTAATGCATGGCCACTCCCTGCTGCACAAACTGAGCATCATGTTTCACTCTGGCGGCATTGTATTTCAGCATTTCCCATCAGCTCGATTTTGTTTCGGCTACCCGTTGCCGTCTTAAAACACTACGAACTAGGGAAATGACAAAGTGCATTCAGGCCGCCTGGGCACCACTGGGTCGACGTCTCCTGCCACAACGATTCCCACCGAGTAGGCACATCAAAACTGCTTGCCAAAATGCCCTGCCCAAGAAAACTGTTGACCCAGGCTGAATTTGAGGAGCACAAACGTAAGCTTGCTAAGGCTGCAAAAATGACTATGCGTGTCGAATCATACGTTTTCCCAGTTAGTACGTTTTCTCAGGAATTTTCTAAAACAGATTAACATAAAGTGTATTCTACTGTACTCAGAAGCCTTAATGCTGCAGCAAGCAGATAGGTTTGCATACTCACTCAATAGTACAATCGCACATACTCGTTTCACAGGTGTGAGTGTCGGTAAGTGATAAAGGGTTTGAGTAGATGCACATATAAACATGAGTGACAGGCAGCACATGTGAGTTAAGTAGGATGGTCATTTAGTTCGGTTCATGATCCACAGATTAGGAAAACAGCATTAAAACAATGACATACTACAATGAATCTGTGTGGAAGGAAGAGGATTGGATGGTCAAAGACCGATAACTCTACAGCCTTGCCATCTAACCCTCTGTAATTAAGGCTATATAAAATACGCAACAATAGTGAAGTAGAAGGGGGCATCGTTCCTATCCCTAGGACTTGCCTTGTTCAGGTCAGAGAGCGTGGACATGAGCGAGCTGGTGGGCTTGCCCAAACCGTGCATGTTACAGAAGGTCGCGTACGAGACGTTTTGATGGTTGACGTCGAGCGACTTCCAGGCAATGAAGATGAGCGCAGGCCCAACGCACCGCGGCGCCCGCCCCTCGAAGAACCAGCAGCACCGGAGCGGCTCCAGCAGAGCGGTGGCACGCGACACCACCTTTGCCCGTTCAGAGGGGTCAATCGCCTGTGCCGCTTCAGGCAGCAGATCCTGCAGCCTGGCAGGCATCGTTCCTGTGCCCATATCCTGCAAACAACCATGGGGTTTCTCCCCTTTAGTTGCAAGGCCAATAGCATGAACATATCTCGTTCATCGTTCGCTCGCATTGACACTAGCCAACAGCATCGGCACTGACAGCCAAGGAGTTATACTCACCCCTCCATTCTATAACTTTTCGTCCACTCAACTTCTGAGTGAGCAGAGCAGTCCTTCTCCTTCATTAAGGTTGTGCCACTTCTCTTTGAGAACACTCCTCGGTGATTACCAAGCTAAATAACATTTATAACTGGGCAATCCCAAGTGTTTATTCAAATCTTTGGGAGTGCAGGAATGATAGTTCAGTGGCTCCTTATTGTAAGAATCATTAAACTGTGCTCTTCAATGTCAAGGGAGAGCATTGGGTCAAAGCCCATTTTCAATACGGGTATTTGCACCACTGGTCGACATTTATTCAAGTCTATGGTGACGCCATCTTTGCAACGTTTATTTGGCCACTGCTCTCATAAAATTCGGGGTCTTGAGACCGCAACTAGAGAGAAACTGGTTCGGACTTCTCCCGAGTGTTGTTGCACCCCCTTTAGCTTTACACGTCATTTTCTGGCCAATCAAAGCTCAATCAAGTGACATCCTGTTACAACAGTAACAAAATGTTTGACTCTCGTCGACAATTTTCCCCGCCCTAGTATGACCATCACCCTAAACTATGCCTCTTTCATATTTAAAACAGCGCCAAAAAAGCGCGGACAAGGGAGGACACAGGACGAGCGCTGACTTGCCGGTGTTTTTTTGGCACTGTTTAAAATATGAATGATCCGTACCAACTAGCTCGCACCCAAACCCTTCCGAGTCTATGCCTCTTGTCAGTATTACATAATTCATACAGCAAAACGACTCGCAACATCGGCAGCTCATTAGCATCATTTAACCCTATTCATAAAAAAAAACATTAAACCGAACTTAAGAAACGAATTATTGTGAACACCATTTTTTTCCACTCCACAAAACAGTGCACTCTTTCAGTTTGGAACACTCTTGTTGGCAAAAATTACTCTCACCCATGCAGCCATAGAGTTTCTCACTACATTACCTAGAGGGAAATCTGGCGCTGCTGCGCTGTGGTATGCATGGGAATGCCGGTATATTGTGGATTCGAATTGGCATCGTTCTCGTAGAGACAGAACACCTTGAAGACCCGCTTGGCAAGTACCGTTCAGTCTGTCACAATGATTCATTTTCTACTAGAACAGCACGTGAAAAGCTGTTTTAGCTTTATTATTATGCGAAAACATGTTTTGTGTAACTATGAGAACTTGTTATTGTGTGTACAACTACATGTTACGTAAAAAGTATCAGCGGGCCGCTAAAGTTGGAGGACAGACGACCAGGTTCGCGCTCACTTTGAAACAGTTGGTCGTCTGTTCTTGCTTTTCTTCGCTTGGTCATGCATCGTGGGTGAGTAAAGATGTAATATGCGTGAATGGAAACATTTTATGAAGATTTTACTTTGAGAACGCGTTATTTGCGTAGCCATATCTACGTTTTAGATGAAGCCTCTTACAACACTAGCCAACACGAGCCTCGCAGACACATATATCTTCATTCCCATGACGGCACGGTGCCCCCTTAAGAAACTCCCATAGACGGTGGCGCCAGATTACCCTCTAGGTGTTATAGTGAGAAACTCTATGCATGCAGCCATTCTCCCATTCACTATTTCACTACAACTATAGCATATTATAGCCTTCTAGAACACTAACTAAAACAGAACCTCGGCGCCACCGAATTTTCCGTACGTATTTTCGCTGAACGAGTAAACAGATTTAGCAAGCTCCGAGATGGCCGATAATGGTTACACTTCTCTATTCACTTTTATTATATATATATATATATAACGGGGTGCAAACTGCACCTTCGCTGTCGCGACGTTTATTGGCGCCTGACGAACGTTCCATTCCCGGTGCAATAGTACCGCCTACGCCTCGCGTATTTTATCGTGGGCTGAATCAAGAATGCGGCGGGCCTCTCTCAAGCACATATCGGAGAACCACTTGAGCCAGGCACGCTGTCACCTCTCTCGAGCCGGCAGCGACAACCGAACCGAAATGAAACCTTTATTCTATGATCAAACTCTAGCGGTCGACGTTACGGCACGGTACGGCGCTAGCGGACGAACGCGTCGAAAGAGCCCGATCTTTTACTGCCGAATGTTTCTTTGTCCGATCGTTCAATTTCACAGCAGTAAAACGACGCGCAGCACACTGCGCGATGAACGTCCCGGTTGCTTAACCGGCGGTTTGTCGCTAAGCTGGCGCGACGACAACCTCCGCAATCGGTGCTTCGCGGACTTTTAGGCTTAGCGTCGAAGTGGGCTTTGCGCCGGACGCGACCCGTCCGACCGTTGGGATCCGTTTGGAAACCCTGTTGGACGAGGTCGTGGGTGCGGTACTTGTTAATTGGTACTACCGCGGCCGCTGGTTAAAACGGAGCGGATGACATAACGACGGTGCTTGACACCAGAGGCTGCAGTTAGGATAGACTTTCATTCACTTTCAGCCATTTCTTCGTACGCGGCGCGGCGTACGTAGGCGAGAAGGCTCGTGAAAGTAGTGTCGCTGCCGGTCGTTACTTTGGCGAGTTTGTTAAGCACACGTGTTCTGGCACGCTTTACTGTGTGTGCAATGCGGTACTGTTGCAAGTAGTTACGGCGAATAATCGAAAACTGCGTAGTCGCGCTGTGCATATTCACGTACGGATACAGGAGCTTCGAAGCTGGCTTTAACGGTCAACACGTGAATCTCTCTGTTGAACTGGCAAACTGGAATCCTAGATTCTTGCCCCTGGTTTCGCGCTCCTATCACCGTTTCCGACCGGCAGCGTTCCGCAACTGCCCACAGCTAGACGGGGGCAGAAACGCCATACTAGCGCTGGATTGGGAGTAGCTTGCTTCTCCATAAACGAAGGCAACCGGACCGTTTTCTCTTAAGAACCAGACAACTAATTGTGCCAAGTATTCCACAGAACCGTCCGGACCATCAAATGCGATCTCTCCGCAAGATTTTCTGTAATAAAAAATGCAGTGGTAAGCGCAAAATTAGTTTTCTACGATTTCGAGAGAAAAAAAAAAAAACGCACGCCCTTGTAAAGCGGCCGCGATGTTGCATAAACGATAAATAAAAATACCAGGGTTCTTACAAAAACTGCGCGAAAATAAAGGGGAGGGGGGGTGCGCAAAACTTACACAATTGAGTCACGAAAAGCAGCACCTTTCTCACGCACGCCAAATGATTTGCATGACGCGGCGTTCTCCTCGCGTTCGGTCTAAAGGGCTTTAGTTCGGCGTCCAATCGAAGAGACGCAAGCAACGGACAGTTACGCGAGCGGGCCATGAACAATCTACCATCTCCGTTTCAGACATCAGCTAGGTGCAACGGTGTGGAGGCTAGCACGATTTTTTTTTAGAACCTTAGAAACAAACCGTGGTATACACATATCTAATGCGTTGTTTTAGATCAATTCGCTGCGTTTCTCTTTTCGGTACGTTTATTTGTTTTTTTCCAGCCCGTTGCAGCAGCCACACGTGCAAACTCGCGCGAGCAAACGCCGTCGGCCTACAGCCTAGCGCGAATGGAACGCGCGGAGTGATACGTTTTTGTCACCGAACTTCTTGCGTAGCTTACGCAGCGTTGCACCGTATGTCTGCTGATGCCGGGTGCTGAGCGGTGTTCGCTAACTAGTAGCAGCATAGAGAAAGAAAAAGACTATGGTAGCAGAAAATAGTACCCTCTTCATTTCTCGGAACCACTACGTACATATACATGCCTGATGTCTAAAACGGATTATAGTTAAGCGGGCAGAGTGTCTTCTTTTCGCACGTCGCTTTAACTGTCAGCTCGGCGCCGTTTCGAACGCTAGCAGATACAACTGCGCGTTTGCCCGAGGAGCTATTCCGGACATTGGCGAACTGCGTCGTACTGTAAAATGCCGTAAAGGCAAACGATTTGCCCCTCAGCAAAAAATTACGTGCAACACGGCGCCTAACGTACGACGAGTGGTATCCACCTGCAGACTCCAGCGGGCGGTGCTTTAGAGAAGGGAGAGAGAACGAGTCTTAAACGCAACAAGATGGGCCCGATCAAAATTCTAGAGTCTTGATCACTACATCTGTTGTTTGTTGTTTTAAACGAGGTGCAGAATCTCGCCAGCACCCGTATGAGCGGCGAGAGCCCATGGAGGTAAAAAAAGCGATTGAAGCCAAACCTGTCGGCCCAACACGTGATCGCGCGTCAAAGTGCGCGGTTGGTTTTAGTGTTCCCGTTCTGCAGGCAGAGCCACAGCAGCCTAACAAGCACGCACCGAATAAAAACTAATGGCATAGCTACTGAGAACCAAACGTGTCGGCAAATCTTTATTCTTGCTCCGTGATCTCGACGCAAGAGGTCACGTGTTAAGCCGCTCTGACGCAGCCTATTTGAATGCATGTAAAACGCAGAAAAGCTTTTCCGAGATAACCCCTGGACCGATCTTCATGAAATTCGTTGAACTTGAGAGAGAAAGTTAAATTCTAGTGACTGTTGGAAGCGGAATTCCGATATAGGACCTGAATTTTGTTTAAAAACATTTCAAATATTCGAAATTTCGAAAAAAGAAATAGAAGCACAAAGTTTACAATAGCTCTGCATCAAGAACAGATATCGCGGTTCTGTAAGCGACATCCATTAGATCAATCAATATGTCAATTATATCTTACGTGACTTTGTTATGTTGTATACAAGGGTTCTGCGAAAGCTGTACTTCCACATTACTAAATCGTTTGGGATTCATGTGTAATATATCACTGTGTTCACCACAGTGACAGTTAAGTGATAGGAGATGACGTGAATGGTACGCATCCTCACCTCGCTGACCGTGCGAATGGCCTGGAACAGGTTTGGGCCTGTACACTGGGCCATCTGGGCCAAGGCGGGGAGCGATATGGTTCGGCCATTCTCCCGCAGCACCTGTGTTGCACCGAGCACAGTTATGAAACATGCCACGAGCACAATCGCCTGAAAGGCCAGCAATCGTGCACGACAACATGTTTACAGTAGTATTCAAGGAGCACGAAGACAGCATTTTTTTTAACTTTTTTTTTAATTAACTGAAAGTTCCAAACCTAGAAACCCTAGCAAAATACTGGCAAGCATGCTCTAAATAAATTACTGTAACACTTGTTTCTATGAGCCAGTTCTGGCACCAGCACCCAGGACATGGATTTGTCATGCCCACATTACACACTGACTTGCTCTGTTCCTTAAATCACTGCGGCTGCCACACACAAGAAGTCGCAAGAAGAAACATGTGTGACACTCTTCTTTTATATTTTTATGAGCAACGGCATTACGCATAGCCCTCTTACAATGTCAGCAATACTTTTTTTTCCTTTTTGTGACAATAATGTCGACCTGCGCCAGGTCCAGCATTTCAAGACGTGGGCCGGTACAACGTATAACACTATTCCAATCCGTTTTTATTCCAAATCAGCCATTAGCTCTCCGTGATAGGTCCAGCCCACATGGGCAGGTGCCAGGCCTGTATGGGCAGAGCCCGAGCAATTTTGACCTATTTTGGAGGGCAAATGGCCGATTTGGACTAAAAACAGGTTGGAATAGTTTTAACCGGCTCAAATTCATATTAAAATTTAGGTAGTCACTACGGTGAGCAAGCCTGTGATGATAGCGTGGTTGCATAACGTGACAGGCCCTAACCTAAACCCTCAATGTGGGCCCCGTGACACGATAGTGCAGTTGCAAAAACCAGGCTTGCCAGCAAACGGCACCTGCCAACACCTACACTTTTGAACACCAAGGAAACTGCAGTGCCTGCTACCTAAAATGTGCAAACAGCAACAACTGAAAAAAAAAAAAAAAGAAAGAAGAAAGGCTACCTAAAAGAGAAATAGTTAAAAAAGACTAAAGAAAGAAAGCAATATTTCAAGAAAGAAATGCAGCTTGAACAGAGGATCTAGAAGTCACGAATGCAGGTGCTTTCCTACGCCTACACGAATTAGGAATGGGAAGAGGCACTATTACAGAGGTTCTGTATTGGCGGCTGTTGCTCTATCAATATAACATAGCCCAAATAGTGAGGGCCCCCCCTCGCTAAACCTTACTATAGATGTTTCCCAACCTTTACACAGTAGAATCTCAGTAAACAGAAATCACTTAAGTGTAACTGCTCCTTAAACCAAACAACAGACTCTTAATTCATTGACTTTGTATTTGGGTAATGAAAAAGAAAACTGTCACTAATTGGAATAAAATTTCCGCAACTCCCTGTAAATGGTACCACAATATCAAGCTGTAAAGGAATTTTTCATAAATAGGTAGGATCTGAAATATATTCATTCCAACACCTGTATTCCTTAAAGCCATCCTTAAAAAGCAATGGCAAAGACCCAAGGAGGCAGGAATATGAATTACCTTTAATGTGTAGCGTGTATACACAGCTCGAAAGCTTCACGGCATCACCAATCACCCCATAGAAAACCAAAATAAGGACAACTGAAATTTTGGATGCCTTACAACACGCTGTTTGATAATTTGAACGCTTCCTGGATGATCGCATGTTGCTCTGCCACTGACTGAGGCAGGAATGTGTTGCTGTGGCGCCTCCTTGAAATCAAAACTAGCAAAGCCTAGTCAAATCCAGTAGTCGTTGACACTAACCAAATCACTAAACCAACTAGCTGCTTCCTTCAGTTCTTTACACCTCCACCAGAAATGTTACGTGTGGAAAGACACAGACGAGAGATGCTATTTACACGCTATTTACATTGGAGCCAGGCAGCCAGGCTGACACTCGCTCGTGCCAAGGGCACCGACCAACTTCTTTGTCGTTCTCGCGGTGGCTCATCTCTCGCGGAATCATATCGTAATATTATTATTAATAGTATTAAGAAGGTGAATAACATATAGTGCTGAACTTCTGCACATCTTTCTCAGTAAGTGATACTCCTGCTATTTGGGACATATTTCTTTTGTCTCTTGAGGTTCCATATCACAAGATTCTACCGTACTTGCACTTACCAAGCGCCTTTCTCTTATGTGTAAAAGCATGTGGTAGCGTTTCTAAAATTTATGAAAATAGGGCTCAGTACTTTTTTTTATTGCTGTAGGAGCTGTTTACGCATTCCACCTCAAGCGCAATGTGACTGATGCAGCTCAGCATCCCAGCTGCAACATTTTGCTGGACAAGGGCAAACACAACAGCTCCCTGGCTAAGCATTTCGCCATCATAAGCAAACATTACAACAAATTATCTAGGACCCTCAGACGTTTGCCAGTACTTTTTTTTACAGGGTTTGGAGATCTCGGAACGTCACCAGTACTCCTGTTACTACTCATTCAAACACGGCACAGGACAACATTGCATGCTGTCTTCCTGTCAACGGTACCTGATAGCAGCTGGCGGCCGCAAGGGCCATCTGGTGGCTGAACGGCTGCTTAATGAACCTCTTGTTGAAGATGTCGCAGGCCTGCTGCACCATTACCGAATCCATGTTCACTTTCGTGGCCATCTGCTTGATCCAATCATTGCAGAGGCGCCGGTTTCCGGTCAGTCCTTCACTCAGCAGGCACTGAAACCGTGCTCCCCTCTCGCCTCTGGCGCGGCAGAGAGTCAAGGTGTTTCTGCTCGTCGAGGACACAAAGCAGAGGCCGTCGTCGCCGCCCGAGAACCCCGTCGCACGCAGCGGAGCAGCGTCCAAAACGGCTCCGCAGGCGGTGCACACCCGTGAAAACTGGAGAAAAATTCATTTATCATAATCAACTTCCCAGATCTGAAGATAGCTCAAGGACACATACGCTTTTGGAGTCGATTCTTACTACGTACGTGGCAACCTGTAAACTTCAGAATTTATAAAAACCCCGTGGACACAACACACACAAAAAAAACGTGCAGCACACTTTTTTTTTAGGTTAGCCTGAGCACACAAATTTTGTGAGGTACAAAATAACAATGAACTACCTTTAGATGCACTACACAAAGCAACAGCAAACTTGAAAGAGCACGAACTGACAAGCAGCACATTATTTTTAACAATGACTTTTTTAGCTACCATGTTGTTGCCAACTTCGTCTGCTTCAGGAACTTGTCTGAATAAACAGATGTGATGAACCTTCTCAAATTTAATTTCTTTTTCCATTCGTAATGTTGCAGAACAAGCCTGAATTTGTAAGGTTTACACACAATTTGAGAGGTTTGGCAGGTGTCTTATCACCAGCTTGAACACTAGGAACCTGAAAAACCCAGTTCTTTGTTGAAATATCCCATTTAGATGCTAAATGTAGCATCTCGTGGAGAAGTATCTCCACGAGAGGAAAATCTTCAGATCGCAAGAAAACACATACACACACACACGTGCACACACACACACACACACACACCCCCACAAGTACCAAAAAAAAAAAGGACCTCCTCTTTGACACAAGTGCATGTGTCAAAAATGGGTCCTTTCTTTGGTCTTTCCATGTGTGAGACTGTGAGTGCGTGCATGCATGCGAGTGTGGTCTCTTGCACTCTGAAGTTGTTACCAAGATGGATTATCAACCATTTCAGTTACAGTTCCTAGGTTATCTCCATGAAAGCAACTGCACCATCACACACCTTGTCAAAAACACCACATTCAATGGCACAGAAATTAAGCTGCAGCATCGCTTGACAGCTTGACATGTTGATGCTGTGTCCTAGACTATCATGTAAACTCACCGCATTCAAAACGCTTTTCCCGAGTTCTATTCCCAACTCTGATTCAAACAAGGGAGAAGGTCACGGGAAGATGGAGGCTTGAAGCAATTAACAGTGGTAGAACGAGGAAGATCACTGAAGCCAATGTTTTAACAAGGGGTCTCGTCTTCTTCAGGGCAGAAGACTTGTCGAAATATCGGCTTTAGCAACATTCCTTGTTTTACCACTGTCTGTCTTGTCTCCAACAACACAGTAGTCTAGCTCAAATTGCAGTCAACTTTTGCAAAAAGCGATGCAAATAATGTGCTGAAACCACTTCTACACAGTTCCGCTTGCACCCAACTTATATCTGGAATGAATATTTTAGGTAATCACTTTCAAGTTAACATCGAAAGGGGTGAAAGGTAAGGTAGCCAGTAGGGTACAGAGGGATTGAGGATATGTTGGAGGTCTAGCAATCACCAGACTAAAGAAAAATACAACTGGAGTCCAACATGAAAGCGATCACCCCATTTACTTTCAAATCTAGGAATTGTTTTTGTAAACTGACAACTAGCTGTCATGCCCTTCATTACACTGTTTAAGGGTTCTCAGCACGGGCTTAACCAATAATATCCCCACCCTTAGAATCAAGTCTGCCCCACATCATGGAAGAATGTACACAACAGGAAGATAGTATTAGATAACAGGTGTGTGTGCTACCAGAAGAAATATCTGTCAAATTTTTTGCACTGTTAAGCTGCTTATAAATATGTGGAGAAAATTCGGGTTGTTGGTACAGCAAAATTTCCAAATCATATCAAAATTGACCTCCAAATACCAAATCGAATGTGTTCTCATTTCTAGAGAAAATGAAATACCAAGTTTGCAAGGAGCCTGTTTCGTTAAAAAACAGAAGCTTATTTATATTATTGGATATATGCATGTCATGTCATTTGCAAAGGTACGTCCGGTCAATTGAGGAGCTTGTCAATAAGAAACAACAGCTTTTAATTACGTGGTGCAGCACAAAATGTAGCAAAACAAGGAATCAGCATGTCAACAGACGCACAGTGAACAATGTGTTCATGGAAGGACAGAAGTACGGTACTAAAGTACCACACATTATTCGAAAGGGATACAAACACGGTGAGACTGGCCAAACAAATTTCTTTGATCACATTGAGACAACAAATCTATATACGGGGGCTGCCTAAAAATGAGGCATTCTTACTGAATGACTTGAAATTATCGACCGGAAGTTATCTGCCGTATGTGCTCACCTAAGGAACCAGACATGGAAAGTGACGTCATTGTTTAGTGCTTAACGATTAAAAAATGTTTAATATGTCCTCGTTCCACAGCAACATTGTAAAATGGTTACAAATTTACAGCATTCTCAGCTAATGATCATGTGACAGCACAGACTGCGGTTTACACATAAATGTGCATTACAGGTGATTAAAAGAACCCCCTCATTCCTGAAACCGTACATGACATGGCCTAGAAGCAGTGAATCACACCTTATGTATAGGACTGGACATTTGCTTGGCGAATAATCACACTCGATAACATGTTTACAGCTGCAGAGGTTCTGCCTTTGAATTGACTAGCAGCATGTTTCTTGTCGCCATGCAGCGGTCCAAATAACAAAAACTGCTTATTTGTCAAGTTGTTACTTTCAGCAGCCCTTTCCGTTGTGTGTGGTTCATCGCATGTCATGTGACCACAGTTATGTTGGGCGAACTGGCCGCTGCCTAAATGATTGGGTCAGAGAGCACTGTTGCAAGGTACTGAAATTCACTGTAAGACATGACACTGTAATCCGTTGTTTGACACATGCCAGATTCTTGGCCAAAGCAAGAATCAGCTTACTAGGGTGATTATCGAAGCGGAAGAGAATGAAAAACTTGGTGAAATGTGTGCAAGCATGCCATCTGTTGCACTAACAGCGAAAGAACTTGGTTTTCATGTGAACTGATAGGTACTTAGAATTGATAGGGTATCAAGTGTTGCTTCCTGTACTGCCCGCTGATTAGCTAAGATTACGCTGATGTCGGTCATGTGTAAAGAAGCAACAGGGTTGCAAAAATAAACTGTTCAAAGTAGCGCCTGTGTGAGTGTGTGTGTATGTGCCTTTTCATATCCGTGTACCGTTCGCACTTTAATCGTCCTAATGGAATACCAATGTACCCAAGCTGCCGCCCCGGTGGCTTTTCTGTTGTCTTTGGTTCATTTCCTTGTTCATTTCCTTATCAATTGAAGGGCTGGAATGTGTGTATTTGTTTTCTTTTATTGGTCTCTGCCTACACAACAAAGCCACAGGCACTGGCATCTCGTCCATTGTCCCATGCGGCAGTGTTCCAATGCAGCCGTGTTATTTCATTTCACATATTATTGTGAGCTCATTGTATTAATATACACAAAGTTAACCATACTGAGAAATATACAGAAGGGGGTCCGAAAAACAGGGATTCCACCGAGACCCTCAACAGCAATTAGAACAAAAAGTTATTTGCCTAAGAAACGTAGAGAGCTAAGGGACTCTAAGCATAGAATCAGGCGACACAATAATGCAAACGATTGAAAGAAAATGCACTTCATTGTTTGCAAATGTAAGGAATAGAAATAGCACACATTACTGGCAACACCGAACAAAATATGTTTGTTACTGCCGATCACGAAACCACTTAACCTCCTAGAGAAAGCGGAACATTCTTTCCCGTTCCTGGTATAGGCAGGCAGTTGCTTATATAGAAATAAATTTCCAGGCTCTCTGGAACAACTTGACCTGACGTTAACGTCACGGTCATACAAGTATCAAAATGAGTTTACAACAAGCTTTAGCGCGATATACGATGAATACAGAGCATTACCATTCCTAAAGCAACAAAATAGGTTAGACGGTAGTACACCGAGAAAAAGATGTTCACAGACACATCAGAAGAAAAAAATGTCTCAAAATGTCATTACAAACAGCGAGCCAGGCTTCTACGACTGTGCTGTAAACAGGCAGCAGAGTGACTGACTCGAGACAGCAAAATCGAGAAGAATGTCGCTTACTCCATCGCCGCTTTCTTCGGTCACAGCAGAGGCGCCGCACGAAGGACATACGTCAGTAGACATTCGGATATCTTGGAGTGTTCTACGCTGGCTTTCTGGTGCAGAGCAAAAGACGGAATTTATTAAAACGGGCACCAACGCCAGCAGTCGCCCCAAAAACAGATCACCGCGTTTCGCACGCGACTGATGCGACCGCACCGACTGGACCAGCCGTTCCCATGGTGATGATGATGATGATCAGCTGGTTGTCGGATGCGACGCCGGCTTGAAAAAAAATTGACGAAGTATCGCGTCCAAAGATTCCACCCCATTCATCACCGTGAAATTGCCCGGACATATCACGCAGATCTCACAATGTGCGTCCATAGAATGAAGAACCGACGACGGGAAAATCGCTCTTGCTCGCTCACGTTTGGACGCGGGAACTTCAAAAAAAGCATAGAACCATTTCGATTATTGAACACACGGTTAACCCAGTGCACGTTGCCCCATAAAAATAATATTGCTGTTCCAGGAGGGTCTTCCATACTCGTGGCCATTTATTTTCTAAAATTTAATAGTGACTCTTACTTTGCCTTGCACTGGCCCATATGTCGTGTTGATGGGAGTTGAAGCGTTCATTGTTACGGGATCCTATGACGTACGGAATCATTTTGCCATAAAAGGAAATTTGGTCTGTGCGGCCATATAGGAAAATCACTTATCACGTATGGTGTAACAATGTACGGAGCGCCAGCTCCTTACAAACAATAGTATTTTACGCGGAATATCACCTCATCACGGATATTGGGCGCCGTGCCATATATGTTAAGCAAAAGCGCATATAAAATGTAAACCACTTTCAAATTATTGATGCCCGAGTTGTGCGAGCTAAACGTCAGTATATCACGCTTAGAAGTCTGTAAAGTCGTGGGCTTGATTTACTCTGTGGCATGCATCCCCTTATTTCGCTAGCTGTGCTATTAGTTTTCAACATTGTCTTTAATGATCATTCTCGTAACGAGATAGTCAGATCTCTTGAAGGAGTACTTCTGTTTCGTTTTTATTGAATTATTAGCTAGCTGTCCCGACAGTGAAGCAAATAATTAATTTCGTTACCCGATTCAAAAACGCGCGCACTATAAAAGATTGTGCTCGGCTTCGGACGTGGAAAAAAAGAAAAAGGAAATAAGACTATTGAACTCGCCTAAACCTAATACCTGAAAGAAGGCTGCAGACAGAGAAGAGAACCAAAGAGTTGTCTTGAGGGTTGTAGAGTTGTCTGGTTCTTTTTTCTTGTGTCCGTGTCTGTACGCTTTAACTTCTTTCACGATGAGCCCATAGCAACCAGCTCAACTTTCTGTAGTTCTGGACCTAATATCTGCCGGTATTACCGCTGACGCGTCCATTTCTTTTTTCTGAGTCGAGCACCGGGCGTTAAAGACAAGAGTGACGAACGTTCCCCAGCGTTTCCAAGAGAAGTCAGCGACACGGTTATTGTGCGTGACCTTGAACCGCCGCACTTGGTTGACTGGCGCGCTCCCCAGCTTATTTTGTTTTGTTTCTTTATTATACCACGTGATCTTCACCTCCGCTTTCGGTTCACTTCCGAGGCCGCGCTGTACTTGTACTCGCTTGAAAGGGGGGAGGGGAGGGTGGAGTGCTGTAGTTAATTATTCGTGGCGCGCTAGGCTTTGTACCGTAATTGTGGAGTCGAGTTACCCGAAAAAGAAAAAAAGGATGGAAATAAGAAAAAAAGTTCTCGCAGAACCTATCTCACGAGGAATGTCGACAATAATCCGAGTACAATGGCAGCCATTCTTTTAATGCGTGAAAAGTATATGCTTAACCAACGAGAATTTTGTCCGTCCGTCACGTAAGGAGGATGCAAAATGTCTCGTACACTGTTAAGCAAGCAGAAAATGCAGTGGCTCATACCCAGGAAAGGCAGAGGCTACACACCCCCAACAAACTGAAGCAAACAGTGCATGCTAGTGCTTGTAAATATCCGTCAAACCGGCTATCCGGTTTAACTGGAGGAAAATGAAAAACCGGTTATCCGGATTTCAAGAAACGGATATTCACGATATCCGATTTAAATAACCGGTTAGCCGGATATTCGAATATTCGGACACGAATACTTGGTGTAATAGTCTTGCGGAAACCCGCAAGGTCGAGAGAAGTAAGTTTCCTTTGTAGCAATTTGCTACGTTTGGGTGGATGTCTCATTTTCCCTTTATTAATTAACGAATATTTGGTGTTTCAGAAAGCACAGGTAAGGAGGTTAACCACAGCAGATATCGGGTTAGCAAGAGCGGCCGCAGAAATAACGATTAAAATAAGAATGCAAGAAAGGAAGAGAGGTAATTTCGGCACAAGTACAGAAGAACAAGTATCCGTCTGTGAGAATATGCGGATACTATTAACCGAATAACCAATCACTCCGGTTATCTGGTTTTCAAATCCAAATAACCGTTGAATCGAATAACCGGATAACCAGTTTTTCCGCAAAACCGGTTTTTACAGCGAAGCTGCATACCTCTACCGTCCGATAAAATTTTCGTGTCGTTGTGGTAAGCAAAAAAAAAGAAAGAACTCCCCTTACGTGGGCCGATCCCGGAAATAGTGCAACTGCGGGCCGACCCGTGGCGGAGGTGAAGCAGGCGTTAAAAGGACACTAAAGCGAAACAATAAATCAGTTTAGACTAATGGAGCATTGTTTGAGAATCCTCCAGGCAGTCATTAAAAAAAATAGTTTGATTATTAGATGAGAAAAGGAAGGTCCAAGTAAAGCTTTAGGTCCAAGTATCAGTGTTTGAATTTTGCGCCGAAACCCCAGCGCCGGTACGTCAGCGTGACGTCGGGGATTCCAAAATATGTTTTCGCATTTGGGCCGCGTTGGCTGAATAAAGGTTCCCGAAACTTGCCATGTTTAATATTTGGTACCTTGAGAACACAATGTAGGCAATCTATACCGCTATATAAAATTAGTAGGCCCTAGAATATGCCATCAAAATCCAAGACGTCACAGCCCCCAGGTGTGGGAACTTAAGTAGGCGTCGCCACTCGTATTTCGTTCTTGCGCTTTTTCTGGCTTACCAAACGTCTTATCGTTGTAAGAGTGGTGTTCTCGGTGTTGTAGAACGGTAATTTAATGCAGAAGAAATCATTTTTCACTTTAGTGTCCCTTTAAGCACTCCCTACGCGTGGGCCGATCCCGAAGATAGTGCAATGCCGGCCCCACCCGCGGCGGAGGTGAAGCAGGCGTTAAGCACTCCCTACGCGTGGGATGATATTACCCTGCTTATCTTTCAGTGAATACATCTTGGTTTGTCCTATGCCAAGTTTCTCACTGATTTCAGGCTGCGTACATTTTTTACGGCTTCAGTCTTTCTCACGTTATAGTTTCGAATATCACTTATTTTCGCCTTGTTGATCAGTTTTGACAGTTCCACGAGTTCTATCTTATCTCCTCTTGAGTTGGACGCTTTAACTCTGTCGTTTCTTTATTAGGTCCTTAGTTACTTGGGAGAGCTTGCCTACTGGTTGCCTACTGGTTTACCCTACCTATCACTTCTACATACTGCACTATGCTGGGATCAGCAGAAAGTATGAAGTGAATTTCATTTCTTGTTTCACCATTAGGGCTTTTCCAGGTCCACCTTCTGTTGCTACGCTTCATGAAGAAGGTGTTCATTATTCGAAGCTTATTCTTTTCTGCGAATTCTATCAGCATCTCTCCTCTAGCGTTCCTAGAATCGATGCCGTAGTTGCCAATTGCTCGTTCACCAGCCTGATTTTTCCCCACTTTTGCATTGAAGTGGCCCATTACTACCGTATAGTGAGTTTGCACTTTTCTCACCGCTAATTCAACATCTTCATAAAACTGATCTACTTACTCATCATCGTGACTCGATGTTGGAGCGTAGGCTTGTACTACATTTAATCCATGCCTCTTATTAAGTTTGATTACGACTACAGCTACCCTCTAATTAAAGCTGTAGAATTCATCAATGTTGCCCGCTTTGTTCTTATGGATTAGGAATCCTACCCCATATTGCTTCTTATCTGGGAGACCTCTATAGCAGAGGACATGTCCGTTATTCAGCAATGTATAAGCCTCACCAGTTCTTCTAATCTCGCTAAGGCCAATGATATCCCAAACAATATCTGATAGTTCCTCAAAGAGTCCTGCTAAGCTAGCCTCACTCGACAGAAATCGGCAATTAAAGGTTGACAGGGTCAGTTTCCATTGGCGGCCTGTCCGGACCCAGAAATTCTTAGCACCCTCTGCTGCGTTACAGGTCTGACCGCCGCCTCGGTCAGGTGCTCCGCAGCTGCTGGAGACTGAAGGCCATGGGTTTATTGAAGGAATCATTTGGGAGGTATATGTATTTCAGGCACGTACCCAGGATTTTTTTCGGGGGGGGGGGGGGGGGGCAACACATGGTAACTTTTATGCAAATGAGGGGGGGGGGTGCTTTACTAGTACAAGTGTGAATAACGTCCACCATTCGCCATAAAAAAGCGTAAATCCACAAAAGAGGAATCAAATAAGGTGTATTTTACAGGTACGCTTGTGCGATACACCTCTCCTTTGCTTGGCAAACAAGGAACTACGTCAAATGGACTTGCGTAGGAAAGAAGCGCAGGAAGAACACTGCCAAGAACAAGTAAAGAAGCCAAAGTGTAAAATAAAGATTACTTTAGTAGAATACAACTTGAAAAAAAAACAGCAGTTGGCAACCAAGGCACACAAACCGCGCGGAGTTGTGTTACTTCGCCAGCCAATCACAGAAGCAAACAAAATCATTGTCATGCGGCCTTTTCAATATGGCGTCGTGCTTGATACTTCCGGGGCGTCTGCTATTCTTGAAGAGTCTTTTCATCGGCGGAAGCAATGAGGTGTGCAACAGACATGGACAAAGTGTATGGAGTCTGACCATTTCACTCTTCAAAAGTCTGCGGTGCCGTTCTTTTCACTGGTGAACCCGTTTTACTCATGAAACTTCACTGCCAACTGAAGTCAAACTTAACAGTAAATAGTTGCAGCAAAGCAAGCATGTTATTTCAGTTCACTAAAGAATTAGGCTTTGGCCATTCCACTGTTATAGGCGAGGCAAAAGGTATAAAATTACGCACTAATCATTTTATTTTTGCGGTTATAACCGCCTTATTTGGGTAAAAGGAAAAGTTTGAAGTACGAATTATTTGCAGCCTCACGGAGGAACAGTGGCTGGTGGTTATGAGGACGTGGGCGGGGCGTCACTGCAGACTTCATTTGTATCCGACTACAGTAGCGTTTTTTGAATTAGCTCTGGAAGAATTATAGAGAAATATGTATTTGGGGAGCAATCGCAGTTCTTTTGGATCCCTCGTTTATGCTCTACGAAGTGAAGTGCCACAACCAACTCGTATTGTTATTTTGGAAGTTACGGAACGATTCATGGCTGCCAGTCCCGTTTAACCGCGTAAGGCGCAGGACGCTGTGATTCTAGACGTACTACTCCCACCGCGGAAGGTTAGAAAAGCACCTACATAAGCACAGCAGAGAAGTAACTACGTTAGGTGGCTCGAATGATAACTGTATATAGATGCGCCAATCAGAACACACGGAACTGTTCTCCACTTCCTTTTTCTGTTCTATTTCCTTATTTAAATAAAAAAGATGTTCATCAATAAATATTTTGATAAACAGCGGTTAAACTTGTTAATTTTCGCTTTCCTCCCTGTTTGGCTGTTGCCTTGGCCGTCTCCCTTAGTAGATCGCCTCATTTCTCAACTCTCTGCGACTCTTGTTTCCAATTGGCAATGTTGCACGAAAAGAGCGGAAAGAAAACCAGACGAGTTAACGGGTGACAGTCATATTGCCTATGAATTTAAGTGTTAGTGCAGGGTTTGATGATGGACGCTGTCTCGTATTATTTTCCACCTTATCTAAACCACATCGCGGGTGTATGGTTCCGAGAATCTGTCAGCGCCGCTGCGAGGAAATAATGAAGCAAAAGGAAAAGTTAAACGCCATTGGCGTTTTCTCTGGCCGCAACTCGTTCCACGAGCGTGCAGAGCAGCTGACCACGATCCAAATCCCTTTCCTGGTCCCTGGATAAGTCTAAACAAAGAAGGTTGAACTAACGAAGTAACAGCGATGCGCGTGACCGCCGAAAAGACGGTGACAACCGAATGCATCTCGAGTTAATCGTGTGGGCACTGAATCGATGAGGAAACTGGCCTTCACACCCCAGGAGATGCCGATAACTACCGCCATCCAGAAGGAGTGAAAAAGGCTGGAAAACGTTCACCGCCGAATAGCTGTCAAGTTTCAACATTGATTTGGCGGCGCTTTTGGAATGTGTGGTGGCGTGGGCGGGGAGGGTGCGTATATATATATATATATATATATATATATATATATATATATATATATATATATATATATATATATATTTTTTTTTTTTTTTTTTGAGTCAGTGGCGATGTCACTCTCTTTTCCCACCCATCGAGGTCTTTTACCTTTGAACTATCGAACGATTTCGCCTCTCCAAGCCCGGCTCGCACGGTCGTTCGGACGGGTGTGCTATATATCGCTTCGAAGACAATAACGAATGAGTCACGTGAGAACGCGACTAAAAAAGATAGGCCTAACTGACAAGTCGACAAAAGGTCCACAAAAAACTATCATCCATCAGTTGGTAAAGAAAGATCACCAATTAAAAAAAGAAAAAAAAAACGCTTCAGGAAAAGCTGCACCCGTATAGATACGGCAGGGTGAAACGAGATAGGCATATAAGCTAAGACAACATCACATATCAAGAAATATATATATATATATACGCTAAAGGAAGCAAACCCGGCAACTACTATAAGGCGCACTGCAAAAAAAAAAAAAAAAAAAAAGCAGAAGAAGAAGAATAAGAAGGACGGGAGGGGGGCTATCTGTACAAAGAGAGCCGTACTCGTTGCTAATCGGCGCGGTCCGCACTATCTCTCTCTCTATCAATTAAGGAAGCCGACAATCCACTGATCGCGGTATTCTCCCATATATCTCGGTATTCTGCGGGGCCGGGTATCCTCCAGGCTAGATATACATCTGGCATACGCTGAGCGCACGCCCTCAGTCCTGTGAAACGATCGTATATGCAGCGCTTGTAAAGAGCTGCCCTTTAGGTCAGCGCCCGTAGCCGCTGGTGATGGGGCCTAAAAGGAAACCGGTGCGCATGCTCCAAGCAGACATGGAACGGTAAGCAAGCTTCTGATCCTCAAGCGATGCGCCAACAAGTGCGAACTACAGTGGAGACGAAACGATCTACATAGTCGAGCGTTCTATATAGTGTCTATTACATTCAGAGCTTATGGACTTCAACTTCTGAATTTCGCGCATGTGCATGCTCCCGGCGGAATTGCTCTACGAAACAGCAGACGCTTCCTGAGTGTCCTCCACCCAAGTCTACAATGACGTCCTGTAAAATCTTCAATAATGACTCTGATATCAGCTTCCACTGGGCGATGTCGTATTAAACGTGTTGACATGGGTGTAGAAACGTGCGGAATGTCATGACACATACGGAATCATTTTAGCGTGAATAATTTTGCTTCGTGAGCCCTTGTGCAGAGGTGACAAAATCAAACGACTCCAACATTGAGAAAAGCGTCGCCTACTCCGCGCCTTCTTATAGTACCGTATTTTCGCGATTCTAAGCACCCCCTGATTCTAAACATTCTAAAAAGTCTGCATCCGAATCTAAGCACCCCCCTATTTGTTAGAAGAGCGCGTAGCCAAGGCCGCCAAGTGCGCTTGCTCATTCTGTCATCGAGCCGGAGCTGTCGGAGTCCCGAGGTGGAATGGCGTCCGCGGCGCGAGTACGCCGTACAGCCGGACTTTGTTTATGTTATTTCTCGCACCTGTCTCGTCTCGTCTGATGTCGCAGCGTAAAGAGGGAGGGCGGGGGGGGGGGGGGGGGGGGGGTCATTCTACATTTTTCGAATCAAGCACCCCCACTCACTTTGGGCATCGCGATCGTGAAAAAAAAAGGGGTGCTTAGAATCGAGTCAATACGGTAACAGCGCGAGCAGACGACGATGACGGCAAAGGAATGAGACAGTGTATGAATCCTGGTTGCGTCGTCTGCTAGCGCGACGAAGCCATCGGAACCGTGAATAGACTTCATTACCAGCGGCTCTTCATTAAAAGCGGACGCGTTCTAAAGCACACAAAGTCACGGGCACGTGCTTTCCGACAGACAGTTTGTTTTATTGTAAAATTTCGGCTGTTCGCGTAGACGCACAGAAAACGCGGGTTCACTGCACTCACTGGACGTTCCGCGGCGAACATTTCTGGCGCTTGGCTTTGAAGACAAGACGTCGATGAAGGCAATCAGCTTGCGCTGAACTTCAACCTATTGGCCTTTTAGACAACACGCATGCCGGTTCAGGTGTGCCCGCGGCTCTCTGGAAACAACACTTGTTTTCATTCATTTGGCGGGAGAGGTTAAATACTTAGCGGCTGGACTTTGGTCAGTGTGAACGTGGGTGTGACGTCACGAACTCGCCGAGGCGACCGAACGTCGAGGCGATCGAGTTCAATATGAATCCGCCAGCGAATGGATGGGCCGTCTATATCGCCCAGCTCGTATTCCTAGCGATATGCATGTAAACACATGCAAGTCGGAACTCGACCCGCTCGCGTGTAGTCGCGATAAACGGGGCTCGTTCTGTTCTGCCGCCAAGCACAGGGTCTCGGGTTCGAAACCCTGTGCTCGAAAGTTCTGTGCTGAGTTCGAAACCAGTCTGCCAAAGCGTTCCATTTGATGAAATACGCGTCACCCTTATCCAATCATGCTTCGGCTCTTCTCGTGAACGGGAGCAGAGAGAGTCGATATTTTATCCACAGATTTACAACAATCACGCACGGCACAAACGAACGCATGGAAAACCTGTCATTTCGTCGAGGTGCACGTGGGTTACAGTAGCTAAACGAGTCACGGCGAATACGTGGACGATGCTGAAAGAATGTCCATGTACTCATCTGGGGGAACGGATAGACCGGTCCACATTGTATAGTGTACTGGTGTTTCTTTTTCTTTGATTCTTATGTCGCCACATTATATATATATATATATATATATATATATATATATATATATATATATATATATATATATATATATATATATATATATATATATATATATATATACACTCTTTCTTTCTACATTGCTTTTCCTAGTTCTTTTTTTTTTCGCGATCAGTTCCTAGTACCCCTCGGATGATGTTAGTTACTGCGTTAGACTACGAAAAAAAAAAAAAGGATGGCACAGGACAGAGTGCTGGAATTCAACTGACAAGCCTTATTCGGAGAAACATGCCAAGAGGCCACCGTTTGCCTCTTGAGATGTTTTGCTGAATAAAGCTTGTCGGTTGAAGGCTAACGCTCTGTCATGTCCCACCCTTCTTTCCCCAGTCTTGTTCACTCAGCCCTGCCTTGTCTCTTTCCTTTTTTTTTTTTTTTTTCTCTTTTCAACGAAGCCTCTTTCTTCGAATTTGCCTTCTGGTACACGTGTCGTCTGGCACAAGCGTCCGGGGAGAGGGGGGTTCAGAGCGCCTATATTGATATATGATATATGATTGATCTGCCCGATATATATATATATATACATAAAGGTATCAAATAAGGTATAAATAATCATATTTTCAGTCAGTGGCGATGTCACTCTCTTTTCCCACCCATCGAGGTCTTTGACCTTTGAACTATCGAACGATTTCGCCTCTCCAAGCCCGACACACACGGTCGTTCGGACGGGTGTGCTATATATCGCTTCGAAGACAATAACGAATGAGTCACGTGAGAATGAGACTAAAGAAGATAGGCCTAACTGACAAGTCGACAAAAGGTCCACAAAAAACTATCATCCATCAGTTGGTAAAGAAAGACCACCGATTAAAAAAAGAAAAAAAAGACAAGTTTCAAGAAAAGCTGCACCCGTGTAGATACGGCAGGGTGAAAAGAGATAGGCATATAAGCTAAGGCAACATCACATGTCAAGGAATATATATATATATATATACACATATATAAATATACGCTAAAGAAAGCAAATCCGGCAACTATAAGACGCACTGCAAAAAACAAAAAGAAAGAAAATCGGGAGGAGCGGGGGGCTATCTGGACAAAGAGAGCCGTACTGGTTGCTAATCGGCGCGGTCCGCACTATCTCTCTCTCTATATCAATTAAGGAAGCCTACAATTCACTGGTCGCGGTATTCTCCCATATATCTCGGTATTCTCAGCTCACATGACGCTTACAAAGCTGGGCCGGGTATCCTCCAGGCTATATATACATCTGGCATACGTCGACCGCACGCCCTCAGTCCTGTGAAACGATCGTATATGCAGCGCTTGTAAAGAGCTGCCCTTTAGGACCGCGCCACCAGCCGCTGGTGATGGGGCCTAAAAGGAAACCGGTGCGCATGCTCCAAGCAGACATGGAACGGTAAGCAAGCTTCTGATCCTCAAGCGATGCGCCAACAAGTGCGAACTATAGTGGAGACGAAACGATCTACATAGTCGAGCGTTCTATATAGTGTCTATTACATTCAGAGCTTATGGACTTCAACTTCTGAATTTCGCGCATGTGCGTGGTCCCGGCGGAATTGCTCTACGAAATAGCAGACGCTCCCTGAGTGTCCTCCGCCCAAGTCTACAATGACGTCCTGTAGAGTCTACAATAATGGCTCTGATATCGGTTTCCGCTGGGCGGTGTCGTATTAAACGTGTTGGCATGGGTGTCGAAACGTGCGGAATGTCATGACACATACGGAATCATTTTAGCGTGAATAATTTTGCTTCGTGAGCCCTTGTACAGAGGCGACAAAATCAAACGACTCCGACATTGAGAAAAGCGTCGCCTACTCCGTACCTCCGTATAGTACTAACAGCGCGAGCAGACGACGATGACGGCAAAGGAACGAGACAGTGTACGAATCCTGCTAGCACGACGAAGCCATCGGAACCGTGAATAGACTTCATTACCAGCGGCTCTTCATTAAAAGCGGACACGTTCTAAAGCACACAAAGTCATGAGGACGTGCTTTCCCACAGACAGTTTCTTTTATTAAAATTTCGGCTGTTCGCGTAGACGCACACAAAACGCAGGTTCACTGCTCTCAATGGACGTTGCGCGGCGAACATTTTTGGCGCTTGGCTTTGAAGACAAGACGTCGATGAAGGCAATCAGCTTGCGCTGAACTTCAACCTATTGGCCTTTTAGACAACACGCATGCCGGTTCAGGTGTGCCCGCGGCTCTCTGGCAACAACACTTGTTTTCATTCATTTGGCGGGAGAGGTTAGATACTTAGCGGCTGGACTTTGGTCAGTGTGAACGTGGGTGTGACGTCACGAACTCGCCGAGGCGACCGAACGTCGAGGCGATCGAGTTCAATATGAACCCGCCAGCGAAGGGGTGGGCCGTCTAAATCGCCCAGCTCGTATGTCTGGCGATATGCATGTAAACGCATGCAAGTCGGAACTCGACCCGCTCGCGTGTAGTCGCGATAAACGGGGCTCGTTCTGTTCTGCCGCCAAGCACAGGGTCTCGGGTTCGAAACCCTGTGCTCGAAAGTTCTGTGCTGAGTTCGAAACCAGTCTGCCAAAGCGTTCCATTTGATGAAATACGCGTCACCCTTATCCAATCATGCTTCGGCTCTTCTCGTGAACGGGAGCAGAGAGAGTCGATATTTTATCCACAGATTTACAACAATCACGCACGGCACAAACGAACGCATGGAAAACCTGTCATTTCGTCGAGGTGCACGTGGGTTACAGTAAGCGATAACTCAGTCACGGCGAATACGTGGGGAACGGACAGACCGGTCCACATTGTATAGTGTACTTGTGTTTCTTTTTCTTTGATTCTTATTTCGCCACATTATATATATATATATATATATATATATATATATATATATATATATATATATATATACACACACACACTCTCTCTCTCTTTCTTTCTACATTGCTCTTTCTAGTTCTTTTTTTTTTTTGCGATCAGTTCCTAGTGCCCCTCGGATGATGTTAGTTACTACGTTAGACTACGAAAAAAAAAATAAAGCTTGTCCGTTGAAGGCTAGCGCTTTGTCATGTCCCACCCTTCTTTCCCGAGTCTTGTGCACTCAGCCCTGCAGCCCTGCCTTGTCTCTTTCCTTCTTTTTTTTTTTTCTTCTCTCTTTTCAACGAAGCCTCTTTCTTCGAATTTGCCGTCTGGTACACGTGTCGTCTGGCACAAGCGTCCAGGGAGATGGGGGTTCAGAGCGCCTATATAGACCGTTTCATCGGGTGAGGAGGATAGGGCGCGCGGAGAGCCTTTCCTCCTCTCTGGCTTGGGCGATCCGGCGCGGCGCTGCTTGAAAGTATTGCTGTCGCGTGCTGCGGAACGATTTCGAGATGTTTTAGATCTTACTTTGTGAAATTTACGCCATGTTCGTTCATATAAGGTCGTCAGGGAAGCCTTTCGGTGCATCGGTAACTACTGTAGGCAGAAATATTTCTTGGGGGCGCAAAAATGTGACGTGCATAATCAGCCGCGGTGTACGCACATTATCAGTCGCGGTGTGTGTATGTGTTGTGAAATATTTTGATTATACCGGTTATAATTCAACAAAGGAAACCGGTGTCTCTGTATTAGCAGCATGAAACGGTAAATCTGCTCACTATCTGATCGCTTGGCGTAGGGAGTAAAAGATAAAGCATAAGAGCGTATTCTCGTGCACGGACAACCTAAGGCAACCACGAAACATCCAAGCGGCAGGCGCTATCAAATATTTGTGATGCACCGGCATCGTTCTCGCGCATTTCAAGTCTAGTAGGCTTCAAATTACCTTATGTCTACGCTAGCCTTCCTGCATGAGGCTGATGGCGCTGCTCAACACAGCGATCACTGCGTTTGGTGAACCAGCACGATACATATGTAAGCTGTGCGCTTCGGCATTGCCTTTTTGGCTTGCATACAGTCATAATATATGACATTAATCACATAAAAAGAATGCAATGCCTATTTTTGAGGACAAAATTTCCGTAATACGTGTGAGTGCGTCGTAGAGAACGGAATGCACACAACCGAAAAAAGATTCGGTTGACATCCTCTTTCTCGAAAAAGCAAGAGAAAACGGGTTAACACCGCAATAGGACCTCGCATAGTCACGCCGCACAACGTTTATAAATATATAACCGCTGATGCAGTATGCTTGGACCATGCGGTATATAGAACAAAGATATATGTAATACAGCACCTACCACTGCTTAGGACGCTCGCGCAGTTCGTAAACAGTCCATTTGCTGGACAAGCTTAATTCAGACTGTAAGGTATGCTGCTATTACTTGCCAAAACTATTTTATTCAGGGGCGGAAACCTCATCCATCGAACCAAGTAGTCACGCAATGTAACCTGCAGCGAACAGTTTGAACGCTTGTCAAAGTATAACATCACAGCTCCTACCGTAGCAGAACGGTACCCACGCTGTTACGATCGTCGCCTATGTTTCATGGCTCCTAAACCGCAGCTTAGAAATAGAGGATAATACTGCAATAAGGTCACATTAGTGAATGGAACATTCAGAAATACATAACTGATCTCGGAAGCTGATTGTATACGCAAAAATATGCGCGCACACATCGGGCTGCGTGTTCCGTCCACCTCAACGCCAGCAGAAATTCCAGCTATGACGCCTAAAACCACTTCAGCACGTCTCACGGAACCGTTTACCACGTAGAAGACGCACGTCATACCAAAGAGACCGCACGACCGCGAAAACAAGCGCCAGAACCTACCGCCGAGCGTATACCTGCCATGCAAAAGACCGCTTTCACCCAAGGAAGTATGGCGCTGCTCATAGGCGGCGCCACTGCGTTCACAATATGGCGGCGCCTACGAAAAAACGGTCTATACATGAGAGATACGACGACGGGAGAAACTTTGAACCGCATCGAATGTGCACAATGCCCTCTGGAACTCGCTAACCATCGCCATCTTGACAGCTGTAACCATCCGTGACCCACCCCAAAAGCTACGGAATTGCAGAAATTGGAGAAATTCCAGCGCTCGATTTTCTACCAACGACAAGCTCAGAGGAAAAAACCCGCCGTGGTTGCTCGGTGGCTGCTGAGCACGAGGTCGCGGGATCGAATCCCTGCCACGGCGGCCGCATTTTGATGGAGGCGAAATGGGAAATCGCCCGTGTGCTTAGATTTAGGTGCACGTTATAGAAGCCCAGGTGGTCGAAATTTCCGGAGTCCTCCACTACGGCGTGCCTCGTAGTCAGACAGTGGTTTTGGCACGTAAAGTCCCATAATTAAATTAAGCTCAGAGGAAAGCTGGAGATAGGTGTATTATAGATAGGTGTTAGTGTTATATATTTTATAACATATATGCTTATATATGTTTATATATATAACATATATATATATATATATATATATATATATATATATATATATGTTTATATATATGTTTATAGAGGAGGGGCAGAGGAGGCACATAATGCGTAGAACCGACGCAGTCGCGAACCAAGTAACAGCCTTGCCAGTTTTCGATCGCATTTCCCATACAAGGAAGGAAGGGGGGGGGGTAGGAATGTCAGAAAGGGGACGCGACAAGGCAAGGAAACAGCGGTTGTGGGCAAGCGGGGTAAATGTAAGTTCAAAGCTCGGTGCGGTATGTTGCTGCTATTTCTGAAAAATAAAAACCATGCATATTAGTCGAGCGGACAACTTACGCAGGGCATGCGGAAGCAGAGCCGCATTAAAGCGCAACGTGGGGTTATCAAGCCGACACTTCTGAGCCCGCCGGGGTAGCTTTGCGGCTACGACGTTGCTCAAGATGGCGAATTTTATCCCGGCCGCGGCAGCCGCATTTCCACGGGAGCGAAATACAAAGAACGCTAGTACACTTGGATTTAGGTGCACGCTAAGTGAACACCGTGGTGTTCACTTATTTCTCTTTTCTCTCTCTCGTCTTTCTTTTATTTTCTTTTTTTTTTTTTTTTTTCAGCGCGCGAGTGAAGCTCGATGTGCAATGTCGTCTTCTCGCGTTTGGATGTAGTCACATGGATTTGTTCGAAAACCACGAAGGAATTTCGCAAATGTCGTTGCCCAACCGCGGCCCACGACGCAGCACCGAAAATTGCTCGCCGCTGCTCCCGCCTAAGATATATTGCCGTCCATGTAAATGGCTTGTTAGAATGTGCGAAATGTCGATTAGGAAACGATTGGTTTTTAAAAGCGAAACTCTTTTTCCTCTTCCTTCGACTTTCCCGCCGCTGCTGCTGCTGTCTTGAGGGCTGCGGGGGGGGAGGGGGGTTCAGAGCGTGCGTATACGTGGAAGGAGAGCGTGGCAGAGAAGAGAGGAGACGCGATGCACTCGTTTGACCTTGGGAGCGGTTTGACCTTGGCAGCTGTAATTATCCGTGACCCCCGTAAAAGCACTGCAGGAATTTCGGCGCCGATCCTCAGAACCAGGGGCGTAGCCAGGGGGGGGCTTGTGGGGCTTCAGCCCCCCCCCCCCCCCGGAAATTTTTTCGTGCTGTCCATGCACCGCCGACAAAATCAACCCCCGGCGCCTGAAATCATTCTGGATTTTGTCTAGAACGACTTTTTCACGCTCCAAAAGACATTTCACCGCGAAAATTGCGAACTCGGGCTGAATTTGCGGCAACGCCCATGCACCGGGAGTCACATAACAGAAGTTCAGCAGCGTGGTGCCGTCAGGTTTTTGACAGCTGAAGGTGTTTCCCAAAAAGAAATTAGTCGCCGTATGGCTGCCGTGTACATGGAACATTTCATTTCATTGGCCACTGTGAAGCGTTGGAACAAGCGGTTCAAAGAAGGACGTGAAATTTGCTATCACGATCCCAGACCGGGCCAAAGCATCGATGAACTGGCAGAGCGTGCGAACATCAGCCACGGTTTGGTTCACACCATAATTCATGACCATCTCGGTTATCGGCTCTTGTGTGCGCAATGGATGCGCAAGATTTTGAACCACCGCCAGAATACGGAGAAGATCAGCGCTGCCTTTACTCATCTGATCCGGTATCACAATAAAGGTGACGATTTCTTGTATGCAATTGTGATCGGAGACGAACCATCATGCCACAACTAAGAGCCCGAAACACGACGGCAAAGCTTACAATGGAAACATTCAAATTCACCTTCCCCAAAGAAAGCAAAGGCCGTCATTTCCGCCAGAAAGGTGTTGTTGACTTTTATTTTTCGATCGTCAGGGGCCATTACTGATAGAATTTGCTAAATCTTGAGAGACTATCAATTGTTTCCGATATTGTGAAACGCCGGATCGCCTGCGTGTCGCAATCAAGAACAAACTACGTGGAAAATTGACGAATGAGGTCATCTTGTTCCACGACAATGCCCGTTCCCACGTTGCTGATGTGGTTAATACAAAACTGCCAAAGTTCAAGCGGGAAACGCTGCAACATCCGCCATACAGCTCAGACATGTCACCTTGCGACTTCCACATTTTGGGGCAACCGAAAAAACAGCTCAAGGGAACCAGATTCGTCTCGGACGATGTCGTGAAAGTCAGTTGCAGACGTTTTGAAGCAGCAACCCAAGGAGCTTTATGAGACGGGAATTGCGTGACTCTTTAGTCAATGGGACAAATGTCTAAATGCTCATAAGGGCTACTTTTAATTAAAGTACCCCGTTTGTTATATATTCGCATTGGCTCACTTTCATTTGACTCACCCTCGTATATTCTGCAGAACTCCTGCTTTTTATACGTGGTCTCTGTTGCGACTATAATTTCGGTGCAATTGCTCACGATACACGACCGGTGACAGCTGCTGCTGCTGCGTAATACATTGGAACAAATGGCAGCGTCATTGAGATTTTTCACTGGCCGTTGCATATGTACGAGAATGTAAACAAGGATCTTGAATGACAAAGTGTCATTAACATATTTGTCCTCAACTTGTTCATTTCATGGCCTTTACATTTTTCATATCAGCGGCATGCACTGCTTTGCTGGCTTCGAACTGATGTAGTTCTAAAGTTCGTGTGATATGTTCTTTACTTATTAAATAGACAAAACACATGCAAGCATTGACATCAGTTAAGTTGGACGCAATTTTTGGCACATACGAGCACATTTTTTTAGGAAGAAATACATATTTTACTTGTATTGACAGTGCGTAGCGTTCAACAATTCGTTTGCAGCATCCTTGGCAATGGCAATGCAGTTATTATCCGTGTATTTGATCCATAGGTAAATTGTTTCAGAGGAAGCTTTAACTCGGGCCCAGCTCCGACGCGGCCTATTCAGATACATGTAAAACGCGAAAACGGTTTTCTGAGATAACTCCTGAATCGCTTTCAATGAAATTTGTTGTATTTGAGAGAGTATGTTAAATTCTAGTGTCTATTGGAAGCGGAATTTTGATTTAGGGCCTGAACTTTGTTTAAGATATTTTGAAAAATTCGAAAGTTCGAAAGAAATAGAAGCACGAAGTTTAAATATTAATAGCTCTGCATCAAGAACAGATATCGCGGTTCTGTAAACGGCATCCATTACGCCATTCAAAGCGGACAAATTCGATATGTCAATTTGCAGGTTACGTGAATTGGTTATGTTATGTACAAGGGTTCTGCAAAAGCCGTATTTCCATAATAGTTAATTTTTTGAGACTCATGTGTAACATATCAATTTTGTCCGATGTAGATGTACTATTATGTGCAATTCACAGAATTGTGATATCAGTTTTCATTGCTGATTTACAGAGTTGTAAACTTAATTGTTTCGTTTTCTGAAAATTTTCAATTTTTGCCACTTTTCAATAAGATATTGACGACCTAAATCGAAAAATCGAAGCAAACTGTCACTAGAATTTAAGTTTTTCTTTTAAATGCAACAAACCTCGTCAAATTTGGTGCAGTGGTTGCCGAGAAAAACTAATTCTCCTTCTACATGTATTTAGATAGGAGCATCCAACCTAATGTTTCCTCTTAAGGTGCAGGTCCACCTGCAACGTGAGCCACCCCCGAACGAAATTTCTGGCTACGCCACTGCTCAGAACTGATTCATCTTTCTCGGAACGTGCAAGGCCACGTGCAAGCAAGATAGAATGGTATAAGGAGGAGTGGGAGAGGAGGCGGGAGATGGGTAGAACCGGCGTAGTCGCGAAACGAGTGAAATGGGGGCCTTGCCACTCTTTGTTCGCAGTTCTCGTACAAGGGGCGCGGGGACGATACTGAAAGGGTGACGTGAGGAGGCAAGGGAACGCTAGACACGAGAGCGGGGTTAAGGGGAAACGGGATAAATTTAAGTTTAAGGTACGGTACGTTTTTGCTAGTTCTGAATGATAAACACCACGCAAATATATCAAGCGGACAACTTACGCAGAGCTTGCGAAAGAAAAACCGTAATAATTAAAGCGGCGACACTACGAAAGCGGTCGCACGTCATATCATCACTTCTGTGCCACCGCGGTAGCTTTGCGGCCATGTCATTGCTCGAGGTCGCGGATTTGATGCCGACCGCGGCAGCCGCATTTCTACAGGTGCGGGAAAAAAAAAAGAAAACGCTCGCGCGCTTAGAAAGAAAAAGAGAGTTGAGGAAGGAGTACAGTTTGCCACTCTACACGTGGGGAGGGAGACGGGGGAGTGTAAGAGAGAGAGAGAGAAACCATACACAGCCTTGTGGAGTTCGTGGAGGCGAGTGGGATAGCAGCATACCATTGAGCACAGCTGTCCCTGCCTATCCCTGCCTCTTCTGCTGCCATGTGCGGACGAGCCCCCCCTAACCATCTCTCACCTCTTTACCTCCGCTCCTCCTCTCCCCTATGACGCTGCGCCGCGCTCCCTGATGGGCTGCAGAAATTAAGCGTCTCTTTCCTCCTTACATAATCGCGATATAGTCTATACCGCACTTTCACCTGCACTAAGTTAGGTGCAGGATGTCTACAGCCGGGCACTCCAAGTCTGTCGCCTTCAGGTAGTGAAGAAGAGCTCGAATTGCTTTCTGGGCTAGTGAACTGTGAGGCCAGGCTCCCAAGACCTTTGAATCTGTGAATGGCCTAACGTCTAGTCTATTCAAGGCACACTTTCGTGTACTTAGATATAGGGAGTACTTAGATTAATCGGGAGTCCGCCAGTACAGCGTGCATCCGTTATAAAAACGACGTACTGCACAGCGCGAAGGACAAGAACAGCGCAGTGTGTGTCGTCTCTCGCCCTCCTTGTCCTTCGCGTCGTGTTTATCATGAATTACCAACTATAGCCCAAGCAACCGCACTAGCTCATAATCCGATTTTGGTTTTGGCCCGTGCATCCGCATAATACAATTAAAGTTTATTACGCCTACCACAATGCGATGTGTCATATGAGGCAATGACGATGCTCAACCCTCTCGGCGGTTATGAAATATGGCGCATAACGCTGCCTCAAGCAAACACCTCTCCCTGCGTGTCCTGTGCACTACGCAGACAAACAGCAGTGGTGCACGCAAGCTAGCGTTCAACATCAACTCACCACGCTCGTGTTGGATTGAACGTTGCAGAAATGAAACATTCGCCGTCAACGCTAATTACCGTCAATCAAAGCAAACAGCATCGAAAGCTTCGCCTGCATCGATTTGCACAGTGCGCAGGATCTGCATATTTCCTTGCTATTCGATTCGCCGAGTCGCTATTAGAAATTGTCGAATTTGTCGTCTCGAGTTATGCAAACCAATTCATTACTTCGTCAGCCACCCGCCGTGGTTGCTCAGTGGCTATGGTGTTGGGCTGCTGAGCCCGAGGTCGCGGGATCGAATCCCGGCCACGGCGGCCGCATTTCGATGGGGGCGAAATGCGAAAACACCCGTGTACTTAGATTTAGGTGCACGTTAAAGATCCCCAGGTGGTCGAAATTTCTGGAGTCCTCCACTACGGCGTGCCTCATAATCAGAAAGTGGTTTTGGCAAGTTAAACCCCATAATTTAATTTTTTTAACTTCGTCAGCCTCGCCACCCCATGCACGGGGTGCTCTCGTTGCGCATTTATTTAGCGCACACGGCACTCTATGTGCATTCTGGTGACATGTTTCTGTGTTGCATCGCTGTCTTTGGCACGGTGTTCCAGACAACTGAAAGTTGTTCTTCGTTTACAAGTTCCTGGGGTGACCGCACTCCCATTTAGCAAGTTTTTTTCTTGCTGCTTTCTTTTATGCAGTTGTAAGTTCAAGATTGTTGTATTCATATGGGAGGTCACATGGCCACAATTAGTACATGACAGGGCTAGTTGGAGAAGTATGGTAGAGGCCTTTGCCATGCAGTGGGCGTAACCAGGCTGATGATGATGATGAAGTTCAAGATATTGACATGTGCACGTGTTTATCTTTCTTGGGTGACCACTTTTTCACCGGCTGACGAAGCTTAAACGTTATCGCTCAGCGCAGGACGCGCCTGCATGTATCGGAAGTTTCTCAAATGCTATCGATGGCATCGGGTTGATGCTTCTTAAGCGGGGGTTATTGACACGTATACTTGTTTATCTTTGTGGGGTGACCACGTTTCCCCGCCTAACAAATGTTATCCCAAAGCGCAGGAGGGACCTGCGTGTACCGGAAGTTCCTCGAATGTTATCAATGGCTCCATCCGTTGTCCGCTGTCACCGAACCTTGTGTAGTCTGATTTCATGCGCGACGCGAACTGTGTAGTACTTTCTGGAAGACGCGCGGGCACCAGCGATTATTCTCGAACCTTCGATGACTCATGTATAAAAGCCGACGCGCTTGCCCCGCAGATCAAATTTTCGACGATCGCCGACAGTGTTCGCCGCCATCGTTGTGCTTTGAGTGTAGCCTGTCTTCTCTGGGCGCAGGTACTCCCAATGAAGAGTTAGCCATAAGTTAGCTTCGCCATTCACAGTTTTGCTGCTGTGTTTGTGACCGTCACTACCACGTGACATCTGGTGGTGAACAGGTACACGTGTGCGATACGAACTATCAAAATCTGAGTTCAACCTTCCAAGACCGCCAAGTCGATCGACGCGTTCAGAGCTTTACACTATCCTATATCTCCCTCCCCGCCCTTCCCTCTATCATTGTCCGTAGAGGTCATTGAACTTATCGCATCTGCCCTCTTTCCCTGCTCCGTGGGATCGTCCCCTTACCGGGGACATTGCGCCGATCCCCCGAAACTTTAATGCCGATTACGCAAGCGAGGTAGTTGTCTTGCGCAAGGCGGCATTAAAGAAAAAAATTAATTATGGGGTTTTACGTGCCAATGCCACTTTCTGATTATGAGGCACGCCGTAATGGAGGACTCCGGAAATTTTGACCATCTGGGGGTTGTTTAACGTGCGCCTAAATCTAAGTACACGGGTGTTTTCGCATTTCGCCCCCACCGAAATGCGGCCGCCGTGGCCGGGATTCGATCCCGCGACCTCGTGCTCAGCAGCCCAACACCATAGCCACTGAGCAACCACGGCGGGTGCAAGGCGGCACGAAGCAGAAGTTCGCGACGCTCCTCAACATCACCACGCTGTCTACACCGACGCCGCCCTCAGTGACAAAGCTTCAGCCATAGTGCGCTACACTCTTCCTTCCGCCCTGCCTTACATGCGAGGCCGCCCTCAAACATCCTTTTGCAGCCTTCACTCATCGCACTGTTATACGCACACTCGCCGGCCTCCATAAGGGACTGCGCCTGGATGGACTCGCGCAATCGTGCCGTTCACACGGTACACCGCGGTGATACGAATCACCAACGAGGCTGGCCACACTGCCCACCTCACATGGATGCTATAGATCAACGCTGGGGTCGCTGGCAACCGAATGGCCGACTCTCCGGCAAGGGAGCTTCTTTCCTGCCCCTCAGAGGTCTCGGACACACGTAGCGCCTGACGACCCACGTACCCGATCGACCCGCGGACACAGTCCCGGCAGAGGCGAAGGCGGCTAGAATAAGTGCCGTGCTTCGGAAGGTCCTCCCGGAAGGTACTATACGCCTCTGCAAGGGAAGTGTACCCGTGCCGAAGCCAATATGCCCGCGACGCATCGTAACGGAGACAGCAGTGACACCTCCAGACCTGGCAATCAGCCACTTGCCGCTCCTGTCCAGGGAACCAGCTGCTGGGTCAGCAACGTATACTCTGGGAGTTCTCGCCGAGCAACGGAGAAGAGCGATAGCCACCCTCCCCGCTACCCTGAGGCCTCAGTATCCCATGATATACGTCCGGCGCCTCATATTCCAGTCATTACTTGGATTTCTGCAAGACTCAAAAATGTTCGACAATACCTGAACTGACCTCCTCCTCTGTCCCTCCGCCTGCCCAGACGGATGCAGTTCCGGGGGGCGGAAGCTTTTTTACGGTTATTTTAATAAGCGTTTTAACTACCACTACTGAAGCTAACGAACGATTTCAATTTTCGAAATCTCACTCGTACGATCGCTCACCCGCATGGGCGATATCTCTACGAACGCAACGACGAATGCGTCGCGTGACAGTGTTTAAAGGAGATACGCATAATTGACAAGCTGGCAAGGTCTACAAAAAAGAAAAAGTTAATCAGATGAAGAAAGAACACCGATTAACAACAACAACAAAAAGTAAGACTCGCCAAGAAGTGGGCGGCTGTAATAGATGCGGCATGGTGGGACTAAATAGGTCTACATCCCACACCGAGGAAAATCTCAAAAGGCAAGATACGCTAAAGAAAGCAATGCAGCGGAAAAAAAAAGGAAAGTCGGACTCTTGTCGGAAAGTGGGACTCTTGTAGAAATGCTAAAACTCGACTTCTCCACGTGGTGTCCCAACGAAGCAGCAAGCACCATTCCACCGTTTAATTTAAAAATCGAAGATATAAGAAATCTTGTCCAGGGAGCCTTTAAGCCGTGTAGATTGTGCCTAACGAAAGTGCGTGCTTATTAGGCATGCAGGTATGAATTAACTTAGTCCAGCAACACGTTCTCGCGCTGCATTTCTATGGCTTCGTTGCCTGCTCAGGTAGGAGCGTCGCACCCTACTCGGAACTGCGCGGCGACTCGTCTTGGGAGCACGTGGTCCTCCGGTACAACAAAAGGGATTTGGGGGTTTGGGGGCGATAGTGGACGGGACGTTACAAGAGGTCGAAGGGGGGCGGCGGGGGGGGGGGGGCGCACTCCAGGATGAATCACGTGCCCGTTCCTCCGACCACCGTCTCAAGATCCCTCCCCGACACTCCCCCTCGCAAACCCCGTTCTGGCTTGAGCAATTAGGAGGATAACCTGGGGCCGTCGTCTGCTGACAAAGCCGTGCGTTTCGCTACGACTGTAGCTTCCCGACATGCACCTCGCGACGTTTCTCCCAAGTCGCGGTGGGTGGAGACTTTCGCGGCTACGCCCGCCGGGTCACGTGACCGAGCTTCGGAGGGCTTTTCTTTTTTCGTCGCGCGCCAGGTCATCGGTCAGTCGACACTGGCCCTTGACAGTGACCGCTCGTTAGGTGTAGACAGTGAGTGCGAACATCTTGTTTTCAACTTGTCGTCTGGTGCTACGCGCCCGTGGCGGCTGGCCTGCGAGCTTGGATATCGCGTGAGAGCTCAGGCTTGAGGCTGGTTAGGCCTGCTGGAGGAGGCCCGGACCTAACCATGGGCAAAAGGTGAGTAACCAAATTCTGTTTGCTTTGCAGCGGACATTGCTAGGGGGAACTTTTGGCAACCGTTTTTACTTGTTTGCTTTCCCGCGGCGAATGGCCGGCGTGCGACGAGATGGTCCATTTGAAATGTAAACGCAACGCGTGTCGGAGTCCCGACTTTGCATTGAGACTTAATGATCGGTGATTGTAACAAAAAACTAAGTGTACCTTGCGTAAATCTCGTTCCAATAGACAACAAGTTATATGCTTGTCTTTTTTAACCAGTAATCCGCAATTTTTGCTTCTCGTGGCGCGTTGTACCGGCACAAGGACATTCTAAAGCTTTTCCTTGAGAATACCCCTGGAGAATATCCTAAATGCCCTAAAGGATTACATTAAACACTGCAGTACTGCTAGTATTTCAGGTTCGTGTACTCGCGCTCCAAAACGGGAAGAGCGCCACAATGTTTGTTCGATCCAGAAAAGCTGCACGCGGCGGCGGTTGTGGTGCGTCAGGTTGCTCTTGCTGGCTGCAAGGTTGCACTGCACCGGGGCGGCACCTTGACTTGCACCTGGTGCAATGGAGGACGGTGGGTGCAGGGTGCGGCGCACACTGTAAGGGGCAGAGAAACCTTGTACCGAATATATCTATAGGTTTGTTCGATTCAGAAAAAGGTGCACGGCACCACAAACGAAAAGGTGCAGGGGGTGCCGGGCTGCACCCACTCGCTGCAAGGTTCAAGGGTGCAGTGCACCGCGGCGGCACCTTGCCTTGCAACCCGTTCAATCGAGCACGGGGGTGCTGCACCTCGGGGAATCGAGGGTCTAGGTGCAGTGCACCGTGAATAGCTGCAGAAGGTGCAGAGAAACTTGGCTGAATCGAATAGACCTTATATCATCATCAGAGTTTGTTTTAGCGCGCTGCCCATCGCGACCAAGGCAGCACACCTTCAAGTACGCTACCTGTTGCAGATGTGGATTTTCGTATCCCTCGTTCTTTTTGTCACGAAAGATATGTACTTCTGTGTAAGTAATGCATAATTATATAGGATTTATATGTGGTGCAACTTTATACTTTTTTGTGTGTGTGAACTACGTGCTGCTTCCTGAATGCGTGTAGCTGCTATGAATGTGCTGGAAAAATGTATCGGTTTTGGCGAGGCCTACCGAGCAGTGCTGACACCCTGGTGCTGCCTCACTGGTTTTATCTTGCAACGTTGATTGATTGCTTAACACATTCTGTCGGGCAACTGGGTCGCTCTCTGTCGAAACAGCTTTGTACTGAAGTAAACCACGAGACGAACCGTAGAGCAATATTATAAATTGTACAGGTAAATTATGCAATATGAACCCGTGGAAGTGCTACAAACGAAGCGATACAAGGAAACGTGGGACGGACATTTTGCGAGATTAGGCAAGCACAGGGATAGCTGGAGGCTCGGATCCCGGTTTGTCAAGCAGGGACAGGGTCAAGCTTACTCTGAGATGGCGGTTGAGGATGATGAAGACTGCACGAGTGCTTACGATTGCCTGAGGCTTGCGGAGACAGCAATGATGCAGCTCTTAGGTCAGTTTCGGCTCGATATAAAAGGAACAATAGCATTTTAAGGTATGCAGACCGGCTGTGTGTATACACTCCTATGGTGAAGGGTCAGTGGTTAATATAGAGAACGTAAAAAAAAAAAAAGAAACGTTTACGACGTGCCAATTGTGTTTAACAGCGATTTTTTTATGTGCTGGTGGGCCGCGTTCGCCTTTCTTGATTCTTCAGAGCGAAAGAGCAGTAAGAGTTGGAGAGACTGACTTACGTGTTTGTCACCTGCCGACGCCGCGCACACATTTTTCTAAGGTGGCTTTTTTTTTTTTTTTCTTTTTTGAGGGGAGAGGTCAGGGGGCATATCTCCCCGGATCCGCGAATGGTGATAGCAGCGCACCCAAACGCGAACTTCGCGCATGCTGAAAGGGCGTTGAAAGCGAAAAATGAGCGCGGCCGCGGTCAGCCTCGACCACAGAACACTTATATAATGGCTCGACCAGCAAGTTCGTGGAGCAGCCATGGCCAGCGAATTCCTGGAGTTGAGTGCACCACCCATTCGACCTCAAAAAAGCAGAGACCTCGATGGCTGAAAGAAACGTTTCTCTTTAGCGAGAAAATTTGCGCCGTGTCGAATGTGCACCTGTGTGCACCATGCCTTCTGGAGCCCGCTCCGCGTCTCCATCTTAGCCACTAGGCAGGCGTAAATATCCGTGACCTGCCTCGAATTCCGCCTTTTTCATTTTCCTCCGCTGCTCCCTGCCGCACGCCGCTGAAAACGTTTTCGAAGGGTCCTCCGGGGCTTTCGCCGGTTGATTTGTGTGTCCCTGCGCCGACGTCGAGCGCGCGTCGGTTGCGAGTTTCGTGGATCGCGAATCATTGTTAAGAGGAAACTCGGGCCCAACTCCGACGCGGACTATTCAAATACATGTAAAACGCAAAAACGTTTTTCTGAGATAACCCCTGGACCGATTTTAATGAAATTTGTTGCATTCGAGAGAGAAAGTTAAATTCTAGTGACTGTTGGTAGCGGAATTTCGATTTAGGTCCTGAATATTCTTAGATTTTTGAAAAATTGGAATGTTTGAAAAAAATAGAAGCACGAAGTTTACAGATTCATAGCTCGGCATAAAAAAAAACAGATATTGCGATTCTGTAAACGGCTTTCATTAGATCATTGAAAGCGGAGAAATTCGATACGTCATTTTATATCTTACGTGCATTTGTTACGTTGTTTACAAGGGTTCTGCAAAAGCTGTATTTCCATATTATTAAGTTTTTTGAGATTCATGTGTAACATATCAATTTTGTCCGCTTTAGATGTACTATTAGATGGAATTCACGCAATTGTATTTTCAGTTTTCGTTGCTTAGTTACAGAGTTGTAAACTTGATAGCTTCGTTTTCTGTAAATGTTTGATATTTGCCAATTTTTAATAGAAAGTCGACGACTTAAATAAAAAATCCGAAACCAACAGTCACTAGATTTTAAGTTTTTCTTTTAAATGCAACAAGCCTCGTAAAATTTGGTGCAGTGGTTGCCGAGAAAAAACGAATTCTCCTTTTACATGTATTTAGCTAAGAGCACCCGAGCTAAAGCTTCTTAACGGCTTCGTCGGCACAGCGTGTCGTTCCTGGAAGCCACGTATAGCATGGATGGATGGATGGATGTTATGAGCGTCCCCTTTGGAATGGGGCGATGGCTTGCGCCACCAAACTCTTGCTACTATGCTGCCTAATATCCTACCTAGGTTAGCAATGAAGAAAAAAAAAAAACACTATGAACTACCACGTCCAAATTTTCTGATCCCCTATTGCGAACTGTGCTTTTGTACTTCTCCGTCTTTTGTCGTTACCCTACTTTTCTTCCACCAATCCTCCAATCGCCCCTTACTGATGTCTATTGCGGACCTGTTTGCTTTACCACTGCTCCCGCTGAACCCAAGGGCTTCAAGGAGGCCTTGGGTTCTCGTTCAGCACTCGCCGACTACTGGATGAGCAGGCCTGAGTGCGCTGTTCTGCAAACTGTGCGGCCGATAAAGGCACGCCGAATTCCGTTTGGCGACACGGCTGCCTTGGAATTTGTCGCCGATTTCTGCTCTTTAAGCTCGCTTTTAAAGCGAAAGCTTTACTGCCGGCGATTTCGCCGTGGCGGTGCTCCGAGGAGGCACATGACGTCACACCGCGTTTCTCGTCGTCGCGCTCGCCTCCGCTCGCTTCGCCAGCTGCGTCGCATACCTGATAATATGTCGGAGGATTGAAACGGAGAGCTCGCGGGCGCCGCAACCACTGTTGAGGCGGCAGTATGGACGGCGACAATTCTGATAAGCAGGAGGAGCCCTGGAATTGACATCGGAACGAGATGAAGAGGAAACGAATCGCCAGGAAACAGACGAACAGCGCGCCGAACGACTGGCTAAACGCCGCAACATAGCCAGACAACCAGATTAACCTGGACTTGCAATCAAGATTAACCAAGGCTACCCATGCTGTGCCTTAGCTTTCGCTGCTTATATCCCGGCATAGCCGAGCTAAGCCCCTGCCAATTTTTTGTTTTCTTTTTACGCATTATTTAGACATTTCGCGTATTCAAGAAGCCTTCGAGCGCGGCCCTCTGCGCCGGATTTATCAAAGCGGTGCGCTTGTTTACATCGACATCTAGAGCCGCAGGTCGTAGTTGATTATCGTCAAATATTGTGGAAAAGGTGCGTCGCTGACATGAAATACTGTCAAAACGTAGCAAAGCGTACGCATCTGCGCATATGTGCCGCGTTGTTCCACCCTGAGACGAGTCAATTTGAGCGGCAGAACCAATTAAACAACGGTAACTGTGATCCAGATACATATATTACGGGCTGTTAACTTATTACTGATTCTCGCTTTTATATTTGATTTTTATTTGATTTTATATTTGATTTTTGATTCTCTCATACGTAACAGTTTGCGCGTGTCCTAGAGCATTATTAGAGAAAATTGTGCCCGCATAAGTGCTCATTCAATGGCCGTATTCAATGACTCGGTTTAGCGTTTTCAAAGAAAACCATAGCATGAAAAATTTCATGAGAAAGAAATTATTCAAATAAATATTCAAGAAAACTTACAATGTAGCGAGCTGATATGTCATAGCGTGTAAATCTTACATAGCGTGTATGTAACGTACATAAACAGTCTTATGCCAAAGTATAATGAAAGTCGATAAGACGTCGGCTACTTGATATCTTCAAAATACATTGAAATTGACTTATTCATTACATTACATTACAGGTTATAAAGGATTACAGGTTGTAGACGCCCATAAGACGTTATGGCGAGGCGCAAACGAATGGATCATACCTGGATGTTGATAGGATATCGGTGGTTCATTGAGAGATCAGTTGATTGCAATTATTTATTAGTTTGCCATCAGTCTCATAAGCACCTGCATTGGGTACATATATCATGTTCGTCCCGCATAACTTGCGCCAAAATCAAAGATCATGCGAGTGCTACACAGCTGGACAAAACCAAGGTAATGTTTACCGTCGCTTGGATCAAGTCAGATTATCCTTTGTATTTCACCTAAATACATAATGAGTTAATGATTAATTAACTCGTCAGGTATTATATTCAGAGTAAAAATGTAAATGAAAAGAGTAGATCGTCCCGAAAAATTCCCAATCCTCGATTGCTCAATACGTGCTACGTAAAAGTTTTCCTTTCTTTTTCGAGAGCCTGGAAGGAAGCCCGCAAAACGCGAAAGAAATGTGCTGCTTGCGGCAATTTTCAATACAGTGAACTGGAAGGTAGAAATCTGGGTCTTTGCTCTCGATGTCAGTATGTCGTCGTGTGTACGTAGCGGGTTAGTTTATTTCATTCTTTTTCACAATATTTTGCGTCGCGTACCTTTTGCGAGTGGCTCGATAGGTGCTTTCCAAAGATGCTAGACACCAAATAGACGATGTTCTCGTTTCTGATGTTCTCGCACGAAGCCCACATTTCCTAAACTTGGCAAAAATTCACTGAACCGAAAATCCTTAATCTGTTCTGGAGATGCGAGAAATCCGGAGACCAAGCGTTTCTGTCCCACCGCGAAATACAGTTGAAACTCGATTTAACGGAGCGATGACCGCGCTCGAATTATTTCGTTAGATCGGGAAGTTCGTAAAATCGAGAAACGCCTTTTTCGGTTCTTCCAAGTCGAAAACTGTAACGTAGCGACACGCAACAGCTACCACGGCATTGTTGTTGCCGCTGTTCATGCATGGGCGAGGCATGCAGCCTCGTCAAAGAAAAGCTAGGACCGTGACCAGGGCGCCTAAATGTTTCAACGCGATAGCTTTAGAGCTCACGCTAAAAGAAAAACCCACCTGTGTCAAAATTTGAAAGAAATCTTCGCTCCTTTAGTCATTTATTTCAGGAAGAACTTCGTTAAATCGAGTTCGCTCAACTTAGTTTCGTAAATACCGGTTGATGACAACATTGAACCCTATGGGTACCTTCCGGGGAATAGAAATTTCTTCGTTAGATCGGGAACTTCGTAAAATCGGGTTTCGTTAGATCGAGTTTTAATTGTATATCGCTGCCGCGATATACAGGTCCGCACGACTTCAGGCAACTGCTTTTGTAACAGAAAATTTTAACTCATGCATTTATAACCCAAACTTGTATACCTTGCCCGCACTTTGATTTTGATTGCTCAAATAAAAAAAAAAAGATTAATTGTCGAATTAGTGTATGCAAGCGATATGCTTGATCCACATGCGAAAATAATTCAATGCGTAGCTTCTTCCATGCCTGTGGCAAACGAACTTTGGTTCGTATACGCACGAACAGCTAGAGTGCTATACTAAAACGTTAAACAAAAGTCCCGCCAATTTGCCCGAGACGCGGTTGTCCTGCCACCAAGCGTTGATTCAAGAAAATAATTTTGTGGCCTCAGAAACCGTCTAACCGCGTGCGTCGCCAATCTTGGAGGCCATGTCCGTCCCCGTTGTATGTTTTTTACAGCTTTCTTTTCGTAATGTTTTTGTTTTTCTGTTCTTTCTTCTTTTAAAGATTGCAGCTGAGAAGATTCCTTACTATGCCGAGACAGACTGCACAAGCGGAACGCTCACAACAGGCGCCTGGACGCTCCCAAAGGCAAATATATGCGTCCATTTTTTTTTTTTCGAGAAACGCATGTGTCAACGTATCGTCTGCTGAGCGCTTCCGCACTTTATCGAATCTCTGTCTGTTCTCTTTCCGCCTCGATGCTTCCGATCACGACCGGCTTCTCAACAACGTTTTGAAGTTTTGCGCTGAAAGGGTTATCGGTATCTCTTAGACAGCTTCCGCTTATGTCCTTGCATTGTTGTGATATCGAAGGCCAAGTGTTGGCCGCTAAACAAACGGTTGCAAAGACCAACAACCGGCTCTGCCCTGGAGGTGTTACGCTTTTTCAGATATTTTTTTAAAACTTGTCATGCGTTTAATAACACATGCCCGCGCAAGTTGCGAGAGGAAGGAGAGAATTGACGGAGTTATAAAACAATCGTCATATGATTTTCTTTTTTTTTTTTTCTGACAATATACAGTTTCTGCTGACGATTCTTTCCCAATTTATGCTTTTTTGCGAATGCGTAGCAGGCTTGCGGGTTTGTCATCAGGTGGAGAAATTTAGGTAAGTATACGCGGATTGAAGACAAACGTACATTAATGGATTGCGGTAGAAAAGTAATATGCTATATATACGCGGCATTTATTTTGGTGGGTACATGGTCTTGGTAGACAGGTTAAAAGAAATCTTCCGAACTTAGTCAAGGAATGAAGTTCTTTTAGAGTGTATTTCTCACATGAACCAAGTAAAAATATTTTTTGCGTGACTGAGAAAAAAGAAAAGCTTGGTGTGGTAGTACGCGTTGTTCTTTGCTAAGCAAAATATTTGCTTATCAGGAAGGTAAAATAGAAGGGGAATCGTTTGTATTTATTAATACATTTGATAATATTTGCGAAATGGCACGGCTACTATTACTATAAATTTTAATTTGTGAACATTCAGGTCGTAATCTATGGCGGAGTACCTGTATACCCTTCTCGAGAGCTCGACTGCACAATCTCTACCGGTGGAGCGCTGTTTACTGATAGAACCCCGCTGCCATCGCTCTATCGCGATCCACTCGATCGTGTCGATCAGCCATAATAGGCGGATCGATGCCTCATTTGGCAAACCCGCTTTTTTTTTCTTTCACGACGGCATTGCTCATACGAACAGCCGCTTCGGAATATTCAAAGCAGGTGACGAGAATCTCAGGGAACAGACCGTTCGGAATTTTCCAAGCAGACGACGTACGCGCTCGTGAGGTCAATGAAGCTTTCCTGTCGGCGATTTTTTTTTTTCGTCTTTCAGCGGGCACAGTGCAACCATGCACCTTGAGTCGTATAACGGTTTGTGTAATCCGCCTTGAAAGCAGTCGATCGGGTGCAGTGAAAGACAAAAAATACATCGAGAACAAAAGGAAAGGAAATTCCGTGAATTGTACGCAGCTTTCGCTCTTCCCAATCAGCATGCTCTCAATAGATAAGATATCGTCTGCTCTCAGGCGCGGACGAAACTGGTTCTGCTACTGTCCTCTCTCTCGGCACACGTCCTCATTGTTTCACATTTGTCAACGCGTTCGGCCCTATACCCGGTTCACCAAGGTAACGTAAAGGACACAACGGGCCTTTTTATTTAACGGGGTGCGCGGGACAACAGACAAACAAGGTCTTGCTTGCGTCGCGTTCATTCACGCGCGTCCGTTCGGCGCGCGCCTAATTGCGTTTGCGCCGTGATTACGTGCGCGGCGAGCAGACGGCGAGAGGAAACAAAACGTATAAAAAAAAGTTTCCGCGACGGCGCGTGTGTGTGTGAGATGGGGAGGAATGTCAGAATTTGTGCCAGCCGCGCAGGGCGCTACATATTATACGGTCGCGGCGGCGCTCGGGCAAGGACTGTTGTGTCGGCGCCTACGGCGGGCCCTGGGAAGGAGCTGCGCCTTTTTACCACCGCGACAAGGCGTAGCGGAGCGCGTTCCCTTGCCCTGCCAAAACCGGGCAGAGAGGTGCACGTCACGTGTCCCGACCGCTCCTGCAACCGATGCGCGAAGCACAAAATAAGAATGTCATCAAAAACACGGCGAGCGAACGGGCAAGGAGGTGGTTGAGAGACGGGAGGCGACCTCGTTTTCGCTCTTGCTTTGCGTTGTTCCCGGCACCGCGACGGACAGCCTCCGGAACGCCGTAACCGGGCCCTTCCACTCCGCTTTAATAAAACGTCGACGCGTATCGGTAAACTTTTTTTATTACGATCACCACGTACGGAGAGCAAAGCTGCGATACGGATTAAACGTGCAACTCCCAGGCGGTCGTTAGCTAGAGAGTTTCGTTTGTTGAGCATCGTGCACTCATGCGCCGCCGCCGATCCGTCTGCTGCGATTTGAGGATTCTTGGGCGAGTCCATTCCGTGCGGGGGAGAGGAGGGTGGCTGTTCCGGCGGCGTCGGCCGCCGCGCGCGCCACCGCCACCCTCCTCGCCACCGCAGTCAAGGCAGCCAACATGGCTGCTGCTCGCTTACCCGATGGTTCCTTGTGATCGTGTCCAAAAAACGAAATGCTCAGATGGATGTTGGACCTTTGTTGAAGTTGGACGAGCAAAATTGAGTACAAGTGAGTACCGTTCGGTGTTTTGCGTGTTCGAAACGGCGCCCGCTATCCGGATGCACCGACCGTGCGCTCGTCGACGTTGGAATGGCGAGCGTTCGCAGAGAGCCCGCAGAGCACTTATTGTGAAGCTGACCGGTTAGGCCTAGTTGCCCTTGAATCGTCGACGGCTGCTCGATGCGTAGCGCGCGCGCTTGTCTCTCGATTTTGCGTCACTTGCCGATCGTTTCCGACCCGGTGACAGGCCGCTTCTGGGTGCCGCGAGCACCGGCAGCGGCTTTGGCGTAACGTTTGTGTATCGCCATCGCTAGGCCTGCCGCAACAGCTGATGCTATTTTTGACCTACTCTCCGGCCTGTCGCCGATAGTGCGACACAAAATCGCATCCGCAGCGTTTTTTGGCGCAGGTGTAACGTTACCGCTTTTTTTGCGAGGCGCCGTTTCCCGCATTTGGCAGGCCCCGCTGTGCGGTTAGCGAACGTGTTTGGCAAAGCGGCCGAAGCCCCGATTTGACGGCGGCGGCATCAAAACAGCGATGCAACAAAAAAAACAAAAAAAGAAGCCAAGTCGTCCGCCACAGCGCAGCATCGTGGTCGCTTGCCTGCTTTGGCACCGTGTGTGTTCGTCGTTACGGTGTGCAGATTTTGTTCGCAATGTTTTTGCGGGCGCCGATTGGCGATCGACGCGCGCGATCGTGCCCTGTTGGCGATAGTAATAGTTAGCGGCGGCAAGGACGCGGCTGGAGCCTGTGAATCGCTTCTGCGTCGACGGCCGAGCGATTGATCGGTCCGTGACGTCGCAGTATCGATTTTTCTTTGTTTTTTTGCCCGCTCGTGCGCTTGTTTGAAGCTCTGTGTCAGTAGAGGAACTGGCCGTTCAGCTGGCTGCGACGCAAGAGAAAACCCGGGCATCGCACGCGCGCGTGCGGCTCTTCGTGGCACAGCCGAAGCTCGCGTCGCATTGTTTATTCTTTTTCGGCGCCATTCGAAGGTGCGTGCGTGCGTGTGTTTTGGCTTCGGTGTTGTGTGTTTGTGCGTGGCTGCAGCCTTGTTGCCCAGCGGCGGCACCTAGTGGCCGTGTCGGTTTCGGAGTTTTTCCCACAGCGCGTCTCGTTTGCCGAGCGCCAGATGGCGTGGCCTGCTGCTCGAGTTTGGAAACTGGCCGCGCGCGCAAGTTGTTTGTTGTGGCCGTCAGGTGTCACCACCTGTTGTGGAAGCCGCGCAGCAGACGGGACGGGACGATTCTGCGACGCAGGCGGCGAGTTCTCGCCGCAGATTCAGGCCGGCGCGTTCTTACTTCTTCACCTTGCTTCCCCGGTGAAGGTGAATTCGCTTATTGTAGCATCTTGCCGCGTCATCCGTGAGGAAGCGTCCTCGAACGCGGCGCTTGGAACTGTAGCACGAAACTAGCTCGCAGCCTTCTGGTTGCGTCAGAAGTTTCGGGTGGCTAATTAGATGTAGCCATAACGGCCGCGATGAACTCCTGTTGCCATCGCTGTCAGTGTTATGCGCAGTAGAAAATTCACATATCTGCAGTTGAACTAGCTGATCAATTTCGTGTAGTCAACTCGACGGACGATCACTTTTTTCCTGGTATTGGGGAGGATGGTTCTTGATAACTCGGGATCGTCTGCCGCATCGTGAATCGGTGTAATCGGCATTAGCAGCCGTCTTTACCGACACGGTCTCGTTGGCAGCAAAGTAATGTTGTACATTTGATAAGTGGTAACTAGCTGGTACTTGTGTCGCGTATGTGGTTCAGTTGAGAGCACGTCGTTTGCAAAAGAGCGTTATAAGTCTCTGACAAGCGGTGTCGATGTATCCCTCTGACCGTTCGCAGAGAAATGTTGTAAAGCCCGTGTTTAATTAATATTCATTCTGTTTGTGCTTTTGTGTAGAACCCACACTACTAAGATGCAAGGTGACGACAAAAGAAGCGACCTGTTTCTTGGCCAAGGGAACTCTGGGGTGAGTAGTTTATCCAGCCAGTTCTTTTTAATTTTTTTCAATTCTGCAGAGTAGCAGACTAGAGCACACTAGCTAAGGTCGACCTCTCTGTCATTCCTGTCAATAAATTCTCTCTCTCTCTCTTTTAGATTCTTTTACTTGCTATTTCTTTGCATTAAGTTACAGTTAAGTAATGTTCAAGATAGTACCAGGTGCCAGAGCAGCCAAAATACTTGTTTTTAAGAGCCCGGCTTGGTCTTTCTGAGGAGGAGTTGGATTTGTTACGGCACCCGATACATTGGCTCACTCCACATACCTTCGATCACTGTGGCTCGCATATGCAGCCAGAAAAACCCGCAACATTCTTGTTTAACATTTTGTTTTACAAGCAGTGAGATTGCACTTAGCCTTGCTGCTATATGTCCCCGAATGTTGCTTTGTTGAATTGTCATGGTGATTCTCAATGACGCTGGGTCAGGCATTCCGACCTCAGTGTCCAATTTAGATATCTTGTGCTTTCCTACCTTTGCACTCGCTGTATGTTATGAAAGTATGTGTTAGTACTTACAGGAATTCTATTTGGAGATTTACATGCTTTGCTGTTGCATTGGGAAATTGGGAACTAGAGAGCTTAATTGATGTTCAGCTTTGGAATGTTGAAAATCTTGAATGCCTTCGATCCTGGGACAAACATTGAAGGACCACCATAACTGCTTTGTGGTTACTGCCATAAACTGCCTGGAAACGGAAGCGGAACGCTACACCTGTAGACGAACAAAGACGTCAATTATCCAGGAAATGGCCACCAACGCGCGGACACTCCTTTGCTCGATGCCCTAAGACGGCAAGCATTTTGGATCGCTGTGGATGGCAGTAGGAATACGGATACGCAGCTTTATCCTATTGTTGCGACATATTTTGTTAAAGAATCAAGTAGAGTCGAAAGCCGTAGCCTTTGCCTCGGGACAATCTAAGGGGAAGCGACGGGTCACAAGATTGCAAATCTGGTTCTGGACGATATGAAGTCTCGGAATTTTCCTGTTGGAAACCTGTTGGCTATGTGTTCGAACAATGCCAATGTCATGATCGGCAAGAAAAATAGTGTCTCTACTGTATTGAGAGAGGCTCAACCAAGTTTGATAGGGGTTGGTGCCCGTGCCATCTCATCAACTTGGCCGCCCGAAAAGGAGCTTCACATCTTCCTGTAAAGGTTGATGAGGCTTTGGTTGACATGTTCTTTTTTTTTTTTTTTTTTTTTTAACCTAGAGAAAAGCTCGAAATGGAAAGATTGAGTTAGACTTCCAAAAGATGCACGACGCTGAGGTCAGAAAGACGTTGAAGCGTTTGCTGACACGTTGGCTGATGTTGAGAAACTGCTCAACCAGTAGAAACCACTACTCAGCTTATTTTGTATCTGAAACAAAGCAGTGCAACAAGCAAGGCTTGTTTTTGGAGTCATACCAAATTCCTAAGACCTTCTCACAAACCCCGAAGAACCCTGCACTGACCCCAAAGTCTGCTACACATCTTCACAAGACTGCTGCAGGCCTCGGGGAAAAAAAAAGCACCGACGGCGATGAACTCTCGCTAAAGAGGAAAGGAGCTGATTCTGGACCTCAAGCAAAAGCTTCATACCAAGGATTTTGGAGAAGTCAGCCACGTGACCTGTGAGGAGCGCCTGTTTTATTTTTTGTCATCGGAGCTAAACAGGACATACTGTCTTTTTCTCCAAAATGTTATACTGCTTATTGAGAAGGCAAACTGCCTTCTTCAGGCTCCTCAGATTCATGTACTGAGGGGCCTCTTGAACCACTTTTTCGAGGATCTCCTGACTAGATTTGTGCGCCCAGGTGTTGTCAAGGCATGTTATTTATTGCTGGAAGTTGACTGTGGAGCTGCAGAGACCCAGAAAGGTGATAAAGACGTAGTCATTGGCAGCACAACCTACTCTGTGGTTGAGACACTGAGCTGCATTGAGAGAGAGCAGTTCTCTGCTGTACGTCTGTACTTAACGGCAGCATGTGATTACATTCTCGACAAATTCCCGCTAGAAGACTTCAATCTCAAGATGGCTGAAGTTTGTCAAGTACAAGCTCTGGAAACTGCTTCATTCAACAGCGTACATCATTTTATTATGGCGGTCCCTGCTATCCTACCCCTACAGAGTGGCGAATCAAAAGGAGAGGCAATCGACGCGCTTGAAGTTGTTTGTCATCTTGCAAGCATATCAGGTTCCAGCCAACATATTGAATGAGCCAAGGTGCGACGTGCAGTGGTCGCAATTATTAAGCGTTCGAAGTGTCGATGGATCGCTCAGGCCCCACAGATTTTCAATGGTTATGCTGGGTTTTCTCTCCATTCCCCACAGCAATGCTGAATGTTAGAGAATATTCAGCACTCCAAAGTCTGCTGATGGTCAAGGGGCACCAGAGTGCTAGTACTTGCTTGGAACAAACCTACACGGAGAAGTTTCTGAAGCAGGCAATGTCAGCAACAGCAAAATCAGTGCAAAAATAAACTGTGCCCCAGTGGGGCTTTCACTCTTTACTCTCCAGGACACAGATTTCACTTGCGGTTGTGAAAACTAGTTAGCTTGTCGCAAAAGGTAAACCCTTTAAAGAAAAGTGCTGCAGCACATACCCCCCTCTCCCCGCCACTATAGCTTCACGATTTTCCAAATCTTCAGGTTGGCAGGTATGCATGTGGAATTAAACTTCCTTTTCGAGCCACTAATCCAGTGTTCATGGTTATTTATTACATATGCGTAGTTCCATGACAATCTTTTTGTGAGCCCCATCAATTTTGTTGCATTGGAATCAACTGTACTTGTCTGTGTTATTCAGAGGAAATATAATGTACGCATATTCTGCAAAAAACGCCGGTGGCAAAAGAGCCGCAAGGCTATCGGTTGCTTTTCTGGTGAAATGCGTCACACACACACAGCTGGCACACGCACTTTTTCCTTTTGCCGAGGCAGTTTATTCTTGGTCCTGCATCACCCGAGACTATTTTTGGTTGTGTCTTATTCTTCACTAAAAGTCATCTTGACGTGGTACCCTTTTGTGCGACAGACTTGGGACACGCGGCCAGGCTCAGATTCGCGAGAGGCCGGGAACGTGTCGGCGGCATGGACGTCTGGCACAGCCTTGGCGCAGAATTCCTGCCGGAACCCCTGTGAAAGGGGCATGGGTGCGTACTCCCCCTCCTCCTCTTCTGTGTTCTTTTATCATTTTTCGTATTCACTGATGGACGTTTTGTGTCGTTGCAGGTGGGGAGGACATGGTATGGACTGGGGATGAAGCATCTGTGATACACCGCTCAAGCAGCCTGGGGGGCCAGTGTGCTTCCACAGGGCCCAGCAATAGTCAGCCGGGCCCTCGACACAATAGGGGCACCTCTGCAGCCTCCTCATCCTCCTGGGTCAGTGTCCCTCTGCCGATTTTGGCATATGCGGCATGCGTGTACCATCCGCTGTTGAAGGGAACACGTCCGCATTTGGCCATCATCACGGAGTTATTCAGTTAAAATGTCCCGGGGCTAATTTAGCCAACACATCTGGTCGGCCACTTTCCAGTGGGAGTGTGAAGAAATGTTAGGTGTTCCCTCTGACGGCGAACCATACTGCAGCCCCTGCCGATTTCCCCATGCATCGAGAAACCTTTTCCCTGCCCTGCTTGTGCTTTTGTCTGGGGTTGCTTGCGCTCTATTTGTGGGAGCAGAGTTGCTTGAAAGTCCGCAATCTGTGCCTCGAAGCATCCAAAGTTGTACAACAGTTCAGCCCCTTTGTAATGTCCCTGTCAACACATCGGGTAAGGTAGACTAAAGTAGATGGTGTGCAAAATTCCGTAAGCAGGCTTTCCTCGCACCAACATTCTGCTAGGAGCACTGTTAAAGCTGAGACTCGTTTTGAAAGCTTGGATGCTGCGAGTGGGGAATGTAGTGCGGGCGTGCTGACATCTTGCCTGGCTGTTCTAGCCTGTGATGTGCCCATTTGGTTAGGTCAGACTAGGTGTGCAAAGTGCGCATTTTGCTTATCGTCTGTTGAAAGAAGGTCTGGCCCGAAGCGCAAAGGCCGGCGAGAAGCCTTGCCACTACATTTTGGCAGGAGGGGAGGCTAGCTGGAGGGGATCCCTAGCTTTGCAGTTTTCTTTATTCCAAAGGTCACGGCAGCCACACATTTGTAAAGTTGCATTGCAAAAAAAAGAATAATAATAATAAGGATAGGTTTTGTGGTAGTATACTGGTTTGGTGAAAGTTGGTGGCAAGCATTAATTCAGAGATCATCGCTACAGCCCTGGGCTATGCCTTTGCATGTGGTCCTTTCAATGATGTGTATTATATATTTATTCCCTGGCGCAGCTGAATGTGCAGTGTCAGAATTTTCTTCTATTGGTATACGCGGAGAGGTGTATGTTATTTGCACGAGATAATTCTGCAGTTAACAAGGTATGTCCCATTTACAGGCTGTCCACCGCCAGGGAAACCCTGGAAAACCTGGAGTTGTCAGGGAAATTGGCAGTTCCGGAAAAGTAGGTGGAAAGACTTAATTTGGTGTCCCTGTTCTGAAACCGAAAAATCTGGCCGTGGGATTTACATTAATGATAACGATAATAATTGATCCAGCATAGGGTAATGTAACAGGCCTGGTTCACAATGTGCTGGAAAGGATTGTTGTAAAATAATTGACAGGGACATTGTAGTTCAGAAAACGACCATGCCAATTGAGTAGTAGCTGCTCTTGACAACATTCGTGGGCTGTACATTTGTGGAGGCCATGCCTTGTAGCACGTTTGGTGCGTGGTAAAAAAAGTACGCAACTCTACTCCTTGCGAGAACATTTAAAAGGGGCTCTGGTCTTGATTGATTTACTTGGATGAAATTTGAAATGTTGCCAACTGTTGTGCTAGCTTCACCCCAAACGATCAGTTGCTCTAGATTAAACAATAATGTGGGCTGATATGAAGCGTTCCGGCGACAAAGCACTTTCCGCAAACATGCGTGGACACTGCTTTCCCATTAGGTGCCTTATCTGGCAATATAAGTATGACCATAAATGTGGCCATACAAGTTAAGCCTGTACACCCTCTGGCACTGTGATGTCGGTGTAGTGTCTGTGGTTGTCTCAAAGAGAGGGGGACTGTCTTGAAGATGAGTGACATGCATGCGTGGTTAAAGATATGACTGTTTGGTTTCCTGCTTTCTGTAGCTCCGTATCAAATCAATGTTGCCTAAGTTAAGCGCTTCGTAGTAACTGTCGTGGGGTCTTAGGGTAGCGCATTCCTCAATCCCCACACTGTTTGTAGACAGTTGTGGTCAAAACAGCTTTACTTGTGATACCGTGTTGGTACTAATATTAATTAATTTATCACTGCATTCATGGCTGTATTCTGCGGAGTGTAGAAGCTCTAACTGTAGAACACAGTCAAACCTCGACATAATCGAGTTGTACTTGCTGCAAAAAGCTTTGTTAAATCGCAAATTTCGTTAATTCGAGGTTTGCAAGTTTCAGCAGTGAAAATAATTTCTTGTCAGGTGGTATCTTTTCAGTAATCACTTATAATAAGATCCCAAAGAAGCTTATGCTATATTAGCATGGTTGTGCATGCCAGTGCGTGCGGTGCGGGTCATGCCGGGAGCAGTGCATCAGTGTGGCTCACGGTAGCGGTGTAAATCTTGGACGCCATGGCTCACCGCACTTAGTGCCTACTGCATCCTCAAATTAAAAACAGAAGTGAAAAACAATATGGATACAGCCGACTCTCAATACATTGGACCCTGATGATACGACAAAAAATGGCCGTTTTATCCAAAGTCCGTAATATCCAAAATGCCTCACTTCCGAAACTTTGGTCGCGATGTGTTACAATGTTACTGCAAAGAGTGAGTGACTAACATGCGAAGTAAAAAACAAACCAGAAAAGGCCTCAGTTTGGCCCAAAAAGGTGAAGCGTCGATTGCGATAGCAAATTAGTAGGCAGCTATGCAAAGTAAGGATCCGTAGTTTTATCGGCCGTATAAAGTAAGTATTCATATACTAACTATATTAATAAGCACGGTGTCATGTGCACACAGGTAGACACGAATACATGTCACTCGACGACCGTGGAAAGTCGCTGTCAAAATGGAGTGAGGAAGTGCGGCAGCACTAGCGAGCGAATTGACTTTCACGCTGTCTTTCCCTTCAACGCGAATGTCGAAAGCACAGCGCTTACAAAGCTGCCAGCACTGGGCGGCCGCGCCGTAAGCAGCAGCCGCCGGAGTAGGACCCCTCTCCCTCAACTGCGCCTTGTGCCTCCTGCGGAAGAAGAAAGCACTTTTCCGCACAACCTTTCTCCTTCCCTTGCGTGCGTGATATTGGGCCGCGATCGTCGGCTTTCCCTCGGAAGTCAGTTGTGAGCCCGTGTCGACACGGCAAAAGTCCGTTTTATACGCCCGATTTTGAGAAAAATTGCTGCTAATTTCATCCGCTATAGCTGATAGTCCGTTGTAGCGCAGCCCGTTACTTCGTTAAATAGTGAAAGAAAATGTAGTTTCTAATGGAACTAAGATTGGCAAAAAAAATTGTTTGTTACACCAAGAAATTCGTAATGGGGCCCTGAACCACTTTTTATCGAAGTGGAGAAATGCATTTGAAGTGAGAATCGGCTATTTCAGAAATACTTTGCTGCAAAAAGTGCTTCAATGTGTTCTGCAGAAGCGGAGCTATTGGCAATCAAACTCTGCCTCGGCTGCGCTCCTGTTCCTTCTTCAACGCCTTGCACTGCACAGGCTACGACACAGTGGGGCATGCCCACAATGCTCCGCTTTCCATATGTCACTGTGGTGCGCAAATTTCATTTTGTATGTTAGCATAGCTGCCGCGACTTCTGCTTTTGGTGCATACGACAAGCTAAGCATGAGCCAAACGTGGTTGTCCTCTGTGAGTTGCAGTGTGTTTAGCCAGTGGACTCGGTGGCAGCACCCCGCAGCGGCCGTTGTATCTGCGCCATCTGCGCCTGGCCGCAGCTTGATGTCGGCTATCGGCCAATAGCAGCCGTCTAAAGGAACGACGAAATAAAGCATCCAGAAGAGAGTGAGAACAAGGCCTTCTGTTGAAAAGAGAGTGTCTCAGAGAAAGGGGACTTCACAGTCTGCTTGCGAGCTCCATGCACCGCGTATGACAGCAAAACTTGGCTGAGACATTCACAGCGGCATGTGCTGCCTGCAGTCTGTGTTATTTCACTTAAGGGGAGACACTGGTTTGAAAATTTTTTTTTTAAATTTTCAGTATTTCCACCTGAAATTTTTATAGAATATGTATTTTTCACAGCTAAAAACAAATATGCAATTAGATTTGGGCTATCACTCCCACATTTTAAAATATTGACTGTTTCATAAACTTACATTCTGCCCAGTCTTTTGACAGCTTTCCCATAAAAGATTGCTATTAATTTGGTATGACAGCGCTCTATAGAGACCAGGGAGTGCAGGAATACCATAATTTTATTTTTAGCTTCATTGGTTCAAGAGTTATGGCCTTATCAAGTATACTCATCAGAAATCTGAAACTGCTGCTTAATTTTATTGTTGATTAAATCACTGTTCTAAATAAAAGTATCAAAATTTCTTGGTTTTATTGCACTAATCAATGTATAAGCTTTCAAATGCTGCAAGAATTATCAAAATCCAACCGCTACATCAAAAGTTACTGTGGGCAATGTCCTAGGATGTGATAAAAAATGTTGTTTTGAGAAAACGAGAAAAGAAGTTTAGGAACATGGTGAACATTTTTATTCAATAGGAGAAGGTATGAATCAGTGTGGTAACTATGCTAGAAGCCACCAGGAACGTAGTCATCATCATTTTCCTTGGTGCGCTTTCTTTTCATTGCACGCCTGAAGTTTTCAGCATGTGCATGCTTCTTATCGGATGCCACTAGTCGGCGACTGTCCTTTTCTGAACATCTTTCAGAGGCTACGGCATTCTGCTGCAGGTGCAGTTCATTTAGTATTGCTGCATCTGCTCTCCCTTTGCCTGCGTTAAACCTTGCAACTGCTTCGGCCACAGCAGCTTCCACAGTGAAAAGAGAGGCATGTTTGCTCTTTGACACGAGCGACCAAATGACAGAGTGCAGGCTCTCGTTCGGGTTTTGGGTTTTGCCTCTCTGACAACGCTTCAGCAATTTCTTGTCAGAGAGTCGCGCGTACACAGGCCGCAAGGCATCAACAACATGCTCCGGCAGGTTGTAGCGATGCTTTGGAGGAGTCTCCTTCTTGGCAACAGCCCTCTTGTACTTGCACCAGGACTCTTCACCACTTGGGCAATGCGAGTGATTTGGGCTTGCATCAGTAGATGCTACATGATAAAGAGTTGCCCAAACAGCATTATGCATGGCTTCGATGTTTCCTTGAGTTTTCAAAGCCCATCCATAATATGTAGTGAGCTTCGTGACCAGCTCGCCCGTGAGTTTTCCTTTACCGCCAAGGCTTGGCTTTCCGTCAGCTCTTTGTTTCTGCAGGAGGTTTCGAAGGGCTGTGCCCATGCGCTTATGCACATGGTTGACACAGTCCTCTTTTTCTATTGGCACAAAGCCATATACCTGTGCCTCCTGCAGGCTACTGAAGGCCCGGCTGTCTCCATCACATAACATGGTTGTGTAGCGGAGCCCATGCCTTTCTAATGAGCGGCCAAATAAAATTTGTGCCGCTTCCACCTCCATTTGGCCTGGCTTACTGGAGGTGTTCTTTTGGCAACTGTGGTCAGCTAGCCACTCGGCATACCTTGGGTCGTCCTCCTTCGGCCCTAGCTGGCACCCCAAACAGAAGTTCGATAGGACGACGAAGTCAAGCACGTATCCCGTAAATAGCTCGATCACTGTCCCAACACAAATATGAGATGAGTGGCCCCTGGTCAACCAAGACCCATCAAAGGAAACAGCGATGTTTCCAGGATTTCCGTAGTCCAGATCGGCATACAGCGTTTTCACCGTGCTCGCGCAGTCGTCAATAACGAACGCGGCAGCCTTCTGCGAGGCAGGGTTCATCTTCAATTTAACATAATCTTGGTAGGTCTTCGTGTGCATGCCTCTCCGCGAAATATTCAGAGTGGAAAATATATCGTTTAGCGCAGTTTGTCCGTTCCCTGTGCCCATTGCCGCGCGAACCGCGAGCACGTTGATTTCGAAAGGGCCGCGCGCCGCGTCCCCCCCTGCTCTTGGCGAGCTCCATACAGTCTTCAGTTCTCCGCACTCACCACAGGTCAGCACAAGTTTCGCGGCGATACCATATTCTCGGTCTTCTTTGGAGATGCTGCCAGGCCCGCCACACACACGGCAATTCATGCACTGAAGCAGTTCATTCACCAACGCTAAGCTTACGACGGTGAACGGCGTTCCAGTCGTCGCGGCTCCTTCCGAGTCTCGAAAAAAAGACCGCTTGCGTCGTGTGGCTGACGTCGACGAAAGGTCTTGCCGTATATCACTCGCACGACACTCGATGGCCACTTTTTGAGCGTCGGAAACCAGGGGAGTGTCGACGCGCACAGCTCGCGTGTGATCTTGGGTCGCCGCTATCGCGTCCGCGATCGCGGGTGCCGCGTTCGTGATAGCGCCGGCACCGCCCGCTGCTTCCGTGTTCTCGGCGGCAGAAGGTCTCGCTGGTGATACGCTGCGTGCTCTCGGACGCCGTTTTCGCTTCTTCCCGAACGCATGAACAGTACGGAACTTCCGATGACCGCCTGCCATCGCACCGATCGCACAGCCGTCGCTTAGGCCTCTTGGCAAAATGGCGGACTGCGCGCCGCTGTCTAGCAGACGAATCCATTGGCATCCAATAGGGAAGCAGGAACGGCCCCACGTGATAGAAACGCACCAATAATGTGCGAGTATGAGTGCTTTTTTTTATGCGCGATAGCTGTGCCGTTGCCAGACGGAAGGCGCTCTTCCGCTAGGAACAGACAATAGAAGAATGCGTCTTTCAAATGAGACCAAAATGGCCGCGCTACTTGGCGTGGTTCTCAGGCGCTGCGGCGTTGAATATGATCGTTTTTGAGGTGGTTTCGCGAGCGAAAATGGCCATGAAACTGACTTTGAGACCGAATAACTCGACTAATGCGCATTACATTGCTACAGTATTTTAGGAACAGTTTCTTTAGACCTTTTTAATTATGAAAAAAAATACTTCCAAAAATCGATTTTTCAGAATTTTTTTGGCCTCCCAGACCCGTGTCTCCCCTTAAGCCCGAGGGGTGGTTCAGCGCCCCGTTAAATCGAGATTTTTTATATCGGAAGTTTAACTGTATTGAGAAAGAGCATAGACTAATGTTTGCTTGTTCTTTCTCTGCCCCACAGCCCTCCAACGACAGCACCTCAGAAGGTGCAGACCAGTTATTGGGCGCTGTTGGGGGATCTGAGGAGGCAACGTCACAACCCTCGTCGCATCCGCCACAATCGTCGCGCAACTGTCGGCCTCCACGCCTCGGCCTGCTGGGCGGAGGCGAAAGCTCGCTCAACAACGGCGCCGCGGCTCCAGCCACAGGCTGGGGTGCGCCGCCACCTGGACCCCAGGGGGGCTGGGGCTCCGGGGCAGCCCAGTGGGGCGGTGCTGCAAGCACGCGTGGGCCCGAATATGCTACCGGTGGGCCAAATGCCGGTGGGGATGCAGGTGGTGCAAGCTCCCCGACCAAGCCGACAGCAGCAGCAGCAGCAGCGGCAGCAGCAAGCAGCTGGGGTCAGGGCACCGTCACCAAGGGTGCCGAAGCATCGGACCCCAAGAGCACCACAGTGGCCACACGCAACGTCTTGGAAGAGCCGATGTCGGAACTGCGACGACTGGCGGCTTTCAGCGAGGGTTGGGGCCAGTCGGTGAGAAACGCTTTTCAGTTGCTTTCGATAAAGCGCATGCATGCCAGAAGCTTTGCTTCCTGAAGTAGAAAAGAGGAGGGAAAAGTGGAGCTAAGAAATTTGGGAATGCTATTGACCAGGCCTGTACAAAAGAAATCAAAAGGCATACAGCTGATTATGGGGTTTTTTGGATGCGTAAAATCACTTGGGGAAATCATATCTAAACCACTCCCTATTGTATGCTGTGGTATCTGGTTGGACGAGCAGCATAGCGGCACGCTCGTTGGCATGCCGCTAGGAAAAGTCTCTTTGGCTGCGCTGCTTCCTCTAGCGATAACCAGTAGGCCCACTCACAAGAGCTCGGGCAGTCTTCTTCGGCTTGGGCCTCCGATAAGTGCGGCTCAGTGTGTTAAGATTGCGCATGAGCAGTAGGCACCGCTTTTCAGCTTAGCTTCCGGAAGAGGATCAACAAAATGTATGCGCTCGCCTTGCGTGCCTTAGACAAGCTCAAGTCCGAGACCTTAACAAAGGGGGCTGACGGACGAGGGGGAAACGTGCTTTTCAGGAGAGAGCTTTCTTGCACTCGCTCTCCCGACAGCGGTGACCACCGTTAACAGTTAGGGCGAGTGGAAAGGGAGAGGAGTAGGGAGGGCAGAACAGGTGAATGCCCGCACAAAGGTGTCGGTGCATACCTCAGTCCCAAAGTATGTGATGCAATTTGTTGGATGTGGCTGTTTGGGCATTTAGCTGTGTGTGGCCACATGGCATGATGTACCCGATAGAGTTTGCTGGAAACGTCATTGCAGCGTGTACAATTAGTTGCAAGTTGGATCCTAGGCGGAATTGTGCCACGTGCCTTCAGCTTTACCAATATGGTCGCTGACCTTGGTTTTCTAGAAATTTCGTTCCTGTATGGACGAGAGCTGTAATCTTGTGCGAGTCTGGAAAATTTCCCTCTTCTAAGAGGATAGCTGTAGCCACTGTATTTACTAGATTGTAATGCGCACCCGTTTTCCGTGACAAAAAAGAAAAACGCCCTCGATTGTAATGCGCACCCGTTTGCTGTGACCTAAAAAAAAGAAAAGTCCTTTACAGTACTGCACACCTCATTATTTCATACGGAAATAAAACTTTCTCTCATTTGGAAAAACAAAGATTTACTCCGAATGCACTGAAGTTGCGATTAATAAAGAAAGTTGCAGTTTCGCCTGAAGGACGAAGCATCTATTGTGATAGCAAATTAGTAGGCAGCTATACGAAAAGTAAGGATAGTAGTTGTATCGGCCTTATAGACTTTTAAACCTTCGCTTCCTAACTAAATTAACAAGCATGGTGCCACGCACGCACAAGCAAACACGAACACATATCACTCAATGACGGTGGAAACTTTTTATGAGAATGCTGGAGTGAGGAGGTGCGGTAGCAGAAATGAGCGAATTGACCTTTACCTCTCGTTTCAACGTGAACTAAGCGATGAGAACACAACGCAGTGCGCCTAGGTGCATAGACCGTCTCCATATCAGATCGCTTTCAAGTTAGGGGCACCACGGCCGTGCCTACGTAGCGGGCGCCAGTCCCGCAATCAAGTTTCGGGAACTCCGAACGTCCATGATGCGGCCCGATTTCCGCCCGTCTCCACGCACACGATCACTTTTCTTTTGATTGCGGCATCATGATGAACACTCTGTGTGACTTCGCAGTCGGCACTTTCACGCTGATAGAGCAAACGCAGAAAACGGGAAGACGGTGGACTAACCTAAGCATACATACTACAACATATGGAGGAAGCTACGGCAGCTAGGCTCGAAGTGCATGCGAGGTGGCCATTTTGAAATGCAGATGGTGATGTGGTAAAACAGATTTAGGTTCGTACTCGACTTTAACGCGCACACCATTTTTGGACCCGTTTTAGTGGGAAGTGCGCGATAGATTCGAGTAAATACAGTACTTCCTTTATTTATAAAGGAATAGTACGCTGAGAGAGCATCTTTTGACCCCACATGGTGAACCTTGGTTTACATTTGTTCATGGCCTTTATGTGAGCGGGGAACACCGGTTTGTTGTTGCTGCAGCCTATAAACCAAGAGACGCCCTGGGATGTGCCGATGTCGCCAGGGACCAAAGAGCCACCCACGGGGGCACCTTGGAGGGCACCCGTCAACAACGGCACCGAGGTCTGGGAGAACAACATGCGTAGTGCAAGAGCCGGTGGCAACAAGCAGCCCAACCCACCTCAGTCAGCACAGGTAAGAAGGCAAATAATGGCATTAAATGCTATTGAAGGGCATTATGTCATCATCAAATTGAATGAGCAAAAGTTGCAGGTAACACTTGCGTGTGTTTGTATCAGATGAGTTTAGTATTTGATTAGAAATCTGGGTATTTGGAGGTTTTCAAACATTCTATGAGATATGAATATTCAAACCAAACCGATTGTATTGCTGGCTGTGTGGGAGCAAATACACAAAAACAAGGGGGCTGTTGCAATGCACATGTGGCAGTGTTTACAGTTGAACCCCACAATAACGAAATTAGCAGGGTAATGCGAAAGAAATCGCTTTCGCGTGAATTTGGTTGTTACAAAATGAGACGGCACAGATAAGTAATGCGTCGCAGAAGGAAACTTTACTGTCAAAATTCCGTCGGCCCACATTGGCAAGCATATCGAGGATATAGAACCGCATTGCCACCAGCACAAAGTGCACCGCATGCGTCCATCAGCAGTGGCAGCACTGCGGCGGAGTGTTCTTGGTCAGTTGCTTTAAGAATACGATCACTTTGGCAAGATGTTGTGTAACTCGCCACTAGACGCACCGCAGCAGCGGAGTCATTTCTCCAGCGTACGCTGTTGCCCGTAGTAGTGATCGTGATCGTACCTCGTATACCTGAAGGCAATCAATCAAGATTACAGCCCCTTTGCGCAAATCTACGTCCGGCACCGATTCCGCACGCATTGCCTGTCAAGTGGCATCAAAACCAGCGTTCTTGAAGCAAGGGATGTATACTTCCGGACTGTGGCTCAGTCACAGCCCGATGCCTGGCACTCCATGCTGCGCGTTTGAGTACATTTTGGAGCCTGCTAGCCTTGCTCGAGTAGGTAATATGCGGGGTTAATTTCCGGCAAGTTGCAGAATGCATTGGTACGAAATTCATTGAATCCAATGGGCATTTGCAGAGGATGCGAAAATATTTCGTTGTTGTGGGGATTTCATTATCACGGGTTTCGACTATTGAAATATAAGGTGAGGTCTTAGCCTCGAAGTCGCCCTTCACCTAATATGTGAATTTTGCCTTTAGGTGTGGCTTCACGGCAGCACGAATTTCGCATCATACTGTGGCTTTACTGCAGCACATGCTACTATGCCGAGAAGCCACACTATGAGGCAAAGTTCGCGCTGTTGTGAAGCCATGCCTGAAGGCGAAATTTGCAAACTGGCACTTTACGTGTTAATAATCTTCAGCTCTCTATTTAGTCGTATATTAGTGTGCCTAAAGTTGTTTTTCCTTGGTCCAACTACTGTACCTTTGCCTTATACAGTAGAACCTCGTTGATGCGTTCCCGTTACGTACGTTTTCCTGGCACCAACATTCGTAATCGAGAACACACAAAATGACCCACTAAAGATGCGCTCATTTTCTGCTGGTTCATATGTTCCCGGAACACAAGATTTTTCAGCACCAACGTTCACTTGCCAAAACCGGTAATGTGGCATTGTAATAAGCGGGTTATTTCACTATGGAATACTCACAAAAGTTCACAGTGCAGCAGCGTCTCATTGTTATACAGTCGCCGACCAATAAATTGGACACCAATAATCTGGACATGCTCGGTAATTCGGACAGCTTCGCAGCATTGCCAATGGCCCCATAGACTTAATGCACGAAAATGGCCGACATTCTGGACAGCCGCCAGCCCTACATTCCATTATCTGGACTCCGTCTGTGCCTGTAGCGTACATTGACTCTGCCGTCATTATCTCCTCTGGCAAACTCGACGAGAGATCATGTATGTCTTCAGAGATTACACGCTAGACAGTATTCTCTGAGGCCTATCCTTGGTCGCTGCTTTATGCCTCAGAGATTTCAATGCTAATGCCGAGACTTTGCCTGAATTGTGAGGTTGCATTAGCATCGCGATCGTAACATCCTGTTCCGGCACCCCCGCGCATAGCCGGCTATCACAATTCTGTTTGTTGAGTTTGCCTTCCGGACAGCGTTCTGCCGTGCTGTGCTTGTTTGTTTAGTTTGTGTTCCAGACAGTGCTCTGCTGGCTCCAAGAAGTCTTTCTCGTGAAGTTATAGACAGGCTGCGTCAAATGGCATTAACGGTGCCCTAGCAGTCTGAATGAGCCTGGCCCCGCAAGTGACGAGGCTGAAGTGCCACAACTAGCTCAAATGTGGACATCATTGATGACCTGCTAGGCTGCGGTGTGCCGATTCCTGCCGCTGTAACGTTTGAAGACTTTGCAGACGTCGACAGCAAGGTTTTGTCGTGTGCTGAACTGAATGACAACGAAATAATTGAGCAAGTTCTCCCACCATCAAATAGCGACTCTTGCTCGGATGATGATGTGCCGTATGCTCCCTTCCACATGTGGATCTGACAAGCCTTTGCAGTCCTTCCATCGGTGCATGGCATAACTGAACACTGACAAAAATACTGGCCCACTTGGTTGCGCGTAAGCGGAAGTGCGTGCAGTAATGCATCGACCACCACCTGTTGCTTGCACAGGGGCCTTACAGTGTAAAAAAGATGACCTTTTTTGGTAACATTACCGTATTTACTCGCATAGATCGCACTTTTTTTTTCCAGGAAAATTGACGCAATTCATTACGCGGGTTAAATTTCCCGCGCAAAGAAAACAAATTTTTTTTTCGTCCCGCATTTGCTGCGGGACACCAAAACAAAAATGGCGGCCGGCGGAGCAAGCTGAACGCGCCGAACGCAATTTTTTATTCTTCTCGTGAGTACATTACGTGCATTGAAACAGTTTCTTCCGCATCAGTAATGAATTGCGGCAATAACTTAGCCATGTCCACTTTGAGGGGACAGAAACAGCTGCCAGTGACATAGAAACACATGGCCGGCATGTTGCGGAAACTGCGGCATCTGTCTTCACTACTATCCTAATATGGCACGATTCCGCTAAAGGTGGGTGGATATCCTAGCTGTGTTACAAGCGTCGGTGTATGAATAGGGCACACTTTTGACGTATGTAAACGTGGCTACTATCGTTGCCGCTCGCGATTTGTTATGTGCCCACGAGTGCAGATTAGAAGAATCGAAAGGCGCCTTTTTTTGTTGTTGTTGATCACAACCATTATAAAGCCTACACATAATAAAGGCAAGTTTGGTTGCAGCTTTCTTTTAGTCATGGAAGTGCGGAAAGTGATGAAAGTAGTGAAATGAGGCATCTACTTAAGAATGTGTGGTGAGTACAGCTCGCTTGGTTTGTCTTGAAGAGTAGTTCGCGTAGCATTCCCCAGATGGTAAGCGCGATCATTATTAGCGAGACTTGGCACACGACATTTCGCTGTGGCAAGTTCGGGGTGCGATCATTACACTGGAATTAAAAAAATCGAATTTTGAAGGCACAATTCAGGGGTGCGATCATTACACGAGTGCGATCATCATGCGAGTAAATACGGTAGTTTCTTTTTTCCCCAGACATTTGATAGTTTGGACTTGTTTACCTTCTCCATGGAGTCTGAATTATTGGTCGTCGACTGTAACCGATATATTGTGAAACCCGGTATCGTTATAAACGGGTTTGACTGTATGTTCGCCCCATGCTGGACTCCAACGCCTGGTCGTTCATGTGTACGGTCATGTGAACGGTTGCTTGTTTGAACGATTGCGTTCCTCCATTCCGGTGTCCTGCTCCTACGCCTCGCGAGACGGTCTCGTAGACGCATGGATCGGCACACGCGCGCAACGTCCGCACCGCTTGCCTATGCCGAGACAAAGAGGGAGAGCCTACTTCCTGTCGTGGCCGCCTAACCTCACCGTTAGCGCAACGCTCGTGCCACCTCTCTTGATATTCTGCAACTGCACCAACCTCCACTGGCACTAAGCTATGCAGAGAAGCCGGATTACAGGAAATGCGAGAGCCATGCAGGGAAAACATCAGGGGATGTGTAACAGTCGAGCATCCCCATAAGGTGTGGAACGTTTTGTCAGCCTACATACTGTGCAGACGCATGTAAGGGCTGTAAATTTTTTTCAAGCTGTGAGGACCATTTTTTAGGGTGCAGCCCATACACGTGATGTGTAAATTTATTTATTTTCTCGAGTAAAAGCAGTGTACCAATTCGTGAATGAAGAGCGGTTATTGCAGTATACGACATGGCAGAGTTGCCATAATGTCTGGTCGTTGTCACTCGCCGAGTCCTCAGACTCTGAACTGGTGCTGTGTGGCGATGCACACTCTCCCACAAGAAGTCATCTTCGTCGCCGTCCAAGCTGACCCCAACGACTTTAAAACTTCGGGATACGATGTCCGTCGACACTGAGCTCCATGCGGACAGGATCCAGCCAAGTGCAATCGCAAGCGACGCCCTCTTGAGTCCTGCAGTTGGCGTCTGCTCGAGGCCGCCGCATCCATCCACCCCTTGTACTGCCTGCGGAATTCAGCCTTAAAAGGCCATTTCACGCTGATGGCCAGTGTTTGCAGTATGCAGCCACTGGAATAGCCATGCCTGTGCTGACACGGCGCGTGACCATATTCGTCAAGTGACCGCAGAAGGTGTCGAAGACCAAAAGTGACCGTTTGGCCTACAAGCCTTGTCTCAGCGGTTCTGCCAAACAGTTCTTACCCAGTTGAGCACGAGGTGATCGTTCAAGCCCTTTTGTTGGACTCGAACTACGAGCCCCTTGTGGAAAACTTCGTTGGGAATTCTTTTCCTTTTCAGTGCAACGTATGGGGGTAGATTCCGCCCGTTCGCAGTAATGCAAAGCATCACTGTGCAGTGATGGCGCTCAGCACCGCCTGTCCGCATGGCAACAGTCTTCTTGTTTTTACCTTCGACCGCAGTTTTCGGGAGTCAAACCCACAGGGGTCTACTCGGCGCTCACCATTTGGGATTTTATATAATTGTGTTCGTGGCACAGGCTGATAACAATGGTTCTGAAAGCTAAGCACCTTGTCAGTGTAGTCTGGAAGCCGCTGGCTCAGCGTGGTCCTTTACCAAAAGGATAGGCTCTTCCTCTTCAAAAAATCTTCGCACCAAGCTGGCACTAGCTTTGAAATCCTCGTGCGGTGCACATTCTGCACGTGCCATGGCTTGAGTCATCATGTGAAGCATGTCCATTGTCAATGCGTAGCCATTGTTTCTCACTTTCATCAAATAGCAGAGCAGTTCTTTGAATTCGGGAAGCTTGCATGGTTTGCCTTCAAAGCTTCTTTCCGACTACACCATCGTGGAACGCACTTCTCGTCCGCGTCGAGTTTCTTGCTGGCTGTGTGCTTGCCATGTTCGAGAGCACAACCTAGCACTTTCAGCTTAAACCCAGCCGTGTAGCTGTTTAGGTGCTTGCCCATCGTGTTCATATGTGAATGCCCGGATGAAAACGAGCAAACAGCACAAAAGAGCCACACGGCGTGCGGAGCATGTGCAAACGGCCAAACAGTGCAGAAAACCGGAGTTGGTGATGCTAATGCTTACATGGATAGCACAAGTTCAATCGTGCGAGTTCGCCATGTGTTGGCAGCGCCTGGAATCTCACATATGCACCCCTCATTTTGAAGACGAGGTCGATTATATTTAAAATTTTTAAGACGAGGTTAAGGGCTACTTTCCCCGTTGTTGTGTCCGCGTGTGTAAAAAAAAAATCCCGAAGATAGTGCAATGGTAGGCCGACCTGCAGTAGAGGTGACGCAGGCTGTAAGCACTCCCCACATGTCGGCCAATCGCAAAGATAGTACAATACCAAGACGACCCGTGGCAGAGGTGCAGTTAGCCATTAAGAGGCCCACATATCCAGCTTCGCTGGTCATCCTTCTTCACAGAGTGTAAGAGCACTGAGTTCTTTTTTTTTCTTTCTTTCTTTTTCTGGATACATATTTACGAAAAACTGGGTGCGGCGGCCCGTACACGGGTGCAGCCTGTACATGCATTTATACGGTACATACCGTATTTACTCTTAATCTAGGCTGACCCCCAAAAGGGGATTTTCCTCGAATGTAGGTCAAACAATAAAGGTAGCACAGTGTTCATGAAATGAAAGCAGCATTTATTGAATATGAACGTACCGAGCTCGTGGTATGTCGCTGTCTTCGTTGTGGCTGTCATCTCCTCGTTACAGCCGGCGCACACAAAAAGCATCTCCCGTTTGCCCCTCCAATGACGGACATTTTTCTCATCAATGCCAAAGTCCCGGCTGGCTTGAACGTTTGACAATGCCTATACCTATGCTGCTAGCACAACTTTTCGTGTGAAAACGGCAGCTTAATGGCATCGCCTCTTTGGTGCCATTACGATAACACCGCCATTACAACACAGGTCAAAATTGCGACGTCGCCCGTGCGCTTCGGTTGTCTACTGCCGCGACTAGTAGTGGCTACGATACGCACTATTCTAGATGGCACTAGCTATGCACCATATTTATCAATTTCAATGAGAAGCTAGCGCGTTTTTTAAAATGCTTGAATCTAAGCCGACCCTAGAGTTTGGTATATGATTGTTTGAAATAAACTTTTGGCCAGATTTGAATAAATACGGTACTGTACATCGTTTACATCATGTCGACAGAGACCTTGGTTGTGCATATTTGGCACCTCTCATTTTATGGGTAATTCGATATTTTAAACACGTGAAAGTGCGACTACATGTTGACGTTTGTCCGCAAAGGGTTCAAGCCAGTGCTCTCAGCAGCAGCCTTGGGGCAGCCACACCCCGACCAGCCACATTGGGGGAACCTGGGGCGAGGAGGATGAGCCGCCTCCTTCGAACATGTGGACCGGTGTGCCGACCCCGTCCCAGCAAGGTGGCCCCCGCCCCTCGCCCGAGGGCCCTCCCTCGTGGGGCGGGGAGCACCACCGAGGAGGTGGCGGTGGCGGAGGCGGAGGAGAAAAGCACTGGAGTGGCGGGCCGCCCCCTCCCCCAGGTTCCAGTTGGGGTGGGCCCGACGACCGTGACTCACAGGGCCGCGTCTGGGGTGGTGGCCGGCCGTCGCACAGCATGGACGACGGCCCCAGTGGCGCATGGGGCGGCGGGCCCAAGGGGGCCGGGCCCCCTCCCAGTGTGGGGACCTGGTCGCCCGTGGGCGGACCCAATGGCAAGCGAGAGCCGTCTGGCTGGGAGGAACCATCACCACCGCCGTCGCGTAGGCCAGTGACCAACTATGATGACGGCACTGCCCTTTGGGGCAATCCTACGCGACAGGGCAAGGTGGGTTCTGCGGTGGGTGCTGTTACTCGTACCTCTCGTTGGAACAAACATAGATTAAAGAGAACTGAAAGCAACATTCCTAATTGGCTGTTTTCATTAAAACACCTGTATGGGTGTGTTAGAAAACTGCTGGTTGAGTGAATGGTTGCACTCTTATCAGATTCGCTGACCCATGTCAAGCGAATGGTGTCTCTGAATGTGTGCATGCCCTGCTTTCCGAGAGCTGTGGGCTTTGCATGGTGGTTTCTGCGGTGGGGGCTGCTACTTGTGCCTCTCGTTGGAACAAACATAGATTAAAGAGAACTGAAAGCAACATTCCTAATTGGCTGTTTTCATCAAAACACCTGTATGGGTGTGTTAAAAAACTGCTGGTTGAGTGAATGGTTGCACTCTTATCAGATTCGCTGACCCATGTCAAGCGAATGGTGTCTCTGAATGTGTGCATGCCCTGCTTTCCGAGAGCTGTGGGCTTTGCATGGTGGTTTCTGCGGTGGTTGCTGTTACTCAGACTTCTCTTTGGAACAAACATGGATTAAAAAAAACTGAGAGCAATGTTCCTAATTGGCTGTTTTCGCCAAATCACCTGTATTGGTGTGTTAGAGAACTGCTGGTTGAGTGAATGGTTTCACCGTTATCCGATTTGCTGACCCATGTCAAGGGAATGGTATTTCTGAACGTGTGCATGCTCTGCTTTTTGAGCCCTGTACTCTTGGTGATCTTGCTAGCAGCTTGAGTTGATTTCTTTTGTGGTTTTGTCTGATTGAAAAAGTGTCCCATTTAGTATGTGCATTGTGGTTGATGGCATGTAGAGTGTCTTATGATAGTGTCACAACAGCAAGGTAAGAGCGTCGTTACGCCTTCAGGTGTCACACTGGAAGGACATGCCTTCGGTGAAGTCTATCTGCAGTGGAGGTGGTGCTCCACCGGGCATGCTGCGGATGCCAAAGGAAGGAGTGTGGGGCGGCGGAGGCGGAGGCAACAAGGGCCCACGCGGAGGCAATGGCACCAACTGGGGAGACTCCAGCTGGGAGGACCATAACAAGGGCGCCTGGGGCAGTGCCCCTCCTGACCAGGCGTACTGGGCCTCCAAGCCCAAGCCTTCATGGGCCGACGGGCAAATCGACACCTCTACCTGGGGTGGGCCTGCTAAACAGGTACGCATTCCTCTGCCATCACTCTGCCTCGAGCTTGCCCCGCAGGGGCGTCTGTGTCAGCAGGTGTTTCGTGTGGCACCACGGTGTGTGACTAACAACTGTGTTTTGTGATACCATATACCCGAGCACATGAGGGTTGCACTTTTCCGCATCAAACTGTGTGCGATTTAGCCATGTTCGGGGAAAAGGGGATCCTTGGGGTTGCACCGATGCTCTGTGCTTGGACCTTGTGGTCTCCTCGCGACGCCCACGGCGCGCACACTCCGATTCCGTGCGCGCCGGACGACCACCGCGGGTTCAAGCACTCCGAGCCGCCATGCGTGCAGGGCACCGCGGCTGCGCCCGCTCCGGTCCGCTCCGTGTGCCGACGCGCAGCTGTGCGCGTACGCGCCCCGCCGACCCTAACTTAGGGGAAGGCGAGACCGCGCGCGCAGCAAGGGAGACCCTAGGCGAAGCTCTCTCTAAGCCACAAAGAACATTTATTAAGGTTGGACTCAATAGACCGTTTCATCGGGCGAGGAGGATAGGGCGCGCGGAGAGCCTTTCCTCCTCTCTGGCTTGGGCGATCCGGCGCGGCGCTGCTTGAAACTATTGCTGTCGCGTGCTGCGGAACGATTTCGTTTTGTTTTAGATCTTACTTTGTGAAATTTACGCCATGTTCGTTCATATAAGGTCGTCAAGGAAGCCTTTCGGTGCATTGGTAACTACTGTAGGCAGAAATATTTCTTGGGGACGCAAAAATGTGACACGCATAATCAGCCGCGGTGTACGAGCATTATCAGTCGCGGTGCGTGTATGTGTTGTTTACTATATTGCTTATATCGATTTTAATTCAACAAAGAAAACCGGCGTCTCTGTATTACCAGCATTAAATGGTAAATCAGCTCACTGTCTGATCGATTGGTGTAGGGAGTAAAACATAAAATTCAAGAGCGCATGCTCGTGCACGGCCAACCTAAGGCAGCCACGAAACATCTGAGCGGCAGGCGCTATCAAATATTTGTGATACACTGGCATCATTCTCACGCATTTCAAGTCTAGTATGCTTGAAATTACCATATGTCTACGCTAGCGTTGCAGCATGAGGCCCATGGCGCTGCTCAACACAGCGATCACTGCGGTTGGTGAGCCAGCACGATACATATATAAGCTGTGTGCTTCGGCATTGCCTTTTTGGCCTGTATACAGCCATAATATATGAGAGGGTTTGCATAAAAAGAATGCGATGGCTATTTTTGAGCGCAAAATTTCCGTAATACGTGTGAGCGCGTCGTAGAGAAATGGGGTCCAGTAGGTAGTGTCATTTACTGAAAGCCGCAGGGCTGAAGCTGAACTTTGCACTACCTGCTATGCCTCGCTAGGGAAGGGGAAAGGGGAGCAAAGGAGATGGTTGAATGTGGACAATATTGGTGTGCCGATCCTGACAGCAGCAGCTTATCATCAGGATTGGCCACGTGCTTATGACAGTTTAGGAACAAGATGGAGCAAAACGAGTCCTTGTGTTGCGGATTTTAGGAGGTGGCCATCGGATATCTGCATGATTTTAAAGGAATTTTTTGGGGGTAGCCGGGCCAATACTGAGCTGCATTGTTCTGTGCCGTGTGTGGCAGGGACGTTGACTCACCGTGTGCTGCATTGTGTTGACCGTTGGTGCTGTTCTTGTCTTGACAGGGTGGCAAGCCTCTGACCAAGGACCTCATCTATGCCAGTAAGCAGTTCCGTATCCTAACCGATATGGGATTCAAGAAGGAAGATGTAGAGAATGCTCTGCGCATCAACCAAATGAACATCGAGGACACCCTAAGTACGTACCTTGTTGTTCTTGCTAGTTTGCACGTTCATATGTTCCCGGAAAACACAATTTTTCAGCACCAAAGTTCAGTACGTCGCCAAACTGCGATCGTATGATACATTTTCCGGCTGCTAGATCCCATGTAAACAAGATCAAGAACAGTATATACCTGCCCGCCGTGACAGCTTCACCACAATGCTTGCCCCGCCATGAAAACACCGGCGCGCACTCAGCGTCTCATTTCGATGCCAGCAAATCACCCACCGTGGTTGCTTACGGGCTATGGTGCTGGGCTGCTAAGCACGAGGTCGCAGAATCGAAATGCGGCGGCAGTGGCTGCATTGAGACGGGGACCCGTGTACTTTGATTTATGTGCACGTCAAAGAACTACAGATGGTCCAAATTTCCGGAGTCCCCCAATACGGTGGGCCTCATCAGGTCATGGTTCTGGCACCTAAAACCAAGTAATTAAATTTTTTAAATACCAGCAAATCTTTTCCAGGCTCGTCAAACGCAGCATTCACAGCTGTCGGCGCCAATCCTATTGTGATAAGCTTCTTCACCTATCTGTTTCACAGCGCGTGGTGCTGTCGGAAGTGTAGCACACGCTATTATTTGAGGATGACTGAAACGCGCCACTGTTCCCTGCTGCAGACTGCGGTCGTATACCTTTTCTGGCCGCTAAAGCCCATGCGAACAAGAAAAGGCGCGAGGCACTTGAAGACGACGGCGTGCAGACTTTCTTATTCCGGTACCAGCAAATGTCTGCCCGGGTCGTCACACACTGCCAAACCTATTGCGATAAGCACCTTCACCTATCCATTTTACAGCGCTTGTCGAGTAGTGACATTGGTGATGTACTGCATGCTTTTAGTAGCCAATAATCCAAACCCGCTGCCGTTCCCTGCTGCGAGTGCCACAATGTGGACATCGCATTTCGCTTTACTTCCACCAGCTTGACGCCGTGGGTGTCTCGTGCTGCAACGATCCGCGCGACGCTTCGCGTTACATAGGTGTCAGCGATTGTCAAGCCTGACAAATTTATTTAGTTACTGCGGATTGTACATTTTCGCAATTAATACGTTTTCCCTCGCAGTATTTTCCAGAACATGAACGAGCTTCTACTGTACATGATATTTCGTGTCTCGTATGCTTGCAGCCAATTTTTAACTAGTGCGTGTAATTGGAGCTGGTGATTCAGTTCATTCGATGTAAAAATGCAACATTACTGACTGCAAAGGGAACAGATATTTAAATACAGTCGAACCGACATATCGAACACGGATATCTATATCACCTGGAAAATCACCTGCATTCTTCATTTTTTATTTCGAACGGGGTCGGACGTAAAATGGATATATCGCACTCCGCCGCCCCAGACCACATGCACTCTGTTAACAGGAGGCGAGCTTTCCTGCAACACCTTCGGAGATGGTGGTGGCGTGATGGGCGTTCCAGACTGCTGCGTACTATAGCTGCACACATCGATCATGTCGAGACTTGGATCACGCCTAGACTTGGATAGTTCGACAGCGTCAGCAACACATTGCATTTGATGCGCCGACTCCTCGGTGTCCTGCTGTGCACCTGCCGTGCCTCGCGAGAACTGACGGTTCGCATCCGCAAGGATGCGTGACAGCGTGTGCTCACTGGGCTCACTGATAGATGCCTTGTTATTGACAGTGTTTCAAAAAGCTTCAATTGACGGAACGCGGAGACCGCAGCAGGAGGTAGCGGCCAAACAAAGGTGCTGCCGAGGTTGATCCCATCAGCTGTGATGTTGCCACACTCGCGACTTAAACAGACTTCAACGTTGCGTGGCTGGCAAAGTCGGCGCGGCTTACGCTAATTGCGTGCGGCGTAGTCGACCGCGCACTCTCGACTGATGAAGTGGGCGCGGCCTAGGCCAGTTGCGCTCGCCGCAACCAAACACGCGCTCCAAACAATGATCCCCATCACGCCCTTGGTTCATTGATTTTAAGAAGTTTCTGATGTGCTTTTCTACATGATTTTATATATCGAATTTTCGCTATATCGAACTATTTCACGATCACCGCACTGTTCGACATATCGAGGTTTGACTGTACTCTAATTATGACAACTCGGTAGAAAACACTCAAAGTAGCATCCTACTTGCCTGTCTTTTTTGCAACTGAGTGTCCAGTGCCTTGGAATAAGGTTTTGTAAGTTTGACACTTTTATAAACAGTACCATAACCCGTGCCTGAAGGGTGATAATGAAAGTATAAATGTCCCTGGCTAGTGCAGAGTTCATAATTAGCATGTTGTTTGCTGTTGTGCTTGCAGTCGACTTGAGGACCATGGCCACCAGGGGAAATGGCAGTCAGGACTCGGGCCTTTTGGATGGCTCGGACTGTGGCTTCCCCGTCGGGGGTCGTCCCAAGATGCGCCCAGACGACGACTCCCATGGCCCACTGGGGGAGCCGCCCTTTCCGGGCTTCCACGCTGCAGGCGGCTTCCAAGGGCTGCCGGTGTTTGGTGCTGGCTATGGTGGTGGGCAGGGCTTCAAGCCTCCACAGGTCAAGGTACGGACTGTACTTTCGTAGCCGCTTTGGTCGTTGCACGCTGGTGTGGCTCTGATCAGTGCAGCATGGGCTAGCTGCCGTTCGGTATGCGGTTATGGAGGAAAGGCCTTGTTATAGTAGTGGTAATCACAACTGGCTCAGGGGGTGTGTAGGCTTTAGAATTATTTTCTGTAATGCTTGAGCTATAATCGTGAATATTTCAAAGTTTATGTAGTTTTATGTTAAGCTTACTTTAAGGCATGTCATACCATTCTTTGTTGACACAAACATGTTGGTAAAAATGTTCAGTCATGTTTCTGAATAATGTACTGCATGGTTTCTGTTAAACTCGTTGCCATTATAACCTACGCTAATCAAGGATTGCCATAAGACTAGTTTTGTAATTTTAGCTTGTCCAGGAAAAAGTTGTAAGCATTTGAAGTTTGTGTTTGCAATGCAGGCATAGTAACATCGATCAAAATTGTAATTTGTTTTGATTTTGTGGGGTCTCATAGCTTTATACTTCATTATTTGTTAGTCTTATTTTTTAGTCTTGCCAAACACTAAGGTTCCACATGAAAGAGGAATAATAAAAATTGCACTTGTGGAAGCTGAGAAAGCCTTACCAGAAGATTGTGCACTGGCTGAAAAAGAAAATGAAACTGAGAAGACCACAAAAAATGCAAGGCACTGTTTTCGAAAGTTGCACAACCAACAAAATGGCTTCATTAATAGCTCACACGTTAAATCAACTGTAAGTGAATCAACAAGGAGTGCAGACTGCCTCGAAACAGCTTGCTTCTTTTCGGAAGGTTTTGTACACAACAATCTTCAGTGTTCCTGGTAGCCTAGACCCTGCATTGCACGTGGTTGTAAGAACCAGTTGCAAGAGAGTCATTTGTTGTTGCTTGCTGTACTAGCCACACAAGCGTGTTGATGACTCCAGTTGTCAAACTTACCATTTTTATTGGGCTTTACAATTGTTTGCATCGGTTGGAGCTAACGGCTGGCACCCTTGGTCTCTTGCAGGGCTCCAACCAGGGGTCCAACGCTCCAGCTAGTCTACTTAACAGCACGGGGATGGGCGGGCAGAACTCTAGTCTCACCGTAGGAAACAGTATTAGCAGCCTCAGCCCAGCCCTCGTGCAGAAGATTCTCCAGCAGCAACAGCAGCAACACTTTCCCGTGAGTGTCTCAGTCTGGTGACGACGATCATCACGACATTCGTTGTCCGGGAGTGGGTAGTGAGCTTTAGCGCAGGGCAACCCAGGCTGTTTGCCCAATTGGCAGGGCACTAAGTGCTGTCCTCTCTGAACAGGGAAATGCTGGCGGTCCAGCCGGCATCGGGGCTCGCCTGGGCCAGCCAAACGTGCCGTCTGCAACACAGCTGCGTCTCCTGGTGCAACAGATACAGATGGCGGTGCACGCTGGACACCTCAACCCACAGGTGAGGTGCCCCCGGCAACGACATCCCTGCGTGGCTGGGCTTTCCCCTCTGCATTGCGGGGATTGCCCTGCGCGCCGTGCTTTTTTTGCTTGTGCCTTTGCAAAGCGCCCCCATGGAACGAGGTCAGCTAACTTCTTTTTTAAATAACCAGTGTTCGTCTTGCACAGAGAACAAGTTTTAGCATTCTGCAGCTTTGAGGGTATTGCCGTATATACTCAAGTCTAGGCCGACCCCGATCCTAAGCCGACCCCTGAATGTCCGAAGCCAGGAAAAAAAAAAGAAAAGAAAGAAAAAAAGAAAGGAAAACTTGCCTTGAATGTAAGCCGAACAAAAAAAGTGAGGACGACGTTAACAAAACGAAAAAAGCATTTATTTAATATGAACATGCCGAGCTCATTCTACGCCATTATTGCTGCTAGCCTCGTACGCTTTTGGGCGCGTGCAAGCTCGCGTCAGTGCGCCGGCGTATGCGCGGGCAGTGCGGCATGGCTTGTATGTGTCGAAACGTGGCGCGATCACGGTGAATAGCTCCTCTCTGTTATCGCATGCTCGTCTTCCTCATCGCTGTCATTTCCTCGTTACGGCACACGCAAGAAGCGTCTCCCGTTGCCCCCTCCAGTGACGTTACGTTTTGCTCATTGGTGCTGATGTCCCGCCCGGCTTGAACATTTGACGATTCCTCTGCAGCTAGCACAACTTTTTGTTTGTGGCAATGCCTGTTTGGTGCCATTGCGGCAACGCCATGCCGCATGCCGATAAGACACAGGTTGAAATGGCGGCGTCGTTTGTGCACGTCAGTTGGCTACTGCCGTGGCTAGTAACGGCTGCGATACTGACTTTTCCTGATGGCGCTAGCTATACATCATATTTATCATTTTCAATTGCAAATTGGTGCATTCTTTAAGGGGGGACGCGGCCCTTGAAAACCGAAAAATCGCTAGAAAGTCGATTTTTGATAAACCATATTTTTTGGTTGTATGTCTCATAAACTACCTGTTCTGTAATTATCAGCACCTAATTCAGCCGTAAAGTACCAAAAAGAAACTCTACTTTTGAACCCACCGCGGCCCACAAAACGCGCAAATGGCGAAATGAAGTCAAACATCGCGCGCGCGCCATTCCCGGCCCATATGGCCTGCCCGCGCCATCTTGGTGTCGTTTTGACCGTGAATCCTTTGTCTCTATTTTGCCGCCTTGCAAAATGGCATCATCGGCGCAGTTGAGGTGCTATTGGCATTTTCCCGCGATGTGATGCGCAGTGCTGATTGGCCGGAGCAGAGTGTCCAAATCCCGTGGGCCAATGCGGCCTTTACTAGATGCCTGCCGCGTTGTCCGGTAGCTCAGTTCCGGGCCCTCTCCCTTTTCTCTCCTCCCCGAAAAGGCAACGAGCGCCTCTCATGGTGAACGCCTGCAACTTGCAATCACGTGCTGCGGCCTGTGAGATTAACATGGCATCTGTCACTGTCTCGGAGGTCCGCGATAACGCCCGCTAACAGACGCCCGCGCATATAACGCGCCGACGGATACATTCAGCCGCCGTCGCCACATCCGCCGGAAGTACAAAAGGCAACGGGAACCGCCGCTACAATGGGAAAGTGAGCAACGCGGCGGGCATCTAGTAAAGGAGGCATTGCGCGAGCTAAAGCGCGCCTACCATTAACTGCTGCGCGGGGGGCGGCGGCTGTTCAAATCCCGCGGACTAAAGTGCACCTGCCATTGGCTGCTGTGCGGGCGGCGGCGGCTGCTCCCTTTGATGCCGTGCCCGCCGCGCTCGCGTCGTTGTTGCCCCTTGCTCCGTTCGCCTCAACATGAGCTTGCGAGCTGCTCATCGCCTTGCTCTATCTTTGAGATTATTTGACAGTGCAGATGTTCGGTGCACCGGAGCCACGGAGCAAGAAACATTTAGGAGTGGAAACTCCGCTGTTTGCGGCGACCAGAAAAGGTCACAAGCCCGCGGAGCCACTTTCATGCTGGCGGCCGAGAAAGAAATTACCGCCGGTTCGGTTGCCAAGACAACCAGTCGCGCGTATTGCTTGCATTCGGTCCCCGCACGCCTGGCACAAGGCAGTCACGCGCGCCTCTTCAGCGCTGACAGCCTCGACAGCGATCGGTGCTACGCCTCAACCATTTGAGCACAGTAAAAAATAAAACGCATTCTTTTCAGTGACCGCTATAATTAGGTAACCTGTAGCTTGCGGTTGTACGCGGCCCTGTTTTTTCACCCACGCGATGACTTTGACTGGATTGCTGTAAGCGCTGCTGGCATTCGTCGAAGGCAAACACGCCTTCAATTTTTTTGAGCATATTACCAGGCTGATTTTCGTCAAGCTCATGGGCCTCGCAGACTGTGTGAACATCGCTGACGTTCACCGCCGTTGATGTTCCTGGCTTGTCGTATACGCTCATTCTTGAACATTTAGTGGTAGCATGACTGATATTTGATGACGCTTCCCAGTGAGTCCGCTTCTTTTTCGGGGATGTCAAAGATGCTGGGGACGGAAGAAAGATGCATGGAACAGTCTCTGGACGCAGTGCAGGTTTTTCTTTTTTCGGGTGGTCCAGGATTACCTCGTCTCTAAACTCGACATAGTATTTATCCCGTCTCATCATGTTGCCCGTGAAGTGCTTCTCACCGACATAATCTCTCCATGTGAGCTGGCGGCCGTCCCCAGCAATCGCCGCAGCCCTTGGTTGCAGACTTTCAAGGTCATTCGGAACTTTGATTATGCTCACCTTTTCCCTCCAAGAGTTGTACTTGGTTTCGCCTTTTTCAACGAAACACTTGCGTCCCATCTTACGCTAGCGAATTCCGAAGAAGGGCATTTGCGCGTAGCAGCGCTGTTAGTATTACGGTCCTCTAACAGACACCGACAAGAACTGTTGGTGTTTGACTTGTAAGGGTGCACAAACACAACGTTTCAGCGTGCCCGCTGAAGCGAACGTCCGTGTCGTCTGCTTCTCGTCTGGTCTGCGCGGAAGACGCGGGTTCCGCCGAAGAAAGCGCGCCCGAGCTGCCCACCCGGGCGTCTGTTTTTTTTTTCTTCTTTTTTTTCTTTTTTTTCGCTACGGCTTGCATGACGCGCCGCAAGGCGCCGCCACTGCATGCGCCCCCGTCGGAGTACGCTATTTTTGTGACTTTATCTGGTCGCCCGCGCGCGTCCTCGCTGACGGAAGTTTCAACTCCTACATATTCTTCCTCCGTGACCGGAGCACGATATGCGTCTTGTACGAGCATCGAACTTCCGATCTTCCGCAGCGAGTGCCGACTGCGTAGACGCTTTTCAGTGGCGGAACTATGCTTTCGGCTGTCGCCAGTCGTAAATCCGACACACTGAGTGTGCCTTGAGCCGCAAGAGCTAATTAGAAGCTCCACAGGAGCTTTTTAATAAAAAAACACGTGTTCAACTTTAAGGCCTGTTTTCTCGGAATGGATTTTTTCGCTAGTAGTGGTGCTGGGGAAGGCGATATCTCAAGAACCGCTCTTCAGATTTGTATGCTGTCTTTTTTATTCTGTTCCTGAATGACTTTGCCAGGGGGTAACAGGCTTCTTTTTTTGAAAGCTGGTGCAGTTAATTTATAATAAGCAATTAATTTTTGATGAATGTGGTCATTACTGGCTACATCAAATTCAATGTTGTCTTAAAATTTTTTGGAGGGGAATTAAAGAAAAGGGCTCTTTAGCCCCCTGGGATATCTATCAAGGGATCATCACAGTGAACTTCAGCTTCCTACGATGTCCTAGCATTTCTCCAGGCTCTTCCTCAGGCATATACATGAATCACCTAGTTAGACCTCAATAACTCTGGAAATAATAAACACATATTTATGAAACTTTGCAGTTCCTCATAGTTCGGTGGTGTGAACGTACTCTAAAAGTTTCATCTGGATATCTTCAAAAAGTTCGGTCTCCAGGGTAGCCTCCCCCCTTAAAATCCTCGAATATAAGCCAACCCTAGAGTTTGGTATGTGATTACTTGAAAAAACTATCGGCCTGGGTTCAAGTAAATACGGCAAGTTGGGAAGGTCGACATATCATTTCACAGATGCCACCGTGCTGTTGCGGAGCTAAACACCACAGTTTTGATGTAGCCCAGACCTCGCAAAGCAAGGCACCTGCTGCCGCCTGCCTGCCCAAGTTGATGCCGGCTTCTTTCACAGAGCTGCACCTTTCCATATCCTGCAGATTCTGAACCAGCCGCTGGCCCCGCAGACCCTCCAGCTGCTGTACCAGCTGTTGCAGCAGATCAAGGTTCTGCACGCACTGCAGCAGCAGAATCAAATTGTGCACAAGGGCCCGCCCAACAACCCACTGCAGGTCAGCGTGCAGCTGACGCAGACCAAGCAGCGCATCCTCAACCTGCAGAACCAGATTGCTGCTCAGCAGGCGCTCTTCCTCAAGCAGCAGCTGCCTCCACCTCCGCAGCCCCCGCAGCAGGTCAGCCACTCGTTCCTGTGTCCTGCCCAACTCTGCAGCTGCCATAGGCTGCTCTCCAATAGGCTGCTTTGCACTAGTGATAACGCCAGGCCGCACGCCGCTGCAACACAGGTCAAAATGGCCATGTCGCTCGTGTACTTCAGTTGGCTACTTGGCACGGCTTAGTGGTGGCTTTGATACCGACTTTTCTAGACGGCGCTAGCTCCGCACCATATTATATCATTTTCGATTAAAAACTAGCGCGTTTCTTAAAACCCTCGAATCTAAGCCGACCCTAGATGATTATTTAAAAATAAAACTATCTGCTTAGATTCGAATAAATATGATGCTTTTTCTTCACTTTTGAAAGGAAAGACGTGGCTAATTCGAGGTTTTTGGTTAAGCCATATGGCTGGTTAGTACGTATTTTCCCTATGTCACTGCCAACTACATACAGTCGACTCTCATTACAATGGACCCTGATAATCCGACAAAAGATGTCCGTTTTATATGAAGTTTGTAATATCCAAAACGCCTCGGTTATGAAACTTTGGTCACGGTGTGTAACAAAGTTATTGCCAAGAATGAGTAAACGTCTAAAGTGATAAGTAAACAAATTAAAAGGTGCAGTTTCACCTGAGCGGCAAAGCGTTGATTGTGATAGCAAATTAGTAGACAGTTATGCGAAGTAATGATAGTCTCATCGGCCCTATTCACTTACTTAAGTAAATTACCAAGCTCGGTGTCACGCGCGCACAGACAAACAGGAATGCATCTTGCTCGATGACCGAGGAAAGTTGCTGTCAAAACGTTTGAGTGAGAAGGCGTGGCAACACTAGTGAGCGAATTGACTTCGCGCTGTTTCTTGCTTCAATGCCCCCACCCCCCCACCCCACCAATGCCTCACACTCAAAATAAGACTGCTCTGCTGCGTCCCACCTTCCTTCCTCGTGCGCGCGATATTGAGCCACGATTGTCGGCTGATGCTTGCAAGTCAATTGCCAGTCCGTGTAGACATGGCAAAAGTCCATTTTATATGCCCAATTTCGCCAAAATTGCCTCTAATTTCGTCCGCTGTAGCCCATAGTCCGTTTTAGGGCGGTCCGTTAAAAGCCGCTGCATTAAGATAGGTACAGCAAACTGCAGTTCAAATAAGGTCCATTATATCCGAAAGTCTGTTAATTATGGGTCCGTTGTAATGAGCGTAGACTGTATTAACAAGGTTTTACTGCACTTGGTATGTTGGGCAATCTCCACCGACTCCAAATAACCCATTGCCTACTCTGTATCACCTTGTTATAATCACCTTCTGTCCTAAATGTCTTATTAATTGCCAATTACATTTGTGCTAGAGGTCTGCAAATATCAATATTTTCAAATACAAATACTTATCTTTGAATATCGAATTGAATAGCGAGTAATGATATACACATGCATTTATTAGCAAGTTGGGTTACTTTGTTATTTTGGAACATTACAATTACATTGTCAGTGTTAAAAAAATATTAAGCCATTATACTAAAACATTGTGTATCTGGTTCACATTGCAAAATTTAGTAATTTCCACTAGCTGTCCTCGCCAGCCTCTGCCTTATTATGTCGCATGAAATGCTCGTAATATAGAGGCATTTTACACTGTGCCCGTCGTCACTTATCGCATTTGCTGTCAAGCAAAATAAGCGGTGGCGCGTGGATGGAGGGGTTTGCGAAAGAGAGGGAGGCAGAACGGAAACACCAACATTGACTGATTAGATCGCCGGGTACCAAAGGCAGGGAAGCAGAACGAAAGCGGCAGCAGCGACAGGCGATGTCGCCGAACACCAAAGCGGATGAATTGGAGCGCAGACAGAAGCAGCAACTGGCTATGTCACCGAACAGTAAAGCCAGGGAAGCGGAGCTCAGGTGGCAGCAGCGTCTGGCTTTCGCCAAGCACACTTCAAAATTTCCAGTCTCTTCGGTAATTTTTGTATCAACCGACACTGGTCGAAAATTGATTCGTAACAAGCATTCTCTAGCACGTTGCAAAGTAATGGGGCTCGGCCGGGTTTACAGAAAAATTTGTATCATCCGGAAATTCGTATTAGCAGTGATCGTATCATCGAGATTCCACTGTATACTATATATATATAGCCAGCAATATATACTATATGACTCGATTATTCGTGTCTAACCGAATGTTCGAACATTTTCAAACGTCTATTTTTCTAATCAAATACGGATATTATAAACATAATATTTGATAATATTTGAACTTTTTGAATATTTGCACATGCCTAATTTGTTCGTTCCTTCAGAGGCACTACCGCTAGTTTGATTTATATGGTAGCTTGCAAGCTTTTTCTTTTTCCATTGGACAATTGTTTGGCAGCATTTGGCAATAAGTGGTGTCAAATGCTTCTCCCAGCTACGAGACATTGGTTGATCAATTACTTGTCATAGATTGTTGTAAGATGGCCAGTTGGACAAGTTTAAGATAGCACCCGTGAAAGCAGGGCTAGGTCGGCAAAAAATGGAAACTAGTTTCAACCATGTCGTGCCGGGTTCTCTATGGCCGTTGTATTGTCAAAACTGGTGTGTTCCTTTGCCAACCGGAGTGTGACTGGGACTTTCAACTGGTGCAGGCCCCACCTCATGTTCCGCCACCTCCCACCGGACTGGGCTGCCCGCCAACACCGCAGGACTTCCTCGGAGCCGGCAAGCCCGGTGGTGCCGAGGGCCTGCACTCTGACTTCCGTGACCTGAACCTCAAGGACGCTGTGTCGCAGCAACAGCAGCACCAACAGCAGCAGCAGCAGTCGCGCCTCAACCAGTGGAAGCTGCCATCGAGCCTCGATGAAGAGAACAAGGCCCCACAGCAGAACGGCGGCGGCGACTTCAGCAGGGCACCAGGCCCCGCCTCCAAGGCCGGCAGCCTCTCATCATTCCTCGGTGGTGCCGACGGACCGTGGTCCTCGGGGGCCTGTTCTCAGGACGGCTGGCCCGAGGCACCACCCACCACCAGCTGCGCAGGCGGCACCTCCTCTCCTGGCGAGGGCAAGGACTCTGGCGTCGGTGGCTACAGCCTGAGCGACCTGGTGGCTGAATTTGAGCCCGGCAAGCCGTGGAAGGGCGCTTCTGCCCTCAAGAGTGCAGAGGATGACCCACATCTGACACCAGGGAGCGTGGTGCGCTCACCCCTGTCGGTGAACACCATCAAGGACTCGGAGCTGTTTGGTGGCAGCTGGAAGCAGAGTCCGCCGGGAGGGGAGGGCTCGCTCGTCGCCTCTCTGGCCTCGCTGACTTCCAGCACGTGGGCATTCACTCCAGCCATGCACGGGTGAGTGGGCCTATGCTTGTGCCCTTTAGTTCTGTGTGCTCTTTCTCTCGCTAGTGCAAGCAGGTAATATTAATATTATGTTCGTAAATGCTGCGATGCAACCAGTGGTCCTTTTGCAATCTGTGGACTTATCCCACTCTCTCGTAACGTGCGTGCTCGTGTTCTGGTGTGCAGGAGTGGAAATGGAAGTGGCGGGGGCTCATCCAAAGGCAATGCTTCCAAGAGCAGTTGGGGTGCCAGCTCGGAGCATCAGGCGCCGACAGACCCGTGGAACGTGGGGCCCAAGACTCGTGGCCCGCCACCCGGCCTCTCCTCGGGCTGGGACCAGCAGCCAGGCTCCGGCTCCAGCTTCCTCATGCTCCGGAACCTCACCCAGCAGATAGACGGCTCGACGCTCAAGACGCTGTGCATGCAGCACGGACCTCTGCAGCTCTTCCACCTGTACCTCAAGCACGGGCTGGCCCTGGTGCAGTACGCGTCACGCGAGGAGGCCGCCAAGGCCCAGTCTGCGCTGCACAACTGCGTCCTCTCCAACACCACCATGATGGCCTACATCCCGTCCGAGTCGGAGGTGGCACAGTTCCTGCAGCTCGGCAGCAGCCAAGGGCAGCACCCCTCGTCGCAGCCGCAGCAGCACCAGCAGCAGATGGCCTGGGGTGCCCCCACGAACGCCTACCACCAGCCGCCGCAGCGCCCGCCCCTGCAGTATGCGCCTGGTCGCCCCAGCAAGCAGCCCACGGAGCCGTGGAACACCACGGCCCCGCCCCCGGTGTCGTCGGCTGCAGCCGTTTCGTCGTCCAACGCCAGCCACCTGTGGTCCTTCCCCGGGTCCGGCAGCGGGCTCTGGGCTGCGCCTCAGACAAGCCAGGCCGGCGGGGTGGGTGGCTCCAACCAGATGGACCACGACCACGGAGGCCCTGGAGTGCCCCAGTCCTCGCTCAACTCTTTCCTGCCTGGTGACCTGCTCAGCGGCGAGTCCATCTGAGTGACGACCCCCCTTTCCTCGCGGCAGCGAAAAAAACCTGCAACTACTACAGTGACGACGAAGGAGGAGGATGAGCAGCGCGCGTGAGCCGGTGCCTTGCCGGCCCCTTTTGTGATAACCGCTTCTGTGTGGGGGGTGCTGGGCCGGAGCCCTTGCCCCGCAAGCGGCGGGACTCGGCGTGCCGCGTGCCGCCTGGGTCTGTGTGTGTGTGCATGTGCATTCATCGGTCTAGCGTCGTGTGCATGTCCCCTCCCCCCCCCCACTATCATGCCCCCTCTGCCACAACCCCATTCCCTCTGCCGCCGCTGCGCGCCGAATGCCAAAACGACACAGACCGGCCTTTATGATTGTTTTCTTTTTTTTTTTCTTTCTTTTCAGTCTCGTTTTGTCGCGTGTATGTGTGTGCGCATGTGTGATTGTGTTATGCTTGCCTGTCGCGAGTGGGAAAGTCAATCAAGATGAAAAAAATAGTATATACACAAACACACATAAAAAATATATATATATATATTGATATTACACATATATATTATATATATATATTGACCACCTTTTACACGTGACTAAGAATGTAAGAAAAAAAAATGGGGGAAAAATCCAAAAAAAAAAGGGAAGAAACAGAGAGGTAACTACAAGAGAACACTGCTCTTCTGCACAACGTGTCTATTCAGTTTTTTTTTACCGTTGACGAAGTTTGTCTTCTGGCATGCACAAGTGGGGGAGGGTGTCTGTCAGCGGCGTGCGACGACTGCCAAAGTGTGATACCTTCATGGACAGAATTTTTTGTGTGAACATTGTTTTTATTATCTGTGTTGCAGTAGTAGTCACCATTCCCACTGCTGCTAATGTTTTTTTTCCTTCGTGGGTCGCTTGTTTGTTTATGTTTATTTTTTTGCCCCGCCCTCAATTGCTCGATGCCCATGTGCCGAATCAACGATTTCTGCCACAACATTGTTGCAGTCGGTCACCAGGGGGCGCCATGCACGGTGCACCATCGCCATCGGCGGAGAACAAGAAGCGACCTCTGTGGATGGATGCGATCTCCGTAATGTCTGGCCACCGGAACCCCGTGACCGAACTGCGGTGCTGCAATGTTTTGCCTTGTCCCACTGCAATGCGAGGCGCAGAAGTCTGGGCTGGGCGGGCTTGCCTCTGTTGAAAACCAAAAAAAACCACAAAGATAATGAAGTGCCAGATTTATTGCCGTAGCTCCTCGTTGGGACAAATTTTACGTTTAAGAGGCAGCAGGCATTGCTGAAAAGAAGCCTTAGAAACAGCAAACGTGAGCGCCTCTCTGGCCGTGCCTACTGGGCTCAGAAGACGTGCTGTCGTTTTGTCTCTCTCCGTGTGTGCAAACTCTCGCCCGATGTATCGGGAGACTAGTGTTCTTCAGGGGTTGGCATGGTGCTGCACCCCATCAGCCATCCTACACAGGGCTCTGTTGACTTTTCTTTTTTTCTTCTTCTGGTATTTTTCTTCGCAAGGGTCGCCTGGTTACTCGATCTCGTCCTCTGAGTGCAAGGTGGAGCTGTGGTAGGCCGGCATGTCACTGCATCGGCAGCGGGCAGTGTGTGCGTACCGCACCAACATATCCGAGCATGCAGGGCACAACCGTGTTCACCCAGTCATGCATGACATTTGCAATAACGTGGGGTGGGGGCTATCAATAGCAAAGCGTTGTTCCTCTCTTCAATCCCGTCCTCTGCTTTTTCTCGTATTCACAGGTCGTTCCCGGGTGCATGGTTGTTTTTGCGAGAGGTTGACCTCTCCACGTTTTTCCTTCGGTTACTCATTGCAATTCCCGTGCAACCTGCGGTGCACTGCAACACGCCGGCGCTGCCCTGCCAACGAGCTCCCACCTCCCGTTTATGTAGAGACGGAAGAAGCTTGGAAGGGTCTTCACATATCTCAACTCTCAGAAGCGAGGCTCGCTCCCGAGCGTCCTCATCTGGCCGCTGTTGCAAAGTCTCCCTTTGGTCGGCGACTTCTCTCCTCTCGTAAGTGCGGCCTCTTTTCGTATTTTGTTTTTCTTTCTTTCTTTTACCTCTCTACCTGAGAGGGCGGCCCTGTTCACCAGAATGCGCACATTGTCGGCTCCACTCCGCTTGCCGAGGGTTGCCTTCCCTTCTTGTGACGCATCAGTAGCTCAAGCCCTCTTCCAGCCACTCGCCCTGCCCGCATCAGCGGGGCTTCGAGGGGCCGGGAAAGGAGGGGGCGCCATTGGTATAGACTCCCCCTTTTTCGCAAATGCAGGGGCTCCAACTCGTACCCCCCCCCTCTTGCGCCCCTCCCTAATCTCTCCGGATTCCCACAAAGTGCTTCAGGGTGTGGAGTGTTGAGGTGGAGGGGAGGGGGGGGGAAGAACACACACAAGGCCCAACATCTCTCTCTCTATATATATATATATACATATATATACTAGCGCAATGCCTCTTCTCAGGCACACTGGTGTGGCAATCTATGCATCTTGTGCGCAAACGTGCAATACATCTTCTGACCTGGTCTGTGTTATTTTTTCCCCCAATGTCAGGGCTGGCAAAACTTAACGCTGTAGAAGTGAGGAGGAAAAAAAATGTATTGAAGTCTAGCACAATCCCTGCACTCAACTTTTTTTCCCCCTCTCTCTGCGTTCTGGTATTTCCGCGTTGCAGTCCGTGCCAGCAGTGAGGCCACCTTTTTTACACCTGCGATGCCTCGCCCTTCTTGAGTTCGTCGACTCTTGACTGTCCTCTTAAATCTGTGTGCCGGCTCATGGTTGCACCACATTAATCTGATGTTCCAGGAGTCCGTTGTGAAGATTGCAGAGCAGCTTTATGTCACAGGCAAAGGACAGCAGTATGTTTTGTGTGCAGTTTTCAAGTCCTCGTTGTTTCTTTTGGTGCTTTCATTTCTTTCGGGTCACAGTGGCTGTGCATAGCCTTTCCGTCTGACTTGGTTATTGGGCAGCTCTTGATGCCAGGAGACATCTTAAAGTGTTTCTCCGCTTCTCTCCCTTTCTGTGTACTTAAAGTGATGACTGCTTGTAAACTTGTGGCCAGCTAGTGTGGTTACTTCAGTTTTTTACCTTACCACGTCTCCTAATCTTGCATGCACCATTGTCTCTCTAAGTGGTCCTTTGATCTTTTTAACGTCCCTGAAGCCAGCGATCAAAATGGTTGACTTCTTGTTTTGTTATCTCTGTTTCTTGTCTTGTGCGCTGTCTCTTGACGTAGCAGTTGGTGTTCGCATCTGCCTCGGACATCTCTCTTTCTGCTCGCACGCGGCTATTCTCTGTTCCTTTGCTGCGAGTGTTTCAATGAGTCGCTCGAGCTTCTTGTCTTTCTGAAGTGCACATCACGTTTGTCTTCGTTTGTTCTTAAAACTTTTTTTGTCTTGCTTCTCAACGCTAACACAGTCGCCTCAATGTCGTGCGTGCTCGGCACGTTCTGATGCAGTTAAAAAAAAATACACGCGAGGGGACAGTTGGTGTAGTTTGGCAACGTAGCCTGGGGCCAAAGTAGACGAAGCCTGGAGAGATGAGGGCGCTCCTCCTTGTAGCCCTTGTTCGTCCCTCCATTACAAAAATGTTCGGCTCTCTCTCTCCCTCGCTTTCGTTCATCTGTACAGATTGTCAGTTTGTGCATGTGTTACATATATGTTCTGTGTGTTTGTGTGTGTGTACATAGATAAGCTACGCTTTTTAGTGAGATTTGGGGAGCTTGCTCGTTCCCTCCCTTCGCGCAGTTTAGGGAGCGGGGCGTGAAGGTGCACCCAGCACTACTGTTGAGATGAAAAAAAAAACAGAAAAAAATAAAAAAAAAATACAGCCCGTTGTCGCGCTTTCTTCGCAGGGTGAGGCTTGGAGGGATGGGTGCCAGAGTTGCCATGTGCATTTTTTTTTTTTTCCGGGGGCCATCGCGGATGACGTGTTTCCCCCCGTCCTGAGAGCTTTTTGTAGAAAATGCAATGACTAAAGAACTAAAAAGAAAAAAAGCCGTGCCTTGACCGAACAAGGTGCGGAACCAAAAAAAGAAAGAGAGAAACGACATATATATATATATATATTATATGGACTTTGGACAGGTGCACTCGCTTCGTGCAAGTTGTTCACTCGTTTTTGGGGGGCGGGGTCTACATCGTGGGAGACCTAACCTTAGCAGGGGGCGGACCTGTCGCTTTCCAGAGCCAAGTGCATTAGTGGTGGAATCTCTCTTGCGGCATCGCGTTGTGCACGGGTGCTTTTGGGGTTTTTCCTTGATTGGTGGCGGAGGCTCACGTGCGCCAACCTTGTCTCGTGTGCGTTTGTGTGAGCGTGTAGTGTTAACACTTATCAAGTCTCTTGTCAATGCGGGACACGGGCAGCGGAAGAATACCTTAAAGAAGACAAGCACCTAATACTCTAGTGTATGAAAAAAATATATATATATTAAGTAAGAGTCCACCGGCACAGCTGCGCGGGATCTGCTCAAAGGAAAATAGGCGGGCACTCGGGTGCGGAGGGTGCGCGCCGTCGCATCGTTCCCTGTCTCGCCCGACCAGCCTTGCTTGCCCCCACCCGCGAAGCCGCCAAGGGATTGTTTCTCGGACGGGGGCAATGATTAGTCACTTCTGCCTAGTGAGCAGTCAAAGTACGAGGGAGGCTCGTCACCTCCCCCCTCGACAAAGATGTTTCCGGGTTCTTGCAAGCCCTTCTCAGTTGTGTACAAAGTTGTCTGGGGAAAAGGAGGGAAGGGGGTTGCACCGTCGCAAGTGTCGTCTCGCGGCAGCTAGCATCAATTCCAGGCAAGACGCGTGCTGGCATTTTAGGGCAGGGGGTTCTGGTGGGGTGGGCTGGGGTGCGGTTTGCATTTGCAGGTGTGTGTACAAGTATTGAGTGTTCTGGTGGGGGAGGCAGCATTACAACAATGGCGGTTGTTTTCCAAACTGGTCTCAGTAGTAGCAGCGGCACGGCCGTCTTGGAGAGGTTTGCTCTCAACCTTGAGAGCGATGAAATGAGATTATGTGGGATGATTTTGATGGTGGTGGTGGGGGGAGGGGAGGCTAAGGGGGGTGCTGGTGCTCGTTTCCCCCCTTGTGCCGGCCTGTGGGGGAGGGGGTTGTGTGTGTGTGTAGTGTGCTTGTACATAGTTAGGGGCGTCCACTTCCTACACTACTTTGTTGTTTGGGGAAAATCTCCTCCATGCCAAAGCTTGGTGCTTCCCATGCCGGGGCGCTCTGAATTGCATTCCATTTTCTAGCCGCACAGGTCAGGTGTTCCTCCAAGAGGGGCTGGTTGGGGATCCTGTGTAAATGGGGGACAAGGGTTTGGGACGTTGCATTGCGCGTGTCCGTAGCATTGCGTTGGGCACGGAATGATGCAGGCACGGCAGCGTGGTTGTTGACACACTGTTGCAGGTTCGTGCTAGGGGCAGTGGGGCGGCAAGGGGGGGTGCGTGTGCTTGCAGAATAGAACACAGCTGGGGATGCATGCGCATATGCAATCTGGCGTTAGTCTCTCCAGTTGCAAAGCCCGAATTTGAGTTGCCGAAATGCCGCGAGGACAACAATTGTTTTTTCTGTGCCTTAAATGTGGTGGGTGGAAAAAAAAAAGTTTCCATGGGGAAATGCAAGGCCCGTTCTTCTGCTGCCAGGGTTGGTCAGGGCTAAGTGCATGTCTGGTTCGCCTTTCCCGCCAGCAGAAACGGGAGGGAACAACGGTGTGACCATCGGCGACGGTCTTGTTCGTACTTCCCAAGTGGTTCCAATGACGACACATTGCCTCTCTGCACGGGTTGAGATGTTTTGTCCGTTTTTAAGTTGATCCATTACTGCCGACCTCCATTGCCCCCTTTTCCCGTGGTCGAGAGGCCGTGGCCTCCCTGGCACAGTTTTTAACCTACCGGCGCGCGCAGCCACGTTGGGGCCGGGGAAAGGCCAGGGGTGCACACTCAATGTGATCTTTCAGATGCCCGCAAGGTTTCTCTTGTGCCACTCAGCTTTTGCATGTGCGTGTGTGGGTTTGTGTGTGTCGTGTCATGCTAGTTCCCCCAAATTTCAAAAGAATTCTCGTCACAGCTAGCTTTATATATCCAAATTTGTATTCTTATTTTGCGTTTATCACAGATATTCTGCCGCAGGGGTATTCCCGCACCTAGTGCCATCCTAAAGAGATCCTTTTTTTTTTTTTGTGCGTGTGTAGCTTTCGAGTAAAACAAATGTTTTTTTTTTTTCTCTCTCCTTGTCATATTGTGATGTTGCCGTGGCCGTGAGGGCCGTCCAGTCGCCCTCGGCCCTAGTTTTGTGTGGAGCAGGTGCTTCACACTCCAAACTTACCTGCGGCTTCACTTCGTCTCTTTTTTTTTTTTTACTCGTATGGTGCTGGAAAGATAACTCACAGAAGAACAAATAGAACAATGTGTGTGTATAGCTTTAAGAATTAAAAAAGAAATCAATACCAATACACAGTGGCAGCAATCACGTGTAAACGGACACAGTTCCACCTGTAGAATTGCTCGAAAGCTCACGTTTTTGAACTGCTACCCGTTCTCCTACTCCACCTGTGCAAGCTGGTTTTGGGGAGGGGTAATGGGGGTGGGGTGGAGTCATATCGAGACCGCGTGTATAGACTTTCTGGTCGATTTGCCGCCATGCATGGTACTACTGCCAAGCCAAGCCCATTAGTCATTCAGTGTCGTACACGTCTTGGCTGCTCAGCGGTCTGGTCGTCGTTGTTGCTCGAATTGTTGAAAGTGCTTGTGCGGGCTCTTCAAGTTGGGAGAGCACAATCATGACTTTTTGGCCAAGGCGGGTTGTTTCCTCTAATGGGCTTTCCAAAGTGGAACAATTAGTTTGTAGCAGCTGACCAGTGGGGGCGGGCTGCTTCGGTGACAAGCATTTATTATAAAAAAGCCGAAGGTACTCAAACATTGTAGCTTGTGGCAGGGTTGTGTGTGTCTGGTCGTCACAGGTCATTCTCCTTTTTGTTCTTCCTCTCCAAGTTTGTTCGCCTGCAATCGACGTAGCTGATATTTAGGCATTGTGACTTGGTGGTGGTTGGCCCGAAGTGTGTCTTTCTCCCTCAAAACGACAAGCCAAAAGAAAAGTTAAAATCTCAAGACTACCTCCTCCTCGCCTGGGAGAAGTTGTTAGTTCTGCCGCCATGTGCGTCTTTTGCCGATGTACACCGTATACCTGATCAATAATCATTGTATTGTCCCGTTATCCGCGGGACAGGTTCAAGCAAAGCTCACTTCATTTGTGGCCTGAATCTTGCAGAAAAAAAAATAATAATGACTATTTAATGTTATTTCTCCCGCGTGCTATGTGTTGGTTGTTCCCCCTCCCTCCCCCAACCTGCTCACGCGCGTCTTATGTTGGGGCAAGAACCTTTCCCCCCTGTAGGGATTCGTCCATCAGCTTCTTCCACGTGTGTTCAGGAGTGTTGTTTATGTGCCGATTTTAGTTGCTCTGTGGGCCATTACCACAGGAAATTTTTACCAGTGTTGGGGTCGTAGGGGTTTGGGTCGCGTGCCACGGGGTTGGTCCTTGCAAAACTGTTGTACCATCACACCACGTGCATTTCTTTTATGTTCAAATGACCTCTCGTGACACATTATTAGGTACCTGCTTGGGTAAAACTTTTGAGGAGGAGAAAACAGGCTTGGCAACCTCTATTTTTTAATGACACTTAACTAGGTCAACATTTAAGAGTGGTGTCCTCTGTCAATGCTTTGGAGGCAGGGTCAGAGTCTCTCGCCATCGATTCCACACAAACATGGCATGCCTGTGCAAGTCATTTTTTTTCTCACTACCCCCCCCCCCCCCTTGCATGGCCATGTTTTTACAGCCCGGTGGCTTAGAGTGACTTGCCCGTTGTTTTTACTCCCAAACACAGGCGAAAAAGAAAAGCACTATCTCTTCCAAAAGTGTGAAATGTTTTAACTGCTGTTGCGTTCTGGCATGCCTCGGGGCTTTCTCGCAAGCAGCCATTGTGAAAGAGCACATTTGTCATTAGTATTCCAGTGGCAAATCACAAAGCAGAAAATGAACAAAAGAAAACAAAAGGAAGTTTTGTGTGTAAGTGCGTGCACGCCTTTGCAAGCATGTCAGCACTCCCGAGGCAGCTGGCTATGGTTTTGAATAGGGGTGGAGGGGGCATGGGGGGGGGGTCACATTTATGGGAGCTTTATGTAGGTTGAGGATTGCACGTCAGCCACAACAATGGTGCAGGCATGGGTGGTGTTATTAGGTGAGGAGGGGGGGGAAGCCGGGGGTCAATGTGGGGCTTGGGGGTGGGGGGTGCAGAGACTATGCCAGGTTTGGCAACAAGGCAGCAGTGGACGATGATCTCAAAGTAACTAGCCACTACACTAACCGCTGTGTGGCACCCCCTCTCCCCATTTCTCTCACCTGTGCGACCCCCCCCACCTCTTGCCATTCCCTGAAAGACAATCAGGGCAAGCGCTGCTCGCTCTCTAGCTCGTCTTGAGTAGCGTTAGTTGCCGACACAACGCATGCCCCATCTCCCCACCCCTCCCCCCTGCATCACTGATCACCCCCGTGCCAAAGCAGCAGCAGCAGCAGCCAGGAGAGAATGCCTAGTCAGAAAGCGGCTCCCTCTGCAGCAGCAGTAAGCACTACTTGACGTAGGGCAGCAAAGCAAGCGCTTGGACCATGTGCCTTTGCCACAGCTGTATCACACACCCCCACCCCCCCAACTTTGTGACCCCTTCCTCCTGCATCTCTTACTTAATGCAAAACTTCGTGTCATCGCCGATCACAAGGCAGGCGTGGTTTGGTGGAGTCGGGAGGTGGAACACGGAAGTATAGTCCAGGGAATGAACGCTGCGTCTGCCACGACGACGTCTTGCCACCGCCGTGAGAGCATGTGCTGTGTTAGGGGAAAATTGGGTGCGGGATGCGCGAGCTTTGGGCGGAGTGCGTGGTTGGTACCTCGCTCACTACTTTCTTCGTTCCCTCGCACTGTCCACTGTAACTGCGTCTCGGTGGTGGTTGGTGGCTATGTTTGAGGGTGGTTTGGGGAAACCCCTCGTGGCAAACAAGGAACTTGTGTGTGAGGGGGGCTTTCCTCTGGCAGTGAACACAATATTGTCTGACGATGAGGGAGGGAAGAAATACACTTGTTGCCAATGTGATTTTTGTTGGTGAGATATGTGCACAGCAATTGTTACTATGAACTAGTATTCCTATTAATCGCTCGTATATATTTTTTTCTTGCGCGCATGGCGCATGAGTGTATAACGTGTACGTCCAGGATAAAGGAGGGTGTGTTTGTGTACGTGTCTCAAATCTATGTGTGTCATATGCACGTCGGCACATCATTATTATGTAAACGTGAACACATGTTGGAAAAAGGATTTTTTGTTCTTCTATGTATTCCCCCCCCCCCCTTTTTTTTTTTGATGTCTCAGGGTTTCCAAAGATGTGATGATTTCGACATACTTGCGTGTGGTGTTCCTTTGCAAACGTTGCTATGACCCCCCCCCCCTTTCTTTTTCCTGGTCAGCTAAAGAGTTTTGTTTTTAAGTTATTGTGTTGCTCGCGCTCTCCCTGTGCCCGTCACTCTTGTGTTATGCCATTGTTGCTGCCGCTGCCAGACCGCGAGTGGCAGGGGAGGACGTGTGTCCTTCCCAACAACGGTGGTAGCCAGCTGAAGAAACTGTTGTGCGCGATCAATGTTTCCGACAGTCCGCCCAACCTGCGGCACTTGCAAAGAGGGGCTGCTGCTTGCCCGCGGAGACTTGTCTCAGGATTGTGCACCGCCGCTGCCATCTTCGCAACGGCAACCACCATCACAGTGGAACAAAGGAAAAAGAAAAGCGAGTGTCGACGGAAGGGGAAAGAAAGCGTGTCTCCAGGTGTTGCTGCTCTGTGCGTCTGTGTGTGCCGCATCTTGCTGCCTCTCCAAGTGGGGAAAAAAAAACGAACCTACTTCATTCCGAGACTCTCTTAGTGGGTGGCGTGTGCTACGAGCAGCTGCTTGCTCGGTACATGCATCTGCTCGCGCTGGGTGCAATTTCGACTGGGGGCGCGCGAGTTTTAAGAAGAGCACTTATTGTGTTTCATATTGTTTGTCCTTTCCGCGCACCCGTGCATATGTGTGTGTTTTTCATTTTGTCGTGTTGATGAGAATTTAACGGGAGGGCTTGCCTCCTTGGCAGCTCTCTACTTGCTCCAGTCCCCGAATGATGGAAAAAAGAATAGCGGTGAGGTGCCCCAGTCTCCAAGGCCCCCCCCAGGCACCTCGTAGCAGAGGTAGGAGGCTCACTCGGGCGTCAACGACAGATTGGCGCATGTGTGGTGCACGCAATTTTTTCCTTTCTTTCGGGGCATTTGTTTTTTTTTTCTTCCATCTCTTTGTATTTGGTGTGTGCGTCCAGGAAGTTTAGTTTTATAGCAACAATATGAAAGAGCACTGGTTGCTTATGGTCCCAAGCACAGAGCTGACATATTAATGAGTGTTGTGTCGCACATGCCGAGGGAAGGGGGTGGGGGAGGGGTTCTCTGTTCAGAATCCCAGCCAATACAATGCAACTGGTGACTGGGAAGCCGCATCTGCCACAGAACATTGTGGGGACGAAGTCATTTGTGGGATGGTATGTTTTGTCGAGGCTAACGGGAGACGTCTGGTAGTTTTTAAAAAGATGCTAAAGGATGTTGCGGTTGCCCCTCTGATGTGCAACGTGCCCTTCAACGCATGCAACTGTACCACAGTACCATTTGCAACTACTAATGCAGCAAAGAAAAAAAAAAAGCAAAGGGTGGCATTCTATCCAAAAGAGTGTGACAGCAGCCAACACATTTTGATTGATATTGATGCACTTAGTGAAGATATTTTAATCTCAGGTTGTGTTTATCTGCCTCTTCCCCCTTGCAGTGTGTTGTGTTAATATTTTTTGCCTGACAATGTTCTTCCACACGGTGTTGCGAGGTGTGGGTTGAACCTTCTGATTTTGTTCAACTCGGAAGGGCACAGCCCCCTTCACCTTTTATTTCTTGCATCCCCTCCCCCTTCCCTCAATTTTAACTGATTGCAATTGTGACATTTGTGTTTTTTAGATGACATGTGAAAGAAAAAAAACTATCTCACTATGGTGACAAAAGTGTGCATTTCCAAGTTTATGCCTTTTTTTTCTTGCTCCTTGTGTTTTTGCTCTTTTTTTGTTGTGTTTACATGTACATTTGTTTCTCTAGATTAAGTATAACAATAATGCATTGTTCAATTTTTATTACTTGTTGCAACGTTTCCCCCCTTCTTTATCCCCATGGGACCGTGCTCTTTAGTGTCCACCAATACTGTATATTATTACCACTAACTACCACTGTTGTCGAGGTGTGTGTGTATTTGAGGAAAAAAAAAGTGACAAGGAAGCAACAACAACAAAAAAAAAAAGCGTGCGACACTTGACAAACCAAGGGTACATATAGATATTTAAGGACACGGCACCGCGGGGAACCCAACATGTGATTCAGACTGCTAGTTCAAAACCCAAGCCCCTCGCTTTGTCTGGGGGGGCTCCGTGTTCGACGTGGAAGAACTTGCTTATTCAGGGGCCTTCTCACACCAAACACACACACACACGAAAGTTGTAGATGGTTTTATTATATATACATATTATATATGCGCGGAGAATGATGCTGGCCGTACTTGGACGACGACAAAGATACTGAAAAAAAAAAAAAACCTTGTGATGTGTTGATGAATTTATTGTATTGTAATAGCAGTCAACTTTCAGGCATTAAAGGTTTGTGTAATATGTGCCTCCCACTGGTCCCACTTCGTTTCTTGTCTCGCAGGCATTCTGTCTTCTTGAAGCTTGTCTTCGGGACTGATAGTATGTGCTTGTTGAGATCGTGAAATCTGCTTTCTTGCATGCCACACCGCATAAACAAAATGAATGTGGCCTCATCACCTTAAAATTGCGACATTGTAAGCGTTATGGGAGCATCTGCCAGAGGCTGGGCAGTTGCGGAAAAAAAATGCGTAATTAAATTAGTTTGCTCAACCTGCTGAAGTCAACGTTCATTTTACATTGAGTGCAGTGTTCTATGGTATGGTATGGTATGAAGAACTTAATTTAGGTCCTGAGGGAGCAGTCTGGGACTGATGCGGGCCGCTCCCACGTCGGTACAGAGAGGCCGAGCCCCTCTGCCGTCACACGGGCCCTCTGGACAGCCCTGAGTTGACCCGCCAGCACTTCACTGTGCAGCATCCGCTGCCACCACTGTTCACCTCGAGAACCATCACCAGCCAACGCCACACAGCGCCAAAGCACGTGTTCTAAATCGAGCAAACCCCCACACTTGCTACAATAGACTCAAACCCCGCAGTCCGGATTAATTTTATTCATGATGACCGGGTTAGGGTACGTTCGTGTCTGCAGAAGCCTTAATGTAACCGCCTGTGGCCTATTTAATTTAGAATGTGGCAGGGGGAATGCCCTGCGCCCTGTTGGAGTTGAGGAGGACTTCGAGATGAAAAACTTGGGAGGTTTATTTACAGTGAGAGTCAATTAACAGTCTTAAAGTCATTACGGGCCGGCAGCAACTCGGACGCTGCGGCCCGCGGCAAGAAGTTCAAAAGAGATGAATCAAGGGAATGCTCTAGGAATCCTCTAGGAATGCTCTCTTGCTGCTCCCGGTCTGCGTCTTTTAAGCCCTTCGGTGTCACGTTCATCAAGGGAATGCTCTAGGAATGCTCTCCTGCTGCTCCCGGTCTGCGTCTTCGGTGTCACGTTCGGCCAATGGGAGAGCCCGCTCAGGTGACGCCATTTTGGGCCAATCGGCGAGCCCGCTCGGGTGTCATTTTCGGCCAATGGTAGGCGCCCGTGCGATGGAGTCGCACCCGGCGAGAGAGTCGCTCCTTGGTGCCCCTGCGGTCTTGTCTTGCTGACTTGCAATGCGCCGTCACCATAGAGGGTAGGGGGCGACGCCGCCAAGCTCTCTTGACCTCCCGTTCCATAGACCTCAGACTCTGCCCAGGCGGCGCTGGGGAAAAACCCGTCATCAGCGCCCCCATCGGAGCCTTGGCGCGAACTGAGTAGTGCAAGGAGAGCTGTCCGCAAGCGAAGGTGCATAGGCCACAACGGACCCTCCTCTTTCGGTTGTGTTGGGGCACGGTTTCCTAAAAATCAAGGACCTGGAAAGCGTCTTCCGCCCATCCACGCTTCGGAAAGGAAGTTCAGCACGACGAAGTACGTGTACAATATAAAATAAAGTCTCAAATGTTATTTCGGCGTGCTGCAACTCGCAAGTACAGAGAGCATCAGGTTTGTCTGTAGGCATATCAGCATAAAATCTAAGCATTTCAAATTGGTTGATATTGAATATGTCCTGAACACAAGATTTAAGTATCTCCTATATTTTTATGTGTTTTATCGTAATGTTTTGTCGCAATTATTTATAGAGAGTAAATCCTTTCATAGCCTTTTCCAGGGCAGCAAACAGCATGCGATCACAACGAAAGAAGCTTTCTACAGTGCCTACGCGCTGCATCTTTCTTTCTCGCAGGAGCTACAGCATCGCTCGTACCTTAATTTGAACTTTTCGCAGACGCTTCGAGCAACAAGCGCGCACAAATGAATTTAAATAAACGCGACATTTTTTTTCTTTGCGCACGTGCGTTACTTCGCAATTACTCGTCCAGTGCTCCACAGAAACTTCATTGCTCACATTTGAAAAACGCAGTCGAGCAGGCTCAGCACACACTTCGAAGCACGCTTCGAAGCGTGCTTGTTGTATCGGCGCAGGACATACAAAATACCGAAAGTAGAAATGAGCTCTAGAACAGGAATTTGAATTCATAAACGAACCAAAATGTTTGGTTAAGCTGAACTGCCAAATCTCTCCGTTCCACTTGTTGAGTCAAGCGGAGGCGGAAGTGAAAGGTGGAGATATCGATGGCACATAAGCAGGATGGTTCGCAACGTTGTTTTTTCTGTTGCCAACGAAGTGGCGGCTGCAAATTCTCGAGTTTTCGCTTGGTTACCACGGTCCTCCGTAAGGGCTACGCAACACAATTACAGAAGAACAAAATTGTCGCAATTTCTCATGCGAGCCGCTGTGTTGTGGGGAATGCAAGTAATCCGATTACCCAACAGGTTGAACGGCCCGTATCCAGCGCTCTCGCCTTTCCCCTTCATACGATCGCGATGGAAATCGGTAAAATTGAACGTTGTTATTCCGTCCTTCATATTCGTGGCAATTTACAACACAACGGTAGCGTCGAATGCGGCGTTCCTTCGTAGCGCGCGGAGCTATCGCGGTTGCCGTTGTTTCGTCATCAGTCTGATGAGTGAGCCAGCAAGCGCTTTATGGCAGTTCGGCGGCGCGTCCGACTAGCGTAGAAATACATAGCTCTCTGTCTGGGTGTTAAATGTGCAAAACACTCGCAATATGGACCAAAATCTAGTTAAATCGTTGTTTCGCAGTCGCTAGCTGCATAGGCAGGTTGCGCACGTAGTTCCCGCGCCGACTAGGGCGCCCCTCGCGGCGGCGAGCGCGGAACCGGCAGGATACGACCAGCTCGCTTGCGTTCGGAAAGCCTGTATGTGCACTGTTTCGCGCGTAGCTGTTGCCTTTTCTGAGCAATGCCGAAGTGCAATCCGAGCTGTTGAGTAGTGGGCTGCAACAGCACGTACACCAACTCACGAGGAACAAAGTTTTACAGGCTTCCAAGCCGACCATATGAACCAGAACGGCGTCAACACTGGATAGCGCTCGTCCGACGGCATAAGCTGTTTTATGTTCCGGCGTTATGCCAAGTGCGTTATAACGCTGAATTCTTTGCTTTTACAGCAATGATGGCAGCAACGGGACACCTGCAGTGAGTGACGTAGCTAGGTCGTCTGGCACCCGGGGCCCATAGGTCTTCTGTCCCCCCTCCCCTCCCCCGGGTTTATTTGAGGAAGGCGAGGATATCAACAATTTCCGCGTGTCTCCGGACGTATATGACACCCCCCCCCCCCCCACTGGCCCCTTGCACCCGGAGCCCACGCCCCCCCCCCCCTTTGCTACGTCACTGCCTGCAGTGCGTACCAGGATATGCAGCAAACAAAGTAGTTTGTTCCCACACTATACCGCAGTAAAGATGTGGAACTCTTTCCCAATCCTCTCCCATTCAAACAGCGCTAGGGCTTGCTGAGAGATTTAAGGAGGGGTTGCAGCCGGCTGAGCTGGCATACACCCTTCTGCGCCCAGCATATCAACGAAGGGGCAGGTGAGATCACCAAAATTTTTGACAACGTGGTTTATTGGAACCTCCTTTGCACGCACAGAAAAATCGCAACATAAAAGTATCGCACCTCCAGTAACTTGGGCGAAAATATTTTCCCAGCGTAGTCTAACAACTGGTAAGTTCATCCCCTTTTTTGTGTTTGGGGAGAGCAACGTTAGAATACCTCTGGTAGGTCTTACGAGTCGTTCGTACGCCCCACGTTCTTGGATGAGATGTTTTGGATTCGTATTTGCCGTCCTGTATGTACAGGGAAACTACCGCGGCGTCCTTGCACTTCCCTGCGATGCCAGCACGGCAATCGCAGCTCCCCGCTAGGATTTGTCTGCTGTCGCCGATCTTCAAGAATCAATGTCGCCTATAATTTCATGTGTCCACACCATAGATAACGAAATAACTTAAGCTGAGCTTCACGCATCTCGCTGGTGCATTATTTTTCGTTTGCGGAATAAACCTAGCAGTCACTTCCGATCAGTGCGAGTTCAGCACTTCGCTCACGCCGTAGACGTGCCCCACGTCAAATAGACGACTTCCTTTCTCTAAATTCGTTTCCCTAAAAAAGCTATGAAGATCTTGTAATTCCCGAAACCCGGTTAAAATTAATATCGGCACGCTGTTTCGCGCCATCGCTACCGTTTGACAGGACGCCAAACAGGCAGCGCGGGCTGCTGACGCCGTGAGTAATCCTACCACATTCGCGCAACTATTCGTCAGATGGCGCTAGGGGTCGGAAAGACAGGGCGCCGCCTAGCACTTGCAACGTGCCCATAGGCAACTTAGCAAGGTAGTCGGGCTTCGCACTACTCAATTACTGCCTCTTCGCACCGGCAGGTGGCGCTACGCGTCGTGCAAAACTCCAGAGTCTGACGTCCATATGCTTTCGACTGACTCACTTTTGAGCCGTACTCGAGGTGGTCGCGGTCCGAAAGCTACTCTGGCTACCGAAGAACAAAAGGGCTGACTCACTATCAGCTCCCCCAAGACGTTACAGCCTCCTGCCAATTTGCGTCCTGGCGCCCCTCTTTCATTACTAACTCGATTGACCGCGTCTCTACACCCCACCTGGTCTCGTCTAGCCACCTTGCGCTTCTTCGTACTGCACGCTGAGCTTCGAAGAGAACGACGAGGAATTTAACTGCCCCGTGCCCTTTGTCCGCGTCCGTGCAGAACATGCTTCGCGGTCCCCCTTTGACCGGTGGCTCGAACGATTAGGATGCGTCAACATCGTCAGTGACGACCGCACCTTTCTTTTCCTCGCGCCCTGCCCTTTTGGGTCTCTCGCCGTCTTTGGCGGCGCTACATTAGTCACCGCATTCCTATCTTTAGCGCGCTTCTTTCCACGGCGTTTTTTCTGTGAATTCTCTTTCATGTCGCCTTCTGGCGCCTCGTGCTGGCCGTTACACCTCTCATCGGCCCGGATCGGTCTCTTAGCCGCACAGTCTGATTGATTTTCATTTAAATCAACACTCTCTCTGCCTCGACTGGCGGACAGCTCAACCGACTCTTGAACAATGCAGCAGGCTTTACTTGAGCTATGCAACTCACACTCTTGCGAACTGCCCTCTACTGCATTGCCCAACTCACGCTGTGCATCAGCACACAGCCCGTCGGTATCGATCGCTGTCTCACGCGCACAGCCCGAATTATTACTAACTAGGCTATCTAGACTATCTAGGCTACCTAGACTGGCGGAGAGCTGCACCGATCCCTGAACAATGCAGTTGTCCTCTCTTGAGCTACGGAGCTCGCCATCCTGAGAACTACTCTCAACTGCATCGTCCAGCTCGCACATTACTTCGGCACGCAGATCTGACTTGACATGGGTGCTCGCGTCTATCGGGTCAGCAGTACTCTTTACTTCGCTAACTACCTCGCTAACGTTACATGCGACGCACACGCGTGGTGACTGTGCCAATTTGTTCGCAGCTGGCCTAGCTGTCTCTACAGTCATCTGTTGGCACAGCACCTCGTCGCTCTCCCTGCTGCCTTTAACGGCCTCTGTTGCCACTAAGGCATCGTTAGCAGCTAGCCTTTTCCCTTCACTTATGAATGTGCAGCCAATCTCACAGGCACTACTCTTCTCGTCGGCTCTTGGTGAAAATCTGCTAGACACTTCCTCATTCTTGTGCTCTGTACTGCCCACAGAATTTTCAGACAGGCGTTGCCTTTGTTCCTTCAACTGCTGAAAATATTGTATCTGTTTTTCCAATGCTGCTATCTCTTTCTCGTGATTTTGCTTACGTTTTCGCGAGCCGCTCCGCTGGCGCAACGGTGGAGACCGCGAGCGGAGCGAAACGTAAACCCGCTGAGCTAAAAGTCTCTACTCACGTTCATTCTCGCGTTCTTGACGCTTACGCTCATCTTACGTTCACGACGCTCACGCTCCCGTGGTTCTTGTATCACCTCCCAAGCAAGCTCAATGCTTTTATCGTCATTGCCACTATCTTTAATCGCCTTTATGATAGCTGGCGTTTTCATCTGTTCGTCCGCCTCAACTCCCAAATCGTCGCACACCAACAAGTCTAACCTCGTCAACCTTCTAAGATCCATGGCAGCTGCCCCGACTGGTGGTTAGAACTGTTTTCCTTAATTAATTTGTGCAAACACACAATGCAACAACTTCTCGATTCCCAGAACTATCAAAATGAACACACAACATTTGAAGTCTGGCGAATCAAAAGGAAAAAAACCACGCGCTCGCTTGCGGTTGCAGCACCCTGCCATCTGGTTCATTGGTCCGCTGTTCCCGGTTCCACAGGACTCCCTGGGTCGAAGGCTCGCTCTTCGCTACTCCCAGTTCCTTAGGACCTCTTTCGACGAAGGCTCTCTCTTCTTCGCTCTTCCCGGTTCCTCGCGACTCCTTTGGACGAAGGCTCTTTTTCGCTGTTCCGGGTTCCTCTGGATTTCTCTCGACGAAGGTTGATCCGTAGCGCTGCCACCAGCTGTTGCATTTGGGGGCGATCCCACCGCTGCCACCAGTTGTAGGAGTTGAGGAGGACTTCGAGATGAAAAACTTGGGAGGTTTATTTACATTATTTACAGTGAGAGTCAATTAACAGTCTTAAAGTCATTACGGGCCGGCAGCAACTCGGACGCTGCGGCCCGCGGCAAGAAGTTCGAAAGAGATGAATCAAGGGAATGCTCTAGGAATCCCCTAGGAATGCTCTCCTGCTGCTCCCGGTCTGCGTCTTTTAAGCCCTTCGGTGTCACGTTCGGCCAATGGGAGAGCCCGCTCAGGTGACGCTATTTTCGGCCAATCGGCGAGCCCGCTCGGGTGCCGTCATTTTCGGCCAATGGTAGGCGCCCGTGCGATGGAGTCACACCCGGCGAAGAGAGTCGCTCCTTGGTGCCCCTGCGGTCTTGCCTTGCTGACTTGCAATGCGCCGTCACCATAGAGGGTAGGGGGCGACGCCGCCAGGTTGTCACGGCGCATTACAGCCGTCTTGCTTCTGGACCCACGTTACCTGGAACAGTGCCAGGCTCTCTCTTCGCTTTCGGGAAGAGCCAAGCAGTGAATAGCTCCACCGGCTGCACACGAAGTGGGGTCCGCCAACTTGTTTGCTCGTGCCGCGCCTAGGGAATGTGGCATCCGTGCTGCTTCGCTCCTCAATTAGCTGTGGTGCGATTCGATGAGGTCTGGGGAACTCGAAGTAGGCTCAGGAAACGGTCCCGTATCTAACAGCCCTAAGTAATAGTGCTTGGTGATTTCGTTGTAGGTTAACAGTTCGTCCCTGTACTCAGGAGCGGGAGATCCAGCCCCTTCAGGGAGTATACGGTACACTAATCCTCGTGCCTCCCTGTGCGCCACCTCGTCTGGGTCGCCACCTAGTCTGGGCTTTGTGTCTCGAGATGATCCGTTTGTGGAACTGATGACTACAGGAGGTGTACGTTTCCATTTTAAAACAAGATGGTAAAGCTGATGACGTAATGCATGAGTACGCCGATGCTGGCTGCAGAACACGCACGAATTGCGCAGAAGAAAAAGGCATGTTGCGATAGCACATCGCGTCCTGCGATGTGCACTCACACGTCCACTATTGTTTTACCCGCATGGCTCTCGCGTCTCTTGCAATTCGGCTTCCTCGCGTAGCTATACGCTCCGCCGATGGTCGGTAGTTGCAGAATCGTACGAGATGGCGGGTGTTACGCTAATCTGCGTATGCTATCAAAGTGGTAGCATGTACAGTAGCTGCTAATATGGGGCTTTTGCTGCTAACGCCACCTAACATCGGGGTTAACAGGGCGCAAAAGGGAGTAGCCTGTTGAGCAGCCTTTGACTTGGGCTTGCCTGGGTGCGCGAACGTTTCACACGTCTTCCTGCCCTCTTCGCGGGACACCGAGTTGGACGAACACGATAGTTCGAACGTGCCACCGTTCGCCGGTGGCATTGATTGCCACCATGAAATCTTGTCGCGGTCAGTCGGACTTCGTCGATTCGTTAGCGTGCATCGATCGGCATGGGCTGGCATTGATGTGTGAAAGGTGCAACAAATGCCCTTGTGATTGTTTGCACTTCTGCGTTGTCGTTCCTTTGTCCCAAGAACACGTTTGAGACCCCGCAGATATTTTTAGGGGCGGACGGGATAAAATATGCGAGGAAAGGTTAGAATCTCCAGCCCCGAGCACAGCATTTTGAGATGCGATGCTGCTCAACCGACAGAGCTCCATTATCTCGGCGCAAAGCGGTAATACGGGCATTCGCATGTCGTCACTTGAATCTGCATACGTTAGCTTGCATAGTGAAGTAATGCGAGAAAAACGAAGACAAGGGAGAAAAACACGAACGCGAGGTTCTGGCAGTAATGGCTCCAACTGCCACGTCGTTACGCGAATTCTCGGCTCTTTTCATCAGGGCTGGCGGGGAACCCTTGCCACGGTGCAGTTTCGTTAACAAACTCAATGAAAAATGGCAGACATGAATTCGCGTAAGCACAGTGATCGCGTATAAATGTTCCTTACTTAATTTTATTATATACCACATAAATATATGTGCTTTATGCGTTGTCTTTTCACGCCGATTATCCAAGAACCACCAGCTCGGCCCAGCCAAGTCATCACTACTAGAGAGAGAAAAAGCCATGAGGTCGCGATGACAAGACCATAGTATAAAGAACCAACAAGACTTCACCAAGATATCGCACAAGGCAAGCGTGTACTACAACTCACGACACTAAATTTGTCGAGAACGCAAAACATGTTACAACGTGAGCAAGACACCCGGCCAGGGATAGCCAATTCGATCCAGCAAATAAACAAGCATGGCCGACGTTCCCGCAGACGCGCCGGCAAGTGAGTATTTTTTACCAAGTTCTTCGTCCTAGTGTTTGCTAACAATAGGAAGTCTCGTCGGCTTTCTGCGCTCGCATGCAACGGAATGCATGCGGATCGTTCTTGTAGGCTGCCCAGGCACGGGAAGTAACTTGGCCGGCAAGGCAGCATCGTGCGCAGGATGCCCCAATCAACGCATCTGCGCGTCAGGCGAAACTAGGGGACCTGACCCAGGCAAGTATTCGTGTCCTGTATTGCCTGTAACAACTGTTTAAAACTGGATGATACAGTGTTCTGTTTAAACTGGCAGGCGGGTGCGCCGCTTGGTACAGTGTTGCGCTTTGTTGACCACTCTCCTTCCGTCGCGGAGTTTACTCCGGCTTCTATCGTGAGAACAGAAATGAAAATCTAGGTTGGAGGAACTTATTTCTTGCACTACATCAAGACTGTGCGAAGAAGCTGGTAGGGTTGTGAACAAGGAATAATAATAATAAAAAAAAACGTTTCGTTCTTTTGGGGGGGTTTCAGACGTTGCCGTGATTGCTCAACGCCTCTCAACGGTAAAGCACATAGTTCTCGTGCTTTCGGGCAAAGGGGGCGTCGGAAAGAGCAGCGTCACTTCCCTTCTGGCCAGTGGACTGGCTCTCTCGGAAAAGGAACCTAATGTAAGTAGTGGCTACAGTTCTCCTTAATGGCATATGGTCTGCATTTATCGTCGAATGTAAACTCGCGGGAAATGCCCGTTGCTTCGTGCCAAAGAAAGTCTCGATAGGACTGAGCACCAATCTCTTGAACGTACAGTGATAATCGCTAAGTGTTGGCATAGAGAATGAGATGCTTGGCTGTAGCTGTCATGGGAGATATACTAACTAGTTCCACTGGCTATCCTTAATGTTAGAATGAAAGTTGTAGGAGATTGTAGGACCTCTCTTGTTTTTTCAGCAACTTGCCGTTCGCTGGAAAGGAAATGGTCGAACAGTGCCAAAGTGTGCCGTTTGGTGAATGCTTGGAATCGGAAAGAACTGAGCAAAATATGGGACAAAATACAGGACGAGAAATTGGTGGTGTCCTAGATTTCGTTCCTTAGTTTGTGCTCGAGACTAGGTAATGGCATAGTATTAAACAAGGCCAGCATTGCATTCTAAAGGAACCAAAGACTCAATGTGAGCTTTTCAAACACCTTTGGACCAAAAGGGCACAAACAAGCGTAAGTACTTGGAAATTTGTGAAGTAGCAACATGCCGGCTCATTGGTTCAGGTCAAAATTTAAGAAAGCAAGAATTTGCCTTTAATTTTCTCAGCTGTAGCCAGTATTTTCCTGCCAAATAAGTGTGAGTGGAGTCATGAAAGAAATACTAAACCCAGCTAAGCTAAGCTAGTATTGCTTCTTAGTTTACTTTGAAGAGAACATAATGCTATGCAAACTTATATATTTGTGTAGCCTATCATGCAAGCTGAATGCACCATTAAGAAGCAAGCTCTTAATTCCTTGCCAAGATTAAACATCTTGCTGAGCAAACTTATACCCCTGTCACATGGGAAGATTTAATGTCATTCGAATTGAATGGCATTCGTTGCATCGAATGCCATTCGGTCTCTTGTGGTGCTACACAGTAAAATATAATGGCATTCACAAATGAGAGGAATGACGATCTAGAACAAAATTTGTGAAATTCAAAGAAATTTTGTGCCTATTAAACGTGTTTTAAGAACTTTTGCGAGTACTTTTAAAATGGACGAAAACATTTTGACGCCAATTATTCACAACTAAAGGCACTTTGATCTACACATCCAGTATGGCTGACCGCCACAACAGACTCCTGATGCAAAGAGTAATAGCACTTGAGCACAGCCCAGGGTGAAAATATCATCGCGGCAAAAATAATTATTCCTTTTTATAAGTCTGAAAAAATATCTTGTGACTTTGCTGATGCACGCATTATTTTCTCGCATTACATGTTGCTGTTCTCTATCTGGGGTCAAGAGTATACATTCGGTTCGAATGCGAATGAGTTACCTTAACTCATTCGATGGCAAATGTCATTCCATTCGAATGACATTAAATTTTCCCGTGTAAATCCCAATTAGTGGGATTATATGCGAATGCCATTCGATTCGAATGACACTAAATCTTCCGGTGTGACAGGGGTATTACATTATGTGAGGCACCTTCAGTAGCTGACAGGAAGACATCTCTTGCTAGGATTGCTCACACTACTTCCAGCTTGGTGCACGAATGTAAAAGCTGTGGTACGTTCATATAGAAACCTGCTTGAGAGATGTTGCCTTTGACAGGACATGGCAGACGTAGGCTGAATGCTAGCGTGGCTCACCAACTTTTGTTGCCATCTGCATCGTTATGTGTACCCTATTGTCGATTAAAACAAGCTGACATTGATTGGCCTTTGAGCTGTTTTGATTTGGTCTGTTGTTTCTGCTATGAAGTTATGTTTCTGCATTTAAGGTCGCAGTCTTGGATGTCGACATCTGCGGCCCATCGCAGCCGAGAATATTGGGCCTTGAAGGCGAACAGGTCAGCGTCTTTGTCTATTCCTTTCATTAGACGTTGCCAATGATATTAAGTTTTATAAATAGCGTCCACAATTGACCTTGCGAACCTAGAAACACAAATTTCTTTGTATGTCAGTTGCACTGTTTCCTTTTTAAATTCTCCCTGCGTTCTTTTGTACACTTGACTGATAGCATCCTTCACCTTTGGGTCCTCTAATTCTAAAGCTTCCTGATATTGTTCATTCACTGTGCTAACAAAATAGCTGCATCGTCCTGCTTCACAGTGTGCATTGTAGTTCTGTCACATTCCTTACACTTTGCGGAGAATGTTAGAGAACATGTTGCCCATGTGGTGAGCATTTTCACATGCCTTTTCAATGCTAGCAAACTTCTGGAGCATGCCTGTGTGTACCTAAGATGTCCTTCCTTGTTCGCTTTAGGTCCACCAGAGTGCTTCTGGCTGGTCTCCAGTGGTAAGTTTCAAAGTGGTATTATGCATGTTTTCGAACCATGTGGATCGGTTTGCCTGGCTCAGCGTACTTGGACTTCAGACACTAGCTTCTGGGGAGATGCATTGGGCTTCGTACCATTGCAGACCGTTATGCTGTTTTCGGCTTGGCAATTCAGCAAACTGCAGTCATGTGGTTACCCTCTCTGAAATGCAAAAGAGCAGCCATGGTTCGAGAAGCCATAGTTCTTTTTTTTTTTCCTACAAACAAGCATCAACTGGAATCACCTTCCCATCTCCATCGCTGCTACCCATTATTCTGCCACCTTCAAAAGGCTTTAAATGGTATTTTGACAAGCGCTTCTCTCTGTCATGCTCTCACGCCCTGAGAGCATGCAAGTATAAATCAATGATAGGCCACTGAACCTCTAAAGTGAGAAAGGGTCAGGTCAGTGGCAGGCTCCTCCCCTTTACCGTCCCCCACCAAAGCATGGCATATCTGGGAAAGTGAGTTCACAGTTACCGATGGCTCCCACTTCCAGAAAGTTCTTATGATCGAACAAATCCCTTTGGTACCATTCACTTTGCTGTTAACAAAGGTTTAACTGCATGTAGTGTATGCTGCAGGAAAGGGATATGCAGTCTGCACTGTACTTTGTAAGGATCCTTTTCCTCGAATGTATTCATTTATTACCTATTGGGAGGAGTGGTAGCCTGTACTGGTGATGGCGGGAACATGACCTACGAGCCTGTGACCGAGGGCATAAAGAATAAAAAATGATGACTATTGTCACAAAATACAGCTCTTAGAGTGACAAGTGATCTTCTTATGTGGACTTCTTTGTTCACAACATTGCTTGTGCCACGCATGTCCTGTTTTGACCCTTTGCCCTACTGTTGTGGTTAGGCAGTGCAATTATTGTTGCAACCAATGTTCTAACTTACAAGTTTTTTTTTTTTATTTCTTCACTTCCAGTACATGGAGGACAACCTATCACTCATATCTGTCGGCTTCCTCACTGCTCCCGAGGATGCAGTCATCTGGAGAGGACCTCGCAAGAATGGTATTGCAGTGGTGTCATTTTGCCATGAGGCTTGGCAGTTCTGTTTTGACGCAGTAGAGAGCCAAACCACCATTGGTATTTTCGGTTCTTTCGTGATCACGTCTTTGTTGTTGCCCATGCGAGGGCTGCTCCATCTATGCTGCTATCTCATCCCTTGGTGTGTGAATGCTAGCTGCGGAGTAATCAGATTCATGTCACATGTCCATGACCGATTCGTTAGCGATCACGTCTGTCATGTGAATCCAGCTTAATGCATATCGGGGGCACCTGAAACGTTTCATTAGGAGATTTCGGTTGACAAATTACTGTTGTGGCTGCAGAGACTTTAGTAAATGGTCCTATACACCACGACGATTTGGCAACTTGGGCTTGCACTTTGGCTCAGCATGAGGCCCTGGGTTCGATTCCTTCCCACAACAGCTGCATATTGGTAAGGCGCTGTGTTTCGGATGCATGTTGCAGGAACCCAGGTGGCCGAAGTTGACCCAGAGGCCCCTGTTAGGGCCTTTCTCATTGTCCATGTGTTGCTTTAGGATGTTCAACCCTGTAATGCAATTCCAAACTGTCCTGCAGATGCTCAGGCAAACACAAAGAGCAGATGAGGGAAGTTGTCGAACACAAGTTGCCAAGCAGTAGTGAGCGCAGTGTAGTATGTTTGGCTCCTTTAGAGGCAAAGTGCAACGAAATTGTGGACCGCATAAAAAGCCTTGCTTTATATAGTGTGAATACTGCACAGCGTTCCTGCAAAATTTTATGGTTGAATTACAAGTGGGCGAATAACTATTAGCTACTGAAACTGAAAGAGATCCGTACCGAAATTGAAAGAAAACATGGTAATAATAAATCTAATAAAAGGGATGTGATGCAGAGCTCACAATGTTGAGAACCAGCATCGGTTCTTTGGCATAACCTCCAAGATTAGGCGGCACTTGCAATGCACTGAAAAACTTGGAGGCCAGGGTCTGGCGTTTGCAAGTTATGGTCTAATTACCAAGAACACACATTGTATGATTAGGTGCCATTTAATTGCTATTAATAAGAAAGTTTTGATGATTATTGCCAAGATTGCTTTGAGATAGTGGCCAGGGGGACTTTTTCTTCATCTGCACCCAATTTTTAAAGTTGCAGAAATATATATCATGGTGACATTACCGTTACGAGTTGTTTCCCCAGATTGTCAAGCCAATCTGCACATTTATGTGCTCAATTAGCAAAGTTGCTTTCATTGATATTTTCATTATTGATCTTGGACGGGTAAAAAAATTGATAGCCTCAGTAAAAAAATAAATCTGCTTTTACAGTCAGAAATTTTTAACCAGCTTTTTCTTTTTTAACTCTAATGAACCTCATCAAATTCAGTGCAATGCATGATGAGCGAAGCAGTTTCTCAGTTTCTACGTATTTAGATGGGGGCACCCAGTCTAAAGCTCTCTCTTAAGCATAGTTGATCTCTACGTGACTTTAGGAATGATAAAGCAGTTCCTTCGAGATGTGGACTGGGGTGACCTTGACTACCTGCTAGTGGACACACCGCCGGGAACCTCCGACGAGCACCTCAGCTTGGCACAGTATCTCAAGGACTGCAACCTTGACGGCGTCGTACTGGTCACAACACCACAGGTTGGAGCTTTGAAACTTTCAAGGGAACTTCCTCAATGAGGCAGAAACTTTGGCCGCCGCGTGTAGCATGGCCGAGAAATTTGTAGGACCGGCGTTTGGGCAGAGCACTAGAAACAAGACTCGCACAACTGCACTGAGTAGCACGTGTACGAGTTTATTGTTTCTTGCCTTGCAACTTGTACAGGCTCAAAAACAACAACAAAAGTTAGATTAATGTTTTTTTATTTGGCATAGCGTTGACATGTTATGAGAGAGCAGATGATCTCATTGAAGGGCTTGCTAGGCAGAAATCTCACCATCCACTGTAGCAAGTGCAAGTGTCAGCCAAGTTTTGGTAGGTGCCAGGTTGTGCAGAACTATTGAGAACAGAGCTCCTTGTAATTTTAGCAGCCTATTTACGAAAAGAGAGAGAGAGAGACATGTCGGTACATGGGCACACCAGCCCTGTTACTGCGTGAAAAAAAGATATTGTATCTGTCGGAATAGTTCTTCCTTGCGTTTTGAAGCCCTATTTCTTTTTCCCGTTTGTGCCTGTATAATATTGCTAGCCAAGGGACAATCCACTAATTAAGATTCCAGCCAGTGCAGTGTCTCTCATTCCGTGTGGTTCATCTAAGCACTTGTTCTAAAAATTATGAGCTATGGCAAAGGAAACTCAGTGCTGCTGCGGCTGCTTAGTATAGAGCAGTACAATGAATAACATACTGTAACATAAGGTTCTTTTTAGCCTAGATTCTTGCTTTGAGGTAAGCATCTGCTTAGGGGGAAAGAAAAAAAAAAGCAGCCTTGTTGAAAGTATGAGAGACAATGTCCAAGATATGCTGCCGATATGCCCTGCGCAAACTATCATTAGTAAACAGTTTTAGTTTCAGCTGCACTATGTGTGCCACACTCCTGGAACAATTACGTTGTGGTGTCATCTTTGTTTCAAAATTTACGTTGTAGTGTCATCTATAAGAAATGCAAAGCTCAAACAAACATTTGTAATGTATGGCTTTTAATATCTGGCAGCAGCTGTGGCTTGCACTACAAGCTGTTCAATCTTGAAGGCCACATACAACTAGTGCAGTCCCTTTTGTTTTGCCTAAACGCCTGAAAAATCGAGAATGTATCTGGAAAATGGCAGCCATTAGTCATGAGTACTCCTCTGTCAAAGCATTGCGACACAAATGTAAAGCAAGTACACATGTTAGTTTAGAACCAAGAGGCCAAAGAGCGCATTTAAACTACTTGATAAATCCCCAGCAGTTGGCACTCACTAAGCTCGCACTGCCATTCTGTCGCAAGAGCTGCATGTGGAACCGTCCATGTTCGTAGCACATGCTACGCAAGCTCATAGATTGAGCTCGCGAATAGTTCTGTACGTTCTGCGTATGCGCTCACACAAAATGCTCCTATGCACGTGAAACTGTCCGGCGAACTAGGTTGGCTATGCAGATCATATTGGAGTTAAATAGCAGCGCATGGGCACTTTCTTGTCAGTTCTTTAAAGTTTTGTTCTGGGAAGAAATAAAAAAGTCAAGGCTCACTCCACCCTGTGAAGGTGGTTGGACAGCGAATCTGGGGGGGTACCACCACCTACGATACGGCGACGATATGGCAGTTTTCAACATGTTGTTCTCTATGACGCATTTTTTGCTTTCTTAGCGGTGTGTGAGCCATTGCTGATGATGATGGTTTTTGCTAGCAGTTTTGTGTCCGCAGAAATGGTGATGACGATGAAGCAACATCTACTGGGCCCGAAATAAATCGGTGGTGCACGCAGGCACCATTGTGTCGTTAAGGGGTAGTGGTGTGAGCCATTGCTGATGATGACAGTTTTTGCTCATACTTTTCTGTCCGTGGACTCAATTGTGCCATTGGGGATACTGTAAAAGAAATGGCCCTTGCCTATAGCTGAGGGATGGTGCGTGAAAGGAAAGTTCGGACACAAAGGCTGTTGGCAGTGTGAGGGTTTGCTGCAATGTGTCAAATAGGCTTGACAGTTTATAATGCCTGAAGTTTCTAGTGGGTGATGAGTGACTTCTCTATCCTTCAGGAGATATCACTACAGGATGTCCGCAAGCAGGCAGGCTTCTGCCGCAAGATGGGCCTGAGAATCTTGGGCGTTCTTGAAAACATGCGCGGCTTTGTCTGCCCCAAATGCCAGGTGAGTTGGTTGAATGACCAGTCACATGGGTGGGTTCAGTCATCATGTGCTTTAAGCTAACCCTGCTTACAAGTAAGTGCACATGACATTGTGGGGTTCTGTTTTTCAGACTTGTAGATGTTCTGTGATATTTATTGGTTGATGTCAGGACAGCAAAATATAAACCAGCGTTGGGTCAGCGGGCAGGAGTGCGTTGGTCGAGGCAGCAACCAAACTCTGCGATCTGGCATGGACAGCAGATACCAGTGCAGGCACATACCAAATACAAGGCCGCAATGCAGCCTAGTACTTTTTCTATCCGTACCTGTTCATAACTTGGTACACCCGAGAGCAAAAGTACCGTTTGTTTAAGCAAACACTGTCAAATTTTACAGCGGAGCTGTACCTATATGTCTACCCTACCATAGATTTTTCAATGTCCGTGCCTCAAAACTCCTGCGCCCTCTATGAGGAGGCAAAGCAAACTAGTAAGACATGTGATGACACCTGGCGTAGCTAGAGGAAAGCTAGGAAACCACCCAGTACCATAGTGTTTCATAGAATAATTACTAGAGGGAACTCTGGTGCTAGTGTCTACAGCAGCTGCAACGGGGCGGTTCAGCCAGCATGGCAGGCATTATGGTAAGTACATGGATTTGCCTGAAAGCTTTGTCCTTTTCGCTTCAACCGGCTTCATGACTTTGTAAACTCGTCACTTTCAAGAAGGTACCCTGTAATGAATATAATTAAAAAACTGGCTCTCCCGTAATCGAGAGCAGATGTAAGCATGAAATGGTAACTGGCAAAGCAGATTGGTTGGAGATGATACTAGCCACAATGTGTAGTGCACGTGCACAACAGCACACACCACCGCACCACGCCACACTGTGCACTGGTTTATTCGTAACCTGAGTTTATTCGTAACTCAGATGCGCAAGCTGAAATTGACGTTTGCACTGCAAAGTTTGAAATGGCAAGTTTGAACCGCGGTCCTCAGTTTCAGGTTCCATACATAGGCGGAGAAGAAAATAGACCTTATTGCGGAATCCCTGGACTGTATAGTCGACTCCCGTTAATTCGATCCCGACGGGACCGACGAAGCTGGTCGAACTAAACAAAAGGCAGAAAAATCGCTGAACCACGCCTTTAATTCACTTGGCAGGGTTTGCCTTTATTGTTGGCTTCGCGTTAGTACATCCGCGTTATGCGGTGAAGCATATTAAGCGAGTGGTGAGGGGAAGAATTCCACTGTTACGGGACATAGCACATGTTGCTTAATTTGCAAACGCGAGCACCGAGACACCTAATAAGTTTACTGGCAGGCATTCAGAGATTTAGGTAGACCCCCCGCTCTTTTGTTGGCTTTAAACGTCCCCTCGACTTTCTGAACTTTTTTTTTCTTTTTCATTTTACCGCCTTCCCTTTCGCTCCCTTTCCCAAAACACAGATAGTTTTTCTGCGCATCTCGGCGCATGGATCGTGCGTATAATTAAAGAACGTGTACTAGGCCCCGTTAACGGACTCATATGCGAGACATGCATGGCGGCGAAACGACTGCTGGGATCGCCACAGCAACATCAGAAACAGCTTATTAACGGGCTGCCAGAATGCTTATTAGGTGTCTAGGGGCTCGTACTGTGACCGCGTGCGCGCCTGCATAATTAGGAAATGCGTACTGTGTACCGCAACAGTGGCCTATTTCCACTCTTGGTACGCTTCATCGCGATAAATTGCATATGCTTCACCGCATAGTACCGCTGTATTGCGGCTAAACTGACTGGTCAAGTTCGAATGATCTGGCGAAGACCAATTTTTAAATTCAAATGACGGAATTTTGGACCCAGCGATATGTATGGGTGCTGGCCGGAACCTTGGGTCGGGGTCGAATTAACGGAATTCTACTGCATGTACTTTCGCTAAGGAGAGTTACTCTTTGTACATAAAGCACGTACCAAAGCAAGCAGGTACTAGAAATCGCCCAACCTTCATTGCTGGTCACAAACGGCTTCATGAAGTTGTCAAATAGTTAGTGTAGGGATAGGGTTGAGAAGGCTTGTGTTAGCTTCAACCATGGCTTCAATCATGGGTTTGGTGGTATGTCCTCACCATAATTATGTGTGTATAACCCGCTTGTGCATATGACCTGCACCCCCAACTACAACCTCAAGTAAAGGAGAAACAAAAAGGTTAAGCCAGTATCCACAATTTTCATGGCTTGCAAACGCAACCCAACGCGTTTGTCTGCACAAAGCAAGCCTCCGGAAACATGTGTGTTCGATCATCACCACTTTCGCAACTGCTCACTGTTCAAACGTGGCACATCAGCACACAGATTCACTTGCACTGCGGTGAAGCAACCCCTCAAAGCAAGGTTCATACTTTCATTATCCTACTCTCTCACCAACACTCTGTTTTTAGATTTCTTGAAATTTTATTTACACAAGGATTATATGCATGGAAGTATAGTGTACATCCCCAGAGTTTATTAGGCTGTCAGTTCAGTGACTCATGCACAATTTTTTAGAAAGTGTCTCAGTAATACCAGCAGTAGATGTATGCTCCATCCCACCTACTCCATCAAGTGCAGTGAAGGCCAGGGCTCGTGTCAGCAGACTTGTAACAACAGGCGGCTGCATGTTTCGGAGAAGGGACAACAGCTTGTGTCGCTGATCCTTTTATTATGCTTCCATTCAGTCGCCATTGCTCAAAAAGAGATCAGAAGCAGACAGTGGAAGAGACCCCTCTCTCGTTCTCTTTCTTCGTTGGTTGATGCAACACACATACTATTTGGCTACGCAGCTCGAAGCTGGCGAGCTACAAGTGCCATGGAGTTTGTTGTGAATGAGCAACTTGACACTGTGGCAGGTGTGAAGGTTGTGTAAGTGGTTTTTGAAGTCTGTGTTAAGGCAATGCAATAACTTTCTGTTGTTGTCATTATTACAGGTGCGCAGCGAAATCTTCCCTCCCAGCACCGGAGGTGCAGCTGCCCTGTGTGAAGAATTAGACTTGCCTTTTCTCGGGTCACTGCCTCTTGACCCACAAATTGGTGAGGAGAAATGATGTTTTGGGATCAGTCATTTTGCACAGTCGGTCATAAAAGTAGACTGAAACAATGAGAATTTCTATTCATTAGCTCAGACTTTGCTTTGGCCTCTTCTAGACAAACTATGCAATAGTGGGCCTCTCTTTAGGTGTCAGTAAAAGAACCGCAGAGGTGTATGTGTGTTTGTGTCTTTTTTTTATATATTTGCCTAATTCTTGGCCACGAAAGCTTTAAAGCAGGCTGCTGTAGGAAATAGAGGGGAGACTTTGATTACTTCTAAACATGGGCATAATTGACGCGTTGAATCAAACTCAAACTGAACACCAGTCCATGTGCATAGAGTGTTCTTGAGCCACAATGCTTTTATGGTGTACGGTTTAACCAGTGTGCTTGGGCTTAAAGCAATGTTGAGCGGAGCTTAAAGGTCAGTTACAATACGATTATCGATAGTAATCTGTTTTTGTAGTATATTTAATAGAACTGTAAGGGAATGCGTCTGAAAATTTAGTTCTCTGTGTTGCAGCGAATGAACCTAAATTTAAAAAAAAAATGAACAGCTTCGAGTGTATCGGTTGACAAATTACTGTGTGCTTATCAAAGCTTATCAATGGTTTTGGGAACATCATCTCACTTCTGCATCTGTGCTCACCACAGAACAGAAGGCAAACAACAAATGCTTGGGTTTGTCGTCTGCTTGGTGTACTTTTGTAGGCGCTTCATTGTTTATTATCCCAATGTGTGCCAACTAACCCATGGAAGACAGAGTTAAAAGGACACAGGATAAGCACTAACAAATGAAATTTATTGAACAAAACGCTTAAAAAAAGAAAAAAAAAACTTACTTGTGAATGCTTGTCCTGTGTCCTCCTAACTCTGTCTCTTCTGTTGTTCTTGCGCTGATTAATGAGTATGCAACCAGCCCAGTTTAGCATTGTTGTAGTCTACTGTTATCTTGCCCCGTACTTTGACCGGAACTGATCTTGAAGCGCTCCTGATCACAAGACCAAGGCTGTACTGGGAGCATTGGTGTTCCAGTCTCATTTCTTTTGCCTATGCTCACCTGACAAAAGACCACTGTTTTCCACACTTTATGTCATTTTTGTTTCTCGTGTGTCGGGGCGTGACAGCTGCCTCTCCTGACTGCTTTGTTGAAATCGAAAGCAAAACACCTGTTGCCAGTTTACTACTATTGTTTCTGCAGCCAAGGCCTGCGATGAAGGAAAATTGTTCCTGCGAGAGCATCCTGATTCTCCAGCTGCAGTTGCATGCACGGAGATAGTTCAGAGTAAGGCAGCCAACATTTTCTTTTCTTAAGTGATTTCATACCTCAGAGAAGTGCATCATCAACAGAACATGCAGTCACTTCCTGGGTATGGTTCTGTTGCGGGCATTGTAGTCCGAGCCTGTCTATTACGGTGTTCTCGGCACATTTTCCTGTTTCATTTGATTGCATTCTCGGGTTATGTAAACGTGATATGTTTGTTATCAAGCACTTCAGGCAAAATTCCTTGCTCACTCGAACTGCAGGTGGTATACCATTTAAGATGTAATTACAGCTTTAATTAGTAGTGTACATAAAAATTCTGTTAGGATAGTTTCATAATTTTACTGGCATCGTTGTACTGTCTGCATAAATCCAAACGCCAACAATTTGGAAACTATACTCCAATGTGAGGTTCTGTTTCCAGGTTCTCCTGCATTCGTAAGAGTAGCTTAATTCAGACTCCAAAACGTACATTCGGGACTGCTCCATGCTTATAAACTACTGGTCACAGAGTGATTACATGTCACACTTCCATGTAATCAAGCCTAACAAGTATTCTGGTTGGTTATTTCCTGTTTGCGTTTCAGATTATGGTAATGATGTCTTATGTTGTGCTACAGCTTGAAATGCCCAGAAATGGAAAGAAGCTAGTGTTAGTAAAACATCACTTTTGGTGCTTGTTGTATCCACTGTATGTTCCGGTGCAGCGACCCCACTCACCTATTCCATAAAGGCATTGTTTGAAGAGCATTCAGATTCACTAAGGTGACGACACAATCTCCGACATGTGGAGCCCCACAATACAAAGCGATATGCTCCGATATTGTGTTTATATCGCTTCCTTGCCTTTTTTGCGGAAGGTCACATGTTATGGATTATGCACGCAAGCTAGCCCTACGAGCACGATACTAGGCTGTTTGAACTTCAGAGGAAGCTTTAGCTCGGGCCAATTCCTATGCCACCTATTCAAATCCACCTATTCATAGAAGTGCTTTTATGAGGCAGCCTCTGGACAGATTTTAATTAAATTTGTTGCATTTGAGAGATAAATTTAATTTCTAGCGACTGTTGCAAACAGAATTTTGATTTAGGGTGTGTAGTTTTTTTACAAAATTTGCATATCAACAGTGTGTCTTAGAGTGATGTGTAATACATAAATTTTGTCAGCATTACATGTTCTATTAGGTGCAATTTATAAATTGTGATATCATATTTCATTGTCAAGTTAGAGAGTTGTAAACATCATAGTTTCATTTCCTTAAAATTTTCAACAATCCCTATAAAAAATCCAAGGCCTAAATAAATACTTCACTTCCTACAGTGACTAGATCTTAATGTTTTCTTTTAAATCCAGCAAGCCTCATCAAATTTGGTGCAGTGGTTGCCCAGAAAAATTATTTCTCTGTTCCAATGTATATAGATAGTAGCTTTTGCAGTAAAGCTTCCTCTTAACACATTTTCTTCCTTTAGGGCTTTGGAAGGTGTCCCATCACAAGTGCTTCACTTGTTTTCCTAAAGTGACGCTGACATGTTGCTTGTATTTTTTTTTACAGAGCTTTCCACTGTCCTGACAAGCTGACTCAGCCAAGCTTCAGTAGCAACTACCTGACCGTGATATCAGAAGCTGTACTGTACGGCAGTTGTGTGCCTACAGCGCAGATATTCTTTTTTCTGATGTTCACAAAGACCTGCAGAATGATAAGATAAGCATTCGGAATTTCGTAGGCAATGGTGACAAACATTTAGGATGAACTTTCTAGACCATTGTAAGTTTTTGACAAATCAAGTTTACCATTTGATGCGTCTTACCATTCTTATGGTACGAATTGATTGTCAATACAGTGCAGCTCAGTTTTGATAGAAAGTAACGGAATTTTATTGTTATAGCTTCACATTGTTATTTTATGTAGGCCAATTTTATTCACCTTCAGTATACTACTTGGAAAACAATCCCCATTGTTATACTCGGTAAATGTCATAGGTGGCATTACTGTAAGTGGACTGCTCTGTATAGTTGCAAAGTGTCAAAGACCGTTTGATATCTTGAATACAGCATGACTTAGCACATGCCTGGAAAGTTGAGCTGCAGCACTTCGTAGTGTACGGCAGGCCAGCCCCCCAAAGGAAACACGTAGGCGCATTTTGTGAAAACATGTAAATTTGTAGAATACGTTTCACAACATATTTTGTTTCAGTACATCGCTGATACACAATTAAAGTGCTGAATTCACACCCACCTACTGCCTGTTTTAATTCTCGCGTCACATAAGTACACGATGGCCCCCCACCCACCCCGGGTTGCATTTGAACGCCTAGCTGAGTGAAAGATGAGCGCCGAAAGATCGAAGATTGCGCGATTTGTGTCTACCAGAGGTCTATCAGATCATTGTTTTCGCAATGTCCTACAAAGTACACAGGGCTGCATCCGCGTTTAGCTGCGTACCGCGAAGCGTATGCGCAGTACGCAATCTTGAGTAAAGCACGTGCTCTTCTAACAGCAGCTTTTCGTTCCGGGTACGAGTCACTTGTTGTGCTTCAACATATGTTCTAGCTCGGTTTTGACGAACTGACGTACGTTCGGGTCGGGTATGTTGGCGACCGCTTCCGCGGCGCGCTCCCCGCCGTCCTTGTAGAATTCCACCAAGTCTTCGGCGTACTCCAACCACACGCAGTTCGAGCAGCCGCTTCCGCAGCACTGGTTCTTTTCCGGAGGTAACGGTGGCTCCGCTGCCGAACCGTTCGCGGACCCTTCGCCACGCGATTTGCGTTCGCTCGCGGCGACGGCAGAGGTCGTACTTCTGTTCGCCGCCGCCGTCGTCGGGTCATCGTCGTCGTTGCGACAGTCGCTGTAGAGGTGCCGAGATCTCGCACGGCTGGCAAGGGGACGCGGTCGCATCCCCGCGGTCGACAGTGTCGTGCGATGCGAGGAACTCGCTACCGTTTCTACGAGTACGCCGGTGGCAAGCTTCAACATCGCCGTCAGCTGGAGCCGAGCGAAGCAGACATCGTCGTCTGCACAAACCGTTGGTTTGCACTTCCGCACGACACCGCAGACCTCCAAGCGTAGAGGAGGATCTGTTTCCACTTGTCTGCTTCTAACGTCACTTCCACATCCTTGCCGACGTGAAAATAAGCGAGTGATAGTTGCGACGGTAGACGTGAAAATAAGTTCACGCCGTGTGCCCAATATTGAGCCCGAATGGAAATTCCCGTAGTCCACTCCTTTGCTTTCATTTAAACGGTGATGTAAACTAACCAGAAACGTCAAGGTACTTTAATTAAATCACGAACTAGAGCTTGTAGAAAGCAAGAACGTCAACCCGAGATGTCGGGCAACTTGCGGGCATGGAGCTTGCGGATGTTTCAGGTGTCGGACCCCAGGCCAGAAACAGAAGGCAGCACAGCCTGAATTGTCCTTAGAATTCCTTCACTCCCAAAAACATTACAAGGAAGGGTGCAGACATGCAGAGGGATTAAGGAGCGTGTCTCGATGAAAAAGCGACTTCGGGGTTAAAAGCATAAAGCGCGATTCGAAAGGTGAAGCAGATTCGATCTCTAGTGTGAAAACGATTTGCATTTGTGTGCTACACCGTTGCACTGGTTCCGACAGTGACCTTGCAGCCATTGTACATTATGAAATGGCAGAACCGGTGACGACACGCAATTAACCACCAGATTATAAAACGGTAACATGCGAGCATGTTCCAAGCATAAAGCCGTAATTCATTTCCAAGGTGTATAATTTACATTTGATGGAAATTCTTATCCCAAAGGTGGCTGAAGGCAAAGTGCTTAACATACCAGTTATAGATTTAATTACAAACACAATTGCGAAAAAGGAAGAAGTTATTTTGAAATTGTTTTGCATTTTACCAACTTACAACCCTGCCCTTGCATTAGTGCTGCAATCCGAGCACAGGCAGATCCTGGGATCCAACGAGAATCCTCTAGCTGGTGTTCTATTCTAATAAACCAGATACGCAAGTCGCAGCAAAATGGGTGGTGAAAGGATGTTTTTAATGACTTTCAAGCATGTTGCAATTGAATTTCACATGTCTTTACATGGCATTTTACTAACACGTTTATCTCAACTCCCCCAGCAGACAATCAATCAATCATTCAGTCTTTGAAGCAACAAACTTCTGAAACTGTGCAGGCATGAATGCTACATGAACACAACATCAAGAACCTTATTTACAGGCATCACTGCAAATCTACCCAATATTTCCAATGCCAACTTGTGTGAGAGGCCGATGAAACAGAAACAGAAAAACCTCTTCAAGGGGCTGCACCCATAAGGTACAAGAACAATTGACAGCTTACAACACATGATCAGGGAACGAAGTACTCAAATGACCTCAACAAGATGCACAGCAGACCAAATTAACAGTGCCATGAAGTAATTCATTATATACTTTACAGGCAAGGAAATGCCCAGCATATAGAGAAATGACAGCAGGTGGTAGTCGTGGTTACAATGAATGCCAAAGCAGCGAGGCCTTCGATGAAAGTGGCGGTCAACGTGAAGAGCTGGAGCTCGAGCGTGCGTGGCGTCGGGGTCCTCCGCCCGTGCCGGCTGGAGACCGCGATCTTCGCGACGGTCTTGGTGAACGATGTCGACCTGATGGAGGACTCCTGAAATGTGGCAACGACAGTCCATTATTTGAGCGGGGTGAATGAAAACTCGAGTCACTGCAAATGGCGTGGACCTAAACTGGCAGCTGCAGGTCATACAGACAGGGCACTTTCACCTTGCTGCTTTCAACGATTATCCTTAATTACTTATCCTCAGCAGGCCCCATCAGAAATTATAAACCCCCGACTGTGGTGAATTTTACCGTAAGAATTCTTCAAATTAGTTCATTATTAGAGAGAGATATAAGAAACGGAAGTGACACATTTCCATGCTGCCAGATTCAAGGTCAACATAGACACCTTTCCCCCTTTGCCTTAACTAGCATCCGTAAGCAACGTGTCTGTCCTGCCGCCTTCTCTCGCACTGGAGCAGAATACATCAGGAGCCCCGCATTCCCCTTTTCTTCACTCTCTCTGCATTTGCTCTGCATGAAGCACTTTCAGTGGTGGTTTTGCGTGACTTTCTGAAGCGGCTGAAATTTCATGTGAAATTTAAGCCATTTTCACACTATGTAATGGTTTGGTACTGTTGCCTTTGCTCGTAGGCACAGGTCCGGTTATATGGTAACTGCACTAGATGGCCACATGGGCATGGCAACTCGCACAGGTGAGCACAAAGCTACCATGAATGTCTGTCAAGCTCTGTACCATATCATTTTCTGGCTAAAACTCTGCACTTTCCGAAGAGTCCTGGGTGCGCAAACAAGCTGCTTATTTGTTCCTTTGACCACAGGGGCACAGTTTCCGCAAGAAAATTTCACCCTCATCGGGTTAACGACACTCGCATGTAACAATGAGCAGATGCTGCACTGTGAACTTTTGCATATGTTCTATAGTGAAATAAAACGCTTATTACTACAGTAAAACCTCGTTAAACCATAGTTAGCCGGAGCTCGGAAAAAGTGTGTACTAAACGGTAGTACTGCTTAACCGAAATAGCGCGAGATCGCCCACTTACCTGTCAAAAACGGAACTACGAGAGCGTCCGATGAAACGGCAGAAAACATGCAGTATTTATTCACTTCGCACAACAGCAGCCATGGGCTCACTTAAGCTACGAGCCAGCTTTTCTGCCAGCCCCCATCTTTACGGCGAACACCCGCATGAGGCTTACATAACGTACAGCATCTACCACTGTCGGGCTTGAATCGCCCATACTTTTGTTTTCCGTGTCGTCCTCATCACTGTCGTTAGGCGATACTACGGCAATAACAGAGGCAACGATGGCAAAAAGCTGAACCTCATAGCCGACACATTTCCGTGGTCGCAGCAGCACTGCTGAGCAACTTCTTCACGTTCCAAATGCCACATACTGTAGTTAACGGCAGATCCCTCTCGCATGCCAGCACAGACTTCTTCGCCTTTTGAAAGGGTGGCTGTTGATTAAATTGGGCCATTTTCACCAAAGTCAGACTGTGGGAACCGATACATTCTTACGTTAATCGATTTTGCAACTCGTTATCCAGATGCTGTGGCACTCCCCGCAATCGACGCAGTTCATGTTGCAAAAGCGCTGATCGAGATCTTTTCTCGCGTCGACTTGCCAAAAGAAATAGTCACTGACCAAGGAGCTAGCTTTACTTCAGTGTAAAGAACTGATGAAAAAGGTTAGTCAACTACTCTCAGTGAAGCTACTCAAGACGACACCCTACCATGCGATGGCGAATGGTCTCGTCGATGTTCGATAGCATGACCGATGTCCAATTTTGCTTCTATGCTGAGCACCCGGTTTCTGTCCTAGCTTGCACGACGCCACAACACGGGCGACAACATTTTAAGACTCTGGCACGGCACCGAAATGATCTTGATGCGGCTTCACCCTTCCAAGCGCCCTCTGCGTTTGCGCTTGGAGTCGGGGATTTGACTTTACTACTTTTAAAGCGAAACTACTGTTTCAGCGGGTACGGTTAAAAGAGGTTTTACTATACACTGTTCCCATCCCCCATAATTGGCTATAACATTTAAACCTGGCTACTCGGAGTCTGCACCACAAAGGAATGTGCGAAATCTAGGAACGTTCAACCACTGTTTGTGAGAGGGTGGAAGAGACAAAAGGGGCACATGAGGCTGGCGATGGGATGCGACGAAGGCGTGCCGGGCCGGGTGAGCAGCACAAAGGCGGGTGTGACAAAACAGCTGCTCCACCCCCACTCCTTCCCTCCCTCTCTCGACCATTCAACATTTTTTCCCCCTTTTGGCACACAACCAGTAGCCAGATTGAATTGTTATAACCGATAATGCGGTATGGGAGCTTGTAGTGAGCAGTTTATTTTACTGTAGAACACATACAAACGTTGACGGTGCATAGGCTGCTCATAAGATCCAATTTATCATTAAAAGCGGTATCGTTACAAGTGGCTTCAACTGCACTAGGATGTGACCATAGCTCTATATTTTGTGAAAATGGCTTTTCATTATTCAACAAATATTCGAGAAATATTCTACGAGTGACTCAATTCTGGCGCCATTCAATACCGTCTCAAAGATTACTGTACTCGCACATGTTCGTCAGCAGGAAGTTAGCACTGCTTTGTGAAAGCATGGACTCACCGGCCTGAACGTCCCCTTGGTGGAGGTGACCTGCGTGCAACAAAATATATTCAATGCGTGGCCCACTTCTGAAAGTTGTAATTCAACAGTTGAGTGCCATTAACCGTAAGGTTTATTTCTCGCAAAGATTCTGCTGAGCCCGTTATACGCAAGGTATCTTTTTCTGTATGGGCTGAAAGTTGACGATGCTTTTATAGTAAATGCACTTACAACATATATTTATTCTGCATTGCTCTTACACTGACACTTTGCAAGCAGGAGCCAATGTTTCGACAACTGGACTTGTCTTTTTCAAAGCGGCATATGCTTTTGTTGGTTCTTCTAAAGGGGAAAGGGGCAAGGCGGGTGGATGAGGCAACGACCGAGAGTGTAGAGTTTAAAAGAAAGGTGTGCTTTTCAATGTCGGTGGAGGAATGTGAGGTAGCGCCGTGTGTCAGCCGGTTTACATGTCACTGTAGACCCCAATCGTCAACTGGTTGACACATGGCGCTACTTCACATTTCTCCACCGATGTTGAATAGCACACTTTCTTTTCAAATCTACACGCTCGCTGCTAACCAGGCGGCTAGCAGATGGTAGGGCGAAGTCGAAATTTGTGAACTCGAAGCAAAGGCAAGAGTCTGACGTAATAGTTTCTGCGGAAACCCACAAGGTGGAGAGAAGTAATTAATAAAGGGAAAATCAGACATCCACCCGTTCGTGGCAACTTCGCCCTACCATCTGTTAGCTGCCTGGTTAGCTCAGATGGCAGATCGGCTGCCCCGGAAAGGCAGTGGTCCCAGGTTCGAGTCCCGGACCAGGACGAATTTTTCTTGAACTGCGAGGCTTTCTTTTTCGAGGAACCCATATGGGTTTCCTTTGTAGCAATAGCTACGAACGGGTGGATGTCTGATTTTCCTTTTATTAATTACTTGTCTCCACCTTGCGGTTTCCGCAGAACTATTACGTCAAGATGGACTCATATTTGAAGGCACACTAAAAGGTACAAGAATTGTGATCCATTTCTGGTGCTTCAATTCTTTTTGAAGCTTGCTGATTTTTGGCATTATTTGAGCCCCCAAACCAAGATTACTTTATAATTAATAATAATTTTTCAATGGTTTTCCCGTAGCATTTAATGCTGCCATGTTTGTGACGTATGATTGTCAGGTTATATTTTTCACGATGCACCAGTTTAATTCAAACACATAAAACAAAAAAATGTCAGAGGTGGTCTAGGGCCTTTTAAAGACTATTTTTCACTTCATCAACACAATCCCATTCGGCCAAGACAAAAACATGACAGACCTTCGTGGACGTGACCTCGGTGGGGATGATCTTCTCCAGTGCGGAGGCGGCGCAGGGGGTCGTCTTGGAGGCATGGGGGGGCTGGGCCGCCTCGGAGGCACGGGTCGTGGCAGCAAGACTGATGCTGCTGTCACCTCCTGACCATCAATCTGACCTATAATGCAGAGAGCGGGAGACAAAAAAGGGCAAATGTCACTGTGAAGAACTCAAAGTGGCATCGCTATGTTTATGCTCGATCTTCATCTCAGCAGCCAAATGCATTGTGCCGTCTCTGGAGAACTTTAAACCCTCTGGGCGCAGCCCACACATACGGGATCAATACTGGGAACAGCACCATGGCGACGCCAACATGCCTCGAGTGTCTGCATAATTGCCATCACAAAAAGAGAGAGAGAGAGGAAGGCAGGCTGAAACCTAAACAATTTTATCATGGCCTCGGAGTGACATCATGGGCTGCTAATATGGGCAAACCAATAGTACAGCACTGCAAATTATCATTTCTGCTTTGAATCCATGAAAATTATTGCACAGATGCATTCGGCGTTCCACCAGGAGCACTATCTTGATGCTGCTGCACACAAAATTGAGAAGAGCGATGGTGGTGCATGTTAACCGAAAATAAAATCTATCCCCAAGGAGGCGATTGCAAATCAAGAAGCCTGCAACGCCCAACGTATCATATATACAAGCGTCAAAATTCTGATGAGAGTGGAAAGCTCAGTGCATGGCCTACGGTAGAGTTTCTAATATTCTGGAGAGAGCCTTTAGTTGTGGACAGTCCAGCAGAACAATTACACTACACTAATTTCATAACTTGAATAGCTTTTCACTGTTCTTTTCTTGCAAGTGCACTCTTGATGGCCAAAAATAAAGCAACAAGTTCTTCCAGTTTTCCTTGATCTGGAACCATGTTTGGCCATCACAGATTAAGACCACAGGAAATGCGCGCTCACCCCCGTCCATGTGGCGCATGGCCCGCTCGGCATCTGCAGGGTTTTCAAACTCTATGTAGGCGAACCCTCGCGACAGGTGGCTGTGGGTCCGATCCGGAGGTAGCTCGACACTCTTCACTGCGCCGTAGCAGCCAAAGATCTCGAGCAGGTGGTCACGGGTCACGTTGCGAGTCAGTCGACCCACGTGAATCTTGCAAGGGCGGGGCGGCGATGGCGTCCGCTTGCGCCTGCTGCTGCTTGAAGTGGTTGCGTTGGTGGTGCCGCCTCCTCCGCCGCCACGAGCTCCACTTGCCGACCTGCACATTCCACGACAAGAGCAGACATGACGAGGCAATAATGCAATAAGAAAAAACATTTGTCGAGCGAGCGATGCGACCAAGCTTGTGCAACAATGTGGCTCGAGTACTGTTGTTTTTATGCGCTATATTTTAGGGCAATGAAGACAGCACGAACAGGACAGAAAGAACAATGACCAGACAACACATGGACATCACAAGAGGTCCCTTGCAATGCAATCTTTGAACAATGGAAGAGTGCTAGCCAGGCATGTTTGTATTTGGATCCATATCAAAAGAAGATGATGCAGCTACGTGCCAAGCAAAATAAGAATGCTATTCGGTTTCAAGACTCCATTAGACATGCAATTTGCACTTACGCAAGATAGGTTTCTTTCTTTATGCAGCAGCATTTCTAGCAATCAATTATTCAGCAGCAATTACTAATCCTGGCAGGGTGCGCAGTAGCACTAGAATGTTTCTATTCTTCCATGCAAGCGCCTTATACTTTGTAACAGACACTAAGCTGGTTCATCTACTACTAACAAAACCACGTACACTTTGCACTCTCTCTACCAAGAGATGAAATTGAAACAAACCACAATTCTTCGGAACATTCCTTGTTGGAGTGTTGAGAAGGTTCACAAGACAGTCAGCATCAATACATTAATACTCATCCGCAGTAGTTGTGATAACCTCCTGGTATTAGTGTGGCTTCGCACAAACAGGCTACACTAGGCCTTTTCAATATTTCGCACCTGACTGCCTGAAGCGCTGCTGTCAGCCAATGGACGTGGGTGTGTGCAGCTTTTCAGACAGTCGCGAACAACAAACATAAGAGATCCACATTTACAGTGTTCTGGCTCTTCTCTTGTACTACGTAGGCGCATGATGACAGCAGATGACATCCGCACAACAGCATTCTCTCAACTTGCAAAATAAATGTTCGGCAACACCAGTGGTACACCACTCTCAGAGAAATTTTTGAGACAGCTCCACCTATGGCTGACCTTTTTATATAAAAATAAATTATATAAGACTTTATGCTTTTAACAAAGTACTTTCCCGTTTGAAGTACAGCATTCAAGCAGACCACTGTGATGTAGGCTGTTTACACCTATTGTAGGAATGCTGCAACAAAGCCACAAATAAGGCATGAATTCCAGATAGCTTCATGTGCTGACTGTCCAACAGTCATTCAAAGAAATTCTTAATGAATCTCGGATAAACTGAAATTGAAACTGATAAACTGAAAATAGCTAAACACGTAAGGGCGCGCACACATCACACAAAAGCATTCGCTCTTTAGCAATGAGGCATGAACGTGTACTTTACGTGGGTGCAGGAGTAGGGGCTGGCTTCGCAGGCCTGCAGCGGTCAAAGAAGCAGCGGCACGACGGTCATTAGGCAGGAAAGCACCAAAGCCCACACAGGCACATGCACGCAATGCAACAGAAACCAACGCCACACACGATGAAACATGACGCCAATGCAAAAGAGACAGTAGGCAGCTTGGCCACCACGCAACACGACAACATGCAGGGCATGTTTGGGCTGGCATCAGGTTACTTAACCTAGCCCAGAGTAAGTTACGTGTACCGTCACTTGCCTGGACACACGGTTCCGGCGCCTTCGTGGCGACACAGAAGTTGAGCGAGACGATGATGAAGATGATGACGACGAAGAGCGGGACGATTCACTGGAGGCACTTCCGCTCGAACTGCTGTCGCTGGAGCTGCTGCCGCTGCTGTGAGTGAAGATAACGTGAAAGAACAGTCAGTACGGAGGAACTACCAGGGGGGGCTGAGAGCACTTGAAGCTGCACCTAATGCAGCTTCTAACTAGACCTTGTCTACTTCTGCCCACTGGTGGCACATAAACGAACAAGCGTTTCTCCATGTTCGACTGCTTGCTTCTTCTGTAGTATCACCACCACGACAACTGATAGGGAAATATCCAGAGTTTCCACGAAATTTTACTGGCGGAAACTCTAGCGCTGCGATCGCTTAGCTACCATGGAAACGATGGTTAGTACATGGCTTTGCCTTATCGTCGTGCTTGCCTTGCCATACATCAACATAGTTCACAACATGCACACGTCGCAAATTTTCAATTTCTCTCTCTCTCTTTTTTTTTCTCTCTCCATCATGATATGACGTGCGCTAAACGAAACACGTTCCAAACTTTAGTGACAAAGCCTAGATTTTTCTAGCACTGTGTGCCACTGTGGGAAGTTTCCTGGCGTAACATTCTGCGACTGTGCGGAGGACAAACCAAAGAGTTAGAAGGTGTGAGAGGAAAAACGCGCGACAGGTTGGTTACCTGGCAGCACTGCTTGAACGCGAGCTGCTAGTGGATGCCGTCCTGCTCTTCTTCGTTCGTTCCCGGCTTCGCTCTTTCTTGGTGTCCGCCGATCGGACGCGCTTCGGGCTAGCGGCCCTGAAAAATACAGCAGTGTGTAGGGGTGAATTCACAAAAGCACCGAACGCGCCATCAAAGAAAGCGCCGATCGAAGTAGTACTTCGGACAGAAATCTGGCACACACTGTCATTTAGCCAAAAATGGACGTGTCACTAACACCGGCAGTACTCACATGATTGCTGCGGACTGGGGTGTCGAAAATCAGTTGCGCGCTCTGTCTGAAAAGATAGAGCATAAAAAAAATTTGCAACCGAGTTGCGACTTCGCAGCACAACTCAAAAAAACCTAGGCTTAGCAGAGCGTGTCGGAAGACGCCGGCTCTCCAGACAACCGTTAACTTCGCTATACGTGACATTTACGTCATGTGTTTGGGCATGCAGTTGAGATATGCAGCGCTATTGTTACTTTGAGGGGACGATTGTAAGTAGACTCACCAGCAATGTAGTTACTACGCATGAAAGAACGATAAAAAGAACACTACTCGACCGGCGCCATGGCGTCAGCTCATGGTTACTTGATCACACTTGATGACGTGTTGATGTCGCTAAAGATATAAATTTGTTATTAAAAGAGAGAAGCTGTACTACACATTTGTAACCATAACGTAATCTACATTGACGCAGTAAGTAACCAGCTTGCGGTGTATAAAAGAGAACAAGTTCTTGCGACGTCTTGTAAAATTTTCCTGCTAAACAGTCAAAACCGAAACCGTTGAATGGCGGCACGTAATATGAGAGGTATGAGAGCCTGTATGAGAGAGATTCTTGCGGCGTCTCTCGTGGCTCAAAGAGATGTTGACGAGCCCCGTTTCCTGTTATAGCAGTTATGGTCTGAATTCACGAGCCTAAAACTTTATGATTTTCGCGTTGTTCAGAGACGGCGCTTCCCGGATGAAATGAACGCTGACCCAGAAACTTCGAAGTGGAAACCGGCGCACTCTCGGTAAGCCAGGCATTCAGTTTCGTCAGGTCGTGCATTATTTGCGAACAGATTCGTTTTTATTTCAGACTGATGGCTATCCTGAACAACATTCAAGCGCAGGTCGATGCAGAGCGGCGGTTGGTGGACACCATGAACGAGTTTTACCGACAGTTCATCTCTGTGTACGATGTCTTACCATCTATTGTTTTTTAACAGATCATTTCTCTCTCTTTCAACTTATTCTATTCATGTCATCCGCCCTTCATGTTTCAGACCTACTGCCGCAGAAGAAACAAAAGAAAACCAAGCCACCACTCCTCAAATGGACATAACGCAAGGTTCGAACTCGTCGATGTCAGCTGCCACGTTTACGAAAGTTCCAATTTTTAACATACTCCGAAATGCGCAGAACTGACCGACATATATTCTGTGTGCTACGTACTGGCCTTATCCTCCCCCTTTTCCATATTCACCGTGTTTTTCTCTTTCTTGCACAGCTAAGCAAAAACTTGGAGACTTCTTGGAGAAAGCTAACACTGTGCTAGCCAAAGCAAAACAGCTGAGGCATGGAGACAGTGTACGTATTGGTCATCGATATTCACACCGGCACAAAAGCGATAAACACCGGTAAAATGGTGGCAGAGCGATTATTACTCCTGATATGATACATATCATACACATATTCAACATTGAATGAGCAAGAGACTGTGCAAGTCGCAGTCAAGTCATCATATATTGCACAAAATTAAAGCTTGGCTTAACTGCATCATCTAAGTTCAATCTTGAAGACATTTGTTTCATGTTGTGTGGCTGCACCCAGATGCATACATCATTGCCCTTTTCTTGTTCTTAGGGAGACTGACTCCCCCGTGCAGGGTAGCCAACCGGGACTACCACTGGTTAACCTCCCTGCCTTTCTGTACAACCTTTTTCTCTCTCTCTCTAGGGAGACTGCACCAGTAAAAATGAAAGACATCCGACGAAAATCAAAAATGCCTCCACCATGGCATCAAAGAAAATTAATGACCGCCAGCATGATAAGGTTTGTCTAGAGTGCCTGATGTTTATTGTCAGTGAACATTTCAAAACAATTGAACCCGCATGTGGCCTTTTGGAGAGCCCACAGGCTTTTCCAAGTTTACTGTGGCATGCAGTGCTTAGCATAGGCGTGTTTTCATGGCCTGACTTGTTTATGTGTTGCTCAGTATGTTAGTAATTTATACATGTATGAACATATGCTATAGTTCACCTTGCATTGGAGACATTCACAGCTTTTCATGTTACGGTCATTTCGCAGAGTTCCCTACCACTTTTTCATACATGAAGTCGAACATGAAATGCGGCAAGGCAGCTGAAGGTCAATTTTTTAAATTTTCTTTGATTTGTGAGTGTGAACGCCCAAGTGGTTAAAATGAATCCACAGTCCTCCGCTGCGGTGTCACTCGTAAATTATTGTGCAGCTTCGGCACATTAAATCCTAAATTTCAAAATTCAGTCTTTTGATTTATCTTTTTTCTCTGTCAAAAGTAGTTACATTAGTACCGCTCAACATGCAGTTAATGAAGCAGGCTTCTGCTTTGTTTCTGCAGCCCCAAGTTGCAGCAAAGACGGCTGCACCAAAGCAGACGCCGCGTTCGCGGAGTCGTTCAGTGGTCACAGTGAGGAAGGTGAGCATCATCAGAGAGCAGCCGCGCTCGACATCCCAGTCACGATGCCAGAGACAGCGACGAGCAGTCAGTCCTTCGAAGAAAAGTGACACGGTCGCATACAGGTATGCTTACTTTCTTTCTGAACGTGTCTCAGTGGCAGTCATTAAGTGGAGCATATTGCCACACACGTCTACATGAGCGTAGCTCTGGGCAGAGTGTAATTTTTTCCCCGTGAAAATTCAAATGATGCACATTATTTTGCCAAAATCTCAATCTCGAAAAGATCAACACAATTGAAATTACCTTAGCTAATGTTGAAGATCAGCAACGACAAAATCACGAAGTTTTGACAAGCATGGTTAAAAAAATGGATGACTTGGAAAATCGTGGGAGGCGCAATAATTTGCTTTTTTATGGCTTGGCGGATTCTAATGCCAATGAGATGGCAGCCCACTCTGAGGAACTCGTCATAAGTCTGTGCACTGCAAAGTTTGAACTGCCTTCGTTATCTGTTGAATGCGCACACAGCCTGGGTAAACTCTGCTAAGGAAAAAAATCAGCCCATCATTATGCGCTTTAATTCATTTAAAGCCCGCCAAGCCGTGCCTGCAAAAGCATTCAAGGTCAAGGGATTGAGCGTTGCTATATCTGAAGACTTTTCCCATACTGTCCGTGATAAGCAAAATAAATTACGGGCTTATGTCAAACAAAACAGCGAAGAAGTCTTGAAACCAGTTCTGTAGTTTGATACACTTCACTTGGTGAGCAGGCTATTTCAATGGGACAGGGAATCCATTGTTGCACGGGAGCAATGACAGATTGCTATCAATGGTGCGCTGTGCCCGGTCAGGGTTTTGTTAATCAATTGCCATACTATAAAAAATAAAGTTGAGCATTTTCGCTTTTTTCTTTGTACCATCCAACCGACCATCGTTTTGGGGAATCGAATCTTGACTTGACCTGACTGTCTCAAGCACTGAGATATTTCCTGGCATGTATGAGTTTTTTCGTCGAGCCCACTGTGCACGGGGTGGAGGGCTGTTTATTCTTGTCCATAATAGTATTCCAAGCATCCAGATAGAATTTACTGATAGTGAAACTGAATCAATTTTTTTGTCAAGTAAGGCTGCCAAATGGGAAATCAATAGTTGGGTCATTTTATAGGCCTCCTGGTGCCTCTGTAGAACCACTAGTTAATTTATCCCATTTGCTTGAAACTATTAACAATGAATGCCTTGTCCTAGGGAGGGACATTAACATTCCCGATATTGACTGGTCAGCTGGGGAAGCAAGGGATACTGCTCGCGGGAGTCTATACTCAACTTTTTTTTTATATTGTAGACCAGAACACCTTCTACCAGCATGTGCGCGAGCCATCGCGCACTGATCTAACAGGTCATATACTCGACGTCTTGCTCTGTAACGTACTTGATGTTGTGTACAATGTACAGGTGTTGCCAGGTTTGAGCGACCACAATGTTGTTCTAGCAGATTTATCAGTTCTTTATGTGAAGTTTGCAAAAACACCTTGCCGAAAGACTTACGTCTACAGCAGGGCCAACTACAAGGTGATTAGTGCTGCTTTCGAGTCATTCTTTCCAACTTTTGATGCACTCGTGGATAACCTAAATATGAAAAAACTGTGGAATACTTTTAAACAGGAAATGTTTGAACTATGTGAAGCTTTTGTGCTATCACGAGTTATATCAAGTAGGAGAGCTCAAGACAAACCCTGGTTTAACACAGAGTTACGTGCCCTAATTAGAAGACAGCGGCAAAATTATCAAAGATACAAGGCGTATAATTCGCCAGAGCGTTTGGCCTTGCTGAAAGCGATAAAAATTTTATTTAGACAGAAGTCCAACATCGCTAAGGGCTTGTATTTCTTGAATCTGGGACAAAGAATTGTCACGGATACCAAAGAATTTTGGAGGTATGTGAAGCGTGATGGCAAGAACAACCAATGGATACCTGCTTTGAAATATGATGTAACAATTTTTGATGCTAATGAGTCTAAAGTTGAAATATTTAGACATTATTTTTCATCTGTGTTTCTGCTGTCTAGCTCACGAACTGTCTGTTTTGCATTACCTGTTGAAATAGACTGCATGCCACAAGTCGCCTGTTGTGTCGATGGTATCCATAAATTATTAAAGGACGTGTACAAGGCTAAGGCACGTGGCCCTGATGAGATTTCTGCCGCTTTCATAAGGAATTGTGAAGACGCATTATGCTTTTATTTCACCCGGTTGTTCCAGAAGTCTCTCAATGAAATTGACATGCCTGATGATTGGAAGTTAGCGCGAATCATTCTCATACATAAGAGTGGTGTGCGAAACTCCATTTAAAACTGCAGATCCGTGTCCTTAACAAGTATAAGCTGTAAAATTATGGAGCATGTAATATATGATTGTGTTATGGCTCATTTAACCAACATAATTTCCTAAGCCCCAGCCAACATGGTTTCAGGTGTGGTTTATCTCGCAATACACAGTTGGTACAGTTTATTCACGATTTAGCTTCAGCAATTGATAAGCAACAAGTTGTGGACTGCGTTTTCTCAGATTTCCGTAAAGCATTTGATGTAGAGCATACAGTCTCCTACTCTCCAAATTAAATGCTTATAACTTGGATGGTAAAATAGATTGGATTGCCGAATATTTGTCAATGCGGAAAGAGGCTGTTATCCTGTACGGTACATCTTCACAATATGCACCAGTTACATCAGGAGTTCCCCAAGGCTCAGTGTTGGGACCACCATTGCTTTTGCTGTATATTAATGATATTTCAATTGGTCTACAGTCTTCATTCAGGATGTTTGCCGACGATTGTGTTGTTTACAGACCTATGGTGGGAGGGGAACCCACAACCTTTAATGTTAATTAGGGTGAATTAGGCCATCAATTTCTTCATAAGAAAGCGTGAAGCCAAGGCAAAGAAGTGTCAGCACGACCTGTGGTGTTAATTAAGGCACTCGAACCCATGACCTTTGGTGGGAGGCGAAACCACTTGGAGATATGGGTCAACCAGCTATATCTGCAGTTAGATTCCAATTATCATGAGGGTCGACAGTTGAACCCACTACATTTGGTGTTAAGGCGAAATTAATTAAGGCACAGTTTATTAAGGTAGAGTTAATTAAGGTACTCGGACCCACAATCTTTGGTGGGAGTCGAACCCACGACCTTTGATGTTAATTAAGGTGAAGTTAATTAAGGCATTCGAACTCACGGCCCAACATGGGGATATGGGTGAACCGGCCATATCTCCAAGTTGGATTCCAATTGACATCGTGAAAGTCGAGAGTTGAACCCTCTACCTTTGGTGTCGATTAAGGCAAACTTAATTAAAGCATAGTTAATTAAGATAGAGTATATTAATGCACATGAACTTGTAACCTATGGTGGGAGAAAACAAGTAATAGGAAGTAACACTGCATTCAAATGAAAATGTAAAGTAATGTAATGACTGTCTCATGAGCACGCAAGCTTTTGCCTTCATCCTTTTTAACGTATACTAAATTGACTGTCAGCTTATTTTATTACGTATCCATGGTAAGTATCATGCTGTTTGCACTAACCGACACGTCGCAATGTGCGGTTTATAAAAAATGTGTCTTCTACTCTTTATGTGCTTTTCCTTTTCTCATGTATTCATAACTTTAGTTGTCATTGGTTTGCAGTTTTGTTTGCACAAGTTACCATGTCGCATACTCCCAGGCCCAGCTGTTGGTTCATCTGGAAGGAATGTTTGCCAGAAGTTAACTTGCAGTCTTCATCATTGTCTGCTTCTCTGATACCGAGCCTTACTATTTGCTAGGAGGAGGCATCAACCTTGCAGCCTTCTTGCTGAGTTTAAGTTTAGTATAAAATGTACGGTCATGGACAAGCTCACCTGAAACTACTGAGCAACAACTGAAAACTACCGGTGGCTCTGTGCGGCCACGAGGACCTGAGCCAGCAATGAGATAAACACCGACCTGAGAGTGTAGACAGGTGCGCCTGCGTCTGCATAATTAGTGAGCGAAGGGCTGTGCCTTTCCTGTGCCTTGTGTCATCCTTATGATTCGTCAGTGAGCATTATTGCAAGACATTATTATGCAAAATATTACCGCCACTGTTGTGGCGGTGTTTATCTTGTTGGTTGATGTTCTCGTGGCAGCATGGTGCTGCTGATAGCGTTCAGTCACAGCTTCATTGTTTCCAGTTAGCACGTCCATGACTTCACGTGCCAGTGACGTTGTACAGTGGGTCGTCTTTAGCTTCGGTGCCTGTGGTTTGTCATCTACAGAAGCCGATGTTTTTTGCCAGTGTGAACATGCAAAAATGTTTTCTTGCAGATGTTATGGTGCGCTTTAAGGGACCGTGGAAACTGAGCGATGGTTATCTCAACTGCCTCCACTATATTGGTATGGGAACAAGAGAAATGGGCACAGCTAGAAGCACCTAATCTGTGATTGGCACTGCACTACAACATTGCGATATATATATAGCTGTATATAGTTTGTTAGCTTCTGCTGCTTGTGCATGTTGGGCTAAACGGTTGCAAACACTTTGTTTAAACCTGCCTCTTCCTAGCCGCCCGTCATCTAATTTTTTTCGCAAGTTGTACCTGCAATTTTCTTTTATAGTGTAATTAGGCAGCACCCGCCGTGGTAGTTCAATGAGTATAGCATCTTGCTGTGGTGCTCAAGACTGTGTATTTGATTCCTCACTATGGCAGCTGCGTTACGATCAGGGCAGATTGAAAGAAAAAAAATGCTCATTTACGGCATCTTGGGTGTGCATAAAGAAACCCCAGGTGGTCAAAATTAATCCGAATCCGAATCCTGTGCCATTTCAGGTTAACCCACTGTGCCAGTTTAGAAACGTCAAACCTGATGATTTAATTTTTATTTTGTGATACGCAGCTTTAGCATAGTGTTTTAATGCAGGTGAAACAACAGTTATTGCAACACCAATAGGTTGCAGCTTGCCACCTGCATCTTCTCAGTGAGGCTTCTAGATCTGCGTCACCATTGAAGCTATGGTGCCGCCGTGTAAAAAGAAATTGAAGCATAAAATCACCAAAGTAGGAAAACTTCTTCAGTATTTATTGAAGACAACTGTCGATGCACACAAATGTTTCTAGTGTAAATGCCAAAAAGTGACATAGTAGGATTACTGGTAATAAGGCAACCGCCAATGACCACAACAATCATCTTTGATACTGCTGTTGGCTTATGTTCTTCAGTATCGTGGTTTTACGCTGTTTCTGTTTTGTTTGTTCTGGTAAGTTCATTATTACTCTCCTGCACACACTTCTGCTGTAGGGCGGCAGTATTTCGACACTAAATAAAATAAATAATAAATAAGTGACATATCACAAACTGAACATTGAATTGTTCTGACACAGTTTCCATAGTACTGGGAACATTCTTTGCTAGGTGCAGCAGAGGACATCGTAGAGCACATATCTAAATAAAAGATAGTGAGAAATTATTGCTGATGCTTTGTCACTGGAGAGAGATGCAAGACAAAGCTAAGGTGCATTGTACCATTTGCTTTAGGTTGTGAATAATGCAAGGGCTACAATGTGTTTAGTGCAAAGCAAGAAACTCTCACTGTGTATGTTTTGTTGCCATGCCATATTCACATAAGCCACACAAAGGCTGAAGCACAATATGCAAGAAACAATGTGTTTGCAAGCCACATAGCTCGCTATTGCATTGAGTGCCTGCATGCTGCAGCCCGATGGTTTGCGGGCACTAATCCGGGGTCGTCGTAAATGTCATACCTGCTTTTGTTGCACCATGGCGAAAGCAAGCTTACTGGGACAGCTACTGTACAGTTGGGGAAAAAGTATTGTGGAACACGGTTGTTTAAAAGAAAAAACAAATTCTTGAAGGGTCAAGCATCAAAAATATAAATTTTATAAGTGCACAACGACGTTTTCATGTGAAATTTTGCGGTGTACTTGCCGAGATGACGGGCAAGATATTTTCACAGGGCTTGTGTTCCACAGACCTTTGCCCTGGAGTGTACATTTGCCTGCGCTGCCTCTGCCCATAACATTGCGCAACCTGCTTCAATGATACCAAGCCAATCACTTCATTTCTTTTTCATAGATCACTCTAAGCCATGATTCTCAGATAGTTGTTCAAGTACACTCATCACTTCATACCAAGACTCCACGTTCATCCTCAGTATCTACAAACTGGGAGGTTTGGTATTCTCGAACCTGCCATTGTGTCCCCAGATGCGCAGACAGTTTAAATACTCATTGAGGTTTGTCTCCCATTACTTTTCAAGCAGAATTAAATAGCAAATCTTGATTATGGCAGTACTATCAAGGTTGAGTGAGCTTACACCAGCTTACAGAATATTTTTGGATGTGGAAACTGTGAAAAAACTCAAATACTTTGAACCTAATAATAGAGCCTTGATTTAAAATACACACTTCATAGACATCACAACAAACTTATTGGTACAGCCTTCAGTCTTAATTAAAGCAAGTATAATACCGTATTTGCACAAATATAACGTAAGAACTAGAAGGTACTCATGGTAATGTAAGATTGAGAGAGTTTTCCACTTCTGTAGGGCCTAGCTGCTTGGTGGCTGAACTCGGCACACAATAAAACTTGGAATTTGAAAAAAAGAAAGAAATTTTGTGGAGGTAGGCGGCGAACAGTTTTTAAGATCAAATCGAATACAAATCGAATTGTGCGAGAATTGAATTGAATGTTTTTCTAATAGCTTGCAAATAATGTACAGCCTTCTCACCAAGAATTTTAACATCAGGGTAATTACAGCAATTGAAGGTTTCTGTCATTACACCGCACATTATAAAGCATGTTTTATCAAAAGCACAAAGAGAGCATTAGGAACAACTAAGCAGATTGTTCACAAGCTCGGTGCTCTTAGGAACATATGCGGTTATGCATTATCATATAATGTTTATGGAGGTAACATCGTGGGCCAATTACTATCAATGTATATCTTTGCGAACATACCAGACATGCCTGTCATCTGTGGTGATGGCATAGTGAAAGAAAGAAAACAGTTTTTCTCTAGTATGTTATGCCTACAGTGGGCGGGGCACATTTTTGCTTCAATATCATGCTTAGTCGTGTGTAGTTGATGATGTAGAGTATTTGAAATATATTCAGATTTTTGAGTACTGGCTATTTGATTCAATGACCTAATCAAATGTGGCTATTTGATTCGAAGACTGAATCGTACAGGGCAATATTTGATTTGTTATTTGAAAGTTTCGAACATTCACACACCCATAGAATTTTGTGCTGTACATTTGTAGCTGATGTGATATGGCACATAATTTATGCTGTTTGGCATTTTCCTCATTTCGAAAGGCTTTCGTGATCAGGTGTACGGCGTCTCCAACCTGTGTAGACTCAAAGCATGCCCCAATGTGCCCCCAGATCAGTTACTTGTTGTACTGCTCACATTTCCAATGTAAATAAATATTTCGTTTTTTTTTTTCCAATTACATCACAGAGAAATGCTGAGCGTTCCTGAGGTTCGAGCACAACTGCGCGAGTTCTCCGCCCTAGTTGATGAAGCACGGAAGTGCGCTGCGAAGGACACCGATTGCCCCGAGCGACAACAGTTCCTGTTGGTGTACGATGCTGAGGTACATTAACGCGCAATGTTTTTTTTTTTTTTTTTTTTTAAAGGATTTAATGCGCTTTCACCCGCCGTAATCTTGCAGTGCTTTATTCGGGCACAAAACTGTTCTAATATGCAAGTCATGACCAACTGACTTGCCACTAGTCTTGAAAAAGTGCACAATCATTGCATTCTACCGGTACTAACATGTGGGGCAGAAACTCGGAAGTTAACAGAGAAGGTTGAGAGGAAGTTAAGGACCTCATGACGAACGATGTAAGGAAAAATGCCAGGTGCAGCGTTAAGCAACAGCGAGATGGCAATGTGGATGGGAGAGCAAACGGGGGTAGCCAATGTGTTCTAGTTTACATTAAGAGGGGAAAATGGAGCTGGGCACACTATGTAATGTGTAGGGGAGATAACTGGTGGGCCATTAGAGTTATGCAATGGGTGTTAAGGGAAACGAAGCACAGTTGAAGACGACAATTACATGGCATGGTGAAGTTAGCAAATTTGCAGGCCTAAGTCCGAATCAGCTAGGGCAAGACAGTGGTAATTGGAGATCGCTGGGGGAGGCCTGGAAGAGTTTAATAATTACTTGCGTATAAATTTATTCTGATAGTGTTTGTTAATCAACAAGGAGAAAAAAAAAAATGAGCGCAATAAAAAGTTTGAAGACAAGGAAAACGAGAGGGCGAGTGCTTTCCTGTCGTCTTGCTTGTAAGCGTATCTTTCTTTTTTGTGCTTGCTTTTTATATTCATGAATATATATTCTTGTTGCATATGAGCTCTTCTACTGAAACAGGGGATATTGATATGGTTACAGCCACTCGGCCATAACATTTTATTTTTTTTCTGCGGGGAAGTCTTTTGCCTTACTGTTCACTGCTTTATACACAGAGTGTATACTACACACAGCTGCAGTTGCAAGGTGTTTCTGCTTATTTTAAAGACAAGAAATACGATTGAAACAGCTCCTAGTGAACTCCGTGCAGTTCTGGGATCGATGTCATTTCCACTTTATCGTGCAGCTGCATGGCACATCAGCAGGCGTGCCTGTGATCTACTACAGGGCAATTCGAACTCTATTTGCAATATAGTAAAATGTGTGGTTGCCAGCCTTAAAGCTTTTCTGCTATTATTTTGGTGATATATGCTAGTAGTATCTAACTAAAAAAAATTTTACTCATGTAAGATTTAGTTGTAGTTAGTGTTTAAACACAAATGTTTTTTCACGACCTTTCAGGAAGCTGCTGCCGAAAATGATGAATCAAGTAAAAGTGAATGTAAGTGACTGTCATTTAGAAGTTTCTGCAGTTTGATAATCACATTAGCATTCCCGTGTAGCATACAATATGGTGAAGCTGTATGAATGTTCGAATAGCTTTTCTGCCTCTTTTGTACTGTTCAAATTGGCTACCTGTGTACTGTGCTCTGTCTTACTGATTGTGCCATGTATTGAGGCTATAGTTGGTGTCGGTCAATAAGTAATAAAACGTGGCTGCATGTTCTAGGGTAGGTGAAACCCAGGCTTGGACCATTTTGTGCTGCTAATTCTTGCGTGACACTTCCATTCAGTCAGTGTCATTGTGCATGGGACCACCAGAGGTGGACAGTGGAATAACCCTTGTTCTGGTTCACTTTTCTCGTTGGCTGGCATGACCCATAGCTTTTGCTACGCGACTAGTAATTTATGAGGTAAAGCACAGTAACAGTTGCGCAGACCTTCTGGATCCGCCTTGCTTTGCTGCCTAGTTGTTTTAAGGCTCTGTACATTTAAAACAAAATTAGTGCTTGTAAAAAAATTTTCCCACTGTGGTTGTGCAATAGAATTAAAAACATAATTTTACTGCAACTTACATCTCAGCTTTTCTTTTTCTTTGGTGCGATAGAATTTTTATGGTTACCTCCCAGGCCTAGTCATTTCTGTCTAATAATTTTGTTCTGTATTATTCATACGAGCTCTGTTCCTGGATAATGTTATGAATGAAGTTTGATTCTAATTTTTGTTCAAATCTAAAATGAACTCAACTCTTGATTCCTGCATAGTCACATCGCCATATGGCATTGTGCCCTTGCTAGAATGCTTCTCTAAAACTTTACAATTCTGTATAGCAAATGCAACTAAAGCATTGAAGAGTAGGATCTGCAGTTATACGGCACGTTTTGACATCACCAAAATTAGCGAGTCAGTTATTCACTGTAAAGCAGTCGCACTGCTATAAGCTCGATGTGAAAAAGTATCCTTTGAAGAAGTCGGGCCAATTTGTCTGAAAAAAATGTACTCACACGCACACACACATTCTGAATTTCGCATGAGAAAAAAGTGCATTGTATATAGTAATAAAAACAGAAAATGCTGAACTGTACCTGTATGCCCAGAGAGCGGAAACACAGCCTAGGGCGGTACAGGATTAGATAGCGTGATGAGATAAGGAAATTGGAAGACATGGCAGCGATAAGTATAGAAAGCATTGGGAGAAGCCTCTGTATTGCATTATACAGAAAGTAGGCTGATCGTGATAGATACTTGGAAGGTTACACTGAATAATGCACAGATGTCATTGTATTTCCGCGCAGTGTTCTCGATGCTGACCTCGCCAACATTTCCATCGCGGGAGGAGTTCCGAAGGGAGTTTCGCACCTACATTGAGAAGAAACGTGCTGCCTTGGACAAATGCATTCTGGACTTCTGTGGCGAGAGTATTTTGCCACTTCTGGAAAGCACGCCTTGCCCAAACCAGTTAGTGTTACCTAGATATCTTTTTCCGAAATTGTGCACAAGTCTTCTGAAAGTGTTGACGACGTGAATATCTTTTGGGCCTCTGGTCAAAAATGCAAGGAAGCACAGCAAAATGTAAAATTTAAGCATAAGTAAAATGCTTTGCATGTTTAAAACAATTTTGGTCAATCCAATTGTGTGTAAGAAGTACTCTGTTGTGTGCTTGTTGGTTCACATTGTACAAGTACTCTGTACTCAAGTACTCATCGCTTTGCAAAATGCGATGATAAGCGACTATGCAGGGATAGAACAGACCGCAGAGTGGTAGCAGTTCATTACTTATAACAGTACAATACACTTGTCACTATACTATGCTGTCAGGTCCGTTGCCATTTTTCTAGTTTCATTTTGCGCAGGACATTACCAGTTCGTCAGTGTATGATTGTAGAAAGGAAAGCAGCCACATCTGTTCTAATCAGTACATTGCATAAAATCAGGGCATTCCGAGTACGGAGTCTTGTGCGCGCACAAGGAATAGATAAACATGACTGTATGCAAAATGCTGACATCAAGTTTTGTACCTTGAATGAGGTGGTCACCGTGCTTTGTTAACACTCTCAATTCCTGTAGTGCTGCTTGAAAAGTGCCCTTCTACACTGAAACGAAACTTTACACCCTTTGGGAAGACACCCTTTTGTGAAATTGTTACCGATGGGTCTCCTTAGGGGTTTTACTAGGGGTTTGACAGCGACTCCTTCATTTGAAAGGTTGCATCGCTTTTTTATCAGTGGAGTTGATGAGAAAGTGATGTGCAAAAATGGCTTTCAGTTTTTTAGATCACATTTTGTGTCAACAATTTGCTTCACATTGTGTACACCTCTGTAAGAGAGGTTGAAAGCATGAAGACAAGAAGGTACGAAGCTTCAAATGAACATGGTGGGAAAGCATTTATAATAAAGCTAAACATTCTCGGCTTTGTTTACATAGTGTGTCCATGTGGCAGCAGTCTGATTTCTGATTATTGCCTTTTTTTTATTTTTCAGGGAATACACTGCTGTTGTGCAGACCTTTTATGGGATCATCTGCAATAAGGGACGTCGTTTTCCTGCGTTTGTCGACTGTGAACCATGACAGTGCTTCCTGTGTTCATCGCCCATACCTGCAAAGTGTTCAACCAGCAGCATCGAACAGCTCTCGTGCATTTTTTAGGACTGCATTTACTGATGATCGAATCTCTTTTGTACTGAAGCTGCAAATAAATTAAGTGCTCAAATCCCAAGTGGTTTCTTGTGTCATATTCAGGTGGTCATTTTAGAGCACTCTGGCAGCACCACAGGAGTCAAGTAAAAGAGTAACTAAGCATTACTGCTAGCATAAGCACGCTCCACTGATGATAAGGAAGCAGGATTATCACTTCAACAGTGAGTTAATTTTTTAAAAGCTGTTTTTCACCATCTTCGTAGCACGATGCAGAGTACCCTCAAATGACCACCTGAATGGGCCATCGAAGATGCATGTTCAGTTAAGGACATGGAAGTGCTATTTGGCTATAACCCCTGGTTTCCATGATGCCAAGGTGTGAGTTGAGAGTCCATAAAAATATGAATCCATGAAAAAGTATGGTTGGAAATAAAAATGATCTGTAGAATTAATCTATCAATGACTGTCAATGTGAGAGCATTTGAGTGAATATTTGCTTAAAAACATTATCACCATCATGAGCATTGTTGCCCATGATGGTGATCGTTGCCCATGATAGTGGAGTCTGTGCAATTTTCGAACAGCTCGCAACTGTTGCTGTGTCATACGCTTAGCCAATCAGTCAAGAATTATTTATTTGCCTTGGGGGTTCAGGTACTGACGTGTCCTGCTACAGAGAACAGGGATGTGTGATTTTATTATCAGCAGCAGTAGCAACTGATGGCATTGCAGCACAGCGTAGATAAGAAAGCTGTGGTGCCAAAGCAAGGTAACTTCAATGTGCTTCGTTGCAAATTTCTATACTGGTAAATTTCGTGGAGCTCTCGTGAAGCCTTGGGACAAAGACAAGAAATTGAATTGAAATTGTTCTCAGAAGGGGGGCGGGGGGAAGTCTCATTTGTAAGACATAGTTCACTCAGGCCACATCACATCATCTTACACCTTACACATCATCTACCCAGACGTCTACCCAGACAATGCGTGCCCCTCGTGCGGGGTCACGGCGACACTCGCACACGTGCTCTGGGAGTGCAGAAACGCTCCGCCCGACTCTACCTCCGACAAGTGGGAGAGGACGATACGAAGTCCGCTCCTAGAAGATCAGCAATGGGCCGTCCAGCAGGCTCGCGCAGCGGCCGCCAGGTACTCCCTGTCGGTCCCTGCGTGGGAGACGCCCACTGCGCGCTGACGTGCGTCCTGCAGGACTTCTATTAAAGTTTTTCCAATCCAATCCAATCAGGCCACATGCCCTAGGTAACGATTATTGCCATCCGCAATCATGCCCACTTATCTGGTACTGAGAAGCACCCATACCATTGTCATCATCTCAACATGAATTTAAAAAAAACTGTAAAAAGACAACTGTGGAATCTAGATATTGCCAAGCCGGTATGGTAGCATTAGCGACCAGTGCAGCGAGACTCATTCAGGCATCGTTTAATGTTTTACGCTTCGTGCGAGTGTAAAATTGGACTTTTAATTCTTCATACCGCTCAAGCTTTTGTCAATCTCGCGTCCTGCGAACCCTAGTCGATACTTCGTATGAACAGACGTACGGCTGACTGAATGACGTTTGCGTTGATCATTTTGTTGTCATGGTGACGACTCTAGTCCCATTATCTCCTCTGATTAAGACGTACGGCTGATTGAATGACGTTTTTGTTGACCATTCGTTGCCATGGCGAGGACTTTCGTCCCGTATCTCCTCCGATTAAAGCTTGTGTTGGGACTAGTTGGAATTATTTACTTTCCCGAGGATCGCTTCTCTGATCCCCCACCCGTCCCGACCCCTTCCGCACACACACCAGTACGATTTCAAGGAAGGTCAGGCGAGGATAGCAGGAAGAAAGAGCATCACTCGGTTCAAGTGGTGCTTTGTCAAGGCGTGTTTACTTGACACCGTGGAGGAGGAAAGTTGACACCCTATTTCGCTTGGTGCCGTGTATGGACGAGTAGACAAGAAACGGCGTGTAGCCACATTGCCACGGAGTTCAAGCGGTGGTTCAAGGCAAGTCGCGTCAGTCAGGTGCCGAACTTCGAAAATCGCGCCGTCGAGTTACGTCATTACTGGCTTCTTCAGCCTCTCATACTGTAACTTTTGCTCGCGCCGTTTCGTAATCGACGAATCGACTACGAAAGTGAGCCTACGCTGCATTACCTAGTTGAAGCGTGTGCCGTAAGATGGCGCCACCAGTCAAACTTGCTCCGCGCCAGCTGCTGCATTAGCCGCATCCCAGCCAGCCGCCGTCCGCAAACAAAACTCGCTGCCGAAGTTTGTTCGGTTGCTGTTACTTTTTTTTTCCCGTTCTTGGCTGCTTGTCGGACTTGGCGTGCGTGTTTGTGTGTGTGCTTCGGGGGTCTCGTCGGAATGTGTGCGGCGGCGCCGATTCAGGGAAACGCTTCGCTATAACGGCCGTCCTGCTTAGGTCATGCTTCTAAGGGACTGCCCATCGTATCTTCAGGATGTGTGATCGTGTGTCCGCTGTGCCGATGTGACGGATCGGCAAGCGCAAAGTGCCCCGTGCGCCGCAGGAGCGTCATCGCCTTGTGTGTGTGTGCCCCTGGAGTTCTGGGGGGGGTTACCCCCGTCCCGTCTGGATCCGTCATGGCTAATCCACCGACGAGACGGCACGGATCTATGAAGATCAGACTGACAGGTGAGTTTCCCGTCCTTGTAGCACCGCACGACGCGGCGGCGCGTTCGCAGCCGAGGTTCCGTGAAAGCGTCCGCGACCCTGGAGCCAAACGGATCAGTCGGTACCTTCGCTAGGCCTAACGTACCCTGTACGGCAGCAACGGATAACTCGGCACCGACAGCGCGAGTACGGAACAACTTTCCGATGTGTTATATGTCTGTGGACAAGCGGATGGCGGGGCGATGGGCAGTTCTTGCGACGGCTTTGTTTCTGTGCCGCCGAATTCGTGCTTTACGATTATCACTCTTAGTTTATGCCAGTTTTGTTTCTGTCGGGTGTCTTCTACACGGCCAGCGGATGCAACGAGAAGAAAAAAAAGCGACCGTGCGCTGTTTCGCGCGTGAACTGTTCCCAGTTGACGGCAAAATCCACCGAGTTTCAGAGATGGGAAGCGTAGGAAGGGCATTCCTTTCGTTCCGAATGTTGGGTGCAAATGCGCGCCTCCTTCGATGCCGCCGGCGCTCGTTTCCAATTCCGTCGATGCCTCACGCGCTGCAAGTTGCAGACGAAATCGTCGTCGGCGACGGCTCTATGGACGGCTCCCGACGAGTCCGCCTCGCGAGGCGTGCAGATGGTGGTAGATCGCATGGCTCGGCGCTGCCGCCGCTACAAGGTCGGAGGTTGTTGCGATTTGCATTCTGCTGGCAGCGCGTGACTGGATTAAAAACGCGTCTCCGGTCCCCCGGCCGCCGCGAAAGAAAAGCTCTTCCGCGATGGCATAGCCGGGCTGGTTTAGTCTTCGTTGGCTCCCTGCCCTCGCCCGAGGCGCCTTCGGGATCGCCGCTTCTCGGCGGAAACGACGAGAATCCAGCAGGAGTGGCAGCTGCCGCAGGAAGGAACAAGTTGCGGCGGTCACGGAAGACGAACAAAAAAAGAGGAAACGAAACTGGCGGAAGCGGGTGGTTGATCCCTCGACGCGGTTGCCCGATTCATTCCAGATGCGGCTACGTGCGGCAGGCATCGACTCGGCGCATCGATTTGAGATGCACACATGGTACACACTAAGAGAAAAGATGTCACACCCGCGGTTCTCTTGGTTTTGTATGCCATGCCGTCGGCTGTTTGTGATTACGCGTCGCGTCGTTCTGGAGTGGTTGTTGGCAAACATCTGTGACTCGCTTGAAGTCTAAATTAACAGCCGCCCGCCTGTTTTGCTCCAGAACGGCAACGACCTATCGGGAACGATTCCGCAGACCTTGCTTATTTTCTCCTGCCTTTGAGCAAAAACAGCGGAAGCGACTCTGTCCGGCGGTAAAACCTCTTGCAGGTTTTCCAGCCACTACTCAACGCTGGTTTGTTTTGTCGACAACAGGCTGTTGTCGTCGACGCTGCGTTTATGTTCAGGAACGAAATGGCCTACACGTTGCTCGTAAAGAACAGTGGCAAACGGACCGTTGCAGCCATAACCTTTGTTCGGCGTCGTCTGCAAAGAAAGGGCCTTGCCCGACGATCGTCTGCCATGTTGACTCCGCATGGGCCCCCGCTCTTGGCCTGTTCACGCTCTGATATTCCCTTTATCGGCAGGGCCGTCGCTTTGAAAAAGCGCCGCCAGAACTGCGTGTATACGACGGGGGTGCGATAGGCTTCGCGAGTGAAAGTGAAGTTATCTTTGGGCCACAGAACCAGACGAAACTCGCCACTTCTGCCGACCAGTCTGGACAGCGAGATATCTGTTACCGTTGTTTAGCGCGTCGAGTTAGCGCAGTGTGTCTGTCAGTTTTTTCTATCTCCATTGTGTTCCTCCTTCAAGACCGTGTTCGGTCAAGCGTTTTGAGGTCTTTCGGCGCTGTCGAGCTGGGCTATTTGAACGCTTGGAAGGAGCTGGCTGCGTGTAAGGCGCATGGTGTGTGGTTGCGCACTCGCCGTTTTTTTTTTTTTTTTTTTTTTTTTTCCCAGCGCGTCTTTGTTCTCCAGGCTGGCGAAACTAGAAGGCCACAGCGCCTTTGCTTCGGCCGCTGGGCCCTTCCGGGTGAACGTAAACGTATACGTTGGACCGCCTGCCACTTCTTGAGGGAGCTTTTTCGCACGTACAAATAGTAACTTAGATGTCACGTTGTAGAGTAAAACCGGAAAAGAGAGAAACGCCTGGCTAAGCTAACCTGACCTGTACAAGGACTCTGCCTGTACCTTCGCAGCAAAGTAGCTTTCGCACTATGCTTTTGCGGAAGCCAGAATACTTTGTTCCTACTTAAGGGAACACTACATAGAAAAATAATTGGAGCTTGTAGTAGTAAATTATACCCTTCTACAATTCCAAACGCAACTGTTACCGTGTGAGGAGGCTCGATAAGCGAGTAAACGCGGAGAAACGTGATCGCTGACGACGCCACCTTGGTAGTTCCTACACGTCATCGCCGTGCGTGACGTCATGATTGCGTGGCGTCGTGAACTTGGACGGCGTGCGCTCAGGCCAAGTAAAGTTTTTTTGTCGGTAAAGATTATCAACACCGTGTTCCAAAAAGAGCCAAATACTGAACGTGACAAGTTTCACTGACATAGAGAGAGCCACGACAGGCAAAAAAAAAAGTTTAAAAGAAATAACTTGAAATCCGCTACGTCACAGTGACGTACCGGCGTCGGCGCGAGATTCGAGAAATCTAACTTTGACCATCTTTTCTGATGCACGAATTAATTGTTACCCCAAATATATTTATAATAGAGTTTTAAAAGAACGCTTTATCACTGTAAACTAGTCTGCTGTTTCTCTTTATTGCCCCTTTAGTGGTTTGGCAAATGCAGCAGTTGCACAGGCTTTATTAGCGCGGTGCGACTTTGTTAATAACATCTAACCTATTCGGCAGCTGGGTTCAGTCAGTTTCCATGCGCTTAAGGGATACGTACTTTTTCCGGGTTTGTAAATTGCACATCTGGAACACCCGAAAATGTCACTTCTATCACGCGCGTGTAGTTGGGTTGGTAAGCCAGGAAAAGGGCGCAAGAAGAAAGAAGGAAAAGAGAGAGAGAGACTGACGACACCATCTTGAAGTTCTCGCAGGACGTCATGCATTTCAATATATCTGCTCGAGCCTAAAGGTTTAACATTTTGTCGATTAATAAAGACTGCGTTGCGTTCCAAGGAAAATCGAGGAGTCAACCTAGCGAGCTTCCAGATATTTCTTTTTTTTTCTCCGCACAGAAATGGTCCGAACACGCGCAGATGCTAGCTCGAAATCTGTGACGTAACACGTCGCCGTTCGCTCGCCGAACTCGAGAAAGGCGACTGTCGTCATAATTCTCCTCGGTTAAAGAACCCCAGGTCTTCGAAATTAATCCAGTCTACCCCCGATACGGCGTGTCTCCTAATCGTTTCCGTGGTTCCTGCACGTAAAACCACAGAATTTATTAATTTCTAGATCATTTCCGCTTGTATAGTGAAATCTCCTTCTGTCAAACGATTATGAAGACAGCATTTTGAAAGAATACCTCGGGAATATAAAGCGGACTGATTTTAAAGCGTCGATTCTTACTTCATGATTGCATTGCGCTAGTGTTACACTCTAGCGAGATTAATGGACGAACGTATAAGGAACAAAACGTGGAGGTACGTCGCGCCGCGTACGTTCACGTTTTGTTCCTTATGTTCGTCCATTAGTTTCGTGATTGTAACGCTAAGCGCAATACAATCATGAACCAGCTCCGTCCATTGCTTTACTGAATCGATTCTTACTGTCCTTTCATAATTGGTATTCCTGCTTCTGGCCGGATGTGCATGGCTGGGTTTTGAGCGCGACTGGTATATAACTCGACGACCTTCGTGCGAATAGGAAGGCGTGGTGGGGGGGAGGTGTTGGACCCACGTATGTACTCTGTCGCAGTCTTCGTGTCTTCCATGGTGGTAGCCAAAAGATTGAGGGACTGCTCCTGCAGCTGTTCCAGTGGATGCTGATTCACCCCACCCCGCCCCTCCTCCTCCTAGAGAATGGTGCTATAATCCACTTTTTTTTTTTGGGGGGGGGGGGGGGTGGCTACAAATAGATCACGAGTCGGAGGGGTTCTGTGCCCTTTGGAACTTGTCCGAAAACGATAATCGTCATCTGCGGGCATCCCGTCGTCTGCGAACGGCATGCGCGTTATCAGAGCGTGACGCAGCATTCCTGGCCGGAATGTAGGGAGCGGCCGACGGGATACTCCCCAACGGGCATCATCATTATCATCAGCAGCAGCCTATTTTATGTCCACTGCAAGGCGAAGGCCTCACCCGGCGACCTCCAATTACCCCTGTCCTGGGCGTAGGCTCTTTTTTGTTTAAACACACACACACACACTCTCTCTCTCTCTCTCTCGTTCAGACTCCCAAAGGGGTAGGGGGGTGGAGGGAGAAGGACTTGGAGGCTGTCGGCCCTGGCGCAGGCGCCTTGCAGAGTATACTATATAAGCGACACCTTCTTGTCCCTTTCTCACGGTACTGGAGTCTTCCGCCGCTATCCGCCCAGGGACGGCCTTCGGACGCAGTCCGTGGCGGCGACGGAGATATAGAACTTGTGACTCGGCGTCCACTCTAGACGCGACGGCCTGCGTTCCGCGCGCACTGCGCGTGACGCCAGTGACCCGCGTGAATCACACCGCGCCTTCGGCGGGGTCGATGGCACACCGTAAACTGGGATACATTGCGCAAGAACGACACAAGGACGAATCAAGAACACGGGACGAGCGCTGGTCCCGTGTTCCTGCTTCGTCCTTGTGTCGTTCTTGCGCAATGTATCCCAGTTCACGATTGAACTACCAACACGCCCAAACTTCTTCCCTGCTCGATGACACACCCCGGCCGGCCGTTCACGTCGGGGTCCGGTTTAAGTAACTCTTACGAAGTGTGACGTACCCTCCCTCCCTATCCCTGTGTTAACGCTTAACGATTAGCGAGCCACCCCCAGGCACTGGGTCTTGAGCTGAGCTCCTGTTGCTCCTATGGTGTACTAATTTTTTTTTTTGTACTTTGTAACTTTGCAACTGGGGTCCGCCTGCTTGGACCCAAGTACCTGTGGTACGTAATAAACATAAATAACGCTTACAAAGTGTAACCCCCTCCCGCTTATTCTCGAATGCCGTGTAAATTTAAGGGCAGTTCCAAGATCCTGTTGGCTAAGCGTATAGTGACGTGACCCAACACCACTACCGCCATGTATTTCTTTTCTTCTTTTTCCAAATAGCGGCTTGTGACCGCTCTCCGCCATTCTACGTGTTTGGGTCCTGAGACTGGACCGGTTACTCCTGAATGCCCAAATGTTTGCTATATATCTCTTATTTCATCTGACTATCAGCCGCGTTGGGTCAGTGGACGAAGCGTTCTGCTTCCGAGCAGCACTGAATCGTGGGTTCAACTCCCCCACCGCAGCGGCAGCATTTCGATGTGGCCCTGCACAGGAACATTTGGGTGCAGGAACCTCAATCGATCGTCACGCAATAGTGGAAATTAAAAAAAAAAATCTTATGCGATTAACAGTCTGAGTTTATATAATGGTTATCTGGACCCTAAGTCGACGAGGCTAGAAAGCGCCAATGAAAAATTATGAAGAAAAATGCGAATATAGCATTTGTTAGCGTTATGTGCTATCGTGTAGGAATATATATATATATATCAGTCTAGTATAATACTGTACAAATGCAATAGATATACAATAAAAATACAAAAATAGTAAGAAGATCCCGTGTAATACAACCAGTTGGTTTGTTGTACGGGTGAACTATACACGTCGCATTTAAACTTTTTTTACCACTGCTTATGGCAGTATACCCTTAATGCTAAGTGGGAAAACATCCCAATATCTTAGCTCCGTCGTAATCAAGCGAAAATGCTGTTTAAGGGGCGCGCCCGACCCTGACGATAGGCTCACCCTTACAGACCCTTTTATCCGCGCTGTGGCAGCGGTGAGGTTCATGACCTCAGGAAACTTCCGGTCGTGCATTTTTGACAGTCGACGTTAACCAAGGGAAAAAGCAGTATTTATCCCAAAGTTGTACTCTAGGCACATGTTCTTGATTTCTTCAGATATAAAAAAAAAAACGTAGCCCATGCGTCGAGCTCACGCATGCATCTTTTTTATTGTTCTTGTCAGTAAAGTTAACTTTCTACACATTTTGTAACTGTACAGCACAACTGGTGTTAGTTGAAGAGCTCTTTATATTTACAGGCTGTTGTAACTTGTGTCCTTCTATGGGACTTAATAGGAATTCTTTCGGAAACAGATTGTAAACAAAACAAAAATTCACCGACGATTACGATACTCCCTAATGCGAAATTTGTGCGCAGCTGTATACGTGTTTTCATTTCGCGATATATTGCATGGCGCGGACAATCTGTCTCGTACAGCACTTTGCCAACGGAGCGACGTGCGGCGCGATTCACGGCAGCCGCGCCGCAGACAGACCTCCGCTCACGCAGCGCTTTGTTTCCGTACAGACGACGCAGGCAACCCTGGCGCCATCTCGTAGCCGTCGCCGCCGCACAGCCCGTCTTGCACGGCACTGCGCTTTTCTTCTCACGCTTTCTCCACACCAGTGCCTCCTCACCAGTATAGAGGAGGCACTGTCCACACCCTCCTCCTCCGCTTTCCGCCTCATGGTTCCGCTGCCACTTGCTCCTCCGGTTTTCCTCCTCGCGCTCTCTTCGCTATCGCAGTCTTTCATCTTCCGCTGCGCTCCGCGTTCGCTGTTTCATCCTTCGCTGTGTTCGTTCGCTCGGTTAGGCGGGACAGCGCTGACGCTCGCCGCGGGGACGGGCGTCTAATAGCTGCCCTCTAAATATAGCCTACAGTCGAACGCCTTTATAGCGAAGTGCTTGGGGCGTCGGAAATCGTTTGTTACACTGGTCGCTTGTTACACTGGTCACTTCGCGCGTCGCGCAGCTCACAATAGAACCGGGACGGAATTATTCTTTCGTTGTACAGGACATTACGTTGGAGACGCGCTCGACTGTACAGGCCGGTGTGTATACTCGGCCTGTGCGTATAGTATACGGAAAGCGCCTGTTTATACTGATCCGCGGTAGTTTCTTTCCGTCGGCTGCGTTGTATTTGCCGTCGGCTCTTTCTACGGGAAAGCCGCCGAGTAAAAGCTAACCGTATAAGCGGCAAACGTGTGCATAATGGGACGTTATCGGTAACTCCTGTGAAGTATGCGGACGTCTGGAAAACCCTAATCTCGCGCCGAGATGCAGACGCGCGTGCGACATCAGCGTCTATCGCCTCGGCGCGGATAACTGGCCGTCTGCTGTTCCCGAGTATAGGTTTGGCAGACGCGCTATGCCTTGACGAAATGCCCGTTTGAGAGTGCACGGTGTATGACGATTTTACACGCGATTCGCGGGCGTCGCCATATTTGGCTGTTAGAGAAGCAGTCTCTGTTTTGTGAGAAGGGAAGTCACGTAACATGGTCACGGAACGCTGAACGCATTCAATACAGCTATTTTAATGCCTGCGAATCGACTGCAGTAACGCGTACGTTTCGTTAAAGATGGAAAACAGCGGCGTTAACGGCCCAAGATGGCGGCGCCTGAACGCTTCCGTAAAACAGTCTGCATGTGTATACTGCTTGCCTCTGTAACATAATTGCATCTCGCAAGTTGTTTGCAGCAATGCCGAATGGTGCGAGACGTACACAGACGCAATATCCTTGCGCATTGAAATGTAGTTCCGGCCGTGACAGTCTGAATATTGTTTTGCTTGGCACGTGATACGTTATAGCGATACGTGATGTGTCATACCCCTGTCACACGGGCACCCGCGAACTCCGTTGAACTCCTTCGTCTTTACGCCAATGGAGTTGCGCTCCGTGTCACACGGTCTCCCTTGCGCCAAGGAAGTTAAATGGAGATTTTGGGCGAAGGGAGTTCGGCAATGACCATTACAGTTGGATGGAGTACTCTCGTTCACAGGCAGCTACAGTTCTGCAGAAAACTACGCTAGTAAAATCGTCGTAACTGGTTCATTTACAAATTTTAGCATTATTATTTTTTTTTTGCTTTGGGATATATGCCACATAATGGAAGTTTTAATTTGTTTTTAAGGGCATCAGCACCTGTACTCTCTACTCCAATACTTCGCCACGCTGCATTGGGAAACGTCGTTCCGCCATTTTGTTTGTTTTTATATGCACGGGAGCCGCACGTATCGTTCAAGCCGTACGGGTAAAATTCTCCGGGTGACACGCACCATGAGCGATCCCGGCGCACCGCGAACACACAGACACGCGCGATTACACAGCGGAATCACAACTCGAAGCGCACCGACCCAACAACGTGACCCGCTCTGCCCACGCACGAAAGCAAGAGCGCAGTGTGGCCAGCATCGCTTGCAACTTCGCTATGCTTGGACAACAAAAGTCTTGCGGTAACGTACCGCAAAGTTTCTCGCTGTGATTTTATATTATTACACACTGCGTTAAAAAAATGCACATAGATTACTTTAACGGCGACCGTATATGTGAACAGTTGCACGCGGAAGTAAGCGCAGCAGCGCCGTTTGTACCCCGTGCGGCGGCCGTCGAAAGCTCGCGCTGTGCCGTGTAGCACGGCCGCAACTCCATTACCGTCAATCTCCATTAGGGAGTTTCATGCTCAACGGAGTTCGCGGGTGCCCGTGTGACAGGGGTATAAGTTGACCTTTGCGCATGCACGTCGCATACCGCGAATTAGATGTGGCGGCGAGCAGACGACGCGGCGCGGATGAATACATCTCGAGGGGAATTCGGCCTTCCTGTTGGTTATAAGGAGTCCTGCAGCTTCCACAGTGCTGCAGACGACTTGCAAGGTGGAGGATAGACGTCCTTGTGACGAAGTCTGATTTAAAGGTACCAGATTTTATCTGTGGATCATGGTCCGTAGACTGCATACACAGAACGCTCGCCTCGATGAATTATTCATTTCACGTTACGGGATTGTAGACATCCTTGTGACATAGGTGATTTAGGAGTGTCCGCTCGCATGCATGTCTATAGACTATTAGTGTATGGACTCGTAGACCAGTTCTCGCTGTAGTGATTTTTCTTATGCAATCGTAGACATCCTTGCGGCATTGACTTTGAGTTTACGCTGAAGTCTATACACTATAGACATATACTACTTGACTTTTTTCTTTGGTCATCGCACAAGTGTATAGACATTATTCCGATATTAGTTGACTTAGTATGTCATCCATACTTGTACTAATAGACAGAACTGCTTGTCTCTACGAAGGTTTTTTTTATTTTCTTTCCCTTTCCCCAATTGTAGACGTCGTTGTCACACAGTTGATGTAAAGGTGTCAGGTCCGTAGACTTTGTGCATATATGTAGGCATTCGATGGACTTGTAGCCGTACTGCAGGCTGTACACCACCTGCAGACTGGCTGTCGACTAGCAACTCTCTTTATAACGCGTCTGCAAACTTCCGGTAGTTTGGCGAAATAACTTTCCTCCAGGTGCTCTTCTCGACCTACGTATAGTGGTAACGCGTAATTAGCCACCCGTGGTTGTGAAATGGGCCTACGCGCTAATTTGTGCCCGTCTCTAATTACGCACGGCGAAGTCTTTTTTTTTATTTCCTCCTTCCTGATGTGTGTCTCACGTAATTCCACCTTAACGCTAACAGAAAAAAAAGAATGACAGGGAAATACACGTGGAACGACGATTGTTCTGCGATAAAACCAGTCTTAAGACGACTGCGTAATTCCGCGGCAGCTGTCACGCACGCGAGGAGGAAAAACCCGCAATCATCTGGTTACGTTGCGTCATTGCATGCCGCTTGGGCTCCGTCGCTTGATCTGAACCGATAAATAAAATTAAGATGAATAGAGAGGGGGGAATAGGGGAGTACGGGTGACTCCTTTACAAGGGGGGGGGGGAGTAAATGCCTGTTTTGCACTAGTATAAATTGTACACCATTTAGTCTTGATTGGAAATGTGCTTCGCGTGCCTTTCCTTAACACAGCGGCGCGTCCACTCCTTTCGAGTCGCAAACGACATGCGGGTATCGACGTGATAACAGTATCTCTGACAGTAACGTACCGAACACAGGGCGCTAAATAAAGGAGTTGTTCGAAATATTGGTGCTTGTTGACGATTTCGTTTAAGGGGTGGGGGGGGGGGTGACAACAGTAGTTAATCTCAAGGGCTGTAGAGTTACTTTAACGTGTATGTGGGAGGGGGTGGGGGAAGCGCACGCTACACTACAAGGAAACTGCGCACTTCTTGGGGATGATCTTGTCCCCTAACAGTAGGGATATTTTAGGGTTTGCGCACTAAATGTTCGGGAAGAAATAAATAAATAAGGAACAGCAAAAGGAGTACAAGAGAACGCAAGCGGACCGTGAGCTTTTGTCCATGCAAATACTCTTAGGTGATAAAACGCCCTATCAATCGTCATCAATCCCACGTAACCCTCTATGCTCGCGACTTCCCTGTCAGGAATGCTTTGTCACGCCGGTAGCACATGCCGTTCGTGAACGGAAAGTACCGGGCGCGCAGGGCATACTAGGAGAAAAACAAGAGGGGGTTGAAAGTACACGCCCCCCCTTTCTATTTCCTTACACTCTTAAGCAAAATTACACCCTTTTGCCACACAACAATAATCGTCATCTATCTTGCCCGCACTTCATTTCTTTAACGCGGCGAGCCCGGTACTTTCCAGTAACGAACGGCATGCGCGTTAAAGGCAGATGACGATTATTGTTGTGTGGCAGAGGTACACCACAAAAGGTCTAACTTTGCCTAAGAGTGCAGATTTGTCATTGCCAGGCCTCTGTTTCTGTTGAGGCTTCTTTCGAGATGTCTCTTAACTTTTCATTTGCTAAATATTTCAATTGACTTTTTAAATTATGGCAAATCAGTTTCATGAAAGGCAGGCTAGGTGAGCGTTTTTCTCCTCGTTTTTAAGGGGATGCCAAAGAAAAAAACATAATCATCATCGGAAAAATGTCACAACCAGTCTGACAGCCGCGGAAAGGCGTTGGTCCGCGGTTCGAATCCCGTACCAGGACGAATTATCTTTCTTCAATGTAGCTTCGTGCTATACAACACGGGTAGATGTAAATTTCTTCCACGGCTTTTAGAGAGAGGGTCTTAGGCGCCCGTTCCTGCGGCGAGCGTCGGCCTCCAACCGTGCGAACGAGCACAGCGAAAGACGACAGCGAACGCGGAGCGCAGCGGGATATGGGGAAAGAAAGGGGGGGGGGGGGGGCGAGAGCGAAGAGAGCGCAAGGAGGGAAGTGGAGGAGGAGGGCATGCCGAGAGCGTGAGGACAAAAGCGCAGTGCCGCGCACGAGGGGCTTTGCGGCGACGATGGCTACGAGATGGCGCCCGAGTAGCGCGCGTCGTCCGTGCGGAAACGAAGCGCTGCATGAGCGGAGGTCTGTCTACGGCGGCTGCCGCGAATCGCGCCCGCGCGTCGCCCACACGCTTCCTTTCGCGATCTCCCGATTAAGCGAGGCAGTCGCGTCGCACTTCGCTCCGTTCGCAACGCACCGCACGAGACAGATTGTCCGCGCCAGCCAGTGTATCGCGAAATGAAAACACGTATACAGCTGCGCTCACATTTCGCGTTCGGGAGTATCGTAATCGTCGGCGAATTTTTTTGTTTAAAGCTCGCTCGTAGCATTTTAACGCTCGCACCCACACACGAACGAGCAAGCGCGCGGACAAGGAAACGTCCGCGAAGGAGAGAGAAAGAGAGATAGACGAGACATGACCGGCTGTGCTGACGCGCGTGCCGGCCCAGACACAGTGGTGTGTCGCGCAGAGTGTGAAAAAAAGGGGTGCGGGCGTCTGTCGTCCGCGATAAGTGGACGTGCGTCGGGGATATCCGCCGGCGGCGGGGGGGGGGGGGGGGGGGGGGAGGGGGCTGTAGGTCGTCCTGCCCTCTCGCTCCTCCTTACCCCTCCCCCGGTGCTACGCATTGCGGCTGTGCACTCCGCAAGCTCGGCCCTCTCGGGTCGGCGGCGGCGTCGACGGCCAGCCCGGCCGCCTTCCTGCGCTTATCTAATCTCCACATCGTGGGCGCCGGAGGCAGCAGCTGCTGCAGCAGCGCTTCTTGGTTCGATTTCCCTGGCCTTCGGTGTGCGCGCACGCGCTGCGATAGCCGAGTGGGCGACGTCGTGTTCGGCTTGTGCTTGCGCGCGCGTCACTGTGGAACCCTTTCTATATATATATATATATATATATATATATATATATATATATATATATATATCCGCGTGTGGCAGCAATGTTTTGTTGTTCGTGGCCCCGGGAAAAAAAAAAAAAACTTCGTGAATTTTTGACAGTCAAGAGTTAGCCAGGGGGTAAAAAATATTTAGTCGCGCAGTATATAATATAGGCGCACGCGTTTTTGATGGGTTGGTGTGCCATCTCCCGTTGCGCCTCCGATCAGCTCGCCGGAGCAGATAGGCACGAGCGTCTCGAACTTCTATTGCTACGAGCCGCCAGGAGTGTTATGTGCTGCCGACGCGCGGTTAGAACGAGGCCTACGAAATTTCTGTTAAGTTTTACTGGAGCAGACGCGCCTCCTGCGCTTTTCCGTGGCACGTTGAAGCAGACGACGGAGACGGGCGCCGTGATTATTTGATTGTCTCTGTTGCTAGGTGACACTCGCGCTCGTGGACCCTAAACACAACTTTCAAACTTAAACACACCGCGCTCCAAAGTCAGCTTGTCTCGCGAACAGAACGTGCTACGAGAAAGACGCGGGTCGAAAAAATCTGATCTCACTTTTCAGAGGCCGAGAGCAGCAGCGAGAGCTTCAGCTACGCGGTTGCTAGGGCAACGTTGACGTTCGGGGCGCCAGTCCCTGTGCTCCTTTGCGAAAAACAGCACGTGACTTCCGCCACACTTTCTCCAACACGTTCGTGCTGGCCGGCCGGCCTCTCGTTACGCTTTCCTTTCTTCCGTGATTGTAGCCGACGGGCGCCCGGTAACATTTAAAGCCACGGACACCTGTAGGTTTTACGGGATGTATTGTTGTACCCACAGGGCTCGACAGGATTTGCACGATGCGGCTTCATTGCCGAGAATAGTTTACCGATAAAGAAAGCCCGGTGTCGGGGCGGGGAACGCTCTGCATCCATTTAGACAACCGGCGGCAGCGTAGATTTGAATCCACGCCCTCACCCAGCCGAGTCTGACGCTCAACCACTATACACAACCACTGTACACTACAGTCTATAATCATAGGTGAGATCTACGCCGTATACCGATGGGGGGCGGAATGTAAAAGGCTCGTGTGCTTAGATTGATCTGCACGTTGTAAAGAGCCCCAGGTGGTGAAAATTAATCGGGAGCCCTCTCTTCTAGGGCGTCCCTCAATAATCTGATCGTGATTCTGGAGATTAAATGAGGAAATTTGCGGCTGCTGGTTGGAATCGGTTGCCGCAGGACACAGGGGTAATTGGAGATCGCAGGGAGAGGCCTTCGTCTTGCAGTGGACATAAAATAGGCTGCTGCTGCTGCTGATGATGATTCTGGCAGGTAAAATGGGTTTCAATAAATTTTGCACGATGACAAAATCGCTATTAGATAAATACCGGTGGAGCGAGAGCCCGCGTATTGGCGTCAGGGATAGTCGTTCCATCACGTTACGCACTCACGGATTTCATCGATCGATTGATTGGCTGGCTGACTGGGGTAGGGGGAAGTCGTTGAGCGTTATGTTAAGTCGGAGTAAGCCTTTTTTTTTTTCAGTCATGAATTCACCTGGATTTTCGAACATTTTTGCATACGTGCAGGACACCCCGAAAACTCGGGGATGTCTCTGCACGTGTGGACGAATCTCGACGGACAGTGCGAGCCACTCGCGCGACGTTGTCGCGGTGCTCCGGCCACCGCGTAGTATAGATAATAGAAAGTTTTAGTTTAGGGGACGCAAGAGACTTGCGTATGCAAGAACTAGGGGCGACAGCACTGCGCATGCGCTGAACCGTCTGCGCATGCGCAGTACCGTCGCCCCTAGTTCTTGCGTACGCAAGCCGCTTGCGTCCCCTAAACTAAAACTCTCTAATGCGGACTTCGTGCGTCGATCCGTCGACCTTGGCTTCTTTTTGTGTCCGTCGGACGTCGCACGCGCCGTCCGTCCCGTGCAGCCAGGGGCGCGCCCGAAAGCAGCGGACCGTGTGTGTACAGACACGCACACACGCGAGCGTCCGTATACGGCGTCGCCTTTGTGTTCGCGCTCCCATCTCGTGCGGGGTGCATATACGTGTAGTAGACGGGGTTGAGTCGCCCTCCAGGTGCGCCTTATCGAATGGCGCCGGGCTTTTGTGTGGCGAGACAGGGCCGATTGTCTTCTGGCGGAATGAATCGCCGAGGGCAAGAGGGGGGAAGGGGGGGGGGGGGTCCTCCTGCGGGTGGGTATATGCGAAGTGTTCTCTGCACCGCCCCACTCCCTCTTCGCGGCTTCCGTGACGTGTTTTATGTCCTGGCACGGGCTGAGGAAAGATGTGCTTGGCAGAGCCGCGGGCTTAGATCAAACAAGCTGGAGATTGTGTGAGCGTCGTCTGCACGAGCCCGATAAAGTCGCGTCGAGTCGGCTTTCCGGGCCAAAGAATGAAGGGCACTTTATATAAGGGGGGTAGGGTGTACAGTAATGGTGCGTTTCACTGCTGGATTCTGAGCGGTCGCCGAAATCCTGGAGCGAGTGCTCGGATTTCACCATTCCTAATCTGCCAGCGGAGAGCAAAGACTGCTCCGCGGTGGATCGTGCCGGAAATATGTGCGTACGCACGTCACGCACACCGACTGTCAGCTCTGTACGTTTCCACGGCAACCAAAGTCGCCGTCCCTGCTGCAAGCGGAAGTGACGTGTGCCTCACTTCCTATTTCCGCCCGAATCCGCGCCTCCGCAGCGGAGCAAATAAGTCCATCCAGATCGACCAGTGGTAAACACCGTAAATTTGCCAAAAACCATTCGACGGGTTCGCGCAAACGCTAGCGGGTCGAGCTGAGGGAAGCGTGTTGAGGAGGGGGCTAGTTCGGTCGACACGCCTGCAAGGGGTGTGTTCACTTGCCCAAAAAGCGCGTGCAAAAACGCTCTCTGGGGTCGGGCTGGGCAATTCGACTTCTGACTCGACCCGCTCGCGTCGAGTTCACGCGTAAACGAGGCTGTATAGTCGATGACAACCCAGGAACGCAGCGGCGCGCGTTATTGAAATACACCGCTGCCCCCAACTCGAGATAGAGAATGTGTGTAGACGCGCCGGCCAATTACGTTCTCTCGCTTCCGTGACGTCACAGTGGGGTTTCAAGGCGGGGGAGGTGGGAGAGGCCAGCTTCTTTCGATGTGGGGCCTCTCTCGGGAGCTACATAGGTGTGCAGTAACTGGGGTATCGCGGACAAACTTTGTGCTGAATTCTTAGGTTGTCAGCGGCTATACCGATGAAGCCTTCCCTTTGAATGTGCACCCAAAGTTCTTCTCTTTTTTTGTTTTCGCCTTCCTCTACCACAGAAATGCGGTCAGGTGATCGAATTCGCATCCTAGCAGGCGAACACCGTAACCACTGCGCTCACGGCTATACGGCGTATGTTTCTCGTACCGTACACTTTAACCCCCCCCCCCCCCCCCCCCATGTCACAAGGGCCGGCCATATTGAGCTGACAAGCGCAGCGAGTACGATGCGCCAACGGTTGTGTCTGTTAAGTACTCCATCCATGCTAGCCGCAGAAGGAGCTTAAATTTCACTGCGTCACTGCAAGCAAAACTGAGAAATCGTTGGTAATATATATATATATATATATATATATATATATATATATATATATATATATATATACACACACACACACACACACACACACACACACACACACACACACACACACACACCGGGATGGCGTCACCCGCGAACCGAAAAAAAAAATGTAAAGCGGCTCGCGCGCGTGCGTTGGCAAGCAAGGTCGTGAGCTCGTGATTCGACTCGCACAGATTGACCCAGGCTCAGCCTGAGCTCCCGAGACACACTGTGGAGGCTGGAGTAGGTCGAAGGCAGTCCGCGTTAAGTGTGAATGGGCGAAGTGAGTTTTGAGAGTCGGGGGGTGTTTTTTTTTTTTTTAAGTGAACAGGAGGAGCTCGTGTATGTCGTGAGTGTTTCAGCCATTCAGAATCGCGAGAGATTCGAATGTTTTTTTGCTTTGTTTTTACCCCGGTCTGCATGCGCTATCTCGTGCAGTGGCCGAGTCCGCGTGATCATTTGAGTGAGTCTGGCGACTACAAGTCGCGGTTTGGGCGCACACAATTTAGTGAACGAGTCCAATTCGTGAATCTCGAGTGGGGGTCTTTCAGCCCCGTGCGAGTCTGAGTGAGCCGGCCCTCTAGTCTGTTCGCGGCGATGTCTTGCTTGAAGGGCATGTTTCGGTCGGTGAGATATACTACTTTATGTGTCGAATTTTTTTGTTTCTGTGGTTTTACATGCCAAATACACGATTTAATTATGAGCCATGCCTTAGTGGGGGATTGCGGATTAATTTTGACCAGCAGGGGATCTTTAACGTGCCCCCAATGCACAAGACACAGGGGACGTTACTTTTTTTTTTTATTTTTTGCATTTCGCCTCCATCAAAGTGCGGCCGGGATTGGATCCCGCGACCTCGTTAGCCGCGCTAAGCCACACGCGGTGGGTGCATCGATCAGTCCGAGTGAAGAACAAGAGCCCCAAGCTAAAAGTACAATTTCTAAAGTGAGCTCTGTTCGGCAGACACCCCTCTCTGTTCGCTCGTCGTCGGGTTTTACGAATGCCGACAGCGTCCCCACCTCCGTCTCTCTCTCCCAGGTGACGGTTTCTCCCACATTCCCGTGGATGGTGGGTCGGGAAGGCGTGCGCGGCGGTGAAAGCACTCGTGCAGCTGCATCGTCGACGGGAGGGGGAGGGGGGGGGGGAGTACAGTCACTCGCATTTGAAGGAGACTGAATGCTACGTGGGGGAGGGGGGCGGGAGCAGTGCGTGGTGTCCTGTCGGTCGGTCAGTCAGTCGTTACATCGGCGCTACTGGCACGCACCCGAGAGGAGGAAAGAGAGGCATCGGCTGCGGAAACCGAAAGCACACCGTGCTTGCAAGCTCGACGGGCCGGCCGGTCAACAAACGAAGCCTGCCGCTGCTGCTGCTGTTGTTGTGCCGACATTTCTGGCATAGTGCACGCACGAGCTCGATGGCGACGCCGGCTGTGTGCGCCTCTCCGGGGCTCCTCGGGTCCGCTCGCTCGCTCTTCTATAGTATGTGCCTGTTGTGTGTCTGTGTGTGTGCGCTTGCGCCGGACAACCGGTTTTTTGTGGATCTCCCCCCCACCAGTCCTCGAGGCTTCACGCTTGCTGCTATTCTCCTCCTGCTTTTTCGTCTTGCTCTGGGCCGCCGTAGGTTGCGCGAGGCGCGTACAGTGTAGAGACGGAAGAAGTAGAAGAAGCAGATGAAAGAAAGCTGTGGAATCCAGACGGCCGGCGGAGCCCCTCCCCCCCCCCCTCCCAACGTCCGCGCTTGCTCTTCTAGGTGGGGCGCCGAGGCTAGCTCGTCCGTCGGCCGCTACGGATGTTTCTCTTTCGGAGGAGGCCCCGTTTCTTTCTTTCTCTCTTTCTTTCTTTCTTTCTTTCTTTCTTTCTTTCTTTCTTTCTTTCTTTCCATTCCTTTTAAAGAGCCGACCCGCTGCTGTTCTTTCTGCATTGGCGTGCACACGTGCTGCGGCTCGGAACTTGCTCGCCGGCGTTCTTCGGTCTCGGCTCGGCATGCCACGTGACACGGACGGGAGGTTTGGGGGGGGGGGGGCGCTTTGTTCTTTGGGGAGAAGTCGAGGTTGCCCCCCCTTGTTTCCTCCCTCCGCCGCCCGCCTTTTATTTCTTTCGTTAAAGGGCGCGTCGTTGGGCACGGTGCAGGAATGCGCGCTACGTGCTCGAAGCGGATCGTCTTTGATAAATGTTGAGAACTTTTTTTTTTGTGTGTGTGTGGCGTCATCGCGTGATTTAAGCAGAGACTATATAAAGAGGAACGCTGACGAAGTATTATTTCGTTAATAATTTCGTGGCGAAACGTTTTGATTGCTGGAAGATGAAATGCCCGCCGCCTGATGACGTTGCCGTAACGTCATGGATATCGCGGTAATCTTTGTTGTTGTTGCCATTAGTGTAACGTGAGTCATTTTTATGCCGCAGCGGCGCAGTCTCGGAACGGAACTTCCCATGCCTTGTGTCCCAGAGCTAACTTTAGCGAAGCTGTTCGCGAAAAAAAAAAAAAAAATGATAATCAGGAGGACGTTAAAGCTCCGCCTTTAAGAGTGGAACGCGATAGCATTTAAAGATCCCCGACTTGCTTTGCAGTACACTTCCCGGGAACTGCAGTTTACGTAACCGCAATGTTTACCGGGAAACGCTGGCGGAGAACGCCTGTGCACGAAGGCGAGCTTCCTGGTAGAAACGCGGCCTCTATTCTTGTGTGGGCCGATGTCCTGTTATTGTTTCGCACTTTTTAATATTTCAGTCTGAGAAGATGTAACATAAAAGGTATGCGCTGTCGGTGTTTTCTTTTCTTAAATGACATTTGTTTGTGGGCTGTCATTCTCGAAATTCGAAGGAATAACTTTGTAAAGAATGAAAGACAAGATACGAGCCACTTTGGTGACAGAAGAGTGGTTGGGATGCGCGGTACGGAACGATATTTCGCGAGAAGATGGTCGACGCCGGACACCGTGCAATAAACAACACCGTCCAAGATACAATTATAAAATGGCGTTCGGTCGTTAGAAGTACGGGGATAGAATACGGTAGGTCCTGAAATCGTATCTTGCACATTGCTTTTCTTATACATATTTCTTTTTATTGAACAGCTTGGCTAAAGTTAGCTGAGACCATATATATATATATATATGGTCTCAGCTATATATACAACTATATATACATATAGTTAGCTGAGACCCAGGCAGGTGCCTGGGCAGTGCCTGCGAAATAAACCGGTCTGCCAGCGCTGCCTGCCCTGGTCGTCTTCCGTCTCGCACTATAAAATATATGTTCCGTTCAGACTATATATATATATATATATATATATATATATATATATATATATATAATATATAATATACAGGGCTGACGATGGCTATGTACAAGTGAGAACGGTGAAGTACGTTAAATGTGCTTACAATAGAAACGAATTTCTTATATACAGTCGGTATAGTAAAGCTCTTTTTTCCGATATATCCTTTAATTGCCCTCCGTTAAACGCACTCTGCCTACATACGCAGCACGGAAGCGGTTACGCTCGAGCGAATGACTCGTTAAGGCCGAATACACCACCATGACGATTTCCACAGAAGTCGTTCGGGTAATAAGTATAGACAGTCAGTACTATATAGTTAATTGAGTGTCGCTATAGGGAAAGAAGAAGAGAGACATAACATCGCAGTTCTGTTTTCCTCGTTCGTATATATAGTGGGTAAAACGTTTCTCATCTAGCATTATACAGTCCGCGTGTTCTGTCGTGTCGCAATCTCGGACGCGTCGAGAACCCGTCCGTCCGTCAAAAGAATTAGCAGCAAGAGATGTGGTTAGGCAGGGTTTGCGTCACTTTCTTTTTATCGACGATAATTAATACCCGCATGTGTCTTGCGTACGTGAGCGCCGTTTGCAGCGGTGAGGTAACTATATATATATATATATATATATATATATATATATATATATATATAGATACATACATACATACAGTCGAGGAACAACCGGTCTTGCAGTCGATACGGACCACGCAGCGTGACGTTTTTTCTTTTTTCTTTTTCGCAATGCTTTCTCGGGCGTCTGCCAGCCGTTTTTTGCGAGCATTGTTGGACTTCTTTGGATTACAGTTAAGCGGCGAATCCGGCGCTTCTCGCGTTTATCGTCGTCGTCGTAGTAGTCATCACTTTTAAACCTCGGCAATGCGTTATGTATAGCGGCGGCATAGTTTTGTTGTCGCGGCACGCCAGAAGAAAGCGCTCGTGTAAAAGTGTCGAGCGTCGCGACGCGGAATTTCGTCCTCAAAGTTCCGAGAGGCGTATTTGGAAACTTGCCGCCACCAGGTTCTCGGCATTCTTTTTTTCTTATTTGTAAAACACACACACACACACACATATCCGAAACCGGCGATCGTGCACCTCCGCTACGCCGACATTTATTCGTCCGACGATTGTAAAGCGCGCGGACCCAGAGCCATGCTTGCTGCAGCACACGCTATGGGCATGCGCCGCGGTAGCGAGCAGTAGGAGTCCCCGACGAACGCGGTATAGACACGGCAGTCCCGAACCGAGGGGTGAGTTGGGAGGCGGCCCTGGTCAGCCACGACCTCGCCGATCAACTCTGGGCCGTCCGGCACGCCGAGGAAGCCGCCCGTGTCCAAGGACTCGAGGCCGTCACCTATAGGCTGGGGGGCTTATGGCCTTCACTCGCTCACTGTAGAACAGAATCTTAGGCGGCTTCGATTCTACGACTGTGCAGTGAGTTCCCCCAGACAAGACGCACAGCACGGACGGGACGGATAGCGGACGTTAGACGATTAGCCGCGGCAGCCGCGTACCGTGCCGTTTCCGCGAAAGACGCCATTAAATGTCTTCCGTAGTTCGCGAGCAGCTGGCGCGGGCTATCGGTTCGGCGTAACCGATCGGTTTATGCAACACCCCGCATAATGCGAACGCGCAACTCTCGCAGCGTATTGTGCTCTACGTGCGACACTATGTTGCTTACAATATTCGGGCGAAGCAGCTGGCGCGGGCTATCAGTTCGACGTAACCGATCGGTTTATGCAACACCCCGCATAATGCGAACGCGCAACTGTCGCAGCGTATTGTGCTCTACGTACACCACTGTGTTGCTTACAATGTTTGGGCGAAGCCGGATCGTGACGGCCACCAGTTGGCGTGCGTCGCGCGAGGCGGTTATTTTTTTATTTTTTTCCGCGATCGCGGTTAGTTCTTCTTCCTTTTTCTTTTCTCGATTATTGCTTTTTTTACCCCGCCATACTGCGCCCGTGTGCGGTGCGGTCGGACTGTCTAGGTTGGATAGTAAATGATGGTGCAGTGCGGATGGCCAGGAAATAACGTGAAACTATGCCGCCCCAACTTAATCACGTGTGTTTTGTTTTTCCATCGGTTTGTGAGGGACAGAGAGAGGGAGAGGTTGTATATTGGGGGGGGGGGGGGGGGAGGCGCCGTTTCTGCCGCCCTGTATCGGAGAAGCACAGCGTAGTGTCAGTAGGCGCGCCGCGTTCTGCTGGTGTTTTTGCTTTCCAGAGCTTCCCCCATTTCGGACATTTAATAAACACCGTTTCACAACGTGCAGTTGTTATGACAGAAACTTCCTGACGTTGTGAATACTAGGACATATGCATCGTTCTTTTTGTATATTTAGTTAATGGTGAAAATGGCAGTTCCCATTTCATTCGAAAACCATTCGATTTAATTCGCTTCGGGCACTCTTCGCTTCGTGTGTTCGATTCCGGCTCAAAAATGACTGTTTGCAAACCGCTACGAAAAAAAAAAAAAAAAAAAAACTGAGAGCGAAAAAAAAAAAAAGAAATAGCTTCTGTAGGGTCCATGCGAGCAGATCGACCGTGCACCTTTGCGGGGTTGGTGTTTCTCCCTATAGCTCCCAGCCTCACCTCTGCAGAAATGTATGGATAAATGGATGGATGGATGGATGGATGGATGGATGGATGGATATAAGCGTTCCCCTTGGAACGGGGTGGTGGGTTGCGCCACCAAGCTCTTGGTAACAACGTTTTTTGTTATTGAGCTGCGCCCCCCCCCCCACCCCCCCGGCGACGTAAGTCCGACGTCTCGCTCGCGGAATACATGCCAGACACCGCATTAGACATGGGTCTCAAGCAATGGCGCGCATTCGCGTGTGCACCGTAACGTGCTGACCCGTAAGTGAGGTCGGGCCACAATGATGTGGCCGGGGAGGCCCGGTCGCATGCCGTTACGTGCCGCCTGTGTCCGTCAAGCGACGATGCGCGCGTCTGGCGCCCCGAAAGGAATAAGGCTAACGTTTATTGCCGCGCCGCGTTCCCGTCTGTTTGACGTCACAGTGGCGCGTCCACGGGCTAAGTTTCTGCGGCGCATGCGCGAGACCCCGAGCGCTTCTCGCGTCCTGAACTTCCTTGGGTCACAGTGTTACGCATTCGTGTGCAGTACGCGACTTGTTTGTTTCGCGGTTACATCCAGTGGCAGGAATGCAAACGAGGTATGCAGATCCAGCGGACATGCTGTTCGATCTATAATACGTGAAGGGAACCTTTTGTGACGCTGTGATTTAAGAGTCAAAGTCACGAAGCTGTTCTATTTATGGACTGCTTTCTTTCTTTTTTTTTTCAGCTTATCGATATTACGCGCCTGCCCGGTAGTACGGCAAGATGTGTTTTAAGGCATGATGTGTACAGTCTATAGACCTTTTCATCGGGCGAGGAGGATAGGGCGCGCGGAGAGCCTTTCCTCCTCTCTGGCTTGGGCGATCCGGCGCGGCGCTGCTTGAAAGTATTGCTGTCGCGTGCTGCGGAACGATTTCGAGATGTTTTAGATGGTGCTTTGTGAAATTTATGTCATGTCCCTTCATATAAGGTCGTCGGGGAAGCCGTTCGGTGCATCGGTAACTACAGTAGGCGGAAATATCTCTTGGGGGCGCAAAAATGTAACGCACATAATCAGCCGTGGTGTACGCGCATCATCAGTCGCGATGTGTGTAGGTGTTGTGAACCATTTTGCTTATATCGGCTTTAATCCAACAACGAAAACCGGCGTCTGTGTATTACCAGCATTAAATGGTAAATCAGCTCAGTCTGATCGCTTGGCGTAGGGAGTAAAAGATAAAACATTCTCGTGCACGGCCAACATAAGGCAACCACGAAACAACTAAGCGGCAGGCGCTATCAAATATTTGTGTTGCACTGGCATCGTTCTAGCGCATTTCAAGTCTAGTAGCCTTCAAATTACCATATGTCTACGCTAGCATTCCTGCATGAGGCCGATGGCGCTGCTCAACACAGCGATCACTGCGGTTGGTGAACCAGCACGATGCATATGCAAGCTGTGCGCTTCGGCATTGCCTTTTTGGCCCGTATACAGCCATAATATGTGAGAGGGATCGCCTAAAAATAATGCGATGCCTATTCTTGAGGACAAAATTTCCACAATACGTGTGAGTGCGTCGTAGAGAACGGAACGAACACAGCCGAAAAAAAAAAAAAAAATCGGTTATCATCCTCTTTCACGAAAAAGCAAGATAAAACGCGCTAACGCCGCAATACGACCTCGCATAGTCACGCCGCACAACGTTTATAAATACATAATCGCTGATGCCGTATGCTTGAACCATGCTGTATATAGAACAAAGATATCTGTAATCCAGGACCTACCACTGCTTAGGATGCTCGCGCAGTTCGTAAACAGTCTCTTTGCTGCACAAGCTTAATTCAGACTGTAAGATATGCTGCTATTACTTGCCAAAACTATTTTATTCAGGGGCGGAAACCGCATCCATCGAACCAAGTAGTCATGCAATGTAACTTGCAGCAAACAGTTTGAACGCTTGTCAAAGTATAACATCACAGCTCCTATCGTAGCAGAACGCTACCCACGCTGTTACGATCGTCGCGTATGTTTTATGGCTCCTAAACCGCAGCTTAGAAATAGAGGATAATACTGCAATAAGGTCACATTAGTGATTGGAACAATCAGAAATACAAAATTGATCACCGAGGCTGATTGTAGGCTCAGATATGCGCGCACACATCGCGCTGCGTGTTCCGTCCACCTCAACGCCAGCAGAAATTTCGGCCATGACGCCTTAAACCACTTCATCACGTCTCACAGAACGTTTCCCACGTAGAAGACGCACGTCATTCTAAAGAGACCGCACGACCGCGAAAACAAACGCCATAACCTACCGCCGGGCCTATACCTGCCAGGCAAAATACCGCTTTCACCCAAGCCAGTATGGCGCTGCTCATAGGCGGCGCCACTGCGTTCACAACATGGCGGCGCCTACGAAAAAACGGTCTATACCACAAAATTTTGCGGAACACCAAATCTGAGAAAGAGTTAAATATCTGCGGAGCCTATAGCATTCGCATTTACGGACTCTACCAGTATATATGTGAACAACCTTGTGATGTTCGGATTTTACGCACTACTGTCACAGGCTGCTGGGGAAGTTGAACGTTTTCTCTTTTTTTTTTTTCTGAGATCCCGTGGTCCGTAAACTTTTGAGGTAGACTGTACAAACGCGTCGTACTTTCTTTCTCTCTCTACCGCAAGCACCCCCTCGTCAACATTTGTTCCTGCGACAACCATCATACATCGTTCTGTTCGACCTCGTGACGACAACGGTTACTCCTTACAAAAATGGGTTTAGACAGTTTATAAGCCGACTAGAAACCGTCCTGTAGAATTTGTCTATAACCGTTCCATAAACAATAGTCACTAAAACGTATGATATGATGTATATAAAGAATGCATAGAGATTCAGCCGGACATTCTATAGACGATAGTCGATAAAGTTGCAAGACGATGTGTCGATGGACTGTCTGTATACGTAGACGTTCTCTAGACAATACTCGTTGAAAAGTGTAAGGCCATAAGTCTGTCCATAGACATAACTTGTATGTACACAGTATATATAATTTGTCTATGCAAGTCTGCTGAACTTGTTTAGAGAGTCAACCAACATTATAGGCATATAACGACGGACTTTCTATAAACTGTCTGAGGAGATTTTTTGTAAGGGATTCGACGAAGCTGTGCTCGTGCCATCCACTGCCGCTGCTACCTCGCTGACTTCAAGCAAGGTTTGCGTGACTTAGATTCCAAAGTTGCGTTGGATCTGCGTGTTTTCTTTCTTTCCTTCTTTCTTTCTTTCTTTCTTTTTCTCGTCGTGTTGAGCGAAATCGTCCCGAATAAACACTTTCTCCTCTGCTCTCGTTGGGCGAAGAAAGGCGCGGTCGCGAAGACGTTGCTCAGCGCGCGCTTTGTGGTCGATCTATTTTCCTTTCTTTCTTTCTTTCTTTCTTTCTTTCTTTCTTTCTTTCTTTCTCGAGACAGGCTTCTTTGTTGCGCGGCGTTCTGCCACGTCTCGGCCGGGGCCACGCGTTGGAGTCGTGACGCCGGACGCAGGCATGCGCTCTTTCGCCGCAGCGGCAGCTGCAAAAAACAAATAAAAATAAAACAAAAACAAAAACGAGATTCTCTTGTACGCTGCTGTTGCGTGCACGCGGCCTCTGAGGCACGAATGGGAAGGAAGGAGCCCCCCTTTGGGGCAAAAAATTACCGTATATACTCCTGTAATAGCCGCCCATTCGAAGGAGTACGCACACGATATATCCGACTCTCAAATATTTTTTGCGGTAAATGGAGGTCCCGGACCTCTTAAAAGCAGTAGAGAGAGAGAGAAAGTAAGTTTCAAAACGTCCTAAGTAACCTGCTTTCATTATCGGGCTTCTCTGGTAGAGGGGAGTCCCGCGTTCGAATCCTGTCGTGGGATAATTTTAACGATGCTTATTTAATTATTTACAACGCAGCGCCTTCTTAAACATGATCAATTTGCGGAGTCGCGAGGCCATATTTCTAAAGCCATAAATAAGCACTCGGTTTCTAGGCAAATGCACGTACTGTGCCCATCATTCCCACGCTGGCTTCTCCGCTTGCACTTCGCCCAGAGGACACCGGCGCCACAGCTCCCTCTGTGCTAACTGTATGGAACTCCGTGGGCGCAAGTGTCTTGCTGTTATAAGCGAGTGTTTACGGTAGGAACGCCGGAAGAGTGGCCGCCCTTGCAGAGAGAGAGAGAAAGGGCCGCGAGGCGGAAGCGGTGGCTTTCGGGTATGACGCCATCTCGGCGCGCGCTAGCGCCGCCGCTGGTGTGTTGTGGCGGTTGCTCCTGTTCTTCGGCCGGGCCGTTTCCGACGACGCCTCGTGCAGCTTGTACCATACGTTTATTCGTGCACGTGTGTGTGTGTGTGTGTGTGTGTGTGTGTGTGTGTGTGTGTGCGCGCGCGCGCGCGCTATGTGCTCCCCGGTGTCATATCGAATGCGGGCGGAACGGAGATCTGACGGGTTTCTTTATTTCTTTCTTTCTTTCTTTCAGTGCTTTTTTTCTTTGCGCTGTCACTTCTAAGGTTCGCGAACACGTGCGCGTGAAATTCAAAATGAAGGGCCACTCGCCTTTTCGCTCGCCGCCCCGTGTGCCCCGAAGCATGAACGGCGCGAACCGAAGCTTCGACTCCATAGGGCCCTTACACTCGCGCTTTCCAATTCGTGTTCCTGTAATTTCGTAGTGTGGTTTTATACCTTCCCCGTAGGGCGTTTTGCTCGCTCGCTCGCTCTCTCGATTGGTTATTGTTTGTTTGTTCCTATCGTTCGGCTTCCTTTCCGTGGCCCCGCCGAGCAGGAAGTTCGATTTTTGGTTGTTTGTTTGGGCGTCCATGTTCGGCCGTCCTGCATGCGTGTGCCGCGTTGTGCGGTGCTGCTTGTTGTTGTTGTTTCGGAAGCGGTTCTGGTCAAACCAGGCCGTCTCTGCCACGTAAGTGCGGTGAGCTTTGTACCTGTGTGCGCGCGTGCGTGCGTACGTACGTGTGATTTCTAGATGTGCGGCTGATTTCCGGCGCGATACGCACAGCCGAGTTTTGTTTTCGTACATTTTCTTTTTTTTTTGGGGGGGGGGGGGGGTTGTTTCGCGTCTGCACTACCGTCTGGGAGATCGCAAACCAGACGCCAGACGAAAAAAATAGAGCAGACGTCGACCGGTGGCCAAGAAATATGAAAAGACTTGACCAGACACCTGTATATATATATATCTATATATATAAAGCGCGAAACAATCGTAGGAAGTGAGGCTTGTACGTGAAACGGCGGAAACGCCGGCTGGGGCCGTATAACAGGAACTGGTTGATACATGAAACTCGGTAGCTCGCCAGCAGTAAATTCCTTCCGCGTTCGCGTCAATTTGCGGCCTGTGCGCTGGTTAAAGGCGAACCCGTGCCCACGCCCAAGTAAGCTCTCCTCGCACGCTGCTCAATTACTGTTGCCAAGGCGACGCACGATTGGCTGTGCGGAAGTGCGTCGGGCGCATGCGCACGCGCCGTCGTGGACAAACTATAACAATGGCGGTTGCACACCTTTCGCGTGCAACAACTCTAGCGCTATAGATCTGGATTCGCTGCTTATCCAGTTGCCATATATATGCTATCGGCTTTGCATTAAAGCGATCACTGAAGATAAACGCTAATTCTGTTCATACAACGGTAAAAGTATTCTTTCAAGTCCCCATTTTCGTTAATTTTCAGGTAAGTGGTTGATTACTGCAATAGAAAAATAGAGGTCGAAGTTTAGATGTTTGTTTTTTTCTCCTGAACTTCGCGCCGTAAGAGGGGCTGCGTCACTGGGACGTCACGGTTTTCAAAACTTTATTTTCTCGTAGTTGGGCCGTTACAGCTCAGCAATAATTCTTGCAACTTGCTAAAATTGGTCTTTGACGTCTTTAGAAAAAAAATTGCAGACGAACTTTAGGGATGAAAAAAAAAATGACTGGGCATTGGTCGTAAAAAAAACTGGTACTGGAACTCCAATTATAGGCGGCGTCGCTCCGTGTGTTTTGTGTTCGCCGAGTTCAGCCAAAATAAAGAACTTTGCATGTTTCGGGAACTTTTTTTACTGCGCCACAAGAAATGAAAAAAATAACGTTAATAATAATTTGAAATCTGTTACGGCATTATGACGTAACGAATTCCAAGTTGTGCCGTTAAACCCATGCTTCACGGTGCCACGCGTTGTGAAGCTTAATTTTGAGTTATCAGAATGAGCGTAGCATAAACGGTACGCTGAGCAAATGGTACGCGGAGCAAAAAAAGTGGACGGGTGGCTTCATTAGTGCAAGGCTGTGTGGCGAAGATGGGGCGCAGCCAGAAGACGGGTGGGCACCGAGGTATAATATTAGGGTAAGCACAGTGTGAAAAAGGAACGTCATTAAGTTTACGCTTGGGTCAGGAGTACGATGATGTTTCGGTGCCGCGGGTTGTTCGCGCGAAAAAGAAAAAAAAAGAGAAAGAAAAAAAAGACGCAGTACGAAGGGTTGCAGCAACGAGTTTGAGGCGCCCGCAGCCACGCTGCCGATGGCTTTTGCTTTCGTCTTTCCTTCAAAGGCGGCTGGCTGCTCGTGAAATGCGTCAGTCCGACGGACCGACTCGAGGTGTGTTTGTGAATCCGTGGGATATACTAAGCGCTATAGTCTGACACGCAAAAAAAGAAGAAAGGGAAAACAACATAAAGACAACTCATAACGTGTGATAGTGGTGCGGTGTTTATTCTCTCTTTCTCTCTCTCTGTCTCCCTCTCGGGGGCCATCATGATCCACCAGTGGGGGAGAGCATGAGTAGGAGGAGTCGCGCCGCCCGCGGGGCTCCACTCGCATCGATCGCCGCTTTGTGTTCCACAATTATATGTAAATCAGCGCCACCGAAGGTCGAGTGTGCGGGCGCTGTGGGGGTGGGGGGGAATGCCCGGACTCTGTGGCTTGTGTGACTGGGTCCAACCAGACTCGTATGCGTCTCTGGACGGGAGATAAATGAGGCGGGCCTGCCCCCCACCGAGGTACACGTATATACCACCACCAGCCTCTCACCCTGGTGGCGGCCGATGGGACAATCGCGTGTCGTGTTGGGCGTTGGCACACCGTCACGCGCGATGCCTGTACCACCACGCAGAGGCGACGTCCCGACGTGCTCGCGAGGGAATTGCGTGTGGTTGTCTTTCTTTCCTTCCTTCTTTCTGTCCTTTCTTCGTTTTCTTTCAATCCTTTCTTCTTTCGATTTCTTTCTTTCGTTGTCTTTTTCTTTCTTTCCTTCTTTCTGTCCTTCCTTCTTTATCTTTCATTCCTTTATTCTTTCGATTTCTTTCTTTCGTTGTCATTTTCTTTCCTTCTTTCTTTCTTTATTTCTTTCCTTCTTTCTCTTTCTTTCTTTCTTTCTTTCTTTCTTTGCTTGCTTGTTATGCCTTTAGAACGTAGAGCTGGCGGCGCCGCGTAAGAGAATTGGCCGAGAAACAGGATCCCGGCGTGAGAGAACAAACGCGCGCGTCTCGCCGTGGGAACTTCCCTGCAGTGCGCGAATGGGAGCGGCCATCCTGTATGCGCGCAAATTACTGCAGTGCGAATTCTGGCCGTTCGGCCGGCAATGGGAGTCGCTACGGGTAGGCATTGCTGCTGTTGTTGTTGATGATGATGTTGATGCTGAGTGGTCGTGGCGCATAATCCACAGTGGGGGCTGGGGGCTGGGGTGGGGGTGGAATTGGCCCGCAAATCTGGTGGTTAAATCAAATGGTTTAAAAAAGAAAAGAAAATTAACAATTTGAATGTTGGAACGTGGAAATCGTTTTTTTTTTTTGTGAAAGTAAGAAGAAAAAAAGCGATCAGAAGATAACCGCGAATTAAAATAATAATAAAAAAGCTTATCAGTAAGTAGATCTTATACGTAGATGTTACACTTGGATTTGCCTGCAAAACTGCGTCCTTCTTGCTTCAAATGGCTTTTTATATACAATTTCGCGAATCGATCGTATTCTCTGAAAAATGTCCCGTTATAAACGCAAGGACTGGGAAAGTGGATACGCACTGACGTCATATGGAGGCCGCCTTGTTGTGGTACATTCTTGAACCGCAAAAGAAAAAAAGAAGAAGAATGCGGCGCTTTATCTCGATCCTCTCGTCTCCAGTACCGCGATGGAAGCTGCGTGTAGGACAACAAAATGGCGTTGCTGACGTTACGTGAATACTGCCACTGACTTTGGGCGTTTAGAAAAAAAGAAAGAAGATTGCTCGGAAGTTTCGAAAGGTTGATAAGTAACGCCATAAACACGAATATTAGGCATATCGGATGTATTGAATTGGATATGAAATTGAATGTATGAATTGTGGATGGAGTCAATTTTGATGTAACTCGAAGCGCCATAGTTGCTTCTAGTAATTCGGTTAGAAACTCTGTGGGACCGACCGACCGACCAGGCCGCACGCAGTATGTGCTTGACGAAAGTGCGAATGACGCGTTTTCGAATGTCTTACTGACACGTATACGTGACGAAGGAAAATAATGGGCGAGGTGAATTTCGCTGTAACGAAGTGGCCGAAAATAGCGAAGGCGCTGTGATTTCCCGCCTTACGGAGGGACTGTCGCGCGACTCCGCACCCCGTGAATAACGGAACAGTGCAACGAAGACGAAGCACACAGCGAAGCACACACGACAAGTGTTGCTTGACATTGTTTGCAGGCGGAAATTCGTTGTAACGAAGTAGCCGATATAACGTACGCGGTGCAATTCACTTGGCCCCGTTCGGGAACTGCGGTGGCTCTCCTTTCGGGTTAATCTTTAACACTGCAATGCCCAGCGTATCATATACGTATATGCCACGCCGAGTTTGATGGTTTAAAATTACGATATAAGCGCGGCAATGTTAACGCAAAGTCTTATCAGGGGTTTTCTTTGATACGCCAGAGCGAGTTGTGAATAGTTCAGCATACCTATTACAGGTGAACTTACTATACTAATTAAGTCAGGGTGGTGATGATTTGGGCGATTCGGTAATTCGCGTTGTGGACTCATTTTGCCGATATGACAGACAGAAGGAAGGGCGCACGAGTCGCACAAAGACGCTTTTGTGTGTCCAGCCCTCCTTGTGTCTGCGTGCATGCCGATTAGATCGCGCAACTCCTAGGCGTCGTCTCCGAAACTATACTCGCCTGTCACAAGTGCTCCTCGATATGTGTTCATCCGCGTCGTCTGCTCGGCGGCTGCTCGAATTCGCTGTGTACGACATTCGTGCGCAAAGGTCAACTAAGACGTCACGTATCGCTGTGACGTATCGTGTGCCAAGCAAAACACAGAAAAAGGTATTCTAATCCTAGTAATTAATCACACAGTCACGCCCTGAACTATGTTCAGTCGCGCAACGATATTGCCTCTGTACGCCTCGTACCTTCTGCAGCGCAGGGCGCTGAAAAAGATCTCGGAGGCAACGTTCTTTGGGGCTTCCGCCGTAGCCGCCAACCGCCAGGCGTGCGCGCCGTCTGCTTAGCCACTATATTTGAGGCTGCCCGTTAGAAAATGAGACATTTACCACCCCCTTTGGCTTTTGCCAAGGTTGCTTCCATATATATATAGTATACACAATCGAACGTTGTATAACGAAGTGCCTGGGGTCTCCCAAATCATTCGTTCTTCAGGTCACTCCGATGTTAAAGGTCGCGCGTCGCACAGCTCACAGTAATAGAACCGGGAGACAGAATCGTGGCTTCGTTAAACAGGGCATTTCGTTGTATAGAGGAGTTCGTCGTAGAGGCCTTGCAGTTGGCCTTTTGAACTGCCGATTTCTGGCAACTGGCATTCCGTTTCACGTGTTATAGCCGGCCACCTTGTGATATATATATATATATATATATATAGTCTTCGTTTAAACGCATTGCGGCGTACGTTCCGGCCATGCTAAGAAAAAAAGGGGGAAAAAAGACGGTAGTGGGGGGACAAAGCAATGTGTGTTCGCGGTTTTTTGTTGTTGTTGTTTTCTGTTACCATGTTAGGCAGCCCCTGTAGTATATATCGAGAATAAAAGAAGCGGTCCACGGCATATACAGCTGAACAAGGCACGCAGTCACGCTATATAGTTGGGCCGTTGCGCGCGTCGTGTATACTCGCCGCGGTGCAAGAAGGTGGCGGTGATCGATTGCCTTCTCGGGACGCCGCCCCTCCTATCTGTACGGGTATCGTCAGTTAATTTCGAGGATTAATGGACGGTCCCCGCGCGTAAAGTACCTTGCGACACCCTCCCGCGTATCGGTCTATCTGCGCGCGCGTGCGCGTTGCCCGAGCCCGAAATAGCGCGCGCAGGTTCACCCCCGCGAAGGAACACGTGGCCGCGGGAACCGCGTCGCTGCTGCCTTCGGCCCGTCTTGGAATCGCTTCCCTGCGTCTACGTATAGTTCGTGGGTGGACACGCATTCCCCGAACTCGGGAAGACGCCTTCTCGATCCGTCGTCACGTCCCCGCTGTTCATCTGGCTTTGCTTGGTTACTCGTGTGCGAGCTCTTCAAACGCGCGTTTCCTGTAGGCTAGCGTAAGGACGCAGTAAAGGGGTTTAGCGCTTGTCCATGTAGCTGTACACTTACCGGAGAACCGGAGACGGGTACGGCAGATGATGATGATGATGATGATGATGATGATGATGATTTAGTGGCACCCCCTTTGGAAAGGGTCGGTGAGGAATAGTCACGTAGTCTGGTTGATTTAATCGGGTATGCTATTCATGTTTTTTTTTTTAATCTAGCACTTTTGTATACATCTCCTTTACCTTTTTTTTTCCACTTCAAGATCTACTTTGTACCGCTTAGTTATGACTGTAAGAGGTCCGGTCGTATCACTCTCTCGACTGCTTTTTTTTTTTGTTTCTTTTCACCATTAATTCTAAATGTATCTTGCTTATCTCGACTCCTGACCGGTTGTTGCTTCCTTCCACTTTAAACCCAAGCGTTTCTGGGAGGGGTGCTTTACCTACGGTTCTCACTGGGCGAATCGCTTCGCGTTACATTACGATGTGCCGAGCGGACTCCGGATTTGTTGCTCCAGCATACACATGCCTCGTCTATAGTTCCGAACATTTGCTGCAGTGGTGCTTTTTATGTCCTTAGGCAAACGGCTCGAGCCTTAAATAACAAGGCACTGCCATTTGCGTTATCGCACAAAGCAGAAACACTGGTAGCGCCATCTTGTGTCGACGGAGGTTAGCCATGGAGGACACGTAGCTATTATTGCAGTGTCTTATAATAATATGCTACTTAACTGCTCGTGTAACGCGTTGGTAGCGACGTAATCGCGAACTGCATAATTTTCCTTATTAGAGACACGCAGAACACACTCAAAAAAAGTTTCAAACTCTTTGTAGTAGGACAAGGTGTCACGGGATGTCGTTGCCAGAGCGCAAGGCTCGATATCCGGTAACTCGGTAATTTGTAAAAGTTTGCGAACGAGCTAAAACAAATCTAATGACAGGGACACAAATACAAGGAAACAAGATCTCTCTACACTTGCATTTTTTTTTTGCCTCTCCATATTTGTTCAGTCTTGCTTCTGCGTGTTTTTTTCTTCGTGTGTCTACTCACGTAGCGAAAGAATCGGGCAACCTCGGCCGTTGTAGACTAGTTTCGAGCATCGTTGACTCTTCAAATGACAAAAGAGTTTTCGGCATCGCGTATTAAGGTGTACACGGAGATCCACTGAGGCGACTCGGGGGCCACGTCGTCACGCTACTGTTACGTCACAGCCGTGACGTCGCACTGCATACATAGTAGTGCCGAGGTTTCGGCGCGTAATTCAAAGAAAAGGAAACTTGGTCGTCGTTTGTTCCACCAAGTAAGCGACGCTTTTCCGCGTAACGAATGAAAATTTTTCTAATTGCATCACTAGTCCAAAATGTCATATAGCGTTGCTTCTAAGTGAAGGGAGAAAAAATTGTGGCTTTACGCGCCAAAACCACGATCTCATTATGAGGCACGCCGTGGTGAGGTACTCCGGAATAATTTGGACCACCAGGGGTTCTTTAACGGGCACCTAAACACAAGGGTGTTTTCGCATTTCGCTCCCATCGAAATTCGGCCGCCGTGGCCGGGATTTGATCCCGCGACCTATTAGCTTAGCAGCCCAAGACAATAGCCACTACGCAACCATGGCGGGTTCCTACGTGAAGAACAGAATGCGGGAGATTACAGGTGCCCACTACAGAGAAGCCTTAAATCAACTTCAGACTGATAAAGCGTTCTTTTAAAATGCTCATTTGCGTTAATCTTGCGATGAAGTTTGAATGTTAGAAGAGAAAATCAAGGCCGAACTTGGGAAGTTTTCGACATGTCGCGCCGAAGCCCTAGCGCCCGTACGTCAGAGTGACGTCATATAGACTTCGAAGCATTTTCACGTATTTAGGTCAATGTGGCCTTCTTGCTACGTTCAGTCTTCGGCTCCTGTATAGGACACAACGCATATAGTCCGTCTTTACCTATAAAAGGTTAACTATGCATAGGCCCGGGCACGCACATCCAAAATCTGTGACGTCACCTTTCAGTTTGCTGTAGCGCAGGCGCTACGACGCGGACATGGAAGGCAGTGCACGAAGACAGCACGGAGCACCAAATTATGAGCTTACGTACCAAACAAGCCCACATATAGGTGTACCCTCGTGACGTCATGGCGATTTGGGACGGGAATTTCAAGGAGCTGTCGCCACCGGCCGTTCGTTCTTGCGTCCTTTCTGACTTTATAGAAACTTTTTCTCTCGGAGCAAGCGTGACATCTTCGGTATTGCAGAAGCTTGTTAATCTACGAATGCAGCTTAATTTGTCTCTTTACGCGTGTCTTTAAACCTGTCATTCTCTCTCTGTACTCATTTCTTGTTGTTGTTGTTCTCCCCTATATAGACCAGGCATGCGTGGTGCCCTTGCCCGTAGCAGTTGCCAGGCAACTGTTTCCCATCTTTGTGATGAACAGTTGCGGGTGTAGGCTATAGTTATAATAGTTGTTGAACGCGGATGCCTTCTGCAGGTTGCGCCGCGTGTAGTCCTCACGAAACACGCAAGAAGCAAACACGCACCATGCGCGCTGCGCGTCACCTTGTACGTGAGTGTGACTGCGTTTTCTTTTCTTGCGCGTTTAGGTAGAACTCTACAGATGCAGTGCAAACCTGGCATCCGTGTCAACTTCGTTTTCTTTTATTTTTTATGTCTGCTATAGCTTAACGCTTTGTTGTGTCCCCAAACTTCTGCACGTTCGTACAACGCCGTGCACCGTATATATATATATATATATATATATATATATATATATATATATATATATATATATATATATATATATGGGCTTGCCAATCTCATTTTTTTCTTCGAGCGGTACAAATGTACAAATGACAGTCTGTCGACTTTGCCAGGCATACTCTCTCTCTCTGTGTATATATATATATATATATATATATATATCCTGTAGCGTCAGCGACGCGACGAATTGATTGACCTTGTCGCGGGAAAATCCATCGTCGCGACGCACCGCCTTGCCGGCCGATCGAGCTGTGTGGTGGATAATAATACACCACCGACCGGGCCGGTGCGGCTCGGTCCAGCAGCGGCTTCCATCGATTTGCGTGGTGTGCATCTGTAACGAGGCGTGCTCGGGCTTCGGTCTCGCGGCCTTTGTGTGTGTTTGCATGCACGCCTCGTGGATCGCGCAGAGCGGTGCATGCAGGTTTCTCCGTGCTTGCAGAGAGTGTCTCGCGCGCGCTCTGGTTTGAAAGGTAGACTCTTCCCGGTATGTATATATATATATATATATGGGCTTCTTTTAAAGTTCTGTAGGGTTTATCTTACGTCCCAAGACCGCGATTTGATTACGAGGCACGTCGTGTAGCGGGGTGGGGAGCTCCGAATTAATTTTGGCCACCTGGGGTTCTTTAACGTGCACCCAATGCACGGTATACGGGGCGGGGTTTCTTATTTTTATTTTTCCCCACTCATTTTGCTCTCGTCGGAATGCGGCCGGCGCGGCCAGAATTTGATCCCGCGACACCGACCTCGGGCATATCAGCTTTATCTAACGAAAGCCACTACGCCACCTCGGCGGGTTGCATGTAAAGGCTGCCGAGAAAATCCCTTTCGTGCAGATGGCAGCACGGGACCAGTCGATCTGCTCATTCAGGATCATCATGATTATCATAATCATCATTGTCGTCGTTATTATTATTATTATTATTATTATTATTATTATTATTGTGTGATGTCTTCACAACGCATTCACCTCCATGCATACCAAACCGGCTCGTCGAAACAAGTATCGTGGTACATTTTTTAGGCCGTTGTGACGCTTGCCACTACGTTCTGCTTTTTTTTAATTATTGTAGAGTTTTCAGGGTTCTGATAAAAAAAAAAAAAGACAATTCGAAACCGTAATGTTACCACTTCTTTAGATCACTTCAGACTCCTAAAGTATTCTCTCAAAAGCCTATTTTGATTCATCCAAGTGCAAAATTATATATATATATTATTTCATCGTCATGCGAGTATACATCTCGAATTTGTGCGTGACCTCCTCAATGACTTCGCGCGTACGCGGGCCCGTATCGTCGACGTTAAGAGCTTCGTCGTATACCCAGACTCTCAATCTTTGGCGAGAGCAGGGTTATCTTAAAGGAGCGGATACGTCCTGTAGATGTGGGGACAGGAAGCTATAGCACTCCAAAGAGCACGCTGCAGCTATAAAAGGAAGAGAAAAAAAAGAAAACAGCATCCCATGCTCCGTTCGATGCGAGCCGGAAAGTTCGGGCAACCAGCTGATCCGATAAGCGTCAGATTATGTAGCTCCGCGCGCGGTCTGGGGAAGCAGCGAAAGTCGCGATCACGGAAGCACAGCAGGGAAGTCTCAAGGTGCGAAACCGGCCTGATTCTATGTTGGTATAACAAGCGCAAGAGTGGACACGGGACACTGTAGTAAGGCGACAAGGACAAGCGCTTGACTTGTAACTGGCGTTTATTACAAAAAAAAAAAAAAAAGGCATGCATATATAGACGGTTTGCAACTGCGTTAGCAAACCGTCCCTATAGCGTTGACTGTTAAAGAATTTGCTTACCCTGGGGTCTGCACGCGGGAGGCCGCCTTAGGCGTTGGCGCGCTCTTTCTTGTTGATTCGCGGCGACCGTGTTGACTTGCGCGATCGTATCCGATTGTGATCAAGTGCGAGAGCTGATGCATGCACGGGGGGCCTTTTTGTGATAAACGCCAGTTGGAAGTCAGCGCTTGTCCTTGTCGCCTTGCTGGTGTCCCGTGTCCACTCTCGCGCTGGTTATACACCAGCAGGGAAGACGCGACGTCTCGCGACGATTTGATCGATCGATCGATCAATTGATCGATTCCGGTGCTTGAACGGGAATCGCGCGCCAGCGCGCCCCCACGCACGGCACTATGGGCACACCGCGTGTACACTGAGTACACGTTTACCTCGAAGTCCACACCTTTCCTAAACAAGGCGGTGTTGTTCGAAGGTTTTGCGTACGTGTCGACACCTTTGCGCCCACGGCTCGCGCATTTTTGTTTGTTTTTCACGACCCGAAGGTTGGGCCAAGAAGTCGTGACCTTCGTTTCTGCATGCCGGCAACTTGCGACGCTCGAAGCTTGGCTGTATGTGGAGGGAAAGTCGGTATAGGAGGAATAGCACTTCGATCTGTGTGTATAATAGAGAGCGTTATATAGCATGTCCCGAATTCGTCACCAAATCCGCGGCCGCGCTAGCTTTTACGCCCTCCGGTATTCCGCAAATGGTAAGAAGATTGCGGAAAATTTAGAAAAAGGAAGAACTCTGATAGAGAGCTTTAGCGTATGTAGGGTTGCCGTCTTATCGGTATACCGGCCTCCACCACTGCGCAGACTTAGGGGGCCCCCGCCGGTTACCGCTTGATTGCGTTTCATCGCATCGCTTTGGCAGCTCAAGGTCACCCCCTCGGTGCATTCGGCTTCGTGACAGCAAAAGGGACAATTTTATCCCGGTGACAGCTAACTGTGCCACAATACGGTCTAAATGTGGGAGAAAAAAAAATACTGAAATCCGAGGTCACACTGACGTACCGACGCCGAATATTCGGTTTTCGTTTCGACCGGCAATAATCGAGTTCTGCCGCCGAGTGAATGGACGGTAGCAGAGTTTTGAAAAAACAAAAACAAATAGCATACCGGTTTAAAGATGATTGTGTCGTTCTTCACACGTGTCCCCTTAAGGGGTGACGTGTCACGGCTTCCTCGCTACACACGCAGCGACCTTGCGTGAGCACAAGCGTGTCCGAGTTCTTGTGTGTGTGTTCCGGAAATGAAGTTACAGCCTGCCGTTGGTTGTACACATCTCGGAGGTGAAAGTATAGGGCAGGTAGGCGAGCGCAGTAATAAGGAGCACGCACGCCATTCGATCCGGCGCGACGTATCGATTCGCACAGACTCCCTCACGCTACGTCACGGACTTGCGCAGCGCTTTCGTCGCCGGCAGAGGGCGTGAGTGACGTGCTGCGAACGCGTGGCTCCCAGCCATGGAGAGGAGGAGGGGAGCGGGATTGCTGTGTGGCGGTGAGGAGGGAGGCGGATAGGAATCGGCGTTCTCGTCGTCGTGGTCGTCACCGTGGTGGTTACGCGCGTGGTCTTTTTAAAGAGTGGCGAGCCCGTGAGGTAGACGGCTTACTGCGTTTTTTTCTTTTACTTTGCCAAGTTTGCTCCTCCTCTTCTTCGATGGGACCGCCGACCACAACCACTAAAACCCGTCTTAGTTAAGTTGCGTGCAGTTCATCGAGTGGGCCCCGGGAGCCGCCCCTTGCGGGAATCAGTTTTTTTTTTTTCAGTGTGTCGATGATGACGGTTTTTCGATGGCGCGACCTTTGAAACGGGGTGGCGGAAAATGGTCGCCTAGCTTGCTTGATATGTAATCAAGTTTCAACCACACCCTATCGCAGTCGCATTTTTTCCCTTTCTCTTCTTGAAGTTTCCTTTCTTCCTTAAAACCCATCCCTTGTATTGTAGAATTACCTATGCCTGTAACGACTCGGGCTCTAATAACCTATTCTCTCCTTTTTCTTCTTTATTCTTTTTTCCCCCGGCAATACTATAAACACTCTTCCATTATCTTGCTTAGTTGTCAAGAAAAATGGCATTCACAATGGGACAAAGCGAGTTCTCTGTTGGTCTATAGTTAGTACTCGGTAATGTTTAGAAGAAGAGGCGGTGTACACTGGACCCGACAAGAAAGGGACATAGAAACAGGACAAAGCTTGGCGCAAGTGAGTGCGAGTGGCTGTTGCTGGGCATTTGAGTGACGCTCTCTTAGAGACAAAGGTAAAAGTTTTTCTTCTGGTAGACGCCGCTCTTTCGTCACTCGACACCTTACACTACTGCGCGGCGGTCTCTCTCTCTCTCTCTCATTTTTTTCTCGTTCGCGCCAAGTTTCCCGCAGACTTTCACCAACGAGGGCTGGCCTGGGCGTCGCCATATTGAGGGCCAGATTTGCTTTTGTGTAATGATGGGAGTTGCATGTGTCGAATGAAAGAATGAAGAGAGAGAGGCAGATCGGTGGATGAACAGATAGATGTATCTATGAGATGTCTCGTTTGGCGTGTTGGGTTCGTCATACGGAATAAATTAGGACGACAAAAAAAAAAAAAGAGAAGAAATAGAAAACGACATGGACAAGACAAGGGCGCTTGTGCTGTTCCCTGTCGCATATGTCTCTTCTTTATCTCTATTTATTCGGATAAGTAGACAGATGTTCCCTTTGTGTTGGTGTATAGCGACGGGCGGGACCTTTCCTTCCGAGGGAATCACTTGGTATCACCGACGGATTACTGGCAGACAACAACAGGCCAGCTGACTTTCTCTCTTTTTTGACTCCCGGACATTCTCGTTGACTAGCAGGACCTGTTTAGCTTTTCGCCGCACTTCACGCAATTGCGCGACCCAGTACGGAGCAGACTATGTGCGTTGCCCCGGAAAGGGGCCATTTGGATGGTATGCAGGTGAGGGGGAGGAGGAGGAGATACCTCTCCCTAGTCACACGGACAGAACACTCATGCGGTCTTATTTTTTTTTTCACTTCCCCGCCACCAGCACCACCTGCCCGAGTAGTTTGCGCTCCCGTCTTTGTTGGCCCTCTCCCCGATTCCTCTCTTGTTTGTCCCCCCCCCTCAGCCTGTTCCCCCAAGAGCAGCATCAGCAGCAGAGCCCAGAGTGGTGGTCTACGAGGCATACCTGCGTGCCGCAAGTCGACTCAACTGCCGCGGGGTCGTTCTTTCTCGCGGGTCCTTCTTCCTGTCGGGCAGGCTGCCTATAATATAAACGCCCCTCCCGTCTTCTTCGCCCCCTCCGTGAAGCCAGACCTCACACGCGCACACACGTCGCCGTAGTCGTACTCGTCGAGTCGCCTTTCCCCCCCCCTTTTTTTTTTTTTATCGGCCGCGAATTTCCGAGTCTCCATCGCGGCTTTCTCTGGTGCCATCTTCCCTCGGCACCACCTTGCCCTTGCCAGGCGCTCGCCTTCTTCCTTTCTGTCCATCTCTCTCTCTCTCTTGCTTCCTGTTCCGACGGCGACGGCGGACTGCGACCCCGCTTTTCTTCACTCGAAGGAATTCGTGTAAGCAGAGGAGGGAACGTAAAAGAGAAGAACGCGGGGAAAGGAAGAAAGGTGCCCTGTTACGTGACTCCTGGCAGCGCCTCCCCCCCCCCCCCCCCACCCTTCTGCGTTCAAGGCGACGGTGGTTCCCATTGAAGTAGGTTGGAGGACGTGAGCGAGCGAGTCTAGCCTAGGGAGGGCGTGGTCCGTCTCGACGACACCTGTCTGCCCGCACTCCGTCTTCTTCTCCCGTGCTCTCGCCGCCGAAGCCACGGCCGCTTTGCGCTCGCTTCTTGTCGAACTCCGCAGGGTACACGAGAGGTAGACGAATGGACATCGAAGTGGGGCCTGCCTGTATTTTCCGTGCTAGGGAATCTGAGAAAATAAAGTGTACTCTTTTTTTTCCCACGGTACGAGCTTGACTCGATGAAGTCGGGTCGAGTCGACTTGGCGGCGCTAGCGGGTCGAGACGAGGTAGCGAGGGCCAGTTAACCCCCCTGCGAGGGGCTGGCTGGTCGGTGCATGAAAACGCGGTCGGGTCCGGCTGGCATCGGCTCTGACCTGCGTTTCCGGACTCGAGCCACTGTGCTGTGGCTCCTCAAGTTCGGACGTACTGCTGCGCCATATTTCCTTGTAAAGTTAGAAAAAAAAGAAGCAAGAAACTGTGGTCTTATTATGATCTCGGAGGCCTTTCCTTGCTGGTCAACGGGTTGAATGGCAGTGACGCAACCGCAGTTTCTATTGGCGCATGTTAATAGTCAAGGAAACGTGTCGTTCACGCGTCTCTCTCGAGGCGCCTCGCAACGCTCGCGTGAAAGGAACGCTGTCTCGCGTCATCTCGCAGCCTCGCGCGCACGTGCGCATCGGAAGATTTCCTCTTTCCTTCCCGCGCCCTCTGTGACGTCATTCCACAGCGCACGGGTCGATTACGCCCACAGCTTTTTTTCTTTTTTTACGTAACAGTTTTGCGCCTTGTCCCGTCTTCCGCCTTCTGTACCTGCATGGTTCAAACCCGGCGATTCGCGGGGAAACCGCGATTTTCTCTCTTTTGCGGGGTGCTTATACGTTTTCTTGCGATGACAATGTTGCTACACGGTAGCGCATGCTTACGTGGGCTACGCACATGCCCTCACACTAATGGAACATTCGTGGTAGAACGCGAAAATGGGCTACAGCCACTAAACGTAGTCCACGGCTTTTTACACAAGCAAAGCCGCTGCTTGTGCGCCTGCTAATGACCATATTCGTGTTTTCTGTACGCGCAAATGTCGGCGAAACAAAGTCGCCCTTGGCCACGCTTAACTATAGCATCGTCATTGTGTGTGTATATCGAGTGGTGCATTAGAGAGTTTAGTCTGTGACGGTAAATTTATTACCACTTGTTTGTTGCTTGCCCAACTACGACACGTTCGAAGCGTTATTGTGTCGCGTGAGTTTTCTCATTGAAGGAAAACCACAAAAGAAGGCGGCATTTTCACGATTCTGTTGCTGCCGACGCTCTACGTCGAATATGGCCGACCACTGGCAATGACAAATTTACGAGCTGTCTGGTTAAACTCCGCGCCACAGTATAGCGCCGCTACAAGCGTTGCTGCGTGTTGCCAGCCGCGTCTCCGGTAACTGTAATACGTTTACCGACAAGCTAAAACTCTGTTGTTTGAGCAAGCGCTTGTTACGTGTCACGTGATCAACCTCGCTAACATGTGTTTTTCTCCCTCTCTTTTCCCATTCGCAGTGCTGTGTGCCAAGAACCTGTGCAAGAAAGACTTCTTCCGTAAGTGTTGCCGCAAGTCTTGTTCCCTTGGTTATTAGGTCTCCACACGCTTTCCCTTTCAGCTTGTCTGCGTCGCAACCGTAATGTTAATCTCACCGAGGAGATTCTAGCAACGTGCGAAAAAGTCTTCGTGATCACTTTCGTATAGGGCTTCCCCTGTGTGTGCGTGTCTGGTGGTGACGCTTCGGGAACCAGCTCTTTTCACCAAACGCCAGACTAAACCAACTCCCGCGTCCCACCTAATTTGACTCGTTGTGTCCCTTTTAACTGCTGACGCACCGTTACTGGTGAACGTCCTTGTCACATTGTGAGTCATCGCCGAACTTGAGGCATCGGCCCCCAGGAGGAAGGTGAGACTAAACTAAACCAGCGGCTAAGCAAACGAACGAGGGTTGTTCCTCACTGCACTTTTTCATAACTGTGGAAGCGCCGTCGCTGGTGATTAGATAATGCGGCGCCGTCGCGCCGCATTAAAAACAAAGTCCTCGCTGAACTTGTAGCAGTATTAACCCTAGGAAGGCGGTATATAATCCTCCACCGGCGTGAAATCCCTCTTCCATCAAGCTGTGCCTATCCGTGAATGTTGTATAGCGAACGGGGACGCTGGAGGTCGGTGCATGTAGCCGGCTTCCGCGTTGCTGCGCCATGCATAGGCGGCTCCGGTATGTCGTCATCCACGTTCTCGGATACGCGGCTATAGTTGACGCCGAGTTGGCCGGCTGCCTATGTACGGCTGGTGTAACGCGGTAACTTGACAAGAGTTTTCCAAGTTTTAGAAACGGCGTCTTCAAGCGAGTTTGCGTATACCCCAACTCCTGTGTACGTCCCTTGTGTTCTTTTGTACGTGCGGCCGACAGCATCCCCTACCTTTGATCCTGTTTTCGCTGTTTCCGTTTTACTCGCTTTGCCCCCTTGGTCATGCATACACTGTGCCAAGGAAATCATATGTCGCCTTGAAAAAGACAAGTCCACTTGTCGAAACGTTGGCTCCCACCTTTACCTTGTTCTCGTTTTGCTCATCGTCTTTAATTTCATTCTGCCGCCTTCCCCGTGCTTTCCCAAAGATGGTTAGGTTAGACGGCCCCAACACACACGAGGTGATGCAAGGGTTGGTGGATTAAACTTGTTTTGAACTGCCTAGCAACATTCTCCACACACAATTAAATTATGGGGTTTTACGTGCCAAAACCACTTTCTGATTATGAGATCCCGTTTTACTGTTCAAGGAGAAGCTTTGCTCCTGTGTAAATGTTTTGGAACGGAGAAATGACTTTGCTCGGCAACCACTGCACCGAATTAGACGAGGCTAATTCTGCCAATTGCGAAGAGCAGACATTTTTTTTTTTTGTTTAGGCCATTCAATCTACTTTTTAGGAAATACTAGTCAAATGGCGGCTGGAATGCTGTATGCTGTATGCATAGAGAACACACAGAGCCGGAAGACAATCCTTTTTTTAGGGCAGTAAATTTAATTTGAAGTTTGATGGTTTGTTAACACCAACTACGGATCTTAAGAGGGCCTATAATAAAACACAATGGAAAAGTATGATCCACTACCCATTTTCTAAAGGGGACATGCTCTTGTTATCCATCCACCTATCCATCCACACGACCCTGCATTTTCGAAAAAAGGAGGAAAATGCGAGAAAACAACCTGAATTGTGTCGCTAACCAAAGGAATATGTTTGCAGAGAACAGCAATCAATGTATCTTTATGTATTTTTCTTGCATGTTTCTCTTACTTTGAATGCAAGAGCACTTACATGTGCGCCAATTGTTCGAGAATTCCTGCAGCCTTTTATGTTTTGTCTTCCTTTCAAGTGCGTTAACACTTTTCTAAGCTCATTTTACGAGAGTATCTATATGGACTTCATCTTGAGAGTCTTTCTCCCTTTGAATGTTATAGCTCTTAATGAGCTCATTCTGTAACACGAGCATTCGTGCCGACTTCGTCTGTGATGTCTGCTCCGTTTTAGATGCGAGAGCGCAAATACTGGCAAATATTTTGCTCCAGAGTACACCAAAACTGCTCGTACCATGTTTAACTCCATTTTGGAAGAGTCGTGGTACTGCCTACTCCCTGACGGAGCAAGTTCACTCCTCTTATTACTCCCCCAAAAAGGAGTCGGCAGCACTAAAAATTACACTGCATCAGGGAGTGCAAAGGGTAACCATAATGGGAGTCAAGTATAGGTGAATTGGTTACTCCCTCGAATAGGAGTCAACTGTACTCCCTTTGTTTAAATTAGAATGCAGAAACATACGACGCTCGTCAATGCGGACAGCGTTAAACGGATTACATTGTTTCGTTTGTGTCGGGGTGCGTATGCCGGGTGTCCAAGCTAACACGGAGAAGGTATAATTAATATAAAAAATGCGAAATCATTTTTCAAGGTATGAAACCAGCTGTATGTTGTTAGCAGCATCCCGGAGAATCCTCCAGTAATTTGTCGTCTTATTGAGTCATTACTTGTTTAATTAACTTTTTTTTTCAATTGTTAGTCGTACCTACAGAGCACATTTGAAAAGACCATTTGGAGCTTGACCGGCTATCCTGCCTGAGTTACGCGCTTATGTGGAACCCCCCCCCCATGAAATACTTGCTAATGTCGACGTTGCCTGACGTCGGTTGTTTCGAATTGTGGACTTTATACTCTTGAACCGAAAACCGATAAAAAAGGATATTTCTGTTTCAGTCGGAAACAAAATATTAAGGAAAGTTTCGGTTACATTTTCGCTTCAGTAAAAAATATTATCTTTATTGTTTTGTTTTTGTTTCGTTCCGACACACTGCATGGTCGCAAGTAACCGAAAGTGGTCATGCAAAAGGCACTAACAACAACACCAATAATAATAATAATAATAATAATAATAATAATAATAATAATAATAATAATAATAATAACTGCACAACAGGTAGCGCGTTGCAAACAACTGAATGTGAGGCTTTCAGTGTTCCTTACAAACCAAGCCTTGTATTGGCATATTGTAGCCGTAAAGTTTGTTGTTTACTAATTACTCTTTTAATAAGAACAACACAGAAATGCCAGATACATCTTCAGGAGCTTGTAGCTAGATCCGCATAAAAGACGTCAGTCTTTTTTTTCTCTTTAATTTTCTTTTCTTTGGTGTTATACGTGCAGCCTTTGGCTAAAGCACATAGGCTCATCCGCGCCTTGAGCATCTATGTCGTTCCTATATATGTGATCAGGTTCCCGTGGAGTATTGTTTTAAAAAAACCCTGTGTAGTCGCGTGGCGGTCGTAGGCAACGCGCGCATAGAGCCCATATACTTTCGACAGAGATTCTATACACTGTCGAGCGCCTCCATACAACGAACACCTCTATACAACGAAATGGCTTCTATAACGAAGGAATAATTCCGTCCGGATTCTATAGCGACAAGCTGTGCGGTGCGTGAGCTTAACAACGAAATGACCTGTATAACGAATGATTTCGGAGGCCCCCGGGGCACTTCGTTGAACTCGCGCCGGTCCCGGACGCAACCCCTCCGCGGTGACTCGGCGACGTCGCGGTGCGTGCAACCGGGTGACACGGATTTCCATTATACCGACGGCGCGCGCCGTCGTATTAATTCGCCGCCCCTCGTCTCTCGTTGCGGAGCGATTCTGCGAAGGCTCAAGAACGGTCGAGGAGTCGGAGAGGCGTAGTGTAGTGGTGGTGGTGGTGGTGCTCTGCGCCGACGCGGTGCCTCGTCGGGCGGGCGGGCGGGCGGGCAGCCGGGCATTTCGAACGACGGAGAGAGAGACTCGGGATTTTTTACTATTACGCCCTCCCGCCGACCTCGGCCAGACGTGCGGGGCGGCCCTTCCGCGGCGAGGGAGGGCCGTCGGTTGCGTTCTGCCCAAAGGGGGGGGGGGGATGCGTGCTTTAAAACGAAACCAACTAAATGTGTGTAGATGTATACTACATACTCGTCTTAACCGGCGCTACCTGTTCCGACCTGCCCGCGGGCCGGTAACTGTCCCTCGTTCACGTGATGCGAGTCGTTAAACATCGGTAAAAGCGATCCCGCTGCCGGTATACCGCTGCGGTTGTGCATTTTTTTGCTTTTTTTTTTGCGGGGTCTCGTCTGTTTCCTCTCGCCTGCTCTCTGGGCCTACGTGCCTCGTTTGCAGGCCTGTCGGGACTCGCCGCTCCCGTCTGGCTGCAAAGTGCAGGTTTAGGCTTTGCGTTCGGTTCGTTTCTATTCCTCGTTCGTTAAAGCACGTCGGCGGGCTGTATATGCAGTCGGTTGGGTTTCGTGACGACGCAGCTAGTGCTGCAGCGTGACTGGACGGGGACGGATAGGAAATCGTCACACTCGCAGTGTACTGTGTGCGTGCGCGTGGGTCAACCGTCCTCGTCCAGTCGCTCGGCATGCGCGGTGTTACTTATTGCGAATGCTTAACTTGTACCGGCTCGGGTGTTGGTAAGGCAGTGTTCCTCTTACTGCGAAAGGCAGTTGGAGAAGTTCGAAACTGGTCAGTCGCACGTCATTTCCGTTACGCTAACGGATGTCCTCGTTAGGCCTCCTCGGGTCCACCGTCGCCGCAGGGCGTGAGGAAAACGAAACTTTGCCGAGCCGGGTTTCTAACTCGGGTCCGCGCGGTAATGTGCAGCTGGGAGCTGTAGATGGCGAGAAACCACTTCATTATCGCGCGCATTTCGGGCCTACTTCCTTTTTTAAGTATTTTATTTGTTATTATTTTTTTGCTCGCACAGGCAGATGAAAGCTGTGGCCAACGTTCAGGCAATGCTGTGTCGGACGACGGAAGGCGTTGCGCGTATCGCAATGAATAAGTTGTTGTGGAAGACATGACCGCGTTGCTGTTGGCGTTAAGTTGACATCAGGAGTAATCGTTGAGGTCCGGCATTCGTTTTATTTTTCATCATTATTGTTATTATTATCTTACCTCTCGTTGCACTCGCTACAATGTCGCCGTGGCTACGGGGTTCTGCCGCCGAGCGCACGACTCCGCCGGTCAGCCATTCAGATAGCGGATCAGGCCGACCTTCCTCAGCCGGCAGGAGAGAATCGGGTGACGTGGCGATTGCGACGGCGGTGAAACAGTTGAAACCCGGAGAACCGGGCTTCCGGTCGTTTGCCTCGAAACGCATGCGAATGTATATTGTGCAAAGATAGGTTCCTTTCTTCCTTGTTCCTTCCGCCCTCTCTCCTTGCAGCCAGATTCCCCTTCCCCCGTTAACTGCACCTTCTCTGCAGACCGTCGTTCAGGTGTCAGTAGACGTGGCTGGACAGCTACAGTGCAGCCAGCGGGAATTTCCTTATTCTCGTTTTGAAATAAAACAACCGGTTACTGCCGTTACGCTTCTGTCGATGCCATATGCTGGGACGTGTGTGGGGTACACGTAAGCAGCCGTACCTCTTAATCCTGGTCTTTTTATGTCTCTTTCTCTCTCATTCGTCTTCTCCCGGTCTTGCGTTTATATGCCTCGCTCGTCTCCGTTTTCCGTTTTCACTCATCTCGTGGAGCCTAGCGAAAACGCGAAAACAAAGATCGCGGCTCTGGGCAGGCCCGGCAGTCGTGCCCTCCCCACCACCCTCCCCTCTGCGGTATCTCTCTTTTCCTCGTTTCTCACGAACTGCCGCGTCCGCGCCTGCTCCGTGCAAGTCGGTGCTTGTTTTCTAGCCGCGGTTGTTGTCGTCTTTGCAGCTTGCGGCGGCGGATGCCCTCCGCCGCCGCCGCTTTCGGGTTTAGTATAGCTTTCGGTTGCTTCGCGCGCCCCGCGAAGGTTGTGTCTATCGTTTGTGTGGCGGCGAAATAGTTGGGCCGGAGAGGGAAGCGCGGATGGCATGCCGCCGGAGGCGGCGGCGAGCGACCGGACATTCCCGCGGTGCTCTGCTGCTGCTGCCCCCGCCGTTCCCCGTCGCAGATTTAATTTCCGTTTTGCGGACTCGCCACCCCTCTTGTGTCCAGTAGGCGCCCCATTCCCCCCTCCCGCCATCTCTTGCGCTCTCTCATTGAGGCCAGCACGAGAGCTGCGCGCGGTGTCTCTATTGCGCCCGGTGATGGCCTGCAAAGCCCCCTGGTGGGTCTCTCGACCGAGCGCGCAGGCCGTTTTGTGATATTAGTTAATCTCGCGGGTTTCCGAACGTTGGGCGGTGTTGACGACAGCACTGAGTCTTTTTGTAAGCTCTGGCGCGGATGCCACGTCAGCGCGCCCGTGGAACACGGTCGTTAAGTCTGGCTTAACAGCGCTCGCATTAGCGCACTCCGTCCCACAGCTCCCGGTTGAGTCACTCGCCCGTGTCGTCTGCTCGCGAACAGCAGAGCAGCCTGCATCGTTGCGTCCGTTCGTCTGCGGAGCCCAGTAGGGCGACTGTCAGGTGAAGACGGGCCACAACAGCAAAGTAGCCGCGCACGCCCGGAATTGAAGCACACCCTGCGCTTCCGCTGCAAGCTCTGGCATTGCGAGAGAGGAGGGTGGCAAGTCTAAATACCGCGGTGGCCGCCGCTCCGTTCGGCCGGCTGCAGAGCCGTCCCCCCTCCCCCTGGCCGCGGTGTGGTGGTGGACAGGCTTGGGGCGTGCGTCCGATGACCTCCCCGCGTTCCGTGCCGGACGGATGACGTCACGCCCGGCCGCGGATTAAAAAGCGGCCCCGGCGGCGCGTCGTACTCGTCGGCCGGCTGCGTCTCCTAATGAGCTAAGCTAGCTGCGACAAGCTCCTTCGGCGCGCCCCGAGAATTTGTACATTTCCTTTTGCGCAGAAGGCGCGGCGGCGTCCGCCCGTCCGCCACATGGCGCCCGACGTCTTCTTTGTCGCTGGGGGGCTTCTTCGGAGTGCTTGTCGTTGTCATCGGAGCGATGACTCCACGAGCTGTTATTGTTTTTGTGCTGCTGCCCACGAAGCGGTGAAATGGGTCGCGATCCAGTTCATTCCCATCGTGTGCAGTGAACTCTCTCCTCCTCTCTCTTTCGCTTACTCAGCAAAGGGTGTCGCACTGCCATATGCATGCATGCATGCCACGTGGCCGGCTTTGTTGACGTTTCGGTGGGTAATGTGGGGGTACAGCTGCACTACGGTGCACATTGGACTTTTGTATCGTCGCCTACCTCTCCCTTTCCCTTACCCCGGTGATAAGTAGCAGGCTATAGAGACACGCTCTTTTGGCTAACCTCTCTACTCCCCTCTCACTTCATTAAAATCTGCATACTCCTTGAGTAAACTAAGCCGTCTACGCCTCTCCCAGATGCCGCAGAGCCTCCGTTGCCTATAGTCTCAGAGGCTACAATGACATTTATTTGGCCTCAGGCGGACGTTCCTCCCCAAACCATGCGTCGATCGGAGGTCATTGCGCTCGTTGGCTGCGGTACCCTAGCTTTGAATACGTGTGAAGGTTGACGGATACATTTTGCAAACTATAGTGGACACTTATTGGAGCTTGATGGACACGTGCTTGAGTTTGTTGAATGGTTAGCAGATTCCTGTTAGAAGCTGTTACATACTTGATTGAGCAGCGTTTCGAGTTGCGCTTGTTGGTATAGTTCATCGTTACACGAGGACAGTGCACGAAACTGACGAAGACTTAGATACGTACAAAAAATGTCTCGCACAGCTAGCGCTGTGCTTTTAACGAAATGTCTATTTTACCAGTCGAGACGTTTTTATACCGATGACCGCAGTAAATTAAAAAAAACCACGCATCGGCACTTAACCATTGGAGGTGCTCTCTAAAAACGACAGCTCTTTTTTTTTTTTACGCAGTGCTATACAGAAGCACTACAGAAGTACAAATTTGAATGCGTTTGTCGGTTGAACCATGCCATGTAGTCGTGCGTCGCAAAGCTGGCAGCAGCTCGGGACTGCTAATTGGAACCTGTCGGTGGTTGCTTTATTTCTGATACAGCTGTGTAGTGGATCGGACCTGTTGGAAGCTTGTCAGATTGTGTCGTCGGTACAACCACTGTAGTATTGATCGGATCGGTCTTTTTCGCACACACTTGTTTCGCGCGACGAGAGCATGCATCCCTGCATGATGCGCCGTGCCCGCGAGCCAAACTAGAGGCCAAACGCGCGCACGGGCCGTATGATGGGGCTCGCTGGAGCGTGTCGTCGCGTTAACCCCCCCCCCCCCCCCCCCGAAAAAAGAGAAAGAAGAAAAAGAAACCAGCTGTCGCTCGCCCATCTCGCAGTTGCCGTTGCTGCTCTTGTGGGTCGTATTAGCGGCGTTCATAATAGGACCGGCTGTGCGGCCGGCAGTCATGCGGCAGGGATGTGTGTGTTCAGCTCGTGACAGCTGCTGCTGCTGCTGCTGCTATGTGGCGCAGTGACCCTCCGGGGCAGGGAGGGGGGCTAACGCCTCCGTGCTACCCAGCTGGTCCTTGATCCCCCTCAATCTCATCTCTGACACCTTTCTTTCCTGCCCCCTGGACGCGGTCCACCACTACGACGACGCAGAAGGAGACGAACCGGAGAGCCAACTGGTCCAGATGCGCAGACAGGTCGTCCCGGCGCCGGCGCCGCTGTGTAGAAAGAAAGGCGGCCGCCAGTGTAAGAGAGAGAGAGAGAGAGAGATGACCCTTCGCCGGGTGAACACAGCTGGCTTGTTATGATGCGGATGTGGCGACGGCGACTCCCGCAGATCGTCTCCTCCTAATTTGCGTGTCCGGGTGCGCGGGTTTCCGCGAGCACCGTCCGCGATGTTCCGCGCGTGCTCCAGTGAGCGGTCCGATGTGCGAGAGTCACCGGCGTGCCGTAACTTCTTGTTCTGCTGCTGCCAGGAGTTCCATTTGAAGTGAGGTCCTGCTGGTGGTCTGCGGACCTCTTTGTGAAGGTCAAAAAGAGCACGTCCGCTCTGGACACTCGCGAAAGAAGTTCACCGCGCATATAGCAACTGTGTAGCCCGCTGACAGCGCGGAGGAGGAAGAGGGAGACGTGCGCACAGCCACCGCCCCTTCGCGATCCAGCTGCTGCGACTGGAGATCGGACCGGGGACGACGGACCGTGTCGGGCCTTAATTCGGTGGTTGTTGGCTGGCTCGTGTAAACGACGGCGGGTTGGGTCAAACAGAGGTTTCGTGCGAGCCATTTGGTTGACGGTTACTGGGCTTTTAAGCGCACGGCCTATGAAGCGTATACAAGCAGGTCGTGAAGGGGGAGGTCGCAACGTGACACATATTATGGCGTCTTCTGGGTTTGGATGAGTTGCATGGTCAGCTCGACCAGCACGCGTCGACCTGCATATAACGAAGCTTTTGACAATCGGTATACATAAGTATGTTCATGGTATACATGGTATGTTCATGGTATGTTCATCGGTATACATGGTATGGTATAAATCAGCCTGAACTCTGTCCCTGGCGTGCATCGTCTGCGGCAATGATATGAGGAATTTTCTTTCGAAGAAAATTTTGTAAATCTTGCCAGCCTTCTTCATTAACTGGATCCCATGCGCACGAATAGTGAAATGCTTCGTGCAATCTTGCTAGGAACGAGGTCGCGGGTGTGATCCCCGGCCGCATAATTCCAATGGGGGCTGAATACAAAAAAGCGAATAAAAAACAAAAAAAACGTTCGTGTACCGTGCGTTTGAGTGCGCGTTATATATGACGACGATGCCTGATCTGTAGCGCAAGGGCCAGATATGGCGTAAGAGCCCCAGGCCAGTGGTGTCATTGCACGTTAAAGAACCCCATGGTATACACTGCAGAATACTTTACGTCCCTAAAAGTCAGTAAGGGTGTAAATCTGCCTACAACTCTCACCCTTACACCCTCATTGTGTGTAATATGGGTGTAAGTCGGTCTGTAACTCACATCCTTGCACTCTTTTTGGGTGTAAGGGAGTGAGTTAGACCCATTCAAACACTTACGCACTCTTAAGGGTGTAAACTATTTCACTGTGTAGTGGGAATTATTCGGACGTCTTCCAGTGCAACCCCCCTCGTAATCCACTGTGCAGTTTCGAGAATTAAGCCACACCGCGCGAAGACATTAACTTGTATGCGAGAGGGCAGAAAGGGACCAACCACGTGTTTTTCGTCCCTTTTGTTCTATTGTGCCCGAAGATCTCATTTCTCTCGCTGTCAGTTTAAGTATGTCCAACCGGCTATAATAGCCCAAACCACCGCCCTGAAATTTCGGGACGTTAACGCGACACTAAAAAGACGCGTAGTTATTTGAAGAGGAGCAGAAATTAACTACACACGGAGGAAGGAGACCGGACGATGCGCCATCCTAGAGCCGCGCTAAATCAGTTTAATTTAGACTGATATGTATTCTGTTCGAAACTCTTCATTCCTTAGTTTCGCAGTGAATAAAGGATCGGTCACTAGGAGAGGAACGGAAGGCCAAACTTCAATGCTCATTGCTCTGAATATCACGACGGAACCCCACGTCGATACCTCAATGTGATGCCACGAATTTCAAAGTATTTTCACGTATTTAGGGCGTTGTGGCGCACGTTGTGCCGATCAGGGCAACACTTCAGTCAACGCATAGGACAAGTTGGCTAGGACTACAGCTTCACTGGCTCCTGGCGATTTTTTTTTGTTTGTTGCGACGCCTGTTTCCCGAACCTCGACCGGTGTTACTATTGGCTAGCGTGGCGTTGTCGGTGGGCTGCAGGCATCCGGTAGACCATAGCGACCAGGCAAGGACGAGACGATTTCTAGTGCGAAACTTGTACTGTTTATTCAATGGTTGGTGAAGGATAAGAAGAAGAGAATGAATGTATTGAAAAAGTACATTGTGGGGCCCCTTAAATAGGCCCACTAAAATCGTAGGCGGGATTTTGCCCACGTCAACGTCACGTGACATGCACTGACTCCCTTCGGTGCTTGGCGGCTGCTCCCACTTTCCTAGGCGACGTTGCACTTGCTTGCCTCGGCTGGCGGCACCCCGCGGGTGGGGGATCGTAGGCGGTTGATCCTTTCTTCTAGGCGACGTTGCCCGGGCTTGCCTCCCCTGGTGGCAACCCGCGAGTCCGGGATGGACGGCTGATCCTTTCTTCTAGGCGACGTTGGTTCGCGGAAAGGGTCTCTCCTAGGGTCGCACATTTTGGGAAAAGGGTTCTCCCCTTGGTCGCACACACACAAAGGGGCCTGTAAACACTGCGGGGCGCCCGCCAGACTGGCAGCCACTCAAGACAACCATAGCAAATTAGGAATCCATCCTCCGTTTCGGTTGAGCAGGGTCTTTCGAGCATCCTTTTTGCTCGGGGTGTTACATGCCAACCGTAACAGGTTTCATGCACCACATCGAACCTGGAAATGTAGTAGCCTGGACGAGGATTCGAACTTGGGACTTTGAGTGTATAGTACCCTGAAATACAGAACGGGTTGCTTAAGGGAGGGAGGAAGTGGTACTCGAGGTATAAATTTAGGAAATTCGCAGGCATTGAAGGCAAGGTCAGCTGACGCGAGACAGGGGTTGATCGGAGATCGCCGGGGGAGGGCCCCTTCGTCCCGCAGCGGACGTCAAAATAGGCTGATGACGGTAAAGGTAGCAACTTTCACATACGGTCCTCGAACCAGTTCCCTGCGACGCCGCCCGCACGCGTCTCGACGAAACCAGCGGCGGCGGCTGCTGCTGCGGGACCGTCTCGCGCAAGCCCAGACGTGTGTGCACTGCAATCGGGCGCGACCTCGGTGGAAATTCCCGCGACTTTGGGGCGCGTGTCCGAACGTGTGTACGAGCAGTGTGCGGGGCCCCCACGAGCGAGGCGACTCGCGTGCCCAGCGACTGCGTGCCATGCATGCCGGTCACGGTGCGCTGTGCACGCTGGCTTTTACCGGATTGTGAAAGGAGGGGGGGGGGGGGGTAGGGAGATTTTTGAACTCGCGCGCAGCTATTATGTGCAAGCACCACGGTGTCACGCTCGTGAGAGTGCACGAGACGACTTTTTGCTAGAAACCTGGACGCTTCGCGATAAATGCCCGCTATGCGGGGAACACGCAGCGCTTTACCACGTTACATGGGCCTGCCAAAAACCAAAGGTAGCGCCAGTACTCAAAACGCCAACACTGGAGCAGTGGGGAGCTGTGCTGTCCTGCTCGAAGTCTGAAGAACATCTCAAGCTGGTTGGCAGAGCTAGCAAGATAGCAAAGGCCACAGGGGACCTGGACTGAGCGCTCCACCTTCGCCGGAATACCTCCTTTGGGAAAGGTTTTCATTCATTCATTCGCACCGAACTTGAGAACACCGGCCCTCACCGGCGGCGCGGGAAAGATAGAGTACATTCTTATTTTGTTTTCGCCTTCCGGCCTTAAGCGCTTATGTATAGACACACACGAACGCGTACGCAAGCCACGAACACAACATGCATCCACGTGTATGCATACACACGAACACTAAACAGCTATATAGTCACGCATGCGCACACTCTGCAGCGGATTCAGCCCTCCATTCACGCCAAGCGGAAACCAAGGTCACCTTAGCGCAGAAAGGCATTATTTAATCAATTAAAAAAAAAAACCTACCAACAAAAACGAGAGCGCCACGCCTCCGTTCACAAATAGCTGACCGCTGCTCCCTTCACCGTCGCCCGCTTCTGTCCAGGAGGGGGGGGGGGGGGATTCTGTAAGATTCTGCCTAGTGGACTGTCCATTTCGGCAGCTGTACGAGAGAGCAGGCGAGCGACCCTAGCCAATCAGCAGTGGCCAAAATGGGCAGTCCACTAGGTGGACTCCTACAGAATACCCCCCCCCCCCCCCCCCTTGGAGACACACACAGGCAGCAAGTGGTCATCGCACGGCGCGGCACGTGATGCAGCACATGCTGCCGCCACAAACACACACACACTTTCTCTCTCCACTTTTGAAGCGCGTGCAGTGGTCAGTGTCCCTCAAATACCGTTGCCAGCACTGAAAAGCCATTCTCTTTAAGATGTTACATCCTTTGAGGTGTAATAACGTTGTCCCGCAGCAACGATCTTAAAAACTGCGCACCGTCCAGGGCGTCATTTGGCCAAGGAGAGTCGTTATCAATGTTGAGTGCGTTTCCTTTATCAACCGCCGCTGCCCGCACTGCGTTCGCTTCCGTGTTCTATAGTGTCGTTGATGGAAAATAGGGAGATGGAGAAAGCCATTTATGATAGTCGGATATCTTGGCCTATAGCCAAATTCTGACATAGTACTACTCCCGGTGGTTAGAATGAAATGTGAAATAAAAACCATCGTTACCCTTTGCATCTCCACTGTACGATGAAGGCCTCCCCACTGAAAATAATGAAGTGGAAAGAAAGTACGACGGACGATTATTGCTGCGACAAAATTACATCCTGCAGTGTGTCCTGTAGGCTGTAAAGTGTACACACGAGTGGGAGAGTTTTTCCTTAAGAGTGTATAATTACATGTGTGGTGTTGACATTTTCCTCGTCCAACGAACACACCGTGCCCAGCGATTCATCCTTTTCGCGATCAGTCTGTTTTATATTGACCGAAGGACGAAGCGATCTCGAGTTATACCTCTCTCGCGCTATGCCAACGTCGTCATTACCCTATTTACGTCCACCGCAGGGGGAAGGCCTCCCCACTGATCTCCGGTTAGTACTCCTGTCTTACACCAGATGGCGACACCATTATATGCCTGCGAGTTTTCCCATTTCATATCACACCAACCTAATTCCCTGCCACCCTCTACTGCACTTCCCTAATCCTGTGGCGACCCATTCTGCAAATCTTAACAGGCCATCGTCCTGTCATTTTTCGTTCCATTGCTCGTTTACGCGGTCCCTTGCTTCTTTGTTTGCCTACAAGTTCTTGCATACATTTTTGCGTTCTTATGTACGCCAGGCGGTTGGCTTCCCTTTACTTTTGGAGCGCAATTCCCAAAACTCCCTGTTGCCTTCATGCGTTTAGAAATACATACATAAATACATACATACATACATACATACATACATACATACATACATACATACATACATACATACATACATACATACATATTGTTGCTTGGAAATTTACAAAAGCGGCATAAATAAGGCCACGAGGACGTTTGAAGCCACAAGCGTGAAGACTGTAGGCAAATCCATACACTACCCATAATTCTAGAACAGTTGAGCGACCGCAGCGCCAAAATTTCTTCTGTTAAGTTTTATAGGAAACTTCTACGACCTGTCCTAACCATTCATTGCACGACCTGCGTAGCCGTCGTGGTACTAGATTACACTCTAAAGGGTGCAACATTTACCTTAAAGGTGCAAAGCGAACGTTTACACTCTAAAAACAGTTGCACCCTTTGGGGTGTATATTTGCCACACAACGATAATCGTCATCTGTCTTGCCCGCATTTCCTTTCTTTACCGCAGCGAGCCCGGTACTTTCCACTAACGAACGGCATGCGCGTTATCAACATCACATAGCATTCCCGACAGGAAAGTAACGAGCGCAGCGTTTTCAAGAAAGGAAATGCGGGCAAGACAGATGACGATTATCGTTGTGTGGCAATATACACTCCAAAGGGTGTACATTTTTCTTAGAGTGTAGATAGTGCTTGACAATGGAGCCAAATGGAAAGGGGGGGGGGCAGGCGCAATTACTCCCCGCACAGAGGAGTTATTCCGGCGCCTGTATTTTGTAGGATGAAGACGACCGTAAAAGCGCAGTGAGTACCGAGCGTCTGTGAGTGGTGAATCGGTCCCACGCCGTGGAAGCGGATGTTGTGCCGGAAGTGGTAGTCCCAGGGAGCGACGGATGTTCCGACATTCGCTAAATGGGCGCCGCGTTTTCCACGCGTGGAAAGCCGGCTCTTCGTTTTGTTGGCTTTCTTTTTTTTTTTGTTTCCTTTACGTACTTTTCGTGGGCACGGAATACCTACAGTGACACGGTATTTTTTATTTCATTTTTTCTCGAAGCACTTCCGTCGCGCGACCTTACAAAGAGAGCCCGCGCGCTCTAAGCGGCGCCGCGTGGTCTGTTTTCAAGAGGGACGCGAGCAGTTGCGCGCGTCCCTCTTGGGCTTTCAAAAAAAAAAAAAAAAACCTGAAAGGCTTGGGCTTTCAGGTTGGAAGTAGGCTTCATGTTTTTTTTGTTTTTTTTCCCTTTTCGTTGTCAATGCACCGCATTTAATTGGAGATGATGGCGACGATGACGATGGTTCTCAACAAGGGCGCGCGCCCATTCACGACAATCCGGCGTATAGTTTTTTTTCTTTCTCTAACTTTCTTTTTTCGGGAGAGTCATACACATAATCATCACCATTATACTAACATGTAGGTAGGAAAGAACTTGGAGGGAGCATTAAGCGGCATAATCAAAGCCAAGTGAGTTGGCCCAACACGTGATCGTACGCGTTAAGTTTTAGTGTCTTCCATCGCCGCTTGCCGCGCTCAGCGTACGCTCTTCTGTTAAAGGTACTGTATAGGCTCCTTAAACAGAGCTATAAAGAGACTTTATAGGCTACCTTTAGGCACTAGCCTCCCTTTAGGCTCCCTTCAGGCTCTGCTTAGGGAGCCTTCACATTAGCTCTTAGGGAGGGGGGCTTTAAGGGTGCCTCGGTGTCAGCGTCGCCTAGCGTAATATGGAGGCACCTTAACTCTTCTCAGAGTTACTATATATAAATATATATATATGGAGCCTACACTCTTAGACAAAGGTAGCACACCTTTCGGGTGTATATCTGCCACACAACAATAATCATCTGCCTTGCTTGCGCTTCCTTTCTTGAAAACGCCGCGCCCGCTACTAAAAAAAAAAGCGAAGGCAATCTGGCTTCACGGAAAGCATAGACTTGCGAAGGCTGGCTTCGTCACGTACGTATAGTGCTTCCTCCGGTAGTATTAATTTACAGTTCGTTTCCTTCCTTACACTGCAAGGACGGAAGACATCTCCCACTGATGTCCTGCCACACCCACAGCTGCGTACACCGAAGCCGGCCTACAGTATGCTCGAGGCAGACTTCCTGTATTTCACCGCCACGTTGGGATCACCTGCCGTTCTCAACTGTTTGTGTATCTAATTCCCCTCGGCAACCGCCCATAATTATGTTGCTCTGTAGACGGCCGGTCGTCGTCTGCCGCATGGGCATAACGCATTATACGTAATGCGTATGATAAGCATTGCGCATTATACATAATGCGTATAATGCGTGTACTCACGTATACGCATTACGCGAGCTGCGCAACTGCACGTCTTACATCTCAAATGACAGAATTCGAGGCATATATACCCGAGCTTCTTTCCTATAATCCTCAGCTCCGGGTCTTTTTTTTTTTTTTTTTTGCAATTCCGGCCGCGGTTGCTCACTGGCTGGTGTTCCGCTGCTGCGCACGAGGTTCCTGGTTCGATTCCCTTGACCGCGGCGGCCGCATTCCTATGAGGGCAGGATGCAAACCTTACATTAAATAAACCCATCTGCTTGAAATGCATATAGGAATTCTGTATAGCAAGTGCCACGTATGGCTGGACAGAACCAAGGTATTATGTTGTGTGCCATCGTTCGGAGCAAGTCAATACTATCTTTTTCTCGTATTTCGCCTAATTACATAATTGGTCCGTGCTTACTGCATTTTTTTTCTTTTAAACAAATGTGTTGATATATATATATATATATATATATATATATATATATATATAATTGGTCGTTATTAATTACTCAGTCTCTCAGATGGTATATTCAGAGCAAAAGTGTCAATGAGAGAATAGTAGACCGTCCTTGAAAAAAAAAAAAAATCCCGAACCAGCAGCTTTCTGTTGCTCAGTACATGTTTTTTTTTTTTTCGAAGCTTACATGAAAGAAAGCTTGCGAAGAGAAAGAAAAGTGACGGCACTTTCTTGTTTTGTTATTTAGTAATAACTAATCATGTAATTAGGCGGAATACAAAAATTATGGTCCAACTCGAAGCGGCGACAAACAACATTACTGTGGTTCGATAGGTCCATGCTATGGTGGCACTTGCGCATTTTTGAAATTTTGGTGCTAGTTACATAGGACACACGGCACGTATATGGTGTATGTATAGGTAGTTAATCAAGTAAAGCACCCCTTCAACGCGCACTGCTTGTACCGTGTATGTATATATATATATATATATATATATATATATATATATATATATATATATATATATATATAGTAGGTATAGAGGAATTCTGCAGGCTACCTTTCAAACATAAAGAACTTGAGCGGTGCTACACGGTAAACAGCACAAGTATTTAATTTCGACAGTTTCGATCGGTGGACCGATCTTCATCAGGGTTTACAAGAAAATGGCAGTTCGGCGCTGATAGTGAAGACACCAGACAGGGTGCCAGGGCCGAACTGCCATTTTCTTGTAAACCCTGATGAAGATCGGTCCACCGATCGAAACTGTCGAAATTAAATACTTGCTCTGTTTACCTTGTAGCACCACTCAAGTTCTTTATATACAGACCACCCGACCATCAGCCCCGGTGATCTATCGTCGCGACGAGTACGGGCGTCTAGGTAGCAGTCGCCGTCGAGGTGCGTGTTCCCGTAACGATCCGGGCGACCTTGCCAGGGTTGCCTCTTTGCTTCGGGTACCTTTTCATTGTCGGAACGCGGCGGCTGGCGCGACAAAGAGGGGGAGGGGCGCGTAGGCTGCGTGCAGCTATAGCGCGACGGCGTCTGCGTTTTATTATTGTTATTATCTCGTTTTATTTCACGGCCACACCCTGTACACATACTGCGTCGTTGCGACTCATGCCCAGTCGTCGCGGTCTTTGTCCCGTCTCTCTAACCGCAGAAGGCGCGCTGCAGTCGCCATTTGAAGGCTGCACTTCTGCCGCTACGAGGAAACTCGATAATTTGTCCGAATTCCAACTGCTGTCTGTCTGTCTGTCTGTCTGTCTGTCTGTCTGTCTGTCTGTCTGTGTCTGTCTGTCTGTGTCTGTCTGTCTGTCTGTCTGTGTCTGTCTGCCTGTCTGTCTGTCTGTCTGTCTGTCTGTCTGTCTGTCTGTCTGTCTGTCTGTCTGTCTGTCTGTCTCTGCGTTGTGTGTGTACGTGTTTGCGTGCACGCCAGGAATTCCGCAATGTGTACGACTATGCAAACTAACCGCAACCTGGGCAAGTTGGTGTACATTATAACCTTGAGAGCCGAGCGCCAACGGACGAGGGACGAAGGAAGGTTGCATACACGCAACTGCGCTACTCGAAACTAGCACACATCTGTTAGAATAAAACTGTACGTACTAAACGGTGTATAGCGAAGTGATCGATGTAACAAAGTAAGTGAGATTCGCCTTGAAATCCCCCTAGGGGTTCATAGTGCACTGTGCGTTGCAATAATGGATATTACGAAGTAATTTTGGCTCCCCCATTTAGCTTCGTTATAACGAGGTTTTGCGGTATAGTCGCACAGGCGCAACCGCGCCTGCGCCAACATTACGTCTTCTCGAAAAGGGCACGAGGAAAGTACTTTCCTCGAAGGAGCCTGATCTGTAAGTTGCTTTTTTGTTTTCCTTTCACGTGGTTTGTTTTATCTTTTTTTGAGGTCGAAATTTTTCTTGCTGGTCGTGCGCGCTAGTCACGTGACCTATCTAGAAAGACGGCATGAAGCGTAGATATTTTTTTTTTATCGTTCTCTACATGAGAAAAAAAAACAACCACCTTGTAGAACAGCATGGAAGGCATGAAGGGTAGCGCAGCAAAAAACAAGGACACAAGAATAAGAAGCGAAACACAGACACAAGCACTGAATTTCAACAACGAAATTTTATTTCGGGATGGCTCGTACATATACGCACTCGAGACTACGTGCTCAGTGATAGGGAATGTGGCATACTGTAAGCAAGCACGAAAAGATTACCCGCCGTGGTTGCTCAGTGGCTGTGGTGCTGGGCTGCTGAGCACGAGGTCGCGGGATCGAATGCCGGTCACGGCGGTCGCATTTCGATGGGGGCGAAATGCGAAAACACCCGTGTACTTAGATTTGGGTGCACGTTAAAGAACCCCAGGTGGTGATCGAAATTTCCGGAGTCCTCCACTACGGCGTGCCTCATAATCGGAAAGCGGTTTTGGCTCGTAAAACCCCATAATGTAATGTGTAACAAAAGATTTTCAGAAACAAACAACAGAAATAACCTGGGTAGTGCATATGCAGATATAATCGTCTACCAAGACACGCGCAAATAATAAAGTTCTTAGCTGGCGCGGCAGTGAAGGTTTGTCTGACGCATTGGTCAACAAACAGCAGGCAGATGATGTGCTCAGTTTCTACAATCTCGTACGGTTTCAACATTTACGTCTGCCTACAAAAAAGCGGTGTCTTGTAGCAGACGGCGACCTGCGCGCGAACGTTTTGCAGTTGGAACGCTAGAAAACCCGTCACGTGATACACGATGGTGATCGTGGTGTTCAGCCAACGAGTTGTAGAATCTACAACGATGGAGGGTGGCGATCCTTCTACAATGTTGGGCCGTTGCTCTCAGTAGGCGTGATACCTTCGTTCTCACCCTGTGTTTTTTTTTTTCTTTCCCTCTACAAATATATATATATATATTGTTACGAAGAGGAAGCCCGATGCAACAATGTATATACTGTACTGAAGGCACTGGGCAGCGGGCATAGTGCTTGTGAAAGTGAAGACAGCGGCAATTGCTGGCTTCCCCGTTTCGCCATAGTACCGGCCTGTTTAAGCCTACCGCTACAACCTAGAACTGGTGCTGCTAGGCAAACACCCCCGTTGTAGTACAACTATTTACACGCAGAAAAGTTCGTGGTAAGAGCGCCCAGGCTGGTACAAAGGTCACAGCTCCGGGAGAAGATAGTCTGTATCACTATACCTCTTCGTCTCCCTCTTGCGCTCACGGTCCTGGCCAAATGCACCGTAACAATGTGTGTTCCTGCCTTTTTCCCACTGCGCCCCCTCTTCCCCCTCTCTCCTCACCCGAGTTGTTCAGCGACGCTCCGGCTGCTGCGAGGTTATTACAGCGCTTCGCGAGGAGAGGACGCTCCCAGTGAACGCGAATGCCATCCCCGGAGTGAGTGAGCAATCAGTCTCAATTAGCGACGGCTGGCGCAATTTCTCGCTCGTTTCGCCGCTTCCGTCCGCCTGCTCCTCAGAGCGGCGGACCCTGCAGGTCGGGCCTGTCGTCCTCGCCGCTCCCTTCCTACGTGCCTCTGAAGAAAAAAAAAAAAAAAAAGAAAAGAAAGAAAGGAGGTTATCTGTGATATTAGGTTACGCTAAGGGTTTCATAGATCGGCCCACTCAGAGGGCGGAAAAAAAGAAAGAAAGGATGAAACTGTGGCAGGAATTGACGTTGACGTTTGTAGATAATCCTTGGCGTGTGGAGCTCGTATGCAGTAATCCTTGCGAACATATGACGGTAGAAAGAGAGAGGAAGGGGGTTAGGGGGAGGGGGAAGCCCTGCTTAAGAACCCGTAAGATGTATACCCGTATGTCACTGATATTGTTAAGTGTAAGAGATTGGCGGGGGATGTTTCATAATCGTCACCTTGTTATACTATATATTCTTCATAATGCAACTCGTGTGCCGACTACTTTAAATCGACGGGTTCGAAAGAATGCCGTCCTCGCACAAAATTCCACCCTTCTCCCGATTGCAGACATTAAAGCGTCGAACATTCGTGTCAACGACCTTCGCATAAAAAAATTCGTCCTTATACTCGCGCTTTTGTAACGGCATTATATATGTACAGCGGGATTTGGAAACGTTGGAAACAAGTCGCGCGATGTATCGTTCACACATCTGCGGCTCTGTCGTTGTAGGCGGGACGAAATGTCATCGACAAGTTGCCGTCTACGCGTCACTGAGGTAGATGACAGCCCCGCTTAATAAATTCAAATAATAAAAAAAAAAAAGAATCCGCTTCCGTTTCAAAACCCTGTGAAAGCGGATGTACAGCGAAGCTATTGCCAACGTTAGACGAGCACAACCGACGTTGGACAAGTACCACCACCCCATCTGACGTTGGGTGACGTTAGACAAGCACCACCACCACAAGCGACATGGGTCACGCGGGCACGAACGCGCGCGGAAGCGCAAGATACGTCCTCACTCGTTCTTCTAGGCCCTCCGCCAATGCGCTATAGTGCCTTATTGACCCAAATTGATGCTTGTAGAAGTAAACTGCGTCACAAAATTAGTAAAGTACGACTTAAGCACGAGCTGTACACACGATAGCTTCGGATTGTAACTCGAATATACGAGAAAACATAATTATTTCATTAAAACTTCTTTCTGGGCGCATACTTGACATCAAAATTGTAACAGCGCAAACACATGCAACCACAATGTTACAGTTACAGCGCTTGTGTCTCGTCCTTGTTACTTTGTGGTTGCATGTGTTTGTGCTGTTACAATTTTTATATCAACATAATTACGTTACGCGGAAACTCGGGAAGCCCTTTTCCACCTGCCGTTTCAGGTCTGTCTGTGAGTGGCCGCGACCTCCAGGTGGCGGTACTGTTTCTGGGTGAGCACGAGCCCACGATAACTCTCGCCCAACTAGAGGCTAACAGCTTCGCTGTAGAAAAAGAGAGAGAGAGAGATCTTGCGTGCCAAAACCACGACCTGATTATGAAGGCATTCCTTAGTGGTGCACTCTGGATTAATTTTGACCACGTGGAGTTTCTTTAACGTGCATCCAATGCGCGGTACGCGGGTGTCTTGTATTTCGCCCCCATCGAATTGCGGCCGCGGCGGAGTCCATGATTTCATTCCGCGCCCTTAATTGCACGCAAAGACGTAGCCACCACTCCGCCACTGTGGCTGAATAAATTCGATAGAAGTCCTTTGAATGGCGCGATGCGAAAAGCTGGTACGTTGTTTGTCCGAGAAATCGATTGTTGTTTTAACTGTGTATTATTGCGGCGGTCTTTCTTTTCGATCCGGCATCGACGAACCAGTTTATTCGTGCCAGCAGGTGTAATGAGGCAATAATTACAAGAGACGCATGTACACACGAGGAGGGTGCCGTGTAGTTAAGGAAACTGAATTGGGACCTCCCGTGCACTGTTCGTGATAAGAATTATTTCAGCAAGAACAGCAGTACGAATGAAACTTGCAACTATAAAATCCCGAAAATTGTCGTGACGTACAAATGATCGAAAGAGAACGTAAAAGGGGGCTTTGAATTAATTAATAAATGTGGAAAAAAAAAGTACATAGGTAAATTTTTTTTCAAGAACAAGACAAACAGATGAACAGAAATGAAATGCAGGAAAAAAATAAAAGAGGAATTTTGTAAGAAATACTTGTTCTCTATACATATAGTACGTGCGTCCTAAAGGACATCCTTAGATTGTTTTTTTATTTGCATTAATTTTTTTAGTAAGCATGTCATTTCTACATGGCAGCTAGAAGAACAAGGTTAACCGAGGGGTTTGATTTATAAAAGAAAATTAAATTACATTCCTGGGTTTGGAATAAGTCACGATATGATTACGAGGCACGCCGCATTGTGGTGGCGTTCTCACCCGTGCTCTTGGGACAAAGGAACGACAACACTGTAGTGCAAACAATCACAAGGGCATTTATTGCACCTTTCATAGACTAATGCATGATGCTAGCCGAGTTGCGATCCACAAAACGTGCCGATGGGCGCGCGACAAATCGCGAAAGTCCGACTCGCCGCGACCGGATAACGAGCGAATATGTTCGCCCCATGCTGGACACCAACACCTGGTCGTTCGCACGTACGGTCACGCGAACGGTGGCGCGTTCGAACGATCGTGTTCGTCCATTCCGGGGTAAGCCTCGCGAGACGGTCTCGCAGAAGCATGGATCGGCGCACGCGCAGAACGCCCGCGCCGCTTGCCGAACCCGAGCCAAAGAGGAAGAGCCTTCTCCTTTCCGCGCCCAAGTAACCTCGCCGTTAGGTGGCGTTAGCAGAGCCACACTCGCGCCATCTCTCGCGATGCGCTTCAACCACACCGACTGCCGCTTGCACCAAGCCACACGGCGAATCCGGATTACAGGAGATGGGAGCTATGCGGGAAAACAGCATATCAGGGGACGCGTGAGAGTCGCGCATCCCCACAGGTTCGACTTAAAATTAATTTCGACTAGCTAAATCTAATGGCGAATTCGCCAAATCGCACCCGGGGCTCCCTGGGGCAATGATGATTGGATGAAACAGAGCATTGGGACGCCCCACAGTGAGCACCGGTGTGATTTGCCGAATTCACGAGCACGACTACACGAGCGTTCTAGCATTTCGCTCTCGTCGGCCGAGGCTCGTTTTTTTTTTTTTTTCTTTTTTTTTTTTAACAACCGTACGGAGCAAGCAGACAATGAAGTCGGGGAAAACGTAAGGGAAATGAACCCCCTTATTTCCTTTCTTCGACTTAACTGCGAAAATAACAGCGAAAAGGGGAAGTGATATGCGGAAGTGATGGCGGACGAAACGACGGCTCGCCCGCTTGTGGTGTGAAAGTCGAACCCGCGTCATTCCGCATTACGCGTGCGGTATGTACGTGCTTTGCGTACCGTTAAGATGTATATATCGCGACGACCGTCCACTCGTCCGCCACCTCGGGACATTTGTATACCTGTACATAGATTATAGTCCCGGGACTGTTAGCCAGCGCCACTCGAAGCCCTGGCGGCCTTTCTTCGCTTTTGTGTTCACTGTCCGGCGTATCTATATGCAAGTTGCACCAAACGCAAACCAACGCGTCGCTTGAGAGGATGCTTATTTTCGGTAGACACCGCCGCCGCCGCCGGTTCATTTCTTTTTTTTCTTTTCTTTTCTTTTTCTTTTTTTTTTTTCTTGCCGGCCATTCGCGATATACGGTCGGTGTGCGTCGGAACCACTCTGAAGTGAGCCGTTTTTTCGGTATGTACTCTCGTTTGAAGTCGATCGATAAACGTGAAGTCGACATCGAATTGGCGATTGGGAACGTGTACTGTATAGCGCTTGTCCTTCAAACGCCCGCCGCCGCGGCCTGCATGCACAGGGTACGTAGCGAGACGTCGGGAGGATTTCGCGTGTCTTAGCCGCGGCATATATGCAAAGCAGAGGAGAAACGGCGGCACATAACGAGATTAGGCCGTTCTGGAAGCGCTTTTTTTTTTTTTTTTCGGGGAGAAAGCGCAAGAAAGACGATCCCCGCGCAGTATATGTAAGTGCACGAGTAAGTGCTGCAGCGGTGCGTGTCGCGGTTACGTAACACGACGCGTGCGCAGCTGCGCGTATGCAAATCTGCGCAAGGAACACGGCGCATGCATGGCGCGGCTTATAGCGCCGGCAAAGATTGTCGCTGTATGCGCGCTCTGTTTCACAATCGCGGGCCGTTTGAGCTGAAAGCTATATACGCAGCCATGCAGTCAGTCTGTGAGTCGAGGCGCGTCTGTGAATACGGGAGGGGGGGAGTGCGTTGTATAACTAGATGCCGTGGTGTATGGGGGCGCCACGAAAATGGCGCGCGAATTTTTTTTTTTTTTTTTTTGAGCGCTAACAGCTGTGCGCCTGTATAAACCAGGGAGGAAGGAATATATATATATATATATATATATATATTGTGACGCGCTTAGGTGCATAGTGGGTTCACGCCTCAACAAACAGTATGTGGGGGCACCGAAGGGTAGTGAACGAGGACGACGACGTGTGGCTGGCTGGCTGGGTCTCGACAGGCGCTCAGTTGACCAAGGCCATCGCTTCTAACTCTACCCGGCTTCAAAGTAACGCCTTTTGTGGGCGTAACAGAGTGGTGGAGGTGCGGGGTACGACAGAACGTACCACGGAGTCGCAACATCTAGAACTTCGCCGGAGCCGTCGTCTTGCCGGTCTCTTGCCAACGACCTTCCCTATGGCTCAGGACGGAGGTGGACAAATGCCAGCTATAGTTTCACCTTCTCAAAGGTCAGCGCCAGTTGGACCTTTGCGGCACTACATGGAACCACGCTCGTTCGCGGGAAAAGTGGGCGAAGACGTCGACGAGTGGCTGATGCACTACGCAAGGGTGAGCCGCTACAACCGTTGGGATTCTGTCACTCAGCTTGAATATGTTGCACTCTTTCTGAGTGAGACAGCGTTGATGTGGTATGAAAACCACGAAGACTCCCTAACAACGTGGGAGCACTTTGTTGAGGAAATTAAGAAGTGTTTTGGCGACACCCACGCCAAACAGAAACGCGCCGAGGGAACACTTGCTCAAAGAGCTCAAGCTCCTGGAGAAACATGCACTATATACATAGAGGAAATCCTCAAGCTGTGCAAAATCGTAAATCCGCAGATGTCCGAGGAAGACCGAGTCGGACATCTCCTCAAAGGAATTGCAGAAGATGTGTACAATTTCCTCATAAGTCGGGAACACGTTGATTCCGTCTCAGATGTCGTGCGTCATTGCCGTACGTTTGAGACGTTGAAAACACGTCGCATTGTGCCAAAGTTTGGACGCCTGGCGAATGTGACAACCATTGCCAGCGTCGATGAGAGCCCGTCTGCCGATCTTTCGTCTACTATACGGCAGATCGTGCGTGAAGAACTGCTGCGGCACCAGGAACTTGCGCGCGACGTCATACGACAACCTGACGCTTATTACCCGCAACACATGGCGCCTGCCGCACCCTGCGCTTCCTGGCAACCGGCGGTATGTGTCACAGACGTCAACCACAGAGGTGCTCCATGGCCACGTGAGGACACATTTACGCCCGAACACCGACCAGCAGAACACCCTCGCCCCAGCAGGTTTGCACGCAGACCGACCGTTCCTCCTGTGCAGCAGGCTCAGCCGCTCCGCTCTGCTACACGACCCCCCACGGCTGAGCGCTTCGAAGGGCAGTTCATCGATCGTCGTTTACCTGTGTGCTATAGCTGTGGCGACTTGGGTCACATTGCCAGGTACTGCAATCGCCGCCAACCACCGAGGTTCGACCGATCGACGATGTCTAGGCGGTACCGCGCTCCTCTGGGCGAAACATATTCGCCCTCGAACACATATTTAGGAAGCTTGCCTCACCAGCACCCGGAGCCGCTACGGAACCGTTCTCCAGCATCCGATCGCAGCTTGACACCACCACCCGCTCCTCGTGTAAGCCGGTCGCCCTCTCCGCGGCGTCGATACCCGTCGCCACCCCCGGAAAACTAGCCAGCGCGGCCGTTGGAGGTGAGGTCGCTGGACAATCTTCGATATCGACAGAGATACCTCCAACCATTTGTATGTTTAAGAATAAGGTGTTTGTATTAATTGACGGGGTTTCATCCATGGCCTTAGTGGACACGGGAGCAACCGTTTCAGTGATGAGTCTTGCGTTTAAAAGCCTCCTAGGACGAAAGGTGATGTTTCGCTGGGACCGTGCCGATACGTTTCGCGGAGTGAGTGGGGAGTTGTTGTATCCTGTGGGCGTGTGTAATGTAGACGTTACCTTGGGTGGTCAAATATTTAACGCGGAGTTCGCTGTTCTACCTCATTCTACGCATGACGTAATCCTGGGTCTTGATTTTTTGAAACTGTGTGGTGCCACCGTCGACTGCAAAACGGGTGAAATCAGTGTAGGTACGAGCTTTGCTGCGGCGTTTATGGAAGCCCCACCGTGTCGTGAAAGTGTGCTTTGTGTATCCCGGGATACAGTTGTGCCTCCGTTATCCGCAACGTGTGTTTCAGTCGCCTGTTTCCCCACCACCGACGGAACGTTTGACGCTACCGTGGAGCCCGTTCACCTGAGTTGCATCAAGAGGAATGTACTGATACCGTATTGCACGCTGTCAGTTGTTCAGGGACGCACCAACTTATGGGCCGTAAACTGTTCGAGTGAACCTGCAATACTACCACAGGGTCTGAAACTTGCCGCCTACCATGAAGATCACGTGCTATCGCTCGCCATTCTTACAGAGGCCCTTGATTCTGCGGATGAGCGCCATTTCGCTAATGTCTGCCCTGCGGCGCACTCCTCATTTCTGACTATGGTAAACAAGTCGCTCAGCACTAAGCAGCGTCACGAAGTGGCGAATATTCTGCTAAAACATGCCCGACTGTTTGACTTCTTCCAGCAAGAGGGACCACCATTGTTTCCTCCTTCTCGTATACACCATCGCATCGATACGGGATCTGCCCAACCGCTGCGACAGAAACCATACAGAGTCTCACCGTCGGAACGCAAGGTGATCAATGACCAAGTCCACGAAATGCTAAATAAGAATGTAATCCAAGAATCCTGTAGTCCGTGGGCAGCGCCAGTGATCCTGGTTAGGAAGAAAGATGGTACATGGCGATTTTGTGTTGACTACCGCCGCCTCAACACCATCACTAAAAAGGACGTATATCCTCTTCCGCGTATTGATGATGCTATCGACTGCCTCTCATCAGCGTCTTACTTTTCGTCTGTTGACTTGAGGTCGGGGTACTGGCAGATTCCTATGCACGAGGCAGACAAGGAGAAAACGGCATTTGTAACACCAGATGGACTTTTTGAATTTAATGTGATGCCGTTCGGGCTCTGTAATGCGCCTGCAACTTTCGAGCGCTTCATGGACAACATCCTGCGTGGTTTGAAGTGGGAAGTATGCATGTGCTATCTAGATGATGTAGTGATTTTCGGGCGCACGTTCAGTGAGCACAACGCACGTCTCGATCTTGTGCTAGACTGCTTGGACAAAGCGGGTTTGGTGCTCAACTCGAAGAAGTGTCATTTTGGAGAGCGCCAAACACTCGTTCTGGGACACCTAGTGGATAAGGACGGTATACGGCCTGATCCAGCGAAGACTGCTACGGTGGAAGCCTTCAAGCAACCTCGCCATGTAAAAGAGCTACGCAGTTTCCTAGGGCTTTGCTCGTACTTCCGCCGGTTTATTCGTGGATTTGCCAACATCGCGTATCCGCTGACATGCCTCCTCCAGAAGGGCGTTCCCTTTGAGTGGACTCCTGAATGTGAAGCTAGTTTTCGTGAGCTGAAGTCTCGTCTGACGTCTCATCCCATTCTCCGACACTTCGACCATGCGGCTCCCACAGAAGTTCATACGGACGCTAGCGGTATTGGCATCGGCGCCGTCCTTATTCAACGCGTCGACACCAAAGAACACGTCGTCGCCTATGCGAGTCGTTCTTTAAGTAAGTCCGAGCGTAACTACACCGTTACAGAGCAAGAATGTCTTGCAGTTATTTTCGCAGTACAGCGCTTCCGGTCGTACCTGTACGGGCGCCCCTTCACTGTGGTGACAGACCATCATTCTCTCTGCTGGCTGGTTAATCTCCGTGATCCGTCGGGCCGGCTTGCGCGTTGGACACTCCGTTTACAGGAATATAACTTTACCGTTTCTTATAAAAGCGGCCGCCGACACGCCGACGCTGACTGCCTCTCGCGCATGCCGCTTCCAACGACGAACTGCGACGCGGACAACTTCGACTGCTATATCGCATCACTGGAGCCGGGATTTCCTGATATAAATACCTTCAAGGTCGAGCAACAAAAAGACAGAACTTTAGAACCACTGCTCATTACTGCAAGGCAATCAGCACCATCCACTCGTTTCTGTGTTCGTGATGGGGTTCTTTACAAAAAGAACTATTCTACTACAGGCCCACGATATCTTCTGGTGGTCCCGGAGAGTCTCCGTGTCTCCGTCTTGCGCGCTATGCATGACGATCCAACATCTGGACATTTGGGTTCTGCGCGAACTCTCTACCGCCTCCAAGAAAGGTTCTACTGGCCTAAAATGCGCCAGACGACCGCCCAGTATGTGTCCAGCTGCAGCGAGTGTCAACGTTATAAGCGTCCGACGAGTGCTCCTCCTGGTCAACTCCATCCAGTGCCACCCCCCAGCTCTCCCTTTGAGCAAGTTGGCATCGACCTCCTCGGTCCTTTCCCGCGTTCATCCGATGGGAATCGCTGGATTATCGTGTGTGCCGATCACTTGACACGCTACTGTGAGACAGCTGCAATACCATCGGCTACTGCAACCGAAGTGTGTATTTTTCTGCTGCGTTTTGTCATTCTCCGACATGGACCTCCCAGAGTCATCATCAGCGATCGTGGGCGGCAGTTCACTGCAGACGTGGTCGAAGAGATGCTTCGTCTATGTGCTTCAAGGTTTCGACATTCCACCCCGTATCATCCCCAAACAAATGGCCTTACGGAACGCACGAACAGAACTCTTACTAACATGCTGTCCATGTATGTCGAGTCAGATCATAAGAACTGGGACAGCGTGCTACCTTTCATTACGTACGCATTTAACACCTCAAAGCATGAAGTTACGGGCTACAGTCCCTTCTTTCTTCTCTACGCTCGTCCGCCTCGTTATACACTAGACACTATCTTCCCGTTTTCCAGCCACGATAATCTTTGTATATCAGAGACAGTCGGTCTTGCTGAAGAAGCCCGACGACTTGCTTCGTTACGCACTCTTGTTTCACAAGACCGCTCGAAGGCACGCTGCGACCGCCGACGCCGACACGTGATATATGACCCTGGTGATTTAGTGTTGCTCTGGAAACCAACCAGGAAACGTGGACTATGTGAAAAACTGCTGGCCCACTATGTTGGACCCTATGTTATTACGGAGCGCATCAGCGAATTAACCTACCGCATAGCACGTCTCACATCAAATGGCCGACGGTCAGCAAAGACTGAACTTTCGCATGTCGCCCGTTTAAAGCCCTTTATTTCTCGACAGCCTGTTTGACTTGCCCGGCGGGCTTCGTCTGCGCGGAGGGAAATGTGACGCGCTTAGGTGCATAGTGGGTTCACGCCTCAACAAACAGTATGTGGGGGCACCGAAGGGTAGTGAACGAGGACGACGACGTGTGGCTGGCTGGCTGAGTCTCGACAGGCGCTCAGTTGACCAAGGCCATCGCTTCTAACTCTACCCGGCTTCAAAGTAACGCCTTTTGTGGGCGTAACAATATATATATATATATATATATATATATATAGGAGGGAGCGTTACGTCACGCAGCTGCAGCCTTGGGGCAAGCGAACGCTCCGTGAAGCCACAGTGGTGGCACAACACGTCACTGACCTCTTGCGTCGAGATCAAGGAGGAAGAATTGAGATTTGCTGAAACGTTCGGTTGTGCTGCGCGAATAGTTTTCATTCGGTCCGCGCATGTTCGGCTGCCCTGTCGTGGCTCAGCCAAGTGCAGAGCGGGAACACTAGAGAACCAACCGCGCGCACTTTGACTTGCGATCACGTGTATAAAACCAACCGCGCGCACTTTGACGTGCGGTCACGTGTCTAAAACCAACCGCGCACCGCGCGCACTTTGACGCGATCACGTGTTTAAAACCAACCGCGCACCACGCGCGCTTTGGCGTGCGATCACGTTTTGGGCCGGCAGGTTTGACTTCAGTCGCGTTGCGGTGTGCTCCCTGCTATCTTTTTTTCTTTTTCCCCTTCCTCCGTGGTATCAACCGCTTGCTTTAAGGAAGTGCCCGTTTCGCTCGAAGGGCCAAGCATAGACAGCGGTATAGCAACATCTAACGTTGCGCCTTGACTTCTCGGTCGGTGTTCTAACCACATGTACGCGGGTGCGACCATGTAACGCCGACGTCGCCACATCGAGTCAAACCTAGAGCTGGTGACTACGATGCACCGATTTGCCCACAAGTCAACCATGCTTACAACGTTAAAGACCTCTGCTGCACACTGATTTGCACTTTGCTATAAGGAACCCTCAGTTATTCACTTCGGCAACGTATAGTATGTGTTGCTTTAAAAAAAAATAATCTATTGAAATTGGCCTGCGCCTCTTTGCGTGCGATGAAATCGTCTGCATCCGTGGTTGGTTTGAATAGTTAAGTTTGCGGCCCAGGTTTGGCGGTCGTATGGTGCACTTACAGCAACGCTCGCTCCCGTTATACCATAGCGCACGCAGTTAGTTCCACTCTAGTTAGACGCCGGAGGGCAGGACTTGGCGCTGCTGTTTGTTGGCGATATCCAAAAATTAAAAAAAATCGCTTCAACAGGTTGTTGCGAGCTACTTGCTTCCAGCGCACGGGCACCACCTGTACTCTCTTGTTCCATCTGGCCTCCTGTTGGTATTCCGGCCGACGGCTAGGGGCGAAGGGGGAGAAGCATTTCTCTCCTGACGTTCATGGACTGGTGTTTTAATAAAGTTGTTCCTCCTCCTCCTGTTGGTATTCATGCCTTATCTCGCACGGTTAGTTACAGTCTACCGACGACAGAGGGCAGGGCTTGGTTTTGAGTTGCCTTCTAAACAGAGTCTCCTTTTCAACACCCCGTTCCGGAAACGGCGCGAGGCTGTCTCTTCTCTCTAGCGGCCTACTTTCAGGGCCTCGGGCGCCACCGACTACACTGACTTGCTCCGTCTGGTCTCGATGCACACCTCATGGAATACGTAATCCGAGAGAAGAGAACGGTTTTAACCAGGGAGGTGTCTTAATTCAGGCGAACTCGTAATCCGGGTATTTTTTTTTTTTTCGGCGCACTAACGAGCTCTTTTGTTTGTCTCTGACGCCCCGCCGCTTTGTGACCTTTCGGTTGCGTCGGGTCACGATAGTTTAGGCTAGCCTCTACTTCGAGGCCACGTATACTCGGAACTCGTGGGAATGCGCGTGGTTGCCTTCGAACGCGAAGCAGAGAGAGAGAGAGAGAGAGAGAGAGAGAGAAGTGGCGTATTAGGCGAGTAAACAGGAACCGAGACGCGACACGTGGTACGGAGATCTCTCTTAATTGGCTTCCAAAGTCGGAGAGAGCCAAGTTGTGTCCGTGGGCGGGGTCCTTCCTCCAGGAGGCGCTGTCACGTCCGTCGCCTGGGGTGTTTTGTTCCCGTAGTTAGCGTCGCCAATTCTTTGCGTTTTCTTATTTCTCGAGTCATTCTGTGTTGCTGTACCTTCTCTATACTCAAGTGTCTGTTCTCTTTCTTTTTTTCGAAACCTGTGATAGCTGTTGACGCCCTCGAGGAATTTGCGCTTTGGTGTGTGCTCACGTGTGTGGTGAGTTTTCGATGTGGTTCGATGCAACAGGCTCGGCAGTTTGATGAAGCAGCGCTGTTTTTAATGCGAAAGTATTATATGTCCTATGAGGCAGAAAAGCCGGCGTTGTAGGCAACGAGTGATACCAAAGATCATCATCAGTGACGTCATCAGCGTCTGTATGACGCCAGCAGTAATAGAAAATTAACGTTAGAACAAGCTAAAGTAAGGTGACTCACTTAAAGAAAGAGAGCGGTTTGGATCAAAGAGCAGCAAACGGGTATAGCCGATATTGTAATGGACATTAAGAGAAAGGAATGGAGCTGGGCAGGTCATGTAATGCGCAGGTTTGATAACCGTTGGACCGTTAGGGTTACAGAATAGGGGCCTAGAGTAGGGAACCTCAGTCGAGGACGGCAGAAGACTAGGTGGGGCGATCAAATTATGAAATTCGCGGGCGCTAGTTGCAATCGGTTGGCGCAGGACAAAGGGTAATTGGAGATCGCAGTAATTGGAGATCGCCTTCATCCTGAAGTGGACATAAAATAGGCTGCTGCTGCTGATGATGAAGGTGGAGTAAATCGAATTAAGGTGAAGTAAAGTGAATTAAAGTGGATTAAGGTTGGTACAAATTAGAGCAAGGTAGATTAAGGTTGGTACAAATTAGAAGAAAATCGGTTAAGGTAGCGTTGGGAAGGACAGGTCAACATGTATGACGTCACGTATAGTGGCATAAGTCATAATGCTTTCGCATTCGAGTCACTTAAACTGACTTAAGTTACTGTCAGTTTTTTGTTTTTCGTTCTTTTTTAGTGCGTATATGTACGTGTGTTTCACGGATATTTATGCTGCGAGCTAATTTTCGAACGGCTAACAATGGCTGCTAGTGCAAGGTGATATCGGAGTCACTGGAAGCGAGATGCGTAGGGTAGCGACACCCAGATCGGTTTGCGAAGCTGTGTATCTGTCTTGTCGCTGGCATACGGGTCCACAGTTCTATCCACAGCGTCAGCGTATATCAATACCATGATGACTCTGTTGTGATAGAACCGCGGTAACGAAGGAACGACAAGGGATGAAGCTTCGAAAGCTGGCGCGCAAGCAAATATGCTAAAGCCACCTCAGAAACAGCGCGTCGGGCGTTCTCTGTTTGTCGGTGTCTGTCTACGAAGATATGTTAGTAAGTGCGACACCTTTGTTTTATGCGCAGGAACGTAAGAAAAACGTGTTGTTGAACATACACGGGCTGCCTTAGTTGGTTTGACCCCAAGATTCGTTGGTTCGATAAGAACAGTCTTGGTGCTTCCTCCGAAGCAACACAGAAGGACGGAAGGACAAAATTGTATTATATATGCATGAATTCCGTGTTTTGTCTTCTGTGTTTGTTGGCTTGTCTGGGGAAAGGATCGCGAGGAAACTTGCCGCCAGAGGCCTTGCCGGCACGCTTTTTTGTCTTTTTTTTTTCTTCGTTTCCAACCTTGCAAGGTACGCCTGCGCTTTCATATTGTTTCTTTTACCGCCCGCCCCTGCAATCTCGAAGTACGCGGTCCGCTTGGGTCGTCGTCTTATGTTTCCCCTACCGGGGGAGATTGCACTTTCTGTCGCTAGGATAACGCAAAGGCGGGGGTCCTTATTTGTTTCACCCCGCTTTTTGCTCTTGTTATCTTTTAGATGGCGGAGAACGCGACAGTCGTCACGTCGGCTGCTATCTCTGTATTGTAGCAGCGGTGTTCTTTTATATGCGCTCGCGCGTACTATACTTTCGGTCGCCCGACTTCCCTCGCGTTGTGTCACGTGTGCGGTTTGTCGTCAATTTCGCCAGCGTTATCTCTTCGAGTCGTCCTTCTGGTAGATCCACGTATTCTGTTCCGTTTATGTACTTTTTTTCCCTCGAATTCGAGATGTGGCCTTGTCTCGTCTGCGATACCTCTTGTCGTCTGCTTCCTGTACCTTAGTGCCGGGCCGTCGTCTGGGTCGTAATCTCGCAGGCTCTTCTCCACGCGCTTTCGTGAATGGCGACGTGCCCTCTGGGGCTGATATTTCAATGTACCGCTTGCTATCACAGGGCGTCTGCGCAGTCGTGCTGACGCAATCTCTTGTTATCTTTTCTCGTAGTACGTCTGTTCCATTTGCACTCTTACCTGCCGAGTTTCATGCGTCATGCGCCTCAGTGAGCGCACAGCTGCGCATTTCTGAAGAACACGCGATAATTCTAGCTTGTGCTCACTGAGTCATCCTTTCTGAAATCAGTCAGAGCGTTCTAGCGTAGAACAAGTGACTAAACTTTAAACTTTACACAGGCAGCGTCTTTCAAAGTGAGAGAGTGAGAAGAAACCGATACGTGGACTTGCCCAGGATGGAGGTCAATGAATTCTTGTGGAAGATTTGGTGGGTAAACGAAAAGCTGTTTACGCCGGCTAGCTCGGCAATCCTAGATGTCTATCTGCTTGTTCCTGATATGGTAGAGATTAGTCTATTTATTAGCTCCGCACCACGCATCGCGTGAGAAAGTAGTAAACCAGTGAAATCCGTCAGCGCTGGCCGTAACAAGAATAACAAGAATGAGACTTCAGTGATCAATGTCGCGAATGATACGTGATTCAACGGCTCGGGGGAAAATTCGACGTTGTTGTGGCGTCGTATGCCCCCCCCCCCCCCCCCCCCCCCCTTACTACCACTACCACCACCACATGGCGTGCCGTCGCCACGGTTGTCTGCGTCTTTCGTGCAGACGACGCCGTCTGCTCCCATGAATGGCGCCTGGCCGTGACGCACTCGCTGTCGTCTGTCGGGCAGGCCTTTAAGTCGATATTCCAAACACGGCACGCAAAGCGCGCGCCTGTCGCCGTGTCCTGTTTCTAGCCGCTACCGGCGGCGCCGCAGACGCCGCTGCCCACGGGAAACTGCGGGCGGTCTACGCCTTCTCTCGGACTTTTTTTTGTTGTCCGTTTTTTTTTTATCCCCAAACCGCCTTATCCGATCACGACGTGCCGTTGCTTGCCGGCCATGCCATGCCGTCGCGGTTCCTCGTATCGAATTTGTGCCGTCGCTCGCCTTCTGCTGCTGCTGTTTCTTCGCACGGCGTGAGAGCGACCTTGGAGAGGGGAGGAGGGAGGCGTACTTTCTCTCCTCCTCTTCCGTCGCTCCGTGCCTGTATGCCCTGCGGGCTTTGCCCGCTACATCGTCCTCAGCCCTCTCTCTCTCGCGCGCGCGTTTCTCCCTCCTCTACTTGCTCGCCATGTCCCCATTAGAACCGTGCAGTGTGCTGTAGAACTTCGCGCGCGGAGATCGACCAATCGCGGGGCGACGTTTGCTGTGTTCGTCCGCGGCCGTCTGCCCCCTGCGGTCGTCTGCTTTCCGCGGTGAGAGAAGCAGACGACACTGAAAGCGTGCCGTCGCACTAGCACCATTTGTTTAGCCGGTAAGTGTTAAACGATTCCGTGTGAGCGGTGGGAAAGTTTTCGGTTTAGATTATTTGAAAGAAGTAACGAACGCTGCTTGTGCAGGTTTCTAAACGCGGTAGTTCTTCAGCTGTTCTATCGCTTGCATATTTGTAAGCTGTATTGTAGTCGCCCAGTGAAAACACTTCGTCCGTAGGACATCCGAATCATGTTCCAATGTCCATCACCGTTCCGGAGTCAGATAGGACATCTGCCGGACGTCCAGCTTTGGATATCCTACCACGGACATCCCAAAGACATCGCACATGGACCTTGTTCGGCGTACACCTGAACATTGGTGCTCCAATCCAGGCTTCTCCAATCCAGTTTTCTCGCCGCAGAATAATGTTTTTTTTTTATCGCATGTTCGAAATACAATCAGAAGCTGTCATGCCCGCAGTTCGCGTGTACGTCGTACTTTACGAATATTCTGACACAATTTACTTTCAGAACATCAGTTCTGTAAGCCGCCTGGGCTTGGCGCAAGGCTTAGAAGAATGAAGAGTATACGGCACTTCCACACACGTGTGTGTGCTGCGACCGCAGTAGACATAGCAAACGCTGTGCAAATGGCACTTCTGCGTATCCGCAAAGCGTACACAACATGCCCCCACGATGTGCCTCGCGGGCATGCAAGTCATGTCCGCAGGACACGGAAAGTGCGACCAAACGGGTCATGTGAGGCACGTCCGCAGGACGTACTGGACACATCCCTACGATGTCCATGTTTTGGCAGTTGATGTCCATACGATATCCATGGGACGTCCCTTGTTTTCATAGTGCGCACGCTCGCCGCCAGTATGAAAGGAAAGACTTCATCTGTGTTCAAACAGCGATTCTTGCAAACGAGCGCGTGAGAACCTCATTCACTATTTGTTTCGTTGTTCTCCTCTGTTGAGGAATTCCAGCTCATGCAGCTTTTCTCCGGTGCAAGCCCACACAAGGAAAAAAAAAAGACGCCTTTGAACACAAATCTGGTTTTCCCGTTGATATTGACGGTGAGTGCTGTCAGGATTGGGGGCCCAATCCCACCGTTCGTAACTCGTTGTCATGATTGGAGTCGGGCATGAATTAGAAGGTAGCTGGCCCATGCCGTCGTCCAACTTATCCACGCTGAGGACGTTGTTGAAGGGAAGGACTGCTTCTCATCGAGAACGAGGAATATGGGTTTAACTACAGTATCTACATGCAGTTCATCAGTCTAGCATGACTGCGAGAGAAAGTACATCAGTCTAACATGACTTCCTGAGAAAAGTGCCTCTCTGAGAAGCCGTACAACAGCGTTTTATAAACACACGGTCCTCCCCCGATACCCAGGTGACGGAAACGGCCGACCAGTCATCGTAAACAAGCCGCCTCTCTGCGGGACGGCTTGCACACACACACTTCCGCACAGGTTCACGGTCCGGAGCCGACGTCAGACGGACTTCGTAGAACTCGGGGCTTGTGTCAGGAAAGGTGCCTTTTATTCCCCGAACTGATCCCCGCAGCGCGGCCGAGTGCCCAATGTCTTGCGTCTTGGACGGCGCGTGGGAAGGAGCCTCGAACTACGTTCCCGCGAGCACTCCCCCGCTCGCGGCAGACCAGGGCTGCGGTGGCGGCTCAAGTTACAATAGTTGGTCCGCCGAACGCATTCAGTCACAACGGCGACGAGGCTAGAGCGTGACGGTGGCGTTTCAAGAAAAGTTACCGCCGCTGTCGCAACTGGCTGGCAAAACTTGCACCTCAGCTGGGCCGTTCTTAACAGTGCACAATGCAGTGGGTGTGGCCTCATTACATTCACTTCACCAGAACAATTATTTACGCATTGCATTCAAAAGCTTGCAGCAGCGTCCGGAACGATATGTTGGCGCCCCAGTCGGATCTTTGTCGAGTAAAAACCGAAACTATACTACCGGCTCTTCTAACGAACTATTTCTTCTGCGATGTCATTACAGGCGGACCTCGCATAATTGGCGGGCATCCGTCTGACGGAAAATGTGGACCGATCCCGAAAAAAGTGCGTGCAGTCTAACGCACCTATAACACAACGTCTCGAAGCGCTAGCTGTCACGAGGGAATGATGCGAGAAGCTGACACGTGACCCGCGCTCCAGACGTTCCAGAGAAGCGACTTATAGGCACGAAAAAAGCATTAGGTACGTGCTCGTGGCTTATAAATTGTTAGAACATCGAGCTGTTGTGCTGGAAGACAAGAGGAGAGACATCGCGATCACGCGCACCTTTGTACTTCTCCCACGTAGAATGTATGTAACAGAAAAAACTCTCGAGGCGTGTCGAGCGTACGCGATCGTCGTCACAGTGTGCACGAAATCGCGAGAGAGATACCGAGGTACAGAAGCGTCACTTTGATAAATGAGAGCGTGCAATGTCGCCCGAGGCGCACGCAGCTGTCGTGACGTCACAATCGTCACATTCAAAGTATGCTGTCGCGTGCTTTCTTTCTTTTTATGCGGGACAGGTACACAAAAACCAAGACATGGATGGACGCATGCCTGGGTTCGCGGGTCGGCATTAAAAAAAGGGGGGGGGGCGCACACGCAAAGATTGCGACGTCGGGGACCCCTTGACATCATTTCACAACGTGCGTGTGTGTGGGAGGGGTACTTCAAAATTTTCTGAATTTTGCTATTTGAGTACATACTAACGGCTCTGTCGTCTGGACGCCCATTGTCACGCTTATTGCTCAGACTTCAATCATCGAAGCAGCCGTACGGACCCACTCCGCGTCGCACTTAACGAGCACGCCAATACCGTATTATCCCGCATTTAGGCATCCCATATCAAAATACTTATCGAACTGGTCAAAAGGGTGCGTTTACAATAAAATCAGGTCGCCATTGTTCTCTTTGTCGACTTAATTTTTTTATAAACACGTCGAAAGAAGGACGGGTGGAAGGATGGAAAAGTAGCCCAACGCTGCGGCTGCAACACCAAATGAATGAATGAATGAATGAATGAATGAATGAATGAATGAATGAATGCAAGAGCGTGCTGCTATTACTGGCATCGCAACCTTTTCCAAGACGACGCAGCCACATTGTGGGGCGACTCGCCAACCGACGCCACTACACAGACCTGCAGTATCTGCATATCGTTGCACTATTTTCTGCCGCGCATCCGTCCACCTCGGTGCGGCTCGCTGCCTTCGCGGGAACGCTGCACGGTTCTAAAGTGGCCGGGCGGAGTATAGCTGTTGCGTAGACGCGGATACGCGCCGCATCCCTCTCCCTATGGCTTCCAGAGGCTATCACGCTCGCTAGTTTTCTTTCTGGTTAATTATTTCTTTTTCTTTTTCTCTCTCTGTGCCTCCACCACCCCTCCGGTGGCCCCCCCTTAAGGTTTCGCCCTCTCCTGGAGGTCGTCGGACGGCCTCCCAAAGCTCTGGTATCGTGGGAGAGGAGGAAACGGGAGACGGGGACGTTGTGGCTCCTCCTTTCCTTCCTGCTCAACTGGCCAAATCTCGCTCGCTGTTCCTTCATTCTTCATCGTGCTTTTTGCCTTCTCCGCCGCGGCTGTATGTGTGTGCCTCCACCTTCGCAGCGGGCAATTGGCTCGAGATTTCTGTCTTTGTTTTTTCTTTGTTTGTTTTTTCTGGCATGGCATGCTTCTTGGTAGCTAGCTAGTAAGTTAGCTGGGATTGGGAACACCTTTATTTATTTTTTTTTAACCTCCTAGCGAATGTTTTGCCCGCGCATTTTTGTTTCTGGGAGATGATGTAGTGCTTTGTTTAACCAGACTTGTAATGAAACTAGTCAGGCTTGATGGAATAGTCTGTGTCTCGTGGGCATCCTGAACCTTTCTGCTTGTACGCAGACATAGCAGAACTGGAAGCAATGCAAATGAGATCTTGCAAAGGAGAATTAAGGCCCTATAATTTGTTAGGCTACCCTTGGAATTATGGCTATTAGTTGAAGTTTTCTGATTTGGGCATGGGTTCGTTAACGAAACACATTGCAACCATTTTATTGTTCTTCGCGCTTCGCGATGGGCTAGCCTCGCCGCATTTATTTTGAGCAGTTGTCTCTCTTGCATTCACGATTAATTTATATAAGGGCATAACTTGCAGCACATTAATAAATGACAACGCATTCGAGTGTAAGTGTTACTACTAGTTAAATCCTGATTGGTGAGGAGATTAAGGGTATCTCGAAGGGCTTGACTTTCTGCTAGTCACAGCTATGAGAGGAAGCAGACAATCTAGGTGATGTGTGCTAAATGGCTCTCATTAGGTGTAAAAATATTGATTATGTCTAAATGGTCATCCTTGTTTCTGACAACCTGTAAGCCAGACCTGTAGCCAGGCCTGTATATAGAGGCTAAATAAGGTTAACCAATATGAAACAAAAGATTTTGCATGAAAAATTTAGCTTCAGTGGCCTTAATATAAAAGGATGCGCAATGTCCTTTGAGTCCATTAGGACAAAGTTTGGACAAATTCATGTAATGACCACCATCTCCATGCTGAATGAATGGCTGTACCTGCAGCCGACACAGGTGCTCGCATCAGATTGCCCTTGAACGTTTTTGGTATGAAACTCTGTGTGTCAGCATACCCAATAATTTGATGTGCCATTTTATTCCATCTTAAAATTTGTTACAGGGCAGGCTAGTGTGTAGTTATAAGGCATGACTGAACTGTGTGATAAATGATTGATTTTGTAAGTCCCTTCCAACAAGCCTTAACGCAGACAACGTGAAACAGTGCCCATTATTTGCTCCACCTATTGGTGTGAGATGGCGGGGCTTTGCTCAATTAGCTGGTAAACTAAGTTCTGTGGGAGAGACATTGCTCTGCATAGCTGTGTACGTACAGAATTTTCATCTCTCTCTAATTATGTCAAATCATAATCACAAGATATGATCAGATAGTGTGCGTCAGTTGTAGCCTGCTTCCTTTCCTTTGATGATATTGCTAAAATTATGTGATCAGTTATCGCACAACTAACACAATCATACATTTGGCTTAGCAGAACTCCATCTTCCTGACCCATCTTTCTCATGTACTGATAAGTATCATTATCATTATTATTTTTTTAATGGTACAATATTTCTACTCTGCCCCATCTAAACACAATTTCGCGCCACTTCTATATGCTCACTGTTCCTGTTAATGAAGACTCTACCATATTTAGAATAAAAAGAACAAATCACATTGATGCAATTGTATATTGGGGCCAGTGATTCATCTGTTGTGCATACAACACTCACTTAAAATCGAAAAAAAAAAAATCAGATAATTTGTCAGCGTATGGCCAGTGTTTGGAGTTGTATGCATCTAAGCATTTCTCACTAGTTATGTACTATGGCCATCAAAATTTTATGGGAAGCGCACTCTAAAGCAAACTGAGCCTCACTAAAGCCTTGGCCATCAAAGCTTTGGCCTTCATGAAAGCTTTGACATTCAGACTTACAATTTGAATCGGTATATGCCACTAATACAGCGCCTCGTTAGTTTAGACTCAGCGTGCCCAAACTGAGCAGTATAACTTTGCCGAAGAACCTGCATCTCTGGAACTTTTGACGCCGACTGTACATAATTGTGCTGCCATGTAACAGCTTTTCACTTGAGTTTGTGCACTTCTTTCAGTGCACACAATTTGTCAAACTGCTTTGAACATGTCCAACTCTCCTCGTGCTTATGATTCATTAACGAATGAATAGGAGAAATGCCCTAGTATGCAGTGTCTAAACATTTGTAAGGGTAAACCAGGTTTTGCCATGCACTATTTTGTGTTGATCGGCATCTCCTTTTCTTCGCAGGTCTTCCCGACCCATTCTGCAAGATCAGCGTAGATGGTTCGGGCCAGTGCCATTCGACGGATGCCTGTAAAAATACTCTCGATCCCAAGTGGAATCAGCATTATGACCTGTAAGTTAATTTCCCTCCGAGGCGCTCTTTTAAACTCTTGTTTAAATTAAGTGCGTTCAAGTGTGTGTGCATGCTTGTATCATAATGCACACTATCGAAGCATTTTTGAAACATTCTAAATGTTACAGAAGAACTTGCCGCAGAACAATGTTTGGCACTTTGGAAACTCATTCAAAGCACGCCCTCTGCATGAATTGTCATTCAGTGGATGCAGAAACAATGGATGTGCCTTGAGTATTCTCATGTGTAAGAGCTCTTGAAACTTGGGAACGGCTGCGCTATTACGTGGAGCTCTTTGTCGAAAGCCTTCACTGGTGTGCCTGTGCGTGGCTCACCTGTCGTTTCCTCTGACCAGGTACCTGAGCCGATCGGACTCCATCACAATCAGCGTGTGGAACCACAAGAAAGTCCAAAAGAAGCAGGGGGCCGGCTTTCTTGGATGTGTGCGCATCATGGCCAATGCCATACAGCAGCTCAAGGACACTGGCTGTGAGTTACCTGTATCTCCGGCTTTTTTTAGGACATTTCAGATGTTGTGTACTTCATTCCTGTTTCCAACGCACTATAAACATCACACTAAGTGAAGATGTGGGACACAGCATAAAGTGTTGCGATGTTGTGTCCCATTTATGTTGTGCTGGTAACACAAATCAAGAACGTAGCAACCAACTTGCCTCACTAACAGCATTACCTTAAGATGGCATTGCAATTGACTTGATTTAATTGATTTTGAATACACTTGGATTTTGAATACCCCGTTCGTCATAATGGGTCTGTAAGTTGTTACAAATTGTTCTTGTACAGATTGTTCCTTTTAAGTTTATTCTTGGGAGAGAGCTTTTCTATCGATATTTGTGCATCTCCATGCCAAATATGATGCATATGCTGGCTGGTGTCCCAATTTTTCACTTTTGTGAGGGAAACGACCTCGAGTGTACTTGTGGAGCCTGTAGAGGTGGGCATAGAAGCAGTTATTTTTCTCGTCATGCAATTTATGTGCACTTGATTTGCCATTGGAGCAACTGAAGTGGCAGATCAGAATTGTCACCCATGGTAAACATGGGATGGGATAGCAGTGATCCATTGCAAATGCATTATAAGAAGTAATTGTAAAGGTGAGGCATGGCAAACACCAGTAATAGCTGTCCATGCGAGCGCTGCTTCAAGGAGCTGCTCATACAGCTCCTTGAAGTGTTTCAACCAACTTTATATGCTAAAGCTGATGGCTACGCACTGTGCAAGCTTTTGGTTGAAACAGCCATTCATTAACACGGCTTGCAGCTTTATGTGGACAAGAAGCTGTGCATACAAATAAACTGTAGCAAACAAACCTCTAAACACAAAAACAGTCTTGATATTCACGTAAATATTGCTGGTGGAACCGCTGTTTTCATGACAACTACGTCCTTATCAACGAACAGCATTTCAGTAAAGGTCTCCTGCTGCCCGCAACTCCTGGTAGTGTTTGTAAACATGACAGAGTCCCAGTAAACTTGGCAGCAACTCCAGCACTGGCAAAGACCAAACAAAATGATAGAAAAATCAAATGAAATAATGTGATGTACTTTAGATAGTAAGCAAATGAGGTGAGCGGGCTGGATAGTGCTGCAGAAAGAATAAAGTTCATTATGGAAAACTGTTGGTGTTTGTAAGGGAAGCCTGAGAAGTAAATAAACTAGGTGAACAAAAGAGGTAAGCCAAACATGGATGCCACAGGTGTCTTGAAGCCATAAAACAGGACTTATTTATCTGGCAGAGTTTAGATAGTTATAGTATAGCGTACACAACTATAGCATACACTATACGCTAGAGTATAGCATACACTAAACTGCGCACATTTGTTACAGTTTTAGTTGCCCTGCGAGATCTTCGGATCTCAGGGGCCATATGCCGTCATCGCTGCTATCTCCCGACTTCACCAATATATAGCGCTCAGATCTCGAATTTTTTGTTAGGTTTCGACTCGTTTGGAACGAGAAGGGATCTTGAAAACTCCACAAGTTTAACCATAATACTCTGTCGTAGAAGTGGCCTGAGACTAAGTGAAAGCCAGTTACACAGTCATTTGCTATGAACGAAGTGAATTTTACAGAAGCAACTTCAATTTGAAGCAGGTAGCTGGGACCACTGCCATGTTCAACGTAAACTATGCGAACCACGCAAAGACACTAACACTAAATCTGCGAAAGAGCATGCTTATGCTATATGCTATGGGTCCTTTAGCATTCTGCGCATATGCAATCACGACCCACTATTTTATAGCATACGCTAAACCAAAACTGTCAACTGTCTTTTGATGCGCATATGCAATCACGACCCGCACTTTTATAGCATACGCTAAACCAAAACTGTCAACAGTCTTTTGATGGAAGGCTCGTAGGTTAACACCCCCTGACTGCACCTGAACCCATGCTGTTTGTCATGAAAGCTGTGTATACGCTAGCTTTGCATAATCATTGTACCTTGTATACACTGCAACTTGTCAGCAACATGGTCTGCAACATGATATCCGTGCTTTGTTGTGCTTATCTTGTGGAGTCTCAAGTGCTCTTGGGAACAAAGGAAATGACAGCACAGTAGTACAAGCACAAAAAGGGCTTTTTTTGCACATTCTGTACAATAAGCCAGCTACTTGAAATACATGCATGGAATAGTTCCTCGATAGAGATAAACTGTAAAATCGAGCAAGTTCGGCTCGAGACGCCAGAATATCGGGTACCCGTCGTGGTTACTCAGTGGCTATGGTGTTAGGCTGCTGAACACAAGGTTGCGGGATCGAATCTCGGCCGTGGCGGCTGCATTTCGATGGGGGCGAAAGGCGAAAACACCCGTGTACTTAGATTTAGGTGCACGTTAAAGAACCCCAGGTGGTCGAAATTTCCAGAGTCCTCCACTGCAGCGTGCCTCATAATCAGAAATTGGTTTTGGCACGTAAAAGCTTATAATTTCATTCAGAATATCGGGTGAATAATGGTTGTCCATGTTCAAAGCCAATGCCTGAGTCGCTCTCAGGCGTATTCTTGTGAACGGAAGTGCGAACATTCTCACAGCCTGCAGCTCATTCCTTTCTTAGTGAGGTGTCTCATGCTCGCCAACCTGTTCTCTTGTTCCCGACAGACCAGCGGCTAGACCTGATGAGGAATACACCAGGGGAGGAGGGCGGGGACCTTGTTCGAGGCCAAATCGTCATCAGCCTACTCTCCCGGGATGGGCACGGCCTCGGAAGCCAGAATGTCGTAGTTGACAACAACCTGAGCGCCCTTGCTTGTCATGAGGACCTGCCCGAAGGGTATGTACCTGCCTCCTTTTTTTTCCCCACTCCTGTCCGTGTGATGCTGTGCTACTTTAGCTGACGTGTTTGTATCGGCACCCCACTCTAGTCCCCTGGAGTACCTATGTTCAAAAAGGCAGTCGCCGGACTTCTTTGCGAAGCTACATGCACTTTCAAAGATGAGTCTGTAGTCAAACTGGATTTGGAATTGAAGACCTGTACACCCTCCAATCATTTCGCGCTCTGTCCCCAAATCTTGAAAGCCTTTTGTGTGACTTTTAAAGTTGGCATTGATAATTAATATCTTAAGGGTGCACTCTGGGATATGAGAGATGCTAGATAGTGGAAGGTTCCAAATTCATTTTGATCACTCGGAGCTTCTCTAACATGTGCCCGAGTGACGTCCCATAAGTATCGTTGTCACCGTCGCCTAGATTCAGTCTTGGTGCTGTTTATCCAGTGAACGCTGCAACACAGAGTGTGCAGTGGGTTCTTGCTTCACACTTTCTGGACTTCCTTTTGTGTGTGCGCGCATATCTGATTAGCTTTGTAACTTGAGCATTAACAAGTTTTAGTAGGTGTCAAACGTAATGGTTTGTGTCGCAATCACTATTGTGCACTATACATGATGGTATGTAATAACTGCACACGTTTTGTGCCAACAGGAAATAGCACTTTAATTAAGAAGCTTCCCAGGTTGCAGGAAATGTAAGTGTGACTATGTTCTAGCTGTACCAGCCTTTTGTACCCAAGAGGTAAAAAAGAGTTTGTCTCTGTACTGTCTTAGTGTGAGCTACCGTCTCGGTTTACTGGTTTTCGAAATATTGCTTTCAGTGCGTGTTGATGGGCTAAAGGTAGTGGAAGTGCGCACCATGGAAGGAATGGCATTTATTTCACAATTGTTCAGCTAATGTTGAACAGTAGTCAAACCTAGGTATAACGAAGTAAATATAAAAGATTTCCAATATCAGTGTAGTGAAAATACACCTATAGCAAATATCAGATATAACGAAGGTATTTTAGTGTCAGATACGACTTCGTTATTACGAGGTTCAAGTGTACTAGGTGCAGCTGTGAATAAAAGTATGTGGAACAGGTTTTCTACAAGAATGCTGAATTTCCTTGATGCCTTGGCATGTATAACGTGGTACCAAAAACTGCAGTTCAAAGTTGCGGTGCAGTTGTTAGTTTCGGGCCGTCAGTCTGAGTTTCCAAGAAGTTAAGTTTCTTTTTTTAGGTTTGCCAAAGCTGTGGTTCACATTCTTTTGATCATGCGCATATATAGACCGAGCACCCGTCGCTTTGTCATTGTGTAGGTAGTGCTGGTTGTCGCATCACGCAAAAGTAAAAGCATCCCCGAAGTGATCAGTTGAGACTATCATCACAGGTGCTTCTCGTTGATCCAGTAGATGCTGTGGCATGTAATGAGTCTTACCGGGTGGTTACGACAAGGTTGTCTTCCCCATTCAGGTGGGAGCAGCGACGAACGGCCACTGGCCGCCTCTACTACGTCAACCACTGGAGCCGCTCCACGCAGTGGGAGAAGCCACTCAGGTTAGTCATCGAGAAACTTTATTTCAAGGCGATCGTGTAATCACTTTGCCTTATAAGCAGGAGAGTGACATTTTAAACGCTTTCTGACATTTAACTAGCTTAACTAGCTGTAGGATGATGTATGGCAGCTCTGCAGTCAGCCGAAAGTCAGTTATACTGACAGGTGGAGGAGGCACCTTGTGTGCTAAAAAGAACATGAAATGAGGAAAAAACGAAAAGACGTCGACGGTATTATACATTTTGCAGTCATCTGGCCGAAACTTGTCAATTGGTAGTCATCGCGAAAGAAACATATTGGTTTTGAAAATAAACAAAAACTCAATCTGGACTTTTTCTGGGCTTTCCCCTCACCAAGAAAGACTCAAAGGCATAAAAACGCTACAGAATTCGCGACATTACCAGCACAGTGCCCTGTGCACCTCGATATGGTTGTGAAAATCATGTACAGGTGTGTCTTATCTCTTTTCTTTTATTCAGGTTATTGCTTTTTCATTTTCTTCAGAGGTATTCTCACAGTGTTTTGAAGCTGTCATCCACCAGCCTATACATGGTGTTTCCTTTTAGTGCCATTTTGTCAGTCTTCTACTGATGTTGGTAAACACACTTGCTTTTGTATTCTCCATGATTTCACTCTAAAGCATTACTGAAACGTTGCTTTCACTACTGTGACTGTATTCTACGACTCTTGCCTGATCATATGTTCGAACACCTTAGCTGCCGGTCTGTAATTGTTCTTGCCTATTGCAGTCTTGCTTCTTGGCTCGTATTTTCTCAGTAGCGTTGCTCGAACGAAGCTGAAATGTTATGCCTTGAGGAATTAGAAACGGTGCGCTGTCTAGAGTTGCTGTGTTAAAAAAGTTTCTGTTGCAAACTACATTGGGTGACAGAATAGAGGCAGCATATTTAATATTAAAGGGTGCAGGACCAGAATAGGACACAGGGCACAACAGTTTGGTTGATGAAGCAAACCTTTTTATCTAGAAAGCAGGAGATGGATGTACGACTAAATTGTTGTTGGCCCTCACCACAAAGGAGAGTGCCTATTTGCCAAGTAGTCTGATTTTTCAGTGTTTGATAGCTTGTCACCTTGTAAGTAAGGAAAACAGAATGGTCCCTTGCATCTTGGTTTTACATGTACCACGCATTGCGTCTGTTTGCTAAAAGAAAGTATAAAAATCAAGACGTCAGGTAACTAACAGCTTGGTGACGACCAGCATCACGTATACCCTCCCAACTAGCCCAATTCGCAAACTACTGTTATTACATAATGACTAGTGTCAGGGCCTGTGTCCCACTCCTTTTAGTGCTAGGGCCTATAGGACTGGTTTGGACAGCTTAAAATGCTAGACCATCTAGTCCAATTTTCTGCTGCGAGTTAGGATGGCGCTGTGCTTGAAGCGCTGGCATTGACATGCCTTTCGTTTTACCTTTCTGTCCTCCAGGCCTGCATACGAAATGGTGAACATGGTTGCTCCCCTGTCTAATCGGAACAGCATGCATGTCGGCAGCATCAGCGCTGGCAGCGCAGCCAACTCTCGGGCTCAGCGCCGGTCTCTGCCTCCACCTGCATCGTCCACGGCCAATGATGAAGTGCAGCCACCTCCTCCTCCTCCGCCTCCCCCTCCGCAGGTTGGGCAGCTTTTGCATACAATTTGTTTTATCTCTTTGGAACCTGCTTTCCTATAACAGCGATGCACTATCATACATCATACATGCCTACCCCCCTCTGCATGACAGCTTTGAGTTTTTATAGGTAAAGTACTTAGTACTTTACCTTTAAGTATTTGCTAAGTACTTACTACTTACTGGTAAGTACTATTGGTACTACTTACTGCTAAGTCCTTACTAAGTACTTTGCTGACAAGGTACTTAGTAACATCAAAGGTTGGGCTTGTTGGTTCCGCATGATTCAAGATGTAGCAACGTGACTCTGAAAAGGACATAAATCAAAGGGTGGAATACATACCGAACAGCAGAGTTTGCGTGAGCACAGTAACAATGCTTGCAATGGTAAAGAAGCGTTTTTTAGCCATTCGCTGTAGCATTTGTGGTTGCACACGCGCATTTTAACAAACCACCATTGTCAGCAGTCATCACGATCACCGCCACATGCACAATTGTCGAAGCAGCACAGGCGGTGCAGGAAGGCACACCATATGTGAGCAAGCCATCCATCAATTTATCGCAGAAAGAACTGTCATTTTGGGGTGAAGTGCGGGCATGTGGTATGTTTGTTATTGCTGTTTTGTATGTGCTGCTCTCTTGTTGCTTATTCCTTTATTCCTTGTTTTCATTCTACAGCACGTGTATATTTGTCGCTTGTTGTAAAAGATTCAGAGTTGAAAGGTTAGCGCTTGTCCTTGACCGCTCTTCCGTTTCTATCTCGGTCCAAAGTTGTGCTGCTGTGTTTTGAACTATGACAAACATGACTTAGAGTCGTGACTTTTCTCGTTCAGGATGAGCGCAACGGAGCGCCACCATCACCGTCTCCGCCACCTGCGAGTTCTCCACAGGCGGACACACCGCAGTCCAACGCTCGGCGGCGGTCGACGCGGCATCGTAACTACCTGGCCCGCAACCAGCTTCACAGGGCAGCTGACCTTCCTGAGGGATATGGTAAAAAGCCTCATTTGCATAGTGAAAGTGTATTGGTGAGTATTACTCAGCCATGAATAGTGCCACTGAAAAATAAAATCATGCTGATCCCATGCCTTGTGGTCCTGCTCTAGCAGTTAACTTATTGTTATTGCTTAACTGTCGTAAATGAGCATTCCAGCTCTCTCGAAGCACTAGCTGCCATGATTGAATAGCGGCAATGGTGAGAATGAATCATGATGGCACTTTTAGACACATTTGCCCATTTCTAAGCATTAATGCATGTTTCAATCGTTGTCATGAGCACTACGAGCGAAGAAGAGTCTGACAAGCAGTTTCTCCCACCTTCCTCCCTTCGATCCCACAGAGGTGCGGACGACACAGCAGGGCCAGGTCTACTTCTACCACGTGGCAACAGGGGTCAGCACGTGGCACGACCCCAGGGTGCCTCGCGACTTCCCCTCTGGCGACCTTGAAGCCCTGGGACCCCTGCCTCGGGGCTGGGAGATTCGTTCGACTCCCACGGGACGGCTGTACTACGTGGACCACAACAATCGCACCACACAGTTTACCGACCCTCGCCTCCCTCTGCTGGGACTCACGCCAGCTGCCAGGTAAGCTTGTGAAGACGCTGCTATTATGCAAAAGCTTTCTTTTTCTCTCTCTCTTTGGCTGTCTGGGCAAGGGAACTGAGCCAATTACAGAGAGATATTCCAAGCCAGGCCAATGTCTTTTCATTCCAGGAGAGCACTGCCCATGTCCCAAATGCCATCGGCACAGGGACATCAGATGTCTCCTGCCCATGCTTCACCAGCGCCTTCTGCTCCGACCTCGAACATGACCTCCGGATCTTCGAGCCTGACATCGTCGAGCACGGCGGCTCAGCCCAGCGCGGCTCCATCTAGCGCTTCCCGAGAGGCACCACCTCCGCCAGCAGGCCCGCCAGGTGGACAGCGTAGCCCACCGGGTCTGCCCAACCCATTAACAACGAACGCCAACCCTCCCGGCGGGAGCGTCCAGCCACACGTCAACAACGCTCCTTCTCAGCCGAGTAACCCGTCGTCGCTGCCGCCCCCTCAGAGCCCCATGTCACCCATCAATGTAAATGGCTTGCCACCTGTTGTGCCTTCCATGACGGCGACCAACAACCACCGGAACAGCTTCTTGTGAGTGTTGCTCCATGTTGGGGCGAAATTTTGAAGCTAGTGTAATCACGGGTGCTTGTCCTGTGGTAAGGTCTGAATCCGAGCTAGTTGGTAAGGAAACATCTTTGAAGGCAGACTGCTGTTTGCCGCCAACTTATCCTGTCTCTTGTGCTGTTCTATGAAAGGATGTTCTGGCACTTCACTGCTTTGAGCACTATCACCCTTGTGAACATTGCCACATTTGCAAATTGTTCCACACTTGAGAAGTGTGGAGCACTGCGATTTTCGTCAACAGTACCGCATTTATGAACTGTGCAAGTTTTACGAGCAGTGCCACACTCATGAGCAGTGCTGTACGATTTTACAAGCAATGCCACCGGCAAGGATAGTGGCAATCGTGTGACCATGCAATGTACTAGTAAAATAATGACCTGTTGTCTCGTTTACTGTCTAGAGCCCCACTGGCCTTAATGAATTTCTATGCAGGATATGGACAGTGGTTAGGAACACGACATGAAATGTTGTAGAACATAAAGTTGGACTCGCCAAAGGAGTCGTAAAAGATCTGCCAGTAACGTAGGGATTTTTGTGAAGAAATCTAAGGGAGTAAAATAAACCAATATTTCTATGGCAGGTCGGATGAAAGAAGCTGACAGCACTAAGCTGCTGTAGAGTGTCTATAAAAATGTCTTTCTTTTTTGTCAGGAGAAGTATACTTATGCTACTATAGTTGTAGCTAAGCTTTCTATGCTAGTCAGTTCATAGATGACACATTCGAGCAAATCTGGTCTCGGCATGTTTTGGTGATACGGATGCGTACTGTTGCAGATGAACTGGATTGCCTACTTATATGTGTAAATTTTTTTCAGTTCCCAGTTTTTACCTCCGCTTTCTGAAGGAACCCAACACTAGTACCCCCATTGTCCCCCTTTCTATCACACGACCAAACTTCCCTTTGGCCCTCCCCCTTTTATCTCCTGTCTTGTTTTTCACTCTTGTGAGTATATTGACATCAGCTTCCCCGCACTTTGTGCCAGCTGATTCTCCTTCCTTTCACCCATTTAGGGTGGGGGAGAGTGAGCTACGCTTACATATAGATGCCGCTAAGGAAAGAAGCTGCTGTCCTGACGAATACAAGTCCCCTTGTCAAAATGTTTGCCCCAGCGACATTCCCTGTTCAACTACTGTTACTCCCTTCAAGCCTCCATCTTCCTGTCAACTTGTGTCTTCTTTGGATTAGCGAAATCCAGCGCTCTGTTTATATCTGCGTTAACGCGTACCGTATTTACTCGCATAATGATAGCACTCGCGTAATGATCGCACCCCTGAATTTTGTCGTCAAAGTTTGATCTTTTTTCTTTCCCGTGTAATGATTGCACCCCGAACTTGTCGCAGCGATGTGTCATGTGCCAAGTCTAGCTAATGATGATCATGCTTACCATCTGTCGAATGCTGTCGAATGCTACATGAACGACTCTTGAAGACATACCAAGCGGTCTGAACGCACCAAACATTCTTAAGCAGATGCCCCATTTCATTCCTTTTATCACTTTCCGCACTTTCACGAAGAAAAAAAGCTACAACCAAACTTGCCTCGGTTTTATTATTTGTAGGCATCATAATGGTTTTGGTCAACAACGAAAAAGGCACCTTTCGTTTCTTCTCGTCTGCATTCGTGGGCACGCAACAAATTGCGAGCGGCAACGATAGTGGCCACGTCTACACTGATACGTTAGAAGTGTACCCTATTCATACGCCGACGCTTGTAACACAGCTAAGATATTCGCCCACCCTTAGCAGAAACGTGCCGTACTAGGATAGTAGTGAAGACAAATGCCGTAGTTTCTGCAGCATGCCTGCCACGTGTTTCTATGTAACTGGCAGCTAAGTGCGCCCATCTCTGTTTTTGTCCCTCAAAGTGGACATGGCTACGTTATTGTCGCAAACTTGCCGATATTAATTATATTATTCATTACTGATACGGAAGAAACTGTTTCAATGCATGTAATGTACTCACGAGAAGAAAAATAATCGCGTTTGGCGCGTTCGGCTTGCTCCGCCGGCTGCCATTCTTGTTTTGGTGTCCCACACTGACAGCGGCAGCCGCCTGCTTGTTGACCCGTTGTCATCCCGCAGCAAACGCGGAATCAAAAAAGAAAATGTTTCTTTTCGCAGGAAATTTAACCCGCGTAATGATCGCACCCCTGAATTTCCGTCAATTTTATTGACAAAAACAGTGCGATCATTATGTGAATAAATACGGTAATACCTCAACCTTTCACAATCCTACTCCCATGTCTTCCTTGTTTCTTTTTATTCAAGTACTCAATCGCATTTTGCTTATTTCGACTGCTGACCTGTTATCCTGTCACTTTACCTCCCCCTCCCCTCTCTCCAGCATAGAGTTGCAGACCGGATCGTCCCCTCTGTTTACCCTCCCTGCCTTTCCCCTTTCTTCTCTCTCTCTCTGACCTGTTAACACTCATGTCAGCTTTGGACCACAACAATTTTGGAAGACAGGGCTTGTCAGCTTACACGGGGGGCTCCACCACTGAAGTGAGCGGCACTCTGGTCTTGACAGTCCCCTCCCTTCCTGCAGCGGTGGCGGCGGGGTGCCTTACCTGGCGAACAACAGTCCCGCACCGACGGTCACGAGTCCCACGTCATCATCGGCGCTCATCATGGAGCGCTCGTCATCGCCCGAGCTGTCATGCCTGCCCAAGTACAAGCGGGACCTGGTGCAGAAGCTGACAGCTCTGCGGCAGGAGCTGCAGACGGTGCAGCCCCAGTCGGGCCACTGCCGTCTGGAGGTCTCTCGGGAGGACATTTTCGAGGTGACCGCTCTCGTCTGAGTGCTCCACCACACGTGGGTGGGCATACTCGCTCGCAAATACGCCCACCGACATTTACTGCGCAGTCATTTTGCAAGCCCGAGATCGAGCGTTAGTGACAGAGGCAGGGAACGGGCTTGAGTGTAAACATAGAGAGTGTGCCGGCTAATGCGAGTATGAACAAAAGTCTGTGATGGTGATCTTTTATGGACATGAGTGTGAACCTAAGTGACTGTCGGTGAGCAGGCGGGCATGAGTATGTATGCGAGTGAGTGAGTGCCGGTGAATGTGAAGGGCGGTGACTGCGAATGTGAGTCAGCGTTGGTGAGTATGAGTGGACACGAGTAGACATGTGAGTGAGCGCCAACGAGTGTGAGTGCACGTGAGTGTCAGTTAGTGCATTGCCTGCGAAAATATTAGTGAATCAGTATGAGTGAGTATTGGCTCGTTCTGCCAACTTTTGATAAAGCCAAGAGTATTTAGTGCTTGTGCTCTCAAGTGCATAACATGAGCATGCCGTGGCTATTGGATTCATGCATGCAGTTATCAGCTTCTTGACAGAAAAAAAACAAAAACAGTAGAAGCTTGCTATTGCCCTGTCATGTTAGATTGCTCATTATTTTAACCGGTAGTGGGACTGTAACATATTCGTACTTGTTTCTCAAAGAGTCCGCCAATCTGCTATTTTTAAGGTTGCACCATGTTCATGAAAACACGATAACTGTGTGACAGTGCGCGATACATTAAAGTGTACAGACATGCAGATACAAAGGGTACGGAAAGTACTGTGTGCTATGGTTACAGTTGACAATTGAATAAAGTTTGACTTCCCAAGGTGAACATGATATTGCGGACTTTAGCTTCCATAGCTGTAGCTTCTGCAGGACTGTAGCTTGCCTTAAAGTGTACAAATGTGCAGATAGACAGGGTATGGAAAGTACTGCATGCTCTTGTTACAGATGACAACCGGTTAGCACTTAACTGCCCAATGTGAACATGATCTTGCAAACAGTAGCTTCTTATACATTTGCTTACTCCTTATAAAATTGCTTATACTTACGTACAACTCGTATGTTTTGGTTTGCGGTGCAGGAGTCGTATCGGCTCATCATGAAGATGCGTCCCAAGGACCTCAAGAAGCGGCTCATGGTCAAGTTCCGTGGCGAGGAAGGACTCGACTATGGGGGCGTGGCCAGGTGGGCAGGGCTTTATTTTTCTAAGAAATAAAGAAAGAACAGCACTGACAAGTCTTGAATAAGCAAGCAAGGACGCTGCACCATAGCTTGCGCGGCATCGTGGGGCGTCCCTCCAGCCTTCATAGACGTCTCATTGTTGCTTTTCTTTAGTATTTCCTGGTGCACTAGCATACCTGAGCTGCTCTTGTCCTCTTCTTTCCCTGGATTTACAGAATCCCATGTTTCTTGGCCACATGAAGCCAGCAGACGGAGCTAAGGAAGGCATAGGGGAAACTAACTGTGTGCTTTTAATTGAAATGTAGAACTAATATTAGAAAAAGAAAATGAATATGGAAGAAATGACAATTTGTTGCTGTTAAAAGATCAACCCTTTTTCGCTTAAATCAATGAGTATAGAGTCTTAGAATAATACTTAACCAGTCTAAACCATATTGACCTGTTGACCTGTAGTGTCCCTTATAGAAACCCTGGTGGTAGAAATTATTCAGGAGCCCTCTGCTTCAGTATCTCTTGCTGCCCGGCTGCTGGATTTATGACATTAAACTTCATCACTTAATAATAAACATACCTATGTTTAGCCAGTGACTTAGCTTTCCTTTGTACTAATCTTTCTATGCGTTGCATCGTCACTTGTCACGCAGGGAGTGGCTGTACCTTCTGTCGCACGAGATGCTGAACCCGTACTATGGCCTGTTCCAGTACACACGTGACGACATCTACACCCTCCAGATCAACCCGGACTCCTCGGTGAATCCGGTGCGTGTCGATAGTTCCGTACCACTTTGGTGCTGACTTGCACACATCTGTATATTTTGGTCATGCCAGGCTGCTGTGTTTCTTTCAGACATCCTGGCCACTTATGAACCGGAGTGTTGTGTCGTAGTGTTTGTTGTTGTTGTTGTTGTTAGTCATCTGTGGCATACAGCAGAGCCTGCAACAGGCAGGAGCTGTCTAGATTTAGCGCAGCCCCCAGATACAGAACATATGCCCTAAGATCTTAGTTGTAAAGCTCACTCCCACCGATGACGTGAGGAGGTTGTGCGACCATTTGCGACTGGCGACCAAAAAGCGATTGCGGGCAACCGATGCTCACACCGGCAAGTGGGGCCGGCCAGTCGCCATCTGCTCACAGTTGCATCACCACATAAAATAGGCAATGGCATATACAGACGTCCTGTTCCTGTGCATCTGGTTGGCTCAAACTCCGTCACGCAACTGAAAAAGTCGAGCAGCAAGTGACTGGCCCAAAATGGTCGCTTTTCAAGAAAGGCGACCATTTGCGACTGGTCTTGCAACTGCTGCCAGTTGGCGGTGTGAATGAGCCTGTAGCCTGTGACGCTAGGAACTGGTTATCAGGAACAGAATACTGTATCCTTAACACTTGCTTATTGCAATTGTCACGATGCAACCCAATCAGAAGCGTATTGATTCATAGTGAAGCCATTAGCTAAAACATAACGGCATTGTTCTCAGAACCTGTTTGTTCTCATTGCTTCAGTTCTGACCAATTAGAATAACGTACCTCCTCTTGTTCTCGTTCCACTCGAGGTGCAAACGTCATAGGTGCGCTTTGAGAGGTTCAGTGACTGCACGCTGCTGTTGCAGTGTTGCGCATATCAGCAACAGACCGCTCAGAGTGTTGCTTAATGTTAACAATTTGTCCCCTTGCAAAGGGCTTAGTAGATTTGGCAAGTATGTCGTCATTCATGCTTCTGATCAGTAATCCATTGTGATCATTTGTAATGGGAAGTGCCTCGGGAAGTAAAATATATTGCACCTCTTGTGAAACTCTGGAATGTTTCAGACATGCTTGATTTGTAATGGCATCATCGACACAATCTCAGAGGTCGTTGGGTGCTCTCACTGATGAATTAGAGGTATGTGATATGATTTGTGATATTGAACTGTGCACTATCTGATTCTGGAAGTACATGAAGGCGAAGGAGCTGACGTGAAATCAAAAGGCAAATAGAAGTCCGGGTGGCCGTCTGTGGTGTTCAGTAGCCAGCAGGAGTGGCCTACTCAAGTATCACTGGGGCAACTGAGAGAATGACTGCTATGTGCTGGAGGCGAACTGGCCATTTATTTTCTAACTAGAGCATGAGGAGTGTTTTTATTTATTTATTTTTATCAAAGTGAGTAAAATTCCGAAACCGAAACTAAGCAAAAATGACATGTATTCGGAACCACACCTTTATGTGCATCGTTTGGACATTCAGGTATTCAAAAGCAGCCCGTTTAAGCCATAAAAACTTGTTACAAAAATGTGTTTGCCATTGACAGTTAACGGCTTCTGTGCCATTTTTTGCATTTTTCTCCACTTCTGATAAATTTGACTCGCCTTGCAAAAACACTCTTCACATAGTACCTGGCACGGGGGTGTCGCTGGCCACCTTGTGGCAACGAGGACAACAAACTCTACGAGTTGTGACATTGCTTAGGTACATTTACTGCGTGCAGTGAATCGATTATTCTAGAAGCATCCCGGTGACATCGAGGCCACAGGCAACCTTGAACTTCTAAACCCCATAGTTCCCTAAAAAAACCACTAGAGGGGGAACACTGACGCTAGTGTCCACGGGAGCTTCGGGCATGGCAGTTTAGCCAGCACAGAAGTGGTGGTTAGTACTTACATGGATTCGAATTCGGCCTTGTGGCTTCGAACGGCTTTGTGGCTTTGCAGAGTGACCATTTCCAACAAAATAGTTTAACCTTGTTACAGCAAAGTCGCATCTGACACGAAGATACCTTCGTTATATCCCCATGTTCGTTATAAGCATACATTTGTTACATGCTGGTGTTGGCAGAAAAGATTTCGCATTTGCGCAGTAACATCCAAGTTTGTCATATTGAGGTTCCACTGCGTTGCATTGTAAATGCAACAATTCGCAATGATAGTGCATGTGTGAAGTTTGTGTTTAAAAAAAAATTGTGATTGCTTTGAAGTTTGGGAAGATAAGCCATAATAAATAATGCCACAAACACGAAAACTAGACATGTCCATGCACTGCCCATTGTGCCCAGGGCAGCTGAAAGATCACAGGGCCAGATTACCCTCGGGTAATTTTTGGAGGAAGTTATGAACCTCAACTCGCTTAAACTGTTGTGACTTGCACATGTGGTGCAGGTGTTGAAGTGGCGCTGGCCTTGTTTCATTGCTTGGTGCAAAGTGTTAAATATCTCGGAATGTGATTTTATTTCCTTGTTTGTGTGTTGCACAGGAACACCTGTCGTACTTCCATTTCGTGGGACGCGTCATCGGGTTGGCAGTGTTCCATGGCCACTACATAGACGGCGGCTTTACGCTGCCTTTCTACAAGATGCTCTTGGGGAAGCCCATCCACCTGGACGACATCGAGGTCGTTGACCCTGACCTGCACCGAAGCCTGACTTGGATGCTGTGAGTCGCCAAGCCAGAACATGTTTGTTTGGCTGTATGTGGGGCAGTTCTGAGAGAGTTAAGTTGAAAATGCATGGAGTGTTGTCTTGAACATGCTTTCAGCATGTCATTGTCCAGCTCCATGGTACGGTAGCGACTCTGTAATTCTGGCTGAAGTACTGTAAGACCCAGCATAATGTACAAATCCCAATATAGCGTGAAAGATATCTCTGCAACAGCAAAATAATACACACGTTGATTTTTGTTTCTAATAAAGCCACCAGAAAACAAAACATTTCAGTCATATGGGAAAAAAGAAAGAAAGACAACTCTTCAGCCCCTACAATGTTTAGTACCCCAAATAATATGAGAAGCAAGTTTGCTGCACCAAAATCTGAAAGAAAACGCTTTCATTATGTAAGGTTATATTTACTGTGGCTTACATTGACAGAAGTGTGGTTGTTTACGTATGGACAAAAATAAACATGTCAATACTGGACCATGGCAAAAATAAATGGCATCGATGCTGAAGAAAATAGAACTGTGGCTAAGGAACAGCATAAGCAACGCGTATGCACAGAAGCGAAGCTGTTTTTGGGTTCTTTAGCACAAAGCGCACCTTTGAAGTGCGCTCCACACTTTTAATTTGTTTTCGATGATTTTGTTTCTGTCATCCCTCTTCTTTCGATCCTATGTTCTGAAATTTTTTGCTGTCAAGGCCACTTCCCGCTGTTTGCTTGACACTTTGCATTGTTCCCTTTCAGGAACAATGACATCGGAGACATCATAGACACAACCTTCTCTGTGGAGCACAACGCCTTTGGACAGCTCCAGGTGCACGAACTGAAGCCCAACGGCAAGGACCTGCCCGTCACAGACGACAACAAGAAGGAATACGTCAGGTATGTGCTCGCCTGTATACGTGTGCCTTTTCTTGCTTTGCCTATTTCCTTCTTTTTGTCCTCCTTTTAATTTTTTGCTTCCTACTTTAGACTTTTCCACTCATTTCCATTGCTGTACACGAGACGGCTGACCCCGTACTCCCAACACTTTTGAAGCAGAGGGTGTGGCAAATACAGTGGAAGCGTCCTTTGTGACGATGTGGCACGAACTTATTTCCGTGTGCAGGTTGTTCGTCAACTACCGGTTCATGCGAGGAATCGAGCAGCAGTTCCTGGCGCTGCAGAAGGGCTTCAGTGAACTCATTCATCCGAACCTGTTGAAGTCCTTTGACGAGAAAGAACTGGAGGTGAGGATTTTCCATTGTCTCCTAAGTGAGATAGATTGGACAGTGATCTTGAGCTCAGCTTTTGACCTAACAAGATTGAGACTTTTGGGATGACTGGTAGATGAGGGAATTTGAATGCATAATGCAGGTTTTTTCAAATTTTTATGACTATAAGGGAGTAACATCATTACACTGCAGAGAACAGCACACTTTTTAGGGTGCAGCTTTGACTCGGAAGTAAAAATTGTTGCCATTTTCGTGGGCATTACTGTTACCCAATGATGCCTGCTGCTGCGACTCGGTCGCTGGGGCGCTCTGCTGCTAAGCGCAAGTTTGTGCGCTTGACTCCCTATCATAGCTGCTACAATTCAGCGGAGTCAGATTGCCAGAAGTCCGTCTATCTCATATCTTCTCCTTGCCCTACTATACTTCACGCATCTGGTGCACGACATGGCTTTCATTGTGGTTGCTGCCACGTCGCTTGTGCACGCAGCTGGTGATTGGCGGGCTGGGCAAGATCGACCTGGAGGACTGGAAGGCCAACACGCGGCTCAAGCATTGCACGGCTGACAGCAACGTGGTCAAGTGGTTCTGGCGAACCGTCGAATCATACAGCGAGGAGCGGCGAGCCCGGCTCCTCCAGTTCGTGACGGGCAGCTCGCGGGTTCCCCTCCAAGGCTTCAAGGCTCTCCAGGGTGAGAATGCTGACGCCAGCAGTAGTTGCTTTGCGCCTTGTCATCTAATCACACGCCGCCATTACAGATAAGATAGGAGGATTTGGTCACTGAAGGAAGCGAACTTCACGCGATGTCTGTCATGCCTGCAGGAGCGAGTCACGTCGCAGTACACGAAGGGATTTAGTGTCACTTTGAGCGAGCGTTGCTTGGTGTTGGTTACATTCTGAGGTTTTCGCGCAAGAAAGTGTAGTGACACTTATTGCAGAGTGTGCTCAACGGCTAGTGCGTTCAACAGCTAGTGAGTTCAACGGCTAGTGCGCTCAACGGCTAGTGCGCTCAACGGCTAGTGCGCTCAACGGCTAGTGTACTCAACGAACTCACTTCACGCAGCCCCTTTGAAGTGTGCAAACGCACGAACACCTGTTGCTGAAGAGAAATGGAAAACAGTGAAACATAGGCTTTGTGCACACACAAAATAACAGAACGGTGTGGACATGAAACGTCCCCTAAACTCAACAATGTAAAACTGCCACCCACAGCTGCAGCTGTGAAATGCATGGCTCGATGTTGTGTGGGCCTATCACAGAGTTGGTGCAATTTGTGTTACGCATAAGCTTGCATTACGATCCTCCCGTGAATGTCACTTCCATTGGCATCGCCATTAAAAATGAAAAAAGAAAGCTGTCTTCGAACTTTCACGTGTGCATCAATCAACACAAGGAGCAATCTAGCATTTTTAATGCTCAATTCCAGTGGCCACCACTATCATCTTGCCTTATGCATTGCTGCGAATGAAAAAAAAAAAAAAATGCCTAGGTTTATAACGGGTGCTGTTGACAGAGCAGTATTTGTGAACACCATATGTGTTTCTCAGAATTAAAAAGGCGGCGCTAGTGATCTCTTTCCAAATATTAATAACCACATTGAAGGGCTTTTTGTAGCACCCAGTCGTCACTGTCGTCCATGCTTAGTGGCGCCGCAATTTACCGCCTAGCACTGAGCCACTTAAGTGGCTTTTGGCTAAATGAAGTGCAGTCAGTCAAGGTGACACAGAGTTTTTGCCAATACAACGGCAATACTGCTCTCTGTTCCAGTGAAGTGTCGCTGACTGGTACATTTTGTCCTCTGCATTTGCGTCCACCAGGTGACATCAGTCGTTTCCCCATTTTCTCCAAGCCAGTTCTGAGCACCAAGTGATGTCTAGTGGTTACATTTGAAAAAAAAACAATTGAAGTTGGTGGCTGAAAAAAAAAAAAACTTAAATTGCGTTCGCACTGTTTGCCGCAGGTTCTACGGGAGCGGCAGGCCCCAGGTTGTTCACGATACACATGATCGATGCCAACACGGACAACTTGCCAAAGGCACATACATGGTGAGTAGTGTCTTCTCTTTTTCACTCTGTCTCCCTCTCTCACTTGCTCACTCACTCTTTCCAGCACCTTATTCTTTGCCTATTTTTGCTGCTGCTGGAATGCACTTGTCTTGCCTGTAATGGATGACTTGCTTTCTTGCCTGTGCAGTTACATTCGGGAATCGTTCACTTTTGCGGTAATGTTGCCAGTTGTTTCGTCTACTGCATCTTATTGTAACGTGCAGGAAATTTTCGGACTCACTTTCTCCGAAAAAAAAAAAAAAAAGGTGCGCTTTAGATTCAGGTGAATACAGTACCTAGACTAACCATTATATACCGGACCTGCCGAAGTCCAATTTTCCCTCCCTATCGCAACCAAAATGTCAGCTGCACTTATTTACTATCTAATATATAGCCCTGTCTTCCTGTCCCTTGATACTAGGCCCACCATTTTTGGTTCTCTTGCTCGTTTCGCAGTCCTTAGCTTCTTCTCCAGCTTCATTGTTATCCAAATTACCATCCCGCAGTGTTAGTACAAGTAAAATGCAACGATTGTACACTTTTCTTCTTCAAGGAGACATAAGCCTCACTGCCTCACTAATCTTTTTACCTTCTTCTCTGTGCAGCTTCAACCGGATCGACCTGCCTCCGTACGAAACACAAGAAAAGCTCAGCGAGAAGCTAACCCAGGCCATTGAGGAGACTTGTGGGTTCGCTGTGGAGTGACTTTCGTTTTATAGTTTTCAAATGCGCTGTGTCATCACCCAAGTCGTCAGTGACAACACAGTGAACGGTGGCACTTCTGACGGTGCGTCACATCACCCCGCAGTTCAGTGCGTCGTGCGTTCTCAAGAGTTGTGTTGCACCGCCTCGCAGTCGGGAGTGGCCCGGCAACACGAAGCAGCTACTGTCTCGGCTGACGCATCCCAGCATGTTCGGATGTGCCGCGAAACCTCTGGCGATTGCTTACTGGTGTGTGTGTGTGTGTGTGGTGTGAAAGTTTAGCTGAGCAACTGTACGGGTCTTCGTTCGTCTTTTTTTTAAATCTTGCATAGCTTTCGGGCTGCTCATGTTGTCGTGGCAATTGAACGAACACATATATACATATACTCACACGAGAGAGAGAGAGAGAGAGAGGATTATCACGTGTGATAAGAAGCTAGATTAGCTGATGCCGAATGACGCAACAAAACGCAGTTGTCTCTTCCCAATGTTTTCTTCCTTTTCTATTTTTTCATACTGCCACTGCCATTACAACGACAGAACAACGAGTACAGTTTTCCTTGTGCTCGTTCTTCTTTTTTTTTTCTTTCAACCGTTGGCCTGCGAGTGTTGCGTTCTTCGTTCAAATTTTGCATTGTACAAAGTCTTCTGTTTGCACTGGTGCCTCGCTTTGCAGCAAAAAGGTGTTCCGCGGAGGATCATCGCAGTTGCTCATTTCTGAGCTTCGTCCCCCGCTCTATGCAAGAACTCGACCCTTGTTGAGGTTTTCGGCATCCTCGTGGTTTTTCGGATTGTTGTTCCAAGTTGACACTGAGCATAAAGCTCCTAGAAGATACTATCTCATTTCTGTACATAGTCACAACTCCTCTCTCGACGAAACACTTTGTCACATATTTTGCTGCGCTTATCTTTTTTTTTTTACCCTGGACGTACCATCTAGTTATGAAGCAACTGGTATTGTTTACTCATCGTCTTACTTCTATTTCTTGCAAGTATTTTGTTGTGCTTTGCTGCTGAAAGCTTCAGTCACTGTTGCCTTTCATTGAAAAAGAAAAATTGTATGTACTATATATATATATATACTGTTCTTTCGTGTTTCTTTTTTTTTTGTTTAAGCAGCATGTGATGAGAAACTAGGCCTCGCCAATCAATTTCTTTAGAGTGCTGTGGGAATGCTTGTCTAGATAATCTCATCGTAAATAGGAACTGCTTTTTGACCCCCCAACAATCTGAATGTTTTACTGGTTGGGACATGGCGGAAAAGTTGAAAGTACTCTGGGAGTGAATTGCATGCAGCCATGAGTAGTCATTGTAGCCTTGATGAACCACATGGGGATTTAATATTTTTTTTTAGTTGCAGTAGTTATCACAGTGCACATTGGTAACCGAAAGAAACAAACATTTGCTGTGATAGCCCTGAAAACGACGAGACTGCTTTTAAGCGTTTACCAACAAATGCCAACCCAAGAAAGCGATTACTATATTTTGTTTAACTTTGTTTGTCGTATGCCGTGAAAAGTGTGCTTGTGTAACTTTTCTTGCTTATAATTATTTTTCTGTGTGTGCTTGCTTGACGAAAGGTGTGTGGTCATGCTTTGTAACTTGGCACCTTATTTAATGGACGGCTTCTATACGGGGTGTTCCACATAACTTTAGCCAAACTTTTAAATTATGCAAATGCCATGTAGCTGGACAGAACCAAGGTAATGTTGCTTGCCGTCTTGGGGAGATGCTGCGATTATTTTTGCATTCCGCCTAGTGACGTAATTATTTTTAATAATTAATCAACTTCTCAAATATTATAATTGGATTAAAAGTGTCAAGGAGAAAATGGTAGAGCAACATGGAAAACTCCTGATACAGCTTTATGTTGAATATGTGCTACATAAAAGTGTTTTTCTAAGCATGAAAGAAGCCAGCGAATACCCACTAAGTGCCTCAAGCGGCCAGTCGCATGGCAATTTTGCGTGTATTTGTGGGCTTCTTTCACGCTCTGAAAAACACTTCTATAGCATGTATACAGAAAGCTGTATTGGGAGTTTCTCATGTTGCTATACAATTTTCTCAATGACACTTTTAATCGAATTATAATATTTGAGAAGTTGATTAATTAATTGATAATAATTATGTAAAGAGGCAGAATGCAAATAATAATTGCAATGTCTCCATGCAACGACAAACAACATTACCTTGATTCTGTCCAGCTACGTGGCATTTGCATATTCTTAAAGTTTGGCTGAAGTTACGCAGGATACTCTGTGTATTTTTTTTTCCTCAACTGCGTGCTTTATTTTACCATTTTTTTACCCACTGTGTGTTTATTTCTTATTTTTTACTATAGCGCATATGATGATGATGATTATTATTATTGCGACTTATTTTTCTGTTGCTTTGGCACCACCCTGTATGGTTGGGCAAAGCAGACGTTGAACTGCACCACTTGTCCGTCTGTTTTTTGGCAACCAGCTGCAGCAACTAGTCCGATGTGCCTCCGCCCCCATTTAACCATGTTTTTTTTGTTATTTCGTTCACGGACAGACGGCATGATCATTTGCTTAGCTAAGCATCCACTGCTTCTTACTCAGCCATTTTACATTCAATTGTGTAGCAAACTGGCACGTTCTCACACGTGACCTCCATGTGACGGTCATATGTTCCCATGCGTGACTGTCACATGTCTGCCCATGTGACAGCCACATTTTCACGCGATTCCCATGTCGCATTTACGTGTTTGCACATATGGCTGCCATGTGACGGTCACTGAGAGTCACATGTCTACACGAGTTCCACGAGACAATCACGTTTGCAGATGACTCCCATGTGACAGTCACGTTTGCATGTGACTCCCACGTGACAGTTACATGTTTGCACATATGAATGTGATGTGATGGTCACTGTAGTTCACGTACTTGCATACGACTCCCGTGTGACCGTCACATGTTGGCACATATTACTCCCATGTGGTGGTCGCACAACTCCGGTGTGGCAGTCACATTTGCACCAGTGACTCCCATGTGACAGTCACAGGCCTTCTCTTGAGCTGTGTGTGCACTCAACCGCAAGTTTGTCTCATAGCAAATGACCACCTATCAAAGATCTCACATGGTGCCCATGAACTTACACTCAGTCTAGCCAGCTCCGTGCGATGAAGCAACAGCTACAGGTTGTGTCAGCCAATCGGAACAGAGAACCAGGAGAAGGGTTCACTCCTTTATCATTCACCTCTAGTTGGCCTCTGTGCGACACCAACTGAATGGACCCGTCACAGAAGGTTTATTAGCACACAGCAGGCGAGCACTCTACAAGCAGCTGGTATTCCATTGCTGAATGGCTAACACAACCCTTAGTCTTCACTGCACTGCACGGAGCTGACAAGACTGAATATAGTACCATTGGATGCACCTGAATGGATTCTTCAAAGGAAGTGTTGCTCCATTCGTGTGTGTGTTCCTTCATCTCTTGTTCATCTTGAGCAGTCATGTGCAGTAGGCTTGCAATGATTCAAACATCAATTATTCTAAATTTTAGTTAACTCATAGGAATATGAGGAATATGGTTGGTAGGCTGCATTATCAATGTGATTCAAAGCCACTTAATTTTTTTAAATTTTGGTTGCATTCTAACATTTTAGGATTAGGCCTGGTTAAGAAAAGAATTGTAACTGACTTTGCACAGTGGAAAATTAAAGATCATGAAAGTTCATGAGCACCCTTGTCTCTAAACTGTGCTGCATGTCCTTAATGACTAAATGAGCTGGAGGGTTACTGTTATTTGATCATTGACATTGCGGAGGCTAAAATTTAAAGGCTTGAAGGCTTGACCTAACAATACTTATTCATTCTGAAGCAAGGGTTTAGACCAGCAAATGTTTGAAGGCTTTGAATGGTTAGACATTCTTGACTCGCATATTTGTTTTCAACATAAGATTGAGCTTTGCTGTCAAAGTTTCACGCCCACAAAGACTTCCCGCACTTAGCACCACATGGTGATGCAAATCTTATAAAAGCTACCATGGCTGCGTGTTTGCTTTCATGCTAGAACCATAACGAGAGTGCTTTGTCTCCCGTCATTGATGCTCCTCCGTTGACAGTTTCGTCGCCAGAGCGCAAAGTCATTTCACATTCCAAGCAAACCAATGGCAGGAAGCTTGCACCCTGCCAAGTTTAAAAAAAAAGAAAGGAATGAATAAAGAAGCGTTGGGCACATTGCGAGCTGTGTGAGACACTCCAATTGTGCTTCAAACCTGTGGCTTGCAATGTTGCACCCACAGCTTGTGGTGGAGTCCATCGCCGAGTTCTTTTCCCGACGTCCGCGCCTTGTGTGCAGAGTCGGTGAACCTATATTCTAGGTTGTCGTGGTGGAACAACCGTGTCTGACAACCGACGCCTCCATTTTTCTTTTTGCGTAGAATCTTTTCCATATCTTCTGACACTGCCATTAGATGGCCCAGGCTGCTCGGTGTACTTATCGAATACCTGACGTAGTAGTTTGCGCAGCCGGCAACCACATAGTATCTCCCGTGCATCTTACACACGCTTGTACAAGTCTTTTTGATGCACTACTGTCTTGCAACCCCGCCATGTTTGAGAGGGGCACAAATGAGTTGTTATAGCTTCCGGCGTTCTTGAAGCTGTGAGAAGCTTCTGATCGAAAGTATGTATAGCCCATTGTTGGAGTGCTTCACGTGACCCTTCCCCCCCCCCCCCCCTCTTGTTCGAAATTTCGAGTTAAAAAGCCTCGACGCTCTGCTGCCTGTCTGCTGACGTTGCACAAAAGCACAGAGCACATGTATGAATGTGTTTATAGAGTTGTCTGTATGGCTTTTAGATTCTGTACAAAGCTAGAGAGGAAACCTTGTTAAAGTACTGTTTTGTGGCACTTCTGGCCTCAAAGTGTCAAAATGCCAATGTAGTTGAAAGTACCGCGCAGCATTGCGCTTGCTTTCTTCATCGTCTCTGTGGTCCATATGCAACCATCCTTCAAGTTTGTGTCAGGAAGCTAGTTGTGTGCTTGATTTCTCTACTCAATTGATAATAGTCACGCGTGGTTTGGGTTTGTGCCTTTGTGTGTGGATACCGTTCTGCTTCCCTGTGTTCTGGTCATACGGAATGTTGCGTCGACAGGGCAGCCCTGTTTAGATGGTGCTCCGCGCTAAACCGGTCTGCACTCGCATTTTGCATGGAGGTGGCATTTTGTGGCGCAAGTTATATTCTATGCCAGTCTCGCATGCAGTCTGCTGAAGGAATGGTGGACAAAAATATTTGGGTTCTCCTTCGTAGAAGAAACAGCACCACTTCCTATTGCCAGGAGGGTTGCCAACTTCATGTTCCATCTCCATGGCGGGTGTTTCGACTTTCCTAGGATAGATGGCGCTACTGTCCCTTTCACCGAGATGACTCAGATGACGCAAACTTCTGGTTTGTTCTGGTTGAACCAGACGAGTATTCCATTCCAAGCATAGTAGTAAACAAAATGTACCGCTGAATGCCAACGCTGTTCAAAATATGATGGCAAATGAACCAGTGGCTGAGACAGCAGAGCCATTTACGCAGGCCTCTCTTTCCGACTCGACACACAGTATGCGCCTCTTATCAGCACAACCCCTAGACATGAACAGTGTCGATACCTTGCAGCTTTTTGTTTTGTGTAGTGGTTACGAAAAAGTAAGAACTTTTCTTTCGTATAAGAGCACTTTCCCGTTCCGTCTGTAAGTAAAGCAAGGAATCCGAAACAGTGTGTGATCTTCCACTGCCACTAAAAACAAAAGTATATGAGTTGCAGCTTTGGAAAGCCCGCGACGTTACACCACTGCAGTTGCACCATGGCTTGTGCCTTGTGACTCTTTTGTGTTTAGGAGCCGAGACGAGTTTTATGTGGCGCGAATGTTAGTGTTGAGTGCTTTAAAGGCACATTTTTGGCACGCTCTTCCACACAGTGTGTCAGCTGTTTGTGTCAGCACATTGCTTTTCATGTATAAAACCTGTCTACCTATATTGACCTGGGTTTGCGCCTCAATGTCCTCTTCGCCCGAGAGTCCCGACAACTTTAGACTATAATTCCTTGAAATACTTCCATTGTTTCCTACGATGTGTACGGCAAGAAGGATGTGCGAACACCATGCAAAATAAAGTTGTACCATAAAGAATAACTTGTGTTGTGCGTGCTATTATAAAGAGGTTTAGCTTGCCCGCACGTATTACCATTTACAAAATGCCGGAGTAGGTGGTGTCCAAATCACACCCCCGGCGACGGATCTCTCGGAGCAATGGAAGCCAATCTCAAAGTCCATGTTCCTGTCTACTGCAAGCGTCGGAAGCGATTGCAGGAACCAGAAACGTGTCACAGTCACCATGTCTGGGACACCACCTATACAAGAGAGGTTGACATGAGTAGTAACGATGCTGACGTCATCTTGTGGTGTCATTGATGTCGCAAGATGGTTAAACCAGTAAAGGTTTAGGCAAAAAAAAACATGATTTTTATTGAGATATCCTACAGGAGTGGGGATAACAATCACAGGCAAGGCAAATATGCACAGTTGAACTGTTACAGGTAAATTATTTAAAAAATGAAAGCGAGGGTACATTGTGATGCATACAAGCAAGCTCAAGAAAAAAAAATAGAAAAACGAAGAGAGAAAAAAGAAAACTAGCAATTATTCATTTTAGTGGTTATATTATTTTCCTTTGACAAGAATAGCATAGAACAAAAAAAGATTTCTGATGCTGTAGTGGAACAAACCACCAGGAGAGGCTATAAGCATTGCTTCTGTCCATGGTTACAGTGTTCAGGTATTCCACAAACTGCGGCATGTATAAGACAGGCTAAAAGTTGCCAATATGATTGTCAATGTTAAAATGCAAATGAACACATTTGCTGCATTTGATTTTGTTGTAGCTATTTCATGCAGTTTGCTCGCAATTTTCAAAGCTTGCAAGAAGGTAAAATTATTGGCGAGTTCTAAGCTTGAGGCAAATTTTTTTAGCAAAGGTGGCATGATGTCTTGTGGCTGCCACTAAAGTCATTAAGTGCAACGTTGCTTTGAAGTCTTGTACAAAATTCTGCTTGCATATTTGTAATGTTTGTTTAGAAGGCAATGAAGTTTGATATTGGGTTAAATTAATGTTTATGAAACAGACATAAGGAAAAAGAATACCCACCCAGGCAGCATCCTTTTGCTGTACAAGTTGTTCAGTTTAAAGTGCTTTTGGATTTCCCTTAATCATTTAATTGATCAATAAATGGTCGCATGTGATGCAAATGTATGGGCTTCAAGCACAAAGCAAGGCTACACACTTTAATTTGGGGTGTTTGAATAGCAAAATTTTCTAATAGAATGAAGTTGAATATTCGAGAGAAACAATCTTCGTATATTGAATCGAACAATGATTTACTCTTTTTTTTCTAAACAAAGTGAAATATAAAGGTTGTGTTAAGTTGAACTTGGTTTAAAAAAAAAGAAGAGAGAACGTATATGAGGATGATGCCCATGATTTGTTCAGGATTACATCCAGTCAATCGAGGAGGTTATAGATGAGAAACAACTGAAATTTGATTATATCTTGAACATAGCATAACAATGAGAGTAACACGAAGGGCAACACACCACCAGAAGCATGCGTAGAATGCTATGTTTATTACACAAGCAAAATGTAATACTGCAATACTGCACATTATTTTTATGGGATGGAAGTATTCTATACTGCGTGTTTGTTAGTGAAAAAAATGCAGGAACAGACGCGAACCCAAAACAGACAAGGGCGAGTGCTGCCGTGTCCTGCTTGTTGGTTTTGTGTTGGTGCAGTGTGCAAAAACCAACAAAAAGAAACAGCAGTTGGCAGCCAAGGCACACGGACCGCGCGGGATTGTTACTCCGCCAGCCGATCACAGAAGCAAACAAAATCATCGTCGTGCGACAATTTCAAAATGGCGTCGTACTTGATACCTCCTGAGCGTCCGCTGTTCTTGAAGTCTTTTCATCGGCGGAAGCGATGAGGTGTGCAAGAGACATGGACAAAGTGTATGAAGTCTGAGCTTTTCACTCTTCAAAAGTCGGCGGCACAGTTAATTTCACCGCTGACCCCGTTTTACTCGTCAAACTTCACTGCCAATTGAAGTGAAACTTGACAATAAATAGTTGAAGCATTTCAGTTCAATAAAGAAATAGACTTTCACCATTCCACTATAACAGACGAGTGAAAAAGTACAAAATTATGCGCTTATCATTTTTTTTTGTTACCGCCTTAGTTAGGTAACAGGGAAAGTTTTAAGTTCGAACTATTTTCAGCCTCGTGGAGGAACAGTGGCTGGCGGTTATGAGGGCGTGGGAGGGGCTTCACTGCAGACTTGAGTTGTATCCAACTATGGCACAACAGTCAGTCCCTTCTGGTGGAGAATAAGGCGATTGTCCAAATAATAAATTGCATTGCCTGAATCGGTAAAACAAATCGGTAAGCTGCCTAAAGGTAAGGCATCCTTACTGATTGACAGGCAATACATGCATTGACCAAAGGTCAGCTACTCCACATGTTTGCTCCGCAACTGTTGCCTTTGTGTAACAACTGTGGCTCGATGCTTTGCAACAGCTATACGTAGCATTCAGAACAATTGTGACAATGTCTTTCTCTCTGTAGACTCTAATAAACAAGTGTTGTTATGCCTTATGTTCAATCAGAAACAAATATTCAACCACTATGAATAGTGAATTACATGCATAGGAGGTTCCAGCAAGTATAGACGCGAGCGCAGCATTGTCCTGTCCGTTCCTTTTACTTGTGCTCGCGTCCGTACTTGCTGGAACCCCCTATACGTTCACCATGCACCAACTGGCCCAGCAAACCACACTACTAAGTGAATTATACATAGCAGCTAAGATCTACTCGACCTGATTTCAAAATTTTGAATATTTGCACACCCCTCATTTTAATTTTATTAAAATATCGACACTGGAGTTCCAGTCCACCAATGTGTAAAAGAAATTTTAAAAACTAGAATTTTCTCGTCATGCTTGTCAAAAGCATGACGGGAAAATTCTCGTGAGATGCTCAGTAAATAAAGGAAATAACTGCGCTTGATATTCTGCTGTGCAACTGCTTACAAGTCGATAACTTGAGCATGGAGGCTGCCCCAAAGCAAGTGCACGTGAACATCAATGTCAACTACTAATGAATTACTAAGCTACTGTGACCACACCAATAGAAGAGTGAGAAAACATTTAACAGTAATCTTCCTTGCTCAAAACTTACAGTTTCCATCTGGCCAGTGGCAAACTGAATGTGAGGTACGTATTGTGGTTCTAGGCAGTTAAGGCAGCACAGCTTTTGAATTCCACCCAAATGTATCATCACGACACGAAGAGTACTGCATGGCCACGGAGCGCTGCAGCGCCGGGGGCACACCTGAATATGACAGTGTAGCAAATTAACATATATAACCACACGTGTAAGACAAGAGCAAAAAAATGAAGAGCACGGTGCTGTGTCATATACATGCTTGACTTAAAGCGAAAAAAAAAATTATGCAGATCCCACGCACTGTGAGAATCGATGTAAGCAAAGCATCCCGTGCTGGATGCTTTGATTGATGATAATTAGCAGTGATGTTGACAGCTGAAGCCTAATTTCTTCAACGTTTAGTCTAGCACAAAAGTAGTGAGTTGATGTTAAGCGTTACCTTGCGGGCACCACTGCTGTTTGTCTGCATAGTACACAGAACACATAGGGAGAGGTGTTTGCTTGAGGCGTTGTGCGCCATATTTCAGAACCTCTGAGAGGGTTGAGCATAGTCATTGCCTCACATGGCACATCGCATTGTGGCAGAAGTATTAAACTTGAATTGGATTATGGGGCTGTACGTGCCAAAACCACAATCGGATTATGACGCATGCCGTAGTGGCGGACTCCGGATTAATTTTGACACCGTGATGTTCTTTAATGCGTCCCAAAATCTAAGTGCACATGCGTTTTCTATTTCGCCCCTGTCGAAATGCGGCTGCTGCGGTTGAGATCAAATCCGCAGCCTCTAGTAACTCCATAGCTGCAAAGCTAATGAGGCGGGCACAGAAGTGTTGATTTGACGGTTGACTGCTTCCGTAGTGTCGCTTGGACCCCGCGTGCTTTAATTAATGCAACTCTGCTTCCGCACGCCCTGCATACTTTGTCTGCTTGACATATTTGCGGCCAGGGAGCTCCAGAGGGCATTGTGCACATTCCACACGGTGGGGTGAAAACGAGTTTCTAGCGTCGCCTTCCCTCTCTGAGGCGCTCCTGTCATGTATGCACACGCTGTGAGCGCCCCCTTCACCCCCCCCCCCCTCGTCCTCGACGCGGTCTGCTTGACAGCAGCAGTGGGAAAGTCGAAAGAAGAGGCAAAGAAAGCTTCGCTTAAAAAAAAAAAAAAGCACGAGGACAGAGGAAAGGAACACCGACAGGACGAGCGCTCGTCCTGTCTGGTGTTCTTTTCCTCCGTACTCTTTTCCGCTTCAACTCAGGTATGCACTCTCACCAACTCGCCCAAATTTCAGCAAATATATGCGATTATATTCTAACAAGAAATATCATTCTGTGTCGTGTCCAGTGAAGCACCTTGCAGTGTGCTTCAAGTTCATTCACTAGTCCTAAGCACGCTCGAAAATGCCAATGCAACAGTTGTGGTGTGACGAATACCCCAGTCACACGGATATACTTTCGCTTACTGATCTCGATCAGGCGATCTGCATTAGAACTTTTTAAAGGCTAACGAAGCACTAAGCTTGAGCGGGCAAGCAAATTTTTATACCCCGGTCACACGCGGCACTTCCGATCGCGACCGAGGAGTCGGGAAACTTCTGCAGCTTGTGCGAATAAAACACGATAGAAATTCCATTACGACCGGGCTAAAACCCCCGTGTCAAATGTTCTTAAGAATGACGTCTAGATGCGCTCTATCTGTGTACTGCGTTCAACCCGTATCGACCCAAACTCGCTCCAATGTGCTTTGTGAGACACAAGAAGTTTCCGAGGTCGCTCGAGTCACTATGCATATGGTCGAGCGCTGCTAGACGTCGTTGACGCCGTTTTTAAGTAGTACGCTCTACTCCGAACACTCCCAACCTGACGTGTCTCGATCGCGCTGGGAAAGCTTGATTCAGTAGACTTACTTCTACGGAGATCACAATAGTTTGGATGACAAAAGCGACTTTAATTCGATAAAGGCGGCATATGTTTCTTTGCGAGAGGGCGCTACAGGTAACACAACATGGCCGCGCCCATGTAGTCCATTGCAGCTCTGTTCAATGTATGGCATGTGAGACCAGCAAAATCTCAAAGGCGCTTGCCGCTAGTGGCCCAAGCCAATGACAGCCACGCTAGCCTTTGTGCAAAGGCTTTTCCACTGTCCTCGAGCAGCAGTTCGCGCTTACAGCAATTCGAACGCGGATGCCACCGAGCGGCTGCTCAAGATCATAGAGAGCATGCCGAAGGTGCCGACCGCTGCCATACAGCTGAGGGCCCAGCGCATTAGTGCGAAAGCCAGGAATGCCAATAAGCCCAAGCCTCGGCCGTCCGAAATATCGCTCTGGGTTCTGGGCAATGGGGGCCCGGCGAACCCCCAGTCTCTCTACGTCAGCACCGATCAAGGACGGTACGTGGTCGACGTCGTTTCTCGTGTAAATCTGAGAACGACATTGTGTCACCTCAGTATACGCAAAATTCATCTTAGCTTTCCTTTACGAGGAGAGAAAGACCACTTAGCTCTGGTTTGCGCTTGGGGTGCTCCACTGACTTTGTAAGCGATGAAGATTCCGAGTGGTTTCGATGTCACAGTGAAAGGGCAGTCCAATGTTTGCTTTCCCTTTTCATTCTAAGTGTAGTCACCCTAGATGTTATGAATAATTATGCATTTCTGTCAATACTCAGTAGCCCAGGGTCGGCGCAAATTCATTAATGTTTGTACAAGCTGCAGTGCTTGCTAACACCAGTAAAGGCCACTTCTGATTAAAGCGAAACTCGCGAACTTTTCTTGCTGCAGATACCTGTTCAACTGTGGAGAAGGTACGCAGAGACTGGCGACCGAACACAAGTAAGGGTGGCAGTGATATGAACATTTGCGTGCCATGTCATAAAAGTTTTCAACAACATACTGTCGTTGATGCAGGATGAAGCTGTCCAAATTGGAGCACCTCTTTTTCACTCACAACAAATGGAAAAACTTGGGCGGGCTCCCTGGTAAGCTTCTTCTTCTTCCCCCCGCCCTAACTTGACATGCTTAAACGCCGATGCAAAAAAATATAACATTTTATTTCTGGTTCATAAAAGAGAAAATAGGGTATATGCAGGTTCGTTATGTTCATCCGAACCACCTACGAGAGATGGCAATGTGGACCATTGTATCTCTCATTTGCAGGGCTGGCTCTGACTGTGCAAGACATTGGAGTACCGGAATTCTTCATCCATGGCCCAGCGAACATGGTAACGGCTATTAGCTTGTGCACTGAATAGCACCGGATGGCTTAAGAATTGCCTTCACAGAACCAACCTGTTCTGTACAGATTTCAATGCAGATTCATATGTGAAAAACATTTTAGAAGCACGCGGTGCACACTTTGGTTGTTTATTATTCAACGTTTCACTACAGTACGAGTTGAGTTGTGTAAGCACCACTTGCTGGCAAGAGCCTTTCTTTCATAGATATGCTATAGGGAAGCAGTTTAGGCAATATTCAGATTACTGTGTAACACACTTACCTTGCTAATTCTTAGCAGATGGATGTAGACAGGCAGTTGGCACCAACATTATTAGCTAATATAGTAACGTTGGTTGGCGCAGCGGGTATATTACCTTTGCTGCGTCACGTTACAAAATGAATTTAGCAAACACACACACGCACACCAAAAGAAGGCAAAAAAAAAAAAGACACACAGGGCAAAGCACCAGCACCAACTAGCGCAGGGAAGCATGATTATTCGGCACCACTGAGCAGACTGGCATTGTGCCTCCAGCTATGTCCCCTTTGGGCTCCACTTAATTCTGTCCACCGAAAATATTGTTTCACCACATTTCTTGCATCTTCAGAATCATGAAAAAGCATTCAACTGCGGAATGGATTAGGAACTCTTCAATTCTTCAGCGAGTTTCGTCAATTCTACAGTGTGGGCTCCATGCAAGAACTCTCGACAGGGACGTCAGTTACGAGAACATCAGATATTTAATCTTTAGCATTCTTGCAAAGCACCCAACCAGCCACTTAAGAGGTATGCCTGATGTAAAACATTTTGAAAAGCAATGAAAGAAGTGAACCTGCTACACGATGACATGCTGACACCGGAAGGTAATGTCCAGTCTGCCTTCCAACTCGTTTTCTTGAACACTTTATCCATCATATTATTCAAATTTAATGCACAGGTCCAGTCAGAAGTGTTTCAAGATGTGTGCTTCACGTTTTAACTACTATAATCATATCTGTCAGTGTTTTCCTCTTTGATGCACTACATTGGCGGCACAATTTTGTACATACACTGCCTGAAGGGTACATGGCAATGTCTTTGTACGTTTCCCTGTGAAACTTAACATTTTTTTGTACTTGCAGGAGCAGCTGTTTGAAATGACCAAGGGATTCATGATGCTGCAGAATATAACGATAAGTATGTTCTGAAAGTTATTTCGTCCTTGTATCAGAGCTTGCGATTTTAGATCTCCTTTGCAACCTCTTTGCATTTCACAAGTTCTTGGTGGCTTTTGATTCGCACATTTCTTAGCTAGACAGAGCTTACTCTCTGGCTTCTTCACCATAGTCATTTTTAACTCGTAAATTCTTGGCAGCTGGGACAAGAAATTTGTGCTGATGAACACCCCCCCCCAAATTTGTGCTGATGAACACCCCCCCCCCCCTCTTTTTTTAAGCCAAGCGAAACCCATCAGACAAGGTGTTTTCGGACAACTGCATGGAAGTTGTTTATGTCCCCTTGTTCCCAGATGAAGCTGTAGATTCTTCTGAAAGTGAGGAAAATGGTGGTGAGTACATTATATTTATTGCCATCAAATGTTATTACACCATTACCATTTCTGGACGTAAGGTTCTTTCGTATGGTATGGGAATTAATCCATTTAACAGTGTACAAAGAAATGAGACACAAAAATTTCAAAGGCTTGAAAGGTCACATCGTGCTATTCAATAATAAGGCTTCTTGTAGCCTGACATGTGTTTACTACCATTATGTCATTCCTGTTGTGCCTTACTCTTGCACTATTTATTATTGTGCCATTGTAGTTGCACCACAGCTTAGTAAAAGAGAAAAGCATAACAATTGTTGGTGAATGCTCTAACAGTATGTTTAGTGCCAACCAAACGACCGCGTGCACGAAGACACACAGGACAAGCGCTGCTTGGAACTTTCTTAAATATGAATCCATACCAACTCGCCCAACTTTTTGGTATTCGTAACCGACAACAGTTTATTCTCACAACACAGATCCTGAATGTATAGTTCCAACTGCACAAGGGTAGAATGCTTCTATTTTGTATTCTTTACATCTTATTATTTCTTTATTTTTATTTTATTTTTGCAAGGGATTCACTATGCCACATAGGGAACTCGAATCAGGAAAACACCAAGCTATTTCAAATGTACTTGCACATTGCACACAAATTTAATAGCAGCGAAGCACCAAGGTATCTTGTTTCTGAATCGTACAGCGTCACGGAGGTGTCACTGACACATACATCGCATTCCTGCTTCATAAACTATGCTTTTAATACTTCGCGTGCTGCAGTATTCTTGCTCTTGCCTAGTATCTTAAACGGGCAACTCGTGCCTTGCATCGGCAGGTTGAAGGCATGCACTTAAATGCGCAGTGTCTTTATTTTTATTTATTTTTTCCAGCTTATTTAGGTTGTGCCACACAGGAGTTTTAAAGAGCAACTCACCATAACTGATGTATTATATTGAATTAACAGCCTACTGGTGTCCTTTCTTAGAAGCAAATGCACAAATAGTTTTTGTTTTCCTAAATGTTTGGCTGCTAAGAACAAAGACAGCGCAAGCATCATGTGCCAACTAGCCCAACAGCAATCTCTTGGCCGTGTTATGAGAGTACTACACAATGTGAGGTCGCATTTGAAATGTAGTGTTCTTTTTTTTTCATACCTCATAAATCTTGCATTTGTTTTGTATCCATGTTCACCTTGTAACAGTAATGCGGCAGCAGTATCTGACAGGTGTATCACACACATTTTTATCCACCATGGTGGCTCGGTTCCTACAACATTCCGCTGCCGAGAAGGAGGTCGTGGGTTCGATCCTTAGCCATGGCAGCCTCATTCCAATGGGGGCAGAGGGAAAGAACACTCCTGTAGTAAGACTTTGTGCTGCAGATAAATACTGTATTTGCGTGGTAATAAGGCGACCACAATGATAATGCGAGGGGGGAATTGCGGGCTCTCAGTAAAAGAAAAAAACGAAAAAAAAACCATTTATTTTACGAATGTAACGCGAACTGATACCACAAAAAATGGGAAACAAAGCATAAACATTGACGCACGCAGGGCGCTTTTTTCATCGTTACTGCGAACTTTCGTTGCAAAATACAGTGAAAGGACGAGAGAATGCACAATTTACTCGTTACTGCTGAAGTTCTTGTAACTGTTGGCGAGAATGGCGTCGTCCTCCATGCGACCACGGTGATTGCACGGGCAGCACTTCAAAAATGCTGGCTGCACCAAAATTGTGTTCGATCGTGTGTTCAAACACGGCTCCGTATGCAGTGGTGATTACGGTGGTTATAATGGTGCAGCTCACTGCAGTTCCAAGTGCCAGAAATATTAAAGGAAAAATAAAGCATTATATTCGTGTCGTGACCCCAAATATAGTGCCAGGTGTGTTTCGAGGCTGGAAATTGCGAAAAAAAAGAACTTGCATTCACAAATGTCCACGCACTGCATTATGCTGAGGTTAGTCCTGTGCGCTGTTTTCTGAACTGACTACCTAGTGCATGTAACCTGCCTTGGGTCGAACAGAAATAGTCTTCATATAATCTGTGCCCATATTTCACAGTATTACGATTGAATTAAGATGTCCGAAGAGTTACATGTTGCTTGCAACACGTTGAGTTTTTGGCATTTCATAAGAAAAAAACCTTTGATTCACTGCCGAGAACTCTAGCAGGAGCTCTTCCTAATTTTTCTCTAAATTTTGTTGTTCAGATGCACGCAATATAAAATTTTCATTCTGTTGATAAAATTTTGGGCCAGGCAGAGGTTAGGTTTCCCGGGTGGTCAAAATAAATCCATAGTCCCCCATACAGTTTCTCACTGATAGCCCCTCTGTATAGGTTCAGTATGTTAAACCCTATAATTTGGCAAGATTTTCTTACACCCATTTTTTATGCTTGGAAAAAACATAACTTCTGAAGCTGCAGTTTTCTCTTCCGTTCTGTTTCTTTCTTTCATTTTTTTCTTTTTTGTCATTTGGCAAAAATTTAAATTGTTTCTATGGCCTTCACTGGATTGCAGCTAAAAGGCAAAGGAGATGTTCGCAAGACGACCCTGACAGTGCTCCAGTGGTAGCCTACATCTGTAAAGTAAGCTTGCCTGCTGCAAATTCAGGGCATTTTGCATCGTACCATTGTGAATGATTAGTGAAGAGTAATAGTAACCATAGCAACTCTGCAGACATATTGTGCTTTGCTTACCGAAAAGAGCACATTCCTTGTTTCTGGACTGCCTTTGCAGTCCGTAACTATTTTGCATTGCATTATCTCAGTTGTACAGTGCTCGAGTTGTTGTACCGTCATTGCTCATTCGATGTCACCTCTGCTGTATAATTTAAGTAAAGCTATTCTGGGCACTGTGAATGAAAGAATGTTTGTGAGGTGATAAGTTGTACCTTATAGCACCATTTGGCAGTTTTGACCGATTGACGCTTGTGCAATGATAGACCAGCCACCAGAAGTTTACCGCAGAAATGAAATGAATCAATATAAGTGCATAGACGGTGGGTTACGTATTTATCATAAGCAGGAAACATCTAAAAATGCCATTCTATGGTTTGCCGCTCGAGTCTGTTGCTCTGGCATTCAGTGACTATCATTGTTGTATCATGTGGAAAGCTTTAGACACCCTCCTTCTTGTTCTGATTCGTTATTTGCTTAGGTTTAGTTAATGGCATCCTTGTTGGCTATCTTGAAAAGAAAGTTAATGCACTTCCTAATCTTACTTCTTGTTTCAGCCGCACAGCCGACCAGGCCAGTTGAACTTGGAGAAGTGTGTGAGCTTTGGTGTTCCACCGTAAGTCACTGATCATAGATGTATCCTGGTAGAACTAAAATTACCTACTACTTCTGCATAGCAGAATATGCATATATAAATAAATGCAAATCAGTAACACAGTTATGTTAATATTATTAATAATAATAATAAAAGAAGAAAGACTAGCGGTGAAACAGGGGCTGGGGATACCGCGACATAAAATAACATTGGGCTGGCGCTACCAGCGGCCGATTGTTAAGGTCAAGTGACAGCTTCTTTATTGGTGACCACTATGAGGCATGTGGTTGCTATGACTTTGCGCAATCTCCAGAATCGGTCCACCAAGTCACCACCTTTGATTACACTCTCTCTGGGATCGGTCCAGTTTATACACGCCCACACAGCTGTGCACGCAAAGTAAGGAGAAGAGTAAAGAAGTTTTGACTAATTTAGAAATAATTGGTAATGCTCATCAATCCGTAAGTAGAAATTAGGAGGAGATTGGTTAGCCATACATTCGCCGTTGTTGTCTTTCGTTTTTCTGTCTGCAGTGGCCCTTTACTAGGAGAACTGAAGTCAGGTCGAGATGTGACGCTTCCCAATGGCACAGTTGTAAGTTGTTTCGTAACAAGATTTGTACAGATGTTACTGTCTCTTGCACTCTGGATTAAGCCAGTTTATCGATTGCACATGCATAAAGAAGAAAATTTTTGATTGCATGTATGTTGCAATGCATTGAGTGAATATTTTGATTAACCGATTTACATTGAGGGCTGCATGGCATTTCGAACATGTTTGTAATACAGGGAAATGTGCATTTACTGGAAAGAGAAAGTGCTTTGAGATGGCATGGTTGCTGCCAAAAAAGAAGAAAAATTAAATGTGCATCTGTAAACTACCACATACGCTCGTGTAAGGGCCGCTCTTGTTCATGATCTTGACAAGGTGTGGCCCACACACGAGGGTGGGCCATTTTGGTAATGGCCCACCGTAAGCTATAGTAGTAATGGTTACAGGAACATCGTCCCTGCATGAATATTTCGTGTCACCACAAGGAGGCTTTCCTGAGAGGCCATTGATATTACTGTTGTGAAAACATGTGGCCTGCTGAATCTAATGCGCTTTCTCAGTTGTAGCTACTTTTCTTTTTCGCATGCAGGTGAAGTCAAGTGATGTAGTGTCTCCAGAAGAAGCCGGCCCGGTATTTATTGGTAAGCTGTTGTGCGAATCTTGAATGTATCGACCATGGAAATTTTTCAGTGCTTTTGATTTTCAGCTGAGGATGCTATGGCTATGGTAATTCTAATCATAAAGGACAGCCTCACCTGTGTTGGCAGGATATCTAATTTTATTTGTTGCTGCTGCTAGTAGACATCAGTGTTAAATTATTGCAGTTTATTTCCATTCTTACATTTTCATTTTTTGATGGATAATGGTACCGTCGACTTCCGTTAATTCGATCTTGATGGGACCGATGAAACTAGTCGAATTATCCGGCGGGTTGAATTAAACGAAAGACAGAAGAAATGCCATAATACGCCGTAATTCACCTGGCAGCAGTAGTGCCTTTAAAGTTAACTTTGCCACATTACAGGTGTGTTATGCGGCGAAGCATGCCATGCGGGGGAAAACGTCATTGTTACAGGACATAGCACATGTTGCTTAATTCACACACGTAAATGCGCTGTCTCCAGTCACAGTGTGAGCACCGAGATGCCTAATAAGTTTACTGCCGGCCTTCAGAGTTTTAGGTAGACCCCTGGCCTTTGTTAGCTGTAAACATCCCCTCGACTTTGAGTTGTTTCATCTTACTGCCTTTCTGTTCGCTAGCTTTCCCAAAACAAAGATGGTTTTTCTCTGCTTTTCGATGCACGGTGCTTGTGTATAATTAAGGAACGCATACTAGGCCCAGTTATCAGTCTCATATACAAGACACGCATGGTGGGCAAAATGAGGGCTCAAATTGCCACAGCATTACTCAAAAACTTACTGCCTAAAATGCATTTTTCATACAGTAACACTAAAGACTTTATTGCCTAAATTACAGTTGCCTGAAGAGCTTGCCCTAGGTAGTTGCAGTGAAATGGCTCACGCCTTGTGTTCACTGCATGCTTGACAGTTGTCAGTTTTGTTAGGCACTTTATGCTTGAATTCGTCACCCAATTGTTGCTATGACAACATGATTGGAGCAGTGATACATTAGCGTAAGTATAAAATATTAACAAGATGAAAGTGCTGTGCAGATTCATGTAACCTCCTCCTCTTCCCCCTCCCCTACTCTTCTGAAGTCATAAGTATAAAACATTAACAAGATGAAAGTGCTGTGCAGATTCAGGTAACCTCCACCTCGTCCCCCTCCCCTACTCTTCTGAAGTCATCATAGGGCCAGTGACTTCTGTTTCGGATCATGCTTTAGCATTTCTTTGAGTGACCCATCATTTTTTGCTTTCTTTGGGGGGGTCAGGAATGCATGGGAGGTTGTCCTCACACACAGTAATAGATGGTATCTATCGACTGACTCATTGATTCACTGATTGATTGCCATTCCTAGTGGTTGAAGTCCCTTCTGAAGACTACCTGCAGTCACTGCTGGAAGCCGAGCAATTCAAGAGCCACCAAGTCACAGCCAGCGATGAGAAGCAAGCAGCCAAAGTTGTTGTTCATTTCACCCCGTCATCTATCATGAGGCACCCTTCATACATGGAATGGATCAAGAGGTGCAGTTCATGTTTCATTTGGACAGAGCATCATTGGTCACTGTTCATTAAGGGACCATCAGAGGGAAATATTAGATAAAGCTTAAGTGATGGGTCAGTGTTTGAAGGTGTTCAAGATGTCATTTTTAAAGAGAAAGAGAGCTTTTGTGAGCAAGAAAATGACATAAACGTCGGAAAGGATTGGTGCTGCCACTAGAAAATTGCAATACCACCTCTCATCGCGTAACTTGTCCCATTTATAATTAATGGTTGTCAGCCACTAATAATAAAAAAAGGTTCATTTCATTGTGTAGTAATGTGAAAGAAAATCTGAGGACCTTCACATAAAACCATGACTGAAAAACTTGCAATAGCAATTTTAGGTCTCTCTTGGACATGATGCCACTGATGTACCTGCTCTTGTTCATCAGTCACCACTTCAGGTGCATGTTGGTGCACTTGGACTGGCAAGGTGCAAATACTACGTGCCTTCATGAAGCCCCTGTGTTTGCTGTTGCGTGGTATTGCGGCGCCATTTAGCATGCATTTGGTGAACGACAGCCGCTGCCTCCTAGATTTTGTTGCACACCTGAGCCTCCTTCGCGGCCTTTTCTTTGCGTGTAATTAGTCATATGACACACGAGAGGCTTCAGACAAATATGACGCAAAGCAGTCTGAACACAAGGTATAACTTGCTGTCACAAGTAAAATGCAGTGCCGCCAATTTTGTAGCATTTCTTGTCACTAGAATTCACTATTCACACTTTGTTGTTGCTGTTTGGGAGACTGTGGCGCCCATTTCACGTAGACATCCGACTCAAAGCAGGCCACAGCAGCTCTCACAGCATGTCCGAGATTATAGGTGAAGATATGCAGCTGCTGCTTTGAAAGTGTTTGGTGAATGTTGTTGATACCTTTGGAAGCAACTAATATGTGTGCCAGGATGGATGTGGTGATGCCACTTGCACTTCACATCTGTCTTGTCCCAGTGACTGTGCATGATGCACAAGCCTGAGGCACCTTGCACTGCGGTCTGCTTTCCTTGCACCAGGTTTCCTGCGAGCACAACTCACCTGGTTTTAAACGAGTGCGCCAGCTCTCTGAGCAGCGTTGCACTCCATCGAGCACAGCATCGCCTCCATCTTCTCAGTTCGTCCATATTCCCATTATTGCATGTAGAGGTGAGACCTTTTTTTTTTTCTTTCTTGGTACCATATGGAATTTGTTGGAATCCAGAGCAGGATAGCTACATACCGTGCTTTTTTTATGTTGTCATCTTTTTATTATTTCTAGGAGTCGTCAGGTCTTCCTAAGGAGCTCACTGAACTAAACTGTGTTGTAGGTGACACGCTGTCAAAATACAGGCTGCGTCCATTTCGAGGACTTCAAAGGTGAGTCACTCTAACGTTATTCTGGGTACAGTAAAACCTAAATAATTTGGATTTCAAGGGATTGGAAATATTGCCTGAATTAACCGAATTTCAAATTACAGGAGGGTGCAAGAAAACAATAAATGATTACATAAACATGCCTTTATTTATTGAGGAAATGTGCAACCCCCATATATATACATTGCGTGAAGTCAGTGTGGAAGCTGAAAGTCTTGTAATCTTGTGACTGAGAAGACGTTGCAGCCAGCGAGGGCTTCGTGCCTTCATCCATGTAGACTTGCTTTCCATTACTGTACACACATCTGTGTTATTTTCTTGCCAGTGAGCTGACCAGCAACTAACTGTCCGTCTCGATGCAGACGGCGGGCTTGACGCCAGAGGGCATGCCACGATTGAACTGCTTTTTACCCTCGGTGGCTTCCTCAGTGTTCATGACACCACATGTGTGGCATGCTTCTAAAATGAGACTACTGCTCGCCACAATTGCTGCAGATGAATTTGTGCTCATGGTGTCATCTGTGGTTGCCATCGCCACGAACACATTATAGCAGTGGCTAAGCAGTCCTGAAGGCACCAAGCCAATGCGGTATCATGCGTGGCACTAAATCCAAGAACGAACGGGCACGAAATGTTCTTGTCTGGTTCCCGCTGACATCTGCGGTGGTGCCGACTCCACCGCTTCATTTTGGGTGGATGCTACCGTCGCTCTCACTCTTTTGCGTCACACATTTGGGGGGCCTTGCACTCTGCACACTTTGGAGTTATTCAAGTTAGGCAGCGTGTTGCCAGATACCTCCGAAATGACATGAGTTATTCCATTAAACAATGCTTGCACTTGTTGACGAAAGGGAAAGTCATATGTTTGATTTTCTGAATTAGCGAGGGTTGAATGAAAATATTTTACGGCATTTGTGAGCTTTTTCTGAATGCGGAGCCCTTGTACATGCTGAGAGCCAGCTACTCCAGCTTCTCGTGAATGGGCACATCATGTCCATGTGGCAAGCGAGTCTTTTACAAGCAGAAAGGTCATATCTGCTGCACATGTTCTTCTTGAATATCTTGGACTAAACATTGTATTTTTGCCTTGTTGCAATGATAACAGTAATTGCATTTGTCAAAGTGTGTGTGACAACAGCAGCCAGGTGGCAACGATGATGTCATGACAACCGATTTGTTGTACGTCAGCAAAAAAGAAAAAAAAAAAGTTCCAGCCTGTTCCAGTAGGATAGGACAGGATAGGAATAAACTTTATTTGTCCAACGGTTATTGATGTTGGTGCCCGGGGCTAGGCTGTGAGGGGTCCATCGCCCGAGGAAAATCTTCCGAGACTAGCCTGCTGGACGGCCCACTCCTGGTCTTCGGGTGCCTCGCTGAGGAGGGCGGCTTGCCATCTCTCAGTGTGGCGCCCCGCTTCAGAGGGTCCTGCTGTTGTCTTCCCCCTTCCTCCTTGTCCTTCTTCCTCATGGCGTTGGCATTCCCAAAGCACATGGGCCATATCGGCCTGTTTGTGCTCGCACCACGGGCAGCCAGGTTCCAGTATGACCTGCACCAATCCTAAAGATAGTGCAATGTTGCAGAGTGTGTCTGCAGTGCTAGCTGCTACAACGAATGGTCTGGGAAATGTGGGCCGATCGTGAAGTCAGTCCAGTCTGACACAGCATTTCAATGTGCCCGCTGCCATGAGGGAATAACAACAAAAGCTTTCGCATTCACGCTTTTATAAGAAACCTGTTGCTACATGACGTGACACACATGAAAGACAGGGGTAACATTGATTATTATTCGTGCATTTCATTCCTGTGTGTGTGACGTAATAAGAAACTGGTGTATGTGCACATGCTCACACATATGCAATGTGATGCATGCACCAGTTGTCTCAAACAAGTCAGTTGGTGTTGGCACAAGAAAAGTGTGCGTGCGATTGTGGCCCAATAATTACACTGCCGGGCTGTTGTGCTAGGAAAGCAAGGTTTGGTCCCACGATTGGACACACATATTTTATTGAAGACGCCCCAAACGATACACGAGACAGGAACCTACCTACCTCACATCAGGCATTCCCTGCCTGATGTGAGGCAGGGAATGCTTGACGTTAAATATTGCTGTTCTAGCCCTTTGAACTTTTGAACTGGGAAGCATGTCTTTTCATTCATGTCTTTTGCTTCCATGAGATTGAGGGACTTAGGTAAAGATGCGCCTTTCCAGATTGATGTCCACTGAACAATGATAGCGTAGAGACAAGAAGGTGTGCCTGCTCTGCGTATTCTGGTTTTGTGCTTACATTCGTTTTGAACTGTTCTTTTGTGGCTCTGTCCTTTGTCTCTAACTTCAGGGACTCGGCGGTTCGCGTCGACCCTGAGGCCTACGTGCAGGAGGCCCACTCTAGTTTAGGCTTCACCGAGAAGCTTGAAGAGCTGAGAGATGCTGCTGCATCAAAGAAAAATGAAGCGTCTGGTGAGCGTTGTCCTGCCGCCTGCAACAGCAGCAATGTTGTGTGTTTTGTTGCCTCTGTACGATGCTCTAGGCAAGTGCATGGTGTGATTACACTCCCTTACAAAGGTTGTTATGGAAATCATGTTGCCTTCAATACATTTTTTTAATGATACTCAGTGAATATCAAGAACCATACTTAAGAAGGTTAATAATAGGCATTCTCTTACAAAAGTTATGGGGAGTGTGTCGTACTTGGTATGCTTTCTGTTAATATTCAGTTGAATACCAAGCACAATTTTTAAAAAGCTTAATGGAGGGCATGTTGTAGAAATTCCGTTGTCTGTTCATTCTGTTGCATTAAATGTGCTTTCTGCTGATATTAAATCAACAATCATTTCTACAACTGTCAGTCCAATGCAGCCACCAGCCTTGAAATTCACTGAATCTGTAATTGTAGGCAGAATTTGTAGCATCCATAAAGAAATTGGGGAATTAAAGTAACACACAAAAAAAGAAAAGAAAGGATAGTTGGGAAGAGGACGAAGTGAAACATAGCTAAAAGAAAAGCTTTTGCAGAGCTATATTTAGCTAAAAGACTCTTTTGAAAAAACTACTTTTCTACCACTAACACAGAGGGCTTGTATGAACATGCTGGCCAGGTTCGCATAGCATCTTTTTATTTTTATTTTTATTTTTTTTAGTTTTTGTTAGCTATAATCTATAAGCTTGGTGCCGTTACAGGTCAGTAAAGTGCCTCCTTAATGTCTTCCACTTGCTGAGTTTTGGAAATCTCACTTCGATAATGGAAAAATGTGAAAATTAGGAAACCCTGATCTAAATTGACATTTGGTTATCCGTTTCCTGTAATCTCCAAGAGTAGCCTTAAATGAATGCACAGGGTCTAAGCCTGAACTGTCATCATACCCTTGCTTTTCACCCATTATTGTTAATGCAGTAGAAAACATTGTCAACATTACTTGGGGTGGCTATGGTGTTGGGCTGCTGAGCATGAGGTCGCGGGATCGAATCCCGGCCACGGCGGCCGCATTTCGATGGGGGCGAAATGCGAAAATACCCGTGTGCTTAGATTTAGGTGCAGGTTAAAGAACCTCAGGTGGTCGAAATTTCCGGAGTCCTCCACTATGGCGTGCTTCATAATCAGAAAATGGTTTTGGCACGTAAAATCCCATAATTTAATTAATTGACATTACTTGGGTGCTCACACCTCTTTCTGTGGAAAATTGATGCCAAGTTGGGTGGTGTGATAATTGCGTGGGCAAATTTTTCGAGAGGATGTGATAGGTGCTAAAATAGAATAATTAAGTGGCTGTAAATTGGGCTTCTCATTTCATCCACTGTAAGCTAAAACAAAAAAAAAATATTACTTCTATACAGCACTTACCTTTCTCCCAAGAGCACAGTTTCTGCCCAAGCAGGAATTGCAAAGGCCTTTTATTTGCGAAAGTAATCACTAATGGTCAAAGACTGCCATGTGCAATCATCCCCTGTACTTGTATGCTATTGCCTATATATGTACATATTGTATAAAGCTTTTTGTCTCCCCTAGGTCTGCTCCAAGAGTCTGTCTGTCGTCTTTGACCCCGAGTCGCAATAAGCATCACGGATTTTGATGGCATCTGCTTGGGCCTAGTTAATTTTTTTTCTCGGTTAAGACGGACTGTTGCATTCTAGAAGAGCCGAAGACTGAACTTAGCAAATGTCAAGAATATTTATTTAGCTACAGTGGGGGGGGAAGGGGAGGAGGAGGAGGGAGGGGAGGGAGGAGGGGACCGGTGCTGGGCGTTTCAAAGCAAAATAAAAGAAACAAACTTCTTGACCTTCATTTTCACTGCTAAAATCAACTTACTACTGTGAAATATAATGAAAATGTCATTTTGAGAAAAATATTTTATCAGTTTAAGGGGACTTAGTGCTTCTCTTTAGTTATGCTTTAAGATGTTCCTTGTAGAAGTCAGCCGCCTCATTCTGTCGAGACGATTAGTGACGAACCATCCTGTATTTGTATTTGCGTCTGGTGATGCAAGTTTAGATGTTGTTTCTCTCCCGCAGGCAAGCCCTCTCATCCCGAAATACTGTTCCTCGGTACTGCGTCTGCGATTCCTGGGAAAGACCGTAACGTCAGCGCCATTCTCGTCAATGTCAGGTGTGGATTTGACATCAAGGAATATTGTCTTATGTTGAGTAAGACAGGGTTCTTAACAGTCTTACGTACTGGTGCTGCTGGAATAGCAATAACATAATTGTAAAAGTTGCCAGTTAAAAAAAACAACAATGCATTTTTAGTACCATTACATAATGTATGTAACATAGCTTTTTGTGTAAGGTTTATGTTGCAACCTCAAGAAGATTAAAAGAAAGCAGCATGCCACGTCGCTTTTCTATTTCTGCAGTCTTACTGAAAAATGACTTAGCAAGTTTGGTTCCCAGCCATGGTGGCTGCGTTCTAATGTGGGTAGAATGCAAAAAAAAAGAAAGAAAGAAAATCATGTACACCATTCTTTGAGTGTGCATTGAACACCAGGTAGCCAGAATTAAACCAGAGCCCTCTGCTATGGTGCCTCTCTAGCCCCTGTGTTTCTTTGGGATATGTAACCCTCTTGATTGATTGATATATTGTTATATAAATAAGATTATTTGCGATGTTTGGTGTGCATGAGCATCATGCCAAGACTAATTCGTAGCATAGGCAGAAGCAGGTGCCTGCATCTCGTAATTGTGCACAGTGTTTAAAACATTTTTGCCTGCAGCTTGATGACGACTGATATTGTTAATGTGTAATGTTATTGTCACTTTCCTACGGCCATTCCCATGACTTGAAGTATGTCATAGTAATTCACTCAAATCAATGTCAAGGAATTCAGTAAACCATTGCTCAAGGAGTGCTGCATAATTAAAGCTGCTAGTGTAATGATATGCCTTGATCTGTCAGGTTTGTTGCACTAAATCTATGTTTAAGTAATTGGATTGAATGATTCGTATTGAATGTTGCTTTACTGTGTGCATTTTCAGTGAGGACATGACAATCCTTCTTGACTGCGGCGAAGGCACGTTTAATCAGCTCGTTCGGTTCTATGGCATCGAACGTGCCAGGCACATATTGAGTCGACTTGATTGCGTCTTTATCTCGCACCTTCATGCTGACCATCACTTGGTGAGTCATTGAAGGAGCCTTGCATTCTGTGCCAGCATTGAACAAAAGACAGTGCCTTCCCTTTCTTGTTGTGTGTTAGCATCGGTAGCTTAGTGCTGGTGGTATCAAGCGGTGGCATGTTGGTGTGGACGCCGATAGCTTCATATCTTTTTGTCCGGCAGACGATTATAGTTGCAGAAGGCTTCTGCGTTAAGTGAAATGCATTGCTGGAATTTCAATATGCTGGTGCGATAAGAGGGAATGTGGCAGTTGAGTTGGTTACATACAGTTTTCAACCAAAGAAATGTAAATGTAATTTCAGGTAGGCAAATTTGCCTGGCCGCAAAAGTTATTGGAACGAAACTAAAATGCAGGAATTGTGAGAAACACTCGGGTGCTTTGCTGCCTGTGTGTACAGCTGGCAACTGTGGGATGCACTCTGTGAATTAGCTTGTGGCTTATGCACTGCGTCTTTTAACTCTAGGCTGCATGCACGTGGTGCGAAAGGTACTCAAGTTTTCCCACAGTTTTCAGAACTCGAGATATCTTAAAGCTACGATGCACCAACGGAAAGATATTTCATGACATTGCTGTGCTATATTGTTGGCACGTGGCCACAGCTTTACGTCAATGTATGTTAGATACACACATTGGACATCTGGCATGGTGTAATCACTGTAGTGAGATGGTCACTTCATGGAACTGATATGTGATACAAGAACAGCGCAAACTAGAGAACATAGAGAAATAGGAACAGACAGGACAGGCACTGTGCCTCTTTCTCTATGTTGTGTAATTTGCGCTGTCTTTGTACTTTGTATGTACACCAACTAGTGCGGTTTTGACTTCGATTGAATGGAACTGACAGGCTGCCCCAGTCGTGTGGGACAGTAAAATGCAGTCATAATTGCAATCGGCCAGCCAAACTTTTTTTTAACATATGGGGGAGGTTAATAGTACACCTTCTCTTAATGCGGACATTTCAAAGTGACAGTATTTTTGTGCACAACACCTTGCACTGAATGTGCATGCGTAAAACCTGATGCAAAATCAGCCTAATTAATATGAGACAACTTCATAGATAAGTTGTGTTAGACTTACAACTTGAAATGCATGCATAATGTCCACAGTCTAGTTCATCTTTTTACAATTTGCCACTCTAGGTCAGCTGTGTGCTGTATTTAGTTACATTTTGTGAAATTTTAGCAGTTAGTGTTAATCTAAGAGACAAGGACCAGTTTCTTCTTAATAGGAATTCACGCTGTATGTGACTTCAGTTTCAGCTGTAAGCTGCGTGTGTCTGTGGAAACCACCTCAATGTTCCTTGCTTTTGGTGTGCAGGTGTTCCGAGGGCTAAACCTGTGTGTAGTGAAAGGTTTGGAAACATACATACATAAGGAGGTGCCATAGTCGAAGACTGTATCGGAACACATAGGCTTCATGTGGGTGCTCTGTTTTGTTAAAAAATTGAATAATCTTAATCTTGTATAACGCCATTCAGGTAATGTTACTTACGACTGAGTTATGGGTTACTGCCGAGCCAACTAGAAATCAATAATCTAAAGTGTGTTCTTTGCTGGGCAACAGTGTGTCAATAATAGTGCTGTTGAGTTGCACGCATTTGGTTTGTTGCCTCTTGACCATAGTTGTTTGCTGTCATTCTTCCTGCTTCTGCGACAGAGGGTTCCGATTTTAATGTGATTAGCATTCTTAGGAAACTGCACCCACTTTGCATTATGTGTCTAATCTCCATGATGTACCCAGTGACCTAAGTCATCTACTAGCTTGGGCCACTGAATATGTGACATTGGTATGTGCCCATTCTTGGCCAGTCGCCCAGAGTGAATGTGTCAAGGTGACGTGAGTGGTATGTTGTCTTAAATGTGTTAGAGCGATAGCGTCCCATCCATTTCAAGTGCAGCCACTTGATGGATAGCCATTTGCAATGACGATCAGCCGGCGTTTCGGTGGAGGCCCACGTCGCTTGCTTGAAGCAAATGCAGGTGACTAACTGCCAGCGCAGCCTTGCCGAAACAGACAAAGAACGATCACTGTAATCGTCATAACATATAAAACATATCATCATCCATTACACACCCATATTAAGAAATATTGCCAATCACAATAACATCGCCGATCATCTCTTTAGAATGGATGTGCCACAATTTTTCTTTTTCCCCACTTTTTCATGGTGCAGTATTTAATGCACATTGAAAGCTAATCATCTGACGGTTGTCCCGCAATCTTTCCATAGGGTTTGGTCAAAGTGTTGAAAGAAAGACAATCTGCCTTTGAGATTCTGGGCATCCCTTACAAGCCTCTTCTCGTGGTGGCCCCGAGGTTTATGGTGCCGTGGATGGCCCGCTGTAGCCGGGCGTTCGACTCGGTGGCGGAACTTTTCAGGTGAGAAGTCTTGCAAATGTTGTGCTCGTGAACAGCTAGAGCTGCAGCCCAACCAACTTGAAAGAATGCCGGTTATAAAATATATATTGCATGTAAGAGCGAAAAGCCGAGGCGCCGTCAAAAGCAGCTGTGGTACATGTTCCGTGGTAAAACAACCCACTTACTAGAATGACTCCACGCCATGTTATTGGTGATAAGAACGTATGTGGCTACTGTGAGCCGGCTTAAGGAATAAAAAGCTACGATTGTGACTCGGACGACAGTGCAGTAGTGCAGCCTGCCGTGGTTGTGTCGTCACCGTACAGATGATTGATAGCTATTAAATCCCTATCGGCATGAAGCTTGTGAGCTGACGCTCCCGCAAATAAAGAATGGCACTCAGTATCAGAAAACGCTGTAACGCGTCTCTGTACGGAACAATGGCTCCCAACGACCGTGCTACCAGGGCAATCTTTCTTCAGCGCGGCGTAGCCTCCGAGGGCGACTTGGCGCAGTACGACCGCACACGTGAAGTGAGCCGCATCTCTTTGGTGTAGCCTCCAGAACAGGAGCAGCGAACAGGTGTGCTACCACTTCAGGTCGAGGACCTTCGGCAAGACTGGCCAACCAAAGGGGTGACTGGACCGTTTGGGGGTGGACAGAAGCAAGTGTTTCAATGGTCCCGCTGCTGTTCGACACCCTCGGAGGAAATAGAGAGAGGGAAAGTGGTGGCCTGTGTGCGCGAAGTTCGAAAGTGACCTTGCCGCGATGCAGCTCCTATGCTGCGCTATGGCGCCGCAACGAAATGGCCACCGCAATATCCACACTCTCCCCTCCTAAACTGCCTTCCCACCGGTCTGACGTGGGCAGATTAATGAAAACTGAACACGGAACTCAGAGAGTGCGATAAAAGGGAAAAAAACATGCAGTATTTATTGATTTTGCGCGACAAAAGTGTTATTTTCGTTTGAAGCCACGGTGGCCTAGCACAACGACAGCGACCTCAAACTTACTGAAGCTGCGTGCCACCTTTTCAGCCAGCCCCCTCTTCTCGGCAAACACTCATATGGCAGATTACTCGTTGGCATTGCGTATTCTTCATGCACGTGCGCAGTAGTGCTGCAGAAGTCCCGGGGCGCCTTTTTCATTGGCGAGTGCTGTTCTCATTGCGACGATTGCATTCATAAGGCTGATGTAATGCGCAGCTTCTGCCACTGTCGGGCCTGAATTGCCTGTGCTGTTGCTTTCCGTGTTGTCCGAATCACTGTTGCTAGTCGACACTTCGGCAACAACAGAGGCAACGATGACGAAAAGTGGGACCTCGTAGCCGACACCTCTTTGCGGTCGCAGCAACGCTGCTGAGCAACTTCTTCACATTCCAAGTGCCACACACTGTAGTCAACAGTAGATCCCTGTCGCGTGCCAGCGCCGACTTCTTCATGTCACGTTCGATAGCGCAGACGATGTCTAATTTTTCTTCCATGCTGAGCACCCGCCGTATTATTTTTTCCGAGCTTCGGCATGGCGAGAGTCCTGTCTTGCACGACACCACAACGCTCTCAGGCACGGCGCTGAAATGATGTTGATATGGCGTCACGCACAAACGCGCTGGACGCTTGGAGGCCGTTGTTTTGATCTCCGAGGCTTGTTGTTCTGCCGGGCCGCCCGATGGAGACAACACACCGCTGTGTTTGTGCGACAAGAAGTGAAAATGCTACGTTTTAACCGATGCGTACGCAATAAGCTAGTACGGTTTATGCGGATACAAAACACATTATGTTCAATGGCCGATGAGTTGGGGAAATGAATTTACTACTTTAAAACGAAACTACTGTTTAAGCGGGTACGGTTTAACGAGGTTTTACTGTAGTGGACTGCCAAGTTCTTTGCAGTAGCCTTTAATGAAAACAAATCAGACTTGAGGAGTTGTGGCTGTTTATACTGCCCTATAGACTGAACTGCAAAACCACTGCACATCTAGAAGGGAGAGGAAAAGGCATCAACTGTGATAGCTTTTGCCATTTCTTAGAGCACTTCGAGGCACTCCACTTTTAACCTGGGAGCTGGATTGAGTTCATTGTGGTGTTTCCGCCAAGCTGCTGCTGCAACTTCTGTTGTCAATTTAGCAGTAGCAATGTGTCCTCTGGCGAATCGCTCAACATTAGGCTTCAGCACGCTTTCTTTCACTTTAGAGCAGGTTTCAAATTGTAGCGATGCAAGTTGGAGCACGTTAAGAACCAACCAATTCTACCGTAAGCATCAGCAAAGGATTCCAGGGAGCAGGACAAAGTAATATTTTATCACACAATGTGTCTGTAGTTCTGGCTGTCAGTGCACTCTATTCTTTTGTTTTATTTTTACTCTTGTAGGAGAATGTTCCTTATTACCTCAGAACTGTCACTTCGTTTGAGAGCAAAATTTCTGATTGAACGTGCTCCTAGGGGTGCTTAATGTTTTGATGAAGGTGAATTTGACACAGTTGATCCTCATATAGCGCAACTTATGTTTTTCACTCCCATGCCCTCTTCCAGGTATGTGGACAATGCTTTGCTGCTTTACGACCAAGTGTCACCATCTCCAGAGAAGTTGGAGTTGCTGCAGAAGTTAAAGCTTAAAGACGTGAGTTGGTTTGTGTTGCTTTTTTCTTGCAGTGTTATAGACAACAATGTTTTCTTCTTAGGCAGTCTGCAGATTTGTTATCTCATTTTATGTGAAATGTTGCTGTGTTTCCTCGCGGGTCCTTACCGTGTCCGATCACTGAAGTGATGCATATATGTTTTTCTTTTTTTTGCCGTTGAGTAAAAAAATAATATTGGTGTTTGATTCAGCATTTGAAGCTGCCTTATGTAAGGTACTTATGCTCAATTTGGTGTACTGCTTGTGGTTTTGTTTTTGACTTCTGAAAATTGAACATGTGTTCTTATAGTATCTCCTCCATTTTTGGGGGAACGCTTGCGGACGTACTACGTAATATATACAGTAGAACCTCGTCCATACGTTTTGGAAAAAATAAACATGAGAAGAAACATACTAACTGGGAAAATGTACAATCTGAAGCAACTAAAAAAAATGTGACAGACCTAATTGTAATAGTTGACACCTACATAATGCGAAGCGTGGTGCGAATTGGTGCAGCATGAGACACCGATACACATCAAGCTGGTGATGCTCTGGTAGCCCGAGATGCGTTTTGTTGTTTTGCCATTGCGGGGCGAAACGTGATGCTCACATTGAGCCGCCTGCAGCAGGGAATGGCCACGTGTTTGGGTTATCGTCTATCACAGGCCTCCAGTACGCCTCCAACGGCACCCCCGCTGTGAAACAGATAGGTGAAGATGCTTATCGCAATAGAGTTGGCGGGGATAGCTGTGAACGTGGCGTGCGACAACTTGGGAGGTGATTTGCTGGTACCGGGATAAGAAGCTGAGTGTGAGGCGTTATTTTTAAGTGAGACAGGCGCGCCAGCATTGCGGTGAGGCAGTCGCGGCTGCTGTTCCAGATTGCGCGTGCTTCACAATTTTTTTTATTCACATACGATCTAGCGACCGGAAAACGTACCATACGATCGCAGTTTTAGCAATGTACTGAATGTTGGTTCCAAAAGATTGTGTTTTTCTTGAACGTGTGAGCCAGTAGCAAGAAAGCACGACTCGGTTAAGCAATTTTTTGTGTTCTCGATTGGGAACATTGGCACCTGGAAATCATACGTAACTGAATCATATCAATGAGGCTCTACTGTATACTGTTTTACTTGTGTCTGTATGTTTCCAACTTCATTTCACTGTTTGCTGCAATTATGTATTTTATTGATTTATTACTGCCTCTCAGCTGCCGTGTGTTATGTACCCACGAGCCCGAGGCACTATCAAGCTTCTTAGGGCACATTCACAACAGCGATTGACGGAGGTCGCATGACTGACTGCGACTGGGTACCAAGGATTGACTCACGGTGACCGATATTCACCTTGGGAATTGCAATCCGCCCCTTGCTGCACCAAAATGTCTCTCAATATGTGCCGCTCACTGAGCTCGCACTGCCATCGTCAAGTAAATTAAGCGTTAGCGTACATCCTGCGCCGCTGATTGGTTCAGTAGGTTTGCGACTGCGGTTGTGCAACTGAAAAATTGAGCAGCAAGAGAGACTGACCCAGAACTGAGCCAACTTGGTTGTGCGAACTTTGTGGGTCTTCTGTGTGAACGATCCCTTACTGTAGCTTTTTGTCAGGTCCCTTCCAAATCTTGGGTGGACAAAGATGGAGCCTGACGTTTTTCACTTTCCGCCCCACTTCTAATTTTTGTCTTTTCCTCTGTGTACACGCCCAGTTCAGCACCGTGCTGGTTCTGCATTGCAAGAATGCCTACGGTGTGACCATCACTGCAGAGACGGGCTGGAAGCTGACCTACTCTGGTGACACCATGCCGTGTGATGCCCTTATCGAAGCCGGTCAGTGCTCTGACCTTTGCTGTTTTCCGGGGCACTTTCGATAGTGATCGAGCCTGATCGGGATCAGGTTTGTAGATTGTGATTGGCTCCATCTGTAGAATGCCCAAAATAGTCAATCACAATTGAAAAAGTTCTGTCCCGATCAGGCTTGATCGCAATCGAAAGTACCACGTGTGAGTGGTGTACTTTCGATTTATGTATACACATTACTTCCTTGTCAAGATTGTCTGCCCTTCCGGCCGACATTGGCTGCCAGAAAATGCGGCAAAAGCTCACTGTGCGCCGCCGAATCACTTTAAAACGTGGTTTACTGCCATGTGTTCCTCAGTTAGATGATTGCTTTGTACAACGCTTGTCACTCTATGCGAAGGGACGATCACTGACTTTCACTGGCAGAGGTAAGGCCGGTCCATCAATCCGTCAAGCAAGCAATCATTCAGTTTTATTGCAAAAACTAACCATTACGAACGACATTCTGATGATCGGACAAAGCACATTGTGCTTATTGACCAATCAGGCAGTGGTTGAAACATATAATTTAGCATTCAAGTATGTCAGAGAATGTAACGCACAATAAGTGTATCAAAATCGCTTGCCACAGAGAATTTTGACAAATGAAAAGCTATCACCTGTGCGCACACACACACACACACAAAAAAAAGCAGAAAAGAACTAACAGTTCAGCTGTCGGTTATAGTATATATATTGCAGAAAATGGTTAGGATTAACGCACTTGGAATTAAATGGCACGTCCCAGTTATAGGGGCAGCTGCAGTTATGGAACCATAAGCAGGTTGTTGTCTGTGGCATGAGTAATTGGTGTATTGGTTTTGGGATGGACACAACCTCCCAGAGCACTGTCTGCAGATGCAGCTTAACCTGTATTGTGAACCTTGGGATATTGCTATCCCTGGAGGAGAAGCGGGAAGAAATTAGACCCACACGGCAGCACTGAAGTGAAATGCAGACATGGCCAGTGAGACACTGGACGACGACGCTGTGCATTATGCCCTTTGCAACATTGATGGAGATCAGTACTTGCTAAATTTGCAAAGGGAACTGTAGTTCACCTGAATGGGTGATGCCTAAACGTCGTCAGAAGAGTTTGATTTGCATGTGACACAGGGTGTGGCTCATGTGTGGAACTGTTGACAACGGCTGTGTGATGTGCTTGCACCTTTTGAAGTGGGCATGGTGTAGCAAACGCATATAGTGATGCGGATATGACAGTGTTTAAACAGATTTGCCCAGGAACCTAACACTGTTGCCAGTGCCCTCCTTTAAGCGAGGCTGTGCAGAAAATCTTGCAGTTGTGATTTTTTCATACAGAACATGCCGCTAGAAAAACAGATGGCATGACATCATGCCCAATTTGACGTTTCTTCTAGGAAAACATTTGGAACTTAGCTGCACGTGGTGTTTATATAAAGACCAGGTAAATCAAATGTAAAAGGGGAACATTCTGTAGTCTTTCCACTGACAATTTTCCTTCTTGTGCCATGAAAGCTGGTTTTACCTGTGCATGTTTTTCGTTTCACGCCCTGGTCCTCCAAACAGGAAAGGGAAGCGACATACTCATCCATGAGGCAACGATGGAGGACGACTTAGCCGAGGAAGCCATTGTCAAGACTCACAGGTGAACGTCACAAAGGTTGAAAAATGAGGTGTCACTTGAGGGAATGAATAATAGGGAGAAAAATGGACGCTGCAGTCCTTCTATGCATTCTTCAGTTATCCAGTGTGACAGATCTGTTATCTGTCTATTGTCAATATCATATTAGTAGTACTTTGCAAAGTGTTGCTTGCACCAGTAATGTATAAAATACACTTCCAGCTAAACCACTGACTTGTGCGTACCCAAATATTGTACAGAGGAATTTCACCCATGTTTCAGTGCATATTGTGTAATGTTATGCTTGGAGGCGCGACATGCCTTTTTCATCCATAATGAATCGAATTAATCTTAATTTTAAAATTGCATAATTTGAGGCCACCTTAGTTATGTCACCGGCAGCAGTTAATGGAAGTTGACTGCAATGGGTACAGGTCGCATACAAAGTATAGACAGTGAGCGCTGTTGTCATCTACCTACAATGTCTGCATCTCTTTCCTTTAAATACAATAGACTCCCATTAGGATAAACTTAAAGGGACCATGAAAATTTGTTTGGCAAACTGAAAGGGACTGTTAAAACAGATTTTGAAGGTGCCTTTTGAGGCTGTCTTAACGGAATTGATCCAGAAAACTAAATATCTATTATTCCTAGTTTACCAAATATTCACAACACAACAATAAATGAAACATCATCAAAACTAAAAGGCACATATTACAAGAGACATTTATTATATTTGTGTGATACAAAGCATTGTGTTATGCACTTTTGTTTAAGCTAGTAAATAATTGTTTCTTGCCGCCACTCTGGAAAATTGCACACTGTCTGAAATGCTGACATTTCACCTAGCTTGCTCAAAATCTTTTCTGTACCCTGATGCTGAAAAAAAAAAAGTGCCAAAGCACTCAGGCCTTATCTGCATCATGTGTAAACACCACTGGTCCTTAGGACTCCTGGGCACCATCATTATCAGCTTGCAGAGGCACGTCGAAGAGTTACTCAATTATTGTTTCTTTATAGCCAGTGCTGCAGGTTTACACAGCATTGTCAATACTGGCTTAGTTGTTTATGTTGACAGACACACCATTTACTTCTTGGGTAGATAGCAGAGTCGCTTCGTCCTAGTCTACTGATACAGGCCTTTCGCTGAGCCAAGTAGCAGGTGTCAGTGGTGGTTGCTGATGTTTCACTTAACCAGTTGCTATTAATTGTAAACGGATGTTCATTTTTTTTATTTTGAATCCGTGGGAAGCCTACCAAATGTTCATACATTGTTCCTGATATTTGAAAATTAGGCTTAACTGGGTTTGTCTTAAGAGGTGTGTGCTGCACTATTCCACATCGCATTTCTAATGCCGTCGCTGTACAGACAGAAAACGCCTCGCGATCTGAAGTCTGTCAGAACATTGCTGAAGTTACAAGTTGCTTTCTGATCTCGGCAATATGCAGCCAAGTGTTGATCGAGCACTCTGGGCACATTTTAATCACGCTGTCGACGTGCTTATGGATGCCATCCGGAGTTAGAAAAAATGTGCTGTCGTGTATGAAAGTGGAGACCACTGCAGATGTGGCATGAGGAGTTGTGTTCAACCACACTGCTGTCAAGTAAACAACTTAGTTATTTTTAGCATTGCATGCAGAAGTGATGGCTGAACAGGCATGATTGGGGCTGATTTCCAGATTCCTCTTCTAATTTCGTTTATCTGGTGTGTCAGGATACACGAGGTCACGATAAGATGTCTGTTAGCATCTGGTGCTTGTTGCATCCTCATATTTTTTTTCCCCTGCAAGGAGTAATTGTGGAACGCCATGAACTGATTCAATCGCAGACGCCGTCGAGTTGCACGAGCTATCTTTGTTTAAACGTTGACTGCCAACAATTACAACCGAGCGTGACCTGACACTGCACTGTTTGCGCAGCACGACGAGCCAGGCGATTGAGGTTGGCGAGCGGATGGAAGCCAAATTCACCCTGCTGACCCACTTCAGCCAGCGTTACGCCAAGCTGCCCCTCATCTCGGACAAGTTCCACGGCAGCGTGGGCTGCGCTTTCGACCACATGCTGGTGTGCACACTGCTTTGTGCATATAGAATTTTGCATTGTCTCATAACAACAAACATCACCTCCATAAGTGGCGGAGTTTCATTGAAAGCATTGACCATTTGTTGTTGTCTGTATTATAGTCTGCACAAATGTGAACGCTGCATCTGAAATCCAGACACCGTTCCGACTACTGTAGCGGAACAGACCGTTTCACGTGTGCATTACACTTGGACAAACCTGACCAGTTCGCAAGTTTACCTGATATAACTCATTAACCAACAAGGAAAAAAAAGAAGACTTGCCACATGGCAACATGCTGGCACCATAGAGTTTCTTGCTAAAATTACCAGAGAGCTCTGGCGCTGCAGTCGCCCAGCAACCATGGGAGTGGAGGTTGGTGCATGGGCTTATCTAACCTTAGTGCTTGTGACTTCAGAACGTCCTTGTGGCTTTATTGGCCCAAATTTTGAAGCAATCCATTTTTCTCTGCGTAGAAGGCGATAAGGGTGCGCACACGTGCATAAGTGTTGCAAATTGTTGCATTTGTAGAGCAATACTTTGTTGAAATGATGTATTTGCAAAGCAACAAAGCCATTTGAAGCCGGAAGGACAATGTTTAGGCAAATTCCCGCAGTACTGACCATCATTCCCATGCTGCCTAAACCACTATACTATGCTTATCATCCTCAATTCACTTTGCCCCCCTTACCCGAGCACAGGGTAGCCAACCAGTTTACACTGGCTAACCTGCCTGTGTCCCATAGGCACTAGTGCCCAGACTTCTCTCTTTCAGCATCATGAGGACTTTTCAAGTGCCACAGAAAGATGGAAGACCAGAGGAATGGCAGGATAAGGCACTCGTTCCTCCGTACCTTCATTGCACTTGAACAGTTCCCATCATGAACGTCAACGAAGTAGCCCGCTTATCCATCTTGCCGTAGTATCTTCCGGCACTTATTTTTTTTTAACACAGTGTGCGTATGCAGTTTTGAAGAACAGGTCTTATAACCAGTATTTTTTAGATGCGTGGAAAAAAGAATGTTTAACTTCTTTGCTGCTGTCATGATTTAACGACGTACCAAATCCGAGGCCCTAAATTCAGATGGGGCACTTCGAGAGAAATGCTGATTTTGATGTTGTAAGTAGCCACCCAACAAAAAACATGGCATTTTGTTGTCCTCTCAGACTCCGGAAAATGATGCTCTGCCCGTGGTGCTTACAACGGTGGCGAGCGCTCCAAAATTCACGCAGCTGCATCCATTCGGGTGCACCAATTGCAGTCGTCGTGTCAGCAACGGGTAACCATTGTTTATCAGGAGGTGCTACAGTAATTTGAGAGTGCAACTAAAGTATGCTGGTACCATCCAGTAGACACGCCATAAAACTGCCAAGATTCTTTGAGCAATGTCAGACGCATACCTGTAGCAATGTCCGCTGCTTTAGTCCTATGCATCCGGCCAAATTCCGTCCGTGTCTGTTGCGCGGAACGCATGTGTTCCCATGTTCTGGCACGCTAATGCCCCAGTCTAGTCAGAAGCTGGAAACATGTGTCTCAAGATAAGCAGTGGACTTGCCGACGTAAAACACTGCATCTGTTACTTCTCACTAGTTGAAATTTACAATTAAATTATGGGGTTTTACATGCCAAAACCGCTACATGATTCTGAGGCACGCCGTAGTGGAAGACTCCGGAAAGTTGGACCACCTGAAGTTCTTTAACGTGCACCTAAATCTAAGTACTACAGGTGTTTTGCATTTCACCCCCATAAATATGTGGCCGCCATAGCCGGAATTTGATCCTGTGACCTCGTGCTTAGCAGCCCGACAGCATAGCCACTAAGCAACTACGGCGGGTTTCTCGCTAGTTAGGCAGTGCTGGTGTTGGCATGTGAAATTTCGTTACTGGCATACTGAGTGTTATACAGGATGCCACGAGATACGAGATTGTTCACCTGCCAAGTCAGTACCTGTGCAGGGTGAAAACATGCAAATGTAAAGGCCTTTGTGCTAGACGCACATTCATTTTTCCTAATGAGCCCACAGAATTTCACTCAGGGCTACTAAGTAATGAGAGACTAATGTTGAATGTTCTGACAGTATAGAAGTATTTCTAACTGCAATTCAGTGTTTTTCTTCAGGCAAAAAAAAGTCAGGGTGTAAGAGGTAAACCAACCACTTTTGATAGTTCTTGCGATTATTGGGTGTTACAGCAGAGCACACTATTGTAGGTGTAGTGCTGCGAAGGGTTTATGATGCACGAACCATTGCAGGTGCGGCCAAGCGATCTGCCCGTGCTACCGCTGCTCTTCCCAGCATTGAAGAGCCTGTTTGCTGAACACTACGAAGAAATGCAAGAAAAGACTGCAAAGAAGCTGCGCCAGAAAGCGCTGCTGAACGCGTCGATGCGCACGCCAGACCTCAAGCATCAAACATCTGCTCAATAGCGATGAATTCGTGTGAATCGTGTAGATAAGTTGTATGTGTAATGTGTATGTGACACGCCGGCTGAACATTTGCTTTAGCGCTACATTGTACATTGTCAATGTTGATTTCATCTTCTGTATGTACAAGACGCAAAAATAACCGTAAATGACTAGGATATGTACGAACAGGTAAATAAATGCTGATACAGCCAACTTGCAAACATGTATTTGTTTTTATTTAACCTGTTCAACACTGGACCCCACCGTCCAAGTCGGGGATGTGGGGGAAGGGGGGGGGGGGGAGCAAAATCAAGGTACGTAAGTAGTACCTTGAACATCTGTTGCATTTTGCGACGGATCGAACATCGCAAGCTGTGTTCTCTTATGATGGCGCGAGAGCGGTTAAGCCGGGTAACTAACGTCCACATTCTGTCCCAGCATCACAGTGATAGCTAGCATCGCACCACCTGACCAATAAAACGGCATCGAAGGAAATGAACGTTTTGTCTTGGGTTAATTATGGGGGCCAAACTAAGAATCGGGGGTACTGTACAACAAAAAAGACGATATTTCGATAAAACAAATATATCGGTTGCAACTACTGAAGAAAAACAAAAGCAAAATAAAGATATAGCGCCCGCATTCCGAAAGAAGCGATATTTTGCGACATACAACGCAACCTGCTAAAAGTAAAAGAACAACGAACGGTAAAAAATACGGAGAAAAGTTACAAAGAAAAGAACGCATATGAAGGGCGTTCCCATAATGTTCACAACTGCATGGCGCCTTGTTTTGGCCACACGAAACACCGGCAAAGCGATTCGTACTATATTTAAGTATCACTGCCATGTTTTCGTAGGTAGCAAAGGTGACGTACATACATTACTCGATCTCGTACATCCTCGCACAGGTCGTTCAATAGAAATCCGAGGAAGGCGTAAAAACGGCCAAACATGCCCGACGGCCTGACACTTGAAATCAGCTGGGCAACTTGACAGGTGACATCGTGCCCCATCGCTGGTGCTTGAGCGTAGGCGCGAACGCGCTTCTCAACTCGCGATACGTCACAGTGACGCGTCTTTGCAAATGTGTCCCCCTCCATAGCGCACGTAAGACGAGCACCGCAGGTACTGCACTTGTTTTGCGTGGGATAACCAGGAACCAGTACAAACTCCGCCGAGTACCGAGGCAAGCGAAGGATGCGTGTAAATGCCATGTGAAACAACCAAAACATAAATAAACCAGCCCACGTGACGCGACGCGACCAATGGTGGTTCGGCTAAGCCTGACGTCACATGCGCAACCCAAGTGCGCGGGCTGGCAAGAGGCATCCAAAATGCCGTCGACTGCTGATCAGAAGGCTGCGCTGCCTACACAAACGGAGAAACCAAACCATTACAAGTAAGTTTCAGGGCTTGTCAGGGCTCCCACGGAGTCCGGGCAACGCGGTGAGCGCCGGGTTGTCACGCAGCGCCGTCTCGCTTGGATGTTTCAGTTACCTGAAGGAGTTCCGTGTCGAGCAGTGTCCGCTGTTCGTGCAGCACAAGTGCACACAGCACAAGCCGTTCACATGCTTTCACTGGCACTTCAAGAATCAACGGCGCAGAAGACCCATACGGCTCGCGCGAGACGGCACCTTCAACTACAGCCCTGATGTGTACTGCACAAACTACGACGAGACGACGGGGATATGCCCCGACGGTGACGGGTGAGTCCGGCTGACGTTCTCGCGTGCGGCCATGTATGCAGCGTTCGTTCAAAGTTTGTTTTGACGGGCGCGCTGCTGCACGGCCGCGGCCTTTCGCGGCATCGAATTTGCTTGCAGCGGCTTCGGCGGTTCTTCTAGAGCACGCGGGCGTCAATATCGCTCGCGCGCGTTGCTCGCGCGTCGCGTTAAAAACGCTCCAAAGTGTGGACATGTGCGTACTAAAAGCACTTGTAAACAATGTCGGCCATATTGTTTGACTACGCCATGTTGGCGCGAATGGTGACGTAACGCGGCAACTGGCCAATCGGGAAGGGCGAAAACTGTGGGGGCCCTTCCCTCCCAGCTACGTGCTCCGGAAACATTTTCTTTTTCTCTCTCTAGAGAAATGCAGCGTCGTTATAAACGCTGGCGTACCCTGAAATTACGTGAAAGAATTACGATACGCGGCCTCGACGTCAAGCCTGCGGGCAGGCGTTAACCACAGACTCCGGGATTTGCTTGAACGCCACTGACGCGCCAGCGTTTTTCAGCGGGCGGTAGACGGCCGAGGCCCGTCGCCGCTGTGGCGTTGCTCGCGTTTTCCCCCCGCCCGCTACCTCCTGTATAACTTTTTTTTTTTCTGCGTGCGTTGCTTTTTTTCGCAGTTATTCCTTCCGCGAGTCGGCGGTGCATTCCTCGCATGGCAACAACAGCTGTTCGTTCCGTTCAGTGGACGTATTGGCGACATCGACGCGAATTGTCGCGAAAATCCAGTTCGCTGCGGCGTGTTGATTAGTTGCGATTCTGTCGGGATTTGTTGCTAAGCGGAACAGTAATTTCAGTCACAAGGGCCGCCCCAACGCCTAATGTGGAAAGTGGAAACAGATTTGCGTCGAGCGTTGCTACTTTGTGCGTGTCCACAGGTTGCCGTTGCATTGCCGAGTGGTAGCATGCCGTTCCTCATGATACTTTCTTGGCACGTCTAGCGTGAGCTGCATGTGACAAAGAAAGAGAAACGAAACAAAATGAAGCCGTCTGCGTGCTCTAGATGGCTTGCCGATGAGTCGCGCACGTCCGGGACGATTGCGTCACGGATAGAGCTTCCGTTCTCGTGACCAAATTCAGTAAGCTTTTGGCGGAGGTGAAACAAAAGGAATCGCATGAGTTGAAAGTAGTTGCTCAAAATATTAGTTTGAAATATTGTGTTCGTGAGGTGCGCTAAGTGCGAGATCGAACAACAGGAAGTAGTCGGGAAGTGGTTCCGGTTTCGTTTTTGCCTAGTTCGTGGCTGTTAATGTTGCGGGCGGTGCTGCATTGAAAACAAGATCGTTAGTTTTAGTTGCTGTTTCTGGGTGGCCATCCACATTTAGAAAAACTTGTTTTTTTTTTTATGTGGGCCACTTTCAGTGTTCTCTCATTATAGTATTCTCTCATTATTTTTTTTATAGGACTTTGTGAGTAGGTACGAAGCTGCCCATTAATTTTTGAAATGGATGTTTAAGCTGTATTTTCAGCTCGTTTATTGACGGGAACATAAAAATGGCAAAAACGACATTGTTGACACGTATTATAATTTAGCTTATGTTAAGTTGAGTGAAAATTGTTTAGAGCTCGCATTTCATTGTGCAAGAGCTGCTCTTAGTAGCCTTAATAAAAGTTCATTTTGTGTATTGTTAATGGATTTAATTGCCACAGAATTAACCAACCTTAAAAGCAGATCGTGACCATGCATTGTTTTTTCCGTTTTGTTCCAAGATAGCAGGGGCCGTATTCTGTAGCGGTTCCTTTGGGAACCGGTTCCCTTTGGCTGTTACGTCTGGATTACGTCACTCGGAGAAAGAGTGGAACGGGGCGGCGTGAGGGGAACCAATCAACGAGCGGCGGTCTGCCGGAAGATCACGTCATCATTTTTGTTTGTACTTAGGGGACGGTATAGCAATTAAAGGATGTTGCTGGTTTGATAAAAAAACATTGCTTTGTATAGAACACTTGCAAATATATTTTCAGTAATAAATGTGAGCTTGCCGCGCAGACCGCTACTGGGAGTTGTAATTTTATTTGTGTTGTTTTCTTATTTAGTCGCTAGGTGGTGTGCCATACGTTATGCAAACAAGTTGCCTCGCTTTGTTTACGTTTTGGACTTGCCAGTTTGCGCGCCGAATCCGAAACTGGGTCCTCGTGTTTGAGCGAGGCAGCGCGATATACTCGTGTCATTTGTTGAAGAGCACCCCTACCTTGCGAAGGCGTCGTGTGTGCTGGGTCAACAGCTGACGGCGGCGCGCAAGGAGGAGCTCTGGCAGCAAGTGACTGCCTTGCTGAACGCTGAGGGCCCGGCAGTGAAAACTGCAGCCCAATGGCGCGGCGTGTGGAAGAAAGATGTGTATAACGCCCGCCGTGATGCAGCCGCCTTGCACGCCGAAAGCAGGTAAGCACACTCGTTGATGGAGCTTTTGCGCACCATATTCTAACAAACGTGTTAATCACAGAGGAACCGGAGGAGGCAGCCTGCCCGGACCGCGAGGGCGCGTCCTCTCCCTAGTTGGAAGGGCGAGCGCCATCGGAGTCTGCCCGCCGTTCTTCGAGCCCGACGAAGAGGTGAACATCAGCGCATGAGTTTCAATAGGTCAACGCCAAGTCGACGCGCTGTCGCGATTTATGGCAACACACACGCTTTTAATTTTTCAACTTTACCCCGTGCGGTCCGTTTATGGAACGCACTACCAGATACCATTGCATGCCAATATAAACACACTGCATTTCGCAATCTGCTAAACGATCAATATGCCGTTTCAACCGTCTAAACACGTTATGTCTTTTGTAATTTTCTTGCATTTTTTCTACAAGTTAAAGAATTTCAGTGGTCCCAATTTCTTTACAATACTTACCACTGTATAACATGCAAAAACGTTTACAATGTTATTATGCTATTATGTTGTTGTTTACCATTTATTGTTATTGCTCTACATATTGTATTTGCTAATGTAATAATTTTCCATGTTCTGTGCGTACTCCTTTCATTATGCTGATGTTTATTTCTTTCCCGATTCCATACTAATATGTTACCGTATTTCCCCATTTACACTATACCTTCTCGAAGGCCTGTAAGGTACATGTAAATAAATAAATAAATATTTACAATGTTTGCAGATGACTGTATAGTATATAGGGTCATCAACAGCGAATCTGACCAACAAGCACTACAACACGATTTGGATTTGATTGCCATATGGTGTGAAAAATGTCACTGAATGAGAAAAAGAGTGTCCACGTCACCTTTACCGGGAAGAGCTCATACGACAGCAATCGTAACACTTAAATAATGCTACTCTTGAACAAGTGTCAGAATATAAATACTTAGATGTATTTTTTTCTGCTGATGTAAGGTGGAACAGACACGTTACTCATGTTAGGAACAAGGCTGTCGGAGCATTAGATTTTTTGAAACGTAACTTTAGTAGCTTGCCACAGAAACTTGGGGAGCAACTGTATTTCACACATGTGCGCAGTACACTGGAGTATGCGTGTGTTTGCTGGGATCCATATGCTACAGAACTTGTAGATAAACTAGAAAAAGTGCAGAACAGGGCAGTTCGGTTTGTCCTTGGCAATTATGACAGGATGCTTAACATGACAGAAAGCAAAAAAGCATTAAATTGGCATCTTCTTGAACACCGTCGCCGAAATCTCAGATTAAAATTTCTTCATAACATATACCACTCTAATACGGGGATAGCCAGGTAATTGTATTTTCAGCCGCCCACATATGTTTCTAAAAGGCGAGATCACAAATTAAAAATATGTGAGATTCCTTTTGACCCTCTATTGCATGAATTATGAAAGTCATTTTTTCAGCTTTCATTATTGATTGAATGAACAAACACGACTGTAATAATAAAGATAAAGCTTTGTGCCAAATATGGCACACCATGAAGATGGCTGAGCGCTCTTGCTGCCATAGGCGGAAAACAAAGCTTCACGGACGGTGGCCTTTTAATGTGATGTGGGGAATGAAATGAAACAGTTGTTTGCTGCGTTCAGACACAGATGAATGTTTCACTTCCTCTATCTTACCAACGACTTGTTTGTGCAAGGTGGCCGCTTACATCTTTGTTTCTTCTCGTCAAATTCTGGCCAGTGGCTGACTTGGTCAGATCGGTCGTCTTTGGGTGGCATTGCGGCTGCTGGTCCCTGTGCTTTTTTGACTTGAACATGGAATTCGATGTCCTGACTAGAAGTCCTTCCTGGTCGCTAGTTGGGTAGGCACTTGTTATGCGAGGTAAGGCATTCTGCAATTTCTGCTTTTAATTGAGCCAGCGGTAGTACTTGTCTCCTCCTAAGCTGCTCCTGCACCCTCCTGTACAATACCCATGCTGTTACTACCGATAAGTCTAGCATAGGCGTAAAAATTCGAAAGTGCCATTTCTTCGACATCTGATATGTATGCAGTAAAGTCCAAACAGAGTCCAGCAGGTCGACACCACCCATGTGCCTGTTATGGACCTTTACTACGCTGGGGCAATCAATTTCGTGAAACACCTTGGCGGAGGTAAACCAGCGCTGAGTCTTTTGGACTGGATCTCTCCCAACAAAGCTCGACAGAAATGTCACGGCGCGGTTATCGTATCAACGCACACACGATAACTCTACGTCATCTATCGCGCTTGTGAGTGCCTCTGAAGCACCACTTCCTTTACATTTCAGTTCCTTTTCACTTTTCAGGCAGCTGTTTGGCAGACAATTCGCCCTCACCGTACCGATCGTCAAAATTACATCTTGTGATAGAGTGACCTGCAGCTTCGGGCTATTGAACAGATGGCAGCACGTTATCATATTTTGTATTTCAAGTTCATACTGTGCACACACCGATTTCGGTTTCTCTGCTGTAGTTGCAGGCAAAATTGAGAAAACTAGTAACTGCCTTGAATTGGCGAGGCCAAAAAATATGCCACAATAATTTTTCTATGTTTCTGCGGTCGAACTTTTCAGAGAAAAAAAAAAAACCAATTGCTCGTGTTTGCCCCCTCCGAGTTTCACGTCACATCCCAAAATCTACTTCACCTCTGTTTTGTGTATCACTCAAGAGATGGCAGCACTTGCCCATAATAAGTGCGCATAACTACGAGATTTACTCTGACGGTATCACATTCTCAACTGGGAATCTCACACACACAAAAAAGAATGGTAACCAGTATGTGCCAAATATGGGACGCCATGCAATAGAGGGTTAAAAGCGACGCTTTCCGCTACTCTTTCTATGTTCGTACTACAAGAGACTGGAATACTCTACCACCTGACACTGTCTGTATTTGTTCAAATGATGATTTCTTCCATGCTTTATGAATGTAATTTTGAGTGTTCATTTATATGAGTTGTACCCTCCCTGCTGTAATGCCTGAATGACGAAGCAGGTACCCAATGAATAAAAAAATAAAGAAATGTTTCACTGTCATGATTTTGTTTATATTCTAGCACCTTGTTAAGCAGCAATTACGAGCATTATGTGAAATCATGCGTGCAAGAAATGCAATGTTGAAGCAACTCTTGAGTTTAAACAAAGCAGTAGTAAGCATGAGTGTCTGCTATTTAAAGAAATCCTGCTCCAATAAGTGCTTGACATGTCTCGTTTGTTGCTATACGTTTCAATATGTGCTATACAGATTGCTGAACGACATTTCAGTTGCTGTGTAACTCATGCTGTTCTTGCGTGTCACACATGAACAGACATCTACAGCTTTGGAACAATGCATACTGCACAGTAAAATAGGCATTGCAAAGCAATATTTAACAATGCAAGATTGGTTGCCATTCACCTTGGAAATAACCTTTATTTAAAGAAAATTCCCTGGCGAGACAATATTCAAAAGCACAGTGAACAAAGCAAAGGAGTAACATAATGGCACATGGTTATTTGTCACTGCATGTGTATCTGTCATGCTCAACATAGACAAATCATGTGCTTTTCACTACTGCAGTATGCAGCATACTATGATTAGCCACATGTGAGCACACGCAATGTGTTATGTTGAAGTGCACGGCCTATTTACTTTCATGAAAAGAAAAATAAAACATATTACACCAGCACATGTCTCCGCTTCATTTGCCAGCGAATGCACCGGCGCACACTTTGCAGGTAGGCAATGCGCAAATTTCTGGGCAGCCGAAACACACCAACTATGGGTTCACGCACCGCACGGCCTCTTTGAAACAAAGCTCGAGAAGGCTGTACAGGGTGCGCCTGCGGTGGCACCTGTACTTGAAGCGGCACTTGTGCCTGGGCTGGCTCCTGTGCGCTGTCGTCATGTGCACCGTCGTCATCTGGGTCGTCTGGCAGAGGCACGCCTGCTGCAAGGCAGAGGTTATGCAGCGCTGCACAAGCTGCAACAATAGTGGCTGCTTTCTGAGGCGAGTAGTGGAGCACCCGATGCCTCTGCAGGCATCGGAAGCGGCTTTTGACGACTCCTATGCACCGCTCAACGGCATTTCGCATTGAGGCGTGTGCCTCATTATAGCGCCCCTCTGCCGTGAGGCGATTTGGGTGACCAGGCACAGGAGTCATGATCCATGGCTCTAGCGGGTACCCAGAGTCCCCTGTAAAGTGTTGCATGTCAGTGAACGAAATGGATACATTAAGGCACAATGCAAGAACACAGTCTACGCCAGGGCCCTTTTACAACAGGAGCGGGTCTTGGATTTATTGTTGCAATATCTATCAAACATTTACCTTCCCGGAAAGCTGTAAAGAAAGTTTGACTCATTTTAAAGAAAAGCCCAATTTCACCTGTTGTCTTGGCTGCAAATCTCATTCTCAGGTTAAGTTGGACATGTAATATTTATTTCATACTCGCGGTTTTCTGCTCCGTTCATCCCATTTGCCCCTCCCTAAATGTACATCCTCCGCTAAAACTTATTAGCTCTTCTCTCTTCAGAAGTGTTATTTTATAAAACACTTCTAAGGTCTACTCTCGAATATGCTGCCAGTATCTGGGATCCTTGCTCTACCTTTCGTACCTCTTCTCATGAAGGTACCCAAAATCGAGCTACCCGTTTGATCCTTTCTAATCACTCCAGCACCACATGTCGCTGCAACAAAAAAAATCGCACACATTGCGACACAAAGAAAAATAGCGCAACTTGCACCATTCTACAATATATACTACACCGATCACTAACGTCGATGCCGAAAGTTTCACGCACACGCTTATTCCTTTGTTCCAAGGACAGGGACCAGGTCCCCGAGTCCATTGTCACCAACCCTTTTCCACCATACTTGAAAACTGACATTTTGACGTGTTCTGTAGAATTCCACTCCTGCCTGTAACGCTCCACGTGGCATTCAGTGTATTGAAATTAATCAATAAACAGCATAACATGTCAGCTGTTGTATACATGCTGGTACAAATATCTGCCTTTTAAGAGAGACTTGTTTCTCTCGATAGTCGCTGCAGGTTCATTAGGTACTGCTGCATTCACAACACATTTCTAGCAAATCACGCTTTCTTAAAGCTTGCTAGGATGCAAAACTATTTGTCTGTGAATGTTTTACATGTGGAAGAAGCACTGCTACTTTAGGTGCACTTACCAAGCAACACTTCTCCATGAAGTAACAGGCCACGAGTGAGGCGGCGGCAAAATGCAGAATAGCTCCAGACGAAAGAATCGTGGCACGATCCCGGAAACCGTGGGTCAATTGCCAGGATATACAGCTTCGCGTCGCACACCTCATAAGGGAAAGCAAAGAGAAGGTGTCAGTGCCACTGCAACAAATATCTGGCACAATCTTTTGCTTACAACACTACTTGCCAATCAGTTACTGTTCAGTCAGCGAACACAATTACAGAAAAAGAGATATCAACATACGCAGTAGGCAGTTGAACTAATGATCAGCATGATAACAATGTCATCTTAACCTGCAAATGCAATGTTGGCATGTGTACACATGCTCATGTATGGCGTGCGGTCACAACACAATGTGCAAAATAATTCCTTTGGTTTCTTCCGTCCATATTGTATAAGATTCTGCTAAAGAGTTCCACCTGTGTTTTTTTTTTTTTTTTTTCAGACAAAGTGCCTATTACAAGCGAAAGAACGCGGAAACAGCATGTGCCGTATTAACAGCTAGAGCAAATGGGTGTCCACACATTCTCATTCTCCCTCACACCATTTTCATTGATGGGATGCTCCTTTTCACGTTTACAGTCTGTTGCCACAATGCTTTAGTTTTACGTCGAGTAAGAATCACAAGGGCTCGTCTTCTGTTAGGATCGCTCGCAGACGAAGACTCTCTTCACTGCTACGGCGTCTATTCCGGTTTAAGTCGCGCGTAATGTGTTTACATTGTAGCATCGAAAAGGCTATTCAACTGTGATTAGAGAGCACTGAAAAAGTGCGGCCGGGTTCTATTGCCAAGATCAAAGTCGTCATTACACATACAACACAAACGCTACTTTCTCGAATAGGAACGCAAGTATTACCGGCAATTGATGAAAAATAACGAAACGAAGTTTTTTACAACGTGCACTCGCGCAATCACATATCGAAAATATTTGTCAATGAACAATACTCACGACCATGCAGTTGAGGGCGTAATACCCTTTACGGCTCCAGTACGATTCCGTTTCGCCGGGGCCGAGCTTCTTAGGGCGAACGATGGCTATCAGACTCCCGTCCACACATGCGAGAAATCCTGGAATTTTTCCACGGCTAAGAAAGCCTTCCTTGACGGCGGCTTTCTGTTGCGCCGTGGATGGGAATCTAACCCATCCTTTTTCTTTGCCCACAACCGTAATGGCCTTGGCGACGGCTGTAATGATCCGGCTGACCGAAGGCTGCGACAGTGCAATCGCTTCTTCATTCCCGACGCACTGTTGAAAGCTCCCGGTGGCAAAAAACCGCAGCGCGCACAGCACTTTCATCGTAGTGTCGACACCACGAAATCTTTGAGGTCCGAGATGTCCTTCCAGCTCATCGCAAAGACGTCACACTATGTCTTTGGAGAGCCTAAAATGCCTTCGAAACTCTTCTTCGGCCATGCCGAACGCGTCGCGTCGTTGCCTCTCGTCGCGTCGTTGTCTTTCGCCACTCCCCAGCAACACAACCAAAGGAGCCGCCATTGCCGTCTCTGTCTCGTCTCGTCTAGGTGCCGGCTCGTCAGCTGGCGCGAGGTTAGCCGGCAGCCACGGTTGCCCTAGCAACCCTCGACATCATGCTCGCCCCCGCGCGCGACCCTCGAGAGAACCACTTCTCCGCGGTTCCTCTCCTAGCAGGGAACCGGTTCCTTTCCAGAAGATTGGCAACCTGTGTGACGTCATCAAAATTTGTCGTCCCGCCCACCAGGGATGACGACAACGAAACGCCGACCAATGGCAACAGCCCAAAGGAACCGGTTCCCAAAGGAACCGCTACAGAATACGGCCCCAGTGTGCAAGATTAAGAATCTTCTGCTGCTTTTGAAGTTAAGGAATACAGGCCTCAGCTGTGCTGCGTTGAAGCGGAGCATTGTCCAGAAGTAATTTCAAATGTGTCGCAATGTCCGAGATAAGAATTGAAGCTGTGATCCGAAACAATCTACGCAATATTTCTCGGTCACTGTCAAACGCCTCTGCGAAAGGCTCGGGCCGTAAGTGTCACTCCAGTCCCTAGTTAAAATGCCACATTAAAAAGAAATGTCATCAACTATTTATGCCTGAGAAAGAAAAGTTCTGAAACTAGCCAAAACATTAAATTGCTGTAATTTCAGCAATATCATTGACTGGTTCAGTCACCAAGAAATATTCAACCCATTTATATGCATGTCTGTTATGCCAAAAAAATAGTTGTCAGTATCGTGATGAGATATTATTGTGCTTGTATGACGAATAATGTGATGAGACTACAGTTGGTGTTGGCCAATGTGCCGCCTGTTGTTTCGATTCCTAAGAAAGGAAGCACGATGCAATGCTTTTAGTACAAGAGAATACCAAGTATGATGCCCGCACTTGTAGCAAACATATTCCTAACGATGACCACTTTTGTGAAGCTGTTGCTTACCTGAGGCTCTTCCCTGACGATTGAGCTACTTTTCTTTTTTCTTTTTCACTCACTTGTCATTGCAGCTATTTGCATACAATTAAAGGTATACTCTGGCGTGGAACTTTGCAGTCATGCATTGTAAATTTCAGCTGTGTGTCTGAAGCGGTGGTGGATACCTTTGTGTTGCAATGTTCATGATTCGCAAGTCACTAATGTAAAAAGACCGTAATAATGTAATGATCCCTTTTGCTGGTGCTTTCTTGTCATCCACCACCTGTAAAGGGCCAATCCTGGCTATAATGTAGGCGGATGGCTGGTCGGACCATTGACACAGTGTTTTGAACAATCAGAGTTGGAATAGAATTGCTACATTACACTGCTTAGCCTTGTGTTGTCCACCTTTCTTGCAAGTTGTCAGTGCTGTGTAAAAAGCTGCCTTTAAGCAGCACTGTCCTGGGTTTTAATCTCTATTCAGGAGTGCAGGTTATGGGGCTAAATAGCTATTAAAATGATTGGCTTAAAAGGTAAAGAAAAATAAATAAATTTGTTTTCTTACTGTGATTCTGCCATTGAAATTCGGCTTCATACATGCCCACTTTACGATTTTATAGTAAACTGCCTTATTTTTAGACCTTGTTTACAATTTTTTATTTTCATCTAGATTAGGGCAAGAGCTTATTTTGAAAGAAAACAAATACAACCACTGACCAATTTTTCATTGCCTGAGTTTACGAATGCATCAACTATATGAACCTACCCACACAGCAGTGGCACAACTTATATACAAACAAGGTATAACGGCTACCGAAATTTTGGCCATAAATTTGCAAATATTTAATGAATGCATTTCATAAAAATTTGTGGTGCATACCTCTCTTGCTGTGACTATGTAGAGCAGTGTGCCTGTCGACAGCATCCCCACAAAGCAGAGACTGCGAATCGTAATAGTCACCAGCTTGAGTAATCGATTTAGTATCTCTTACCAAATTTTAGTAATTGTTAGCTACTCTAAGATTGGCACAACCATGACTTGGAAATGCACTTGCATGGACATTGGAAAAGCTTGGGTTGCCCATTAACAATGCCGTCCATCTTGTCTCCCAAAAGTTGTACCAGACCAAATCCTTCCACCAGCACACCCAACTTGCTGCAAACAGCATGCTGATTGCTAACCGAATGAAAATTTTCCACTGCACCGATATCGGTGTGTTGCACCCGCTGATCCATATCTGGTGCGGGCGGGGGGTGATGTCAACAACAGGTGCCGCTTTCTGCACCGGACGGCGGGGGACACGGAGCGTCGCTACCATCTACGTTACTACAAGACAGGCATCTGTGTGTACGACACGGATGCTCGGGGCAACTGTGTCAAAAACGGACCCCACTGCGCCTTCGCACACGGCCTGCACGACCTGCGCTCGCCCGTCTATGACGCCAAGGAGCAGCAGGCATGCCTGGCCGGCGACGGCAGTTCGGCCAATGGCCCTGACGACGCCACAAATGGCGGACCCAACAGCTTGGACAAGGAGCGGAACGCGCTCAACGAGGACCCGCATTGGCAGGGTGAGCTTTGTGTGTGATGCTTTGAAGCAATGCCGAAGAGAGCAAAATTATGCAGCTGTTAAAAATGTCACTGTAATCGTTCTAGACAACACTGATGCACGCGTGCACATTTGTTGATTCTCCATGCTCTGCTGTAAGAATAAAATCAATTGATGTTCAGAGCTTGACCTATTGTTTCCTACTTTTCTTCTTAAGTCTTTTTTTCCCCTGTTAGTGCAACAGCGTATTCGTTAGTAAAAGAAAGGTAGTTATCCACTTAATACAGAACATATATAATGTCAAGGACCGCAACGCAGAATATAACATTGAATCGGAATGCATAAACATTTTAAAGAAGTACATCCACTCAATATTAAGGTGAATACAAATTGAGAAGTAAAAAAAGGTTTCCATAATATGTTAGGAATGGAAAACATTTTGTTAAATTGAAACTGAAAAAAAAAAAATGTTTTCGTTATATCGAGGTTTGTCTGTGTCTAATGATGTTTCTGACTCATTGCCCTCTCTCTCCTTTGCAGATACAAAATATGTTTTAACTAACTACAAAACTGAGCCATGCAAACGGCCACCCCGGCTCTGCCGGCAGGGTTATGCGTGCCCCCAGTACCACAATAGCCGAGACAAACGACGAAGCCCAAAGAAATATAAATACAGGTACGTTGTCTTCATAACTTGTGCATTTGTGTGAAAAAAATCTATATAACTCGCTCAAACATGTAGATGTCTGAATATAAGTGTCATTTTAAGTGCGATGTGCTGCTGGCATTAGTTCACGGTGCCTGCCATTTTGGTCTTCTGTGGTTTGCCGCACTCTGCCTATACTTGGCGCGACCTTCTTCTGTCGGCAGATCAACACCGTGCCCCAATGTGAAGCAAGGTGACGAGTGGGGGGACCCGGCCAACTGCGACAACGGTGACAGCTGCTCCTACTGCCACACGCGCACCGAGCAGCAGTTCCACCCGGAGATCTACAAGTCAACCAAGTGCAACGACATGCAGCAGGCCAACTACTGCCCCCGGGGACCATTCTGCGCTTTTGCGCACGTCGAGAAGGAGATCTCGGCCGTCCGGGACCTCGGGCCCGACTACTCCACCAACCTGGCCGCCATCTTGTCCAGTGCCCTGCCCTCTTCGTCATCCTCGGCAAATCACCAGGTGAGGGTGCTTGGTTCGCAGCCGTTTTTTTTTCGTGGGTGGGTACTCGTTGCAGCATGTTGTGCAGCTAACCCTGTGTGTTGGTCTGCAAAACCCTTGGGGAGGGGGGGGGGAGGTCTTTTGAGCGAGTTCAGCTGGGTCAACAAGGCCATTTTATGGATGCACCATTGGCAAACATTCATCATCTAATAGGTGGTCTATAGCTGGCATTGGCATCTATGAGCAGCAGCATTTTTGCGACACGTTTAGTTCTAAGCCAAGCATGCCGACTTAGAATGGTGGCAGAAATGCCGTCACCTGTGGACGCCGGTGCACCTGATGCCATTCGTGCATACTCTCACCAAAGTGAAAGTAACCTCAAAAGCAATCGTCCGAAATTATCACCCCCAGGGTCTATGAGTGCAGTGCATCAAGTAGCTTAGGGCAGCAAAAAGTGTGAACTGGTGACTGGTGGAAATAGAGAGAATCGGGAGTCAATTTACCTAGTTTTAGGCTATGATCCTTCTGCAATGGAACAGGTTGTCTGAAACGAATTAAGGCCATGGTTTATTCCCCCCCCCCCTTTTTTTTTACAGTGAAGTTTGTTGTGTACGTATTTCCCAAGTCCTTTGTGCTTGGCTGTTTTCAGGGCAGTTCCGGTTCCCCGGCCTGCAAGAATGACAACCCTTTCTCACACGTTGGGTCACACGATCACATGGCCGAGCAGCAGCAGCAACATGCGGTGAGCGCCTCTGCTCGTTCTCGTAGCTGTCTGTGCCATTACTGTGCATGCATGCCCGCCGAGTAGACCCTAACCCGTACAGTAATCGACTTCTCTCTTGCTTTGCTCTTTTTTTTTTGCTCCTCCTTGTAGCGTACGTTCTCGGTGGCTAACCTCGTGAAAGTGCGTCTTCAAGTCAGTTTCCTAAACGGGAGTAACGTGGATCACTACTTGGTAGGGGAGCTAAGCCTTGCTTGCATGAATGGTAACATAAGGAAATGGTGACGTTTCATTTTATACATTGGGTACGCTTGTGACTTTTGCATTACGTTGTTCTGTGATAACACTGCAGTTGGCCTGCTTTAAAAATTGAAGCAACAGGTAGTGTGCTAAGTTCGTTTGGGAAACCGCATGCAAGTCGTGCCTTAGACAGCTGTCTACAGAAATGCAGGTTATGGTATACATATTTCAATCTAAGCCGACTATTATTATTATTATTTTTTTAAACATAAGCGATGTGAAGCTTATAGCCCATGGACTGCAGTTGCGGACAGGACTACACCTCCCCACTGTCCTCCATCCCCAAAATTTAAACGCATTGAGACAGTGTCTTTCAATAGACGAGCGTAAAATGGGAAGGTGTTCCATTCTATAGTGTCACCGTGTTGTCCCATAACCTTTGGGAAACTACAGCGGCAGCATTTCGATAGGGCTGAAATGCAATAACATCCTCGTACTTAAATTTAGATGCATGTTAAAAGAACTCCAGGTGGTCCAAATTATTCAGGAGTCCCCACTACGGTGTCCCTCATAATCAAATCATAGTTTTTTGCATGTAGAACCCATAACTTAATTAAAAATTTTAAAGTTTGGGAAGTTGTTCTCATTTGAGTTACTGTTGAACTTCGATATAATGAAGTTGGCAAAATAGGTAATTTGCTTGTTACATATTGAAATTTCGTTACAGTGAAATCAGAATTTTTATGCCAAAAAAGTGTAGTCACCAATAAATTTTTCTTACACGGACGGGGCCGCAAAATTTTCTTAGTTATTAGGCCGTTGGAAAAAGCAAATTTGAATGAAGAAGACAATTTTCTTAAATTTGATAGTGGGCAACGAAAAATCTGGTTTTATGCCATGTCGTTGATATCTTTGCATTGGCGGTAACAAGCAAAGCCAGCCACGCTTTCGCATCCACTCCGCGCTCGTGGCCGATAGCGTTGCCCACAGAGGGATGATGCTGTCGTGAAAAGTGCTGGCAGCGGGTAATGAATGCGTCGCCTGCCTTGCTTCATTGCATCTCCTAAACTCGAGATTACGCGGCCTCCAGCACTAATTGCGCCGGAAGACAGTGCGCGATCACATGCCATCCCGGCACACTCACCCTTTACCTGTAAAACAAGGTGCGGTGGCTGTGTATGCACGCAGCCGCTCTGAGATCCATGTCCGCATTAGAGAAGGGAGGCGTGCACCGACCCCCTCCCCACCCCGCTTGCACCTGCTTGATCGCGTTATTGTGAGTACGCTCCCCTACCCCCTTTTCCCATTGCTCAGAAGATGGCGCTTGCTAACCTGCCATCCTTCTTGGATTACCCTCGCACACTTTTTCTCAAACCTAGAGCGCGCAGGGCGTGATAGGATTTCATCTTGCTTGGACTTTATACGGAAGATGCTACTGCTCTGCCAGGGTGCCTGCTGCAGCTCGCGCAGTGCGTGATTTGAGAGGCGCAATCGCAAGCAGCTGCATGTAATTTAGCCATTTGGCCATCTGCATCTGCAGAAGTTTCCATTTATTGTTTCTATATTCCTTTGCGGCGGCAGTGAAATTTTGTTACATTGAAAGTGGGTACAAACACACTTCATTATATTGAGGTTCAGAATACATGGTGTTCTATGAACAAAAAGTTATATAGAAAGTTAAATGCTTTGTTATATGAAGAATTTTGTTGTATTGAAGTTAGTTATATTGAGGTTTAACTGTATTTGCAACCACAGTTGTGTAGCATGTTTGCAGTGTTGTGCATGTCATGTTGTACGCAAATGCGGTGCATTCTCAAGTAGTAGTACTAAATGCATTTTGCATGAATCAAGTAAGCTGTGCAGCTGAGGTGCCAGTTGTTTCTAACGTGTGGGGGTGCAAGCCCTGTAGCATAGGGCGATGCATGCACGCATGTTTCCGGGCCCAGGAGCAACATACTGTTTTGATTTTGGATGTTAGAATAAATCAATCAATACTACCTTATGTACTCAGTTGTAGGCTGATACGTTGAGGGAGGATGTATGAAAGGCGGTGTCGGCTCAGTTTCGAGAATGCGCGCTTCCGCAACTCCCAGACTCTAGTGATTGTAGAAAGCTCGAAGCCACGAGGCGAAAATATATGTTGCTGATTTTATCTGAACACAGTGAGAACAACAAATGTCCGTAACAAGAGAGATCATGCAGGCGAAGGTGATAGAGGTCACATACGTTCTGAATCATTGCTCATGACAAGTTTGGATGCCTGTCTACTCTGGCATGTCTACTTCGCTTAGTCAGGTAGGGAGCTGTGTCGCAGAGGCATGGGATGAAATTCTGGCCGATTCGATAATTTTAGAATTCTGTAAGTGCAACATTTCGACGATGTTTCATGTTATTTTTGTTGTCGAATGCTTTTTTTTTCGTTTGAGGAAAGTATTCTGTTTTTTTTTCCCTCACCTTCCGAATTTTTGGTGTTTGCCTAAAGGGCCAGCCTAGATTTAAATAAATGTGGTAGTTAACTTGGTTAACAGTGCCTTCGAAAAGGGTGTAATACACTCCTGCCGTAAAGCCTAAGTCTACTGTGGTTCCACACAGTGTCGACATATGCATGATGTAGGCATCTTGCAAAAGAAATGCTTCGTAGTCTTGATTTTACGTTCATTTTTATGGTTGATGAAATGTGCGTTGACCACACATGAGCAGAAGAATAATTTGCAAAAAAAGAAAAAAGAAGTGATGGACAGTCTCTGCTGCCGAATGGGTTGAGGCACTCACCTGTGGTCACATTATTCTCTTCCAGGCGTCTTTAGGGGAGAAAGCGTGGTATGCTGCGCAAGCAAATGATTGTAGCAACAACCCATTGCCCAACCCCATTGGACGGCCCCGCTCATATAGTTCTTCCACTAACCACTCCTCCGAGTCGTTACCACTGCACCAGAAGGCCCCAGGCTCTGAACGAGAAGACCGTGAGGTGAGCCCCTCCAACCTTCCCATGTTCGGTCACTGGATAGCTTGCACGAGACACCACAGACGCAGCTTCTTATTGCGTTGGTCCTCCAACATGGTAACTAAGATGACAATGTATAGTATTCAGTGCCACGGGTAACCTCGGTCGATGTCATTGAGGAGTTGTTGGAATGCTGCTGGGCACAACTGCCAGAGACTCCAATACGCGTGGCTTCTCGCTGTGCTGGTTGTCCAGCATGGCAGTTAGGACAATGTCAGTGCAAGCCATCTATACCAACTACTCCAACTTCCTGTTCAGAAAGTCGATCGGAATAGATTAGTAGGCGAGTCCAGAACAGGTCGGTGCACACGTTGTGAATCCGCGATGCTTAGGCAGTGCACGTTTCATCTTGTAGGCAAGCATTCGCAAGCAGCTCAAGGCCATTGACAATGAGCCCATGGCGGACCCCCTGGAGAAGGCGCGCCTCAAGCAGGACGTCTGGCTGGTACACGGTCTCACACCACCCCCGATGACGTCTACAGCCTCCTCCTCCTCGTCCTTTTACCACTCTACAAACACAGTGGAATCGGTTGTTGGTGAGTTCATCTTTTCCATTTTGACGTGTGCGCCCTCTGTCAAAAGCGCATAGGACTTACGGCACATTTGAATGGAGTCGTTTTTTTATGCTCTGAAATGTGGCTCCTGTGGCGTTGCTTGTGCAGTAAAGCTTTGGGAAGCGAGCAGAGATTAGGGTATTGCCCGAGAACAGTCGATGCTGTCCTCTCGTCTCTAGCATCGCATGCGCAAAGAAAGCGTCGTCTGCTCTCGCTCGTGGCAAATAAACACACATACAAAGACTATAAGGCAAATCCTTATGAATGCTCCTATGTGGGAACCAAAGTGTCTTTTTTTTTTTGTGGTCTTTCAAAAGCATTGAGGTCACCTCAAACCGGATTGAGCATCTCGACAAAGCCTTGGCTTTGTGCAACCCATAGTTGGTGTTGGTCACATGCGGTGTTGTTTGTACTTTTGTTGAAGGATCTGTTGCTCCTGAGAGTATTCAGAGTTATGCGTCATTCATGATATGCTTCTTTAATAGGATTCATTGCTAACGCCTATGAACCAAGAAACTTGCAGCACCATGAAGTATGTGGGGGGTCTCATGTGTACACAGTAGTGCTAAAAAACAAAAGGGCATGTATTGTACCTTTTATACAATAATCCAGCTAGCTGATGTACAATAAATGTAGCATGCTGATGAAACACGTTGACAAATCAGGGGGCTCGCCACGCCAAAATACCGAGCAAGCGATACAGAGTTCCCCCTGGCACCTGAGTATACGCTACATCTGGAAGTGCTAGCATAGAAACACTACTGTCATCTCTCGTACCACTCTGCAGCTACACCGACTCTCAGTGCTGCATGTGCTACGTGGGGAAGCTGGATTGCAGGATACATGAGAAGAATGCGGGGAAAGCAACATCAGGGGATGCAGGAGAGTCTGTAATGTTCCCACGAGGATATGTCTCTGCGGTACAATATGTAGTTTGAAAATGTGCTCTGAGGGAGGCATGCGCCCGATTTCACGAAAAAAAGTTGTGTCGGCTTGATCTGTGTGTGGATTGTGAATTGTTTGTGTGTCCATTTTAATCGTCTTCTGTAAGGTTTGACTACATGTTCAAGGAATTGAATTGAAAGAATGGCATTGGACATTAGGCCCAACATTGTTTACTCAATGTTCACCTCTAAATTTCGATGTTTCCTAATGTCAAACAATGTAATCAGTTGAACGAATATTCATGAATGTTCAGCTCAATGTTTTACTTAGTGTACTAGTTTGTGAGAGATTTGAAGCTTTCATTTGTTGGGCCTTGTGAGAATGCAAATCCGCTCTATGCCATTGCAGGTGTAGCACTTGACGACCTTAGCCTGGAAGACATCAATGTTGAGGCTTCTTTAGACAAGGATCTAGAAAATGATTCCAACCCCGTGAGCACATCAATAACGCAAGGGCTAACGAGTTCAGGTAAGCAGCAGGGAGTTTGTGCTGGTGTTTGTGTGTAGAAATTGCATTGAATCAATTTGGCAGTGGTGCGGCTGTTAAGCTCGGTTGGATGTTGTTGAATAAACAACAGCCTCTAAAATAGCTGCTGTTTTTCTTCTATGTTTGCATGCTTTGTGAAGCTATCGTTTCAGCATAAGGATGCGATAAAATTTTCTTGTGCAGGTTTGCTAGGAAGTTCTGCACCTATGAACATTCCGGGGGCAAGCGGCATGCACTGCAATCGGCGGCTCGGCAGCAACATGTCACCCCCCGTGGGCTCTCTGCCCCACAGCCTTGGCCTGCAGTCCAGCCACGACCATGCTATGGACAAGGTGAGGGAAGGTATAGGTTAGGTTGCATAGTAGGTTAACATTCCAGGTTTGAGAGATTCGTGCTAGAAACTAGGAATAATGACACAGAATCTTGAGAAGTAGCCAAGTCTATCAGTTGATCAACCAGACATTCGATTAATCAAATGTTCCTGTTTTTTTTTTTTTTTTTTTTTTTTCATACACAGGCGGCTGCAGCCTTTTACAGCCACTCCGGTGGGGCGGGCTCCTTCTCGGGACCCAAGTACCCGGGCTTCCCGGGCATGTACGACTTCAGCCAGGGGGCACTGTCGTCCCCATCTTCGTCACACTTGCTCTGGGATGACCGAATGGCCCCCAAGGCGCCCCCGGGGCTGCACCAGCCCATGCCGGGCTCGTGGGAGGAAGGCCTGGTGCAGGCGCGAGTCGTGAGTCCACTTATCAATAATAGCTAGGGCTAGTGTACCAGCTCTGCATTGGGTCATTCCTGTGTGAATGTGTGTGGGACTGACATCTTGCAAGACTGCTGGCGGTTGTCAAGGCTAGGGTGTGCCACTGCTGAACTGAATTTTAATGTTGGCAACACACGCGCTCACTTTTTCTTTCCAGGACACGACGGTGGACCTGAGCATGTTTTCATGGCTTCAATTCCTAGCTGCTACAACTGTATTTTGATTGGGCTAAAGTGTGAAAAACGCTCATGTGTGTTTAAATTCCCAGTGCATGCTTAAATAAAGCATCAGGTGGTCGAAATTGACAAATCCACCGCATGGCATCCTCTTGTAGCCCGGCTGTTCCTTTGGTGCATAAAGGTCAATCAGTCAAATGACTAATAGGTTGAGTGGTCAATCACTCTGAAATGTCCCGCAACCAGTATAGAAGGGTTTGGAGAAGCAGGGGATTGAAGCGGGAGAAAGACAAACAAGCTTGATAAATTGAGAAGGTAAAAAAAATAAGATAAAATTTGGCATTGCAGTGTGCAAACGTATGGCAACTACTTACATAAGGCTGTACGTGTATATTTTCTTCAAGTGTGTGTGTGCTTGGATGTGTGGCAGGCGGGGCGAGGGAAGGGCTCAGTACGGTAGTGATTCACTTCCAGATTTTAGCCATTTTTTAGCTTGCACTGATGCATTTGGCAACAGATGTCTCAGCTATGATGTGGTGTAACCCTTTCCCTCTTACTGTCTTTGTTGGCAGGTGTATGAGGCATGGAAGCGGGAAGTAGAAGAGGCCAAGCACAGGGAAAAGATGGCTGAATGCCAACGAGATGAGGTGCGTCCACTTTCCTCAATTTAGCATTTCTTTCTCCCTGCACTCGGAGAACAAGCACTTTTCCTTTTAACCTCATGGTGTGTGCAGGAGGTCATCGCCTTAACATACTGACACGTGTACTTGTATATCTCTATCGGGCGATCACGTTTCACCGCCTAACAAATGTTATCGCACAGCGCAGGACGTGCCTGCATGTATCGGAAGTTCCTCGAAAGTTACCGTATTTACAAGATTGTAAGTTGACCACTTTTTTTTTAATTTGAAAGCCTGAAGTTGGGGGGTCAACTTACAATCGAAACCAAAACATGGCCCCGCCAAAAAAGCGAGACCAACGGGAGCTGCAACGTAGTTACAATTTTATGTTTGCTCTATGGCCCTACCTGTATCTTTTCGCTATCCCGCAAGTTTGTTCGCTTTCGGAAGGGTTTTTCAACATTTTTGAGTTTTACAGTGCATGCAACACTCATGGGGGGGTGTCGATAGTTGATGGAAGCGCCGCTGTTCCCATTTGCGGCGGCACCCTCAGAACGGCGGCGCTTGCGGGGAGTATCAGTAGTTCACGGAAGACAGAGCAGACACCGCTCGCAGGTTTCTCTTTCTCTGTTGAAAGGCATTGGCCTTGGTTTGACACGTTCCACTTGACTGCCGGCTACGTGCTACTTCTATGCTTCCTCAGCTGTCATGAGTGCTCCAGGCCCACTAATCGTTCGGCACTCGTTCACAGCAGCGTTCAAGAGGGCTGCCATCCTTTACGCCGAAGAAACAAATCTCTGCGCAGCGGGCCGCAATTTCGATGTTTCTGAACGGGTTGTGCGAGAGTGGCGACTGCAGTGAAACGAAATTTTCACCTGTGACGGCAAGTGAGAAATTTCCCACGTGCCGAAGTCTGGACGCTTTCCGAAGCTGTAGGCCAAGCTTGCGGCGTATGTCGCTGAAATGCGTGATCGGTCCCTGCCAGTGAAGTGCGACATGGTCATGAAACAAGCCTGGACCTTCGCCTTAATTTTAAAGCCCTGCTCCGCCGTGAGTACGAGTGGCTGGCGGCAGAAGACCACGAAATTGCACCAACCGGACCTGTCAAAAGAGCCTCCCTGACGGCTGCGTGTGGTTGGGTGCATTCGGCGTGGGCTGCTGTTCCACAAGATGTCCTGGTGCGGTCGTTTGCCAAATGTGAAATTTCGCTGGACCACGACGCGCTGTGGGACCGCAGCAACGATGACGATGGCAGCACTAGTGAAGGCGAGTAGTCCAGTGACCATGTCAGCTACTAATAAATTTTCGTTATCGAATGCGCCCTGGGGTATGCTATATATATATTTTTTTCCTGTCATGCGATATGGGGGGGTCGACTTACATTCGAGTCTACTTACAATCGTGTAAATACGGTATCGATAGTTCTATCCGCTGTCTGTTTTTACCGAACCTTGTGTGATCCGATTCCCTCGCCTGATGCGAATGGTATAGAACTTTGTGGAAGACACGCGGGTCCGAGCGAGTAGTCTGGAACATTCGACAACTGATGTATAAAAGCCGACGCGCGTGACCCCCTGATCAGATTTTGACGATCACCGACTGTGTTCACCATTGTCGCTGTTCTTTAAATGTAGCCATTTTCTGTGGGCACAGGTTCGCCCAATAAAAGTTAGTTTCGTCTTTCCCAGTATTGCTGCTGTGTTCTTTATATGTCACTACCACGTGACATCTGGTGGAGGTGCTTTATGTTCATGTACCAGACGCCCCCGACAAGCCTTGATCCAAGCCCGGACCACAAAGACAACACCAACGTCGTCCCGGAACATCAAACAAGCCGCCAGCTAAAGCAGCTGCCCCCAGAACACGGACTTCTACCAGAGACGACCAAGAAGATTGGGGCCAAGACAGTCGCAATGGCAGCCGCACCGTCCCCAATAGTTCTGCATCAGCCCAGAGAGCCACCGACGTTCCATGGTTCCACATTCGAGGACGGTTCCACATTCGAGGACACGGAAAGCTGGCTGGAGACGTATGCGAAGGTCGCTACGTTTAACAGCTGGGACAGCAACGACAAGCTGCAACATGTCTATTTCGCATTGGAAGACGCCGCCAGGACGTGGTTAGAGAATTGAGAAGCCGCCTTAACGACGTGGGAGCTGTTCCGCCGCGGCTTCCTGCAGACATTTACAAGCGTCGTGCGAAAAGAGCGAGCCCAAGCTCTACTAGAAACCAGAGCGCAGCTGCCCAATGAGACGATAGCGATCTTCACGGAGGAGATGGCCTGTCTATTCCGCCACGTCGACCTGGAAATGTCTCAAGAGAAGAAAGTTCACCTACTCATGCGTGGTGTGAAAGAGGAACTTTTTGCCGGAATGGTAAGAAGCCCACCGAAGACCGTTGACGAGTTCCTTGGTGAAGCCACGAGCATCGAGAAGACACTGGAAATGCAGAACCAGCAAATCGACCGCTGCACCAACTTAACAAACTATGCCAGACTTCAATTACTGTCCACCGGATAGCAGGACTATCAGGGCGGTCGTATGAGAGGAGCTTCAGAAGCTCTTTCCTTCATCGCAGCCTCAAGTGTCCTCAATCACCGAAATCTTCAAAGAAGAGGTCCAGCGATCGCTTGGAGTTCCCGAGGTGCAACCACAATCACCGCAGCCCCAGCCGGCAGCGGTGACCTAAGCCGCCGCTGCCCGCTGTCGAGGTCCCACTCCACAGCCGCGCCCAGGCCCTGTAATGCCGCAATTCCGTCATCCGCCGCCAGCACGCCCACCCGTCGCCCAACGCAGCTACCCGAGGAAGACAGACGTCTGGCACGCTCCTGACAACCGCCCGCTCTGCTACCACTGAGAAGCGGGTCATGTCTACTGATGATGCCCATACCGGGAGATAGGACTGCGAGGGTTCCCCGTTAACATGCCACGACCACAGCTTGGTGAACGACCTCACGATATCGCAGGCTACCTCACCGTTACTCACTGGAGCTCTCGACAACCGTCCCGTTCGCCATCACCAGGCCGCTACCTGTTGCCGCAGCGGTGTCCATACACTGACCCAACGCGGGGCCGCTCTGCGAGCCCATATCCGCAAAACTAAAAGCAGCAACCGATGGAGGTGCACTTGCTGTTCGTCGAACTGACGAAGATCCTCCGCCACCGACGAAGACGCCGATGAGACTATCTGGATGGCATAAGAACGACACGCTGCCGTCCCGACGAAGTCTGGAAGCAAAGAATATGCCGACGAAAGACGACCTGACGGCGCCACGTACCAGCCAACAGTCAACACGACGCAGCTGTGATCCGACCCCTAGACCGAACTGTAACGTAAGACAAAGAACCACTGACCTCGACGTGCTTCTCGACGGCCACGCGGTCACTGCCTTAGTCGACACAGGGGCCAATTACTGTGTCATGAGCAGACACATCGCCGCCCAGTTGAAGAAAGTTAAGACTGAATGGCAAGGCCCTCAAATTTGGACCGCTGGAGGACACCTCATTATGCTGACTGGAATCTGCACAGCAAGAATTACATTTCGTGAATGTACTTACCCTGCCACCTTCGTTATCCTCCAACACTGTTCACGAGACGTCATTCTCGGCATAGACTTCCTGAACCAACACGGCGCAATCATCGATCTGAAATCAAAATCAATAACGCTGTCGGAAGATCAAGCGATACCGCCGGAGAGCTCTCCTAGTCACCACGCCTTGAGTGTGGTCGAAGATCAAGCATCCCGCCACGCTCCAGCATTATTATTTCCGTCAGCACCGAAACACCTGCCGATGTAGAAGGCGTCATCGAGGGTGACCAACGTCTACTACTCGACCGTGAAATTTGCGTCGCAAGAGGGATCGCTCGACTGCACAGAGGAAAAACAAAAGTGTTGCTGACAAACTTCAGCCAGGAGCTCAAGCACATCAACAAGGGAACGACAATTGCATACATCGAGGAAAGTCTGGAAACCAGCAATGCGTTTGTCCGCTCGGATTCTGCCGCATCTACCCCGACAACCATAGTTCCCGAACCAGACTTCGACATAAATCCAAGTCTCCCCATGATTAATGAGCAACTGGTCAGAAGTCTGCTTCGATGATACACGGACTGCTTTTCGACGTTATCGAGGATTCAAGAAACACCGGTCGCAAAGCACCGCATAATAACAGATGAGTGCGCTTGACCACTTCGCCAGAGCCCTTACCGAGTTTCGACGCGAGAACGGGAAGCTATTAGGCAACAAGTCGACGAAATGCTGTGCGATGACATCATCCAGCTGTTGAAAAGCCCATGGGCATCTCCTGTAGTCTTGGTGAAGAAAAAGGACGGTACTCTGCGTTTCTGCATCGATTACTGTCGACTTAACAAGATCACGAAGAAGGACGTATACCCCCTCCCACGGATAGACGACGCATTGGAATCGGCTCTGCAATGCTAAATATTTCTCGTCGATGGATCTCAAGTCTGGCTACTGGTAAATAGAAGTTGGCGAGAGAGATCGCGAAAAGACCGCCTTCATCATGCCAGACGGCCTCTACGTTTCAAGGTCATGTCATTCGGACTGTGCTCGGCGCTTGCAACGCTCCAGCGTGTCATGGACACGGTGTTAGCAGGATTGAAGTGGCAGACCTGTCTTGTTTATTTGGATGATGTCGTCGTCTTTGCCAAAAATTTCGACGATCACCTTAGGCGGCTTGCGACAGTACTAGAGGCCATCAAGTCATCAGGGGTCACTCTGAAGCGGAAAAGTGCCACTTTGCCTACGATGAGCTTCTGTTCCTAGGCCACGTCATCAGCAAATCTGGAGTATGCCCCGACCCGCAGAAGACAGCTGCCATCCCAAAGTTCCCACAGTCAGTCGACAAGAAGGCAGTGCGCAGATTCCTTGGCATGTGTGCCTACTATAGGCGCTTTGTCAAGGACTTTTCACGCATCGCGGAGCTGCTAACACATCTAACCAAACATGATGTCGAGTTCAAGTGGGAAACGTCGTAGGCCGACGCATTTCAAGAACTCAAACGACTCATGCTGTCGCCGCCGGTACTAGCGCACTTCGACGAGGACGCCGATACTGAAATCCACACTGACACCAGTAGCCTAGGCCTCGATGCCGTCCTAGTCCAGAGGAAAGACGGACTTGAACAGGTTGTAGCTTACGCTAGCCAGTCGCTGTCAAAAGTGGAAGGCAATTATTCTACGACCTAAAAGGAATGCCTTGCCATCGTTTCGCCTACAGCAGAATTCCGCCCTTACCAATATGGCAGGCCATCCAAAGTTGTCGGCGACCACCACGCGTTGTTTGCTAGCTAACTTAAAGGACCATTCAGGACGGTTAGCGCGGTGGAGCCTCAGACTGCAAGAATATGGCGGCCCCATCGATCCCCCGTCCAAGACGACGAGGACGACGACGCCTTCCTTAGAATAATAAGCGCAGAAGACTTCACTAAGCAGCAACGAGCAGACCCGGAGCTGAAAGGCCTCGTCGAGTATTTGGAAGGGAACACCGACGTTGTCCCTAGGGTATTTAAGCGTGGATTGCCTTCATTCTCGCTTCAAAACAACCTACTAGTAAAGAAGAACTTCTCACCAGTCCGTGCCAACTATGTTCTTGTTGTTCCCTGAACACTGCTTCCAGAAGTACTGCATGACGATCCGACCACTGGGCACTTCGGATTCTCCCGTACGCTATCGAGGATACAGGAAAGGTATTACTGGCCACGCCTGATCACTGATGTTTCCCGATACGTCAAGACATGCCGAGACTGTCAGTGACGCAAGACACCAGCGGCAAGGCCAGCGGGATTACTAAAGCCGATTGAGTCTCCTAGCCGACCATTTCAGCAGACCGGGATGGATTTGTTGGGACCCTTTTGGACATCGGCAACCGGAAATAAATGGATAGTCTTGGCGACGGACCACTTCACAAACGAAAGCTCTGCTGAAAGGTAGCACAGCCGCAGTGGCGAAATTCTTCGTATAGAACATCCTGCGGCGACATGGCACCCCAGAAGTCCTCATTACTGACAGAGGAACGACCTTTACAGTGGATCTCACCCAAGCCATTCTGCAGTACAGTCAGACAAGGCACAGGTGGACAGCTGCCTACCACCCACAGACGAATGGTCTTATGGAGCGCCTGAATAAGACCCTCGCCGACATGCTAGCAATGTACGTCGACGTCGAGCACAAGACATGGGACGTGGTCCTGCCGTACGAAACCTTTGCTCACAACACGGTGGTGCAAGAAACAACACAGATCACGGCGTTCAAGCTGGTTTACGGCAGGAACCCGACGACGACTCTTGACGCCTTGCAGCCGCACGTCACTGATGGAAGAGAATCTTGACGTCGCCACCTATCTCCAGCGCGCCGAAGAAGCCCGAAAGCTCGCCCACCTACGGATCAAGAACCAGCAGCGTACCGACAGCCGACGCTACGTTGAGTACCAGCCCGGCGACAGTGTTTGGGTTCGGACCCCGATACGCTGACGAGGACTCGCTGAGAAACTATTGCGACGCTATTTTGGATCCTACAAGGTCATCTGACGTATTGGCGCACTGGACTATGAGGTTGGGCTGGACGGTATTTTGCATTCACAGCGGCACCGTGCATGATCTGAACTTGTCCATGTGGTGCGTCTTAAGCTGTATTACGCATGCTGACGAACATCCTCATTTTGTTGCGTTCTGCTGGGGGTGTTTTAGTTTATTACTTTCGTTTGTTTGCAGCATCGGGTCGATGCTTTCTACGAAGGGGGCAATGACACATGTACTTGTATATCTCTATCAGGCGACCACATTTCACTGCCTAACAAATGTTATCGCACAGCGCAGGACGCATCTGCATGTATTGGAAGTTTCTCAAAAGTTATCGATGGTTCTATCCGCTGTCTGTTTTTACTGAACCTTGTGTTATCTGATTTCCTCGCATGACGCGAATGGTGTAGAACTTTGTGGAAGACACGCGGGTCCCAGCGATTAGTCTGGAACATTTGGCGACTGGTGTATAAAAGCCGACGTGCTTGACCCGCTGATCAGATTTTGACGATCGGCGACTGTGTTGGCCATCGTCGCTGTTCTTTAAATGTAGCCTGTTTCTGTGGGCACAGGTTCGCCCAATCAACATTAGTTTCGTCTTTCACAGTATTGCTACTGTGTTTTTTATATGCACTACCACGTGACAATACATCTCAACTTCTGCGATCTTATCGTAAAGTTTGCGATTCTTAAGGCTTGCTCACAATTGTCCTAGCGACACTGGTAATTTCAAGTTTTTTCATTAGCGCCTAGTTTCAGGCAAAACTTGTTTTGAAAGGAGGAACATACAGTCACTGATTGCTTTTTCAAGGCCTGATTTTTCAGACCCCTCGGTTACACAGACCTGAAGTGAAGCAGGGATACCAACTTGGTGAATTGATGTATAACAGCCACCAATGATTTAACTGTGAAGCATTGCCTGTGTGGCAAAGTGCATTTTGTCCTGCATTTATGTGCCACGGCTCTGGCATGGTGCGCTAACTTTAAGTATAGTTGTAAAGGAGCATGATCAGTAATTCCGCCACGCCCTGTCAGAACAAACTGTTCAAATATTGTGCACAAAACACCTAGTTTTCTTTCCCCACACAGAAACTACTAAATCTACATAAAAATTGATCACACATTTGAGAAGATCATAAAAACTGTATTACTACTAGTAACATAGTTTTTATTATGTTCGGACACACATTAAAGAAAAGCAATGCCTTCTCGAGTAGCAACTCCCTTTAAACATTGAGTTGGACATGGTCACCCTCCCCACCCATGTGCAGGCCCTGGGTCAGATGGCTCTACTGCAGAAGGAGCTGGAGGCCCTGGCGTCTGGGCGGGCGGCCGGCTTTGGGCCCCTGCGGCTGCAGGAGCTCGAGAAGCTGCCGGCCACCCAGCTGCGCCTGCTCCAGGAACAGCTGCGGGCCGACCTGGATGCCGTGGACAAGGTCTGCTGCTTCTTCGACCAGTCTGCTTGACGCGGCGCTCTGGTCACCGCGGTACATTTGCACAGTGCATCCCGGTGCTTCCTGCTGACTCTGGTTAATAACCTTAGACCCGCTGCGGCGGCGCGCAGTAACAATGGCGCTCTGCTGCCAAGGTCGTGGGTTCGTTTCCTGGTGCAGTGGACACATTTTAATGGGGGCAAAAAATGTAAAGAGTGTCCATGCACTTCATGAATTTGGGTAAGCGTTGAAGAGGGAATGCGCAGGTGTTCGGAATTAATAGGAAGCCCTTAAACACACTCTGCAGTTTCGGGACGTGAAGCCACGCATTGCAGTTCTCTGCCAGTATAGACCTTCCCGCTAGTCACGAGGATTTGGTGCACTTCTTGTGCGGCACAATCTGCACATATTTTTTTTTTTTAAATGTTTGGAGCAGTTGCGACTATTGCTACTACTTTCGTAGGTAGTCATTAGTAAACACAAGCTGGTAAACTTAAACAGCGTTGCAAACACAACACATTCAGCCACTTTTATGGTTCAATGCCTCACCTAGTGCACGTAAGGCACTACTACTGCATGCTCTTGCGTCCGTATAGGACACTGGCATAGGCATGGCTACAGGCAAGACGTGTGTCTAAGGATACATGAAAGGAATATTGTGCAGAGTTTCCAGGCATTGATTTAAAGGCAAAGACACTGCGACGCAGTTGCGTTGAGTCCGACGGGGAGGTACAATGATGTATTTGTGCCAAGCACTGAAGAAACAAGGTTGGGGCACAGTGCGAAGTTTGTTCTGGCGTGTGGGTCTGGTTCTGTGGGCTACCCGCCGTTGTTGCTTAGTGGCTGTGGTGTTGGGCTGCTGAGCACGAGGTCGCGGGATCAAATCTCTGCCACGGCAGCTGCATTTTGACGGGGCTGGAAGGCGAGAATACCAGAGTACTTAGATTTAGGTGCACGTTAAAGAACCCCAGGTGGTCGAAACTATTCCCTAGTCCCGCACTATGGCGTGCCTCATACTCAGATTGTGGTTTTAGCATGTAAAACTCCACAATATAATTAATCGGTTCTGTGGGCTGTTACGACCGGCCAGCAGGGTAGCGACCTTCTAGCGTCTCCTGCCCCACTGCGACGAATCGCTACGTCAAGCTAACAGTGCATCACTCTTGGACAGACATGTAGTGCCTGCAAGGCGAGACACAAGGCAGGCCGAGTATTGTTTGTTGGTTCACTGTCGTCTTCACGGACCAATGGGAGCAAGAAAACTCCTGGAAGAGGGTGTTCTAAGGCATTTCCTCACGGACTCTGGTAGCCGTCACGGTCTTTTGACAAATGTTCCAGCTAACTGCAGTGTCATCCCAGGAACCATGAAGCGCCAGCTTGCTTCAAGCATGGCAATCCCCCTCTACGAAACTCTCCTTCCTGTGTGTTCAGTGAAAAAGGTGTGGGAGTAATTATGTGAACTCTCGCTCAAGGCTCAAGATGACTTTGGACGCTCCGATCGGACAAGGGGAGTTTGCAGGTTGTCCTCGCCTAGGGATCTAGGGAGGACAGAGGGCACTTACGGACGTTTGCGTCTCCTCAGTGCTAGACTGATGAGATGTAACATTCTCCATTCTTCATGTAGATATTGTAAATAAACCCAGTACTCTTCGTTCTTGATGAGAACGTGTTCCTTTCTTCAATGACGTCCTTAGCGTGGATGAGTCGGATGACAGCATGGGCCAGCTGCCCCTTTTGACATGCCCAACCCCAACTCTTACAGGGCTTTCTACATCTCCAAGCAGCAGGGAATCGCTTTGGTGGTAGGGTATAATGTCAGTGGTGTGTCAGGCACGCAGGTTCTTGGTGGGTTGTTGAACCTTTCGGTTGATCCTCTTACAGTTGCTGACTGATAAATCGGACACCGATAATCCAGACATGCTCAGTTCAGTAATTCCGACAGCTTCGCAGTGTTCATACTCGTTCATATGGCGTTCAGACTTAATGTGTAAAGACGACCAATATTTTGGACAGCCGTCAGCTCTACATTCGATTATCTGGACTCCGCCTGTGGCTGTAGCGTACGCCAACTCTGCCATCGTTATCTCCTCTGGCAACCTCAAGATGTCAAGTATGGCCTCAGAGATTACACACTCTACGGTAATCTCTCAGACCTCGCCTTGGTCGCCGCTCTACGCCTGAGATTGGAAAATGGGAAATGCTGATCTTGGAGGCTTTGCCTGAATTGTGAGGTAGCATCAACGTTGCGATTATCACACCCTTTTCTGGGACCCCCATGCATGGCCCATCATCGCCATTCTGTTTGTTGAGTTTGCCTTGCGGACAGCGTTCTGCCATGGTGTGGTTGTTTTATTTTGCGTTCCAGACAGTGCTCTGCTAGCTCCAAGAAGTCTTTTTCGTGAAGTTATAGATAGGCTGCGTCATGTCGAACCAATGACGCCATCGCAGTCTGACTCCAAATGAGTATTGAGTCACAGTCCGAATGAGGCCGACTTTGCAACTGAAGAGGCTGAACTGCCACCTACCACAACTAGCTCAAATGCGAACATCATTGATGCTAGGCTACGGTGTGCCAATTCCTTCTGCTGTTAGATTTGAAGACTTTGCAGACGTTGACAGTACGGTTTTGTTGTGTGCTGAACTGAATGATGACGAAATAATTGAGCAAGTTCTCCCACTATCAAACAGCGACTCAGATGATGGATGATGATGTGCCGTATGCTCCGGAGCCTTCCACATGCGGATCTGACTCGAGCCTTTGCAGTCCTTGCATCAGCGTACATTAAAACTCAAAGCTGGCGGAAATACAGGCGGACGTGGTTGCACGTAAGCGGAAGTGCGTGCAGCAGCACATTGACCACTTGTTCCTTGCACAACGGCCTTAATACGTAAATAAAGTAAATAAACATAGTTCGGACTTATTTACGTTCCCCGTGGAGCCTGAATTATTGGTTGTCGACTGTATCCTGTGTGGGGATGCGCGACTCTCACGCATCCCCTGATATGCTGTTTTCCCGCACGGCTCGCGTGGCCTGGCGCCCGCGGCGGTTGGAGTGGTACAAGCGCAGTGCGAGAGATGGCGTGACTGTCGTGCCGCGGCGGGGTTACGCGGGCGCCGAGAGACAAGGCGCGTGCTCTTTGGTTTGAGGTCGTCGGCGGGCACGGACGTCCGCGCGGGCGCCGTCCGATGCTTCTGCGAGACTGTCTCGCGTGGCCGCCTTCGAACGTGCCACCATTCGCGTGACTGTACACGCGAACGACCAGGCGTTGGGATCCAGCATGGGGTGAACATATTCGCTCGCTATCCGGTCGCTCGGTGAGTCAGACTTCTAGATTTGTCGCGCGCCCATCGGCATGTTTTGTGGATAGCAACTCGGCTAGCAGGCATTGATCTATGAAAGGTGCAATAAATGCCCTTGTGATTGTTTGCACTACTGTGTTGTCGTTCCTTTGTCCCAAGAGTACGGAGGAGAACCCCATATCTTCCACACCTGACAGCCAAGGGTGCCACTGGTAGACCAACCACGGCCGCCTAGTTTCACGGGACGTATAGACTAGCAGTCGCCCAGCAGTGGTTGCTTTGTCAGTCTCTCATTCAAGCACCAGGAGTGAAGACCAGTGTAAACCATTATCGCGGTCGAGCGTAACATAGCAAGCTCGATACGTAGCCACAAAGGCTACATTTCGATCGAGTTGGAATTGCAGGCGGTTTAACAAGCATTGCTCTGCAACGCCATTGACCCCCAGGGATTTGTTTGAGCTGGTGCCTCGGTTCATAGGAACGTAAAAAGGCTTCTATAGTTTGTCACTCCTTCGTTGCCACTGTAAAGAGCAGCAGTGAGGTGTCATTGACTTGCACTCAAAAACGTTCTCTCTCCCCCTTTGTGCTGCGCAGGTTCTTTACCAGCAGCAGTGCAAGAGCAAGTGCCTGGTATGCCAGCAGCATAACCGCAGCGTGGCTGTGCTTCCCTGCAACCACCTGGTGCTGTGCGGCACGTGCGCGGCTGTCACGACCAAGTGCCCCTACTGCAGCTGCGACATCGCGCGCAACAGCCTGCCCATGTCCCTGTAGGGCACGTCCCTTCTGAGCCAGCGTCGTGGGAAGGCATGCAATCCACTTACGCTCCGTTTTTTAGAAAAAATTCTCTCTACCCATCGTGATGCGAGGGCTTTTGCGTAGAGTCGTGGCCCCCGGGCAGCCTGCAGGAGCTGGTAGTGGGCAGAAGGTGCTGAAGATGATGTGTTTTAGCCGCCTCAAGCAGCTCAAACGTGCCGCAGTGTGGGTGGTGGGACTTGACTAACGCACACTTCCAGTTTGAGAGGGTGGCCCCGGCTGTGACGACATGGGCAAGCGTGTTTCGCCTTAGGTGCGGGCTGTAAGGGCTCCCTGGCCCTCTCCTTTTTCCTTACCCGTGCTGGTGGTTCTGTGCCTGCATTTGATCGACCGACGTCCTTTACTTGGGCTGCAGACGACGTATTAGCAAATATGTGTCATAGTTGAACAGTTCAAAAAAAGTGCACGAACCACTGCGTGCAGTTTACAAGCGCGATCGTTTCGCGGGACTTGTCGGTGACTGCTGCTGTGCACCGGGTGGCTGCTTTATGTGCGGCTAAGGCTAAATTGAGTGTGCAGAAGACAAGCTTTTTGGAGCACGAACTGGTCCCAGAATGGAATGGTAGCTAAAGTGCTCTCAGCTGGTGCTTTGTTCTGTCTGTCGCGAACTGGCTATGAAAGTGCACCGGTCATGGGAGATTAGATCCAAAGATGTGCTGGTTAGGGCATAACTAGGGAAGCCACTCTTTAGTTGGCATACACTTGGTTGGTGGTCACCGCCACCGGTTGGTGGTCAACAACCAGTTGGTGGTTGCCGCATCTGAAGACGCACTTTGTTTTTGAGCCCTGCTGATGAACTGGTTGTCATAACAGTGGTACTCAACTGTGCTTGAAAAAAAGTTGGATGTGTGCTGGTTTTAGCCTGCTGGGAAAACTGTGTAACCTTTATAAATTCTTCATTGACTTTCTTTGTACCACGTTCTTTTAAAGCACTGGTATCTTTGTCACTGTTGAATTGTTCGTAACAATTGCTGGTACCAGCTCTATGAATTATGTTTTTGCTTATTTCATTAGATGAAGTAGGCTGAAAATCATATTAGCATTCTGTAATCAGTTACATCCAGCAGCTTCTGATTAGAGTACCTTATTTTATGTTGACTGTGTTTCCAACAGATACCGTTGAGTCGGCAAGCAGCAGATTAAGGGCACGATCGTAGTCTGTTTTCTGTGTTGTGCTGCTAGAGATACCAGTCACGGTTTTCAACGAAGTGGTGATTGTGATGTTTTTATTTTCGACCGCTGCATTGGTAGGTTTTGTGCGTTGAAGAGTGCATTCTCACAGAAGTCCTAAGCTGTGTCTGTCTTCGGGCGTGTCGTGTGGCATTATAACAAGAATGACACTTTTTTCGAATGTGGGTAAAGTTCGAAGAATCCAAGGCACACTAAACGTGGCTCTGTCGTGGCCCGTCTGCAATCTAGAGACAATGAGGCAGAATTTTGTCCTTTATCGACTTGCTTTGCTTAAAGCAAATGGAGCCCAAGCTTTTGGGAGGTCGTTGAGTAACGCACGGCATACTTTATTCCAATGTGTAACATGTGAGTAGTGCCTGTAATGTCTCATTATAGAGGCCCCTGCAGAATCGTGCGAGTTGTATTATGTGTTTCGAAACATGCCAGCCAAGTTGCCAATAACTAGCCACCCAGTATCCAAATCATGGAATGCACTGTTCGGCGTACAAAACTTCGATGGCGCCTTTATTTTGAACATGATTTTACAGGGTTGAAGTAACAATTTCATCAAGTGAGCGATATTTCTTCAAAGTGAGATTTCGTTGAGTAAGTTGTTCCTGGGCACTGACTGAGGGAGGCTTTCGTATACCAACTGAAAAACGCTACCTAATTTATTGACTGGAACCACGACGCTGCTCTGCGTGCAACGTGTATCGCAATTAGAAGGTGAACAGAGCTCTTAATAGGCGAAACTGTCTTGTTGGGTCCTGTTTTCTTCGAAGTTTTTTTTTCTTCTGGCTTAGCCAAATATTGCTTCTTGTAGCATTCGCATGCTTTCTAAAGGAATTTTTCGGTTTCCTAGTTTGCAGCTGCCCGACTCGGTGATACAGGTGCTTTCCTATTCCCCTATCTCACCCCACCTCACAAGAGCGTTTGCTTATCTCTCTCGAGAATGTCTACGCATGAGGGGCATTGAAATGTGAAGGCTAGTGAGGCCACCGGCCTTGTTTCAGCCATCGGCCATCGACTGTGCTTGCTGAGATTGTTGCTTTCGCGGCGCCATTTCCTCGGAGAGAGAGAGTCCGGTGAAAGACAGCGGAACTGCAGATTACTTTGCTGCTTCTGGTGATGCAGGGGAAAAAGCTTTGGTCCAGGGAATCTGCCTTTGGGGATGTATGTGCAGCGAGAAAAGGAATCGGTGAGGAGGTGTTTGCAGTGTCTGCAATGCCAGTATCGGCTCTGGATGTTCGACACAGGTCGTCGTCTGTCGGACATGCTGCGATCTTTGCTCGATCATCGCAGCTTTTCCAGCCATCCCTGTGGATGCAGTATTCAGATGGGCGGCGTGCGTTTTCCGCAAGGCATTTCTTACCTTGTTTTATTTTATTTAACTTTTTTACTTTTACGACGAGATGTAAGTGAGACTCGTGTGGCAAGTGAGGACACTTTTCCTGCACCACGTCGGCAGGAGTGCTGAAAAACACGAGGTTTAGAGGTACAGTTAGGAGGCTATTTCAATTGACTGCTGTCTCATCCTGCCTAGGCAGGTACCATATGGTCTGCAGTGGTGATTGTGTCTTGTGCGTTGTGGTGCGTGTTTGTGGACAGGCAGAATGCCGAGAGCTAGGGCATTTGCTCCAGGTGATGGGCTTTGGTGTTTGTCAGGGTGAGGCGGACACGTGATGGAAGCCAGTGTCGCTAGAACTGCTAGAAATGCACTACTTCTACTAGCGTTGGTCACTGCGGCTTCAGGATGCTTTGGAAATTTACAGATCCCGACTTTCTGTCCTTCCTCGGGCTGCTGTAGCACAGGACAGCTTGCTCTTCCTTCCTTAAAAAGTAGGATTATGTGTGCAATGCCATCTTGCAGTCTTGTTCTGTACTGCTCTCGCCCTTTGCTTGGCTGGTATCTCTCTTCTTTTCCGATACCTCGCCTTGCATATTCAGCAGTGCGTCGTCTGCTAAAGTTGGCGTCTCCTTCTGTTGGCAGCCAGCGGAAGTGAAGGTGTACTCTGTGGCGTTTCGTCTGTAGCTCTGTTCTTGCTACGTAGGATTGTGCTGCCTGGTTCCTGAGAGCTCCTTCCCCACCCACCCCTCACCCACTGACTTTTGAATCCTGTCCTTTTGCGATGTGTCGATAGCTCATCTCGTCGCGGTGTCTTCACTCGGTTCTTACCACTGGGTCGTGCACAGACGCACGTGGATGACGTGATTTGATGTAGGTTCTTACCACTGGGTCGTGCGCAGACGCACGTGGATGGCGTAATTTGATGTAAGGAGGGCAGAAGTGTGTCGGGTGAGGCCTGTTAGTTAGTTCCTTTGATCTTCTCCCTTTTTTTTTCTTCCTGTACACATTTTCTCCCTCACTAACCACATCTTCTTAGCATAAGTGGAATAGTGAAAATTCCTGTTGTGCTAGGGTGGGAGAGGGAGTTTCTTCACAACTTTTTGAAGACTTAGCGCTGTATCCAGTTATTGATAGTTTATATAGTAGTATAATGTATTTATGTATATCTATTGTATGTACTATCTTATGGAAGGAGAGCGGGCTGCCTTGGTGGGCGGGTTACTAAGTGATTGTCGTTTCTCTATTACTGATTTTTTTTTTCTTTTTTCGAGGCCCTCTATATATATCTGTCTCTCACAAACCACGTGGGAGGCTGTGCTGTTGTGGCCACATTGTGGTGACAAGAATAACTTTATTATTGTGGAAAAAAAAAATATTGAATTTATAGGAATTTTCACAAGAATGGATAAAAAGAAAAAAAAAAGTAAACTTAGGTGTAAATTTTAAACTAACAAATTGAATGCACAGTTAGGTCATGTTGTTTTCTCCTTTTTTTTTCCTTTTCATAATCAAAGGTGTGTGTTTCTCTCCTGGAGGAGGGAAAGAGCTTTGATGTGTTGTGTGCGCACGTGTGTGCGTCCTTTGTTCGATGCCGGCGGTCTCCCCTTTCTAAAAGAAACGAGGGATCGTTGGGAGGTGCACGTGTCACTTCGGCATCGTGAAGTCGCACAGGTTCTTGTTTTTTTTCTGTGTCGGAGTCGTCGATGTCGTAGTTTTCCTTGTTCTTCTCTGAGCTATTTTTCTATTCCAGTTTTTGCCCCTTGCGCCTACTAAAACTTCGAAGGCTTCACTTCGAACCAAACGCACAACTAACTACAAGAGGTCGCATTGCGTCTTTTGTACAGCTTTCTCGCATTGATTTTCTTTTTAAAGAAAAGAGACCTTCTCCCCGACTTTGTCCGTTTTGTTCAGAGTTGCCTGCCTTCTATGGATGCATGGCTGGCTTCGACTGACCACTTAGTGATGCGTCACTCAGCTAAGGGTTTCTGCTGTCAAGGGATAAGCGATTGGCTCCCGATTGTCGGGGACAGAAAAGAGAAAAGAAAGGTGCAATTAAGTGCGTCAGTCGCGTTGGCTATTTGAAATGGTTTAGGACAAAGGTTTAGGCAGCAAGGGCGTTGCGACCCACCCAGGCCTAGCAACGCCTTCAGTTTGAGTGGAGGCAAAGATGGACGAGTCTTTTTAGTTCTTTCTTTCTCCTCCTCGTCACTTTTTTCATTATTGCTGTAAATAAGAGAGCGATCGCAACATTATTTCTCACAAGAATACAACACTTCTTTATCTCCTCTCATACCACACAAGCACCAAACTAACCTCTCTGCTGAACTCTGTGCTGAGAAGCACGCAAATGTGTGACACCACGCCACATTTGCACAGGACTCGCAAAAAAAAAAGGAAAGAAGAACTAACAAACAAAGAACAACACTCACACAGGCATTACACACAAGCTAGGTCATTATTGTAAACTTGTAGGAACAAAAGTATGAGTAAAGGTCTAGAAAATAAATCAATAAAATACAAAAAAAGTTTTCAATTTTTTAAAGAAAAGTTCACCATCGCTGCCGTGAAATGCGTGGGCAGGTTGCTTACTTGCGACTGCTCGAAGACGCGTGTGCATTTGTCATGCTCGTCTGGTGGCCATGCAAAAGAAAAAAAGAAAAGGGCCTTCCTGGATGCGTCGATGCTGCCTGGTACTTTTCACAAGCGAGGTCTTGTCTGTGATGCCATCAACATGGTCTCTGTGGATTCTGGCATGCTGTTGGTTAACTGCTGCCATAGCAAAATGCGCCAGAGAAACTTGGCGCATTCTTCGAGAAATGTGGCAGTGCTCTGACATTTACAGTGCTGAGTGTCACATAAATAATGTGGGGTGCACGCATCTCTTCTGACTAAACTGTGGGCTCGTTCACACTCAAGTTTTGCTCCCGGGTGGCGATTTGTGGTGCGTGCGCTCTAATGCCACATTCTTGTGCACTACTAGGCTGTTTCGCCCAGAGTAAGTTGTATGTGTCGGCTGCGATGACAGGAGAGGTAAACTTGGCAGGAATGGAACGGCAGTGTCGTGTCATCTTGTACTGCCACAATGAAATAAGGTGTGTGGTTTGTTTCGCCCTAACAGTCGCAGTCGCAAAATCGGCATTTCTTGCTGTAAGTCATTGTTGCAGACGAGACATACTTTCGATTCAGTTCGGATGAAACTGGCTACGAAAAGTTCTGGGAATCGATATCTACATGCAAAATTTGAGCGCAAGCTAGCCATCGGTTTAGTCGGAAGAGTCTGGTATACCCGAAATGAGGATGCTTAAATGATTGCTCTCATTAATGCAACATTGGGTACGATTGAGCGTCTACATTGGCAAACAATGCTTGTATCGGATGACCTTCTGGTAGCGTAGGCCCCGCTATTGCTTGAATCTCTCGACATTCTTCTTGGCTGTTCGCGTGCGATGTCTGCTCTGTTGGCGGTCATCATGCGTCACCGTCATGGTCTTTGCGGGTGTCATGTGGGTCCCAGTCGTGGAGAAGTTGGGCTGCCACCCGTTTTCCACAACATCACTGCTGAGACGGTGTCGATAGCATTACCGGCAGGCCTGTGTTGTGCCAACCTGAGGTAGATGGCGGCCGCTTTCTGTGCCGTATGTGTGGGCGGTACTTTCACACTCGCCAATCAGGTTGTGCAAAATCATTTGTCTGCAAATGCTGTGTATGTAGTTGTTTTCTAGGCTGTTTTCTCACTCGCCCCTCCCCTTTCTTTTTTTTTTTTTAGACCATTGCCTTTTTTTCTTCTTCGTAAGTCGCGCTCGATCACGTTTAGGTGGCGGTTGCAACGCATATGTGTTTGTTGTGCGAGTTATTGTATCTATGTGCCTGTTTATCAGTGTTGTTTTTTTTTTCCTTATCAAAGTTACTTGTGCATACTTTATAAGCGCACTGAGAGAGGGAACTTGAGGTTGTTAGCTTCACACTTGTCGTCGTTGGGACTTTGAAAAGTGAAAGGGGCACTTTGTGCTGTTAGAGTTGGATTTTGTTGAAATTTGGATCTGAACCTCTTCTATGGGAAAGTGCCATTTATGGTGACTGTTTCGCAAATCCTTTCTGTGCCTTTTTTTTTTCTGCAGTTGCGAAGACAAAATAAATTATAGAAAAATTAACTGCCGCTGAAGTAACAGTGCAGTGTGTAGCGAGTATGGTGTCTATGTGTTCCTCCTGTGGCCTGCTTGGGACAGTTGCAGCACAAATCGCTTGGCAGGTGTGAAGCGAACAACACCGTCAGGTTTTCTCTGGATCGCCACTAGGCTTTTATTTCAAGTAGTAGTTGACTAGGGTTTAAAAAAATAATGCTGCCATATTCAAGCAAATCTAGAACTATACATGGGTCATTGTTGGCAACTTATGAATTCTTTGTGTGTGTGTGTGCGTGCGCATGTGATTTTTTAAAGATTTTTTATTTAGTTCTTTTTGCTCACGTGGGCGTCACTACGCTTGGGAGAGCCTGCCTTCCGCAGTGAGTCCGGTTCTCCGGGCAGAAGAAGGCAGAGTTGGCAATGCGGCTATGTCTGTATAGACTGCTACGTGTAAGATAATGGCTTTTTTGTGACTGTTCACAATGGAAATTAATCGACGTGTAAGAGTGTTTGGAGCTCAAACTTGTAGCCCAGCCCTTTTCTCAAAAGATTAGCTGCCAAAGTCATATGAAGATTTTCTTATGCCTAATGCGTTTTAATCGGCTCCGGCTGTCGTGAATGACCTGAGACGTACCGCCATTCTTATGTGCGTTTATTTACGTGTACCTGGCTGATAGAACCTTATATTGCCTGTTTCGTTGCTTAATAATTTGTATTTATAGCCTGTTTACAACTAGCCATTAGTTTTGTTCGTTGTGTTTGGCACAGCAATTGGTAGGGCAAACACCTTTTGAGTTCAGAGGTTTGGCCATGCATGGGCATAGCGCCTCGGTCGATGGCGAATGTGCAAAAAAATAAAGGGGGTGGGGGGTATGGGAACGATGTCTGGATTGGGCAGTGGAATGCCTACAAGCGTATACAGTGGTCATATGTACGAGACCGTGTCGTCAGCTCAGGCAAAGTTTTGGACTGTCGACAGCTGACATCGTTCTCTCGCAAACATTTTTTGATGAGCTTGATTGCAGAGTCTTCAGCCATAGGTTTAAGGAAAAGCCGTTGAGCAATTCAAGTGTCGGAAGAGATTTCTTCGCTGGGAAGCAAGTTGGTTGTTGGGTCTCCTGTTTTCCATCATTATGCACTGTGATGACGGTTTGGTTTGATGGCTGTCGTGACGTTCCCGGTATAATAACCATTAGTACCACTGCAACTTCCAGTGTTTTATGGACGTTTTTACATGTGTACATAACATAGGCGTCTACCTTGTGCTAGGCTGTTTTGTGTGGCAAGTCAACTTTCTGGTGAGGGCGAAAGGGGGGTCGACGAGTCGACTCGTCATAGGTAGATATTTTTGCTGGGGCAATACTATTTTTCTCATCAAATTGGAGTTTATAGCGTTAGAGGGTCTATGCAAAGGGCTACGACAGCTTTTGAAGGACAGGTCTGTCGGAGAGTGATTGGCTGCTGCCGCCGAGATGACGAGGATGATGCGCAATCATTGCTGTGCAAGGAAAAAAAGGGAAGAGAAAAAAAAAAGGCTTGTGAACCTAGAATTGCTGGACAAAGTACTACTGCTCGTTGTGAGAATTTGTCCTTTACCACATAAAAAAAGTTTTATAAGGTGATGATGACTGTTTCTATGAATCTCGCGTGTCTTGTTTTTATGGAGTCCTTGGTTATGACGTACCAAGCTAAAACTTTTTTTTTTCTTTCAAACAAAGCGATGATCCTGTTTTGTCCAGCGTTTAAGATAGAATGCACCGACCTTGTTTGTTGCTGACCAAGTCGTGTTAAAATTGTCTAGAACTGCCTGGCCTTGATGTGTTATTACTTTCTTGTGTGTGACGCCCATTTCTTCAACTTCTTGCACTTTTGGGGAAAGCTGAATAAGTTTTTCTCTGTCCTCTGTGGTTATATTTTGCTGGTGTCACTTTTGTGTGTGCACGTGGAAAAAATTGTCGAGTCATTATTTTATTTTGTGCGTTCTCTGTGTGACATCAAAGTCAAAACTAAATCGGAGGTGAAAAAGAAAAATGTGCACTGCTCTTGTGTTCATGTAGGATCATAGTCGAGATGTTTATTATGGCTTTCTCTCTGTCCTCTGTTCCTTTATTTCTCTCGTGTTGAGGAATTTGTGTAATTGAAATATTTCTTAAAATTTAGGCATAATTATGTAAATAAAATCAACTATAGGATTTTACATGCCTCTGTGTCAAGTTATTTTTTTTTTCCTCATGTGCGTAACACACATGTCTATATGGACATGTTTTTTTTGGTGGGAGGGGGGGGCTGTTGCAACTTCAGGAAAAGTATTCTGTGAGAGTCCACTAGGGTGGACTCTTACAGAATACCTCCCCCTGGCTTTTGTGTTAATGCGGGGCAACACAGCTGAAGCGACATGCTCAGCAGTGAAATGTTAATAAGTTTTACGAGCAGGAGTCGGTCCCATGTAGGGCGTTTGTTGTGTTGGTGGTAACCGTAACGTTCATGGCTAGTTCAACTGAAACTTGATGGGTGGCGTTGCAGTGCTGTGGGTAGCAGGTATGCAATGGTCGCAATGTTACGTAATCCTGGTATAGTAAACTATGGAGTGGCAGCTAGAGCTGTGAATTGCCCGTTTGTTTTCCACATGTAATTTGCTCGCCTATTTTCTGCACACAGTCATTGAACCCTACAAGCTGCAGCAGCTCTTAAAAAAAATTCCTAAGAAAAATCTTGCACATATTTTGTAAATATACGAATGTGTTAGAACCAGATGTGTCTGTGTGCATATATATATATATATATATATATATATATAGCAGGGCATTGAATCTATGCGACTCAAATTAATTTGATACTATTATTGAGAGCCTTGATATCGCTCTGAAAACATTTGCAACCATTGGAGTGCAGCGAAAGGATACGGTGGCAATGTCGTTATCTCACTGCCTTAGTCCATTAACAGTGCAGACAATCCCTTTCTGAATTGATATGTTTTAATTTGTTTGGTGCGAATTTCAAAGTGCCTCTCTCTTTCTTACTCTTTCACGGCTTTGCCGATTGACATTGGTATCAATAGATGGCGCTGTTGACTAGTCTCCTGTTAGACTAATCCCCTGTAACATCCCCTATGAGGCTGTACAGCTGCACACTGCCAAGAAGTTCGCGCAACAGAATCATGCAAACTTCGCACTGAGGCGACATTTTATGGTGCATTTTGTACGGTCTTTACACGCAAGGCTACTTGCGGAATTAGAAAAAGAACTACCAGTGCCGCTGGATGAAAAAGAAGGTGCGGCCTGTCGCATGCATTGAAAACAAGGTCGTCCACCGCGGCGCTGCCTGCCGGGACTGTTTGTCTGCGATCGGTACAGAAAATGCATCAGGAACCCGCTTGGAACACCGTCCCCCGACTCGTCCGGTCCCCTGCAACTAGCACCGTTCGGCCCAGCCAAGCAGCCGAGAAAGCAATTATGGCCGTCATATTCGCTTCCGTTGCAGCCTGCCCGATGCGGCAGATCATGCCTTCTTTTTTTATCCAGTGGCCGTGGAACTACGCTGTTTTAAAAAATGCATCGTGTTGATGCAGGAGGCCTGGCGCCTGTGATTAACTCTTTCCAAGCACTAGCTGTACCCCCGTTTTCAGTGCGATTACAATGCGCTCCCCCGTTGACAACTGCGGCCTATTTATTCTACAGCCCTCGCCTGTTCTGTCCTAAATGAACCAAGGTATTCATTCGCAGCAATGCCGAATGGAACATTAACATAGCTTTGGGAATAAAATGGCGCCGTTTGGCACCATGGCGACGTAATGTTGGGCATGCAGCGTTTTACTGCGACGGTGGCAGACTACGGCACAATTTATCTTGCGAAGCAGGTTTTATTAAAGCAGTTGCCCCCTTACCCCCCCCCACCACCAGGCCTTTTGCGCGACGAAAGACTGCGTGCGAGAGTGAGCCGCGATCGTCGGCTTCCCTCGTGTGCTCTCACACCTACACCATGCGGCACTCGACGACGACAATGGCTAAAATTCGCCTGGAGCATCCATATACTTGAATTCAGCATCTGACATGGCGTCGGACATAATCACACCCACCGAACGACATATCAGACGCCAAATTGTACAGAGTCTCGTACTTAACGGCAGCAAGTTCAGGGTGCGATCATTATGAGAGAAAAAACAAAAGAAACCACACTTCTTGATTGGAAAAGGGGGGCTGTGTTCATTAGGGGAGTGCGGTCATTATGCGAGTAAGTACGGCACTTTTGCGGCTGTCCTATAGTAGTCTGAAAGTACGAATTTCCAGGCAGCATCATGCATAAGCTGAAAACTTACAACTGTAACAAGATATTTTATTGCTCGATCACTTTTGCTTGGCAGCCTTCTTTCTTGGCCTGCCAACTTGCTTCTTGGTCTTTGTGGCCTTCTTTTGGGGTGCTGGATGTCTGGAGGCCTTGAGTCGGTTGTTGCGCGATTTCTTGTTCCGCAGGGTGCTCTGGATGAGCAGTTTGCGGCATCTAGCTTTTAATTCGAACCTGCGGAAGAGAAGAATATGAGCTTGCATGAAGTGCCACAGAAGAAAGCAAATCTCGCAGAACAAGTACTAGTATACGAGCTTCATTTTCTTTCTCTACAAAACTACAAGACCTTGTATAAAAAAAAAAAAGAAGGTGATTTATTGAGATTAACGACACCCCAACTCTCATTACTAGAACCTGAGGCTGGCAAAAGTTTCACTGGGAGCTATTTTACTCTGGACGCTGCTATGAATGCCATTTGAGCAAATTTTCCCCTAGATCCAGCAGACATTCCACCTGCATAGTGGAAAAAATACCCACCTTTCTCAGCTCATTAATTTAGTGGATTTACGAGGAACTGTAATTTCTTGGTGGATTTCTGAGAATATCTTGTGAGTACTGGCATAATGCTGAGAATTTTATCTTCAAGGAGTTTTGCACCTTTAGCAGAACGGGAAGAGTGGTTTACAGTGCACGTCCTTGACAAAACAGACGTACCATAAGAGTGGTGATTCATACATCTCTGCAGACAAATTTTGTGTTTTAAGCGCTTGAGTGTTTTTTGAGTTGACGAGCACTTCGTTGTCGACAACAGTCTTGAGATCTACCCTTTCCTCATTAGCAGTGCCGCTACTGTAAACACTTCTACTGAACAAGAAGAAATGGAACCAAGGGGCCTGGTTCCTTCGGGTAGCATGCAAGGGTTTATTGGCCAGTTTACCTGCCCTTAAGTTTAAATACTATGCGAAAATTATAGTTAAAGGTGTGTTCTGCATTCACCGCCATGGCCATGACTCGCACTGCCTAACATGCTTGGTGTCCAATGTTGGTAGACATAGACAGATACCCAAGAAAGGGCATGGCGGGGGCTGCCGTAGCTCAATAGGTGGTATCCAAAACACCGTGGCCGTTACGTGTTTCCGACTCCCGTAATCGTTCCTAGCTCATTCAGCTAGCAACAGCCTTTGAACTTCGTTTTTGCTATCCAGAGAGAGCTGTCTCTGAAGCGTGCATTTGAACACCACCTTTTGGTAGAGCGTTGCATGCATAACACTGAAAGATGAGTTTGGTTCCCACCGATGGTATGTTAATTTTTTTGCCTACTTGCATTTCCCTCTAACCTATGGCTTTTAATTTTCAGAAACCGCAAATGACTTCCCCTACATTTTCTTTGGCTTCATGCTCAACATTATCTTCTTCCTCATTTAAATCTTTTACAACAGATTTTAAAGAATATTCAGCAGACTGTAGCACGTTTTAAGTGCTATTTTTGCAGAATCCTCAAGAAAACGAACACCACAAAGCACTTACTGGCGCGTGACCTCCTCGGCACCTTGTTCTTGGATCTCGAGCAAGCGCCTGAGTCTCTTGTCACCAAGTGTCTCATCTGTGAGGTCTTTGGCACCCTTGTGAAGCGTCACTTGACCAGACCGCTTCACCGTGACGCGTGCGCCCGGGATGGTGGTTAGGTCCCCCTCCACATCGTCGTCTGGCTGCCGTGGTTTGGGCAGGCGAATGTCATTGCGCGAACCTGTGCAGCAACGGTAAAGGACAGCAGACGTCGCTAATGTGAAGCACTTTTAGTTAAGTGCAACGTTTATTCTTCAAGTCCAGAGTACATGTACCTGAGGTGGACTTCAAGTCCCACCACCCCAAGTATCGAATCCCGCCTTACAATCTCGAAGGCCGTGCTGCACTGTACTGCAAGTGTCAGAAGTTTGTCATCGTTGGACACCGCCTACAGCCAGTGCCAAAGTTTAATAAAAATTTTATTTTACTAAGTGAGAAAAAATCATTGAGTCTCTTACCACGTAAATTTGTTGAGGGAACAATCGAGGGTATTGCATTTTTGAAGTATGAAAATGTATGTCTGTATTAGAATCGAGTGCGCATTATGATCGAGTAAATACGGTACTAGTATGGTGCTCTCTGCATGGCATGCAACAGTCCTTGATTCTGCACTTACGCATCACATGAGCAAGAGCGATGGTGGTGGAGAAGCAGCTCAACGGCAGTTAGCAGGGGCCCGTGAACACTGCTACCATAAAAATATTCTTGTCTCTTCCATCTTTCCTTCCCTTAACCCTCCCTGATACTGCTGACCAATGTTCAGGTGTCAGTTGCATGCTAGGCAGTTGCGGTGTGGCCAGCAGGCTTTCCTCTTCTCCGTCAACCAATCTATTCCTCTCAATAAATCTTTGGTTTGAGCTAATTGGTTCATTTTTTAAGTCAGGACAGAGAAGCACAAAAAAAAAAAAAAGACAACGAAGGAACAAGCAAACAGGACGGGCGCAGGTCCTGTACTGAGCCCATTCTGTTTACGTGTCCATTTTTCGTCCGTGCTTTTTGCACCGATACTCTTCCTCTAACCTGTCATGTTCATGCGAGCGAGCCCAGATGGGTAGATGAACCCAGAATCATTAAGAACAATGACGCAATTGAGTGAGAGGAAATGGGATTGATCACGCGAAACGTTGTGCAAGTTGGTGACCTACTAAATGACATGTAGAGGGGCAGGCCAGGCGACTTCTGCGTCTTGATGTGCAGCGAGAGCACGTTGGGCCAGCCACCGGGCAGGCGGCAGCCCAGCGTCTCGCAGGCGGCCATCACGTTCTCGGCAGCGTCGGTGTCACTCATGGCCAGGTTGCACACCTTCACCGTGCTGCAAAGATTTTTTTGGCAGGAAGCAATGAGCCAAAGGTGGCGCGATATGATGCCACCCACAGCGAAACACCGAGCAAATTCGTCATCTAGAAATGACGGCAAATGCCTCACCTGGTTGTTCCTTCTCCCCGAAGTGGAAGCTCTGTGGAGGACAACACTCCCTCGATGTCGCGCCTGAGATGCTTTGAAGTCAGGTCAATGCGCCTTGGTAACCTGAAAACAAGAGCGACACCCATACTGTGGTTGCCTCGGAGAAAGAATCTCATCAACACTAACCTAAACAATTGTTTACTTACATAAAGTGCGTATGTAGCCTATCGTATTTTTTTTAACCAACTGGCACTTGCACAGCATGTGCTTGAGTGAAGCCTGTAGTCCACAACCATAAATGGGGCATGACTTTCTTTCACAATTTCGAGACACACAAAAACTTGCACATCTAAGCAAGGCAGAGCGTGCAAGCAACTGTTAACAGTGGCAGCAACAGTGGCAGTGCGATCTGTTGACGTAAAAAGTTTACGGAGTGTGGGTTTCGCATGAGACCTAAATTTTTGTGCAATTCAGATACGCCATCTGTGAAACAGTGGGTCAGTAGATGGGATCGCATGTGACTGCATGCTGCACTTTTTGAATTGAAGGCTTCATGAAAAATGAGCTTTCCTTTTTGAAGATTTTGCACTTTGTACTGATTGTAAATAACATAGAGAAAGTTGAAGCTGTACACATACAACTAAAGTGACTATTGTGTTGTCAAAGCATTCGTAACATGTGTACTACAGTTAAAAATATAATAACATTACTTCAATTTCCTCCAATACAGCTCCCTACATGGCCGAAATATTAAGCAGCCCAGTGTATTCAGAGGTGCACAGTGACCAAGTAAGACGCACAAGGAAATGGCCAAGCCAAGCAAGAAGTCGAACATACTTGTTCTTGGCAAAGAAAGTCTTTCCAAGCAGACGATGTAACAGGGGTAATATCTTGCTGTCACCCAGGAAGACATCGTAGCCTGCGCAGAGGTTGCGCTTGCTCTCGTACGGCGTGTACTCTGTCCTGAGTTGGCGCAGTGGTATGATCTGAAAGCAAAACAGAATCGTACGTTTGCAGGGAACTCCTACACTAGAACATTAAGTGTAAGCAGTGTTTCAATGCTTTTTAATGGACAAGAGAAACTTAGAAAGTAGACACACCATGCCAACAGCGTTACTTATTAAGCCACTTGCAGAGATAATTGAATGAACATTGCCTTCATGAAGATCGTCTTATGGTCTTTCATTTGAAGAACTGTGCTCTACACTGTTATTGCTTCCAGATGCAACTTATGTATTGTTTTAAGCAATAGTTTATGACAACCTGGCTTATAACAGGTACTTGTAAACCTGGCCAGGCTTTATAAGCCAACTTTATAAGTAGCTGCATTCATTTTTAAGGGGTACATTACCGCGATGGCATTAAGGGCCCTGTGACAGAAAACATCTGGTGTCGGCGTCTTGCGTTGGCCGTCGTTTGGCGAACAATCATCCCGAAGCACAACCACACAAGGCCCACCACGTGGCACAGAGGCGTTACTGAACTAATTTAATTCCTCATAGTAGGATGCGTCAGAAAAATCGTAAAGTACAACCTAAATGCAACCTACAGACATGACAGTGTCGGATTGTAATTTGAATATACCGGAAAACAATTTCTGTGTGGAAGCTCGCACATAAACCCCTTTTCCAGCGTTTCTACTATTCATAGAGCGGTGTACTGCGCTCAGTTCCTTGCAACAACATCCTCCAGATGGTGCTCGCATCCGCGGCCCATGCAAGAGGCCGCTTTTCTACCAGAAAGCTCGCCTTCATGCACAGCATTCACCGCCAGCGTTTGTGGTAAACATTACGGTTACATAAGCTGCAGTTTTCGGGAAACGCAAGAAGCACTTGGGGATCTTTGAATGCTATCGCATTCCACTCTTGAAGGCGAAGCTTAAGCATCCTCAGAACTTTTTTCAGTATGCCTTCTCTAAAGCTGCTCGTAACACAAAGCCTAGGTAACAATCATAGATGCTAACTGGATCTCATGTTGAGGGCATTGGCCGTAGTAATAAAGAAAAAAAAAATTGGTGAAAGTGTCAGTGCATGGTGCACCTTAACATGACTTTCTGAAGCACAGTGTTCTACAATGTCTTCGATTCTATGTAGCATTCTTAGCACTGCGCTTTATAATACCATACTAGAAAAGTTCCACGATCTGTGTGATAACATGCGCGCCAGTCAGCCTCTTAGGCAATAGCTCCCCTACCCCCAGTTCTGTTCCACATCGCAGCTGCTTCCTACAGGGCAGTGTGTCCCATATATCGCTGGAGAAGTCTCACGGCTCGTAATCCCACTGAAGTACTTTGGCACAATAATACTTGTTTATTACGACACGCTGTCGCCTACTTTACATTGCCCCGCGGCAGAATCGAAAAATCCATCAACCAATGAACGAGTGAGTCGATTATTTACTTCCTCACAGAAGAACACAAAACTTATTTACTGAGAACAACTCCAGCTGAAAACATTGTAAGGGCACACAGCGGTCACATTCAAAGTGCTGCTGCAAAAGTACAACGGGTTGTGAGTTTGTGAGCGGCTCACCACTGTTACTTAAACGAAAACTCTTGGTACTCACTTCAACGTTCCTCGTGATGCCGGCGTCGGCCAGAAGTTCCTTGTAGTGATCCACCGTGAGCTCGTGGTCGGAGCGCTTGTCCTTTTTGTCGAGATCACCGGTGAAGAGGCAAATTTCCGATTTGTCAGTTTCTAGGCTGTGTGGCAAATTTCTGAAACGTACAAAACGGATCGTACAGGATGTCAACATTGCCGCTGCCCCGAAGACCGATAAAGCTATCTGTACGCAAGCGATTGGCATAAATCGCAGGACTACGCAAAGCAGGCCGTTTCGAGTTTCGCAGAACCGCAAGCGCCGACTGTCTACTTACATCTTAATCCACTGCGTGCTTTTGTTGTAGGGAATCTTCTTCAGGGTGAACTGAAGATAGACGTCATGCTCCAGCGCCGTGTCCTCGTCCAGAATATTCTTTACAGACTTTTTGGTCTGGTGCTTGCGCTCTATGGTCCTGAGCGCCTTTATAGACTCCACAACCTGAAAAACGGCAGAACGCGATCATCAGTGCATGGTCGCTTTGGCCACGGGTACGTCGACACATCCGATTCTGAGTACAAAATAATTAAAGAAGTTTCAGAAGTAGAACAACTTGTTAATTTTGTAAACAGCACGCACCCGCTTGACATCCACGTGGGCTGCCATTATTGTGGATCTAGGAAAGGCTTTAGATTGCCTTGGATACCACTTGTATTCTGAAATCGAAACAAACATCAATCAACGCTGGCCCACCCCGGATGAACTCAACCACTCAACGTACAAGCACCGACCGCGCAAGCTATAGTTGTTGTAATAATGTATTGCTACAGATTATGCTACACGTGGTCATGCAGTACAGTAGGCGATAAAAAGCATAAATATAGCATAAAGTTTCCGCAAGAAAATTTGATGACGTCACGGCCGCCAAGAACAAACGCAGTCGACTACTAGCTATCCAGTAACGATCCAGCACAATCCAGCTGTTAAATCCCAGCAGCCGCAATCCGCAGTAACCACCGCAACTCTTGCGTGACGCGTCGTGCACGCTCGTGCGTTGCACGTGTATTTTTTTGAAGTAAACAGTGCATACAGTTTAGGTTTCCGTTTCGTCACAGCCACCATGCCGGAGAAATTGTCGGGCTACGAGTTCTGGACGAAAGTTTTGAAGAGCCCCAAGTTTGTCGTCGCACCGATGGTCGACCAGAGCGAACTAGCCTGGCGGCTGTTGAGCCGCAGACACGGCGCTCAGCTGTGCTACACGCCCATGCTTCACGCGGCCGTGTTTCTCAAGGACCCCAAGTATCGCAAGGAAACTCTGGCCACCTGTGACGAGGACACGCCGCTCATTGTTCAGGTGGGCAGACGACGCGCTAGGTTGCTTAAACGGGTGTCACGCGACGCACTTTCGATCGCGATCGAGCCCGATAGGGATCGAATTTCTCTATCGCGAGTGGCTTGTTTGCGCAATATGCGGAAGCGAGCCAATCGCGGTCGAGAAATTCGATCTCAAACGAAAGTGACCGTGTGACACCGGTGTGACACAAGTTACGCTGACGTCAAAATTTCGTTTGGCGGCAAAAATGAATGACCTGGAAGCATAGCGCTGTGCTCCCGTGCAGATCGTTTATGAATAAAGGGAAAATCAGACATCCACGAGGACACGCCGCTCATTGTTCAGGTGGGCAGACGACGCGCGAAGTTGCTTAAACGGGTGTCACGCGACGCACTTTCGTTTCACTAGCGCACTACATGTGCACTTATGTAGCACAGCTTTTCGTGCCTAAACCCGTCCCCGTTGTTTTAGATTTTTCGTTTACCACACTTAATTTAGTGTCGCATAGTGCTGTTCGCGACATCGTGAGGTTGAATTTGCGCTACCGTGATTCTGTATGCAATCTGTTTGCGCGCATTGATTTTCAGCTTGACGTAATTTGCGTTATCATTGAGACACCTTTGTTGGGTGCAGCGCACGCATAGAGCGACAAACGTTGATAACGGCTGAATTCGTTGCAAGTATTTTTGCTGCGTCAGTGATTGTGCTCTGTGAACATCGTGAAGACAAATTTTACCGCCCTAAGGACGGAAATCTCCGCCAAGTCGCTGCTTTTTAATGCAATCACTGTTTGGGTAGGGTGCAAAAAGTCGCGCGCGTCGTGACTTGATAAACCAGGTCGTAAATCTGCGATACCAGCGAATTTATTTTACAAGAACAGCACTGAAAGGTATTGCCCAGTCATTAAGTGGAAACATAGTTTCTGTGGTAACAATGGATAGATGGATACAACTTTATTGGACGTCTGGCAAGGTATAACGCGACCCGAGCTTAGGTCTCCCACGGCGGAACGTCAAGGCCCTGCCTCAATGCCGCCTCACGGGTTTGCTGTGGACTGTGGTAACAAGAAAAGAAAACAACATGAGAACATCTACATATTTTGACTAAAAATGAATTAAAGCTTTCACCCGACTTGACAAGTCCTAAACGGCAAACCGGGCAAGTTTTGTTGGTATTGTTCGTAGTTTTCTCAGTAGTGCTTAATGAAACAGCGCTTTCTGTTTACTGCGTACTGCCACTGCCGAAGACAGGCCCTCCCCCTTGTTGAAACGTTGGCTGCAAGCTGCACATTCCTGCTGAATGTGTTTAGCATTCGCAGAGCAGCTTATGCCAGCATCGTGCACTCTTGTCCTTCCTATTTCTGTCATCTTTTCATCACTCATTGTCATTTTCCACACTGCTGGCCTTATTTGCCCACTATTGATGTTTTCGTCTCCATCTTCACCCGGTGCCTGTCTTGGGATGCTAACCACAGCGTGCCACGCCTGTATTGCAGTTCTGTGCCAATGACCCAGACGTGCTGTTCGAGGCATCCCGCATGGTGGTTGGGCAGTGCTGTGCGGTTGATCTCAACTTGGGCTGCCCCCAAGCCATCGCCCGTGCCGGGCATTACGGTGCTTTTCTTCAGGACGAGTGGGACCTCCTCTGCAGAATGGGTGCAGTGAAGTACTTTGGTTACCATTCTAGCGGTCACTGTAAAATTTCGCAACCGTGATAGTACAAATGCCATGGTTCAGCACTGCTGGCAAGAAGCAGTTGCTTTTTCCCCCTACTGACTTCAAGTGGTGCTCGTCTCCACCTTAATGACATTATTGTGGTGGTGTGTGAAGCTTCCATTACACAACCTCCATGGTTGCTCTGGCAGCAAACAGAGGAGTGTATATACATAAAAAACAAGTTAATTCAATATACAGCAGAACCTTATTGATGTGTCCCGGTCTGTTACATTTTCGCGGCTCTTATACTGTGATGCACCGTTCCTGTTTAATTTTCATAAGATCATGTCTATTAGCTTTCTGTTTGTTCAGTTTCTCTTTCTGTTTGTTAAGCTTCTCTTTCTGATTGCTATGTCCAGAAACTGTGGTGGCACACCACGAACATGGCATCGTCCATTGGCACTGGCTGCGTTTACCACCAAATGGTGCTGCTGAAAATAGTCACTTCACAGAACTTGCTGTGTATAGTGCGGAAAGATCACCATCACCGTGTTTACATTGTCGCCGGCTGTCAGTTTCAGCGTGTCTTATGAATTCAAAAGCCAAGTGGTGAAAGAAGGCGCAAGGAGTTGCACACGACACCCACCTTTGCAAATGCTGTCTTGAGACCTTTGACACAAAGAAAAACACAGAAGGACACTATGAACACGAGCGTCATTTCGTGTTTGTGTTGTTCCGTGGCGCTCTTTCAAAGACTCTTTCACACTCTTTCAAAGACAACTTGCCCAACTGTCGGTTTTACTTAATAATATCTTCATTTTATCTTTCTATAACCTGTACATAGTCCCATAATCAGATAGTGTGTGATGATGTTTTGTGCCAAGTACGCCTTACCAAGACCACTAGGTTGTTCCTGGCTCGACAAGCAACATTATCATCATCATCGTAACTTTTTCTCCGACTCAAACAATTAATGGTCATCTCCTGGTACCGCATATACCCATGGCGTGATAAAAAAGAGAACTAATGTTATGAACTTATGTTCGGGAAGCCAGAAAGTAAACTTAATCCATGTGAGAGTTTACTTTAAACGTGTGTTATTTCAGTTAGTCAGCTTGTTGTCACTTTTGTAGTGTTAGAGGTGTGAAATAAACTCAATAAAATGACATTGCTATTTCATTGTGCTAATCAGCGAGCTAATTTTTTTCATCTTCACACTCACTGAACAGCCGGAGTTGTTCCACTTGGCTCATTTCATTTTGCTTTACACTTAACTTACAGTTCTGCACGTGATGGCAAAGCACTCAGTGATTGCAGCCATTTTCTTTATGGTTGCACCAGTCCCACAGATTAGTGAATGTTAATGTTACAGCTTTGTTACTCATACATTTGTCATGGGCGGTTCCTAAAGAGGAGCGATTGATCTGCTCATTTTGCTCACACTGACCCCCTTTTGCCCTCAACTATGCTTGCAGTGAACAAGTTACACACGGAGCTTGAGATTCCGATCACCTGCAAAGTGCGAGTGTTTCCAGAAGTCGAGAAGACTGTTGAGTATGCCAAGATGCTTGAGGCAGCTGGGTGTCAGGTTTGTGTTGCACAAATTTCTTTATTAGAAAACTTAGAGCGCAAGAAAGGCACTGGACGTAGAAAAGGAACACACCACATGTGCTCGCTTACAACTGATCTTTTAAAGCTAGGCTTTAAAAGTTGGGATCATTTAAAGCGTAAAAGCTGGGTTTTAACACAAGAGTGAACGCGTGTATTGTATGTTCCTTTTCTACGTCCAATGTCTTTCTCTCGCTCTAAGTTTTCTAATGATGCATTACCAACGAGCCCACCTATCCATCTTATTACAAGTTCCTTGCTGATTCATGTTGTGTTGCGTCAAACCTGTTTAGCAGTTTTTGAGCTCTTTGAAGTGTCATTATTTTCTCTTTTTCTTTAAGGTGTTATTGCGAGTAAAGTCCTTTAACAGCCCCATGGAGCTGACTTCAGGCTTTGCAAATTTATGCGGCAGTGGAGCTGCAGTGGAGATAATGGTATTGCAATTCCCGATTTCAGGTGCTGACTGTCCACGGCCGGACAAGAGACCAGAAAGGACCATACACCGGTCTCGCAAATTGGGAACACATCAAGGCAGTGAAGTGAGCCTCTTTGTCTCGCATTCCTATGAACACACACCACGGTAGCTCGGTTGCCCATGGCTTTGCACTGTATAGCACTTAGTCACGGGTTCGATCCTGGATGTGGCGGCTGCACTCCGAACGAGACAGAAGGCAAACAAATGCTGGTTCTCGCGCTTTGGGTGCACGTTAAAGAGCTGCAGGTGGTAGAAATTAATCCGGAAGCCCCCGCTATGATACGCCTCATGATCAGATCGTGGTTTTTCACATGTAAAACTGCAGAATTATTTCTCCCCTGTGAATATGTTTGGCGAACTGAAAGGGCAGTGCGAATGCTCTCTTTCAGAAAATTTTTTATTCATTCGTCTTTGTTGACTAGCACGTGTCGAAAGGGAGTGCTGCAAGGGATGTTCTAACAAATGAACTACAGACAAGCTGCAGAGTAGGATGTCGTGAAGACACGCAGTGATACTGTCCTTCACATTCAGCAGGCGGAAATATATTAGGCATATTCTAAGGGCATGATTGTTCTCTGAAGGTGAGATTAACAAGCACGGCAAGTCTTTAATAGTATTTGCTTGACAAAGATTATTGTTCAAAGCGGGCAGCAGCAAATAAGAGGAGTGGCATCAACATAGCTGTCGGCTCTATCTACCCGTAGCTGTGCTTTTTTATTGTTTACAAACATTTAGCTTGCCTAGAGCTATTCTATACAACATTTCTGTAGCAACCACAAGTTATCTGAAGCAAGCAAATGCCACTGTATACTCCATTTAACACAAGCTTGTGACTGGACATGGTGGCTCATATGTATTTGCAGCATTCTGTCGTCAAACATGTCGAGCACAGAGAAACGCTCTTGTACGTGGATTTAAGGCCACGTTAAAAACTGCAGGGGGTCAAAGGTAATCCGTAGCCCTTCCCTCCGATATGACACCTCTCACAGCTTCGTTAAACCCCCATGAATCAATCTGTCAATCAACCAAACTTGTGGCTTGCTCACTCAAGTATCGCTTCCAAGTGTCACTCGTCCATTAAAACTCCATTTGTCTTAACAATAAATTTTGTTTGTTAACATTGCACTCGTAAATTTTTCCACCGCAAGTGACGAAGGTTTCAGACATGTAGGTATGACAACAGTACACAGCAGCTATGGCATGTCTGAACTATCCCCTTCCAGGGACGGAAGCAGGTGCCTGCCACCTAATATTAACAGCTAAATACCAGTGCTTAAACTGACCTCGTTTTAATTACTGATACATGTCCCATTTATTTCCCTTTGCATCGATAATATGCTTTTGCAGGCAGAATGTCACGATCCCTGTGATTGCCAATGGAAACATCCAGTATCTGCAAGATGCCATTCGATGCCTTGAAGAGACCGGAGTTGATGCAGTAATGTCAGCCGGTGAGATTTCGATTCTAATTGCGTTGCTCTGATACCGCTGTGTATTGTATCAAGAGTATCAGCGTCTTCAAGCAAGTTAGATCACATGGGGCTGTTGTCACCGGGTGCAAGTAGCAAATGTTTTGTGCAAAGCAAAATTACTTCAGCTGTTGTCATTTTGGTTGTTTTATTAGCTGCAGATCGATATCACTTCTTGCGGTTAGCCTGCAGTGCTACTTCTGTCTGTTGGAGCATGTCAACAGTTATGACCGTATTTTCTTGTCATTTCTTTCTCATTTCTTTAGCTTTTAAGGTTAAAGTGTATTGCCTTGTGGGTTTATGGAAGCATTGTTGGAGCTTTAAATAGTAAGTGAGAAGTTGCTCTGTCATCCAAATATACGTTTTTGTTTCTAAATGCAATAGCACTTTATTCACATGCTAAGGCAGGTGCACCTGACGTCATGTTGCAAAGCTTTGATTGCAAATGTACGGTGTTGTTAGGCATACCCATTGCTGTTCTGTAGGCAAGCGCATGTTTTTGTACTTGGTATGTCTTCATGGCGTGCATTTTCAAAGCCATATGCATTGATAATGTTTTCAGAGGGCAACCTGCATAATCCGTACTTGTTCACCGGGAATCAACGTCCCGTCTGGGAGGCAGCGCTGGAATACCTGGAACTGGTCCGACAATACCCGTGTCCCACCTCATACATCCGAGGGCACTGCTTCAAGCTCCTCCACCACTGGTAAGCAAAGCTTCTGCATTGAAGACAATTATTTTCTCCATTGCCTCCGACAGAACATATTTTTTGTAAGTTTATTCTATCATGTGCCCTGGAGAGGCACTAATGCAATGTTCCTGGCAGATCTCTACAAGCTCTGGTATAGTGGGTTTGGGGCCTAAAATGAGCACAGAGCCTGTTCACAGTGCTATGAAAAGGTTGCATTGAACAGTTATCAAATAGCTGATTCAGAGCTTGCTATGTTAGTTTCTGGCCATGGCATTATTTGTGGTGTACAGTGGAATCTCGTTGACACGATCTCCAAGGGAACCGGAAAATAAAATCTGTCATCCGAAAATCATATTATCCGTGTGAAAATACATTTGCTCCTATGGGACATTGGCTGGGAAAATATAAGCATATTATCCCAAAAACGTATTATGCAGAATCGTATCAACGAGATTCCACTGTAAGCAGCAAGGCTAAGTGACCAAACATTCCGGGTTAGATGGGGTTTTTCTTGGTGCTTCCATGACCCTGGCCCAATGCAGCTTGGTGCAGGGAAGACCCCGTAGCTGTGCTGTTCTAGAACAATCTCTGATTCAAAGTGTTATAAGACGTTTATTAAAGGTGCCCTGAAACACTTTTTGAACATAGTAACAAAACATTGCCGACCTGTTAACGAGGCCCCTGTGAACATGTCTGCCAAATAGTATTACACTGCATGCTGCATAGGATTTACAATGTCGTCTCAAAAGCAGTGAAAAATCGCTTGCTCTTGCTTCCGCAATGTCGTCATGATTATATTGCGCTTAGTGTTACACCAACGATTTTAAGTGAAGGACAGGACGTGGACGTACGTAGCGCAAACTACCAACTGTTTAATACTGTTAAAGAACACGAAATATAATCATGAACGTCCACCAACTAGCCCCCTTCATTGCTTTACCAAATGTCGTCATGCCGCATCATCGCAAACGGCTATACCCACAGCGGCTGTTGGCTGATTTCGTGAGTCCAAGAGCATTCTCACTAATACAATTATTGCTTACTTGAATTAAGTAAATGAAAAATATATATGTCTGCAATCTCAAAAAAAAAGAGACAGATAAACCATTTAATCTGTGCACTGCTGGTCTACGCACCACAGTTGTGCGTTGCTGCGTATGCTGAGCGTGCCCCCCCCCCCCCCCCCCCCCCCCCCCCCCCCCCCCCCCCCCGAGATGGAAAGCATAGCATAACTGCAGCGGCTGCTGCAGTGTGCTACCACAGGCCATCTTGTGTACAGTCTTTGAGTGGGGCCAGAGGGGCATTGCTCCCTTGAGCCTCCTTGCCATCTCCACTGTGTAGCTTTTAGCGCGCTGGGAGAAACGAAAGGAGAGAGAAAGCTGCTGATCAGTCTGATAACTACATCCTAACTATGCTTGTGCTTGAAGGACTAGAAAAAGTATTTATGGCAGGAGATTCGTGAGGCCGCATAATTTAACAGTGATGTCATTCTGTGATTAGTTAGAAAAGTGTTTTGGGGCCCTTTTAAGTGGTATTGTGCCAACGATCCATGACTGAATACAGCTTTTACCATTACGTGCCCAACTGTGCTTCTGTTTTGTTCTCTCTCCTGTTCAGCATGACCATGCCTGAGAATGTGGACTTGAGGGAGAAGCTTGCCAAGGCGAACACTGTCGAGACATTCGAAGAGGTCGCCACTGCACTAAGGGAACGGTATCAGGTGCGTCTCGAGCATGTCTTGATGCACTAACTGCTGGGGAATGCATCTTATCTCCTTAGACTGACTGTTGCTAAGTAGTGTCACCAGGTATGCGTGACTCTTTTGGCTAGATCACTGGCTTGTATGCAAGGCGTTGCTTCAGGCTAGTTGGTAATCCACAGCTCTTTGATTTTTAGCACGGTATTTTAGGACAAACTTGAAACAAGAAATGACAGGCACAAGTGCTAACTTCCTACTAAAGTTTGATGCCAGACATTTTGAATAAATATATGGAGCAACACTTTGCAGAGCAACATTGTCACCAGCTAAAGGTAGCTGATGACAGTTCACTTATTGTGGACAATATGCAGATGCTGACGCTACCATGTGATTAGCTGGTTTCTTTTCTTCTTCTTTTGACTTGTGTTGCTCTTTATATTTATTAAAACTGTCTGACATTAAATTTTAGCTGGAAGCTAGCACTTGTGCCTGTCATTTCATGTTTCAAGTTCGTCCTAAAGTACCATGCTAATAATCTAAGGGTTTCTTTGAGTTCAAGTTTCACACAGGTATGGCATCTTGCAGTGCACGTAGTTTGATGCGACGTTTGGGTCCATTGCTTGGCTGTTTCGCTGAGAATAATAAATATGAAGTATGCATTGTCTGTGGCAACCCAATGCAAGGAATGTTGGTGTTGCAGGAACCAGTGGTGCCATCTCTCACTGCAGCAGCAAAACAGTGCGCGTGCCATGTTTTACCATAACATGCCTGAAGGGGCTGGAATTTCATTGCACTGACACCAACATTGTTATGTCTGGCACATCCGCAGATGACGCATACTGTGTTTACTCATGTAAGGCCCACCTTCAGGCAAGACCAGCACCCCCCCAATTTGGAGTGCGATAATGTCGGACAAAAACGTTTCACTAAGTATCACATGGGTACCTGCGTGCTGGTTAATTTGCACAAGCTGCTGCTAGATTGCACTAGTTACTGTCTTGCATGCAATAATCCCGAGATTTCGCGGCATAGATCCGTCACGCTTCAACAGTGTCGGCTGTGCTGTGGCTTGTAGTTTGGCCTGTTTTTCTTAATGTTGTTTTCGGGCACATTAAGAAGGAATCACCAGAAAAAGTATGTACATGAATATAGAATGCATGGCATGCAGTTTAATTTGATACCGTCATCAAGAGCTTCAATCTTCAATCTCCCTCAGTATTGATGGCATGTAGGACGAATGAGTAGGCTGCCTATGACGTGAGGTTGTCTAACAACGAAAGCAGCAGAAGCGACGAGGATGACTGAATAAAAGTGTTCATAGCGGGCTGTCAGTAGTTGCACTATTTTGCATGGCAGACTGCGCACAGTTTGAGTCTTTAGTGATGTAGGAAACCTGACAAAGGTTTAGGAGGCGGAAACCTGACAAAGGTGTGCTGGCCTTCTAATTGCTGGTACTTCTTATTGGTTCTGGATGAAAGTCCAGAATCTAAGAAATTAAGACGATGACACGTATGTCATTGTCATGATTTTTTAAAGTTATGATTTATTCTGGGCAAGTGATGCATCTGAACGTAGCATTATGCAGTGTGCACTGTTCAAAATTCGAGCATTCACTCTTCTTGCCTCGATGCTTTGTCACTGTTCACTGATGTTAATATATATATAATTCAACAGTGCAAATGGTGCTGCCGTGTCGCAGGACAAAACCTGGGACCCAGATTTCAACTGTCCGCAGGCTGACCTTCCTTTCCCACCCTGGATCTGCCAGCCGTATGTGAGACCCAGGTGAGGTTTGTTCTGCATAGTGTTGACAGAGTTGTTGCAGAGCACAGGTATGGATGTTCATGTTGGGAACGCACACAGCGCAGTCGGTGAAGGGACACGACTGCATAAAGCAGAAATTGCCTGTGGTTTTTAAATGTAATGTCGAAATATAGGGAAAAAGGGAAATGAAAGTGGATACAAAGATGACTTGCCGCCAATGCGAACCAGACCCACATCTTCTGCATTGCATGTGTGAGGCTCTGCCAATTGAGTTAGACTGGCAGATATCCTCCCCCCACTTTCCTGGGCATTTGTGCATGTGGATGAGATTGGACCCTGGGAGCATCAGCCAGTGCCTCTCAGGGCCATGGCGGCGGATCTAACTGCCGGTGTCACATACAACATGAACTTAGTGGCATGTTAACTGGCCAAGAAAGGGAGGTTATTGCCACTGTGAGGGTCGGCAGCGAGGCAGCTTTGGCCGCCTTTATTTGAAGGTCACCCTGAGGCGAGGGCTTCTGGCTGACGAGTCGGTGGCTGACTGAGACGTCAGCTAAGCCTCGGAACCGGGAACGCTCTAACCACGCACTCTTGTCATCATCATCGTCTTCGGATTGGGGCCTGATTGCGCTACTGCACCACAACCTGTGCTCCTACTCTTTCCAGCCCACCATGCAGATTGCACTTGTGCAAACTGTCTTGGCAGCTTTGGCTGTCTGCTGCAGAGCATGGAGTTGCAGGGGTGATTCCAGGCCCCGTTTGTCGCATTCTGACAAGAGTGGGATGCAAGAATACTTGCATTCATTATGGGGTTGCAGCGCGGGAAAGGCACACGCTGACGCGCTCGACCTGGGCAGCCGCAGTGTCGGCCTCTCCCGATATCCCGCCGCACCATGGCAGTCCGGCATAAATAAACCGTGGCCATGGCGGCTACCGTTTCATGCCACCTCGCACAGATTGGGGACACTGTTCGAACGGGCCCAGTCATTCCAGCATCAATGTGAAGACTCTACCAAGGCTAGAATGCCTCACTTGGTCCAGCAGACATCCCGCAGTTGTAGGGTGTCCGGGAATTCTACATCGACATGCTGGACACCTGGTTCATCCAGCTGGACAGCCACTTCCGTCTCAACAAGGTTCCAGGCTCCAGCTACGTTCCAAGCTCAGGCTGGCACCCCCTGGCCCCAACTTCTACGAGGACTTGCGTGCAGCAGTCCTTGCTCACTACATTACCTGGAGCGTTCAGTCACAAAAGCTCTCGCCATTTGAACTGTCGGCTCTTTCCACGTCTTGTCAACTCACATCGCCTGTGTCCACCCGTGCCAATTGTCCGCACGTGCTGGCCCCACCATCAATCCTCTTCTCGGTCCACGAGCCTCCTCCCCAGCTCAAAGGCAGCTGCGCGACGACTCTGTCCAAGGAATTGACTAGGCCAAACGTAAATGCTTTCGGCTGCTTTACGGCCTGCCACTCTCCTTCCTTGGGTGTTCCCGCAAGCTGTCAGCTTTCCATTCAAGGGCACCTCGCTCATCATTGATTCAGAGGCGCTCCCCCTGGCTCCAATAAGCGCAAATTTCACTCTCGCAGGTACGATCACGCCACAAGCACATTCTTCGCGATGGCTTCAGCGACCACTGCAACGCCATTGCTATTGGCATTAGCGATTTCACCTCAAGCAGCAGCAGGCGAGCCTTCCGATGTTGTGTGCTCATACTTTCCTTGGATGCATGGCCTACCGAAGTTTTGCAGGAGCAGCTCTGCCATCTGGTTTCTTCAGCTCGAGAATCACTTCTACGTCAACAACGTGAGTGACCAACACTTGTGCTATCTCCACGCCAGCGGCGAGCTGCCAGACGGTCTTCTTTCGTAGCTCCAACTTCTACCAGACCCGGGCATCTACGAGAGCCTGTGGCAGGTTGTGATTTCGCACTATGGCATCACTGTGGCTGTGCCTCGCTCACAACCTATGCTGCTGGTGCTGCCTGGTACATCTCTTTCGGATTGCGGAACCCGACACTGCCAACGACTGCCACTGCCACTACCAACACTGCTGCCACTGTTGCACGCTGTTCGATGACACCTTTAGCGTTGTTTCCCTCGATGGCCTGATCTCTCGGCGTGCACCAACAACTAGCCATTACTCCTCAGCTCTGCTTGCCGAGTAGCAACGCACAAGACAATGTGCGCCTTTTGCACATATTTCAGTCGTGCTTCACACTAGGAGTGGGGCCCTGTAGCGGTGCAACTATCGCCTCCAGGGTTGGTGTAGAAGAAGACGACTCACGAGCATGTAGTGTGAGAAATGAACATGCTGGTGCACTCGACCTGGGTGGCCGCGGTATCGGCTGCTCCCGAGATCCTGTGGCACCATGGCTGGCCAGCCTAAATAAACCGTGGCAACAGCGGCTACTTCTTCGCAGGGTCATCACTCAAGTTTGTGTGTGAAATTTGGCCCTTCTCTGGATCGCACCAGGCCAGCAAAGTGGCAGTCACTCACTAGTGCTTTTGCAGCAACCACGGCAGTCTTATGATGGTGGGGACAGGAACGAATTTTTTCTACTGAAGGTCTTTGTGTCCCACGTCACTTACACCCCTGTGACGACAGGTGACAAATTAGCCACAATGGTGGAGCGTTTCACGCAGCTGGGGGCGAAAACTGCAAATAGGGGAAGCACACAGTGAGAGACCGATAAGAGTTCAGCTCGCCTCGCGTGGCTCTGCATTTGCGGCCCTGGGGCAGAAAGTCGCCAACGCTGGTCGCGATGCTGCATGGGAGATGGTGGACAGCAATTCTTCGTGTTGGAATTGAGACACAGTCAGTCACACACTTTTCACCCCCAAAAAACAGCATCCTGGGAGGACGTGTCTCCATGTGCTGCGGAAAGAAGTCTCTCCATTTCCCAGAAACGGTACAGGGGGGGACGCGGTGCATCGGCTGCAGTGTCTCAGCGAGGCATGAGAAGCAGCAGAAACTGCTAAGGTGCCCACTCCGTGCAACCTTCATGTTAGTGTCTGCGTACTCGTCACGCGATAGCAACATGCGGCCGCTCCTGTAATGTTAGAAAGCACATGCATCTCCAGAAATTATGCCTTTCAGCACGCAATAAAGGATGCGAGGTGGTCGAGATTAATCCGACGCCCTTTACTGCGTCACCTCTCATAGCTCGGGGCCATGGAACTGGGACATTAAACTGCATCAGTCATTCAACCAATAAATCGGCCAGTCGGTGCTCGCATTGTTGTATACCCTTCGCATTTGTCTAGATTTTCCAAATATTGAGTCTAAAACCAAACTGCATTAGAGCATGGATGCTTGCAGGATGAAATTTGACTGTGCCTTGTGTATATATATATATAAAAAAAGAAGTACCCATTTTAGCGTGACGTTGGTGTTCTGCTGTTACTGTTCCTTATTGCACACGTGTGGAGTTTATTGTGGAGGTGCAGTTGGGGGAGAACGGTATTAGTTATGGTAACAGGAGAAATAATACTGTGCTAAAATACTCTTTAGAAAAATCTCAAAGACGCACAGCGTAGGGTTGTGCATGTTTTGTTATGCATCTTGCATCCGACGTACAGTTCCCAAGTTTCCGTGCTTCCTTGCTTTGCGTTGCCAGCCCTGAAGTGGTCCAGGAGACGAAGCGAGACCTGAACGCCGAGTACCTGAAGCTCCTGGAGCTGACAGCAGCCATCAAGCGCCCTGTCGACCTGGACCTGCTCAGCCTGTCCAGGAAGCAGCTCAAGCGCTTGCGCAAGAACCCCCGCAAGGCCTTCCCCAACCGTGAGCAGTTTGTGCCCTGCGCCAAGTGCCCCAATCCCAGAGTGAGTGTCGGCAGAGATATTTCTTGTCTCTGGTAATTTGTATTGTACAGTAGAACCATGATGTAACGAAGATGGATATCATCAGTTATCGGATATAACGATGTGAATCAAAATTTGGTTGGCCGCACTTTATTTCAGGAAGTTTCTACTGCTATGTGACGAAACCGAAAATGAAAGATCCGAGGCAATGTTGGTTAAAGCAAAGCAAATATTTGTTTTTCGCAGTTAAGAGTATGTATTGTGGTAGTAAAGATGTCAAATACTCGGCAAGAGTAACTCGAAACAGCATGTTATAGATGCTCATGTTGCTGCCAGCATCTGACGTAAGATGCCAGCGGCTTGGTTAGGCGGGCCTGCAGCCTGCAAGCAAACATGCCGATTCCATGTGATCACAAAGACTGCAGGGTTACGTACTGCGTGTTTCTAATCTAGCATTGCCAACATGCCATGTATCACGAAGGGGAAGAATTGGCATCCACACCAACTGTTACACGAAGCTGCAAAGGAAACACGTACAGATTTTTTGGCAAGCTTCGCAGTGGAAGAAAAATTTGCCCTGGTCTGGGGATCAAAACCAAGAGGAACGTTTTTCTGTGGAAGTGGCTCTACCATCTGAGCTAACCAGGAGGCTAACAGATTGCAGGGCAGGGCCGATTTGATTGACAACTTGCAGCACAGGAAAATCTTTTCTAAGAAACTTGTGTGGGTTTTCTTTGCAGCTTTGTGCTGCAGTCCAAGTGGGTGCCAATTTTTACTTTCCGTGAGCCTTCCTCCCCCTTGCGGGCTTTTGCAATGCTGATTTGTTATGCCGTGTATCAGCGCGGTAAGCAGCCGTCGGGCTGTAAAAATCGACAGGAGGCCCTTTGCTGGCGCTTCAAAAGCATCACTCACACTTGTGCTTCTCTCACATAGACCCATCTGTAAATAGTTTTCTCACAGGCATGAGCATGTATGCTTATAGCTAATATTGCATATAACGAGGGTGCTTTTGCATTGAATGCCACTTTATTATAAGGAGCTTGAACTGTAACAGCAGAACTATTACTGCACATTTTTGAAAAGAATTCCGTGGGATAACTTTTCCAACGGTCCTGTCTCAAAAAACCTGTTAAGCAAAAACAAAATTTTCAAGTACATTCGAACCTCTACGTCACAAACACGGATGTAACAAACTAGTACATCTGAGATATTTCACGCCGATATGAGCATGTATTGAATATATGCTTATAACGAATATAAGATATAGCAAAGCTATTTTTGTGTTGTGTAAGACTTTGTTGAAACGAGATTCGACTGTAAACATGACCTTGGGATGCTGCAGGACGAAGTCCAAGCATAAATGATTATGATTAGGTATTGTGACAACAGTGGCAAAAGGAATACACAGAATCAGTGATACCAAACTTCACGCAATCTTCACTTTGGCATTTGTTGGAAGTATGTCATCAAAAAGACAAGAAAGTGTGAAGGTGGAGGGAGGGAAAGTAATGCGGTGGTTGTAAAACGATGGAAGCAATTACTGTACAGAATATTATAGGCAGGAAGATTGATGGGGGGATGTAGAGAAAGAATACCTGTTAAAAAAGTAGGAACCCAGAAGTAAGAAGGAAACGTATCGTTTAGAAGAGAAATAAGGGGATGCTGTTCATGAGAAATTGGCCTTTTTCTGCATTGTAGCTTTTTTTTCTAAGTTGAGATGAGAATCGGCATGATCGTAATGTAGGGTGCGACAATCGCACAGTCTTCAAAATTCATGTCTGTTCCCTTGCAGTGTACAAAGTGTGTCTACGATCTCTGCAAGCCGTGCTGTCGTAACCGGGTGAAAGAGAACTTTGAGAATTGCGAAGGTATGTCATCCCCATTTCCGGCGTCTCTGGTTCTTCGTGCCTGTTGAATACCTTTGCTGTGCTTTTGCTACCTTGAACATGCATGCTGTTGGTCAGATAGCTCATGTTTCTTAAAGGGATAGTAAAAGAAAAACACCGAATATTCTTTCAGTGCTCTCTTTTTTGCTGCTTTAATGGTATAATAGGTTGATAATTCGAAGAGAACATAAAGGTCAAAGTTCCATTACTTGAATTTCACTCCGAAACCCAAGTGCAAGTACGTCAGTGCGATGTCATGCATTTCTAAGTATTCTTCTTGCATTTAGGCCATTGCGACTCAGTAAATGTTCTTGAAGCTTGCCAAATTCAGTACTATTTGGCTATATTTTAACACACGCAATGTACTGTATTAATTTGGATATAAGTCTACCTTTTTCTTTTCTTTTTTTCTTCGAAAATGTTACCCATAATGAGCTGTATCGACCTATATTTGTGAGTGAGGAATCTCGACCTATATTTGTGAACAAAGCTAGCAAAAGTACTGAACTAATGGAGTTAACCTGTTACGCCCGCCATAAAGTCAGTCCGGAGATTAGTCAGAGTGGCTTTAAGAAGTGCTGCATATCCAGCGCACTTGACAGCACCGAGGACAATGTTCTTTGGGGTGCCTAGGACACCTACAAAGCATCCAATGAGGATGACTTCTCCGGCAGTTCCATCGAGGCTGCAGCTTGTAGCATCTGAGCTTACAGTAAATAAAGGTGTCATGTTAATTCTTTTTTTTCTAGGACAGGCTGAGTCAACCTAATTTTTTTGTTATTACACGGAGAGTTCAATGTATAGGAGTTGACCTACATTCATGCTCAACCTGTTTTTGAGCAAATACGGTAGTCCATCTTTGCCAACGACCAATTAACTAAGCCCGAGCAGGCACTGTCACTAATTATGGTGCCATGGTGAGCTGGCGTCATAGCGTTACGGTGGTGTTGGCACCTGCCCTTTGTTTCTCTGTCCTACCAAGCCTGTATTCATTGTAAGGGGAGCTCTTTTGGTATTTGCAGAAGCTTAATTTACTTATACAGCTTAAATAATTTTTCTCTTTATCATCGTCATCATCATCAGCCTATTTTATGTCCACTGCAGGACGAAGGCACCTTCCTGCGATCTCCAATTACCCCTGTCCTGCGCCAACTGATTCCAACTAGCACCCACAAATTTCCTACTTTCATCGCACCACCTAGTCTTTCTCTTTAACGGTCCTTTGAATTCTGAGCCTGTCATGGCCACCCAGTGGCCATGGTGCTCTGCTACCGAGTATGATGTCGCAGGTTTCATAGCTGGCCGTGCCAGCCGCATCTCAGTGAGATCAGGCTGCGAAAAATGTGCGCAAAAAAAAAAAAAAAAAGCTTTCTAACTTGGGTAGTGCGTTGCATGAAAATCTATGCTCAATTTAGTAAGCAATAAAGTGGCCTTTCAATTATTGAAAAATTCAGGAGGGAAATGGCATTGAGACAGTGTGTGTGCGTGTGAATCGAATTGGCACTGATGCTGATGTTTTTTTGTCTTTGGCCGTCTTGCAGGGCACAGTTTCTTCTTCAAGCCGAGAACAGAAGAAGAAGAATTGAAAATGAGAAAAGCCAGGGATGCAAAGAACATCTCGAACACGCCCACAGACAGTGTGACGGGAAGCTCCTTAATTGAAACTGACTTCTCAGAAATACCAACTTGACTTCAATTCGCAGGAAAGTCAGCCCATTCAACTGTACAGATGTGGAGTAATATATGTACATATCACTGGCAAATACGCCATCTATTCTGTTTTCATTGTCTTTATAGAAGGACTCTTCAACGTCACGTCCGTTGCACAAAATGCTCTATGGAATGCTCTATGTGCAGCTGGGGCTGAAGGCAAGCTCTGCTTCTAGCCACACTTATTTGTCCCATTTCTAAATTTAAAACAGCATCGGGAAATAAATTTTGAAATCGTGTACCAACTAGCCTGACCGCAAACTCTCGTAAAGTTCAGCTGTGCCCCGTATTGCATACCCCCCACCCCTAGTGCTGGTATATATTTCAACTATGGCAGGTTCGGGTAAACAAGGCAAAACGATGGCTCACACTCTAACAGTACTTATTGCTAGGAGGGGTTAGGTAAGAAAAAAGCACTCGAATAGGGACATTAACTTTGTAAAAGTAGAAATGGGTCTCACCAAGTGACAAGATCACTTGCTGGATTACAGAAGATTTTTTTTTCTTCGTTACTGTGGAAGCATGGCAGAAGAGATACATATAGTTCTCCTAACAAGATTAACAGGGGCATGCTGATATGCTATTTCACATGAGGTCTCTTCTAGATATCAGAGATATTTATCAGCTTTTCTACACGAAACAGGACCGTGAAGTTTGCTACACGTCACTTCAACATTATTCAGAAATCTTGGGGGGGGCACATTCATTGCTTAAGTATACATTTCTATCCCCCGTATTCATAAATGCAACTTAAGTTGAAGCCCATGCTTGACTTGATCTAAGTGACGCCTATCGTGAATGCGCCGAAGGAAACGCAGTGAGAGTCTTTGGGCACGTCAACGCCAGGCGTCATCTAAATCAAGTCAAGCATGGGCTTCGACTTAAGTTGCATTTCTGAATACGGGGGTATGACATGTAAAAATGTGGAGCCAAGCAAGCAATACGACATTATTTATTTTGGTGAGTCTTTCGGAAATGGCATCCAATAATGCCACTAAATGTGCATGCAACGGAAAAAACAGCACTACTGGCACATCGCAACTGTGTCAGCAGGCATCCAGGCCCAGTTTAAGCCCTTGAACTTCCACACCAAAGCTGTACCTACTGTTACACAATGATGACCGCTGCTTGCACAAACTACAGTTCACGTTATTTGTTAGTCAGAAACGACCATGTTACAGCTGATTCCAGACCGTACAATTGAGTAAATGTAAAGGATAAATCGCACACATTCCACCGATTTCGGGATAGTAATATTCAATGTGCGACGCAGTGGACATCCCATACGTTATAACAGGTAATCGTACAAAAATGGCACCTTTATAAGTGAATCGCGCGGTTTAATTTACTAATCGGGGTACTGTTCACAGCAGTTTGTCAAAGTGAAAAACTCGGGAATTGTTCTACGTTTAATTACGGGATGCTTCCGGGAAACGTTGGGCTCGCCGTTAGGAGCGGTAGAGCACCAGGAAAGGCAAGTTGGTTTCGTTTTCGCTTAACGAACTCGCGCGTCGCATCCACCCGAAAGTTTTGAAACGTTTCACCGCAAGGTAACGCAAGGGTCAAAAATTTATAATATGGCCGCGTCGAAACGCGAGCCGCGCTCCTTTTCTTTTTCGTCGCTGCAAAGTAGTTGCGTGCTGTTTCATCATCGCGGCTTGCCAGCAGGAGGCGCAGCACAAAACATGGCTGCTTCCTTGTCGCTTGTTGTGCTCTATCCGAACGGCCACCGGCAGGTTTTCCAGGTCAACTCAAACACCAGCATATTCCAGGTCAGTCACATTTCGCACTTTAAACACGTCAGCAGCTGCATCTGTTCGAAGAGCGGCTGTTCCTCAACCGGTCGCTCCAAAATAATACTGCGGTAGCGCGAGGCTTTCGTTTTCGCTGAGTTGTCACAGGGCCGGTTCGCTGTTCGAAATTGGTCATGTAGAGCTTTTCCTCGTAATTAGCGCGTTTGCTAGGTTTCAGGGCGTGGTTGAGGTAAACGTTCTCTTGCCGCTGTCATTACGTGTGTGGGTAACTTCTGAGGTCGTGGAGGCGCTTCATGTCATTGCTCGGGGCCGAACGTCGGACTTCTCCGACATGCCAGCCAGAGCCCGTCCCACTCCCTTATTTGTGGTTTACACGTTAACTAACTGAGCCATCCTTGAAGGAATCTTCGCTCGCAGTCTAGTCCGACATATTTCCTCACATCGTACTACATTTTCTGAAGGACTGCGCCGCGTCTTTCTCCAATCAAGTAGCGTGCCATTGCTGTGAAGCTCACGGCTAGGTTCTCGTATGGTGTCAGTAGTGGCACGTGCAGAATTTCGTACAACATATTAGAAACCTTATTGAGTAGTGCCAACTTCACGCCTTTCAAGTAGCACTCCAGCCGGCTGTATTAGTAGGTGTGCGCAGATGCTCAACGCCTTTGGGTTGCTATCGGCAAGTTTAAGTGCGCGATAGTCCTTGTGCATAGAACATTGCTTTCTGAAGTCTCTGTTGCCATGATTTACGAGTCAAACTCTCCTAGAATGGCTTCTGACAGATGCCACAGCTGTGGTACGAATGGGCGATCACTGGTTGCCTGTATTGTTTGCCAGCCTGTTAATGCGTTCAGAGCCGTTTAACTGTAGCAATGCGTGGTCAGGCACATGAATTGTAGTTGAAGTGTGCAGTGGTAACCGGCTGCTAACGTGCCGAAGTCATGCCGCTTCTGCACATGAGAATAGAAATTAAAATAGTTTGTTTGACGAGTGTTATCAGTGTTGCAAATTTGGAACAGATATTGCTGCATGCTAGACGATTTGTATGAGGGGGACCAATTATACATAATGTAATTGGCTTAAAAGTGCTCTTTGTGCTTCTACCAAGAAAGCGTCTCTGGGAAATCTCGAGATGGGCTTTATTTTAATTCAACTATTGCAAGCAGTCAGAAATTCAACACGTTCATACTTACCGCCACGAGTACTCACCATGAATCAAATAAGAGTTGCTACAGCGTGGTAAACAATGTGAGAAAGCCAAGTTCTTTGACAGATTTCTCGGCATGAGAAATTGAAAAGTTGTGATGGTTTGAAAGTCGCTCACTCTCAATCTTTTGGTTGAGGCTCCGAGTACTCCGTGTTTTTGTATCATGTGAAAATGGAGGTGGCAATTTGAGGGCTCTCAAAAGATTTATCTATAACCATAGTAGCAAACTAGCTAGTTTGTACTCATTCATTATTGGAAAAAGCACGTAGAATGTGGGACAAGGCAATTAAGAATGACAGTGCGTGTGTCTTGTCATCCTTCTTCACTTCATGCCTTAATTCTACGTGCCTTTTCCCAATAATATTTGCTCGAGTACAAAATCTCATCATGAATCAGTAGTCGGCTTACTTCTGGTATATTTTATTTCACATCTGCAGCTGCTGTCTGGTGCTATGGTCCTGAAAAGAAATTAAGGCACTATGCAGCTATTGAATCACACTATGCATTGTCATAATTGTGATGATATCGTAGCTTTAAAATTTTGCTCTTTGGCTTTCTTGCTCACTACAGGTCTCCTTTGAAGCTTCTTAAAAGTTTTACATAACTATATACAAAATGCACAACAGCACTCTTACAATCTTAAATTAAGAGTAAGTCCTGCTCCACAGTCTCCACACTCATCTCTGCCAAGTGAGGCAATTTCGGAGCATCACGAGCTTCGTTATACAAGAACATGAGGGCCTGCTTTTTCTTTTCACCCTCCCTCGTTCGGTGCATTGTTCCATTAGTGCCACACCAAGTTGTGCGCTGTCCACACAGATTTCTAGTCTTTCACAACCACAAGCGACACTGCAAATGTTCAGTCAGGTCCTTAGGCGTGCCCATCGGAACACACTGTGTTGGTATTTCGCTTGTGTTTCGTGCAAACACACATTTTCATCACATGCCTACAATGTCCCGGTCACATGCTCAAGAAGAAACATCCAACTCGTGTGAAGGCAAGAATGTGTACGTGTAGAGCTCATCGCAGAAGTGGTGTCGGCCAGTTACGTGTGCTATGACCCTGCCTTCAAGAAGCCGCTTGCCGTATCGGGTGGCCTGCACTCGATCTTGGCACAGTCCAACAGCTAGAAGCCAGTCGACGAGATCCCTCCCCACGAAGGCAAGATGAAGTTCCGTGCCATCAGGACCATGCCGCGAATGGCAGATGTCTGTAATGCAGGAGTCTCTATGGTACACATGGAACTGTGTGCAGATCTGACGGGCCTCTGGAGACAGGTCTTCAAACTTTGGAAGGATGAGGGTGGTTGTGACCCTCTGTCTTCGCTGTCTGCACGAAACAAAGTACCACGCGCCAGACAGCCATCGCAGGAGCCACTTGCCATCAAGTCCGAACACAAGGAACGTCAACATTCCTTGTCCGTAGTTTAGTATGATGTCCACAAACTCTAGCTCGACCAAGATTCCTGTTGGAGCATCCGTGAGAAGAAGCTGCCAAAGCGAGACAGCGAGTCCAATGACCATCGAGACGCTAAGTAGGAGGACAAGCACGGTATGTCTGAAGACTTGGTGTATGTCATCATTGGCTTCAACCATGCTATCTAGGTCGAGTGCTTCGTCTGTGTTCTGTACCCTAATAGCAGTCTGCTGGTTGTACGTGCTAATGAGACTCATGCATTGTCTCACTTGCTCCTTGTCACAGTTGAACTGTGGCCCACAAAGCTGGTCGAAAGAAGTGCTCGGTGTCTGTTGCGCTGGTGACACGTTGAATTCGAACCTGCTCGAGTTCACTGACTTGGATGACGCCTTGGAAAGAGTAGCCGACTTTGAGAACTTGGTCCTTTGAGCTTTGACATTTGGTTTTGGGCTGCTAATGAGGTCTTCGAGATCTGGAACAACGCTGTGTTCTTCTTCATCCGAGCAATTGGCACAGTCCTCACAGTCTCCTGTACATCCGTCCGACTTGCCCTTTGCCTCCTCTTGTGCACCCGAGGGCCGTGTCTGAGAGCTCGACGATGGCTGAATCAAAGGGCTGTTGACGTCAGAGTGAACCACGTCGCTTTGTTCATCGTCACTGCTGCCCCCGATAGGCACGTAGTCCCTCATCCTCAGGCGGAACCTGTGCTGGAATATGAGGCTGACCACCGTGAAGAGGAGGCTGGTCAGGAGAACGGTGACGGCCACAACTGCCTGGATGTCTCCGAACTGAAAGTTTGGGTCCGTGTTGCCGAGCCGGGATCCCCTCTTTGGAATGCTCAGGCACAGCGAGAGCGCCGCCAAGATAGAAAATCCGAACCCGGCGACTGCGATGAGCCACTTCAGTCTCAGCACGAAGCAAAGCGAACGCCAGTGCAGCAAGGCGAGCAGGCCCGCGAGAATCGCGGTCCACACGCGGGACGCGAAGATGCCCGCTATGGACAGGACAGACTGGGCGTACGCCAACGGCGACAGAGGGTCGTCGATGCTCGTGGCCGCCCAAAGGACGCCCCCCAAGGCTGTCGCCAGCTGGCAGACCACTAAGTAGATCGTGGTCCCGTGTGTCACCCTGTCCCGTCTGCGGAAGAGCACGACCAAAAGCCACAGGCAGCAGACGGCGCTGACAGCACTGGAGCTGACCATGGTCTTCCCCATCGTCGCGGCAAAGTCCTGGAGACAGTGCTCCTTTATTTGACTCATGGTGGCCGTGATGAAGATGAACGGCGCCGAGAGGAAGGTGCCGGCGACCATGGCCGTCGAGACGGCGGCCGTCGGGAGCTCGTACTGGGTCGCGAATATGAACACGCTGGGCGCCATGGGTAGCATCCCGTAGAGGAAGCCGAAGTTGCCGAAGTCCTTCTGGTCGCGCTCGTTGTTGCCCACGCCGAGCAGGTTGACCAGCTCGCGCGTGACCAGCGGGGACGCGACGATCTTGGCGGAGACGAGCAAGACGGGCGTCAGCGCGGCGTACTTTCCCATGCTGCCCACCTTGCCGACCATGCTGAGACCCAGCAGGTAGAGCGCCGTGGCGATGAAGGCGTCCCCGAAGGAGTCGAGGATTCCCTGCACCACCGAGGGCAGCGCGGCGCCAGACGTGCTGACGTTCCAGACGATGGCCAGAGCCGGCGCCACAACCACGGGGTTCTTGACGATGCCCGTCAGCGTCGACAGGAAGCGGCCGCGCCTCGGCGTCCCGGCTCGCGTTCCCGTCGCCGTCACGCCGTCGCTATCTTCGTGCGTGCGGCCGTATTCCATCATGACGAACGCGATGGGGTTGAGGAACGCCAGCTGTATGGGAGCGACCAAGTAGAGGTAGTGGCTGAACGTCGGCTGCATCTTCTCGTAGAGGTGCACGATGAGCGGGTAGCCGAGGCCGAAGTCGTTGCTCTGCGACGCGGCGATCGCGTACAGGCCGGCCTTGCCGAAGCTCGCCGGCCGGCGCACGAGCGCCAGCGTGACCGCGGCGACCACGGCGAAGATGACACACTTGCCGAGCGCCAGGGCGGCCAGGAACCTCCAGTTGACCTCGCCGAGCGCGATCGCGGCGAGCGACTTGAACGCCGTTGCCGGCAGGGCGAAATAGGAGACGAACACGTTGAGGCTGCGCGTCTCGGCGGAGCCGATGAGGCCCACACGGCCGGAGATGTATCCGAGCAGGATGATCGCGAAACATTGTATCAGCACCGGCAGCAGCTCGTCGTACACGACGTTATCGCCTCCGGGTGCGGATGTTGTGGAGATCGACGGCGCCGACGGCTCCATGCTAGCGAGCTCACACCGCTCGAGCGCGGAGGGCTCGCGTCTGCACCCGTCAGGCCGAGTTGATACAAGTCCTGCGCGCCGCAACTGAAATGGGCGCGGCCATGACAGGTCGCGAGCGGATCACGTATGCACGCACCGCACGGTATGAACCGCACCGTCTGGTCTGGCGTCGCAGTGTCCTTGGTTTGGAGAGAGATCGTGGAGAAGAGAGAGAGAGAGAAGCTATGTTTACGAAGTAAAAATGACGCGAGCCGTGACGCCATGCCCTTCCCCTCCCAGGCGCGCATGCTCACCGGCGGTGCCGCTGTCGCATTGGCGGCCTTTTTGAATCGTCTGTCGCCCGCTGCTGCTCTGTTTTGAACGTTGGCGAAAGCTACTGTTGAGGTGGCCTTCCGGTAGTATGTAGTCGCTGTCTCTCAGGGCAATCGATTCTTAAATTAGTGCTTATAAACAAATTTTCTTGCGATAATTTTGGCCTATCACGTAGGTTGAGCAGGTTTACGGGCCCCCGCGCGGTCGATTTATTCTATAAATAGAACTGATACGCATACCGCAGAAACGAATTGAGACCGACAGCGCAGTGTTTTCATTTTTTTTAACGTTTCGCTGTCCTGACGAAGGACAGCCCTTCCCTCGTGGGTAGCTTACTCGGCGCCGACGTGCAAGTTGATCCTCGTCGGTCGGCGCTGTTGGAGAGACCCGCGTACGTGCGCATCTGTCATGCGGGGGTGTTTTTGTCCCGTCATTACTGAGCGTCCTCTGGGTGCTTCGTTTGACATTGGCCAACAGGAAGTCGAGCTTATGCGGAAGGGAAAACGAAACAAAGAGAAAAGTATCAGTGTCTACTATACCCGTCGGCGTTTGTGTGCGCGTGGACCGTAAAGTATAATAGAGACGAGCTCTTCTGAGAGGCAGGGGAGTTATACAAGGCGGGAAGTTGCTTTTGAAACGATATGAATTTGTTTCGTTGAACTTGTTTCGATATTGGAGGAGCGCTGACGCGTGCCGTATTTAGCCGAGCCTAGCGGCAGACGGTGTTTTTTAAAATCTTGGGTTGCGAAGCTCTTAGGTAGGCTTGGATTCGACGAATTCATTAGGAACCGTCGTAATTGGAGTCGAATTAAGAGCCGCTGCTTGACTTAATGGCATTGGTGTCAGTACACTTCTGTCTACAGTGTGCCGGGACAAGTGCATGGCTGGTAAATAACTTTTAATGCGTTACAATTAGGAGTGTCAGTGGGAAAAAGTGCGTGTGTGAAGTGTAATATCTCTCTCTCTCCCTCTCTCTCTCTCTCTCTCTCTATATATATATATATATATATATATATATATATATATATATATATATATATATATATATATAATGACACACACACACTACTAGAATGTGATGCCTACTACACTTCACCCAAAAGCTTTTGCCCACTTTGACACTCCTAGTGCTAACGCATTTCAAGTAAATTACCCGCCATGCGCTTGCCCCGGCTATATATATAAAACTGGATTTTTCAATGGTCCAAACGTGTTTAAAAAGATGAGAAGCACAACCTCGCGGTTATCTTTGGCTTATTTACCCAACAGGTTCGGTCGGGGGACCGACCTTTTTCAGCGGTTACAGTGAATTTTTGCAAGTCTCTATATATTTAGATAGAGAGACAAACACGCAAGAAAGAGCAAAACGACATAAAAAATAGAAAGTAAAAGGTCTGAGGGCCTAGGACCAGAGAGTTTCCTCGTTGATAACGGGGTTATTCACGGCGCCTTCGTCACCACCATCATCACTGGCAGTGTATACAGGTCGTTGACACGGTCTCAAATCGTCACGTGTGCTTTTAGTTGATCGACGAACCTGCCAGCCGTTTTGTTGTGTCCCGATCAAATTGAGTAGAACGCGCTAAAAAAAAAAAAAAAAAAAAGAGCCATGCGATGAGAAGCGTAAGAAAATGAATTCGTGACGCGTGCTTTTGACATGGTTGGCAAACACGCAAGCCATTTTGTGGTGTCCTGATCAAAGGCGTTGCAAGATTTGTAGATAAGTGAAAGGATAATAGGAAATACAATTTTCATTTTTTAGCAGTAGAAATAATAAAATAAAATAATACAGAAACTAAAGAAAGCAGAGGGAGGCGGGGGGAGGGTGCGCAAAGTCAGTGCCGAGGAGTGCTTAGAACGGATCGCGGCAGTAAAGAAAAAGGGAAAAACAGGAAATACGAAAAAAAAATCAATGTCGACAAGAAGTTAAACTGTAACTAATAATAATAATAATAATAATAATAATAATATGGCGAAATAAAAATGAAAAAGAAAACAAGGTACATTAATGTGGACGGGTCGCTCCGCTGTACCTCAATGGGGTAGTGGGCATTCTTTCGCATCACCCACGTATTCGCTTTGTGTATGCGGCTATTGAGTTACGATTTAGTTGCTCTAACTTATGGGCTAAGAAACGCTCGTTTATGGCGTGCGTGATTGTTCTAAACTTGCGGATAAAATATAACTCCCTTTGCTCCCGCTGACGAGAAGAGCGGAAGCGTGTGTCTATATATATATATATATATATATATATATATATATATATATATATATATATATATATATATATATATATATATATATATATATATATATATATATTATTGCTACCGACGGTAGTCTGATTTGGACCATTTGAACTTCAAAGAGACAGGGTGTGTGTGACGAGCGAGCTCCTGAACAACATTATGCAATGTGGTGAAGGTGGTTTCAATCATGGATCCGGGACTTCAAAGAGGTGCGACGTGATTTTCAGGCATTTCCTTCACATTGACCGCTATATCGTCGCCGATTTCTTGTTTGTTTGTTTGTTTCTGCGGTTGTTTACGCGTTGCATGCCTTGGTCGGCTGGCATTCGAGAAAAGGTTCCCTCTTTTTTTTTTTTCTTCTGACTTTTCGGAAGATCGGCTTAGAATCGAGTAAATACGCTGTTATTCGGAGCTGCAGGAATTCTCCAACACGCTCATCACACGCGCGGAGGCGACACATTTTGCGAGTATGAAAGTGTGGAGTATTGGTGGGAAAAATATGACTAATTTGATATACGAAGTGCCGGGCCCGGTGTCGACAACATCGTGACCGTAGAGTTTCATACAAGACGTAACAGAGATCAGTATTTACTGGCTTCATCTAGCAATAGGAGGCTATATATACATATGACGACGTTGCATTGTAAAAAAAAAGAGGAGAGAGAGAGAGAGAGAGAGAGAGGGAGAGAGAGAGAAAGAGAGAGAGAGGAAGAAAGAAAGAAAAAGAACAGTGGCTTAGTTCAATCAGTCCCGAATTACCAACCAGTGCACCTGGAGGTTCTGGGAGGCGCTTGTGGCGTTTCGAGCGCGAGCCGCTTCTACTTGTTTCCTTTTTTTTCGTTTTTTTTTTCGGTCCTCTCGCTAATTCCCCGCCATATAGACCGAATGACGTAAACGACGTTGTTTGTCGCCGCTTGAAACGTATTACGCCCTCTTTCCTCCATACGTCAACGTCGCGGAGTAATAAGCGTTGTCTTCCGTCGAGCATTTGTATGCTTATTTCCTAGAATGGGCTGTCCGCGAGCAGCGATCGTCGATCCAGTTCGCTTTCTTTTTTTTTTTAACCTTTTCACTGGCACAGATTGTGACGAGCTGTCTTGAAAGGTCGTATTGAACGTGAAATCACTGTACGACTCTATATAGGCTCTCTCGCCTTTACTAGGCGCGATTAAATAAATATCGCGCTCTCACTGACGTCGCTGAGTTCACAGAGAAAATGCCGCTATATGAAACACGCCCTACTGCGCATTGGCACGTTATCACCTGCCGCTCAAATTACGGAACACAAATGCTTCAGTTTAGGTTGCCCACACATATAAACGAACTACCCGAAAAAAAAAAAAAGAAAGCAATAGATCCCGAATTCGTTTCCTTCAGTGTTCTGTAAAAGCGCGTCCACCTTTTTTGCTGGCAGTTCTCCCTCGCGGGGAAGCTTATAGATTCATCTTCAGCTCCTTTTCTTTGACTTTTGGTGTGTTGCTTTTTGTTCTTGTTTGTTTGTCGTATTTTCACCGTGCGAGTATTTCAAATTTTAGCAGTCGTACCACCTGTCAGCGCTACGTATATCTGCGTTTTCTCTTTCTTGCTGTGTGCTCATGCGAAGGTATGCTGCTGCTGTTGTTCTTGTTGTTGTTGCAGTAGCTAATATCCGAGTGTACATTCTGAAATATGCGCGGACGTATGTGGCAGCTTTGATGCGGCTGTTCCCTGCTTTTGATAAAGGAAAAAAAAAAATAATGACTTGACAAAAGCGCGCGGCTGACGTCCGCGTTACATGCCTGCGAGAGAAACTCCGCTGCGGCCGAAGCAAATGCAAGCCGCGCGCACAGAATTCAGACAAAGACAGAAGGTCAAAACAAGACGGAAACTTGAAATGCCGAGTTGCAGTCGAGCGAGTAATGTCGATTTGAGCCGACGTTTTCGACAAGGGGGACGTACCGTCTTCTATCAGGGCAGCAACTTGTTCCGCTACTATTATCATCACCTGGAACATTTTTAGCCACAGCGACATCCTTACTAGAACGTTGACACGGCACCACGTCGACAGCCCCTGAGCGTCGCGGTGACAGAATAAGTCCTCTCCGCTTCCTTCCCGTGCACTTGGCTTTAAGGCTACGTTGAATGGAATGCCGAGGAAAATGCCATGGTTCCGGTGAATTTCAAGAGGGAAGCAGATATATAAACGTCGGCGTGCGACCGGTCTATGCCTTGTAGCAGCGGTCAGCCACGATTTATTCATTATGCAGCAGCAGCCACGATTTTATTCCTCTGTCGCGGCACCCTGCGTAAACACATGCTCATCCGTGTATTTAATGACCAACGCTTCATAACGTGCCATGTACCCTGTGTAGGTATGACGACCGAACACCGTGTAGGTCCTTTAATCGTATTTTGGAGGTCGCGCGATCGAATCCCGGCCACGGCGGCCGCATTTCGGTGGGGGCGAAATACGAAAACACCCGTGTGCTTAGATTAAGGTGCACGTTAAAGAAACCCAGGTGGTCCAAATTTCCGGAGTCCCTCACTACGGCGTGCCTCTTAATTAGATCGTAGTTTTGGCGCGTATCACCCCATAATTTTATTTTTTTTAATCATTTTAATTTGAACAACTTCGGTATAACGTTAGCTGGCCAGGACAAGCTATAGCTATTTCACACCTCTAGAAGTAGCCGACAAGCGCATACCTGATGATGATGCATAGTGTTTAATGGCACAAGGGCCAGATATGGCCAGAGGGCGCCTAGAAATGGTTAGCGATCGATGGATTGATGAATGGCAGTAAGTAGACCTAACGAGACGTAATGTATAGAGGCCTAAAATTGATCGCTGTATAAGTGCGTAAAACACATAATTGCAATAAAACTATGGCAATGACTCCAATTAAGTGTGCCGAGTAAATAGATGACGTATAAACTTAAAACATTTAATAATACAGCACTACTGCCTCTTGTGCGCAGGGGCCTGGAGGCGTGTGTTATAGATACTGCTGCCGCAGCATATGCTAGGCCTTGCTACGGATCGCCCGAGTGTGTAACAGCTAGTACATGAACGTCACCTTAAAAAAATCCGAAACTGATTTCACGTCAGAGAGCTGGTCTTTGCCGAGAAACCGTGCCGAGTGTAACGGAATAGTTGTGAGGTACAGAAAATATCACGTGACCCAAGGAAGGCCAGAAGCGAACCAAAGCATGCCCAGCCGTGTACAAGAGATGACGGACGATTAGCAAAGTTAACTAATTAGGTAGATTAGGGTGCAGTAAGGTGGATCAATGAGAGTTCTGGTGGATCCGAGTGGATTAAGGTGGATGAAGGAGGATTAAGGCGGATTAAATATGATTAGAGTGGATTAAGGTGCATTGCGGTGGATTAATTAGGATTAGGGTGATATACAGTAGGCTTTACAAGGCTTTCGCCATCGCGTCTTTTAGTCGATAGCTAAGTAAGGACACCTCGGAATTTTTTTTCTTAGATTCTCCTACTTCGCGACATCGAAGCGGGGGGACGTGGAGGGCAGATATCGTTTCGCCACATTGCCCCACAGACAGGAGGGTGTCACCGTTTGAAACGCGCTTGCTTCTTCATCTGTCCCGTCTAAAGTTCGCGAGTGTACGAACCAACTATAACAGCTCGGCAACAGGTCCCGTCGAGACCGAAAGCTTGGCGTGGTCGCAGGCATATCTCTGCTGCCAAGGCGAGCGTGCAAAAACCGTCTATACCGTAGGAGCGACCGATCCGAAGAGAGAGAGAGAGAGACCCCCATTTATTTTCTGTCCCGATATGTGCCACGGCGATCACGCAACGAGGCGTGCGAGTGTTTTTGCAACGCGCCCGAGAAGAAAGCTGACCGGCGCTGGGCATTTTAGGCCACGCCGTTCGCTCAGTGTTACGCTGGACCAGAGCGGAGCGACACGAAAAAAAAAAAAAAAGAAAATGCGCGATGCGGACGAAAAAGAAGGTCGTGAAGGGCACAGGTGTTTCTTTTGTGCGTCTGTGCTTGTGCTTTCTTTGTTTTTTTTTTTTCGGCTCGAAAGGCGACCGGTTTGCGTCCCGTGCAGTCGCCGACGAAGTCGTTGGGACATGCCAACCGAACGTTCTCGAACACTCCTATACGTAATCTTTAGGCGTATGTGAAGCGGCAAGGAGGTGTGTGTCGCGGCGTAAAACGGGCCGGTACGTGGTCGAGGAGCAGACGACCGGACGCGCAGACAGACAGACGGACGGACAAGAACACTCGCCGCAGCTGCCGCAGCCGCTCGTTGCCCACGGCGGCCGCGTTTTGATGAGGACGAGAGAGAGAGAGAGCGCTGCTCGTGAGTGTGTATACATTTAGGTGCGCGACGGAAAATCCTAGGCGGTCGAAAGAAATCCAGAGCCACCTGCGCCACTGTGCAGTTTCACGACGTATGTGAAACGCACAGTTTAATCAGACATTCACGCAAACATGTAAACGAACATCCAAGCATTCGAACGAACCAACAAACAAGGCCCTTACTCGCAGCATGAGTGGCCCGTTTTGCTATTATATAGAAGCGTAATTTTATTAATACTGCTTAACTTAAAGGAATATCTATATTCATGTGCCGATATTGAAGCATATGTTCAAAACTCAATTTTTTTCGTTAGTTTCGCTGTAATGGACTGATTAATAAAATCGAAAATGGTGGTCACAGTTTTACCCGCCGTGATGGCGTTGTGGCTTTGGGCTTGCGCTGTTGAGCTCGAGGGAGCGGGTTCGAACCCTGGCCGCGGCGGCCGCATTTCGATGGCGACGAAATGCAATTGGGGGCACGTTAAAAAAACCCCCAGGCGGTCAAGATTAATCCGGAGTCCCCACCAACTATACCGCGTGCCTCGTAATCGTATCCAGGTTTCGGCGCATAACCCCCCCCCCCCCCCCTTAAATAATGAAAGAGGCCTCATTTTTAAAAAAATTCCAGCCGTTACCCCAGGTCCGGAACGTCAGCGTGACGTCATGGATTTCAGAGCATCGTTTTTCACATTTGTGCCGTCGGGGATCTGTAGAGCTTCTTGAAACTTTTGAAATTCAATCTTTTTAAAATAAATCTACTTAAAATAAAATCAAGTGCGCCTTTACCGATAAAGATACATCTGGGTTTGAGCGGACGCTGTCGAAATCAGTGACGCCAATGCGAGTACCAGTCTTGTGCACTTGCGTTTTCTTTTTCTTTTCTATTTTTTCGAATTTATCGCGTGTGTATATGCAATAAAAAGTGGCTTTTTTATATTGTTCAAGGGTAATACGCTTACACACCTAAGGGACATTTTCTCTTTAGTGTCTGGTTCATTTAGTGTTGCTTTTTACTGCCCCTTTGACCTTTATACTTATTGCGCGAAGGTGCGTCGTCTGTTTCTGACGTCTGTTGGCACCGTCGTCTACTTTCAGATTCTGGAAGATGCCTGCAAGAAGCAGCGACTGGACCCGGCGGAATACGATCTGTAGTGAGTACACGTATACACACGCGAGCGATTTCGACTCTTCAGTGCGTGTGAGCATACGGTAAAACGCGCTCTCGTTTACAGCAGGCACTTATGCGTGATGTTCGCGTAATGAATGCCAGTAATACATGTCGTACATTTAGTATACATAGTATGCACGTACATCATTCAACGATTCTTCGCGACTTCCGGTTTACGGTAGCGCGCGCGCGCCTGTTGATAAGGTACCCCAAGATGGCGGAAGGTAGCGGAAGCAGACGACAGCAGCAGATGTGACGTCACGTGCATACTATGTATACTGTATGTATAATTGACCTCGCGTGTTATGAGCATGCACTGTCGACATACACGTAACTGCATCTGGTTGAGCAAGATATGTGAGCGGGTTAGTGTTCCACGACTAACTTGAAGCGCAAATGAAGAAGAAAAATTAGCCAAAGGGAGAAAAAACGGTATCACAATTCTGTGAATTGCATCTGAGAGTACATCTAAAGCGGACAAAATGTATATGTTACACATGAATATAAAAAAACAGTAATATGGAAATACAGCTTTTGCAGAACCCTTGTACACAACGTCACAAATTCACGCAAGATATAAATTGACATAGCGAATTAGTCCGCTTTGAACGATCGAATGCATGGCGTTTAGAGAACTGCGATATCTCTTCTTGATGCAGAGCTATTAGTTTATAAATCTCGTGCGTCTATTTTTTTTTTTTTCGTACTTGCGAATTCTTTAATTTTTTTTTGAACGAAATGTAGGCCCTAAATTGAAATTCCGCTTTCAACAGTCTCTAGAGTTTAACTTTCTCTCTCAAATGCAACAAACTTAATTAAAATCATCCCGGGGGTTATCTCAGAAAAGTGTTGTTGCGTTTTACATGTATTTGAATAGGCCGCATCGGGTCCGAGCTAAAGCTTCCTCTTAGGACCCCGAAACGATTTCGGCGATCGTGTACAAACGTGGTGAGTCGATAAGGTAGGTCCGTCTCGATTATACATAGTATGCACGTGACGTCACATCCGCTGCTGTCGTCGGCTTCCGATACCTTCCGCCATCTTGGGGTACCTTAACAGGCGCGCGCATAGGCCTATAGGTTCCTCAACATGGCGCTGCTGTAAACCGGAAGCCGCGGAGTATCGTTGAATGACGTACGTGCATATTATGTATTAGGGTCCCTGAAGCGGTTTCTTTCTCGTATACGCCTAGACGCGGAGGGTATATCTCTCAAGGAAAGCTTTCCCACAAGAATTTTGTGTCGGCACGCTGTCAGTTCCCCCTCAACTGTATACCCCGTGCAACCATCGCTACGTCCTGCCTCCTTTAAAGCGCTGATGCAAGCGTTGTCTATGCTTTCGGTTGATTCGAACCGAGCGTGTTCCCGCGTCTGTTTCCTGCGCAGAGCACATCCGTCGGGAATCGAACCTACACTTCCTGCGTGGGAGGCGGAGACGGTACCACTATACACCAGTCTTAACTATTGTTTTCTTTATTACATCGGAGCAGAACTTTAAGAAAGAAAGAAAACACTACAGAAATTTAAAGTGCACTGAAAGCGCGTTCAAAAAGTCGCGCAAGCATGTGCAAGCGACCAATAAAGACAGCCAGTCAGGCGCTGTTTCTTGTGCAGCAGCGTACAGTATAAAATAATTTACGCCCTTAAAAGTGAAAAGGGTGTAAATGTGTCTATATAACTCACACCTTTAGGGTGTGATTTATATAACTCACACCCTAAGGGTGTGAGTTAGACACATTTACACCCTTTTTCACTTTTTAGGGTGTAAATTATTTTACAGCGTATACACATTGCGAGCGTAAGCGGCAGGTTCGCTGAAAAAGAAACTTCCGAAGTGCTCCGTGGTGGTTCAGCACATACCTGTCGCGTATTATACACTGCACCAAGGGCTATGTAGGCCAAGTAAAACATGAACGTGTCGTGTATAAATGCATGGTGGGTGACAGGGATCTTTAAAAGGTCAGACACCCGGTTGGAGAAAAGAGGCACGTCTCGTGCCAAGGTCGACGACAAATTGCCGCTTCTGTCCACATGCCGAAACCATTGATCACTCTTTTGTAGAATGTTTAGGAATGCCGCTTTCTTCTGGGTCATTTTCTAAGGAACACCTAAAAAAGGAGAAAAAAGAAAGATTGGTATCGCACCATACACTAAGGCATTAACTCGAGATGGCGGTTTTTCCTGACGGACGTTGTATGGCACGTTGCGATTCCATTCGCAACGCTTTTTTCTTCCGGATCTCGGCTTGTCGGGATATTTTTCTGCGGTCATTCTGGGCAAGGTATTATGCGAAACTTCGGCTCTCTGACAAATGTGGGAGTTGCACTTTTCTCTTCAAAACAGCGCATGAACGCTGCTTTGACCAAGGAAGTGTTGACCGCTGCGTTGACCGAGGTGTCGACATCGACGTTCTTCGCTCGCGTCTGCTGCCGCGTGCGCGGTCGCCGCAGTGTCGCACCCTGCGCGTGCCTGCAGTGCAGGGCGAACGCGATATACGGCGCTGGTTCACCATTCGCGTTCCTGCCGCTGCAGAGAAGGCATCCCGTTTTCGCGCGAGAATTATAACCCCTCCGCGTCTCGTCGGCTGCCTCGTGCGTTGCCAGAGCTGTGTAGCATACGATGCGCCTTCGCGATGTCGATGTACTTTTAACGCGATAGCGTCAAGGAGCCCGTATACGTGTCGCGGAAAATACGGCGTCCGGCGTCAGACGTCGCCTCGACAAAAAGATAAACAAATTTCGAAACGCGCATACCCAACCACTCTTCTACCACCAAAGTTGCACACGCCTTCTCTTTCATTCTTTACAAAGTTATTCCTCGGAATTTTGAGAACGGCAGCCCTCAAAGAAATGTAATGAGAAAGGCACATCGACAACGCATGTCCTCTATATATATGTTAGCTCTTCTCGGACCGAAAAATATTAAATGTGCGAAACAATAACAGGGGATTGACCCACGCAACAGGCCGCTTTTCTACCAGAAAGCTCGCCTTCGTGCATAGCGTTCGCACCGAGCGTTTCCCGGTAAACGTTGCGGTTGCATAAGCTGCAGTTGCCGGGAAGCCTGAAAAGCATGTCTTTGAACGCCATCGCCTTCCGCTTGTAAAAGCGGAGCTTAAGCGCCCTCCAATTTTTAAATTTTTTTTATCATTAAACCGAAATAACACCGGAAACCGTTACTCTGTAGTGTGCGCTCGCGGCAAAGCGATGAACGGCCGCCGCGACGCCATGCGCATCTTGTTTGTGCGTAGTGCCTCCGCATCTGTATCCACGGCGCGCAGTTAGTCTTAAAAAATTTCGCCTAATGTGTCGACCAAGTTTAAAGGGGTCCTGCAACTATTTTTTATGGATGTCGTGGAATGTAATTGACCCCGAAAGAACGCAATTTCAGAAATATTTTGTAGCAAAAAAAAAGTATTTCAATCCGTTCATTAGAAGCGGAGTTAGGGGGCATCCAGAGATCGCATTTTATATCCCGGCTTGCACTATGTAACTCTAGGGTAAAGTGAGCTATCTAGGGGTCTGCTGCCGCCTCACTGCCAGTCCCGGTGTGTGGGGGGGGGGGGGGGGGCTCCACCTTCCCTCTGTAATCCTTCCCTCGTTCTTAATTTTGTGCTCTTTTTCCTCCCCACTTCCCTCTACCCACAGGCACTGAGCCGTGTCCCCATTAGTGCTGCAGGCGAATGGAACCTACTTTTTTTTTGGCTGAGGTGTTCGCCGAAGCATTCCCTCGGTTCAAATGAACCGGAAGTAAACACTTGCGTCACCACTCGAAGGAGGCGTCACCACTTGTGGCCACGCTACTGCGCATGCGCAGTAGCCTGGCCGCAAGCGCTAGCGAACCCCAACGCTTGCGTCCCCTTCACCTAAAGCTCTCTAATGTCGTACTGGCCTTACACTCTTAAGGAAAATTACACCCTTTTGCCACACAACGATAATCGTTATCTGTCTTATTGTCCGCATTTCCTTTCTTTAACGCGGCAAGCCCGGTATTTTCCAGTATCGAACGGCATGCGCGTTATCAGCATGACATAGCATTCCCGACAGGAAAGTAGCGGGCACGGCGTTTTCAAGAAAGGAAACGCAAGCAAGGCAGATGACGATTATCGTTGTGTGGCAGAGATACACCCCAAAGGGTGTATCTTGCCTAAGAGTGTGTTACAGTGCGCCGACACGAAATTCTTGTGAGGTAGCGTTTCTTGAAAGATAGCCTCTGTGTCTAGGCGTACGACGAAAAAACGTTTCAGGGACCGTTTTAAGAACCAAGAGATGTGGCAATGACGAAAGCCGAATCCTAAGGCGATGCGCCCCGGAAATGCGGGGGGGGGGGGGGGGGGGTCGAGGCAAGCGTATGGCCCGCATAGTCGGCAGGACTGAGGCCAAGAATGGTTTTGCATTTCGTTTATCGCCGCGTGTTTGTTGGACGCGACGGATTACTGACCCCGCGCGTGCATGTAGAAGTGGTGACGCATGTTATACTGCTGTTTGACCGATACGCCGGAGTTTCCACCCGATACAGAGGTTATCTCCTATTGCACGTGCCGGACCCGTGTCGTGCATGCATCGATTTCTGGTTATCTCGTGAAATTCGTGCAACGAAGGCACAAAGATATTGTGCCTGGTAGCGATGTCTCTTTTTTTGTGATTCTCCTTTCTGGCCAGGCGAGATTTTGTCTCTCTCGACTTCAGTCTTCAGTGTTATAAGACTGCCAGGTAAATTTAATAAACACGAAAAAAAGAGAGAGAAATAGTAGGAGTGCAAGCATTTCTTAAAGCGAGAACAGTCAGGAAAAAAAAGAATACCTGGTATAGTCAGGGAATTTGGAAATTCCTGCCATAGTTGACTCGGTTTCGGAGGTGCAAGACGAGGACGGACATACACAGACAGACAGACAGACAGACAGACAGACAGACAGACAGACAGACAGACAGACAGACAGACAGACAGACAGACAGACAGACAGACAGACAGACAGACAGACAGACAGACAGACAGACAGACAGACAGACAGACAGACACAGACACACCGACAGACAGACACAGGCAGGCAGACAGACAAAGACACACAGACAGACAGAGACACTGACAGACAGGCAGACAGACATACAGACACAGGCAGACAGAGACACTGACAGGCAGACAAAGACACAACACAGACAGACAGAGACACTGACAGACATACAGACGCAGACAGACAGACAGAGACACTGACAGACAGACACACAGACACAGGCAGACAAAGACACACAGACAGACAGAGACACTGACAGACAGACATACAGACAGACAGAGACAGGAAGACAGACAGACACTGACAGACAGACAGAGACACTGACAGACAGAGACACTGACAGAGAAAGACACTGACAGACAGACACAGGCAGGCAGACATACATACACACAGACAGACACAGGAAGACAGACAGACACACAGAAAGAGAGACACTGACAGACAGAAAGACAGACAGACAGAGACACTGACAGACAGACAGAGACACAGACAGACACAGAGACACTGACAGACAGACAGAAAGACAGACAGAGACACTGACAGACAGACAGACACAGACACACAGAAAGACAGAGACACTGACAGACAGACAGGCAGACAGACACAGACATACACTGACAGACAGACAGACACTGACAGACACAGACAGAGACACTGACAGACGGACGCACAGAGAGAGAGAGAGAGAGACAGACAGACAGACAGACACAGGCAGGCAGACAAACAGACATTGGAAAGCTCGTGAAGTATTCTAACAATGCTAACAGCATTAAAATTGAACAATGGTATATGCGCACATACATGAATACACGCGAAAATTCGACACGTAGTGCGTACAGCGTACTGGGTATTTGTGCTAACTTGGGCTCTACGAGAATGTGGTCAACTTAGCATTGCAATATGCATTTTCCCCTCGAGCTACTCAACGTTTCTTTTGCTATGTGATGCGATCGATAACTAACGATAATGAATGATTGCAACTTGTAGTTTAATGCTTTAAACACGAAATCTTCGATGGAGCTGTTGTAGAGGCTATAGAGAAATACCTAAATAATTTCATTCCGGAAAGATAGCTTCTGCTGTATTAATTTTTCCGGGATGCAAACAAGGCTTGCGAGTAGAGGTGCCACGTGATATAGGCGCTTGCGCGCAATGAGTTTAGTGCCCTCAGACGCCGTACTTAGTTGCAAAATTGTGAGTTTTCACAGCCACAAAGTCGTTTAAAGCCAGAAGGACGAAGTTTGTGAAATGCATGCACTGACCATCATTCCCATGCTGGCATGAATCGCCCTGCTTGCAGCTCTCGTGGACACTAGCGACACAGTTTACCTCTGGTTATTGTATGAAACTCTGTGAGTGTTCTGGCACAGCGCGAAGAGAGAGAGAGAGAAATTGTCGCACGAATGTAAAGACTCGGTTGACCCAATCAGGCAACTGGTGTGCTGTGCTTTGTCGTGAGGTGGTTCGGGAGGAGCAACCGAGCTGCTCAAGCCGAGTTCCCGACTAATAATTTCCCGAGTTCCCGAGTCATAATTAATCAACTTCTCAAATGTTATATTTAAATGAGAAGTGTCAAAGGGAAAATGGTAGAACGACATGAAAAACTTCTGATACAGGCTTCTTTTGCTCAATACGTGTTACATGTGCTTTTTCGAGCGTGAAAGAATCCTGCAAGTGCACTCAAAATTGCCATGCGATTGGCCGCTCATGCACTTTGCGTATATATATATATATATATATATATATATATATATATATATATATATATATATATATATATATATATATATATATATATATAGAGAGAGAGAGAGAGAGAGAGAGAGAGAGAGAGAAAGCGGTATTCTCTATGGACGATGAGTTCTACACGCATGTGTGGAACGGCATTGCTGCAATAATAAGCTTCGCCTTTAAGAGTGGCACGCTATAGCAATCAAAGATCCCTGACTTCTTCTCACGCTTCCCTGCAACTGCAGCTTGTCTAACCGTAATGTTTACCGAGAAACGCTGCCCGCGAACGCTATGCAGAAACTCGACCGCGTGAGTGGGTCGCGATGCGGCGGAGGCGTGCGCCATCTGGAGTTATGGATGGATGGATGGATGGATGTTATGAGCGTCCTCTTTGGAACGGGGCGGTGGGTTGCGCCACCAAGCTCTTGCTATTATATTGCCTAATGTCCTACCTACGAAAAAAAAGAACCACTATGAATTACCACAACTAAATTTTCTGACCCCCTATTGCGAACTTTGCTATTGTACATCACCCTTTCTTGTCCTTTCCCTACTTCCACCAATCTTCCTATCGCCTCTTACTTACTAATTCCTACTGCGGACATGTTTACTTTTCCCCTGCTCTCGCTGAACCCAAGGGCTTCAAGGAGGCCAGTGGTGCCTAAATCGACCGCTGGGTAGTCGTCTTCACATTCTAATAGAACATGTTCCATAGTTTATCTAGTTTTACCGCAGCAAGCACACGCTTCTTCCTTATATCTCGCTTTGTAGGTGCATTTTCTAAGGCATCCCGATCTCGCTTCGAGAAGCAATGAGCTTCTCTTTGAGTTATAAATTCCTTCCATTGCCGCCACCCATGACATTATTTCAGCCTCTCTGACTTTCCGCTTGACGTTCTTTGTTGCTGTGTAGCCCACCCTACAGGCCGCGTACTTGCTGGTAAGCTTCCTATAGTTCTTTTCCTCCACTGTGAATCAATGTTTTTCCTGTGCAGATACCTCAACACTCTCCCAGCCCATCTATAGTTTCGTCCATATTCCTCAGTCTTTCTTCATAATCAGTTTTACTGCGAGCTTCCCTCACTTCAAAACTAGTCCAGCCCATGTCCCCCAATGCGAGGCGCTCACGGGAAGCTCACGGCGCTTATTGCAAGGAACTGGGCGCGCCGCTCCGTGGCCCCCGAGATACTCGCGCGCCGGGGCGCGCAAGTGGCGGACGCCGTGGCCGGTCTATGAATGGTAGAACCGCTGGACAACGTGTTTTTTTCTTTAGTTTTCGCGTAGCCCAATTATGTTTTCTCTTATAGCCAAATTACCATCCGACGTATCATGTCTGCAGTTTGTGTGTAAGTCGTACTTTACGATTTTTCTACGTATTTAGCTTGAGAAATTCAATCAGTTCAATAGCTTCAGTGTGCCACATGGAAGGCCTGGGTATGGGTGGCTCTAAAATCCTTTTTTTGCCGAGGCGATGTCCGACACTGGATTTTCTGCGACACGGCGCCTTTAACGCTATCGCCTTAAAACCGCGGTAGTTAACACAGTTTGAGACCGGCCTGGTTGATGTTTGTGCCTGATTCCTGATTCTTTCCTGATTTCCTTTTTTTTCCTCTTACGTAGTTACTCATGGCAGGTTTCTTTTCCATTGCCGCCGCCCACGAGATTATTATTCAAGCCTGCCTGACTTTCCGCTTGACGTTCCTTGGCGGCGCAGCCACCACGAGCGCCCCCTTTCGCACAGCCTGCCGGTGTCGTTCACCAACCTGCCCAACCATGCCGAGCTGGAGCTGCGCGCTGCCGCCCGGGTCCAGCGGCGGACCGCGACCGCCTCCAGCGCGGTGGACATCTGCCTGCAGCTCGAGTCCGGCGAGCGGCTCATGGCCCAGTTCCCGGCCTCGGCGTCGCTGCTCGACGTCGTCTCCCGCTGGCCCGACAAGATGTGAGGCTTTGTGGATCTATGCACACGTGTATACGTTATAGCAGTGAATTTCAATGGGGCCGGTTGGTTCATCTTTGGAATGAAAACAGGAACAGCGCAACGCGGGACGAGCGAGTAAAGAGCGCGGGACAGAGCGCTCCCTAGCAACCTCCTATAGCAACCAACTGCGCTCTGTCCTGTGCTCTTTACTCGCTCGTTCCGCGCCGCGCTGTACCTTTTTTCATTCTAATGTATACGTTATTACTTTTTTTATGCAATAAGTGTTGGTCGTCCGCTGCGTCTTGGCGGTGCAACTATTTATTTATTTATTTTGTTATTTATTTATAAGAAAACGGGAACGGAGTTGGGAAATGAGCGCCGGAGCGGTATGACGTAGGGAAGCAGGTGACGGGGGAGGGGGGTGGAGCTGTGCGAATATGAGGGGTGAAGCTCATTTCACAACAAATGCCTCGAGCACCTCTAATTAAATTCTCTCTAAATCACTCTGACTGAGGTTAGGTTATAGGCTATATGTTGGCTGGATTGTTAACCTAAGCCTACTCTAAAAGAAGTTTACATCATTTGGGTTGTATTTTGTCCCCAAACAATAATCGTAATCGGTCTTGCCCGCATTTCCTTTCTTTAACGCTGCGAGCCCGGCACTTCATAGTCACGAACGGCTTGCGCGTTATCAGCATTCTCGACAGGAAAGTAGCTAGCGCCGAGTTTTCAAAAGAGGAAACGCAAGCAAGGCAGGTGACGATTGTTTGGGAACGAGGTAAGCCCCAAAGGGCGTAAGCTTCTTTAGGGCGTACTTAGAGGGATTTAGAGAGAACTGTTCAGAGTCGTTAGGGGGATTTCGATGTGTAATGACGTTCACCTGACACTCTTAGACAAAGTTACACCCTTTGGGCTGTATATCTGCCACACAACAATAGACGTCATCTGCCTTGCTTGCGTTTCCTTTCTTGAAAACGCCGCGCCGCTACTTTCCTGTTCGCGATGCTCTGTGAAGCTGATAACGCGCATGCCGTTCGTTACTGGGAAGTACCCGGCTTGCAGCATTAAAGAAAGGCAATGTAGACAAGACAGATGACGTTTATCGTTGTGTGGCAAGATACGACACAATGGGTGTAATTTTGTTTTATAGTGTACACTCTAAAAACGTTTACACTCTTTGGGTTGTATTTTGTCCCCAAGCAATAATCGTCATCGGTCTTGCCCGCATTTCTTTAACGCTGCGAGCCCGGCACTTCATAGTCACGAACGGCATGCGCGTTATCAGCTTCACAGAGCATTGCCGACAGGAAAGTAGCGGGCGCGGCGCTTTCAAGAGAGGAAACGCAAGCAAGGCAGATGACGATTGTTTGGGGACAAGATAAGCCCCAAAGGGCGTAAGCTTTTTTTAGGGTGTACTTAGAGGGATTTAGAGAGAACTGTTCAGAGTCAGGGGAATTTTGATGTGTAATAACGTCCACCCGTGTGTACGGCGCTCGCGTTGAATTGTCCGGTACGCCGATTACCACTGCGCCGGGAAGTGCCGCCGTGCTGTTCTTATCTCTTATCACACGCGTTCATTGCGCTGTTGTGTTTCGGTCGAATCGTTTGACAACGGCATTCATTGGCCCGCACGTGACCGCGAGGTGGTAAAAGCAGCGGTGCGGATATCGACAGATAATCGTGGTGGATGATAGGATCTCGTAATGCTATCACATTGCAGTCGCGCTAGTGAATGAGGGTGACCGCCTGCGCATTATCTTTTTTTTTGTGTCTTTTCAGTCGGATTCTACGGTAATCGTCCGATGCAGCTGACAAAAGCTATTTCCGCTCCGCTTCGTCTCGATCGCAGTGAAGAGACAGACGTTTCCTGCACGGCACGAAAAAAAAAAAAAAACGCACCGTGTAAATCGGTTGTAATTAACGACGCGTACACTTGTTGTGATGGGCGCACTCGGACGGATGGATGGATGTTATGAGCGTCCCTTTGCGCCACCAAGCTCTTGCTATTATACTGCCTAATGTCCTACTTAGACTAAACAAGAAAAAAACAAACACTATGAACTCTCACAACCAAATTTTCTGACCACCTATTGCGAACTTTGCTTTAGTACGTGTCCGTTTTCTGTCGTTTCCCTACTTCCACCAATCCTCCAATCGCCTCTTACTGATCCCTATTGCGGACATGTTTACTTCTCCACTGCTCCCACTGAACCCAAGGGCTTCAAGGAGGCTGGTGGTGCCTAAATCAACCGCTGGGCAGTCGTCTTCACATTCTCATAAAACATGCCCCATCGTTTTCCTAGCTTTACCGCAGCAAGCACGTGCTTCTTCCTTCTTATGTCTCGTGTTCTAAGGCATCCCGATCTCGCTTCGAAAACTAATGAGCTTCCGTTTGAGTTATCATAAATTGTTCCTTTCCTGATTTCGTTTTTTTCCTCTTAAGTAGTTACTCATGGCAGGTTTCTTTTCCATTGCCGCCACCCGTGATATTATTTCAGCCTCTCTGACTTTCTGCACTCGGATGGATGGATGTTATGAGCGTCGCCTTTGGAACGGGGCGGTGGGTTGCGCCACCAAGCCCTTGCTATTATAACTCGTCTCATTTTCTCGCCTCATCGACGCGGCGCCGCCTGGCGCCGGAGCGTTTCGAACCGCGGAATTAAGCGCACAGCGTGCGAAATTGAACACGCGCGCGTCGAAAGGTTTGCATAGAACTGCTCGATCTTTTCTTCTTTTTTTTTGTTCAGTAATACGAACGCCAAATAGGTAAGCGCGCGGTGCTCGAATCCGTGCTAATTACGATGCGCAGTTTCTTCTGAAGAGACGCGTACGCCCAACGCAAGAGTGATATCTCCTTTTCTTTCTTCTTTTTTGTTTTTTTTTTCGGCGCGCCGTGGCTGGCATCGTCGGTCACCGGACGCGGCGGCATCGCGTCACACTGGACACCGCGCCGCCTGTTTATCGCATCCGTTTCAGCGGCCGCCTGTTCTCGAAACGGAAAACCGCGCGCGGAGATGAACTGTGCTCTCACGCGCCGCTTCGTACGTCACGTGCTGTCTCGCGGTTTCGTTCGTTGCCATGCATTTTAAAGGCCCCGTCTCGCGGAAAGTCCGTCTGCGTCCGGCGTCGGACGTCGCCTCGGCAAAAAATAATTTCCTACCCAATTTCGAACCGCGCATCATACCCAACCACTCTTCTACCACCAAAGTTGCTCGTACCCTGCCTTTCTTTCACTCTTTACGAAGTCGGTTCCTCGGAATTTCGAGAACGGCGGCCCACAAACAAATGTAACAAAAAGAAAAAAAGGAAGAAACACCGACAGCCCATATCTGTTATGTTAGCTCGTCTCCGACTGATATATTAACAGTGTGAAACAATAACAGGAGATCGACCCACGCGAGAGGCCGTGTTTCTACCAGAAAGCTTTGCCTTCGTGCACAGCATTCGCCGCCGGCGTTTTCCGGCAAACGTTCCCGTTACATAAGCCGCAGTTGTTGGGAAGCCTGAAAGCAGTCAGGGGTCTTTAAATGCCATCGCGTTCCACCCTTAAAAGCCAAAGCTTAAACATCCTCCAATTTATTTTCCTTCTTGATTTCCTCTTTCTTTTGTTCTTTCTTTCTTGCCTCATTTCTTTGTTTCCTTCTCTCACTCTACGTTCTGTTTTTTACTTCTTCCTGCCTGTTTTCATTTCTCGCTCTTCTTTTTCTAAATTTCCTTCCTTCTTATGCGTTCATTTATTTCATTCTATCTGCTGATCTCTTTATGTCTTTCCTCATTTATTCCTTTCTCTTCTTTTCTTTGTTTGCTTTCTTTCCCCTTCGCTTCTCTCTTTCTATTCTTTCTCTTTCTTCTTTCATTTATTTCTTTTAACTCGTGCTACGTTTCTGAAGGTCCTATAATACCTTAAAGCAAAGTTTTGGCAAGTCATTAAGACAGGTTGGTTGTGATGATTTTTTCCTGTAAGGGGGGAAGGGAGCTCTCTGAGTTGCTCCACCTAGTAATTTGCTGGCACATTGGGGTTCCTACTTCGTGAGGATTGTTCATCCGATTCCATTCACCTCTTTTCACTTGTACTGCGGAGAAACTGATCCCGGCGATAACTGAGGTGTGGCTTCATGCGAGCCAAAAACAAAGGCAGGAAAGTAACAACGGAAAATGCAGAAGTATTTGTTTCGGTATGTGGCATGGATGAAACGCTGGAGGGCTGTGCACTTAGAGGAATGTTACAGAATGCTACGTGGGCCAAATTAATCCAGAGTCCTATATTATGGCATTTCTTTTTGTCGTTTTCATAGAGACATCTAATAGAAGTGCAGTTTACAGAATTGTGATATCTCTACTCTGGTGCGGGGTTAAAAGTTGCAAACTTGATTCACAATTTTATTTTGCTTGCTGTTTTTTGGGAGCATTCACAATACTAGGTGCCCAAATTTTGCATTCAGTACAAATTACCTTTCTCCCTCAAATACAGCAAATTTCAATTAAATTGATTTACTTATTGCCCATTCTCAATGGGAAGTGGCTTATCTGCTGTCTATTACAGCACACATCTAAGGACATTTATCGGCTTTTTTCCCACAGTGTTTTAATCTGTTTCTTATTGCATTAGAGAAGTGAATGTAAATGGCTTTACTCGCTGTTTCTATCTGTTCTTTGATGTCTCACATTATCGTATAATTTGTACCAGTGAGGTATGGGCATTTGCAGTCATCGTTCATTGATTACGGTTGCAGCTATGCTCCCTGATCTGATGAGTTCCTTCACAAAAAACAAAAACAAGAAAGGCCCCTTTTCACCATTAAAACACTGTTTCATTTAAGCTTTTCTGCTGGTTGGTACATGACTCGCATTCTTTTTTTGTTCAGTGATGTCCAAGACACAGCCCAGAAAATGGACTTGGTTTGTGTCTACATGAGAAAAGAGGTAAGATAGTTTTCAGACGCCTCTGAATTTCCCCATTCCCTGTTCATTTCGTGCTTGCTGCAGGAAAGGTTTAATGCAAATGTATTACAGACTAAGACGATCACATCGAAACGATAACGCGTGCTCACATCGCGCCACCTGCAGCAGGGAACGGTGGCAGTCGCATTTGGGTTATCGCGTATTAAAAGCGTGCAGTGCTCACGCTTCCATCGGCACTACACCCACACAACACTGTGAAACAGATAGGTGAAGATGCTTATCGCAATAATGTTATTTGACGGCGATAACTGTGAATGCGACGTGGCGACGACCCGCGAGCAGGTTTGCTGGTGCTACTGGATTGAGAAATCAAGTGCATTCCAAGGTTTTCACGTGATGCGGGTGCGCGAGTACTGCAGGGAAACCTGCTGGTGCGGGCGGCTGCCATAATTCTCGAACGCACGCACGTGTGCCTTGCTCCATTTCTTGTTCATACAGGATATAGCCACTAAAAGAAAATAAAAACTAAAACTTATTGTACAATCGCAATTTCGCAATGTAGTTAACACGTTTGGGCCGAAAGATAGTATTTTCTGGGATCAGTATCAGCAGGTAAAAAAAGAAGCATATCTATATTGGGTCATTTGTCGTGTTCTCTTTCTAAAGCATTGGTATGGGGAAATCGTACGAAACGGGATCGTATCAAGGAGGTCTTATTGTAGTTCTGAAGACACGCTTTTGTGATTTTGCATGTCATAAATGAACCCACCATAGTGGCGCGCAGTGGCTCCCGATCACAAGGTCACATGTTTTTTTCTGCCACCGTTACGGCTGGATTCTGATGGAAGCAGTATGCACAAAAGTATCTTGCATTTATATTTAAATGCAAGTACATTAAAGAGAACCCGAAGTGGTCAAAATGAATCCAAAGCCCTGCATTACAGCGTCTGTCATAGCCGAAGTGTTGCTTCAGAATGTTAATCCCTATGAATCGATCAATCAGGTGTTATAAATATCCCGGTGCCATATGCAGTCAAAGCTTCCTCATTCCTCTGCTTGCTTTGGATACGACGCTTTCGTGGGTCAGGACAGGTGATCAGGTTATTGCGAGGTTGCCACGATTTCTTTATTTATTTTGTTGGTCACCTTACAATGTGAAAGGAGGCAAGAGGAAAAGTGATTCTCTGACAGCTTGAAGGGTTTTTCGTCCGCCTGTTCGAACACTGGTAGAAGTGGGAAAAGAATGGAACACAGTTGGTGTACCAACAACAAAAACAAAGCAATCTGTATTAAAGTTTTTCCAATCCAATCCTGTCATAAAATGTGAAATACTACAAGGTGTCAAGCTGTGGCTCTGTTTACTTTATTTGCGCAAACGATTTGTGCTAAATACTGTCCCATTTTGCAAGCATTGCCTACTAAAATACATAAATTCCATGTGACCCTTGCCGTAGCAAAGTGCATTTGCTGAGAGTGTTAATTAAATTTGCTCACATGACTACGGTGTTTGTTTGCACTACATTACCTTTGTTATTTTTACATGTTGACCAATTATCCCAACTAAGAGCCCTTTTATGTGCTGCAGGGCCATGCTTTGAGATCTTCAATACACAGTTGTCTGTTTGGCTTTCATGCTATTTTCTGCTGCTGTTTCCAGATTGTCGGCATCGAGCAGCTGCGTGAGACAACTTTGCAGAACCTTGGCCTTACAAGTGGCAGGGCTGCCATCAGGTATTTGGGCCCTTTGTAACCACATTGTCTTGTCTGGCTACTTCGGACGGCATGTTTGCTCTCATTTCTTTGCGTCCTGTTAGACAAGACATTGCCTTTGTGCCCAATTTAGAAGACATTTATTTTCTTGGGCTCGCAGTATGTTGTTCCTTACTAATTCTCTATTATTTCTTGCTATAACTGTAACAATGAAATACATTAGCAGTGAAAATAAAAATTACACACAGAAATGCCCGGTGACAGATATAGCAGAACAGGCAGCATAAACTGTTATGAGAAATGTGAAGCTTCATTTGAACTGTTTCTGCCATGCCTATCTGCAACCCAAAAACACGAAAAAAAAAATAATTGACAGTCAGAGGCAACAGAAATTAACAAATAGATTGCTGGCATTGCAACAATGAAAGCTGTTCAGAATGAATCAGTCATAGGAAGTTTTAGGAAACCTTTGGTGGGTTTCTGAAAAAAAGAGAAAAATATTGACATTGAAAGGATTAGCTCTACCAGGTTCCTGTACGCCCCAGTGCCCGATAATCCTTCAATAAACATTCATTTATGTATGGTGTAAAAAAAAAAAAAGGAAACGGTGAGGTGAGGGCCGAGTTATTATTTACGTCCCTTCTTGCTGCAGGCTTCTCCACAGGCCCAAAGGCTGCGTCGTGCAGCAGGCCCACGTAAGCCGGCACTTTGTGGTGCCATTCAAAAAGGAGGAGGACCCGCCCGCTGCTCGGAGTGTGAGCCCGACCTGGACGACACGGCCCACATCACCAAAGCAGGCTCGGGCCACAACACCCTGTAGTGACATGGCCACCTCGCCAACGCGGCCGAGTTCAGCGCCACCACAGGTGAGTCGCACGTGCATAGAAAAGCCACCGGAGAACCATGATCCCAGGGCCAGGATGGCCACACGGAGCAGTGGCAGAACATGCAAACACACCCCCTCAAGAGATAAAATTGATCAGATGGTTATCTGAATCAGGTGTGCTGAAATCTGCAGTGTACTGAACGTAGGATCATGAAAGCATTTTGCTGAAGCCACTCGAGGATTATTCTCAAAATCAAGTGTATGAGCATTACGGACGTAATTAGTTGTATAAGTATTGGTCGCGGGATCAAATCCTGTCTGTAGCGGCCACATTTCGATGGGAGTGAAATGTAAAAACACCTGTCAACCGTGAATTGGGTGCTCGTTAAGGAATCCCAGGTGGTCGAAATTAATCCAGAGTCCCCCCGCTATGGCGTGCCTCATTACCCGATCATGGTTTTGGTGGGTTTTGGTGGGTGGTGGGTATACAATTTAATTGTAAATTGTATAATTATTATTAAGGCTTGTGTTTGTCTGTACAAAACTGCCTTGTAGGTGTTTTTGGGCCTAGCCAAGGTTGTTGATTCAGCTTTTAGCCTGCATTTCTTTCCTAGATTTATTCTTGAAAACTAAATGTGAATTGAATGAAATATTGAAAGGTGATAGCTTCCCAACAGGTCTGCTGAGATATGCTGATGGGACGTTTGTTGGCTAGCTGTATTGGTCAGCGCTATGGTGCTTGTAGGTGCCGTGGTGTATGAACATGTGTGGACATGGTTCGGCAGGTAGCCTTCAGCCTCACCGTGTGACGAGATGAGAGACATGCCGATGTGTTAATTTGCCCTAAACCTAAGGTCATACCACCAGGTATGCTGTGGCCAGTGTCCCAGAAGTATTGCCTATGATTGATTGATCGATTGACTTTTATTGTTGTCTTTGCAGTGTGCAAACACTGCATGTGTACCCATAGCCCTGGGTTGATTTGGGTCCAAAGAAATAAATTTGTATAAAAGCAGTTCGGGTGGTACCATAAAAGCAACACAGTGCAAAAAATCAGCAGGGCTGCAACGTGCCTTTTTCTTTTTTTTTTTTTGGAGGTGGGTGGGATCTTGCATTTAGATGGCAGTGTCTCAGCATAGTGTGCTACATTCTATATGTAGGAACCTTATGTGTGGTGTATGCAGAACACCCGTTTCAAAACATACACTTGAAAGGAGCATGAAACTATGAATGAAGGTCACGTGTGATCTTCACCGAAGATTCACAGTTGAAGAAAGAGTCATCTTGGTCTATAGATTGAACATGATGCTTCCTCCATTCTGGGGAATCACTTTCCTGCACTAACCAGCAATCTAGAAGAGGGAAAAGGAAGGGAAGAGGGCAAAGGAACAGCAAATTTACAACTCAGAGCACTGGAACATTAGCACCTTTAAGCTTTCGCATGCCTGTGATACAGCACGCAAGCTGTTCATTTTTCATTTGTTTCTTGTTTCTACACTTCAGGCAACGTGTACACGACTGTGCATGCCAAAATAACATGTTAAAAGAAAGGCACTGATCAAAAATGACAATGTTGATGTCTTGAGACACCTTTGGTTGGACCTTGCTGTAAGTTTGAATATATAGCATGCAGTGTTCTTGTGAAAAAAGTTCGAAGGCAGACATTCTAATATTTGCTCTTAGTGCGAGTATGTTATCATGTAGCATGGTTCACTTCTTTTATTGTCTACACCAGGTTTATTTTACGAGTGCGTGGATGGGTTCTTTCAAAATTTGCTGCACATGTATTAATAGACGTTTTCTTATTTAAGTGATGTTTCTGTTGAGAGTTCATGCATGGTGCCCATGTCTGTAAACGTGACAGAACTTGCTTCAGAATTGAAAATTCTTAATCTGGTTTGCTGGATTCCACTTTTAATGATTACACATTCAGGAAATAGGCGTGACACTGAATTTTCCATGGACAGAATTAATTGGCGCTGTAAGGGGTTATTCCACCGTTAATGTCACGTTAATAATATGTGATAATTCCCAAGACATGCTTGAGGTCAACGCAGTTTGAGAACTTTGATGTGAAGGTGACAAATGGCTCATTGGGTGAGAAAGCCGGTGTCCGGTATCTGTAGCAGCAGAATGGCACTTTAATTCCCATTGGCTGGGATGCTACGTCACGAGTCTGCCTTGATGGAGCAGAGTGGGTGAATGGGAACACCTGCTGGCCGCACCAGCATGCCAGGTGTTGTGCGAGGAGAGAGGGCATTGCCGTGTCATCCTTGCTCTCGCTCTCAGGACCCTGTGTTAGTTGCACAATCCGTGTCCGCGCAAGCTCTTGCGTGCATTCTAACTGCGCCTCAGTAAGGCCAAATCAAAATGCGCCAAGCATCTCGGTGTGGTCGCTTGCCTGCGAGTAGCTCGTACCTCAAATGATTGCTCAGCGGCATTCAATTGGACATTAATGCTTTCGCATTCACAACTCGTAAGTGCTTAGGTGTCCTTGGATTTTTCTAGACTTCCTTTCTATATTTTTAAAAATAATTATGTGGTGGTGGTACCGCACTATGTGGTGCTATACGGCAGTGTTCATGTGATGTTGGTTATAAAGATTGTTAAGTAAAATTTAAAGATTGTGCCACTGTCTCGACCTGAATTGGCACAGTAGAGCTTTTCTGAGCTTGTTGAATTCACTTTTGTAGTTCTTTGTCCCTGTTCATTTGTGCTGTGTTGCATGTTCAAAAGAAGTTCACTTTTGGGCTTTGTAGTGGCTATGAAGTGATTAGCTGTCTGTTTATTTCGGGAGCTGGTTTGGTGAAGGATTGCCAAGATGGTGACTGTCGCTTTGCTCTCACAAGCAAAACAAGCTTTCACCACAGTTACAGTGGGCTACAGCTTTTTTGGGATGCAGTATGGTCCATTTTTACTGCTAAACCATGATTTTCTTCTTTTCTTTTTCTGTTTCTTTTTTTAAATTTCCTTGTAGCAATCTGCTGTTGTAGAAAGCTAGGCTTTACAACTTGTTTCTTTTAGCCTGTTGTCTGATTTTCCATTTTTAGATCTTTCACCCTCCTTTTGTAGTGTTTAAGGTGATGCTAATTTGTGAGGACGGCAGCGTCTCGTAAGGCAAAAAGTGACAATAGGTCATGGCGAGCTCTGGTCAAGGGTTAATGAACCAACTGCGACTTCACTGCAGGATGTTGACATGGCGTCCCCCACTTCTGGCCAGTCTCCAGTTCGTGGTGACAACGCTGCCGACCACAAGGTTCGATTTAGCCCTCCGCCAGCCTCAACAAAGACAGCAGCCCAAACCGTGCGCGAAGAAGACATCAAATACGTGAGTTGGTTGGTGCTTCCTTGTCTCAGCACGCGAGTCACTTGTCTTGGTTGTGTATTGATGTATATGAAAGTCCAAACTAATTTTGTTTCTCTCGAGTGTTTCTTTAAAGGGGCCCTGAACCACTTTTTACCAAAGTGGATAAATGCATTTGAAGTTAAGGTAGACTACTTCAGAAATACTTTGCCGCAAAAAGTATTTCGGTACGTTCAGAGGAAGTGAAGTTATTGACAACAAAACATCCTGTGAGCGGTGCTTCTGCTCCTTCTTCAATGACTTGCACCACAAAGGCTATGGCAGAGCGGGGCGTGCCCACAACGCTCCCTGCTGAATGGGACCGTAACGCGCTGTTCAAGTTTAATTTTGGAAGTTCACATGGACGCCACTACAGATTTTGGTGCCTACAACTTGCCAAAGGCAGTTGTCCTCAGCGAGCTACAATGTGCTCAGCCAGCGGACGTGTTGCAGCATCCTGTGGTGGCTGTGGTATCTACACTACGTAGCACACCACAGTGACATGCAACTGTAGTGCGTAGGCGCAGCGTTTGCTTTGTGCACGACTGGGCTTGAGTGCGCGCTTGCACTCGTGTGCTCTAGTCTGGCCGTGCTGCGCAGTGCGAACTGGCTTTGTCCTGCACCAGCTTGACTGACGGATAGTAGCCACATCCAACTTGCGCATTCTGAAGCGCTATCAATAGCTCAATACAAGGCAAAGTCTGCCAAGGCATCTAGCCAGCAGTGGCCAGGAGTGAGCGCATGCTGGCAAGCGTGCATGTGGTCTGACCTTAAGTTTCTGGTATTTTGAGGCTAGTAGAGTGTTCAAAAACACGTCGAGATTAGCGAAACCCAATGGCTACAACACCAATAAGCAGGGTAGGCCAAGTTGAATTCCTGCACAGGCGGTCGTGGCCAAGCGTGAGCAGACAATAGTCAGCTTCTTCAGGAAGTACGTAATTATTGAATTTCAAGGGCAGATTTTCCCTTACTTCAGCTTGTTGATTAAACTGCGTCAATAAATATACACGGTAACAGTAGGTATAAGCGCACTGATCCATACGCCCTTCGTTGATGTCAGTTATTGGCCAATAGCAGCCGCGTATGGGAATCTGCTATATACTACGAAATAAACCGTCCAGAATAGAGTGAGGAGCAGGCTTCTGTTGAAAATTAGCCTATTAATTAGCTTGGTGATTGAGATGTTGGTGACACCAAAATGCGAATGGGACTTTGTAAATTGTGCTTGGTGTTGGGAAAGAACGGACAGCAAAGTGTTCTCCTCGCAACGTCCTTTCAGATTGGTGAGCGAAAGGCAGTACTTTTCAACCTGGAACATTGCCCTCCACTTGTACCGGGTGAGTGCAAATAAGTTGTCAACATGGGATTTTTCGGACTCCCTAGGGGCTGCGAAACGTCCGAAAAATCGTGCAGTCAAAAAAAAAAAAAAAAAAAAAAAAAAAGAAGAGAAAAGAAAATTAGTGCCCGTCTTTTACTGCCCCTAAGGGCTCAAATCGCCACAGGCACGTCCGAAATAGCCCTTAAGGCCTGATAGGACAGAAGGCATATCGGTGTTCGTGCTGTGACAGGAGACGGCGGGTGCACGCGTGTGTAATTAAGGAGTACATACTGTGTCCCGTGACATTTGCCCCTTCCCACTCTCGGTATGCTTCACCGCGTAACACGTGTGTATTGGGGCGAAGCTGACTTTCGGAGACCGTTGTTATGCAACGCAACGTGCTGTCCAAGCTATGAAGCAGTTTAACGAGAATTACAAAGGCGGAGTCTGCCGTTGCTGACAGTGGCGAATTCTTTCAAGGAAAAACAGGACATCGAATAGCAAAAAGTTCGGTAGCCAACGTCGAATCAGGCAGGCCTAGTGTTGCCGCTATGATGGCTATGGCTGTCAGCGGATCTGTTACACCTGCTTTAAAACAGGCTGTCTTGGGTATACAGCTAGAATAGCTTGGGTTACCCAAGGTATTCGTTTCTTGCTCATCTGGGCATTTCATGTTTAAGCTAGGTGCACAGTTCATGTGATTAGTTCTATGGTCCACTTGCAACAACGTAGTGCATTTAGGTTGTTTGTGTGCTTTGAAGGATTGTTGAAATTGTCCTTGTCTCTTATGATTTGCAGAGGACCTTGGGGACAGTTTCTACGAAGTCACTATAGAAGACGCGAAGTACCTTTTTGCAGACTATAAGAGGCAAAGGTACACCAATTACTGTACAGCATGAGAATGATGTATCGCTTTTTTTAAACTTCTTTGCGTGTCATAGGCATCATGATTACTGCACCCGCATTGTGTTCACAAGTTGCTGCGCGGGACTTGGGCAGCAGCTGCAGCAGTTGCATTAAATCATGGTGACTACTAGACATGTCTGCCACCGCCAATCTCAGATGCCACAACAGCGGCACATTAGTGCGGAGTATTCCGTGCAGCACCTTGACGGCACCACCTGCAATCTCTGAGGCTGTGGCGGTGGCACTCCTATTTTTTGTGCAGTTCTCCGTGCAGCAACTTGTGTATGCTATATATTTGGACAATTCTGAACAATTTGAACCAATGGCCACACAAGTGTTCCTATTGATATTCGTGCAGCCTGCATTGGCGTGAACACTGCACGATGCGACGCTGCCAGGCTAATTTGCAGAGAGTCGGGGGCTGTGCTTTGTGGACACCTTGTTTATGTTGTTGCTGATAATGGTTCGTGATGGCATTCTGCCTTTCGAGTGTCGAACCTTTCGGCCGAAGTGACACAAAACTTAACTGTGAGGCTCTCGGCGTGCATGTGGCCGATGGATGCTGCAGCCGTAACGGCAAGACCTTTGAAAAATGCCAGCATGCCGCAGTAGTTTCCACTTTCATTCAACTAGAATGCTTTGCTCTCGATAGTATGTAGAATCCGCTCGTGTCCCGCTGATAGTGAAATATATGACAAGCTCTCCAAGAAAAAGATGGTAGCGGATGGGCTCATAGTTTCAAAAGGGCAGGTGATTGGAACTGGCCGGGCGCTGTTTCGAAGATGCCGTGACACTGCATTTCGTTCTTTAGGCAACGTTTTTAATGGAAACGCAGTTATATCTGTAAAAGTGCCGGCAACAAAAATTAAGGTACCAAAAATTCTATTTTCGAACCAATATGGTGTTGAATTGTAACCACTGATGCCAGTTGCAGTATTGGTAATTTTTGCTTGTTTTGAAGAGCGAGTCCGCATGTAACAAGCTAGTACCGGTACAGCCACTTTTCACGGTACTGTTGAGTTTGTTATAAACAGGTTTGACTATTTCACAGCGATGTACAATAGATTAATTTTGTCTGCTTTAGAAGTTGTAATTAATTGGTGCAGGTTACAGAATCGTGATAACGTTATTTACTGCCAAGTTAGAGTTGAACAGTTAATACATTGAGACTTTTTCAGTTTTAAAATTTTTGTTAAGGGATTGATGGCCAAATGAAAAATCTGTTCCCTACAGTCACTAGATGTAAACCTTTTTGTTTACGTTCAATAAACTTAATCAAAGACCGTGTAATCAATGCTGAGCTACTAGAATATTTCTCTCTTCCCATATGTTTAGACAAGAACTTTTGAGGTAATGCTGCCTCGCGCCAGTTGTGTGTGCTCATAGCTGCCAAGTCAACAATTGCCTTGTCAGTGTGCAAAAAAAAAAAAAAAAGCTTTCTCGCCTGATTTGGGTGAAAAAAAGAAAGGGGTGGCAATTCGGTCCTCGAAGTGCTGCTGTTCTTTGCATTGTGCAACAGGGAAGCGTTGGAAAACCGTCCTCTGGAGACCAAACAACTGCGTGAACAGCGGTACGAGCGCCTGGCAAAGCACTACCCCGTCGTCCTCATCAGGATCTACTTCCCGGACCGGTTTGTGCTTCAGGGAACATTCTTGGCTGAGGAACGAGGTGGGCATTCTCATTTTTGCCACCTTTTGGCGCGCGTTTATGTTTAACGTGAAGCTTTCTTTGTCTCTTTCGGGTGTTGTTGTGGTGATTGGAATGCCTAATTGGTGAGATTATTGAACGCGTGGATGTCTGCCTCATACTGCATCATGTCGGGCGCTTTGTTTTCGAAGTGGGTAAATAAATGTTGCAGTTGTAATGTGTTTATCAGCACTTGTGTGGTTGCTTTACTAAAGTGGACCATATTGTGAACGCATTCCTGCTTTAACAGAACACCAGCACCGCTGTGTCAAGATGGTGTGATGTGTAAGGTAATCGGTGGGCCTTTTTCAAATGAACTGCTGTGAAACAATTGCGTTTTCTGTCTTCCCATGCTCTGCTGTTATCACAGTGAAAAATTTTTTTTTTCTCTCTGAAAGCATTGTTTTTTTATTTCAGTGTCTGATGTACTACAGTTTGTGCGGGGCTTTCTCAGAGATGGCAACATGGACTTCCACCTTTGTAAGCATTTCCTTTCCACAGGAAATTTCTTTTACTGAGCACTATTGCTGCACCTGCTTTCAAACCCTTTGGATGCTGGGAATCTCGTGTGTTTCTGACCTCTGTGGGCTGGAGGTTTTTCCAAAGTGAGTAAATTTAAATTAGTAAAAGTTTGCAGTCTTTCAATTCAAGCGCAATTTATTGCCAGTGTGTTCCTAATGATTTTACAAGTGTCCAAATGGCAAACTTCAAACAATAATTAGGAATTATGCTAATTACATAAAAAAATGAGTAACAGTGCAAGACACAGCATATAAGAAGGAGACTGAGAAAGCGCTGAATGTCAACCAATGTTTTATTACGCACACATCAAAGTTATACAAGTTCGGGAAGGGGGGAGGAAGGCAGCTAGCTACTTGGCAAGAAGGAAAGGCATGATGTCGAAAATCAAGATCAGTAAGCGAGCGCTGTCATCAGTATGCAAGAAAAGCAATTTCCTTGGTGAGGAGTGATATTGACGGCACGCTCATGTGCATTCCACCTTTTCCGTCGATGCAGTAAGCCTCATGCATAATATATCGCACGTGCACACTGGTCACGATAGCACCTTAGTACTTCGCACTGATTAAATAAAGCCTTATAACCACATAGAGAGCAATGCGCTGCTAGGTGACTGCCTGTACTTCCCTTCATTAAATTGGGGTGTTCTCTGAGGCGGTCGATGACACGATGACCGGTTTGGCTGATGCAGGAATGACAGCATGAAAAGAAGTGTACCTACTTTTCAAGACATTCAATAAATCGGCAACTGACATGTGCATCTCCCATTTCTGTCTGGCATTCGTCTAACTGAACAGATATGGTTACTTCTAGATTCTAGACCCTCCCTTTCTTTTTCAGAAAATTTGCTGAAAAAATGACATGCACGTTCGATTCTACTACAAAACCAAAACTGAAATAGTGATGAAAAGCTATTGTTACGAGCATTAAATGTTTCGGTAATCCAGTCTAATCCACATGTTGCTGCAGGTGTTATTGTGAATAGTATCAAATTTAGCCATGTTGTAAAATTCAAGTTCCTGTTATCTCTGATTGGCTCCAAGGGTGTCTACACCTTCTTTGATTGCTTCAAAGCATGAACACGGCTGAATTCGATGTCATAGTGGAGCTTGTAAAGGTCTAAAGTAGGACACCAAATGAAAGAGCTGTGGTTGCTTCGTTTCTGCTTGATCAAGTTAGTCTGCCATGGTATGCAAGACGTATAGAAACAAGGTTTCTGAAATGGAGTTGACGGCATTGGATACGCGATCATATGGCCGACATATGGTCCACATGGGCTCAGGCGCAGAACATTTTTTATTATTGCGATAGCAGGTATATTGGCGCTTCAGGTGAATTTCCGCTGTTGGCGTTGGGTGTTGCCCTGATGTTCTGCGTAAAGTCCAAGTGTGATAACATTGTGGCCACGTGCCGTATGCTGTTGGTGCAAGAGATATCTTGCGAGGATGAGCCAAGAAGGATGCTGGGTTGATACGGCGGCGTCTTCTCGCGCTCGCTAGGGAGGAAGGTGGGGAGGATGCGTGCCGTCTTCATATGCGTGCAAGGAGGGAGCGGGGAGATGTGCGCGATAGGAGGGTGGAGGAACGGGTCAGGTTAGCGCAAATCTCTTCTCGAGCTGTGGCAGCTGAGTGCAGCTGTGCTCGTATTATCTTGGAAGCAGTTTGTGGTGGGTTCAAAGGCTAGCTGACCTGAGATAGCTGACGGCTTCACGTGGACTGCGTTCTTGCGCGCCTAGTTCGTATTGAAACGAGAGGCAGCACGAAGGGGAATTAGCTTGCTGCTGCTGCCACTCATCATCACGCCAGCGTTATGACAGTGAGTGTCCGCAGTCATTGAGTGAGACGTGTTCATGTTTGCTTGTGCACGCATGACGAAGTGCTTGTTAATTTAGTTAGTAAGCGAACGTTTACGGCATGTGATGCGTTAGTGTTTGCCCGTGCATGCATGGCAATGTCCTTGTTAATTTAGGTAGTAAGCAGATGTTGATAACAGTTTATGCAGCTGATGAAATGACTAACCTTACTTTGTATAGCTGTCTAATAATTTGCTGTTGCAATCTGTGCCATCTTTCGGGTGAAACTGTTACCTTTTTTCCCAAGTCAGGAAAATCCCTCATACAAAGTCAAGTACAAAGACAAAGAAGCTCGTGAATTTGCAGAAGCTTTTCACATACATAAGATGCATGATTGCGTATGGACGACCGAACGGCAAGTTTCATCCTAGACGCCAGCGCTCGTTTCTCCCCTGGCGGAACGATTTCATCTCCAACGGGTGTAAGTTTCCGCCGCCGCTTCCCTACGGTCGGGCCCGCGTTCAGTTCGCGCTGCGCGCGAGACGTCTCTTGTTTGCGACGGCGCCTCATCGGATGACCGGAAATTATTATTGTGTTGTTAACTGTCACGATAGCAGTGTAAACACGAAAGGGTTGATGCCACCAGTGATATTCTGCCGATTCACTAGAAAATGGTACGAAAAAAGCAGACGACAGACATGGATTACTGCCGTGCGCCGAGCAAAGTAAACAACTGGCAAACGAAGCGAGCTCGTTCGTTGATCACTCCTGAGTGCATGACGGTTTTTATATTGTCACAGTCGGTAATGTGGAATCGATGTTCCACGCTTGTTGGCTCAGCCATTAAAAGCCACCTGTAAATAGACGAACGCTTCTTCCTTCCCGTAACATTATGTAACCCACATGAATTTAATAATTACTCGGTACATAATCCTTTTATTCACATAAAAACTTTCAGTTGTTCGACGGGCGCTTGTCCTGTCTTCTTTCTCGTGTTTCATTTGTGTGTGCGTTGCCCAGGAATGGAAACCACTTCTGTTGTATGCGCTAGCAGTGGCCAAAGTTCACGCGTGCCAAGAAATTGAATATGTGCACGATGCATTGAACATGACCGGAGTTCATTCCCGCATCACCACTGCACCGATCGACCGAGTTACTGGACGATACACGCCCGCGTCTTGGTCGCACCAGCGTTGCTGAAGCAGGAATGATTACTAATATTTTCAACTTCCGTCTCTTGAGCGCTGTTAAAAAAATTGGAGGACGCTTAAGCTTAGCCATCAAGAGTGGAACGTGATAGCGTTATCGCACCCCGTTCGCACCGCCTACTCAAACGCGCTACGCCAGCCAAACGTCGCGATCGGCACAGATAGCCGGCCTCGACGCGCCATGAACGCGGATGCGATCATGGGGCGAGTGGCGCGCCACGTGTCGGGGCAGCGCCGTACATTGCGAGGAGGCGGTCTTCTGTGTTTGCCGCAAGATGGCTCTGCGTGTGCGCAGAGCGCAGAAGAAATGTAGCGTAAACGTACTTCGCTACTCGTGAAACGGCGACTTCTGTAAGTTACATGGCCATAATTACGGATATACACCGCAGTATAACTTTCTACGGCACGTTTCTAAGGCAACACCGCATTCACTAGACGCGATTTTGTCTTGTGTTGAACGAACGAGCTCGTGGCTGAGTGGTAGCGTCTCCGTCTCCCACTCCGGAGACCCTGGTTCGATTCCCACCAGCCCAAGATGTTTTTTTAGTGCCTTCTGGGATTTATCGCTCAAGGCCAACGCCGCCGACGCCGACGACACCGGCTTTTCTGCGACACGAGCTGCTTAACGCTGTCGCGTTGAAATGGCCAAGCTGTCTACATTGCTGCCTCTATTCCATATTGTAGGGGACGTACTAGTTAAAGTTGTGTGCGCATGTCGTACTTGTGCTATGCAGCGATATATTTTGTTTATTTCCGCACAGTGTCGATGGAAGTCCGTTGTCGCCATCAGAGACAACACGGATTCGTAGCAAACATATTGTGAGAAACTGCAAAAATGACTTTAGCTTGTATGTGCCGTATGTATGTGCCGCATCGTATGTGCTGACGATTTTTCCGGCGGCACATACGATGTCGTTTCCAATTACCTGCTCAGCGTCACTTACATGGCTAAGCAGACGCTGCCCTTTCGCCGCATTGCTGCCATAAAACAAATCATCAAGCGTACCGATCTTCTTAACGGCAAATAGAAGCATGTAGTCTGTTTCACAATTCAATGTATTGCATCACGATGCGGCAAGCAATGGAGTCGTGCGGCGGCAGCAGCTCGAGGGGCGGAGTCATGATTTGCGTCGTCTGCTACGGCGGCGCGTGCTGGCCGCATTGTCGGGAAGCGTGCTACTGTCAGGGGCAGTGCATCGATTTCATCGGTACTGCGGGAACTGAGCTGATATTCTTAACTAAACGTTTTGCGACGACAAACTCTGAGCCTTCAGTGGCGATAATGGAGTTCCCCAAACTTCTTTTGACAGCATGCTTCGTTTGTTCTTTCGAAAGGCTGGGGTACTGAGCGCGTGCACGTATATTTCTTCACTGTGTGTGCTACCATAATAAGCAGCGACAAGACGCACCGAGATGTGCGCGCAATGTGCTCAGTCTTTATGGGGGTCGAACACGATGAAACAAACTGATACGATTAAAGGAATGTTTTAGGTTAAGACAATGAGCTGGAAGTGATTTTTCTTGACAATCATTCACTAACCAGACAGGCCCTGGCCGCCGGCGGGGAATTGGACACGTCACCCTCGGATCTTCAGTTAGTATCTCGTCATGTCCCCAGCGGCAGCGATGACAGTGCTCATCCTGGAAGGCAGTGAAGTGTAGAATGACTTGATCAGGGATGTGTTCATTCGCAGCACGTCTCAGTTGCTGACGATGATGGATCGAAGCCTATCCTCGGGCGACTGATAGAGGGATGGTGCGCCAGCGATACTTTCAACGAGCCCCAGGCATTTTACATGATTTTGGTGCCCGGGGATTGAGGCGGCCACTCCAAGAGAGTGACTGTGCGCTCTCTCAGCAGTTCTTGCACAACACGAGCAGTGTGGATCGGCGACCTATCGCGTTAGAATATATAGTCGCCTTCCAGGAACGGGCCGTCAAGAATGTATGGAATCAATACGTCGTCTACGACTGCCCTACACCTTTCAGCGATGAACTTACCTTCGAGGCGTACCAGTGGGCGTCGCACAACGCTTAGTAAAGAATACCGGCTCATTTCACGCAGTCATACGCCTACCTGATGCCAACCTGATGCATCGCGGTGTGCACTACTAAAGTGCGAGACCTTGTGACACATTGTGACTGCGTCTGGTCTCTCGGCGATCACCCAGCGCTCCCAGGTGGCACAAAAAAGTGGCGGCAGCCGCGTGCTCTGAGCATCGCATTTCAATCGCTGAGCATTGTACAATTCCGATGCTGCTTTGCTTTTGTCTAGTTTTAACCTTAATAAAGGAGCCGTTCATAGGCAAGAACTTCATGTTCCATGTGAATTGCATGTATTCGCCTCCACAGGTGCAACGACTCTGGAGCTTGGCCACCGAAGGGCGAACGCTCAGATTTGTAATGGGCGTTTGGAAGTTCTCTCAGTAGCTTAGACCTTTTCATTTAGAGCACATTTTCCTTCCTCGCACTTCCCAACTATGGTTGCGCCTGGTGCATGACTCTGTTTGCTGTGCATCGTTGGGGAACGCAAACACAACAGAATGTTGTGTTTCCGCCACTGATGGCCCTCGTCGTGCTAAGCTGCGTGAAATAGACCAAGACTGAAGATTAACCTAGTTTCTAAGATATTAAAATTGGCGAAGCACTGAGAGAAAAAGAAAGCATTACAATGGACAGAAAACGGAAACTTACTGACACATGTGCATTCAGCAAAACAGCGCAACAAACAGAAAAGGAAAACGTACGTCTCCCTTTTTTGTCTGTAATTTTTGTGCTGCATTGCCAATTTACCTGATTAAATGTGCGACAATGTTAACGTCCACAGCAAAATAATATCTTCGAAATAACTGCTGGAGTTCTACGTCATAGCTTATCTTGGCTTGTCTCTTAGCTTGTTTATGGAGTGCATTTGCATTGCAATTTGCACTCGTTTTCTATATTCTACCTGATCCATAAAAAGTGACCAGCCTAGTACAAGTGGCGACCTTTTTCAAGAGCAGACACAAGAAATCTCTTTTCCGGTACGTCAGGCCGTGTGCACCTTCGCACCACCTTCTGCTTCACAAGCCCGTGCTCTTGCTGCTGTTGTTTGCGGCACTGTTTGCCAGAGCGTCTCTGGCTCCTTATGACAGCTGCCGGGTGCCTATTAGGAGAAAACTCAGTGTTGTGAAACGAGTTTGACATTGCTTCTTTTTGTCTGTGCAGACACGTCTCCCCCAAAACACGTTCTGGATCCACAGGAAACTCTGGCAGAGGTAAAAATTCTGAAAAACATTAGTGGCATCCTCGCGCATTTGTTTACAAAGCAACAAAGTTTTAAAAGCTATTGTTCATGATTTATCATGAACAATCATTTTGTATTTTCTGTAAGGCTGACGTAGCTGGGTCGTGTGAGCAGCCAGTAAACATTTTCCACTGCTAGCTAAAATAACCAGATGATAAAGAAACAAACTTTTGAACACCAAAGGTGATGAAATAGAGAACGAAGAGTATGTGGGCTGGTATGGTGATATTAATTCACAGTTTGTGTTCTGAAGGGTTCCATGCAAGAACATTGTGAATGCTGCAGTTTTTAGAACATTGTCTTGACATCTGATCCCGAATCTTTCATCAAAGTAAATTTTCCTTAAAGAGAGAGAGAGAGAGAGAAAAGAGCGATGGCAGTGTTGCTTGTCATTGACCCAGGTTTCGCCTTTACCAGACAGCGTGCCATCTGATGCCCGTGTTGTGATGTGGTGGTGTGTGTGATGCGACTTCAGCGTCTGTCTCTTATTCTCATCTATGGTCTTGCACATCAAGCTTCTCAACTAGTTAAAAAGTGACCACTTTGCTACTTCGGAACTGTAATTTACCAGACTTGCCTAGTACCGACCGCGGTATCCCAGTGTTTATGATGTTGCACCGCTGAGCTCGAGGTTGCGGGTTCAAACCTGGCTACTGCTCTTGCATTTGGATGCGGGTGCAATGCGCGAAGTCTCTCATGCACCATACATTGGGTGCACGTTAAGGAACCCCAGCTGGGAAAAATTTGTCCAGAATCCCCCACTACAGTGTGATCGTGGTTTTGCATGTAATACCCGAGAATATAATTTTCTTTTTTTGCCCCTTAATCTCCTTCGTTGTTCTTTTCGCATTCTTTTACGTGCACCCACTATGGCGGCTTAGCGGCTGTGATGTTGCGCTGCCAAGCAGGAGGTCGTGGGTACGATTCCCATCTGTGGCGGTCATGTTCCAATGGAAGTGCAATTCAAGAACGCTGGTGTACGATGCTCTTTGTGCATGTTAATGAACAAAATTAATTCAGAGCTGGCCACCACAGCTTCTGTCATACCCTGCTGTGCAATCTCTGGAACATTAAATGCCACAGTTTAAGTTCACCTGCATGCCTCTCCAGGCAAATTTGGTTCCTGCGTCAGTGGTCCACTTTGGTGGTGTGATGACCCCAGGGGTTCCGCTTCTTCGAGACGACATCCTGGGCATGGTCTCAACTCCGGGTGGAGCCACGGCGGCAGCCACACGCCTCAGGTGCGGTGCTTTCAAGTTTAAATGCCTGGGAAGCATAGACATTGCTGCCAGAGCTCCTAAATTTGGTGAACTTGGGGTCGTTCTATGATATTGTGAACGTTGCATCAAGTTTTACAAAAAATGGGTCCAGTCTTTTTAACAATGTTTAATGGTGTCGAAAGTCAGGGGGATGCAAGATTGCGAGAAATGCACACAAGAAAGAAATCGGGCCTTTCGTGACAGTGTAAGAAGCTGTTAAACCAGAGAGTTACTCACTTTGGGCAAGTTTAGTTGGACAAGCTCCTGAAGTTGGCCAAATCAGCAAAGAAAGTAACTGAAAAAAAGTTATTGTGATACCAAAACAGCTTGCTGCTTTTCAGTCTGTCTGCTGTTTCTAGTTTGCTGCTGCTGTTGCTTGTGTATTGTGTTTAAAGGTAAATCACCATGAATAAAGTGCATATGTATGCCCCCAAAGAGCACACATTTTGTGTGCTCAGGGCAAACTTGGGAAAAAAAAATAATAATAATCGGGAAATGTTTTCTACTCGCATACTCGCCTCTATTTCAAGTTCACAGGTTGCCAGGTAGGCATGGAGTCTGAGCCCGTGTGCCACAAAATGGTGGCACTGGGTTTCGCGGGGTTCCTGTTTCTTATGGTGGAGGATTGATGGCACATCCATGGATTGGACACCCGTGGTGCACAATCCATGTAATAAGTTGTTCCTGTGGATTGCATCACGCAAGCAGGGTGGCAGTCGCTAGCCAGTGCGAGTGACGTAGCTGTGATTCCCAACCCACAGCTCGTATTAAGCCTTGACAACCACAGATTTAGGCCGAAGGGGAGGGCCACGAACCTCTACTACTGAAGCTGTTTATTTCACGCTGGTTACTGGAAGCTACAAATGCGACAGCAGCTGTAGCATGATTGACTACTGTGGTGGAGCGATCCGTGCATCCGGAAGCTGATGTTCAGCTCATCTCGTGTATCTCGGCACTCCGAATCTAGGCTGGTCATTCGCTCAGGATGGTCAGATGTTGCAATGGTACTGAGTTGCAGCTGTCCTCACTGCCCGCAGCCAAAGGAAGTACAAAGCAATATATGCATTCCTCCCTGTGCTGTGGACAAGCGGTTGTCCCTTGATTTCCAAGAAATTAGTAAAAAGGGAAGTAGATCACTGGTTTTAGCGAGTTGGTGATATTTACACGTAGACAATGTATGACATGCATACGGTTGGCAAAAAACATGAGAACAAGAAATATTTCAGACAAGTGGAATGTGGAAGCGGCCACACTTGGGGCATGCACTTAAAGAGCCGGTGTGGGCCTAGAAAAGCTAGTTGCTTAAAAATGCTGCTTGAGATTGTAGAGTCTTGTGTCTTCGTACTCTAGTTTGTGAGGAAATGCCTACCGTCACGAAAAGGGAAGGCAGCAACCTTACCTTGCAGCTGAGGCACATTCTCTGGTGTGCTTATGTGTGCAACAATTGCACTTCTTGGTTTAGAAAGTCTGTTTTTCTTTAGCGCGGACCTAGTTGGATAAATTTGCTTGATTTGCGATTGGTAGTTGCTAGAGTAAACTTCAGCTGAGAGTCAAACATTGTAAACAACTAAATACTTCATATCTCCTATTTCTGAGGCACCCTTGTAGCTTTGACCGGTGCCCGGCTCTTCAAGTTTTGAACCAAGCCTAACGATGAGTGTGTAATTAGTGGTGACCATATCTCGCAACTGCCCTCACAGGTCAGATCTCAAACTTGACGTGCGTAGCCAAACTACTGCCACAGTACCACGGCAGCGGTCGCCAGACAACCGTTCTTCCAGTGCCCGGTCTCCACCAAAGTCTTCACCAAAGTCTCCAACGAGGTCGCCCACAAAGTCGCCCACAAAGTCTCCCCCGAAATCGCCTCCAGGGTCGCAGAAGAAGTTTGCAGCAAAAGATGACCAGCCCAAAACGCCCAAGTGGTTTATCATGGGTCCGTATGAGACTCCTCTCGCTTCTGGTGCACTAGTGGCCCTTGTATACCGGATAGCAAAAGCTTGGCTAAATTGTTCATGCCAATAATGGAAGTGCTCCCAGTGGCTGCAGGTGATAGAGGTGCAAGTATATAATCGTTGGAAACCCTGCCTTCACACGCATGCAGTAGGTTTACTCAGTTTCTTCTGTGACAGTTGTTCGAGTAAGAGGAATATAAACAGCACTTGTCATGCTTATCAAAGCCATGTGATGCTAACTGCCTTCTCACTTGATGGCACGAGCTGCTACTGATTAGTGGGACAATAACCAGCTTTGGACTTTGGGACACTAACTACAGTCAAACTCGATTGTAACAAACCTGGATAGAGTGAATAACGTTATTTATGTACATAACAAGACCTATGAAAACACATAAAAAATACAGTATAACATCATTGATATGATCCTATTGCGTTCGATTTAGCTGCGCCAACGTTCGTGATTTAGAACACAAAAGATAACCCTATAGAGTTACGCTTATCTTTTACCGGCTCGTATGTTCCCAGAAAACACGATCTTCCAGCACTAACAATCAGTGTATCACCAAACTGCGATCGTGTGATACGTTTTCCGGCCACTAGATTCCATGTAAACAAGAAAATGTGTGAGGCGCGTGCGATCGAGAACAGTATACAGCCACCTGCTGCGGCAGCTTCACTCCAATACTCGCCCGCTCGGTCTCTTATTCTGGTACCACTCAATCTTGTCTGGGGTCGTCACATGCCACATTTACAACTATAGTCACCAATTTTGTTTCGATAAGCATCTTCACCTATCTGTTTCACAGCGTGGGGTGCTGTTGGAAGCCCACTGAACGCTTTTAATGGCCGATAACCCAAATGCACCGCTGTTCCCTGCTACAGGCTGTGATCGTATGGTACGTTTTCTGGCTGCTAGATTCCACGTAAATAAAATAATGCGCTAGGCGCGCCTCGCGCATTTTTTGTGATGTGAGCATCACATTTCGGTCCGGCAGCATGCGGTGGTGGATTTCATTTCGGTTTCCTGTTGCTGTCTTTAAAAACTACGCAACTGAAAAACAACAAAATGTGTCTCGGGGCTGCCGAAACCCCACCAGCTTGACGCGTTTCGGCGTATTGTGCCTCACACTGCAACGAATCGTGCAACGCTTTGCATTGCGTAGATGTCAACTACAGTTGAGTCTCAGATTTTTCAGTTACTTCAAATCATACATTCTGGTTGGTATCTTTCTCAGATGTTTTTTTCCAATACATGTGGACGAGGTTCTACTGTATATTCCTTATAACAAACTGGACATCTGATATATTGAACGTGGAAAGAAACTCGCTGAAGAAGCAAGTCCAGAGGAAGACGACAGCATCAATGAACTGGGGGACGAGCTCGGCAACTTTCCTGATGCTGTGCTGGAATGAATGTCATTCGAAGACTTCTTGAATATAGATGAAGTGGCTGTGAGCTAGACACAATTGCTAACATGGTGGCAGCTGGTGCGACTGAAGAGGCTGAAGAGGTTGAGGATGTCACAAGTGAAAGTCGTCCAACGCTTAACAAAGCAGTTTTCGCTGTAAATGTGCTTTGCCGTTAACATTAAAGGGACACTAAAGGTAAATACTAAGTCGACATGGACTATTTAAATACCATTCGCAATGCTTTTCTCGTGCTGAGAAAAAGACTTTGTCTACAAGAAAAATTGCATCTGAAGGGTCCGAATACCTTTTTTGAAATTCAAGTCTCCCACCACCCAACTGGGGGAGTGGTAACGTTGCATATGCCATCACCACCCTTTGCTGCTGTCAGTGAGTAAAATGGCGCGTGACAGACGGCGGTACCGAGCCAAGACAGAGCAGTAGATTTGCCCCTGCAGCTGCTTTTTGGTCAGCTGCTTTTTGGTCAGATCATTGGAGCATCCTGCGACATGACATGGAAGTTGAATTCTCTGCTACTTGCAGTTTGTGCAAGTTTCATGAGCCAGCAACAACCAATGCAGTGCTATGCGATAATGAAACTACTGAAACGTGAAAGTGTGAGCGGCGCAGAGTCCAGTGGAAATGAAACCTTCGATCGTACGCATCAGTGTCAAGGGTACTTTAAGTGAGTTCTTTTTTCTAAAATATGAAATAGAACTAGGCAAGTAACATTTTATTTCATCTTATAATACCATACAAGGATGTCTTTTTGTAATGAGTGGTTGAGTACTAGTGACAAAATTTAACTGACGAGTGCTTTCATCAGCAGGCAAGTACTAAAATGTCCCAGGGGGAGTCTCTAATCATGTCCTGCATTTACCTCAATTTCTCAATTATTAGGGCTCTGTTCGTGATAATATTGATGCCTTAGAGATTCTCAAGCACTAATCTATCACTTTAACTTGACTTAATATTTGCCTTTGGTGTCCCTTTAACTTCAATGGACTTAGGTTAAACCAAACCGCATCTTGTATTGAGAATGCTGTGCTCATTGATCCAGCTAAGTCAAAAGTGCAAGCAAAAATTGCCCCCTTTTGTGTGAGTAGCTAAATTTCTTACAATAAATGGATTTTCTTTTGTGCATGGTAAGTGGCAATTATATTGAACATATCTGACCTTATTGGCATCCAAATAATTGGTCGTTGACTCTATTTGATTGTTGTTCTTTTGTGCGTGGGAATTATCCCATGTACAGCAAACTTGTAACAAAAATTTGCTATAATTTTTTTTATGCTGGTTTTGCTATATCAGAACTCATTGCAGTGCATATTGCGGTTCATTGTAACCGGGTTCCACTGTACTACTGGTTAGTGCACCAATAACTAGTTTTTGAACATGGTGATGCCAATCGACTGCCGCTGTCTGGTGTCACCAGTTTGTTGGAGTGTTAGGGAATACGTTAGGTGATGGTGTCAAGTAAGAGGAGACAAGGAAAATGAAATGTTTCTGGCTTCAAGTGTTCCGATAAAGATGAGACTCCTTTACTTCTTTGGAGTTTGTAGGCAATTTCAATTTTTATTGCAAGCTTCTTGGTATCTGAAGAGCAGGAACATGATGCAGGAGGCTGATGCCTGATGGACAGAGTTGACTGACCCTCATTGTCTGCCTGGGGAGCCTTTCTCCCACTTAGCGCTCTCTTGTTCGCTGTGAAGAAAACAAATCTAGCAATGCAAATAGTCAAACAGCGCATGTGGACATGGGTGATGAAAAAGGACAAGTGCTTATCTTCGTCATTCTTTGTTGCTGTTTATTTGCGTCTGCTACTTGTCATGCTTATCTTCACCCCTTTTTTGTATCCATGTCTATGTGTACGTAGACAGCTATTTAAGCATGAGGACAGGTACTTCCCATTCTTTTTTGTCATCTGTCTGTCTGTGCTATTCCATTATGGGCTAATACCGTAAAGACCCGCATATAATACGAGGTATTTTTCCTATTATTAGCGTCCCAAATTTTTGCCTCATACTATGCGGATCCGAACGAAAATTTCAGTCAGAAATTTGGGATAGAAGTTGTGGCTTCCTTATTGCTGCGTGGCTACAGCTTGGTTTCGTTATTGCTGCGTGGCTACAACATCGTGTCTTTATTGTTGAGTGCGCACCTTGATGGCACACGTGTAAACCTAGCTTCGCGAAGTGCATCTTTTTTTATTCTGCGTTGAAGGACCAATATGTCCAGACCACGAAAACAGTACTCGGCTGCTTTCAAGAGAAAGGTTATTTTAGCCGCACAAGACGTTGGCAACAGTGTGGCCGGGAAGCAGTTCGGCATCAACGAGGGAAGCATTCATGGATGGCATCGACAGAAGGAAGCCTTTTTCGTGTGCAGCGGAACGCGAAAAAGCTTTCGCGGCTCAAGGAGTGGGACATTCCCGGAAATCGAACTTGCCCTGACGGAGGTCGCATGCCAACAGCGAGCCATGCATCTAGCTGTGAGCATGGAGGTTATGAAAGCAAAAGCTAAGGAGCTTGCAAAAGCAAAAGCTAAAGAGCTTGCAAAAGAGAAAGGGCTACCGAGCTCCGCCTTCAAAGCGAGCAAGCACTGGATTTATTGCTACATGTGCCATGCTCTTTTTCCTTACGCCGCCGAACTTCGATCTCGCAAAAGCTGCCCGAATCGTTCGAAGAGCTGCTTGTGGCTTTCCAGCGCCACATTCTTTCGCTGCGCAAGTCCAAGAACTTCCATCTAGGGCAAATCAGCAATGCTGACCAAACGCCGGTTTATTTGGACATGCCATCACCTCTCCCTGTGCATGAAAAGGGCTCTAAACAAGTTTATGTCCGGCCCGCTGGCAACGAGAAAACACGAGTTACCATCATGCTGTCGTGCACGGCAGACAGACACAATCTTCTGCCCTATGTTGTCTTCAAGCACAAGACAGTGCCTAAAGGTGAGGAACTGCCGAAAATTGTGGTCGTGAGATGCCATGAGGAAGGCTGGATGAACGAGAATCTTGTGCTCGATTAGATAAAGTCCGTCTGGTGTAGGCAGCCCGGTGCACTGTTGTTGTTCCCGTCCATCCTCGTGCTGAACGCATTTCGTTGCCATTTGGCCGACTCGGTGAAGAGGCTATTGCGTGAATCCAGCACTGAACTCGTCGTTATCCCGGGTGGGATGACGTCTCAGCTGGAGCCTTTAGATGTTTGCGTGAACAAGCCGTTCAAGGTTGCGGTCAAGCGCTGTTATGCAGATTGTATGCGCTCAGGTGAGCCTGCGGTGACGCCGACCGGGCGGCTGAAGCAGGCTTCACCAGCCGCGCTATACAAGCGAATTGTGGACGTACGGGCCAGCATACCAGAGGACTTTGTGCGCCGCGCATTCAAGTGCGCCATCTCGAACGCACTTGATGGCACGGAGGATGGGAAGATATGTCCGACAAAAGACTATCCGAAGAGAGCGCAGCTGAGGAAGACAGGTGATTGAAGTGCGGAGTGCAATTTAAATAAATGTTTTCCTCGAGTTTTCCTAACTCGTATTATACGCGAATAAAACTTATTTTTTCTATTTCGCGTCCTAAAAATTACATCTCGTACTATATGCGGGTTTGTATTATATGCGAGTTTTTATGGTACTAATGCTTCCGAGTTTTATAATTCTGTGGCTAATGCGGGAACAGAAGGCTCAACAGATGTTTAATAACGTCAGCCCACCTGTCTTGCCAAACGCACTCTTGAGTGCTTGTTTCATAAATGTGTGGTTTTTCATATTTCTTTGGAGCAAGCAAAAGGAATAGTCACCAATGTGTTTGGGTATGACACACTGTAAAATAAGATTTTTTGTTAGATGTCAGCACCAGCTGCCCAGCAAAGGGCTCGAAGAAGTTAAAAAAAAAAAGGCACTTTGTAAGATGGTTTTGTGACTTGAGTCAGCACTGCATACCTTTCGCTTTTTGTTCGCTTGACATATTTCTGGGTAGTGCATAATATCCATGTATTTCTTTATTCTCGTTTCAGGGAAGAAATAGAAATTCCAGTTTTGTCAAGCGATGCATCTTGATAATGAAGAAAGGGTCCTGCTGAAAGAAAGTTTACTTTATCGCATGTTTTTGTACAATTGTGTGTGTGCTTCAAGTTTCCAGCGCAGAATGGCACTTTAGCAGATATGCATGCTAAAGTGATGTTGTGAAGTAGAGTGCACCAAACAATGATTGAAGAAGCTCCAAAAAAAAATAAAAAATCGATGATACCTAGTGGTTCTGTCTCCACACCGAGGGAAAGCCTGCACATGTATTTTTCGGTCTTGTTGCTGAGACATTTCTCGTACTGTCTCACGTGAAAGTACATACAGCAGGGTTAGCTCTGTGCTGTGCACTTAGTATGCTTGAACTGCATGTGACCCTACTTATAAAAATTGATACACTTGTTGTGCTAAACTAAATGTGCGTAGAAAAAGAAACGTGGCGTAAATTTACACTAACTTTAAAGAAGGCTGGTGGTCAAATGCTAAATTAAGCATTTGCCACATCGAATACATTGCTATCCGTATGTCATCACGACCTTTGTCTGACCTTTTACCATTTAGGATTGTGTATTTTGGATTGTTGAGAAAGAAGGCTACTCTGACAGCATGACTAGAACAGCACCATGCACGAAAAGGACTTTAGACAAGTTTTATGTTTATGTTGACTCACAATCAAATGCGCACAATTTATTGATATGCATTCTTGTTGCGAGCATGGTTTAATTAGCACCATGTTGTTAATGCATAATCATTTTGCATACAGAAATCTTTGTAGTTATCAGTCCCTCAAGTAAAAGATGCTTTGTGACTGCTAAGGTACTTTCCGCTTCTCAGAACCTATGAATAGTTGTTGGGATCGAAACCGCAGAGGAAACCTCAGTAATAGCTAATAAAAGTTTAGACTGGTTCCGGTTCTGATAGCTTCAATGTGGGATATGCTTGTGGGATTTTTTTATATGTTCACGAACAAGTACATCCGTTTCTGCTTCCTTATTCATCATCATCATCAGCCTATTTTATGTCCATTGCAGGATGAAGGCATCTCCCTGCGATTGCCAATTACCCCTGTCCTGCGCCAACCGATATTAACTAGTGCCAGCAAATTTCCTAATCTCATTGCTCCACCTAGTCTTCTCCTGTCCTTGACTACGTTTCCCTTCTCTTGGTATGGGCGTCTTGCGCTGGAGTTTGAGGTATAGTAGCGGCGCCTGGTGGCGGCGCGGGAAACGACATCTGGGTCGTAACAGCTTGGGTCGTTTTGAGCCCTGGCTGTGGCGAAGCATGTTTCTAGGCCGAGTTTTGCGTCGATTCGCACTTTTTTCTGCCTTGTTGCAAGTGCGAAAAGGCTCGTCACTTCTCACAGACCACGTCGACCACGCTGCGAGCTGGTCGCAGCCTATAGTTTAACGAAAACGGACTCTCCGTGTGCCGTGGGACGTAATGCTGGAAGCAGAAGGAATCGGCGACGCCGATCCGGAGGAACCTAGCTCAGCATCGAAAAAGCGTCACCGTCGATACTGCTGCGTCGTGGGCTTCCATGAACAAGAAGCCCTGAATCCCAACATCCGATTCTATCGTTTCCCTTCAAGGGCTCACGAAGCGGTGCGTAGGGCGCGCTGTATAACTGCAGTTCGTCGCGCTGGGTAAGCGAAACTTCGCGCCATGCTGACTGCTTCACCTGTCTTGAAGCTTGCTTGATTATAGATCTGCGTTCTAAAATTCGGTCTTTTGCACCTACAGTCCCGACGGCAGACCTACATAGCAGCAGGCATGGCTGGTTGTTCACGATTCGAAACGCGGCCACAGCGACAATTAACAATTCGACCGGTGCGAAGTGGTGAAGTACCCAGGTGTGTGCAAATGACCACAAATGGCCGGGCTGATTCGGTGACAATTCACTACCCCACTACGAGCAGCACAGGTTAGAGAGGTTGAATGTGCTCATACTTGACCTCAAGCCAGCATATTGAGGCAGCGCAGCAAGATAGTATTGATTACAGCAGATCGATTTTCGAGCGTTGTCATTAAAAGCTACATCAAGCGAGCAGCGCACGAGCTCGCGCTGCACCGCGATTCGCACGTACGTGCGAGCTCATATGCATTGCATCAGTTATTACCAGTTACTAAAAGGGACAGATGGCCGCTACTACAATGCAGGCATAACTACTTGTTTAGCGGCATGCAGTCAACAAAGATTGCAGGAGGCCCGCCGTTTCGCGGCATGTCGAAAGACCGCTGCCGTCGCGGCGCGTACGATCGTGCGCTTGAGCAGTTCGTACGTCGCGGCATGCTGAAAGACCGCTGCCGTCGCCGCGCGTACTGTCGTGCGCTCGAGCAGTTCCGTACACATGATGCCGGCTTATCACTGCTGTGGATTCATTTATAGCAAGCATTTCCTCGCGTTTGTGCGCCTGAATCTAGCAGCGTGCAAACCTAATTACCTGAAGTTCTACTTCGTACGCGACTCGCTTCACTTGCGATTGACACCGCGCTAAAACTTCGCCGCTTAATTCTTGAACAGCATACACGTATTCGGCACTGCATAATTTCTTGCCTTTACGCAGCGTGCCACTCCTGAAAAAAATCTTCGGCGCCCGATATTCGCTGCAAGCCGTGATACAACACAACCGAAAGTGGCGGGTCCATATTGTAAACGTGCTTTCTGAAGCAGACGACCGAGCTTGGTACGACCCATTTTAGGACAGAGGGCGCTTTTCAGCACCTTTTTCGCAGCGCCCCCTGGGCAATGCAAGAGCCCCATCCATTCTGTAACCCTAACAGCCCAATGGTTATCTAACCTGCGCATTACGTGATCTGCCCAGTTCCATTTTTTTTCTTTTAATGTCAATTAGAATATTGGCTATACCCATTTCCTCTCATGTCCAAACTGCTCTCTTTGTCTCTTAACGCTATGCCTGGCAGTCTTCGTTCCATCGCTCTTTGGGTGGTCCTTAAATTGTTCTCAAGCTTCTTTGTAAATCTCCAAGTCTCTGTTCCATATGGCAGCACTGGTAAAATGCACTGATTTTACACCTTCCTTTTCAATGATAATGGTAAGCTTCCAGTAAGAAGCTGACAATGCCATCTGCGATCGAACCCACTTTTATTCTTCTATGAATTTACTAAATGTACTCCTTCAGAGACTCTAGAGGCTGACTGTCAATCCTGAATTCTTGTTCCCTTGCCAATCTATTCATCATTATCTTTGTCTTCTGCATATTAATCTTCAACCCCACTGTTACACTCTCTCTGTTAAAGTCCTCAATCATTTGTTGTAACTTGTCTGCAGTGTTGCTGAATAGAAGAATGTCATCGGCAAACTGAAGGTTGCCGAGATATTTGCCGTCGATCCTTACTCCTAAGCCATCTCAGTTTAATAGCTTGAATACTTCTTCCAAGCATGCAGTTAATAGCATTGGAGAGATTGTCTTCCTGTCTGACCCCTTTCTTTATAGGTATCTTCCTACTTGTGTAGAATTAAGGCAGCTGTGGAATCTCTGTAGATATTTTCCAAGGTATTTACGTAAGCGGTCTGTACTCCTTGATTATGTAATGCCTCTAAGACTGCTGGTATCTCTACTCAATCAAATGCCATTTCATAATCTGGGAAAGCCATATAGAGAGGCTTATTGTACTCAGCAGATTTCTCGATAACCTGATTAATGACACGGATGTGATCCATTGTAGAGTGTCCCTTCCTGAAGCCAGCCTGTTCCCTCGGTTGACTAAAGTCCAGTGTTGCCCTAATTCTATTGGAGATTATTTTGGTGAATATTTTATATAATACTGGGAGTAAGCTAATGGGCCTATAATTTTCAATTCTTTAAAGTCTCCCTTTTTGTGGATTAGCATAATGTGTGCATTCTTCCAGTTTTCTGGGACCCTTGCAGTTGATAGACACTTCATATATAGTGCCGCCAGTTTTCCTTATTACAATATAGTAATATCCTTTAGCATGTACAACCATGCAGAAACAGCATCTACTGTCTTCCCGAAACTACTGTTGGCCTGTTAACCTACACACACACTATATATATATATATATATATCAGCCTATTTTATGTCCACTGCAGGACGAAGGCCTCTCCCTGTGATCTCCAATTACCCCTTGCCCTGTGCCAACCGATTCCTGCTAGCGCCTGCCAATTTCTTAATTTCATAATCCCACCTAGTCTTCTGCCGTCCTCGACTGCGCTTCCCTTCTCTCTCTCTTTCTCTCTTAGACTCTCTCTCTCTATATATATATAGCATTTAAAATTTTTAGCGTTTAGGTTTAGCGTTTAAATATAGCGTTTAAAATTTATAGTGTTTAGGTTTAGCGTTTAAATGCGCATTAATTGCAATCGGCGCTCTTTGTCCGTCTTGTTCAGATCGCACGCACCGATTAGAAATCTTATGTATATATATATTGTTAAAGATTTCTAATCGGTGTGTGCGATCTCAAGACGGACAAAGAGCGCCGATCGCAATTGACGCGCATTTAAACGCTAAACCTAAACGCTATAAATTTTAAACGCTATATTTCATATTCATGAAAAACTTTGGGTCAAGAAATCGTCATTTTCCATGCACTTTACTGAAAAATTAAATCACCATCGCAGGACAGGCTGATTTAAACAGCAAGCTTCATGGATGCTTTCTGTAACATTGCGATATTCCTTCTAGAAGCTTTAGCGTGCGCGATCTGTCTGCAGTGTGCATCCCAGTTAAGTGAAGTGCGAAACTGCGCATCTACAACGGTCACCGCGGCTTCACTCGCTGCTTGTTTCACGCCCTAAGTTTCTGTTTGTTGTTGCTCGGAATGGCTGACCAAGGTGGGCCGCGAACACAAAGATGAGGCGCTGCCACTCTGTCTAGAACGAAACAGCGTCTACTCCTGCCGTTTGCACTCTCCAGCATTTCGCTGGCATGTGCATGCGTGCACTCACCATCTGACGCTACTGCAGGTGCTTGAACAGCACCTGAAGGGAGGAAGACGGCTTGCTTCCTCCGTTGATGTGAAACTTTGAAAAAGTATTTACTTATTAGCGTAGCTTAACTATATTCACAAGTTAATTGCCAATAAAATTGTTTTGTTCTTTTTATTTTGCAGACTTCTCTTCTTGGGGAGTTGAACAATAATGAAACAGTTGGTGACCGGGCAACAGTGTAATTTGTTGAGAGCCTGGCGATCAGAAATTAACTTCGTCCATAAGCCCAATGCTAACCCACACTGATGTGCAACCCAAATATTTTTTTTTGCTGTTTCGTAACTTGAAGCTGTCGCTCGTCGCCGTCGTGCACAAAATCGCTCTCATGGGGTTTAGTGTTTAAATGTGCGTCAATTGCGATCGGCGCTCTTTGTCCGTCTTGTCGAGATTGCACGCACCGATTAGAAATTTTTAAGCTCCACAGGGCCTGGTACACTTATTTCAATCAATCTTTGCCTTTCGGGCAAAACTGCGACTTCGTAGAAACACCCGGTATACGTAAAAACAAAGGCCCAATGTGCCGATGAAGTCTGGCGACTCCATCGGCGCTGCCATTACCGTTGCTTCCTGCCTTGCGTCGGTGTCTCTCCTAAAATGTGAGGTTATAAGCTTATGAGCGCTACACCCATGCTATCAGTTCCTTGTTAATATATTGCCATTTGGTCTAGTCTGCAATTCGCTTCTGAGGCTAATGCATAGTCGATACACAATAGCCTATTTCCGCGTTGCCACATTACCTATCCATTACATTTGTTTTCCCTGCTAACTACTATACAAAGTTCTGTTCCTCAAACAAATTCAGAATTAAAGAACCGTTGTAATGAGTATACGCGTCTAGGTCTTCCATGTGCACTTTCAAATGTCCTACTAACATCACCTAGCCTGGTTATTAGTATGCACTAATATAGTTTCCGATACACTCAATCAGTTCTCTATTTTGGTCTCTGCTATCACTATCTGTCCATAGGCAAGCTACTCCCAGCCCCATGATTTTCCTTGCTATGTGCAGCTAATCCATAAATGCTCCTTACATGTATATTTTGTCATTTGCCACCTCATACTTCGACTAATTAGCATACTCAAGCCTTGACCCAGTAATTTTGTATGTTACACCCTTCCTATACAAGATTATAAAAAAATTGACAGTCACTTAAGTATCCTTAAGTGATTCGAATGTGAAAGCTTTATGGCGTATCACATGTCATGACGTGACATGTGACGTTAAGTCATGCATGAGTATTTCCGAATCAACCTCACTTCCAATTATCACGCGACATCATACATTGTCACGTGTACTTCTACCTTAGCCTAAATGCACTTGCTCTTATTTGTACCAACCTTAATCCACTTTAATTCACCTTGATTAACTTTACTTCACCTGAATTCAGTCTACTCCACCTTGTCACCCTACTCCAACTTGTTATAACATTAAATCCATTTATTTCACTAATTCACCTTAATTCATTTGAATTACCCATAATTATGTCTAATTACTGTTGTTATACTATTTACTATCTTTTGTATTACTACTGACATACAACACGTGCGTTTCGGTCGAGGCATTTCCAGCCATTCATCCTGCTTGCGATCACCCTGCATGCTTATGTAACAAATCGTAAGTCTCGATACTTATCCTTTGTGCCACTTGTGTCATTCTGGTGTGTTGCTACACTCAGTACTTTTATCTACTTTCCCGAGCGTTTGAGGCCTGCCTAAAGAAAAGCTACTACCCATGCCGCGAATCAACGTCCAGCTGAGCTACGTGCTTGCTAAAGTGTACTCTCTCACCCACAATAACGCCATATCGGCTAACTCGGCGCAGTTCCTGGTAGGTGCCAATAAATGTAATATTCAGTGCTTTAGCTAGGCGTCCGAATATCCCCACTGACTGCGAGCACTGCCTTTTCAATATCACACCTCTGCCTTTCAACCTATGCACACCGTACACACTGCGAATCTGCACTTCCTTGGAAATGTTCAGGGTTCGCTAACCCCTCTATTTGATTCGCCGTACCAGTGCCCCCATCCCTGGAGTATGTCGATTAATCCTATTATCGCCACTGGCTGCCTTTCCTTCATTGGGTCCCACATGTGTGGCTTGGATTTTGCGGTCACTTCCCTGAATGGTTTCCGCGCCAATATGTACTCTCTTGCCTGCACCTGCCCTCTCACATCGCTGGTTCCATTCCATGCATGTTTGTATTGCTGAACTGGATGCCACGTTTCCTCTTTATAGATTTGGAAACTACCTGAAGCAGTCGCTCGAGAGCGCCGGTGACTACAGTGCCACCTAACGGAGGGCAGACCACCATGCCGTCATTCTTCACAATGTCTTATTGTCAACTCAGTGAATTGAATAGGGAGTATCTTTTGCAGTGCAGCTATGCATAGCTAGCCAATTCGTCCGTCCATCAGTCTGTCGCTGTACGCTGAAAACTCCGGTGCAATCCCATGAGCATGTGAGAGAGAGAGAGAGAGGGGCGCGTGATTGTCTGTGCCACTAGCGGCGTCGTCGTTCTAGCCTAGCGAGCGCGCAGCTGTTTCTCTCTGGCTACGAAATGGGTAGGCCACGAGTCATACGTACTCCTGAGGAGCAGGAAGCTTTCGATCAGCAACGCCGTGAACAATGCCGGGAATGAGCTCATCTACGCCGTGCCAATACTGCAGCCGTCGTTGAATGAACAGTCGATGTTAAACCTTGCGCACATGAAGGCACACCAGGCCGTACGGTTCAGCCTCGCTGGTTAAGCATCTGTACGGAGTGCTTGGGAGGTGATTTTTTTAATAGTACACATACAGCCACAGAGAATGACACGCAAGACGAGCACCTTTGTACTCTCATTACAGAGAACATGCTCCCTTTGTGCTTTTAATAAAGTGTGCTTTGTAAAGGGAGCATTATGAACTAGAGAGATTCTTCGGAGAATACACTGTCATTCTTCTAGAAGACGGTGGATGCCATTTTTATATTGAACACGCCTGTTGCCATTTGAGGGTGCTTTTCGACTTACCTGGTGGTAAATCGAGGAGTTTAGACGCTCTCAAAAAAAACATCTACACACAACCACGAACCTTCTTGCACATGTCCTTGTCAGTCTTCTTACGTGTCCAGCTGGTAGCGGTTCTTTAATATTATGTTGTATTTGCCGGCAAACTGAGCGTTTATTTAGACAGCTTGGGTCCACTTCACCACCGTGGATAACTTGCGTAGTTCTCTCTACGGTCACGTCCAGATGTGCGCACAGTCTTGGGTGATGGCAGAGTAGGGAAAAGAAAGCACATAGTCTTTAGTTCTTTGGTGGTCGTCGCAGTGAGATTGGTCATGTTTAACCTGGGCCGTAAAATTCAGATGGTGCAGTGTGCAGTGCTCTACTAGCGTCAACGTAGCCATAGCCTAGCTGCAACGTGAAGCATGCATAAACAGCCCAGCAAGCTCAACTTGCCCACTTAGTTTGCACCTGCGGCGTTCAGCCTTAGGCTTTCCCTTAGCAAGGCTGCACGTATGGAACTTTTCAATAAAGCTTAACAAGCACTCAGACATGTAAAGGCATCCGACGTGACATCATACATTGTCACTTCGCCTTTCACTTCGCAATGTTTCGCAAAACAATCAGTCTTTGCAGCTTTCTACGTGTGGAGTTTGCACGCGGCACCTTGAACGGCGAAAGCTTCACATAAGCGGCCACATTCGCATAGCACATTATTTTGCGCAAACGCATAGACAGACATAAAGGTTGGGAATAAACAAAGTTAAGCATACACTTATGGCCTGTAGGTGGCACATCTCTGCAACAACCACAGGAGACGTTCAGTTGATCATGGCATTACCGGAACATGAGTGTTTGAAGAAGAGCGCATTTCTTGACACAACCGCCCTCCTGAGATTCATTTAACACTTGTGTACATTAATGCACCTGAATTAGATTCCTAAATGTATACAAATAATGAAAATTGTAAATACTGTTAACGCTGCAGCATGCCGCTTCGCTGGCGCAAAGGCAATTGCATATGGAATCTTAAAGCATCCGATGTCCACAAAATTTTCCCGAAACTCCTTTAATTATGGTTTTACTTCTACTTTCCTCCGCAGCGTAATGTCTATGTCGAGGGCCGACAAACTGGGCACTTTTTGCCGAAGTGGTTTAAGAATACGAAGTATTGCTGGAAAGTAGTAAGTGCACTTTATTATATTCCTTTTAACAGCAACATATTGAGAACAGTCATCAAAAAGCAAGATATTGCCTGTTAAGAATTCTCGATTCTTTGTTTCAGCCTGCGTACATTGGAAGGAATGAGAATTAGGGCAGGAGGAGGACAAGAATGGAAAGGCTGGTAGGTCAACTGGACGCACATCTAATTAAGCTACAATGGGCAGGGACGAGAAAAAAACGGATGTGCACACAGCGACTTCGCGATATCCCAAGGTCGGCGTTTACTGGAAAGATCTTTCCAGGCCCTGAGATTGTGAATACTGCTACCGGCGTTTTGAATAGCGGAGGCTTCGAAATGCATCCAACATAAGTGCGAAGCCGCGTTACAAGCTTTCCATCTCTCTCTATTGAAAAATCATTTTTGGTGATTCAGTGCACACAGTGAATTTTCTTAGAAATGTTCCACACATTTATTTTGCAAAGGCGTTGATAGGCAGGTCGCCCGCACTTCCGTCCTCTGCCTCAGGAGCGTTCCAACTAGAAGAATGCTCCGCGTCCTTTCCAATGCAACGTCGTGCCGGATTTGTGCCCCGATTAAGAAAGGTGTTGATGTACGATAGCTGGACACCAGTGCAGCTTCTGAACGGCTGCAAACGGCTCACATTCCCGAAGTCGTCACGCACAAAGTTCCAGAGGGCTCCGAGACGCTCCGAATCCGATTTCCAGGTTTAGAAGGCACACAATATGCACTGTCCTCCACATCTTCAAGTTATTTAAGGCATACTGTACGTTTCCCTGCAAAAATCAAATCACGAGTGCATAATGCGCAATGCTTGCAGGTGTCATTTTATGCAGAACACACTATAAAAAAACTGCCATTTAAGTCATCGCAATTTCCACTGATAGGTCATGGGGCTTGGCCGAAATCTGCAGCAAGTTTATATGATAATTGATTAAAATATGCTAATAACATTTTTTATAATAACTTAAGGGCACATGTCGAAAACCGATTCACCCCTTTAAAGGCATTTTCTGTGTTTTCTCCCTTAGTTACACTCTTACACCTTTACGGGTGTGAGTATAGACCAACTTGCACCCTTTAGGCCCTTAATGGTGTAAATTAACTAACCTAACCTAAAGTCACGCGCGCTTAGCAGAAATTGAAAGGCTAGCACCACTCGAGCTATGCGACGTTAAAGGGGTCCTGAAACACCCCTCGGGCTTGGTGAAATAACACAGTCCGCGGGTAGCATACGCTGCTGTGAACATCTCGGTCAAGATCTCGGCCAAGTTTTGCTGTCGTACGCGGTGCGTGGAGCTCGCAAGTGGATCGCAAAGTCGCCTTTCTCTCAAACGCTCTCTATTCAAAAGAAGGCCCTGTCCTCACTCTTGTAGACGCACTATTTCGTCATCGGACGCACTCTTACGTCATTCCCTTAGACGGCTGCTATTGGCCGATAGCTGACGTCAAGCTGCGGTCGGCGTAGATAACGCGGCCGCCGCCGTGTGCCGCCACGAGTCCACTGGCTGAACGCACTGCGGCTCGCTGAGGACAACTGCATTTGACCATAACCTCCTTTATAAAAATATAGGAGGCTATGGTTCTATGGTTTGGCTTATGTTTAGCGCGTCGTAGGCACCAAAGGCGGAAGGGGCACCCGGGTGCAAGGGGCCAGTGGGGAGGAGGGGGGTGTCATATACGTCTGAAGACACCCGGAAATTGTCTATATCCTTGCCTTCCTCGACTACACCCGGAGGGGGGGGGGGGTGACAGAAGACCTACGGGCCCCGGGTGCCAGACGACCTAGCTACACCACTGCGCTTGCGCGTAACCCGCGTTCCCATGGTCACCATGGTAACCCATGGTCGGACTCGCTCCTCCTGCCACCGTTTGCATTGCTGCTCCGTCTTTGTCGCTAGACGCTCGGCCTCTCGGTCTCCAGTTGAGCCCGATAAATCAATAGCGCCGCACACACAGCCCGTAGCAACTGCCAGAGGAGGCGAACCCAGCGCGCCTTCACCTACCCTCCTCCTCCGCGAGGCTCTGCCTCCTTGCATTCCTCCACCTCCCCTTACTCCGCCGCGAGCTTATGTAACGTAATTATACATAATCCGCCGCGCGATATACGAAATTAAGCGGTATACTAAATGACAATCGGAGTATCTCCAAGCGACGGCAAACAACATTACCTTGGTTCTGTCCAGATACGCAGCATTTGCTTATTTTAAAATCTTGGTGCATGATAATTGGGAACCCCTGTATAGTGCATGGGCACAAGCATGCGACATGACCACACGTGGTCTTGCTGCGATGTCAGCCCGTTTCTTTTCCTTTTGCCGAATATTGCGATTGAATCGGTCGATTGACCACTCAGACAAGCGTGATTCAAACTTTTGCAAGTCGTAAGAGAATGAAAACGCGATTTGTTTTGTTCGATCTTGTTCGGCCTATCCTCTGCGACGAACTCGCCTAAAGCACCAAGCTTGTGCCACGTGTCCCGCTTAAATTGCGCCAAAATTTAAAAATATGCAAGCATACCACGCATCTGGACAGAATGAAGGTATAATGGCAACTGCCTTCGCTCGGAGTCAGACAATTATTTTTGTATTTCGCCTAATTACAAAATTAGGTGTAATGTTAATTTACCGATATTTGAAATGTTATATTCGGAACTGAAGTGTCGATGCGAAAATTGTAGCGCGTTCTGAAAAATTCCCGATACAGCTTTTTGTTCCTCAGTATGTGTTTAGCAGAGTTTTTTTTTTTTAATTAGGCCTGAAAGACGCGAAACGTGAAAAAAAAAAAAAAAAGTGCCGCGCTACTAAAATCGCGCTGCACAAGTGAGCTAGATTCGTACACAAGTGAGATGCGAGCCGGAGGGATCCGGGATCTGTCCTGTGCACGAGAGACGCTTAAACGCGTGCAGATATTCCTAGAACCACGATTACGTCACACTGACGTCGGCGCCACGTTCTGGCCGAGAACTTCGGAACAGCAGAATGCCGGGCGGGTTGGTTTCGCTGTCTTAGTTTGCAGCGTGACACACCGGAGGGGAACGTAATAATAATAATAATAATAAAAAAGACTCTTCCGAAATACTATGGCCAACTATGTATAACTTTTGGCTGGATCAACTTTCATATCATAGTATGCACGTACGTCATTCAACTATACTCCGCGACATCCGGTTTACAGCAGCGCCATGTTGGGGAACCTAAAGGCCTATGCGCACGCCTGTTGATAAGGTACCCCAAGATGGCGGAAGGTAGCGAAAGCAGACGACAGCAGCGGATGTGATGTCACGTGCATACTATGTAAAGTTAGGGATCTACATTAGCGAGGAGGACTTTCTACAATTGGAAGTCTATATTAGCGAAGACAGAATGACTGCGCAGCTTGCTGCCTTACCCGTAATGTCGTGGAGTGCGGTGCGGTGACTCCCGACATCGAAAACTGCGCAGCCGGTTCCTGCAAGGACGAAAGATGTTACTACGTTTGTGTGCCGAGTATCCGCAACGTATGCTTCATTCGCAGCGTATACACAAAGGTCATAAACCCTCGAAAGGCATGCGCTATTGGGCACCACGATACGTTAACTTCCCCTACACGCCCTAATCGCGTTATTAGTAATCTGCAACATATAATCTTTGGACGCCTTGAATTCACGCCACAAGTGAAGCATTATAGACCCTTTCTCATTAAATCACGATATCCACACACGTGATCGCGCAAAAGTCAAATCTGTGGTCTTTATTTTTTTTTTTATTTTTTTTCCACCGCTACTTCTTATATTCCCTCGCGCTGCGGCGCCAATTCCAAAGGCATGACGGCTGAGTGGCGTCGTGTTGTGCAGTGAAGTACACAGCCATTTTCACGCATGATTGCGCGAAAAAAAAAAGTTCGCAAAGTAGAAAGTCTGTGCACAACAACTGGTTGTTACATATATGTTTGTCTCAAACTTGGCGATTAATTACACAGATTACACACGTCCTTTGAAAACAGTGTTGTTATTTTCGAAATAATTGCTTTATTAGAAGTTGAAGTGAAGGTCGACGTTTCAGATTTTTAACTTCGTAGCCGAATCCTCAACGCCGGTAACGTAGAAAGCCGTTTTAGCTTTATTATTGCACAGAAACACATTTCGTTTAACTATGAGAACTTGTTCTTCCATGTACAACTATATATGTAAAATATATCAGCGAGCCGCTAAATTTGGAGGACAGACGTCAAGATTCGCGCTCGCTTTGAAACAGTTTGTCGTCTGTTCTTGCTTTTCTTCGCGTGGTCATGCACTGTAGGTGAGTAAAGATGCAATTTGCATGAATGGAAACATTATATGAAGATTTTACTTTAAGAGGAAGCTTTAGCTCGGGCCCAACTCCGACGCGGCCTATTCAAATACATGTAAAAACGCAAAAACGTTTTTATGAGATAACCCCTGGACCGATTTTGATGAAATTTGTTGCATTTGAAAGAGAAAAATAAATTCTAGTGACTGTTGGAAGCGGAATTTCGATTTAGGGCTTGAATTTTCTTAAAACGATTTTCAAATATTTGACCGTTTGAAAGAAATAGAAGCACGAAGTTTACAAATTCATAGCTCTGCATCATGAACTGATATCGCGGTTCTGTAAACGGCATCCATTAGATCATTCAAAGCGGACAAATGCAATATGTCATTTTACATCTTACGTGGATTTGTTACGTTGGTTACAACGGTTTTGCAAAAGTTGTATTTCCCTGTGTATAATTTTTTTTATATTCATGTGTAACATATCAATTTTGTCCGCTTTAGATGTATTATTAGATGCAATTCACAGAATTGTATTATCATTTCTAGTGGTTGAGTTACAGAGTTGTAAACTTGATAGTTTCGTTTTTTGAAAATTTTCAAATTTTGCCAATCTTTAATAAAAAATTGACGACCTAAATCGAAAATTCGAAACCAACAGTCACTAGATTTTAAGTTTTTCTTTTAAATGCAGCAAACCCCGTCAAATTTGGTGCAGTGGTTGCCGAGAAAAACGAATTCTCCTTTTACATGTATTTAGATAGGAGCACCCGAACTAAAGCTTCCTCTTAACGTGTTATTCGTGTAGCCATATCCATGTTTTAGACGAAGCCTCTTACAACACCAGCCAACACAAGCCTAGCAGACACGTTACCTAGGGCCCCTAGAAATATTTCTAGGGACCCTAGAAGTATTTCTAGGGACGCCACATTACCGTCATTCCCATGACGGCACAGCGCCCCTTAGGAAACTCCCATGGACAGTGGCACCAGATTTCCCTCTAGGTTTTATAGTGAGAAACTCTACTACACCTGGCAAGCCCAAATAGTCCAGTGTGTCACCAACGGTTATTACAAGAGTGACTCGGCAGACCTGGTAGCTGCGCCGCTGTGACGCCCTTGGTTTAATTATGCGGCAAATGTTTTTTTTTTTCCTGCACGGCACACCATTTCTGTGTTTGGCCAGGCTTCCTACTCTAGGAACCTGGCTTCATCAAATGAGATCCGAAAATAATCGCGTTTTGCTAACCGAGAGGACGTAAAGCGCTATGCGGCAACGGTTGCCCAAGCAGGCACTTTTCCAACAGGGACTGTCTTAGCAGTGTCAAGGTACTGCTTATACTGTCTGGCCAGGACTGTTTAGCAAAGATGGAAGAACCATTAAAATCGGTGTGGTAAAGTAGGACGACGACGAACGCATCAGACGACTGCATTCTGGCAACATAGTACATTGCATGCTCCCGAGACAGATTTCGTTAGGTCTAGAATTACCTCAGAACTATCCATTCGTAAAATTGGCTGTGAAGTCCTAAAGGCCTACCTGCACTCCAGTGCACGACAACTTTACTTGCTTAACATAACTTGACTATGTTCTCCGGCTTGTGAAATTGTATGCTGCAATTGAAAGATGCGCACTGAAGTGAAAAAGGGAATTTTTTGTTTAACTATCTGAACGTTTCCATATCTCGTGCAGGTAATTTTCGCCATTTCTAGTAATTCACCTTAAAAGGGGAAAATGAGCCAGCTTTCGTATAGTGATGTTTAAAAGGCAGTGCTAAAGAAAGCAGGTAGTACATAATATAATAGCTCGTGTGACCTACTGATTTAAACAATAAACACCCAATAAATTCAATACGATTCAATAACTTGAAAGGCGAAAATGAGCTATCATAGTAATGAACGTAGTGAAAAACACGTGGTATATTCGATGAGCTCCTGTGACCTACTGTAGTAAAATGATTTCAGCAATTTTGGAGAATGAAAATGGAAAATGAAAATGAAAGCACATGGGATTTCTCCACCGAAAACTCGCCGCTTGTATTGAGTGTGATGTCGCGCTGACGAACAAGTGATAAGTCATTGAGTGTGACGTACAAATGGCGTCGATATACAGTCAGGCACAGTACGTAACACTGTCGTGCATCAGTGTGATGTCACCCTGGCGGTCGTATTTGGGTCCTGTTGTTGCAGAGAGTTCACAGAACTTTCAAAGGTTAACAACTTGCTGCCTCTGTAGTCCTTCGTCGGCAAACTCACTGGTCTCGAGTAGCCGGTGCCCAAGTCCATGACGACCGGGTGTCTTGGTGCGCAATTACCGAAGACGTGTCTCTCAACCTACCATTCGGTGTTTACACCTTTTCTTCTAGCTCTAGCAGCTTCATTTCAAAATAAGAGCGACCGTTTTGTTATTGGCAGACGCGTAATCATCGATCGCAGCTTAACTGAAGAGTCGCAGTTTACCGTTTAAGAGCTGCTACATGAGGTGAACATGGCGGTCAGTTCTTACCGTTGGCTATAAGGCCCGCTGCTGGTCACGGGTCTTCTGGCACAGCTGTACGTCGACTGTACGTCGTGCGGCCGTGATCACCCATCGGGCTCTTTATACGGACGCCCGTGGATGCCGCAGTATGCCGCACTGCATGGATAGCCCGCCAAATCTCGAGATGAACTCAAGGGGCTTGACTTCCCAACGCAAGTCATACTAACAACGCCGTAGAAAGGGTGTGCGTGTAATGGTGAGGACACAAACAGTTTCTAGACCAGGTGGGTCATTAGTGTTTAATTGCGCTACAATGTTGACTTTCGCCATGTCGCCATATTAAGTCAATAAGAGGGCGTACCCCCGCCAAGCTAGCAAATGAGTACAGGCAAGATGGTCAATCCGATAATAGGATGGAATTTCGGATCAGCCTGCGCATAATTCCCGAGTAGTTTCTATGACGAAGTGATGCTATATATAGAGTAACAAGACTCCACTCCAGTGCATTCGGCAGAGAGCGGTCGGCAACGGGAGGCCCATTCAAAAATGCGGGGACACGAATGGAACGTGTCCCCGCATTTGGAACGTGGAAAATTCGCAGGGTCACCTATAGGGGTAGTTAGTAGTTGCTGGCACCTGCATGTCGGATATATATTGCAGGCATGTTAACTAGCCGACAGGTCACTATAGAATTCTCCCGCTGTTTTTACAATAAAAATTGCTGATGGTATTACCCTGCTTATCTTTCAGCGCATACATCTAGGCTATTGTCCTAGGCCTAGTTCTGTTACTCATTTCATGCTGCGTCAATTTTTTACTGCATCGAATATCTCTTATTGTCTCATTGTTGATCAGCTTTGACAGTTCCGCGAATTCTATCTGATCTCATGGGTTGGACACTTCCATTCTTTGTCGTTTCTTTATTAGGTCCTTTGTTACTTTGGAGAACTTACGTATTGGTTGCCTTGCTGCCTTACTTCCCTCTTCAATTACTGCTTCTGAAGCCAGCCTAGTTACGGTTACATTCATTACCTCTATGTCATCTTCATCTCTTTTTTTTAAGGCTGCATATTTGTTTGCAAGTACCAGCCTCAATTAGTCGGCTTTTACCCTTACTGCGTCTGGGTGCCGTCCCAGTATTGCCAAAGTTAAGGTAGCAAATACCAAAACGTCAGTAATGGCAAACAGTAACGCTACGCTAGAACACTATGCCTACAGGAAAAACAATGGTCCTTACAATGGGGAGCGTTTGCGCAAAACAAATAGCACCTGCTGGTCTGTCCATGCAGCCTGCTTGGCGGAGTTGCCCATTATTTATATGACAGTCGATTCGGCGGCCGCCGTTCCCGTTTGCTCCTACGAGGAGCTGATGGTTGTGCAGGACACGGCAGTGGTGCTGGACTGCGCTGCAACGTGAAATGGCTCGGCTTCATCACGCACATCCGGACACCGCGAATAGCAGCCTATCTATTTTTTTTGCGCGAATCGATACGATGAGAGATAAAGCATTATCAAAACTATGCATTGCGCGATAGTCACGGGTTGTTTTTGAAGCGGCGTGTGCTATATAGTTTCGAAGCTGCCGTATTTATTCGAATATAGGTGAAACTTGAAAGTAATTCCCCTCCATTGCTGGAAGGATTTATCCGGAAGGGGGGGGGGGGGGGTTGTTGCAGCTCTTTCGATAGCAACCAAACCGTCAAAACTGGCACTCTTGATAAGCCCTGTAAGCTTGAGGAGTAAACGATTACTCATTATAATCAGAATCAAGCTTGGGGAGTAAAAGAACACTCAGTATAATCAGCATCTGGAGACAGGACGGCTACATCCCTCTGGACCAGTTGCTGCATAGCATTGCGAAGTAATTGGAGCGTTTTCCTTATGCACCAGCCACGGTTTGCCCTGCTACAGGGACGCGTCTCTGCTGGCTCACCGAGCGGTATAAACGTCTCAGGATCTCTGTATCCTAGCTGATTGGTCGGCCTGACCACGTGAGCAAGAACTCGACACTCGACACATAGGATGTGGTTAGCCGAGACCAAGCCATAATTTCATCTATTACGGACTATTATCAAGTTGTAATTTCTCTGAAGTACGTCTTAACGCCTGTAAAAATTTGTGAAGCCTCCTCCGACGTGCTCTCTGCCGCCCACGTTTTATAACAGAGATAGCGTGGCTGTTACGCGTTAAAGCAGCATGTCGGGGTACATTCCGGCTACAAACGGCCATGCACGTTATCACGTGACACGGAACTCCTCACAGAAAAGTCGCGTGCGCAGAGCTTTCAAGAAAGGAGGCGCAAGAGGCAACAGTCAATGTTTCGGGAGAAGATACACCGTCCCAAATGGTGTATACTTCTTTGGAGCGTGTATTCTACCACTTCTCGGAATTTATGAATTATTTTACTCCGATATGGCGGCAAGATTACTCAATTTGAGCATAAAGAAGAGTAAAGTTGCTCCCCGTGAGAGTAGACGGTGCCGAAAAAGAAACGTTGCCGTGGCACTGCGTTCATTCTTAAACATTTGCGCCTTAGACGGCAAGATAATTTACATCTTTAGAGTTATAAAAGAGGTGCAAAAGCTGAATAATACTTGCACACTTACACCTTTTTTGCGTAAACGTGAGTTATAGAATGATTTACACACTTATTCATCTTTTTATGGGTGTACATTTTACAGCCCACGCAGTTTCACGGGACAGATACACCCAAGGAGGGTTCTTAAGAAGGCCTGAGGTGTTTTGCCGAGCGTCAGGGGCAGTCACCTCAGGAGCTGGGTCACTCGTGAAGAAAAAACAGCCAACCATATCTCTACACGACAATGAGTATGTGTTCGCAAGGCACCGCTTCTGTGCAAACAAAGAACCTTTACGATTCTGGTAACAAATAACGAAGCGCGCACGTTTTCTCATTAAAGGGTGTCTTCCGATCCTTCTAGCAAGCAAAGCTGTCTAGCATGACGTCTAATAGCGCTAATTCATGCACTGGAATATGAAGTCACCTACACACCGTTCGCTATCTGGCATCGAATCCCTGACGCAAAGGTAAACAGCAATATTCACAAGATATATCACTTAACTAAGTGGAAGTAGTTGAATAGTCAGATCAAAAACAATGACTTCGGTGATGGGCGTATGCCAAAGGCGTGACCGTGCGTAGGGCAGTTCATGTAGTTGAATGTAGTTCAAGTCGTGTAGTGTAGTTGAAATCGACGAGAAAGTATTATGCTGCAGCAATTGTATAGCAGCGTGAGATTGTTCCATGTCCGGAACTAGCAATGAGCTACTCCGGATGCCGGTTTTTAGGTCTTGCATTAGGGTTCAATTATTCTGTAAGTCTTATAATTGGTACTTCCATGCAGTCATATGCCTGCCTGTTTGGTAAAGGCAATCGAGGCAAAAACAAATAATTGCAGCATATTCTACATAGTTAAGAGATTTCGAAGAGAGTTTTCGTAACGCCCTCTGATTATAACAAGTTTTCGTGGCAATAGTTCAACGGAATCTATTGATAATATTTTTACTAATATTTAACGTAACGACTTCATCGTATCGATAACTTAGCCAGCGCTGCTAGAAACTGCCTGAGAACTTACCATGAAGTTGATGAGGTGCAGTGCTGGGCATGCCGTCCATGGTGTGACATGGAGGAATCCCGGTAGCCACCGAGTGCTGCTGATACCGAAAGCGAGATTAAGACAAAAGGGCAGGAAAGAAAAAAAACCGTCGCGTGTCTGTTTGACTACACGAAATGGGTCTATAGTTACACAAATGGCAAAAGACAAGCAGAGTGCAACGTTACCTAATAGTCATAGGCAGACACGATGTTCAAATCACATAAACGTATTTAAGATGCTGCACATTTCACTTTCTGCGGCCTGAAGGCGCATCTACCAAATATGAATGTAAACAACGTTGGGTAGGATACTGTAATTTTTTTTTTGCACCACGCTTTCATGCCATGTGCCACTTACGTCAGTTCTTACGTGATTTCAACTCCTACTTCAATTTTACCGGAGTGGGTATAGGCCATCATAGACGAAGAGAAATTCACATAAATAAAACAATTTTAGAAAAATTTCTCATGATAGAAGAATTTATCTGGGTGGCTTGAAACAACTGCAAGTAAGTTGCAGCGGAGCGGACGCTTGAATTAGTTATATGCACGTATACAAAGCGCCCAATTAAAACGTGCCGCTACCCTTAAGCGCACGTCATCGATAACACGCTAGCGCATGGAGCCGGGCGAACGTCCTACGCTCTTAAACAACATAGACTTGCAAGCACTTCTATGTTCATTTCTTTTTATTTATTTTTTTCATGCAAAGCTAGCACACTTACACAGCCCATTTAACATGGCCGCCCATCACTCGTTTAACGTTACCCCCTTCCTATGCAAACGAACGTCGGCAATCACGCGCTACATGAAAGGTGCCCGCTTTCTCGCGGAGAAACGCGTAGGTTTACAGTGTTAGCAATCCATGGATCAACACAGAAACACCGTGTCACCGAGTTCAGCAGTTGTCGCGAGTGTCGAGGCATAAGGAGGTTTGCTAATACGTGTAGCCACCTGTATACGTGGGACGGTTAAAAATATTTTACTGAATAAATTGTTCGTTGTTGTGCCGTGTTTTACTACAGACTGCGGCCTTGCCAAACCATTCTCATTTATTTTCTTTTCGTTCGTGCTGGAATCGACCAAACATGTTATTTTTTGGATGTGAGCTTTTCAAGATTTTCTCTGTACCTTGCCGTGCTCGGATTAACGCACTTCTTTAAATTAGCGAAATTGCGAGGAAAGCGGGTGTGTGCTTTACAGGAATGCGCGCTGTTTCTTCTACGTAAATTCTACGATTCTTCTACTTCTGAGATTGCTTATACATAAATACATGCAAAACGCAAAAAGGCATGACTGAGAAAACCGCTTGAACGATGTGAATGACAGTGCTGTACTTTGGAGAGAAAGCTCATTTGTACTGACTCTATAATAGGAAGCAAATTTTTTATTTAGGGTGTGAAATATTTACGATATTTCTCGGAAACTGGTAAGTTGGTGCGTTGCGTATCTTGGAAAGTCAGACTTTGAAATACATACTTTACTATACGTGTTACTTCCGTTTTCTTTTCCTCAGTTCTGGTTCGTCTTCCCTGCTGCCTTCCCTTTGCTTTTAAACCTCTACGCCCGAAACATTCCGGGCACGAACGGCGAGCACGTCGCAGGCGTGCCTTGGCACTCTCAAAAGTAGCGAGCGCAGAGCTTTCAAGAAAGGAAACGCAATCAATATGCGGAATACCGAGCGCAGCAAGAACAAAGGACGGGTCGAGAGTGGACAAACGCTTGTCATGTCTCGATCTGTTCTTTGTTCTTATATTGCGCCACGTATTCTATTATACAACATGCCCAAACCTATTGCCTTCTCAAACGCAAGCCAGACCGACGGCCATCATTGTTTGGGAACAAGCTACACTCGCCCGAATGGCGCATGACTCTTCCGTCACTGCCCGCAGTTCCCGAGTTATTTTACTCCCAAATGGAAGCAACAAATTGTGCACAAACAGTCATGGGGTCCCAGACTAAATTTACACCCTTAAAGGAGCATAAGGTGTATATCGGTGTATTACTCCCACGCTTAATCTCATATTGTGTAAGGGTGTGATTTACACATCGATTTGCACACCGATTCACTTTTTTAGGGGCACATTTTAAAGCTCACGCAGTTCGACCGGACACATACAGCTAAGGAGGCCCGTGAAGAAGGCCTCGGGTGTCGTTGCTGAGCGTGAGGGGGCAATCACCACCGGAGCTCGTTCCCTCTCATAACGAAAAAAAAAAAAAAAAAAAAGAAACAGTCTACCATTTCTCTATTTGACAATGACTATGTGTTCGTAAGGCAGCACCTCTGTGCAAACAGTTTTTGAACTCCGTATTAGCAAGCAAAGCTTTCTAACTTGGACGTTCAACTGCACTAATTCGCGCATTGTAATGCCAACACACCTGGAAACAGCTCGCTGTCCGCCATTCATGCTCTGACGCGACCGTAGACCGTAACGTTAATTGCAGCAATATTTACAGCTAAACTCGCTAAGCTACCAAGAAGAGGAAAGAATCAGTTCCACTTCGGGTAACCTATCTGAAAGTAGTTAAATAGTCTAACAATAGTATACAAGGAAGTTAAAAAGAAAGGGCTGTGGCAGTGCTTTTGTTCTTCAGTCATGGGGTCCCAGACTAAATTTACACCCTTAAAGGAGTGACTTCGCTGATGGGCGTATCCCAGAGGCGTGACAGGGTGTACGGCGGTTCAGTCTCGGATTTCTAGTCGAACTCGGCGAGGATTTATTACGCTGCAGAAGTTGTATAGCAGTGCGAGAATGTTGCATGCCTGGAACTGGTAATGAACTCTTCGGATGTCAGGTTTCAGGTCTTGCATCAGGATTTAATTGTAGTCATATAGTCATAAGCACGTCTCTGTGATAAAGGCAGTCACGGCGAAACCAAATAATTATAACACCTAGATTGTTAAGACATTTCGATGAGACTTTTTGTAACTTCCCATGATTAACGTCAGCTTTAAATTGGTTACAATGTTTCACGAAATCTGTCGATAAGATTTGTGTGAACAGTTAACGCAACGACTCCATCATATCTGTACATTAGGCAACGCTGCTGGAAACTGCGTGAGAGCTTACCACGAAATTGACCAAGTAAAATGCTGGGCTGTCACCCAGAATGACATCGCATGACATGGAGGAATCCCAAGAGCCCACGTGTGCTGCAGAGATCGAAAGTGAGTTTAAGTCAAAATGTTAGAACAGAGACAAAGAAAAAGAACCATCGCGTGTCGATCAATAGACGGCTATCTGAATCGACTACACGAAGGGAACTTATATAAACATTGCTAGTTATACAAATGGCAAAAACAAGCACAGCGCCACGCTACTAAATATAGTCATATGCACGCACGACGTCTGTGCCCTGACGGCGTCTCTACGAAAAATGAATATAAACAGCGTTGGGTAGAATTACAAGTAGAATCGAGCACCGAGAAGGTGTTTCAGCTGAAGGGGCGAATACGCACCTAAGACTTGCTTGAAACGCGTCGAGTGCACTATTGATGGGCAATGAGATGCGTCGATACGTATGTGATGAGGGAACGGCGGAACATCACCGTGTCGAGGGCAAACAAATACTAGACATATACCGGGCAGAACAGATTGAAACCAACTTGTGTAAAAGTGGTAGTTTCTTGTTTTTTAAAGGCTAGTTAACTATTATTGCGCTCTTAAATTACAATTAAGGCCGTTATACGTGAATTCAAGGCCTGCTCTTACCGCATGGGCCAGCTGCCGACATACGGACCCTCGTACGATGTCCTAGGTCCAGTCACGTGACCGCCGTGGATGCCACAGTATACTGCGCTGCAAACGTAACCAGGAGAGAGGAAGCTTTAGCTCGTAGCCAACGTCAATGCCGCCTGTTCAAATGGATGTAAAAGGCAGAAATCTTTATGATAGAGCTGCCGGACTTGTTTGTAGGAAGTTTGTGGAATTTGAGAGAAGAAGGCTGTAATAATTTGAGGGCTGTAATAATGAGATCTTGCGCGCATAGCTAACTAGAGCCCCTAGATGATCTACGCCAGGGCGGCGCCACCATCGCTGGTTAGAAGCGCCGCCGACGGCGTTGACGGGAAAACTCGCGTCTTGACCGGAGCCTGTTTGTAGGTTGACTGCGCATTGTCGGGGGGGGGGGGGGGGGATTGCGGTCACATGACGACCATGGGCTTCACCGTAGGCCGCGCTATATAATGTAGCGATTAAAGTAGGTTCATGCGCAACAAACTGCACCTCGGGGCTGTTTCCGATTCCGCCTACATGAATGCACAGAAAAGGCAGAATTTGTTAATTGAGAAACCAATGGACCGATGTTCATGAAATTGTATTGATGTGAGCTTTCAAGAAACGAGGTACAAGCGAGACAGGCAGCAGTCAATGTTTCGGGACAAGGTACACCCACCCAATTTGGCTATACTCCTTTAGAGCGTGTATTCCACCCCTTCTCGAAATTTGTGAATTATTTTACTCCGATATGGCAGCAACTTTACAAAATTTGCGCATAAAGAAGAGTAAACTTGCTCCCCGGGAGAGTAGATCGTGCAAAAAAGAAACAAAAAGATAAGTTGCCGTGGCACTGCGTTCGTTCTTAAATATTTTGCCTGTTGTGCCAAATAATTGACATCCTTAGAAGTGAGAAAGACTGTAAAGCGTAGTATCACCCACACACATTTAAACCTTTTTTGCGTGAACGTTTGAGGTGTAGAGTGGTTTACACCCTTGTACACGTTGTAATTTCTCTGAAGTACATTTCTTACGCCTGTAAACATTTTTGAAGCCTCTTCCCACTTGCTCTCTGCTACCCACGTTTAATAACAGAGATAGCGTGGCTGTTGTGGTTACCACGCAGTTCAGTGGAAAGCTCCCGCGCAGCAAGAGTGTTCAACGGGACAGTAACGAAAGTTCTGGCAAAGCCAACAGCTTGTCGTGCACTAACTATTTGATTAACGAGCAGAGCGGAGGAAAAAGCTCACCACCCGACGCGGAATTCCACTTCGCGCCGGGGAGGAACCAGGAGCCACATCGAGAACGGCGCTTGCATTTTGTGCAGGCTGTGGTGAATACTCCTGAAACAATGGCAACACAGCAAGGCACATGCTAAATACTGCTTGACGAGTCATATCCGCGGGAGAGTGCAGCTAATAGTGGTTTGGTAAGTTTATTATATTTAGCATTGATCTTGTTACGCATGGGCGTACGCAAACCTATAAAGGAACGCATTTGATGAGATTAAAATACAGGTTGCTTCACGTAACTTGAACCAAGGACTATGTGGTTAGCCGCAGCTGATTGAAAGCAGCGGCATGTGGTTTCCGTCATGTGGCACTCATTAGTTTATCTGTTTATATTCCGCTTAATTAGTCAATTAACTAAGATGCATTATAGAAACATTTCTATATTAACTTAAGGGTCAATTGCGTTTCGTTGCATTGTAGAGGGGATTCTGAGACGACCGATCCAACTTTTTGTGGAAGCGTAAACGATGCATAGCAGTGTATGGGTGTGGGCCAGTTGGTCACTCCATGATTTTGGGGAGTTACCCCAAGAGAACACGGGACTCGAAGAAAGGGACAACATGAAGCTGTCTTGTGGCGCGGTTATTATCTTTTGCGTCTAAGGAAAGCCATCGAAATACGAAATATGGCCACGTGACTGCATTCATGCGATATCGTATGGCAGGGTTCTGAACCTCGCTTCGCGCGAAAGAACCGTGCGGGCGGACCGTGGCGAAGTGAGCGGTCACGGCTCTGGGCGTCGGCTTGGCAGTGACTCAGCATATTTGGCGGTGGCACTCGGAAAGTAAGCGCCATCGTCCCCGATAAGCGATAGGCTGGACGAGCAGTCGAGAGCGCTGCATAAGTTCCCAAATGTCACCGCGTGTCCTAAAGTTACAGCAGTCGTTAGCATAATAGCGAAATTGGTTGATGTACACAATTCAGTTCATTTCTCAAGCGAAACCCCTGCTAGTAATCCGGTTCAGACTAGAATTGCGCAACCTGCCATGGTCCATTTTTTTCAAGAATTTTAGACATCCTATACAACCAACTGTATCAGCTTACCCCGAAGTTCCTGAAATGAAAACCCGACCTTCAGTGGCCGTTCCTCCCGATCGTTTCGAAGGGTCACGACACCCGAAACTGTGCAGAATTCCTGCATTAATGAACAGACAAGCGACATCGACATGTGAATAAGTGTCGGGTATCATTATATTGCTTTCAGTGACAGGAATCTGTTTCCAACAAAAAGAAATTAAAAAGATATCTTAATTGCCCACGTATAACTTCCCCAACCTTGTTTTCAACACGGACAAATGTAATCGAACATTTGGAACCTCTGTTAACATTGTAAAAGTGAATTTGGAGCGTCAACATTGGAAAACATTGCCTCGAGATGTTCGTAGATTGCGATTAACAGATCTTTTGTCTGCAATTGATATGTAATGTTATGCTGACGCAAGGAAATGAATCCTAATAACGGGTTTTAAGGTTTCGTAAGAACGCACGGCATAAGAACCTGAGAACTTACCACGACGTTGGCGACGTCTGGTGTCTCGTGGCCGGACTGCCGGCGGTACGACATGGAAACATCCGAACAGCCAACGCTCCTGCAGAAAACGACATCGAAATTAAAACAAAAGCACATGAAAAAAATAAACGGTACACGCATCTTAACCGATTGTAATGTAATGTATAAACGTTCGTGGTTAGAAAAATAACAAAATCACAAACACCGTGCGACTTTAAATTTTTTTATTGAAAGTGCAGGCACTGTTCAATTGACGTATGAACATCTTTTTAGTTCGCACTGAGTGAATCAAAAGTCTTATTCGAAACTCGTTGAGCTTAGCTTTCGGCTCCGTGCGAATACAAGCAGTTAATCTTTACCGATGAAACGCTAATTCTCCGTGCTTCCGTGCGGATGCGATTAATGTACCCGTCTTAGTACTTCAATTACAGAAGTGTTCGCTGGTGGCGTTTGTAGACCTGAGTCTCGTTTAGTTATAAGAGGATTGGGACGATATCAAGGTTGCTTTTTCTTTGCGTCAAATACTGCTCTCGACTTGAAATTCTGTGTTTCAGCGGATTAAAGATTCAGTGTCCTCCGTATTTTTTAATCTTGTTCGACGCTTTTGCTCGCGCTAGTTAAACAAGTCTCAAGCCTGGAGTAGCTATAGGCGGCAAATCCCGACTCACCTTTTTTTATGAGCGTTTTTTTTTCTTCGGTCTTATCAGCGCCCAACTGAAGGTGGGGTACGTTTCTGGTAATCTAGTCGTAATGGATTATCGCAGTGGAACTCGATCTTCTCTTCTGTTGCCTTTAAAATGTTTGGCACAGTTTGGTTCGTAACTGTCGCTTCAACGTGGCACTAGCGTGTCGGCCCCTGTCCGGCGTTTTCGAAGCGCGTACTATAGAATTAGTCCCCCGTGCGTGAGTACTGGTAAGACACAGCTGTTGTATACTTTTGTCATTATCCCTCAAGAGAAAAGAGCATAACAGCTGTGTCTTACCAGTACTCACCTACGGGGCAGATTGGGTGAGGGAACAAACGCGAGTTAGTGACATCTTAGTTGAAATCACGAAAAAGAAATGGGCAGGACATGTAATGAGGAGGAAAGATAACCGATGGTCATTAAGGGTTACGGACTGGATTCCAAGAGAAGGGAAGCGTAGCAGGGGGCGGCAGAAAGTTAGGTGGGCGGATGAGATTAAGAAGTTTGCAGGGACGACATGGCCACAATTAGTACATGACCGGGGCAGTTGGAGAAGCATGGGAGATGCCTTTGTCCTGCAGTGGGCGTAACCAGGCTGACGATGATGCTGATGACTATAGCACCACCGGTATTTCATGGCGTCTAAACAGGCCTCACGGTTTACGGGGTGCTTCTGGAAACGCAGACGAGTGATCCATTGTACGAGGGAACGGGCCATAAGGGAATGCATTTTTCAAGCTTTCCTCGATTATCATAGAGACGCACGCTTTAGTGCGAGTCACGGCATAGTAATTAGAGCACCTCAAGGGTCGCAGTACGGGTGGGTCTCCTGACGGCAATGCGTACATTCGCGTATCTTGGGACACTTTCTTTTTTTGCAGTTTGCACTATGTCGGCGAAACGTGTTTTGAACGAGATTAGGTCGTTCTACTTAGTAGAGGAAGCTCTAGGCCCATTTGTCCGCCCTGTGGCAGCAGCGTGTTCAGGACGCTAAGAAAACTCCCTGTCCTGCAGTTATGAAAAATTTTTTTTGTCGCATAGTACGCTGTAGGCAGACATTCTTGATGTGTTCGGATATAAAGAAATGCAGCAAGTGATTGCTGATGGACGAGATTTGTTCGTTTTATTTCACAATAAGATTCACCTGCAGTCGAACACTCCAACTGTATCAGAACTGGTGCCATTCGATGGTTCTATGAATTTGCAGGCCATTTTAACTTGCGTTTTTTGAGAGGGAATAATCAGAAGTCTTCCGGGAAATTTATTTTTAAGCATACAAAGGGTACGGCAGTTCATATTTGGTTTTCTTCTTGAGATCTGAGAGAAATTACTACGCTGAAAGCATATGGGTAAAGCCGCGAAATTGTCGCGTGTCCAGAACTGGATGTCGGGTTTCAAGTCTTGCTTTAGTTTGACTGCTCTAGGGTTAAAAATTAGTCCCTCAAGTTTCACAATTAGTACTTGTCAGTACCTCTAGTCATACAGTCATATGCATGCCTCTGCGGTAAGGGCAGTCGCGACGTGGCTGTAGTGTTGGGCTGCTAAGCATGGGAGGTCGCGGGATCGAATCCCGCCCGCAGTGGGCGCACTTCGACGTCGGCGAATTGCGAAAACACCCTTGTACGCACATTTACGTGCACCTTAAAGAATCCCTGGTCGTCCAAGTTTCCGGAGTCCGGAAATGGTGGTTATGGTACTGAAACCCCATAACTTGATAAATAATAATCTTGATGAAATCACTTATGACATCTCTATTGTCAGGTCATTTAGAACGCATTTTTCGCGACGCCATAGAATCTTGAGCTTGCGTGACATAAATATAACGAAATCTGCCGGTAAGGTTTGTTGTAATAGTTAACGTAATGGCTTATTATTATCTGTGCATTTGACAACGGTGCTGGAAACTGCGTGCGAGCTTACCCGAAGTTGACTACGTGTAATATTTGCCCGCTGTATCAGAACGGGCTATCGCGCATGTGCGCCGACGCCGTTTGCCACTTCTTTCCGTGACTCTCATTTCGCTCGCTGCCTACGTAAGTACATAAGCATATGAATAAACGATCCGTTGGTCATTTTTTGCTCAGCAACAAGTCGCCTCGATCGTTTCTTTAAACACGATACATGGTGTCAGAAGTCTGTCTGGGCAGCAGAATGGACGCCGTCAAGCCCCCGGAGACGTTGCAGCATTCTGGAAACTTGAAAAGAAACTGGCTGTTGTTTAAACAGAAGTTGGAACTCTTCATCACAGCGACGTTGTCAGACAAGCCAAGGAAGGGACGTGTACAGCAACTTCGTGTTTGCCGAAGGTGAGGACAAAGAAGATTGTCAAACTTTGGTCAGGAAGTTTGAATAGTACTGTCTTCCCGACGGGACTGAAACTTATGAAAGGCATGTATTCCGCCTTCGATTGCAGGACGAGGCAGAACCATTTGAAAGCTTTTTGCGGGATCTCAAGAAGCAAGCGAAACTCTGCAACTTTGGAGAGCTTGAACCATCCATGATAAGGGACCAAGTGGTCTTTGGTATCAACGACAAAAAGCTCAGGCAGAGGTTACTAGGTGAGAAGGACCTTAATTAGCTTGCAGAAAGCTGACCAAATGTGCAAAGCAGCCGAAGTTTCTGCGCAGCAGAATGCATCGTGGTCGACGGAAAGGCTACAAGTGGAGTACACGACCGAAACTGAACGAGACATAAAAAACAACAATATCAATGCCGTCAATGCGGAAGAATTCATGCGCCAGAAGAATGTCCGGCTCGCGGAAAGTTTTGCTACGCATGCAAGAAAAAGAACCACTTCGCGGCATGTTGCAGAAGACGCCAGACCAGATAAACCAAGTCGACGAAGCACAAGAGGCCGATGATAACTTCGATAACTGAATATCAGCGCGTGTGGCATAACTGAGGGTGCGGGGACAGATTGGACAGTTCGCGGCAAGATAGCTGGCCAAGAACTGCAATTTAAAGTAGACACTGGCTCGCAAGCCAGCCTACTATCTCTGTGTGTGTTCAGGCGCGCCAATCGAGTAATGGAGCCAATAAAAAAGCACAACGGTTTTAACGGCACATAACGGAAGCATGATCAAGCATGTGGGACTCTCAACAGAAGTCCTGAACATAAACGGCCAAGAGCGTCAGGTTACATTTCTTACTGTGAAGTAAGGTCGCGATGCCATCATTTGTCCCAAGGCATGTCGGGAATTCGGACTGATTCAAACGGTGAGGGCAGCAGACTCAAGCGAACAAGGCGCTCCCCAGCTGGCTTTTCCCCGACTAGTTCGCGGAACCGGCTCCGCAAAGCGTCTGTACAAGAAGGTGCTGCGACAGGATGCCCTTCCAGTAGTTGAGCCCGCCCGAAGGGTACCGTTGGCAATTAAGGAACCGCTTCGCGAAGAACTGACCGCATGGAAGGGGCCTCTATCACTGCGAAAGTGGACGAGTCTACCGACTGGGTAAGCCGTTTCGTTGTCCGAAAAAAGGACGGCCGGCTTGCGCGAACATTGTGCGATGCCATGGCGGGAAGACATTGAAAGCGAAATATCGGGCGCAAAGTACTGTTCTCGGCTTGACGCAAACGCTGGTTTCCATCGGACGAAGCTACGTCGCTCGCGTGTACTTTCGCAACGCCCTTTGGGCGCTACAGGTTTTTACGGCTGCCGTCTGGAATCTCTTCAGCGAGCGAGGTCTTCCAGAAGACATTTGACAGAAATTTTTTGAAGGCCTGACAGGAGTACGCGCACACACTGACGACATTCTGGTCTGGGCGGACTCGACAGAGCAGCAGAATGAACGGCTTCCAGCCGTACTAAAGCGAGCGGATCAAGCTGGGCTGACGTTTAATGAGCAAAAATGTATTTCGCGTGACACAGGTAACATTTCTTGGTGACGTGATCGGCGAAAACTGTGTCCGCTCCAGCTCAGACTTAATCGAGAGCATACGCGCCATACCACCTCCGAAGGATAAGCGGGCGGTTCGAAGAATGTTGGGCGTCGTGAATTACTTTCACAAATATGTACCCTCACTCAGTGACAAGACCTCGTTACTTCGTGGCTTTATGAAGGAAAGCGTGACTCATTGCTTCGTGCCCTTATGAAACAAAGCACGGTGTATTAATGGACATCAGCGCACGCGCATGAGTTGGCTCAGATCTGAATCTTGAGCTTGCGTGACAATAATATAACGAAATCTGTCGGTAAGGTTTGTAGTAATAGTTAACGCGATGGCTTAATATTATCTGTGCATTTGACAACGGGGCTGGAAACTGCGTGCGAGCTTACCCGAAGTTGACCACGTGTAATATTTGCCCGCCACCCAGCCTTCGGGTGTGACATGGAGGAATCGCGGCAGCCCTCGAGGTCTGCCGAGGTCGAAAGCGAGATTGCGACAAAGTGAGCGGAACGAAAATCTTTGCGTGCAAGTCAGCCACTGGCAACCCCTTTCGACTACACGAAAAACATGCATGTACATTGGTTAAGACACATGACAGAAAAAAGAACAAGGCTCTCTGTTACCGAATATTCTTACATATGCGCAATATTCAATTCGAATAAACGCATGTGGGTTACGTAAAATTTATGATGTTACGGGAACGCCTATATAGACAGAATTAATATTCGCAACGGGAGATTTACTTCCGAATTGTCTTGCGTCGCGCTTTCATGCGAAGCACCACTCGCATGTTTTACGTGACGTCATCAGCGTCTCCAGTCATCTAGCTTTATTCTTTCCAAACATTTATTACAATTTCATGCTATAAGGAAGAAATTTGCGTAAATAAAGCACATACATTGCGCATTTCGTTAAAATAGATCTATTCATGAAGGCAAGTAAACAGCTCGAAACAGTGGTTGTCACGCATCGTGTATTTTTAAAAAATAGGGGCCATTGTACGCAAAGATAATCAAGTGCATATTCTGCGTAGTCGAGTAGAGCAGACGCCAGTAATTGATTCGTTGAAGCCTTTAAACTTGGTAATCGATGCTAATTCGCCAATTTTTTTCTATCACTGCTTCTGAATGGCTTGCCGTCAAAGAAGAACTCGTAGAAAATTGAAAGAAACTCAAATTTGGCATGTGTTCAGCCAGGTCCATATCTCCAGGTCCTTGTGTCTTTGTAACAAAAAGATAAATGAATGTACGCGTTTCAATTCTGATGTAGGCATGACAATTCTCTTAGTTAATCCCTTGTAGACCAAAATTAGTAGCCATGGGTGTAGCTACTAGCGGGGCCACTCGCCATGTAGAATTTTCGGCTCCTTCTGAATACACAATGTTCATCTTTACTGATGAATGTTTGTGCTGCGGTGTAGATGCAAAAAATATTGGTGCCTGTGCCGGTCTTGAAGCCTGTTTAGCGCAAATGAGCCAAGGTTACTTTTATTTTGCGCTACAGTTCTGTTTATGCCTCCAATTCTCTGTTTCAGTTGACTGACGGTTCAGTTGAAGTCTAGCGTTGTGTTCGGTGCACTTCTTCAACTTGCCCCAGAATGTTTATTTGAGCTAGGTAAATAAATCTCGCACCTGGAGTGTCTCAAGGCGGTAAATCCTCCGCTGTCTTTTGTATGAACGTTTATTTTTCTGTATCTTATTAGGATTCTACTTAACGTGGCAGTGAATTTTCGTGTAGTTTTTTTCTTGTTGCCTTTAGAATGTTTTGCTCTGTTTGGTGTGTCAACATCGATAGAGCTTGACACTAACGTGTGACACCCGTCATACATTGCGGAAACGTTCGCTGTTATCATCTCTATTTCATGGCGTATAATCAGGCATGCGGTATGAGGGGTGTTTCCGGAGGCGAGGCCGATTTGCCCATTACTACGGAAAGCACAAGAAGAGGTAATCGAGAGAAACCCTCATCGAGACACGATATTGGTCGGTCTACCGATGGTGAGGCGTAAATCCACAGGTCGTGGAAAATTTTTGCCGTTAAGTTTCACTCAATCGGTGGAGCACCTGTGGAATGAAATTAAGATGTTCGATTTAATTAGCGATACCTACATCAAATAATATTATCAGACACAGTAAGAGTGGCAGTACTGAAGGAAAAGTGGACGCCCAAGTGTTCCGCACTATGGCTTCTGCTTTGCAAGTGGCACGTTTCGCAAATCTACCCCGATTCGTGTAAATAATGTGCAAATAGCTAAATAGTCTGCAACAGTGATTAGTATAAAGGGCGTATCTAAAGGGTGTGACAGCGCACACAGCAAATCATTTTTTGTTTTCTGGTTGAAATAGGCCAGAATTTCTTACGCTGAAAGAATATGCATAGCCGCTTTAAATTTTTTGCATGTCTAAAACTGGTTACGGACTCATCGTATGTCAGGTTTCCAGTCTTCCATTGGGGTCCAATCGTCCGACTTGTGGGTTAAAAATTAGTATTTGTTTACTATCTCTAATCACGTGGTCATACGCATACCTCTGTGGTAAAGGCAGCGCGGCAAAATCAAACGGTTATATCATCTTCTTTGTTAGGGCATTTAGAAGACATTTTTCGTAATGCCTTCTAACGATAACAAATTTACTTGACAATATTTTAACGAAATGTCTTGATATTTGTGCTAATAATTAACGTAACGACGTCTCGTATATGTATATTGGGCAGCGCTGCTGGAAACTGCGGGTCAGCTTACCACGATGGGGACCAGGTGAAAGGTTGGGCAGTCACCAAGCAGGCCGGTGTGGCATGGAGCAATCCCGACAGCCCACGTGGGCTGCAGAGATCAAAAGCGAGACTAAGATGAAAGGACGGACGGACGGACGGACGGACGGACGGACGGACACCGTCCCACGCATGTCAACTGGCGGCATTCTGATTAGAATACACGAAAGGAATCTATATATACATTGCTAGCTGGACAAATGGCAGAAGACAAGCACAGTGCCACGTTACTAAATACAGTAGTCATATGCATCCACGATGTCCAATTCAGATAAACGTATGAAGATCATGCACATTTCATAATCTCTGACCTGGTGGCGAATCTACGAAAAATGAATATATACAACGTTGTGCAGAATTGAAGTAAATAACGCTAAGTAGCATCCAGCACCGAGATTCAGTTTCCGATGCGTGCGGGAACGCACACCGAAAACGCTTGAAACGCGTCGGTAGCAGATTTGATGGTCAAAGCTACGCGTCGATACGTATAGCGATGACGTCACGGCGGAACATGAGCGCGTCGAGTGTAAACAAGTGCTAAACATGTACCGTGCAAAATAACTTGAAAACAATTTATGTAAAAGTGATAGCTTACTGTATTTTAAAGGCTGGTTAGCCATTAGTTTTATTCTTAAATTATAGTTAAGGCTGGTATACGAGAATACAAGGTATGCTCTTACCGCATAGACTAGGGCCAGCTGCCGACATATGGACCTTCGTACGACATCGGCGGTGAGTCCGCTGACAGAGTGGATGCCACAGTAGAGCGTACTGCAAACCGTAACCGAGAAAGAGTAAGCCTTAGATAGAAACCAACTGCGATTCCACCTGTTCAAATGCATTTGAAAGACAGATCTTTTGACGAGTCAATCCCTGGGCTAATGTGAATGACATTTCTTGAATTTGGGAGCAACATCTGTATTCTTGGGGCTATAATAATACTATCGTACGCGCACTGCTGACGCTAGGGCGGCGACACCATCGCTGGAAAGAAGCACCGCCGACGGCGTTGACGAGAAATTCGCATCTTGACCGCGGCCTAGTTGTACGTCGACTGTGCACTGCCCGGGTGGATTGCGGTCACGTGGCGACCGTGGATGCCACAGTAACCCGCGCTGTAAATCGTAGCGAGGAAAGCAGGCGCTTGCTTAACAGGAGTCTTTAGCTCGGCGCAGTTTGCGGTTCCTTCTATACTTAAATGCACACAAAAGGAAAAAATTCTTGACTGAGGAAACTGCTGGACCGATGTGAATGAAATTGCTGAACTTGGGAGAGAAAAACTTGGGACAGAAAAAAAGGACAGTGAAGCGCCAACTTGGCACTTCAGTGTCTTCAATGCCAGGGTTAGCGCAGAGTATAAACTACTTCATTTCTAGTCTCGCCATTCGGGCTCATCCACGTCCACTTTCGGCTATCTCGCTTGCGGTATACGGTATTCATTATCCGCATATTGTTCTGTTCTGCAAACTCTACTAATAACTCTCCCCTGGCATTCCTAGAGCCTATGCCATATCCCCCCACTGACGTCTCCAGCCTGCTTCTTGCCTACCCTGGCATCGAAGTCGCCCTTCAGTATAGTGTATTTTGTTTTCACTTTACCCATCGCCGATTCCACCTCTTCATAGAAGCTTCCGACGTCCTGGTCATCATGACTGAATGTGGGGGCGTAGACCTGTACAGCTTTCAATTTGTACCTCTTAAGTTTCACAACAAGACCTGCCACCCGCTCGTTAATGCTACAGAATTCCTGAAAGTTACCAGCTATATCCTTATTAATCAGGAATCCCCGCGACGTAGCTGACCGCGCGTGCCTCTTGTCGGGCGAGCAGTCCTAGTTCTCGTCTCTCCGCTAAGCACCGGTAGCACAGGACGTGCCCGCTTTTTTGCACTGTATATGCTTCTTCTGTCCTGCTAACTTCACTGAGCCCTGTTATATCCCATTTACTGCCCTCGAATTCCTCCAATAGCACTGCTAGACTCGCGCCACTAGATAACGTTCTAGCGTTAAACGTTGCCAGGTTCAGATTCCAGTGGCGGCCTATCCGGAACCAGGGATTCTTAGCACCCTCTGCCGCGTCGCAGGTCTGACCACCGCCGTGGTCAGTTGCTTCGCAGCTGCTGGGGACTGAGGGCCGGGGTTTGTTGTGTTCATATAGGAGGTTGTGGCCAAGTACTGCACCAGGGTGACCAATCCTGCTCTGGTGAGGGAGTGCGTTACCGGTTCTGGTCACCGGGACCAGGCCGCACTCCAGGCCTGTTTATGCAATTTTATCATGACGCCGATTAAAAATTTTTTTTATTCCGTTGGAAAATTGCGCGGCACCGGGATTCGAACCACGGACCTCTTGCACGCGAGGCAGATGCTCTCTGTACGCCACCGTTGCACCATCGCTCTATTAGTCTCACAGATATATCCTCGTTTTGTAAGGGTGTGAGTTATACACCAATTCACACCCTCATTCCCCTATAGATGTCTAAATTTTACAGCTGATTTAGTACGATGGCACACATACAACTAAGGAGGCCTGTTTTGAAGGCCCGAAGTGTCGTTGCCGAGCGCCAGGAGCAGTCACCTCAGGGGCATTCAGGAACTATCCGTTCGTGAAGCACCACCTCTATGCAAGCAATGTTTACAGTTCCGAGAATCATTAACAGCGAAGAATGCGCGTTTTGTAAACATTTCTAACTTAGACGTTTAGCTGCACTAATTCGTGCATTGGAATACAAACACACCTGGGGCGCTATAACGTAACTATTCCAAACTTTTCTATTCCAATTCTGCTATCAGCCCTCCGCGATTGGTCAAAAACCTTTTTCTACCACCCCCCACTTCACCTGTCTGTCACGCGACGTCACGAAAACCGCGATACCTCCCCATCTGATATGATGTGTACACACGTATTATGCATGATTTGACAAAAAAGAAAAACAGTTATTTTTGATTCGAACCCTCTTCGCAATTAGCCCTCGGCTATTGGTTTTCGGGCTGCACCCACTTCACCTGCCTGTCACGCGACGTCACAAAACCGCACGAACTCACCGCGTCAAAGTGACGTGTACGCGATAAAGATGCATTAATATGCCGAACAAAACTGAATTTTTTTCGGAATAGCCGCAGGCTGCCCCGTTCCGAAAGGAATAGAAGATAGCTGCTGCCGATCGCTGAGACGCTGGCTACTCGCACCTGCCGGAGAGCATGGGTGTATTTGCGTATAATAAAACTTCTTGCGTGACCGTGTAGCGTATTCAAGCACTTTCGGCACGTTTACTACCTCATTCTGCTAACTCTTCTTTGCTGAGGGTCTGTTTTAGCGTCATTCTAAAGCTTCCGTTGCATGCCGCCGCGATTTTCGACCAGCCACCACAAGCTAAGTAAGGGAAAGCCGACCAGTCACAGACGCTGGCACCACCCTCTTCATCCGGTTATCGATTTTCAGTGCACTGGCTCTGCCCCAGTGAATCCCTCTCCACTTGAGCGTTCTCCTCGCCTCTTGTCAGCCAATTAGATACGACAAGCCACTCAGTGTAGGCAATGTTATTCGTTTTTGAAGCAAACAAAAGTGACCTCCTATAAACGAGGAGAGAATTTGACTGGTCTGTTCAGTGTTACGTTTCGCCTACAACGCGCGGTAATGCCGGCGCGGATGCAACGGACGCCGGGGCTTTGTTCAAAGCGGCGGACATTTTGGCCCGTCCGACGCCGCCGCGACGCCTACCCGCCAAGCGTGTCCAGGCGTGTTTCAGTGCCACGTGTCTTCGTGTGTGCGTGTGTGTGTGTGTGCCCTCGCTTGTCAAAGCGCGGCAGCCGGGGAGCGGAGTTCCCCGAATGAGGAGCCTGGAGGTCTCTCGGCTCAACCGTTCGCGCCGTCGTGTGGGCGGTTGGCGATGCGTCACTACACTCGGTTCAGCAGGTCTCTCGGCTCAACCGCTCGCGCCGTCGTGGGCTCCTGCTGCGCCGTCCCGTGACCTTCATCCCGTGACCTTCATCCCGTGACCTTCTCTTTTGGACCGCGACGCCGAGGGTATAAGAGCAGCTGCCCCCGGACGCCAGGAGAGAGGCTCCGATTTGTACTGTTGAGTTACGTGCTCTCCCGTCTCTCCACTTCGGTCGAACTGACCGGCCGCTCTTTTGCTATGTTAGAATAAACAAGTTGTTCTGTTACCAGTCTTCTCATGCTTTGCCGGGACCTTCGGATGCTTCCAGTGCCCCAGGCCGCCAGGCCAACGCTACCCTTGGGGCTTGCGACCCATTGGCAATAACGGGCGTCAGCACCGAGACCCCAACAACTCGTGCCAGCGGTGAGATTCCAACATCTGGTTGCCAGCGGTGAGATCGCGACAACGGAGGCCAGCAGCGAAGAGATGCGGTTGACTGTATGCTGAGCAGCACAACGACCATCCGGGAGCAGTGCAACGAGCCCTGTGTGACGACTGGTTGCCTGCAGCGGAACGACTGCGCTGAAGTCTTGGCTGCGAGGTTTGGTGAGTGCGGGACTTTCTTCTTCTGAGTTTTGCCAGGCTTTTGTTAGTGTTAGAAACAGAGCTGGTAATTGTGGTTGTCGTTGCTGCCGGGTTAGTTTGCGGCAAGACAATAGTAGGCAGTAGAGAAAGCAGCATTCAGAGCAGCCATGGATTTGAAGTCGTTGCGCAAACTGAAATTGCTGGAGCTTGCGAGAGAGTTGGGTCTGGATGTCTCAGACAAACTCAGAAAACCAGAACTGCTAAGGGCTATTCTTGAGTTAGAAGCTGAGGATGACGAGCTGTCGGAATGCCTTGAGACCATTGAGGAGAGGGAGGCGCAAAAAGAGAAACAGGAGCGCGAACTTAAAGAACAGAAAGAGAAAGATGAGCGCGAACGTAAAGAGCAACAAGAGAAAGAAAGAGAGCGCGACCGTCAACACGCTTTGGAAATGAAGCGTCTCGAGTTAGAGATGGAACGCGCTCGTAATGGAAGTCAGGCACACGGTGCAGGAGAACGAGTATTGTTCAAAATGACTGACCTGATGCGGCCGTTTAAGCTTGGAGAGGACATTGGTTTGTTCCTGGTTAACTTTGAGCGAACGTGCGAGAAGCAGGGGTTCTCTCGGGAAACGTGGCCACAGCGCTTGCTCACTTTGTTACCCGGCGAGGCGGCCGACGTAGTCGCTCGCTTGGAGAGAGAGGAGGCAGAGGATTTCGACAAAGTGAAATCGAGTCTGCTAAAAAAGTACCGGCTGTCAGCGGAGGCGTTCCGTCGGAAGTTTCGGGAAAATGAGAAAGGCAGAAGTGAGTCATATACAGAGTTTGCGTACAGGCTTATGTCAAACATGCAGGAGTGGCTCAAAGAAAAGAAAGCGTTTGGTGACCACGAGAAAGTTCTGCAGTGTTTCGGGCTAGAACAGTTTTATAGTCGGTTACCTGAGAACGTGCGGTACTGGGTCTTGGATAGGCCAGACGTTAGTACGGTGGCTAGAGCCGCTGAGTTAGCCGAGGAGTTTGTGACGCGTCGGGCTCGTGGAGCTAAGGACGGTCAAAAGGGTGAATTTGGCTCCAAGTTTGAGAGGCCGAAGTTCACACCCATGAGAGCAAAGGGGGATACACGTAGTGCGGATGCGAGTGAAAGCAGTCCGACCGAACGTAAGGAGACGGCGGCAACCGAAGCCGAACGCAGAAAGCGGTTCGAGATGAGGCAAGCGCGCGTTTGTTATACGTGCCAGAAGCCGGGTCACTTTTCGGCGCAGTGTCCAGAAACAAAAACACAAGTCGTGTTTTTGTCTATATGCAGCACTGACGAGAACATGAAGCTTCTCGAGCCTTACATGCGAGACCTCCTCGTGAACGGGAAAGAGTGCCGAGTGCTTCGCGATTCCGCAGCTACAATGGATGTAGTTCACCCCTCTTACGTAGAACCCGATATGTTCACGGGCGAGTGCGCATGGATCAAGCAAGCAGTGGAAGCTCATAGCGTGTGTCTGCCGGTAGCAAAAGTGCTTATTGAAGGACCTTTCGGAGCACTTGAGACGGAGGCCGCAGTGTCATCTATGCTGCCCCCCCAGTACCCGTACCTATTTTCGAACAGGTCCGATCACCTCCTGCGCGAGAAGGGGCTTTTGTTTGGTGAGGCTAGCGTTCAGGCCTTAACCAGATCGAAGGTTCGGGAGCTCGCTGCAAAGGCGATAGTTGCGGGGCCGACGTTGTTGAACGATGAAAAAGGGTCAGAGGCGCAGCAAGCTGGTATTCAGAGCACGCCCGAACTGAATAAAATTGAGCCTGTAGCGTTAAAGGCAGCAGATACTGGAGAGGAAATTCCCGACACGGGAAAGTTAGAAGAGCTGTCTCCAGATTTGCTCATCGCGCCTACGTCAGACGGACTTAACAGGTTGCTAAAAGTCAGCCGGTCGGCTTTGATAACCGAGCAAAAGAAGGATGGCAGCCTAGAAAACATACGCTGCATTATCAAGGAAGGTATCGCCAAGAAAAATGCTCGCTTTGTGGAAAGAGGTGGGGTCCTGTACCGGAAGTATCTAGACCGCAGGGGAGTGGAGTTCGATCAGCTGATCGTGCCTCAATGCTATCGTCAGGATCTGTTGCGCTTGTCGCATGGAGGTTCGTGGTCCGGACACCTAGGAGTTAAGAAAACTAAGGACCGTCTCTTGCAGGAGTACTATTGGCCAGGGTGTTTTCGGGACGCAGACCACTTTGTGAAGACATGCGACACCTGTCAGCGGGTGGGCAAGCCAGGGGACAAATCGAGGGCGCCGTTGAAGTTGGTACCTATCATTACGGAGCCTTTTAGACGGCTCGTTATTGATACAGTGGGACCTCTGCCGGTAACAGCCACGGGGTACCGACACATTTTGACTGTGATCTGCCCAGCGACAAAGTTCCCTGAAGCAGTGCCGCTTAAAGAACTCAGCTCAGTTGAGATAGTCAATGCACTACTGTCCATATTTGCGCGAGTTGGTTTTCCTGCAGAAATCCAGTCAGATCAGGGTACAGTGTTTACTAGCGCTTTGACGACAGCCTTTCTCGAAAGGTGCGGGGTAAGGCTGTTACACAGCTCAGTGCACCACCCCCAGTCGAATTCCGTGGAGAAGCTCCACTCCGTCATGAAGCGCGTGTTGAGAGCATTGTGTTTTGAACATCAAACTGACTGGGAGCTGTGTCTGCCGGGAGTGATGTTTGCATTAAGACCGCGCCGCATGCAGATACGGGGTTTTCGCCAGCTGAGCTGGTGTACGGTCGCTCGCTGCGATCTCCGCTTCGCATGCTTCGAGAATCATGGGAAGGCAGGGGCGACGACCCAGTCGTGGTAGAGTACGTGCTTAAGCTCCTTGAACGCTTAAGAAGGACACAGGAGTTGTCAGGTGAAGCAATGGCAGAGGCCCAGCAGAGGGCCAAGGTTTATTATGATCGGACAGCCAGGGCCCGTCGTTTTGAGGTGGGCGATGAGGTCATGATATTGCGCACATCGCTAAAGAACAAACTCGACGTGCAGTGGGAGGGCCCAGCACGGATTGTTCAAAAACTGTCGGACGTTAACTACGTGGTGAGTCTGCCAGGAAAGCGGAAAGCACAGCAAGTTTACCACTGTAATCTGCTCAAACCCTATAAGCAACGGGAAGCAGTGGTGTGCATGATGGTAAACGTGCCCGAAGAGCTTCCGGTCGAGCTTCCGGGACTAGGCTCAGTGACGAACAGGAAAGACACCGATCAAGTCATTAGTGACTTAATAAGTAAAGCATCGCTGTCGCCTGAGCAGAAAACCGAACTACACCAGCTCTTACAAGAGTTTCAAGGTCTGTTCTCTGAGAGGCCTGGTAGTACTTCTGTCCTTACTCATGACATAGAACTTACCTCCCCAGAGCCAGTACGATCCAAGGCGTACCGGGTGTCACCCCGCCAGAACGATATTATGGAGGCTGAGGTAAAGAAAATGCTACAGCTCGGTGTTATTGAAGCGGGTGAGAGTGATTATACCTCCCCTTTGATTTTAGTTGAGGTACCGGGCAAGGAACCTCGTCCTTGCGTCGACTACCGCAGGCTTAATTCCATCACTAAGGATCAAATTTATCCGATCCCTAACATCGAGGAGCGCCTTGAGAGAGTGAGTAGCGCTCAGTTTATTTCCACCCTAGATCTTGTCAGGGGTTATTGGCAGGTTCCACTTACAGAAGAGGCTAGTAGGTATGCGGCGTTCATTTCACCAATGGGGACATTCCGTCCTAAAGTTTTGAGTTTTGGTTTGAAGAACGCGCCATACTGCTTTTCAAGCCTCATGGATAAAGTGTTGCGGGGACAGCAAGAATTCGCTTTACCGTATCTAGACGACGTAGCGATATTCTCCGCATCCTGGCCGGAACATATGGCGCACTTGCGGGCAGTGCTAACCCGCCTGCGCGATGCGGGCTTGACAGTCAAGGCTCCCAAGTGCCAGTTAGCACAGGCCGAGGTTGTCTACCTCGGACACGTGATTGGTCGGGGTCGTCGCCGCCCCTCTGAAATAAAGGTGGCCGCTGTGCGAGACTTCCCGCAACCGCGCACGAAGACCGATATTCGGTCGTTCTTAGGTGTCGCCGGCTATTATCAGAGGTACATCCCCAGGTACTCTGATATCGCGGCTCCCTTGACGGATGCTCTAAGAAAGACAGAGCCGCAAACAGTCGTCTGGGATGAGACAAAGGAAAGAGCTTTTAGCGCCCTAAAGAGCGCCCTAACAAGCCAGCCTGTGCTACGATCGCCCGACTACACAAAGGGTTCGTTGTTCAGTGTGATGCTAGTGAGCGAGGCATGGGCGTTGTACTGTGCCAACGGGAAAATGGAGAAGTAGAACACCCCGTCCTGTATGCTAGTCGTAAGCTGACGAGTCGTGAGCAGGCGTATAGCGCCACCGGGAAAGAGTGTGCGTGTATCGTGTGGGCCGTTCAGAAATTGTCATGTTACCTAGCCGGCTCGAGGTTTATCATTGAAACGGATCACTGCCCTCTCCAATGGCTGCAGACCATCTCTCCCAAAAATGGCCGCCTCCTGCGCTGGAGCCTCGCTTTGCAACAATATTCCTTTGAGGTGCGTTACAAAAAGGGGAGTCTCAACGGTAACGCCGATGGCTTAAGTCGAAGCCCCTAACGTGGGAATCAGCCTCAAAATTGCTTGTTACTGATGTTTTTCTTCCTGAGGCAGGATTTTTAACCTATTGCTTTTGTGTAGTGTTTCAAAGTGATGATGTGCTTTTTAGTGCAAATTTTCCGATTTGTGGACGCGTTCTGAGTGCTGCTAAACTACTGTAAGGAACTAGGCAGCAGTATAAAAGGGGGAAGAGCCTGGCAGGGCTTAGTGAGGGTTGTGCCGTGCTTGCTGACTGAGCGGTTGACTTTTGGCGTGGTTCTAACGCTTGCCGGAAACGAGAACAAAAATGTCAACTCTCCCGAAGTCACTTTGCAGTGTCCTGTGTGCACCTGAACGTGAGAACGAGGCCTTCTCTGTGCGCTGCGCTCAAGAAACGCCCAAGGACGCCCAACTTCGGTTATGAGCATCATCGAGCGACATCCCTCCGGACAGCGGATGCAGTCCCCTGACCATCGGGATCTCCTTCCCCCGGCGGGGCGGTCTGTTACGTTTCGCCTACAACGCGCGGTAATGCCGGCGCGGATGCAACGGACGCCGGGGCTTTGTTCAAAGCGGCGGACATTTTGGCCCGTCCGACGCCGCCGCGACGCCTACCCGCCAAGCGTGTCCAGGCGTGTTTCAGTGCCACGTGTCTTCGTGTGTGCGTGTGTGTGTGTGTGCCCTCGCTTGTCAAAGCGCGGCAGCCGGGGAGCGGAGTTCCCCGAATGAGGAGCCTGGAGGTCTCTCGGCTCAACCGTTCGCGCCGTCGTGTGGGCGGTTGGCGATGCGTCACTACACTCGGTTCAGCAGGTCTCTCGGCTCAACCGCTCGCGCCGTCGTGGGCTCCTGCTGCGCCGTCCCGTGACCTTCATCCCGTGACCTTCATCCCGTGACCTTCTCTTTTGGACCGCGACGCCGAGGGTATAAGAGCAGCTGCCCCCGGACGCCAGGAGAGAGGCTCCGATTTGTACTGTTGAGTTACGTGCTCTCCCGTCTCTCCACTTCGGTCGAACTGACCGGCCGCTCTTTTGCTATGTTAGAATAAACAAGTTGTTCTGTTACCAGTCTTCTCATGCTTTGCCGGGACCTTCGGATGCTTCCAGTGCCCCAGGCCGCCAGGCCAACGCTACCCTTGGGGCTTGCGACCCATTGGCAATAACGGGCGTCAGCACCGAGACCCCAACAACTCGTGCCAGCGGTGCGATTCCAACATCAGACAACCCTGTGGGTGACCGCCCGGTGCTTGCGTCGGTGGTTACGCAAATTTGACGTCAGGAAATTCGAATAGAAACATATTGGAATAGTCTTACGTTATAGGGCCCCTGGACACCGTTAGCATCCGGCATTTATGTTCTGATGCAAAGGCAAACCGTTAAATTCGTGTCAGCAATAGACATTAGGAAACTCATTACAATAAAAAGAATCTAGAAGTAGTCAAATAGTTTAAAACAGTGACTTTGCTCTTGGGCGTATGCCAAATGTGTGACAGGGTGTTCGGTGGTCCTTTTTGGATATTGCGGTTGAAATCTGCGAGAATTTATTACCCTGCAGAAATTGTACAGCAGCATACGATTGCTGCATGTCTAGAACTGGTCATGAACACCTCGGAAGTTAGGTTTCAGGTCTTGCATTAGGGTTCACTTGTCCGACTTCGGGCTTAAAAATTATTCTCTCAATTTTATAATCAGTACTTGTCTGATTGCTACCTTTAGTCTTAGCCATATGCCTGCTTCTGTCATAAAAGCAATGGCTATGAAATCATGTACGTGTAGAATCGTTAAGACACTTCGATGAGGCTTTTCGTAACACCCTGTAATTATTACAAGTTGTCGCGGCAATAATGAAATATATCGATAAGAGTTGTGATAATAGTTAACGTAACGATTTTATCGCATCAGTAAATTAGGCAACGCTGCTTGAAACAAACTGAGCTTACCAGAATATCTACGGCATGCTGTGCTGGGCATTCACCCAGCCTGCCGGTGTGACATCGAGAAATCCCGATGCTTCACGTGTGCTCCAGAGATCGAAAGCGAAGAGTTAGAGAAAAGGACAGAGCAGAAAAAAAAAAAAGAACCGTCGCGTGTCTGTCAACCAACAGTAATCTGACTGGACTACACGAAAGGAATCTATATATGCATCGCTAGTTAGAGAAATGCCAGAAAGGAAGAACAGTGAAACGTTACCAGGTGGTCATATACATGCACGGTGCTTAATTGACAAACGTACGAAGAACGTGCACATTTCACTGTATGTTCCCTCATGGCGTATCTTCTAAAAAAATGAATATATATTGAGACGAGCGAACGGCGGAACATGACTGTGTTGAGTTCAAACAAGTGTTAGTCGTGTACTTGGCAAAATACCATAAAACCCCTTTGGCGAAAGGGGTTTTAAATAAGGCCGCTACAGGTGAATTCGACGTCTGCTCTTACCGCATACATTAAGGCCAACTGCCGGCATACGGACCTTCGTACGATGTCGGAGGTCCGGTCAAGTGGCGGCCGTGGATGCCACAGTAGGCCGCGCTGCAAACCGCTCCAAACTGCAATTCCGCCTGTTCGAATACATGTAAAAGGCAGCAATGCTGTTATGAGATAGCTACTAGACTTATTTGTATGAAATTTGGGGAATTTGAGCGAAGAAGTTATATTCCTGGGGCTGCAGTAATGAGATCGTGCGCGCTCAGCTAACGCTAGGGCGGCGCCACCATCGCTGGATAGAAGCGCCGCCGACGGCGTTGACGGGAAACTGGCGTGTGGACCGGGGCCTGGTTGTACGTCGACTGAATTGTAAGGGTGGATTGCGGTCACGTGACGACCGTGGAAAGCACAGTAACCGGCGTATACGACGTAGCAATGAAAGCAGGTGCGTCTTTAACAGGAATCTTTAGCTCGGGGCTGTTTCCAATTCCGCGTAATAAATTAATTTATATTCTATGCTCCCAAGTGCAAGAACCATGATTTCATTATGAGGCACGCCTCAGTGGGGGACGCCGGAAGTTTAGACCGAAAGTCCGCTTATTTAAGTGCATACGAAATTCAGAAATTCTTCCCTGAAAAAACCGCACTGAAATTGGAATGACATTGTTGCACTTGAGACAGCAAAATTGCACCGACTCTAGCAAGCGAAATCTTCATTTTAGGCCTGAAATATATACAAATTATTGAAAATTGTTGGGAGAGTTGCGTGTATGAAAGGTCGAATGCTTTTCGAATATTCCAGCCACGTGTTTATCGGACCGCTTTTCCTCTGCATCGTATCTTGCAACGCGAGATAGAAATTTATCCCTTACTGCAGATGTGACTTGTTTTCTTTTCGCCATTTCGTTCAATCGTACAAACGTGGCGGTTCTGAATCGGGCCAAAGAACATTTATTTGATGTTCTTTGGCCCGATTCAGAACCGCCACGTTTGTACGATTGAACGAAATCGAAATATATATTACGAAATATATATCGCTTGCTTTCCTTTTCCTTTAAAGCTGTATGGCCGGGAATATCCGGCCGCGAACAGACATGTGGGTTATCCGCGTGACATAGCACTCTTCAGAGAAAAATGACGAGCGTACAGGTTTCAAGAAAATAACCACAAGCGAGACAGGCAGCACTAATTGTTTCGAAACAAGATACACCCTCAGACATGGTGTATACTTCTTTAGAGCGTATATTCTACCACTGCTTAGTGTTTATGAGTTATTTTACTCCCAAGCGGGAGCAGCTTTACTCAATTTGTGCATAAAGAAGAGAGAACATGCTCCACGAGAGAGCAGCCGCTGAAAAAAAAAAAAAAATTTGCCGTGCTACTGCGTTCGTTCTCAAGTATTTGCGTATTATTCTGCGAAGTAATTTACACCCATAGAAGTGAATAAGGGTATAAACTTGTCTTCTTACTCCCACACTTACACATTTGTATGAATTAGAGTAATTTAGCGCCTCAGTCACTTTTGAATCATTCGGCCCTGAAATCTTTGTATATATATATATATATATATATATATATATATATATATATATATATATATATATATATATATATATATATATGTGTATATATATATATATATATATATATATATATATATATATATATATATATATATATATTACGGTGTACATATTACAGCACACACAGCTAGATGCGACACAATCCTAAGCAGGATTGTCAAGGAGGCCTGAGGTGTCATTGCCGAGCGCCAGGGGCGGTCACCTTCGGATCAAGGTCACTGTCACGACGCAAAAACAAGGCCTAGAATTTTTCGTATTTGACAATGTCTATATGTTCGGTGGGCATCACCTCTGTGTTAACAAAAAAAGTAAATCTTACCCTTCCTATAGCAAGTAACAACGAAGCGCGAATGTTCTGTCAATAAAGGGTTCCTTCAAATTCGTTTTACCAAGAAAAGCTGTGTAACTTGGACGTCCAACAGAACTAATTCGTGAATTATGAAATATGATGTATGAACACACCTAGGCACCGTTCGCAATCAGGCATCCAAGCTCCAACGAAAAGCTAAATCGTGAAATTCACGCCAGCAATATTCGAGAGAAAAGTCACTAAACTAAAAAGAAAATGCAAGATATCTGGAAGTAGTTAAATAGTGTGTTCGCTGAAGCGCGTACGCCAAAGGCGTGACAGCGTGTACGAGCGTTCATTCTTGGTTTTCTAGTAGAAATGGGCGAGAATTTACTGCGGTGCAGAAATTGTATAGCAGCGTAGAATGTTCCATATCTAGAACTGGTTACGAACTTCCCGGATGTCCAGTTTGACGTCTTGCATTAGGGTTCAATCGTCCGACTTGTTTTTCAAAAAATATTCTTCCAACTTTCATAATTAGTACTTGAACGCCTACTACCTCTAGCCATGTAGTCTTGCCACTGTGGTAAATGCAATCGTGAGGAAAGCAAGTAGTTATAGCGTCATCTGCATTGTCAAGACATTTCGTATAGCATTATTGTAACGCGCTCTAATAACAAGTTCTCGTGGCAATAATTTAATGAACTGTATGGATAAGATCTGCACTAATAGTGAATGTAACAACATCATCGTATCGGTAAATTAGGCAAGGCTGCAGGAAACTGCGTCAGAGCTTACCACGAAGATGACCACACGCAATGCTGGGCTGTCGGCCAGCATGGTATGGTGTGACATGGAACAATCCCGACTGCCCACGTGTGCTGCAGAGATCGAAAGCCAGATTAAGACAAAAGGGCAGGAAAGAAAGAAAAGCGTCCCGTGTATCCCAAATGACTGAATTGTGATTCGACTACACGAAAGGGATATGTACATACACTACTAGTTACACAAAAGGCAGAAGGCAAGCACAGTGCCCAGTTACCAATTGGTTATATGCATGCACGATGTTTAATTCACACAACCGTATGAAGATCATGCACATTTCATGATCTATGCCCTGATGGCGCATCTAAGGGAGACGTATATTGACAAAATTGGGCAGAATTACGCTAAACGCTAATTAGCATCAAAAACACACCGAAAACTGGCTTGGAACGCGTCGACTGCACTTTGTTGGTCAACGCGATGCGTCGTTACGTGTAGTGATGACGTAACGGCGGAACATGGCGTTCTCTAATGCAAGGAAGTACTAAGCATATACTGGACAAAATACCTTGAAACCGAGTTGGGTAAACGTTGCAGGTTTCTGTTTTAAAGGCTAGTTAACTATTTTCTTTTCATCCTAACTAAAGCCGCTACAGGTGAATTCGACGTCTGTTCTTACCGCATACATTAGGGCCAGCTGCCGGCGTACGGTCCTTCGTACGACGCCGGCCGTCTGGGCTAATGACGGCCGTGGATGCCACAGTAGACCGCGCTGCAAACCGTAACCACGAAAGAGGAAGCATTAGCTCGGGGCCAACTGCAATTCCGTCTGTTCAAATGCACGTGAAACGCTGAAATCCTTGTCGCGCTGAAATCGCGCTGAAATCAAAGACGCGCTGAAATCGCGCGTCTGCCGCTAACGCTAAGGCGGCGCCACCATCGATGGATAGAAGCGACGCCGACGGCGTTTACGTGGATTGCGGTCACGTGACGGCCGTGGATGCTACAGTAATAAGCACTGTAAAACGTAGCGAGGAATGCGGGTGCGTGCTTAACAGGTAACAGGGCTGTTTGCGATTCCGCCTACTAAATAAATTAAATTCTGGCGTTTTACATGCCAAACCCACGATTCGATTATGAGGCACGCTGTAATGGGGGGACTCCGGAAACACAGACCAGAAGTCCGCCTATACAAAGCGCAAACGCGGTTCCCCGAAAAAACAGCTGGAGCGATGCTAATGAAATTGTTGAACTTCAGAGAGAAGGTAAAACTGTAGTGGCTCTAGCGGGCAAAATTCTCATTTTGAGCTTGAAATATTAAAAAGAATTATCGAAAATTGGTTGGCGCTTTGCTTGTGTGGTAGTCGAGGCTTTTCGAGGACACTATCTGCGCCACTTTTTTTTATCTGACGGCTTTTACTCGGCATCGTATCTTCCAAAAGTGAGACAAAAATTAATCCCTTGCCACAGATGTAACTTCCGTTTTCTTTTTGCCACTTCGTTCAATCGTAGAAACGTTGCTGTTCGGATTACGGACAAAAAAAGAATCATATACATATATTGCGTGCCTTCCCTTTCCTTTAAAGCTGCACCGCATGTATATTCCGACCACAAACGTCCATGCGCGTTATCACGTGGCTCGTCATTCTTCAAAGAAAAGTCCCGCCGCAGTGCTTTCGAGAAGGCACGTGGAAGCGAGACAGGCAGCAGTCAATGTTTCGGGACAAGATACACCCTCCCAAATGGTGCATACCTTTTAAAGTGCCTATTACACCACTGCCCGGAATTTATGAGTTATTTTACTCCAAATTGGGCGAGTTTACTCAAGTTGTGCATAAAGGAGCGTGAAATTGCTCAATGGGAGAGTAGGCGATGCCTAAAAGAAAAAAAAACGTTGCCGGGACACTGTGTTCGTCTCTAAACATTTGCGTTCCATACTGTAGAATGATTTACACCATTACAAGTGAATTAAAGGTGTAAACGTGTCTATTACTCCCGCACTCACACCTATTTGCGCAAAGGGAGGTATAAACCGACTTACACCCTTATTCACTTTTAAGGGAGTATATTTTACAGCTCACGCAGTTTGAGGGGACACACATGGATAAACGGGGCTGTTAAGAAGGCCTGAAGTGTCGTTGCCGAGCGTCAGGGGCGGTCATCTCAGCAGCTGGGTCACTGTCATGACGAAAAAATAACCTGCCCTTTCTCTATTTGTCAATCTCTCTGTTCATAACGTACGACCACTGTGCTCACAAAGAAAATAATCCTTACCGTTCTTAGAACAAGAACCAACAAAGCTGCGCGTTTTGTCAAAAAAGGGTGCCTTCCAATCCGTTTCACCAAGCAAAACTAACTCGACGTCCAACTGCAATATTTCGTGTATTCGAATGCGAACACATCTAAGCACCGTTCGATAATTGGCATCCAAGCTCCGACGAAAGCTAAACCGCAAGATTCGTTCTAGCAATATTCATGAGAAAAGTCATTAAACTAAAAAGAAAATGCAAGTATCTGTTGCACTTCGTGTAACATATATGGAAGTAGTTGAATATAATCTAAAACAGTGACTTCGCTGATCGAAATGCGTGACAGAGTGTACGGAAGTTCATTCCTTGAGTTTCCTAGCTGAATTACTGCATGCCTAGAACTGGTTACGAACTCCCCGGATGTCGTCTTTCAAGTCTTGCGTTAGTGTATAATATAGTTCATATAGTTTCATAATTAGTACTTGTCGGGTACCTCTAGCCATGTAGTCATTACCATGCGTCTATGGTAAAGGCAATCGTGTCAAAAGCGAATAATTATAGCATCTTTTACATTGCTAAGACATTTCGTATCGGCATTCTGTAACGCCGTCTAGTTATAATAGGTTTTCGTTGCAATTTAACATAATCTATCGAAAAGATTAGTACTAATGGGTAATGTAACGACTTCATCGTATTGGTTAATTAGGCAACGCTGCAAGGAACTGCGTGACAGCTTACCACGAGGTCTACCACGTATAGTGCTGGTCTGTAACCCTGCCTGGCATGCTGTGACATGGAGGAATACCGATCGCCACCAAGTGCTGCAGAGATCGAAAGCGAGATTAAGACAAACGGACAGAACAGAAAAAAAGGAACGATCACGTGTCCGTCAACCCACGTGATCTGATTCGACTGCACGAAGGGAAACTATATGTACAACGCTAGTCAGACAAACGGCAGAAAAGCACAGTGCCACGTTACCAAATAGTCATAGGCAGGCACGTTGTTCAATTCACATAAACGTATTGAAGATCACGCACGTTTAATTTTCTGCGGCCTTATGGCGCATCTACCAAATATGAATGTAAACAACGTTGGGTATAACTACGGTAATCTTTTTTCGCACCACGCTTTCATGCCATGCGCCTCTAGCGTCATTTCTTAGGCGATTTAAACTCCTACTTTGCCTTTCGCGAAATGTATGGGCCATAGTACACCAGGAGAAATTCACGTAAGTGGAATAATATTTTGCGAAATTTGTCTGGGCAGCTTAGTCGTTTGAAATGACTGCATAAGTTCCTGCGGAGCTGCCGCATGAATTAGTTATGTGCACGTGTGCAAAGCCCACAACAATGAAAACATGCGATCATAATGAAACATGAAATCAATAACACGCCAGCGCAGTGCGAACATCTTACACACTAGTACAACGTACACTTGCAGGCACTTCTACGGTTATTTCTTTGTATTCATTTCATGCAAGTTAGGAGAGATAACGAGCCTTGCTGCTATGTGTACCCGCCGTGTGTTGTAGGATGGTTATATACATTTGCTGAATAAATTGTTATTATACGGTGTTTTACTATGGATATTGACCTTGCGCCAAACCAGTCTATTTTCTGATGTTCGTTGGTAATGGGATCGACTAAATATCTTATTCCTTGATGTGAGCTTTGCAAGCCTTTCCCTGTACCTTATAACCTTGTCCGGATGAACGCCCTTCTTTAAATTTGCGAAATGGCCCGATCTCTCACGCAGCTCACTGCTAAAGAGAGGCGTGGACTAACCAAAAGGTGGAAGAAATAACGACTAAATAAAAAGCTAAAGAAGAAGATAGCAGAGGTTACCGAGGAGGAAGAGGAATACGCAGCCCAACTCCGACGACAAAATTGGAAAAAAAGTTTAGCGACTTGCTGAATAGAACCCTCAGCACCGCAAAGACCTGCCGTATCCTCAAGGCTCTAATGGACCCAACCAAGACCAAGTCAGCAATTAACAAGGCCATCCAAAGACTAGTACACCGATTTGAAGGGCTACTGGAAAAAGTCCGTGTAAAGTGCCACGGGTAAGATAAACCCGAAGAGTACACGGAGAGATACCGAGGCGAAGAAAGCCCCGACCTAGACAGACCCATCACCAGGGAGGAAGGTTTCGCAGCAGTTAAGGCATCGACCCGGAACACAGCAGCAGGCACAGACAAGATTAGGAACACACTAATCCGCAACCTAAGTGATTAGGTTGTGGATTTAACCACGTTCGTGCGTCGTTAACCACGCTCATTAGACATCCAGCGGCCCTCCACAACACCACTCGTTTGTACCTTCTTGCTTAGACCACAAAATAACCTTCCCTGTTGCAGAATTCTTCGATGCTGCCACCTCGATCACATTTGCTCCTTTTAAGATAGTACTTACGACCGTTCCTCAAAGACGCGGAAGTAGCTGTCTTATACGTATAGACGTGTTTCTCCCGGTGCTCAATCATTTTTGAATGTCATTATACGTAGGTTGTCTATCACGAATGCCGTGTTAGGGTAACGATGATATACTCCAGTATATCACTAAAGCTTGTATCCCCCCCCCCCCCCCCGTCTCTCTCTCTCTCTCTGTCGCTGGACAAAGGTAAATTTTAGTGCGCCATTATTTACGTTCGTCTCGTTTTTCGAAGATTTTGTTAAGTGGGTCTGCCACACTGATTTGCCAGTAGACGCGTTAAACAACGCGCACAAAGTAAGAACTCACCATGCGATCCTCGGTCACCGGCAGCCCAGATGGGATCGCTGGTCACATCGAGAACGGCGCCTACTTCCTGGAAAGGCCGAGACGATTCCTGCGTACTAGTTGCGAAAGAGCGCGGCTGGACATTTTGAATAGATAATCATATTAATCTAACTCGTCAAACTTCAACATTATGTACCCAAATAAAGAAAGTTACTATAATAAATATAATAATGGGTGCGTGAGATTGATCGTTGCAGTACAAGGGAATTACGACAACAAGTTAGGTTAGAAGAAAAGAAATGCCAGATGAATGCTTGAAGTCAAAAGTTCAGACAAATCCACTCCCAGTTCATTATGTTCGCGCTGACTTGTTGACTTGCGGTACACTTGGCACCAGGGTTCCTTCTAGTGCAACCGAAAACGAAACTATGCCTGGCTTTAAATATTCTCCGCGTTGGGGCAAACGAGCACTGGCGAAACGTATTTCAACTGCATTACTAACAAGGTAAATCTAAGGTCATACTCCGCACGTGGCAGGCTACATACAGAGTAGGCGTACAAAGGTAAAAAGCTACACTGTGAACCATTCACCCCCTTAAGGGTGCTTCTTTAAAACCAACACATTTTGTTCCTTAGGGGTGTAAAGCTGTGTACTGCGATTACCACTCTTTACTGCTTATGCGTTTAAAGGGTGTAAGTCTGCAAATAATTTTGATCTGTGTATATCGATCGGTTGTGAATTTTATACCATTAAGGGCGATTTTCTTTTATAAATCACGGCTATATTTCCCTGGCGGATGTAAGGGTGCGAGTTATAGACATTTGCACCCTTCACTGAGTAAATCGTTTATGGTGTTTTACTCCTAACTTCTAAAAAACATCCGCTGTATATAGCCGGTGTGAAGTGGCATCCTGCAGAAGAGATGTTTGAGAAAGGAACGGAATGCAAAAAGCTCATTAGCCGACAGTGAAGGCGGGAATGAGGTTCCGCCTTCCTCTCAATTTGTGCATAAAGATGAGAAAACATGCTCCACGAGAGAGTAGGCGGTGAAAAAAAAAGGTTGTCGTCGCACTGCGTGCCTTCTTACGTGTTTGCGTCTGAGTCTGCAAAATAATTTACACCATTAGAAGAGAATAACGGTGTAAACTGGACATTCCACTCCCACACTTACAGCTGTGTATGAATTATACAGCAATTTACCGCCTTGTTCACTTTTAAGGGCGTATATTGTACAGCTCATGCAGCTAGATGGGACACATACTCCTAAGAGGGATTGTCAAGAAGGCCTGAGGTGTTATTGCCGAGCGCCAGGGGCGGTCACATTAGGAGCTAGGTCACTGTCACGACGAAAAAAACAAAGCCTAGAATTTTCTGTATTTGACAATGTCGATGTGTTCGTTGGGCATCACCTCTGTGCTAACAACAAAAAGTAAATCTTACCCTTCCGATAACAAGTAACAACGAAACGTGAATGTTTTGTCAATAAAGGGTTCCTTCAAATTCGTCTTAGCAAGAAAAGCTGTGTAACTTGGACGTTTTACTGCACTTGTTCGCGCATTGGAATACGACCACACCTAGGCACCGTTAGCAATCTTCCATCCAAGCTCCGACGAAAAGGTAAACCGTAAAATTGGTGCCAGGAATATTCGTGAGAAAAGTCATTAAGCTAAATATAAATGCGAGATATCTGGAAGTAGTTAAATAGCGTAAAATAGTTACTTCGCTGAAGGGCGTATGACAAAGGCCTGAAAGCGTGTACGGCCGTTCATTCTTGGTTTTCTTGTAGAAATGGACGAGGATTTATTACGCTGCAGAAATTGTATAGCAGCGTGAATATAATGCACTTCTAGAACTGGTTACGAAGTTCCCGGATGTCGAGTTTCTTTTGCATTAGGGTTAGATCGTTCGACTTGTTTTTCAAAAATATGCTTCCAAGTTTAATAATTAGTACTTGTCCGTTTACTACCTCTAGCCATCTAGTCATATTGATGCCTCTGTGGTAAAGGGAATAGGGACGATATCAAATAGTTGTAACACCTTCTGCATTGTTAAGACGTTTCCTATAGTCTGTTTGCAACGCGCTCTAATAATAACAACTTTTCCTGGCAATAATTTAATGAAATCTGTCGATAAGATTTGTACTAATAGCTACTTTACCAACTTCGTAGTATTGGTCAATTAGGCAACGCTGCAGGAAACTGCGTGAGCGCTTACCACGAAGTTGACCACGCGCAATGCTGGGCTGTCGGCCAGCATGCCATGGTGTGACGTGGAACAATCCCGACAGCCCACGTGTGCTGCAGAGATCGAAAGCCAGATTAAGACAAGGGCAGGAAAGAAAAGAACCATCCGGTGTATGCCAAATGACTGCATTCTGATTACGTGCATTGATTATTGTACGTTCATTCCACACGTACACGTTTGTGGACGCGACATATTTTTGCCATTACTGTGCAGTGGTTGCAAGGAATAGACAACGAACAATTAGCTGTGAATAAATTGGACATTCTGCATTTCTAAAGTACGCACATTTCACTTCTGAGCAACATTTATCGCTTCAGACGACTGCCTTGGTGAAGGCACTACCGTGTTTGAAAGGACGTGGGGTGTTTCGGTAGTAACTTTAAAGGATGTTTTTCCCTTGTTGTAATGCTTGTGCCCAATAATTAACCTCTGCATGTAATTCGAGCGGGTGATTAATGTTTTTAACGAAGAAACATGGCATGACCGACTGTACAATAAATGAATACTTGATTGATATGCAATTATGGTGGCTCTCTATAAAATGCACAGGGTCATTCTCAACCCACATTGACTTGCTTTCTGTGAACGTAATAGGTGACTGAAGGGGATATACACTGCTAGTTAGAAAAATTGCCAGGCTTAGCTTGGTCAAGCCAAGAATGCGTTGCATATTGCGCGGTCCGTGACGTCACGCGCCGGCGCAGCGCCCCTAGCGGGAGGAGTGGGAGTCAGGTGGTGGCTGCGGCCGCGCGCGACCGCGCGAGTTGGGGCCCAGCTTTTCCTCCGGCTGTCGTGACGTCACGTCACGTGGTTGCGCTAAAGGTCAATGGTGGCTGCCCGGCCGCGCCCAAGGGCTGAACTGAGTGATTGCAATATGCAACGCATAAAACTCTAGTGTAGGGGTATGAGCCACTATGATGGCTCATACTCCCAATGGTGGCTGCGCGGCCGCGCCCAAGGGTTGAACTGAGTGATTGCAATATGCTACGCATAAAAATGGCAGGTGGCAAGCAGAGTGCCACGTTATCAAATATTCATGTCCATGTACGACGCTTAATTCTCACAAACGTATGAAGATCATGCACATTTCTTGATCTATGCCCTGATGGCACACCTAAGGAAGATGTATATTGACAACGTTGGGTGAATTACGTTAAACGCTAAGTAGCATCGAATACACGCACACAAAACTGGCTTGGAACGCGTCGATTGCACTAGGATAGCGAACGCGACGCGTTGTTACGTATAGTGATGACGTAACGGTGGAACATGACCGTGTCCAGTGCAAGGAAGTGCTGACGATGTACTGGGCGAAATACCTTGAAACCGAGTTGGGTGAAGGTAGCAGTTTTCTTTTTTTTTTAAAGACTAGATAACTGCTAGATTTTGAATTCTAATTAAGGCCGCGATAGGTGAATTCGACGTCTGCTCTTACCGCATACATTAGGGCCAGCTGCCGGCGTACGGCCCTTCGTACGACGCCGGTTGTCTGGCCAGGTGACGGCCGTGGATGTCACAGTAGACCGCGCTGCAAACCGTAACCACGAAAGAGGAAGCTTTAGCTCGGGGCCAACCGCAATTCTGCCTGTTCAAATAAATGTGAAACGCTGAAATCGTTCTATGAGACAACCCCTCAACTAATGTGAATGAAATTTGTCGAATTCAAGAAAAAATGATATCCTTGAGGCTACAACTGTAGTGAGATCGTGCGTCTTCCGCTAACGCTAGGGCCGCGCCACCATCGATGGATAGAAGCGACGCCGACGGCGCTGACGGGAAACTCGCGTCTTGACCGGGACCAGGTTGCACGTCGACTGTGCACTGTCTACGTTGATTGCGGTCACGTGACAGGCGTGGATGCCGCAGTAATACGCTGTAAAAACGTACCGAGAAATGCGGGTGCGTGCTTAACAGGAAACAGGGCTGTTTGCGACTCCGCATACTAAATAAAGAAAATTCTGGCGTTTTACATGCCAAATCCACGATTTCATTATGAGGCACGCTGTAATGGGGGACTACGAAAATTTAGGCCAAAAGTCCACCTATAGAAAGCGCTAAAATGGTTCCCTGAGAAAACCGATGGAGCGATGCTAATGAAATTATTGATCTTCAGAAGAGAGAAAAGTAAAATCGAGTCGAAGCTTTTCGAAAAGTCGAGGCTTTCCGAGCACGCTATCCGCGCTACTTATTTATCGGACTGCTTTTCCTCTGTATCGCATTTTGCAAAGCGAGACTTAGAAATTCATCCCTTACCACAGATGTAACTTCCGTTTTCTTTTTGCCTCTTCGTTGAATTGTACAAACATGGCGGTTCTGATTCCGGAGGAACAGCAGCAATCATTTACGTTAATGCGCGCCTTCCCTTTCCTTTCAAGCAACGGCCACGCGCTATTACGTGACACGGCACTCTTCACAGAAAAGTCGCGCGCGTAAGCTTTCAAGAAGGCAGGTGCAAGCGAGACAGGCAGCAATCATTGTTTCAGAACAAGATATACCCTCCCAAATGGTGTATACTTTTTTAAAGTGTTTCTTGCGCCGTTGCCCGGAATTTATGAGCTATTTGCTCCCATATGGGAGCAACTTTACTCAATTTGTGCATGAAGATGCGTAAAATTTTTCCGCGGGAAAGTGGGCGGTGCCTAAAATGAAAAAAAGAAAGGTTGCCGTGACACTGCGCTTGTTCTTAAACCTTTGCCTCGCAGGCTGTAGAATGATTTACACCCTTAAAAAGTGAATAAGGGTGTCAACCAGTCTATTACTCCCACACTTACATCTATTTGCGGAAAGGTGTAAGTTGCAAACCGACTTACACCATTCACCTTTAAGGGTGTATATTTTACAGCTCACGCACTTTGATGGGGCATACACGGATCAGCTGGATTGTTAAGAATGCCTGAACTGTCGTTACCAAGCGTCAGGGGCGGTCACCTCAGCAGCTCGGTCACAGCCATGACGAAAAGAAACAACCTGCCAGTTCTCTATTTGTCAATCTCTGTGTGTTCGTAACGTATGTCCTCAGTGCCAACAAAGAAAATATTTCTTACCGTTCCGAGAACAAGAAACAACAAAGCGTGCGTGTTTTGTCAATAAAGGGTGCCTACCAGTCCGTTTCACCAAGCAAAACTAACTTGACGTCCAACTGCAACATTTCGTGTCTTCGAATGCGAACACACCTAGACACCGTTCGCTATCTGGCATCCAAGCTCCGACGCAAAGCTAAACCGTAATATTAATTCTAGCAATATTCATAAGAAAACTCATTAAACTAAAAAGAAAATGCCAGCATCTGTTCTACTTCGTGGAACATATATGGAAGTAGTTGAATAATCCAAAACAGTGACTTCGCTGATCGAAAGTCGTGACAGAGTGTATGGAAGTTCATTCTTGAGTTTCTTAGTTTAATTACTGCATGCATATTGGGGCCCTGCCAAACCATTCTGATTTATTTTATGATTTTCGTTCCAAATGGAATCGACTAAATATCTTATTTCTTGATGTGAGCTTTGCGAGCCATCCTCTGTACCTTACCGGGGGTTCGGATTGACGCACTTCTTTAGATTAGTGGGGCGAAGAGATAGTTTCGCTTATTTCGTACTAGTGAGAAGTAAGGATTTCAGACAGTTTTTGATTTTTTATTATAGTGCTTCCCAGTCGGCGTCAGTGTAGACGACCCATGACAGTCCTAGACAGTTTTACGACTCGCAAACGCGTCCAGTGCACATTTCATCGTATTCTCCCTCTACACCAAAAGTAACTATGTTTTCGGTTTAACGACGATATACTCCAGCATATCACTACAGCTTGTGCCTACCCCCCCCCCTCCTCCTCTCTGGCTGGTTAAAGGTAAATTTTAGTGCGTTAATATTTACATTCGTCTTGTTTTCGAAGATCTTGTTAAGTGGATCTGGAACACTGATTTGCTTGTATACGCGTTAAACAAGGCGCACAAAGCAAGAAATTACCATGTGATGCATGGTGAGCGGCAGCCCAGAAGGGAACACTGGTCACATCGGGAACGGCGCGTACTTCCTGCAAAGGCCGAGACCATTCCTGTGTACTCGTTGGAAAAGGGCGCGGCTGGACATTTCGAATAGATGATCATTTTAATATAACTCGTCAAACTTGAACATTATGTACTTAAATAAAGAGCGTTATTATAATAAATGTAATAATGGTTACGTGAGATTGATCCTTGCAGTACAAGGGAATTACTACAACAAATTCAGATGAATGCTTGAAGTCAAAAGTTTAGATAAATCCACGTGCAATCCATAATGCTCGCACCGAGTTCTTGTACCTGCGGTACACTTGGCGACCAAAAACGAAACCAAAAACGAAACTATGCCTGGCTTCACGTTAAACGCTAAGTACAAGTTGCGGGGAGTACCGAGAGGACGTTTCACCTGAAAGGGCGAACGCGCATCGAAGAATGGCTTGGAACGCGTCCAGTGCACATTTCATCGTTAACGCGACGCGTCGATGCGCATTGAGACGAAGGAACGGCGGAACATGACCGTGTCGAGTTCAAACAAGTATTAGTCACGTACCTGGCAAAATACCATAAAAAAACCTTTGGGGAAAGGTGGAAGTTTTCTATTTTTGAAAGGCGAGTTAGCTATTAGTTTTTAAATTCTAATTAAAGCCGCAACAGGTGAATTCGACGTCTGCTCTTACCGCGTACATTAGGGCCAGCTGCCGGCATACTGACCTTCGTACGACGTCGGAGGTCCGGCCAATCGAAGGCCATGGATGCCACAGTAGACCGCGCTCTGCAAACCGTAACCAGGAGAGAGGAGGGTTTAGCTCGTCAGTAGCTGCAATTCCGCCTATTTAAATAGATGTAAAAGGCAGTAATCCTGTTATGGGATAGCTGCTGGACTTATTTGTATGAAATTTGTGGAATTTGAAGTTATGTTCTTGAGGCTGTAGTAATGGGATCGTACGCGCACAGCTAACGTTAGGGCGGCGCCACAGTCGCTGGGCAGAAGCGCCGCCGCCGGTGTTGACGGAAAACTCGCGTGTTGACCGGGGCCTGGTTGTACACTCGGCCACAAAATATTACGGACCATGAAATGTGAGAAAAAGCTGAATATTTCCGCAACCTCGCAGCGCAGCCTGGTATTTGCATTTCAGGCCGCGACTGTAGTATGCTAACAACATTGTCGTATACAGTTCTACTGGCTATTGCTACAGGCTGCTTTGGAATTGAACGTTTTCTGAGATCCCGTGGTCCGTAAACTTCTGTGGCCCGGTGTACGTCGACTGTGCAGTGGACGGGTGGATTGCGGTCACGTGACGACCTTGGATGCCGTAGTAGGCCGCGCTGCAAAGGTTAGCGAGAAAGACGGGTGCGTTCGTGACAGGAATCTTTCGATCGGGGCTGTTTGTGGGCTTCCTACTGCAAAAAACCATGATTTCATTATGAGGCACGCCTTAGTGGAGGATTTCTAAAATTTAGAGCGAAATTCCCCGTACTTTAGTGCATACAATATTCAGCAATTCTTCCCCGAGAAAAACCGCATTCCGATCCGAATGACAGTTGAACTTAAGAGAGAAAGTATAATTGTACTGACTCCAGCAAGCGAAATTTTCATTTTGGGCCTGAAATATGTAAAAAAAGATTATCGAAATCTGGTTGGGGCGTAGTGTGTAAGAAGGGAAGGCTTTTCGAATACAATATTCCCGCCACTTTTTTACCGGAACCCTCTTCCTCTGCATCGTATTTTACAAAAGAAGATTTGGAAATTGAGCCTTTACTACGCATATAACTTCTGTTTTCTTTTTTGTCACTTCGTTTAATCGTACAAACGTGTTGCTTTTTGACTCTCGTCAAAGAATAAAAATTATATATATATATATATATATATATATATATATATATATATATATATATATATATATATATTGCGTGCGTTTCCTTTCCTTTAATGATGTATGGCCGGGAATATCCGGCCGCGAATAGACATGTGGGTTATCCGCGTGACATGGCTCTCTTCAGAGAAAAAAATGACGAGCGTGCAGGTTTCAAAAAAGATAACCGCAAGCGAGACAGGCAGCACTCACTGTTTCGAAACAAGATACACCCTCCCAAATGGTTGTATACTTCTTTAGAGCGTATATCATACCACTGCTCACTGATTATGAGTTTATGAGTATGTTTATGAGCTCCGACGAGAAGGTAAACTGTAAAACTGATGCCAGGAATATTTGTGAGAAAATAGATTAAACTAAAAAGAAAATGCAAGATACCTGGATGTAGTTAAATAGTCTAAAACAGTGACTTCGCTGATGGGCGAACGCCAAAGGCGGGACAGCAGGTACGACAGTTCATTCTTGGTTTTCTTGTACAAATGGGCCAGGATTTATTACGCTGCAGAAATTGTATAGCAGCGTGAGATCCTTGCATTTCTAGAACTGGTTACGAACTTCCCGGATGTCGAGTTTCACGTCTTGCATTAGGGTTCAATCGTCGCACTTGATTTTCGAAAATATTCTTCCAAGTTCATAATTAGTACTTGTCCGTGTACTACCTCTAGCTACGTAATCATATTAATGCCGCTATGGTAAAATCCATATTGACGAAAGTAAATAGGCATAGTATCTTCTGAATTGTTAAGACATTTCGTATAGTCTTTTAGTAACGCGCTCCAATAATAAGTTATCGTGTCAATAATTAAATGATATCTATCGATAAATTTGTACAAATAGTTAATGTAACAACTTCATCGTATCGGTAAATTAGGCAAGTCTGCAGGAAACTGCGTGAGCGCTTACCACGAAGTTGCCCACGTGCAATGCTCGGATGGCAGCCGGCATGCCACGGTGTGACATGGAACAATCCCGACAGCACACGTGTGCTGCACAGATCGAGAGCGAGAGTAAGACAAAATGGCGGAAAAGAAAAGAACCATCCCGTGTATCCCACATGACTGCATTCTGATTCGACTACACGAAAGGGATGTGTAAATACACTGCTAGTTAGGCAAATGGCAGGAGGCAAGCAGAGTGCCACGTTATGTGCATGCACGATGCTTCACACGAACGTATGAATTCACACAAACGTATGAAGATCATACGCATTTCATGATCTATGCCTTGATGGCGCATCTAAGGAAGATGTATATTGACAACGTTGGGTAGAATTACTGTAAACGCTAAGCAGCATCGAATACACAACGAAAACTGGTTTGGAACGCGTCGTTACTCATAGCTATGAGGAAACGGCGGAACATGACCGTGTCCAATGCGAAGAAGTGCTAAAGATGTACTGGGCCAAATACCTTGAAACCGAGTTGGGTAAAGGTGGCCGCTATAGGTGAATTGGATGTCTGCTCTTACCGCATACATTAGGGCCAGCTGCCGACGTACGGTCCTTCGTACGACGCCTGCCGTCTGTGCAAGCGACGGCCGTGGATGCCACAGTAGATCGCGCTGCAAACCGTAACCACGAAAGAGGAAGCTGTAGCTGTGGGCCAACCGCAATTCTGCCTGTTCAAAAACATCTGAAAAAATTGCATGGTGAGTCGAGGTTATTCGAGCAATGCCCGCTAACTATTTATCGGACTGCTTTTTCCTCTGCATCGTACATTGCTAAGCGAGACTTAGAAATTCCTCCCTTACCACAGATGTACCTTCCGTTTTCTTTTTGTCACTTCGTTCAATCGTAGAAACGTTGCGGTTCTGATTCCGGATAAAACAACAATAATATACATATATTGCGTGCCTTCCTTTTCCTTTAAAGCTGCACCGCATGTACATTCCGACCACGAACGGCCTTGCGCATTATCACGTGACACGGAACTCTTCACAGAAAAGTTGCGCGCGCAGAGCTTTCAAGAAAGGAGGTGCAAGCGAGACAGGCAGCAGTCACTGTTTCGGAACAAGATGCACCCTCCCAAATAATGTGTGCTTTTTAAGGTGTCTATTGCACCACTGCCCGGAATTTATGAGTTATGTTACTCCGAAATGGGCGAGTTTACTCAAGTTGTGCATAAATGAGAGTGAACTTGCTCAATGGGAGAGTAGGCGGTGCCTAAACAGTAAAGAAAGGTTGCCATGACACTGCGTTCGTTGTTAAACGTTTATGTCAAAGACTGTGGAATAATTTACACCCTTCGAAGTGAATAAGGGTGTCAACCTGTCTATCACTCCCACACATCTATGTACGGAAAGGTGTAAGTTGTAAACCGACTTACACCATTAACTTTTAAGGGTGTATATCTTACAGCTCACGCACTTTGGTGGGGCACATACGGATAAGCGGGATTGTTAAGAAGGCCTGAGATGTCGTTGCCGAGCGTCAGCGGCGGTGACCTCAGCAGCTGGGTCACTGTCGTGACGAAAAAACAACCTGCCATTTCTCTCTTTGTCAACCTCTATGTGTTCGTAACGTATGACCTCAGTGCCAACAAAGAAAATAATTCTTACAGTTAGAGAACAAGAAACAACAAAGCGTGCGTGCTTTGTCAATAAAAGGTGCCTACCAATCCGTTTCACCGAGCAAAACTAACTCCACGTCCAACTGCAATGTTTCGTGTATTCGAATGCGAACACACGTAGACACTGTTCACTATCTGGCATCCAAGCTCCGACGAAAGCTAAACCGTAAAATTTATTCTAGCAATATTCATGAGAAAACTGATTAAACTAAAAAGAGAATGCAAGCATTTGTTCCACTTCGTGTAACATATGAATATAGGGAAAACACGGGGAATGCTGGAGATGGAAATTCAAGACGATGAGCAAAACGTGAACAAGGTGAATGCAGGAGCCAACGTTTCGACAAGTAGACTTTTCTTCAAGACAACGCCTTGAAGAAGACAAGTCCACTTGTCGAAACGTTGGCTCCTGCATTCACCTTGTTCACGTTTTGCTCATCATATATGTATATAGCTGAATAATCTAAAACAGTGACCTCGCTGATCGAAATGCGTGACAGAGTGTACGTAAGTTCATTCTTGGGTTTCTTAGTTGAATTGCTGCATGTCTAGAACTGGTTACAAACATTCCGAATGTCGAGTTTCAAGTCTTGCGTTATGGTTCAATATAGTTCATATAGTTTCATAATCAGTCTAGCCATGTAGTCATATCCATTCCTCTGTGGTAAAAACAATAGTGGCGAAAGCAATGAATTCTAGCATCGTCTACATGGCTAAGACATTTCGCATAGACATTTTGTGACGCCCTCTAATTAAATAACTTTTCGTGGCAATTTAACATATTCTACGGATAAGATTTGTACTAATGGGTACTCTAACGACTTCATCGTATTGGTGAATTAAGCAACGCTGCAAGGAACTGCGTGACAGCTTACCACGAGGTTTACCACGTATAGTGCTGGTCTGTAACCCAGCCTGCCACGGTGTGACATGGAGGAATTCCGGTAGCCACCGAGTGCTGCAGAGATCGAAAGCGAGATTAAGACAAAAGGACAGAACCGAAAAAAGGGAGCGGTCACGTGTCTGTTAAGCCACGGTGAACCGATTCGACTACACAAGGGAAACTTATATGCAATGCTAGTCAGGCAAATGGGAGAAGACAAGCACAGCGCCACGTTACCAAATAGTCTTAGGCGGGCACGATGTTTAATTCACATAAACGTATTGAAGATCGCGCACATTTTATGTTCTGCAGCCTTATGGCGAATCTACCAAATGTGAACGTAAACAACGTTGGGTAGAATTACGCAAATCTTTTTTCGCACCACGCTTTCATGCTATGTGCCACTTGCGTCATTTCTTAGGTGATTTCAACTATACTTCACTTTTCCCGAAATGTATAAGCTATAGTACACTAAGAAAAATGCGCGTAAATAAAACATTTTTCAGTGAAACTTTTAATGATAGAACTTATCTGGGTAGCTTAGTCGCTTGAAATGATTGCAGTAAGTTCCTGCGGAGCTGCCGCTTGAATGAGCTATATGCACGTGTAGAAAGCCCACAATGCAAACATGGCGCCACCGTTAAGCGCACATCATCAATAACACGCTAGCGCATGGCGCCAAGCGAACGTCCTACGCACTTATATGCATACTTTCACGCAAAACTAGTCCACTTAGACAACACATTTAAGATGGCTGCTCATCACTAATCTAACGTTACCCCCTTCTTTTTCAAACAAACACCGGCAGTCATGCACTACATGAAAGGTGTCCGCTTTCTCGCGAAGAAACGCGTAGGTTTACAGTACAACAGTCCATGGATCGTCACAGAAACCGCGTGTTATCGAGTTCGCCAGCTATCGCGAGTGTCGAGAGATAAAGATCCTTGCTACTATGTGTACCCGCCGTGCGTACGTGGGGCCGTTAAATACATGTTATTGAAATAGTTGTTGGTTATCATACCGTATTTTACTATTGACTGTAGCCTTGCGAAACCATTCTCATGTGAAGGAGGCCTGAGTTGTCGTTGCCGAGCATCAGGGGCAATCACCACCGGAACTGGATCACCGCCATAACGAAAAAAAACAGTACCATTCCTCTATTTGACAATGAGTATGTGTTCGTAAGGCAGTACCTCTGTGCAAACAATTTTTGCATTTCCAAGAACAAGAACAAAAAAAAGAATGTATGTTTTGTTAATTAAGGGTGCCTTCCACTCCGTATTACTAAGCAAAGCTTTCCAATTTGGTCGTTAAACTGCACTAATTCGCGCATTGGAATACGAACAGACCGGAACACCGCTCGCTGTGCAGCATTCATGCTCTGACGCAACCGTAAAGTTCATGCCAGTAATATTTACGGCAAAACTCGCTAAATTGCAAACAAGATGAAAGAATCAGTTTCACTTCGAGTAATCTATCTGGAAGTAGTCAAATAGCAAAAACAGTGACTTTATGCCAAAGGCGTGACAGTGTGTACGGCAGTTCAGTCTTGGTTTTCTAGTCGAACTCGGCGAGGATTTATTACGGTGCAGAAATTGTATAGCAGTGCGAGATTGTTGCATGCCTGAAACTCGTAATGAACTCTTCGAATGTCAGGTTTCAGGTCTTGCATCAGGGTTTAATTATAGTCATACGCACGTCTCTGTGATAACGGCGATCACGACGACATGGAATAATTATAGCATCTACATTGGTAAGACATTTCGATGAGACTTTTTGTAGCTACCCGTAATTACCGTAAGCTTTCGTAACAATGATTTCACGAAAGCTGTGGATAAGAGTTGTACAAGTAGTTAATGTAACGGCGTCATCGTCTCTGTACATTACACAACGCTGCTGGAAACTGCGTGAGAGCTTACCAAGAAGTTGACCACGTACAGAGCGTTGCTGAAAGCGAGCCTGTCATGATGTGACATGGAATCCCGACAGCCCACGTGTGCTGCAGAGATCGAAGGCGACATTAAGATGAAATCGCAGAAAAGAACAAGCCATCCCGCGTATGCCAACTGATTGCATTCTGATTCGACTACACGAAAGGGGCCTATATTACCCGGCTAGACAAATGGCGGAAGAGAAGCACAGTGCTACGTTACCAAATAGTTATATGCAAGCAGCTTGTTCAATTCACATAAACGTACTGAAGATCATGCACATTTCAGGATATCTCATTATGTTGGGTCTTCGAAAAATGGGGATAAACAACGTTGGGTAGAATTACGGTAAGCGTTAAGTAGCATCGAGCACCGAGATGGAGTTTCCATTGCAAGCGGAATGCACACCGAAGACTGGCTTGGAACGCGACTGGTGCAGATTTGATGGTGAACGCGATGCGTCGATACGTATAGCGATGACGTCACGGTGGAACGTGACATTGTCGAGTGCGAAGAAAGTACAAAACATGTACCGGGTAAAATACATTAACCGAATTGTGTAAAAATGACAGTTCTGTTTTTTGAAGCGTTAGTTAACTATTAGTTTGTTCTTTAATTATAGTTAAGGCCGCTATACGTGAATTCGACGTCTGCTCTTACCGCGTACATTAGGGCCAGCTGCCGGCATATGGACTCTCGTACGACGCCTTAGACCCGTCACGTGACGGCCGTGGATGCCAGAGTATGCCGCGCTGCAAAACGTAAGCAGCAGAGAGGAAGGCTTAGCTCTTAGCCAACTGATATTCTGCCTGTTCAAATACATGTAAAAGGCAGTAAGGAGCCGTATGTAAAGATACTGAAAGATATCTATGGCGGCTCCACAGCCATTGTAGTCCTCCATAAAGAAAGCAACAAAATCCCAATAAAGAAAGGCGTCAGGCAGGGAGATACGACCCCTCCAATGCTATTCACAGCATGTTTACAGGAGGTATTCAGAGACCTGTATTGGAAAGAATTGGGGATAAAAGGTAATGGAGAATACCTTAGTAACTTGCGATTCGCTGTGATATTGCCTTGCTTAGTAACTCAGGGGACCAATTGCAATGCGTGCTCACTGACCTGGAGAGGCAAAGCAGAAGGGTGGGTTTAAAAATTAATCTGCAGAAAACTAAAGTAATGTTTAACAGCCTCGGAAGAGAAAAGCAGTTTACGATAGGTAGCGAGGCACTGGAAGTGGTAAGGGAATACATCTACTTAGGACAGGTAGTAACCGCAGATCCGGATTATGAGACTGAAATAATCAGAAGAATAAGAAGAATGAGCTGGGATGCGTTTGGCAGGCATTCTCAGATCATGAACAGCAGGTTGCCATTATCCCTCAAGAGAAAAGTGCATAACAGCTGTGTCTTACCAGTACTCACGTACGGGGCAGAAACCTGGAGGCTTACGAAAAGGGTTCTGCTTAAATTGAGGACGACGCAACGAGCTATGGAAAGAATAATGATAGGTGCAACGTTAAGGGATAAGAAAAGAGTAGATTGGGTGAGGGACCAAACGCATGTGCATGGGCAGGACATGTAATGAGGAGGGAAGATAACCAATGGTCATTAAGGGTTACGGACTGGATTCCAAGGGAAGGGAAGCGTAGCAGGGGAGGGCAGAGAGTTACGTGGGCGGATGAGATTAAGAAGTTTGCAGGGACAACATGGCCACAATTAGTACATGACCGGGGTAGTTGGATAAGTATGGGAGAAGCCTTTGCCCTGCAGTGGGCGTAACCAAGCTGGTGATGATAATGATGAACCTGCGTGTGAAGCATAAGAATAAGACAAAAGATAGTTATGTCTCCACCCATTTAATAGCACCTGGTGATTATATAGGTAGAGATGAGAAAATTGGTCCGTTATATCAAACTATGCCATTAGCGGGTCTGTGTAACAGGCGTGGTTATATTGTGTAGAATATTTTTGTGAAGTACAACTGGTAAAAGCTTAGCGATTTCAGGAATAGAAAACTCATGAACATATCTCGGAGGTCACTTTTTAAATTCGACATTCGACAAGCCAAAGACGATGTTTTCACAGCTGCCTTTTTGTTCATGCAACTGCTGCTGCCGCTTAAAGGGGCCCTGAACCACTTTCTTGAACATAATAGGATGAGGATCTGTAGATGAGGCCTTTGTGAACATGTGAGCCAAATATAATTGCACTGCATGCATCAGGAAATTTACAATCTCGTCACAATCTCGTTAGAATCTCGTTACAATCTCGTCACAAGCAGCCAACTAGCCAGCCAACTGGTACAGGCAATTTTCGTGATCGCGAGGACATTCTCAGTAATACCAAGGATTACGTCGTGCGAACCTTGAATATTTGTAGAGACAGCTAGGGGAAAATGAATGGCTGTGGTAAAGGCACGTTCTTCATAATTCGCGTGCTTGTTAATTACGTGAATGAGCACTTTCATGTCACGCACCGTTGAATGTCCCTTTTTAAAGGTATATGTGCTTTTGTGCTGTGCCAAAATAAGAGATACACGAGTCATAAAAACTAGGTGGACTAGTGTCGACTGGAAACTAGATTGCGTCCCCTTGAAGTTACTGACGAGGAAGCGCGCTTGAAATATTATACACGTTCACACAGACACCAAGGAGGACACACACATTTTAAGTGTGCGTCCTAAATCATGAGTATCGATTACCTTGAAAGGAATTCCCCTTCATTGCTGGATGGATTTATTCGGAAGAAGGGGGGGGGGGGTTCGTTACGGCCCTTTTGATAGCAACCATACCTTCAAAACGGTCACTCCTGATAAGCGCCTTTCGCTCGGGGAGTAAAGGAATACCCTTTATACGCATAATCTGGAGGACAGGACGGCTACATCCTTGTGGACCAGTTGCTGATACCATTGCGACGTGATTGGCCCATTGTCCTTATGGAACACACCCCCGGTTGGCCCTGCTTCAGAAACCCGTCTCTGCTGAGCTCACCGAGCGATGTCAATATCGCAGGATCACTTTGTGTCCTAGCTGATTGGTCGGTGTTACCATGTGAGCAAGAACTCGACGGAAATTTGCAAGCACAGGATGTGGTGAGGTGAGACCAAGACAGAATTTTCTCCATTACGGAGTACAATCAAGTTGTAATTTCTCTGAAGTACATTTCTTACGCCTGTAAACATTTGTGAAGCCTCTTCCGGCTTGCTCTCTGCTACCCACGTTTAATAACAGAGATAGCGTGGCTGTTGTGGTTACCACGCAGTTCAGTGGAAAGCTCCCGCGCAGCAAGAGTGTTCAACGGGACAGTAACGAAAGTTCTGGCAAAGCCAACAGCTTGTCGTGCACTAACTATTTGATTCCACTTCGCGCCGGGGAGGAACCAGGAGCCACATCGAGAACGGCGCTTGCTTTTTGTGAAGGCTGTGATGGATACTCCTGAAATAATGGCAGCACAGCAAGGCACATGCTAAATACTGCTAGACGAGTCATATCCGCGGTAGACTGCAGCTAACAGTGGTCTGGTAAGTTTATTATTTTTAGCATTGTTTTTGTTACGCTTGGGTGTTCGAATACCTCTAAAGGAACGCATTTGATAAGATTAAACTACAGGTTGCTTCACGTAACTTCAACCAAGGACTTACATGGCTAGAGCAGTGTGGCTTTGCGCTCTCCGGTGTGCTTCTACAGGCATGAACCGGGGGAATCCGACTGTCTAAATAAAAAAAAAAAGGCATAGCGTTGGCCGTTGATCATGCTGACGTAATGAGATTTCTGCCCAGTGCTCTAAATGTCAACGTCCCTCTACCTTTCTGTCTCCCCTTACCCCTTCCCCAGTGCAGAGTACGTAGCAAAGTGTATATCTATGAAGTGGTTAGCCGCAGATATTCCGCTTAATTAGTCAATTAACTAAGATGAATTATAGAAATATTTCTATATTTAGGGCCAATTGCGTTTCGTTACGTTGTAGAGGAGATTCAGAGACGACTGATCCAACTTTTTGTGGAAACGTAAACGCTGCGTAGCAGAGTGTGGGTGTAGGCCAGTTGGTTATTCATGATTTTGGGAAATTACCGCAAGAAAACACGAGACTTGAAGAAAGGGACAACACGAAGTGGTCTTGATGCGCGGTTATTTTTTTCGGCGTTTAAGGAAAGCCCGCGAAATGCGAAATATGGCCACGTGACTGCTTTCATGCGCTATCGTATCGCAGGGTTCTGAACCTCGCTTCGCGCGAAAGAACCGTGCGCGCGGACCGTGGCGAAATGAGCGGCCGCGGCTCTGGGCGTCGGCTTGGCAGTGAGTCAGCATCTTTGGCGGTGGCACACGGAAAGCAAGCGCCGTCGTCCACGATAAACGACGGTCGGACGAGTGGTCGAGAGTCCTAAAGTTACATAAGTCGGTAGCATAATAGCGAAATCGGTTGATATAATTTACACAATTCAGTTCATTTCTCAAGCGAAACCCCTGCTAGTAATCCGGTTCAAGACTAGAATTGCGCAACCTGCCGTGGTCCATCTTTTTGAAGAATTTTAGACATCTTATACAACCAGCTGTATCAGCTTACCCCGAAGTTCCTGAAATGAAAACCCGGCCTCCAGTGGCCGTTCCTCCCGATCGTTTCGAAGGGTCACGACATCCGAAACTGCGCAGAATTCCTGCAGTAATGGACAGACAAGCGACATCGACATGTGAATAACGCTCGGGCATCATTATAGTGCTTTCAGTGACAGGAATCTGTTTCTAACAAAAAGAAATATACTCTTAATTGCCCACGTATAACTTCCCCAACCTTGTTTCCGACTTCGACTATTCGAAAGGAGTCTATATATGCATCGCTAGTTAGACAAATCCCAGAAGACAAGCACAGTGCCAGGTTACCAGATGGTCATATACTTGCACGATGTTTATTTGGCAAACGTACGACGATCGTGCACATTTCATTTTCTGTTCCCTCATGACGCATGTACTAAAAATGAATATTGGAGACGTTGGATAATATTACGGTAAATGCTAAGTACAAGTTGGGTCGAGCACCGAGAAGACGTTTAAACTGGACGCGCGAATGCGCATGGAAGAATGGCTTCGAACGCGTCGAGTGCACATTTGATTGTTAAAACGCGATGCGTCGATGAGTATAGGGATAAGGGAACAGTGGAACATGACCGTGTCGAGTCGAAACAAGTATTAGACATGAACTTGGCAAAATACCATAAAACTTCTTTCGGGAAAGCTGGCAGTTTTCTGTTTTTCTAAAGGCTAGTAAACTATTCGTTTTTGAATTCTAAGTAAGGTGAATTCGAGGTCTGCTCTTACCGCATACATTAGGGCCAACTGTCAGCATACGGGCCTTCGTACGACGTCGGAGGTTCTGCCAAGCGAGGGCCGTGGATGCCACAGTAGACCGCGCTGCAAACCGTAACCAGGAAAGAGAAGCTTTAGCTCGGGGCAACTGGGATTCCCCATGCTCAAATACATGTGAGAGGTAGAAGTGCTTTCACGAGAGACACCGTGGACTAACTTGAATGAAATTTCTTTTAGGGAAGAAACGATAACGAGCTCATGATTATATTGCGCTTAGTGTTACACTGACGATTAAGTGAATGACAGCACGTGGACGTACGTGGCGCAAACTAAAAACTATTTAATACTGTTAAAGAACGCGCTTATATACAAGGAGATATGGCGCTGGGGGGGATATAAGTATGTATGACAAGGCGACGACATGTGATCATACTTTGGGCCAAGCATACATCGTTCACTTGAACCCATTCGCCCTGGCAAACTCGACTTCAGCTTCGATAAGCGCGATGGACGGAGTGCTTACGCACATCTCTTTTTCTTTAGCTATCGCAAGCGCCTCCCATATTTCTCGCTCCGTTTTTGTTTTTGATGTGCCAATGACTGTGGTGCTTTCTACTAGCGGAGAACATTTGCATTGTTTACAATGTGCAGCCAAGTTGCTATCAGAAGCTGGCACGTGTATTTGTGCTCCCGTAACCTATCATTTAGACAACGTCCAGTTTGCTCAGTGTACACTTTCCGGCAATCTAGTGGGATTCGGTAAACCACTGAAGCAGCACATTCGACGAAATTTTTCACGTGCTTAATCTGAGAGACCGTAGCACTTGGACTGCCCCCTTTGGATCCTGCGTTCACTCTCTTGCACATGCCTTTTAGTTTTTGCGGAGCGGAGAACAGTACTTGAACATCATGGCGTTGGGCTGTCTTCTTTATCCTATGTGACAAGCCATGGATGTAAGGCAGCACCACGCGTTTTTTAAAAATTTGTTTACCTGTTTCTTGCCTTTTCCTGTTGGCTCTGATATGGGGCAAAATGTTTTCACAGACTTGCACCACCATACTGTTCGGGTACCCACTGTTCCTTAAACGGCTTACTTGCAAATCGATGCTCTCCCTCACAGCATGGTAGCATGATTTTTCAACTGCTTGACTGATGCAAGCCTTGGCGATGCCTCTTTTTACGATTTTAGAATGGCAAGAGTCATACCTCTGGATTTCTTCTCCTCCAAATTTGTAATGTTTCAGTAATGTTTAGTACCAGTATGTCCAGTAATCTTTATGTCAAGGTACTGCAATCCACCTTCGATGGAAGTGCACGAGGATTCTAGACCTTCATGCGCTTTCTTGAACGTGCTGATGACAGTTTCTACGCTAACTGGTTCGTTCTGGTTTTCTTTTATGCACACCAAATAATCGTCAACATACCTGAAACAGGTGTCTTTTATGTAAGCTTTATGACTAAGGTATGCGTAAAAGTTTTAGCAAGTTCACCAAACTAGAAATACTGCACTTGCATACATTCTGAAATTTAGTGTAGTCGAACATGTCCATGGCTTCTACGGCTTGTACCACCGCTGGCCTCGGACGACTTGAGAGAGAAAAGTAAAATTGTACCGACTCTAGAAGGGAAATTTTCATTTTATGCCTGAAATAAAAATTATCGAAAATTTGTTGGAGCATTGCCCGTATGAAGGGTCGGATTTTGCAAAGCGAGACTTAGAAATTTATCCCTTACCGCACATGCCACTTCCGTTTTCTTTTCGTCATGTCGTTCAATCGTACAGGCGTGGCCTTTCAGATTGGGGACATCCAACAGCAATATATTATATATATATGATGCGTGCCTTCCCTTTTCTTTAAAGCTATATGCTCGGAATATCCCGGCCACGAACAGACATGCGGGTTATCAGCGTGACATGAACCATGACACTTTAGAGAAAAATCGGTAGCGTAGACCTTTCAAGAAAGAATAAGCAAGTGAGACAGGCAGCACTCATTGTTTCTCAACAAGATGCACCCTCCCAAATGGTGTATACTTCTTTAAAGCGTATATTCCACCACTACTCGGGATTCGTGTGTTATTTTACTCATTTACCAAAAAGTAAATGCGAGATATCCGGAATAAGGCTAAAACAGTGACTACGCTACGAACAGTCGTGACAGCGTGTGCGACTGTTCATTCTTGCTTTTATTGTAGAAATAGACGAGGATTTATTACGCTGCAGAAATTGTATAGCAGCGTGAGAATGTTGCGTTTCTAGAACTGGTTACGAACTTCCCGGATGTCGAGTTTCACGTCTTGCATTAGGGTTCAATGGTCCGACTTGTTTTCCAAAAAAAATATTCTTCCAAGTTTCATAACTAGTAATCATCCGTTTAATACCTCTAGCCATGTAGTCATATTCATGCCTCTGTGGTAAAGGCAGTCGTGACGAAAGAAAATACTTATAGCATCTTCTGCATCGTTCACACATTTCATAGTTTTTCTGTCGCACTCTAATACTAACAAATTTTCGTTGCAATAATTTAACAAAGTCTATCGATAAAATTTCCATGGCGGCCGCATTTCGATGGGGGCGAAATGCGAAAACACCCGTGTACTTAGATTTAGGTGCACGTTAAAGAACCCTAGGTGGTCGAAATTTCCGGAGTCCTCCACTACGGCGTGCCTCATAATCAGAAAAGTGGTTTTGGCACGTAAAACCCAATAATTTAATTTTTTTATCGATAAGATCTGTACTAATAGTTAATGTAACAACTTCATCGTACCGGTAAATTAGGCAAGTCCGCAGGAAACTGCGTGAGAGCTTACCACGAAGTTGACCACGCGCAATGCTGGGCTGTCTGCCAGCATACGGTGGTGTGACATGGAACAATCCCGACAGCCCACGTGTGCTGCAGAGATCGAAAGCGAGATTAAGACAAAATGGCAGAAAAGACAAGAACCATCCCGTCTATGCCAAATGACTGCATTCTGATTCGACTACACGAAAGGGATGTGTATATACACTGTTAGTTAGACAAATGGCAGATGGCAAGCACAGTGCCCGGTTACCAAATAGTCACATGCATGCAGCATGTTTAATTCACATAAACGTTTAAAGATTACATTTCACGACCTATGCCCTGATGCCGCATCTACGAAAACTGAATATGTACAATGTCGTCTAGAAATACGGTTAGCGCCAAGTATCATCGAGCCCCGAGATGGACTTTCACCTAGAAGCGCGAATACACACCGAAAACTGGCTTGGAACGCGTCGACCGCGCCTTGATGGACAACGCGACGCGTCGTGACGTATAATGATGAAGTAATGGCGGAACATAACCGTGTACAATGCAAAGAAGTACTTAACATGTACTGGGCAAAATACCTTGAAACCGAGTTGGGTAATAGTGGCAGGTTTGTTTTTAAAGTCTAGTGAACTATTAGTTTCTTTTTCATTCTAATTAAAATTGCTATAGGTGAATTCGACGTCTGCTCTTACCGCATACATTAGGGCCAGCTGCCGGCGTACGGTCCTTCGTACGACGGCGGTCGTTTGCGCAAGGGACGGCCGTGGATGCCACAGTAGAGCGCGCTGCAAACCGTAACCACGAAAGAGGAAGCTTTAGCTCGGGGCCAACTGCAATTACGCCTGTTCAAATACGTGTGAAACACTGAAATCTTTGTATAACACAACCCCTGGACTAATGTAAAATAAATTTGTTGAAAAATTGTTTCTGAGGCTACAATTATAATGAGATCGCGCATCAGCCGCTAACGCTAGGGCGGCGCCACCATCGATGGATAGAAGCGACGCCGACGGCGTTGACGGGAAACTCGCGTCTTGACCTGGACCTGGTTGTACGTCGACTGTGCCTGTCCGGGTGGATTACGGTTACGTGACAGCCGTGGATGCTACACTAATACGCGCTGTAAAACGTAGCGAAGAAAGCTGGTGCATGTTTAACAGGAAACATCAACAGGGCTGTTTGGGATTCCGCATACTAAATAAAATAAAATTACATTCTGGGATTTTACGAGCCAAATCCACGATTCGATTACGAGGCTGGCTGTAGTGGGGGACTCCGGAAATTCAGACCGAAAGTCAGCCAATACAAAACTCAAGAATGCTTTCTTGAGAAAACCGCTGGAGCGATGCGAATGAAATTGTTGAACTTCAGCGAGAGAAAAGTAAAATCCGAGTCCAAGCTTTTCGAAAAGTCGATGCTTTTCGAGCACACCATCCCCGCTACTTATTTATCGGACTGCTTTTCCTCTGTATCGCATTTTGCGAAGTGAGACTTAGAAATCATCCCTCCACAAATGGAATTTCCGTTTTGTTTTTGTCACTTCGTTCAATTGTACAAACGTGGCGGTTCTGATTCGGGACAAACAAGAACAATCATTTACATATATTGCGCGCCTTCCTTTTCCTTTAAAGCAGCACCGCCTGGACATTCTGGTCACAAGGCCATGCGCGTTATCACGTGACTCGGCATTCTTCAAAGTAGCGCGCGCAGAGCTTTGAAGAAGGCAGGTGCAAGCGAGACAGGCAGCAATCACTGTTTTGGAAAAAGATACACCCCACCAAAAGGTCTATACTTCTGTTACGAACTGGTTATGTTATGTTACGAACTGGTTATGTTAGGAACTGGTTAGAACTGGTTATGAACTCCCCGCATGTCGAGTTTCACGTATTGCGTTAGGGTTCAATCGTCCGATTTGCATAATTAGTACTTATCCGTTTACTACCTCTAGCCATGTAGTCATATTCATGCCTCTGTGGCAAATGCAATCGTGACGAAAGGAAATATAGCATCTTTTGCATTGTTAAGAGATTTCGTATAGTCTTTCTGTAACGCACTATAATAATAGCAAATTTTCGTGGCAATAATTGAATGAAGTCTATCGATAAAATTTGTACTAATACTTAATGTAAGAACTTCATGGGGGGGGCATCGGTAGATTGGACAAGGCTGCAGGAAACTGCGTGAGAGCTTACCACGAAAATGACCACGCGCAATGCTGGGCTGTCAGCCAGCATGCCATGGTGTGACACGGAACAATCCCGACAGCCCACGTGTGCTGCAGAGATCGAAGTGAGATTAAGACAGAATGGTAGAACAGAGAAAAAGATAAACCGCCCCGCGTATGTCAACCGATTGTATTCTGATTCGACTACACGAAGCGAATCTATATATGCATCGCTAGTTAAACAAATGCCAGAAGACAAGCCCATTGCCACGTTACCAGATGGTCATATACATGCACAATGCTTAATTGACAAACGTACGAAGATTGTGCACATTTCATTGTCTGTACCTTCATGGCGCATCTACTAAAAGATGAATATAAGAAACATTGGGTAGAATTACGGCAAACGCTAAGTACAAGCTGCGCCGAGCACCGAGAAGGCGTTTCACCTGGAAGCGTGAATGCGCATCGAATGCTGGCTTGGAACGCGTCCAGTGCACATTTGATCGTTAACGCGACGCGTCGATGCGTATTGAGACAAGGGAACGGCGGAACAGGACCGTCTCGAGTTCAAACAAGTATGAGTCATGTACTTTGCAAAATACCATAAAACCCCTATGGGGAAAGGTGGAAGTTTTCTGTTTTTTAAAGGCTAGTGAGCTATTAGTTTTTTTCATTCTTACTGATATTGCGATAGGAGAATTTGACGTCTACTCTTACCGCATACATTAGGGCCCCCTGCCGGCATACGGACCTTCGTACGACGTCGGAGGTCCGGCCAAGCGAGGGTCGCGGATGCCACAGTAGACCGCGCTCTGTAAACCGTAACCAGGAGAGAGGAGGGTTTAGTTCGTAGGTAGCTGCAATTCCGACTATTCAAATACATGTAAAAGGCAGTAATCCTGTTATAAGATAGCTGCTGGACTGATTTGTATGAAATTTGTGGAATTTGAGAGAATAAGTTATGTTCTGTGTAGTAATGAGATGGTACGCGCACAGCTAACGCTAGGGCGGCGCCACCATCGCTGGTTAGAAGCGCCGCCGACGCTGTTGACGGGAAACCCGCGTCTTTACCGGCGCCTGGTTGTACGTTGACTGTGAACTGTATGGGTGGATTGCGGTCACGTGACGACCGTGGAAGACTCATTAACCCGCGTATAAAACGTAGCAACGAAAGCAGATACATGTTTAACTGGAATCTTTAAGGCTGTTTGCATACTAAATTAAAGCAAATTATACTGTGGGCTCTCTAGTGCAAAAACCACGATTTCATTATGAGGCACGCCTCAGTGGGGGACTCCGGTAGTTTAGACAGAAATTCCACTTGCTTAAGTCCATACAAAATTCAGAAATTCTTCCCATATAAAACCGCATTTAAATCGCAATGACATTGTTGAACTCGAGAGAGAAAGCAAAATTGAACTGACCCTAGCCACCGAAATTTTCATTTTAGGCCTGAAATATATAAAAAATCGGAAATTGGTTGGATTGTTGCGTGTATGAAGGGTCGGAGATTTTTCGAATACAATATTCCCGCCACTTTTTTATCGGGCCACTTTTCCTTTCCATAATATTTTTCAAAGCGAGGCTTAGAAATTTATCTCGCATTGCACATGTCACTTCTTTCTTTTCGTCATTTCGTTCAAGCGTACACACACACACGCATATATATATATATATATATATATATATATATATATATATATATATATATATATAATATATATATATATATATATATATATATATATATAATATATATATATATTTTTTTTTTGTAAACCCTGATGAAGATCGGTCCACCGATCGAAACTGTCGAAATTAAATACTTGTTCTGTTTACCTTGTAGCACCACTCAAGTTCTTTACGTTTGAAAGGTAGCCTGAAGAATCCCTCTTTGCCTACTATATATATATATAAATGCGTGTCGTCCCTTTCTAATAAAGCTATATGCCCGGGAAATTCCGGCCACGACGAGAAATGGGGATTATCAGCGTGACATGACACACTTCAGAGAAAAATCGGGAGCATAGAGCTTTCAAGAAAGAATCCGCAAGCGAGACAGGTAGCAGTCATTGTTTCGGAATAAGATACACCCTCCGAAATGGCGTACCGCTTCTTTAGAGCGTATATTCCACCACTGCTCGGTGTTTATGAGTTATTTTACTCCCAAGTGGTATCAACTTTACTCAAAATCTGCATAAAGAAGAGAAAACTCGCTGCACGAGATAGTAGGTGGTGAAAAAAAGGTTGCCGTGGCACTGCTTGCGTTCTCAAGTGTTTGCGTCTTAGTCTGCAAAATAATTTACACCCTTAGAAGTGAATAAGGAAGTAAACCGGACCTTTCACTCCCAGGCTTACACCCTTGTATGAATTATAGCGCGTATATATTACAGCTTAAGTGTGTATATATAAGTGTCTATATATATATATATAAGTGTGTAATATATACACACTTATATAAGTATATAAGTGGGTATATATTACAGCTTAGGCAGCTAGATGGGAAACATTCTCCTAAGAAGGATTGTTAAGAAGGCCTGAGGTGTCATTGCGTAGCCCCAGGCGCGGTCACCTTATGAGCTAGGTCACTGTCACGACGAATCTATATGTTCGTTGGGCATCACCTCAGTGCTAATAAAAAAAAAGTAAATCTTACCCTTGCTGTAACAAGTAACGACGAAGCGTGAATGTTTTTGTCAATAAAGGGTTTCTTCAAATTCGGTTTACCAAGAAAAGCTGTGTAACTTGGACGTTTTACTGCATTTGTTCGCGCATTGAAATACGAACACACCTAAACACCATTCGCTCTCTGGCATCCAGACTCCGACGAAAAGGTAAACCGTAAAATTGACGCCAGGAATATTCGTGAGAAAACGTCATTATACTAAAAAGGAAAATGCGAGATATCTGGAAGTAGTTAAATAGTCTAAAACAATGACTTCGCTGATGGGCGTACGCCAAAAGCGTGACAGCGTATACGACAGTTCATTCTTGATTTTCTAGTAGAAATGGGCGAGAATTTATTACGCTGCGGAAATTGTATAGCAGGGTGAGAATGTTGCAAATTTCTAGAACTGGTTACGAAGTCTCCGGATGTCGAGTTTCACGTATTGCGTTAGGGTTCAATCGTCCGACTTGTTTTTAAAAACATTCTTCCACGTTTCATAATTAGTACTTGTCCATTTACTACCTCGAGCCATGTAGTCATGCCACTGTGGCAAATGCAATCGTGAGGAAAGCAAATAGTTATAGCGTCATCTGCATTGTCAAGACATTTCGTATAGCATTTTTGTAACACGTTGTAATAACAAGTTTGCGTGGCAATAACTTAATGAAATCTATTGATAAGATTTGCACTAATAGTTAATGTAACGACTTCATCGTATCGGTAAATTAGGCAAGGCTGCAAGGAAGCTGCGTGAGAGCTTACCACGAAGTCGTCCTTGCGCGATGCTGGGCTGTCAGCCAGCAAGGCATGGTGTGACATGGAACAATCCCGACAGCCCACTCGTGCTGCAGAGATCGAAAGCGAGATTAAGACAAAATGGCGGAAAAGAAAACAACCATACCGCGTATGCCAAATGACTGCATTCTGATTCGACTACACGAAAGGGATCTGAATATCCCCTTCAGTCACGGCGTACACGTTTGCGGACGCGACTTATTTTTACCATTAATGTGCAGTGGTTGCAAGGAATAGACAAGGAACAATAAGCTGTGAGTAAATTAGACATTTCACTTTCCTAAAGTACACCCACTTCACTTCTGAGAGAAAGTTATCGCTTTAGGAACGACCGCTTTGGTGAAGGCACTGCCGTGTCTGATGGGACGTTTGAAGTCTGGTGTTTCGCTAGCAATTTCGAAAATTTTTTTTCCCCGTGTTACAATGCCTGTGCCCAATAATTAGCCTTTGCATGTAACTCGAGCGGGTGAATAAATCATTTTAATTAAGAAACGTAGCATGACTGACTGTACAATAAATGAATAATTACTATGTAATTACGGTGGCTCTCCATAAAATGCACAGTCATTGTCATCCCACCTTGACTTGCTTTCTGTGGAGTCTCCAGCACCTTGGCATAATATGTAAATTTCAGACATTTATCGACAGTCGAAGGCAATTGATGATTGAAGGGGATATACACTGCTAGTTAGAAAAATGGCAGGTGGCAAGCAGAGGGCCACGTTACGAAATATTCATATTCATGCACGATGCTTAATTCACACAAACGTATGAAGATCATGCACATTTCGTGACCTATGCCCTGATGGCGCATCTAAGGAAGATGTATATTGACAACGTTGGGTGAATTACTTAAACGCCAAGTAGCATCGAATACACGCACAAAACTGACTTGGAACGCGTCGACTGCACTTCGATGGTCAACGCAACGCGTCGTTATCGTATATACAGTGATAACGTAACGGTGGAACATAACCGAGTCCAATGCAAAGAAGTGCTAAAGATGTACTGGGCAAAATACCTTGAAACCGAGTTAAGTAAAGGTGGCAGTTTTCTGTTTTCTTTAAAGGCTAGTTAATCATTAGCTCTTGAATTGTAATTAAGGCCGCTACAGGTGAATTTGACGTCTGTTCTTACCGCATACATTAGAGCCAGCTGCCGGCGTACGGTCCTTCGTACGACGGCGGTCGTCTGGCCAGGTGACGGCCGTGGATGCCACAGTAGACCGCGCTGCAAACCGTAACCACGAAAGAGGAAGCTTTAGCTCGGGGCCAACCGCAATTCTGCCTGTTCAAATACATGTGAAACGCTGAAATCGTTGTATGAGACAACCCCTGAACTAATGTGAATGAAATTTGTCGAATTCAAGAAAAAATTATCTCCTTGAGGCTACAACTATAGTGAGACCGTGCGTCTGCCGCTAACGCTAGGGCGGCGCCACCATCGATGGATAGAAGCGACGCCGACGGCGTTGACGGGAAACTCGCGTCTTGACCGGGGCCTAGTTGTACGTCGACTGTGCATTGTGCGGGCGGGTTGCAGCCACATGACGACCGTGGATGCCACAGCTATGTTAGTGTGGCATCCACGGGCAGCCAAGGTATTAACGCAGTAACAATCGCAAACAGATGGGTGCTGTTTGCGATTGCTTCTACTTTAATGCACACAAAAGGCAAGAATGCTTGACTGAGGGAAACTGCTGGACCGATGTGAAATGAAACTTCAAATTGGGAGAGAAAGTTAATTTCTTGCGACTACTATACGAAGCAAATTTTTCAGTTAGGGCCTGAAATATTTACAAGATTTCACGAAAATTGGTCGGCCCGTTGTATATATGAAGGGCGAGAGGCTTCTCGAATAAACATGCCTGGCGCGCTTTTATGTGACCGCATTTTTTCTCCATCGTATCTTAGAAAGTCAGACTTTGAAATTCATACTTTACTATACGTGTTACTTCCATTTTCTTTTTCTCGCTTCGCTCCGTCCTATAGGAACGATGCGGTTCTGGTTCGTCTCAAACAACGCATATGTACTCAGCGTGCTGCCTTGCCTTTGCTGTGAAGCCCTACGCCCAAAACATTCCGGGCACCAACGACACGCACGATACAGGCGTGACACAGCACTCTCGAAAGTGAGGTAGCGAGCTCAGAGCTTCAAGAAAGGAAACGCAAGCAGTATACGGAATAACTGGCGCAGGAAGAACAAAGGACGTGTCGAGAGAGGACAAACGCTTGTCATGTCTCGACCTGTTCTTTGTTCTTATATTACGCCACGTGTTCAATTATACAACATGTCCTAACCTATTGCCTTCTGAAACGCAAGCGAGACCGACGGCAATCACTGTTTGGGAACAAGCTACACGCGCGCAAATGGTGCACATTTCCGTCACTGCGCGTACTTCCCGAGTTATTTTACTCCCAAATGGAAGCAACAACTTGTGCATAAACAAGCCTAAACTTGTTCCGCGGCAGTGTACAAGCAAGTTTAAAAAAAAAAAGAAATTTGCCGTGGAACTGCTTTGGTTCTTCAGTCATGGCGGCCTAGACTAAATTTACACGCTGAAAAGAGTATAAGGGTGTGATTGGGGGTACTACTCCCACGCGTAAACCCCCGTTGTGTAAGGATGTGATTTATACACCAGCTTACAACCGGGTTCACTATTTAGCTGCATATCTTAAACCTCACGCAGTTGGACGAGACACATGCATCTAAGGAGGCCTGTCGTTGCCAAGCGTCAGGGACAATCACAAAACCGCAGCTGGATCACTGTGATAACGAAAAAAGCCTAAGTCCATATCTCTATTTGACAATGACTATGTGTTCGTAAGGGAGCACCTCTGTGCAGGCAATTTTTGCATTTCCTAGAACAAGGAACAACGAAGAATGTGTTTTGTGAATAAAGGGTGCCTTGAACTCCGCATCACCAATCAAAGATTTCCAGCTTGGACGTTTAACTGCACTAATTCGCGCATTCGAATACGAACACATCGAGACACCGCTCGCTGTCCGGCATTCATGCTCTGACGCAACCGGAGGCCGTAACGTCCATGCTAGCAATATCTACGGCAGAACTCGCTAAACTACAAAGTTGAAAGAACCTGTTTCACTTCGAGTAACCTACCAGGAAGTAGTTAAGTAGTTCAAAACAGTGACTTCGCGGATGGGCTTATGCCAAAGGTGTGGCCACGTGTACGGCAGTTCATTTAGTTTTCTAGTAGAAATTGGCGAGAATTTATTAAGCTCCAGAAACAGTACAGCAGTGTTAGATTGGTTGCCATGCCTGGAACTAGTAATGAACTTTTCAGATGTCAGGTTTCAGATCTTGCATCAGGGTTTAATTGTAGTCGTACAGTCATATGCACGTCTCTGTGATAATGGCAATCACGACGAAATCAAATAATTATAGGTTCTACATTGTTAAGACATTCCGACGAGACTTTTTTTCACTTTCTGTAATTACCGTAAGCTTTCGTGACAATGATTTCACGAAATCTGCGGGTAAGGTTTGTACAAATATTTAATGTAACGACTTCATCTTCTGTGTAGATTAGGCAACGCTGCTGGAAACTGCGTGAGAGCGTACCACGAAGTTGACAACGTACAGGGCTTTGCTGAACTCGAGCCTACCATGATGTGACATGGAGGAATCCCGACAGCCCACGTGCGCTGCAGAGATCGAAAGTGGGATTAAGATAAAAGGGAGAGCAGAGAAAAAAGGACCGTCCCGCGTATGCCAACCGATTGCATTCTGATTCGACTACACGAAAGGGACCTATATTACCCGGCTAGACAAATGGCGGAAGCCAAGCACAGTGCTACGTTTCCAAATAGTGATATGCGAGTACCATGTTCCATTCACATAAACGTACTGAAGATCATGCACATTTCATGATATCTGTCATGATATTGGGTCTTCGAGAAATGAAGATAAACAACGTTGGGTAGAATTACGGTGAGCGCTAAGTAGCATCGAGCACCGAGATCGAGTTTCCATTGCAAGCGGGAATGCACATCGAAGACTAGCTTGGAACGCGACTGATGCAGATTTGATGGTGAACGCGACGCGTCGATACGTATAGCGATGACGTCATGGCGGAACATGACATTGTCGAGTGCAAACAAGTACAAAGCGTGTACCGGGCAAAATACCTCCAACCGACTTGTGTAAAAATGGCAGTTTTCTGTTTCTTTAAGGGGTAGTTAACCATTCGTTTGTTCTTTAATTATAATTAAGGCCGCTATACGTGAATTCAAGGTCTGCTCTTACCGCATAGACTAGGGCCAGCTGCCGGTATACGTACCCTCGTACGACGTCGGACGTGCTGTCACGTGACGGCCGTGGATGCCACATTAGACCGCGCTGCAAAACGTAACCAGGAGAGAGGAAGCTTTAGCTCGTCGCCAACGGCAATGCCGCCTGTTCAAATACATGTAAAATGCAGTAATCCTTTTATGAGATAGCTGCTGGACTTATTCGTGTGAAATTTGTGGAATTTGAGAGAAGTTATATTCTTGGGGCAACAATAATGAGTGCGTGCGTGTACCTTTAACTCTAGGACGGCGCCACCATCGCTGGTTAGAAGCGCCGCCGATGACGTCTACGGGAGAACTCGCGTCTTGACCGGAGCCTGTTTGCACGTTGACTGCGCATTGTTCGGGCGGATAGCGGTCACGTGACGGCAACGGACGCCACAGTAGGCCGTGCTACAATACGTAGCGATGAAATCCAGGTTCGTGCTAAACAGAAAACTTCATTTGGGGGCTGTCTCCGATTCCGCCTAATTGAATGCATATAAAAGGCATAGATGGTTCATTGAGAAAACCGCTGGACCGATGCGAATTAGGTTGATGAACTTGAGAGACCAAGTAAAATTGTATTGACTATGAAAACAGAGAACATTTTCATGTAAAGCATGATATAGCAAAAAAAATCCCGAGAATCGGTTTGCTCGTTGCGTATATGAAGGGTCGAAGGCGTTTCAAATGAGACATTGCCGGCACTTTTTTACCGGACCGCGTTTCTTCTGCATCGTACTTTGCAAAGTCAAACAGTAATTCATCCCTTACTACAAATGTAACTTGTCACTTCCCTCAATCGTACGAACGTGGCGGTTCTGATTCAGGATAAACATCAATCCCCCTCTCAAGGCAGGCCAACAAAACAAATTACGCGCCTTCGAAGACAAAATGACGCCACTTTTGCTTTCAACGAATATGGCGTCACATTACTTTTGCCCATTACCGCGGAAAGTACAATAATGAAACAAATTTTTTGAGATTGCTTTTACCATAGAAGCGTACAATGGGAATCCACGTAGTGATTAGAGATGTCATTGTAATTAGAGCGGCTTTTAAGCCGGGAGAGGTAATCGAGAGAATCGCTCATCGAGACACGATTTCGGACGGTCTACTGATGGTGAGGAGATCATTCACATCTTGTGGAAAATTTTTCCAATTAAGTCGGCGGAAGACGTGTTTAAGATGTTCCATTTACTTTGAGGAACCTAACTACATTTTGAGAAACAGAGTGCCGATAATGAAGGAGGGGCTGGCGACCAAGGATATTTGTTGGGCACTGCGGGTGTTACTTTTCAAGTGGAATGCCTTTTTTTTTGCAATACTGTTTCACTTCTTGAAACCTATCTGGAAGTAGTCAAACAGACTAAAACAGTGAATTTAAGAATGTGCGTATGCCGAAGGCATGAAGGCACGTACGACAGTTTATTCTTGGTTTGGGTGGTTGAAATATGCCAGAAATTCCTACGCTGCTCGCCTTGAATTAGGGTTCATTTGACCGACTTGTGGGTTAAAGGTCTCAATTTGATAATCGATTATAGTGGTTTACGTGCCAAAACCACGATCTGATTATGAGGCACGTCGTAGTGCTGGAGTCCGGAAATTCGGACCACCTGGGTTTTTTTTAAGTGCACCTAAATCTTAGTACACGGGTGTCACACAGTCATATGCATGCATCTGTGTTAAAGATAATTGCGACGAATCCAATTGTTAATAAGCTTGCGTGACAATAATTCAACAAAACCTGTCGATAAGAGTTGTACTAATAGTTAACCTAACGACTTCATCATATCTGTAAATTAAGCAACTCTTTAGGATACTGCGTTGAGAACTTACCACGAAGATGACCACGTATAGTGCTGGGCTGTTACCCAGCATGCCGTGGTGTGGCATGGAACAATTCCGACAGCCCACATGGGCTGCAGAGATCGAAAAAGGGATTAAGAGGAAGCTTTGGCTCGGGTAACATGCGGATTATCAGCGTGACATAACACTCTTCAGAGAAAAATCGGGAGCGTAGAGCTATCAAAAAAGAATCCGCAACATCTGAAGCGGACAAAATTGTATCACACATTAATCTCAAAAAATTTAGTAATATGAAAATACTGCTTTTGCAAAGGCCTTGTGCACAACGTGACCAATTCACGTAAGCTGTTTTTTCACATATAGCATTTTCCCGCCTTGTATGATCTAATGGATGCCGTTTACAGAACCGCGATATCTGTTCTTGGTGCAGAACTATTAATTTGTAACGTTGCTTTTATTTTTTCATCTTAATTTTTTGAAAATCTTTCTTTAAAATGTAGGCCCTAAATCAAGATCTCGCTTCAACAGTCGCTAGAATGTACCTTTCTCTCTCGAATGCAACAAATTTCATTAAAATCGGTTCAGGGGTTATTTCAGAAAAACGTTTTTTTCATTTGAATAGGCCGCGTCTGAGTTGGGCCCGAGCTAAACCTTCCTCTTAAGACTACAGGGCAGAACAGAAAAATAACAGAAGCGTCCCGTGTATGCCAACCGATTGCATTCTGGTTCGACTACACGAAAGGAATCTATATATATACAATGCTATTTAGGCAAATGGAAGAAGGCAAGCACAGTGTCTGGTTACAGAATAAGTCATATATATGCACCATCTTGGATTCACATAGACGTATTGAAGATCACGCAGAATTCATGTTATGTGCCATGATGGCGGGTCTATGAAAAATCCATCTAAACAACGTTGGGTAGAATTACGGTAAACGCTAAGTGCAAGTGACGTCGAGCACCGAGAAGATGTTTCACTGGAAGCGCGAATGCGCATCGAAGACGGGCTTGGAACGCGTCGAGTTCTCAGTTGATCGTTAACGCGACACATCGATGCGTATTGCGACGAGGGAACGGCGGTACATGACCGTGTCTAGTTCAAACAAGTATTAGTCATGTACTTGGCAAAATACCATAAAACTCGTCTCGGTAAAGGTGGCAGTTTTCTGTTTTTATTTAAAGGCTAGTTAACTATTTGTTTTCGAATTCTAATTAAGGTTCAATTCGATGTCTGCTCTTACCGAATATAATTAGGGTTAGCTGCCGGCTTACGTACCTTCGTACGACCTCGGAGGTCCGGTCAAGTGAAGGCCGTGGATGCCGCAGTAGACCGCGCTGCAAACCGTAACCAGGAGAGAGAAGATTTAGCTCGGGTTCAGCTGGGATTCCCCATATTCGAATACATGTAAGAGGTAGAACTGCTTTTGCGCGAGAAACCGTGGACTAACAACTTGAATGAAATCTCTTGAATTTGCGAGAAACGCGTCTTTTGGGGGCAACAATAATGAGAGCGCGCGCGCACCGCTGACACCAGAGCGGCGCCACTATCGCTGGTTAGAAGAGCCGCGGGCGGCGTTGACGGGAAACTGGCATCTTTACCCATGGCCTCCGAGATTTACCCCCGCGCGCGTTTCTCGAGAAACGCGCGCGCCGCGGTGGATCTCGGAGGCCATGCTTCACCGGGACCTGGTTGTACGTCGACTGTGCATTGTACGGGTGGATTGATGTCACATGACTGCCGTGGATGCTACAGTAATAGGCGCTGTAAAACGCAGCGAGGAAAGAAGGTGCGTGCTTAACAGGAAACTTTAACAGGGCTGGTTGCGATTCCGCACACAAATGAAATTCTTTAACAGGGCTGTTTGGGATTCCGCACACAAATTGAATTCTCGGGCTTTACGTGCCAAATGCACTATATGATGATGATGTAGTGGGGGTCTCCGGAAGTTTAGACCGATATTCCGCCTACTTAACTGCATACAAAATTCAGAAATTCTTCCCTGAGAAAAGCGCATTTAAATCGGAATGACACTGTCGAACCTGAGAGAGAAAGTAAAATTGTACTCACTCTAGCAAGCGAAATTTTCATTTTAGGCCAGAAATATATAAAAATTATCGAAAGTCGGAGGGTTTTCGAATACAATATTCCCGCCACTTTTTTTATCGGACCGCTTTCCTCTGCATCGTATTTTGCGAAGCGAGACTAAGAAATTTATCCCTTACTGCCCATGTCACTTCCCTTTTTTTTTTCGTCACTGTGTTCAATCGAACAAACTTGGCGGTTCAGATGCGGGACATACAATTCTCTCTCTCTCTCTCTCTCTCTCTCTATATATATATATATATATATATATATATATATATATATATATAATGCGTGCCGTCGCTTTCTTTTAAAGCTGTATACCCGGGAAATTCCGGCCATGAACACACATGCGGATTATCAGCGTGACGTAACACCCTTCAGAGAAAAAATCGGGAGCGTAGAGCTATTAAGAAAGAATCCGCAAGCGAGACAGGCAACTCTTTTTCGGACCAAGATACAGCCTCCCAAAGGGTGTACACTTCTCTAGAGCGTATATTCCACCACGGCTCGGTGTTTATGAGTTATTTTACTCCCAAGCGGGAGCAACTTTACTCAATTTGTGCATAAAGAAGAGACAACGTTCTCCACGAGAGAGTGGGTGCTGAAAAACAGTTGCCGTGGCACTGCGTGCGTTCTCAAATGTTTGCGTCTTAGTCTGCAAAATAATTTACTCCCATAAAAGTGAACAACAATGTAAACCGGACATTCCACTCCCACACTTATACCTGTGTATGAAATATAGAGCAATTTAGCACCTTACCCACGTTTAAGGGTGTGTATTCTACAGCTTACGCAGCTACATGGGACACATACTCTTAAGAGGGATTGTCAAGAAGGCCTGAGGTGTCATTGCCGAGCGTCAGGGGAGATCACCTTAGGAGCTAGGTCACTGTCACGACGAAAAAACAAAGCCTAGAATTTTTTGTATTTGACAATGTCCATGTGTTCGTTGGGCACCACCTCTGCGCTGACAAAAAAAGTAAATCTTACCCTTCCGATAACAAGTAACAACGAAGCATGAATGTTTTGTCTATAAAGGGTTCCTTCAAATTCGTTTTACAGAGAATAGCTGCGCAACTTGGACGTCTAACTGCACTTGTTCGCGCATCGGAATACGAACACACCTCGACACTGTTCGCTATCTGGCATCCAAGCTCTGACGAAAAGGTAAACCGTATAATTGATGCCAGGAACATTCGTGAGAAAAGTTACTATAAAACTAAAAAGAAAATGCAAGTAGTTAAATAGTCTGAAACAGTGACCTCGCAGATGGGCGAACGCCAAAGACGTGACACCGTGTACAGCCTTTCATTCTTGGTTTTCTAGTAGAAATGGGCGAGGATTTATTACGCGGCAGAAATTGTATAGCTTCGTGAGAATGTTGCATTTCTAGAACTGGTTACGAACTTCCCGTATGTCGAGTTTCATGTCTTGCATTAGGGTTCAATATCCGACATTTCTTTCAAAAATATTCTTCAAAGTTTTATAATTAGTACTTGTCCGTTTACTACCTCTAGCCATATTCATATTCATATTCATATTCACAGAGTCATATTCATGCCTCTGTGGTAAACAGAGGCATGAATATGACTGGAAAGCAAATAGTTATAGCATATTCTGCTGTTTTAAGACATTGCGTATAGTCTTTTTGTAACGCGTTTTAATAGTAACAAGTTTTCGAGGCAATAATTTAATGTAATCTATCGATACGATTTCTACTAACATTTAATGTACCAACTTCATCGCATCGGTAAATTAGGCAAGGCCGCAGGAAACTGCGTCAGAGCTTACCACGAAGTTGATCACGCGCAATGCTGGGCTGTCAGCCAGCATGCCATGGTGTGACATGGAACAATCCCGACAGCCCACGTTTGCTGCAGAGATCGAAAGCGAGATTAAGACAAAATGGCAGAACAGAAAAGAACCATCCCGTATATGCCAAATGAGTGCATTCTGATTCGACTACAGGAAAGGGATGTGTAAATACACTGCTAGTTAGACAAATGGCAGAAGGCAAGCACAGTGCCCGGTTACCAATGGTCATATGCATGCACGATGTTTAATTCACGTAGACGTATGGAGATCATACACATTTCATGATCTATGCCCTGATGGCGCATCTAAGGAAGATGTATATTGACAACGTTGGGTAGAATTACTGTAAACGCTAAGTAGCATTGAATGCACACCGAAAACAGGCTTGGAACGCGTCGTTACTCATAGCTATGAGGAAACGGCGGAACATGACCGTGTCCAATGCGAAGAAGTGCCGAAGATGTACTGGGCAAAATACCTTGGAACCGAGTTTGGTAAAAGAGGCAGGTTTCTATTTTTAAAGGCTAGTGAACTAGTTTCTTTTAATTCTAATTAGGCCTTAGAAATGGTTTTAATGATTACTTTGCCACGGTTGGGGAAAACATTACGAAATAATTTAGTTCGGCGCAGCCCATCACTTATGTTGAAAAAAGTGAAAACAGATTTAGCTTTCAGGCCATAACAGAAGAGCTGATGACGTCTGCTATAAGAAAAGCTACAGTTGAACTAAGCCACAGGAATCGATGGTATACAAGATAAGGTACTGAAAGGCAACCAGATTTTTTGAGTGCTCCATTTTGTAATTTATTTTCCCATTCATTAAATGCGAATTCCTATTAAGATGTGTTAAAAATAGCCAAAGTTGTACCAATATACAAAATGGGCAACCATACTATTCCCAGCAGCTACGGACCGATGTCCATATTGAGTATGGTAGACAATCTAATCGCTAAATCCCCCAGCCGAAGAACTTCCTTAGCAAGAATAACAATTTGCCCGGAACAGCATGGTTTCGTCCCAGGAAAATCCACATCAACACATGTGCTTACTTTACCTCAAATACTGAACTCTGCCCTCAGCCGTCAAAAGATACTTATTGGAATTTTTATCGACATAAGAAAGGTGTTTGATACCATTTGTCACTTGGCACTACTAAAAAAAATGAAGCGCTATGGTATTATCGATGGCACTCACGATCCGATGATCTCACATCGCGAAAGCAGAAAGTACGAATTGATGGTTTTCTGTCTGAATCTTGGAATATCACATGCGGTGCACCGCAAGGATCCGTATTGGGTCCCATTTTATTCGCTTTATACGTTTAATGATTTCTAGCGAATTGTACAATCATGTAAAGCAACAATGTATGCGGACGATAACGTAATTTTATTCACAGGTATCTCACTTGAAACCTTACAATATACTATATCCAATGAACTAATAGCTGTTGCAATGGGGTTTCGTGAAAATCAAGTATTACCAGATGCCGCTAAAACAAAATACGTTATTTTCCATTCACGAATGAAAACTCTGAACTACGTTTCAATTAGCATATCATTAAACAATCGAACCATTGGGTGTGTTCCAACTAATAAATATCTAGGCATTATATTAGACACTAACCTTAACTGGAGAGACCAAATCAATACCGTTTGCAAGAAGTTGTCATTCAACTGTTACGCTCTCATATCGGCACGCCAATACTTTGATTTGACACTGCTACGGACATTCTATTTTAGCCTATTTCACTGCCACCTTAGCTATTGTGGCGAGTCGTGGGGCGAAGCGTACATAACATACCTTACTCCGTTATTGCGATTACAAAAACGGGCTGTTCGTGCGATTACGTTCTCGTCGGTGCGTCATCCCTCAAATCCTCTATTTCAGAAGCTGCGTATACTTTCGTTTACTGACATATGGGACTACACGGTTTCCTGCTTAGTAAATAAAATAATAAACAACACAGCTCTGCCGCGTACCATTTTCACGTCTCTGTCGTTAAACACACGCCATGCACGCAACAGTGATCTTGATCTCCCTTTATGTTCGAATGTGTACGGCGAAAGATGAATTCCCTGGTGTCAAGCTGTGGAATAATTTGCCTATTGAAATAAAACTCGCAAGAAATTTTGACAACACATGCAAATGCCACTTCTTATCTTATCAAGCACGTTCTTGAGTATTTTTGTTTTGTTTTCTTCATTTTTAGCGCAGTTATGCGATTACATATTTTATTTACCGCTTATGTATGATACTTTCGCTATTTTGTTTGTATACAAATGCTAATTATTGCAATACATCTTTTGTACTGGGACCCATCACTAGCCGCTTTAGGCTATGGGACCAAATATCTTTGTGCGCACTTTTCATATTATTGTGTAATAAAATTCCCCTTTCATTTAATTTGAACACTGCTATAGGTGAATTCGACGTCTGCTCTTACCGCATACATTAGGGCCAGCTGCCCGCGTACGGTCCTTCGTACGACGGCGGTCGTCTGGCCACGTGACGGCCGTGGATGCCACAGTAGACCGCGCTGCAAACCGTAACCACGAAAGAGGAAGCTTTAGCTCGCGGCCAACTGCAATTCCCTCTGTTAAAATGCACGTGAAACGCTGAAATCCTTGTATTAGGCAACCCCCAGACTATTATAAATGAAATTTGTTGAATTTAAGAGAAAAAATTTGCTTCTGAGGCTACAATTATAACGAGATCGCGCGTCTGCCGCTATCGCTAGGGCTGTGCCACCATCGATGGATAGAAGCGACGCCGACGGCGTTGACGGGAAACTCGCGTCTTGACCGGCACCGGGTTGCACGTTTACTGCGCACTGTCCGGGTGGATTGAGGTCACGTGACAGGCGTGTATGCTACAGTAATAGGCGCTGTAAAACGTAGCGAGGAATGCGGGTGCGTGCTTAACAGGAAACAGGACTGTTTGCGATTCCGCATACCAAATAAATTAAATTCTGGCGTTTTACGTGCCAAATTTAAGATTTGATTATGAGGCACGCTGTAATGGGGGACGCTATGGAAATTTAGGCAAAAAGTCCGCCTATACAAAGCGCCAAGATGGCTCCCTGAGAAAACCGCTGGAGCGATGCCAACGAAATTGTTGGACTTCAGAGAGAGAAAAATAAAATTGTACTAACTCTAGCGGGCAAAATTTTCATATTGAGCCTGATTAAAAAAAAAATGATCGAAGATTGGTTGCTTCGTTGTTTGGTGGGTCGGGGCTTTTCGAGCACACTATCCCCGCTACTAATTTATCGGACTGCTTTTCCTCTGCATCACATTTTGCAAAGCGAGACTTAGAAATTCATCCCTTACCACAGATGTAACTTCCGTTTTCTTTTTGCCTCTTCGTTCAATTGTACAAACGTGGCGGTTCGGATTCCGGAGGAACAGCAGCAATCATTTATATTAATGCGTGCCTTCCCTTTCCTTTCATGCAACGAACATGCGCTATCACGTGACACGACCCTCTTCACAGAAAAGTCGCGCGCGTAGAGCTTTCAAGAAGGCAGGTGCAAGCAAGACAGGCAGCAATCATTGTTTCAGAACAAGATACACCCTCCGAAATGGTGTATATTTTTTTAATGTCTCTTGCTCCGCTGTTCGGGATATATGAGTCAATTGCTCCCATATGGGAGCGACATTACTCAATTTGTGCGTGAAGAAGCGTAAACTTTTTCCACGGAAAAGTGGGTCCCAAAGAGAAAAAAGTTGCCGTGACTCTGCGTTCGTTCTTAAACCTTCGCGTCTCAGTCTGTAGAATGATTTACACCCTTATAAGTGAATAAGGGCACAAACTGGTCTATTACTCCCACATTTAGACCTATTTGCCCAAAGGTGCGAGGTATACACCGATTTACACCCTGATTCACTTTTAAGGGTGTATATTCTACAGCTCACGCAGTTTTTTGGGACAAACACAGCTAAGGAGAATTGTCAAGAAGGCCTGAAGTGTCGTTCCCGTGCGTCAGGGGCGGTCACCTCAGCAGTTGGGTCACTGTCACGACGAAAAAACTACCTGCCATTTCTCTATTTGTCTATTTCTCTATTCGTAGGGTACGATTTATGTGCCAACAAAGAGAATTCTTATCGTTCCGAGTTCCAAGAAACAAGAAAGCGCGTGTGTTTTGTCAATAAAGGGTGCCTACCAATCCGTTTCACCAAGCAAAACTGACTGGACGTCCGACTGCAATAATTCGTGTATTCGAATGCGAACACACCTCGACACCCTTCGCTATCTGGCATCCAAGCTCCGACGCAAAGGTAAAGCATAAAATTCATGCTAGCAATACTGAAGAAAAAGCTCATTAAACTAAACAGAAAATGCAAGAATATATTCCACTTCGTTCAGCATATATGGAAGATCGAAAGACGTCACAGAGTGTAGGGAAGTTCGTTCATGGGTTTCTTAGTTGAATTGCTGCATGTATAGAACTGGTTACGAACTCCCTGGATGTGGAGTTTCAAGTCTTGCTTTAGGGTTCAATCGTCTTACTTGGCAGTTAAAGATTAGTCGTACAGTTTCGTAATTAGTACCTGTCTAGTACCTCTAACCACGTAGTCATTACCATGCCTATGTGGTAAAGGCAATCGTGTCAAAAGCGAATAATTATAGCATCTTCTACATTGTTAAGACATTTCGTATCGTCATTTTGTAACGCCCTCTAGGTATAATAGGTTTTCGTTGCAATTTAACATAATCTATCGATAAGATTTGTACTAATGGGTAATGTAACGACTTCATCGTATTGGTTAATAAGGAAACGCTGCAAGGAACTGTGTGAGAGCTTACCACTAGGTTTACCACGTATAGCGCTGGTCTGTAACCCTGACTGGCATGGTGTGACATGGAGGAATCCCGATAGCCACCGAGTGCTGCAGAGATCGAAAGCGAGATTAAGACAAAAGGACAGAACAGAAAAAAAGGAACGGTCACGTGTCTGTCAACCCACAGTGATCTGATTCGACTGCACGAAGGCAAACAAGATATACGATGCTAGTCAAACAAACGGCAAAAAAGAAGTACGGTGCGACGTTACCAGTCATAGGCGGGCACGATGGTCAATTCAGATAAACGTATTGAAGATCACGCACATTTAATTTTCTGCGGCCTTATGGCGCATCGGCCTTGGCGCACCAAATGAGAATGTAAACAACGTTGGGTATAATTACGGTAATCTTTTTTCCCCACCAGGTTTTCATGCCACGTGCCACTAGCGTAATTTCTTGGGTGATTTGAACTCCTACTTCGCCTTTCGCGAAATGTCTAGGCCATAGTGAACAAAGAAATTCACGTAAGTGGAATAACTTTTAGCGAAATTTGTCTGGGGAGCATAGCCGCTTGAAATGATGGCATAAGTACCTGCGGAGCTGCCACTGGAATTAGTTGTGTGCTTGAACAAAGCCCACAATGAAAACATGCCACTACCCTTAAGCTATCATCATCAATAACACGCTGGTGCAGGGCAAACATCCCACGCACTGGTACAACGTACACTTGCAGGCACTTCTACGGTTATTTCTTTGTATTCTTTCTCATGCAAGTGACGAGAGATAAAGAGCCTTGCTACTATGTGTACTCGCCGTGTGTGTGGGGGGCGGGTATATACACTTTACTGATCAAACTGTCGGTTAATATACGGTGTTTTACTATTGACTGAAGCCTTGCGCCAAACCATCCTGATTTATTTTCGGACTTTCGTTCCTAATGGGATCGACTATATATCCGATTTCTTGATGTGAGCTTTTCAAGTTTCAACCGAGTTCGGACTAACGCACTTCTTTAAATTAGCAAAATGGCCCGGTCTCTTACGCACCTCACTGCTGAAAGAAAGTTTCGCTTATTTCGTGCTTATGGGAAGTGCATGGCGAGTTGGTTGCAATGGCTAAAAGGCAAACTGGATTTGTAGTTATCATTTTGTTATCTTCCTCGGTACATCTGGACTCCGACATGATTACGTTAAGTGTTCTCCCCGAACATCAAGTCAGATGCCAGAAGTCGCATCAAAGTGGTTTGTTTAGTCGTAAGCGCGCGGTCAGTGCTCGATCAAACAGACATTAATTTTGCCTGCACTGGTTTGTCGTCACAGCCCAACAAAAGTATCAGGGAGGTCTATCACGAATACCACGGTTGATATTCAAATCTAGACGACACTACGGCCCAACCGAACAGAAACAGAAGGTTGTACTTTGTCCAAGTGTATTCAGATTATACTCTTAGCCAGCAACCCCGGTAGTTAGCTTATTTTTTCACTTTCGCGGCGTGCCAATGGACTGTACGAAATTGACTGGAAACGAAATATGCCCTCGAATATCTAATGATGGTATTGACGCATTATATTCAAGTGTGGCAGGCGCTTCTGCAGGAAAGCAAGATGGCGGCCCGTTATCAATTTCAGTGACTTCTTGTGCGAAGTCTGTCTTGAAGGGATCGTCATCAGCGGTCGTGGAAGCCACAGTAGAGTGCGCCTACTTCTACCTGCGATAGTAACCATTCAGAACGGAATGAATGGCGCTGTAAGCCGTAAAATCAAACTCAAGTGGGCAGTAGTTGTCAATTATTTACTGCATGACCCTAAACATAACTTAATGCGGACGTTAGATAAACGCAGCTAAGCTTATGTGGCCTCACCTTCAGGACGAGCATAGCTAACCTAAATTTGTGTATGGAATCTAATACCTTAACCAGTACAGCCTTACGTACATGGTTGATGTTCACCTGTGTAACTTATTCTGACTTTAAATAAAAAAAAACTAGAAATAAGAGAGAATAAAGGATTTCACAGACTTTTTAATTTGGTATTATAATGCTTTCCAGTCCGCATCAGTGCAGACGACGTACGCCAGTCCCACACAGTTTTACGACTCTCGAACATCACTTTCCTAAGCATGTTTTATTTCTCTAGATTAAAATAAACTGTCCACTGTTTCACACACCAGTCACGTCTACAGGCCTTCAACAGAGTAGTTATGTGCCGTTAACCACGCCCATTAGACGTCCACCGGCCCTCCACAACAACACTCGTCTATATCTTCTGCTTGCTTAGACCACAAAGTAACCTGCCTTGTTGCAGGCTTCTTCGATGCTGCCACCTCGATCATATTTTCTTAAGATAGTACTCGCGACTGTTCCTGGAGGACGCGGAATTAGCAGTCTTGTACGCAGAGACGTGCATCTGCCGTTGCTCAATCATTTTTGAATGTCATTATACGTAAGTCGTATATCACGAATGCTGTGTTGGGTAACGATGATATATCACTAAAGCCTGTATCTCTCCCTCTCTCTCTCTGGCTGTATAAAGGTAAATTTTAGTGCGCTAATATTTACAATTTTTCTTGTTTTCGAAGATATCGTTCAGTGGGTCTGCAACACTGATTTGTCAGTAGACGCGTTAAACAATGCGCACAAAGTCAGAACTCACCGTGTGATCCACGGTCACCGGCAGCACAGAAGAGAACACTGGTCACATCGAGAAAGGCGCGTACTTCCTGCAAAGGCCGAGACTATTCCTGTGTACTCGTTGCAAACGAGCGCGACTGGACATTTTGAATAGATGATCATTTTAATAATATGACTCGTCAAACTTCAACGTTATATACCCAAATAAAGAATGCTATTGTAATAAATATAATAATGGGTACGTGGCATTGATCCTCGCATTACAAGGGAATTACGACAACAAATTACGTTAAAAGCAAAAAAGAAGCCAGATAAGTACTTGAAGCCAAAAGTTTAGACACATCCACGTGCAATCCATAATGTTCGCGCTGACTCCTTGTACCTGCGGTACATTTGGCACCGGGGTTCCTTCTAGTGCAACCGAAAACGAAACTATGCCTGGCTTTAAATATTGTCTGCGTTGGGGAGAACGAACACTGGCGAAATTTATTTCAACTGCACTACTAACAACGTCAATCTAAGGTCACACTACGCACGTGGCAGGTACATACAAAGAAGGTGTACACCAGTAAGAGGCCAAAGCTACACTGTAAACCGATTCACGCCCTTAAGGCTACTTTTTGTTTATGACTAACACCTTTTGTTCCTTACGTGTGTAAAGGAGTGAACTACGATTACCACTCTTTAGGGCTTTAAGTCTGCAAATAAGTTTGATCTGTGTAAATCGATCGGTTCTGAATTTTATACCCTTAAGGGCGATTCACGTTTATAAGTCACGGCTATTTACCCTGGCGGGTGTAAGGGTTCGAGTTATAAACCAATTTACACCCTTAATTCCCCTAAGAGTAAATCGTTTACGGCGTTTTACTCCTAACCTATAAAAAGAAACATCCACTGTATATAACCTGGGTGAAGTGGCATCCTGCAGACGATATGTTTTAAAGAGGAACGGATGCGAAAAAAAGCTCATTAACCAAGGGAAGACCGGAATGAGGCCCCGGCTTCTTGTGACATTTTAGCGAGGATAAATGTCGCTCCATTTATTTCGCTATAACCTAACGAGACTATAAAGACTGTAGCGTATATTGACAATCGTATACATATATATATATATATAGTAGCATCGATTACCGTAGATACTACAGCCTCGCGTGAGCGTTGCACAAAAATGGGACACGTGTAAGTCAAAACTGCAGCTTGTCGCATGAAATTCACGATGATCTTACGGTGTTGTTCGCTCCGAGGAATGCAAGGCCGACGTGCAACTGACTTTCTTATGGTGTCATTCACATTTGAATGGGCACACCTCCGCCCATGTGAAGTCTCCGAGCATTCCGGGTCCCTGGTGGCTCATCGGCCGACACAGCTGCCTCTCCTGGAATGATATCTTTGCGGGTAACTGGCGACGCCGCAAAGGTGATCGAGGTCTAGAAGAAAAAGAAAAGCGCAGGGAAAATTTTTAACTTGTGTGAGGCACTTCCAGCGTGTTCTCGCGCTGACCCGATATGTTTATGTGTCCGTCATTGACGAACTTTGTGCTGATCAGCTTATAAAATTAGTGTTCAAACTACAGGTAACTCTTCATTTGACACCGTGAGAACTATGCATTACATGCGCGTGGAAGTCGGTACGCGTTACGTGTTGTACTTAAACGGAGAAATCAAAACTGCAGTTACACGAAATTACGAAGAAATTGCAGGCTTTCCTTTTCAGTAGTAGAGATTCCCAACTGGAATGTAAAAGCTCGCGGTGAGGCTTTGTGAAACACCCGTGTGTGCTTTCCTTCTTTTTCTCACGTCGGCTGCACGACCAATAGGGAGACACTCGTCGTCATATTATGTTCTCTGTTATACTCGCCAGCTTATGTTTTATTAACAAATTATGGGGTTTTACGTGCCAAAAACCACGATCTAATTATGAAACGCGCCGCAGTGGGGGACTGCGGAAATTTGGAGCAACTGGGCTTCTTTAACGTGCACCTGAATCTAAGTACACGGGGGTTTTCGCATTGTGGCCCCATCTGAAATGCGGCCGCCGAGGCCAGCTCATGTGTTGTCGCATACACTTTGTGTGGGAACGTTTTGTGAACTTCACGCTATCACGGTTCGCCACGGAAATTGGGCCTCCGAGAACCAGTTAGAATGGTCCCAGGAGGTCTTACTTCAGTCCGACCAGCTAACGTCCTCATGAGCCCAGCAGCCAAATCTTTCAGCGCGACAGTCATGCTCGACTCGTTTTCTTTTTAATCGGGTTCGTGTCAACGCCTTCTACGCTGCTAGCCATTATCAGTGACATAACGACGAAGCACCAGAGTTCCCTGTAGTAGAACGCGGTAATGCGGTAGCCCGAGGTCTGCCTGGCCGGACACCATCGGAAGAGCTGTCCAACCCAAACGACGCACCTCCAGAGCCCCTACAGTACACCGAGACGCTCAAGTACTACCGACAAAGTCGCCATAACTATCCCCCTCCTCATCCTTCGCTTAATAGGGCAGATGCCGCTGTCTTGCGGCAACTGCAGACCAATTCCTTTCCTTGTCTCCGCATGCTACGTATCTTTCATCCCACCCTATACCCTTCCTATTGTCCCCACTGTGGGGCCAAACCCACGGTGTATCACTCCATATGGAAATGCCCCAACCCTTCAGGTGTTCCTCCTATACCCAACCCTACCCTTTCCTCTTGGGAGTCTGCGCTGCTCAGCACAAGCTAGCAGGAACAGCAACGGCTGATCCAGCCGGCTCGCGAACTCGCGCATGGCAATGGAGCCCTGGCCTGAGGGCCCCATTCATCGAGGAAATTTTCTACTTGCTTTGCGAAATAAATGTTTATTCTCTCTCTCTTTCCCCGTAGTAATGCTTATAGCAAACTCTAGGGATCCACCATCTCAGCTGTGCAAAACCGCGCTAAGATATCTCAAGTGCCGCGGCTCGTTTCCTAGCAAGCTGATATTACCTGGTTGACACGGAACACGAAAAGAAGCGACAACGACAAGCACTGACTTCCAACTGGCGTTTATTTCAAAGAAGCATGAACATATAACCTCACGCTCGTGATCGCAGCCAGATAAAATTGTTCAGGTTAACAAGACCACCATAAACCAACAAGAGTGCACGCCAAAACTCTTGTTGATTTCCGGTGGTCTTAACTTGCACTATGATATGTGGCTGTGATCACGTGCGCGAGGTTATATATTCGTGCTTCTTTGAAATAAACGCCAGTTGAAAGTCAACGCTTGTTGCTATTAAAAAATTATGGGGTTTTACGTGCCAGAACCACTTTCTGATTATGAGGCACGCCGTAGTGGAGGACTCCGGAAATTTCGACCACCTGGCGTTCTTTAACGTGCACCTAAATCTAAGTACGCGGGTGTTTTCGCATTTCGCCCCCATCGAAATGCGGCCGCTGTGGAGGACTCCGGAAATTTCGACCACCTGGGGTTCTTTAACGTGCACCTAAATCTAAGTACGCGGGTGTTTTCGCATTTCGCCCCCATCGAAATGCGGCCGCTGTGGAGGACTCCGGAAATTTCGACCACCTGGGGTTCTTTAACGTGCACCTAAATCTAAGTACGCGGGTGTTTTCGCATTTCGCCCCCATCGAAATGCGGCCGCTGTGGAGGACTCCGGAAATTTCGACCACCTGGGGTTCGTTAACGTGCACCTAAATCTAAGTACGCGGGTGTTTTCGCATTTCGCCCCCATCGAAATGCGGCCGCTGTGGAGGACTCCGGAAATTTCGACCACCTGGGGTTCTTTAACGTGCACCTAAATCTAAGTACGCGGGTGTTTTCGCATTTCGCCCCCATCGAAATGCGGCCGCTGTGGAGGACTCCGGAAATTTCGACCACCTGGTGTTCTTTAACGTGCACCTAAATCTAAGTACGCGGGTGTTTTCGCATTTCGCCCCCATCGAAATGCGGCCGCTGTGGAGGACTCCGGAAATTTCGACCACCTGGGGTTCTTTAACGTGCACCTAAATCTAAGTACGCGGGTGTTTTCGCATTTCGCCCCCATCGAAATGCGGCCGCTGTGGAGGACTCCGGAAATTTCGACCACCTGGGGTTCTTTAACGTGCACCTAAATCTAAGTACGCGGGTGTTTACGCATTTCGCCCCCATCGAAATGCGGCCGCTGTGGAGGACTCCGGAAATTTCGACCACCTGGGGTTTTTAACGTGCACCTAAATCTAAGTACGCGGGTGTTTACGCATTTCGCCCCCATCGAAATGCGGCCGCTGTGGAGGACTCCGGAAATTTCGACCACCTGGGTTTCTTTACCGTGCACCTAAATCTAAGTACGCGGGTGTTTACGCATTTCGCCCCCATCGAAATGCGGCCGCTGTGGAGGACTCCGGAAATTTCGACCACCTGGGTTTCTTTACCGTGCACCTAAATCTAAGTACGCGGGTGTTTACGCATTTCGCCCCTATCGAAATGCGGCCGCATCGAAATGGACCTCGTGCTCACGAGGTCGATCCCGCGACTTCGTGCTCAGCAGCCTAGCACCATAGCCACTGAGCAACCACGGTGTGTTCCCTGTCTACTATCGCGATGGTAATATAACGGAATACAATCTAGCCCGTTCTCACACCTTCCTAACAGGCGGTTGACAAGTCCACCGCCATGGCCGAGGTCACCGCTGGCAGCGTATTGCGAGGAACAACGCCAGCAAACACTTCTATGGTCGAAGAATGGGGTGCCCGTTCCGTCCGTGCAATCTTTCAGTCTATTGCATGCACAACGCCTCCATGTTCGGAGCTCTTGAGTGCTGCTTCAGACGTGCAAGCAAATTACCACCTAGGCTCGGGTGCCTCGGGAGCGCGGTGATCGCCTCCGTAGTACATAGCCCTGCGATTAGCCCTGGAAAGCTTGCAGTTTCCTACACCCGTTTAAAGCCAACCGCGCAAGAACGATTCCCGACAAATTCAGCCTCGAAGCGAGAAAAAAAGGCAGAACGAACACACCCGTATACAACGTCTCACGAAGCCCCAACCTGGAAAAATGAGTGGAAAGTAGACGCCCGCGTAGCTCCCTCGTGTACATTGCTAGCCCAAATGGCGTTGGCTTGCGGGACCAAGGAAGCAGACGTCAGAAACACTTATAATGCGGGTGTCACACGACCACTTTCGATCGCGATCCAGACTGATCAAGCCTGATCCAGACCGAAATACTCGACCGCGATTGGCTCCCTGTCGCAGCTTGCGCGAAGAAACCAATCGCGATCGAGAAATTCGATCCGGACCGGTCTTTTGATCGGGATCAAAGGCGTGCCGTGTGACACTCGTATTAGACGCAGCAAATTTCGCTGTATGCCGCTGCTTCCTTTCCATCGCTGCCATTGCAAATATAGACGCCGTGAGCGTTGTTACTTTTTTTGTAGTCGCACTGCTCGTAGCCTACGCTACACTATTGCGACAGTAATTGTACGGACGCTCCTGGCGCATTCTCCTCCTTGCTACTATGGTATATCGATGGCTCGAGCGTGGCTCGAGGGCAGAATGTATTGACAAGTGAACGACGCGCGGTGTGCTTAATTGGCTGTAAAAAAGAACGAAGTGGAGCAGACTCACCCTACCGCTCCGCTTCCGCTGTCCAGCTCTGAAGTCGACGATCAGCTCAAGCTGGTCGAGCGAGCGAGCGAGCGAGCTCGCCGGGCAGCAGAAGCCGCTGGCGCCCTGGACGAGCAGGTCCATGGGCCAACCACGAGGTCTCCGAGAATCTTCACCCTTTTGAGGAATAAATGTGTTTCAATCAATCAATCAATCAATCAATCAATCAATCAATCAATCAATCAATCAATCAATCAATCAATCAATCAATCAATCAATCAATCAATCAAATCTGCAGCGCAGTCGGGGCAGCGCGTTCTGTCTTGGAACGCGCATCAGCTGCTCCACAGGAACGGTAGTATGTGCCCAGAACAACGCTCGTGGCGGCAATGAGCCGTGGTGGATACACAGCACGGAGCGCGGAAAGTGGGAGAACGAGATGCGACGCCTGCAATGCCGTCGCAGGCGTTCCTTGATCAGCACAGCCTCGAGAGCTGCCTGGGCGTCTGAAGCTGTTCCAGCAGCACAAGTCGGGAGCATATGCGTAGCGTTTGGGCCAGCGTGCGACCCCCTCGCTGTTAGAACGCCGTCCGAGGAGCTCGATCGTAGCACTAATTATTAACCTTGCTATCGCTATCGATAAGTGGCGTTTCAGCCGAAACTGCCAAGTTTCGTTTTCTTTTCGTTTTTTTTCAATCCCGGCGAATAGTGGCTCGCTGGAACGCGCAGGGCAAACGGAGGACATATGCCGCGAGCAAGGAAGACGCCGTGAGCGTCTGGCTAGTCGTAGACGACAGGACTGACGGCAGACCGTGGTCGTGAATAATGTTGCCACTGCTTATCTTCGTCGTAATGCATTGCGTTTAGTGTGTGCAATAGAATTAACAATTAATACGGTCGGTTGACGTTCCTTTAACCGACACACTGATTCGGCGGTTTAATGAGTAGTTCTGAAAGCAAAACGTTAGTTATGGGACGCTATCGACCGTTCGGAGGGACGATCGAAAGTCGTAAAAGAAGCCAAAATCAGTCAGAAAACCAAGACCGTGTTTGGATATTTGGGTACCATAAATGTTTTGGTTACGCTACTTCTAAAGCACCATGATGTGCGCGTTCAGTGCACTGAATGTCTGTTCAAGGCAGCGTTTGAAAGACGAACCACCTATTTAGTAATAGTTACATATCCTAGGGCAAAATAGGAAAAAAAGCTGTCTGTCGAAAAAAGAAAACTAAGGGGGAATGCCACGCAGAGAAAATAAAAAGAAACCATGTGCGTTCATATCGATGAACACTAACCTTCCTGCGACTAACACTGAGTAGGCTTAGCGGTGGTCTGGGAGATATTTCGGTACGCTGCTAATAAGCAAGCAAGCAAGCACTATTGAAAAGCTGCTTCTGAATGCCGAATTGCACAACATGTTTAAATATAGTCGCTAGTCCTACAGGAAACAACAATACCGATCTTACTTGCGAACACTAAGTAGGCTTAGCAATGTCCTGGAACATAATACGCAGCCGACGAACGCGGAGTAGGCTTAGCAGTGGCCTAGGAAATAATTCAATACGCTCCCGTAGGTGACCAGCCGTAAGCGCTATCCAAAAGCTGCTTCTGAAAGCCAAATCGCACAGCGCGTTTAAATTAGCAGACAATACACGAAAAGAACAAAAACAATCTTCCTACTTGCGAACACTAAGTAGGCTTAGCAATTTCCTGGAAAGTAATTCAATACGCAGCCGACAAATACTGAGTAGGCTTAGCAGTCGCCTAATTCAATACGCTGACGTACTACGCGACCAAAAGCGCTATCCAAAAGCTGCCTCTGAAAGCCGAATCGCAGTAGAGCACGTGCAATTGAACAGTCGCTTTACATAGTCCTGCAGGGGCCAGAACAAAAGCTTCCTTCCTACTTGTGAACACTCGGCAGGCTTAGGAGATGACGGAGGAAATGTTGCAGCGAGCTACACCTACCTTAATCGAGAGTGCCTGGCATTGGGAATCGGCTTGGTGTTCTCGACGATGTTTCCGTGTTCGGTCAGCGCCGCGAGCAGCAGTCTTCGGTCCAGCTAGAACTGGCGTCCCACCCGCAGCTCCAGCCACTACACGACTGGTCCGATGCCACGTCAGGACAGCTCTGCAGACAGCTGCGCCTTTCCAGATGGTTCGATGGCCACGTCGATAGCGTTCCTCGCGCTCACGGGCGCGCGCCGAGACGCGAGCTCTGCGTCGTCACTTCGTCGTCTTCCCTACCAGCAAATCTAGTTTAATTTTTTTTTTCCACGACGTTGAGCAGCTCCTTCTCTGAATTAAAGCTTTATCCCATTAACCCTTTGCGAGCCACGTCGCATCTAAATTCTGCTGTCTTATACAACCCAATGTGTCTGTATTTATTTTATTCCTCGATTTTCCTGTGTTGTTTCTTCCTTTCGTCAGTACTTGCAGTGTGTAGTATTTATCACATTCAGTGAAACAGTTTCTCATCGTAGGTATGAGCCATTGTAGGACGCTGCATACACTGAAGGACTTTACCATTCGACACCGTTGCCCATGAGCAAAAAAAAAAAAAAAAAAAAAAAACTCGGAGCCCAACTTAAAAAAAAAAAATATTATTTTTTTCTGTTTTGCGCCTCTCTCCCTCTCTCTTTCTCTACCCAATTCTCTTCCCCACACATGTCAGCGATGTCTGTACGTCGGCTAAAATCTCTGCATTTCATTAGAGGGTTCTCTCTCTCTATGAGCCGTGCACGGATAACACCAAGTCAGGTCGAATGCTGGCTGTTTCTCGAAGTTGTTGAAGCTGTCGCCTGACGCCTGCTCAGAAACCACAGTACAACTGTACGAGCGCACGGCGCTTACATTGCTCCATGACAACTTGTAACCGGGCTAATCATTTATGTGTGCGTTAGCCATAAAAGTTGTGGAAAGGAGTGGTTCGTTGGAGGTTAAATGAGAGAGAGAGAGAGAGAGAGAGAGAGAGAGAGAGAGAGAGAGAGAAGAGACTTATAAGGCGAAAGCCTTTCTAGGCTCATGGTGAAGTTTGTGTCCGGCGCGGTTTGGGGTTATCTTTATGACGATGAGCCGTCTTCGTGGCACTTTTTTTCTGCAATTTCACCATGAAACACAATACCCGAATTAAAACAACGCTACCCATTTCCAGTTTTTACGCTTCTACAAGGCATCACCTCTGAGGTACATGCAAATAACAAAGAACCAGCTTAACCTACTATTCTGGGCGTTCCAATGACGCCTTTTGTTTTCTGCCAGAAGCTATGCCTACTGTTTACTGTGGCCTTTTAGGCGATGGCAACTATATGGATACTCCAGGCGAATTTCAGCAGTCGGCGTCACCATAGCCGTGATGTTTCGCATATATTTATCATCATCATCATCATCATCATCATTATCGGCTTCAACATCGGCATCATCACCATCATCAACATCATCCTATTTTATGTCTACTGCCAAGACGAAGGCCTCTCCCTGCGATCTCCGATTAGCCCTGTCCTGCGCCAACCGATTCCAACTAGCACCCGCAATTTTTTTAATTTCGTCGCATCACCTAGTCTTCTGACGTCCTCTACAGCGTTTCCCTTCTCTTGGTGCCCATTATGTCACCCTAATAGTCCAACAGTTATCTAATCTGCGCAATACATCACCTATCCAGCGCCATTTTTTTCTCCTAATGTCTATTAGAATATCATCTATACCCGTTTTCTCTCTGATCCAAACCGCTCTCTTTCTGTCTCTTGAAGTTATGCCTAGCATTCTTCGTTCCATCGCTCTTTGCGCGGTCTTTAACTTGTTCTCAAGCTTCTTTGTCAGTCTCCAAGTCTCTGCCCCATATGTCAGCACCGGTGAAAAGCACTGATTGTATACCTTCCTTTTGAATGATAACGGTAAGCTTCCAGTCAGGAGCTCACGATGTCTGCAGTATGCGATACAATCAATTTTTATTCTTCTGTGAATTTCCTTCTCATGGTCAGGCTTCCCTGTGATTAGTTGACCTAGGTAACCGTACTCCTTCACAGACTCTAGAGGCTGACTTGCGATCCTGAACTCTTGTTCCCTTGCTCGGTTATTCATCATTATCTTTGTTTTCTGCATATTAATCTTCAACCCCACTCTTACACTCTCCCTGTTAAGGTCCTCAATCATTTGTTGTAACTAGTCCGCAGTGCTGCTGAATAGAACAATGTCATCGGCACACCGAAGGTTGCTGAGGTATTCGCCGTCGATCCTTACTCCTAAACCTTCCCAGCTTGAATACTTCTTCCAAGCACGCAGAGAATAGCACTGGAGAGATTGTGTCTGTCTGACCCCTTTCTTTATAGGTATCTGCCAACTTGTGTAGAATTCAGGTGGCTGTGCAATGTCTGTGAATATTTTCCGGAGTATTTACGTAAGCGGTCTGTACTCCTTGATTACGCAATGCCTCTATGACTGCTGGTATCTCTACTGAATCAAATGCTTTTTCGTAATCTATGAAAGCTATATAGATAGGCTAATTGTACTCTGCGGATTTCTCGATAACCTGATTAATGACATGGATGTGATCCATTGTAGAGTATCCCTTCCTGAAGCCAGCCTGCTCCCTTGGCTGACTAAATTCCAGTGTTGTCCTTACTCTATTGGAGATTATTTTGGTAAATATTTTATATAATACTGGGAGTAAGCTAGTGGACCTATATTTTTTCAGTTGTTTAACGTCTTCCCTTTTGTGGATTAGTATAATGTTTGCATTCTTCCAGTTTTCTGGGACCCTTGCAGTCGATAGACGCTTCGGATAGAAAGCTACCAGTTTTCCAAGAATTATGTCTCCTCCATCTTTGGTTAAATCGACTGTTATTCCATCTTCTCCAGCCGCTTTTCCCCATTTCATGTCTTGCAAGGCCCTGCTGACCTCATCTCTAGTTATAGGAGGAGTTTCTGTATACTGTTCATTATTGCTTTGAATAAAGTACTCTGAGTCCGCTGCTTTTATTATACCTTCGAGATTGCTGATGATATTACCCTGCTTATCTTTGAGTGCATACATCTTGGTTTGTCCTATGCCAAGTTTCCTTCTCACTGATTTCAGGCTGCATCCATTTTTATGTCTTCTTCGGTCTTTCTCCCGTTATAATTTCGAATATCACTTATTTTCGCCTTGTTGATCAGTTTTGACAGTTCCGCGAATTCTATCTTATTTCTTGAGTTGGGCGCTTGCATTCTTTGTGTTTCGTTATTAGGTCCTTTACTACTTGGGCGAGCTTGCCTACTGGTTGCCTTGATGCCTTGCATACATATACAATATTTATTGTATTTGTATGCTATATGTTCATCTGTGCCGCATACGTAAGATGTATACTACACTATTCAGCCGCAAAAGTTGCTAAGACCAGTCTCGTGTTCTTGGCTGAATTACTTCTAAGATTTTGTTAGAATTGTAGTGGCGTAAACAAAAGTCACAAAACACTACATTCACAGTGCATACCCTTTATCCTGAATTACATTAATGCACAAATAATGTAACAAACTAATTTGCAATCCCGCGCCTGCGGTGTACCGGCGATGAAAAGTACACGAAGCATTTCTTCAAGCGATTTCTCTGATAAAGAAACATCCTGCCGACACGGACTCACAAACTGAAACGGACAAAGTTATAGCAACGTTTGCAATGCCAAATCTGTTTCATTCAGCATGCTCAGGCACAGAGAAAATTCAGTCTTTGTTCAGAAGCTTTCGTTCGTATGCTGCTGATCATGGTGTTGGTTTTTTTTTCGTCCATGGATTAGTTGATTTTCCGAAGTGTTTTCTATTATACCAGCGTATCTCCTGAAGATAACGTTTTTCTTTAGTTTTCTTAGCGAGCAGAATCTTTCACATTTTTTTTTTACTTTTCTTTTCACCAAGAATCATCGTTGTCAGAAAACGAGGCGATGCAAACACTGGCATTTAGTTTTATACATATATTTTTTTTCCTCGTTGCGCGAGCGAAATTTGTTTGTGGAGAACGAACGTCGTAAAGTGGAGCCACAATAAAGGCTCCATCGACGTCGATCGCCGTTACCGTGCACTTTCTAGCTCTGGGGCGGTATTCTGTGGGAGTCCACCTAGTGGACTGTCCATTTCGGCCACTGCTGATTGGGTGCAGCTGTGCGAGAGAGGAGGAGACGAGCGGCCCCAGCCAATCAGCAGCGGCCGAAATGACTGCCACATTGTACCCCCCCCTGGTCCGGGCACGTTGGCGTCGTTCCTCGTTCAGTAGTCGTCCTGCTGCTGCTGGCGCCTTCCTTTCTTGTGGCCGCCTTTGCCGCCGCCGCCTCCAGCGTTGGGCCGCGTGACTTGGCTGCCGAACTGGCCCATGATGTTTCCTCGCGGATCGTAGACGGACACGATGTAGATGGTGCCTTTCCGGCCGCGGGCGATGCCCGTTCCCAGGCGACGACAGTTCTTCCACACGAGCTGCGTGAAATGACCCGTGCCGGACTTGAAGGTCGGGTTGTTGTAGTCGTAGTCCTTGATCTCGTCGTACCACGCCTTCACGGCCATGCTTCCTGGAAGGGAAACACAAGCGCCGCCCGTCAAGTTGTTTTTACACCGTAAGGACTTTTTTTTACAATCTAAAGACGTTTTTTGCACCCTTCAGGGCGCGTAATGGCGCAAATCGGTTTTATTACTTACAGGCGCACACTCTTAAAGGGTGTAATTGGGCGCGAGTTATAGACAAAAAGTACCCTTAAGGGAGGGTGCAAATAAATTTGCAGTGTGGAAATTAAAAAAAAAATAATGGGAACGAAGAAATGAAACGGCTTGAAGAGCATCGAAGCACGGTCGCATTTGGAGGCATTACACAGACGAGCATTCTGAATTTTGTGGCGACTGTGCATGCGTAGAATGAGGAGGCGATGCATAAGAACTCACACCCCTGCAAAGAGTGTAAAAGTGGGAGTTATAGATCAGTTTACGCCCTTATTCAAGTTCAAGGGCGTGAATTATTTTACTGCGTAGTTACTCTACCTGAGGTTCTGGGCTTTAGTAGGGGGTGTGCGATTGCTAATTTCCGAAACCGAATCGAATACGAATCGAATGCGAATGTACCAATTTAATCGAATCGAACATAGAGTACCTTTCAAATAGCTTTCGAGTAGGAGAACAGCCGTCTTCGCCGCTACTATAGAATTATATCCACACCCTGGTAGATGCACATTGTAGGGAAGTTTTTTGTCATCAGGTTTCCCGGTAAAGAGCGCAGTTTATTGAAAGCGCGAAATTGAGCATTAGGAGCACATAAGCAGTTTGTTGGAGGTCGCAGGGAGGGGCCTTCGTCCTGCAGTGGACATAAAATAGGCTGATGATGATGATGATGATGGTGACGACGACGACGACGACGACGACGATGATGATGATGATGCTGATGATGATGATGAAGAAGCAGTTTGGATGCGCCGGGATCACTGGTGGGTGCGAACGATTGCGGTGCATTGCGGGGAAAGTCCGGCGCCTTGCGCGACGTAGTGTGCTCAACTTATCCTGTTTTATGTCTTCCGTGATCGCTGAATGAAGTCATAAAACTGAGTTGTTGGCGTCTAGTACAATGCGCTCTTTAGCGTGACGTCCTTAGCTTGACGGAAGGTATAGCGGCCATTATGTTCCCAAACGAAGAAAGCGGCGCATTAAGGTTGGGTCTTAAAAAAATTTAAATTTACTTTCACCATTCTCACGCAAGCAATCATGCAGAAAGCACGCTTCTGCTAAAGATACCACGTTTTTTACGGTTATCGGGAAAAAGAATACTGACAGTTTGGCTGCACCAACCACAGAATATCGTGCGAAAGCGCATTTTCTTAGATCTGATTGGCCATTTTCTTTCACCAAGTTAAGCGTTGTTTCTAATTGAATCGTCATGTTCTTTTTGTTGCTGCAGTCGCATTCGCTCGGCCACGTCTTCGTCGGTCGACTCCCGCTTCCTTTGTTTGCCGAGCTCGTTGTTGTTCGCTGCGCTTGGCACCAGAATCTTTTCTTTGGACATCTCCGACGACGAATCCGATGCACTTTCCATATTTACGCATTTCACGCACACGCAAGCGTAAGAAGAAGAAGAAGAAGAAGAAGAAGAAGAGGAGGCTGTGCACGCGATACGCGCGCGAAGAAACGCGCATATGAAGGGGCCTCACGCAGACAGAGGCGAAATCCAAGTTGATATAGCTAGTGTTGCTTGCGCACTAAAAAGAAAAAAAAAACAAGAAAGAAGAAAAAAAAAGACATATAAACGCGCGTGAAGCCACACGGTGATCCTGGCAATGTGCTGCCACTCATAGTTCCTAAAACTTAGTTACTAAAACTTAGTAACTATCTCGAATATGTCAGAGAAGCGAAAAAGAAGTAGAACGTAGTTATGTATGCGCATGAGAGGTGAAGTTAAGTCACAATAACTACCTACCTTAATTTCACTACACAAGAACGCAGTCACTTTTATTAGTTTACGCAGCGCGTCGTGTACTGCAAGCTCGCGCATGCGCGCCAGCGCGTTACATCAAGTGCAGTGTAGCGCGGGTTACATACCCATTATGGGTGCCTCCAAGGGTTACATACCCGTTATGGGTGCCTCCAAGTTGCTGCTCCACCACATGTAGAGGTTTTCTCCGTGTATCGGCTTGGTCCTGTGCTCCATGCGGTCCCTCTGGGCAAGCACCAAGGCCCAGGCTTGGGCGTAGCGATTCAACTGCAGCATGGTGGAAGTGGAAGGGTGGGTGGGGGGGGGGGGTGAACGATGCGCCCCAAATGGGAGTCAGTCGGTGACGAAATGCGCGGAAGTCATACACTTCCCATGACAGGCATTATACCGAGGCACATTGGATACGGTTTCCCATTGGCTATAGAGCAACGGGGAACAGCAAAGTTGTGTGAAGCTCCATGCTGAAAGCTGTTGGCAGTCTCTATGCCATTTTTTTAAATATGAGAACGTCTTTTCTGCCAACCTTGACCCAATTTCCTGAGGTCTGGCTATCTGGCCTCAAAGCTGTACCAACGTAACCTACTTTTAATATGCCCTCTGTAAAAACTATTCACTCCTGTAGTCATCCATATACAATTGTATGGAAAGATGTCCTCGTTACCCAAAAAGGAGCGCCGCCCCCCCTCCCCCTTCCCGTTACAGAAGACCAACGAAGCGTGCACAGTGCTCGCTCACGACAGTGTGTCTAGTACCACGGTCACACTCTCGCTTTCGAGTAACACTGAAATGAAACGTCATTGAAATCCGCGAATCACGCTGGCTCCTTTTACAGGCACAAATGAAGCAATTAAACACGCAGATTTCAATGGTCTTTGGTTTGAATGGCCATTGAAAGCCAGCGCGTGACTGCGGCTCAAGACTGGTGACCAACGGAAAGGAAAGCGAGAGTTCATTATCTTTTTTGCAAGCCTTGTGCCTCACATACTGAAAACTGTGCTTCTGTACTACGAAAGTTCGAGCGACAACTCCATGGAGGAGATACCTGCTGGCGATTTTTTTAGGAGCATTGACGCCTACAACCCTGTCAACAGTTTCTTCCACCATTTCATGAAGGATTCTTTGGGGTTCAATCTGGTCAACCCATGGCTAATATTAACCTCAAGCGAAATGTTAAACTCTGTAATGCCCAATGTGTGCTCTATACGCCGAGTCTGGTAACTCAGTGTTTCAATTTAGGCATGGGAAACTCGAAACATTGCCTGCAGTAGCTGTTTTGATGCGCTGGAGGGACATTTAAGTTGTGGATAGCTTGACAGACCAATTGGTAGTTAATTACGTACTTATTAGGTTTCAACATAAGTAAAATTTTTGTTTTTGTCGGTATGAGCTCTCCACGGCTGGAAATAAACGGGAACAAGTTGTTCTAACTTTTTTTGTTGTGCAGCCAGGTTTCTTGTCGGAAGTGAGCTATCATGATGTTGTGGATAACATCCCTTGGTAGCTGTGCAGACCACCGGGGCATCAACGGAGCACGAAAATCGCGTTATCAAAACGTAATATATATATATATATATATATATATATATATATATATATATATATATATATATATATATATATATATATATATATATATATATATATATATATATATATATTGCCTCGGTACAGGTCCAAAGAACAAATCATTAGACTGGTCAATCTGATAGAAACTTATTCATTGATATATCAAAAGCTTTTGACTATATTAGTCACAACGTTTTGGGCGCCAAACTTCAAGATATTGCGACTGTTGGACTTGCTTTAAAACTACTTAATAGCCACCTATATAATCGCCAATAGGCGGTATAAATTCGCCCTACACTATCAAGTTTTATGACTACTCATGAAAGCGTTCCTCACCGATCAATACTCGGCTCACTTTTATTTCCGATTAATATAAATGACCTACCTCAGATTGTTTATAATTCTGAACCTTCTCTTTAAGCAGGTGATACCTCTATACTTGCTTCTGACGACTCCATCCACTCTTTCACATTAAAAATCTAAAAGTCTAAAAGTGAACGCTGACCTAAATAACACTTTAACCTGGTGCTGATGTAACTCTCTCTGCATTAACTCTTCAAAGACCAAGTTCGTGATTTTCCATTCAATCCACAAGGTTCCTTCACAATATGCTACGATCAAACTTAACGACATGCTCACTGCTCCCATTAACGAATACTCCTTTCTGGGTGTTATTCTTGATGTCAGTTTAAGATACGCTAACCACATTGCATACTTACGAGAAAAACTAGTTTATGGCATTAGAATTTTAATCAGAGCACCTCACCATTTGAACACTCCGACCTGAATTACACTTTACTACGCCTTTATTCACAGTCACATGAACTATACTGTATCAAAACATGGGGCAGTACTTACATATCCCGCTTATTACGTATACAGCGCATACAAAACCAAACCATTAGGATACTAAAGTTACGTTCACATCGCAGCAGTGCTTCTTCGTTGCGTCAAGGTTTTGAGATAGTCTCAATTTCTAGTTTAATTAAATATCAACTCGCCATTAACCTGTTCAAGTCAATGAATCGTCTTATGCGACCAATCGTATTTCATACTGTTGATGTTCTTAACACTAATCTTGCTAAATTCCCGTCAGATGGAAATTTTTGCTACCTGTAACACGGACGAATTGTGGTCCACATACGGCGTATTGTTACGTTTTATCTATTTGAAACCCTCTACCAACCTATCTCAAACACTGCTCAATCACTTGGGGCATTTATAAAAAGAAGTGTTTTCTTACTTACTGATTAATGATCTGAATGATTATCTGTCTAGATTGTTTGTTTTCGTATCTTTATATTTATCTGCGTTCGCTTTCCTGCTACGACACAACTACGTTTACTTATAACACCGGTTTAGTTTAACCACTACACTTGTTTGTAACCTTGGAAAGGAGGTCCCCTTCAGCCTAGCGCTCTCGGACCTGCTTCTGTATATTTATCTGTACGTAGTTTTTTTGCTACGGGCATAATGAACTTGATTCCGATTCTAATGCAGTAAGGCTGTAATGCTATCGCATTAACATAGCTACTCAACGTGATAGGCACAGCGTGAAAAAAAAATGCGTGCGTCCTCCAGGTAGAGTGGCCTAGGTCTGAGATCTGCTGTGCACAAATAAAGTTTATTCCTCCTCCTCCTCGCAAATACACGGCTCGTTTCCTGCACGCTCACCTCCTCGTCCTCCTTGAGAGTGTGTACACCGTGCAGACGCCTGTAGTGGTTGTGACTCCTGAGCACTTGTCTCTGTAGCTTCCGCATGGACCGCGTGAAGACGCCATCGAAGTCAGTCGGCTCGAAAGGACCTCCGCCACCCATTCCACCCCTTCCGCCCTTGCCGGGTGGTCCCATGTTGAAGCGCTAGGTGGTGGTGGGAGAGAAGGTGTCGGTGGTCACGTGTCACGGTTTTCGGAGACAACATTCGTCGTTGCCGATGACATGTCCTCAAGCGGTACTAAACGTTCTTCGCAGATTGTTTTGCTTTCGTTTACAAAGATCCTCGTTACGTCCTCAGGGCCGACGTTCGCGTGGTTTATCCTGAGAAACATTCTCTTGCAGGACTTAATAGGATGACTAATTGTCCGAAGAACATCTCCCTTGCAAGATATCCCGATGACATGCTGTTCGATGTTAAGCGAGACCCTGCAACTTGAAGAATTTTTTTCACGACTGCTTCGACTCGTGAACGAAAAAGATAAAAACTGAGTGGAATACTTCGCATAAAATCGTTAAGATGCTTTAGCTCGGGCCCAACTCCGCGCGTTTTGAAATGCAGTTGTCCTTGAGCTGCGATGCTTTATGCAAAGTACCTACTTCATATATTACAAATATGATTTGTAGACGTGAGGTTACGTCAAATCAGGAAATATTTAGGCACAGTTATAGTTCCAGTACGGCGACCTGCTTAGTTTTTTTTTCAGGAGCATGAGCACTGCGCTGTGGCCGCTGGCCGCAGAGACATGACGCTCCGTCGTTCGATGTTAAATTGGTTCAGATCCGCGACCCCTTTTCACGCTTCAATTAAGTCGTTTTCTCGCGGCACAAAACTGTGAAGCAATGTCCCCGTTGATTTACGCGAGGCAATAGTATGCCCGATGCGAAATAAAGATAAATTTATTCATTTTAACTGAACAAACTGAATAAATTATATTTTTGCGCATGTGGCATACTATTTCATTTTTTTTTTTTGTTGTCACGAATGAGAACAAGAAGAGCTGTCTCTCTAGCCTTCGCATTGCAGACTACGTAAGGAACAGAGTAATGTTGGTTTTAGAAGCGAGGAATATTCTTTCCAAACTCTTATTCTAGCGTATTTTTGGGAAGGGCATTTCTTTTTTCTTTTACGTATACTGTCTCACATCCAAACGCAGGCGCTCCAATCACAATTCGAAGCTATAAACTCGTGCTCAGCAATAACTTACTGCTTTTTTAAAAACATATTTTGCGTTCTAACTGTGCCGATCACATCTACTTCACACGACAGATTTCGTACTACTTCGAAGTCTTGAATCAGGTAGTCAGGCTGAGTCAAGGCGTTTTCTCTGTTTCAAACGCATTGTAACCTTTACGTAATGTACAAGCGATTAACTAGCACTGACAACATGGTATCGAAATTGATGAGTTCATGGAAAGCTGGCGGGGTTGTGTGTTTGTATAGGGGGGGATTTCGATGTAAAATCGCCATGCGTATTTTGTTCGTGCCTCGTTTCTACTTACACACAGTTTCTTCCATTGAAGGGAAGACTGACCTGTCTGGTACTCGAGAAGTGTGATCAGCCATTCTCTACTTAAACTAAACTCAACTAAACTCAGTTCAGCTCAGCTGAACTTTAAGCGCAAGCGACGGCTCAGAGCAAACTGTTATTTCCTCTACTCAAATACGCGTGAAACATAGAAATTCTCACGTTAGACAATAGCTAAACGTGCTCGAAGGAAACTTGTCTTGCATTCAAGAAGAAAAAGGTAATTCTACCAACTCTACCAAGCAAAATTTTGCTTTAGGACATATGTATTTTTAAAGAAGTCTAAAAAAAATTTGTGAGTTCTGAAAAAAAAAAAAAAAGTTGGATCACAACGGTTCCAAGTTCGATACTCTGCATATCGCAGTTCTGCAGGCTGCGTATGTTTGAGCCTCTGAACCTGAGAAACTTGATGCCTGAGTATATGGCTCAAGTGACCATGTTATAAGGTTTACGAATGTGTCTTAAATTAATTAAATTAATTATTCATATATTGCAGAGCGATGTAATCACGCAAGCTTTGTCCACTTTCGATGTCTCAGTGGTTGCAGTTTACAAAATTGTGACATAAGTTTTTTTTCATCGGTGAGAGACAGGAGCTGTATAAGCTCGATGCTTCAGCCCTTTTTTTCACGTTTGTGATATTCAAAAATTTTTGTAAAACAAGAAAGTGATGGCCTAAATAAAAAAAAAACAGCTCCCCATATTCGGTAAAGATTATTCTTTTAAATTCAACAGACTTTCATTAACATCGGTGTCGTGGGTGCCGAGCAAAATGATTTATTTGTTCCGGTGTGTTTTAGATAGCAAAGATTCAAGTCAAGCTTCGTCTCAATACTTATCTTAACTGTTCCCGTGAAACAGTGCCAAAACTAAATACTAACACTGATGTATATGCTGATGACAATGTATTATTGATGACTACGGCTGAAACCGCCATGAATTTGTGTATATAATCGTTTCTGCCGTTGGGGCAAACTTATGAAAGAACGCTCGTGCAATTAGGATTAAGTGCACGGTATAGAACCCCACGGTGGTCAAAATTAGCTCAGTGTTTCCAACTATACAGCATGCATTATAGTCACATTGTCGTTCTTCGCGATTACTTTTTTTGTCGGAGTGGAGGGACAAAATTCCATTACGAATTCGACTAAAGAAAGTCATGCAACAAGTAAACTCCTGCCAGCGCGGGAGCGTTCTTCAAGGTTACAATGCAGTAAACGCGTAAGCCCTAAAGGCAGAAGTTAAGAATTGTGTATTGTTGTACTTTATTGCACAGTTTCTGACTGGAGATCTTCATGTCGAGTGCGCACCCGTCAAAGAGCCTAAAGCTCCCACATAAGCCGCATTTGAAGTAAACAAAGTTAGAGAAAGGTTAAGTTTGAGTGCACTGCATATGTATGATGACTCCGGACAAGTTCGGCAGATGTGAGGGTTCGTATAATTCGCGGAGGTTAACCCTTCGAGCTCCGCGCTTGAACATTGAAGGAGAAATTCACATTTTCTACATCTGACTGAGGGAACAAAACAAAAATTTTGCCGGCAGAAATGAAGAAAAGATTGCAGTGAAGTTTTTGCCAACATATGGAAGACTTTTTTCATCAATGGCCAACAAATCAAGTCGTTGGAGGTAGCGTATGGCTCTTCCGAATTCACTGCTCTTAAAAAAATTAATTATGGGGTTTCACGTGCCAAAACCACTTACTGATTATGAGGCACGCCGTAGAGGACTCCGGAAATTTAGACCACCTGGGGTTCTTTAACATGCACTTAAATCTAAGTACACGTGTGTTTTCGCATTTCGCCCCCATCGAAATGCGGCCGCCGTGGCCGGGATTAGATCCCGCGACCTTGTGCTCAGCAGCCTAACACCATAGCCACTGAGCAACCACGGCGGGTGAAATTCACTGTTCTAAATCGTAACTGTGGCGAACTATGGCTGCAAATTATTTATGCGCATTAATTAGAGCATTTATGTGTCACCCAAAGTGAGTGATGGGCCTTAGGCAAGCAGGCTTCAAAGATGGCGCCGATAGGCTTAACATCAAATTGATGCTAAGCTTCTACGCCGGGGAAACATGAGGGAAAACTACGTTTCTCCGCGGCAGCAAACTGAAAGGTTACGTAATTAGGGTTGCTGGACGCTCAGGTTTCTAAGATTAGTTTCGGCGTTCGTTGATGATGCTAGTGATGATGATGACGATGAGGATGGTAATTTGTGTGAAGTGCGATTGCTACGGTAATAAACGGACCAGAAATGGTTAAAAGACGGCATCAACCTGCGACATCATACGGCGACATTAGCGCGACTCTTACCTGCATCATCATGAAACCTGACGCGGGCACGGAGGCGCTGAAGATCGCGATCACTAAAACGGCAACCAGCTTCATGTTTGAGCCCCTAATTTCCCACCCCGTGGGGAATTCGATCCGACTACCACAACCACTCGCCGCACACACCGATGTACAAATGCTCAAGTCTAAGAGCCACAGAACCCCAAGCCCGAAACCAGTTTTTTTTCCTCCTGTTCGCGCATCTGCTTTGATCCTATTCTCGGGCTAAGTTTTTTTTCTTATTTTCTTCAAACGGCATGCGTCATTGAAACAAAAGCGCGGACGTCTCCTGCACAGAACGTCAAGATTTTGCTCGGCTGCACTGTGAAAGATGGACGAGTGGTGCAGCAGCAGTAGTAACCCAGTATAACAGAACCTGCGGCTTGGACGTCCAGAGACAATGGGCTTGCGCAGACGGCCCTCTTGGTAAACGAAACAACCTTGGAGGCGGCCGCTTGCATCGACGAACAATGTCTGCAAGTGCCAAGCCTGAAGAGAACGGAGAATTCCAAACTTAAGCTGTTCTTGCTTACGCATCTGCTCTGGCGTGTTTTAGTGCAAATCTTCTTTTTCTTCTTTCCTTTGACAGCCATCTATCACTGAAAGAAAAGCTGGGACACCTCTCGTGTAGAAACGCCAAGATTATTTTTTTTTCTCAACGGCTCTCTGAAAGACAGATGCGTGGCAACAGCGATAATAACGTATCATGACAGAATGCGCGGCTGCATGAGGCACAATGGTTCTCAATATCAGCAACGACCTTGGAGGCTGTTTGCGAAGTATTGTTAGAGCACTAGCTGTCTGCGCTCTTGACGCAGTCCTGCCGGTCCTCGTAAAGTACCTTGACGATTAGCTGTTGCAAAGACTGTCAGCATTGTATCTAACGCACAACCAAGTGCTGAAACAATGGTTCTCGAATAACCTGTAAGGTCTTTCCGGTTGCCGAGGACACCGTTTTGCTTTGACCAATTGTCTTTGAGCGTCCGGGCAGGACATATTGTTACAGGAGATTACAGTTGATGTTGTCTATAGTTTGCCGTCAAGACAAATCTTGACGTTCAACGGGAGTGAGTCTCGGTTCGCTCCGAATCACAATAGCATTTCCAACTCCAAGTCAACAGAGGGCCACTCCAAGCCAAGTAGGTTGGAAAGCAGGGTCTAGGCAGGTTGAAAGCGCCGAATGGGGTTAAGGCCGCCAGATGAAAGCAGGATGGCACACGGTTCTTTGCCAACGACGTCACATGGTTGTCTGGATGCAAAACTCGGGTCGATCGGTTGCCGTTGACGTCGACTCCCAGGGAGCCACTACTGGCCAGGGTTCTCTGTAACGGTCATGGATCCTGCACTGTAACTGCCCTGCAAAACGTGGTGAGTGCAGCAGAGTGCCTGTTCACAGTATCTGCCGTAAAAGAAAAGGTTGTCGTCAACCGCTTACGGTGTTACTGAGCTGCTGTGACTGGAAGCGGTGTCAGGACATGTAATTGACGCTATCAAGTCTAGAAACCTGTCATGATGTTGATGGTTTCTTTTTGCTGCATTATTGACGTAATAAATTTTGTGCGCACCATCGTGTCCGTGCGTGTACTATGGCACCAGCAGTGCCTTCGCATTGAAGCCTTGTTAGCACAGAAGCACATGAAGCGAATCATTCGATTGTCTCAAATGTGAAAGAGAATTACGGGTTTGAAAACAGATACCTTTTTTTGCAGTGGCTATATTCCGGTACATTCTGCTGTCTTATTGCGCAAATCCCCAGAGACAAAGCCAGTCACCCCCCTGTCTATATAGGGATGGCTGCATATCGTATATAAGCCGATTTGACGAACATTCTTTCATCTACTTGGCGAGAAACACACCCAAAGGAAAACACAAGGGACGTAGTCAAAGAAATCGTAGCTTTAAGAGGAAGCTTTTGGACGAGACATTCCTACATAAAGACATGGAAACGCAGAAATCGCGTTCCACAGTCATTGCACCGTATTTTATAAGGCTTGATGCGTTTCAAAGAAAAAGTAAAAAAAGAAGTGATGCTGACTGCATGGTGTGGCTTTTTAATTCGGGCCACACTTGATTATACGTTGCTCAAGTCGTGCGAGCACTTTGGGGAGACTAGTTTTAACGTGCAGATCTTGGCTGGGATGAGCCAGGTTTCCTTGTTCATGCGTAGTATGATGAAGTGCTTCAGCGCCCTCGCTTCAGTGGTCCAAAGGTTGTGGCACTACATGTAAGCCTGACTTTACGAAAAAGAAGAGACGAAGACCCCAGGCAGTGCCTTACACGGACAAGATCGCCAACAACCTGAAAATGGTCGCGACCAGGCCCGATGGGCATGTGCTGTTTACAGCCCCAAACAAAATGCCGAGTCGTCGTGGTCGCAAACGCGATCAAATTGTGTCGACTCAACTTGTGTCGGCAAAAACCCCGACACAAGTTTGTGTTTCCGTGGAACACCGCTTAATACGCGCATGACGTTCGCACGATGTTTACGTATAGAAATATAGATCGGACACGCCTCTCCTGCGGCAACAGATGCGGTCTGATGAGCGTGCGTCACATCCGCTATCCCGACCGCGGCTGCGCGTGCTGGAGCCGAGCGCATATGCGTCCCGCGCGTATCTTAGAGGTAATCTGTGGCGGGTGCAAAGTAGGGAGAGCCGAGATGGCTGACGAGTTAATGTGCGTCGTCTTCTCGGTCACCTAGTGTTGGAGCTTGCGTAATCGCAAGTTTTGCAGACGTGTTGAAGCGAGAGGTAGCACGAAGCATTTGCTACACGCTACCGGCGCTCTTGATCGCGCCACCGTCGCGACAGCGAGTGTTCGCGGTCATCGAGTGAGATCGGTTCCTGTTTGACTGTGCGTGCGTGAAAACACGCTCGCTATATAGTTTAATTCGCAAGCGAATGATTAGCGAAACTTATACGACAAAGCTACGAATCTAAATTCACGTAGTTGCGCGATACTTTGCCATCGCTATCGGTGCTTCGCCTTTCGGGCGAAACTGCGCCTTTTTTTTTTATTTCTACAGCTATATTAAACACAACCATTTAGCTTTCCCTGTAGTTTCTCTAGTGTCATTGTCTGTTAGTTCGTGTCGTTAATTAGTTCATTATGCAATTCCACTCGATTCCGACATGCAAACACGCAGGCACATACACGGGACGGAATACTGAGATAAAAAGAATGGCTGGCACAAACACCCGGCTTTATTACTATTGTCGCATCTTCGCACAGCGAATGAGGTTGCCGCTGGCGCCTCCGGGTATGTAAGGCGGCGCAAAAAACGTCGAACAGCAGCGCCACCTGGTGCCACTCGTGGACTCAGTGGCGCCGCGGCAGTTCTAGTCGTCCTCGTCTTCCTCGTCCTTGCGGCGGCGCCGTTTCTCGCCTCCGCCAGACACTGGCCGAGGAACTTGCTCCCCGAACTGGCCCATCATGTTTCCACGTGGATCGTAGACGGAAACGATGTACACGGTGCCCTTCGGGCTGCGCGCGATGCCCGTGCCCAAGCGTCGAGAGTCCTTCCACACCAGCTGCGTGAAGTGACCCGTGCCGGACCTGAAGCCGGGGTTGTCGAAGTCGTAGAGCTTGATCTCGTCGTACCACGATTTCACGGCTTGGCTCCCTGCGAGGAAACATCGAGACGACGAAGCTCGTACCGATTTTGTGTACGCGCCAAATCCACGATCCCGTTCGTGGGGCACGTGACACTGGAGGTGGGGAAGGGGGAGTTTGGATTATTTTGACATTGCGGTTCCGTAACGTACACGAGGCTCGTTTGAATTTCGCCCCCCCCCCCCCCCCCCGCCATCGAAACGTGGCCTTCGTGGCCGGAATTCAACCGGCGTCCTCGTGATCGAGCAGCAGCGCAGTGCCATAGACACTGGGTTACCGCGGAGCGCTGGAAAAAAAGAAAATCGAACGATATGAAATGCGCACAGGCCGACACAGTAACGTTTAAAGTTAAACAGGGTACTTAGAGTTGAAAATTGATTGTGAATAAGTCGAATTAGGTGCGATTTTAGATCCGAGTTTGAATAAGAAAGTATTTGCCCCTGTGTTTTATGACCCAAAATAAGGTGCATACAGGTAATAACAAATATGCGGACCCTTCTAAGTATCTCACACTATTTTTCATCTTAGGCCCCACACCGATCCAGACATTTGTCCCATCGCAGCACCAAATTTAAGGGTACCCCTGTGGTCAGTCAGCGACGCACGCGGCCTCCCGAACGATCATTGTCATGCGAGTCTTCACGGTCTTTTGCGAACCCTCAACACCACCACCTGATACTTCTCAAAGCGAGACACCTTTCCCCATACGTTTGCTGCATTTCCCCGTGGATTTCGATGGGCGTTCGTTCCTTTGCTCCATAGAAAACGAATCACACTTTGTTGCTCGTACGCCGTGGACGTGTGAAGCACAACAGCCATTTCCAAAAAGTGACAGCAGAGCTACCGGCATATAAGACCGAGTCGGTCCGAGAAAGGTCCACCGCCGGGAATGGACATGCTGGCTTCGCGTTTACAGCCGTAATTTGGCTAAAAAAGTGGAGCCGAAGACTTTGATTCACTCTCGCATTAAAAAAAAGTAGAGGTGCACTGAAATGTGGCTGCCTCCTAAGTTGACACATAAGCAACTGCTCCCGAGGTCCCAATAATACGTTAATGAAATTTTGTAAATTTAGATCACGTTGTTCATGGCAAAGTATGTCTGCCTAGATCGTTTACCAACTCCTTTGCAATAAGCGCCACGTTCGCTACTCTCATAGCTCTTTCATAAAACGCCTTTTATGCATAAAAATAACAAGACAGAAGGAACAATCCGTAGAGACACAGTAAACCAATTTTTTAGTGAAAACGCTTTATCTGAGTTACTGCTTTGTTCGAAGTTTCTTAGGATTCCGACAGCAGTGGGTATATTCTTAGACTGGATTATGCGAACTGAAGTGGCGCGTGGAAATGCACTTGCGTGAATTGCACAGCGGGGAACAACACGGCACTTCAAGGTGCCAGGGCCCGTATAACATAAAACTATTGCATAATAATAATAATAATAATAATAATAATAATAATAATAATAATAATAATAATAATAATAATAATAATAATAATAATCCTACTTTATGTGCACTGCAGGACGAAGGCGTCTCCCTGCGATCTCCAAATACCCCTGTCCTGCGCCAACCGATTCCAACTAGCACCCGCAAATTTCCTAATTTCGTCGCACCACCTAGTCTTCTGCCGTCCTCTACTGCGCTTCCCTACTCTTAGTACCCATTCTGTCACCCTAATGGTCGTACGGTTATCTAATCTGCGCAGCACATTACCTATCCAGCGCCATTTTTTTCTCTTAATGTCAATTAGAATATCTTCTAAACCCGTTTGCTCTCTGATCCAAACCGCTTTCTTTCTGTCTATTAAAGTTATGCCTATCAATCTTCGTTCCATCGCTCTTTGCGCGGTCCTTAACTTGTTCTTTGTCAGTAAGCTTCTTTGTCAATCTCCAAGTCTCTGTCCCATATGTCGTCACCGGTAAAATGCACTGATTGTATACCTTCCTTTTCAATGATAACGGTAAGCTTCCAGTCAGGAGCTCATGATGTCTGCCGTATGCGAGCCAATCCATTTTTATTCTTCTGTGAACTTCCTTCTCATGGTCAGGGTTCCGTGTGATTAGTTGACCTAGGTAAACGTAGTCCTTCACAGACTCTACAGGCTGATTTGCGATCCTGGATTCTTGTTCTCTTGCCCGCGGTTATTCATCATTATCTTTGTCTTCTGCATATTAATCTTCAACACCTCTCTTACATTCTCCCTGTTAAGGTCCTCAATCATTTGTTGCAACTCGTCTGCAGTGTTTCTGAATAGAACAATGTCATCGGCAAACCGAAGGTTGCTGAGGTATTCGCCGTCGATCCCTACCCCTAAGCATTGCCAGTTTAATAGCTTGAATACTTCTTCCAAGCACGCTGTGAATAGTATTGGAAAGATTGTGTCTCCTTGTCTGAGCCCTTTCTTTATAGGTATCTTCCTACTTTTCTTGTGCAGAATTAAGGTGGCTGTGGAATCTCTGTGGATATTTTCCAGGGTATTTACGTAAGTGATCTGTACTCCTTGATTGCGCAACGCCGTTATGACTGCTGGTATCTCAACTGAATCAAATGCGTTTTCGTAATTTATGAAAGCCATATAGAGAGGCTTATTGTACTCCGCGGATTTCTCGATAACCTCATTAATGACATGGGTGTCATCCATTGTAGAGTATCCCTTCCTGAAGCCAGCCTAAAGTCCCGTGCTGCCCTTATTCTATTGGAGATTATTTTGGTAAAAATTTCATGTAATACTGGGAGTAAGCTAATGGGCCTATAATTTTTCAGTTCTTTAACGTCTCCCTTTTTGTGGATTAGCACAATTTTTGCATTCTTCCAGTTTTCTGGGACCATTGCAGTCGATAGACACTTCGTATAGAGAGCCGTCAGTTTTCTAGCATCTTTCTCCTCCATCTTTGATTAAATGGACTGTTATTCCATCTTCTCCTGCCGCTTTTCCCCATTTCATGTCTTGCAAGGCCCTTCTGACCTCATCTCTAGTTATAGGAGTTTGTGTATCCTGTACATTACTGTTTCGAATGGAGTACTCTTGAGTCCTCTAGGTACTTAACAGGTCAGTATAGAATTCTTCCGCTACTTTTATTATACCTTCCAGGTTGCTGATGATATTACCCTGATTATCCTTCAGTGCATACATCTTGGCTTGTCCTATGCCAAGTTTCCTTCTCACTGATTTCAGGTTGCGTCCATTTTTTACGGCTTCAATCTTTCTCACGTTATAATTTGGAATATCACTTATTTTCGCCCTCTTGACAAGTTTTTGACAGTTCCGCGAATTCTATCTTATCTCTTGAGTTGGAGACTTTCATTCTTTGTCGTTTCTTTACTAGATCTTTGGTGACTTGGAAGAGCTTGCCTACTGGTTGCCTTGGTGCCTTGCCTCCCACTTCAATTGCTTCCCTTAAGCCAGCCTCGTTACGGTTTCATTCATTACCTCTATGTCATCATCGTCATCTCTCTGTTATAAGGCTGCATATTTGTTTTCAAGTATCAGCCTAAGTTTGTCTGCTTTTACCCTTACTGCCTCTAAGATGACCTCTTTTTTCTTGACCAATTTTACTCTTTCTGTGTTCAAATTGAGGTGAATCCTAGCCCTCACTAACCTATGATCACTGCACTTCACGCTACCTATCACTTCCACATCCTGCACTATGCTGGGATCGGCAGAAAGTATGAAATCAATTTCATTTCTTGTTTCACCATTAGGGATTTTCCAGGTCCACTTTCTGTGGCTACGTTTCCTGAAAAAGGTGTTCATTATTCTCAGCTTATTCTTTTCTGCGAATTCTACCAGCATCTCTCCTCTAGCGTTTCTAGAATCGACGCCGTAGTTGCCCGCCTGATTTTTCCCCACTTTTGCATTGAAGTTACCCATTACTACTGTATACCGAGTTTTCAGTTTTCTCAACGCTAATTCAACGTCTTCATAAAACTGATCTACTTCCTCATCGTCATGACTGGATGTTGGAGCGCAGGCTTGCACTACCTTTAATCTATACCTCTTATTAAGTTTCATAATGACTACTGCTACGCTCTCATTAATGCTGTAGATTCGCCAGTGTTGCCCGCTATGTCCTTATGGATTCGGAATGCTACCCCGTATTGCTTCTTATCAGGGAGACCTCTATAGCAGAGGATATGACCGTTATTTAGCAATGTATAAGCCTCACTAGTTCTTCTAATCTCACTAAGGCCGATAATATCTCAAACAACGTCTGATATTTCCTCAAAGAGTCCTGGGCCATGGGTTAATCTTAGATATCATCAGGGAGGTTGTGGCCGAATACTGCACCAGGAAGGCCATTTCCTGTTCTGGTGAGGGAGTGTCTTTGTTCGAGCTTAGCGGACCTTCCTAATTTGGTTGTACCTGGATTAGTATAGCCCCACTCCCTCTCGGCATGTTTCGCCAGTGTCAGACGTTGCTTCAAGCCTGCAGATGTAGTGCACTGGAGAATGCCAAATTCAGATACACCATCGTCAAAGAAGTGGGGAGGGGGGAGATTTGAGCTTCCGACTACCGCAACCGAGCGTTCGACATAGTTCAGTAAGATAATCCCGCAGGCGGCTAGGCTACCTTGTCGCCGAAAAGTATGGCCCAGAGGGCCCTACATGCCTAACAGATCAGCTGATTTGTCCGCCCTTTGCGGGTTTTGCTATAGGTTGCACGATATAGTGTCAATTCTCCGTGGTCCTAACCTCTTGTTTCCCGAATCTAACATGCCGCATAGTTGAAATGCTGCAGTGAGGGACAGTGCGGTGTGTTCGCTTTAGGGCAAGCACATGCACTACCAGCTCCCGGTGCTCCTCATCCCGGCAGCGACGCGACAGCAAATGCTCTCGGTCATCAAGTGAACTCTGTTCATGTGTCTTTGGGCGTGTTACACCATGATGTAGTTAGTAAGAGGATGTTTACTGCAATCTGCACAGCCCATAAAACGATGAGCATTACTTCATTTAATGGTCGAATACTTTGCTATCTCTATCAATGCAATGCCTTTTGGGTGAAACTGTGACATCTCAGAGAATTCGGCTCGTATGTTTTTCCGGATAACAAGCTTTTTTCCAAAATGTATGAACGAGGTTCTACTGTGAAAAAAACTGCATGATATAGCAAACACCATAAACGCACGTGCATAACACTTATGCCTATAACATTGCAACGCCACTGCTACATCACCTTGAATAGCACCACATATCAGTTTAAATATCAGTATATTTTATTTTTTGTTGCCATCTTTAAAGAATTTTACAAGGTAATCTTAAAAAAACAATTCAGCATACTGAAGAGCGGGAAGTTATGCAAGAACTACAGTGCAGCTATTACCTCAAGATTTTCAAAAAGTCCCCAGAATTGCCCTTATTAAAACAATAACTGTGACATCCCCAACACTTTCACAGCAAAGGCCGCTAACAATATAGAAAATGTTCAGCTTCGTGTTATTCATCAAGAATCGGCACAGGTGGTCACTGTAAAAATGTTTAAATGATGGCCATGAAATATGTTGAACCTTGCTGTCCCCCTGCTCACGTGCTAAGCCAAAATTTTTGTACAGATGACACAACTGCAGTAGAGATAGTGGTGCTATACATTTTTCTATAGATACTTCCATTTCAATTTTTTTTCAATGGCTGACAAAAAGATAGAACAATTTAAAATATAAGCGTATTACAGCACACTGCCTTAAATACAAACCCTGTTAACCTGTTTCGTGCCATAGACGAGCCGAGTTCTTCAACGCGTTTCTTGTAAAAACGGCCAAGGGCGACCTCCGGGTACTTCTCATTTTCTTGCAATTATTTTCTCATCGATGATACTTTTCACTTTCAGGTATAGTGATGTTAAGCTTCAATCTTGCAATGAATTGTTGAGATTCTGTATAAGTGAGCAATTAAAATACTGTCGACATTGCTTTTCGTAAAGAGTTCCCAAGTAATTAATTTTGCCATTTTTGGTCTGGACACAGACTGGATACACGAAACGTTAAGGGGTTAAGACAAGTCTTGGAAAAGCTGAACAGCTTGGGGACCTTCGGAGGTGCCGTGTCCTTCTGCTAAGTGTAACTTCTGATATGAGCGATTTCGAAGGTTTCTTCAGATTAATCTTAAAGTGAGTCAGGCTTTCTCAAAAACTCAGTGCTGGATAAGTTGTTCATGTTTGACTACAGGCTGCCCATACAAGTCATGGAAACAGTAGGTTAAAGAGCAATCATAGCACCTGCTTCAGAGCCCAAGCAAGAAGCTTAACTGCACAGCTCAACTGGTTTCCAGCTGACTGTTCACCAGCGCAAACGGTGTTACAAAGAGTGATTAGCCTCAAAGGTTAGATTTAGCACCTAAGTGTAGCAATGGGGATTAACAGACACACAGGCTGCTGTTAGAATCAGTTGAAAAGTGAGAAAATCTATATTTGTGTGGCATGTAATGTGTAATGCTTGCCAGGAAAGCTCCCAGGCACTGCAAATTACTGACAGAACAAATCCTGTGTTAAAATATAAGAAATGTGTCCAGTCTTCTTACAAACAGTCTCTTCCTCATTGCCAAACATGGTGTGCACACCTAGCTGCTGAAACTAGAAAAGGTGAAATAAACAATGAAGCCTCCTTGACTGTACTTCCTTTGATATAAAATTAAGATCGGTTTGCTGTCAAGTTAAAGGGCAGCTCTGGCAGTTTTTTGAAGTCTACACATATGTCACAGAAACTTTTACTGCGGGCGGTGCTCTACGCTCTGATCATTTATTCCAAGTTGTGCAGCTACGTGGCACTTTGCTTCTACATAAATAAATTTAAATGTCGTGCATTGTGCCTGCACCAGCTGTGTCCCAAACGACATCCTTCCAAAACTTTCCGAAAGGGACCACAGTTCTCGCCCATTTCAGGTAATACAATAGGACCTCATTGATACGATGCCATTAGGCACAAATTCCTTGCATCAACTTTCATTATCCCGAACATAAAGTGACCCAATATAGTTCCGCTTCTCTTTTACCAGTTGATACAATCCAGGAAAACGATCTTTCAGTGCCAACATTCAGTATGTTGTTGTACTACGATCATATAATACGTTTATGGCTACTAGATCTTGTGCAAACAAGAAGAGGCCCGAGGCACGCGTGGTTGAGAACAGTAGCTGCCCGTCGCAGCAGCTTTCCCGCAGTACTCGCCTGCCTTTGTCACATGAACGAGCAGGCATGTATTAAGCTTCCTGTTCGTCGTTGGTCATCGCCCTCATTCACAGCTATTGCCGCCAACCCTATGGCGGTAAACATTTGCATTTATCCGTTTAGCAGTGCATGTGGCGTAGTGTTGTTGGAAACATGCCTCGTGCACTTAATGGGTGATAACCTAAACGCAGCGCCGTTATCTGCCACCTCTTTGAGTGCAACTGATTCGTGTGTATATCGCTTGCACAAATGAAAGCAGTCCAATCACAGCACATTGGCTGAACAAGCTAAGTGCTGCCCTTGTGCACCGCTTGCACAGCGAGGAATGTCACTGGCAAGAAGACAGCTCACTCATGCAACACGTACGCTGGTCTGTTCGACAGTGGCGACAATGACATAAAGAAGCACGTCTTTGTCCCTCAAGGAAAAGAAAGGAAAAGCTGAACATACTCGCGGTCGAAAGTCACAACTCCAAGAGAAGGTGCACAGACATCTCCAGTAAACTTGGACGACTGTCAACGTGTGTGGCCGGCTCATTCAACGATCTTGGCTTGGCCCACACGATGTGTTGATGGCCATGCAATCTTTTCTGAAGCATATGTGCCTTGATGCGCACTGTCTTTCCACATGGCAAATGTTGGAGGTGACGAACGAGCGCACACATCCGAGTGCGTACGCGGTCTTCGTGCCATGTACTGGCGATTATGTACGGGTGGGGCGTGCCGAGAAATCTGCTGACATCAATGCGTGCCCAGCGTTCGATGTCACATGATCTGCTGAGTTTTTTTGAAGATGTGGCCAGAGAGCACCAATCATCATCATCATAATCATCAAGAAAATATACCACTTTGATTTTATTCCATTCTCCTGACGTTAAATTTACGTAAACACCAACGCAAGCCTCGGACGGTGACCACCAGCGTTATTTGAAAGCCCATTCAAAGGTTTTTCTCGCGTAGATTTAAAATAAATTATGGGGTTTTTACGTGCCAAAATCACTTTCTGATTTTGCGGCACGCCGTAGTGGAGGACTCCGGCAATTTTGACCACCTGGGGTTCTTTAACGTGCGCCTAAATCTAAGAACACGGGTGTTTTCGCATTTCGCCTCCATCGAAATGCGGCCGCCGTGGCCGGGATTCGATCCCGTGACCTCGTGCTCAGCAGCCCACCACCATATAGCCACTGAGCAACGCGAAGAAGTATTTATGTATGGGTCCCTTGCTGGAAATAAAGATCGTTGCAAGTTAGCGCCTGTGTGTGTCACGTCTCACTTTCGTCCTTGCCTTTTTCACGCGCTATAAGCCTCACAACCACGGCGGATTCTCGCGTAGAGGACGTCACTTTTGTTCGCTTTCAAAGCGAATAGCATTGTCTACCTTTACAGGTTATTCTGATCTAATGGGCTGTCAAGAGGCGAGGAACGCAAAGAAATGGAGAGCGTCTTTTGAGAACTGTTGACCACGAGGTTTGTGGTTCGATTGCCTACCACGCTGGCCGCATTCCGATGGTGTACCGACACGCTAGAAAGCTTGTGTAGCTAAAGTTGAATGCAGAGTCATGGGCGGTCGAAGTTGATCCCCAGCCACCCAACTGTATAAGGTGTTCCTCAATATCCGTGCGGTGCTTTGTGAAGCGGAACTCGCGTATTCTGATTTCATTCTGACATGAACCGGCGTGTGTTACCCGTGATGGGTGCCTCCAAGTTGCTGCTCCACCACATGTAGAGGTTCTCTCCGTGCAACGGGTTGGTCCTGTGCTGCATGCGGTCCCTCTGCGCCATCACCAGGGCCCAGGCTTGAGCGTAGCGATCCAACTGCGGCAGGACGTAGATCACAAGCAGTGTGTCATTCATCAGAGGCGAAATAAATTGTTAGTCACAATTCACAAAAGCTTATCGCGTACAAATGATTTCGATTATTGGACGCCCTTTGCAACGAAACGAACGGAGCGTTACATTTTCAGGATCGCAAGAAACTCAAATTGCTTGCTCTGCGTAGCTCCAATACTACCAAACTTGGAAGGAAGCTAAGAGTCTAACACCGTATGGCCGAACGGAAAATGACAGGCCTATGCTAAGAGACCGAAAGGTGGCAGTATGGAAACGCCAGCATCTGGAATCCTTGGCCTAACGCGAGCCGAGGTACAATGTCAGGCGAAAAGTGTGCCTGAACACATGACCAAGGCCTGCTGTAGCTATCTTTCTATCTGATCTCAAAAAATATTTCCGCCGCCAATATCTGTGAGTGGTGGCGCTGGCTAACACTCCCAGGGTTCTACTAGGAAACATAAACACCCAAGAAAATGGATGTGGAAATGGCGCCGCGGTAGCTCAATTGGTAGAGCATCGCACGCGAAATGCGAAGATTGTGGGATCGTTCTCCACCTGCGGCGAGTTGTTTTTTCATCCACTTTCATTTCCACTAATCTATCGTTTCTTTATTTCGTTTATTAAACACAAGTGATTTCCCCTATGTTGTCCTTGGTGTCAGTGTTTCTTGGCTTCTTATGATATGACTAATAAAAACCGGGCCCCTAGGATAACCCCCTTTCTTCTCGTTGATCTCAAAAAGCTATACATGTCGCGTTCAGCATTCGCTGTATCTAGACGAGTTTATATAGCCAGTTGGCAACTATGCTGGGCGAATAAGGTTTTGTATTCGCTATATCTAACCGTGCGTGCACATGCAGCTGGCGACCATGCGGAGAGAACAATGACCGATTCAAGTAACTGTACTCCTTCTATACTCCGTTTCATACATCAGCTGCAACGCTGTATAAGTTGCGCAAGAAGTCTGGTCACCAAAATTTATCATTCCGCGCGATCGCGTCAATGCTTCGCTGCGCGCCAGGAGGCGTTCGCTCGCGCAAGCATGCACGTGAGGGTGCCGCGACGGGCAACCAAAAGAAACAACGAAAAGCAAATTGATTTAAAACAACGTGTTAGCAGCCGTATGAGTACAGGGTTCGTTCGTTTCTAAGAGTAATGTTTTTTTAATTCAGAAAAGCTTATATAAAGAAAATTGTCAGAAAAATCGGGTCGGGAAACATCGAGCTGTTTCTAAGTACGAACGCAGCCACTACAAAAAGTATCTCCAGCTTCCACAGAGTTGCACCTGATGTATGAAACGGAGTATAATTAGAGTGAACTAGATTGAAGGAGTGGGTCCAGCGAGGGCTCCGTGCTGAGGGATAATCCAGATGGCGCCACCATCGCCTTTTCCTGAAGGCCACTAGAGTTACTGTATATGCTACCAAAGGTAGCATAGTTGCGCGTCTGTTTTATCACGCCGCTAGCGCCTCTATTGGCAGAACGTCATCACGTGGTAGTCAAGCAACCGTGCATTGCGGAGACGCAGATGCTCAAGCCATTTTTCGTATTTCCCGACGCCGCCGCTGCAGCGAATTGGATTGGGGCCACCGCACCGCACCGTTACGAGCATGGTCACAAGAATACTTTTCTTCTTGTTGCAGGCTTTTTTGCTGTTGCAAATCTCGCCGATGTTATCCTGCCTTGGGTGCAACGTCACTACCGGTGCAGGAATTTAGTAAGAGCCGGGCTGGAACCAGCGTGAAAGCATCATTTAACCGTCATCGCCATTTCCATCTCTCGACCGGATCTTCCCCTGGCAACACCACGCCACTATCTGCGCGGGAGCATTGCCTTCGCTACAAAGGCACCGACCCTTCACGGACCACTTGGGGCACCACACCGCTACGAGCATGGTCACAAGAATGCCTTTCTTCTTGCTGCAGGTTGGTTATTTGCCGGGCGCATCTTGTACTCGCTCTAGCGATCCGTGCTTACTTGCGGTGTCGTGCCCTTCAGACACTTTCAAGCGTTGCCAAGTGTTTTTGTGTCGGTGCATATGTTCTTTCGCCGTCAATCCTCACTTTGTCTCCTTGCTTCTTGTTCTGTCAGGCGATATCGAGTTAAATCCTGGTCCTCCTCCGTCCCTTGACTCTATTGCTGAGAGTTTGTCACGCTTAGAACTTGCACAAGATTCCGTTCTCTCTGAAGTTGCATTGATTCGCCCTTCCCAGTCGAATTTCCAAAGCTTTGCTTTTCACATTGTTGGCAATGTCATTGTCGATGCCTGGCCACCAGACATGGCTCCTGGCAATCATTTAACATTTTTCAATAGCAGGGTGACTGGCGTGAAGTACTCCAAGTACTTCGGCCTGCAGTGATTTTGGAACCACGACTCTTGACCGCCATAGTAGGCAGCTTTCACGGAGACTGAGTTCTGAGCTTCTTGTGTTGAAAGGGTTCCACTCTGGCCCAGCTGGGAGGCTCTCTCCTTTCAATATAGAATGCACAACGTGACCCAGAACTGGATCGTTCCTGGTGGCTCGTGCCACCACAGCAGGTGAAAGAAGTCGTGAATAGGCCTCCTTCAACATGAAAATCTCGGCAGGGTCAGGCAGTGCGGTGCTGTCGTTAGGTAGTGGCAGTATGCTAAGAGCATCAGCTTCGCTAAGCTCTCTTCCAGGCTTGTATACAAGTGCGTACTTGTACGCGGATAGCTTGAGAGCCGACCTGACTAATCTTGGTGATGCTTGCTCAGGGTAAGGCTTGTTGGCACCCAGCAGTCCGACAAGTGGCTTGTGGTCAGTGTATGCTTCAAAGGGTGTGCCCCACAAGTTCTGGTGGAACCGATCTACATCAAACACGAGTAAAAGGGCCTCCCTGTCAAGTTGACTGTAATTTCGTTCTGCTTTTGACAAGCTCCATGAGGCAAAAGTAATGTGATCTTCTCGGCCATCAGCATCTTTGTGAGCCAGAACTGCACCTATGCCATAAGGCGATGCGTCACAGCTGAGACACACAGGCTTGTCAGGGCGGAAATGTACGAGAAGTGGAGCTGAGGTCACCAGGTGCTTGCAGGCTGTGAATGCGTCCTGATGATCCCCACTCCCATTTCTTTCCATCACAAAGAAGGGAGGGCAGGGGATAAAGAAGTGTAGAAAGCTTAGGCAAAAAACGCCGATAAAAATGGACAAGTCCCAAGAAACTCTGAAATTCTTTGACGTCTTTTGGCATAAGGTCATGGAGAGTGGCAGCCGCCTTTTTGACGTTCGGGGAAAGGTTTTCCTTGCTGATGATGTGCCCAAGATGCTCCACTTGGGGCACGAAGAAATGACACTTCTCGAGTTTCACTTTGAGGTCAGATTCTTGAAGCTTGCGAAGCACAGCACGAAGGTTGTTGAAATGCTCAGCATCATTAGCGCCTGTGACAAGAATGTCGTTGAAATAGACGGCCACATGAGGTAGTCCTCTCAGCAAGTTCTCCATCCCACGTCGAAATATAGCAGGAGCTCACGACACTCAAGTGTAAGCGGATGTACTGAAACAACCCCATGTATGTCGAAATTGTGACGTACTCTCTGTAGGCCTTATCAAGGACTACTTGCTGATAGGCGTCGCACAAATCCAATTTGGGGAGTTTCTCACCCCCTGCAAGTACAGTCCACAGGTCCTCAGTCCTTGGAATTGAATACTTGTCCACTGTCGCTACTGGGTTGATGGTGACACTAAAATCTCCACAGATTCTGATGCGCCCATCCTTTTTTACCACAGGAACAATAGATGAAGCCCACCTTGATGTTTTCACTGGAACAAGGATGGCACCTCTTCTTAATCGTTGTATTTCTTGTATGACTCCATCTGTCAAGGCATATGGCCGAAGGCGTGGCTTGAAGAACCGGGATAGGACATCTGAAGGAACATGTAATGACGCTTTAGCACCTTTGAATGTATCAAGACCTTCTTCGAACACCTCTGCGAAGTCTTAGACTAGGTGTTTGATGTCAGAAAGTGCATATATGTTTACTTCAACATTGGAGAGACCGATGCCCAGCTCGCGCATCCAGTTGAGGCCTAGCAGAGTAGGTGAACTGTCCCCGGTCAGAAAAATGGGTAGATCCGCCTCCTTGCCATGAAACTTAACAAGGATATCAGCCTTGCCTCCAACTTTTTTCAGTTTCCCGGAATAGCTTCGCAGAAATACTTGCGACGGCTGCACATTAACCGAAGGCAGAAGCTCTAGAAGTCGCAACTTGGCAATGACGGAGACGCTTGACCCCGTGTCCACTTCCATGCGGAGTGGCTTGCCGCAAACGTCAACGGTGACGATGAAAGGCGGAGGCGTTTGGCGTAGTTAATTTGCCACATGTCGTAGACTTCTGAAGGCGAAGCTGTAGTGGCATCTTCATCGTTTACAGTGTGCAGGCGAAGGCGGTTGCTTGACGACTGCGAGCTTCGTGCAGTGGACGAACACTGCTTGTGAGGACTGCTGCTTCGGGCTTGGCTATCTTTTCGTTTCGTGTTGCAAACTTTCGTCAGATGACCTCGTTTGTGGCAGTAACTGCAGACGGTCTTCAGATGCTTGCATTCGGATGCAAGGTGTTCACCCCCGCAGCGATAGCAGGTGACGGCCACGGAACCTGACGACACGCGGTGTGTCGAAAAGGTGCCACTAGGGTTAGCTTGTGGAATCTCCCCGGCATCCCTTTTGGTGCTTCCATTGCTAGGGCTGTCTGCATGGTATCCTGGAAAGGGAGGTCCGCTTTTTCTAGTGTGAGGCTCGAGGGCGAACGACTGAAGGCACACGGGCATTGTCTCTTGGTAATTACATGTTTAATTACGACAGTAATGAGAAACACTGCAGCGCAACACGGCGACGCTCGCACACGCACACAAGACGGTCGGTCATTCCACAGGCAACGCGCCCTGTTCTCGGCAGTCTCCGCTGGCGTCTTTCCAGGCGCCCTCTAGTAGGTTGAGGACGAAATGCTAAACGGAGCAGCTGCGTGTGCTACCATCTGTCCAGAGACATAGGAGATAGGCAGTGCGGGATAGCTGACAGCTCACACTAGTAATGTTGTTTGAATGTCTGCGTTGTTCACACCACACACAATACGGTCGCGTATCATGTTTTCTAGTTCAGCACCGTAGTTGCAATGCTCAGAGAGTCTTTTCAGGGCTGCAATGAACCCGCCGATAGATTCGCCTTCCGCGCGAACACGGGAGTTGAAACGGAAACGCTGCACGACTGCACAGGGCTTCGGGCAATAGTAGTTACCAAGAACCAAAAGAATCTGTTCGAGCGTTTTGTCACTCGCCTTGTCGGGTTTTACCAAATTGCGAAGTAAAGCAAACGTCTTCTGCCCGCAGCAACTGATAAATACGGACGTTTGCTTGTATTCGGCGATATCGTTCGCCGCGAAAAATGCTTCGAATCGGTCCACATAGCCGGGCCTCGTCCCTCTAATTGCTAGAGACTGCCGAATTTCGGCATGTTGAACGGGTGGACGAAGCCTTGCGGGAACGCAGACTCACTTGAAACTTTTCAACTCGTCGCCAGTTGATGCGATTGCGTATGACTCAGTGAATGTGAACCATGTTGGCCTGTGAAGCGCAGCCACACACTAAACAATTTCTCACCCTTAAGGGTGTAAAGAAGGGTTTACACCCTACTGCACACCCTTCCAGCACCCTGTTTGGGCGGGAGCACCCTACGAGCAGGCCGCAAAGGGTGCATTTACCGGAAGGGTGTAAACGAGGGTGCCAGAAGGGTGCTATAACTAATGGGTGCTGAAGTGCTGATAAGGGTGTACAGTAGGCAACAAAATTTTGTGGCCCATGTGATCAGCAAACGAAGCGGATAGCTTTTAGAGGTCGCCCGGTTAGCCACCGCGGCCTCACCAGGAGCCTTGCCAACGTAGCGATCGGCTGAGTGGCGGTAGCGCCTGGCCGAGGTGCAGGTCCAGAAGGCATGATGCGCAAGCTCATTATACTGTCGGCTGTGTACGGCACTTGGGGAGCTGAAAGAGCAGCATTTTGGACTTTCACCACTTGTGCGGCCTCCAGCCAGCGCTTAATAAAGCTATCAGCTTCGTTCGCGGAACACGTGGCCCACAAACTTTTGTCTTCGACTGTACATGTAGTGTAGTATATTTGTTAATGTACACAGGATACAAAGAAATATTTAAACTAACAGGGCCACGGGAACACAATAAGGCTTTTGTGCAGGACAAATATTTATTTTTCTTGCAAAATACGAGTTTATGTCATTTCTTACCATCAAGAATGCATTGTAATTATATATGCATATATACGTAACGGTTTCAACGCAAAAAGCAGCACAAGTTCACTGTTTCACATCGTTTACATTTGTTATGTGCCTTCGAAGTCGGTACTGCTCGCATCCTCTTAGCCTTGCAAGCTTGCCTGCGCAGTTTGGGCCTTAGAACAGCGACGACACAGACCGAACACAACGCCCCAATCCATGCGCGCCATTCCAGAACATGAACACAATAAAAAGAAAAAAAAGGAGAACCAACAGAACACAGTTTCCGACAGAGCAGTAACAACTAATGGCAGGTCTTCTGCTTTTAGAGTTAGACTATTACCAATAATTTATTATTACGCGTTTTCGAATAATAATTTTACTTAGTGATTATGAGTTTCTTTTTGCTTTTGATTGCGTCACTGCAGCGATTGTTATCTTTTCACGCACTGCAGTAGGTGCTGAACATGGTCAGGTTTAATACCATTGCTGGCAACAAGGGTGAAGCTTCAGGCTCTCATTCTCTGAGTAAAAACGCAAAGGACAAACGCAAACCGTACCATAAAGTGTCAGTATTTTTTTCAATATCTATATGTTGCGCCATCTATGGGCAGCTTCGTGTACTGCATTTTATAAGGCAATAGGCAAAAATTAGCGTGGCTGTGCGCTGTTCTTGCTACCAGTCGGCGCAAAATATCTGTTTCTAAATAGTTTGAAGTTTATTTAGACTATGGCATTTCTGCGGCATGCTGTAATGACGAATTTCGCAACCGTCTCTTGTTCTGACATGGTTACTTTGTGCGGTTTGCCGCGTAATTCTCACTGCTCTCACTGCTGCGCGGTTCATGTTTGACTGCCTGTTGTTTGCAAGTGCCAGGGGTACTGTGTATGGAAATTTGCTTGCGATGCCACGCTGCCTAGTTAGTGTGCCCCACCTTGGTACGGCAAGGACATATATCCTTGCGGATGGCTACCTCAACGCGCTCAAAGAAGCAATTTGCGCGTGCCTGGTTCTGGGCGGCAAAGTCGACCTGACGTCGAGCTCGTTTCAGGCAAGTGCACGTGTTCCCTTGTTTGATTCTAACTGCACCTGCTAATGTAGCGTTATGCGGAAGTACTGACGATTATGATGAGGGAGGCTCTTCGCGACATGTTTGAATCCGAGTGGTGTTTACATCGCTAAAAGAAGTGTATCGCTTAGCATTAAACTGAAAGTATAATACTCGTTCGCGCTACATAATTCTCGCGCAGGCGCGGTAGCGCTGCAAACCTCGCGTTGCGCTTTTTTCGTTGCGGGGTGCTTTTCTCGTCGCGACGGTAGATTGCATTTTTACATCGAAGCCGCGTATCGCCAGACTCGTTATGTGCTTTAGTGCGAAGGCGACCAGCAACGAGCATTGTTGTCCATGTCTCTTATGTCGCCGCTTAGTTTTCGACTCACCCAAAATTTGCCTTGTCGCCTGGAGGTGCTGCTTATACGGAGTGCGACTAGTCAGTCAGGCGCCCTCAGACCGTACACGCTTGCCCTTTGCCATACAGCTGCTCCCCTTGCTCAGTCGTAGCGCGCGCGCGCGTGCAGCCTGTCATCGCCACTGTACCACTGTCCGCCATATACATAGAATTACTTTTGCAGTGGCTGTGAAGCATAGCAGAAAAACAAATAGCATTGTGCATGTCAGCAACTAAAGGCTAAAACATTTCCTGTGAGCTACATGTTAGCGCGCTCAAAGGTGTGATGCGTGTCATGCCCTGTACGAGCGCCTCAGTTACTGTGCCGATTCGTTTTAAGTGCTTTGTGGAGGATCGCTCGCCAAGCAAATGCTTATTAGTGCATTTCGCTCATATGACAGCAAATCCAGGGGCACATTACTAGACTGTTTTCTAATCCGAAAACAACAGTCCGCTGTTGCACATTTACAGTGGTTTGCAGCACATGAAGTAATGGAGGCAGTTTACAGCCTTGTCGTGCATAGAGATTCCTCAGGTCTCTGCACGATATAAAAACCAGTTGTACTTTACCGCTTTCAGATACTAGACAAGACGTTCGATGAGTATGTGGATCTCTCTCCTGAGGACACTATCCCAGGCTTATCGAAAATTTTACTGCGCCCACAAGTGGACAGTGAGCAGCAGTGTGCGTCAACATCGACTGAGGTATTTGTATTTGGTAGTCGCGTGTTCTGCGAATTCACAGCTTAGTTACGAATTCATGTGTCGGCTATTTATTTTAACAGTGGAGCTGTTTAAGCCGAGCGTTTCACATGCGAACAAAAAACTAGCACAGCGTTGCCGATTCCGCTAAACTGAGCTTAATCCAGTTGGAGCTTGGTTATGAAGTTGGTTCATTTGTAAGCCCAGGTAAGGTAGGGGTAATTGTTTCAATCATAATTAAGCAACTTATAATCGATAGTCAAACAATACTCAATCGATACCTAATCGATAATCGATCAATAAATTTTGGAAAAGCTTCATGTAGTTCGCCGGTAAGCATGGCAATGCGTAGTGTAGGCGAATCGATATCCAAACGATACCTAATCGATAATTGATCAATAATCCGTAAATTTCAGAAAAAGTGCTTGGTAGTACCCCGGTAAGCATGGCAATGCATCGTATAGGCCAATCGATAGCCACTCAATACCCAATTGATACCTAATCGATAATTGTGAGCTAGGTTCGCATCAGCTCCACTGTCTCTTTAGCATTGCGCCTCCAGTGCAAGGTGCGAACTATGCTATTTTTTTTTCTTGCAGCACATTGCGGCGAGCAGTATGGTGGCCAGTGGCAGCGACGATCATGAAAATGGCCTTGGAATTTCCTTCGATCTGTAAGTGTGTTTGAGTGTCACATTAGAATTTTAGGTAGTCTCACAGGGTGGCAGAATAATATTGGTTTCGCCTGTAATCATGTTTTGAAGAGAGATTTATTGAATGGAAAGGCATAGAAGTCGGCCTAATACATGCCTATAGCCTAGTACTCTGCACTTGGGAGGGGGAAGAACAAACAAAGATTGTTAAGAAAACCAAGGCACCTTATAGAAAGATGGTTGAACACGAAGCTTTATCCCATCTGAATTAAAATCCAAAGCCAACCATCACGTAACGAAACCAAGAAATGCTGAGCCACCTGATGCAATGCATATGTGATTTGATTGCTTGTTTACGATTGTAGTCACTGGCGTTTGGCTGTGTTCACCTGGTTTTGAACCTTGGGATCAGCGCTGCCATGACGTCTAGCTTCTGTTTCAATGCGCATGCTCGATTGGATCAGAACGGCGGCGCCAATGTCAGTAACACATATAGCTCACTGGTTTGTTCGCGGCTCCCACGTTTATATTGTCCGCAGTGGCAAAGAAAATTGCTGCGCCTGAAATTCTGCACATCATACGCGCTGCAGTTGTGGCAGTAAATTTTATGAATTCGCATCATACTGAACTTTGTTGCAGATGTGACTGTATCACTGAGATTCTGTTCAGATTTAACTCCTCTTTCCTCATAATAATTACGACGGGCTTTCTCGGAGTGAGAATGTTTGTTAAGGTCGAAGTACCATAAGTATTCCAAAACACAACACGCTTTGTATATCCTTGGCGAGTATTGTTGCAGTTAGTCGAGGCGCAGTTGATTGTAACTTTCCCAAACAAAAGCACGAGAATGTTCATTGCTGTCCTTATACTCATATCAGTGCCTCCTAATACCAGTGCGGTACTAGGTCTGGAACCTTAACAGTAAAATTAGTACTGGGCTTGGTTGGCACTGATATCATGCTATTTAGAATAATCTTATGCAATAGAAGAGCTAACATTAATTTTTTTCTGTGTTTACCTGTAGCTCACGTAGGGCACTGATATTTTTGTTACTGTAGCAACGTGTTGAAGACTGAGCTCTGAATGGCAGCTTTCTTGTAGGCTCTTTCTTGCAGCACACTTTTGTGCTGCCAAGCCTTGGCAATCTTCATGACATTATTAGCACTGGTAGCCCGATTTCGTCCGCAGCGTTCCGAAAAATTGTGGACATGCTGTTCACAGAAATGAAGAAGATGACACTAAGTAAATTACCTCTTATTTTTGATGGCTGTGGGGTTAGAAATGCCTGCTGAAGTATAAGGCCAGTCGGTACGAAATTTTGCAATATTCTTGCTACCACACTTAATGTGTAGAAATGTAACCGCCAGGTTTCCTGAATTTTTTGCGATTCTTTGGGAGAATGAGTAAAACAAAATGTTACTAATTGAAATTCGTGTACTTCGAAAAGCCACATAATTAATAAAATTGCCATTATCCCTTAATTAGTAAAGGAAATTCGCTGGCTAATTTGAGCTGGAAGCACGCACTGTTCTGCACAAGTTCGAAGATGTACGCTGGAAAAACCTGCCGATTCGGAAATTTTGTGTGGTCAGACAGGCTTTTAATTTATGTTTCACTGCATTAGATTTCATTTATAAATTCATTTAATCTGCAGACCTTGGAACTACAAAAATTTACTTGTTCTCCTCAAAGGCATTTGCAAAATTATTCATAGCTTCTCACTGTGTTAGGGGCAAAGCCATAATCTCGCTAAATGTGGACAACAATCTTAATATTGCGAATATTTTTCAGGTTCCCAACTCGTACTTTCTATTCAAGGGTGACCTCACTTTTGCTTGAGAAATACCCGCAGCTGAAGGACGTAGTAGGAAGTGGAGCTGTAAGTAAATTGTTATATTACTGGGGACCGCCAGCTGTGGGGATTCTAGGCAGTGTGGTTCTGGGCACATCCATTATCGTACAAATCCTTGAGCATGCAAATTGATTGAGGCTGGCAGAGATAGCAATATTCCCATACACTGCAAATGTAATAACTGCAGACAGAAGCTTCACCAGACGTGCATTTTCATATTAGGGGAAAATGCCTAGGGAAACCTATGAAGCTTTCATTACCTACACGAGGGGAGAGACTTGTGTCAGCACGCATTCGATCACGCTCGTAAAGAAACTGCTCTACCTGAAATCTTAAGTTCTTTTCTCTCAGAAATTGTGTGTGATCTTCTTGTTTTTTTGGGGTGTCCCTAATCTTTCCGTTCTTGACAGAACTTATTGCACATGCTAATAAAACCACTTTGAATTGGTAGTAGTCAGCATGTTTCTTTCTCATTTGTGTTGTTTGCACTGCTTTGCCTTTTCCTTGTTTCTTTAATGCGTACTAAAAATTTCATTTGACCCTTTCCTTTACTATAAGCGACCTCTGAATTTGTGCACAATATTATTTTATTGTTCATGCAACTCTCAGGACTCCTGGAAGGTAGCCTTGCTCTACAGATTCAAGAATCAGCGAAGGGTTCTTCCGTGCGATGGTCGCGAGGGTGCGAGAACCGTGCAAAGTTTGGATCACGCAGGAAGGGCGGGGAAGAAACAGCCACGGTGGAGCTCCAGCGGCACAAAGTGCAAAAGATGGTGAGAGGCATTCCGTAGTCAAATACAATATTTTGATTCGTTTATCTAGGATGATGTGTAGCAAGCTAATGGCGAGCGTAAAATTTTCATTTGCTAATGCTTTCAAATGTTTCAATTTTTTTTCACTGAATAGAAGCGCTCCGAATTTAATTCTGTCAATTAGTGCTCTCTGTTGTTTTAGGTGGCATTAAAGTATTTTGGATGCGTGATTGAATTTATGCTGGCGAAATATTTATCGAATCAATTTAGGTAGGCAAAACTAAAAACCACAAATCAGAAAGACCAATGGCAAAATAACGCAAGGGGACAGTTGAAACGCCTTTGGGGTACTAACAAAGTTGTTTGGTGCTCAACCGCAGTCCTTTGTGGGTTTGTTCCCTGTCTAGCAGGTGGGAACGAGGCCATATGTTAATCCATACAATTAGCTATGTAGTTGTGTGTTGGTGTAAATGTATCACATGAAAAGAATAGTGAATGGGGCCATTAGCTTTTGACAATACCTCTTGGACATTACTGCAATGTTTCCTTGCATACGGCAGGTGTATTTATGCCGCAATCAGCTGTATTGGTGTTGCTTCCCACAGGATGTTGCTATCTCTACAATAGCCGGAGAAGAAAAAAGTTTTGAAATGCACACGGAGTGGCTGAGCTGTGAATCGCGCAAAGGCTCTCCTGACGAGGATCAAATCAATGAAAGGATGGCCTCGACATGGCGCCAAGAAATTTCTGACGTCGCAACAAATAGTATTCATGAGGCGAAGAGGAAGTACCCATACATGATGAGCTTTGAGCGGGTAAGTAAACTTTTGCTACTATGTATGAAACAGCATTTACATTAAGTTAGCCTGCATGGTTGAGGAGGCAGCTGCATATAAAAAGAGCTAGAGCTTCTGTAACTGGTTGAAAAACTAATTTTAATGCACACACATGTTCTATTGTACTGCAAAAAACACTCAACTACTGCTCTCTAAATATTGTTCTGACGAAAAAGTTATTGCTCTAATGCATTTGGGCAGAAGACTCATTAGCTATGCCACCAAGGCTAGCCTTGTGCCACAGACACATGGCCATCAAAGGTACACCACAAGGCAATGAAAGTCGTTCAACGCTTCTATCAAGACATTGACATTTGTAATGACGACTGACTGAACTACATAGTGTGTGTACATAGTGCTTATGCGTGTGCAGTGCTTATGTGTGAAAAATACTAGAGAACTGTGTTGAAGATATAACCTATGAACTTAGCGAAAGCAACACTCCCTTTTTTTTAACTTCTTGTAGTAAGTGAGAAGGGGTAGCCGTCGCCAAGACAGTGAAAACTCCTCGATTCATTTCTATTTCAATAGAAGGTTAAACAATGAGCACCATAAATTGGTTTTCTTTTCTGTGTAACTCGAAATTTTCAGTTTCAAGTACAGCTTCAGAAAAAAGTTGCCATTTCTATTTTGTAAGGTCAGAGTGCTCACTTGGATTGTTTACATCTGTCTCCTGCCCAATCTACAATGTAAATGCTGTGCTTGTAGATACCATGGTAAAAATAACTGCTATGTATTTGCTGGGTTTTTGTTGTAGTGCACTTTGTATACATCTTATTTTTTGCAGTTTTGCAGTGACTTTGCAAGACTAACTAAGATTGACCCTTCACCTTGTATTGCAAAAGGGATCAACAAAATTGTGAAAATGGCAGAAATGAAACGCATCCCTTGCGAAGCAAGTGTAATGGTATCACTTGAACAGGCTCGTGAGATGTCACCGGAGAGGCTGCGAACACGACGTGAGTGCTGTTACAAAGGCTTAATCGGCAGCTTTTAGACCTACACTCCGTGACAAATTATTTTTGCAGGATCTCATCTTATAGGCATAACATTACAGTACATCTGTGTTTAACGATTTGGTTCTTTGAAGACAGTTCTTGAGGTTTTCAACTCATATCTGGTCTAAAACTGAAATTCTTTAATGGTACGTTGTTTGATGTGTAGAATGGAAATAAACTGGCATAGTGTTGCACAGTTGCATGCCTAGATCAAGAATATTCTGGGCCATGGCAGGCACTATAGAGTATTGGAATACCCATGGGGAAGGTCTTCAAGGTGCAGTGGACATAAATAAGGGGATGTTACCCTAGCACCAGTGTTCAGTTGCTTTTAGGGACAGAAAATCACGGCGCAAATAGTTTGCAAAACCAACCTTTGTCACAGATTTAGGGAATTTTAGGAAGGTACTCAAAAAGTGCATTAAAGTGTTTGCTATGAACCTTTCGCTTTGCAGACGTCCTAACAGTTGCAGCACTTCGGATACTGTCTTTCAATGTCAAGGAAGTTGATGGTCTGTCATCTTTGTGCGAGAGGAGGTAAGTTTCTTGCGAATTTGTTCTGGTACAATGTATGATTAGTACCCATGAGCTTTGCTTAAAACTGGTCAGCAATGCACGGTGCTTTACTGTGATAGTTCTACATCGAACACGGGAAGCATAATATCAACAAATATCTGGGCCCATTCAAAAAGGAATAAACGACTTTTAAATGGGCGACTTGAATTCCTGTAAAGACAAGTTCTCATTCTGCGTAGTCAGGCCCACGTGATCTCTGAAAAACTTGATTTTTCAAGGACGTAAGTGCAGCGCAATAACTCGTAAATAATTTTTTACAGCATGGCAGGTTAAATAATAATGCTGCTTGGAAGTACTCCCGTGGATCTGTTCAGGATTCCTTGCGTGGCTTCTATATACCACAATTCTAGGTAGAACCTCCTCGTGTGGTTAGCTTTAGTGCCAATGACACTCATGTTTTTCACGAAATGTATACATATGTTAAGCATGTGTTGGTTATTCTCTTGTGTATTTGGTACCTAGCAACATATAGCACATCAATAAACATGGTAGATAAATACCACATACGGACAGTGGCTGTACTATTGTGTAGGCTGCTCCCCCAATTTTGGGAGCCAATAATATAAAAGCAATCCTAAGAATTATATTCCAAACAAAGTAGTAAAGGAATAAGTAAAGCAAGTACTCTAAAAGCATAAAGGTGTTCCCCAGGGAGCTGCCACCTACTCTACTCTGAATGCATGGTATGTTGCGTCTTCAGACTTTATGCGCTTAACGTTACTGGCGTTTCGAATGTGAATGGACTGAAGAGACTATTTCATTACAAGGGTGGTGATGACAAGGGCCCGAGCAAGCTTAACATTACTGAAATTTTGAATGCCAATGGGCTAAAGAGAGACTTCAGTTACAAGTGTGGTGATGAGCAGGGCCCGAGCAGCCGTGAAGTATTAGCAGCAAAGAACCTGGAATATGTCTTGCAACTAGGTACCAGAGAGAGAGATGTTTATTTGAAGAAAGGCGGAGAGGTCGGCTTGAGCGTTAGTTTGCACTGGCCTGCTACTCTACACTGGGGAAGGGGGGAGAGAAAAAGAGCGATGAATGATAAGATAAGAAGGTGCATATACCTGTATACATGTCCATCACGTTGAGGTCATACTAGAGTCGTGCTTAGAGTCCAATGGCTTGAAGGAAAGCTATAGTCACTCCAGTGACCACAGCTGGGCTGTTGGTGTCAGGTCAAGGACCTAATACAATCTCTTAAGATATTGGTCTTTTAGTCACTCGTTGAATAGTAGGAAAAAGGCTCTGCCGTTCTCGCACATACGCTGGGCATGAGCAAAATATGTGCCCAAGTGTTTCTGGCGGTTGGCAGTGATCACAGTTGGGACCAATGTCACTGCAGCTGATATGCGTATAGCGCCTGGTGAGTGCAACACCAAGACGAATGCGGTGCATATTTTCCTACAAATGATTCATTAGACATTAGTATCCATTATCAATCAGTATTATTGGCCTACGAACGCCGAATAATTTATAATTGAATTTATTCTTAATGCTTCTGTTTTGATTTCATCTTAACAATGTCTGTGATGTGTAGTTGCTGTTTAGGTCACGTGAGACAGAGAAAAAGCTGTAATATAACTGCTGATACATAATTTGGGGTCTATAGCTCTTAAAACACGTTTGATTGTTGTAGTGAATTGAAACTATACCAGTGATTATATTGTCGTTCTTTCTTCATGTCTCGCGTGACGTAGTCAACTGCACCTCGTAACCACCATTGGATTGATGAAATTGAAGTATAAGAAAATAAATTCTAATAAGAATTATTTGGTGGTTGTAGGCGAATACCATATGGCCAACCATTTATTATGTCTACCACATCATTTAAAAGAAGAAAGCACGCGACTAAAGTCTCTATAGTCCTTTAAAATGGAACTGAAAATGCCACTTTCAAGTATGGGCCAATCCCCTCCTTCCTAAATTGCGAGAAGAGCGCTGTATTAGTTTTCATCAATGTTTAAATTAAGAGTGAATTGGCCTCAGCGAATTCTGTGCAACATATTTATTATAAAATAAAGCTGCAATCTCAAGAAGTGGGGGCAATTCTGGGCGTGGTCCCAAAATTTTCGTCGGGCATAAACCAAAATTGCATGCATAAATGTCAGACTAGCCATTTGCATTGTTAACATTGTTTGTATTGCGTTGAAATGATGTATAACCTGCAGAAAGCTTCATAAAGGGTGACTGAGTATGAAGAGGTGACAATGTACTATTCATGGTCTATTGGTGATGATGCAATATTTTTTTTGCTACTACAGGACCCGAGCGTTCCTGCAACCCCTTGCATCGTATTTTCTGGAGCAGACGTTGTAGAGGCTGACCTTCTCCACATCAAGGTGGACCGCGAGAAGTTGTTTGCGGTGAAAAATGGGGAGGAGGGGCTGGCGGCTGTCTTATCTGCTGACTGGCTCTTCAATATCCAGTACGACCGCAAGCTGTTCAACACTCTTGTCGTGTTGGAGCGCCTTTTCCTCGGGCTCACATTGAGTGCCCCTAGAGTAGTGGCTACAAAGTTCTTGAACAAAGTCACCAAAAGTGAGCCATGTTGAATGTGCTGTTGGCCGTCTTGGCCGTAACAATATTTAAGTGGTAACAAACTTTTGACAACAAAGTGGTAACTTTTGATAACAAAAGAAATTTAAGTCTAGCAAACTTCCGTTGTGGAGGCAAATCAAGTAACCAATGCATTTCGGAAACAGAGTCAATGCGATAATACCGGGAAAGAATGAACCTTGCAGATTTTTTCTATATCTTCTTAATGCGATTTATTAATCCTGATTGAAACGGATCTCAAATGACACTGGCATACTCTAACGTCGGTCTAATGTAAGTTAAATATGCAAGTACTTTGAAGGGTGTGGTTGCCAGCTTTAATTTTCGGCGAAGGAGGCATAACTTTTTTTTTTTGCAGCTCCACAAGTTCTGTTTACGTGTGATTTCCAACTTAAGTCTTTAGAAATTGTTAAACTTGGGTATTTTATCGTTTCGGCTTCAGGTAGAATCGTTGAGTTCATCCCATAATTACGCTCAATAACACGCTTCCTTTTGTTTGTAACTCTGAGCAGGACTGATTTAGATTCGTTAATTTTCATTTTACTTCTTATGGCCCAGACTTCTACAGCTTTAAGGGCTTGACTAAGTGACGCCTGGTCGTTTTGGTTATTGATTTCACGATATAATAAACAGTCGCCTGCAAATAACAGGATGGTTATGTCGTTATTTATGTGATGAGCAATATCATTTATTTAAACTAGAAAAAGAAGTGGTCCTAGAACGGATCCCTGTGGAACGCCTGAGGTTATCTTTAATTGGTTAGATTTGTTACCATTTATATCAGCGTATTGTGTCCGATCTGTAAGATATGAGCGGATCGACATAACATAATTTATATTCATTTCCATCAGTTTTTTTTAATTAATTCGTTATGTACGACCAGATCGAAAGCCTTCGAGCAATCTAAAAATATAGCGTCGACCTGCTTTCTATTGTTCAGTTGTATTGTTCTATTTCTATTGTTCATATGTATTCGTGTTGCATTAATTATTGATGTTCTTAATAAATTTACTTTGAAACCAAAACTATCCCGCACTCTCATATGTATAAAAACACTTGTGCCACGCATGTCTCAAATGGGCAAAAGATCACCAGGTGCTGTGTGGTGTATATTATTTGCCTTTGTTGCGAGGGAAATATGACTGTTGCAGTTCAACAGTCGTATATTTCCTTGGAAAGCAATGGTTCACATGCATTGCTTTCCTGATTAAATTTTCCATTTCACATGGCATGCATATGTGCTGCTAGGGTCCTTGGATTGATGTTGTGCATTGTGGTCCAAAAATAGGTATAGCTATAGAACATTTATGCAATGTGTGACAAGTGGCATCCATGGGTGGGAAAGATGCATATTTTTGCACTATATATATATATATATATATATATATATATATATATATATACACACACACACACAGACACTGTTTTGTCCAAATATCGGTTGCTAGCATGCGGCCTGCCTTGTCTGTGGAGTAGAGCATTCTATGTTTTTCGTGCATCAATCCTCGGCTTTTGCTGCTCGGGTGAATCAATGTAGAGCACCCTTCCAGCACCCATTTCATAGGGTGTTATGGTAAAATAGCACCCTTTAATAAGGGTGCGACCACTACACCCTTTAAAATTTTATGCTGTGCACCCTTCCTTAAGGGTGCTAGCCTCTGCACCCTTTCCTAGCACCCTTTTTTAAGCACCCAATAGGTGGCAAAGGGTGTTCGTCTGGGGACAAGCTAATTTACACCCTTATGGGTGAGAAATTGTTTAGTGTGCACTGAAGAAACAGGCCAAGCACGCCTAGTATTAACGAACTCACATGTTTTATTGTAGCGAACAGGACTACCGCGGCCACTTATCACTTGCCCGCTAGGCATGGCGCAGCAGCAACACAAAAAAGGCAGCGCTGCTTGGGGGCGCTGCATTCCAGCAACTTTAACGTTGTATCACTTATGTGCTGCGTCTTTTCACTGGGTCGTGAGGGGACGAAATTCTGAGCTCATATTGCGAAGAAGTAGCAGTCGTGTACAGGAATGGGATGAGGTCTAGGAATAAATGAACTGTGTGGATTAATTATGTGTTAATTAAAAAGTAGTAGACCTTCGTTTTCTGCCTTTCTCAAGGCGCTATCGTTGAATACTAACAAAATTGCCCCCGATGCCCTAATAACGGCAGCAATGTGACATTTCGGGAGAATGTAGGCCACCATATTCGTCAGGTGCAGCCCATATTTTTGTAGGTTAATTGTGTGTTATGAAATTTTTTAAGGGAATATCTATTTCCCCCCCTATATTTGTGCGCCATACGCCTGAGACGTAGTTGGTTTCACAGGTCCCCTGGGTGAATAAAGCAAGCCAGTAACCGCGGCGCCGTCTTCCCATTCACCATCTTGGGTATTCACGTTCTTTTTTATTATTTGAACCAACCTTCGAAGCTTTAGCCAGCGCCACCACTCACACACCTTGGCGGCGGATGTGGAACATCCTTTCTGACGCAGGCGGCACCTGTACGTGACATTTTTGCTTGAAGGCAACTGATCAGTATACCCACACATGCTACCTGAAGGCATCAGTGCTGCCGGATTTGAGACCCTCTTTATGTAAGGAACCATAAGAAAGGGGCTTAACCGAGAGGCCGATATTTGTTACCTCAAATGGTTAGAGCATCACACTAGTAATACTAAGACGTGGGATAGGTTCCTTAGCTGCGGTAGGTAGTTTTTTTTCATCGACATTCATTGCTAATTTATCGTTTTTTTAACTCAATTAGTAAATACAAGCAATTTCCCCTATGTTGTCCTTGGTGTCTTTGTTGGCTTCGTTTAGTGAGTAAAAAGATCGGGCGCCTCGGTTGAACCGCTTTATTCTCGTTTATATATATATATATATATATATATATATATATATATATATATATATATATATATATATATATATATATATATATATATATCATGGCGACGCCGACGTCATCAATTTTCCTGGAAAACTCATATAATTGCTATCGCAATTACCTGGAATTAAAGGATGTACTTAACCATGGCGTGTGGAAAAAGGTCAGTACCACGTTCTGCGGATAAGGGCTAACTTATGGTGAAGAAATAAATAACGAAAGTTTAGGCAGTTACTCTTCTTCGTAGTTCGAGTTTTTCGTTATTGTAAGTAATCGTAAACTTAATCCGTGTGTCAGTAGCCTAAACTTAGAATAAACAATCGAACAGCACTCATTTGGATCACTTCAAGTTTCTCGCTTTAGCAAATGTGAGGTAACGTTAGTAACTTTCTCTGAAGGTCTGTGCTGAAAGAGAAGGATATGTCGTGTCTCCCCTCTCCCCCCTCACCTCAGGATCTTGTTTCAGAGTGTGAACTCCGTGCCGACGCCTGTAGCGGTTGTGACTCCTCAGAACCTGGCGCTGCAGCTTCCGCATCTCTGGTGTGAACTCTCCCTCAAAGTCAACTGGTTCGGAAGAGCCTGCTCCCGCTCCCCCTCCCCCCAGCTGTATCATACGTCCCATGCCAGGTCCGAAGTGCTGAAACTTGAGAGAAAAGGCGCAGGTCAAGGGATGCTATACACACATCGGTAATGGAAGTGCGCAAGTGTCGGATTTAAAGTGATAACAAATAAAGTACGTCAGTTGAGGCACGTATGAGAGTCGTGTTTTCAGAACTGCGCTTTGTATTTTTCTTGTGGAAAAGATAACGTGGCGAATCAGTACGCGAGAAAGTGGTCTGAGCCACCGCTCAAACACAAGTTGTGCGCATCATGCATTGTGCCGATGACGTTGTCGTCAGTGTGACATCACGTTCACGGTGATATAATCTATGGAGGAAGGGAAATAAACGCCGCAGTTTCGGCCAAAGAAGGAGGCCGGTGATAGCTATATAGCAAAGCATTCGACAATCACGCGAAGGTTCGTAGCTATGTAGGGTGTACACATTGCAGTAAATATAGTCTTAGTAACTAAACAAGCATGGCTTCACGCGGTAGGCTCAAACATGAACAGATATCACTCGATGGCCCTGAGCCCTCGCTCTCATTACGCTGGCGTAACGAGATGTGGTGCCAGCGCGGTGTACGTGCGTGCATCCTTGTATCATCATCATCATCATCATCATCATCATCATTCTGTTTTTTCTAAATGAAAATGTTTCGCGCGGCTGCTCGCTTCAAAGTTTCAACCGTGCTTATTGCACAGAGCTCACACTACGCGACCTCCAACGGCAAGCAGCTGGGAGAGCGCGCGTACGAAGCCATCAGCCATCTAGACTCGCCTTTGCATGCGTACCTCTCGTGCTGTCTACCCGCGGCAAGTGACGTCCGACATACGGCACGCGGGCGACATATCCGCTGGGTCATGCGGGGCAGCCAGTACTACAGTGTGTGTACCAGAAATATATCTAGGCCAATCTGCCAGTGCCGCGCGCAGCCACGATCGTGTTAGAGGAGGAGACCCGCACTCTCTACACCTAGCCCGACCGCAGGGCGACGCAGGCTCGGTCACGTGATGTCCAGCATCGGACGCGAACGAAGACGGCGAGCGTCAAACCGTCTTGCAGTGTTGTCAACCATCTTAAAAAAAGAAACCCTTCTTGGTGACGTAGAGGGAAAAAAAACTACATTATTACCCTACACGGCATTCTCCTTTACCCTACGTTTCACCCTATGTACCAACTTCTCGTTCGAATGCTTACCTACGTAATTGAAAACGACAGGAATGTTAACAGTAAATGACAGGCTGTGCAGACAAATAACGCCAACCCATAAATAATTAAAAAAGCAATAAATGAAGCTTCTTGCAAGTAAACTTATGAAGAAAGCGCTTTGTGGCCAAAATTCGCGCATATGAGAACCGGCGTAGAGTTTTGCTTCCACCATCCAGGAAACTAGAATTTGAAAGGCTCGAATATATTTGGAGGTAATGTTTTGAGATTGGCAGTGGCAGATGTACACACGATCAATTTAAAAAAAAAATTATAATCTGTTTACGTTATGATCTGCGTACAAACAACAAAAGTTACTGGATTGCATAAAAATAATTGTCCAGAAGGCACATCGGGCAAGTTCGTTTCGCACTATATTGTCTTGTTTCAAGCGCAACTGAGGTTTAGTGTAGAGGAAAATAGAGAAGAAGCAAAAAAAAGATGACAGGATTATCATATTACCACAAGGTTCGGGGTCTATTCGCCACAGTGGGTTTGAACCCATTAAATCATATCCATCATCCTCATGAGCATCTCATTCCTTCCTGTCATCTATTCTTGCTTGCCTTCTTCTCTACTCAGTTGCACTCAACCTGAGTAGCGCTAAAAACAAGACAAGATCATGTCCAGAAGACGCAGCTGACTCACAAACAGGTACAACAGAACTAAATACCTCTCTCAAAGGTAAACATCTTTGAACAGTCACAAGATATGTGCGTGTTATAATAAGCACCATTTATCCTTGAACAACGTTGTACACGAGGAACGTGTTTCCCTGTTATACTGTAAATTCTTGAATAAGACCACTAAAATATTCACCGACGATTGCGATACTCCCTAATGCGCAATTCGAGCGCAGCTCTAAACGTGTTTGCATTTCGCGATATATTGGCCGGCGCGGAAAATCTGTCTCGTGCGGCACGTTGCAAACGGAGCGAAGTGCAACGCGACTGCCTCGCTCATCTGGAGATCGCGAGAGGCAGCGCGTGGGTGACGCGCAGGCGCCATTCACAGCAACTGCCGTGGACAGACCTCGCAGACGATGCGCGCTACTCTGGCGCCATCTCGTAGGCATCGTCGCCGCAGCACGCTTTTGTTCTCACGCTTTCGCCAAACCCTCCTCCTCCGCTTTCCTCCTCGCGTCTTTGTTGCCCCGCTGCGCCCCGCGTTCGCACTTTCTTTCTTTCTTCGCAATCTCTCTCTCTCTCTCGTTCGCTCGGTTACGCCGACGCTCGTCGCCGGAACGGGCGCCTTAGAGCTGCGCCAGAAAATATGCACTGCACATGTAATTCGGTATGTGCACCAAGAAGGCGTGTTAGAGAAATTCTTTTTCTTGTATACTTGCCACGTTTGCCTGTTTTCCAGTGTGCTTAGGAAGTACCCCTTTCCACCCCTCTGCCGCACCTGGTGAAAACGCAAAGTACAGAACTCCTCCACGCCAAGAAGTGTTAAGCATATGTGCCTAGCCACCTCCATATATCGTGCGCTTGCTGACTCCAGCAGGCGTGCGGGATTCTATTCGTTCTGACCTTTCTAGTGTGGTTCAGGCAGGCTGCCTAAACAGAAGATAAATGCGGCGACAGATTGAAGTGGCTCACTAGAAAAACGCAACATGTGCTTTTGTTTCGTTTTGTTCCTGCCCGCGCGCCTGCGTGCTTGTGACGTCATAGGGTTCTCGTTTATAAAGAATGGTTTTTGAGTAGAATTTGGAGGGCCTCTTCCGAGATTCTCCCTTTGTTAAAATATCGTATAGCTAATTTGCTATCGCATCATATGACTCCCGCTTTTGTACCCCAACAAGCGAGCGCTACTGCAACCTCCTCGGCTCTACAGGCGACCCTCCTGCAAGTGGAGCACGGTATCTTAACGCACCCGTCGCCATCAATCACCGTCGATACCGCAGCCCCGTCTCTGCCGCAAGCGGCGTCCACGTACGCTACTTTATGCGCCGGTGTGTTTTTGAGTTTACTTACTAGAGCCTTAGCACTGTGAGCTCTCCTCTCTTTGTTGCAGATAGGACGCATATTTTTAGGTAGGGGGGCAGTTCGGAAGCGTTTACGCACGTCCAACGGAAATGTCCTTCTTGCCAGTCGGAGCACCCTTGTCGCATTGGATTCCTACCTATTCCATGATTTTTCTCCCTGTTTTGGACTGGCTTACTCTTTCCAACTGAGGCACTCGTACTGCCTCAGCGAGCTCAACTAGCGTGTTGTGAACCCCATGAAGTCCCAGGCAACGAAGCCGCTCACGAGCTCGCCCGAGCACTCTACCACCGGGCAACTCTAGAGCAGCCAGTTCCAGGTATCAAAGATAACATCATCACGCACAGGGAAATTGTAGATCATTACAAAGCCGAAAGAGGAATCTTTCCGCCTCCGCATCGGTCTCTCTCTCTGGAGGACGCTCGCATTTGGCGGCGCCTCCAGGGAAACAATTATACATCACCACATTGGATCTACTTAACACAGACGAGGGACTATAACGACTCCCTCTGCAAAATTTGTAAATAGAAAGATTACGCTAGGTCATGTAATATGGGAATGTGCTGACTCCCCAGGGGCCAAGGAAAACATTGAGAGTAGAGAAGCCTGGGAAGCCTTGCTCCAGAGTGAGGCTGAAGACGACCAGCGTCGAACAATCCGCCTGGCCGTTGAGGCTGTGAAGACTCACCGTCCTCAACGCGCGGGGACTGCTTCGTCCCCCCCCCCTAGCTGCGTGTAGGGAAAGAGGCGGGCATCCCAGTTCGATGGAATAATAAAGTTTCAATCAATCAATCAATCAATCAATCAATCAATCAATCAATCAATCAATCAATCAATCAATCAATCAATCAATCGTTTGTGAAGACGAAGCGCGTCTATACTTCCACCGATAAGCCTGCGCTAGAAGCATGGGCAGACGCAGGTATAGGATACATGGCCGAACATGTCGTACAGAAGTTGTGTGTCCGACCGACCCTGACTATTTCCACACTGCACAAACAGAGACCAACGCACATGTAGTAAAGGAGTGCGTTGTAGCACGCACCTTCTGGAAGCTAGTTGCAAGAATGTTTGGGATATCCATCGTGCGGCCACCACGGCGCCGAGATCGGTCTGCGAGTCTCGTCTACTACAGCGCTAGATACGTTTTGTGGTGCTTCCGCAACATTGCAGAACGATCTATGCAGTCAAATAGAGCAATGTACCCCAGCATACGAAAACTACGGGTAATAGTATGCGGTCATCTTGAAGAACAGCTATTCAAACTCGGTGGCGCCGAGTTTCTTCGCCGCTGGTCTACGCTGTACCTAACCGTCTCCCGAGGCAAAGTCTTTCTACAGCCAGAGTAATGCTCATTTCTGTTTGCTTGAGTTGAGACTTTGTATTTGTATGTGCCCCGGGTGTCTTTCATAAATTCGAAGCTGACAATAATGCTTTTGCATGGACGCTGTAATGATGTTTTGTTGTTGTTGTTGTTGTGTGGCAAAGCCAGTGTCAAGCGGACACTACTTTATCATTTCATTTGCTAATCTGTTTACATCAAGTATCATGTATTACATGTGCTATACCTTATATTGTACATTACGTTCATACCACAATTGTAAGCGTGCCTATGGGTGAATAAATTTCCTTGTCAACTTTTCTCGCATAACGCAGGGGCCGTTTCTGTCTCCCATGGCGGAGCTTGCACTGTCCGGGACGCCTCATCAGCTGAGGCACCTCGAAATTCACCGCCGTGTGGCATTGTCCTCCACGGATTCCACGGAAGCAGCCAGTGACCAGCACCGAGCTGCCGACTCTTCCGTGATCGCTTCCCATTTGCATCCCCCGATGTAATTGTGCCGGTGCCGTAATGGAGTGAAGTGAATCCATCGTTCCGTAGCTGCTCATGCTGCATGTCATCCAAGTACAAGATACAGCATATACCCACTGCTATTTCTTCCGGTTGTCTCCAGCAGGCGAATTACTTTTGCACAGAAAACATTCTCACTCGCTACACGCGTGCACTTATTTCTCCACGTGTAACGCACCTTCTCGTCGGCGGTCTACGTCACCGTGGTGAGGTTGCGCTTGGGGCTATACACGCGTGGATGTGGCATCGACTGCTGCCGTGCAGAAAACGTGGGTGCCTGGCACGAAGAATACCACCCCCTACAGCCTCCGTGCGTCCTGTCCTTATTGCCTCGCATCTATTGTTGCCAGCCTTCCCGAATTCAGAGAGAGAGTACCAACTGTTGAGTAAATGTCCCGTATTCCGGTTTGACCCACTCGGGCTGGCCAAACATCCCGACTATGTTTTTTTCCCTCTACCGGAGAACAATAAATACACGAACTTTCCTTTCTATAATGCCTGGCAGCTGTGTTAGCACATTCTTCTTTTTTGTGCTCCGTTGCATCGTCATAAACATATAGGCTGTTTCTTGTTTGTCGTGGTTTCTAGCTCTGTTATACGACCTAACCATTCATAGTACCGCTAACCGTATCGGCTGCAGTGTTAGTCAGGCAACTACTATACTGCACCTTTATTGTTGCAAATCGTGACACAGTAGGACTAAGACAAGACGTTCAGCACTGCTGTCACGTAAAGACTGGCGGGTCCAGCTGGCACAGACGGAGTCGTTCGTCGCCAGTCGCCTTCTCCCTCCACATGTATTTCACGTGAATGCATATGGCGAGGACAATCAACATCAGCAGCAGCTCACAATCACTCCGATGAAAGTCTCAACTCAAGAACCCGTATTATCGTTATCGTTACTAGCAGTATCTCTGAATAGAATCCATCTGATAGATTCATGAAAAACCCGCCGAATTTTGGAGCATCCCTCTGAATTAGTATGGTCACTGCCGTTGTCATCATCATTATAATCATCAACAGCTCATGTATGTGTGTGTGCGTGTATGTTACCGCAATGGTAACTGGTGCCATCTGAAACCACATAAGTGTTATGGATATTAAATTCTGGTACTCTTCTGTCTTCAATGCTCATATTAAATCTAACATTTACCTTGATAACCTGCTGACTCCATCTAGAAAGCCTAAAATTGTATCATAAGGGACTAACAGCTTCTTACTCAGTAATATGACCAGAAGAAAAGGATTGGTTTGTCGATACGAATATGTTTGAAGTGCCCTTGTGCCTTTTGCTTGCTTTGTGTTTGCGCGTGCTCTTATTGTAAACAACGAGGATTCGTTTGTCTAGACGTTGGCTCCAATGACGTTCCTTGTTTGACCGCTCTTAATCGTTTCAAGCTTCCATCTTCTCGAGACCTTCCGTTGTAACGAAACAACCTTTCAAGTCGCCACATGGGGTGTCGCGATTTATAAATTCAATATCCAGTAACATGTCAGTCATTTAACTCTTCATTGACGAGTGTTGCGCCTACAGGCAACATACCTGCATACACCTTTTATTTTCTTCGAAAAACAAACAAACAAACAAATTGCCTTGCTTAGTTTCTGCATTCGTCGTCTGCATTGAGTACAAAGTTCCTGGTGAAGTGCCTTCACCAAACACCGGATGGCAAGCAACAAGCGTCGTTTGTTACTTCAGAACAGGAACACAAGACGAGACGGAATCGGTTTGGTGCGTGACTCGCTTTATTTTGAAAGCACACGCAGAGGAGAGATCACAGCTGGAAGCTCTCTGGCTGCACTGGTGTCGCACACTTGATGTAAAGCAAAGGAAATGCACGCCCGTGGTTCACGTACGACGAGAGTTGTCTGTACAGACTTCAAACGACGCCATAGGTGGCTTGGGGGCGAAGAACCCTTCCAGTTTTCTGCCTAGTTTTTTTCCCCCGCTACTGGTGTAAAAGGATTTCTCGAAATATCTTTCTTTTCTGTTTGTGATTATACTTATTCTCAATGTGCTTTGAACATTTAGATAAAAAATTAAACGTGTTTTTTTTTTCAGAGTATTTACATGTGCCGTCATTAAAGGGTCAAACTCAACATGTGACGTTATGATGGCATTTCGAGACTTACCTTTATTTTCTTCATTATGAATCCCGACGCGGGAACGGAGGTGCTGAAAACCACGATCACAAGGACGGCTGGCAGCTTCATGTTTGAGTTTGTATCTACGTCAACCCAGCGGGGTTACGGCCCAACTTTGATCTAGGCCCACGGGATTGTCTCGATTCGATGGCCAAACGGTGCAAATGTTAAGCCTCGCTAATCGGGGAAGAGTTCCGAGCATCTAAGCTACATTTTGTTTTGCTTGCGCTCCGCTATGGCCTATTTGCATGCCACGCTTCACTTCGAACGCCATCCATCATCCAAACAAACAGCTGGGAACAGCTCTGGTGTATAGAACGGTCAACATTTCTCTCGAAGGCTCGCTGAAAGACAAGACGACAACAATAATCGAAGGGGCTAGAGAAATGCGCTCGGACGCCCGAAGACAATGAACCGACGCAACATGGCGCGGACGTTAAGCGAAAAAAGAAAACCGACCTCTGCAGCTATTTGAGAAGCGTTGTTCGCGAGCTCGGTGCGTTCGATGCGATCCACGCCCGTCCTTGGCGAGATCTATTGTGGCTGTTTTCTATACACTGCTCTTCTGTTGCTGCTCGGAGAGGTTGCCCAGGCAGCGAATCTCTCAGTCAGCTGGCATATTTCCGAGCATACGGAATGAATAGACAGGGGCATATAGGTGATGTTGCAACGTGGATTTAGGGGCACCGGTACGCGGAGTCCAAGCACGGCAATTGAAGCGAGATCTCTGTGTAGGCCCTCAGGTGGTCTACGCGAGAGCTCGTCATGCTTTGTAACACACCTTGCCTGCGATATATAGAACTATAGGTGTGGCGTAGCTGGTGGTAGCGCCTGGGTGTGGCTTTAACCTAGGAAGCCTTTCCGCACACACACACGCACACACGTACACACGTACACACGTACACACGCACACCCGCACACGCACGCACACACGCGCGCGCGCACGCACACGCACGCACACACACACACGCACACACACGCGCACACACACACACACACACACACACACAAACACACACGCGCGCGCGCTGTTATAAAATGTGAATGTGAGCGGTTTATGCTTTAATGAAGCACTTCGCATGCCCTGTCGACCGGGAAAACGCGTCCCTGTCTGCTAGCACAGGCCGGCGTCTGGCAACGCTAAAGTACACGCTGTTGGCCAGCAGCGCCTAACACAATGACGGCCACTGCGTTCTTTCCAATATGCAGGCAAACACTGGTGAGCGACCGGTTTGCGATGACGCAGTTCTGGGTCCATATGGTCTGACGGTGCACACTGAACACGAATCCCGCTATATTGTGCGATTCCGCAATGGCGGCTTTTCAAGCAAAGCAGCGAGGCCGAGCAGCCCTAGGCCAGCTAACCCCATCTATCTATCTATCTATCTATCTATCTATCTATCTATCTATCTATCTGTCTGTCTGTCTGTCTGTCTGTCTGTCTGTCTGTCTGTCTGTCTGTCTGTCTGTCTGTCTGTCTGTCTGTCTGTCTGTCTGTCTGTCTGTCTGTCTGTCTGTCTGTCTGTCTGTCTGTCTGTCTGTCTGTCTGTCTGTCTGTCTGTCTGTCTGTCTGTCTGTCTGTCTGTCTGTCTGTCTGTCTGTCTGTCTGTCTGTCTGTCTGTCTGTCTGTCTGTCTGTCTGTCTGTCTGTCTGTCTGTCTGTCTGTCTGTCTGTCTGTCTGTCTGTCTGTCTGTCTGTCTGTCTGTCTGTCTGTCTGTCTGTCTGTCTGTCTGTCTGTCTGTCTGTCTGTCTGTCTGTCTGTCTGTCTGTCTGTCTGTCTGTCTGTCTGTCTGTCTGTCTGTCTGTCTGTCTGTCTGTCTGTCTGTCTGTCTGTCTGTCTGTCTGTCTGTCTGTCTGTCTGTCTGTCTGTCTGTCTGTCTGTCTGTCTGTCTGTCTGTCTGTCTGTCTGTCTGTCTGTCTGTCTGTCTGTCTGTCTGTCTGTCTGTCTGTCTGTCTGTCTGTCTGTCTGTCTGTCTGTCTGTCTGTCTGTCTGTCTGTCTGTCTGTCTGTCTGTCTGTCTGTCTGTCTGTCTGTCTGTCTGTCTGTCTGTCTGTCTGTCTGTCTGTCTGTCTGTCTGTCTGTCTGTCTGTCTGTCTGTCTGTCTGTCTGTCTGTCTGTCTGTCTGTCTGTCTGTCTGTCTGTCTGTCTGTCTGTCTGTCTGTCTGTCTGTCTGTCTGTCTGTCTGTCTGTCTGTCTGTCTGTCTGTCTGTCTGTCTGTCTGTCTGTCTGTCTGTCTGTCTGTCTGTCTGTCTGTCTGTCTGTCTGTCTGTCTGTCTGTCTGTCTGTCTGTCTGTCTGTCTGTCTGTCTGTCTGTCTGTCTGTCTGTCTGTCTGTCTGTCTGTCTGTCTGTCTGTCTGTCTGTCTGTCTGTCTGTCTGTCTGTCTGTCTGTCTGTCTGTCTGTCTGTCTGTCTGTCTGTCTGTCTGTCTGTCTGTCTGTCTGTCTGTCTGTCTGTCTGTCTGTCTGTCTGTCTGTCTGTCTGTCTGTCTGTCTGTCTGTCTGTCTGTCTGTCTGTCTGTCTGTAGCAGAACTTGTTCTTTGAAGACGTGCGACGACATTCCGAGTATTCATTATAAAGCGGCAAAGCAAAGTGCAGAATGCTTAATGAAAAAGAATAATATGGCTGGTGCCGAAGTTTCTTTGTTCAAATCCATAGCTTGTCTATCCGAATCGCTGTTTTTCAAGGACAGTGCACTCGACGAAGGAGGCCATCAATCTTACGCCACGGGCGCATCGATGACGCATTCGTGGCGAGCTTAGGTAAACATGCGTGCAAGCCGAAGAACACCTGCGCAACCACGCGCATGGGCACGCAGACGCCCAAATAAGTTCGACATATGACGTAATAGTGCTGCGGAAACCCGCAAGTTGGAGAGAAGAAACAACACCGAGGTCTCCACCTTGCGGCTTTCCGCAGAGCTATTGCGTCAAACTCTTGCCTTTGCTTCGAGTTCTTGACGAATTCGACTTCGTCCTGCCGTCTGCTGGCCTCCTGGTTAGATCAGATGGTAGAGCGGCTGCCCCGGAAAGGCGGTGGTCCCAGGTTCGAGTTCCGGACCAGGACGAGGTTATAGTAACACCATGGAATTATTCAGTGCAATACCTAGTACTTGTTAAGGATATGCCTGTTTCTTCATAAACATGCCATAAAATGGCCGTCGGAAATAACACAGCGAAAAGCATTGAACGCACGCGGGCTTCTTCTTGAAGATAAACTAAGAAGAAAGAAATAGAAAAAGAAATCGCGTGATCTTCGAGGCTCGTGCTCTGCTGGAATACTCGACGAAGGAAGGAAGGAAATCAACTTTATTCGAGTTCCTGCAGGCCACGAGAGCTTTGGGCTCTCATGGAGTGGCCGTCTCCCGACGAGACATCGTTCTTCTGACGTGGCCATCGAACGAGGAAGACGTGTCCATCACGCTGGCGGTGGCCGCCGTTCCAGGCCGCGAGCGAAGTCAACGGAGGCCCACGGACTGGTAACACCGCTTCTGAGAACGGGGACCGGTAGAGACGCAGCTCACCCCGCCATGGTCTGTGTGACAGGGAGTGCACCCAAGGTGCGCAGGCATTAGGTCCTGGACACGTCATCGCAGACGCGGTGAGAATCAGTCTCCTTGCATGTTTTTTCTTTCCTGCGGATCGTTAAGGCTGCCGTACTTTCTTGAGGAAGTAGCTGGGGCATTATTTTCAAAGAGGAAGGGTATCGCTTCGCCTTTTTTGCAACAACTGTGTCGCTTGGTGGGAAGAGATGTGCTCGCGATGTCGGCGGAAACGCTTGATACATTAATGAGCGTACCAGAGGTCCTATGGGGTCGCCTACTCACCCCAAGGCGATGGTTATGCAAACCCGAATCTCCGTGTAAGCAAAGGAAATTTCCCTCCTGCTCGCGCATCAGCTTTGATCCTATTCTCAGGCTAAGATTTTTTTCTCTTTTTCTTCGAACGGGCATGCGTCAACGAAACCAAAGTGAGCACGTATCCTGTACGGAACGTCAAGATTTTACTCGACCGCACTGTGAAAGATGGACGAGTGCTGCAGCAGCAGTAGTAACGCAGTATAACATAACCTGCGGCGAGGACGTCCAAGGACAACCAGCCTACGCAGACGGCTCTCTTGGTAAACGAAACAACTTTGGAGACAGCCGCATGCATCGACGAACAATGTCTATATGTGTTAAGCCTGAAGAGAACGAATAATTTCAAACTTAAGCTCTTCTTGCTTAACCATCTGCTCTGGCCTGTTTTAATGCAACTTTTTTTTTCTTCTTTCCTATGACAGCCATCCATCACTGAAGGGAAAGCTGGGACACCTCTCGCGTAGAAATGGCAAGATAATTTTTTTTTTCTCGACGGCGGTCTGAAAAACAGATGCACGGCAACATCGATAATAACGTATCATGAGAGAATGCGCGGTTGCAAGAGGCACAATGGTTTTCAATATCAGGAACGACCTTGGAGGCTGTTTGCGAAGTATTGTTAGAGCACTAGCTGTCTGCGCTCTTGACGCAGTCCTGCCGGTCCTCGTAAAGTACCTTGACGATTAGCTGTTGCAGACTGTCAGCATTGTACATAACGCACAACCAAGTGCTAAAACAATGGTTCTCGAATAACCTGTAAGGTCTTTTCGATTACCGAGGACACCGTTTTGCGTTGACCAATGCTCTTTGAGCTTCTGGACAGGACATTTTCTTACAGTACATTGCACTTGCTGTTGTCTATAGTTTACCGTCGAGACAAATCTTGACGTTCAACGGGAGTGCGTCCCGGTTTACTCCGAATCACAATAGCCTTTCCAACTCCAAGCCCACAGAGGGTCACTCCAAGCAAAGTAGGTTGGAAAGCAGGGTCAAGGCTCGTTGAAAGCGCTGAATGATGTTAAGGCCGCCATTGATAGCAGGATGGCTCACGGTTCTTTGCCGACGACGTCACACGGTTGTCTGGATGCAGGACTCGGGTCGATCGGTTACCGTTGACGTCGATTCCCAGGGAGCCACTACTAGCCAGCGTTCTCTGTAACGGTCATGGATCCTGCACTGTAGGATGCCCTGCAAAACGGGGTGAGTACAGCAGAGTGCTTCTTCACAGTAACCGTCATCAAAGACAAGGTTGTCGTCAACTGCTTACGGTGTTACTGAGCTGCAGCGACTGGAAGCGGTGTCAGGACATGTAATTGACGCTATAAAATCTAGAAACATGTCGTGATGGTGATGGTTTCTTTTTGCAGCAATAATGACCTAATAAATATTGTGCGTACCATCGTGTCCGTGCGTGTACTGTGGCACCAGCAGTGCCTTCGCATTCAAGTCTTGTTAGCACAGAAGCACATGAACCGAATCGTTAGATTGCCTCAAATGCTAAAAAGAATGATGGGCTTGAAAACGGATACGTTTTTTTTTGCAGTGGTTATATTCAGGTACATTTCGCAGTCTTCTTGCGCAAATCTCCAGAGACAGAGCCGGTCACCCCCATGTCTAAATAACGATGGCTGTGTATCGTATATAAGCCGATTCGACGAACATTGTTTCATCTACTTGGCGAGAAACGCACTCAAATGAAAACGCAAGGGACGTAGGCAAAGAAATCGTCGTTATAAGATGGAGCGTTTGGTCGGGGCACTCCTACCTAAACACGTGGAAACGCAGAAATCGCGTTTCTCAGTCATTGCAGCGTATTTGATAAGGCTTGCTGCGTTTCAAAGAAAAAGTAAAAAAAAAATACATTGACTGCATGGTGTGGCGTATTATGAAGTGCGGCATATTAATGCCGCACTTCATAATACATTACTCAAGTCATGCGAGCACACTGGGGTAAACTAGTTTTCACGTGCAGATCTTGCGGCTGGGATGAGCCAGGATTCCTTGTTTATACGCAGTATTATCCAGTGCTTCAGAGCCCTCGCTTCAGAGGTCCAAAGGCTGAGGCAGCACGTAAGCCTCCTTTTACCCAAAGGAAGAGACGAAGGCCCCAGGTTGTGCCTTACACGCACGAGATCGCCAACAACCTGAAAAGGGCCGCGATCAGGCCTTATGTGCGAACATGTGCTGTTTTCAGCTCCGAACAAAATGTCTAGTCGTCGTGGTGGCGTTTGCGACCACGACCAGTTGGAGTGCGAGAAGAAGCCCGCTCGGCCCTATTTGTGCTTTCAGTAAGCGCGGTATATGGAAATGCTTCCGAGCTGTTACAGGGCACACACCTCGACCGAACATGGGAACATGTCCTCTCGAGTAAAGAATTGAACCGGTTCAGGCCTGTCCTTTTCACTGCAACTCGCGTGGCTGTGTGCCCCAGTTTGAGGACATGCGCATTCTCTTCAGAAGCCGCGATGCGAAGGCACGAGAGTTGACGGAAACATATTACTTCAAAGAGACTTGGGCATCATAGCACCTTCCGTTTGATTTTACGCGAGCGAGTTTCAGTTTCTCGAAATGGCTTTGGCGATAGCGTCTTGGGACGCGTACATTTATTTTTGTTGTTCTCTTTGAATATGCGCACCCAAGCGTTTTATTTTTTCCTGCTTCAGGAAATGAATATATCTACCAGTTTGCGCTCTTTCCGTTCGTTTCGTCTTACTTTCGCGAAACCTTGGGTGCCACCAACACCGACCACTTTGCACCAACTAGCTCCAACGCTGTTTCCCACTAAACAGCGAGCCAACTGCCTTGTGTTTAGAGAAATACGAATGTTTGTGTATATGGAAAGATGGAGTCTAATTAGATAACGCCAGAATGTCGTCAGAGACCAGAAGCATAAAGAATGGACAAATTCGTGTGCTAACCCTCATTTCCGTCATATACCGGAACGGTTCCAATGCCAGAGTTCCCTCCAGTAACTTTTTTTTTTGTAGAAAACTCTGACTCAAAGTAGCCGCAATGAAGTAACCGCCTATTAGTCGACACATATAGGCCGAAGGGAAGACGTGGGAAGGCACTTTCATGGCGACTGGAATCTGTATGGCACACAATGCATGCAGAGTCGCTGACGGTTGTTTGCCACAAAAGGGTGGCGGTGATTGGCTGGTGCGCTGGAGAGGGCAAAGGAGGCGAAGCGCTACGCGGGCTCTCGACTAATCTTCCACTCAGTAAAAATTATGCCACTATGGAGCAAGCAGTCCGGAGATATTCAGCCTCAAACTGTGCCACCAAACACTTTGACGTTCTACTTAGCCCGATCTTAAATAGCCCGACGTATACTCTTCTCGGGGCTTGAAACGCCAGTGCGTTGCTCCGCATACATAGACCAATTGCGGCGTATTTGCGATGATACATAAAATTGCAAAGGACGTTAAACAAAAACGTCGACACAAGTATGTGTTTCCATTGAACACCGCTTAATACGCGCATGGCGTTCGCAGGATGTTTACGTATAGCAATGTAGATCGGACACGCCTCTCCTGCGGCAACAGATGCGGTCTGATGAGCGCGCGTCACATCCGCTATCCCGGCCGCGGCTGCGCGTGCTGGAGCCGAGCGCATACGCGTCCCGCGCACCCCATCGTAGAGGTGATCTGCGGCGGGTGCAAAGTTGGGGGAGCCGAGATGGCTGGCGGGTTAATGTGCGCTGTCTTCTCGGTCACCTATTGTTGGAGTTTGCGTAATCGCAAGTTTTGCAGACGTGTTGAAGCGAGAGGTAGCGCGAAGCATTCGCCACACGCTACACGCTACCGGCGCTCTTGATCGCGCCACCGTCGCGACAGCGAGTGTTCGCGGTCATCGAGCGAGATCTGTTCATGTTTGCCCCTGCGTGCATGAAAACACGCTCGCTAGTTTAATTCCTAAGCGAACGTTTAGGGCAACTTATTACGACAGATAAAGCTACGAATCTTCATTTACGTAGTTGCGCCATACTTTGTCATCGCTATCAGTGCTTCGCCTTTCGGGCGATACTGCGACTTTTTTAAAAATTATTTCTACAGCTATATTAAACACAACCATTTAGCTTTTCCTGTAGTTTCTCTGGTGTCATTGTCTGTTAGTTCCTATTGTTAATTACTTCATTATGCAATTCCGCTCAATTTGTACATGCAAACAGGCGCGCACACGCACGTGCACATACACACACACGCTCTTACATGGGACGCAATACCGAGATAAAAAGAATGTATGACACAAACACCCGGCTTTATTACTATTCTCACATCTTCGCACAGCGAAAGAGGTTGCCGCTGGTGCGTTCTTGTATAGAAATCTGTAAGGTGGCACCAAAGGCGCCGAACAGCAGCGCCACCTCGTGCCACTCGCGGACACAGTGGCGCCGCGCCAGTTCTAGTCGTCCTCGTCTTCCTCATCGTTGCGGCGACGTCGTTTCTCGTGGCCGCTCCTGCTGCTTCCACCTCTGCCAGACACTGGCCGAGGAACTTGCTCCCTGAACTGGCCCAGGACGTTTCCCCGCGGATCGTAGTAGGAAACGATGTACACGGTGCCATTCGGGCCGCGGGCGATGCCCGTGCCCAGGCGTCGAGTGTTCTTCCACACCACCTGCGTGAAGCTAGACGTTTCCTGCTTGAAGCCGGGGTGGTCGAAGTCGTAGAGCTTGACCCCGTCGTACCACGATTTCACGGCTTGGCTCCCTGCGAGGAAGGATCGAGACGATGAAGCTCTTACGATTTTATGTCTGCCAAATCTACGACCTGGTTTGTGGGGCACGTGGCACCGAAGGTGCGGAAGGGGGACTTTGGATTGTTTCGACATTGCGGTTCCCTAATGTACACCAGGATAGTTTGAATTTCGCCCCCCCCCCCCCCCATCGAAACGTGGCCTTCGCGGCCGTGATTCAACCTGTGACTTCGAGATCGACCAGCAGCGCCGGGCCATAGACACTAGGTTACCGCGGAGGGCTAGAAAAAAATCGAACAATATAATATGCGCACAGGCCGAGAGAGGAACGTTGGAAGTTGAACAGGGTACTTAGAGTTGAAAATTGATTATGAATAAGTCGAATTAGATGCGATTTCATATACAAGTGCGAATAAGAAAGTATTTGCTCCTATGTTTTATTACCCAAAATAAGGGAGATACAGGTAATAACAAATATGCGTACCAGTCTACGTCATCATCATCATCACCAGCCTAGTTACGCCCACTGCAGGGCAAAGGCCTCTCCCATACTTCTCCAACTACCCCTGTCATGTACTAATTGTGGCCATGTTGTCCCTGCAAACGTCCTAATGTCATCCGCCCACCTAACTTTCTGCCGCCCCCTACTACGCTTTCCTTCCCTTGGAATCCAGTCCGTAACCCTTAATGACCATCGGTTATCTTCCCTCCTCATTACATGTCCGGCCCATGCCCATTTCTTTTTCTTGATTTCAACTAAGATGTCATTTACCCGCGTTTGTTCCCTCACCCAATCTGCTCTTTTCTTATCCCTTAACGTTACGCCTATCATTCTTCTTTCCATGGCTCGTTGCGTCGTCCTCAATTTCAGCAGAACCCTTTTCGTAAGCCTCCAGGTTTCTGCCCCGTAGGTCAGTACTGGTAAGACACAGCTGTTATACAGTTTCCTCTTGAGGGATAGTGGCAACCTGCTGTTCATGATTTGAGAATGCCTGCCAAACGCACCCCAGCCCATTCTCATTCTTCTGGTTATTTCAGTCTCATGATCCGGATCCGTGGCCACTACCTGCCCTAAGTAGATGTATTCCCTTACCACTTCCAGTGCCTCGCTACCTATCGTAAACTGCTGTTCTCTTCCGAGACTGTTAAACATTACTTTAGTTTTCTGTAGATTAATTTTCAGACCCACCCTTCTGCTTTGCCTCTCCAGGTCAGTGAGCATGCATTGCAATTGGTCTCCTGAGTTACTAAGCAAGGCAATATCATCAGCGAATCGCAAGTTGCTAAGGTATTCTCCATCAACTTTTATGCCCAATTCTTCCCACTCCAGGTCTCTGAATACCTCCTGTAAACACGCTGTGAATAGCATTGGAGATATCGTATCTCCCTGTCTGACGCCTTTCTTTATTGGGATTTTGTTGCTTTCTTTGTGGAGGATTACGGTGGCTGTGGAACCGCTATAGATAGCTTCCAGTATCTTTACATATGGCTCATCTACACCCTGATGCCGTAGTGCCTCCATGACTGCTGAGGTTTCGACTGAATCAAATGCTTTTTCGTAATCAATGAAGGCTATATATAAGGGCTGGTTATATTCCGCACATTTCTCTATCACCTGATTGATAGTGTGAATATGGGCTATTGTTGAGTAGCCTTTACGGAATCCTGCCTGGTCCTTTGGTTGACAGAAGTCTAAGGTATTCCTGATTCTATTTGCGATTACCTTAGTAAATACTTTGTAGGCAACGGACAGTAAGCTGATCGGTCTATAATTTTTCAAATCTTTGGCGTCCCCTTTCTTATGGATTAGGATTATGTTAGCGTTCTTCCAAGATTCCGGTACGTTCGAGGTCATGAGGCATTGTGTATATAGGGCGGCCAACCTTTCTAGGACAGTGTTCCCACCATCCTTCAACAAATCTGCTGTTACCTGATCCTCCCCAGCTGCCTTCCCCCTTTGCATAGCTCCCAAGGCGTTCTTTACTTCTTCCGGTGTTACTTGTGGGATTTCAAGTTCCTCTAGACTATTCTCTCTTACCTTATCGTCGTGGGTGTTACTGGTACTGTATAAATCTCTATAAAACTCTTCAGCCACTTGAACTATCTCATCCATATTAGTAACGATATTGCCGGCTTTGTCTCTTAACGCAGACATCTGATTCTTGCCTATTCCTAGTTTCTTCTTTACTGCTTTTAGGCTTCCTCCGTTCCTGAGAGCCTGTTCAATTCTATCCATATTATAGTTCCTTATGTCCGCTGTCTTACGCTTGTTGATTAACTTAGAAAGTTCTGCTAGTTCTATTCTAGCTGTAGGGTTAGAGGCTTTCATACATTGGCGTTTCTTGATCAGATCTTTCGTCTCCTGCGATAGCTTACTGGTTTCCTGTTTAACGGCGTTACCACCGACTTCTATTGCGCACTCCTTAATGATGCCCATAAGATTGTCGTTCATTGCTTCAACACTATGGTCCTCTTCCTGGGTTAAAGCCGAATACCTGTTCTGTAGCTTGATCCGGAATTCCTCTAGTTTCCCTCTTACCGCTAACTCATTGATTGGTTTCTTATATACCAGTTTCTTCCGTTCCCTCCTCAAGTCAAGGCTAATTCGAGTTCTTACCATCCTATGGTCACTGCAGCGCACCTTGCCGAGCACGTCTACATCTTGTATGATGCCAGGGTTCGCGCAGAGTATAAAGTCGATTTCATTTCTATTCTCACCATTCGGGCTCCTCCACGTCCACTTTCGGCTAAGCCGCTTGCGGAAAAAGGTATTCATTATCCGCATATTATTCTGTTCTGCAAACTCTACTAATAACTCTCCTCTGCTATTCCTAGAGCCTATGCCATATTCCCCCACTGACTTGTCTCCGGCCTGCTTCTTGCCTACCCTGGCATTGAAATCGCCGATCAGTATACTGTATTTTGTTTTGACTTTACCCATCGCCGATTCCACGTCTTCATAGAAGCTTTCGACTTCCTGGTCATCATGACTAGATGTAGGGGCATAGACCTGTACAACCTTCATTTTGTACCTCTTAAGTTTCACAACAAGACATGCCACCCTCTCGTTAATGCTATAGAATTCCTGTATGTTACCAGCTATGTTCTTATTAATCAGGAATCCGACTCCTAGTTCTCGTCTCTCTGCTAAGCCCCGGTAGCACAAGACGTGCCCGCTTTTTAGCACTGTATATGCTTCTTTTGGCCTCCTAACTTCACTGAGCCCTATTATATCCCATTTACTGCCCTCTAATTCCTCCAATAGCACTGCTAGACTCGCCTCACTAGATAACGTTCTAGCGTTAAACGTTGCCAGGTTCATATTCCAATGGCGGCCTGTCCGCAGCCAGGCATTCTTAGCACCCTCTGCAGCGTCGCAGGTCTGACCGCCGCCGTGGTCAGTTGCTTCGCAGCTGCTGGGGACTGAGGGCCGGGGTTTGATTGTTGTGTTCATATAGGAGGTTGTGGCCAAGTACTGCACCAGGGTGGCCAATCCTGCTCTGGTGAGAGAGTGCGTTACCGGTTCTGGTCACCGGGATCAGGCCGCACTCCAGGCCTGCTTCTGCAATTTTCTCAACACACGGTTTTTTTTTCTCGTATTTTCCGGTCGAGAATTGTGTGGCCCGGTATTTGAATCACGGTCCTCTTGCACGGGAGGCGGATACTGTACTGTCCCCGCAGGAGTTAAATTAAAAAATAAATTGTGGGATTTTACGTGACAAAACCACTTTGATTATGAGGCACGCCGTAGTGGAGGACTCCGGAAATTTCGACCACCTGGGGTTCTTTAACGTGCACCTAAATCTAAGTACACGGGTGTTTTCGCATTTCGCCCCCATCGAAATGCGGCCGCCGTGGCCGGGATCCGATCCCGCGACCTCGTGCTCAGCAGTCTAACACCATAGCCACTGAGTAACCACGGCGGGTCCCGCAGGAGTTGTACGCCTCATTTAATATACAGTGGTGCCCTATTTGATCAGTCAAGGTGGACCAATCTGAGCTCGGTTATACCGCACGGATGGCACTCGGCTAGAGAACCTGGTATTTATGACCTACCCGCCGCGGTTGCTCAGTGGCTATGGTGTTGGGCTGCTGAGCACGAGGTCGCGGGATCGAATCCCGGCCACGGCGGCCGCATTTCGATGGGGGCGAAATGCGAAAACACCCGTGTACTTAGATTTAGGTGCACGTTAAAGAACCCCAGGTGGTCGAAATTTCCGGAGTCCTCCACTACGGCGTGCCTCATAATCAGAAAGTGGTTTTGGCACGTAAAACCCCATATATTATTATGGTATTTATGACCTGCACATGTGAGGCCATACATATTTGAAGATATATATCTTTCTTTTTTTTTTTAGGAGGGTTCCCGTACAGTGATAAAATAAAGGAAAAGACATTAAAAGAAAGAAAAAAAAATAAAGAAAAAGGGGCAAAAAAAAAGGAACATAACAGGTGATTTGAACTCGTGACCCTTCGATGTTACCCGGAAAGATAGCTCAGTCGGTTGGTTCGTCAGGCCCCAGGCTACTTTCAAGCGCCACAGCTCCTGCTCCGAGCCTCACACTTACTTGGAAAGGGACTCATGTTGTCCGCGATAGTGGTTGGAACCGAGTGGTTGGAAGGCATACTTTCTTAGAAAAATGGCTGCCCGAGCAGAAGAGCGAACTCGAGCGGCTTTAGAGACTAGGAAAACTGCCTTAAAATATTTAGACTTGAGGGAAAGCTTCGTTAACAAACTATAACACGGCAATCAGAACTCGAATACGACGAGAGAAATTATTGAGACGGGGAAAATTTCCTTGAAATAAATATGGTTTGCGAGACAAATGCTTGTAAGTATTGAACCTCTTAAAAGATGAGGGAAAAATTTGCGCTCACCGAGAGGGCATCGTCCGTACGAGACCGCCACCAGGCACCTTACTAAGACGTGGAGAGCTTTGCTGCCGGAACAAAGCCTCCCGTCCCCGCCGGCCAAGAGGGGGAACGTACCTTACACGTACAAGAGGGGTCTACGTACCTTACACTATTTTTACTCGTAGTCCCCATACTGATTCAGACCATTTGTCCCATCGCAGCACCAAATTTAAGGGTACCCCTGTGGTCAGTCAGCGACGCACGCGGCCTCCCGAACGATCATTGTCGTGCGAGTCTTCATGGTCTTTTGCGAACCCCCAACACCACCACCTGACACTTCTCAAAGCGAGACACCTTTCCCCATACGCTTGCTGCATTTCTCTGTGGATTTCGATGGGCGTTCGTTCCCTTGCTCCATAGAAAACGAATCACACTTCGTTTCTCGTACGCCGTGGACGTGTGAAGCACAACCGCCATCTCCAACAACTGGCAGCAGCGCCGTGCCGTGGAGCTACCTGTAGACAAGACCGGGTCGGTCCGAGAAAGGTCCCCCGCCGGGAATGGATATGCTGGCTTCGCATTTACAGCCGCAGTTTGGCTAAAAAAATAGGGGAAAAGGCTTTCCTAATAACTCTCGTATTAAAGAAAGTAGAGGTGCACTGAAATGTCGCTGCCTCCAAATTTGACGCATAAGTGACTGCTCCCGAGGTTCCAATAAAACGTTAATGAACTTTTCTAAATTTAGTTTCGGCATTTCCCGTTATTCATGGCAAATTATGTCAGCCTAGATCGTTTACCAACTCCTCCGCAAAAAGCGCCAAGTTCGCCACGTTCATTGATAGCATTTTTATAAAACACTTTTTATGCATAAAGGTAACAACACAGAAGAGACAATTCGTCGAAACACAGTAAGACAATCTTAGTCAAATCGCGTTATCTGAGTTACTGCTATATTCGAAATTTCTTGGGATTTCGACAGCAGTGGGTATTTTTTAGACTGGATTATTCGAACTAAAGTGATGCGCCGAAATGCACTTGCACAGCGGGAAACAGCACGACAGTTCAAGGTGTCCGGGCCCGTATGACGTAAAACTATTCCATTTTGATTTTATTTCATTCTCCTGACGTCAAACTTACGTAACCACCGACGCAAGCCTCGGACGGTGGACACCAGCCTTGTTTGAAAGCCCATTCAAAGGTTCTTTTCACTGAGGGGGCGTCACCTTTGTTCGCTTTCAAAGAGAATAGCATTGCCTATCTTTACAGGTTATTCTTATCTAATGAGCTGACAAAAGAATTATGGGGTCTTACGAGCCAAAACCACTTTCTGATTATGAGGCACGCCGTAGTGGAGGACTCCGGAAACTTCGACCACCTGAGGATCTTTACCGTGCACCTAAATCTAAGTACACGGGTGTTTTCGCATTTCGCCCCCATCGAAATGCGGCCGCCGTGGTCGGGATTCGATCCCGTGACCTTGTGCTCAGCAGCCTAACACCATCGCCACTGAGAAACCGCGGCGTTTGAGCTGACAAGAGGCGAGGAACGCAAAGAAATGGAGAGCGCTTTTCGGGGCCTAGCGCCTTGAAAGTAGGTAAAATGGTGACAGAGTCGTGCCCCCGCCTGTGATTGGTGCACTTTCGCCTTGCTTAACTTGCAGCGGCTGGTCGAAAATTGCGGCGCCGTGGAACGGCAATGCCGCTAAAATGTGTCCGCACCGAATAGTTGCCAGAGCGATGTGGTATACGGGCCGGAAGAGCTCTACAACGTTATGGTGTCACAAAAAAAAAAAATGTCAGAGCTTCGCCGGCAAGGCGAAGTTCTGACATTTCACATCTCTGACATCTGAGGTAAGAACACAGCGCACACGAAACTATCAGCCCTTGGCGCGAACAGACTCTGCTCCCATTAGCTACTTAGCGACATTAGCGACCATTAGCAACCGAATTCACAGTGTATCTCTTAAGTTCACTTAAATGAAAAGAATGTTGTTGAACGTATTTGGGCTGCTCTATGGCGAGTGGTACAGGGTGCGTGACCTTTACAGTGAAGTGACCTGTGTAGAGAAGAAATTTTGGGGGCCCCAAGTGTTTCGTAATAAAGGCGTTATAAAGCAATATATGATAAAGCCCGGCCCACGGCCTTTTGTCATAAACTAAGACTAGCGCCAGTTTCAGGATATTCATCCCCCAAATCTGCTAAAAAGCATACATCGCTGTTCCCCAATGAACATCGTTCCAGTTAAGATCGCTAGCGAGAAACTGTTAACTGGAACGCCAATGCATTTCCGCAGCACATTTTAAGGTCGCATATCTCGAGAAAGTGGCGCCAGTCGCGGATTCCTGCTAAGCATACGCCACTTCACTACTCCTCGGTTTCAATTTCGAAGTTATAACACGTGCACTAAAGTGATTAATTAAAAGAGTCAATCAGCATCTTATATGAATATATGTCCACGTGCTGCACGCCAGCAAATGTGATGCGATATCGTTATGCGGAAGCGTCTATCCCCGAATGCAGTGCCTCCTCCAAGGTCTGTTCGCTTTGTTTTCCGTTGACGCAAGCGACGTCAACCGAGCCCTTGCACCCAGATTGACAGAACTTGCCTCGACGCTTGCTCGACCCTACCGGTTTTCGACCCGACACGCTTGTTCGACCATACCGGTTTTTGACCCGACGCGCTTGCTCGACCCTACGGGTTTTCGACCCACACGCTTGCTCGACCTCACCGGTTTTCGACCCGCCACGCTTGCTCGACCCTACCGGTTTTCGACCCGACACGCTTGTTCGACCATACCGGTTTTTGACCCGACGCGCTTGCTCGACCCTACGGGTTTTCGACCCACACGCTTGCTCGACCTCACCGGTTTTCGACCCGCCACGCTTGCTCGACCCTACCGGTTTTCGACCCGACGCGCTTGCTCGACCCTACGGGTTTTCGACCCACACGCTTGCTCGACCTCACCGGTTTTCGACCCGCCACGCTTGCTCGACCCTACCGGTTTTCTACCCCACACGCTTGCTCGACACGACCGGTTTTCGAGCCGACGCGCTTGCTCGACCCTACCGGTTTTTGACCCGACGCGCTTACTCGACCCTACCGGTTTTCGACCCGGCGCGCTTGCTCGACCCTACCGGTTTTAGACCCGACGCGCTCGCTCGAACGGACCTTGTCAGGTTGACGTAGCGTATACTTTGGTACAACAAAGGCGGTGGTTGCTGGTGAAGTTAGGCTATTATTGGCTATCCGCCAGAGCAGCAGCGTGCGTGTGCGCTTAAAGTATGCACGTACATCTCATTTACCAGCAAGTGATGCTCGCTCCAGTTGATATTTGAAGAGAGCGCGATATCGCGCAAGTGAGACGTGGACCTACCAGCCGCTGCGACGCAGTGGCTGCGGCGTTGTACTGCTATAGCCACGAGGTTTAGGGTTCGATTGCCGGCCACGCCGGCCGAGTTCCGATGGTATACCGACACGCTAGAACGCTTGTGTAACTAAATTTAAATGCAGAGTCACGGGTAGTCGAAGTCGATCTCCAGCCACCCAACTATAAAAAGAGTTCCTCAAAATCCGTGCTGTGCTTTGTGAGGTGAAACTCGCGTATTCTGATTTGATGCTGACTTGAACCAGCGTGCGTTACCCGTGATGGGTGACTCCAAGTCGGTGCTCGACCAATAGTAGAGGTTCTCTCCGTACAACGAATTGTGCCTGTGCTGCATGCGGTCCCTCTTCGCCATCACCAGGGCCCACGCTTGAGCGTAGCGATCCAACTGCGGCAGGACGTCGATCACAAGCAGTGTGTCATTCATTAGAGGCGAAATAAATTGTTAGTCGCAATGCGCAAGAGCTTATCACTTACAAAGGGCGTCGATTATTGGACGCCCTTTGCAACGAAACGAACAGAGTGATACATTTTCAGGATCGCAAGAAACTCGAATTGATTGCACTACGTAGCCCTAATACCACCAAACCTGGAAGGACGCTTATAGTCTAACACCTTATGACTGAACGGAAAATGACAAGTTTAATGCTAAGAGACCGAAAGGTGGCAGTGTGGATTAGATATGAAACGCCAGCACCTAGAATCCTTGGCCTAACGCAAGCCAAGGTGCAGTGTCAGGCGAAAAGTGTGCCTGAACACATGACCAAGGCCAGCCGTATCTATATGTCTATCTGATTTTTAGAAAAAATCTATACATGTCGCGTTCAATATTCGCTATATCTAGGCGAGTTTATGTAGCCAGTTGGCAACTATGTGGGGCGAATAAGGTTTTATATTCGCTACATCTAACCGAGAGTGCACATGCAGCTCGCGACCATGCAGATAGAACAACGACCGATTCAAGTAGCGCTATTCCCATAGAGTAACATAGTAAACGTAAAGAGTGGACACTCCCTAGGCGCCTGCGGCCGGCTTTAGAGTTACTGTATATGCTACAAAAGGTAGCATATACATTAACTCCAGCCGGCTTTGGCTCTCAGCGCACCTAGCGGAATCGGTGAAACGCATCAGCCTCCAAGATGGTCGCGCACGCCACCGAATCTCGGAGGGCGTAATTTCAGTTTTGTTTCTTTTCTTTTATTTTTTGTGTGACCCGTAACGTTGCTTAAATCGAGTGATTTCATGCAGGCGCTTGTGTCGCTGTTTATATGTTGTGATGACGTGACGACGAGCGCGGAAAGGTGTTTCACTTCCTGTTAGTTTCATTTATATTCATATTTGATGTTTCAAGCTGTAACCAAGCGCAATAATCATTCCAACTGTTGAGGAAGTAGAACTTTATCGTTGGTGATATTGTAGGTCTAGTAACTCACGTCAAAGGTGTATCGTAAATAAATGGGCCATGTTCCTTAACTATAAATCAACTTGCTGCACAGTCAAGAGCACGGAGATAGCAGACAACAATTTATTGCAGCAAGATTGTAAGAGGCAGATACATGAAAACTGGAAGAAACAGCGAAATTCAATACGGGTCTCACACGTCGCACTTTTAAACGCGATCTAGCCCTAATCCAATGTGAATTTCTCGGTCGTGCCAATAGTCGAGCCAATAACCAATAGGCCGTATACACAAGGCCATATACACAAAAGGCCGTTACCACGTTCTGCGGATAAGGGCTAACTTATAGTGAAGAAATAAATAACGAAAGTTTAGGCAGTTACTCTTTTTAGTAGTTCGAGTTTTTCGTTATTGTAAGTAATCGTAAACTTAATCGGTGTGTCAGTAGCCTAAACTTAGAATAAACAATCGAACAGCACTTACTTGGATCACTTCAAGTTTCTCGCTTTAGCAAATGTAAAGTAACGTTAGTAACTTTTTCTGAAGGTCTGTGCTGAAAGAGAAGGATATGTCGTGTATCCCCTCTCCCCCCTAACCTCAGGATCTTGTTTCAGAGTGTGAACTCCGTGCCGACGCCTGTAGCGGTTGTGATTCCTCAGAACCTGGCGCTGCAGCCTCCGCATATCCGTTGTGAACTCTCCCACAAAGTCAACTGGTTCGGAATCGCCTTCTTGCCATTCGCCTCCCCCCGTTTTTATCTTGCCTCCTTTGTCAGGTTCGAAGTGCTGCATGTCGAGAGAAAAAGCGCAGGTCAAGGGATGCTATACATACGTCGGTAATGGAAGCGCGCAAGTGTTGGATTTAGAGTGACAACAAATAGAGAAGGTACGTCAGTCGAGACACGTATGGGAGTCATGTTTTCAGAACGGCACTTTGTATTTTTCTTTCGGAAAAGGTAACCTGGCGAATCAGCAGGCGAGCAAGTGGTCTGAACCACCCTTCAAACACGTATTTGCACCTCATGCATTGAGCCGATGACGTTGACGTCACTGTGACATCACGTTCACAGTGATATAATATATGGAGGAAGGGGGAAAAAGTCGCAGTTTCGCCCAAAGAACGAGGCCGGTGATAGCTCACGAGGGTTGCAATGTGGGCTTGTTGGTAATGTATCTTCAAGGGGAGTACGGTAGCGCGATTAAAAGACGGGACAAAAGAAGACACATAGGGACACACACAGCGCTAACTTAAGCGCTAAACTTAAGTTAGCGCTGTGTGTGTCGCTATGTTTGTTCTTTTGTCCCGTCTTTTAATCGCGCTACCGTGCTCCCCTTGACGGCGATAGCTGTAGCAAAGCATTCGACAATCAGGCGAAGGTTCGTAGCTATATAGGGCATATGCATTGCAGTAAATATGGACTTAGTAATTAAGGTGGCGGTGGTAAACATTTATTATTTGAGCCTTTTTTACAACATTACTTGTGAGGATGCTCAGGAACGCGTAGGGTGTCCGGGAGTTTGTGGCCCTCGGCGACCCTCATAGCCCAGCCCACCAGCCGTATTTGGTCGGCTGGGTTGGAGCTAGACACCGCGGTCTCCCATCCCTCGACGGCGGTGAGTTGCCACTCAGAGGGTGGCTGGAGCTCGGGGCATAAGAACATTATGTGATGCAAGTTGGCTGTAGGCGCGCTGCAGAGCGTACATTCCTGTCGATATAGGCCTGGATGAACCAGGGCGAGAAAAGCTGGAGAGAGAAAGGTTTGTGCCTGAAGCTGGCGCCAGGTAGCTTGCTGTAATTTGGTTGAGGATTTACGTGGGGGAGGATATCTCAACCGCATTTCGCGGTAGTGGAGGGTGATCTGATGATACTCTACCAATCGGTTTCTAGCGTTATCCAGGTCATCGAATGGTGTGGCTCGGTTGACGGCTACTCGAGCGATAGAATGGGCCATCTCATTGCCTGGATGGCCTGCGTGCGCGGGCACCCAGACGAGCATAATTGGTCTCAGGGGGGTCTGATGATTGAGAATTTTCCGTGCCGGTTCATGAACTCGGCCTTTGGAGTAGTTGCGGATGGCAGTTTTGGAGTCGCTAAGGATAACCTCGGCAGTGGTTGTTGAGATGGCCAGCGCTATGGCAGCCTCCTCCGCCTCTATGGACGTGCGCGCCTGTGTTGTGGCAGCTGTGGTGTAACCAAGTTGATGTGACACTACACTTACGGCATAGACTGGTTTCTGTGGGTAGCTAGCGACGTCGACACACTCATGCGGTGGTCGTCCTGGTGTTGTTTGTGGAGGGCTTTTGCCCTGGTCTGCCTGCGCCCCTCGTTATGCACGGGGTGTATGTTTTTAGGCAGGGGGAGAATAGTGATGCAGTTTTGTATGTCTGATGGTAAGGGACATGTCTAATTGGCCTTGGAAGTCGGGAGATGTTCTAGTTTGTCCAGGATGTTCCGACCTGTGGTGGTAGAGGACAGCCTCTCAATTTGAGCTGCGCCATGGGCTTCCGTGAGCTCATCAAATGTGTTATGTACAGCGATGAGAAGGAGGCACTCATTTGGCGAACGCCTGGGGAGGTGAAGTGCTGTCTTATACGTTTGACGTATAAGGGCATCCACTTTTTCCATTTCCTCCCGGTTGAGATGTAGGTATAGGAGCGAGTATACTACTCTGCTTATGGCAAAGGCCTGCACTTACTTTCTCAAGGCGCGCTCTCTCATCCCATTGTGTCTATTGGCTATCCGCTTAATCAGGCGCATAGTGTACTGTGGTGGTGAGTTTGTTCATGGTCGCCGTGTGTCTGCCGTTGTTCTGCATGACCATGCCAAGTACTCGTAGCTGTGTGACCTCTGGAATGGAGTACGTCTTCAGGTGGATACGGATCCTGGGGGATGGAGTTGGGTCTGTGCGACTCTTGGGGAGGGGGGGTGGAGAATAAGAAGTTCCGACTTGGTGGGGGGACACGCGAGGCCTATTGCCGTAGGCCGCTCCACCACCACATCGGCCCCTGCTTGTAAGGTCGACTCCATGTCGCCTATGCTGCCTGTAGTGGTCCACAAGGTAATATCATCTGCATAGAGGAAGTGCGAGAGGTTGGGAATATTTGCCAGGTCTCTGGCCATGGAAATGGGAGTAAGGTTGAAGAGGAGTGGCGAGAGCACTGATCCTTGCGGTGTGCCTCTGCTACCCAGTTGGAGCTTGTCTGTTGTCAGTTCTCTTACAGCAAGGACCGCAGTCCTGGCCTGCAGGAAAGCTGTGAGGTAGGCGTGAGTTCTCCCACCTACGTGTAGATCGGATAAGGCATTCAGCAATGCAGTATGTTCCACATTGTCAAAGGCCTTGGTGAGGTCGAGGGCAAGTATGGCTCTTGTGCGTTTGGCATGCCGGGGTGCAGGACTTCTTCAGAGAGTGGAAGCAAGACGTCTTGCGTGAATAGATGCCCGGGGAAGCCACTCATTGTGCGAGGGAGGAGATTATGCGTTAGCATATGCTGTGGGAGTCTTTCTAGTATGACATGTTCGAAGAGCTTACCTAGACATGAGGTGAGGGAAATCGGGCGTAGGTTTTTTAGATCTAGCGGTTTTGGGAAACTGCCTAAGCAGAAGATAAATGCGGCGACAAATTGAAGTGCCTCACTAGAAAAACGCAAAATGTGCTTTTGTTTCGTTTTGTTGCTGCCGGCGGGCTTGCGTGCTAGTGACGTCATAAGGTTCTCGTTTATAAAGACAAAGCGCGTTTATACTTCCGCCGCTAAGCCTGTGCTAGAAGCACGGGCAGGCGCAGGTATAGTATAGATGGCCGAACATGGCGTACAGAAGCTCTGTATCCGACCGACCCTGATTATTGCCACACTTTCCTCGCATTACGCAGGACCCGTTTCTGTCTCCCATGGCGGAGCTTGCAGCTGTCCGGGACGCCTCATCAGCTGAGGCACCTCGAAATTCCCCGTGATCCGCCGTGTGGTCCGGTCCTGCACGGATTCCACAGAAGCAGCCAGGGACCAGCACCGAGCTGCTGGCTCTTCCGCGATCGCTTCCGATTTGCATCCCCCAATGTAATTGTGCCGGTGCCCTAATGGAGCGAAGTGAATACATCGTTCCAAAGCCGCTCATGCAGCATGTAATCCACGAGATATCGCATATACTGTTACGTTCGACCGGCGGGGGCTGGCGATCTTCGGGGAAGCGACCGACGGAAAGGCGCCATCATATCTGCTGCGACGACTCGCTTTGTAAGGACCGCAATGCGCCGCGTCCCCAACCGAATGACGCCGAGATGTCCCCACGTAGTCGGTGGACCATGTATTGCTAGTGGATTCGCCGTCACCGTCAAGGCTTGTTTGAAGCGGTGGAACTCCTGGAATAAGAAGTTTTGTGGCGCCGTCTGACGCAGCATATTAGTCGTCAGTCAATGGACGGACGCGGCGGCCACTGACTGCAGGGTCAACTCTGGGATAAAGAGGCGCCTGCTCGGGTCAAGCACCGTGTCTGCGAGAACCCACTCACCTCGGCATGGTCAGTGAAACCTGTGCGGAAGTGAGTGCGTAAACCCTCCCCCTCAAAGGCGGGTCGGCTACGTAGACTTTGGACGCTCCGAATTGGTCGGCGGTGAACTGCCGTTTTCCCTCACCTAGGGACCTAGGGAGGACTGAGTGCATTTAGGGAGCCGTTGGCGGCTCCTCAGTGTGCATTCCTTTTTCAGTCATGTTAGACTGATGAACTGTAACGTTCTCATGTAGATACTGTGAATAAATCCCATATTCCTCGTTCTCGATGAGAACAAGTCTCTCCCTTCAACAACGTCCTCAGCGTGGATAAGTTAGACGTCAGCATGGGCCAGCTACCATCTATTTCATGCCCGACCCCAACCATTACAATACCTGCTGCCGTTTCTCCCAGTTGTCTCCAGCAGGCGAATTACTCTTGTACAAAAAACATTCTCAGACACTCCACGCGTGCACTTATTTCTCCACTTGTAACGCACCTTCTCGTCTGCAGCCGTCACAGTGAGGAGATCGCGCTTGGTGCTATACATGCGTGGGTGTGGCATTGACTGCTGCCGTGCAGAAAACGTGGGCGCCTGGCGCGAAGATTACCACCCTCTTCCGCCTCCGTGCGTCCTGTGATTTTTGCCTCGCATCTATTGTTGCCCGCCTTCCCGAATTCAGAGGGACAGTATCGACTTTTGAGTAAATGTCCCGTGACCCGAATTGACGCACTTGGGCTGGCCAAATATCCCGACTATGTTTTTTTCCCTCTACCGGAGAACAATAAATACACGAACTTTCCTTTTTATAATGCCTGGCAGCTGTGTTAGCACATTCTTCTTCTTTGTGCTCCGTTGCATCGTCATAAACATATAGGCTGTTTCTTGTTTGTCGTGGTTTCTAGTTCCGTTATACGACCTAACCATTCATAGTACCGCTAACCGTATCGGTTGCAGTGTTAGTCAGAGAACTACTATACTGCACCTTTATTGTTGCAAATCACGACACAGTAGGACTAAGAAAAAATGTTCAGCATTGCTGTCACGTAAACACTGGCGGGTCCAGCTGGCACAGACGGAGTCGGTCGTCGCCAGTCGCCTTCTCCCTCCACATGTATTTCACGCGGACGCATATGACGAGGACCATCAGAATTAGGAGTAGCCCACAATCACTCCGATGAAAGACTCAAGAAACCGTATTATCGTTATCGTTACTAGCGGTATTTCTGAATATGATCCATCTCATAGATTCATGAAAAACCAGCCGAATTTTGGAACATCGCCTAGAATGTGAATGTGCCACTGCCTTTGACATCATCATCATCATCATAATCATCATCATCAACAGCTCATGTATGTGTGTGTGTGTGTGTATGTTACCGTAATGGTAACTGATGTCATCTGAAACCACATAAGTGTTATGGATATAAAATTCTGGTAGTCTTCTGTTTTCAGTGCTCATATTAATTTAACGTTTACCTTGATAACCTACCGACTCCATCTAGAAAGCCGAAAATTGTATCATAATGGAGCAACAGCTTCTCACTCAGTAATAGGACCAGAAGAAAATGATAATATAATCAATGGTGATTCGCTTGTCTAAACATTGGCTCCAATGACTTCCTTGCGTGACCGTTCATAATCGTTTGAGGCTTCCATCTTTCCGTGACCTTCCGTTGTGACGAAACAACTTTTCAAGTCATCACATGCGGAGTCCCGATTTATAAATGCCATATCCAGTAGCATGTTGGTCATTCAATTCTTCATTGACGAGCGTTGCGCCTACAGGCAACATACCCGCAAACATTGTTTTTTTTTTTTTTTGTACGAGAAGAAAAATTGTCTTGCTTAGCTTGCACATTGAGGTCAAAGTTTCTGGCGAAGTGCCTTCACCAAACACTGTATGGCAAGCAACAAATGTCATTTTGTTACTCCATAGCACGAACATAGGACGAGACGGAATCGGTTTGGTGCGTGGCTCACTTTATTTTGAAAGCACATGCAGAGGAGAGAGACAGCTGGAAGCTCCCTGGCTACACTGGTGCAGCACACTTGATAAGGAAATGCACGCCCGTGGTTCACGTATCACGTGTCTGTACAGACTTGAAACGACGCCATAAGTGGCTTGGGGGCGAAGCCCCCTTCCAGTTTTCTGCCTAGTTTTTTTTTTCCCCCGCTACTGGTGTAAAAGGATTTCTCGAAATATCTTTCCTTTCTGTTTGTGATTATACTTATTCTCAATGTGCTTTGCACATCTAGATAAAAAAAAAAATAGCGTCTTTTTTTTTCAGGGTATTTACATGTGCCGTCATTGAAGGGTCGAACAATTACAACATGTGACGTTGTGACGGCATTTCGAGACTTACCTTTATTTTCTTCGTTACGAGACCCGACGCGGCAGCGGAGGCACTGAAGACCACGATCACAAGAAGAGCTGGCAGCTTCATGTTTGAGTGTGTATCTCCGTCGATCCAGCGGGGTGCCCAACTTTGACCACGGCCCACGGGATTGACGCGATTCGATGGCCAAACGGTGCAAATGTTAAGCCTCGCTAATCGGGGAAGAGTTCCGAGCATCTAAGCTGTATATTTTTTGTTTTCGCTCGTGCTCCGCTCTGGCCTATTTGCATGCCACGCTTCACTTCGAACGGCATCCATCATCCAAACAAACAGCTGGGAACAGCTCTGGTCTATAGAACGGTCAACATTTCTCTCGAAGGCTCGCTGAAAGACAGGACGACAACAATAATTGAAGGGGCTAGAGAAATGCGCTCGGACGCCCGAAGACAATGAACCGACGCAACATGGCGCGGACGTTAAGCGAAAAGAAAAAAACGACCTCGGCAGCTATTTGTGGAGCATTGTTCGCGAGCTCGGCGCGTTCGATGCAATCCACACACGTTCTTGGCGAGAACAATTGTCGCTGTGTCTTATACACTGCTCTTCTGTTGCTGCTCGGAGAGGTTGCCCAGGCAGCGAATCTATCAGTCAGCTGGCACATTTCCGAGCATATTGAATAAATAGACAGGTGCATATAAGATCTGTTGCAACGTGGACTTAGGGGCACCGGTACGCGGAGTCCAAGCACGGCAATTGAAGCGAGATCTCTGTGTAGGCCCCTAGGGGGTCTACGCGAGAGCTCGGATCATGCTTTGTAACACACCTTGCCTGCGATATATAGAACTATAGGTGTGGCGTAGCTGGTGGTAGCGCCTGGGTGTGGCTTTAACCTAGGAAGCCTTTCTGCACACACACACACGCACACGCTGTTATAAAATGTGCATGTGAACAGTTTATGCTTTAACGAAGCGTACCTTGTCGACAGGGAAATAAACGCGTCCCTGTCTGCTAGCACTGGCCGGCGTCTGGCAACGCTGCAATACATGTTGTTAAAACCCCTTAAATTTCGTAAAGTAGTGCCACGCTTTGAAGAATGCCGCCTCTTCCTCGCGCGCTCTGGCCGAGGCCGACGCCACGTCGCTATTGGCCTAATAACATCACGTGGGCCCTCACGCCGTGTATCAGCGCCATTTTTGCTCCAGAAGCGTCTACGGAGTGGCGAGGAGCACATGTTGGCGCCGTTGCTACGCTCGAGCAGTGTAGTCGGCGCCACGGTCGAGGAGGGAGCGTGAAAGAGAGGAGAAACGAGGAGGAGGGAAGGCGGAGGAGGAGATTGTCGCTACATTACGATGTTTATGGGGCTTTACATGTTGTTGCCCAGCGGCGCCTAACACAATGGCGGCCACTGCCTTTTTTCCTATATATAAGCAAACACTGGTGAGTGATCGGATTGCGACGACGCTGTTCTGGGTCCATGGCTTGACGGTGCAACCTCGAGGCAGGTTATGAAAACCTTCTAGGAAATTTACCTTGCCACGGATTTGTACTGCGTCTCTGTAGGAGGATTATACTGCGATGCGTTCTTGTACCGTCTTTTTATCTCATTGTTATTAATCTCACTTTAAAAACAATTCAGAGCTTCGAGTAGCGGGCGAGACTGTGCCAGCTAGATTGAATATATCAAGTTCTTCTGAAGATAAAATCTATAAACTGTCTTCTCAGTCTGGACTACAACCGTCCACTCATCCGTCTTAAAACCGTAAATCTTGTTCCTTAAACATTTTCCACACAGTAAAAGAGGTTGCGCTTGCAAAAATTGCAAAGAACAGCGCGAGAGACAGGGACAAACGAGGAAAGACACACACGCGCAACGCTGACTTCCAACAACTTTATTGACGAAGCGAAGACCATTTTCATGTGCTGTGAAGGCACGCGCAGAAACAGGAGCAGCTACTAGAATCTGCGTACCGATGACTGCGAAGAGTAAATCAGTTGCCATGTATTGGTAGTGCGCGAGACACACGTTCAAGGTTTAATATTGATGACCGTTTGCGGCTTGCCGGGTTAGATTTGCGTTGGGCGGCAGTAGCAAAGCTGGTAGTGACACCGTGCGACACTCGGTGTTCTCGTTGAAAAAAAAATGTACGAACTGCGCGGGAACGATTGTATTGCTACAAGCGCTTTTCGCCAGCAGTTAAGGAGAATACGGTGAGTTACAGCGACGCTTCCTTCGTGCGCTCTGTGGTTAAACTCCACGTCATAACATGGCGCTACCAGCGTTGATGCGGCTGTTGATGATACATACTTGAAGAAAAGAGCGCTACGAAGACGCGGACTAAAAGAAGAACATGTACGACGAACAAGTTCTTCCCGTCGTACATGTTCCTCTTTTAGTCCGCGTCTTCGTAGCGCTCTTTTCTTCAAGTATGCAAAACCAACTCGCCCACATCAAGCTTCTGCTGCTGTTTATGATGTTCATGGTGTGATAGACAGGGCGCTAGAACGAAGTAATATTGGGTTTAACCTCTCATACAGACTGGCGGGTACAGCAGTAGAGCAGCAGCTTCCAGGTTTATTTTATGCGGACGACATTGTGTTGGTAGCTAACAAGCAAAGTGATTTGCAACGTCTCGCTAATATCTGTGGACAGGAAGGCAAGAATTTAGGTTTGAAATTTAGTGTTAGAAAAACAGGTGTTATGGTATTCAATGAAAACAGTGAACAGACAGTGACAATACAGGGCCAGGAAATACCTCGGGTAAGAGAATATGAATACCTTGGTATATGGATAAACGAAGCCAATAGATATATGGAAACACAGGAAGAAACAAAAGCAGCAAAGGGGAAGAGAAATGCAGCCGTAATTAAGCACAGAGCGCTATGGGGATACAATATGTACGAGGTGCTCCGGGGTATGTGGAAAGGTGTTATGGTTTCAGGACTTACTTTTGGAAATACGGTTGGTTGCTTTGAATCAAGGGTACAATCAGGACTCGACGGGAACGAAAGGTCAGTGGGTCGCCTCGCATTGGGCGCTCACGGGAAGACTACAAATGAAGCTGTGGAGGGTGATATGGGATGGACTAGTTTTGAAGTGAGGGAATCTCGCAGTAAAATCGATAATGAAGAACTACTGAGGAATATGGAAGAAAGTAAATGGGCTGAGAGAGTGTTGAGGTACGCCCGATGAGAAGGCTCGAATTTTGTGTCGACACACAGACACAATCCTGGGGAAAGTAGCCCTTAACAGCTTCGCCATATTTCTTTCTCTACGTATTAGCTGCAATAAAAAAAAAACGCCACGTAGTTCTGCGTCAGTAGCGTCTTTCTAGACGGTGGCCAGACGCCCCAGCAGCTAGCAGACGCCGACAGAAACAGACGGACGCGTAGGAAGCTGCGTCGATGGCTGCACTGCGAGTGCTGCCGTGGCGAGAATCGGCGCCGGAGCACAATCAAGCGTCTTTCCTCTCTTTAGATCACTATCATCAAGTAGTCCGGCAGCGTTTGGCAGTGCTTTCACGGTGCTTTCGGTTGCTCGGGACAGACGCCGAATCCACGCAGCTTCCATGTGCGGCGGTTTCGCGTTTGCCCAGACGCGGAAGGGAAAAGCTTCAAAATAAGTAAACTTGTTACGCTCAGTGGTGTAACTTGCTAGCAACGGTTTTCTCTTCCCCATCCTAACCTAACGTGTAATAAAACGCGGGACTCTTTTCAGAAGCGCCCTCACTTGCGCGCGCTTTGCCTCCGTAGCTTCCCATATATGGTTTTCTCTTCATAACCACAGAAAGTTGTCCGCGAGCGCTCCAGTGCAGACGTGGTTCGTTGCACGCGAGCGTCTTCTTGAAGATAAACTAAGAAGAAAAAAAGAGGAAGAAAAGCAAATCGCGTGATCTGCGAAGCTCGTGGCTCGTGCTCGGTTGGACTACCCGACGAGCCGCCATTATTCTGACGTGGCCATCGAACGAGGAGGACGTGTCCGGTGCGCGGTCCATCACGCTGGCGGTGGCCGCCGTTCCAGGCCGCGAGCGAAATCAAGGGAGGCCCACGGACTGGCCACACCGCTTCTGAGAACGGGGACCGGCAGAGACGCAGCTTACCCAGCCATGGTCTTTGAGACAGGAAGGGCACCAAAGGTGTGCCGGCGTTAGGTCCTGGACACGTCATCGCAGACACGGTGAGAATCAGTCTCCTTGCATGTTTTTTTTTTCTTTCCTGCGGATCGTCGAGGCTGCCGGACTTTCTTGAGGAAGTAGCTGGGACATTATTTTCAAAGTGGAAGGATATTGCTCCGTCTTTTTTGAAACAGCTGTGACTATGCCGCTTGGTCGGGAAGAGATGTGCTCGCGACGTCGACGGAAACGCTTGATACTTTTATAGAGCGTACCAGACGTCGTATGGAGTCGCCTACTAACCCCAAGGCGATGGTTATACAAACCTGAGCCTCCGTTTAAGCAAAGGAAATTAGAAAAATGAATTTAAATTTGGAATTGTTTGCGTGTTCAAGAACACGGGGGGGGGGGGGAGGGGAGGGCATTGGTTAGGGTTACGGTTAGCACTAACCGAGTCAAATGCCAATACTGGCATTACGAAAATGCAGAGACGCTCAGCAAATTCACACAAAATATTAATTTTTGAAAGGAATCGAACCTGCAGGAGAGAGAGGTGTTGCGGCTCCGAAGCAAACGGCGTAACTAACCCTAAGGTCGACGCATCACAGCGTCTTCGATTGCCCATTGCGTCGAACTTTAGTCAGTCACACGTCTCCGACGCAGTGAACGGCAGGCTCATTCAGTGCATCATCTTTCTACCTGCTTATAAGTGTACATCGTCCCATTCGCATCGCCTTATACGGCTCATTTAACTTATGTCACTCGACCGAGTAAACGGTTGGAACGCTAAGCCTAGCTTCGATATAGGCCACGGCCACGGATGCGTCAGGTCTGCGTATCGGCGTCTGTACAAAAACTTAAGAAGCAGACAACTAATTTCATTCGAAGACCTTTGGGCGTGATAAAGGCACTCTTGATTCTTTTTTTACGTGCGCTTGCATAATTTTTTTTAAAGCGAAGCGTTCTTTGTCATAGATTGCCTGCTGCTGGGCGCTACTTTTTTCTTTTTTGCTTGCTTGACTCATTGGGGGACCGCACTCAAGTGGCTAGCGCTTCGTGCTAACCACTTGGCGCGAGCGCGTGCCACGCTCTCGCGCCACGTGGCACGCGAGAGCGTGGCATGTGGCGCGAGCAGTGCTGGTCGACACGCGACGTTCTAAAACCGCCTCCTCCTGGCTGAATGCCCTCTCCAGAGCAACTTCTACCCCGCTCTTCACCCGCGCTTGCACCTATAAAGCCGCGCCCCCCTTCGACAAGACGACCGGTCCGTGCACCCGGCATTAGTTCTTGAATTTCATCGTGAGTGAGAAAACTTTATTGTGAGAAAACGTTATTTCGAATCGGAACGATTCGCGTCCGGCGTGTTAGTGGGCCGGGGCACCCGCCGAGGTTACGGCCAAGAGTTCTTGCCTCTCGGCGGCTTCCTTGGCCCGCTGGACTGCCCGGAGTTGGTCTTCCAGGTTCGTGCTGAGCAGCGCGGCTTGCCATCGCGCGCGGAGGCTGTCGATGGAGGCTTCGCGCGCATTGTACTGTATTAGTCCCTGGCATTCCCATAGCATGTGTTCTAGCGTGGCTCTGGTGCCACACACTTTGCATATATATGTGTGTAAGTGTCTGGATAAATTGCGTGCATTAGTATCGGGCTGTTGTATGATTTGGTTTGTAGTTCTGGCCACTGGACAGCTTGCGATCTAGTGAGTTGTGGATGGGGTGACGCGTTAAGTGCATCTTTGCATCTTGTAATGGTTGATGTCGTTGAACCTGGTCATTGTCGTCCCATTCCCATACTTCGGAGGGCCCTGTCGAGGGGTCTACGTTCGTCGCGGCTCAGAAAGTCAGTCCTCGAGCTACGATGTGCCAGCATCTTCTTTTTCGTACGTACGCCACGGAGACATGCGTGGGCTGATAGGAACCACCTGGGCCTTTTCATTCCGCTGGACGCTTGTTCCAAATGGGTCAGCGTCACGTCACCCGATGTGTGGTTCTGCGAGCATCCCGAAACGCTGACGTGGTTGAGTGATCGGCGCGTGGGTTTCAACCTGTCCTTTTTTGTGTGTGCCCCTGGTCCAAGAAGACGGGCGTTTGGGACGCGTACAAGTTCTTCGACCCAGACGCGGGCCAGCCTGCCTTCTTGTCCTTGGGACCGCATAAGTATACGGCCGCAACCCTCTGTCAACGACGTCTACCACCGAAGACAACGGAAGGCTGCTAGTTGACTCTTCAATGATCCCGTTTCCGCCCAAATGAAAGTTTAGGTGTGTGATCGTAGCTTCATCCATGCATGTTCAGGTTTACCAACCGAATATTCTGTAGCGTTCTGGCGTGTCCTTTTGCGCCGCCGCCTCCCCCCCCCCCCCCCCCCCCACTCCACTGTTCTGTCAAGTTTCTTTCTCCAGCAATCATGCAAGCACAATTCCGTTCGATTCCGTTGCGGTCATTCTGCCTTAACCGGACAGCACTGCATTGGCCTGGCTCCGTGCCGACACGGTTATTTTTCTGTGGCTTGAACGTTTTGCGAATGGCCTTTGTTATTATTGGCCGAAAGCAGTTCTAGCAGGTCACTGTCATTTTTGAACGTAGTTACGACGCTAAGGAAATAGCAACGTAACGAACGTAGCTGAACGCTTCTTTCAGGACGCTGGCCTATATGGGGGGGGAATATTGACCTCCCCCAATTGTGCAATTGTCAGTGTCAGGTCCGTGCCTGTGATTGTCGCGTTTGTGCGTCTTGAAAAAAAAAATTAGGAGGACTTGATGACTTCCACCTTTCTGTATCGATGCGCATTCTCGTTTTATTCAAACTTAACCTAATGAATGAATCGGTTTTTCTGTATTTATTTCAATAATTTTATATATTAACAAAGTGGAAAAGAGCAACTGTTGCATGCTAGCAGTAACAATTGCTTTATTTACGTTTATTTCAATAAAAAATAAACGCCGAGGAAAACGAAGACATGAAATACGCGACATATATGCAGAGGCCGAATATTTGTCCTCGTTTGTATTTTTCTATTTGTATTCATTTGTATTTGCCATCATTAGCTCCGTAACCATGTTTCATAAAGTTTTATTGAAAGCGGCTTCCATTCTTTGGCGGCGTCTTGCAGCGTACTCGGAGAGCCCTTGGAGCTGTTTGCCAATACACGGCGCCTTCGTGACGCATACCGTCGGCTTCCAAAGGGCGCGGGAACAGCCCCAGGTGAACGTTATTCTTTTTTTACGAATACGAAACGGCCATTTCTACGACGTCCCCACCTGCAGGTCCTTATTACATTAACTTTAAATTAGCGCTTCCATGCATTCCAAAGTGAGTGTGGGGCGATTTCGTCCCACTCTTTGAGAAATAATTTCGCAACTGGTGTCATTGCGGAAATTCGTTTCGAGTGGGTGTCGTGCAAGCTCGCCAGCTACAGTTCGTAAATTGCAATATGTGCCTTAACGTAATGGTGAACTTAATTAGTGTATATTTTTTAAATTAGGCTAGATATGTGTTTCGATTTCTCGTGCTAGTAATGTCCGCCTATTCGAATAATCCAGCCGAAGGACGAGAATTATCTTGTCAGCAACTGGGATTTTTTTTTTTTTTTTTTGGCGCTAAACGCCTCGGCAGTTCTAGGCTCACGACACGACGAGTCTTCCAGGCGTTGCCATGTCGACAAATCTACGCTTACCCGCCGTGGTTGCTCAGTGGCTATGGCGTTGGGCTGCTGAGCAAAGGAACGCCATGATAATAGACAAAGCGCCCCGTAGCAGTTTTCCTCTCCAGCGCTGTATATCTCTTCACACGCTGAGAACGAAGCAGATTTTGCGACTAATCTACACGCAGTCTTGTAGAGCGCTCACCTCGTCCTTGCAGGCATTCCAGCGTAGGCAGTTGGCCGCAGCCTTCTATACAGTTCCTCTTAAGTAGATCGGGAGGGACAATGTCCCGAAATAAGCGTGCGTATTTCCTTGGAGAGTCGAACCTGGGGAAAAAGCCTTTTTTTTATGGTCTGCTTGATATTCAAATCTAGTCTGTTATCACATACCCGTGACTTTATCCACAACACACGCTTGCACACAGACGCACGGGCGAACGCCTCGTCACCTCGTACCGCGTACCACAATGTGTGGTAACGCGGTTCGTTCAGTCGTCGTGGCACCGGTTTCATTTGCGTGCATGCCTGTGACACTGGTCTTATACTCGACACCTTCATTTTTTTTCCATTCTAAGTGCGCGTGGACAGTTTTTAAACTTGCTCTTGTATCGACGGTCGGACTGTGTAATGGTATTCAAGCCACCATTCAGGAATGGCCTTATGGCGATTTGTTCGGCAACTCCCTCGCAATATAACCACTTAGTTGTAACACCTGCTTGTGTGCGCGTTGAATTTAACGCTTTGTACGCACAGCTCCGTAACTATTTGGCTAGTAATTTATTATAACCTTCCGCGTATGTAGTAAGCTATTGAATTTCTTTTGCACTCGTATAGATACACAATGTACAAGCGCTGCTGCACGTATGCTGTTGCGTCATTTCTCATTATCACTCTACATGTGTAACGCGTTTCTGTACCCGTCCCTGGGATAGTACCTCGTAACGACACCGCAGTATTTGTAAATAACGGCAAATAATTTAAACAATCCCACATAGGAATCGTTGAACCTCTTCGCCAGCGATTCTGGAAATGTGTTCATGTAATCGCTTTAACTGTGTACATGCTTAGGCATTAGCGTCAGCTCTGAGAGTCTTAACACACCCTCTCCCTCAATCGCAGCGCGACCTACTGTGGCATCCACTTCAGATGATCGCAGGTGATCGTCATCCTTCCGTAGAGACCAAATCGACATTGAGCAACGGCGACCGCAGGTGGCCAGAGAGGAAGCCCGAAGCAATTGGTGAGTGGGGTGAATGAACCTTTTAAACGTCAGATGGCGCCACTTGCGATAGTTACATGTCGAGATAGGCAGAAGATTAAGAGGACGTAGGCAACTGCTCGACTGTAATACATGCCGTCATTACGTGATAGCTACAGCCCTCAAACAAGGCTCAAGCAGGCTTTGTCTGTCACAAGCACGTTTCGGAGGAAGCGCCTGTAAAAATCGTAAACGTTACATCCTGGCCATAGTATGGTCGGATGCGGATCGCAATATTTCACTGTCACAAAATTTCACTGTCGCGCAGATCTAACGAACGTCGCAGCTCTGGGGAAGGCTACGATAATAAATGCTACTTTAATGCTTAAATCGTTAAAGCTTCATGCATCTTCGCCAAATATTTTTGCGCTTAACTTATTGAGGACCATCAATCCGTTCCGTAATCTCCGTAGGTGGTTCATATTACAGTCGATGCTCGAAAAGAAAATGCATGGAAACGCTGAGTGCGCGGCAGAATGTGACGCCAGAAAAGGTAATTCCGAATGCCTAAAATAAAGATAGCAACTTCATTTTCGTTTGAATGAAGGAGGAAACACCCAAAATTGCTTTGGATACAAATGCGATGGAAAATGAGAAATGAGCGGATTAATAAAGTACTTTTTCACCGCTTGCTTTTTCTAGTGCGTACGGCTCATGTGCTTTGCTTGTGTAAACGTTGGCGATTCCGCATGTCTGGAATTGAGCAGTTTCAGAAGTTTGTCCTCGCTGGAATTGCTGTTCCATTAGGGATGCTGCAAGCTCCGAAATTGTACTCTACTGCAAAAAAAAAAAAGAAAATCTTTGTAGACGACGAATGGAAAAATTATTCACCTGATCGTAGCAGAAAGCTTCAAATGAAACCCATACGGCTTTCTCAAAGAAAGCTTCGCAGCTGAAGAAAATGTCTTTTGTTCTAGGGATCGAACCGCGAATAGTATTTTCGTTTGTATAGCTTCCGAAACATAATTGAAAGTTAACTAACAGGAATTGGTGTCAAGTGCTGCTTCGGTTGGCCAAGCATTCGCATGAACCTTTGTAACGAGATCGCAGTCTGTCGTTGAGTAAATGGCAGAAGTGCTCACAGCTACCTTATTTCCTGCTTTTAACTGAGAAAAATGTAGACGGGACACGAGAACACGACACCACAAGCGCCGATTTTCAACGTTTATTCGAAAGAAACACGGTTTCTTATACATTTGCCCACACGCGTCACGGACCCGTAATTGCACATCATGTGAAACACGCACTTTTTTTGCACTCAAGATAACGATTGTACGTGCAAAAGCTCAAGTTTTTTTTTTTTGTTAGTAATAAGGACGGCGTGCTAACGCATTGGTCCCGAAGTCTGGCAATCTCGGCTGCCTCAATTGTCTCCTGAACCAGCTGGTCCATTGTGTGTTTTCTGCACTTCACAGCGTCTGAATTTTGCGGCACAAACTTTAGAGGGGGAATCTATGACGTGGATGCCTAGATTGCTGTTCGCCTGCTCAACGCTAAGTTAATGTTTCTTTAGCCTCTCGTTTGTGCATCGTTTGCGCCCGCAGAATTCAGACGCCGTGAAGTGCTAAAAAAACGCAATGACCTGCTGGTAAGGGAGATGGTTGAGGCAGCCGAGATTGCCAGACTTTGTGACCAATGCGTTTTTACGCCGTTCTTGTTACTAACACAAGAAAACGCACAATCATATTCTTGAGTGCAAAAAAGAGCGTGCTTCACATGACGTGCAATTACGCGTCTGTGACGCGTGTGGCCAAAGGTATAAGAAGTCTTGTTTCTTTCACATAAACGTTGTATAAAGTCGGCGCTTGTGGTGTCTCCTCGTCTCGTGTCGCGTCTACGTTTTACGCTGTTAACACCAGGATGGAAAACCAACAAGCCCAAGCTGCCATTCTAGCGAAATACCTTATTTCGATGCCAGTAGCGGTGAGAAAACAGAAAACGAAAAGAAAAGGCACGAAATATAACCTTGATTTCTCACGCCGATGTTCATAATCTTTTATTGCCTTTAACCGAATTGCATGACGCCGCACAGCCATTGCGGGACTGATCTACTATGCATTCGTCTCGACCTGTCAGTGGAAAGCTACTGGGAAAAACATATTTACAAAATAGGGGCCCGCTGCAAATTACCACAAGAAAAAACGGTTGGCAGCTGATACGCCTAAATACGCGAAATATTTGTTTTTACGAAAGGAAATGGGCCAATAAACGACAACGACGCGCTAAGGTAATTACTCTGTGCTCCCTGACTGAGCTTTGCCATGTCACAGGAACTGCTGGAAACTCTCCCCGAGAAAATGGCTTAGAAAGAACGGCAGCCTACAGTATCATGCAGGGTGATTATTAGGCTATCGTGAGAATAGAAATTGAAAAACAGTGTAGGTTAGTTATGTGTTAATAAAAAAAGCGCGAAAGTTGTATTCCTTTCTTTATATTAAGAAACAGTTTAAACGATTCCGAAATGTGCACGCATCCGCAATTGGCGTTGCCGGCGTGTACGTCTCCGATGCGTTGACATTTAATGGAATGAAGCACCCAATTGCGGGAAGATAGGTCTCTAGTTAACGGATAGAGATAACGAACACTCAACACTTAACAACGCACTTCCCTTGCACTGCATTCGCTTCGTGAAACTATATCAGCTCGTGCGTATCTCGATCCTATATGATCTTTAAGCACATGGTTATTCTAATCGGCACGAAACGTATCTCTTCATTGTAGGAATTCCCTGTGCGGTTCTGGATGTCATTTTGTGTCCTCATCAGTTCGTGCGCAGAGAAGGTAAGGAACTAACCAGTCCCGTATGTGCTTGGTAGACCAATGTAGACCTCACATTACGTAAACTGGTCTGTACATTGTTTGACGTGCAGGGTGGTCGTAGTCTCGCCTCGCATATTTTGTAGACTGGTTGCTTTTGATTTAAAACGCTTACTACGGAATAACTACACTGATGTATTACGGCAACGTCTGCACGTCAAATCAAGTGCACGCTTTTTATGCTTCCAAGTGCACGCTTTTTATGCTTCCAGTATGCGGCGTGCTAAATCTTAGTCGCGACACATGTGCTGTATACTGTGCCTCGATTGCAAATAGGTTCAGATCTGCGACGTCCGCCACGTGCTAATTAACGCCACATATCGTGACCTAAGTACATACTTAATGTTACATCAAATTACATGACGCACACCTGCATTTTTCTTGGGCATATTCGACGAAGTAGTTTTTCTTGGCGTACGCTCCCCAGTGAGAGAAGTCTTACTCTACATAGTGCTTTTCTGCTATATATATATGAATCGGAGCAAAATCGGACCTCGCAGTAACTGTGACGTCAGTAGGCCAGAAAGGCTGAGTCACAGGAACGTTTATGATGACATCGCAGTCTATCCTGTCGAGCAGTCGCAGTTTCAAACACAGTAAAGTTGGTTTGGTTGTTGCAGTGAAGAGAAAATTTGCAATGCGGTCAACCTTTTATACAAGCTGTATCGGTAAATTGACTTTGTCGCAAAGAAGTCAGTCTGTATTACGAGAAGCTGGATCTGTGAATTACTTGTTTAATGTATTGGCAACCTTATACTTGGGTCGCCTTGCCCTGCATCCTTATTCCACCTTTTTAAATAGTCCTCGTACTCGCACAATATACGCGTACGAAGGAGTCTTGTGGCGAATCCATGACACATTAGAATCGGTTACGGAGTGATATCTCTACTGATGTGTGTATATGAAGGAGTGTCGTAGCTTTCGCTACGACACTCCTTGGTGGAGTCTGGTGGCCGTTGTCTGAAAGGTGCTATACCAACTAGTGAAACTTCCCTCTAGTGCTCTTAGCTTGAAGCTCTGCTCAGTGTAATGGACATGTCCCCTCATCTCAACGTTGGCGTGTTCTTTTTGCAGAGGGCGCCGACGGTGGCAGACATCCGCTGTTGCGATCGGTCACGTGCGCGGCCGTTACGCGCTCTTTTGAGACAGTCATCACTGCTGTCCCTGCTGTAAGTCACCATTACCAAGTAAAACGCGCACATTTTATATAACATAGTAACAATATTATTTTACTGTGTTTCTACCGATTGTTCCGTTATATTCATCTTGCAACCTAAATATGCTATAGTGCACTAAAGCGCCATATTTACCCCGTGTGTTCATGGCACCAAGCTCCAGCAATTAGCGGAGGTAACTAAGCTATTTCAAAGGATGTATAACTCATTTTTTTTTCACTATTGCATATTTCAGTAACATTTTTCGCGAATGCCAGTCTGTTTTAGATTTCATACAGCATTGGCTCTTTAGGGACTGTGCAGCAGGAGTGCTTAAAATGAAAAAGGTACCAAGTACCAAGCTGGGGCTCTATAACGTAAAACTATTCCATGTTTTTATTCCAATCTCCTGACGTCAAATTTGCGTAACCGCTGACGCAAGCATCGGGCGGTCACCCACATCATTCTCTGAACAGACCAACCAAACGCTCTCCTTGTTCATAGGAGGTCACTTTTGTTTGCTTGAAAAACGAATAACATTACCTACACTGAGCGGCTTGTCTCATCTAATTGGCTGGCAAGAGGGGAGGAGCACGCTCAAGTGGAAGGGATTCGATGGGGCCGAGCCACTGCAATGAAAATCGATAACCGCGGGAGGTGGGTGGTTCCGGCGTCTGCGATTGGTCCGTTTGCCCTTACTTAGCTTGCTGTAGCTGCCTAAAATCGCGGCGGCATGCAACGGAAGCTTAAGAATGACGCTAAAACGGATCCTCAGCAAAGAAGACTTGGCAGAGCGAGGTCGTAAACGTGCCGAAAGGGCCCGAAAGCGTTACACAGCCACGTAAAGATTTATTATACGGAAATAAACCCATGCTCTCGGTCAGGTGCGAGTAGCCAGTGCATCAGTGATCGGCGGCAGCCATCTTTTATTCCTTTCGGAACTGGGCAGCCTGCGGCTATTCAGAAGAAAATTCAGTTTTGTTTGGCATATCTGCTTTGTGACATCACGTGACAGGCAGGTGAAGTGGGTGCAGCCCGAAATTTTTGACCAATAGCCGAGGGCTAATGGCGAAAAAGGCGTGGAATCGAAAATATTTTTTTTTGTTCGATCAAGCATAATCAGTGTGTACACGTCATATCAGATCGGGAGCTATAGTGGTTTTCGTGACGTCGCGTGGCAGACGAGTGAAGTGGAGGTGGTACAAAAAAAGTTTTTGACCAATCGCGGATTGCTGATTGCAGAATTGGAATAGAAAACTTTGGAATAGTTTTACGTTATAGCAGCCCTGAGTTAGTGCGTCTGCTGTGGCGATCAGTCGCGTGTGGCACCGTCATGTACTCGTCAGCTGAGCGGTCATCGCTGCACCCCCCCTGTCACCAGTCGTACACTTGTTGCGTGGAGCGTCGCTTGTTACCTTGCGACACTTAATTTTTCGCACTGTTCTCGATATTGCGAGACAGCAACAACATGTCGGCACTATATTCACTAAATTTAAGGCTTCGATTGTGTTATTGTCTTCAGTGCTGAAAAGAAAAAAAAAACCTGACTTCATCATCATTCTGTGGCAGTTTGCGTATTGTACGTCTATTTACCATCTACAAACTATTCTTTTTTTCTAACGTGGCACGTGCCTTCCTTTCGGGCAGAAAGTGTGCGATCTACGCGTTATACTACTTTTGAAAATAAAAATTGATCTTACTTGATCCTATCGCTGAGCCTATCCGGTGAGTACGGGTCCATTAAAAACGCATCGAGATGATAGATGTGTTACCTCAAAAGGTCCAGGAAAAAGCCAGACTAGAATAGACATCCGATTGGAACTCATCTGTAAAAAGGGGTGTACATTGCAGAACTCATTTTCGGTCTGACATTGGCGCCACAAGTAACCTATTATTACATTGAATCGAAAAACGAAAGGTGGTGTTCGTTTTGCTCTGTAATAAGTTGAGCGAATTTGCATCCCGTGAGGTGTGTGCCGCATGCTTGAAACATTTAAGTTTAGGGAATCCAACAATGGGGCCTATTGACGATTCGGCCCTCCAGTAAAGTACTGCGTATTCAGAAATAATATTTTTATTAATCCCCGGATGAGTAGTTCCCGTGTTACACCATGCGCAAGATGTCACAAAATCGGAGTAAAACTGTGATAATTGTCATCCGATCAACGTTGGACATAAGGTACTAGAGCATGACGCGTCCCTGAGAAACCTACAATTACCCACCGGAAACACAATCAATCGAAGTGAAACTGATTAGACGTGACATTTGTCAGTAGGCATTCTTTCGTAACGGTGGAATATCTGCGTCCTTCCTTGAAATAAAGCCCCAATAAGTTTCGTTGCCACGCAGCTTCATAGAACAGGAGCACCGTCTACGTAGACCTGTCGAACTTAACAAAATTCGTTTTCATTTGCTTTGTCATCTCGACAGACAAAATGCATTAGTGCTTAGGCCGTGAGGATATACACAAATGTTAATAGGACCACAGTGATGTCTTTATATACTTCGATATTTCATGGCCACGTGTGCTTCGAAGACCCCCCGAATTTGCAAAAAAAGTGTCGCGTTTAACAATACTTGCTTTAAAATGTGCAGTGTAATGACAAGCTTTTCAACGTTGTGAAAAGCAGGATGGGTAAATTGGAATAATTCTATGAAGACTATACCGTATTCGCAAGCTACTCGAAAGTTGATTCAATTTTGCTTCGAGCACTATTAGTTTCGTGTTCGCTTTAGTCTCTAACACTGCTTATCACACACTCCTACGTCTGAATGTGTAAACTTTCGTTTGAAAACACTTCTGCTTTTGACAGGGTTTAGCAGCCTACTCGGGGAGCCCTCGCCAGCCGACTGCTTTGGGGCAAGACACAGTGCCTTCGTCATTCCTGTGCAAGAACGGATTGCATTCCATGGACACGGTAAGAATCGTCTGGTTCTCAACTTTTAGAATCGTCTGCCTCTCATCTTTTAGAATTAACGCAACGGTGTGTGCACTGGAACGGCTTATGCAATTACAGCGAAAATCTTGAGAGGGAGCTGTTAGATCGTAGAAGTACGATTAGTCCATTTGAATGCAAGTAAAACGTATAGAAATGTTTTTCTGGGACACTCAGTGAAATGATTTGGTGCATTTGAGCGAAATGGTGATTATTCTTTCTTTTTGCAAGACATTCACGAGACACAAAGAACGATATACCGTTATCGCTTTATACTTAGGCGCACGTACTTAGCTTTATCATTTCCTATAGTTAAAGGCGTCAAAATACGAAACAGATTTAAGTATATCATTCGTAAGCAGGGGTGCTTTTATGGGTTCTTACGCCTGCATTCTGGACATCGTGATATTCGCCATATTGTTAATATTGTCGTTATTCTGAGAAGGTTGCTACAACCTCTGTGATTGGTTCGAAAGGCCGTCATTAAGAAATTTGACAGTATTGCGTAATTTGACCAAGTCCAAAGTAATACACAAGGAGGAATATTAGAACTCTCGATTAAAAAGTGTGACACATTTACTGCTGCATTAAGAGCTTGCAGCGCAACGTTCCTATTGGTTACTGACAATTCGAAGACGCTAAGGTCATCTAAACAATATACGAACTTCTTGAACCTGTTCAAAATAAATGATTGTGTACCCGTATTCTCGCATGCTCGGAGCAGTGCTGTGCATAGTTTTTAGTACCAATAAACTGAAAATGGTTGCCCTGTGGGCCTGTAATTTCGTCATGTCAAGGAGAGCGCCATGTGCTCCCAATGTGCGTTTCCGTTTCCGGCAAAATTCACGCGAGAACTCTGACACTAGTGTCTATTGTAGCTTTCAAACATGGCGATTATGCCACGAAGAAAGTGATTAGCATTCCTGAATTTAATTCTTGCCATTTCACAGTTTGTAAATTTTCAGCAATAAATTGAGTTTAAAGGGGCTCTGAAGCAGCCCAATTGGCTTGGTGAAATAACATGGTCCGCGTGTAGCACACGCTGCTGTGAACGTATCTGTAAATAGTAAAAACATAGGAATAGTTAAACCTCCTCGCGAGCGATTCTGGAAATGTGTTCTATGTTATCGCGTCGACGGTACAGTGCCTTACTGAGGCACTCACCTCAGCTCTGTGAGTCTTAATGCCATCTCCCTCAATCGCAGCGCGGCCTACTGTGGCATCCACTTCAGACGGCGGCAGGTGATCGTCATCCTTTGTAGAAACCAAATCGACATTGAGCAAACGACGAAGTCCACATTGAACAAATGAACAAGTCGACATTGAGCAATGGTGACCGTGAACGGCCAGAGAGGAAGCCCGAAGCTATTGGTGAGTGGAGTGAATGAACGTTTTAATCGTGAGATGGTGCCACTTGCGACAGGTACGTGTCGCGACAGAGATTAAGGTGACGTAGGCAACTGCTCGGCAATACTACGTGCCATCGTTACGTGATAGCTACAGCCCTAAAAGGCGGCTCAAGCGGGCTTTGTCTGTCACCAGCACGTTTCGGAGGAGGTGTCAGTGGAAGTAAATAATTGTTCCATCCTCGTCATAGTATGTGGGACGTGTGTCACAAAATTTCACTGTCGCAAACAGTTCTAACGAAAGTCGCAGCTTTGGGAAGACTACGATAATAAATGTAACCTTGGGCCCTGTAACGTAAAACTATTCCAATATGTTTTTATTCCAATCTCCTGACGTCATATTTGCGTAACCGCCGACGCAAGCATCGGGCGGTCACCCGCAGGGTTGTTTGAACAAACCAAATGCTCCCCTCGTTCATGGGTCACTTTTGTTTGCTTGAAAAACGAATAACATTGCCTACACTGAGCGTTTTGTCTTATATAATTAGCTGACAAGAGGCGAGGAGCACGCTCAAGGGGAGAGGAATTCGATGGGGCCGAGCCACGGCACTGAATATCGATAACCGGATGAAGAGGGTGGTGCCGGCGTCTGCGATTGGTCCGCTTTCCCTTACTTAGCTGGTGGTGGCTGGTCGAAAACCGCGGCGGCATGCAACGGAAGCCTAAGAACGAAACTAAAATGAATCCTCAGCAAATAAGAGTTGGCAGAACGCGTTCGTAAACGTTCCGAAAGTGCTCGAAAACGTTTCACGGCCACGCAAAAAGCCTTATTATACGCAAATAAACCCATGCTCTCCGACAGATGCGAGTAGCCAGTGCATCAGTGATCGGCGGCAGCCATCTTTTATTCCTTTCGGAACGGGGCAGCCTGCGGCTATTCAGAAGAAAATTCAGTTTTCTTCAGCATATTAATGCATCTTTAACGCGTACACGTCACTTTGACGCGGTGAGTTCTTGCGGCTTTGTGACATCACGTGACAGGCAGGTGAAGTGGGTGCAGCCCGAAAATTTTGACCAATAGCCGAGGGCTAATGGCGAAAAGGCGTCGAATCGAAAATATTGTTTTTCTTTTGTTCGGTCAAATCATGCATTAACAGTGTGTACACGTTATATCAGATGGAGAGCTATAGTGGTTTTCGTCACGTTGCATTACATACAGGTGAAGTGGGGCTGGCCCAAAAAGTTTTGCCGATAGCGGATGGCTGATTGCAGAATTGGAATAGAACGGAATGCTTTTACGTTACAGCGCCCCTTAATGTTTTATTATTTTTTATTTATTTATGTATTTATTTATGTATTTATTTATTTCCTCAAAGGTCTCTTGTTGAGACATTACATGAGGGGGGCGGGGGGGTTGTGACAGATAGATACTATAAATTACAAAGGGATATTTTCAATGAGTCCACCACTCCGTTCGGCAATCTCTGTAGATGGCTCCTATTACAGTCGATGCTCGCCACGAAGAGGCATGGAAATGGTGACTGCGCGGCAGAATAAGACGCCACAAAAAGTAATTCCGAATTTTGAATTAAGATTAAACTAAAGATATTTTCATTTTAGGGAAGGGAAAAGAGTCGAAAGTTGGTTTGAGTAATACTGCTGGAAAAAAGTGACAAATGAGTGTATTAACGAAGTACTTCTGGCCGGTTGCTTTTCTATTGCGTATGGCTCTCATATACTGTATTTGTGTAGATTTATAGATAGCTAGCAAACAATGTCGTTTGCTAGCTATCTATATCGTTTGCTATATATATCTATATAGCAAACAATATATATCTATATAGCAAACAATATATATCGATATTGTTTGCTATATATATCTATATAGCAAACAATATCGTTTGCTATGCAAACTAAAACAATTTTGTTTTTGTTTGTATAGCTTCTTAGACACTCGAAAGCGAAATAACAGAAATTGACGCCCAATGCTGCTTCAGTTGGCCAATCAAGGGCAAGAAATGTTGTAACGAGCTCGCAGTCTGTGGTTGAGGAAATGGCAGAGGTGCGTACAGCTACCTTTAGTTGCCACTGGCGTTGAGAAAACAGAAAACAAAAAAACAAAGCACGCAATAATTTCACCCTAATTTCTCAGCCCGATGTTATTTTTTGGGCAACGTACACAAGAAAACGGCATTTTTTCGCAGAGAGAACAGCTTCTCAATTTGGTCACTACGTACATTTATATTTTGGGGCTGCACCCCCGCGCATGGAGCGAGAAAATCACGCGCATGCCTACCGGCAGAGCAGTAGGCGCCCACTGGCTGAACCGAAATATGGTGCGCATCCTCCATATTGTTGATAAAGGGAAAATCGCCACCTTGCGGGTTTGCGCAGAACTACTACGTCAAACACTTGCCTTTGCTTCGTGTGTTGTCGACAAATTCGACTTTGCCCTGCCATCTGCTAGCCGCCTGGTTAGCTCAGATGGTAAAGCGGCTGCCCCGGAAAGGCGGTGGTCCCGGGTTCGAGTCCCGGACCAGGACTCTGAGGCTTTTCTTTCGAGGAACCCGTATGGGTTCCCTTGTAGCAATTGCTACGATCGGATGTCTGATTTTCCCTTTATCAATTACTTCTCTCCACCTTGCGGGTTTGCGCAGAACTACTACGTCAAACTCCATATTGTTCATTATAAGTTGTCGTGATTCGTCACTTTTCAGGATTTGACAAGATGACGATTGAAAACGTGAACACATGCGTGCTCTGGGCCCTTATGACATCACAAAAATTGAAGCGAATGAGGTTAAATGAAAAGGTGAAAAAAAGCATTCACGCCTGCAAAAAAAAAAAAAAAAAAAATGTTGCCAGTAGCGCGTGCTTTCATGCAGTATTCTGAGCTATAGTCTGCTCCGAAAGTTTACAGGCAGTCTTGATGGAGAAAACGTGAATTTTATGAGCTGTATGTAATCTTATAGCCAGTAAAGCCCCCCGCATGACTGTTATCTGCATAAATGTTTTGAAGCATGTAAAAAATTACGGGCTTTTACGTGGCAAAGCCACGATCTGATTATGATGCACGCCGTAGTGGGGGACTCCGCAAATTTGGACCACCTGGGCTTCTTTAACGTGCACCTAAATCTAAGTATACACGGATATTTTCGCATTTCGCCCCCATCGAAACGCATAAGAATGCCTGCTGTACTTCGTAGCCATGTTGCTGAATCCCGCGAGCAAGCTCGCAAACTAGAGCTGTGGTCTACGTTAGGCGTGGATACCAAGACTCTGATCGGGTCTAAAATACACGGGAACGCAGGAATGCATTTCTTTTCTCGGCAACCGATGCACTGATTTTGATGACGTGTGTTGTATATATAAAAAAAAAGAAGTTAAAATCAAGCAAGGCGTGGCCCTAAATGAAGATTATGCTTCACGGTATTTCCGGAATTTATCTTTCTCTGCAACCAAACAAAAGTCGAGGCGTGGCCCGTGGTTGACTCACAGAAGCATTTCTACTTACTTATAGGAGTGTTTGAAAAAGAAAATTGGACTTTGCGGCATCGAAGTGCACTCTTCAAGGTTATTTGCTTTCTTCGCAGCGGGCGCCTACTGCTACATACGCTTCTGCTGATTGCTGAGTCATGGTTGCTTCGAAGCAAGACGAGTCGATGCTGAGCAAAGGAGCCCAGAGCTGCCGAAGTGGACATCGGGGTGAGTACTGTGCGGGAACCTTTTTTAATGGTCAGATGAGGTACGTGCGATCATTTCTCCCAACATTCCGGTTAAAATTACTGCCTTAAAGTGTCGCACATTATTAGAAATGGGTCCCGAATTTTTTCGCCGTGAATCTCGATGAGGGGACGACAAGACGGCTCTTCCCAGCAGGATGCCAGAGTGGAGATAAAGTGTTTGCCACACCGAGACAACATCGTCCGTTGTGATGACAGGAAGCTTGCGGTCAATTTTCTTAGAATCTGTTTTCATTAATCTTTTTTTTTTTTTGCCTTTTGCCAGATTACACAATGCCACGCTGTCGTTGCGGGAGTGATCAACTATGCACTCGTCTCAACCTATCAGAGCAAAGCTATAAGGGAAAGCAAGTTTACAAAGTTTTGGCCCGGAAATCAGTGCAACAAAATTTTTGGCAGCTGGTGCGCCTAAGTACTAGAAATATTTGGTATGAAATTGGTTAATAAACGACAACGATGGTCTAAGATAATTACTCGGTGCTCTGTGACTGAGCTTTGTCATTAGGAAGGAACTGTTGCTGCATATCATTCTAAACAAGAACAATGATTTAGAATACAACCGCAGGCTGTAGGAGTACGCGGAAGATGACTAAGGCGTAGTGTTGGTTATCAGTTTATTGTAAAAGGACAAAGGTTGTAGTTTTTAATTGGTGAACAGTTTAAACAATCTCCGATACCTTGACATGGTGTGGCTTTAACCCAGCGCAAAGCACCGGAGCGTGGGACGTTAGGTTTATGGTTAGCGCAAAGAGGAACAAATTAACAACCGCTAGCCATTTCAAAACGCTAACAACGCACTTCCCTTTCCGTACTGAGTTTTAAAGTGCATTCGCTCGATGATCGGCTCGGCCAAATCGCTATTCTAGATGAGTTGAGGTTTAGGCGCATGCTATTCTAATCCGCACAAAACGTTTCTCCTCATTGCAGTCAGTGTTTCCCTGTGCGGTTTCGGATGTCGTGGAATGCCACCATTGTTTCCCACTTGGTGCACTGAGAAGGTAAGGAACTAACATGTTTTCTAAATGCTTGGCTCGGCAATGCAGACCTCAAATTATATAGACGCGTATACACATAGTTTGATATATGTGGAAGCTGCAGAAGCTATATGGGTATGCAGGGTGGTCATAGCCGTCTCACATTGCACATATTGTAGCGTAGTTGCTTTTGTTTTAAAACGCTCACTACGGAATAACTACACTTAGGTATTACAGCAACATCTGCCCGGCAAATCACAAATTAACTGTGCACTTTTATGCTTCCAGTATGCGGCGTGTGAAGTCTCTGTCGCACCACGTGCGGTGTACTGTGCCTCGGTTGAAAATAGGTTCAGATCTGCGATGCCCCCCATGTAGTAATTAATTACGTCATATTTCGTGAGCTAAGTGCATTCCTAATGCTACAGCAAATTACGTGAGGCATACTTGCATTTTTCTTGCGCATGTTTGACCCGGCAATATGGAATGGAAGAAAAACTGTGATAATTTTCATCCAATCAACACTGGATATAAGGCACTACAGCACGACGCATCCCTGAGAAACCTACAATTCTCTATCAGAACCACAACCAATCGAAATGAAATTGTGATTAGACGTGGCACTTGTCAGCAGGTATTCTTTCGTAGCGGTGGAAAGGGACCTTAATGTCCCATTGCCACACAAATTCATAGCATACCTTTCGAACTTGACAAAGTTCGTTTTTCCTTGCTTTGTCATCTCCACAGACAAAATGCATTACTGCTTAGGCCGCGAAGATATACACAAATGTTAATAGGACTACAGTGCTGTCTTTATATACTTCGATATATCATGACCACGTGTGCTTCGAAGACCGCCGAGTTAACGAAAAATGTCGCGTTTAACAGAGCTTGCTTTATAACGTACAGTGTAATGACACTTTCCAAAGTTGTGAAAAGCAGGATGTGCAAATTGCAATAATTTTATGAAGACTTTACCGTATTCGCAAGCTACTCGAAAGGTATTCGGTATTCGATTCGATTTGCTTCTAGTGCTATTGGTTTCTTATTCGATTTAGCCTCAAACACTACTTATCGCACACACCTACACGTCCGATTGCAAACCTTCCTTTGAAAACGTTTCTGCTTTTGACAGGGTCTAGAAGCCTACTCGGGAGAGCCCTCGCCAGCCGACTGCTGTGGGCCAAGACACAATGCCTTCGTCATTCCTGTCTGCGGACGTAACGCCACATACGGCCGTGGTAAGAATCGTCTGGTTCGGATCTTTTAGAATCGTCTGCTTTTCATCTTTCGAATATATGCAAGGGTACGTGCACGGTAACGGCTTGCGCAATGATAACGAAAATCTTGAGTGGAAGCTATGGATCGGAGGAGAGTACGATTTTTGCATTGAAATGCGCGTAAAACGTAGAAGTGCAACGTGATCCTTTGTTAATAAGTGCTGAAATTACACCAGGATTGTTGTATGCAGTGCGAATGCCTTGCTCTTCAGTGGCGAATGCCATGGTATTCACGATGTTTACTAAGCGGCTGCTGCGAATGCCTTCACACTCAAAAGGCTCACGGCTTAAAACATTACCGGCGTATGCTCTGTAATGAGGACTGTATTTGTGAAAAGCAAGCAGCATTTGTATAAAAAAAGGCAACGGCGCCACTCAATTAATTGTTGTGGTTCTTAATCGGAGCTATGTGTACTAATAACTTATCAGGTTTGAGTCAGCGAGTCAATATCGAGTCTCATTAGGCAGCATAGAGAACCGATAGACTGTGAGAAGTGCAACAGACGCTATAAATGCCTCCGTCATTACGTGGTTCACAACAAAGTTAATGCACCATGATTAACGTCTGGCTCAGGCGAGTGCTGTACTTGTGTATGCAGTGCCGCGGCTTTTGTTTCTTGCTTGCATCGTAGTGCGGTCTACTGTGGCATCCATTCTGACGGATCGTGTCTGTGGCCGAATTACCGAGGCGGAGACCAATACCAATGGTGAGAACTCTGCGCCAACGTCTTTTCTTTTATTTTTTGCAAATAATACACGTGACACAAAGACCCTTGTCACTTGATACTTAGGTGAGCGCGCTTAGCTGCATCGCTTCCCATAGTTTGAGAAACAACTCAAACGTCAAAAATACGTACGAGATGTACGTATATTATTCGTAAGCAGGGGTCTGCGATTTCTACGTCTGCGATTGGTTCGAATGACCACCAATAAAGAATTTGTAAGCATGGCGTAACTTGAAGTGCAGAGTAACACACCTCTAGGAATATTAGAAATCTCGATTGGAAAGTGTGACACGCATTTACTCTTTTTTTTTAATTGCGATCAAGACTTGCCCATTTACTCCTGCATTAAAATAGCTTGCAGTGCAGCGTTCCTATTGGTACCTAACAATTTGAAGACGCTGAGGTCATCTGAATAATAGATGAATTTCTTGAGCTTATTCATAATTCATTCTGTACCCGTATCCTCACATGCTCGGAGCAGTGCTGTACATATGTTTTAATACCAATGCAATGAAAATGGTTGCCCTATGTTGGTTCATCATGTCAAGGCGAGCGCCTTGTGCTTGCAATCTGTGCTCTTTTGTCTATCTAGTTTCCGACAAAATTCACTGGAGAACTTTGACACTACTCTTCATGGAACATTGAAGCATGACACTTATGCTATGAAGAGAATGATGGGGTTTTCTGAATTTTATTCTTGCCATTTAGGTTTGTAAGTTTTCAACAAAATTTGAGTTTAAGGTGAAGCAATTTGCAGTAAATTGCACGTGCGCAGGATGATAAATGTTGCTGTATGAATATGTAGGATTCGTTCGCAATTTAGACTGATAACGTTCTGAAACGAATAGAACCCGGTAGCGTTCGAAGCCAGCCACAAGCACGAAGACCAGAAAAACAGCTGCAATTCGCTCGTTACCTAAATGATTACACCGCTCGAGTTCCACCTAGGAAATTCCGCTGGAAGCCATGTCTCGACGTGGTTTTTTGCACTATACCTCATCTTGACAAGTCCCCTGGCACTTAGGTCCTCGGCTTTAATGGCAGTGGTCTACTGCCCCATTCACCTCCATTGTGCGCCGTCACAGCTGTCTTGAAGCGACAAGTTCGACGTTTAGCGAAGCTGGGAGGGAGGATCCCTGCGAAGCAGGCCAATTCGTTTCGTGAGAACTGTACGAAAACTGTTTGCCGTAACTTTGCAGTTAATCAAAGATGGCGGTAAAGCTAACAGTCGTAAGGTTTCACTGCCACAAACATGTTGCCCCTACAATATACAGGCTTCGTATAACAGGACAACATGAATATTCGGCAGCGCGCTGACAAAACTTTTCTGTTAGAATTGCTTCTTGTTAAGCAGACGAGAAATCAAGCGTCGCGTTCTGCGCACACATGGCTTCCTGTAGTTGACTTCAAATGTTGACTTGAACGGAGACGCCCCCTACCGGCGTTCTCAATTCCTCTGGTACTTGCTGCAGGACACCTACGTCGTTTGTCGCCTGCACGCACACGCATCTCGGAGGCCGTCAGGGGATGCCTCGTAACGCTTTCGGTGAGAGCATGATACGTGCTATTCCTTTTCGCCTATATAGGCACTGCGAATTCAGTGAAACGCCCATTGCTAAAGAAAGTATCGCTTCGAATATTACCGCAGGCTCTATAACGCTGTTTACATTGGTTTGTAAATATCTGGCGAGTTAAAAATTTGCCGGCATTTCTCCATTGGGGATAAAGCCCTCTTTCAGGCATTTATTTAACTACCGTATTTGCACGCTCCAAATGTGACGTTATTATATAGGTCTTAAAGAAAAGAGCAATTTTTTCTGCATTCTCTCCCATTTGTGGTTTTTCGTCAACCTGGAAGGTATATTCGAAGTACGCGGCACTGCTTTTTAACTGCTGACAAGGAATCGATATTATGTTTGGCGCCTGCTTGGTTCCCCATCTGCAAGACAAGTGTTCGCATCAGTTGGAGGAACTCGGCAAAGGCTTCGGATCGTATTGGTGCTAGTGGGGAGAAAACACACTTGGTTAAATTAGCATGGCAGATAATGCCATTATTTTGTGGCATGCGACCAAGCTGTATCTAAGATACCACTTAGAGTTGCGAAGATTATTGTTTTGTACACCACTCTGAATACACGCGTAATCTTGTAGTAGAGTGTTTGCAGAAGCATCGCAAACCTTGTACCAGTTTCACGTAGGCAGAAAAATATGCAAAAAAAAAATTTCCGCTTCAATTATGTAAGCGATGCATTTGAGATAACTACGATATATGTGTACCGAATTTGGAAACTTCACGCTTCTCATCCTCATCGAGTAGCTCAAATCAAGCTTTAGAATTGTGCTATCTGCCAGAGGCAGACTTCAACAAATTTGGAGCAGCTAAAGAGAAGACCCTGTACATAATGCTTTGTACGCACAGCTCTATACCCATTTTGTCGATGATTTATCATAACCTTCCGCGAATGTAGCACGCTATTGGGTTTATTTGCCGCTGGTACAATTCCACGCTGTACACACGTTGCGGTGGGTATGCTGTTACACGATTTGTGGTTATTACTCAACGTGTGTGACACGTTTCTGTAGCCGTCCCTCGGATAGCATCAAGTAATCACACGGCAGTATTCGTAAATATAAAATTTAAGCAATCCAACATAAGAATAGGTAAACCTCCCCACGAGCGCTTCTCGAAATGTTTTCATGTTATCCCGTGGACGGTACAGTGCTTTACTTAGTCATCGACGTCAGCTCTGTACGAGTCTTCACGCCCTTTTTCTCAATCGCAGCGCGACCTACTGTGGCATCCACTTCAGGCGATCGCAGGCGGTCGTGATTGCTGCGTAGAAACCGAGTCGACATTGAGCAATGGAGCTCGAAGTTGGCCAGAGAGGAAGCCCGAAGCTTGAATTGGTGAGTGGGGTGTACGAACGTTTTGTTCGTCAGATGGCGCCACTTGCGATAGATGCGATTCACGAAATAGAGAAAATTACGAGGAGATAGACGACTGCTCGACTGTAATACGTGCCATCAATAACGTGATGAGCTACAGCCCTAAAACAAGGCTTTGAGCAGGCTTTGTCTGTCACGAGGTCGTTTCGGAGGAAGCGCCTATAAAAAATAAATCATAATCGTTATATCATCGTCTTTGTATGTCGGATGCGTGTCACAAAATTTCACTGTGTCGAACAGTTCTGACGAAAGTCGCGGCTCTGGAGAAGGCTACGATAATAGATGTAACCTTAATGCTTAAATTGTTAAGCTTCACGCATTGTCACCAAATGCTTCGACGCTCAACTTATTGTGGTTCCTGTGCGTTTTTAAAACTTCTAAGAGCAACCACCACTCCGTTCTGCAATCTCTGTAGGTGGTTCATATTACAGTCGATGCACGCTAAGAAAATGCATGGAAACGGTGATTTCGTGGAAGAATATGACGCCAGAAAAGATAATTCCGAATGCTGAATTAAGGTCCAACTAAAAATGTCAACATAATTTTCATTTTAGGGAACGGGATCACGCCGAAAGTTGCTTTGGATAATAGTGGGATGAAAACTGAGAAATGAGTGGATTTATAAAGTACTTCTCGCCAGTTGCTTTTTCTATAATGTGTACGGCTCGTGTGCTTTGAATGTGTAAATGTTGGGGGATTCCCCATGCCTGGTCTTGAGGAGTTTCAGAATTTCGCCACCGTCCTCACTAGAATCGGTGGGCCGTAGGCGATGCCGGCAGCTCCGACACTGTACTCCACTGCAAAAACTGTGTACATAAGGACCGCAAGAGTTATCCACCCGATCGTAGCACAAAGCTTCAAAGGAAACCCGTACTGTTTTGTCAAAGAAAGCTTCACAGTTGAAAAAACATTGTCTTGTTCTGGGGGGGAAAGAATCGCAAATTGTATTTTATTTTCGTTTGTGTAGCTTCAGATGCATAATCGAAAGCGAACTAACAGAAATTCACGCCCAATGCTGCTTCAGTTCGCCAAGCACTGGCATGGACTTTTGTAACGCGTTCAGTCTGTCGTTGAGGGAATCGGAAGACGTGCGCACAGCTACCTTATTTCGTTGCCACTATAGCGGTGAGAAAACGGAAAATGCAAAAAAAGACCCCCAATTTCTCACGCCGGTATTTACTCCCAAATAAGGTGCGCACAGCTACCTTATTTCGTTGCCACTATAGCGGTGAGAAAACGGAAAATGCAAAAAAAGACCCCCAATTTCTCACGCCGGTAGTAGAGAAAGAACGTGCTTTGTCGCAGAGAATCCTTCTTGATGTGGTCAATAAATACATTCGTATTTACTCGCTGCACCCCCGCGCTTTGAGCGTGCGTGCCTACAGCAGCAAAGGCCAACAGCATCGGTCAGAGCACTGCGCGCGTGCCACTCGAATCGATAGGTGTCACGCATGCGGCATATTCTTCATTATAAGAGCTCGTGATTCGTCACACGGTGTCACGTGAGCGTGCTTATGATTCGTCACTTTTTCAGGATTTGACAAGATGACGATTGAAAGTGTCAATGCATGAGTATTGACACACACACACACACACACAGTATTTAAAAGCGAATACCAGGATGCGTGATTAAGCGGGGAAATATACCGCTTGTCCTTACTTGCCCCGGCAGGCATACGGTAGGCGAGCGCCTGCTGTACTTTGTTGCCATGTTGTAGATTCTAGTTAGTTAGCTCGGCAACTATAGCGCCGTGATCTACGTGAGCGTGAATAACAGCAAGACTTTGATCCTGTCTAAGGAACGTAGGAATATTTTTTTCTTGGCGACCAAAATCAGTGCCTTAGGGCACTGATTTTACGCGCGTTGCATTAAAAGTTGTTTAGAAAACGTGCCCTTAATCATGATTAGGCTTCACGGTATCTCCGGATTTTCTTTCTCGCTCAAATACAAAAAAAAAAGAACCGTTCAAGCTGATCCAGTGCTCTGCTTTTTACGCGTATTAGAATAAGGAGCTTGGACTTTGTGGCGCCGAAGTAAAGTGCACTCTTCAACATTGTCTGATTTCATCGCAGCGGGCGCCTACTGCTACATACGCTTCTGCTGATCGCCGAGTCATGGTTGCTGCGAAGAACACGAGTCGACACTGAGCAGAGGGACCAAGAGCTGCGGAGGCCAACACGAGTCGACACTGAGCAGAGGGACCAGGAGCTGCGGAGGCCAACACGATTGGTGAGAACAGCGCTGGAACCTTTTCTTTAGTGGTCGGATGGCAAGAGTAGGGACGCGCGATCATTTCTTCCAACATTCCGGTTAAAACTACTGCCTTAAAGTGTCGCAAACTGTTAGAAATGAGCCCCGAAATTATTTCGTCATGAATCGCGATGTGGGCTCAAGACAAGACGGCTCGTCACCGCAGGAGGCCAGAGTGCACATAAACGCTTGCCACACCGATACATCTTCCGCTGTGGCGAGAGGACATGATGGGGTTCGAATTCTCTTTTGTTATTGCTTTTATTCGTATTGTGTAGTCTTTCGCTGGATTGCGCGACGCCGCGCTGTCATTGTGGGAGTGATCCGCTATGCACTCCTCTCGACCCATCAAACAAAAGCTATAAGGCAAAGCGTGTTTACAAAATATGGGCCCGTAAATTACTACAAGAAACCTTTTGACGGCTGGTGTGCCCCAACTAGAGAAAGATTTGTTTTTACGATAGGAAATTCGCTAATAAACGACAACGACGTGCTAAGATAGTTACTCTGTGCTTCTTGACTGAGCTTTGCCATCACAAAGCAACTGTTGCTTGAGGTAATTCTCGCCAAGAAAAATTGTTTAAAATACGAGCATTAGTACAAGCCTGAGGCAGAATGATTAGTAGCGTGTGGTGAGAAAAAGCTCAAGAACAACAGTGTAAATTGGCTATGAGGTAATCGAAAACGGATGAAAGTTAGCCGTCTCTTTTTTATTAATAATCTGTTCAAACAATTCCAAAAGTGGTACAAACAATTCCAATAGTGGTGTACGCATCCCCCATTGCATTGCGAGCATGTACTTCTTCGATGCGTTGACATTTAACGGAATGGCTTGAACGCGGTGCAAGCCAACTAATTTCGGGGATATAGGCCTGTGCTTAAGGGAAGGACCTACAAATTACCCACCGTTAACCATTGCAAAACGCTAACGCACTTCCTTTCCGCACTGGTGTACCTTGCAATGCATTCGCGTCATGTAAATAGATCAGCCCGCCGTTATCGCTATCCTAGATAAGTTGAGATTTTGAGCACGTGTTATTCTAATCTGAACGAAACGTGTCTCGTCATTGTAGGAATTCCCTGTGCGGTTTCGGATGTCGTGGAATGTCAGCACTTATATTCCAACTTGTGCACTGAGCAGGTAAGGAACTTAATGCTCGGTTCGCCAATACAGACCTCAAATTACATAAACGGGTCTTTACCTTGTTATATATTTAGAGGGTGCTAAAGCTTGAATTCACCTCCTCCTGTACACTACATCCCAAAGGATGAATGGGCGTCGGACACTGGCAAAGATGCCGAGAGCCAGTGGGGCTTTACTAATCCAGGTACAACCAAATTAGGGAGACCCACTAAGCACGGAAACCCTCGGTTTGCAGATTCCATTGAGCTGTTAAGCAACACTGGGGACGAATTACAACAAATGATCAATGTTGAAGATTAATAGCTGTTAAGCAACACTGGGGACGAATTACAACAAATGATCAATGTTGAAGATTAATATGCAGAAGATAAAGATGGTAATCAATAGCCTGTCAAGAAAACAAGAGTTCAGGATCGCCAGTTAGCATCTAAAGTCTGTGAAATATTACGTTTACCTAGGTCAATAACTCGCAGGGGACCCTGATTATAAAACGAAATTTACAGAATAGCATACGGTAGAATTAAGCATAACTCAGAAAAGTAAACCTTTTATTCAAGCTGGATAGGCAAATTATTTGTCGCAAGGAATTCAATCTGTAACATGAAAGGTGAATCTGTGAATTACTTGTATGTTTTTTTGGAAATATTACACTACGATCACTTGGTCCTACATGGCTTCATTTCCATCTTTCTTTAAATAGTCGTCGTACACGTACAGGATACGCCTACGACTTAATCGTGTGGCGAATCCATGGCACATTAGGATCAGTTACGGGTACGATAGAAACCTCCCTGAATTTCCCTCTAGTGCTCCTAGCATGAAGCTCTGCTCAGTGTTGTGAACATGTCCCCCCATCTCAATCGTATGCCATGTTCTTTGCAGACTGCTTGTGTTCCTGAGTTCCCTGATGTTCTGATTATGCTCGGTCATCTATACTATGCCATACTAACTAGCCGAATTCCCCTCTAGTGCTCTTGTTGTGAAGCTCTGCTCAATGCTGAGAACATGGCGCTCATCTCAACGTTGGCGTGTTTTTTTTTTTTTTTTTTGCGGACTACGACGACGGAGGTGGACATCCGCTGTAGCGATTAGTCACCTCCGGCGCCTTTAAGCGCTTCCTTGCAATCGTCGTCGCAAACTTGTCTTTTTCAAGTCCACTTTTCGAAAGGTCTTTCTCAAGTCAGCTTGTCGAAACGTCTTTTTGAAGTCCACTTGTCGAAACGTTGGCTCCCGCTTTCACCTTGCTCTCGTTTCGCTCATCGTCATCCTCATCGAGTAGTTTAAATCAAGGGTTAGAATCGTGCTACCTGCCATAGGCAATGTTTAAAAAATTGGATGCAGATGGAAAAACCCACCCTGTATAATGCTTTGTATGCACAGATCTATACGCATTTATCTGTTGATTTAGTATAACCTTCCGCGTATGTAGTACATGTAGTACATGTACATGTACTAAATGTACTACATACGCATGTAGTACATGTACTACATGCGTATGTAGTACAGTTGCACTACATGCGTTCCTGTGTGCATGCTGCTGTTACATGATTTCCGATTATTACTCGACATGCGTAATATGTTCCTGTACCCGTCCCTGGGATAATATCGCGTGATGACACCGCAGTATATGTAATACTAGATAATTTAAACAATCCGGCATAGGAGTAGGTTAACCTCTTCGCCAGCGATTTTCGAAATGTGTCCATGTTATCGCGTGGGCGGTACAGTGCTTTACTTAATCATTAACTTCCGCTCTGTGCGTCTTAGCGTCCTTTTCCTCAATCGCAGTGCGGTCTACTGTGGCATCCACACAAGCCGATGGTTGGTGGTCGTGATCTTTCTGCAGACATCGAGTCGACACTGAGCAATGGAGTTCGAACTCACCTAGAGTGAGAGCGGACGCTATTGGTGAGTGAAGTGTACAAACGTTTTAGTGGCCAGATGGCGCCACTGGTGATGGGTGCGTGTCACGATAGAGAGATGATTAAGAGGAGGTGGCTAACTAACTGCTCGGCTGTAATATATGAAATATACTGCATCAAAACGGCAAGTTGGGCCAGTTGGTTGGGATTCATAGTAAGGTCCGTTACAGCGCAATACAAGACAAGGACACAAGAAGGTATAAAACGTCGCATATGACAGAAGGTATATGCAGCACCGTGTGGTCGTTTTATATCTTCTTGTGTCCTTGTCTTGTATTGCGCTGTAACGAACCGTAATACACATTAATAACGTGATTAGCTACAGCCCTAAAACAAGGCTCTAGAAGGCTTCGTCTGTCACCAGCCCGTTCCCGTGGAAGCGCCAATCGAAATAATGATAATCGTTGTCATCGTCACTGTATGTCGGATGTGTGCCACAAAATTACATTGTCGCGAACCGTTCTAAGCGAAAGTCGGAGCTTTGGGAAGACTACCATAATAAAAGTAGCTTTGATGTTTAAATCGCTAAGCTTCATGCATCGTCGACAGATATTTTGGCGCTTAACTTATTGAGGTATTAACTTATTGAACCGTGGATGGTTCGTATTACAACCGACGCTTATCAAGAAAAAAATGGAAACTATTACCAAACGGCAGAATATGGCGCCAGAAAGGGTAATTCCGAATGCTGAATTAAGATTCAACTGAAAATGGCAGTGGTTATCTGCTTTCGTTTGAGTGAAAAGGGAAACGCCCAAAGTTGCTCTGCATAATAATGCGATGAAGAGTGACAAATGAGTGGATAAAACTTCCAAAACCGCACCACCACACCGGTATGTAATCTCCGTAGATGGTTCAGATTAAAACCGATGCTCACCAAGAAAAAGGATGGAAACGGTGACTGTGCGGTAGAATATGACGCCAGAAAAAGGTAATTCCGAATGCTGAATTAAGGTTGAACTAAAAACGGCAGCTTGATTTTCGTTTGAGTGAAGGGGGAAACGCCGAAACTTGGTTTGGATACTAATGCGATGAAAAGTGACAAATGAGTACTTCTCGCCGGTAGTATTTCTAGTGTGTACGACTCTGGTATGCTGCTATTGTGTAGACGTGTGCCGTAAGAGGTGCTGGAAGCTCCGAAATTGTACGCTACAGCAAAAAACATTGTTTATGAGTTAGCATTTAGACCCCCCCCCCTCGTATGGAAAGATGATCCACCCGCTCGTAGCCCGAAGTTTGCGGTACTGGCGATGGAACCGCAAATTGTATTTTATTTTCGCTTGCATAGCTTCCGACACATAATCGAAAGCGAACTAACAGAAATTGGTTCCCAATGCTGCTTCAGTTGGCCATGCATTGGCAAGAAATTTCGGAACGACCTCGCAGGCTGCCGTTGAGAAAATGGCAGACGTGCGCAAATAAGCTGCCTCATTTCGTTGCCACTAGCGGTGTGAGAAAACAGAACGAAAAAGAAAGCAGGCAATAATTTCACCCTAATTTCTCAGGCCGCGATGCTTATTTTGGTGCAAAGCACACGAAACCTGTGTTTTGTCACCGGTAATTAATTCTTAATTTGCTCACTAAATAAAATATAAATATAAACGTAAATGCGTTTACACTTACTCGTTCGCAACCCCGCGCATTGAGCGAGAAAACTCGCGAGTATGCCCACCACAAAGGCTAATAGCACCCGCCATGGTTGCTCAGTGGCTATGGTGTTAGGCTGCTGAGCACGAGGTTGCAGGATCGAATCCCGGCCACGGCAGCCACGTTTCGATGGGGGGAAATGCGAAAACACCCGTGTGCTTAGATTTAGGTACACGGTAAAGAACCCCAGGTGGTCGAAATTTCCGGAGTCCTCCACTACGCCGTGCCTCATAATCAGAAAGTGGTTTTGGCACGTAAAACGCCATAATAAAAAAAAAGGCTAATAGCGTCGGCTAGAGCGCTAGGCACACATTCCTTGAATCGATAGACGGTACGCGTCCTGCATACTCATTACAGCTCGTTATTCGTCACACGCTTCACGATTCGACAAGATCACGATTAAAAAATTTCAATGCATGTGTGCTCTGGGCCTCCTGGGATATCGCAAAATTGAAGTGAATGAACGTAAGTGAGAAGAAAAAAGCAGTCACGCCTGCATAAAAAAGGTTGCCAGTAGTACCGCAAGCTTTCACAGAACCTTGAGCTGAAGTCGACGCCGAAAGTGTAGGGACCGTGTATTTGGAGAAGACGTGCAATTTATGAGCGGTTTGTAGTCTTATAGCCAGTACCCCCCCCCCCCCCCCCCCCAACCTTTGTTATCCGCGTAGATGCTTTAACGGATTTAAAACCGAATACTGGGCTGCAAGCTTAAACCATGGGAATATCCCGCTTTTCTTTATTTGCCGCGGTAGGCAAATATACTTTGTATATTTGTATATTGTACTTTGTATATTGTATGTAGGCTGTATACTTTGTAGCCATGTTGCTGGGTCTCGCGAGCAAGCTCGGAAATACGAGCTGTGATCTACTTGAGCGTGAATGCCAACACTTTCATGCTGTCTAAATACACGGGAACGTAGGAATGATTTTTCTCGGCAACCAATGCACTGATTTTCATGACGTGCATGCATCAAAGAAAGTTAAAATCTAGAAAATCCTGGCCCTAAATCAAGATTATACTAAATAGTATCTCCGGAACGTTGTCTCTCAAATGGAAAAACAAATCATTCAAGCTGGTCCAGTGGTTGACTTGTGGAACCGTTTCCGCTGTTTACGCGAATTTGACTAAGAAAATTAGACTTGGCGGACCCGAAGTGCCGTCTGAAAGGTAATCTTCTTTCATCGCAGCAGCGCCTACTGCTACATACGCTTCTGCTGATTGCTGAGTAATGGTTTCATCGGACAAGACGAGTCGACGCTGAGCAAAGGAGCCCACAGCTGTTGAGGCCAACATAATTGGTGAGAAGTGTTCGGGAATGGTTTCTAATCGTTAGGCGGCAAGGATAGGCACGTGCGATCATTTCTCCCAATTTACCCGTTTATAACGCTGCCTTAAAATGTCTCAAATTGTTAGAAATCGGTTCCGAAAATTTCCCCCGTGAATCTTGATGAGGGGACGACACCGACATAACATGTTCCGTCGGGACGACAGAAATGTTTACAGTTGCTATGCCTAAATGTGAGAAAGATGTTTTTACGTTAGGAAATGAACCAATAAACGACAACGACATGCTAAGATAGTTACTATGTGCTTTTTGACATGTTCTGGTGCAGTCGCTATCCTAGATTAGTTGAGATTTGACCAGGTGTTATTCTAATCTGAACGAAACGTATCTCGTCCTTGTAGAATTCCCTGTGCGGCTTCGGATGTCGTGGAATGTCAGCATCGCATTCCAGATAGGGGGCTGCAAAGGTAAGGAACTAAGCAGTCCTGTATATGCTTCGTTCACCAATATAGACCTGAAAATACATAAACTCGTCTATACATTGTTTGATGTATGTAAAAGCTGCAGAAGCTATAAGCATGCGGGGTGCCACGTTCTTTGCAGACTGCTTGCGATCCTGAGTTCCCTTATGTTCTGGTCCTGCTCAGTTTTCTATACGATGCCATACCAACTAGCCAAATTTCCACACATTGCTCCTAGCATGAAGCTCTGCTCAATGCTGAGACCAGGCCGTTCATCTCAACGTAGGCCACGTTCTTTGCAGACTGCTTGTGATCCTGAGTTCCCTTATGTTCTGGTCCTGCTCAGTTTTCTATACGATGCCATACCAACTAGCCAGATTTTCACACATTGCTCCTAGCATGAAGCTCTGCTCAATGCTGAGACCAGGCCGTTCATCCCAACGTAGGCCACGTTCTTTGCAGACTGCTTGTGATCCTGAGTTCCCTTATGTTCTGGTCCTGCTCAGTTTTCTATGCGATGCCATACCAACTAGCCAAATTTTCACACATTGCTCCTAGCATGAAGCTCTGCTAAATGCTGGGACCAGGCCGTTCATCTCAACGTAGGCCACGTTCTTTGCAGACTGATTGTGTTCCTGACTTACGTTCTGGTCCTGCTCAGTTTTCTATACGATGCCATACCAATTAGCCAAATTTTCCAGCAGTGCTCCTAGCACGAAGCTCTGCTCAATGCTCTCTTGCAGGCTGCACCGACGGCCCTGACATCCGCTGTTACGATCAGTGACGTGCAAAGCCTTTACGCGCTCTTCAGCGAGGCAGTCATCGCTGCTGTCCCTGCTGTACGTCACTATCAGAAATACATAACTATATGTATGATAAGAACAATACTCTTTCAGATTCTTTTTTCTGCGTTTCTTCATGTTCTTACGTTATATCCCTCTTGCAACCTAAGCATACGATGCTGCACTAAACCGCCTTATTAACCTCGTGTGTTTAAGGCATGCAACTCTGGTAATTACAGGCGGCAACTAGGCGTTTGCAAAGCACGTATAACCCGTGATTCTTTCACGATTACATACTTCAGTGGCACTTGCACGAATGCCAGTCCTTAAGAGTTTAATTTGAATTTGTTTTAGTGACTGTACACAAGGAGCGCTTAAAAATCGGAAGGCACCAAGTTCGTTTAAGTGCAGAAAATGCATTGTGACAACCTGTACTATTAGTGTCGACAAGCACCTCACTTGGAGGATTGAACGTTTGCTTAGACCACGCGTTTTGCGTAAGCTAATTTAGTGCGTCTGCTGCGGCGACCATTCAAATGTGGCACCGTCACGTGTTCGTCAGCGAAGCGGTCATCTTTGCTTCCCCACTGTCACTAGTGGTATATTGGTTGCGTAGAGCGTCGTTTGTTACCACGCGACACTAAATTTTGCGCCGTGTTCTCAACCCTGAGACAGCATCAACGTGCCGACAATGTATTCACTAAATTTAGGGCTTCGAACGATATTATTGTTCTGACTTCATCGCTGCCATGGCACTTTGCGTACTGTCTATTTACCATATCAAAACTATTAGCTGTTTACAAACGCGAGACATGGCTTCCTTTCAGGCACAAGCTGTATGCAGTTACAATTATGCTGCATCTGAAAAAAAATTAGGGCTTCGCTTAGGAAGCTGGACTGCGAATCACTGAGCTTTTCGGTCCATTCGGATCGATTCGAAACGCTGGACATGGGGTACTGGAGCACGATGGTGTCCCCATGAAACCTACAATTTGCCGTCAGAACCGCAATTGATCGCAATGTAATTATTATTTGACGTCGTATTTGTCCGGAGGTATATGCATTCGTAAAATGGACCACCTCCGTCCATTTTCAAGATAAAACCGGATTAGTGGCACCGCGTACACAAATCTTTCGAACTTGACAAAATTCTAAACTTGACAGTAATTCAAAATGCATTACTGGTTTGGCCGCGAGGATATACACCGATTTTAACGTTAATGTTAACTTTACGATATTTTATGGCTGCGTGTGCTGCGAAGACCCCAGAGTTTGCGAAAGAAACGTTGTTTCTAACAACGCTTGCTTTATAACCTACAGTGTATTGACAAACTTTATCCAGCGTTGTGAAAAAGCAGGATGGACAATTGCAATCTTTTTATGGAGGCTATATACCGCACACAAAAGCTATTCGAAAGGTATTCTATATTCGATTCGATGTGTTTCTAGCACTATTTGTTTCGTATTTAATTTAGTCTCAAACACCACTTATCGCCCACCCCCTGCGTCCGATTGCAAGCCTTTCTTTGAAAAGACTTCTGCTTTTGACAGGGTTTAGCAGCCTACTCGGAGAGCCCTCGCCAGCCGACTGCTGCGGGCCAAGACAGTGCCTTCGTCATTGCCGTCTGCTGGCATAACCCCACGTATGGTCGCGGTAAGAATCGTCTGGTTCTCATCTTTTAAAATCTTCTGCTTTTCATCTCTTTTAGAATATACGTAGCGGTGTGTGCACTGGAACGGTTCGCGCAATTACAACGAAAATCTTGAGAAAAAGCTTTATATCGGAAGAAAGTCAAATTTTTCCATCGAAGTGTTCGTATAACTTAAAAATTTTACGAGACACTCGTCAAAGGATTTGGTGCATTTGAGCGAAAAAGAAGTGTGAATCTTCTGAATTTAGGAAGCGCTATTATATTATCTAACAAAAATACCCAATGGTGTTATAAGTTCCGAAAATACTGATGCGTGAAATTTACAAATACGGTAGCTCTCTAGCAAAAACAGATTGAGCTCGCTTGGATGCGTTACGACCTTCTTAGGCGGCTTTTACGAAGGACTTACTCATACGTTAGAGGTATATTTCACAGCGGAGTATATTAAATCAATATTGTCCATCTTTATATCTATGTTTAGGTGCATTCTATATATTTGTGACTTTAACGCAGAGTTACGTATTGGCAAACTTAGCGCTTCAGCTTTGTGAAGCGAAGATTCTTTTCCCTGCATTTCTGCGCTTGGCGTTGCAGCCTGGATGCTGCTTGGTCGGTCGCTTTTTCAACGATTGTAAGTCGCTCGGTATTTCGGCAGATATATTTCGAGACATATATACAAAGGTCATATGAACGCCCTCACGACGTGGCTAATGTAAACCATGTATGCAGATCCCGCATGTACAGCCCTGTTCAGCTCATCAGAAAGGGAATAGCATTCTACATAAAACCGGAAAACAATGTCGGCACACAGGTGCTTGTAATGCACATCGATCTGTAAATGTTATGACAAATTGTTTAGGGTATTCTTTGATTTGCCTTATTTTCTTTGATTTAGTTAACCCCTGTATTTCCCACTGGGTTCGTGCATGGGAAAACTCCGAAATTGGCATGGCCCACTACGGAGCCCTACACAATACAAAATGTAACAATTGCTCACAGATCTATAGATCACAGATCTATATAACACCCTGAAGTCTTAATAGAATTGTTAATTATTTCCGTCGTTTTCTTTCATTTGCATTGGTTTCTTTGATTTATCCATTATGGATGTGTCAGTGGGGCTGCACACGCGCTTGGCCAACCTCCCGCAAATTGGGGTATGTCCCATTGTGACACAAGTGGTCCAAAATGTTTAAATCTTGTTTGCTTGATACGTGTCGTATCTTTCACTGCATACACCGGTCATCATCAAATTTTACGCATCTCCGTTAGCTGCCAAAGATTTAGTTAACCGTTTTACTTAAGCTCCTATTCGCACAGATTCGAATATGTGCATTGGATCTGCCTATCTTTTAACTGGCAAATTGCAACAAATTTAGTCTCTAGATTTTCCTTTTTTTTTATGCAACCAACCTCGCCCAGTTCATTTTGTAGCTTTAAGACTCCCCGAGCTAAAGATTCCTCTTATCTGGATGGTGCCCCATCGGGGGCTTTCAGGGAAGCGCGTCACATTAAAAGCTGCACTTGGAACGCCATCATTACTTCACGAGTCATGCATGCATTGTGAAGGCCTTGCTATTAAGTGGCGAACGACATCGTATTCATAAGTTTTGCTACGTGTTGCTGCGATTGTACTCACATTCAAAAAGCTCACGACTTAAATGAAAACGTATAATTTGTGCAGTGAGAAGCGTATTTGCGAAAGGCACGCAAGCTTTGTATTCTAAAATGTGAACGTGCCGTTCACATTTACTTAATCGTTGTGGTTCTTGCCCCATTCGTTCAGGGATGGCTGAGGGGAACGTTTTCTGAACTGGATCTGGCTGTCCTAATAACCTATCACTTATGAGTTAGCGAGTCATTTACGAGTCTGTCATTAGGCAGCAGAGAGTACAGTTAGTCCACGACAGGTCAAAAAGGCACTACGAATGCCTCCGTCTTTACGAGCCTAAACCCAAGGTAAATGCGCCGTGATTATCGCCTGGCGTAGACGAGTGCTGTACTTAATTGTGTGTACAATGTCACGGCATTCGTTTGTTTGCATCGCAGTGCGGTCTACTGTGGCATCCATTGCAACGGATCGTGCCTGTGGCTGAATTACCGCGCTGGAGGCCAATACCAATGGTGAGAACTCCGCGCCAACATGTTTTTTTTTTTCTTTTCTTTTTTTGCTAATTAGTCACGGGACACAAAGCACGACCGTTATCACTTGACACTTAGGCGAGTGCACTTAGCTGCACCGCCTGCTATAGTTGAACAAACAACTAAAACGTCAAAAATACGTAAGAGATGTACGTATATTATTCGTAAGCAGGGGTCTGATTTCTGGAACGTCTGTGATTGGTTCCAATGGCCGCCAATGAGGAATTTTAAAGTATTGCGTAACTTAAACGAGGTGCAGAGTAGCACCTCTGGAGGAATATTACAACTCACGATTGGAAAGTGTGGCACGCATATAATGCTGCATTAATATAGCTTGCAGTACCTAACAATTTGAAGACGCTAAGGTCATCTGAATAATAGATGAATTTCTTGAGCTTATTCATTATTGTTATGACTCTATACCCGTATACTCGCATGCTCAGAGCAGTGCTGTAGATATGTTTTAATACCAATTCAAGGAAAATGATTGCCCTGTGCTGGTTCATCGTGTGCTTCCAATTTGCGTTCTTTTGTTTATTTCGTTTCCGACAAAAAAAAAAAGACACGTAAGAACTCTGACACTAGTGTCTATGGGAGCATGAAGCATGGTATTTATGCCATGAAAACAATGATGGCGTTTTCTTTATTTTGTTCTTGCGATTTCAGTTTCCCACAAAGTGTGAGTTTAAGGCCAAACAAAAAATTTGCTATTACATGCATGTGGGCAGTGTCGCATTGCCGTCATGTGAATATTTGGGATTCCTTCGAAATTTAAGATGGTAAAGGCAGACAAAGCGAAGTAAATAGGGCCCGAGTAACTTTCTAAGCCACAAGCACAGAGACCAGACAAATGACCGTTATTTTCTCGTTATCTAAATGATCGCAGCGCTCGAGATCCATCAAGGAAATTCAGTTGGAAGATTTTAGGATTTTAGGAAACGAGGTTTTTTGCATCATTCCTCACCTTGACAAATGCTCTGGCACTTAGGTTCTCGGCTTTAACGATAGCGGTCTACTGTTACATCCACATCCAGAAACTGTGCACCGTCACGGTTGTCTTGTAGCAACAAATTCAACGTTCAGCGAAGATTCTGAGAGGGATGTTCACTTCGAAGCAGGCCCGTTCGTTTGGCGACAACTGTAGGAAAACTGGTTGTCTAACTTATGTCGTAAATTAGTCGCTGGATTTCACTTGTCACATACTAACATGTTGCCCCTAAGACACAGGTATCGCAGTGACAGAACGTCAATTTTTGGCAACACGATGTCAAAACGTTTCTATGTTAGAATCGCTTCTGGTAGGCCTACGAGACGTCAAGCGCCACCTCTTGAAACACTCTGCAGTTTGCATTATTTGCATTTGCTTGCATCGCTCGACGCCATGCCACCGTTAAAACCGAGGTTGGCCTCGTGACACGACGAAATTCAGGAAGGGTTAGTGGGAAAAAAAATGTTTGAAAAACTTGACTGCAAGAAAACATTTCCGTTATGACATTCGGGATATCATGTTATGCTAGGAAATGTTCTACTCCATTAGTCACGGCGGTAATTTCTATTTTGTCATCCCAAATTTTAGTACTCAAAAAATGTAATGTACATTTCGGTTTATTGTTTCAAGTCGAAACCATTTTATCCCGAATATTCGAATGTCATTTCTTCTGTAGCTGCTGCAGTGGATTGTCACCAAGTGAAACAGACCAAAAGCGACGGCCTGATAGGATGGCTTGGTCGGATTAACAATTGGCACAGAATAGAAATTCGTTAAAAATAAGTTGGTTTATATCTTAGTGAACTACAAAGCACGGAATGTTTTTTTATATAATAAATCTAGCGATTAGAGTATCTGGAATAAGCGGAGTAGTTGTGGTACTCCTGATCGGCTGCCTATCGAGCGTTAACGACCTTGATGCGCTGTAATTGAAGCAAATGTTGGTGGCTATTCGGAGCCTAATCATGGATACGTTTCTCCTCCTTGCAGGAACTCGCTGTGGGGTTTTGGATGTCAGAATTCGCAAACCGTATTCCACTTCATGAACTTCGTGAGTAAGATAGCAAGCTGTGCAGTGATTTTCTCTTGGATAATGTAGGCCTAGCTTTGTAGAAAATACTGAGTGCGGCTTCACTTCAATTGACTGTAATATTCAACAAGGTTTTATCGCGCTCCTGTCTTGTGTTTCGGGCTCCGAAATACGGCACCACAACTGACTAGCATATCACTCGACAATGAAATTTCGCAGTTGAAGTTTCGGGCCAGAACGTGGTGCCACCGGTGTCAGTGTGACGTAACGGAATTTTAGGGATATCTGCACATGTTTCGGCGTGTCTTGAGCACAAGAAAGATCGCCTCTTCTTCTCACTGGTTCTTAAATGCAGTCCAATGATGTATGTAACAAGGACTATAGCTTTAACCATTATTTTCTGTTCTCAAGACGCCAAGCGAAGGAAATCGCCCTTGCTTCAACGCCATTACTTTGGCTGTCAAGACCATAGTTTGCTAGAAAAAATAATGGAAAAGACACTGAAGCTATCGTCTGCTGGAGCTTTAGGCTTGGCAGTCCAGCCAGCATGAGAACGATGGTCGTGACACATATTTATTTAAACTCAATGACATTGAATCTCTTTGTGACTTTGCAGGTTCCGCACATTTATCAACATATGGTCATTATAAATGCCACGATCACTTGAGATTACGCATGTGCGAAGAGTTTCGTTTGCTTGCAAATTTACAAAATTGGATTGTTTCGAAATCTAGGAGAGCAACGGCGGATAACGCGTGGTAAACAGAACCACAAAAACGTCTGAAGCCACATGCGCGCCGACCAAATTCATGTACAAAGCACCACTCCGATGTTAGCGTAACAATCGCACGGCTGGCTTCCTCAGGTATTTTAGTGGAAAAATATGTGACCGAAATGTCAGGCGTGGCACATCTAACTTGTTCCCAAAGCGGCCTCGGTTTTGCAATGTGATGCAATGATAACGTTGATGATGATTTTTTAGCATCCCCTTTGAAACGGCGTGGTGACAGTCACCTAGCCTTCTTGAGTTAATGGGGCATGTTAAATATGCTTCTCATTCTAGCATTTTTGCATCATCTTAATATATTTCTTTCTCTCATGCTCAGAACTTTTCTATCTTTCTCTTACCGTTACCTATGCTTGTAACGGATCTGGTCGGATCAATCTCTTCCCTGCGTTTTTCCACGGATACTTTTAAGGTCTCTCGCATATCTCGACCGCTGACCGTTTGATATGCTTCCGCCTACTTCAAATTCGAGCGCATCTGGCAGGTGCGCGTTGCCTACGGGCCCACACAGGGCTTCAAGCAGTTGACATCAAATGTTGACCTGAACGGGGACGCACTTTGCCGGCGCTCCTAATTCCCCTGGTATTTTCCGCAGGGCACGTCATCAGTCGTCACCTGCGCGCGCACACACATTTAGGGGGCCGTCGGGGATGTCTCGTAATGCTTTCGCCGAGAGCTTGATTCCTCCCGTCCCTCTTAGCTTAGGCACCGCGTACTCAGTGAAACCCCTGAGGTATAAAGAAAACATCGCTCGAATGCTAACGCAATCCCTATAAGACTCGATATTGGTTTTGCAAATATCTCGCGATGTGCTCGCGAATTATGTAATTTGCCAGCATTTTCTAATCGAGGAAAGTTTTTTTTTTTCACTCGCATTTTTTTTTTTGAACCACGGTATTCGCACACTCGGAAAGGTTAACTCATTATTTAGGTACTACAGAGAAGAGCAATATTTTCTGCCTTCCTCGACCATTTATAGTTTTCCGTCAACTTGGAAGGTATGTTTGAAGTACATGACACTACCTCTTACGTGCTGACGCTTGCGCCTGCTTGAAGCTCTGTGTGCCAGACTCGGCAAAGGGTTTGGCTCGTATTGATGTCAGTGGGGAAAAAACACACCGGGCTATATTGGCGCGGTAGATGATCCCATTATTTTGTAGCATGTGACAACTAATTTGTCTTTTCATGAAAATTAGGCAACTGTCAAGTCTACGGCTTCAGTACCTCGGCAATGAAAAACGATATGAGAATTGTCTAAGCTGCACCTGGTATAGCATTTAGAGTTGGGAAAATGAACGTTTTGTACACCACTCTACATACACGAGTAGTCTTCTAGTAGACTCTTCGCAGAACCACCGCAAGTCTTCTACCAATTTCGCATGGGCAGAAAAACATGCAGCAAATGTTTCCGCTTGAGATGCTGCCAGCGATGCACATTATATATCTAGATATGTGTGTAATGAATTTGGAAACTTTATGCTCCTGTTTGTCTTAAATCTCGGGTTTTCGGGCAATATCTTTTTTTTTAAATATTTCACGCCTCAATTCATGATTTTGCTTGTTGGTTGCTCTGAATTTCCGCTTTCTCTACAGATTTCAACATATTTAATTCAAATCACTCAAGTGGTTTTATCAGAAATGCATTTCTGCGTTTTTAATGTACTTGAACAGCGAAAACCGGACTTGGCGACGAATTAACGTCTTTTTAAAGGTCGTCTGCTTTCATCGCAACCGCGCCTACTGCTACATCCACTTCTGCTGCTTCCTCAGAAGAAGCCGAGTCGACGCTGAGCAAAGAAAGGAGCCGAAAGCTATCAGGCCAGCATTATTGGTGAGAACGTGTTTATATATATATATATATATATATATATATATATATATATATATATATACACACACACATGTCGGATGGCAGGAGTGTTGTCATTTCTCCTAACGTTTGAGTGGCGATAGATGGCTGAAAAATGTCGCAAATTGTGAAATTTTGGCCCCAAGTTAGAACTTGTGAATAACGGTGGCGTTGATCGCAAAATGGCTACTTCAAGCTCGACGCTAGAGTTCACAAAAATGGTTCCCCACTCTAAGATAATCACTTTCTCCTTGATGACAGAACGAGAGCGACCGTATACTTGGGCGAACATATTCATCCGTGTTACCTTTCGTCGGATTACATGCCTCGCTGCCATTGCAGCCGTGATCGAACATGAATTAGTCTGCACACACTGTAGGAAAGCTTTAAGGAAGGGCATGCTTAATAAAGAAGTGTCGAGAAGCCGCTAGAAAGAAAAAACATATTGATTGCTCGTCTGCCTGACTAGGAGATATACCTATTCTTACAATAGAAAACGGTTTAATGGACTAAATAGACGCAATAACGTAATTTTGTTCATTTGCTGAACACAGGGACTGTTAGCACCTGTAACCGCAGCTTATAGCATAGACGCTGAAGCGCTTGTTCTTTTTAGTGCAGTTCCCCATTGTTGTATTTATATTGTTATATATTGTTACAGACAGACAGACAATGAACTTTTAATGAGGTCCTGAGTAGGGTGTCGTAGTAGGGTGTCGTGAGGATAAATCTCACGGATAGGCATTTCGTGCATCGGCATCTCGGGCTCTCGACCCAGCACATCGCGCGCGGGCTTTTTTATTATATTCTCACGATATCTTGCTATAGTATGTATCACTTCACCCCTTCATAAAGAGAACCTCATCATGAGCAACATCATACATCGCAACAGAGGTGTCTGCCCCAGTCGAGTATTGATGAAAATTCGCAGAAACATTTCCATAGTGATACCTTGAGAACATAAGGTAGAATTTTTTTTGCATTTTCTAGAGGGCCTGGCGAGTTTAAAAAGTACAATGTAATGCTTGTTGAGTATTTACTGCATACCTAAATGTGTACTGATCCCACATTTTGTGGATTTTCGTTTCTGCGAATTTTCGTTTCTGCGAATTTTCATCCATACTCGTCTGGGGCAGACACCTCTGTTGCGATGTATTGCGTGCGACGCCGTTACGTGCTCGGCAGCGAAGCAGTTTTCGCTGCTGTCCCTGCTATACGTCGCCATTAGCAAGCATATAAATACGCTTAAATATAGGTATCCCTCGGGTTCTTGGCCTGGAACTCCAATTACCGGATAGAGTTAATGTCGCCGCTCCAATATTAACATAACCACAGTAACACTGTTGATTTTGCTTTCAAAAATATATCGTAGACATATTATAGCGGCAAAAGTTTTTTTTTGCATTGTCGAACTACAGTACTGGTATGCTTGAAAATTGGTGACAGTATTTAGGTAATAAAGAGAGGAGCGATATTTTCACCTACTGTCACCCTTGTATGCTTTTCCGGTAACTTGGAAGGTAAACTTAAAGCACATAACCTTGGATTTGTTGACGAAGAAAGAATCAACCAATTGTTTTGCGTCTGCTTGTAGCCCTGTGTGGTGAGGCAATTGTTCGTTTCGGTTTAATCATCTCGGCAACAGAATTTTGGTCGGGTTGGTGGTAGTGAAAAAAATACGTGGCCCTATAGTGCCACGGCACATGATCCAGTATATTTTTTTTTGCATGCGAGTGAACTACTTTTTCGTTTCATAAAAATTCCAAAAATCATGACTATCAAGTTTACGATTCTGCAACTCATCAATCAAAAACCATATAGAAATATTTGACTTCTACTTGATATGATATTCAGAGTACCTTTGGTGCAGAATTATGTTTACGATCACACACATTGCACCAGCTTCACGTAGGCTAGAAACTTACGCAATAAAGTTGTCCTCTCGATATGGCTGTAAGCGACGTAGTCTAGAGAACTGCGATATCACTTGTTTGTTGCAGCGTTACGGAATTGAAAACATCGTGCTTCTATTTGTCCTGAAAATTCAAACCGCTCAAGCAGTTGTTTCGTAAATCCATTTTTTGTCTTTTGCATGTGTTTGAACAGAGAAACGAGGCTCCGCGCCACATTGTCCTCTTAAACATTTTTTGCTTTCGTCACAACAGCGCTTGCCGCTACATCCACTACAGCTGATTTCCAAAGTCACAATTGCATCGAAGAAGCCGACTCGACGCTGAGCAAAGGAGCCCACCGCTGTTGAGGCCGGCATGATTGGTGAGAAGTGTGCGGAGAACAGCTTTTAACCGTGAGATGGAAGAAGTAAGAGCGTGTGATATGACTTCATGTTTCAAGTCGTTAGAACTTTGCCCGATAACTTTCCCTATATAATAGCGATGTCGTGACAAAACCGCTTGTTTCATCAGATCTTAGAACATATAATGCATAAACATATAGCTGGTTTTCTAGACGAACATAACGTTTTTACAAACATGCAGCATGGTTTTACAAGTGGCCTCTCGACGACTACTTAACTAATTATCATACATGACTTTGCTAGCACTGTAAACAAAGGGAAACAGACACGATATTCATGGGTTTCAGCAAGGCGTTTGATAGGGTGTCTCATGTTAAATTGCTTCATAAGCTAGGAGCTGTGCTCAAAAATGATAAAATATTAGCATGGAATAAAGCCTCCCTTAAAAACCGCCATCACTTTGTTACTGTAAATAAAACAACCTCTGATATAGCTGCTGTCAATTCTGGCGTCCCACGGAGATCCGTTCTTGGCCCCCGTTTCTTTTTGTTATATATAAATGATATTGTCACTAACCTCTCTGTTAAAATCAGGCTTTACGCTGACGGCTGCGTTCTGTACGAGAAAATAACAATGAAAGATGACCGACTCAGGTTAAACAGGGAATTTATTAAGGTAGTTGAGTGATGTAAACCATGGCAAATGTGCAAAGACAGGCTGTGGCACAGAAAACGCTTTTTTTGTCAGAGGTAACGCAATGTAAGTACCTTGGCTTGTACATAACAAAGGATCTTTCCTGGTCAAAGCACCTTGACAGTAATAGCAAACTCTCGCCGCAAGTTTTTTTCTAAGACGCGTATTAAAATCCTCCACACCAACAGTACGTCTGTTGACATACAAAACACTCGTCCGCCCGTTTCAGAATATGCTGTAGTTATATGGAACACGTTCACTAAAAGCGATATTGGAAAGCTAGAAAGCTTACAGAAAAAGCAGTTCGATTCTACAATACATATGGGTGTAGTTCTTACTAACCTTTTATCTCGGAGTGGCTTGCCTTCTACAAGTGATAGAAATCATGTATGTCGTCTAAAATGCTTTTTCCAACTAATAAATGGTCACTACAACATCGACACGTCTCACATTATCACCTATACAGCAGGTTACGCTACCAGACAGCGACACTCACTAGCTGTAACTCCATTTACTACAGCACGTGTCAACTGCTTCAAGTATTCATTTTTTCCTAGAACTATAACAGATTGGAATAAGCTGGCCGATAAAACTAAGACAGGACTCATTATCACTTTTGGAGACATATCTTTAATAAAAAACATTTTTCGCACTTGCTGAGATTGTTAGGGATAGCACTGTTTGACTGTATGATTGGGAAAGATCGTTGAAGTAACGTTGAAGCGCTTGTTCTTGCGCCTGTTTGTTGCGCTTGTGTGAAGATTTTTTTTTAGTGTAGTTCCTCATTGTTGTATTTATATTTATCTTTATTTATTTATATTTATTTATATTTAATTTATATTTATAAATAAATAAATAAATAAATAAATGCCGCAGTTGGGAGGAATGATTGCTGCGAGAGACTCGCTTCTGCTGTGACGACAGGACCTAAGGGGCCGCATTCTGTAGCGGTTATGCTCATTGTTCATTTTCCTTGCCTACGCATAACTTAGGCGTATAATCCGGATCGCTAGACAATTTTCTTGACTGCAGTGAATTTCAGTTTCCATTATGAATTGCTGGATCGGTAAATTTCGTTTCCGTGTTTTAGAAGATTCGTTCTGGTATCTTCTGTCCCTCCTTTCTCTACGCCTTTGAAGTACTCTTACACGTACAGTATACGCCTAGAAGGTATGGTATGACACACTGGGATGGGGTACGTAGTGGCATTTTTTTATATATATGCTTCATAAAACGGCTCATGAAACAAAAAAACTTATCCACCTAACTGTAACGCGAAGCTACATAGTAAGCCCAATAAGGCCTCAAGCTACAATGGAAAGCCAATGCGCCCTGAAAAGTGGACGACATTCTTTTAATGCGATTTCGTGCTACAGTTCGGTGGACAATCTTTTTCATGAAACTTTCACCTGCTGGCGGACTTCTCCTGAGCTGATTTGCCACAGTCTTTCAGATATCGTTGCTGTCTTCTTTGATCTTATTTAGCAACACCCTAGTCTCACACTTAACAGCACGATGTTGTGTGTACTGCCCAGTCATCCCTGTAATGCCCCTGTCAATAAAGTTCTCAATACTGAGTGCTAACCGCTCACATCAACGTTGCCTCGTTTGTGCAGACCGCTTCGACGGAGGCGGCATTAGTGCAACCGCTGTGGCAATCGGTCGCGTGCGACATCGTCATCTGCCGGACAGCGGCCCAGTCACGGCTCTGTGTCACCAGGGAAGGTATGTGTCGCGACTGTCACCTCGCGACTGTCATTTTGCACACAGTTCTCGACTGCGCGAGACAGTATTCTTATGTGGCGAGTGTAAGCACTAACGTTGCCTTCGGAATTATCGGCGTGGCCGCTTGCGTCTTCTCTATATGGTTTCTCCGCATAATTTATTGCCATAGCAGCCCTACGGGCGCTATCGGCGCATCGGCACTCCAGGCGCATATCTGCTGTGGCCGTCGCCGTCGCCGTGATGTTCTGCATAAAGTCCAAGGCGCGATACGCCCTACGCTGTATGTGCGAGTGAAAGCATACGAGGGGAGCCGAAGATCGCGGCTCAATCTCGCCTGCGCGAAAGGGACGAGATCGGGGAGGAAGTGCGCCGTCTTCAGTCGCGCGCGAGGCGCCCAACGTTGCGACGCACCAGGAGGAGGGAGGCGGCGTTCTTCTCCGGCGGCAACTGCCAATTTGGCGGCTTGCGTCCACTTGAGCGGCCGAATCGTGAGAGCGATCTGCGTTGGGAGCAGTCTAGGCACGTCGACGGCTCGTAGCTTTGTGTGTGTTGCGTGTTTTCGGCGCCCAGTTTGCGTTGAAGCGATAGGCAGCACGAAGGTCACTTCGCTCGCTGCTGCTGCCACGTTCTATACGAGAAAATAACAATGAAAGATGACCAACTCAGGTTAAACAGGGAATTTATTAAGGTAGTTGAGTGATGTAAACCATGGCAAATGTGCAAAGACAGGCTGTGGCACAGAAAACGCTTTTTTTGTCAGAGGTAACGCAATGTAAGTACCTTGGCTTGTACATAACAAAGGATCTTTCCTGGTCAAAGCACCTTGACAGTAATAGCAAACTCTCGCCGCAAGTTTTTTTCTAAGACGCGTATTAACATCCTCCACACCAACAGTACGTCTATTGACATACAAAACACTCGTCCGCCCGTTTCAGAATATGCTGTAGTTATATGGGACCCGTTCACTAAAAGCGATATTGGAAAGCTAGAAAGCTTACAGAAGAAAGCAGTTCGATTCATCTACAATACATATGGGTGTAGTTCTATTACTAACCTTTTATCTCGGAGTGGCTTGCCTTCTACAAGTGATAGAAATTGTGTGTGTCGTCTAAAATGCTTTTTCCAACTAATAAACGGTCACTACAACATCGACACGTCTCACATTATCACCTATACAGCAGGCTACGCTACCAGACAGCGACGCTCACTAGCTGTAACTCCACAACACGTGTCGACTGCTTCAAGTATTCATTTTTTCCTAGAACTATAACAGATCGGAATAAGCTGGCCGATAAAACTGTAACACAGGACTTTTGGAGACATATCCTTAATAAAAACATTTTTCGCACTTGCTGAGATTGTTAGGGATGGCACTGTTTGGCTGTATGACTGGGAAAGATCGTTGAAGTAACGCTGAAGCGCTTGTTCTTGCGCCTGTGCGAGAATCGAGTGCGATGTATTCATGTTTGCTGTGCGCGCTAAAACCATGCTTGTTAGTTCAGTTAGCAAGCGAATGCTGACAACTTAATACGGCCGATGAGATTGCTATTCTAACTTTATATGACTGGCTGCTAGTTTGCTACCTCAATCGATGCTTCGCCTTTCTGGCGAAACAGCGACTTCTTACGAACGTCCAGGATGGTGTTCTTAGTTACAAGCTGTGCGATTTTAAGCAGTAGCAAAACGCATCACTAGGACTTAATTCCGAAAGATGCGAGACCTGCCCACCTTAGAAAACCTTGCGCTCTTTAATGTGTTTTTAACGGATTGGCATCGTCTGCGTATTTTATAATAAAATCCAGGTGCTCCCGCCCTTCCCTTGCTTGATTACCATCATTAGGCTGCGAAATAAATAGTGTGTCTTGAATACAGTACCGCATTCTCGTAGCACAATGATTCACAGCACGAGAAAAGTCAGTATAGCAATGTATATCTTTCTGACAGAGTTCGTGGATCACGTCAAGAACATGCGCCTAAATAATTTGTCTCTTGTTGCATAAGTCTCACACCGTCGCACGATCACGTGTGTGCATTCATTGGCACAAACGGCTGTCTGTGACCTTTCTCGATCTTTGCGCCGGACGTATACAGGCTGTCGCTGCGGAAAGCACCATTATACAATACTGCTACATGCATATAGCGTGTTTGTTTTGGACAATGCGCGAGGGAACCACAACGAAGACAACGAACTGCTCCTTGGTCTCCAGCTGTCGGCTGAACTAGCCAGCGCTGCAGTTTTTTGCTAAATATACCTTGTAAACAATGTTCAGTGTTTATTCCCTCGTTCGCGTGGCAATATGCATGTGCTAAATGAAATGTTAAGGGCCTCTATACTCTCAGCTAAACTTTGTTACCGCACCTTTGTTCAATGTTTATGAAGTGAAGCCGGGGAACAGTGAAGTCGTGTCTCCTTCGCAGCGATCCTAACACTAGCGCAACTTTGGAACTTAAAATAATTTAGGAGATTGAAGGAACCAAGCAGTTAGCCGGTCAATACGTACTGATTCAAATCTCGATTAAATTGAGTGTGATACCGCAAGAGTTGAAATAGTGAAAATGGGCAGCCGCCTGCCTCAGCTGTAAAAATTAAAACATTGCAGAGTGTGCGTAATAAGCGAACTTTAGGAACAGTAATAAGCGAATTTGCAGGATAATAAACGTTTCCAGAAACCATTCATTGATCTTTTGTTTCATTGAAGCCAGAATCAAGACCCATGCTCTTTGTTCCATATTCATTTTGAGCAATCTCGCAGATCATAAGGGTTCGACGAATTCCTTCGTGCGTATTTAGTTTATTCCACTTCTAACATACGTTAAAAGGCCCCTACATGTGGCATTGGGTAGCGGGAACATAAACCAAGTACACAGATCAAAAGCGGCAAACTCGCTACAATATCAAGGTCGAAAAAACAACGGCAGCGACATTTCTGGTGTTCATTTTTTAACAGCGCAACACAATCGCGACGAAAAATGACAAGATGTCCTTTCGGTGACAGTATGGTGACATTCGTTGACATGTTATACGAATAACTGCGCTGCGCATATTTTGAATGCGGCTTAACGGCAAAGCACTCCACTGCGGCAAGCGTAGCGCCAGATTTGCGTGCTATATGATTCACATTAAACCTTGCAGAATTCCTTACACACACTGCACAACTCAATGAACTCAGCGTTACCGTGTTTCTGCGCATTCTGTGCAGTAGTGAAGGGGGACGTGCTTGATCATCTGTGGCATTCTGTTGCTTGTTTCTGCGGATACGCGGTCGATTGTCTCTGCATCGCTGATGACGCACATGATTAGTGCATGCTATGTTGAGCACAGAGGCAAAATCATTCTTTAAGCTAGAGTGTATGCTCGCCATATCGAGAGGGTGGCTTCACTGGTGGGCCTGTCATATATCTCGATTTTGCACCATTCGATACACTTTAAATCGGCTCGATACTAGTATCATCTAGCCGTACGTCACAGGCCACTGTTCGTAAACTCTGAAGCTCAACATTAATCTTACAGTAACTGCGCCTGTGTTGCCTCATGTTCTTCGGCTATATTCTGTTTGCACACTGAATTATACAATGTCCTGAAACTCGTCTCATTGCTGCGAGCACGCAACTAACTTCAACGTTGTATTGTTAGCGCAGGCGACGCGTCAGTGGAAGCGGGCTTGCTACAAGCGCTGTGACGACCAGTTGCGTGCAGCGCGGTCTGGCCAGCGACACCGAAGCGTGGCATCGCCGCCTTCTCTGGTGAGCATACCAGACGTTTGTTATTCGGCTATATGGACACTCCAGGCGCATTTCTGCCCTCGTCGTCACAGTTGGCGTCGGCGTCGCCGTGATATCTCTAAAGTCTAAGGGTGCTAACATCATCGCTGCACGCCGTATGTTGCGTGCGCTAGTGAAAGCGTGCGATGCTGAGCCGGCGATGGCGGCTCCTTCTCGCGTGCTCAACGGAGGAAAGCGGGGAGGAAGCGCGTCGCCTTCCGTCGCACGAAAGGCACTGGGGAGAGGGGAAGGACCGCGAGGGGCATTCTGCTCCAGCGGCTGGAGTAGAATGTATGGCTTGGCCGCGGGCCAACTTGTCTAGATGTATGGCTTGGCCGCGATCACTACAAAGTCTAGATGCTCAGAGGGCTCAATGCTTCGTGGGCGCTGTGTTCTCGACACTTCGTTGGCGTTGAAGCGAGAAACTGCGCGAAGGTCAATTCGCTCGCTGCTGCTGCCGCGCTTCCTCATACCGAGTGAGACGTGCTCGTTTGCTTTTGCTCGCGTGATACCATGCTTGTTCATTTAGTTAGCAAGCGAATGTTTACATCTTTATGCGAGAGATAAACTATTATCCTTAGTTCGTATACCTGCCTACTAATTTTTTATCGCAATCGATGCTTCGCGTTTCGGGCAAAAGTCACATTTTTTTAGACCATACAGAACTTTTACAAATCACCAGTGGAAGATAACGTAATTCTAGTTGTTCTGGTGTATTGCTCAAATAGGCGAAAATTACTTGCACAGGAAATTATCCCGGTGATCATGAAAGATAGCGCGACAACGCTAATGTAGCCAATAATTGCATATATGTATAATTAAAAATTAATAATTACATTTTATTATAATTACTGCGTGTCCATCCATCTATTCACGAAACACATGGGCTCTCTCCAGGTAATATTGTGCTTCATCAGCACAAGACCACATTGAACAGCGGCACAATAGTGCAAATTTACCGACACTTTCAAGGCGCATACATCAAAACCCGTGCGTTCCTCAGCATACGCTACAAGAAGACTTGCAAGCTCACCGGCTGCAATTCGCAAATTTCATCATTCTTTTTTTCTTCAGTCTTTCAAAAGGTTTCTCCTGTGTTCTTTCATCTTCGTCATCAGCGTCCGAGTTTTCCACTTGTATATGCACGATGCTACTGACCCTTTTCACGGTGGTCCTGTGGGCGCTGCCATGTTTGATCACGTGGTGACGCGTCCATTGCTTGCGTCAGCTTCCTCCGTAGCCTCTGTGACCCCAATGGATGTACACGACGCCGACGCGACTCTGCAAGCCTATGTTTCGGCGGATATCGCAGATGGTGACTCGCGGACGACACGCGAAGCTTCCGCTACAGCTTCAAAAGTTCAAACAGCGCGGACAGCGTAATTGGTGTTCGTAATAAAAGCGAGGCTAAAAATGTATTCGAAGCTACCCCAACTTTCCGCTTATGAATTGAATTAGTGTCAGTGTGTTTAGCTCTTCGTTCTTTGAGCAGCGGCTTGTCACGTTTCTGACTCAATAGTAAAGTATACATCGTTCGTACACCGTTCTTTCTGGGCGCAAGGCTTGTAACGTATAGATGCTCTGTACGTTGTAATAGCATGTAGCAAATACATATTGTCGCTGTAGTCACTCGCTTACTTCGTTAACTGTTACGAAACGTTCTGCTTCGAACATTAGTGTGCTGTCGGTGTAGTAGCCGTCACCCATGTTTCGGCGCATTCATTCAAGTATGCGCCCGTTCACATAATCTTGCATGTGTTGGCGATATATAGTGGGCGTGATTTCGCTTGCGAGTTTGGGTGGGTGTGCGTAGATAACGTGCGAGAAACTTGGCAAGAGGCTTTGCTACGCCCTCTATCAACGTGTAACGATCGGCACTCACTCGCGCAGACGTTTCGGGGTTGAAGTGTTTTCCTTCGAGGTTAGCGCTACAACGCTGGTGGATGAGGGATCTTTTTTTTATCGTCGAGGGAAGACGTTCATTGCGAAATAGCGGGCTACACAGGCAGTTTTTATGTAGCAGCGCTCCGTGAACTTGAAGACACAGATTCATTCCATTCCTTAATATGCCGGTCACAATCTTCTCAACCAACTACTGCGCACGTCTTCATTCCACCGCTTCATATTTCGCAGCGTGAATGGAGCCCAGTGGTTTAGCGGAAACCCAGTTGCGCCACCTCGTTTCTCTAGAGTAAACTGCTTCGCGAAAAGGGTCAATGCAAGCTGTCCAAATGTCGCCGTAATTTTGCCTCGGCGTTTCACTTCTCGATTTCTTCTACGAGCCGCTTAACGTTGCCTCTGTGGTGCAGGCTGCTTTGGCGGAAACGGAGACGGCGATCAATCATGTGCGACGCCGTCATGTGCTCGTCAACGAAGCCGTCATGGCTGCTGCTTCTTTGTTACCAGCGGTATGTGTTGCATGGAGCGTGGTTTACCACCATGTTACATTCTTTTTTCAGTCGACCGTGTGAGACAGTATCTTTGCGTACCGAGAGTGAATGTATAACGTTATCGCTGGGGCTTCGAAAAATACGAAATAGTTATCGGCATTATCTGGCTTGAGCATCATTGGCACGGATCGCAGTGCACGTCCATTTCCAAACTTTCTTTATTACTAACCCAAGATATGCTGCCTATGGTCGCCAGCTGTCCGAGTTATCAAAGTTAACTGCTTTCGAACGAAGAAAATAGTGCCTAGTTTACGAGACTGGCAGAAATGCTTCAATCCAGCTGAAGTTCCCAAAGAATGCTAATTGCATAAAAGCTACTATTCATGCCCCCTGCATGGCGCTCTTTGGCCATACCTGGCCCTTCAATCAATCACGCCCTCCTGCATCCAGTTGTGAACCTTCTAAAAAAAATTACCGCTCTTTACAGGGTAAAGGACGACACTCGGAGAGCCCTCGCCGGTTGATTGACGTACAGCGTAAAGCTGTGCGCAATTATTATGAAACCTTAATGAATGCTTTAACTCGGAACCAGCCACGAATTCCCTCTTTTTATGTGACAACAAATCCTTTTATGTGACAACTGCTGGGAAGTTAGCATTTAGGAGAGAGAGTCACATCCTAGCGATGTTAGAAAGTGGCATTCTGACTGATGGCATAGAATTCCCAAATGTTCGTAAGATTCCAAAACGATTGGAGTTTTGAATGCATTCACGGGGGGTCTACAAGCGTGCTACTCACATATTACTGCTACACTTCAGTACGATGTATATTGCATCAACATGACTCGCTTTAGGTGTGCGTATTAGGCGTAGTTTACAGAATTCATTAAGTTGTTACTGCTGAGCTGGAGCTCTAGACTGTTTGTGTAGATTGAGTTCCCTTTCAACTTTACAACTTTAATAATTAAAAAAAAAACATTGATGGCGTAAATAAAAAAATCAGCTTGCCTAGAGTCGCTTGAAGATAACTTATCTTTTAATTAATCAGCACATTATATTTGAAGAAGTGTTTGCCAAGAAACGCAATTTCTCCATTCCTATGTACTAAGAGGCCCACAGCTATAGAGGTTCTTCTAAAAACATTCCGCTCTTTACAGGGAAAGGGTCGATACTCGAGAGCCCTCGCCGGTCGACTGACGTCAGCCAAGAAACAGCGCCTTGCATCCCTGCAAAAGATGCATAGCCTTCTGTGAACACGGTGAGAACCCTCTGGCACTTACTTCAATCCTAATGGTGTTAGAAAGTGGCATTCTGGTTGAGGGCATAGTATTCCCAAATCTAATTCTAAAACAATTGCTTGGGGCTCTAAACTTGTGTTGATTGAGCTCTCTTTCAAATATGTAACTTTTACTAATTAAAGAAAATCATTGATTCTGTAAATAAAAAAAAATAAGCTTGCCTAGAGTCGCCTGAAGATGACTTATTTTTAAATTAATAACTTCATACATATGGCGAAGTGGTTGCCAAGAAACGGAATTTCTCGATCCCTATGTACTGAGAGGCCCTGAGCTATAGAGGTGCGACTTGATCAGTCAATGCATTCGAAATTTTGAATAACAGTGCACCTTCGCAGATCGCGTGGCAGGGCAGTGTTGTTAAGCGTGTCGCCATAGTAAAAGTCGTCCATGTGACGAGACTTGTCGCTAGAAAAAGCCGTTGTTCTTTGACTAGTCACGCATGCTTTGAAGGTCTCGTTACTCAGCGGCCACGTCAAGGCCTTCACGAGGGTTACGTCATAGCGGCGACGAATACCAAAATCGTCTAGGCTCTCTGAATATCTTTCTGTTCATAAGGGGGCATTCAATGGTGTAAGCGAGGTTTGCGACATGGTAGCGGCGAATGCCTTCGCATTCAAGAGGTCCGCGACTGAAAGAATCCTTCGCTTTACATATAGGCGCTGCTGTGTCGTGAACCTCATCGCGTTCGTCGCGGGGCTGTTCTATTCTCAAGAAAGTGGAGTGTCAACTCTGTTTCTCGATGCGATTCTCATCGCTTGTTCAAGGGATGAAAGTGCGGGAACGTGTTCGGAACTGTAGATGTCCGTAGATGTCCGTCCTAATAACTTTTCTATCGAGGAGTGCGCGAGTCCTCGACGTTTTTTTCGCTGACTGGCAGAAAGTGTCATTTGTCCGCGACAGTTCGGACCAGTTTACGAGGCCCACGGCAATGTCAATATGCCGTGATTATCGTCCAACACGGTCGAGTGCCGCACTGTTAATTGTTGGTCGAGACGATTGTTGTTAATGTTGAGACAATCTCGTTTTATGTTTCAATCACAGCACGGTCTAACACGACATCGATGTTAAGGGATCGGGCCCTTTCTACAGTTAGAACTGCGAAAGCCAATACCGACGTTAAAAACCGGGTGGAAATGGGTGTTTTTATTTTCGTATAAATTACATTGCGTATACAGAATGAACGTTATCAATTATAACTAGGCGCATGCACTTAGTAGCGATTTTCTATAGGTAAACTAACAACTGTAACGTACACTAACGAAATAAGTGCAATGTTTTCTTGGGGAGTATTAGAACTTTCGATTCAGATGCGCCACAAGCATCCACTATTGCAAAAAAAAGAGGCTTAAGCATTGCATTCATGTTGGGACGGCATCTAGAATTATTTAATTAGGTCATTCATCTGAAGAAGTTTCGGAACAACGCACACACGAATATCAACGTTAATCATATTAGCATTGAAACAATGTAGCAACACACTGTACTGACATATCGTTCGCTTTTATGGAGGCGAGTTATCATTTTACGTTACCGACGTCATCTCCTCAGGTAGCTCCGCGTTTTTCAACGATATATAGCTTTAAAGGTACAATCTGGTATACTTTGCATGTGCGCTGTACATTTGAATATATACGACTGCTTCTAAATTTAGACCGTCAAAGGCGGAGCGAAGCGAAGTAAATGGGAAACACTCACTTTCGAAGCCACGAGCACAAATATGGGGAGTAATCCATCTACTAATCGTTCATTCTCATCCTATGTAAACTAGGGCCGCGCCAAGTTTCCCTGTAGCAAATTGAGTTGGAAACTTCGTGCTTCTGTCATCGTTTCTTTTTTTAACTTTAACTCGCCTTGTCGAGTACGCTCACGCTTACGCCCCCCTGCTTTAGTCGCAGCGGTCTACCGTGGCATCCAACTCCGCGGACTGTGTGTGGCCATGGTTCTATGAAGTAATCGATTCGACATTGAGCAAAAGTGCTCTGATCACTGCGGAGCACACCGTTTGGTGAGACAGCTTCGATGAGAACCCGTTGATGAATACCGTTGGTGAGAACTGTGCATAAGCGTATTTTTTATCGCCAGGTGAGATTGGCGCACATAAGTTGTTTGTAGTAGATTTTCAGTAGTAGAAACATCGCGTGAACAGCTGACGGCATGCTACACATCAGTTACAAGCCAGGGTGTCCAACCGAACTCGAACCCTAAGCGTCTTCTCCGTCGTACATGTTCCTCTTTTAGTCCGCGTCTTCGTAGCGCTCTTTTCTTCAAGTCGCTGCATGAGTTCATGCGGCGACTGAACCCGAACTGATAACGTAGGTTCAGTCGATCGCTGCTGCTGCTGGCTTCCTCAGTCCACCGTTTTAACAGCGAGTTTCCGCCATCGTCGAGTGAAATGCGTTGTTCGCTATTTAGTTAAAAAATCGCAATCGATGCTTCGCCTTTCTGAAGAAACTGCGACTTTGGACCATTACAAATCACTTGTCGCAAATAACATAATTCTGGCCATTCCAGGTGCATTACTCAGATGCCTCATTAAAAATTTATAATGAACTTTATAGGTAATTACATTATGGCACATAATGCAATTAAGAATTGCAGCTGGCGAGTTCGCAAGGCGATCCACCCATCCATGTATTCATGAAATACATGGGCTCTTCCCAGAAAGATTTATGCATTGGCGTTCCATTTACTTTTTTTAAGAAAGCGCTGTGTTATGAATTGAAGCCCAAAAAGTAACTGGAACACCAATGCATTTCGACAGCATATCGACCGACACTTAAAGAACAATATCTCTGAACTGGTGCTGTCCAGATTATTCGTTCCAAGGGGATAGGCCGTGCGAACTCAGCGGCTGTAATTCGTAGATTCAAATATGTGACGTAAACTAACTAATCGAAACGTTAATTATTGTAATTGCGGTAGTTACTCAGCTGAATTTTTTTTTCTCGTAGAAGTAATGACGGCCTCATCATCAAGGGTTACAATTGGGCTATCTGCCGTAGGCAATCCTTATAAAATTTGGTGCAGAAAAAAAAAACGCCCCGTATATAGGTACCTTAGTGCAGAGGTCACAAAAGGGTCACTCTGCTCGTTTCGTAGTATGGTTGCTCGAGATTTGCAACGGTTACTGCGCAGATCATTACATCATTAGAATTACGTGATACTTTGTAACCTCAAAGAGTACCTAATGTTACGTCCAATTGCATAATCCATATGTGTATTTTCCTTTCGTGTATATGTAGTATGTTATTTTTGCGTACGCAAGCAGTGAGAGATGTATCGCTATAATTTTCATAGCGCCACCTACATTTAGAAAACGAAAAAGGTGTTCGCTTCGTTCTGTGTTATATTGAGCACATTTGAATCAGATTAAGGGTGTCCGAATATTTTAAGTATTTTCAAGACATCAAACAAGGTTGCATTCGATTCGGTTTCCAATCAGCTTGTATTAAAAAATCAGAATAACTCTAACTTCCCGAATGTGTCCACTGTGCACAAGTTAACACGAAAAGCCAAACTCTGATAACCGTCATCTAATAACATTGCACATAATTAAGGTACTATAGCATGACGCGTCCCTGAGAAAGCCAGTTTCCCGACAGAGCCACAATCAATCGCACTTAAATTGTGATCAGATGTAGAATTTCCCAGCAAATATTTTTTTTCGTGCCAATATCCAGCACCTGCGTCTTTTCGCCAGGTAAAGCCTGAATGTTGCATTGTCACAAACGTAATACAATAGTGGCACCACGAGACACCACCTACCCAGGCCTTTCTAACTCCACAGGTTTTTTTTTTCTTCGGTTTATCATCTCCAGAGATAAAATTCCTTTCTGACTTGGCCCCGAAAGCATACACAGATGTTAATAGGACAGCATTACCGCCTTTATCTTACGATATTGCATGGTCGCGTGCATTTCGAAGACCCCTGGATTTGCAAAAAAAAAAAAAAAAAAAATCTCCTGTTAACAAAGCTTGCTTTACCATGTACAGTGTAATGACAACCTTTCCAACCCTGTGAATACCAAGATGGGAAAGTTTTAATGTTTTTCAATTCAGCCTCAAGAAGTACTATTGCAACGTCCCTACAACGTATTTTAAACCTTCCTTTGAAAACGCTTCTGCTTTTGACAGGGACCAGCGATCTAGACGGAAAAGAGCCGCAACCGGCCGACCGCTGTGGGCCAAGACCCAATGCCTTCGTCATTCCTGTCTGCGAACGTATCGCCATTTTTTATGCACATTGTAAGAATATAGAAAAGTTCTATGTAGGTATTCACCACGTGACTCATGTGAGCCATGTATGTTGATCACGTATGTGAAGCTCTTTCCTGCTTTACACAAAAAAAATTACTTCGAATATAAAACTGGAACATGATGTCGGTTCACTGGCCAGGTCAGGACACATATATTGCACTGTTCCTCACTTTGGTAAGCCTTCTGGCATTAGCAGCGGCCAGCTGTGGCATTGCACTCCACCAATTGTGCGCGGTCATGATGGTCTTGAAGCAATAAGTCGGACGCTCAGCGACGGAGTTAGCAGGGAGGATACGTGCGATGCGGGCAAAGTCGTTTGGTGAGAACTACACGAAAACTTTCTTTTATCTGCCAGGTAATCTACGTAGTCATATCATGAGAAGCCAACAAAGACGCCAAGGAAAACATAGAGGAAATTACTTGTACTTACCAAGTGAAATAAAGAAACGATAAATTAATGGCAATGCAAGTGGATGAAAAAAGAACTTGCCGCAGGTGGGGAACGATCCCGCGTCTTCGCATTACGCGTGCGATGCTCTAACCAATTGAGCCAATGCCGCGGTTCTATGGACACTCCAGGCGCATTTCTGCCGTCGCCGTGATGTTCGCTATAAAGTATAAGGGCGATAACTACGTCGCCGCAGGCTCTACGCTGCATGTGCGAGTGAAAAGCGTGAGAGGGGAGCCTACGATCGGCGGCTTAATCTCGACGGCGCGAAAGGGATGAAAGCGGAGCACCCACGTTGCGAGGCGCCCGGGGGAGGCGAGGAAGGGGGATGGAGCCAGCGTTCTACTACGGCCTCTTTACACTAGTACACTAGTCTTTCAACTAGTGTATTCTCGCCATATCGGGAGTGTGCCTTTCCTAGTGGTCCTGTTACAGACTACTTTTGTGCGACGCGATACATTTTAAATCGGCTCGATACCATCTGGCCGTACGTCACAGGTCCCTGTTCGTAAACTCTCAAGCTCAACATTAATCGTCCAGAAAGTGGTTCCTGTGTTCCTTAATGTTCTTGGGTTATGTTCTGTTTGCACACCTAATTATATCATGCTGTACAAATTCAACTTTACCCCTCGTACTAGTGAAAATCGTCTCGTTACTTTGAACAAGCAGCTAACTTCGACGTTGTATTGCTTCCGCAGGTTGCGCGTCAGTGCGAAGCGGGCCTGCTGCAACCGCTGTGTCGACCAGTTGCGTGCAGCGCCGTCTGGCCGGCGACACAGGATCGTGGCGTCGCCGGCTTCTCTGGTGAACATACTGGACGTTTGTTATTCCATTCCCAGGCGCGTTTCTGCCGTCCGCGTCGCCATCGGGGTCGGAAGACAACACCATCGCTGCACGCCGTATGCTGCATGTGCGCGTGGAAACGTGTGCGAGGGTGAGCCGGTGATGGCGGCGTCTCACTCTCGGGTGCGCTAGAGGGAACAGCGCGGAGGAAGCGTGCCGTCTTCCGTCGCGCGAAAGGCACCGGCGGGAGGGCAGGCGGGGGGGTGCGTTCTACTCCAGCGGCTGTTGCGTATGGCGTGGCCGCGTGCCTTGTCTCGAAAGCGAACTGTGATGAGTACAGAGGCTAGGGGCGCGGGGGGCTCAAATCTTTGTACGCGCTGTGTTCTCGACGATTTGTTCGCGTTGAAGCGAGAGGCTGCACGAACGTTAGTTCGCAGTTTGAGTGTTTCCGCGATCATCGAATGAGGTGTTCCTTTGCTTTTGGGCGCGTGACACCATGCTTGTTGATTTAGTTTGTAAGCGAAGTTCATACTGCCGATAAAGCTTCTATGCTTGCATCATTTAGCCGTCCACTAAATTCTTCGCCTTTCGGGTGAGACTCAGATTTTTTAGACCATACATAATTTTTACAGATCACGTGTGGAAGATAGCATAATTCTAGTCGTTCAGGTGTATCCCAAAGAGGCGGACATTACTTCCACAAGGAATGAAACTGCACACCATACTAACTAAAATGTCATTAATGACCTTTTGAATTATTTTATCGCACAGAACATAATTTACAAATTGCAGCTTATGAGTTCGCAAGGCGTATCCATCCATGTATTGGCTGAATACATGGGCACTCTGTAGGTACTCTTGTACTTCAAAGCATAAAAGCCCAATGAAGAGCGGAACAATAGTGCATATTTACGGAAACATTAACGGCACATATCTCAAAGCCCGTCCGATCCTCAGAATTCGTTACAAGTAGATGTGTCTTGCTGAATTCTTTTACCTTCGTCATCAACGTCCTAGCTGCCCACTTATATGTAAGATTATGTACAAGCTGTTCTAATATATCCGTATTCTGCCTTTGGCGTGAAGCTTCTCCGTGTCAACGGAGAAGCTCCGCCAAAGGCAGAATACTCCGCCGCTCAACAGTTCCCTATGTGGTGCAGGCTGCTTTGGCGGAAACGGAAACGGCAATCAGTCACGTGCGACGCCGTCATGTGCTCGTCAGCGAAGCTGCTCATGGCTGCTGCTTCTCTTTTACCTGTGGTACGTTTTGCATGTAACATCGTTTTATCTTGCTATATTCATTTTTTTCATTATTATCGACCTCATGTGCAGCAGTAACGTTAAGGCTTCGAACAATACGAATGCGTTATCAGCAATAAATCTGGCTTCAGCATCGCTGACATCGTCGCTGTGCGTCATGTCTGTTTACCATCTCCAAACAATTTTTTTTTTGTATTACTAACAAAAGAGGCGATAGTCACCGGCTGCCCAAATTGCCGTGTATGCAGCTTTTGGACAAAAATTGGCGCCTAGTTTATGAGGCTCGGCGTAAAATCGCATAGTTTGGCGCTGTCAGTGCAAGTTGATTTGAACCGCCATGAATCTTCGCATGTGCGACCACGAAGCATCTGCGAATGAAAAAGAAAAGGTAAACAGAACTCCGAGTTGAAGAAGCGAAAATGGGCAGCGAGACTACCTCCACGTCTAAAAAAAGTATACATTACAAAATTTATGAACTTGAAATTTGATATTTCCAGCACAGTGCACTTCCTGATCACGTGCACGAGCATGTGACCATTCAAGATCTTTTTGTTTCTCTGAAGCCAAAAACCGGCAAACGAGGCCTTTCAATCTGAATTTATTTTTAGCCTGCTTCGGAGCCACAAATATATATATATATATATATATATATATATATATATATATATATATATATATATATATATATATATATATATATATATATATATATATATATATTGATACAGAATTCTCATTGAAAACGGTCTATACGGAAATCCGAATATTTCTACAATAGCTCTCGATTGTGTCATATCATCTACTGTGCACAATACAAGAAGAAATTGGTGGGGAAATGTGATAAATTTCATTCAATTCACGTTGAACATAACGTACTAGAAAATGGTGGCTCGCTCAGAAAGTCGAACCTTCCGTCCATGTCGCGATCTATGGCAATTAATTTTGATTTCATGTTCCATTCGATAGTAGGCATTTTTCGTACCATTTACAGAATTCGGCACTTTGAGGTATTTAAGTAGGTCGTTCATCTTTAAGTAAAGCTTCGGTAAAGCCCCATGATTTTAAAGGAAGCATTGCTTGCCTGTTGGGACGGCACTTTGAGGTCATTCATCTGAAGTTAAGCTTCGGAACAAAGCACACACGAAGAACATCGACGTTAATGATGTTAGCCTTCAAACAATGCAGCGACGCACTGCATTGCCATATTGTTCGCTTCTGTGGAGCCGACTTCAATTTTACGTTATCGACGTCGTAATCTCCGTGGATCCGCCTTCCTCGCTCTCTCCACACTCGGGTCCCCACGATAAGCTGCCTTCGATGATGGCGAATTTCTAACCTCTCTGTAGCTAGCTTATTCGATTTCTCTTGTTTCCTTTTTCACTTATCTCTGATAGTTCTGCTTGTCTAGTCGGGTACTTACCCGTTTGCGCATACCTATTCTTGAGAATCGGTCGAGATTGTTCACGCCCGGTCTTACCGGATAGGGCAATTGCCTATTCAGTTACATGCCCGGTTGCATACATCCAGTGACCACATTGTCTGTTGAGGTACATATATCTAGGGACACATGCCCATTATCACATACCCCTTGGTTCGGGCTGTACATTCCCAACCTGTTTATCAGTACACATGCCCATTGGCCAAAGTTGGCGTGAGTGAGGCTAGGTACGGACGTACACCCGTGAGCAAAAGTATACGGACCAAGGATTGCGCGATAACTCATTTCCCCCTCTGTCTGTGAACTGCAGGCCAAATTTGGCATCACGAATTTTCTACTGCACTCGTCAGTTTCCGTTCATGCGTGTTAAATCACGAAGAATTATGTGCTTTCTTTTTGGTGACGCTGTGGTCCGTATACTTTTGCTCACGGGTTTACGTCATACATATATGACAAAATGGCTGAAGTTTCCAAAGAATGCTTCTGGAGCTTGTTTGTCAAACGTTAGTTTCTGTAGCCGTATTCTCTCTTGCTCGAGGCAGGGCTGTACATAAGCTTTAGTACTATTCCTACCTTAAGTGTTGCGATGTGATTCAACACATCAACGCGAGCGACAAGTGACTCCAATGTCCTTTATGCGTATGCAAAGTTGACAAGACATATCTCCTGAAAAAGAAAATACGGAAACTGCAGCGGGGGAATGATTATTAAATGGCTTTGCCTAAACTTTGTCCTTCTTCAACAAAATATTGCGTTACAAGTATAATTTGGTATACTTCGCACGTGCGCAGTGCCTCATGGCGTTCTACATTTGAATATGTACGATTGCCTTGAGGTTTAGACAGATACAGACGGAGGGAGCGAAGTAAATAGAAACACAAGAACTCGTCCCATCTGCTAATCGTTCGTTCCCATCCTACGTGAACTGTTGCCGTGTCATGGCACGGTTATCTTTAGCAAATGGAGCTGTAAACTTCACGTCTCTGTGCTCGCGTTTTTTTTTTACTTTAAAACTCGCCTTGACAGGGGCTCCAACACTTACGCCCTCTGCTCTAATCGCAGCGGTCTACCGTGGCATCCACCGGCGCGAACGGTGTGTGGCCATGGTTCTGTTGAAGTAACCGATTCGACATTGAGCAAAGGAGCGCAGAGAAACGCGCCGGTAAGAACGGTAAGCGAGAACCCGTTGTTGAATACCCTTGGCTAGAATTGTGCGTAAACGTTGTTTTAATCGTCAGGCGAGATTGGTGGGCGTAAGTTATTTGCAGTGGATTTTCATTAAAAGAAACGTCGTGGAACAGCTGACCAGCATGCTACGCTTCGGTTACCAGCCGGAGTGTCTAACCGAACGAAAACCCGAACCTGAAAAACCGCACACAACACGCGAACCGATATTTTTGCACGTGCCTGAAGCTGAACCCAGCCTTAACCGATAAATGTTACTGTTTCGGGAAGAAATGGTTCAAAGGTGTACCCTATAAACGAGTGCACAATAGATGAGGGATTCTTCAAAATACGTACTTCTTAAGTAGGCACACCTCACGAGCAAATCATTACGACTCGGCGAGTTGGGTTACGCGTTACACTGTTGCATAGAAGTCGCGAAAAGGGGCAAAGTGCCTCAGAAAGGTGGGCGTACCATTGCAGGTATTACCTCCCCAGTGCAGAGCAGTAACATGCAGGGGACTTTGCACACACCGGCAAAAATCGTTCCGACGAATATTTCCGTCTTTATCTCTAATTAAATCTGCCTTTAATACGTGTACGTAAAAAATTTATTCTTATCTGCGCAATCCATTCATATACTGCACGTTGTAGAGACAAACGTCTTATCAAGGTGCCTCGGCTGCTTTCTGATAGCTCAATTTGGAAAAAATTTGGAAAAAAGTCCCGAGTCATGACGGCAAGCCATGCCATGTATTCCATTCTGGGCTTGCGTTGCTCGCTTGATGCATACCGAATCGCTTGAGTATAACAAATCGACGAATTTCCCACCTGTTGTTCATTGTTGTCTCCATCATTTATTAATCCCTTAAAGGTCCCTGTTGGGTATCCCTTAAAGGTCCCTGTTGGGTATCCTTTAAGGGTACCTGTTGGGTATCGTTTAAGGGTACCTGTTCAGTATCTCTTAAAGGCGCCTGTTGGGTGCCCTTAAAGGCCCCTAATGGGTATGCCTTAAAGGCTCCTGTCGGGGTATTTACACGAGGGAGGAGCAAACACGGAAAAGCCACCACACCGAATACGAATTCAGTATAGTTTGATGGCATGAAACTCCGCTCATTACTCCTAGCAAGCAGCTCACCTCTGGAAGCAAAAACCTGAACAATACGTAAGCTCGAGCACTAGGCGCGCTTCTTACGCCAACATGGCTACCCGAAACTCTCGACCGGAAGATTTGCGGGGTTCACAACGCGGACAAAATTGAGTCTGTAGCTTGTGCGCCTATACCTCGTCTACCCGCGAGTACTGGCTCAAAACAAAACGAGACGCGTACGTAATAACGGGACTTATGATGTAATATTAAAACTAAACCTAATTAGCGCACTCGCGTGAAGCCACAGCCGCATACCAGATGTCGTCATACCCCTAACAGCTTACGTTAGGCTGGGTTAGTTTCTTGCGGAACGCTTTCACGTTCCACCAGGTGCACTTGAAAGCTAACGCACACGTAAAACAAGAACTCTCACGTCTCCATTTAGGTGTGCACCGCCGTTATTGGGAACTGTCCACTGTTCTGGATGTGGCGGGTCGATGGCATCTTCCGTGCAACATGCTATGATGGCTTCTTCTCAGCGGTGCACCATGCCGGCCCGGCCCGTATATGGGTGAGTTCACAAAGACGTCCGAAGTACACTGTAAAATAATTTGCACCCTTAAAAGTGAAAAGGGTGTAAATGTGTCCATAACTTACACCCTTAGGGTGTGAATAATATAACATACACCCTAAAGATGTGAGTTATAGACATATTTACACCCTTTATCACTTTTAAGGGTGTAAATTATTTTACAGTGTACCCGCATTTTCGCGGAAGGGACTACGTTCACGAAACGTTCCCATCTCTAGATTTTGACGGGGTACTGCAGACGAGCAGTACACAGTTGCGAGAAAATTTCACTTGCAGTGAATAGTTTCTTTTTTTTACTACAGATGAGCAGGGCGTACCATGGAAGGCATATGTGTGCTCATTTAACATCTAGCAAAGTCTGGGTGTAAGGGTGTTAGTTATAGACCCATTTACACCATTTTTTTTCATTTTTGCTTTTATGGGCGTAAATTATTTTACAGTAAGATGAAGAAGACGATCACAACTCAAGCGCTTGTATTGTACTTCTTTTTTTCTCGTGCTCGTCTCACTGTAAATTTACACCCTTAAAAGTAAAAAAAAAAAACTAAGTCGGTTTTAACTTCCAGCCTTACGCCCCTTTTTTTGAGTTCAAGGGTGTGAATTAAAATATAGACCTATTTACACTATCTTTTTTTTACATTTAAGGGTGTAAATTATTTTATAATAATTATGGGGTTTTACGTGCCAAAACCACTTTCTGATTATGAGGCACGCCGTAGCGGACTCGGGAAATTTAGACCACCTGTGGTTCTAAACCTAAATCCAAGTACACGGATGTTTTCGCATTTCGCCCCCATCGAAATGCGGCCGCCGTGGCCGGGATTCGATCCCGCGACCTTGTGCTCAGCAGCCTAACAGCATAGCCACTGAGCAACCACGGCGGGTGGTGTACATTATTGTGCAGCGTAGTTTCCGTACTATTCCCGGGAAGACCTCTGCGCTGGTGAAGTACGTCCTTGCGACATGCCGTTCCTTTCGGCACTCATTCGAAACACATGTAGGCAGATTTCGAACGCGAAACAAGAATAGGTTTACCATTTACCAACGTTACATTGCCAGTCTGCCCTGTTGTAGATTTAACGACGTTAGACGAAGACAGCGAAAGTAGTACGGTTTACTGGTCGCCTTGGCATTTCATACTTAATTCGAGCAGTGCAAAACAAGAAGAAAAAACTTAATACGAAGGCAAGCAATATGGACACAGTGCGGTGTCCTCTCAACACATTCTGCGGTTTTATGTGCCAAAACCATGCTCCGATTGACGTGCGCGGTAGCGGTGGGTATCCGGAATAATGGTGACCACCTTGGATTCTTTAAACGGGCACCCAAATGTAAGTACGCGAAAGATTCTGCACCTTGCCCCCATCAAAAGTCGGTCTCCGTTGCCGCTAATCGAACCCGCGACTTCGAGCGCGCAGAAGAGCAACGCCATAGCCGATGGTCTACCGCGGCGGTTGGATGCTGTTCCTGCATTGCATCATACTCCTCTTGCACACTCATCTTGCACACTTCTTGCATAGTATTCTTCTTGCATAGTATTCTTCTTGCGCAATATTCTTCTTGCGCAATATTCTTCTTGCGCAATATTCTTTTTGCGCAATATTCTTTTTGCGCAATATTCTTTTTGCGCAATATTCTTTTCGCGCTATATTCTTTTTGCACAATATTCTTTTTGCACAATATTCTACTTGCGCACTCGTCTATGCGATTATGTGACAAAAGAAAGAATGGTATGGAAGAAAGGTGAACTCACCTCAGGAAGAAGTGTGGTACGGTGTAGCTCGCGGCAATGAGAGCTGCGCAGTGGTTCTGACCGAAGCGTACGCGCACACTTATATATTGATCTTCACGACCAGGGATCGAGGCTACTGCAGCGTATAGCGCGGGGACTGTCTATAGCGTGCACAATCTTCGCAGCAGTTGGGGCTACACTGGCGTAATTAGACCAGACAGTAGCAGCTGCAAGACATTCATTATTTGCCGCAGCGTGGCCTTGATGACAGGGTCGGATGGCTGTGTCTTCGGCGCACCACCGTGCTGACATTCCAAAGTCCTGAGTCATGACGGCAAGCCATGCCATGTATTCCATTCTGGGCTTGCGTTGCTCGCTTGATGCATACCGAATCGCTTGAGTATACCAAATCGCCGAATTTTCCCCCTATTGTTCATTGTAGTCTCCATCATTTATTAATCCCTTAAAGGTCCCTGTTGGGTATCCCTTAAAGGTCCCTGTTGGGTGTCCTTTAAGGGTGCCTGCTCAGTATCTCTTAAAGGTGCCTGTTGGGTACCCTTAAAGGCCCCTAATGGGTATGCCTTAAAGGCCGCTAACGGATATGCCTTAAAGGCCCCTAACGGTTATGCCTTAAAGGCCCCTAACGGGTATATATGCCTTAAAGGCCCCTAACGGGTATATATGCCTTAAAGGCCCCTAATGGATATGTATGCCTTAAAGGCCCCTAATGGGTATATATGCCTTAAAGGCCCCTAATGGGTATGCCTTAAAGGCTCCTGTCGGGGTATTTACACGAGGGAGGAGCCAACACGGAAAAGCTACCGCACTGAATACGAATTCGGTATAGTTTGATGGCATGAAACTCCGCTCATTACTGCTAGCAAGCAGCTCACCTCAACGCTGCACTTTTTTACGCAGACAGTGTTTCAGCCCAAGCGGGCTTAGTGGGCCCGCTGGGACGATCAGTTACGTGCACCGCCACCACGCACTCGTCACCGCAGCAGACATTGCTGCCTCCTCCGTCACCTCGGGTGAGTAATGCGTTGCACTCGGCGCAGATCGTGACAACTTTTTTTTTTCAGGAAATGCTGTCGCGCGTTCTTTAACGTTGTTCAGCGACGCTTTTGTTACCCACTTTTTCGTGAATGCGAGTGAATCAATTTTGCGTCTCTGAAAGCAAGAACCTGAACAACCAGCCTATTTTCCTGCTTTTAATAAAGTGAGCTTTGTAATGCGCAGTGTAACCACAGAAACGTTCTAACGTTGTGAATCGCAGAGCGTGAAGATTGATTGGAATCGTTAGAAGGCTGAGCGTTATTCTCGATTAGATTTGCTTCTGTCACTGTTAGATTCGTATTACGATTCCGCCTGCAAAAAAACCTATTTTCACACCCTTATACATCCGATTGTAAACCCTTATTTTGAAAACACGTCTGCCTTTGACAGGGTCTAGCAGCCAGTTCGAATCGCCCACGCCCGCCCACTGCTGTGGACCCAGACACAGCGCCTTCGTAGCTTCCTGTCTGCGGACGTATCGCCCTTTATGGACACCGTAAGAATCTTCTGGTTTTCATCTTGCGGATACGCGCGACGGTGTGCGCATTGCAGAGCATTGCGCAATTATCACGAAACCCTTTTAAGAGGAAGCTTTAGCTCGGGTGCTCTTATGTGAACATCTGTAAAGGGCGAATTTGTTTTTCTCGGCCACCACAGCCCCGTGAAGTTTGTTGCAGTTAAAAGAAAAGCTTAAAATCTGGTGACTCCTTGTTTCGAATTTTTTATTGAGATTGTCAATTTTTATTAAAAATTGACAAAAATCGAAAATCGAAAGTTAGCTGAGTTTCTCTAACTCAGCTAACTCTCTGCTAAGTTGGAAACACAGTAACTCAGCTAGAAAAAATGATCACAATTCTGTGAATTGCATCTGATAGCACATCTAAAGCGGACAAAATTGGTATGCTACGCATGAATGTAAAAAAATTCAGTAATATGGAAATACAGCTCTTGCAGAACCCTTGCAGGTTTTGCAGAACCCTAAATTGGCATATAAAATTTGACCGCTTTGAATGACTAACGAATGCCGTTTACAAAACCGCGATATCTTTTCTTGATGCGGAGCTATTAAACTATAAACTTCGTGCGTCTATTGAAAGTTTACAGAATTCTGGCCCCAAATCGAAATTACGTTTCCAACAGTCACTAGAATTTTAACGTTCTCTCTCAAATGCAACCAATGTCATTAAAGTCGGTCAAAAGGTTATCTTATAAAAATGTTTTTGCGTTTTACATGCACTTAAATAGGCCGCGTCGGAGTTTGGCCCCAGCTAAAGCTTCCTCTTAAAAGGAAGATTTAGCTCGAGGTCAGGTCAGATATGTCCCCAATTTAAGTACATGTGAAGCGCAGAAATGTTTTTTTTTTAGAAAACCTCTGGACTTGGGACTTTAGGGACTCTAGGATAGTGGAACTTCCGATCAAGTACTTGGGATTTTTTTCTTTTTTTTACAGAAATTCGCTACCTTTCGTGAGCTTTAAAAAATAAAGAACTGCGAAGTTTACAAATGCGTAAAAAAATAATTCTTGGGTAGCTATATAGTGGAAAACACGTGGCTCTGTTAGCACGGAATTTTTTTTTCTAGCATCGGACTGAGCTACTCTTTAGTGTGTCACCTGGAAAAGGTGATGATTGCAGCTTCATGGCGATTCTGCGGTAGCGTTGTGGCGGAGTCACGAGACCTAAACGACGGGAATGCCATCTTCATTCCATTTTGTCTATATCATTGTGTTTTTTCTTTGTCCACACCGTCTCATATAACTTAATATTAACCACATTTATAACCACAACTTCACCGAGTTGTGGCATGAATGTGAGCTGGCTTTGCGGTCGGTCGGCAGCTCAAGAGAACGCATCAATAACGGATGCAGTGTGTGGACTGTGTAATGTTGAAAAATGCGTAAATGTTTCTCAGCTTGATTGATATTACAAAAGAATAATGCACGACTGAAGCATAAAATAAGAACTAGCCAGGAGCAATTGGAAAGGGGATGCTTAATAACGTACATCAAAAGCTATATAGTAGAGTAGCTATATAGCACAGGAGAGAAAATTACAGACGCAAGGTAAATTTTCTAACACTTCGTTTTTTTTACGTCGTCAAAAACATCTACAGAGGAATAGAAGTGAGGATGTGTCCTTGCATGCACAGTGCTACGAATCGTCAATAAGTGACAGCTCTAATTTGTTTATTGAGAACACTGCATACTTTCTTCAACAATTTAGAGCTATCACTTATTGAGAGCTTTGGGTAATATCAAGCCCTATTCCAAAGTGAGGTACCTGCAGACTGTAATGCAGTGCGACGGTAATTAGTAATTACCCTACGTAAATATAATGCAGTGCTACGCGTTCCCTATAGCACGAAGCGAGGGGCGAAGCCAGACTGCTTGTTTTATGTAATTACGCAGAATAAAGTAGCAGCTGCCGTAGAAGTGTATTTTAATGTGTTAGCTTTGTGTCTGTCACTAACGCTTGACGCGTTTCGCTCCATTGGTATAAACGGGACCCTACGGGTGTATATAAGCGAATTTCTTAAAACGATGTGTAACTACTCAGGTTTACGATTGACTATTTTATACATATCGAGTGTTTCAGCGAACACTCCTTAAATTGCCTTAATTCTAGTCCAGGAGCAGGTCTACTCCAAGAGGCGGACATTACTTGCACAAATAATTGTGGTGCACAATCGACTAATTATCAAAGATTCATTAATTAAGCTTTTAACTAATACTTAGTGGCACAAATTGCAATTTACAAGTTCTAGCCGGGGAGTTCTTACGGCGGATCCACTTGGAACGAATTCTCAGGACGACGCCAGTTTCTAGACATTAATTCCCGAAATTTGCAGAGAAATGCATTGGCGTTCCAGTTAACTTATGCTTCAGTGTGTGGAACTTCGTTTAATACATTAAGTCGAATGACAGTGCATTTTTAGCGCACGTTTGACGGCGCGCGTATCGCTTAAATGATGTCATCCACACAAATATATGCAAGTAGATGTACCTTTGACTCACCCGTTGGAATTGGTAAATTTCAATATGTGCCATTAGGTAGTTATAAGCTCATATTGTGAATTTTCGTTAATTAGTCGATAACGCATATCAGTTTTTATCTGCTGGTAACGACCGCCTCTTTCGAGTAGACCAGCTCATGGGCTACAACCTGCCGCAGGCAAGTCTTTTTTTTTTTTACGATTTTGAAAGCGTTCGCTGACACACCCTGTTTCAAGTCCCACAAGGGAGAGTCTGCGAGAAAAATTTCCTAATAATAATTGGCAGGCAGCCTGTAACAAATTTGTTTGGCCCAAAAAGTGTGTACTTTGTAATTGTAGAACTTCGTTATGTTAAATAAACTTTCGTACCTTAAAAAAAAGAAAGGGAACGGTGTACCCGCCGCGGTGGTCGCTATCTTGTTTTCAGCCCAAAGATGGCACTCGGTGACCGCGTTCGCTATAGTTGCTCCATACAGGCTCCCTAAGCGCCCACCGAACGCGCGTCTGCTCACTTTTGTTTGGACACATTTGAACAGATGTGTGACCGCGCGCTCGCAGTGTTGCTGGAGCTCTTAACGCCGCAGTACAAGTCGCAGTCTTGCTAACCTAACCTTATCTAACGTCACATCCACAGCGTGCTTGCAGTCGCTGTCATGACTTGGCCCTTCGAGCGAAACCATCTTTAATAAACGACTGCGCATATTTATGCATGGGCACGTTTGACCAGTTTGTTTGTTTGTTTGTTTGTTTTTGTTTTGTTTTTTCACTTTACCGTGTGGGCACCAACTGACCAAAATAGAGCAATTTCTTGAAACGAAATGATTCTACTGCCATTCGAAGAAATTTTCTCTTCTAAAAATAGAGACTTTGCGATTTTATTTGAGTTTTCTTTGTCAATTTTGTTTGCTACAGTGTAGCGACGTATCAAAAACAACAACGAAACATATTTCTTTTTTTCGCAAACGTAGCTGCCGGAAACACTCGGCTCTAAGATTTTTGCGATCGCAGCGCGGATAAAAGGGTCTGTAGCCTGTGCGCCATCATGACTCCGCTGTCCGCACGCTCTGGTTCACATCAGATGAGAACCTGGAGCAACAGCATGACGACTTATGGTACGTCTAACCACGTCATCACGACCGGATGAAGTCGAATCCACGTGAATTGTGATGCCGCCCCCCCCCCCCCCCCCCCGATTAAGTTACGATAGACAAGGCTCTAATTTCTTTCCTGGAACGCTTTCGCATTTCACTGCTGAATATGTCGTCTTTCTTAGTGGCTGATCAGACGATCAGACGCATTTCACTGCTGAATATGTCGTCTTTCTTGGTGGCGATCAGACGATCAGACGCGAAATGTTACTCTCGCGTTTCATTTTCTTTTAGCTCTACACGGCCGTCATCGGGGCATGTGCGCTGTTCTGGAGGTGCCGTGTATAGGACGTCGACGGTGGAGCACGCTACGATGGCTTTTTCTCGGTGGTGCACAGTACATGTTCGACCTGTATGGGCACACAAGTTTTTAACTCATCTCCTATACAAAAGGAGCGACAGCGACTGACGAGCGCAATGTCTCCGAAGGTACGCCCCAGCAAACATTTGCAACTGTTCGATTTTTGCCCACACAGGGGCGCTGACCAACGTCAACGAAATTTGGTTAATTTGATTATATATAATTAGTATATACAACCAAATCAATCTTGGCAACCTCGCAGTGCTGGTAATTGCGCAATTTTTCTTATTACAAGGCTCTAAACAGCACCGAAGCAGACGACGCGTGCACCTGGTAGGCACGCGTCGGCTGTGCCCCAACACGTTGCCTCCGAGATTATGTAACCAATAGCTACGGGCGCTACCCCATCTCGGAGGCCATTTCTAGGATACACTGGAAGCGTAGCGCGGGAAAGACGATCGACAAAGACTAGACAGAACAAGCGCTAATCCTGTCTAGTCTTTGTCGATCGCCTTTTTGCAAGCGGTTTTTCGCAAGCATTTTGTGTTGCTTCCACTCAAATTTCAAGTGTAAAATTTTGCACGAAGCTACCTCTATACTGTCTTAAATTAGGTCTTGTGCCAAATGCAAGAAATTTATCTCGCTAGATTCGTTACAAATGAGCAATGCATACTATCGTAGACAATCTTTGTGGGTTTAACACGTACCAAGGTTCCGGTACTTCTGCACGGTACTTCTGCACATCAGCCACAGCTCTCCGACAGTAGAATCAGTCAGAACAGTCCTCGCTTGTTTTTATCTTCTATTTACTACAAAAACTTACATTTGCTTCTTAGAGAGAGCGAAGCAAGGTTGATTGGTATGCTGGAGATGTTAGCCTGGCTGTGCACTTGTCGTGCTACTCCAGGCAACCTTTAAGTTGTTGAAAGCGTTGGCTGAAACGCCCTGTACATACAGCACAGAGAGGGAGAGGAACAAGATATGCACAGTTAAATGTAGTATACATATTTTAATGACATGTCTAACATCTTATTGTTTGTGAAACCATGGTCTCGGGCAGTCCATTCCACTCATTGCATCAGTGTCCTTCCTTCAAGGTTCTAATAAGTTTTGTTATCCTTCTAGGTTCTATTAAGTTTTTTGTCCCTTACTGTGAATAGAAATAAATACTTTACATTTTCAAATATTAGCAACTTCTCCAATTTAATACGAATCGTATATGCAAGTGCTATTACTATTGTTATGGCACATTTTAGTGGTCTTTTTGAACTCTTTCAAAGCACTCTGGTGGCAGTGAAGCTGTATTATGGTGGCAAACTACATTAGCAGCATTTTTCTGGATTTTTTTTACGCTGTAGGAGTTTGCTTAGTGTCATGTTAAAACTTGGTTACATTGTTAAATGACCTCCGAAGTTTCACAGGAGCATACGGCAGTGACCATTGGAATGTGCCATTATATTTGTGTTAAAAATTTCGAACGTTCGCACTCCCCTGTTGATTACCCAGCTCTTCACTCTTCTAGGATGATCCCCTGTCTCAACGAGCCCATCAGTCTTGTCAGACGGAACACCACATCACTCTAGTGCGGTGCGCAAGACCAAGTGTGTCAACTCGCAGCACTGCAGTCCAGGTGGAACCATGGGAACAGCAGCGTTGATGGAAGTGCGCAAGAAGATGAAAGGTACTATATAAACAATAACCGAGAATTTCTTTCTACATGCATCTGCACATTGATGTATATACATATTGTGACCCACATGTGTCTTTGATGGAAGTGCTTAGATGAAACAGACTTCCTGATTAATGTTTACAGCAATACAGCTTTTGCTGATTTTGCTGTTGATTTTATATCAAATTTGTGGCTGGCACAGCTTAGTTGCTTTTGCATGATTAAACCCTGATTAACTAACACTGACATAAAACAGCTGGAGGTTTAAATGAGTGCCGACACACATCTGGAGTGGTAGAAATTCTACGATATGTTTCTCACGCATGAGGCAATGACACATAGCAAATGTGAAGGTTGGGAAACACCTACAAGACATTTTAAATTGATACTAATGTAGTCTCAAAGGGGCCGGCCTGGCATCATCAACATTATCGTGATGTCACGACGAAGAGTAAAATTTGCCATTGTGTTATTGGGGAAAAAAAAATAGGTATGACAACATTGCTAGATAAAGAAACAAAAGCTCTGTACAGTGTACAGTGACCGCAGGGTCGGAGTGAGCCAGTGAATGATGTTGTCACAAAGGGTCCACATCCTGTGTACTAAAGCTCATCTGCGAAAGTGATTATTACAGCAAATTATTTAGGACATTCTGCTATTTGTCATTTGTATCTTCAGTTAATGACAAAAAAAAGCATATCACAAATGACATGTCTGTACTACTTTAAACGAAAGCTTCCCACTGTAATGTACAAGTCAGACCTCGTTATAACAAGCACGGATATAATGAATTATCAGATATCAGGAAGTAAATAAGAATTGTCTCACCACTATTACAGCGTAACAGACATATACGTTTATTACGAATATCAGATATCTGTGGTATCGGGTCATATGTGATTTCGTTATCTAGTAGACTTCCGTTAATTCGAGTTTGGTTAATCCTATTTTTCGGTTATTTCAATCCCTGCCGAAGGTCCCGGCCGGCGCCCATGTATATATATCTGTGGGCCCAAACTTTCGTTGTTTTGATCCTGAAATTGGCCTTTGGCGGATGATTCGAACTCGACTAGTCAGCACGCAGGTGCCTGACCCCTGTGGTGACCCCCCGATAGCCACCCCCTTAGGGGCAGCGTCTGTTGGGGCCGGGCTAAGGGGACAGCGTATGCGTTGAGCACAGGTAATCTTTCGTCGTAAACGCCCGCTTTCGGCTCGCCTTAGAAACGTTTTCAAGCAGTAAATGTATCTCACAATATTTTAATACGGTATTTACCAGATTATGATTTGTTTAAAGAAAATGGAGCCAGAAATTGTCTGCGCATTGCACACGGACACGAAACCGAAACCAGAAACCGCCTTCGCAACATGCTTTGCTGCATAACATGAATGTATTGTGGCGAAGCTAATCTTTAAATAAGAAAAAACAACTGTGGTGAAATTGGTTTTAGAAAACCGGCCGTCATTGTGCAATAACTTCTTTTACTAAAAAGTTGAGTGCGTGTTAGATTTCTGCTTTGTTTAGGAGCTTTACTGTCACTTCTATGTTTGTTTACTACTTTGGGCACATAGTGGCGCGCATTTGATTCGGGGGCGTGCTATAATCGGGTAAATACTGCCAAATGAATCTATAGTTTGTCTTAGCGTTTTTTTTTCTTTTCTGCATCTTGTTTAATTTGATCCGCTGGATAATTCGATCTATTTTGTCGGTTCCATCAGGGTCGAATTAATGGAAGTCAACTGTAACAAGCATTGACTGTCGCTCCTGTTAATTATTTCCTTACCACTAGAAATGGGCTCATTTTCAGTGCTGTTATGCTTAAAGGTCTTATAGGAAAACATATTGGCCAACACCTATACCGTGATGCATTAAATTGTATCTGTTCGTTGTTGTTGTTTTAGTGGAAGTAAAGCAGAAATAATTGCTCAAAGAGTTTCTAATTCTGATGTGAAACTTCTAGGAAGCACCGCAAGAAGCATGACTAAAAGTAATAATTTATTATTTTATGGCCTAAGTGCCGAGATTTATAAAAAAAAGAACATCTGAAATACATAAAATATATGCCTTGCCCCTGGATCCCAACTTTTGTAATTTGGTGGCGTGAATATTAGCCATACCAATGCCAATGATATGCAGGAAAGCCGTAGATTCGCAAATGTGAAAATGGGTAAGCGCCTATGACGCAAGGAGCATTTGTTTTTACTCTTAGCTGCAAACGGCTGGTTCATTCTTTTATTACATTCTTTAGGTCCTTCAAGCAGTGGTCCAGTGGTCGTCTGGTAGGGGAGCATGCACAAGCCTCATCATACCTGATTGTGTTCGATCACCTTTCTGTGCAAGCAAGCTTGAACTAGCGCTAGAGCCTTTGCGTACTTTGTATAGTACTTGTACAGTACTGTACAATAATTTACAGCGTTGTACAGCAATGAATAAGGGCATTTGCATAGGTTGTGCATTTGCATAGCTTCTGTGGAAGGTTTGTCATGAAGGGAAGCATTGTTCATAATAAAATTTACATAAGCTGTCAAAATGCTGATGGATGAAAACAAACCATGGTGGGGAAAGTCAATGTTCCTGTTGGTATGAATTAAGCACAATCATCAAAACAACATGCACCCCTGACCATGTACTGATCAAACTGCGTAGACGTCGGATAAAAAATTTCAGACAACTGAAAGGAGCTTCTGTGTATTTATTGATACTGTCATTTAAAAATTACGTTGGTGATTCAACCAAAGCACAAATTTTGTGTTGCTTGATTGGGGAAGTGCTAAGAGGTCTGCAGGCTAGCTTGGACCTCCTGTCAAAGATTTATTTTTCCAGACTCCCCAATGTGCAAAAATTGTTAAATTCCACCGATAGTTAAAGTGCAGTCTTCATTTCAAACGGTGCATAGTGTTACTCGTGGCACGATTCTATCAGCATTGTTTAACAACATGCTAAATAACTGTCAATCAAATTAAACAAGTTATTTGGGTATGATAAAGAGTTAATTGACCAGAAAAATTATTTTAATGGGAAAGAAGAACAATGAACAAATTGAGTAACTTCTTAGCCAGAATTAGAACATGTTGGGAAAAACAAAAATTGCAGCTTGTAAAAGGTACGTCTGTGCACACGAGAAAGCATGATGTTGCTTTCTCCGGTCTGAATACATTCGTAATAAGTGCTGTTTCTGTCGCTAAAGAGGCGAGCAGCATACTTGAGCATCGTTAATCGTCTGAACATCTTTAATTCAGGTAGTTTTACATTGCTGTGTGTTCCTTGCTTTACTGTAGTATATATCACAGCGACAGCTACAGCTTTATGTATGGAATTTGCTAATGTGTAAATGAAATTCCGTACCCTTAAGCAAGGCATTTGGAGAAGCATGCCAAGAGCACACACTCATTGGATCGGCTATGCAAATGGGCAAACCATCAGCTTCGGCATATGCACTCGTATGCAAAGCAGTAGTGGGGACTCGGGAGGCATAAATTTAGTAAAAAATGTGTTGGAACAGCACGGTGTGGCATTGCATATTTGGAGATATATTTGGGTCATTTTTGCCCATGCTATAAATGCCACCGGTGGATGCTGTCACTGCTCACACTACGACTTTTTTATCTTATCTTATCTACCTTACCTGGCTTGTCTTGCCATTTTTCTTTATGTACCACACGTACACAGTTCCTCTACTGCCAGGGCAGTATGAAGCAGCTTCACAAGGCAGTAGCCACTGTCCTGGAGTGACCCTGGGCAAGCTTGCTCATGACTAAACCATCAAAGATGCTTTGATGAAAGATCGGGTCTTTTTTATCAGGTAAACTCTCATCTCTCATTGTCACTCCAGTTTTCTGTGTACTACGTTCTGTAGGTTCAGTAACATTCTAGATTCTGCATCGCTTCCGGCAGCCGGTAATTGCAGCGTTTTTTAAACCTCCAGTCTAAAAAAAAAAACTTATTTCTTGCAAGCATCTTGTGCCGTATCCACTCATATATTTCGAATGCAAAATTTTGCATGGAAGCTGCTTTGCATCAGTGCTGTTCGAAACAAGGCATCTACGGGGTCCAAAATTTCATTTCAGCTAACTTTTTAAGGATTGCTAGCCTTTTTCAGGGATCAGCAGCAGCACAGCATATGCCAGTACAGTCAGGTGTCATCAAAATGAAGTTGCATCCATCAAGAAAGTTTAATTGTAATATATATATGCATGCTACGTTTGTTATATGCTTATAATCGTTTCATGCTGTTGGCAAGAACAGTTCTGTTTACTTCATTACATCCATGTTTGTTATGTTGAGGTTCAGTTGTAACACTGAGTGTAGCCTAAATTGGAGACCATGTTACCCGAATTTTCCAGCTTAACTACCTCCTCATTTACACAAACATTTTCCTCAGAGCCAGCATTTCATGATGGGTTTAGTTTAATAGCATGTTTGTGCGTTACTTGTCTATTTTGTCTGAATTAAATATGAAGTAGGTGTTTTCTGTGGCGACGGCACTAAAGAAATGCCTGGGTGGTGTATAAAAGGCACATTGCAATTTAGTGGTGAAAGACGACACCACCGTTCCTCGCAGCGAAGTTGACACCTAGAAAACTTTTCAAAGCCCACCATTTTGGGCCCACTCTAGTATATTTAGACCGACCCATAGCACAGCCACTTACTCCACGGAACAAATTTATAACGACAACCAATATTTCTTTCACCATTACATGAAAAATCTCCATTTGTCCGCACTGCTCAGCTCAAACCTGACAGCACAACTCTGGGCCATCCAGCGAGCCGAGGAAGCCGCTTCGAGACATGGTCTTGGAACCGCATCCGCAGTGGGTGCCCAGACTCGCTGAAAAGACGCCGGACTCAAATCTCATTGATTTGAAAATAAAGTTTACGCTCTGTTGCACAGATCGCTCCAGTTGCGGCTATATAAAGCATATTGCCCACAGCATTGCAACAGTGCGAAATCTACAAATTTCAATGAATGGTCAATTTCCTGCATAGCAGAACGTAGCCCTTTTTCTTTCTCAACCGTAGTGTCTTTAGAAATATTAAAGTAGTAATCTTATTGTACGAGAAATGAGCCCCCTTGTGGCCACTACACGTTCCGCATTGATTGTGCCTCAAGAAAAACTCGTGCAGAACTTGGAGAGTTGTAAAGTAGCTTATACTGACTTTTTTTTCCTACTGCACATAATTCAACATCCATGCAACTAAAGACCACTGCACTTTGAGCGACGCCATGCACATGGGCACAGAACCTATGGGATTCTACGGATCCTACAAGGCTATGATTAATGCAGTGATATTTTTTGTGAAGTGGCTGTTTTCTTTATTTGGCCTTGATGTGGCTGGAAGGATGGCAGCCTCTGTATAGGTGGTGTTGGATCATGTGCTGTGGCGATGCCTGCACGCATTTCTATCTTTAATTAACTTGAAGTTTTCTTTCTTTTTTTTTTTTTTGCAGTTCAGCATTCAACTGCCATGCTGCTGTGGGACTTGTGAATCGAGAAGCCTACGTCATAAGTAGTATAAACAAATGTGGGCTGGCATGCTCAAGGGTCACAAGCCACTCTCATTTGCCATTAAAGCCAAAAAGTACCTGATTACATTAAACTTGTGTCTGCCTATGGCAGGAGCAACATCTAAAAGAGCTTCCGCAAAATTTATTTTGCAGTCGTTGTCGTCTTGGCACTTCCATGGGACACTGGCGACATGGCATTTCCATGGGACACTAGGTGTCGCCATGTGAGAGCCCAGGAATGTATGCTCGGTTGCTAGCCAAGCTGTGAAGACCACCTTTTCTATGCAACCCTGAAACGCCTAAATAATCAAATTCAACATTCCAGCGCAATATAGTGTAAGGAGTCTTAGTTTAATTCTATATGCTTCCTTAACATCCCCTATACTCAGCCCGCATATAGTGGAGATAACATATGATAACATACGCAGAGAGCCATTGTTACGCACTGACTAGATGCAAAAAGGAAAAGAATTGAAATAGAATCGTTATATTATGCCAGTTCTGTTCTTCTGTCATGCATTTTTTCATGCATGGATTTTTTTCATTTAGTAGATATGTAAAGCTAGCATGGTTCCAAGATGCCTTTGAACACTGCACGCACCTTGGAATTTCTTGTGGGAATATCCAGCAATGCATCAAGGTGCTACAGTACCGTAGTCATCAGTGCACCACGGGTTCCAGAAGCCCACCGCATTAATAATTCTGATCACCTATGGTTCGGTAATGTGCACCTAAAGTGCTGGTGGAATTTACAATATAAGATGACACTAGCTGTTTGAAACCTGACATTAGAACTCTGTTTTTCTTCTATACTTCTGGAATAGATAACACGTGTGGACTACGCATCAGCATAACCAGAACTGTGAAGCTGTGCTTTGATTATGCAGTCGTCGTAGGGCCTAGCCACACTTCAGTTTCACAGACGGTCACAGTGATATCTTGCAAGCTGTAGTAAGCTGGCTCAAAGTGCTCTTTCGAGGTCCTGGTAGAGTAGATGGAAACCTTTGTAATAGTGTCGCGGGTGGTGAGGCAGTCAAAGGACCAGTCAATATAGGCGAACGAATCTGCATGTTATTTTAGAGTTGTAATATAGTATTACATCGTTGGTCAAATTTCTAGAACTTTTTGTGTTTTATTACGGCAAAAGCCTTTCCAGGCTCATGGTGAAGTTCGTGTCAGCAGACCTGACTGCTGGAGTGCCCGCCGAAGCGTCGTCATGCCATATGAAGACAGATTAAAGTATGAAAAATGATTGCTAGTAACAGTTAGTGAATGATAGCGTTATAATATAGATTGGTAGAGGTTACTAATGACCATTAATGACTCCAAAATGACCAATATGTCTGACAGCTTGTAATAACCATAATTGATTAGAAATATCTAGTAATGACTAAAATGACTACTAATGACTACTAATCATTATGAAATGACCAATATGTCTAACGACAGCTTGTAATGACCGCAATTGATTACAAATGACTAAATATGCTTAGTAATAACCAGTAATTACTAATAATGACTGAAATGATTTGTAATGACTACAAATGACCAATATGTCTAACAATGAATTGTAACGACTAAAAATGCTTAGTAATGACCAGTAATGACTGAAATGACTTGTAATGACTACTAATGACTGATATGACCAACATGTGTAACGACAGCTTGTAATGACCACAGTTGATTACAAATGACTAAACGCGCTCAGTAGTGAGCAGTAATGGCTAAAAGAAAAGAGAAAGAGAAGAGGTGAATGATAAGAGGAAGAAGATTAGGCTTTCGCCGTTCACCTCTTACGAGAGATCTTAAGAGACCCTGTAATGTTTTTTATATATAATAAATTCAATGCCACAGTATTGACTCCGAAACTAAAGCGATCAACTGACTTGAGGTCGTAGCCCTGCCCAAGTGGTACTGGTAGCACACATGCTCACTTTGTATTCTACATTTCCACTTGTCACCTCATCCAGACGAGAAAATGACACTGCTCGCTCTTGCATCCGAGTGTGTTGGAGGCCTCCACGTCACCATGGACCGAAGTATTGCCACGTCTGCTTTGTGGACGCTATCTATACATTGACCATAGTGTACTTAATAAGGCGTTAACTAGCACACGCACATTCACAAAACAATGCAAACATGACTCCACAATAACGCCATGACACAAGCTTTCTTGAGCAACATAAACCTAGCTGAAAAACCGGAAACAGACTGATGCTCTACAAGTTCCAGTCCTTTTGCATGCTGTTGGCACACTGAAACACTGTTGCTTTGTATTTGTGTCCAGCATGACAATTACTAACTGCAATTTAATGGTCTGGACAGCATCAAGGAGGCCAGAACTTCTCTTTGACTACTGAAATATGCCATTTCTTCGCTTGTTCACTTCAAGAATTACTAAACGCAAGTCATGCAAGGATCCTAAGAACTGGGATAAAGGAGCGATTTTCAAACACAACCTGTGGCATGAGCACATATGGCAATGTTTCGCACTGGCCTTGTAGTAATCACTTCGGCCATAGCTGGAAGTACTATCTGCTGCGAGCGCCATGTTTGCGACTACCATGAATTACGGGAACCTCCGCTCCAATGGCAGGCATCTAGTAACACCACCTGGTGTCTAAATCCACGCCCTACAGGGTGGTGCCCTCTGGATTTAATATGCAGATCTTAAAAAGCTATACTTTCGCTGGTTGAATGCGGCGGCACCAATTCTAGGAGCTGGAAACACGACATAGACATCGGGTTTTGGACACTACCTATTGGTCGCAATGTCCTCTTATGTGACCATATGCGTCATCATGACGTCATAACACAGTAGAAAGGAAACGAAACCAAAACTTGCTACAGAAAAGCTGTTATATTATTCAGGGCACTGTGAGGCTTGACAGTATATTTTCTGCGGTTTAGAGGTACCAGACTTTCATTTAAAAAAAGAAAGAAGGAAAAGAGAGATGACTTGGCTATGTCGTGTCAGTAGCCTTCTAAGCCAACAGGCAAAGATGCCAAGGGAAGCATACAAGGAATTAGATCCATCTTTAAATTTAAATGTACAGTTATGAATGAGGGTTAACTCTATGATAAGCTTCTTGTTCTTAATATAGGAAATGAAAGGAAGCCATCTCTGCCAGTGAACACTGAAGTGATCTTGTCATGACGTGTTCAATGGTGTTCAATGCTGGGGTGGTGGTCATCCTTCCGCCTACTTTACTTACTTGGATGTTTGCGTACACATAATAAACCTAGCTCTGGCCAAGTTTGCCATTGCCACTAAGGACCATGGCAGCACATGTAGAACCTCCTTTCAACTGCAGGCGTCGCATAATACATGATTTTTAGGAGTACGAATGTGAGAATACTCGGAAGAGTTAACTTGGAAAACATCTAAAAATGTTCTAAACACAACTTTTCGATCTGCAAATTTTCTCTGTATACTGTGGCTGGATACCGCCATAAGTGTATTTGAAAGAGCTGGGCATGTATTACTGAAGTCCTTACTACGCATCAGGTCTGTCTCACCAAATCTGCACATCACCTGCAGTTATGCTGAATCAAAGAAGCCAAGCTTTATCAGTGAAAGAAACTCCGATGGTGTCATTCACTGAAAGGATAGAACCGCATTGAACTGCAAACGTGTCAACATTGTAAGAAAAAATAGCACTACAGTAGAATGTTTAAAAAAAAATTTTTCTTGGTCTTGCGTTCTTGCAAGCCACGCATAGTTAATATTCTGGATGAAATAGATAAATGACACTACCTGGGGATGTAGTCTGGAATTATGATTTCTGGCAATACTATTGACTCGGCCATGCAGCGTACACTGATTATCTGGTTGAGCACTACATCACGCGAAGGCGAGAGTATTGCCGAAAGTGATTGTCCGACAGTACATCTCCTGAACTTGGTATCAGACAAGAGTCTCTGTCAGATGACAACAACCCTGTGTGAAGTATTGGTACAAACAAGCCAGGAGTGTGATTTAATAAATGCATGTCCCCAAACCAGAGTCTCAAACATGCGGCCTGTCGAGCTCTTGTTACATAGTCCTCAAGGCACTCCCTAGTTGTCATCCGCATGATACCTCTATAGTTGTATTGCTCAAATCTATGTCGCTGCAGTTGTGCGAGGCTGTGTACGGTGAATGTGGTTTGATGCTAGGAATAAATTCAGTACCCAATACCCTGAACAATGGAGTCTTCCTTTGCAGTTGTACACCCGTGAGCAAAAGTATACGGACCACAGGGTTACCAAAAAAACTGAATTCCCTTGTAATTAACACGCATAAATGTAAACTGACAAGTGCACTAGAAAATTTGTAATGCCAAGTTTGGACTGCAATCTTTAATTTCAAGTTGCATTCACAGACAGCGGAGAAAATTAGTTTTATTGCGCAATCCCTGGTCCGTATACTTTAGCTCACGAGTGTACATAATTGAACACTTAGGCTTATGTCTGTTTGTGAAGGGTGAATCCGTGTGCTGTACTCTTATCAAGGTTTTCAGGTGGTTAATGACATCAATAACAGCAACAACCGTATGACTATGCCATGGAGCACCGTGGCATGTTAAGACAAAGTGTAATCATGGCTTAAAATGCTAATGGATATGATGAATACTTGGCAAACAGACTGTGAGTGTTATGCAACAAATTGCTGCAAGATATGTAGATAAGCAAGTAGCAGAAGAGTACGCAATTGGGGTGGTTGGTTCACGATTACGAGCAGTAAACAGCTCTGAAGGAGAGGGACACAGACTACAGCACCGACTAACAATCAAGTGCCTTTATTATTTCAGTCGGCATATATATATACTCCACCACTGTCTCAAAGCACAGTATTGACAGAATTCAGCATGCAAAGGGGCGAAAATTGCAATTAATGCGATAGGAAGGCAATCTCCTTCGGAAGGAGAGAAGTAGAGGGAAGGCTTACACATGCTTTGCCGCTATTTCACGTTACCGCTTTTAACTAGCATAGCTGAAATGTTGCGCATGATCTCAAAAAGGTTGTCAGCAGGGCTGGCGTTAGGTTGCTGTTCGCTGATAGAAATAAGGTAGCTTGTGCCATCAAGTCAATCAGGTGACCGAGAGCAACAAAAATGTTGTAAAAAGCACCAAAGACAGGTTTGTTGCTGACTGTTGTGACTGTGTGGTTTACAAGATTCCTCTTTCATGCAAGCGTTTTTATATCGGCCAAACGGGGCCGTGCATCAATGACCGCATGCGCGAATACTCAAACAAGGTTCAAAAACGAGCTAGAGTCAATTACACTGCATTGCAACGAATGCGGCTGCAAGCCGTCTTTTAAAGACGTGACCTATCTGTCAAAATACCATGGCGACCGTGCACGTTTTGTTTCCAAAGCTTTCCACATTCATAATAGCGGCGAAGCATGTGTAAGCCTTCCCTCTATTTCTCTCCTTCCGAAGGAGATTGCCTTCCTATCGCATTAATTGCAATTTTTGCCCCTGCGCATGCTGAATTCTGTTGATTCTGTGCTTTGAGATAGCGGCGGAGTATATATATGCTGATTGAAAGAATAAAGGCACTTGGTTGTTAGTCAGTGCTGTAGTCTGTGTCCCTCTCCTTGTCCTGTTGTTTAGCGCTGTTTACTGCTCGCAAGCAAGTAGCAGGTAGTTTCATAAAGGCTAAGTAATGACAATTCGAATTTCAGCACATTGAAACAAAATGAAAATTCTAATTATATGCAGTGCTTACACTTAACAGCATCACATAAATATGTTGGTCATTGCCAAGCAAGCCCCCTTGAAATAATATGCCTAATGAAGCAATATAAAGCACGATGACTAAAAGACAGCAATAGTGCAAACACGTGCAAATCATCATGCATCTTTTAGCCATTATTCCACGTGTGCACTGTTTCTTCGCCAATGAAAACACTGCAGTTGGTGAGCGAGTCATAGTATCGCTTCTACGTATGAAAGAAGAACCAAAAGATTAGGCCATAATTTCATTCCCCATACAATGAATGTGCTGCTTCATGAAGTGTGTTTGAGTGGCAGCTGAAGTGCATACCTCGCACGCTGTAAAAGATGGTGTTTCAGCGTCATGATGTAGCGCTGGCAGGTTGCACATGAGCGCACCTGAACACCTTATTAAAAGTACGATATTTATGATTGTGCCATGATTTCAAGAAGGAATCACACTGAAGAATTGCATTCACCAGCGACCCATAGTACGTTACAGGGTGAGCGCGCCAGTCTTCTTATGCATAGAGCCTCGTCAATCGACCAGACCGTAGGGCATGTCACCGTCACCGTCTCGATCCGCCTGATCGAAGTCGTGCGTCTTAACGTCCAGGTCTTCACCGTACTGGATGGCGTTGTCTATGACGAGCAGCAGATCGCCGATGCTCTCCTCCACCTTGATGTTCAGCGGCATGAACTTGACGAGGCTGTACTCTTCGACGACCTTGGCAATGGCCTCCGAGAGCCGCGCGTTCCTCTCGTCCAGCCTATCGTCCTCCAGCAGCAAGCTGGCGTCGGGTTCGAGGAAGCGGCCGATTTTCCTGCGTCCCGCCTTGTTCAGTAGGTCCATCTTGGTTATGACGTTCACGTGCGGTATCTCGAAGTTGACCATGGCGGCGAGCGCCGACAGGACGCCCGAGAAGAACTTGGACGTGTCGACCAAGAACTGCGAGTCGATCAGAAACACGCCGCACACCCGGAACTCCCAGGTCTCGAGCGTTCGGATGAGTCGCTTCATGACGTCCAGGTGAGTGTAGAGCTCGATCTGGCCGGGGCAGTCGAAGAGGAAGTAGTCGTCGCTGTCTTCGCCGAGCTGTTCCTGAAGCCACTCCACGTTTTCGGTCAGGTACTCGAAACAAAACACGAGCGCCCCGTTGGGACCGAACCTGAGATCCTCGTCTTCCATGACGTCGTCGACGTGTATCAGAGTCCGGATGTCGAACGAAACGTCGTAGTCGAAGTACTCGGCCGCCGGGTCCAGGTTGACAACGTGCACGGTGCGGCCGACGGCCTCGCAATGCTTGGCGATGGTGCTGCAGTAGGTGCTCTTGCCGCTTCCAGCAGGACCCATGACGAGCTGCGCGTACCGCATCTTGTTGAAATTACCCGCGACTTATTTCGCTTCGCTTAAACCTAGAATTGCGAACAAAGACATGGACGAGGTAACGCTGCGCGACGCCGTCGCCCGCCACTAAGTTTGCGCTTATGACGCTTAAAATGCGCAGCGACCTTCTTCCATGGCAGCAACGCAGGGCGCCGCCATCTTGCCGGACAACGTTGCCGGACAGCTTTGCAGAAGACTGCCAAGATTGTCGGAAGTGTTCATCGTTGACCACGGTGCCGTTGGCTTCGCCTATAAGAGGAACCAGCATCTAACTTCTGTAGTAAAAATGAAGCAGCAGTCGTAAAGTATATAACAATAAAATTATTAACATAATAAAGCGCAGTCTTGTACTCGAAAAGAGGTTTTAAGAAGAAGCTTTAGCTCGGGCCCAACCCTGATGCGGCCTATTCAAATACATGTAAAACGCAAAAACGCTTTCCTGAGATAACCCCTAAACTGATTTTAATGAAATTTGTTGCATTTGAGATAGAAATATAAATGCTAGTGAATGCTGGAAGCTGAATTTCGATTTTTGTTATAAGAACTTTAAGGAATTCGCAAATTCGAGAAAAAAAATTGACGCGCGAAGTTTATAAATTAATAGCTCTGCATCGAGAACAGATATTGCGGCTCTGTAAACGGCATCTGTTAGATCATTCAAAGCGGACAAATTTGATATGTAAATTTATGTCTTACGTGAGTTTGTTACGTTGTGTGCAAGAGTACTGCAAGAGCTCTATTTTCATATTAATTTTTTTTAGATTCATGTGTAACATGGGAATTTTGTCCGCTTTAGATGTACTCATAGTACTGTCAGATGCGATTCAAAGAATTGTGACATCTTTTTTTTCCTTGCCGAGTTACAGAGTTGTACACTTGATAGTTCCGCTTCCTGATAATTTTTTTGCCAATTTGTAATAAAACATTGTCTAAATCGAAAATTCGTAACCAGCAGTCACTAGATTTAAATTTTTTCTTTTATATGCAGCTAACCTCGTCAAGGTTGGTGCAGTGGTTGCCGAGAAAAACTAATTCTCCATTTACATGTATTTAGACAGGAGCACCCCAGGTAACACACACGTACACACACACACACACATATATATATATATATATATATATATATATATATATATATATATATATATATATATATATATATATGGCTAACGTTAGCACGGCTGAAACATTAAAAATGCAATTTTCGTAAGTGTGCTGCTTCGTTTCTTCAACTACCTATGCACCGGACCTACAAAACTTTTCCTTGAATCACACACACACACACACACACACACACACACACACACACACACACACACATATATATATATATATACACATATATATATATATATATATATATATGTGTGTGTGTGTGTGTGTGTGTGTGTGTGTGTGTGTGTGTGTGTGTGTGTGTGTGTGTGTGATTCAAGGAAAAGTTTTGTAGGTCCGGTGCATAGGTAGTTGAAGAAACGAAGCAGCACACTTACGAAAATTGCATTTTTAATGTTTCAGCCGTGCTAACGTTAGCCAAGCTGTTCAAGGATAAAAAGGATTAAAAACATGGTGCAAGATACGAATTTAGTACCTCCGCTATTCGGTCGTCAGAAGTCTGAATAACACACACACGCACACGCACAAACAAACAAACACACACACTTCTGTTTACCTTGTAGGCACCACTGAAGTCCTTATATATATATATATATATATATGCACCATGAGTGAGTGAGTGAGTGAATAAACTTTTATTTGGTCCAGCAAAGCGCGATAAAACGCGCACCCGGCTAATCCCACGACGGGACTGACAGATCTAGTCTGCCGGCCCGATCGCGGGCGCGCTGGACGGCCAGGATTTGATCCTCAAAGACAGGACTTCGCAGGAGCGCGTCCCACTCTTCCTTGGTGAACGTCGGGCCCAGCGACCCGCACTCCCAGAGCATATGAGGCAACGTAGCTACCTCACCACAGGCCACGCAAGAACAATTTGGATAAATCTCTGGATATATGCTATTAAGGGACGCCGGATTTGGGTACGAGTTCGTTTGTAGAAGTCTTAGTGTGACCGCCTGCGGCCTGCTTAGCTTGGAGTGAGGCGGGGGGAAAACCCTTCTCTCTAAGTAAAAGAATTTCGTGATTTCGTTGTGTGTGAGAGGAGCGTCTCTGTGTCCGGGGAGAGAGTCGCCCGATCCGAGGGCAGCGCGGTCGGTAAAGCCACGCGCAGCCTCGTGGGCAGACTCGTTGAGGTTCAGAGGAACCCCCTCAATCGCCCCGACATGTGCAGGGAACCAAAGGATCGAGTGCATGGAGGTGTTGCCCTGTTTGGCGCCTTTCAGAATGTGAACTACCTGCCGGGCTACCCGGCCTTTCTGGAATGCCCTGATGGCGGCTTTCGAATCGCTATACACCCTGTCTCTCCGACCGTCTTGCATGGCGAGTGCAATGGCCACTTGCTCGGCCACCTCTGGGTTCGTCGTCCGGACGGAAGCACAGTTGATGACTTTGCCCAGCGTGTCAATGACGGAAACCGCAAAAGCCTTGCCGTCTCGGTATGCAGCTGCGTCCACGAAGGATTAAAACATATGCACCATGTTTTAATCCTTTTATCATTGAACAGCTTGGCTAACGTTAGCTGGGACAACATACATATATACGATTTATATATGCACATACTCTTCAATTAAAAAAGAAAGATCAAAATAACATGGTGCAAGATCCGCTGTTCGGTCGTCATAGACACGCAGCGTGTTTAAATCTTTTTTTTTTTTGTTGTTGTTGTTCAACAGCTTTGCTAACGTTATAGCTGGGATACACGGCATGCGGCCCACGACATTGTGAAATACTTTTAATGAACACCTCTAAGAACATCCGAAAAAGAGCGTCGCCGAAGGCGACAAACATAGCCAGCGCCACCTGGCACTTGCGAACGAAACTTGCTCTGGATGCCGGACCACGGCCTCCGAGATCCGGCTGCGGCCTTCCGAGATTGGGCGCCGCCCGACCGCGGCCCGATCACCGGCGCAAACAGGCGTCCCTGCAGGCCGCCATGCTGTCGAAGCGGTTGGCGCCGGCGAGGCACCTGTGCGTGAGCAGCGCGTTCAGCGACGCCCTCACGCACAGGCCTCGGCCGCTGGGCAGGATCCGCGCGAAATACGGGAACCGCAGCTGCTCCTCCTCGCACGTGGCCGACGCCGGGGGGCGGCACTGCGGGTCGCGACGGCCGCGCCGGCCCTCGCACTGGCGGCGGCACTCCTTCAGCGAGGCGTGCAACTTGCCGGTCCCGTTGACCGGACACTCCCCCTGCGGGAAGCCCCACTCGGCGCAGCGGTGTCCGTCGAAGTACCACCAGCTGCCGGTCACGTCTTGCCTGAACGCGCAATATATATATCATCATCATCATCATCATCATCATCATCATCATCATCATCATCAGTCTGTTTCATGTTCACTGTACACTCTAAGAACAGTTTACACCCTTTGGCGCGCCCCTTCTGCCACACAACGATAATCGTCATCTGCCTTGATGCGTTTCTTCTCTTTAACGCTGCGAGCCCGGAACTTTCCAGTAAAGAACGGCACGCGCGTTATCAGAAGGGGCACTCCAAAGGGTGTAAACGGTTCTATGCTGATAACGCGCGTGCCGTTCGTTACTGGAAAGTTCCGGGCTCGCAGCGTTAAAGAAAGGAAACGCATCAAGGCAGATGACGATTATTGTTGTGTGGCAGAAGGGACACGCCAAAGGATGTAAACTGTTCTTAGAGTGTGGGACGAAGGCCTCTCCCTGCGATCTCCAATTACCCCTGTCCTGCGGCCAACCGATTCCGACTAGCACCCGCGAATTTCCTAATTTCATCGCTCCACCTATAGTCTTTTGTCGTCCTCTATTGCGTTTATTTTCTCTTGGTATACCAAGTGAAGGAAAACGCTATCGAGGACAATTGCTGTTGTGTGGCAAATATACACCTCAAACAGAGCAAACTTTTCCTTGAGTGTACACCCTTAGGCAACGTTACACCCTTTGGGGTGTATCTCTGCCACAATATAGAGTGCACAACAATCGTCATCTGCCTTGCTTGCGTTTCCTTTCTTGAAAACGCCGCGCCTGCTACTTTCCTGTTGGGAATGCTATGTCATGCTGATAACGCGCATGCTGTTCGTTGCTGGGAAGTACCGGGCTCGCCCAACACCCTCTAGAAAGCTCGCCGCGTTAAAGAAAGGAAATGCGGACAAGACAGATGACGATTATCGTTGTGGCAAAAGGGTGTAATTTTGCTTAAGAGTGTAGTTGCGTCGTGGTTGATCGTCTAACTCCCTTGCGTACCTCTCGCAGGCTGTGAAGAGTGGCTGCTCGTAGCAGGCGTCCCTGTTGGGCCCTTGCAGGAGCCCGCAGGCCCGGTAGCACTCCTCGAGGCTGGCAAACCGGTTCGAGCCGCGGTTGCAGACGGCCACGTGATCGGCGCCGCTGGATACGCACGCCGCAGGCGAGGCCCGGTACTCGTCCCGCAGAGCCGGACAGTAGGTGTAGTAGACGGCGCCGCACGCATTGGCCTGTCCCGTCTATAAGCCCAATATCGAGGCCGCGTGAGTGCTAAGGTCGCGTATTGTGATTAGGAGAACGTCAGACGGAAACACTGACGTTAGAGGAGTACTGACATACGCATTGTCGACGTTTCTTTTCTTCTTTCTTTTTTTGAATTCCCCAAATCATCCCTTAGAGGAAATATCGGCGAGTACCAGACCACCCTAAATAATTTACTATGACACTTGTTCCTACGAATCAGTTTCGGTAACTGAGAGGCGTCTATATATGCGTCGTTACGTCACGGAACGCTGCGTTCCATTTCATTGCTGCAGCTTCCACACGCGAGCGCGCAGTCGAAAAGAAATTCGCCCAGCACTGGATCTCGTTTACTTCTTTAATTGATGACACCATCGTGTACCGATGGTATTGTTGAATCCTTGGCTTTTATTTGCCGAAACCACAACTTGATTATGAGGCACGCCGTAGTGGGAGACTCCGGATTAATTTTGACCACCAGGAGATCTTTCAATGTGCCCCCATGCATTGCACCGGGCACGGGCGTTTTTGCATTTCGTCCCAATAGAAATGCGGCCGCCGCGGCCGGGACCCAACCCCGCGACCTTGTGCTTAGCAGCGCGACGCCATAGCCGCTTAGCCACTGCGGCGGGTGCTATAGCACTATTGCCAAGTGACGTCAGCAAATTCTGCCCTTGTCTACGACGTCACGATAAAAGTCCGTGACGCCAGGTCCGGCATTTTGGGACAACTCTATGCAAGTATACAGGCTAGAAAGGATAACCTTCTAGCCTCTATAATGCAAGTATCGAATTGAAATATCTCGCAAATGTTTCCCAACCTCCGAAGTTGCCAAGTGTGATCTGCTTACGCGCGAGAAGCGCGTGGAAGTATTTCCACTCGAAAAATATGGGTTCAAACCTCGAAAATGTGTGTTCAGGATGGCCAATAGGGGAGGGGGGGACTGCTCGCAATAGGAGCTGTGAAGAAGGGAAGTGTGCTTTAGAAAGAAAATGGAGGGGGGGGGGGGGGGGTGTAAAGCTTGGTATACTCTACATGCACTCCGTATGAGCAACTCCGTTGAGTGCAACGAAGGCTATAGGGCTCGCGTCAGCGAATCAGCGATCAATTCGAGAAACACCCGTGTGCTACGATTTAGGAGCACGCTAACGAAACCCAGGTGGTCAAAACGGATCCGGAGTTCTCCCACTATACGGCGTGCCTCAATCAGATCGCGGTTTCGGCATGTGTAACCCCATAATTGAATTTCTTTTTTTTTTTTGGCATTACCACTCAATGCCTACATATGTCCTTTCCCTTTTTCCGCGGGTAATCGCAATATACGCCTATGAACGCCATTGCGAACTCGCTGTCTCTTATGTGCAATAGTTCACCGATTGAAGTGCTGATTGACACATATACCGGGTGTTTCAGCGAACACTCTGAAAAAAAAAAAATTAATAACTGCCTGTCGCAGATAGCACAATTCAAGTCCACGAACTGGTCTACTCGAAGAGACGGACATTACTCGCAAGAAAATAAATAAATAAATGCATAATCTACTAATTAACAAACAAACCCATAATTAAGTTACCTTGAGGCACATATTGCAATTCACAAATTCCAGCCGGGGAGGTCGCAAGGCGGTTCCAGTTGGAACGAATGCTCAGGATGACACCAGTTTCGAGATATTAGTTCCCGAACTTTGCGGAGAAATGCACTGGCGTTCCAATGACTTTTTGCTTCAATGCACGAAACGACGTTTTGTTAAGAAAGTAAGTGGAACGAAGTGTGCATTTCTTACCGCAAGTTCGACGGTGCATAATCTGGTAAATTGTGTCACCCACGCAATGCTTCTTTAAACGGATGTACCTTGCAGACTCGCACGCTAGAATTGGTAAATTACCATCCGCACAACATGGTAATTAGTTAAAGGCATAATTAGTGAATTTTTTGTTCACCGAGCGGATTATGCGTTTCAGTTTCTTTGTGCAACTATAATGTCCGCCTATTCCGAGTAGACCTCCCCCTTCCCCCCCCCCCAGCTTAAGACTAGAATTGTGCTCTATCTGCCGCACGAAATTAAAATTTTTTAAAAAGTGTTCGCTGAAACACCTGGTATAACTCACACTAACCACCGCTTGTCCTTACACTCTAAAAACAGTTGCACCCTTTGTAGTGTATATTAGCCACACAGCGATAATCGTCTCCAACCTGCTTCTTGCCTACCTTGGCATTGAAGTAACCCATCAGTGTACTGTATTTTGTTTTGACTTTACCCATCGCCGATTCCACGTCTTCATAGAAGCTTTCGACTTCCTGGTTATCATGACTGGATGTAGGGGCGTAGACCTGTACAACCTTCATTTTGTACCTCTTATTAAGTTTCACAACAAGACCTGCCACTCTCTCGTTAATGCTATAGAATTCCTGTATGTTACCAGCTATGTTCTTATTAATCAGGAATCCGACTCCTAGTTCTCGTCTCTCCGCTAAGCCCCGGTAGCACATGACGTGCCCGCTTTTTAGCACTGTATATGCTTCTTTTGGCCTCCTAACTTCACTGAGCCCTATTATATCCCACTTACTGCCCTCTAATTCCTCCAATAGCACTGCTAGACTCGTATCCCTAGATAACGTTCTAGCGTTAAACGTTGCCAGGTTCATATCCCAATGGCGGCCTGTCCGGCCTGTCTTTAACGCGGCGAGCCCGGTACTTTCCAGTAACGAACGGCATGCGCGTTATCAGCATAACATAGCATTCCCGTCAGGAAAGTAACGATCGCAGCGTTTTCAAGAAAGGGAATGCGGGCAAGACAGATGACAATTATCGTTGTGTGGCAAATATACACTCCGAAGGGTGTAAACTTTATTCTTAGAGTGTATCGTGTTTGTGAGACCAAGAGACAAAGATACACCCTTTGGGGTGTGTATCTGCCACACAACGATAATCGTCATCTGCCTTGCTTGCGTTTCCTTTCTCGAAAACGCCGTGCCCACTACTTTCCTGTCGGCAATGTTCACGCTGATAACCCGCATGCCGTTCCTTACTGGGAAGTACATACCGGGCTCGCCGCGTCAAAGAAAGGACATGCGAACAAGACAGGTGACGATTATCGCTGTGTCGCAAAAGGCTGTAATTTTGCTTATGAGTGTAGACTGGGGAGAGGGGGGGGGGGGGGGTGGTGCGTGGGCAAGCATGAAGAGACGATGTTCGAAACGAGATCAGCCGAACCGCCGAACCCTCTCCCTTTCGGTCGGCAACACAGCGCCGATATCGGCGCCGCCATCCAAACCTGGGATCTCGCGCTTCGCCTTGCTCTCGCATTCTTTAAAAGTTTGCGATAGTGCGTGCTGTCGTGCTTACCGGTGTGCTTCCAGACGCTGCCGAACCTTGCGCAGCGCCGTTGCCTGCGGCCGCGACGGAACCGCCGGGCGATCGCGAAGAGACGTCGCCGGCTGACCGCGGCTGTGCCCGTCCGCGGTCGGTGACCATCCGGGCGTGGCCGTCGACTTTGACGTGGCGGTGGAACATGAGGCCACCTGCGCGACGACTGCCCGCTGCCCGGCCGGTGGTGGTGGTCGTCGCGGCGAAGACGAGGCCGCTTCCGGTTCCTGCGTCGTGTACGGCCGAGGCCAGCAGCATCCAGTTGGAATTGGCCGCCATGCATACGGTGGAGGCCAGCAGGACGGCGCCGACAAGGACCACGGCGGTGCAGGCCCAGGATCGGGAACGCCCGCTCGTTCGGTCCTTGGCAGTGCAAGGAAATGAACAGTCACGCGTGTGGAGGGGGGGGGGGGGCGGTGGTGGCACGAACAAAACTGAGCTGTGGTTCCAGGAATCTCAGACGGACGACGGAAAAGTGCGCCGGAAGCATGGAGAAAGGAGAAACTCAAGGAAAAAGACTGAAGCTAGCAAAACTCGACCCATATACCGGTGATCGTGTCAAGGTAAGTTTTGATTTCTATACACCACCGCTGCGCTAGCCGCGCTCAGCGAAGCTTTTCCGAAAAGACAACGCGTGCGCGATCGGCAGCGCTGCCTCTCTGGAACGCGCTGCAACGTCCATGGCACGTGGGTTCCTCCGTGAGCGAAAGTCACGTGTCAATTTAGCCTTGCGTGTCCTTGTTTACGGGACAATTAGCGACGAATGCTAAGGGAGCTCGTTGTTCTTGCTGACGTTAGTTTAGTCGGAGGAGTAAAAAAGCTTAATTAGGGGGCGCTCTCTGAGTAACCGCAGTTGGAGGGGAGGAGTTGCCTCATAATTTGGAGGTGCCAGATCATGAAGGCTTCGCGGACAGTGACCTAAGGACCTCTCCAATTTGTTTTCGTGTTGAGAAGGGCGTAGTGTGTCACGAGAGAGCCACGGGGCAAACGTGAGAGTATGCAGTAAGGTATGCAGTATGCGGCCCTCTCTTTATAGGGAAGAGAGGGACGTTTGTTTGGGCAGTATATATACCGTGTTTCAGCTAACGTTATCCAAGCTGTTGAACACAAAGAGAAAAATTCAAGAACGCAGTGCAAGATACAGTTATAAGCCCTACATTGTTCGGTCGCCAGAGTTCTGACAACCGAACACCAAAAACATCTTAAAAGGACATTGAAGGCAGGTACTAAGCCGACGTGAACGATTTAAATACCCTTTCAGAATCCTCGCGACGCTTGTTTTGTGCCAAGAAATGACTTAGTTTACGAGAAAATTGCACCTGAAGGGTTCGAATACCAATGATAGGCCGCGCAGGGCGCTGGTCTTCCTTCTTCACAGAGTGGAAGGGCACTGAATTTTCTTTTTATTTGACCAGCTTGGCTAACGTTAGCTGGGGCACCCTATACAATCCTTCCAATACGGGATTGTATAGTTTTTGTTTTCGATAAAGACTTGCCCTTAAGGCATAATTCTTGGTACGTATATGTGTATTACATGTGTGCTGTGAGGCCTGTGTTGTGTATGAATTGAAGCAGTGTTTTGTGGAATCTGTTGTCATGTATCCAGCGGTCATAGCTGGTTGTCACACTGTAGCGGAGGCCGGCTTGCAGTAGGAGACGCGAGCGTTCCGATTTTACACCAGTACATGTCCATATTAGGTGGTATGCATCTGCTTCCATCACAGGAACGGAGCAGTATGGACACGTAGCACCCAGTGGTAAATGCGACCAGTTCCACTTTGAGATAACAGCCGTTGTAAGGGCCACCCCGGCCCGAAGCCTCCTAAGCACAACTTCCTCCGCCCTAGTAAGGTGAAGGGGGAGGGAGCACACACGTTCAGAGCGTTCGTTCAGGTTATAGATCGTGTTTTTAGCGCGTTCGTTCAGGCTATAGATCGTGTTTTTAGCGCACCCGTGTCGAGTGACTGGGTGCAAGCGCGAAATGCAGTGAACGACCGAACAGCGGTACGCCATCAAATTTTGTGTTGGACTGGGGAAATAAGGTACGGAGACGTCGGAAAGGATTCGCCAAGTGTTCAAGGATGAAAGCGTGTTGCAAGCTGCAGTTTTTGGGTGGCACGAGCTCTTCAAAGATGACCGAGAGAGTGTGGAGGACGAGCCCCGCGCTGGACGGCCGTCGACGTCAAGAACAGACGACAACGCGCGCGTGAAGTACCGAATTCAGATCGTCGTTCAAGTGTTCGAACGGTCGCAGATGGTTGATAAGACGACAGTGCACAGCGTTATCACTGAAAATTTCGCGATGCGAAAGACCTGCGCTAAACTTGTCTCGAAGGTTTTGACGGACGAGCAAAAGCAGAGGCGAGTGACTGCTTGCAAACACCTTGTGCAACGCGTTGATGACCCCGGCTTTTTGGACAGCGTAATCACGGGAGAAGAAGCTTGGATATTTCAATACGGCCCGGAAACAAAGCGGCAAAGTTCCGAATGGCACATTCCGGCATCACCTCGTCCAAAAGAGGCTCGAATGAGCTAATCCACAGTGAAAGCCATGCTCATTGTTTTCTTCGACGCCAAGGGGTTGGTCCACTACGAATTTGTGCTTGAGGGGCAGACAGTCAATGGTGCTTTTTACCTAGAAGTGCTAAGAATACTGAAGAGAAGGGTCGACCGGGTGAGGCCCGCCATCGCCGGAAATCGGAAATTGCATCAGGACAATGCAGCCAGCCACATCTGAAGCGAGGTCAGCGACTACCTGACGATAAACGGCATCGCGACGATGCCGTTTATCCCATTCACAAACGTGAAATCGTCCCTCGAAGCACACACCACCATGGGACCCTAAGTGCCGTCAAAGAAGCTTGTACGTGCGGCCTTAAGCCTTCGAGTCGTGGAAAAGCCGTTGGCAAAAGTGGGTCGACGCTCAAGGGACATACTTTGAAGACTCTTGAGGCATTGTAGCAATATCTCTAGTTAATCTATTTTTCCGAAACTTTTTCCCGATACTTACTATACAAACACTGTAGTTCGCGATCGCACTTCACCGAGATACCTTAGTGATTCGACCTAAACACTGCTTTCGGCGTAAGTATACGTAAGGAAACCATTTACCTCGGAGGACACTTCGGCGGCTGACGACTCCGAGGGACCGCAGGCCAGACCGTGAGCCTCATGTCCCGGCGTCCAGTGGAAGTAACCGGTGTCGTCTACCCAGGGGGCGACACCCGTCGTGGCGCGTCCTTCGGCGGCGGGAGTAGTCTCGGCTACCCGTAGCAGGAATCCCCAGGAGGTGTTCTGCTGAGCTGCCATGGATGAACGTGTCGGGAGCGTCTCGATCCAGCCGCCGCCCGTGAAACCTAGGGGTTCTTCCTCCTCTTCTCACGCGCAATTGGCTCGTGCACCAGGAGCGGTCCGTGCCGTAAACTCACGGTCATGATGATGATGATGATGATGATGATGATGATGATGATCCCAAGTGGTGGCACGTGCCCACGGTGGGGGATCGGCAAAGAAGCGGGCAGAAGACCCATTGAGTTAGTACAACGATATAAGACATATAAGGGGTGATCATTCTTAATTTAGCTTTCCGGGATTTTTCTTTTTAAATCACATGTTGCTTGATAACATAATTCTAGTCCTTGATCTGGATTATTCAGGGAGGCGGACATTACTTGCACGGGAAATCGAAACAAATATTGAACTCATTATTAAAAAGTCACTAGTTAATTTCTTAGCTATACTTTACGGGACGTATGGCAATTTACGAATTGCAGACGGTGGGCTTGCAAGGCGTATCAAGAGGATACGCCTAGCCAACTCACCGGCTCCAATTCGCAAATTGCAATATGTGACGTAAAGTAATTAATACGTTAATTAGTGATACTTTGTTGATCATAGTTCAATATGTGTTCCGATTTTTCTTGCTGGTAAGGTCCGCCTCTTCAAATAAGCGAGCTCAAGGACAGGAATTATATTATCAAGCAACAGGTGATTTTTTTTTAAATCCATAAAACTAAGAAAAGGTGTCACCCCGCATACTTCCCGTCGTCATGCTCAATACTGGAGATAACGCAGTAGGTGCTGGAAATTCAGGTTCGTGGTCACAGACGGAGCTGGAATTCCACGCCGTGTCACTTTTTGTGTATGAAATCTGGCTCATACGATGAAAGCTTACTGAAGAGATAACTTGAATGACTCGACCACCTTCTAGCGATGCCACCGCCAATAAACCTGCCATATCGCTAAAGAAAGAAAATGAAAAAAAATTCAGTCGACCCTGTGAAGGAGGATGACCAATGAAGCTGTGTATGTGGGCCCCTTAATGGCGTACCTCCGCCACCGGTCGGTCCGGTATTGCGCTATCTTCAGGATCGGCCCACGTGTGGGGATCGCTTAACGTCTGCGTCACCTCCGTCGAGGTTAGGCCAGGCATTGCGCTATCTTCCGAATATTTTTCTACACGCGGACACGATAGTGAAGAAAGTAGCCCTTAACAGCCTTGCCATAAAAAACCGGAAGTTCAGGCACTCAAATTTTCATTTTTCATTTTATTTACCCTAAAGGCCCATCGGGCATTACATATTTGGAAGAGACATTTTTAGTACAATGAACACTAAAACAAACATGCACACAACAAATATAGCGGTGCCAATAACACTTGCATAAACACTTTTGCATAAAGAAGTGTACATACATACATACATACATACATACATACATACATACATACATACATACATACATACATACATACATACATACACAGATACACACATACATACATACATACATACATACATACATACATACATACATACATACATACATACATACATACATACATACATACATACATACATACATACATACATACATACATACATACATAGGGGAGGCATTAATGATCAAAGCTTTCAATACTTGCGAGTCACAAGAAGCCAATAATGACATAGAATCAAGGACGACCAATTTGGAGCCTGCTCAGATCAATTTAATTCACAGGTGGTAATGGCAGCTAAAAGTTCTGCAAGAATTATAGGCGTGAATTCTGGAAGGCGAAATGAAAAGGAACGATGGAGAATAAGACAATGTTCCATATTCATTGTCTTCATAATTCTGTAGTATTTTTTTTCTATTTCTCCTGTTGCGTATATCGCGTATTGCGTGTTGTACAGTTATCTTCTCTAACTTTGCTGCTACCTTGACATTTTTCATTAAATTTTTCATTAAATTTTAATTTACTGGACATGACTCAATGATAGCAATGAAAGTGTTACCTTCCGAGCTATTAATGCTGTATTACGAGGAGATATACGGTAATATTTTCGTTTTTCATATTGATATCGATGATGCACATTTATCGTCATTGTTAAAACACGATGAACACTGTCAAGGACCTTCTATGGCGACAGCTAGCAGTGGTTCCCTACATCAAACATACATGCTGACGAGTCAACGTCGCGTAGTAAATTCTAGGATAATTGGCCTATACGAAAAATGAAATTCGAGAAAGATTTCGGTTAGAACAAAGCTAATAGTCTACAGAGCTACTGTATCGCTGTTCTTCCAGGCGAGACATCTTGTTTACTGCTTACATATCCATATCTCGGACGTGTCATTTATCCCCGATATATTGAAGCCGAAGACATGTTTATCACAATAAGTATGACGCTGCAATAATTTCTAAAAAGCTGCTGCAGACGACAGCAACAATATTCCATTACATCACAAATATAGGTTGACGCGTCTCCTATATTGAATATAGAAAATCTTCGCTAATTTACTGCTCGGTGCGTTCAAATATCGCAAAAAAAACTTGCTGCAACAAAACGAACCGAGGAATCGTGCTGTTTTATATACTTATCCCAGCGATTCGTAATTCAGTGAATCGCACTAAACGCTAACGAGCGAATGCGAAAGGAGACTTTTACAAACGCGACCATAAAAAGCCGCATCGTGGACGCATGCATGCGCCCTTGCAGCGCATCCACACCGGGCTACCGAATACAAAGTATAGGCATGCTGTCGGAGCGTTCTCTGCCCTGGGGTCTCCTGCATGCACTGCCCGCGCTACCAAAAAAAAAAAAAAAAAAAGTGTCGCGATTGAACGCGCGAGACCCGGATGACCACTTGCGCGCGGATGATCGCGCGCAAGTTATAAGGTCGGGCGACGGATTCTCCGTCCGCGGACTACGGCGGCGCGGGCGTTTCCATGGCGACGCCGTCGCGACTGTTCCACGCCGCTTGTGCGGCGACGCGCCGCCGGCGTCCGTGATCGAGCATGCAATCCGCCGCCGCCATAGGAGCGCCGCGCCGGCACTTGAACGCCGCGGCGAACCGGCCGAGGTGCCTCAGGGGCACGTTCACCCTCTGCTTCGCCGACAGCCCGCCGCTGTGGTACGCCGGGTCCGCGGACTCGCAGTTGTCCAGGGCGAAGTAGATGAAGAACAGTTGCTGCGCCGTCACGTCCGGGAGGTCCTTGAACCGCAGGTCCATCCTCCAGATCCGGCGGATGGGCAGCAGCTGGTCGAAGGCGGTGACCGCCAGGATGAGCGCGGTCGTCCGATCCAGGAGGGCGCGCGCCGAGCCCCGAGCGCCCCGCGGATCGCCGGCGTAGCCGTGCTTCTTCAAGCACTCGAGCGCCTCGGTCAGCCGGTAGTCGTAGTCGTAGTCGTAGTCGTTGGCGATGCTGAGCGGGGCGTCTCGCTCGTACGGGTTCTCGTGCAGGAACTGCGCCAGGGCCCGGTAGAAGCGCACCGCGACGCGGGCCAGGTGCAAGACGAAGACCGAACTTGTGGTCGGCACCGAGTCGTTGAACAGCGCCGCCGGAACGTGCACCAGCTGCAGGTCGCGCCGGAACGAGGCCTCGGCGGACAGCTCGGAGCGGCCGGCCCAGGCGCGGGCCCTGAGTCGGTCGCCGCGCATCAGTAGGCCGCGGAGCACCTTGTCCTGCCTCTGCTTGGAGACATTCCAGAAAACCAGGAGCGGATTGGGTCCGACGAGACTTATGCCGCGAGCGCAGTCCAGCCGCTTCGAGGGAGCCGGACCGACCTGCGTTGTGGCCTGCCTCTTGAGCCTGTAGCGCACCAGGAGCGCCGAAAGCTCGCTGATCCAGGGCAGGTCGGTCACGTGCCGCAGGAACACCGTTTCCAGCTGGGACAGCCACTCTCGCGTGACGACGTCGCGGCCTGCCGAGTGGAGCCACAAGCTGGCGGCCTTGGCGACGCAGTCCGGCAACGCCTGATCGACGAGCCAGGCGCAAAGGAGAGGCGTGTCCGTTATGGCGTTGCCGACTGTGCGGCCCAGGACGCTGTCCGTGAAGAGGTTCCGCAAGCTTCGCATGTCGTGAGACAGGAACGGCGCGGCGTGAACGATCACGAGGAAACCGAAATAGTTGACCGTGTTCGCGGGCGGAGCGGATCGCAGGACGGAGCCAACGTCCCGGAGGAAGTACGGCGCCGACCGGAGGACTACGTTCGTCTCGCCTCTGACTGGCACGTTGGCGAGCAGGACGGTCACGAACTCGCGCAGCCCCTCGCTCAGGTTGCGGAATCGGACGACGCGGGCGTCTTCGTCGTCGTAGCTCGAGCGCTTGAGAGCGGCGAAACCGGATCGCACCGCGAACAGTCGATCGCCGAAGTCACCGGGGACCGGCGCTTTCAGCTCGCGCACGACCTCCTCGACGGCTTGCTTGAAGAGCACGGCCGGGTTGCCCGCCGCTCGGTCTGCGTCGGCCAGGAGGAACCGAGGCACGTCGAGCTCCACCACGGTCTCGTCCAGGTTGTCCGGATTGACGCTGACGCCGACTTGCGCGATCGTCGCCAGGTCGAGGTCGCGCGCGAGCTCGGCTGCGAAGCGCCACACCGCCACCTCGCCGCCCTGCACCGAATCGCCGTGGGGCCAGGACGCGATCGACCACTTGGCGAACAGACTCCTCAGGCTTTCCGCAGCCGGGGGAATGCTCACGATCCGGTCCACGCAGTCGCTGTGGAGGCCAGCCGCCACCCCGACGTCCGCTGGACTCTTGGCGCTCTTTAGCTGGTCCAGCACACGACGCGTCAGCGCGACTTGAAGCAGGGTGTCCTGGGAGATCAGAGATCCCGTGGACGTCGAGAGCGCCGGGTGTTGGGACACCCAAGCGGCGCAGACGTGGTCGTAAAAGTCGTCGCATGGACTCGAGGTGGTGCTGCGAAGAGCTTTTATGTATTCGGCCTCTCGCCTGCAGTAGTCTGTAGTGCAGTAGTAGGGTTCCAGCGACTCGGTCGAAGGGCGGGGAGACCGCGTCGTTCGGCGCTTAACCTTAGATGTGGTGGACTCGCTGATAATAGTCGAGGCCCCAGGTTTCCCCCTGCAGACGACGATGTAGTATATGGCGAGCACGCAGGTGAGCAGCACTAGGGTGGCAATGACGGCTGCAATCAGAAGCCAGCAGACGATCGACGTGCCGGCGTAGCCTACTTGTTCGGTCGATTTCTTGGCGTCGTGCAGCCTTCTATCTCTAGAGGCCCTAGTGGAACGAGACCTCTTTCTTGATATCCTGTGCCTTCTGCCGCTCTTCTCGCGTCGGCTCCGTCGCTTCTTTCCGTGGGAACTTCGAGACCTCGAACTAATCTTGGACGATCTGCTTTTTTTCCTACTTCCGGATCTCTTGTCGCTTCGTTTGCCCCTGCGTCTCTTCGGGCGCCTGCTGCTTCTAGAATGCCTGCCGTGTTTGCGCCTCGAACGCTCACTGCTTTTGGATTTTCTGCTGCTTCGGCTTCCGGATTTCTTCCCGCCTCGGCTCCTGGACTTACTCTTGTGCTTGCTTCTAGAGCGTCCCCCGCTGCGCCTGCTGCTTTTGGACCTCTTCGATGCCCTCGTCTCTGATCGCTGCTCGGGGCTTACGATCTCCCGACTCCCTTTCTGAATTTCCGCGGCATCCTTTACGTCGGAGCTTCCGCTAATGTCGGGGCTCTTTGCCGACCTTCTGGACTTCCTGCTGTTCACGCTTCTAGACTTGCCTTTCCTTCGCTTTTTCCCGCGCCCCTTTCTGCTCTTGCTGCGCTTGCTTCTGGACCTCTTGCTCGCTCTCGACCCCGATCGTTCCTCGGGACTTAGCGTGCTGTCAGACGATTTCTGGTCGGGGCTCTCGCGCGCCTTTTCCGACCTGGTTATGGACTGGCCGCCGCGGGATCGCTTGCTTTTTGCACTGCCTCTCGATTTCTTCCTTTTTCGGGACTTCCGCGATTCACTCGAAGCCTCGGAGCCCAGTTCGGGGCTTCGGGAATCCCTCTCGGATTTGAGGCTCCTGGACTTTCGACTCTTGGAACTGCTCTTTTTGTTCGATCTCCGGGAACTACGGCTACGCTTCGACGAACCTTTCTTTCTCTCCTTTCCCTTCCTCCTGGGTCGAGACTGTGCGCGTGGCGAACGCTTCTCCCCCTTCGCGTCCGGCGTGGACTCCGGGGAACGCGATAGCGTTTCCATCGGAGGGCTCGATACGCTCGGAGGACTCGCCGCACCCGACGGGCTCGCGGGACTGGTCGCTCCAAGAGGGCTTTCCGGGCTCTGAGGGCTTCCAGGACCTTTTCCGCGTTCTCGTTTGCTTCGGTGCTTACGACCTTCGCGTTTCCCGTGGTGTGGCCGATGCTTCCGGCGGCTCCTTCGATCCCCGCTTTTTCCCCTCCTGCGGTGGCCGTCTTTGCTCTTGCCTCGTCGCCTTCCCGAGGAGGAAGGCCCGCGTTTACCGCGTTTGCGCCTCGGTGATCGGCGACTCCCTTCTCGGCGGTCCCTGTGCTTGCCGGGGCTCGAAAGGTCAGAGGACGTTACAGTTGGGCTGGGTGTAGTCGACGAGACAACCTCCGAGCGCTTCTTGTCTGTCCCGGTGGCTTGCGATGGCTTACGCGCGGGAGTAAACGGTAGCCAGTCGGCCGCGTGTTTATCCGCTTCGTAGTCTCCGCCCGGCGAAGGCAGACCGCCCGAGTCCAGGTGGATATGCGTCGTGCTCCACTTCAGCTCCACGCCCGCAACGCCTGGGATGTCGGCGGTGCCCCACTCGAACACATAAGGTCCGGTACCACTGCGCCCCGGAGCACCCTTTGGGGAGTATTTCTTCTTGCGCCCGTGAGTCCCGTGTCTTTTTCTATGTTCCCTGGAGCTTCTCTCACCCGATTCCCGGCTGCTGTGAGATCTTCCTTTCCGACGGCGTCCATGCTTCGAGCCGTGCTTCGACTTGGACTTGGACTTGTGACTCCGCTTCGACCTTGACTTCCGGTGTGACGTCTCCTCGCGCGAATTTGACTCCGGCGCTGGACTTGAAGCGGTGGCCTCTTTCGGCGGTGACGATTCCTCCTTCTCGTGCGGTTCTCCGCCGCGAGATCGCTTGCCTTTCCCGCTATGCGCGCGCTTCGAGCCGTGTTTCGACTTTGACCGGTGCCTCCGCTCCGACCTCGACTTCCGGTCCGACCTGGTCTTGCGCGGCTTCTTCGTCTTATCCGCCGGACTCGGAGGAGCGGAGGTCTCTACCGGCGGCGACAAGTCGTCTTTCGCGGAGGGCTTCTTGCCATGGCCCCTTCTGGAACGAGCCTTGTGGTCCTCTCTCGCCTCGTGCTTGATGAGAGGTCTTAGGTCGTCCTCGTGGGGGGGAGACGCCTTCCTCTCAGGCGACACGGGAGAGCCGGGTTCCACACTTTGAGGAGACATTGGACTCACTGGCGACTCACGCATCGAGCCCAACCGCTGCTTGCTGGGTCGCGTCAGCTCGGGGCGAGGCAGCGCACCGCGCGTGAACGGCTGCATGGCGATCTCGAAGCTGAACTCACGCGATGCCAGTTTGTCGCTGACGTCGTACGTCGAGCCCTTCCCAGTTTGCGTCGGCATCTCGAGAATATCGGCAGCATCCTCCGTTTTGTCGTCGTGCTTACGTTTTCTCCTTTCCCTGGACGAACGTGCACTGGATTCCTTGTCTCGCCGTCGACCTTGCTTACGACCGTGTTTCTTGCTCCTGCCGCTGCTGGAGGACCTGGACTTGCGCGCCTTTGCGTCGCCGTCGTCGGGCTGACGGTCCTTTCGGTGCTTTTTTGCCTTGGATTTCTTCTCGCCGTGTCCGCCCCTCTTGGGACTCTCGCCAGCGGCGGTCATTACTGCGACCGTGTAACGGTGCGTACTCGCAGCTGCGCTGCCGCGAACGCGGCCTGTGGGCAGTCGAGTGCGTCGACGGCGTTTCACTTGAACGTCTCCGTGACCGTCTGGAAACGGCACACCGGTCAACGAGGATTCAGTCGCGGGTATCTCGAGCATAGCTTCGCGGTCCCTTTTCTCTTCGTCCGCAGCCACGCCTTCTGTAACACCTTCTTGAGACTTGCTTAGCCGCTCCACGCACGCACCGACGGATTCCGCGGCAACGTCCCGAGTGCTCATAGTTTTGGTGTAACTGTGCGCGACTGGTTGAAGTAGGCTTTCTTTAGTTCGTGGTCGAACTTTAGTGACGACTTCGGTATCTCCCGTCTGCCTCGATGCGTAGCTGTGCGGCTTTCGCTTCCGGGACGCCCCTCCCTTCCTGGTGCCGACTTCGGGGCCGACTGCTTCCGGCTGCGCTACCCGCCCGGACTGCGACCTTCCGAAGATCTTGCCGAGGAGCGTGCCTACTCTGGATGAGACGTTGTGGAGCAGATACGTCTTGGGGCGCTCGTCGTCCGACTTCAGCGTACACGACGCGCCGAGCTGGTCGCCGCCGTCACTGCTGGACGTGGCTCGTGGTTCTCCCGGCTTGCCTTCTCTGGTCGTCGATGGCAAGGCAGACGATCCCTTCAGCGCCGGTTCTGCCCGCGGTCGCTTTCCGGGCGGCTCGGCTGGTTCCGCGCTTGCACTGAACGAGTCGTCCAGGAGTAGCGTCTTCGACGTGGCCTCGTCGCCGCTTCCAGAGACCATCAGAGCATCGACGCACGACGAGTCCTTCGAGTCTTCTAGCCGGACCCAGCAAAAACTAGGATCCAAGGCGAAGCACTCCGGCGATTTGTGTTCCGATGGGCTGGCCTTCTCGACGACTTGGCTTGCCCGCTCACGCTGTCGTTTCAGTTGACGATGTACCGGAGACACTGACGAAGCGTTTGGAGATGCGGTGGTACGGAGCGGTGTGCAGTCGGCGGGCGTTGATGAAGCTGGTCTCGGTGACGCTGTCTTCTGGCCTTTGCCAGCGGATTTCTTCTGTAGCTGCACTGGGGACGACTTTGCGCGAGACACCGTTGCTGAGCTAGCGGCTGGAGCCTCTCCTCCTGTTTGACCACGGCCGTCAGCGTCCGGCGGACGTCGTCTGGTAGGCGGGTCTCCTAGACCTTGTGGATCCATGGTCGGGACGTTGGTGACAGGAGGCGATCCTGTCCTCTGTTGCGCTATAGGGCTAGAAAACGATTATGGCGTGTCGTTTCGGCGATATACGTTATTCCAACGTGCGTGGCCCGTGCCCCGCGCTCTTGTTGCTGATGCTGATGGCCCCAAGGACTGTGGCGCGCGCCCACTTAGGGGGCACTGGCCAAGAATCGAGCGGCGCAGGCAAAACGCATTATTGCAATGTACTTTGAATGCCCAATAAATCAAACCGTGCAAAGCGAAAATAAGGTGTTTCCGCAGTCAGATCGACGCGCACGTTTGAATTAAAATGAAAAATGAAAACTAACACGACGATACAGAAACAGGAACGAATAATATAATATATTATTATTATAATAATATATTATTATATATTTGTAATATAATATAATAATATAACTATGCCTTTAACAATATATATTTTAAAAAATTTATTCTGTGGTTTTACACGTCAAAAACCACGACCTGAATTCGAGGCACCCCGTATAGTTGGGGACTCCGCATTAATTTTGACCACCTGGGCTATTTAATGCGCACCCGATCAAGGAGGTTTAGAAAATAATTCTGGAGTGGAGATGGTGCCCTGAAATTGAAGCCGGCCGCCGCCATCTTACTAAGGGAATTGATTAACGTTAGGATGTGGCGGAGTAGAAGAAGCGTTTTCTTTTCGCTTTCAGCGATTTTGAAACGGCCAATTTTGCCATGCAGATGATTTCGATGTGTCATGTCTGTGTCACTCGTTTTAGGATCAAAATTGAACGTCTTGACAACTTGTTATGGGAGATCGCGATATGACGACTAAGCCAATGGCAATATTCTATAGGCCGAAACAACAAGCTTTTATTTTTTAATTCACTCCAGAATTTATTATCACAGATAATCGTCACTATTCTCCGCCTAGTTCAGCACGCCTTTAGCGATGAAGTAAGCGCTGGCTTCACCTCTACCGGTAAGAATCTGCGGGAGTTGCCACTACAGAAATTTTTGTAAAACCTCCTTGCACCCAATGTACGGTATACACGAGTGTCTTTGCATTCGGTCACCCGTCAGAACGGGGTCACCGCGGCCAGTATTGAACGTGCGACTTCCAGCAACTTCTGTGAGTTCGGTCCCGAACGAAGTTTTCAACGTGAATGCTCCGAAAGATAAGGGGACAGGAAAGTTCAAGTGCAGGTCAAGCTGGTGCAGAGAGGAGAAGCGACGACTCGGTAAAACGAGACCAATTAATCGATCGAGAACTACGGTACATGTATACTCAAAATATATCGTTGTCAACTAACCCATGTACTTATCCTAACGGGATATAAGCTAAGTCAATTTCGTTGCAGAACGTACATAAGAGGATGCAGGGGTCTTTGAAATTCGCAATCGTTGTTAAACTTCGCGTTGTAGGTGTTATGAGCTCATTGGAGAAGGCGCAACCGCTCTGTCAGCCTATCAAAGTTGACAATATGGCAGAACTTGGCACTGTCCGGAATACATGCCGGAATAACACCCATAGTTGTTGTTGTTGTTGTTGTTGTTGTTGTTGCACATACCCACAGTGGGGGATTGGCCATGAATCGGGTGGTTAATTAGGTGTATAAAAAACAAGATTGTCAACAATCTGAACGTTGGAGCTTAAAAAGTAAACGTTTTGTGTGTGGAGACAAAAATAATCAGAAGAAAACCAGTTGTGTTTGTAACACTTCACTTGGCATCTTGTGTAGTGTATCCAGCGTTTGAAAAAAATACTTGACTGGAGTGCTTTAACGACAGCGGTATACATATTAAAAATGATTCGAGTTGGCAATTAGATAATGAATCGTAATAATTAAGGTAATGAACTTTTCAGCCGCAAGAGTGAAACAATTGATCATAAGCAAGAGTCATTGAAACCCGTCGTCCGAAGAGCTAATTTTTACCGCTTGCAAGTCTCTAAAAAGCGTGACGCTGCTGATTTCGGCGCAGTAATGAATTCCAACTAACTTGACCTCGAAAGCCGGTACATTGAAATCGCGAAGAGCTCAGCTGTAGGAGACTCCGCGAGGGACATAACCGTTGCCGCCATTAGAGGGAGAAAAAACACTACAGGAGAGAGCGTCATGTTGCGAAAAGGGGTGTAACTAAGGTGGGGGGGGGGGCACACTGGGCACGCGATCACCCTCCCTCTATCCGTTTCGAAATTTTTTGCAACAGTGATTTCAAACGAACAGCCTTTTTCTTTTCTTTTTTTCTTTTTGCGGGTGTTAGCGCTCTTTTATTGAGAGGTTCACTTTGGCACGTAGTCGAAGGCATCCACTTTCTCGCTGAGCGGCTTGGAGACGGTGATCTCGGCACCACCCTTTCGAGCGTCCAGGTCACCCAGCGCCGGACAGGAGACGCCACGGACGCACTTGTAGTGGCACTGGAACTGGTCGCAGCCGCGCAGAGAACACCTGCGACACCATGCGGCAGTAGCCGTTAAGCCTAAGTAGCACCCGTAGCCACAGAGCACAGTCGGGGACTCTTAACAGAACCACAGACTCTGTGTCGGCAGGTGCACGATTTGTCGACCGAACTACGCTCGCGACACTTTATATCTGTCAAATATGCCATGCGCAGAATCGTCGGCACGCATCACGGATTTCACACTGTCAAAGAGTTCACTTTGGCGACCGTACATACAGTTGACACCAAGTGGTTCGTGTTGCCAACTGCACTGAATGCACTTCGCGTTAGCCGCAGAATTATTTGCAAGAACTGTAAAGTTCGCTGAATAGCGGGTGTAAGTTAACTCGGGTGCAAAAAAGTTTCAAGCGTGTGCTACGTAGTGGCTGGCCGCACCGCAAGTTGCCAAATGTGATACTTGCGCGAGTTCTTTTCTTTATTTTTTTTATTTTTTCACTTCGCACCTTAGTGAGCCGCAGTTCGCTGTCGGGCGAAAGCTTTAGCACACAGCGAGCAAAATCTGGTCGCAGGCTTTGATATCATACGCCATAGGCAGTTCGGACGGGCTGTAGTTTCTCCGGCGCCGTGAAAAGTCCTAGTATAGTAACTACAGCCAAAGCGTTATGTACCTGTACATGCAAGGATGCGGATACGGGTATTGGACCGGGTATTGGGGTCGTTGCCAACCGAGTCCGTGTTGCGGCCGGTATTGACCGCGAGGTTCGGGCTCTTCCGCAACGGCTACGGCACAGAGCACGGCTGCCACCAGGAACAATACGCCCGCAGATGCCATCTTCACCTGCAGCGAAGAAGGTATCGAACTGAAACGACAGCACGAAAGCGCTCTGTGTCTCCCGCGCTGAGCGCTGCAGGTGATAATCACAATCATCACTGAGCACCTTGAGTAGCACGTCACGTGGTCAGTCAGGCTAATATCTCCAGCATATTTGGGGCTCAAAGTCTCCCTTCGATGCAGGCCGGGGGAGGACTGGCCTCATAGGGAAGCGAGCAGTATATAGCCGCACGCACTCACACATGCTTGTATATCTTAAGATTTAAAATTGCCGCGCGACTGGCCGCTTGAGGCACTTTGCGTGTACTCGCGGGCTTCTTTCACGCTCGGAAAGGTACTTTTATATAGCACGTCTGGACCAACAGAAAGGTGTATCGGGAGTTTTTCGTGTTGCTGTGCGATTTTCTCATTGACACTTTTCATCTAATTATAATATTGTGGAAGTTTATTAATTCATCATCATCATCATCATCAGCCTGGTTACTCCCACTGTAGGGCAAAGGGCCTCTCCCATACTTCTCCAACTACCCCGGTCATGTACTAATTGTGGCCATGTTGTCCCTCCAAACATCTTAATCTCATCAGCCCACCTAACTTTCTGCCGCCCCCTGCTACGCTTCCCTTCCCTTGGAATCCAGTTCGTAACCCTTAATGATCATCGGTTATCTGCCCTCCTCATTACATGTCCTGCCCATGCCCATTTCTTTTTCTTGATTTCAACTAAGATGTCATTAACTCGCGTTTGTTCCCTCACCCAATCTGCTGTTTTCTTATCCCTTCACGTTACACCCATCATTCTTCTTTCCATAGCTCGTTGCGTCGTCCTCAATTTGAGTAGAACCCTCTTCGTAAGCCTCCAGGTTTCTGCCCCGTACGTGAGTACTGGTGTGACACAGCTGTTATACACTTTTCTCTTGAGGGATAATGGCAACCTGCTGTTCATGATCTGAGAATGCCTGCCAAACACACCCCAGCCCATTCTTATTCTTCTGATTATTTCAGTCGCATGATCCCGATCCGTGGTCACTACCTGTCCTAAGTCCCTTACCACTACCAGTGCCTCGCTACCTATCGTAAACTATCGTAAAATTAATTAATCCTGATTATGTAATTCGACGGAATGCAAAAAAATAATCTGAGTATTTCAGAGCCCCACCAAGCAAATTACCTTGGTTCGGTCCAGCTACGTGACATTTCCGTATATTTAAATATTGGTGCATGTTAGTTGGGACAGCCTCGCATGTAGTTATATGTATATGGCGATGCCGCACACATATATAATGACATACGTATATATCTAAGCCTTGTGCTGAGCATTATATCGCCGCTGTCAGGACCCCCTAATCCTCCCCTCCGTTACGACCTTGGCTATGGTAACCACGAGTGTATGCTGTGATATACGTGCACTGCCGAAATATTCCGTAGTGCACGGTATTCAGTCTCGATTATATGGATTGTTACATGGCTCCGGAACCGGGGTGGAGAGGGGGGCACAGGTTCCATTGCAAGGGGGCACTGCCCCCTCAGCCCTGAAAACCGACTCTTCCTTTGTTATTACAGGAAATTAAGTCTTGGTTTCATAGAGACAACAAAAAAAGTTCGTGTAGGCGAAATGGGTCCTGGCTCCTGCCTCCACGCTCAAAAAATACATTTTCGCAGCCCCTGACTGCGTGTCGTATCAGTCACCTCAAGCATCCAAGAACTCACCAGCGCTCGAAGTCCGTGGATTCCTTGAGACAGTGCCGGTAATAGGAGTGCCCGATGCCCAGCTGTGCATCGACCTTCTTATATACATGAGCGTTGCGTGTCTTATCAGGCAGCAGACCTGCATCGACCGCGAACGTTTTTTTTTGTACTTTAACGAGATGCCGCCGGGAAACCTGCTCTTCCGGGTTCCTCCCACTAACTCGAACAAAATGTAAAAGCAAGTCTGCAGCTTGCCGTGCGTTGTAGTTCTATTTTTTTTTTTTTTTTACGGCACTTGCGTCCGGTCAACGGCTGCGTCGAAGATGCCGCGGAGAATGGCGCGTGGCAAGAGTCCGCAGGCGACGAGACCGGTGATACGGCCAAGGTCAGATTTATGCACAAAGACTTGGAACGTGGAGGTTCGGGACGCGGGTAGTTGCTAAATGAAGCAACAATACTCTTGTCAAAAAAAAAAAAAAGGTAGTAGTAATCAGTATACCTACTGTGAAACCATTTACTACCTTAACGTAGCTGCAGTCAGTAACGATCTAGTAACCTTGCTAACTAAGCAATAACGTAGTCACTGTTAATAATAGGTCAGTGCTACCAATTCCAAACGCAGTTAACACCACCCGATACAAATGTTCTCGCTTCTGCTGCATATATCGAACAAGCTGTGACGTATTCCAGAGCGACTGCGATGTGCACATATGTGTTATGGAACAGAAACCTTGAAGCCGGTGGTGCCAACTGCGTTTGAAAATGGTATAGCCGAGACCCATTGGTAACATTGACTACCTAGTTTAGTCAGTAATATTACTAACTCTATCGTTACCAACTGCAGTTTATACCAAGGTATACTGCAAATGGTGCGACATTAGGTAAAGTAACTACTACAACTTTTTTTTTTTAAGAGTGCAAGGAATTTGTTTGCAAAAGAAAAAAGAAGGACTGCCCACGCATTAAAAATATTAAATTTAGGTTCTGCGCTCAGCTGGTTGGTTTACGCCGATTATGGCGTTTATCATCGTAGCTCGGGGCCAGCTCCAATTACACTATTCAAATACAAGTAAAACGCAGAAAGTCTCTCACGATACAACCGCTGGTCCGATTTGAAGGAAATATTTGTCGCATTTGCAAGCGAAAAGCATATTCTAGTAACTCTAGACAGCAGAAAACACAGGTGGTGTCCAAAACCCGACGTCTATATGACGTGCTTCTGGCTCCAGGAACCTCTTCCGCCGCATGCTACTAGCAAAAGCATAGCCTTCAAGACCCACGTTTGCTTACCCAGAGAGCGTCATCCATCACGGGGCGAGTTCCGGTTTGGATTTTGTGGCGAATGGACGTGCTTTTCGGGGCTCCGTGGCGGCGACGAAATCTGAAGTTCTTGTGCATGCTTTGAGCTTGCTTATGTTTTTGATTTGCTGATTTTTTTGCCTTTAAAGAGTAATTGGGTAGTTTTCTTTTTCTTTGTCTCGTATTTCGGGCGAGCGGGTGTGTTTCGTGTACATTTGGTTTTGCAGGATGGTTAAAGCGTCCTTTCGCGCCACGTGCTTGTACACGTGCAGCCGGGTGGGACGTTGACTGTTCGTAGTCTTTAAATGGTAGCTTGGAAGTGGCAAAACTACTAGCTATTAGGGGTTTTGCTGTGTGTGTCGTGGTAGAAAAGTCAGAACGTGGCCACGTGGTTGAGCGCGTGCGAGGGTGTGTCATACCTTCGGTATCCGCGGCATTGATTGCTTTTGAAACAGTGGTGAGAGTTGCTTTGCGGCATTTTGAGGATTTGGATGCTGTGTGTATCGTTTTTTTCTGAAAGGCACGTGCTCTGTATTGATATAGTATTATAGTATTTGCATCAGTAGTAGCATTGTTATAGTATTATATTATTTGCAAAAAGCCGTGCAATACATGGCGAGAAAGCAGGGAAAGCAGGCAGTGCGCGGGGGTCCCTCAAGGCAGATCAGGAGACGGATGAGAATGGAGAGACCGTCGAAACAACCGGCACACAATGTGATGTCGATACTAGGCTGCAGAAAATGGAGGCTTTCCAGGAAGAGCTTTTCAAACAGGTGCAAGAGTTCAAAAATGAGCTAAACAGGGAGCATGATGCACGAAAGGCAGTTGAAAAAAGACTTGAAGCACCGGAGGAAAGGCTGAACAGGGCCGCCATTGTGAACGAGAATGTGCGTGACAATGGAACGCAGACCCCCGACACGACAGGAGAGGGAGTGTCAGGAAAGTACGCGGAATGCGTGCAGCGTGATGAAGAGTTAGCTGGAAAGAGCGGCACCTACTTTGAGGCCACCACGCGGAAAAAGCAGGAGCCCAGAGGACAATGCCCCTTGTCGAGTCCGAATCACGCGGAAAAGGACAAAGGGAAGCAGGGCGAGGTAGGAGAGAGTGGAAGGGTGATTATCGCCGGCGACTCAAACCTGGCTTGGTGCTCAAAAGTAATTGTGGAGAGGGTGGAAGGCGACAAAAGAGTGGCGGTAGGGACATTTCCAGGGCTGACACTGGGTTCTTTCATGGAGCGAGCAAAAGAAAAGCTCGCGGGAAATGCCAACGTGCGCATCCTTGTCATAGTAACAGGTGGGCTAAATGACGTCCTAAACAGGAAAGGGACAGGACTAGCCCATCGCTTGGCGAAGGGGGTGAACGACTTGCGCGAGCTATCCCCTCAGGTGCAGATCGCGGTGTGCACGGTGCCAGAGATGCCTGTACGTGTCAGTCACGTACAAAGAGCCGTAGTGGCTGCTAATGAGGCAATATGGAAAATGAGCGGAGAGAATGGCTTCGAGGTTGTAGAAGCAAACAGTGAAGTGAGAAGTTGTGGTGGTTTTAAACGAGACGGGATCCACTTCAGTTACAGGCTGGCACGAGAAGTGGGCTGGCGACTTGGTGGTCGCGCTGTTGCTTCTTTAGGGGGTCCGCGGGCGCTCAGGAGGCCAGAGTAGGTAGTAATGAAGAAGGTCCCTCGCGCGATGGACCCCTGGCAGCCTAGCCCCGGGCACCAACATTAACAACCGTTACACAAATAAAGTTTATTCCTATCCTATCCTAAGGTCCCATAGGGGAACCTCAGAAGAGCATCACCGTCGATAACAGAAAAAGGAAGAAAGCAAGAAAGAGAGCTCGCCATGCAATATGCTAGATAAACATGCAGGGCGGCAGAAGGAAGGAAAAGTGGGCAGCGATTGAGGAGCAGTTAAATAGCGAACAAATAGGGATGTATGCGGTTACAGAAACGCACCTTAGAGACCCAGAAGAGCCGCCAGTTATTGAGAATTATGTCCGGGAAGGGTGCAACAGAACTAAGTCGGAAAGAAAGGGAGGGGGAGTCGGAATGCTCATCCATCAGCGAGACAAATGGAAAAGAGTAAATTCACAATGTCAATAGCATCTTTTGTTATCAGGTACAATTAGTGGGAAAAGAACTTGGCTGGGCGTTAGGTATTCGTAAACCGGAAATAATTGCACAGAGAAGAATGAAGAGTTAGTGGAATGCATAAGCGCTGATATTAAGGGTGTCGGGAATGGTGCTGAAATTGTCCTATTAGGTGACATGAATGCCCCCATACAGGATTTAGATGGATATACCGACGATAACGGGAAGTCAATGCTAGACCTTTGTGAGCAACATAACCTCGTTATCGTGAATACAGGCCCTAAGTGTGAAGGGCAGATCATGTGGGAAGTGGGAAAGCGGCAATCAACCATTGATTACTGTGTGATGACAGAAGGAATTCATGATAATTTGAGAGAAATGGTCATCGATGAGGAAGGGTTTAGCAGCGTAGGGAGTGACCATAAACGCATCATTTTGAAAATGCGATATGTAGTTTTGAAAGAGAGCAAGGAGCGCAAAATGGCCAGTCCTAATTTGAACGCTGAAAAGATAGCAAATATTGTCACTAGAGTCGAGCAAGAACATGGCGAATGGCCAAGTAAAGAGTGGGAATATGGTGAGCTTCTAAGCGTAATAATGACATAAATACGGAAAGGGAAACAACATGTTCGGTGGAAAGGAAAAAAGAAACCGAAAAGCTGGTGGAACAGGGAGATACGAGAAGCGATCGCCGAACGACAGACAGCATCCCGAGAGCACAGGCAGGCAAAGAAGGCGCAGTTGCCGCCGGATGAAGTAACTAGTAAATAAGAAATATACCGGGAGAAAAAGTGTATGGTTCAAATACAGGTGCAAGCAAAATTAAAAGGTGAAAGTGAACGTTGGTTGGCAGAAATACATGAGAAAAAGAAGGCCGCACCTAGAATATTTTGGAACCACATAAAATTATTAGGCAGGAAGTCAACAAGTATCCAACAACTTGTCCTAGACGAAGATGAAAACAGACTGGAAGGAGAAGCGCCAATAAATTACATCCGAAAACTAACAGCCGAATCTTTCCAAGGCAATGACGAGGTTGTACTTGAAGAAAAAATGAGCATGAAAGAGACCTAAGCGCACAGCCACTGGGCTAGACGAGGTTCCCGTTAGGCTGATTAATGAACTAGGACCAAAAAGTAAGGAAGCTCTGGTGAAAGCAGTGGAAAAAACTTTAAAAGATAGACGAATAGCAGACAGTTGGTGACAAAGTTGAATGAATTTAATTTATAAAGGTATGGGCGAGAAACAGAATTCACTCGTATAGACCGTTGACCATTACATCGGTAATATACAGGCTAGGAATGCAGGCAATCAAATTAAAGCTGCAAGCATGAGTAGAGAATAACGGAATTTTGGGAGAACTTGAGAATGGCTGAAGAATAGGTAGGCGTATGAATGATAACTTGTTTGTTCTTACTCAGTGTATTGAAATATCAAAAGCAGAAAGCAGACCGTTGTATGCGGCCTTTTTAGACATTACAGGAGCCTACAACGTAGACCGCAACATTTTGTGGGATATTCTGGAAGGGGAAGGCTTAGGTAACGATTGTCTACAGCTTTTGAGAGAGATTTACCTAGAAAATACCGATTGCGTTGAATGGGAATGGATGAGGAGCGAGGAGAAAGTTGATATCAACAAGGGACTGAGGCAGGCGTGCCCTTTATACCCACTGCTGTTTATGATGTACCATATTTACTCGAATTTAGGCTGACCTCGATTCTAAGCCTACCCCCTAAAGTCCGAAGCCAAACAAATATATATATATGTAACCTCCAATGTAGGCCTAACAAAAAAAGCGACGACAGCGTTCACAAAATGTAAACAGCATTTATTGAATCTGAACGTGCAGAGCTCATTCAATGTTGGCGTCGCTGCTAGACGCATCGCTGTGTTCCTTGTCACTGTCACCTTCAAACAGTGCACTATCTTCGGTACCGTCAAGTGCATTAGATATGCTGCACTTTTTAAAGGCGCATATCACTTTTTAGGCGCAAGAAGGAAGTAATATCGGGTTTAATCTCTCACACAAACAGGCGGGAACAGTAGTAGAGCAGCAGCTCCCAGGTTTATTTTACGGGGACGACATTGTGTTGCTAGCTAACAAGCAATGTGATTTGCAACGTCTGGCTAGGAATCTGTGGACAGGAAGGCAACAATTTAGGTTTGAAATTTAGTGTTAGAAAATCAGGTGTTATCGTATTCAATGAAAACAGTGAACAGACAGTCGAGATACAGGGCCAGGAAATACCTCGGGTAACAGAATATACATACCTTGGTATATAGATAAACGAAGGTAATAGATATTTGGAAACACGGGGAAAAAATATAACAGTGAAGGGGAAGAGAAATTCAACCGTAATGAAGCACAGAGCGCTATGGGGATACAATAAATACGAGGTCCTCCGAGGTATGTGGAAAGGTGTAATGGTTCCAGGACTTTTGGAAATGCGGTTGTTTGCTTTAAATCAGGGGTACAATCAGGACTCGACGGGAGCCAAAGGTCAGTGGGTCGCCTCGCATTAGGCGCTCACGGGAAGACAACGAATGAAGATGTGCAGGGTGATATGTGCTGGACTAATTTTGAAGTGAGGGAAGCTCACAGTAAAATTGAGCATGAAGAACGGCTGAGGAATATAGAAGTAAATGGGCTGGGAGAGTGTTCAGGTATCTGTACAGGAAAAACATTGATTCAGAGTGGAGGAAAAGAACTAGGAAGCTTACCAGCAAGTATGCGGCCTGTAGGGTGGGCAACACAGCAACAAATAAGGTCAAGCGGAAAGTCAGAGAGGCTGAAATAATCTCTTGGGTGGCGGCCATGGAAAAGAAACCTGCCGTGAGTAACTACTTAAGAGGAAAAAACGAAATCAAGAGAGAAACAATCTGTGTTAACTCAAAGGGAAGCTCATTACTTTTCGAAGCGAGATCGGGATGCCCTAGAACACGCACCTATAAAGCGAGATATAAGACGGAAGAAGAAGCATGTGCTTGCTGTGGTAAAGCTAGGGAGACTATGGAGCATGTTTTATTGGAATGTTAAGACGTCTACCCAGCGGTCGATTTAGGCGTCACTGGCCTCCTTGAAGCACTTGGGTTCAGCGAGAGCAGTGGAAAAGCAAACATTTCCGCAATAGGAATTAGTAAGAGGCGATTAGAGGATTGGTGGAAGAGAAGTAGGGAAACGACAAAAGAACGGAGACGTACAAAAGCACAGTTCGAAATAGGGGATCAGAAAATTTGGGTGGGGTAGTTCATAGTGTTTTTTTTCTTCTATTTTTTATTGTTTAACCTAGGTAGGAGATTAGGCAGTGTAATAGCAAGAGCTTGGTGGCGCAACCCACCGCCCTGTTCCAAAGGGGACGCGCATAACATCCATCCATCCATCCATCCATCCATCCATCCATCCATCCATCCATCCATCCATCCATCCATCCGTCCATCCATCCGTCCATCCATCCGTCCATCCATCCATCCATCCATATATGGTTGTATATGTGTTCAATAAACGGCTTTTTACATCGGAACGGCTGGAGTCTGGCTCCCACCTTCAAAAATACCACAGGGACCACCCGAAGCATTGTACCCGCTTAAAGGGAAGCTGAAGAGTCTGTCGAATTCAATAAGACGCTCATATACGAATGCGGGAACCTTATAGACCATGCCGGTAAATTTTTTTTTTTTTTTTTTTTTGGGGGGGGGGATTTTTCGCTTAGGAGCGACGTAATGGTCGGTTAAAATTGCGCTGTAGCTCCGCCCCCCGTCGAGCGCCGCGCGCTGCTGCTGACGCTGACGATGCGAGCGGAGACCGGAAACCGCGGCGTAGTGACTTCAGCACTGGTGTTCCGTTCCTTCGCACTCTCCCTGATCGTGCCTGACCGTGCTTATTTCTGCGTGCGTGCCGTCCTAATCTGCTTCGCTCGACCTTTGTTTGTGTGTATATAGGAGTGGTAGTTGACGTGCGCAGCATCAGTTGAACTTGCAGGCCGATCATGCCGGCGTCCTGTGCAGCCTACGGTTTCACGAACACCAGTGGCCGCGACGATGTTCCGATGTTCCATTAGTTCCCGCAAGACAAGAAGCTTTCAGCTAAGTGGGAGGCTGCTGTGAAGCGAAAGAACTTCAAGCGCTCAAGAACAACAGTGCTGTGCTCTAACCACTTCCATGACGACGTTTACAACCAGAGTTTATCAATAATGCGTGCTTGGGTTCTCCTTCGTGTTGGCACGCTGAGCGGAAGGTGCGAGTTAATCTCCCACCCTTGACGCAGGTTTCATCGCCAAGTGCAGCGAATTTTCTATTCGCGCGTGTGTTGTGAAACAGCCTGCTTGCAGCTACCATAACGCAGTGCAAGTGTAAAGTTTGCATGTGTTGGAAAGCCTGCTCACGCCAGGACATTGCGCTCCCCCTTCTCTCGCACACATAGAGAAATCGACAATCTCACGTAGCCGACGGAATTCGCCGGTTACGAGTAGCGTGCGGATGGCGCGCTGATGATCGAAGGTTTTATACTACACGTGCTACAACAGCCGGTAAATTTTTCCCTCGCTTAAACCGTCTGTGTAGATTGCCGACAGCTTTGGGGTAGCGCACAAATGCCGAAGATCGCATCACCGCTTACGTTCTACGAGGAGGCATGCAGGAACATAACACTACAGTTGTTTGCCCGGAAACGTACTCACTGGATCGCTGAATGCAGCTTAGCAAAAAACACACTCGCCAAAGAACATTTCCTACACAAGGAGATGCTAACACTTCGCCTTCGTTCGCGTGGAAAGCACTGCTCGGACCAGCATGTTTTGCTTCTTGGAGAGGCCGGCTCTTCGCAATCGGCTCGTACATGTAGGGAGTGAAGTATAAACTCCATACAAGTGATCTTGCACGCGACAGCGACAAGCGAGGCGATGGCTGTCGCGCTGACTCGTCGCCTACAAGCCGAACTCCATGTGAGCGACGGCTTTGAGCGAGGATTTCCCGGTATGAGGGCAGCAATATACGCGCCGAAACTAGCGTGACGCATGCTTTATCAATTTAAGTTGATGTATTTTACTGTAAAAAGGAGCATAAAATATTTCTGTAGGTCTTGCACTAGGTTCTCATTATTGAACGTGTAAAATTAAGTACTTTGCTCGTTCCGTGCGACAAACAGTAGTATTTGAGTTATGTACATTCAGTTCCGGCTTCGCACTATTGTCTAGTCGCTCATAGCACTTCCGGGCGACGAGCGACGAGTTCTAGATTTCTAGAAACGAACGATCGAGCGACAACACCGAGCGATCTGTTCAAGCGACGGCCTGTTTTGTCGCTCGAAGCAGTCGCCCGTCGCCGTCGCGCGCAATATCACTCTCGTGGGGTTTGGACTTAACGCCGAACTCCTCAGAGAAACGCAAGCTCTCGAAATTTTTCATGACCGTCTCAGCAAAATAGCACCAAACTACCTTGCACCATGCTTCATGTGAAGCGGCAGCAGTCGGTCCGGACGAACACCATTGTTGACGTCACGAGGCGCACGACCAATCACAGGCGGAAACGACGCGCGCGAGCTGCCCCGAGTCTGCTGCTTCTGCACTTTTCGTCGAAATAAAATCTGTTTGCGCTTTCTTTCGCTCAATTTCGATGCGATATTCGAATTCAGTGGGTTGAAAACCACGACGTACTGCTCTCCACTCATTTTTTCGGGAAAAGCTTTCAGCTTCCCTTTAAGGACGTCAGCCAACGGTGCTAGCATTTGTCAGCTCACTACCTCGCCAGAAGACAGTCAGGTAAACGCATTATGGGGGGGGGGGGGGGGGGGGGGCTGACCGGCGACGCAGTGCGCGCCATCGGAGTCGTGAGCGTCGCGCTCCGACGCGCAGGGCCGGATTAAGAAAAATGGGGGCCCTGGGCTAATGCGCATGCAGGCCCCCTTTCCCTATACTGACCCCCCACCCCCTGTCGCCTGCTACGCTACTGGAAATATGCCATGTTTCGTTTTAATTCCACCAAATTAAAGGGAACGAAAGTGCCTTCAACGGGATTATTATTCTTGTTATTATTATAAGGAAAACAACAATACTTGCTTGAAACGCGTGCTGTTGTAAATACCAACACATATGTTCACTTTGTGATTAATCTGCATTCTTTTTTCAGCAAAAGCTAGGCTTTAAGGAAAAGTTTAGTGCACTCAAGACGAACAAGAACGTAGAAAAGGCAACACAGCTCAGATGTCGATCCTTCTGAAGCAAGTCTTTGTTTGCATCACTAAGTTTAATCCCGTGAGGAGATGCATGGTTGTATCCAAAACATTCTTTATTAAAACTCAAGCATCAGACTGCAATAATCGTTATACACGTTACTCTATAAATATGCAATAGATATATACAATACTTAAGGCAATACAAACACCATAAAAACACAGTAGAATACACATGAAAATTACCAACTGTAAATACAAAACATTATTTGAAAATATTTTTGTTAAAGGTAAGACAAGCAAGGACGACACCAAATAAACGTGGCACTATCAAAAACAGCAAAAATACAGTTCTTTGTAAGCACGCTAAATATCACACGAATAACAAACAAGAGACGAACAACGAAGATTTGCATATCTTGAATTACACTGCTCAGCGTTTCATTGGCAATGTGGAGGCTGGGAGGCGACACAACGAACTTACTGGAACTATTCATGTATAGCACAAACAGTACTATATAGTCCTCTTTTAAAATTGCATCGTTCGCGCCTTCGCTTTGGCGAAATCCGATATAGTCTGTTCGAAGGATAGATCGCGGAGTAGGTCACTTTCAATGGACATGATAGCAAGCGAGTTAACCTTGTCGTCAAGGAGGCTCGAACGAAGACGATTTTTTATCAGCGACAACTTGGAAAACGATCGTTCGGTCTCACAGTTTGCCACGGGTGTGCTGAAGTACATTCGCAAAGCAATAGAAAGGTTCGGAAACACATCAATAAGCTTCCTTTCATGCAGCAACTTCGTTATTCTCAGGGGACTCGTGTCCTGGCACTCAGAGTTGTGCAGAAAGTTCGCAAATTGAATGATTTCAGCGGAAAATGCTGGCTCCAAATTATTTTTGTAGGTTTTCACCAACATCTCAGCCTGCAGTGCCAGAGAGGCCTCGCTCCCAACTTCTGTCAGCAATTTTAATAATCCGAACTTTTCGCAGAGTTCAGTGTAGGCAGCCTTTCGCACTCGCAAAGCAGAGCCTAGACTGTCAAGTACAACATTGTAGGTCTCTACGATAAACTTTTTTCTACCTTGTAGCGTATTATCGCTTTTTCCGTCCGGGTGCTTACTCAAAACGATGCGTTTGCCCTCATCCTGATAACATTGATTGGTACTTAGCGTGCGTGCTCTCTCTGCGAATGTATCAAAGAGAGGTCGCAAAGAATTAACAAAGCCTTTTAGAGAGCTCAGCAGGTCTACAGCAGTTGAAATGTCTAGGCCTGGTTTCTGAAGTGCTACGCTCGTTTTGTCAAAGCGCTCCAAGATTTCACTCCAGAAAATCGCCATGAATGCAGTCTCTAGTTTTGTCATTTTCTTGGAGAGAGAGTGCGCTTCGTTCCTAGTGTCACCGTTTTCTTCCTCGTTCTTTGATATAGCTTCAAGGCAACACAAGACTGCATTGAAATTTTTCAGAATGGCCTTACATTATTACATTACATCTGAATTACAGTGAAAAATTTGACTGCCTCAAGGCAACTGTCAACGCTACACGTGCCAACTAAGTGGCGAAGACTGCGAATTCGTTCAGGTGTTTGATTGGAGCTTGCAGTCCTTTGTATTTTCCTGACATATTACTCGCATTATCGTAAGCTTGGCCCCTACAATCATCAATTGAGATGCCATTGGTCGTGAAAAGGGACATCACGGTATCGAAAAGATACAAGCCGGTATGCGATTCAATTGGAACAAATCCAAGAAAGCGTTCGTACACTTTCCCATTTAAATAGTATCGTAAAAAAACTGGCAGCTGATCAACGGGACTGAGGTCTGGAGTCGAATCAACAATTAAAGAGAAGTATTTTGCGCATTTCACTTCGTCAACGAGACGTTCCTTGATAGCCTTTGCCATATGCTCGATAATTTCATCACAAATGGTTTTTGACAGATACGATGGGTGACCTTTTCCTTTGTTCCCTTAGCGTTGGAGGTGTTCCTTTAGATAGACATCAAACTTGGCAATGGCCTCAAGCACTCCCATTTAATTGCCATTTCTGGGTGAACCAAAAATCTCCTCACTGCCCCTAAACGCTAGGTTGCGCTCAGCTAGACGCTTAACTACAACGACTACGCGCTTCAACACCTCTGTCCAGTAAGCGGTCTCAGTGACAAGATGCTTAACCAGCTCCTTGTCAATTGTGCTGCTCGAGTTAGAGCGGGCGAGCCATGCTGCCACGTAGTTCCGGTGCTCGACGCTATTTTCATGTGTGCAAACCTTTTCTTCTGCTCTTTTCCAATCAGAAAAGCCTTGCGTGGTGAAAGCACTGGGGTTGCTTGAAATCGAAAATAGTTTGCACATGAAACAGTAAACGGAACCTTTGGACTCTGAATACATTAACCAGTGTCGCTCGTACGCCTCCCCATTTACAGCCTTTCGCACGAAAAGATGAGGTGACATACAGCGTTTCTGAGTTTTGTATTGCCTTTCGGAAGACGGAAAATTTTCTGCCCGATCTGGAATATACAATGGCCCTTTCTCGAGACATACACTCCAAAAGCTGTCAATAATAACGTTCGCGGCCACTTAGCAGGGTCACTTCGGAGAATCTCGCAACGTACCTCTTGCTGCGGGGGTGTCTGTACTTCTCTGTTGCCGAAACGAGAAGCCGTCTCATTCGTCCTCTCGAGGCACACTTTGTGGGTGGGAACATCATTATTTGAAGCCAAACTAATAGGAAACAAGTGAGTCGGTTCTTGGAGTGTTGTTTCCTGGCGCTCGTCAGTAGAAGGAGGCTCATCGGGAAGGTTTGGCACGTGTTGATCAGCAGTAGCAGAAATCGGGCGTGGCGGACCGGACACCTGGAGCTCTGTGGCAGGGGCCCGGCAGAGTAGCATAGACGTTGCTGACTCAGGAACAGGACAGGGTTCGGTTAGCGTCGGTTGCTCAGAAATATGAACGACCGAGGTTGGCACCGTTTTCACAGGATCCAGACAACGAAGATGAGTCAAACCTTGCTTCTTGCCGGGAAACCGTGGTGATGGAGTTGGCAAGTGCTCCACAGAAGCACAGTCGGTACTATAGGGAGTTTGACACGGGCTCTGTGTAGAGCCATCATACTGCTCCGCGGAAGCTACATTCAGTAGGTACTCTGTCATCTTTGGTAGCTTCTTTTCACGCTCTTCTCTTTCTAACTTCGGCTTTCGTTTAGACGCATCACTTTGATGGTTCTGACCGAGCATTTTCGCATGAATGGATGCTAATTGTTCACCGGGCGCTTCGTCAGTCCGACGCAACAGCAGGTGTCTAACGGTGGCTGTCCCGATGACTGGCGCACGCTGCCTGGATGGTTCGTGGCTGGCCGAGAGTAGTGCGTCCCCCAGGAGCTCCTCAGTGGGCGGGCTTATGCAAGCTCAACCGGCGGCTCGGGGCTGAATCGCAGGCCGCGATCAACTTCCTTTTATAGAAGAGCGCCGCGTCTGTCTGTTACTAGCGCCAAAGCAGGCGTTCACATACGCATAGAGTTCCTTGTACAAATTCCCTCCTCCGTACAAACTCACTCCTTCTCCCGTTCCGGTCTCATCTTCCTATTGGCTAGGAGCAACCTTCTGTTCTGGCAGGTTCTCGATTTTTTCTTTCGCCCCGTCGATGCCGAGCGCGAGAACGAAGGGGAGAGGGCGACTACTAGCGCGGGCGAAGTTACGCGCCCTCCGTCGCCTCTGAGTCATCTTTTTCTACTTTCTGGAAAGTTCGACGGCAAGTCTGACCTACTTTTTCCGTCCAGCGCGCGCGAGAGTGCGCAGCCACTAGGGAGGAATGGGCCCTGCAGACAGGCCTTTGTGTCCAGCTCTCCAACTTCCCCCTTCATCATCATCAGCCTGGCTAAGCCCACTGCAGGGTAAAGGCCTCTCCCATACTGCTCCAACTACCCCGGTCATGTACAAATTGTGGCCATGTTGTCCCTGCAAACTTCTTGATCTCATCCGCCCACCTAACTTTCTGCCGCCCCCTGCTACGCTTCCCTTCCCTTGGAATCCAGTTCGTAACCCTTAATGACCATCGGTTATCTTCCCTTCTCATTACATGTCCTGCCCATGCCCATTTCTTTTTCTTGATTTCAACTAAGATGTCATTAACTCGCGTTTGTTCCCTCACCCAATCTGCTCTTTTCTTATCCCTTAACGTTACACCCACCATTCTTCTTTCCATAGCTCGTTGCGTCGCCCTCAATTTAATTAGAACCCTTTTCGTAAGCTTCCAGGTTTCTGCCCCGTACGTGAGTACTGGTAAGACACAGCTGTTATACACTTTTCTCTTGAGGGATAATGGCAACATGCTGTTCATGATCTGAGAATGCCTGCCAAGTGCCCCCCAGCCCATTCTTATTCTTCTGATTATTTCAGTCTCATGATCCGGATCCGCGGTCACTACCTGCCCTAAGTAGATGTATTCCCTTACCACTTCCAGTGCCTCGCTACCTATCGTAAACTGCTGTTCTCTTCCTAGACTGTTAAACATTACTTTAGTTTTCTGCAGATTAATTTTTAGACCCACCCTTCTGCTTTTCCTCTCCAGGTCAGTGAGCATGCCTTGCAATTGGTCCCCTGACTTACTAAGCAAGGCAATATCATCAGCGAATCTCAAGTTAATAAGGTATTCTCCATTAACTCTTATCCCCAATTCTTCCCAATCCAGGTCTCTGAATACCTCCTGTAAACACGCTGTGAATAGCATTGGAGAGATCGTATCTCCCTGCCTGACGCCTTTCTTTATTGGGATTTTGTTGATTTCTTTATGGAGGACTACGGTGGCTATGGAGCCCCTATAGATACCTTTCAGTATTCTTACATACGGCTCGTCTACACCCTGATTCCGCAATGTATCCATGACTGCTGAGGTTTCGACTGAATCAAACGCTTTCTCGTAATCAATGAAAGCTATATATATAACGGTTGGTTATATTCCGCACATTGTTCTATCACCTGATTGATAGTGTGAATATGGTCTATTGTTGAGTAGCCTTTACGGAATCCTGCCTGGTCCTTTGGTTGACGGAAGTCTAAGGTGTTCCTGATTCTATTTGCAATTACCTTAGTAAATACTTTGTTGGCAACGGACAGTAAACTGATCGGTCTATAATTTTTCAAGTCTTTGGCGTCCCCTTTCTTATGGATTGGGATTATGTTAGCGTTTTTCCAAGATTCCGGTACGCTCGAAGTCATGAGGCATTGCGTATACAGGGTGGCCAGTTTCTCTAGAACAATCTGCCCACCATCCTTCAACAAATCTGCTGTTACCAGATCCTCCCCAGCTGCCTTCCCCCTTTACATAGTTTCCAAAGCTTCCGTTACTTCTTCCGGCGTTACTTTGGGGATGTCGAATTCCTCTAGACTATTCTCTCTTCCATTATCGTCGTGGGTGCCACTGGTACTGTATAAATCTCTATAGAACTTCTCAGCCACTTGAACTATCTCATCCATATTAGTAATGATATTGCCGGCTTTGTCTCTTAACGCATACATCTGATTCTTGCCAATTCCTAGTTTCTTCTTCACTGCTTTTAGGCTTCCTCCGTTCCTCAGAGGATGTTCAATTCTATCCATATTATAGTTCCTTATGTCAGCTGCCTTATGATTGTTGATTATCTTCGAAAGTTCTGCCACTTCCCCCTTCACTCTTCCACAACCCTAGCCCGAACAGTGAACATTCCATGCCCCACGGCACGCGGACCAAAGCACCGTGTGACGTCTTCTTTCCTTTCCTGTCTAGGCTCTGACATCAGGCTCATCATCATCTGCTATCGGACTCATCCTCCCCCGCCCAAATTACCATCACGGTAAAGAAAAGTCGAATGGGAGGCACTGTTGGGTACTGCAGCACATCCTTTCTATGAGAAGGACAGCGACGGAACTATTTGAAAGGTGGAGGGTGGCGTGGTGGTGACGAGGGGCAAGGGAGATTTAGGTCATCATCCCACATTACATGTTTAGGTGTCTCCCTTTTGCTCCTCCTCTCCAGACAGCACTGGACAGACGGAGGGACAGGAAACCACGAAAACATTTCCAAGCAAACGCACCTCGCTTCGTAAGAAAGAGGGCCCCGCAGTGTTGGCGGGGGATTACTGTTTTTGCAGCACGACAAGCTCTCCCTAAATGATCAGGCTAAACGCATGCTGTTACATTAGGCGGGGGGGGGGGGGGGGCGTCTGCTCGTTCTGGTTTACTCGCTTCATACGTGTCGCTCGAAGTTCCGTTGCCCATGGTTCCATATACTAAGCAGGTTAGAATAAATGAGCCCCCTTCTCCTACTGTCCGAGGTGAGGCCCTGGGCTGCAGCCCCCCCCCCCCCCTTTGATGCAGCGCTGCCGATGCGCGCTCCTCCGGCAGTTCGCTGGCCATCGGTGCTGGCGGCGTTTCTCACGCTACTGCTCTTGCGTTTCGGTGACTTCATCTGAACACCTCCGACCACTGATGGCGGTCTGTTGTCGTATTACAGGAGTGGGACGGCGACCGCATAGGCCAGCGGAAAGTACGGCGCGGCCACCCGTGCAAATTTTGACAGCTTTGGTCGGTCTTGCCTTGGCTAGGCAAGGTGCCGCGTAGCCACCAACGGGCCTAGCCAGCATTTCGGCCGGTTCAGGCGGGAGGCGATCTTCGCTGTACGTGCCACATGGGCACGCTCTTACGCCCAGCCATGAAAGTGAACTTCGGTATGACCTCCAAATGGATATTTCGCAGTAAGCCAACGTGTCATTAATACAGTAAACAAAAAGAACGTGTCATTATTTATTGGTCTGCGGCCGCTAAAGCTGCCTGCCGGTAGTGCCGGTTCGCTCCGCTCCCCTTGACAGGAACCCTCCGTGTAAGGCTTTTGTTGTAAAAAATAACATGCACTGCGGAAGTCAAAAGGGAGAATGATATAGAGGTTTACAGCTGTGCAGCTTCCGTTGTTGGCAAGGCGTCGGAGCCGACAGGATAGCGACGCCAGAGCGGGCTGTAAAGTTTGGAGTCGGGCATGACTTAGATTAGAGGTACAGTATCTACATAAGGAAGTTGCAGTTCATCAGTCTAGCATGACTGCGAGAGAAAGCACACTGAGGAGTCGCGCAACAGTTCCTTAAATACACTCTGTCCTCCCTAGGTCCCTAGGTGAGGGAAAACATTCGACCAGAGTCATTGTGGCCAAGCCGCCTTTGAGGTGGAGGGCTTACACACACTTCCGCACAGGTTTCAATGCCCCTACCAAGGCGAGACGGTCTTCGCAGAATTGGGTCTTGCCCTAGGGTGGCGCCTCTTAATCCCCGAGCTGACCCCCGCATAGTGCTGCCGTGGTTCTCCATTGCCTTGCGTCTTGAAAGGCGCGTGGGACGGTGCTGCCAAATACATTCCCTCAGGAACTCCCCCGCTCCCGACAGACCAGGTCGGTGATTGCGAGTTCACTAACAAAGCCAGGTTCGCCGACCTCGTCCCGGTATTCCGGCGACGAAGAGTTGCTCACTCGGAGTATTGTCTTCCTCACACAGTCAGCCGCCGCAGCAGACATGGTGACGCCAAGAGGCGGCGGAATGACGCCTTGTCGTCCTTTCGAAGCAAGTCTCCACAGTAGATCTAGTGGCGCCGTTCGGTTGGAGACTGACGGTCGGTTCCTAGAAAACGCCAACCCCGCTGCTGCAGCTGGCTGGGAAAACTTTGCACGTCGGCACGGCACCCCTGCAGGCCGTTCCTAACAGGGCCCAGGTGGCACTTCCCTTTTCCTGCTCAGGCTTATGGTTCAAGGCAACGGGTCACTTGGAGGACGCTAGTTTTCAAGCGGTTGGTCACAGTTTAAGCGACATGGTTAAGGTCACGTCAACTTTATTTCGCCGCAATTCGAGTTAAAATCTTCCCAGTGGGGAAAACTGGGGAAAATGTGGAGCGGTGACTGCGCACAGGAATAGTTGCGCAGGCTGGTGCGACAATTGTCTGGGAACGTGGCACCACCGAAACGGAATACGGGGGATCCTGGCTCCCACGCATTTCCTAGCGACTGGAACACCTCAGGCATTGTAAGGGTCATCATTATTAACAGCAGCAGGCTATTCTTATGTCCACTGCAAGTTATAACTCTATAACCATTGCAAGAGGAAGGCATTTCCCAGCGACCTCCAATATGTTGCCCCTATCTTACGCTATAGCTGACTGCAAACTGTGCTGGCCAATTTCCTAAGTTCATCACACCACCTAATCTTGTGGAGCCCGATCGACTGCTCTTATACCCTTGGCACCTATTCGGTTAACTGCCCTACGCATTACATGGCCTGCTCAGCTGCATTACCTCCCCCCCCCCCTTTAATGATAATTAGAATACCGCCTACCCCCGCGATATGGATCCACAGTGCCTGGGTAGCCGATTCTGTAACATTGATTCTACAATCCAGCGGTGTCGATGAACGAATTCACACCGCTGTGTTTCTAACGCTTTTCGTTACATCGCTCAGCTTTGTTAACCGTCAAGTTTCCGCCTTCCTTGCTAGCACCGGTAGAACGCAAAAGTGTGCACTTTTCAAGGATAGTGGTAAGCTGGGCCGGTAACTCCGGTAATGCATTACCGATTTGGTAATGCTTGTCGTATGCGCACCAACCCCCATTTCTAATCTCATGATCAAGGTCCCCGGTGAATATATATATAATAACATGACCCAGATAAGCGTACTCTTACAGATTCTAGAGGCTGGCTGCTAATCATGAATTCTTGTTCTGTTGCCAGGCTGTATTATGCTTTTGTCTTCTGCATATTATTAACCCCATATCTTACACTTTCTCGGCTAAAGTACTCAATCATCCGTTGCAATGTTACCCCAGCATTGCTGAACGGGACAATGTCATCTGCAAACCATAGACTGCTGAAATATTTGCCGTTCATCCTCACTCCTAGTCCTTCGCAGTCATTTAATAGCTCGACTGCTTCTTCTAAGCACGCAGTGAATAACATTTGGCGATTCTTTTTCTTGATCGGTACTTTTTCCGGTTTTCTTATGCTCGAATTAGGCTAGCTCCAGGGTATTTATAGATATTTGCCAATATGTTCACGTATATGCTTTCTGTACTCCTTGCGCAGCTGCCTTCATGACTACTCTGTGACCACAAAATCAAGTGCATTTTCGTAATCTATGAGAGCCGTATATATATATATATATATATATATATATATATATATATATATATTGTTACGGTGGGAAAAGAGGGCAAGGTCGTCGATGGTGAAGACGGCGAAGTGGCAACAGCCTCTCGGGATTCTCGGCTGCCGTTATATACGCCGTGTAAATACATCTTGTAAATATTTTTATACCCGTGACATTTTGGTGGAGGTGCGGGGTACGCCGGCTTGACTGGGCGCAAATGGCAAAGAATGCTCCGGTGTCCAGTAGCCCGAGCTCACGCACGCGATGCGTTGCGCCGCAGAATTGTCGGCTGCAGCTCTGTCAACACCCCACGAAATAATTGCGCGAATGTGCGGGCTAAAAAGTTTAATTCGCGAAATGGTCGCTAATCGAGTCGCCTTAGCGGAACGTTTCATGTGGGGTGCGCTCGTGCCGTGGGTGGATGCTGGGAGCAGGAGTCGCTAAACATGCAGTGAGGCGTAGTAAGGCGTTGAGGCTCTCGGGTCCCTCTTCCCTTCAGAACGCGCAGCGAAGACGAACAAAGACGGCAGAAAGGGCTTTCAACCAGAGCGGCCGGCGCTCGCGTTTACGGCGAAGCGTTCGTTGCATAAGTGCGGCCGTCAGAAGTCGCGAATGGGATTCTCTGGATCGTCTTCAGACTCGGTGCGGCTAAAGAGTTTGGCGGCGTATGACTCGACAGGCTGTATATACCGTATTTTCGCGATTCTAAGCACGCCCCGATTCTAAGCACCCCCCTTTATTTTCGGGAAAAAATTGCGAAAAATGTTTGCATGCGAATCTAAGCACCCCAAGGCCGCCAAGCGTGCTTGCTCACTCTGTCATCGAACCGGAGCTGTCGGAGTCCCGAGGTGGAATGGCGTCCGCGGCGCGAGTACGCCGTACAGCCGGATTCGCGCCGTTGTTTATGCTATTTTTCGCACTTGTCTCGTCTGATGTCACAGCGTAAAGAGGAAGGGGGGGGGGGGGGGGGGGTCATTCTAATTTTTTCGAATCTAAGCACCACCACCCCCTCACTTTGGGCATCGCAATCGTGAAAAAAAGGGGGTGCTTAGAATCGAGTAAATACAGTAGTCGCGGGCGCTGCGATGTTCAGCTCGCTTTTACTTCCCCTCTCCCGCTCGCTCCGAGAAGCCGCTGCGAAACCTGGCGGTATGTTTCACGCTGTTTCAGAAAACTGTTGTTGTTGTGTGACTTCATGTCACAAGTACAGTGTCTGTGTCAGCTGCACAGAATTTTACCAAAAATAAGGAAACGTGAATTTTGTAAGTATACTTCCCGATATTCTATGAAGTTACGTGTCTTTGTGATTGTTAGGAACTCGGTAGCGTGAAAAATATGGCAGATAAGTAATAACCATATCCTTAATAATTCCTTAATTAGTACTTATAGAGGAAGCACTTCAATTCCAAGAATTGAGGACTCAAAGTAATATTATTAACTCAACAAAATCTTCTTAAACAAAATCGTTTTGGGTGCTACAACCTACAGTAATTTGGCACGGCGGGCGGCGCCCAGTATGACAGTAGCGAAAGAAATATAATATAGTGGACCAGTGACGCAATGGGTCTCGGCTATACCATCTTCAAGCACAGTTGGCACCACCGGTTTCAATGTTTCTATTCCATAACACATACGTGTATATAGCACCCGCTCTGGAATACGCCACAGCTTGTTCGATATATGCAGAAGGAGCGAGAACATCTGTATCGGGTGGCGTTAACTGCGTTTGGAATTGGTAGCACAGACCCATTATTAACAGTGACTATGTTGCTTAGTTAGCAACGTTACTAACTATATCGTTACCAATTCCAGTTATGTTAAGGTAGTAAATGGTTACACAGTAGGAATACGCCTCGTGCACCGCCTATAGAGGCGCCACTGATAGCCACCTAGCGGGCGCTTCCAACAGTACGCGCCGGAGCAGTAGCAGACGACAACTCTTTGCAGCAAGGATGGCTGAAGTTCGCGGCTGCGATTTCTCCTTTGTTCGGGTGCCAGGCTGCTGCTTCTGCGGTGACAGTTGTAGGGAAGACGCTGACCTCTTTGGGAGCGGGTATGAACACGGTGTTACCGGTGTTTGGCACAACATGGTCCACATACGTGTCAGGTGCGTCCCGCAGCCAAACGCCATGAACCCCATTTACATGAAGTGGAGCTCACGTTAACGAGCCGATAAATTTTGTTGGGTAATACGATCTCTCGATCGTTTTTTTTTAATTCTACCCTTGTCGTAATGCTGCTTCTGTACCTCAATAATTAGCACCCGTCGTTAGTGCAGACTTCTATCAAACAAATCCGCACGGTGCGTTGTCTGCATATGCCGTTGTGATTTTGCTGCCCATGAATACATGTGACATCGCCGAATAAGTGCAGTCGAAGTCGCCTCAAGAAGAGTAATTGTGAATTTATTGATGGAAACGCGTAAACTAGTCAACGAAGTCACTAAACGCACGGGTTAATAAAGGCGCGTGTTAGTGCTGTACCGCCGATGCAATTCTGTTGCATACGCCGATGAACTGCCGTTCCAGCTGCAGTGTTTGCAATTTTAAAGTCTCCAGAGGAGCTGCTTGGAAACGTACAAAGCTAAAGTCTGACTAACTTTTCAGTACTTTTTTTTTTATATTACTACAGAGAGGTGCTACATGACATATTTAAAGGCAGAGCAGCGCCAGTCAAAGTAGATGAGCGCTGGCGGCAAGGCCGGGTCTAGTCCTCTGCAGCGTAAGCATAATAAGAAAGAATTTAGTTGAGTACAAAATTCACATGTTGTGAAACAAATCGCTCGGCGTGTTAAGTCTGCTCAAGCAGCATCGAGGTGTGATGACTTGCCAAACGTGACGCGAACTTTTCAGCGAAAAATGGAGCAAAATTACCATATGCAGCAACTATTAGCAATTCTCGCCCTGAACTACCTATCTTATAAACACATAAAAAAAACACAGAATGTCTAAGATGCCCTCGGGCGAATAGAATAAAGCTGTTAAAGAAGCACTTCCTTGGTATCATTCCGATAAGACACAGCGTGATTTATACTCTTTACAAACGAGGCAGGGTGAAAACCTCACAGCTCAAAAGAATCAACAAGAGTTATGCATGGAGCAACTAGCAACAGTTAAACATGTGCGAAGCCACGCATAAGATAGATGTAAAGACATGAAGTGCGCGACAGCTGGTGCGAGGATTTACCGCGCCACATGAAACCAACAATTTCAGTTCATGCAAACTTCAGTAGCTTTAACATACAACGCAATGCGCTCGTGCAGTCGTGCTGCCTAGCTAGCGCAACGCGGAAAAGAAGCGGAAGACAATATAAGCGGCAAACGGCATTCGGAATTTGAGCGAAATGCCGTCTGCACTGCAGACGAACTTCGTCGCTTACGCGTCTAACTATGATCGAGCGAAAAAAAAAAAAACACCGACGAGACAAAGGAAAGGATGAGAACAAAAAATTTCTCGCCGAAGCGACGATCCATTCTTGCTACTGTTGCTCCCGCTGATGAGGCTTTGCGGGAAACGACTAGAACCGTATCGCCGGCACGTTTTCGCCGGTATTTGAGCACCCCACCGTGCAACAATTCTTCGACATTCCTTGAAGCTTCAGCCACCCAACACATGCGAATGGTGTTGCCTATTTTGCTCTGAAAACGCGAACAAGACGGAGAAGCACCGTCAACGACACAACAAACTACGGCGCGCGCCTGGCTCCTCTCCCGTGTGTTCTGCGCAAGGCCGCCACCAGTGGCGCGTCCATCGGCGCGCACTACGCGTATACCGACTACGACGACGTTCTTTTTTTTTTTTTTTTTTTACAAGAGTGATTACTTCATTTAGGAACTACCCGCGTCCCGGACCTCCGCGTTCCAAGTCTTCGTGCATAAACCTGACCTTGGCCGTATTACCGGTCTCGTGACCTGCGGACTCTCGCCGCGCGCCATTTTCCGTAGCATCTTCGACGCAGCTGTTGATCGGACAGCTTCAGTTGATAGTCGGCGTTCGTGTTGTCCACTTCTCTACTATTGTGCCCTGTCTGCACGCCTCACTTCTTTTTTGCATAATGAATCCCTACCAACTAGCTCAGCTTTCTGTCGTTCTAACGTTGATCGGACGCAAGTGCCGAAAAAAATAAATAAGAAGAAACTACAACGCACGGCATAGAATGACTGAAAGCTGAGCTAGTTGGTAAGGATTCATTATGCAAAAAAGAGGTGAAGTGTGCAGACAGGACACAAAAGTAGAGAAGTTAGTTAGACAAAATAAAACGGAACGTTAGGGCAGGTAAACCTGCATTACATTATATTTCGTGTAAATAACAAATTTTTTCTAAAAAGTCGAAGAGGTTAGGAAATAGCACTAGGGGTTCATCTGCTAGTAATAGGGCAGGGTGTAATGGAATGTGCAAATTATAGATGCTGTGTAACAACCTCCGTCTCAGTGTATCGATGTGTGGACATGTTATTAAGATGTGCATGACTGTAAGAGCTTCATTGCATTTTTCGCAAGTTGGCGGGTTTTCTTTTCGGAGAAGGAAATTGTGCGTCAGATGTGTGTGTCCAATTCGAAGTCGACACAAGATCACCTCGTAGAATCGTTGCTGGTGACTGCATGATTTCCACTCGCCAATTATAGGTTTAATTAGATGAAGCTTGTTGCTTAAACAATTGTCCCAATCGCGTTGCCATTTTGACGTCAAGGCCTTCCGAATCGCATTGACACTGTCTTTATATGGAAGTGCTGTATTTTGAATGTTTTTGTATGCTGCCATTGATGCGCATCTATCCGCTGCTTCGTTACCCAATATTCCAACATGGCTTGGTACCCAGCAAAAGTTAATTGATCTGCCATACTTGTTTGGCGATAATGCGTTCAAAATATCGCCTAACAAGGGTTCCCTTTGGGATTTCATGTGTAGAGCCTTCAGTATGCTTAATGAATCTGTGTATATGACAGTGTTTTCAAGTTTGTCAGCAATGATTTTTTGAACTACCGTCCATATTGCGTACACTTCGGCTGTGTAGACAGAGGCATGCTGAGGTAGTCGAACACTTGTTTCCCAATTTTCTGTTACGGCCCCCACACCCACGTGTTTTTCCGTTTTAGAGCCATCAGTATAAAATTCTATGTAGTTTATATACTTGTCTTGAAGAGCGCGGAATTCTTGTATAATGTGTTGATGTGGTGTGTTTCTTTTCTTTAAATGTGTTAGTGTCCAATCACATAACGCTATGAAATCACACCACGGGGGTAAACTTTATGGCTTTCTGGCAACCTGGAGGACTTGCCGAGGGATGTCATAATCCCGATAGTAGCCCTCGTATCGCAAGATAAGCGGCCTAATCATGTTTGGTTTATTTGTATATGTAAGCGTGAGCTGCACTGTGTGACGATGTTGTAGCATATGTGTTGTGGTGAGGATCGGATTCTGAGTCTGTAGGAAAAAGTTAGTAGCGCTCTGCGATGCTGTAAAGGAGGCTCATTACATTCAATATGTAAGCTCTGTATAGGTGATGTTCTGTAAGCACCGCATGCCAGTCGTAGTCCTAGGTTATGGACTGGATCAAGTCGTCGGACGTAAGATAGTCTGGCTGAACCATATGTAATGCTACCGTAGTCTAATATGCTACGCACCAAAGTGCGGTAGATGCGTAGCAGGCATTTATGGTCAGAACCCCACCGTTTCCGAGAGAGGATTTTTAAGATGTTAAGTGCATTGTTCGCTTTGATTTTAATACTATTTATGTGCGTGGGAAAGTTCAATTTTTTATCAAACAGAACACCCAGAAACTTGTGTTCTTGTTTTACGGGTAGTGTGGCATCCTGTAATTTAAGGATGGGATCTGGTTGTAGGCCTCTTTTTTGTGTAAAGACAACACTAATAGTTTTTTTCACTTGAGAAGCGAAAGCCGTTTTCAGATGCCCACTGCGTTAGTTTGTTTAATGTAATTTGAATTTGTCGTTCGCAGGTTGCCATGTTCGATGCACGACACGCAATTTGTAGATCATCCACATATAAGGAATGCATTACAGAGGGTGGAATTACATTATTGAGCGAGTTCATTTTCACGACAAACAATGTTGTGCTTAATATGCATCCCTGAGGTACACCGTGTTCTTAAATAAATACGCGGGACAGCACCGTTCCTAAACGCACTTGGAATGTTCGATCGGACATGAAATCAGAAAGACAGAGTAGAGAAGTGGACAACACAAACGCCGACTATAATGCACGGCAAGCTGCAGACTTGCTTTTACACTTTGTTGGAGTTAGAATGGGTGGGGCGGGAGGGGACCTGGAAGAGCAGGTTTCCCAGTGGCATGTCGTTAATGTGCAAAACACGTTCACGGTCAATGCCGGTATTCTGCCTGATAAGACACGCAACGCTAGTGTATATAAGAAGGTCGGTGCACAGCTGGGCCGCGGACACTCCTATTACCGGCACTGTATCAAGGAATCCGCGGACTTCGAGCGCTGGTGAGTTCTTGGATGCTTGAGGTGACTGATACGACACGCAGTCAGGGGATCTGAAAATGTATTTTTTGAGCGTGGAGGCAGGAGCCAGGACCCATTTCGCCTACACTAACTTTTTTTGTTGTCTCTATGAAACCAAGACTTAATTTCCTGTAATAACAAAGGGAGAGTCGGTTTTCAGGGCTGAGGGAGGCATGCAGCGCTCCCTTGCAATGGAACCTGTGGTGGGGGGGTCCTCCACCCCGGTTCTGGTACCTCGTAACAATCCATATAATGGAGACAGAGTACCGTGAACTACGGAATATGTCGGCAGTGTACGTATATCAGAGCGTACACTCGTGGTGACCATAGCCAAGGCCGTAACCTAGTGAAGGATTAGGGGGTCCTGACACACCCCAAACTATCTCTGCGGCGACATGACGCTCAGCACAAAACTTAAATATATACGTATGTCACTATATGCCATTGCCATGTACATATAATAACACGCGTATACAGGTTCTCCCAACTATCATGCACCAATATTTAAACATACGCTAATGCCGCGTAGCTGGACGGAACCAGGGTAATGTTGCTTGGTGTCGCTTTGAAATACTCAAATTATTTTTTGCATTCCATCAAATGACATTCGTGTTAATTAATTAAAGAACTTCCACAATATTGTAATTAGATGTAAAGTGTCAATGAGAAAATCGTAAAGCAACATGAAAAATACACCTTTCGGTTGCTCAAGGCGTGCTACATGAAAGTGTTTTTTCCGAGCGTGAAAGAAGCCCGCGAATACCGGCAAAGCGCCTCGAGCGGCCAGTCACGTGGCCATTTTAAGTCTTAAAATATGTGAGCATGTGTGAGTGTGTACTCGCTACATACTGCGCCCTGCCCTATGAGGCCACCCTGCCCAGCCCCTCCGCGGAAGGGAGACCTTAAGCACCGAATATGCTGGCGATATTAGCCTGACTGACCACCTGACATGCTACTCAAGTGATGATTGTGATTATCACCTGCAGCACCTAGCGGGAGACACGGATCACTTTCGTGTTGTCCTTTCAGTTCAAAACCTTCTTCATTGCAGGTGAAGATGGCATCTGCGGGCGTATTGTTCCTGGTGGCAGCTGCGCTCTGTGCCGCAGCAGTTGCCGCAGCCGAAGAGCCCAAGCGACCCCAAGACCCGGGCCTATACCCGCACCCACATCCTTGCTTGTACAGGTACATAACGCTTTGGCTGTAGTTGCCATACTGGGACTTTTCACGGAGCCGGAAACACCACAGTCCGTCCAAACTGCCTATGGCGTATCACATCCAAGCCTGCGACCAGATTTTGCTCGCTGTGTGCAAACAGTTTCGCCTGACAGTAAACTGCAGCTCACTAAAGTGTGAAGTGAAAAAAAAAATAATGAATAAAAGAACTCGCGCAGGTATCACATCTGGCAATTTACGGTGCAGCAACTATACGTGTTGCAAATGCTTGAAACCTTTTTGCACCCGAGTTAATTTATACCCGCTATTCAGTGAACCTTACAGTTCTTGCAAATAGTTCTGCGGCTAACGCGAAGTGTACTCAGTGCAGGTGGCAACACGAACCACTTGGTGTCAACTGCATGTACGGTCGCCAAAGTGAACTCTTTGGCAGTGTGAAGTCTGTGATGCGTGCCGACGATTCTACGCATGGCATATGTGACAGATATAAAGTGTCGCGAGGGTGGTTTGGTCGACAAATCGTGCACCTTCCGATACAGAGTCTGTGCACGGTTAAGACTCCACGGCTGTGCTCTGTGGCCACCGGGGCTACTTAGGCCTAACAGCTACTGCCGCACGGTGTCGCAGGTGTACGCTGCGCGGCTGCGACCAGTTCCAGTGCCACTACAATTGCGTCCGCGGCGCCTCCTGCCCGCTGCTGGGTGACTCGGGCACTGGCAAGGGTGGTGCCGAGGTCACCGTCTCCAAGCCGCTCAGCGAGAAAGTGGATGCCTTCGACTACGTGCCAGAGTGAACCTCTCAATAAAAGAGCGCTAACACCCGCAAAAAAAAAAGAAGCTGTTCGTTTGAAATCTCAGTTGTAAAAATTTCGAAAGGGATGGGGGCAGGGCAATCACGTGCCCTGTATGCCCTCCCAATAATCTAGTAACGTTGCTCCCCCCCATCGCTACTAGATACTTTTCATAATCTAGTAACGTTGCTCCACCCACCTTTAGTTAGACCCCTGTTGCCACATGACGATCTCTCCTAGTGTTTTTTTCTCCCTCTAATGGCGGCAACTGTCATGTCCCTCGTGGGAGTCACCTAGAGGCGTGACAGCTGAGCTCTTCGTGATTTAAATATACCGGTTTTCGAGGTCAAGTTAGTTGGAATTCATTACTGCGCCGAAATGTGCAGCGTCGCGCTTTTTAGAAGTTTGCAAGCGGTAAAAATGAACTCTTCGGACGACGGGTTTCAATAACTCTTGCTTATGATCGATTGTTTCACTCTTGCGGTTGAAAAGTTCATTACCTTAATTGTTATGATTATTTATCTAATTGCCACCTCGAATCATTTTCAACATTGTCACGGGCAGTGGCGTAGCTAGGTGTAGGCGAGCTGGAAACGAGAGTTCAAGTTTCCTCGTACGCTGCGGTCCTCATTTAGTGGCGAGATTTTCCCGGTTCGAGTGTCTCCTTTACAACGACTGAAAGCACTACAATACGTAGTGGCTGCCTTTGAAGGCGCGCAACATGGTAGGCTACTGCTCGGTGCCGCAGTGCTGGACGTACGCAACGGAGCCCGGTGTCAGCCTTATTCATACGTAGCCGCAGGACAAGAAGCTGCGTGAAGCTTGGCTCGCGAAACATAAAACCGGCAAACAGTCATCGGCTACAACTAGGGTATGCAGCAAGCACAGACGCGAGGAAGATTTCTGCTACGGCGCCGGGTGCTACGGCGCCGGGTCTGCGATGTTCGAAAAACGCGCACTAAGACGCTCGCCCGAGACCGCTGCCCGACTAATGTCGTGACGGTTTGGTCTATGAACTTGTCGATGCTATAGATACTGGCAAGTTCAGTGGAGTGGGAAGGGAGCGGTAAGAAGCACATTAAAAAAAAGCATGGCATATGGTCATGTTTGTGTTAGGGAAATAATGCACTGGATTACAAGAAAAGAAGCAGCGGGAAATCGCACGCTGAGAAAACCGATAAACATGTAGTGCGACGCAACTCGAGAAATAATATTGAAACGTCCAAGAATTTCGAAAAAAAAAAGATTGAATCGTCGCGACGGCACATCGTAGGCGTCGAAGTCTCTACAATGAAATTATTTTTGAACAGCTCTGATAGCGCCCATGCTCATATTCGGCGGCCTAAAGCTCATGGCACGGTGCGAAAACGCGCACGCGGCGAAAGCGAAACAGTGCGCGGACAAGCATGCAGACGCGCAGTCGGTCGCTGCGAAGCTGTGCGATCGCTGCATTAAGGCTTTATTCTATTACGCTCCATTTAGTTATACAAACACTAGAAGAACATATTTCACATAGTTTGCTCTCAGCGTTTGCCTACCTTTCACGCAAGAAGCCGGTTCGAGAGACTCCATCGCGGCGACTGAGCACAGTGGCGTTCACTGTACGTATTCGGTAAAGAGATGGCGTCTGTAAACGATTCTGTGGTTTCAGTTTGCCCAAGATTATAATTTAGACAGTAAAAACCTTCCCTCGTTTCGAAAGTACTTACAGAAATGTCCGGGAGAGCTCCCGCGTGGTGTTTTCAGTGAGCGCTGACAGCAAAACCTATGAGGAGCACGCCGCGTGATCCCTCATACTACGCCAGCGAGGCGCCACTACCTGCCGCATTCGCGATCTCTGGGAAAGAAAGCGAAGCAGAGGGGGACCCGGGGGACGTGCGCGGTATCCAAGGCGGCTGTACTGGTGCTGAAACCCGGAAATTGTCGATATCCTCGCCTTCCTCGACTACAGCCTGGGGGGGGTGGAGGTGATTGAAGACCTATGGGCCCCGGGTGCCAGACGACCTAGCTACGCCACTGCCCGTGACAATGTTGAAAATGATTCGAGGTGGCAATTAGATAAATAATCATAACAATTAAGGTAATGAACTTTTCAACCGCGAGAGTGAAACAATCGATCATAAGCACGAGTTATTGAAACCCGTCGTCCGAAGAGTTCATTTTTACCGCTTGCAAACTTCTAAAAAGGGCGACGCTGCACATTTCGGCGCAGTAATGAATTCCAAGTTGACCTCGAAAACCGGTATATTGAAATGAAATCACGAAGAACTCAGCTGTCACGCCTCTAGGTGACTCCCACGAGGGGCATGACAGTTGCCGCCATTAGAGGGAGAAAAAAACACTAGGAGAGATCGTCATATGGCAACAGGGGTCTAACTAAAGGTGGGGGGGAGGGCATACAGGGCACGTGATTGCCCTCGCCCCCATCCCTTCCGAAATTTTTACAACTGAGATTTCCAACGAACAGCTTCTTTTTTTGCGGGTGTTAGCGCTCTTTTATTGAGAGGTTCACTCTGGCACGTAGTCGAAGGCATCCACTTTCTCGCTGAGCGGCTTGGAGACGGTGACCTCGGCACCACCCTTGCCAGTGCCCGAGTCGCCCAGCAGCGGGCAGGAGGCGCCGCGGACGCAATTGTAGTGGCACTGGAACTGGTCGCAGCTGCGCAGCGTACACCTGCGACACCGTGCGGCAGTAGCTGTTAGGCCTAAGTAGCCCCGGTGGCCACAGAGCACAGCAGTGGAGTCTTAACCACAGACTCTGTATCGGAAGGTGCACGATTTGTCGACCGAACCACCCTCGCGACACTTTATATCTGTCACATATGCGATGCGTAGAATCGTCGGCACGCATCACGGATTTCACACTGTCAAAGAGTTCACTTTGGCGACCGTACATGCAGTTGACACCAAGTGGTTCGTGTTGCCACCTGCACTGAGTACACTTCGCGTTAGCCGCAGAACTATTTGCAAGAACTGTAAGCTTCACTGAATAGCGGGTGTAAATTAACTCGGGTGCGAAAATGTTTCAAGCATCTGCAACACGTATAGTTGCTGCACCGTGAATTGCGAGATGTGATACCTGCGCGAGTTCTTTTATTTTTTATTTTTTTATTTTTCACTTCACACCTTAGTGAGCTGCAGTTTACTGTCAGGCGAAACTGTTTGCACACAGCGAGCAAAATCTGGTCGCAGGCTTCGATGTGATACGCCATAGGCAGTTTGGACGGACTATGGTGTTTCCGGCGCCGTGAAAAGTCCCAGTATGGCAACTACAGCCAAAGCGTTATGTACCTGTACAAGCAAGGATGTGGGTGCGGGTATAGGCCCGGGTCTTGGGGTCGCTTGGGCTCTTCGGCTGCGGCAACTGCTGCGGCACAGAGCGCAGCTGCCACCAGGAACAATACGCCCGCAGATGCCATCTTCACCTGCAATGAAGAAGGTTTTGAACTGAAAGGACAACACGAAAGTGATCCGTGTCTCCCGCTAGGTGCTGCAGGTGATAATCACAATCATCACTTGAGTAGCATGTCAGGTGGTCAGTCAGCCTAATATCGCCAGCATATTCGGTGCTTAAGGTCTCCCTTCCGCGGAGGGGCTGGGGAGGGTGGCCTCATAGGGCAGGGCGCAGTATGTAGCGAGTACACACTCACACATGCTCACATATTTTAAGACTTAAAATGGCCACGTGACTGGCCGCTCGAGGCGCTTTGCCGGTATTCGCGGGCTTCTTTCACGCTCGGAAAAACACTTTCATGTAGCACGCCTTGAGCAACCGAAAGGTGTATTTTTCATGTTGCTTTACGATTTTCTCATTGACACTTTACATCTAATTACAATATTGTGGAAGTTCTTTAATTAATTAACACGAATGTCATTTGATGGAATGCAAAAAATAATTTGAGTATTTCAAAGCGACGCCAAGCAACATTGCCTTGGTTCCGTCCAGCTACACGGCATTAGCGTATGTTTAAATATTGGTGCATGATTATTGGGAGAACCTGTATACGCGTGTTATTATATGTACATGGCAATGGCATATAGTGACATACGTATATATTTAAGTTTTGTGCTGAGCGTCATGTCGCCGCAGAGATAGTTTGGGGTGCGTCAGGACCCCCTAATCCTTCACTAGGTTACGGCCTTGGCTATGGTCACCACGAGTGTATGCTCTGATATACGTACACTGCCGACATATTCCGTAGTTCACGGTACTCTGTCTCCATTATATGGATTGTTACGAGGTACCAGAACCGGGGTGGAGGACCCCCCCACCACAGGTTCCATTGCAAGGGAGCGCTGCATGCCCCCCTCAGCCCTGAAAACCGACTCTCCCTTTGTTATTACAGGAAATTAAGTCTTGGTTTCATAGAGACAACAAAAAAAGTTAGTGTAGGCGAAATGGGTCCTGGCTCCTGCCTCCACGCTCAAAAAAATACATTTTCAGATCCCCTGACTGCGTGTCGTATCAGTCACCTCAAGCATCCAAGAACTCACCAGCGCTCGAAGTCCGCGGATTCCTTGATACAGTGCCGGTAATAGGAGTGTCCGCGGCCCAGCTTTGCACCGACCTTCTTATATACACTAGCGTTGCGTGTCTTATCAGGCAAAATACCGGCATTGACCGTGAACGTGTTTTGCACTTCAACGACATGCCACTGGGAAACCTGCTCTTCCAGGTCCCCTCCCGCCCCACCCATTCTAACTCCAACAAAGTGTAAAAGCAAGTCTGCAGCTTGCCGTGCATTATAGTCGGCGTTCGTGTTGTCCACTTCTCTACTCTGTCTTTCTGATTTCATGTCCGATCGAACATTTCAAGTGCGTTTAGGAACGCTGCTGTCCCGCCTATTTATTCAAGAAAACGGTGTACCTCAGGGATGCATATTAAGCACAACATTGTTTGTCGTGAAAATGAACTCGCTCAATAATGTAATTCCATCCTCTGTAATGCATTCCTTATATGTGGATGATCTACAAATTGCGTGTCGTGCATCGAACATGGCAACCTGCGAACGACAAATTCAAATTACATTAAACAAACTAACGCAGTTGGCATCTGAAAACGGCTTTCGCTTCTCAAGTGAAAAAACTATTAGTGTTGTCTTTACACAAAAAAGAGGCCTACAACCAGATCCCATCCTTAAATTACAGGATGCCACACTACCCGTAAAACAAGAACACAAGTTTCTGGGTGTTCTGTTTGATAAAAAATTGAACTTTCCCACGCACATAAATAGTATTAAAATCAAAGCGAACAATGCACTTAACATCTTAAAAATCCTCTCTCGGAAACGGTGGTGTTCTGACCGTAAATGCCTGCTACGCATCTACCGCACTTTGGTGCGTAGCATATTAGACTACGGTAGCATTACATATGGTTCAGCCGGACTATCTTACGTCCGACGACTTGATCCAGTCCATAACCTAGGACCACGACTAGCATGCGGTGCTTACAGAACATCACCTATACAGAGCTTACATTTTGAATGTAATGAGCCTCCTTTACACATCGCAGAGCGCTACTAACTTTTTCCTACAGACTCAGAATCCGATCCTCACCACAACACATATGCTACAACATCGTCACACAGTGCAGCTCACGCTTACATATACAAATAAACCAAACATGATTAGGCCGCTTATCTTGCGATACGAGGGCTACTATCGGGATTATGACATCCTTCGGCAAGTCCTCCAGGTTGCCAGAAAGCCATAAAGTTTACCCCCGTGGTGTGATTTCATAGCGTTATGTGATTGGACACTAACACATTTAAAGAAAAGAAACACACCACATCAACACATTATACAAGAATTCCGCGCTCTTCAAGACAAGTATATAAACTACATAGAAAAAGATCATTGCTGACAAACTTGAAAACACTGTCATATACACAGATTCATTAAGCATACTGAAGGCTCTACACATGAAATCCCAAAGGGAACCCTTGTTAGGCGATATTTTGAACGCATTATCGCCAAACAAGTATGGCAGATCAATTAACTTTTGCTGGGTACCAAGCCATGTTGGAATATTGGGTAACGAAGCAGCGGATAGATGCGCATCAATGGCAGCATACAAAAACATTCAAAATACAGCACTTCCATATAAAGACAGTGTCAATGCGATTCGGAAGGCCTTGACGTCAAAATGGCAACGCGATTGGGACAATTGTTTAAGCAACAAGCTTCATCTAATTAAACCTATAATTGGCGAGTGGAAATCATGCAGTCACCAGCAACGATTCTACGAGGTGATCTTGTGTCGACTTCGAATTGGACACACACATCTGACGCACAATTTCCTTCTCCGAAAAGAAAACCCGCCAACTTGCGAAAAATGCAATGAAGCTCTTACAGTCATGCACATCTTAATAACATGTCCACACATCGATACACTGAGACGGAGGTTGTTACACAGCATCTATAATTTGCACATTCCATTACACCCTGCCCTATTACTAGCAGATGAACCCCTAGTGCTATTTCCTAACCTCTTCGACTTTTTAGAAAAAATTGGTTATTTACACGAAGTATAATGTAATGCAGGTTTACCTGCCCTAACGTTCCGTTTTATTTTGTCTAACTAACTTCTCTACTTTTGTGTCCTGTCTGCACACTTCACCTCTTTTTTGCATAATGAATCCTTACCAACTAGCTCAGCTTTCAGTCATTCTATGCCGTGCGTTGTAGTTTCTTCTTATTTATTTTTTTCGGCACTTGCGTCCGATCAACGTTAGAACGACAGAAAGCTGAGCTAGTTGGTAGGGATTCATTATGCAAAAAAGAAGTGAGGCGTGCAGACAGGGCACAATAGTAGAGAAGTGGACAACACGAACGCCGACTATCAACTGAAGCTGTCCGATCAACAGCTGCGTCGAAGATGCTACGGAAAATGGCGCGCGGCGAGAGTCCGCAGGTCACGAGACCGGTAATACGGCCAAGGTCAGGTTTATGCACGAAGACTTGGAACGCGGAGGTCCGGGACGCGGGTAGTTCCTAAATGAAGTAATCACTCTTGTAAAAAAAAAAAAAAAAAAAAGAACGTCGTCGTAGTCGGTATACGCGTAGTGCGCGCCGATGGACGCGCCACTGGTGGCGGCCTTGCGCAGAACACACGGGAGAGGAGCCAGGCGCGCGCCGTAGTTTGTTGTGTCGTTGACGGTGCTTCTCCGTCTTATTCGCGTTTTCAGAGCAAAATAGGCAAAACCATTCGCATGTGTTGGGTGGCTGAAGCTTCAAGGAATGTCGAAGAATTGTTACACGCTGGGGTGCTCAAATACCGGCGAAAACGTGCCGGCGATACGGTTCTAGTCGTTTCCCGCAAAGCCTCATCAGCGGGAGCAACAGTAGCAAGAATGGATCGTCGCTTCGGCGAGAAATTTTTTGTTCTCATCCTTTCCTTTGTCTCGTCGGTGTTTTTTTTTTTTCACTCGATCATAGTTAGACGCGTAAGCGACGAAGTTCGTCTGCAGTGCAGACGGCATTTCGCTCAAATTCCGAATGCCGTTTGCCGCTTATATTGTCTTCCGCTTCTTTACCGCGTTGCGCTAGCTAGGCAGCACGACTGCACGAGCGCATTGCGTTGTATGTTAAAGCTACTGAAGTTTGCATGAACTGAAATTGTTGGTTTCATGTGGCGCGGTAAATCCTCGCACCAGCTGTCGCGCACTTCATGTCTTTACATCTATCTTATGCGTGGCTTCGCACATGTTTAACTGTTGCTAGTTGCTCCATGCATAACTCTTGTTGATTCTTTTGAGCTGTGAGGTTTTCACCCTGCCTCGTTTGTAAAGAGTATAAATCACGCTGTGTCTTATCGGAATGATACCAAGGAAGTGCTTCTTTAACAGCTTTATTCTATTCGCCCGAAGGCATCTCAGACATTGTGTGTTTTTTTTTATGTGTTTATAAGATAGGTAGTTCAGGGCGAGAATTGCTAATAGTTGCTGCATATGGTAATTTTGCTCCATTTTTCGCTGAAAGGTTCGCGTCACGTTTGGCAAGTCATCACACCTCGATGCTGCTTGAGCAGACTTAACACGCCGAGCGATTTGTTTCACAACATGTGAATTTTGTACTCAACTAAATTCTTTCTTATTATGCTTACGCTGCAGAGGACTAGACCCGGCCTTGCCGCCAGCGCTCATCTACTTTGACTGGTGCTGCTCTGCCTTTAAATTTATCATGTAGCACCTCTCTCTAGTAATATAAAAAAAAGTACTGGAAAGTTAGTCAGACTTTAGCATTGTACGTTTCGAAGCAGCTCCTCTGGAGACTTTAAAATTGCAAACACTGCAGCGGGAACGGCAGTTCATCGGCGTATGCAACAGAATTGCATCGGCGGTACAGCACTAACACGCGCTTTTATTAACCCGTGCGTTTAGTGACTTCGTTGACTAGTGTACGCGTTTCCATCAATAAATTCACAATTACTCTTCTTGAGGCGACTTCGACTGCACTTATTCGGTGATGTCACATGTATTCATGGGCAGCAAAATCACAACGGCATATGCAGACAACGCACCGTGCGGATTTGTTTGATAGAAGTCTGCACTAACGACGGGTGCTAATTATTGAGGTACAGAAGCAGCATTACGGCAAGGGTAGAATTAAAAAAAAACGATCGAGAGATCGTATTACCCAACAAAATTTATCGGCTCGTTAACGTGAGCTCCACTTCATGTAAATGGGGTTCATGGCGTTTGGCTGCGGGACGCACCTGACACGTATGTGGACCATGTTGTGCCAAACACCGGTAACACCGTGTTCATACCCGCTCCCAAAGAGGTCAGCGTCTTCCCTACAACTGTCACCGCAGAAGCAGCAGCCTGGCACCCGAACAAAGGAGAAATCGCAGCCGCGAACTTCAGCCATCCTTGCTGCAAAGAGTTGTCGTCTGCTACTGCTCCCGCGCGTACTGTTGGAAGCGCCCGCTAGGTGGCTATCAGTGGCGCCTCTATAGGCGGTGCACGAGGCGTATTTCTACTGTGTAACCATTTACTACCTTAACATAACTGCAATTGGTAACAATATAGTTAGTAACGTTGCTAACTAAGCAACGTAGTCACTGTTAATAATGGGTCTGTGCTACCAATTCCAAACGCAGTTAACGCCACCCGATACAGATGTTCTCGCTCCTTCTGCATATATCGAACAAGCTGTGGCGTATTCCAGAGCGGGTGCTATATACACGTATGTGTTATGGAATAGAAACATTGAAACCGGTGGTGCCAACTGCGCTTGGAAATTGTATAGCCGAGACCCATTGGTAACATTGACTACCTAGTTTAGTCATTAATGTTACTAACTCTATCGTTACCAACTGCAGTTTATACCAAGGTATACTGCAAATGGTGCGACATTAGGTACAGTAACTACTACAACTTTTTTTTTTTAGAGTGCAAGGCATTTGTTTGCAAAAGAAAAAAAAAAGGACTGCCCACGCATTAAACATTTTAAATTTAGCCCAGGACAGCGGTTCTACGCTCAGCTGGTTGGTTTACGCTGATTATGGCGTTCATCATCGTAGCTCGGGGGTCGGGGCCAACTCCAACGACACTATTCAAATACAAGTAAAACGCAGGAACTCTCTCACGATACAAGCGCTGGACCGATTTGAAGGAAATATTTGTCGCATTTGCGAGCGAAAATCATATTCTAGTAACTCTAGAAAGCAGAAAACACAGGTGGTGTCCAAAACACGACGTCTATATCACGTGCTTCTAGCTCCAGGAATCCCTTCCGCCGCATGCAACTAGCAAAAGCATAGCCTTCAAGACCTGCGTGTGCTTACCCAGAAGGCGCCATCCATCACAGGGCGTGGGGTTGGACAGCTGCGATGATCGAAAATTATCCGCAAAACCGCGCGAAGCAATGAGAAGCCATGACCATATGACCTCCCACATCTCCAGTTGAGGGATGGCCCTCGTTATTCGACAAATTTTTATTTTGTTTCTCTTCTTCTCTTCTTTCCCCTTCACGATATCTTGCAGTTTGTTACCTCATCAAGGAAACCGGCTATTGCAGGTGCGAAAAGTACTCAAAGTATTCAAATATTTGAGATATTGTTTATTTTAGCAGTCGCTTCATTTTTTTGCCATACACACCACTTGAATGACTGGATCATAAAATGTGCACTTGAAAAAAAAAAAAAACGTTGATTGGTGCCATCTGGCTCAGCTGGGCAAGAAAAATAACTTTTCGCGAGAATGGTAGATAATTTTTGGGAAGGAAGACAAACAGGGAATCGAGTTTTGAACTTCAAAAAACATGGGGAAATTTTTTAAACTGTATCTGTGACGGTCGAAAAAAAGAAAAACGCTGGTTGATTTGGCTTGGAATGACCCGGCCCTCTGCCATGCCTGCTCCCCCTCCCACCTCGCGGGCGCGCATATGTTTCAGCAGACGTTTTAACGAGCTCCCGTGCTGTTGGAGCGCACGTACTGCACTACTATGGGTCATTTAGAGCTTATCCGCTTTTAACGAAATACCGCTTATAACGAAATATAATTTCTGTCTCGATGACTTTCTTATACCGAGCGTTTGTTGTATATAGTTGTGGCTAGTATGTGTTACTCCTGGATTACATTGTCCAGAGGCATTCGCGACCCTTTTTGCGCGTTCTCATAACGGCAGCTTGTGACACGTCGGAGTGCGCACAATGTAGGTTTATATCTTTTCCTTTATTGAAGTATGGTGTGACCTAAAATGCTGCTTAATTTTTTTTTTTTTGACGCTCCGCAGTTGCCTAAAATATTAAATGAAAAATTTTGGAGGTTTTGCCAAGCGTTGCGTGGAAGCTCCTTGAACGGTGTTCTAATAACACGACACGGCATTTTCCTGGAAACAATGCCGAAACGACTGTAAAATGCAATCATACTAAATTATTGCGGTGCTCTGACACTTGCCACTATTTTCTCTAGTGTCTAGAGGTCGAGGACATTGATTTAGCGCAAGAAATAAATAGTCCAATATATCCTTTCGGAACCCCTTTAACGGAATGAGGGCCTTTTGTGGTATATTTGTTGCCATTGAGGATGTTTAGGTAGCATTGCTTTTTATTGAGTAATTCTGTAGAGGACTGTAGAACGTTAACCAGCACTGATCTGTAGTGATAGTAAACACGTGTGTGTCATCTAGCCCCAGCGGCACGAGCGCCGGCGTTGAAGGCGACTGTTACCTTCCTCTCCCAAAGCCTCCACAGAGGGAGAGGGCATCGGGAGAAGGGTAAGAAGGCTGTTCTTCCCTAGCGCCCAGCCACAGCATATGCAAGGCATGCAATTTTTGGATGCCACAAAGTGATCTTGCTACAGCACGTGCGTTTCGGAGAGGTATTAAAGTTGGCGCGCGCTCCTTGCATCGGTGGCAAAAAATCGACACACCACCGTCGACCACGAAAACGGGTGAAATAGCTATACGGTTTAAAAGAAACATGTATAGCTCGACAGTGAATTCACCATTTGCACGCATACAGCTATCAACCAAAATCGGACTACGCATAGCCCGATCTCGGAGGCCATGGCACGCGATGTGCCAGCGGCGAGGCGGAACAGGAAAAGTGTCAACCAGAACTGAACTTACGAGCACTTTAACAGCGTTCGGTGTCAGTATTGTGCACTACGTTACGGTGAGCTTGGCCTTGATACAGGTGCACCATTGTGAGCAAACAAAATGGTTGGCGTGCTTTGACAATGGCGATAAATTCATGCGCATGGAGCCATGTGACGGCAGCCGGAAGCTCTGCCCTGGACGCGACCGCATATGTGACACCCGCAAGTGTTTTTCATCCCGTAATTATTGGCCAACTTTCTTGCGGTATATTCTGTTCATAAATGCTTACTGACAAGGTGTCATCCACCGGGACTGTGCTTGGAACCCGCAAAGTAATTTTACCAAGACACAGAAGCCTAGACTCGGTGAAGCTTGCGATTTAACGAATTTCTTCGCTGTAAGGATGACTTCGTTATATTGATGTTCTGCAGACAGACGAACTATAGGCTCCATATGCCCACAGTATTGACTGCACTGGTATACTTCAACTGACTGCTGTTCTAGATGATTGTAGGGAAGATTGAGTGACACACTCTTGCTGAGGATAATAAACAAAGTTCCACTGCGAATGTGACTGATATCAGAAGAGCAGCTGTAGCATAATAGTGCACCAAAATTGTTCAAACACCATTGCATTGCCACCACTGTGGGGAGGCCTGCCATGCAGATTCTCCCCGTACACCTTGTGAGCCAGTGTTACAAAGTCACAAACCACTTCTCTTCTGAATCACACGAACTGCAATGTATTTTTGTCCTTTGAGCACACAATAGATTGGTATCAGAATACAACTTTATTTAATTTATTGCGTGGAGTTATTTCTATGCTAAAAAACATTAACACATTGTTCTGCCACGCCAAGAATGAAAGCTGGACGACCTGCTAGTTGTGTTTCAACAGCGAAGACACCAGAAAGGATGACAGGCCCAGTGCTCCGCAAATTATTTGACAGCTTCTTAAGGCACATTACACAGGTTGGGAAGGATTAGCATGTCACTCGTGTAGACAGTTCATAATGCTAGAACACATCTCAGTGGAAACAAGTTACAGATGCGTTTAAAGTACGAAGGGTACAGAGTCCGGAAGATGTGGCAAACCTTGATGAAGTTCGGCACATCTTCAGAAGCATCCACTAGGCAAACAAAATTTTAGCACAAAAAAGGAAACTCAATGTTCTACATAGAACAGTGCTGTGAATGGGATGATAAGTGTTTGTAAAGTGGATCAACATCATAACCTGATGGAATGCTTTTGTGATCAAGTATGTGACCAGGTGAGGTTTGTACAGCTACTAATTTGCTATAATGAAAGATGGTACAAGACTATACATACTAAATAGCGGTGCAGTTACCATGAGAACATGCCTAACACACAGAATCTTCAATGTGTCATGGGAATGTGTATTTCTTTGCTAGCTTACTGCCTGTCTTTTCAGTGCTGATAAGTCAGATACAGATTTGTAAAAATGATGGAAAAGCAGAGTTCCGAGTGTAGAAGCGACTCACGACTGAAGCAGACAAGATAGTTTCCTATTATGCAAGTAGCATTCAGGATCGTAATAATGTAACAATTCTATTCCAATTCTATTTCTCTATTTGCATTTCTTTGGTGGTCAGAGCAATTCTCTGACAGCTATCATCAGAATCAGCCACTCGTGAGTGGCACTTGAGAAAAAAAGAAAGGAATAAAATTCAGCCAAATGAATCCTTACGTTATACCAGCCCTGCGACATTTCGAATCTGTACACTACTCAGAAATTAAGTATAAGGCAATATTGTGACTTCTTTAGCGCAAAATGCGCAAACGGTATACACAAAATAATTCGCATACCGTTGTCAGGACCAGAAATGGTATCTCGATTTTTTTGTCACAAGAGGTAGTATAAGCACGGTGCCAAGGTCATCGCACACAAGCTGTTTTAAAGTCTCTTGTTAAGGCAAGCAGTGGCAAAGCAAATGCACATGAAAAGGTATAAATGCCCAGAATTTTATGCAAACAACACAGAGGTACACGAACAAGCCAAAGCCAATGTTTTGACAACGGGATCTGTCTTGGTCAAACAAGTCTTCAATATGTGGACGAAAACAAAGTCCCCGTGTCAAAACCTTGGCTCCGGAGACATCCACTGTTCAGCCATTGTTAATCCAAGCTTTATGCAAACTGACACATCTATCATTTTCAATAACACTATACGATACAGAATATATTAGAATAAGATTAAAAATAAAAAGCCAGATGCCACAGTTTTACTACAGCAAACGTCAACAAACGTAACACTGCACTCTATCGAGGCACGAGTTCAAGATTTTGTCTTTGGTGGCTTCGTGGACGGCGCACAGCTCACACCGAGCATATCTGAGTCAAGTTGCACGAACTCGCATATTTCTTGTAGTGGTCCACAAAGGTCGCGAGGGGGCAATGGTGATCAGTGCAGCCGGGGAGGTTTACGGGTTGCTCGTTCAGAAAGGTCACAACCTCGTGCTGGCCTCCGGTGCACTTGTAGAGGACGAATGCGACGTTCCCATTGAATGGGCAGAGCAGGCTTGACCGCCACTCCCGGTTTGCTTGTGTGCACAAGCCGTCGGCCTGGAGCGGACTCGCGTCACGTTTCAGACCGAGACGTGCGACCACTTTCTTGAATCCGCCCGCATGCGAGAAATAGAGGACCTTGTTTGGGTGGCTTGGATCACGGGCCATAATTCTGCAGCATGAAGGAAGAAGAATGAGATGGCACAGAAACAATGCAAGGCAGTAAATAATTGTTCCAAATTTTAAAGCCAACCACCGTTCAATTTTGGACTGCATAAAAAGCCATGTTTAAGATAGTGTAGATAATACAGCAGCCTCCATGCAAAATTTTACATTTGAAATACAAGTGGCTGCATCACAAAAAGCTAACAAAAGTAGAAGTTCTTGATACCAAAACTTAATAAAATGCCTACACAACCCAAAATGCGTGGCTTCTTGGTGTGACCTCCAACAATAGGTGTTGCCTATGGAGCACTGAAAAATATTGCAGGCAAAGTGCTGGGATTTACGTCAAATCCACTAACCACTAGGTACATGCATTGTCTGCTTAGGTGCTACTTTAAGGCTGCTAATAAGATAATTCGATTACCAGTCCTGCAGCTTTGCCATGATTGCTTCGACGGTAAATATACAGTGGAACTGTGATCATATGACTTTCTCGAGATCGCATGAGAAAGTCGTATAATCCGGGTATCGTATGATCAGACCAACAAAACTTATGTCTATAATACATGGCTTCACGCGACAGAGTTGTGAGGATCTTCGATTTAAACTATAGGCTAACGCTCTGCAGGATTCGTACACCAAAACCACCAAAAATGTAAATTCAGAAAGAATGCTGCCAGCACAGGTGGCAATCACACTTTATTGGAGGGATTTGGGGCTCATTCACACGAACGAATGACAGCGGGCGTGCGACCAATTGCAAATGGTCGTTTTTCTTCAAAAGCGACCTTTTCGGACCAGTTGCTTGCTGCTAAATTTTTCACTTGTGCAACCACAGCCTTAAGGCTTGTGAACCAATAAGATGCGAAGGAAGAGGACGTCTGTACACGCTGGCGCTTATGTTACGAGGTGACGCCATTGCGAGCAGAGGTAAGCGGCACATACCTACTAGCGCATACCCAGAGGCCCAAGTTGGTGTTAGAGTTCCTTTGAACAGCGGTACCTATTCAGTCCAGTATCTACAGTGACCTATGTTTGTGTGAAAGAGGTTCGTTGAAGAGAAGCATGTATGCACACATTGCCACATACACAGTGAGCCAAGTTGGTCTGACGGTTGGTTTCGAACTCATTACCTCAGCACAACAGCTCGATGCACTATTGATTCGACCACTTACTACTCAGTGACACAGGTAGGCAGGAAAAGTAGCATACAAACAGACATAGACACAAATAAACAGCTATATACATAGAGAGATGAATACATACACACACACACGCATGCACGCACACACACACAAGGATAGACCATAGCACCTGGAAAGTGCGTGAAGTAAGTACCCCAAGAATGCTAATGCATTAAAAAAGTACTCACTCAAGTCGGTCCACAAGCTCCTGTATAACTGGGCACGCTTGGGCGTAGTTGCGCTCGACGCCGTAGCCGTCCTCGTAGTAGTCGTCCAGGTCGTCCTTGAACTCAACGGCCTTGAGGTCGTCCTCGGTGAAGACGGAGCACCAGGGGGACTGGTCGTAGATTGAATACTCAAACATGCACGCACGCAGCAACATCTTCAGGTCCCCTGCACAATGATTTTTATTTGTTTATTTATTTGTAGACACTGCATTATACATTATAACAAAGTTAAAAGACCAACAAATACCACTGAACAACACAGCACATCACGTGAACAATTTGCAAAGTACACAATATTTAACCCTTTAAGAATAAGACAAAAATGCCTGAAAGAATGGTTTGTTTTTCATTGAAACATGCAAAATACACCGAGAATATGGACATTCAATGAGAAAAAAAATTATATCTCCAGGAACTTTTTGAGCAATAGGTTTGTTCGCTATGGGCAACATCTGGAAGCAAGCTTTGCCCCAAGCCACCTATGGCTTTCTGTGAAACTTGTACACACAGCTCTCATTGTATGTGGAACAGAGGTGCACATTTCATTTCCTCTACATTACCTGTGTGATACCACTGCAACAAGGGGATTTTGTATCAGCCTTTCCACTCTCACCATGCTTCGAAAAGAAATCGAGTCATGTGACAAACTTCCTCATCTTATGTCCGAGCTCTAATCTAACAACTGATGCTTGCTGCCTGTAAACAATGTTCATCCACAAAGGGAAGCCTTATAGATGCTACAGGAAAAAAAAAGTAACTGATTACAATTACGATTGCTTTATTGAATGTTGTATTTGATTACAGTGACCAATAGATTACATTTACGTTGCTTTCCTCCCAACTTTTATTATAGTAAATAGAATAAGGTGGCCCAGATCCTTCAGTGCGTTCTTCACAGCCCTTCACATGTTGGTTATCTTCACATTTGCATTCCAAAATTTTCATTGGCTATCTTCCCTTCCTTTCTTATGAACAGAACAGGCAGAGACACTGAAAATTCGTATGACACGTGCGCAGGAGGGCAGGGAAGTGTTGTAACATACAAAGAAATTGTGCACAAGGTTTGCTTGCTCAATGCCATGATGCTCGCGATCTATGCAGTGCAGAGCTTTATTGCTGCAGGGGCTAGGGGAAGGCGCTTTTGGTAGCACCAGCAAAAAACTTGAAAAATCTCCCATAGACGATTTCGTGGCATCAACATTTGAATTGGTCGTTACTATCGGCGCATACAACATCTGGAGGAGCCTGACTCTGTTGTCGCCCTTCATTATACTCATTAGCCATTTAGACTTAAATAAAGAGTTCTAACAGATGCCAGCAGATGATCACGCATCTCGAAAAGTTGGCCAAATCTGAGATGTAATATAAAATAAAGCTGCCTACACATTGTGATCATCATCATCAGCCTATATTTATGCCTACTGCAGGACCAAGAACCCTGTGATCTCCAATTGCCTGTCTGGCACTAGCTGATTACAACTTACACACCTACAAATTTCCTAATTTCATCACCTCACCTAGTTTTCTCCTGTCACTTCCCTTTCCTTGGCACCCATTCTGTAACTCTAATGGTCCACCGATTATTCACCCTACGCATTATATGGCCTGCCCAGCTACATTTTTTTTTCTTAATGTCAACTTGAATATTGGCTATCCCCATTTGCTCTCTGATCCACACCACTCTCTTCCTGTCTCTTAACATTACACCTAATATTTTTCGTTCTGTCTCTCTTTACGGGGTCCATAACTTGTTCTCAAGCTTCTTTGTTAACCTCTTAAGTTTCTGCCCCCAATATTAGCACTGGTAGAATGCAATGATTGCACACTTTTCTTTTCAGTGCCAGTGGTAAACTGCCAGTCGGAATTTGGTAATGCCTGCCGTATTGACTCCAACTCATTATTTTGTAAATTTCCTTCTCATGATCAGAGTCCCCTGAGGGTAACTGACCTAGATAAACATACTCCTGTACAGACTGCAGAGGTTGACTGAATTTTACTCAGCCCCAATGATACGGTTCACATTAGAACAGCAAAATTAGGTGTATATGAGTGATCTGTCCAACAGGCAGAAACATGTATGTTTAATGGCCATAAACTTCTTTCTGTATCACAGAAGTCATACACTTCATGAGGCGAAGAAATGAGCAGCAGCTCTTACAGCCTCTGAAGACCGCTTAAAAGCACTTCCAAGAGAGGTGTGCCAATCTGCAATCTGGCCACGTTGAGGTGATTGAGGAGTAGCTGCAGGACGCTGGTTGAGGGAAGCAAGTAACCCAGGTAGCATATGTTTTTAGCTATTTGGACGATGTGAATCTCAGTCCATGGGCATATTACTGTTCTCCTGCCAAGTTCATGTGCTTAAATCTGAGTTCCCTGTTACAGCTTGTGTTGTCACTAAGGTTGCGGGGGAAGAAAAACCAGACAGATGCCGGTGCCTGGTGTCCACAAATTATATTTTTAACCAAGCCTGCTCAATCAGGCGGAATCCTAATGCTGCCGATTCCACTGCTCACGCATCTTCAGCGTGCTGGGCATGCCCTCATTGCCTTTTGTGACCAGACTATCGTGGCACATACTAATGCGCTACAGGACCCCCTTCTAGCAAGGAAGCCGTGAGCTGCACGAATGGCGAAGCGCGGGTGGTGGTGGTGCAAAACGCACACAGCGAGTAGGACTGGCCTGGTCAGGAGGGAATGCGACAGCAGAAGTGGCTAAAGCGTCAGAGTCTAAATAGGCAGGTTTCACACGGTCGACGGAGACTGTATTTTTCCGGTTGTTGATGAGCAGTAGAAAGTTTTTAGGTGCATGCTTGAGTACTTTGAACGAACCATCATTTGGGGGCCATAAGGGAGGACGCATAGCATAGTGGTGGACAAAGACGTGCGTGCAGTTCACAAGGTTAGGGTTGACGTATACCAGCCGGGAAGAACGTCGCTCTTGGGGGGAACGACAGTACGCATAGCGCTGCGTAGATGGTAGGCGTAATCGGAAACGTCGGCAGGTATTGTGGGCGAGTCATGGGAAGTCTTTTGTGATTGGGCCATTGTGGCATGTAGTAGTGTGCTACAAGGTAACTAGTTACTGGGTAAATTAATTGTTAAATTACAAAGCTACCAGAATATGTGTGTGATCGCAAGTAATTAATTACATGTAATTTGTTATGCATAGGTCTGGTTAAGGGTAAAAAGGATAGTGAAATTTGCAGACCCCTACATTGTTTCAGGAAGTCTAGTCCAAGCTGCCATCATGGGCAGAAAGAAAGCTGTCCTTCACAACAAATGTCTAAGAAATCAGTGCTTGTGTCTCTTGTGGTTACATGAGGTTGTGTTTATGAGAGGCTTGGCATTTCTGCGTTTACAGCGAATAACTATTTAGATAACATTACTCTCTATTTTGGAATGTGGCAAAGCACACAATATCAGCTACACAAAGTACACAGGCTCACATAATGTGTCCTGTCGAACTGCCATTGATGCTCGATAAGTATTTGCAGCAAAAAAGGAATTATGCTGAAGCTTTCAATGATGAATCAGTGATGATGAGCAAATAGCTTAACTTCCAGAAAAGCTATTTGCTTTATTAAAGAAATGATACGCCAACGTTTGTTGCAGTGAAGATATTCAGGCAGCATTCATTGCTTCATTGCATAATCCCACAGAGTGCACAACTGTTAACCAACACAACTGTAGTGGTAATATAGGTAACTATATATATATATATAGATATAAGCCAATTTGCCATGCGTGTGCAGTCTTGAGCAGCGTGGAACACTACCACCTCTAAACTTTCAGATGCCCCATTTCTTGCACGACGCGTGCATCTTAAAGACCTGTAAATAGCTCTGGTGTTTGGTGACGAACGCGCCCTGCACCTCAGCTGCAAGAGAACACGTGGCCCTTTGCGCTGCCGCCATCACTGAGATGGCGGTGAAAGTCCAACCACCACCAACTTTTAACGACCGACCGAAGCTGTCGAAAGAGCCAAACAATTAAAGCCGTCAGCTTCGAAACTTGAAAAAAAAAAATGCAAGGGAAAGTCCTCTTAACAAACAGTGATGCACCTGTCCTCCATACCACCACACGTAAGGAAATACTGGTACCCTCATAGATGCTACGTTGTTCTGCAACAATGGGCACACTGTGGCCATGCACCACACGATCAACAGATGGAACATGCAAGTGTAAGCGCTGAAAAAGGCTGCTGACAGCACAAACTGGTCATTCGAAAGGGAATGGGGAGGGTGACTTCCCCCGACTTACTTCTCCGAAACAACTTACTCACCAATGCCTCAAAATTTGTTCTGCAGTGATGCCTAGTTCGTGGCAACGCTGACGAAAAAAAAAAGTCCAGTTCACCATAGAGTAATGTTGGTAGATAATTTGAGTGATTTTAGGTTGAACAACAATGGCTGAAATGTCGTTGCCAGACAATCTGCCGCGACGGCTCAGTGACTGCTGCTAAGCACAAGGTCGCGATGTTCGTTCCTGGCCACAGTGGCCACAATATGATGGGGGCCGAATGCAACACTGGTCATGGCCATTGACTTAGGTGCACATTAAAGAGCCCAAGGCTATCAGAAGTAATCTGAAGCTTCCACCTCATAGAGCCTGTGTTGCTCTGGGTTGTTAAAAACACATCACTCGAACAATGAATGAATAAATAAATTAATAATCATCTGACACTGACGCAGATGGGTAGTCTTTTCTACTATAATACGATGAAAGTGAAGTTCATCTTTGGGAAATGGGTAAGTAATTACATTAGAGTAACGCAGCGTCGAGGTATTGCTCAACGCACCTTTGGTAACATTGAAGCCCAGCCGCCAGCTGAGCCTGTCCAGCAATCTTTTCATGTAAGGCCCCTTTTCAAAGGCTTCGACAGCAGCTGGGGTGTCTTCTTTGTCCTGAAAGCGAATGGTGTGAGAAAGAGAAAAAAAAGCACTTTGAAGCCCAAGCACTAGCGTTGAGCAAATATTCAAAGTTTCGAATACGAATTGAATATCAGGCACTAACTATTCACATTCTAAAAGGAACTATCCAGTACTTTTGAATGTCAAAACTAACCAACTATTTCACAACAACCGACTGTTAAAGTCTTGTTGCTGTTCTCCATCTGCTAAACAAAGTATTGCGAATTGTCGAAAATGACACGACGAAAGTTTTCGAAGAAATTAATAAATAAAATGGGTAATGCAATATTTGTACTCTGTTTTGTGGTGGAGGCGAACATGACGACCAGTGATGTTGGTTGTAGTCTGTCATTTAGTGTTTTTCGCAGTCTAGTGAAGTAGCAGTTTCATATTGTTCGCAACAAACAGCAATGTTTTTCTTGAAAAAGGCCCCTTTACCTGTGCTTATGGCACACAAGTCCTTCAGCAGCTTTTTTTCTTTTCCCACAAGTTCTTATCTTTTGGGGGAACCATTTATATTTGCCATTTTTGGAAGGCTTGTCATACAACAACCATTCATTCTTGAAAGCTTGTTTGCAACGAGGCTCTAAACACGTTAAGCTATTCCTGCAGTGCATCTAATGACAATTATTGATCTTGTGTTTAAGATTGACTTTCTTTCCCTCGTGGTTATTTGGCATTATTGCACTAGTCAGTACAGACATGGTACCTAATTATGTATATGGAAATAAATATTTCTGCTGTAAATAAATGGGTCTGCATTTGACTATTCTATATTTGATTCGATATAAACAGATATTCTATACTTAATATTTGCATTCGATTTGCTTTTGAAACACTTCCTATTTGCTCAACCCTACTAAGCCTACAAGCAGAACCACTGTCACCACATCACAGTAACTTAGCTTCACCAACAGTGTTTTATTAAATTAGGAAAATAGTGCGACTTTAACACAAAATTGTTCTTTGTTTCAAGTGTGGCTTCACGCAAAGCTTTTCAAATTGATGTGAAAGCGCACCTAAAAACTAAATTTGTGTTTAAGGTCATGACCAGATAAAGCATGCTTTTGGCATGCCGTAGGCATTGCCTGACATAAGCGCAACCATTCTACGCTACACAATGATATTGCTATGATTGCAGCTGGTTACCACTTATGGAACTGGTGAACTATTAAAGTGTGGGTGCCATGGCAACCATTTAAACCATGGTTAAGGAATGGTTATCATGTGGTGTTTGTACAACAATACTGGCAAAGTAATCTCCTATGTGGCTTCGTGGGACATTGGTGTAGACCTGAAGGCGTATGCTTTGTTTGGCATGCGGTGGACCATAGATCGAAACAGAAGCGGCTCCTTGGATGACTTTGCTGAATGACAATACTAAACTTTTTGGTCTGGATGATGAGCATTACACTGAACTTGCCTCCACTATGTGAATCCCACTTCTATGTCATAATCATAACTCGTCATCTGAATACAATGCTGCCAGAGTGAAACAAGGCGTTCACTTCGCACTGCCTGGAGCAGGGAACAGTGGTGGGTTGTCACCTGTTAAATGTGTGCAGTAAACTTCCAATGGCACAGCGCCACATGCACTGCGAAACATATAGGTGAAGATGTTTATAACAGTAGCGTTAGTGAATGCTACAAGCTGTGACCAGCGAAGAGATCTGCTGGTACCGGAAGAGGAAACAGAGTCTGTGCTGGCATTTTCGTGCAACACGGGCGGGCAAGTACTGTGGGAAACCTGCCAGGGCAGGCGCCTACTGCTCTCGACTGCACATGCCTGGCACCTTTTCTTGTTCACGTAGGATCTGGCAACGGGAAAACGTGCCATACGATTGCAGTTTGCAGGTGTGCAGGACGTCGGCCCAAAAATACTGTCTTCCGGGAACGTATGAACTGATAAAGAAAGATATGTAACTGCATTCGGTCATACTGGGTCATAATGGTATTGGGCCAGTATCTGATTTCGATTACACTTACAATGCCATACGTTGTTTTGAGCCACGGAAGGGCCTATATCAGTATCACTGCAAAATGATGAGGGCCAATGTTGAACAAATGGTGCAGCACGAAGGAACAGAATGCGATTTCATACTCACCTTGATGAGTTTGTTGCACTCTTTATGGAACTGCAGAAGGTCATCTTGCGGACTCAGAAAGTTTTTCTCAACCTCCGCATACTCTGTAAGCATAATGACACAAATAAACATATAGACAGTGCGGTAATTGATTACGAACACCTTTTTCATGCTGCGACTCAACTGTCTAGATGTGCGACAAATTAGCGCTGTCAGGATTTATCGTGGTGCAATTGCAAACAATCAATCAACAACACCTTCTTTTACAGAGATGATTTGACACAAAAAGTGTCTGTTCTTGATAAGATAAGACTGCACCTTAAATCATCCACTTCTGTCATGTCCTTCGAATGAGCATTAGCTAAGGCCATACAGTTGAACAGTGGAACAAGTAGCAAAGGTCAGTTATCAAAACAAGGCAATTTATGAAAGAACAACTTATCAAAAACAGGCGATGAGCAAAACGTGAACAAGGTGAATGCAGGAGCCAACGTTTCGACAAGTGGACTTGTCTTCTTCAAGGCGACATATGCTTTCCTCGCCACAGTATATATAGGTGGGGTTCTTCTAAAGGGGAAAGGGTGTGAGGCGGGAGGGCGCGGAAACGAGGGTAAATTTGTTAGCGTGTTGAATTGAGAGCAAAGAAACGCTGTGTACAAGGTCGATGCCAGCCCCCCCCCCCCCCCTTCACCCTGGTCTGTCAACACACGCGGGTTAGCCGGCGTGTCAAGGGCGCCTGACACGCCAGCTGACAAAAAAAAAAAAGGGAAGGGAAGGAAAGGGGAGAAGAAAAAAAAAGGAAAGAAAAAAAGGGGGGGGATACGCCAAGAAATCAAACTAATTGTTGTTGCCTATAGCTTGCAGTTTAGCACAGCGAATAGATTCTAAAGCTCCCTTTGAAACGTTTATGCCTATTGGTTGCAATGTCTTGAACTTATGGATAAGGTATGATTCTCGGTATTTTCTTTCTCGTTCAGAACGGAAATTTGACTGTAAGATACAGAGTTTAAGTTCATCAAAGTTATGACCTGGTTGGTTGAAATGCTCCGCGACGGCTTTGGGAAGCTTTTTAGCTGTGTCCGCGCGACGTCCGTTTAATCTGACGTTCATTGATTGTCCTGTTTCACCGATATATTGTTTCTTACAGAAGGAACATTCAAGCATATAAATCACATCCGAACTTGTGCAAGTGAAGCTAGATTTGACTTCATGTGTATAACTATTTGCGGTGCTTTTAATTTTAATGTCACTTTGAAGGTGCCTGCAGGTTTTGCACCTAGGGCGACAACATGCTTTTATTACGGGGGAATGCTGCTGGCTGACTTTTGCGTGCACTAACATGTCTTTAAAGGTCTTGTTTCAGCGATAGGTAACCCTGGGTAATCCGAGAACGCTTTTCGCAGACGCTCATTACTTGATAATATTGGGTGGTATTTTCTTAGGATGTTGTTTATGTTTGGGAGTGCATTAGAATATTTTGTTATAAAGGCCGGCGGTCCGTCAGATTCTAATGTGGGCTGTCTCTTCGCCAATTCCGACTGTCTCTCGAATCTTGCCGCGGCATCATAAGCTCTATCGAGAGCAACTTGGGGATAGTTCCTTTCTGCTAGCGTTGATTTAAGGTCATTTAGGTGGTGGATAAGCATGAAAAATTAAAAAAAAAAAATGAAACTACCGGGCCAGTGCTTTTGAGTAATGTACCTTTGCATTTTATCTTTATCCGATCTTGGCCTCTTGGTCCCATGTTTGTTCTTCTTATGTCAATCTTACCTAATGTACTAAAGCGAAGTTTACCTACCATACCATTTTTTTTTTTTTCTTTATCTTATATTTATCTTGTATATCTCTAATGTCTGTTTAACACTTGTAACAAAATAGATATACACAACTGAGCACAACATATTCACCCTGCTGTGAAAGGAGAGACTTGAGGAATGCCTCTGCAGTTTCCTGCGTGCGGACTCGGCTCGTAAAGCCCACCACATAGTCACTCGCGTTGAACTTGCTGAAGAGCTGCGGGAACCGAGTCAAGAAGCGCTTCGCTGCAAACAGAGACACAAAGTGCTTGCGGCAACAGCTAACACACAGTCAGATGCTCAAAATAATGAATGACATTAACCTCTTATTGAGGCCTTCTTTTCTTTAAATAAAAAGGTACCCTAATGGTTCATTTTTCGAATAACACAAAATGCTTCAACATGCTTAAAACAGAAATATGAGGACAGAGATGGTATTGTGAAGAATAAACCTCTACTTAGAATATAAATGACCAACTTCCTTCTTCAGAATTTTGCGAAAAACAATGTTTTGAATGAAGCAGCAAAAATTGCAGCAATCCTTCACAATCACTGTTCTAACTACTGGAGCCTAACAGCTGTTAGACTCTTTTGGTAATCTCAGTCGTCTGAGGTGCCGACACTCTCGTCTTCCCTTGTAGAATGAACACAAAATCAACATCTTCATTGCTTTGACTCTAAACATGTGGCGGATAGCAATGTGCTGCAAATCCATGCGGCACAGATGATTCATTTCACTGATTCATCGCTTTGTCATGGTACAACAATTTTCCACTTTACTGTCGATGATAGGAATGTGCTGCCAAAAACCCTTAAAGTCTACAGTTTCATTCAATTGCGGTTTGTTTGTTATGCAGACAGGTCACAGATTTTTGCCCACACTCATATCAACTATGGCTCCTAATAAAATTATAATACTAATAGCACACTCACACCAATGTCATCAAAATAACAGGACTGCTCACCTTGATCGGCTGAGATTTCCTTGCCCGATTCTGTCACATGGTTGTCGTCGTCGGGCTTGAATTTCATCGTCCAATTGGAGAGTGCCTGTATATCTTTCTTGCATAGATGAACTGGACAACAAGAAAATGCCAGGAATAATGCAATGCACTCCGCTGGTACTATTCACATTAATTTCAGTTGCAGAGACTATGGATGAGTAGTTAACCTTTTAAAGTGCTATGGAATTGTACATGCTGAACTAGCACCTCAAAGCAAGAAGCTCTTGTCCATAACACTACTTTCACTGATTCATCACTTTGTCGTGGTACAACAATTCTCCACTTTACTGTCGATGGTATGCTAAGGTAATTTATCTCTCAGTATCATTTCCAAACACAGTTTCTTCAGCGCTGAGATATAGGAGTGCTCAGATACTCATATAGGACTTCACTGCTGTAGCAAGTAACCTGTTTTCAGACTGCATAACACCAGCAGAGTGTATAACACCGGCATGTTACCCCAACAGGAGTACATAACTCTTCCTAGATGGCAGATCTGAGTTCAGTCTAGATAAAACACTGACTGGTTAAGACGACATAATTTATTTTATTTTTTTGCTTTGTGTATACTCTTCCAAACGGGTCGCACTGAACAATAGAAGTAAGAGTTCTGGTGAGTGAGAAATATATGAACATTTTGTTACGACCGTGACACCACGACCAGTCATTTCAAACGAAACATTATAGAATGACGTCGCATTTCAGTCCTCGCCTAGGCCACCTCCTTCTGAATACAGTGTTACCTCTGAACATATTCAAATTACAGGAGGTTGAGTAAAGTGGAATGGAATAAAAAGCTTCACAAGTTATCTCACTAATGCATGCCTCTGAATGCCAGCTCACCCCTGCTGTTGTTTGCAGAATCCAAGACAGCGCGCTGCAGTCGAGGCAAAGCTTCCACCATCTTGACAATGTCCTCTCGGTCAGGGTAGCGTGTGGTGTGACGATTGTAGAGGAAGAGCCCTCGTGCTGTGCACCCTGTTTGCAAAGACCATTAGAAATGCATTGAAATCTGTGAATTCCGTCAGAACAACAGGTATTCGGGTTCAAAACCACACTGCTTACAGGTTTTCAGCCACCCCCCTTCTCTTTTATTCTAGAATGTTCTTCCCTTCAAAATTCCACTTCAACTCATGGATTGATGGATATTATGAGTATCCCCTCTGAAAGAGAATGCTGGTACTAATGAACAAACCATCAACCTTGACAGAAACTGATTGCCCTAGAAACTATAATGTCCTCGTTCTGTGTGTTCTCTGACTTCACGCCACCAATAATCTCTAGCTGTCTTTTACTATTCTTCACCGCTAGATTTATAAAGCTTTCCTCTATCCCAAGACCTAAGCATGACAACTACATCTTCGCTGACTTCCGGATGGATACTGCGACATGCTAACAAAAAATTCCTTGTAGTATCTTCCAGATGCTACACAGGCATGATGATGATGATGATTAGGATGATGATAATTGATTACTTATTGCAGTCCCTTTCAAATAGGGCAGTGATAAATAGTCATCCAGCCAACCTGAGCTAATCAGGGTTATATTGCCACCTAGCAGATTGTCTATCTCTAATTTAAATTTGTAAAGTTAGCTATGCCCACGACGGTCCCATCCCTGTCTCTTCCCTGTTACTAATAAGATTTTTCCAGCACTTAACGTAAAAGAGGAAGGAAGGGAAAAGGTTAGAAAGCAACAGGACCTAACAACAACAGCAACAGGACAATAGAAATAGCGATAGGATGCTTCATTCTGTGCTGTTGCTTTCTATCCTTTTGCTTATTCCATCCCCTTTTCCACTAGGTGCTGGAAAAATCTTTTCAATAACGCCACGATTCCAACTAGCCCAACATCTGTATTAACTGTTCCCTGTTCTTTTTTTTCCCACCAATACTCAAAAGAAAAATTAGGTTATGGGGTTTATCAATTCTTATTAACATCCCAAGACTCTGCGTCCATATCTGGGAACAACAGCTTTTATAACTTTCAATGTTAAACCAGAAGCGACAATAAAAAATTAACACTATTTCAAAGCTAACTGCATGATGCACTGTGTCTATACATAATTTTGCAATCTTGTTGTCACTAGTTTTTGACTGATGCTAATTTGCGTGTGACCGTTGTGTCATCAGCAGCAAACACAGACACCTGTCAAGTGCATTTCCAGTGGCGTGAAATTGCGCTCCTATCCATGACGAGCAAACAACACAACAATCTGCAATACGGCTAGCATTGTCAATGTGATCAAGTGAACAAAGAATCTAGGCCAGAACTTAGAACGGCTAACCTTCAAAGTATACGAAAGCACATTTAGATTGTGATGATTGTGACACCTCGACAGATGCAAGCGTGCATCATGAGCGACCTTGTGTACAGCCATTTATCAGAGTGACGTTTCTATACCTTGTAACTCTGCTGCGATTTGGTGCACACTTGTGATTCGATTATGTGTGTTCAACACACCTTGACATTTTTGTTAGATATACGTCCAAAGTGGATGAAATGTGCCTATAAAGACTAAAGAAATGCATGACCGATGGTGTGATCAAACCTGTCCTCCAGCAAAGCAGCCCAATCAGTCAATCAATCAATTTTTATTGTTTCTGAAATGTATAAGGACATGTTATTTTTGTGCAGGCAGGACCCCAGAGCCCTTTCAAGGGTCGTAGCAGAGGTTAGTTTTTTAACGTGAGTTATTACAAGTGAATTACAAGGCAAAAAAAAAACAAATACAAATATTACAATGCTTTAACCATTAGGCCACAATTGCAAGCATGCTTCTCTTCTGCTAAAGTTGCTCTTTGAAAAGTCTGGGATGTGCACCACGTGCAAGTTTCTTGCATGCTTCCCTCGTGACAGCTAGCGCTTTCAGACACTGAGTCAGGCTTCACTGCACTTGGGATCGGTCCATAGCTTTCGTCGGACAGACACCTACAAAGTGTGTGAGGTGTTCACCTATAGTGCTATCACATTAAATACTTATTCAATGGAGAAATATCGGGTGCAAGTCACTTCTTCAAAATACATGGATGTGCTACTGTGCATATGTAGCCTTGTCATTTGATCAAACAACGGATTTTACAAACTCATGTAAGACAGCTTAGCAGTAAGAACAGACAATGAAAGGTGTTGTGTCACTAGGCTTTCCACGGGCCTCGGCAGATTAAATTGATGGAAAACATAGCTTTTCAGGTGTTTATTCTTCACGTATATCTCACCCGGCAAGATGTATTCGCCCTGTTTGTCCAGCTCGTACATCTTGACCAGGACCCGGTAGTCGGTCTTGGTGCCATAGAGGCGGTAGGCACCCTGGTTTCCATGGTAACACGTGTCCCCACGAGTGTCAGGGTAGCAGACAGACTCGTCTCGGTGCAGCAGCAGGTACAGGATAACAGCGATGAGCACTATAACTGCCACGAGCTGAAAGAAAAGAAGTTGAATATGGCCAGTAGTCAAAAGAATTTGGTTATGGTTGCATGTTTAATCAAGTGTCGGCTTAACCAGACTTAGTGCTGTGACTGTAACAAAGCTTGAGCTATCTAACATTGCCATAACTAACTCATTCCATGTGCAGAAGCCCAATTATTTTAATAATATCAGTGCGTTAGTGCCTTGCGGTGGGGAAGACATTGTCGAAGTGAATAAAACAGTTTAGCAGATAATGTGCTTTAACTCGCATTTGCTTTATGCGACCACCTCTGCCCTGCCGCAAAGCACTGATATTATTAAAGGCATTGACATTACAGTCGAATCAAGATACAGTGAACATCTTCGTAGAACATGATGTGTGCATTATATCAGAAGTTGGTTATAATTGAACTTTCCCCCAAAACTACTGATAAGGAACTGAATAAGGCGGAAGAGATGCTTTATTACCAAAGATGATGTGTGCTGTGCTCACCGTCAGGAATTGATGAGTTAAGCAAGTTTAAGTTGTGCAAATCAGACAATCAGGCTCTCAAAGTTAGCCAAGCTGCTGACGTGGTCGTATATGAAATCCATAACCACTGGGGGGAATGGTCGGACGATATTTTCTTGGTCGTCCTTGCCACTGAAGGCCTCCATTTATAAAAGATGTTGCACTTTTGCAACAATTCCTTCATCAGAGGTGCTCTCTGTGATGTCTATGCCATCATAAGCTGCAACATATTCGTCCCATGTTTGCCTGCAGTCCGCACGGCCTGCACAGGCATCTGTTGTCACAAGGCTGAGCCAAGATCTCGCAGTTTGTTTTCGTAGACATCCTCATAGCAGGCAGTTTTTTTTTTTTGCAACCTTGACTTGCTTCCTTGATGACTTCTGGCATTTAGAAGTGAGATTGTCACAACCGTTACTGTAAGGTTCGCCGACTTGTCTAGATTGTGCACTTCTACAATCTATTTCTAGCACAGATCACTACTATTAGCACCATTGGCGAGCTGTTGAAGAATGGGATGTTCAGTTCCAGTATCAACTGCATTTTGGTTCTTTCCTTCCGACATCGCAACACACCAAGCGAAAACAGGGATGGAAGCGCTGCACTGATTACAGTAACTGTTGATAAAACTGAGTAAAAAAAAAACCACAGAAAAAAGAATGCTGCTCCAGCTGTTCAGGAGAATCTACAGTCCGAGAGCAATGAAACCATAAAAAAAGGTGATGTGTATTTAAAAAAAATCATAAAGTAAATTCTGGGCTTTTACATGCTGAAACCACTATCTGATTATGTAGTGGTGGGCTCCGGATAAATTTTGACCATCTGGAGTTCTTTTAACGCGCACCGAATGCAAGATACACGAGCATGCTTACATTCCGCCCCCATCAAAATGCGGCCGCTGCGTCTGGAATTGAACTCTCAACCTTGACCTCAGCATCGTAATGCCATAGCCACGGGGCCACTGCAGTGAGTACACATATTACAGCAGTCATTGACTGTGCAACACTGTGCAGCCTTTTCCACTTCCCTGGTCCATTGAGACACTGCTACTTCAGTTTATTCTGTTCATCATAACCAAAATGAGCAGGCTAGTGGGTAGTTATAAGTGGATGGCTTTCTCATAGACTTCTTGCAAAACTCTTTGGGGGCTAGGAAACTGTTTGTGGTAGCCAAAAGTTCACTCTAAACGGGATCTTTATAAATGGGCTCGACGATATCAAAGAATGACAGCATACATTCGCAGATACCTAAAGAAAGTCAAGTTTGCACTGCCTATTAAATGCTGTCAGGGAGAAACAAAGTCTACATAACTCAGCAGGAGCTGCAATCAAACAAATCACGAGATCATGCAAACAGCAGAGATGACCGGTTTACACAATGGCTGCGTTAGTGTGCCTTCATCACTTTTGTATGAGAAGAAACTTTTCTATCTTGCTAGCATGAGGCTCAGCATTTGCCGTTTTCTTTTGGTTTGTAAAACTTAACTGGTAGACTTGTTCATTTGTACGTATGTCATGTGGCAATGTTGTGTTACCCGATTGATTGCTCTGTTTATCGGGTTTTGGCTTTTGATTCTAAGTGAAATTTAGGTGTAAGATAATCTCTTTTTCGTGCTTTTTAACCACATCTCTCCATAAATTGTGCTCTCACGTGCATCAGAGCCTCGTTTGGAAATACGACACGTGTTTGCCTTGTCCCTTTCTGTTTCGCGCTGGCGTACATTCAGTGCACAGCCTAGTCTCCGTATCACCAATTCTGTGCAGTGCAGTGCGCATGCTGCGGCACCTGTCAGCCAATCAGTAACAAGAGCCGGCTATACATATATGCGTTCCAGAGAAGGTAGGAGGGGTTGCCCGCTGTGTGCTACTAATCCGCGGTTGTGCTACTCATTCAGTTGGCGTCGCGCGGGAGGGCGAATACAGACGGGCGACGAAGAACCCTTTCTTTTGATCCTCTGAGACTCCTAGCTTTAGAAACGGGAATTAGCAATCGGGATATTGAACGATGATCGGAACAGGAACACCTTCACGCAAATAGCTTGGCGCGCCAAGATCAGTTAATCAGACAGGTAAAGCCGGTTATTTACGCACGACGCACGTCCGAAAGCAGCGATATACTATCACACATTCACAACTTTACGATCAGACGGGGGACCACCCGAAGCATTGTACCCGCTTAAGGACGTCGCGCAACGGTGCTAGCACTTGTCAGCTCTCTGCCTCGGCAGAAGACAGTCAGGTAAACGCACTATGGGGAGGAGGGGGGAATTAAACAAACGTGAGAGCTACACTGACCGGCGATACAGCGTGTGCCCAATCGGAGTCGTGAGCGCCACGGCCGTCTGCTCCGACCTGCGGTCCTCCGGCACTTCGCAGGCCATCGGTACTGGCGGCGTTTCTCACGCTACTGCTCTTGCCTTCCAGCGACTTCATATGAACACTTCCGACCACTGATTGCGGCCTGTCGACGTATAACAGGAGGGGGACGGCGACCGCAGAAGCAAGCGAAAGGTACACTGGCCGCGCGAGCGGCCGCCATGCGCGCGGCCACCCGTGCAAATTTTGACAGCTTTGGCCGGTCTTGCCTTGGCTAGGCAAGCCTCCGCGTAGCCACCAGCTCATGCCAGCGGGCCTAGCCAGCATTTCGGCTGCTTCAGACGGGAGGCGATTTTCACTGTACGTGCCATATGGGCACGCTCTTACGCCCAGCCATGAAGATGAACTTCAGTATGAACTCTAAACCGATATTTTACAATAAGCCAACCTGTCAGTAATACAGTAAACAAAAAGAACGTGTCATTGTTTATTGGTCTGCGGCCGCTAAAGCTGCGTGCCAGTAGTGCCGGGTAGCTACGCTTCCCCTTGATAGGAACCCTCCGTATAAAGCTTTTGTTGTAAAACATCAGAAAAAAATAACATGCACTGCAGCAGCCAAAACGGAAAATGTACACAGGTTTACAACTGTGCAGCTTCCGTTGTTGGCGAGGCGTCGGAGCCGACAGGATAGCGACGCCAGAGCGGGCCAGGTGGCACGTACTCTTTTTCTGCTCAGGCTTATTATGGTTCAAGGGAACAGGTCACTTGGGGAACGCAATTTTTCAAGCGGTTGGTCACAGTTTATGCGATATGGTTAAGGTCAAGTCAACTTTATTTCGCCGCAGTTTGAGTTAAATTGTCTGTGGGGAAAACTGGGGAAAATGTGGAGCGGCGACTGCGCACAGGAATAGTTGTGCACGCTAAAGTTCCTTCATAAAGTAGTGCCACGCTTTGAAGAATGCCGCGTCCTCCTCGCGCGCTCTGGCCGAGGCCGACGCCGCGTCGCTATTGGTCTAATAGCATCACATGGCCCTCGCGCCGTGCAGCAGCGCCATTTTTGCTCGAGAAGCGGAGTGGCAAGGAGTGCATGTTGGCGCCGTTGCGACGCTCGAGCATTGTAGGCGGTGCCACTGTTGAGGAGGAAGCGTGAAAGAGAGGAGAAACGACAAGGAGTAAAGGCGGAGGAGGAGCGTGTCGCTACTTTACGAAGTTTAAGGGGTTTTAGTGCACGCCGGCGCGACAATTGTCTGGGAACGTGGCCCCACCGAAAAGGAACACTGGGAGGTCCTGGCTCCCACGCATTTCCTGGCGACTGGAACACCTCAGGCATTGTAAGGGTCATCATCAGCAGCAGCAGCGGCCTATTCTTGTGTCCACTGCAAGTTATGACTATATGCCATTGCAGGACGAAGGCATTTTCCAGTGGCTTCCAATATGTTGCCCCTATCTTGCGCTAGCTGATTCCAAGTTATGCTTACAAATTTCTCAACTTCGTCACACCACCTATAATTTTGTGCAGCCCGATCGACTGCGCTCTTTGGCACCTATTCGCTTAACTGCCCCACGCATTACATGGCCTGCTGCAGCTGCATTACCCCCCCCCCACCCCTTTATTGACAATTAGAATACCGCCTACCCCCGCGATGTGGATCCATACTGCCTGGGTAGCCGATTCTGTAATATCGATTCTACAATCCAGCGGTGTCGATGAACGAATTCACACCGCTGTGTTTCTAACGCTTTTCGTTACATCGCTCAGCTTTGTTAACCGTCAAGTTTCCGCCTTGCTTGCTAGCACCGGTAGAATGCAAAAGTGTGCACTTTTCAAGGATAGTGGTAAGCTGGGCCGGTAACTCCGGTAATGCATTACCGATTTGGTAATGCTTGTCGTATGCGCACCAACCCCCCTTTTTATTCTTCTTTAAGTTCCCATCTCATGATCAGGGTCCCCTGCGAGTATAACATGACCTAGATAAGCGTACTCTCACAGAGGTTTTAGAGGCTGGCTGCCAATCATGAATCCTTGTCCTCTTGCCATGCTGTATTATACTTTTGACTTCTGCATATTCATCTTCAACCCTATATCTTACACTTTCTCGGCTGACGTCCTCAGTCATCCATTGTAATTTTACCCCAGCATTGCTGAACAGAACAACGTCATCTGCAAACCGTAGAATGCTGAAATATTCGCCGTTGATCCTCACTCCTAATCCTTCCCAGTCTTTTAATAGCTCGAATGCTTCTTCTACGCACGCAGTGAATAGCGTTGGCGGACTATTTTTCTTGATCGGTATTTTTTCCGCTGTTCTTATGCTCGAATTAAGCTGGCTCCGGAGTATATATAGATATTTGCCACTGTATTCATGTATGCTTTCTGTACTCCTTGCGCAGTGCCTTCATGACTACTCTGTGACCACTAAATCAAATGCATTTGCGTAATCTATGAGAGCCACACACACACACACACACACACACACGCACACACACTGTGTGTGTGTGTGTGTGTGTGTGTGTGTGTGGCTCTCATAGATTACGCAAATGCATTTGATTTAGTGGTCACAGAGTAGTCATGAAGGCACTGCGCAAGGAGTACAGAAAGCATACATGAATACAGTGGCAAATATGTGTGTGTGTGTGTGTGTGTGTGTGTGTGTGTGTGTGTGTGTGTGTGTGTGTGTGTGTGTGTGTGTGTGTGTGTGTGTGTGTGTGTGTGTGTGTAACTTTCATATAGATTACGAAAATCAGAATACAAAATCATGGATTACAAAATCTGTGGAGTACAAGCAACCTCTATATGGAGAGGTTGGTTGTACTCCGCAGATTTTAATGCCAGAAAGGGTTTCGTTAATTTCGCTTCCGAAATTAGCGTCGAGCAGAATGCACAGTTGGGGACCCATTCGGCACTTCCTGGACATTGTCTTTTTTTTTTTTTTTCAACCGTAGAAACAAAAGACCATGGCCTGACGAAGTACACCGAAAACCATTTCCGCAGATGTTTTCGCTTCGCTCTGACGCTTTCACTGTGTCGTCACTCCGTCGGGGCCCGAATTGCGCAAGGTTTAATTGGCCTTTCGTGGGGGGCTAGCGCGCAAAAAAAAAAAGACAGCATCGAATTCTGCCCGTTTCGCGAGGCGAGCAGGGAGAGAGGGATGTTACGAAATGACATGCGGGCTATTGCAAACGGTATAACTGCGATGGATTATCGAGTACTTACGCCGTCAACTTCTTTGCGGAGTGTGTACTTGACTCGGTAGAAGAGAGCTGCGATTTTGTTGGGGTTTCTGAGGCGATGATCCGTGTAGATGATCATGGCCGAGCCCCCCGAGCGAGCGAGTACAAAGCGAGATGTATGGACTCGAGAATTCGTACTTTAGGATACCGGCGACAAGTGCTGTCTACCGATGACGACGATGATGGTGATGGTCCTTTGTACAAATGGCACATGCCCACCGTGCATGGTACAGTGTACCGTGGGGGATCGGCCACGAATTGGGCGGTTTGGAGAAAATGAATTTAAAAAAAAATTTAGCAGAAAAAAATGAAGAAAATAGGGGAACATGTATTCGGCTCGGTGTCCTAATTAATTATTGTAATTGACTGGTTTAGGAAGTGTCTCTGGAATGAGCAGTAAATGAGATTTTTGTTTTTTGCATTTTCTTCAGAAATGCTCGCAGCTGTTATTCAGGGGATTCAGGTCTTATATCTCGTACACACAGGAGCGTTGATATATATATATATTTTTTTTTTGGCCTCGTGATTTAAACGTTGCGCTACATGTGTTTTTTGCTTTTACAGGCCGTGGCTGAGAACACCAAGCGACGATGTATTGCTGCTGTTGTCCTAGTGTGTGTTGGGTGACACATATCCGCTCTGGGGGGGGGGGATATACTGCACGCCATTGTGTCTTCTTTTTTCTTTAGTTTTTCTTTCCTGCTCTGTCTGTTTGTTCTTTCCATTGCCGGCCGCTATATACATCTATCTCTATACTTATTGCGCTTGTGAAATGAACGAATAAATAGCTTATATATATTCTGGGGGTTTTACGTGCCATATAATCACGATTCGATTTATGAGACACGCCCTATAGTGGAGGACTGCTGACTTGTCTTATTTATTTATTTATTTATTTATTTATTTATTTATTTATTCGAGATACTTTCAAGGCCCGAAGGCATTACAGAGAGGAGTGGGTGAACATAACATGGTATCCTAAAACAGTGGCGCATACCCACCATGGGGGATTGGCCAAGATGCAGGCGGTTTTTCGTATGCTTGGAAGTAAAGCGGAACTAAATTTGAATAGTGGAGCGTGGGGCTATAGAAGTGTAATGTATAGAAGTGTATAGTGTAATGTAAGTGTAATGTAAGAAGTGTATAGAAGTGGGGCTATAAAAGTGAATAGAAGAGCGTGGGGCTATAATTTAGGAGTGTAATGAAAATATTATTAAGAATTTTGATAAATTAAGTGAATTTTGACCACCTGGGTTTTCTTTTTTTTACCTGCACCCAAATATTAGGACATGAACATTTTTTGTGTGTTTGTGTGTGTGTTTCGCTCCCGTCGAAATTTGGCCGCCGCGGCCCGGATCGAACCCACGACCTCGAGCTCAGCAGCGCATCGTCACAGCCGACGCTAAGCTAAGCGGCAGGTTTGAACGAACATATAAGTTATGTACAGCAGTGCGGACAAAAAGCAATAAATGGTCATTTGTTTTGTTTTGATATTGCTTTTGTTATAGAAAGATACAGGCGAATATTGAAAGCAACGAGATCCAGAGTATTTATATTATGATAGCTTCTTTCTTTTTTTGTTCTGATTACTCTAAAAGAGTTAACGTTAGGGTACGTCAGTGTAAAAAAATAGTGCTTCGAAGGTCACCGCGTACCATCTTTTTCAGCTTTGAAACATCTGAAAAAAGAAAAAAATACTGTATTGTGTGTTTGCGAACTTGTGAGACACAACATCGCTACACAATTACAGCAGCATTTCAACTCTGCCACCCTCGTTAAGTTAAACATTATCTCTTTATCTGCGGTGTATAATGAAGAAGAAAAAAATGACGTTTACACCGATTTCTTTTTGGAAATTCGAACAGCAGGGTTTAGTTCTCCCGGTTTAAACAGAAAAAAAGAAGAAAAGTACGCCGACTTGCTTTTCGTTTTCATTTCTTCTTTTCTTTACTTTCTTTCTTTACTAATTTCTTTCTTTTTAATTAAGTTCTAAATGAAAAGATCGAGCCAGTGAAATCAAATTTACCAGATATGAGCTAATATGGCGATCTAGGCGCAGCCGCGAGCCTACCAGATTAGTTCTGAAGAAGCCCGCTAGGTGGAGGAAAGTTCAGGAAAAGGAAAGCAAAAATGTCATCCATGCACTGCAGTAGGAATTAAGTGGCGAAGGCAATCCGCACGTTTTTCTCAGACAGAAAACTTCGACGTTCAAAAGGAAAATTCGTCCTGGACCGGGGGGATCGAACCCGGGACCAATGCCTTTCTGCGCCGGTCACCCCTAACGTATATGCGCTGAGCAGGAGGCCAGCGTTTCGCAAGACGAGGGTGATTTAATCGGCAACCCGACGCGTAGGGACACCGAATGTGGCAAATCAGTTCTGTGCAAGCGCGAAAAACGGGGGAAAGTTGATAAACGAGAGAAATTTTCATCCATCCGGCTGTAGCAGGAAGCTACAACGAACCCCCCCCCCCCACATACACACACTGATTTCTCATACATAAGTGTTCTGTGTCTGGTTCCATATTACTATAGTTCCCCACTTACGATTTCTTTTGAAAAAAAAAAAAAAACTTCCATCTTCAGATAGCGCTTGTATATTGTACAGCGTTTTCTCCTCGAATGTATATCTGTTTATGCCTATAATTTTGTCGTTATCTTTATTTATATCTGCAGTTTGTGCTAAGTAGGTTTTGTTTTGTTTTGCGTTCTCATTTTGTTTTACCAGCCCCATTTACCCAGAGCCTCAGATAGAAGCCTGTAAGGGACTTCGAATAAAAAGAAATGTTAAAAAAAAACATACGCGTGTGGGTTTCTTTTGTAGGGATTTCCTTTGTAGTTTCGTGCCGCAATTATATGAAAGACAAATTTATTTCTGATAAACACGTACGGGTTTATCTTGCAGCTTTATGTTTCAGTCAGGCGGATGACAATTTATCCCTTCGGTCAAATGTGCGACCTCTTCGATGCGAGGAGCCGGGTGAGGTCAAGCGTCAGCCTGCCACCCAAGCAACCAACACTTTATTTTTCTTTCTTATTTACTGTCGTTTCACCTGCCTCTATAACGCGAAGCGGAGAAGGAGGGTGGGTGGGTGGGGGGGGGGGAGGAAGGTGCGTAGAGAGGTAGCGAGGGAGCTCTGGTCAGGTTGAAAGGTGCACAGCGCAACAAAACAAAGACACAAGAAGCGAAGACGAAGACAAGCGGAGTTAGCGCAGGTTGAAAGGTATCTGTATAGCGCAACAAAACAAAGACACAAGAACCGAAGACGAAGACAAGCGAAGTTAGCGCTTGTCTTCGTCTTCGTTTGTTCTTTCACTCGTCTTCTTTCGCTTGTCTTCGTCTTCGTTTGTACCTTTCACTGATGACCGACCAACAAGCCCATATGACCACCCTCGTCGATCTTTGGTCAGGGACGTTGCAGTCTTGGCTGTGCGCCTCAGCCGTTGTTGGCGGATGAAGCTGAGCCATTTCACTGACGGTATATACAACGCGGGTCTATTTCTGCACTACTAATTGTAGGCCTGTACCCGCGCGTAATCTTACGAGTAACGTCCCGTTCAATTTGTGCTCGGATATCGCGTGCAGTGTGTAAATTCGCGCATATATACCCATAGTCACACATCCGTATGTGGTGCCCTCGCTATACTTCTAGAATACTCCGGTATTCGGCGATATATAATTGGATGCAACAACTGCAGTGTTTACAGCACGTTTCAGCGTCAAAATTGGATGAACCAAATGTCCGCCGTAAACAAACGGGTGAGCTCCAAGCAAAATAATTATCCATCGAACCCATTCCCCCCCCCTTCCCCCCTTCCCTGGTGAAAGGTCGTCTAGCTCATCGAAAAAAAAAGTACAAAAAGCTAACAGAATTTACGGATGAAAACGAATTCCGATAGAAGTACGCCGAACCTTGGAACTATAGAAACCAAAAACAGTGGATCTTGCACATAATACGGGTGCTTAAGGATAAAAGTGTGCATACCGTTGTCTTGTAGAAACACGTGAGCTTAGCGAGCTTGTTTTCGTTTAGCCGTCGCTTATAACTCTCTATGATTGCTTGACAACAGCTTGACAACTCTTAGAATTCCGTTTCGAGTACATTCCTGGTCCCTGGGCGAAAGCATATACAGGCGGTGAACGTCTGCTGCAGGTGCTGGAGCAGTTTAGGGGAAGCTCAGGGGGATCTTCAGATGTTGCGCGGCAGGGCCAGGTAACGAAAGGTGCAAGGATGTTCGTACGACCATATAGTTACCTATGTCTAGACGTGAGACAAATTATCCCCTTCAGTTAATTTATCTATGACTGACAAAAATGTAATGAAACGGTTTATATACGATGTTTGTTTGTTTGTTTTTTTGTAGAAAAAGGTAACCTGACATGGGTCATCTTGCACAATTCAGTCTCTTCGGGCAGATTAAGTGAAGAGACGGACATAGCCTACACGGGATGTCGCGGTGTTCGTGCGGCTAATTAACAAAATTTCACCTGATAATTTTTCGTTCTTCCCTTTAGGACAAATGTTTCGATTGCGAAATTGAAGCCGATCGTAACTGATTTTGTAGTCACGTTTCTTTAGTAAAATTCTTAAGACTATAGCGCCGCTCTCGAGGTAATCGTCCTCAAAATCCACTAAAAGAAGAACGTTGACTTTCCAGTTAAGCTCGTCCTGAACTTCTTTGATTAATTAGGGAAGATAGTTGGACGGGTGCTTTTTGGAAACTGTTAGCTGGAACGCCGGTGTATTTCATGGCACACTTTAGGACTGCAGATATATAGAAAGTGGCGCTATAGCCTTACGACTTGTGCTAACAACGGTGACTTCGCTGTACCTCTAGGCTTCGATACCACAATTGAAACATGTTGCCCAAAGGGAAAAAAATATTTTAAGAAAGTTAGTTTGTGCGTATCGTTAATTAGCCACCATGGACATGGCGATTTCTAATGCAGTGAACTTCTGTCCCTTCCAGAAATGCACCTGGAAATAAAGCCGCTGCATAGAAATCTATCTGATGACCATGTTTATCGGCATCCCATCATCATCCCATCATCTTTAAAACGGGGCAGAGGCAAATGGTCACCTAGCCTAGCTCCTTCATTTATTCAAGTTTTACTACGCTATACATCTATCGCCGCCTAGCCTTTTGCTATCATTTATCGATCTTAACAAAACCTCTGTTATACCAGTTACCACTCTTGTCTCCCTTGTCCGTTAGCTGGGACACCATGTTTCCCAGCTAACGGTAGCCAAGCTGTTTCTCCGTTGTTTCAATCGTCCATGCCAACGAATTCAAAAACGCCCTTGTTAACAACTTGTAACCCTGCTGTGATATATATATATATATATATATATATATATATATAATTTGATACCATCCACTCCTCTCTGTAATGCCTCGGCCCTCAGAGAAAATAAATGAAATGAAAACGAAAAAAAAAAGATTAAAAAAAAAAAAAACATGGTGCAAGATGCAGTGATAAAACCTACCACCGTGTCCGGTCTTCAGACCTCTGTCGATCGAACACCATGGACTTTCAAATCGTATCTTGCACCTAGTTTTTTAAATATTTGTTCTTGCTGAGCGGCCTGGCTGACGTTATCCGGGGCGCATTATATTGTACCGTAACCCACACTTGCAATCGCTCCGGTTCTATCAATCTCTTCCATGATTTTTTTTCCCCGCCGATACTCTAAACGTCTCTTACTTATCTCGACTATTAACTGATAATCTGAATTTCAGTTTGTATTTGTATACCTGTATTTTATGAATAAATTAGCGCCATGTTTCTGCGGCGCTTTCATTGAAACCCAACGCTGGAAAGGCGGAACATTGCCATCTGACAAGGAGTGTTTCATTAAAGCATGTTAAGAACAAAGCAGACGAGGAAACAGGTGGTATATACGACACAAGTTTATTTTCCTGGGTTTCACTGCTTTCATTTCCGTTATAACTCTGCGTGAAGCAATCCCTCTTCGCTTGTTTTTTCTCCCACGGCCAAACATGTGACGCCGCGCTCGGTGAATTCGGCCCCGTGCGCTTCAGTCCCGGTAGCTTTTAATCGACGAGCACCTGTTCGGGTGCCTTGCCAACCACTCCGTGCACGTTTCCCTTCGTGCAACTTCGGTCGTTTATTGCAACGTATACATTTATACCGCCTTCGTCGCAACGTGGGAGTGCCGCGGTCCCACGTTGTTGTCGCACTCGTTGTCTTTACGGAAGAACGTGCGCTGAACGCGGCGGAGGAATGCACTAAAACCTACCGCGACGTTTGACCACTTGTTGGATCGACTCTTCTGACTTCAATTCTACCGCGTTGCGCTTCTTTCCTGCTTATTTTCTTGCTCTATGGCTTTCCCTTGCTCTGTCTCTGTCTGTCTTTCTCTGTCTGTCTGTCTGTCTGTCTGTCTGTCTGTCTGTCTGTCTGTCTGTCTGTCTGTCTGTGTCTGTGTCTGTCTGTCTGTCTCTGTCTGTCTGTCTCTGTCTGTCTCTGTCTGTCTGTCTGTCTCTGTCTGTCTCTGTCTGTCTGTCTGTCTCTGTCTGTCTCTGTCTGTCTGTCTCTGTCTGTCTGTCTCTGTCTGTCTCTGTCTGTCTCTGTCTGTCTGTCTCTGTCTGTCTGTCTCTGTCTGTCTGTCTCTGTCTGTCTCTGTCTGTCTGTCTCTGTCTGTCTGTCTGTCTCTGTCTGTCTGTCTGTCTGTCTGTCTGTCTCTGTCTGTCTTTCTCTGTCTGTCTGTCTGTCTGTCTGTCTGTCTGTCTGTCTCTGTCTGTCTTTCTCTGTCTGTCTTTCTCTGTCTGTCTTTCTCTGTCTGTCTGTGTCTGTCTGTCTGTCTGTCTCTGTCTGTCTGTCTTGTCTGTCTGTCTGTCTGTCTGTCTTGTCTGTCTTGTCTGTCTCTGTCTGTCTGTCTCTGTCTGTCTCTGTCTGTCTGTCTCTGTCTGTCTGTCTGTCTGTCTCTGTCTGTCTGTCTTGTCTGTCTCTGTCTGTCTGTCTCTGTCTGTCTGTCTGTCTGTCTCTGTCTGTCTGTCTGTCTCTGTCTGTCTGTCTGTCTGTCTGTCTGTCTGTCTGTCTGTCTGTCTGTCTTTCTCTGTCTGTCTGTCTGTCTTTCTCTGTCTGTCTGTCTGTCTGTCTGTCTGTCTTTTTCTGTCTGTCTGTCTGTCTGTCTGTCTGTCTGTCTGTCTTTCTCTGTATGTCTGTCTGTCTTTCTCTGTCTGTCTGTCTGTCTGTCTGTCTGTCTGTCTGTCTGTCTGTCTGTCTGTCTGTCTGTCTGTCTTGTCTGTCTGTCTGTCTCTGTCTGTCTCTGTCTGTCTGTCTGTCTCTGTCTGTCTCTGTCTGTCTGTCTCTGTCTGTCTGTCTCTGTCTGTCTGTATTGTCTGTCTGTCTGTCTCTGTCTGTCTGTCTGTCTGTCTGTCTCTGTCTGTCTGTCTCTGTCTGTCTGTCTGTCTGTCTGTCTGTCTGTCTGTCTGTCTCTGTCTGTCTGTCTGTCTGTCTGTCTGTCTGTCTGTCTGTCTCTGTCTGTCTCTGTCTGTCTGTCTGTCTGTCTGTCTGTCTGTCTGTCTGTCTGTCTGTCTGTCTGTCTGTCTGTCTGTCTGTCTGTCCGTCCGTCCGTCCGTCCGTCCGTCCGTAGATCTTTCTGTTTGCCTCCTTTTTTATTTATTTTTTTTACCACCGGGAGCATTCTATACATAGAGATGAGCTCACGAATCTTACCTCACTCTCTCTAACGACCGTGCAACCAACTCCCCGGTTGCGGCACGTACACTCCAACTATAGAGATATGCGTCGTCTCCATCGTGGCTAAATCTGGGAGCAGCGTCACCGAGACTGTACACAAGTTCCTCGTTACGATTTCGCGCTACCACACCACGCAACGTACAGTATATGTCAACGGCTGTTTGCGCAAGCCGCCTACATCTCTGAAACATACGGCCCGGGTTGCTAAATGTCGCCCGTGGTGCGACGATCCGTGATCTCCGAAGAGCTCGCACCCTCTCACGCGCGCATCCGCCAATGCCCCTACCCCCGACCCTCCCCTCATCAACCCCCTATGGCTGCAAGGTCGCCGAAAGCATGCGTCTTGTCTTTCAGCTGTTACGGGGCTACGGCACCACGGCGTCATTAGTCCTCTCAAGGCTGGCAAAAAAAAAAGAAAACGCCGCGCATGCGCCGGAGAGGCCAGTATGAATTATTCATCTTTCCCTCGCGTCCTTCCTTTTTTCGCGCACAAGCGGAACAGCACGATGAGCTGGCCACACGGCAGCTGAAACTCTCGGAAGGGTTTTGTTCCGCTTTCAGTTAAAAAAAGAAAAAAAGAAAGATAGAAACTGCATGCAAGGTCATCGGGTGACGTTAGCACGTAGAACTTAAGCATGCGCTTCCCTTATAAGGCCAGTTCATTCGGTCTAGAATTGCGCATCGACTTTTTTTGGGTCACTTTGTCTTCTTAAGACTTGCGGCCTGCATTAATGATAATAATGTTGTGTTCAGAGAACTAGTGCTCGAACAGTAACAAAAGAATTGCACCTACGTGCAAGTATTTACTTTCGACGAACAGTGTGATTCGTGCGCTTAAGTACAGTCGGCGTCGAAAGTTGTCGGACCGCGGCGTCCGAGAAGGCGTTAAATTTCGTAGCACTTTTGTGACCGCATACGTATAGTCAGTAAAACGATACGAAGCTGTGTTATATTTTCGCGCATGCGAAAATATAACACAAGCGTACAAGTACAAGCGATAGAAATCTGAAAAATAAGTAGCGGAAATAGTATTCAGCTGTATTTCTCCCCCCCCTCCCATATCCCACCGTACGTAAACGTTTGACACGAAATGTTCACACATGTGCGAAATCCCTAATTGTTTTGTATTTTTGTCGCGACGAAACAAAAAAAAAAAAAGGTTTGTCGTGCTTTTCGGTGCGGCGCATATTCAGAATTTAGCGTCCGATGTCGCAAAAGTATAACGTGGCGTCTTCGGCTGAGCGATGCAGGAGGACGAATCTGAGCATACCCTTCACTTTGTATTTGCAAAAAAAAAAAAACTATATACTATAAAGCGTTTTAAGATCAGCTTACATTTCTTCGTACCATTGATGAATAGAACTATATCTTACCGATTCCGTCATTCAGGGTAGCAATTTTGATGATGCGTTAGAGGAACATTTGACTCAACACAGTCACATTTGTCATGCAAGCGTATCACTTTCCAGCTTTGCCCGAGTATGTTCTTATGCGCCTCAATATTTTTAATGCGTTCGCATTAGGAATGTTACAGCAGCAAAAAAAGTGTATGTGTGAGAAGTGTTCGAAGCCGGTCAAGCGATATATATATATATATATATATATATATATATATATATATATATATAAACGAGAAGAAAAGGGGTTAATCGAGGGGCCCGATTTTTATTAGTCATATCATGAAAAGCCAACAAACACTGGCACCAAGGACAACATAGGAGAAATTACTTGTGCTTAATAAATGAAATAACAAACGATAAATTAATGGAAATCAAAGTGGATGAAAAAACAACTTGCCGCAGGTGGCAACCGAACACACGTAGTAAGGTCCTTCACCCAAAAAGATCACGTTCTCGTGACGCCTGCGGCAAAAAGGACGTTCCACGTTCGCCGCCAAGGTCTGTGAGTGGTGGCGCTGGCTAACACTCCCAGGGTTCTACTAGTACACATAAATACCCAAGAAAGTGGATGGGAAAACGGCGCCGCGGTAGATCAATTGGTAGAGTATCGCATGCGAAATGCGAAGGTTGTGGGTTCGGTTCCCACCTGCGGCAAGCTGTTTTTTCATCCACTTTAATTTCCATTAATTTATCCTTTCTTTATTTCGCTTATTAAGCACAAGTAAGTTCCCCTATATTGTCCATGGTGTCAGTGTTTGTTGGCTTCTCATGATATGACTATATATATATATATATCTCGGACCTCAAAAAACGTGCGACGTAATGCTAACGCATTTGTTGGTGTTAACACCACTAATTGATTTGCCTGCTGAGTTGGATGCCACGTATAGTTGACGATGACATTTGTACTCACTATCATTAGTACGAATAGCTCGACTTAATTGTGCTTTTTGCACTAGCGTGTTACGGGCGTTTATATAAGTCTGCGGGTTTTCTGTATACCTCGTGCACTAGAAGTACGCCCCTCCTGTTGTAGAACCAGGTAGCCCGCACTATATTGAAATGAATAAATAATAAACGTACTGTAAGGATACTGTCGTTTCTGGCAGTTAGGTCATACTTGCGCCATTGCTATATTGACACTAAGAGCAATGCAGTAAAACCTCGTTGTAACGAAGTTGAAGGGGGAGGGGGGCAGAATTACTACGTTATATCCATTGCTTCGCTGTATCCGTTGTTACAGATGTAATGCACTGTGAATTTATACGGTGATTATAAGGGGAATGTCACTTACTTAGTTATATACACTATATCGTTGTGATCTCGTTTGGTTATAACGAGGTTTGACTGTGTTAAGCTGAGTTGTGTTAGTAAATAACGCTTGCGCCCTGGCAGAAAGGTCGCTCTTATTGCGTGAAAAGTCCTTGCGCGCCCTGAAACTTCCGTACCATAGTTCGCCATTCCGCCATGAATTTTAATGGTGCCTGTTTGAGCCTGATTAAGGATTTGCTTTCGAGGAAAGGCTACAACATTGCATTCTATAGAGAAACCATAGAGACTCAACCCAGAGAAATCTGAGAACTTTTTCTTCGGCAAAAGCGTCTGAAATATACGAGAGGACACTTTGAAGGTAGTGATGTCGCACAGAGTTACAGGCAATATGGTTTCAGCGCGGAGTTGGAAAAAAAGAACGAAGAAAACTGCGGTTTTATTGTTTCACTTTTTATTCTACTTTTCTCCTCAAGATGAACGGAAATAGAGTTTTGAAAGAACACTTTAATAATCTTAAGCTGATGTGTCTTTATACCTCTTTAATGTTGTTCAGTAGAGTGCATGCTGCCAGTATCATGCCACATTTCAGTTATGTCGTTCTTACACGAAACCGTGAGCGTGAAAATGAAAGCAGTTTTACTTAGTATGTTCGAAACCGTCGCAACTCTATACTGTCTAGCTTTTACACTGCCAATGGAAGACGCAAGCATTGATTCGGGAGCTTGGGATCACATTTATTATTCTTTTAAAGACTGCCAGGCGTTTTCACGCACTCCGCTTTGGCCTGTATTATAAGATGCCTTCCTCGACGCGAGGTAGGCCTCACGGACTTGCGTAATCCGCCACATAAACCCTTCATTCTCCATTTCTCGAGGAGTCGATCAGCACAATGTTGTGTATGCGAAGCGGGATACTTCACTCGCGGATCACGTGGTACGCGGCGCGTCTCACATCTCTAATCAAACCGGCGGTATACACTTTCACAGACAGTCGAGCGAGGGATCGGCCAAAGTTCGAATAACACGTGCTGTCTTCAAAGAGCAACTCGTCGAGACCTGTCCTCCAATCAGACTTGCTCCGATTGGAGCAACACCGATTGGCTCGGCTTCGTGCTCGACTTCGTGCTCGGCTTCGCGCACACATCGCAGGCGAGCGTTCTCGTTACCTTCCGAGTGCTCTTTTGACATAAGGGCGCACAAGTCAATGGGACAGTCGAAAGAAGATAAGCAATGCCATTCGGGCCGCACCACCCGATTGGTAGCTGTATGTACCACCTATATATACGTATACCTGCCAAGGAGACAAGGTCCGTCAGAACACTCAATCCGTAACACGTGTTCAGGTCCTATTAGTCGTATCACTTAAGGTGTACGTGCAACGCGCGCTTAGCAAAGAACAAATAGTTCTGGTGCGGCTATACGTACCGAAAAGTATGAGGTAGGTTATTCGGTTACACGCTCTCTTGGCTGCTCCCCGAGTTCCACGACTAACCCCCGTACTCAGAAATGTATCTTAACCTGATTGACTTGGCCTCAAGGACGCCTGGCGTGAGTGCGCCGAAGAAATCACAACGCGCGTCGCGGCCACGCTTACGCCAGACGTCATTTAGACAACTTCAAACGTCACCTTCAATCAGGACCCATGTATGAACACGAGGGTAAGACTCAAGCTATACGCGACACGAATTGGCACAGTATATTATTTCTTGACCGCGGAACGAGAGGCACGGCGTCCTGTTCATACGGCCGAATAGTATACGGATTATACGACACTGGATGGGTAAAGGTTCACTGCCTAAACGGGATGCGTTATTCCATTTCGGCCGTAAAATTCAGCTCCTAGCTTGGTTGCGTGGTCCACCGTCAAAAGACGATCGACCATGCCACTACAGCGTCGTTCAACTGGAGCTTAAGTCGTGGCACTTGGGCCACCGTCGTGAGAGGACGTGGACGTTCCAGTCGGAACGCAGGCCGTACACACTGCCGGGCCATAATTAACGACGCCGTGTTACGTGGGGTCAAGAGAGGACCTGCTCCCAGTTCGAGCAGTGCGCGTCTTCGAGGAACCACTCGAGGAACCGACGGTACGTAAACCTTCGGCCGGAGGCCACGTCCTCGTGCAGCTTCGAGCAGAGCTTGCAGGCGGCGTTTTCGTACTTGAGCTCCGAGTGTTCCTTCCAGAGGAAGTACGAGTCGTACCAGTCGGGCCTGCGGGCCACCTGGGCCAGGTACTCGCCGAGTCTCTCGGGGGACTCGAACTCGAGCGCGTCGACGTAGGAGCCGGGCGGCGCCAGACTCGAGTAGTTGGCCCCGCCCATCACCACCGGCACGATGTCGAACAGCAGCGGCCGGTAGAACTTCTCCGTGACGTAGTCGCGGCAGATGGAGTTCTCGAACGACAGGTAGAAGCTGTAGTTGCGCGCCGCCTCCCTTAGGCACGCGTCCGACGCCTTGGGCTGGCACACCAGGTCGCCGCACTTGCCGAACACGTCCACCCCTATGACGTCGCGGAGGCGCTCGACGTACGTCTCTCGCCTGCTGTCGGTGTCGCAGTGGGAGACCATCCAGACGGCTATGGCCTTCCGCCCCTCCTGGGTCTTCGGAAGCTCGGGGCCCGTCTTGGAGCCCCCGGAGGACCGCTTGCCGTGCCGGAGCTTCTTCCTCTTCGTTCTGGCCCGGAAAGTGTATCCGTAGCGCGTCGTCACGTCGGAGTCGGCTCGGTACGTCATGGTGACGTTGAAGAGCCCGTCCAGCTTTCGAAGCACATGCACGGGCGTCGCGGTTGGAGGTTCGAGGCTGAAGAAGATCCAGCTCTGATCAGCGGATCGTCGAGGAGGCATGTCGTCCAGTCTAATGTCCTTGCCGTGAAAGAGCAAGGCGTGGCACGAGTAGAGGTAGTCGCGTTCGCGGGTGAAGATGCAGGCGTGCGGACACGTCGGATCGACGACGTCCTCCTTGAAGTAAGGGTAGTCCTCCTTTCCGCACCACGTGGTCCAGAGAAGCACTACCAGAGGTCTGTGGGTGACCGCTCGATGAGTGACGTAAACGGTGCACAATGCGAGAGTGACCAAGCAGGCCTTCAGAAGGGCAAACTTCTTTAGTGCCATGATTACGGGGCGAGGCATTTAATCTAGCTGTTTAATTTATCGCACGTCGCGGTACTCTGATGACGTCTTCTGGCTGCGCAATTGCAGTTGAACCTTGTGGTACCGCATAACAGCCGTTAGGCGCATCTTAGTGAATGATGGTCTCCACTTTACAGTTTAGGTAGCAACACTCCGCAGTCAACAACCACAACAACAAAATCCACTGATGACACGGATGACGTTGACAGTCTTTCGAGGCTATACGAAGGTATCAACGCATTGTTGCATTCATTAAATATAAGAACCACCGGAAAATTTCACCGTTTTCACCGGAAAATAACCATCTCTTTCATGTTTGAAAGCACGGCACTCACTTTTTTTCTTTTTGTCGGTAATCCTTTGGTCCCGGTAATGCCACTCGTCACAGAAGCACTCGATCCAAAGGACTTGCAAAACGAATCACTTCAGGCCGTCCTTCAGGTTAACCCACGTCGAAACATCACAGATCTTGGCATCGTATAGACACAGATCCGTTTCCGTCAACGGAGTCTTATATGTATATCTGTTTGACGAAGAGATACGTCTTCAGGCTGCGCATATCCTTGCAGGACGATGCGGAGAACGCTTCTGGCAATGCCACGCCGCGGAGTGCTTAGTATAGCAGCAGGTACACATATGCCGACCGACACCCACGCACTGCGCTTGGCAACGGCGGCGAGATATGATAGCGGAGCATACGAGCCGGAAATACTCCTGGATCGGAAGCTCGCTTTCGTGACGCAGAATGTGGGCCGGATGCGAGACGCCCGCGTAACACGTCGCTAATGAACTCCGCACGCGTCGGCGATTTTGAAGCGAGATTTCTGCTTCCAAATTTCGACGTACAGTTGGCGCGCGAAACATTTCTTTCGAACGCGAATGTGGAACAGCTCTTGCTATATTCCTCTCGAATAGCGAATCTTCCGAGTCCAACACGAATCGAACAGTCCTTCTTACTTGATGTGCATTGGATTCGAGAATGCAATATTCGAAATGCTAGTATTTTCGGGCTTACGGGATTTCTAAATATTTTTTTTGAAATTCTGAAGTTGCAATATGCGCCGGAAAGTAATTAAGAAGTTAACTAGTGCATTTTCGTTATTAGTAGAATATGTTTTTCGATTTCTCGTGCTAGTAATGTCCGCCTCGTCGAATAATCCAGCTCAAGGACAAGAATTATGCTATCTGCCACAGGCGAGCTTAAAAAAAAATTCTGTAAAACTTAAAACATTTCTTAAAACTTAAAACATCACCCCGCCGGACGCTTTGTCCGGCTGCGCAAAGTCGAACACTGACGTACGCTTAGAAAGTGTATACACCAAGGTATGGACACCGTCTCAGAGTAGCACGTGAAGTAGTCGGCGCAGACAATTATCCAGCGGTTCCCCTTGGATGGCTGAGGAAAAGGGCCTGAGAAATCAATTCCCACTTGCTGAAAGGGCAAGCTGGGAGGTGGCATACGTTGAAGCCTGAAGGACACACACCAGATGGGGCAGTGGTTGGACATTTCCGACGTTGGCACTGCGTGCAGCTGGCGACTTACATCTCACCCGAATTTCCAGTCCGAATGTCCGGCCAGAGTGCTTAAGTGACCGGGGGTAGGAGTCATTCGAGAGGTTTAGCTTGTCCGGTATTCGGGGAAACGCAGGCGGATGGGGCGTTGGGGCGGATATGCAAACGGGAGCGATCTGCAGTCGCTCTGAGAACTGTTATATATATATATATATATATATATATATATATATATATATATATATATATATATATATATATATATATATATATATATATATATATATATATATATATATATATATATATGAGTAAAGGGGCGTTTTCGCATTTCGCCGTCAAGTACGGTGTCATCGTCTCTCTCTCTCTCTCTCTCTCATTTATGCGATAACATTGAACAGGACACTCATCGGCCTTAGTTTTTAGGGTGGGCGAGAAACAAAGCGCGCCAAAGACGTAAGTGTATACCGATCTTCATTGAAGAGACACTAAATGAAAACACTACGCTACAGTTTAGGCTGATACAGTGTTCTTTCAAAACTGCAATAAATTGTTATAACTCGGGAGGCGGCGGCGGTTGTGTACACGCCTGAATACTGAGGCAGCTTGACCGAGACAGCGCTTCGTCTACCTCACGAGCGTCCCGTCGTTTGCGTTGTTACTCGTTCTCAAAACTATAGGGCCGCCGCCGGGACTCGAACCCTCGGCCTCGTGCTGAGTAGCACGACACCATGACCACCGAGCTACCACGGCGGGTAACGAAATCAGAGAGATTTAGTTCAGGGGACGCAAGCGGCTTGCTTACGCAAGAACTAGGGGCGACGGTACTGCGCACGCGCAGACCTCTACGTCTGAGTCTGCGCATGCGCAGTTAAAACCCCTTAAACTTCGCAAAGTAGTGACACTCTCCTCCGCCGCCTTCACTCCTCCTCGTCTCTCTCTTTCACGCTCTCTCCTCGACCGTGGCGCCGCCTACATTGCTCGAGCGTAGCAACGGCGCCAACATGCGCTCCTCGCCACTCCGTAGACGATTCTCGAGCAAAAATGGCGCTGATGCGCGGCGCGAGGGCCCACGTGATGCTATTAGGCCAATAGCGATGCGGCGCGGCCTCGGCCAGAGCGCGCGAGGAGGAGGCGGCATTCTTCAAAGCGTGGCACTACTTTACGAAGTTTAAGGGGTTTTGTGCGCAGTACCGTCGGCCCTAGTTCTTGCGTACGCAAGCCGCTTGCGTCCCCTGAACTAAAGCTCTCTATTATTTTCGTCCCGACGCGTCGGAGATTGATCGTCGCCGCAAGTTGTACCGGTAACAATAGCGCGAAAGGGTGTCGATATTCTGTTTCTATAAGCCGCAGGGGCATCGGGCGTGGCGCTGTCGCTTATTCCGATGACTGACGCGTACACATTGATCGTGGGACGCCCGTATAGCCACAGGTGACCTACAGGGAAGCGTTGCGTTATATCCTGGTTGCTGTTCGCTACTAGAAGACAAGGTCGTTGTTGTTACCACACACTTGTCGCGGTATTCACTACGTGCGTACCTCGTGCAGGTGCAACTGCACTTGGTAACGATAGAGTTATCAACGTATTACTGACTAAACAATGTAGTCACTGTTATTGATGGGTCTCGGTCATCAATCCAAACGCAGTTAACTCACTCGGGACCCAAATTTTCTTTCCTGTAACGCATTTGTCGGAACCGCTATTAGGTATGTCAGAATACTACTAAGTAACATCGTACTGCCACTACCTTACTGCCACTACCTACTAGCGTAACATCACATATGCCACCCATCGTATTTTCGATAGACAGTATACTGTCAATCACCGAAAAAAATTATGTACTTCTTCTGGCGTAGACGAAATTAACTCAAAGATCCTAATGAATACTAAGCATATATCCGCGGCATACTTCACTTTGTTGTTCTCGCAATCATTGTCTGCAGGTGCCTTACAGGATGATTGGAAAGTGGGAGATCTCGTTCCAGTATTCAAAGCAGGTAACAAAAAGACTCGCCCTCAAACTACCGCTGCATTTCATTAACTAGTGTTCCTTGCAAAGTCATGGAACATGTCATATCCTCGCATATCATGAACTTTTTAGACTCGGTAAACTTCTTTCATCCTTCTCAACATGATTTTCGTAAAGGGCTTTCATGTGAAACACAGCTAGCTATCTTTCTTAATGATCTGCACGTTAATCTTGATAACAACGTTAAAACCGATGCCATGTTTTTCGGCTACTCTAAAGCTTTTGACGCAGTGCCTCATAGCCGCTTGCTAATAAAATTATTCAGATTGTACTTGGATTCTCACGTAGTACAATGGATAAAAGAATTCGTTACTAATCGTTCCCAGTTCGTCCTTGTCAATAACTTCTCCTCCGAGCCCCTCCCTGTCACTTCAGGCGTCCGTCAAGGCTCAGTCTTAGGACCGGTTCTTTTCCTAATATACATTAACGATCTTCCGTTGCGTGTATCTTGTCCTATTCGCATGTTCGCTTGACGACTCTGTGATTTATCGTACTGTGACTAACATCTCTGATCAAGCATCTCTCCAGAATTACCTTAATAACGTGCAGAACTGGTGCCACCGTTGGCAAATGGCCTTGAACCCTAACAAGTGCAAATTTATTTTGATTTCGCGCCGTCGTAATCCTTATCTCTCTACTTACACAATTGCAAACGTCCCAGTAGAATTATTTCTAACCTGTAAGTACTTAAGCGTAACCCTGTCCCACGACCTTTCCCGGACTGCGCGTGCGAGGAGCGTAATTTCGTCAGCGAACAAGACCCTTGGGTTCATGAGGCGCCACGTACCTTCGGCATGCTCCACAGCACGTCACACTACACGCATGCAAATCATTTGTCAGACCACAACTGGAATATGCCGCCGCCATCTGGAACCCTCATCAAACACATGTCATCAATGCACTCTAGTCAGTTCAGAATCGTACGACTAGATTCATCTATTCTTCATATTCATATAACACCAGCATTTCACTCTTAAAGGGAGAATCCATCTTGACATCTCTTGCTTTTCGTCGTCGTTTCGCCACGCTCTCTCTTTATCAGAAATTTTTCTACTGCTCGCTAAGCCGCCCACATTATACATCACGCCATCTTCTTCGCGCATGTCACAGCGCACCAGCCATCAACTCCAAGTTTCTCGTCCTCGAACACGAACTGTCACTTTTCAAGCTTCATCTTTTTCCTCGAGCTGCCAAAGACTGGAACGACCTACCCTTCAATGTCGCTGCCATCACCCATGTCATTCACAATTTCTAGAAACTGTTCAAACTTGTATTTCACCGTAACACCTGCCTTTTCTTGTGTCCATGAAATGTGTCGGATAAATTGCATTATAGGCCTAGACACATTGTATCCGGTGGTGCTAAATACGCTTGCAGTTGGTAGCTGAGACCGTCGAGTAACAGTGACCACCTTGTTTAGTCAATAATGTTACTTACTCTCCCTTTACCAACTGCAGTTATATCAAGGCAGTCGATGCGGTGACAACTAGGTATAGGAACTATACAACGATTTCTTTAATAGTGCTGGCTGTCAATATGGAGGTTGTCGTTCTATGGTAGGGTTCGACGTTCGCGTACGGCTGCTTTTTTAACTGCAGGAAGGGGTCAGCTAGACTTTCAAAAAAAAAAAAATATTTACGCGACAGCGTTAAGGGCCCCGTGTCGAATAAACCCGGCGTTGGCGCCGGCGTCCCGCGTCGGACGTCGCTTTGCCGAAAATAATTTCGAACCCAACTCCGAACCACATTTACCCAACCACTCCTCCACCACCAAAGTTGCTCATACCTTGTCTTTCATTCTTTAAAAGTTATTCCTTGGAATTTTGAGAACGGTGGCCCAAAAACAAATTTGATGAAAAAAAAAGCACCGACAGCGCACATCTTTTATGTTATCTCTTCTCAGACTGAAGTATTAAAAGTGCGAAACAATTACGGGAGATAGACCCACGCAAGAGGCCGCGTTTCTACCAGAAAGCTCGCCTTCGTGCATAGAGTTCGCCGCCAGCGTTTTCCGGTAAGCGTTACGGTAACATAAGCTGCATTTGCCGGGAAGCACGAAAAGCAGTCAGGGGTCTTTGAATGCTATCGCATTCCACTCTTAAAGGCGAAGCTTAAGCGTCCTCCAAATATTTTTTTTTTTAAAGAACATGATAGGCATTTTTGACGCAGGTTAATTAATAGCGATCACGACGTCCATAAACACGGCGGCGTACTTTCGCAAAATCCGAATTCGTCCGTACAATCTGGCCCAAATTGTAATGACGCTCAGGCTTGAAACACATCGTCTTTTTTGTTAATTTATTTTCTTGATGCGATAGCATTAAACAGGACACTCATTGGGGTGGGCGCAAAATGAAGTGCATCAATCGGGGAAGCAACTTAAGTAGATGGGTGTATACCGATCTTTGTTGAAGAGAGAGATAAGGAAGGCAGGGATGTTAACCAGTCAAGAGACGCTAAACAAAAGACACCAAGCTAGTTTACACTGATAATACAGTCTCACTACAAGTTTTCTTTTTCTCTTTAGTTTCTCGTACAGTCCATAAGGTGTATATAATATGGTGACTTGCGAGTCCTTTTCTTTCTTTCTTTCTTTTTTCTTTTCGTAAATGTACGAAGAAGTACATCGTCTGTACAAGCATCGTCTTTACTTACCACGGCAAGGCGGACCCATTTCCAGTTCATCGCGGAGCCGGGAACAAGAAACGTGCAGATCGGTCCGGGTCTTCAGTGGCTCTGCTCGAGCTGTATATCGTTCGAGAACAATGACGGTCACGTATCAATCTTTCGGAAAAAATGAATGCGATATGTATATATGCGTGCACTATAGCCGACGAACAAAACGCGGTGATAAGGAGATTTACGCAGAACGATAGCGATAAGGACACCTACGCGCCATTTAATTGAATGGACTCTCTCGGGTCACTTAATTAACTGAGCCCTTGCACCTGAACAGTTAAAACTACGCCGCGGATGAGTAACCCGGCTAAATGCACTGACGTTCAAATTATTATTTATTGGCGCTCTGATAAAGCACAGTGCATGCGAGTTTTTTATTATTATTTTTTTTGTAAGTCAACGCAGTTTCATTTCATTTGTTTCTCCTTGAAGGCCCGAAGACATTACATAAGGGGGGACATAACGACATGGTAAACTTCAATTATTCGAACAAAAATGCAAAAATTTACGCCAGAATAACAGTCAGGGAAGTAGAAGATATAATTGAGAATACATTGAAAATAAAATTTAAAAAATCAGAGCAGGTAGATATTAAGATGAGTCAGTGTGGGGAACAGGGGTCGTCTGAGGCTGCGTGGCGGATTCTTAGTTTCTCGCGGAATTCTTTGCGTTCGGTGTTTGCCACTATGTGTTCTGGGAAGGAATTCCACAGCACTGTTGCATAAGGAAAAAAAAAAAAAGAAAAAGAAAGGATGAGTTCATAGATGGGTCAGCTAGACGAGTTTCTGTGTTTGGTATATATACCTTGCACTGGCGTGACGCAAAATGGGCTATAAGGAACATAGAAGGGGAGAGAGGTAAAAAGAAAGGGAAAGGGCGGAGTTGGTCACATTAATGAAGCTTTGTGAATTATTGAAAACTCGTTAGACCTTCTTAATTAGCTAGCATCACACTCGGATTCGTCTTGCAAGTGTTGTTGATATATATATATATATATATATATATATATATATATATATATATATATATATATATATATATATATATATTCAGCGACGACTGCAGGGGGATCCGGGGGCCCCAGTTTTTCACATTTTACAATAATATCAAGTAAAAGACAGTGGCAAACGCTTCCCCAGCGAAACTACATCAGCATGTAGCGATACGCGTTATCAGTGGTCGACCCCCCTTTATCCTTATCTTTCTTAACCTTGACATTTGTGAACAAGCGCATTTGGGCGTGCGTTGTTTAGAAAGTGAGAGTACGTCGGCCCATATCTCTTGTTTTCATGGGCTCAGAAACATTGTGGACGCATCCTCAAAGTACACAATACGCGTAGCTCCAGCAGTCGGTTGGCGATACGCCAGCGCGATAGAGGCGTGCTACATGTTTCTGCAGCGGTTGTCTGAGATAACTAGAAAAGGGAGATTCGGGGTAAAAAAAGAAAAGAAATTCTTTACTGAAAAAGCTTCAGAGCAACTTGGGACATCAGGATTTGGGCGCTAATTACCAGAGTAATAATGAATTAGCAGGATTTCTCTCAACATATCTTAATAGCCCAGCAATGCACGAACAGGGTTTCAAATCGGGAAAATTAGAAAAGACCAATTCGCTTTTTGCTCTAGCGATCGAGAGCACATTTAACAACAACAACAACAACGACGACGACGACGGGGACGAAATGTTATTCGACATGAAGGGCAACTAGTATATCAACTAATTTATTGGTTATTGGTTTCTTAAGCTATCAACAACCGAAAACTCGCTTCAGCGTATCGAAAGCGCTACCATATAGGTCAATGCGTCAACTTTTCCGTGTTAAATCAGAATTTTTAGGTACGGAAACAGCGCAGCATGCAAGAAACGTTGGCCATCGCTAGGTTATTGACTTTTGCGTGGCACGTTTTACAAGGAGTGAATGAAGTCAGCCAGTACTATAGTGACACTGTTTTAAACGCTGTGCCTTTGTTTTATACCACCGAAAATGTGGATCAATATTTGGAGCGAAATGCGTAGGTGTTCCAGTTATGTTTCCGCGGCATAACGGCAGCACACACACACACGAAAAGTTAACTGAAACGTCTGGGCTCTTATGGCGCATTTTGAGTCCGTAAATCTCGAAGCTGGTGCTTCTAGCAAAAGGTCATGCTTTGCGTACTGGCTGGTTTTCCCAAAGATAAAGACAGATTACTGTTTGTTCTCATATTGGCATGTTGCTACTTACGCTACTCTGGAATTGTTTGCCTGAAGAAATGACATGACTCTTCAAAAAGGGCGTTCTGAGTAACTATACGGGTCTGGCGCGCAAAAGAATAAACCACCCAAGCTTCATGTTCTGCGTGCACTTTCATTAATATGTTTTACGTGCCGCGCAACGTGCTCTGCGCGTTACCGTAAACGTTTCCTGCAAGAATACTGCGTTTGTTTAAATTGGCGACTATTATTGGAGTTTATTAGCGCAAGGCCCAAACGTGACCAAAGAGCGCAACCCCCTTAAGTTTGTGCCCGTGAAAGGTGAACATATGTTTGCTACAGCGACCACTCCTATAACAGTACGGAGGTGCCTCTTTGTACTCTATTTGTCCCGGTAAGGCTGATTGATTGAGTGATTGATTGATTGATGTTTGCAACAGGGACCACTCCTATAAAAGTACGGAGGTGCCTTTTTTTACTCTATTGGTCCTGGTAAGGCTTATTGATTGATTGATTGATTGATTGATTGATTGATTGATTGATTGATTGATTGATTGATTGATTGATTGATTGATTGATTGATTGATTGATTGATTGATTGATTGATTGATTGATTGATTACATGTTCCGTACCCGTTCAGTCACAATGAACAGACTTGTTGCGCGGCCTCTCCCACCGTTTCTTTTTGCCAGTCCTAATCCCCATCGTGGCAAAGGAAAAAAAAATATAGAAAATACATTAGGGCCAGAAGATGGCACTGCTAACTCTGTGCGTATGCAACATAGCATGCTTAGAATGTGACAACTGTGACGTTTCGACAGCTGCGCGCGTGTTCCTCACGGGTGACCTTGAACACTAACTTATCGAAGTGATGTGCGTACTTCTGTCGCGATTTCGTGCACACTTTGACGAGTTCGCGCAAGCTCGACACATCTACAGTGCTGTGCTAGAAGCACTTCTCAAGTGGGTGAAGCGAGGCCTATAATGCTACAAAGTAATGCCTGATCCGACCAATGGTGGGATCGGGCCTCTGTCCTCCAGCACAGTGTATACCTCATGCTCTAACCAGTGTACCACGATCGCACGCCATGCTTATCGCGGACAAAAAAAGAAAAAAAGGAGAGGAAAGCTCACTCTTCGAAACGTACGTCTGTCACCGGACAGACGTATATATATACAAAAAAAACGGCCATTGAGCCGAGGGCAAATTGAACCCTCTGCTTAAGCAAGTGGCTCTATATGTCTATATATACTTATACAGAAATATATAACCCCACGTGGTCACTGCATTGCCGCACACGACCGCCTTACTAAAGACATTTTCGACGCGCTGTCCGACATGTATAGCGTCCCGTCGGCAATGGCCAATTAATATTTGTTCTTTTCTCGTAATGGCTGCAGCAGATAATTCACGTGTGCCTGTACCTTGAGTCGGTGACTCAACTAAATTTATGAAAAAGAAAATCGACTATAATTATTTTGTAATTACGAGCAATCGCTATGAAATGCATACACGGTCGTAATGCCACCTTGAATTTCTTCCCGCGCTGCAATGGAATAAAATTTTGCGACTCGGACAAATTTATCAGCGTCCCAACGAGATTCGTGACTGAAGCGTCTAAAGTGAACAATTATTAAGTGCATTGGTGTTCTTTAATTAATCATTGTATTAGGGTTATCGCTCAAGTTACAATGTACGCCACTGTTGTGTAGCTTGGTTAACAAATATGATTTTGTATCGAATCGTCTATCTTTAACAAGCAGATACCAGTCATTACAGAAACATGTGGTATACACGATAGATTGCTCTTATTGATTCTCGGAGGTTTCCCCTTCTTTTTTTTAAACTATTGCTCGAAGATATTATTTGAGACGTTCTTCAGGGTTTTTCTGAGATCTCCCAGTAGATTGAGGTCGCGGGTTCGACTTAGGTCGGCTTCAGAGCCCACCATGCTATGGGGGCGATATGCAAGAAAGACGCTCGAGCACTTTGATTTAGTCACACGTCAAAGAACCCCACGTGGTCAGAGTTAATTGGCAGTCACATTAGTTAATACCAACGTCACAACAGCTGTTTGCTGTAGCTTTTCTTTTTAAACCTTACTGAACTCGCTGTTTAAGTAACACTGGCCCAACGGCTTTTGTAAGAGCACTGGGGAGACCCTTGCTAAATATTTCGTTTCTCTGCACGGTGGCAGGAGCAGTCGGTACATATAGCACAGAACGTTCTTGATAGTTACTAGGCTTGTAACTGGCTGGCAATTGCGACAATATTTTTGAGCAATATGTGCGGGAGGTCTTGAGCACAGAAAAATAAAAGAAAAAGAACAATAACAAACAAGGTCGACGTAGCCGGCGCCGATATCTCGGGGCCCACGCGTGCACTGTTTAAAGGTCGTGGTGTTGAATCGGAAGACGTGTGCAGATAATGGTCAACTCTTATAAGGAACAGCGTTACATACATCTTACAATACCTTGCTAGTGCGCCAGCCTTGATTATAGGGATCATATTGCGCCCGTGGGAAAGCCTGCGAAATAATCTTTTATAAAATGCTTCTTATATAACGTCATGATGCCACTTGTGTCCCGAAAGGCTGAAAAAAAAAGTTTTACAAAAATGGGAAGGCCTAAATGATTGTTCTCTTTTACAATTGACCGTAATGTATGCACAACGCCTGTCATATTTTAAGGGGGAAAGCTCGTGTTGTACGATTTAAAATTTCACGCTCGTTTTCTCGCATAGTATAGTAACCGAAGTGGCACATTAGATAGGCAGTCCTCTGCACGCTTTCGTATGCGATTTGAAGCTTTTGACACAGCTAGGATACAGTTAGACACGTGCCTCGTCCTACATGGTGGTATATTCTGCGTGTATATGTGATCTCGATTACTATAATATTTCTCCGTCATTATAATCTTTATGGTTTCTTATCTCAGCTCTTTCGTATTTCTTCCTACGCTTACTGCTCAGAGAAGCAACAATGAACGGCCCGAAGAAACGCTTCGAACGTGATCGATTTGCGCCTACCTTTGGAGTCGTTGGCTTTCACAAAGGCTGTTCAGTACCCGTTGTCATCGCAATCCAACTTGTTGCCAAGCAGACGACGTCTCCTCTTCCACACGACTCCTCGACGACCACTTCGCGAGTTTTGTTTTTGGTTTGTGAATCACCGGACGCCGAGGTACACAATCGCAAGTCAAGCCGAGAAAACTTCTGCGCAACTTCACTAGGCACTCTCTTGACGGTCTTTGCAAGAGGCGCTCAGTCAACTGGCCCCGTGCGGGATAACGGCAGACGCTTTTCTTTCTTGTTCGCCGACGGTTCGATTATGCGCAGGCGTCAAGTCGTCTGCGCGTGCTTTGGCTGGGAAAGAGTACGCATAGAGCGCGAAGCGCGTCGTCTGCTGAAAACTTTGGAAACCCCGCTACGAGCGGATCCGTACGGCCGCCCAAACCAGTCTTCACATACAGCCGTGGCGACGGCGTGCCGCCTAAACTAGCGCGTACAGTGGTACAACGACGCTCCCTAGGTGTAGAAGTTGCGAAACCGACGCGTAAGAACGCGACCGCATTTCGTAACATAAAATAAACACTAGCAGATGCTCCTGCCATCTATCGAGAGTAAAACAAACTAGAAACAAGAAAAAAAAGTATGCAATTTATGTTTTTAGTTTAGCTTTTTTTCTAAGGTAGCGCTACGACTTGTGAAATACAAAAGTAGTGGATCAGAAAGCGCGTCATTATTGAACGTGAAGTTGTACCACAGTGCGCATAACAAACTTTGGCCTCACCGCCGTCCCTCGTGGAGGTATCATCCCACGCGAGTAAATGACGACGCCTCGGGACCGAATGATTTCATCCGGCGCGTAGTACGCGCACTACCCCCGTCCTCGCTTAGGGTGGCTATTCATGGGCTATTCTTGCCGCATTTTGTTTCTCGCCGAACTGGCTCGTTGTGGCTTTCGTGTGTGCGCGCGCGCGTGGTGTATAGCAGACGACAAGGACGACCACATTCGGGGGCGCATCTTTGCCTTTTGTCTTTCGCGTGGTGACGTCAGCGGCCGTGGAAACAAGCGACCGGAACAAAGCATCATTTGTATTTTTGTCAAAGTGCGTCGTCTCGTTAAGGGCCCCGTTGCCTCCTCGGCGACGTTGCATAGACGAGCTTTGGCTCGCCCATTAAGGCCCTTGTTATGTAGCAACGACGTTATGGTGAATGTTGGAACGGCGCGAACCGGCGAAGGACAACATGAGGAAGCGACACAAACAGCGCCTGTTTGTATCGCCTTCTCGTCCATTCATAATGTGCAGAAATATGGCTTACCCTGTACCACTCCGTGCCCTATACTAGGCAGAGGTTACTTGTAGCACAGTCCGCATTTTGCGGCCGTGTCTGGTATGTGTGCTATGCTTTACAGCCACCAGTCGGTGGCAGGACCAGTTGGTGCATGGTGCTTTGAAAAGGTATGCCAGAAAACGCAAAGATCTAACTAGGAAAAAAAAAACGTGAGGCAAGAGACAGAAAAAAAACGAGAACAAGGTGAAAGCAGCAGCCAACGTTTCGACAAGTGGACATGTCTTCTTCAAGGCCTTGAAGAAGACAGGATGCCTTGAAGAAAACATGTCCACTTGTCGAAACGTTGGCTCCTGCTTTCACCTTGTTCTCGTTTTGCTCATCGTCTTGGATTTCCATCTCCCGTCTTCCCGGCGTTTTCCCAAGACACGGAAACAAGTAACAAGAAAGGAGGTGCTCGACTAACAACTGCAGGAGACTTAACACAACTCCACTTGTTAGTCCCACAAACACTTCTCCCTGTTCCTTTCTCTGTGTCTTGCCTCGCAATTCTTTTTCTAGTTATCCTTTGCGTTTGCTGGCATACAGTAAGTACCTAGACTTTCTCCGGGGTAAAGAACATTCCGAACGCGGACGTTTTTACGATGACACGTGAGATGACGCTCTCTACGTCTACCTCGTCATCGGCATCCGATTGTCCATAAGGCGCGCTGCTTCGCACTGTCACAAGCTTTGTCTGCGCCCTCTCATCCTCGTCGCTTCTCTGCTCAGGTTGATGGACGGTATGCGTCAAAAGCTCGCGGTGCTTGGGTTCCGCGAAAAACTAAGAAAGTTCAATTTCCGCACGATTTGTGCACATATGTACGTACAGCCCGCGGCAAAGCCGTTTACATTACTAAATTCAGGAGTTTTACGTGCCAGCACCACGTTCTTATTATGAGGCGCGCTACATTACTAGTATTAAAAAAAAAAGGAAGAAAAATCGAATTATTCAGGTGCAACGGACATGTTGCAATATATGGGAAGCAATGCTTTCCTGAGGTCGGTTAATTAAATGCTACGAAACTAAATGCGGTGCTTACAATTGCTTTCGTTAATTGCCATCGTATACAGCGGGTAATCTCATGCAGTGTTTACGTTTACGGACTACGCCGTGCGCCGATGTATGCCGAAATGCAGACAGCAGACCATGCGAATTGAACGCTGTGAGACGCCGACGCTGTGACGTCACGATGATGGTGGCAAGGCTTAGTGTTTGTCTAGGGAAGAATGGTGAGCGAGAGGCGTGCGCAGAGAAAATTGCATGGCACGAAGAAATATGGTAAGGTTAATTCGCCCGTTTCATTCCTGCATAACTATTCATCATCATCATCATCATCTTCTTCATCATCATCATCATCTCATTCCCTATGCCCCCTGCACTACGAAGACCACTCCCAGCAGCGATCTCCAATCGCTTCTGTCTTTCGTCAGATCAATTGAGATCCATTAGGGGGCGGTGCCTGAATGATCTGGTGCGAGAGCATTTTGCAACTTAAAAAGTAGGAAAAAAAAATAGACGGTGGTTTTTTTCGCAATGATATCCAAGTGGTACGGCCGTCAAGCGTTGCTCGAAATTTGTAGAATTGTTGGCCGAGGCGACAGTCGGCGTATATACACGAGAGACTACAGAACTGATGCGGGAGCGATAGAAAAACGTAGTACCACGTGTGCAAGCATGCCTTCTATCCCTAAAAAAAAAAAAAATCTTTTTTTCGTGGTTTACGTACCAAAACAACGATCAGTATGTGAGGCACGTCGTATAGTTGGCGACTGCAGAGATTTCGGCCACCTGTGGTGCTTTAACGCGCACTTAAACCTAAACCGCGCACCTAAACCGGGATTCGATCCCGCGACCTCGTGCTTAACGGCCCATCACCATATAGCCACTAAGCAACCACGGCGGGTGTAGGCTAAACCAAATAGCTTTTCTTCGCGTGCCAGCACGGGTTGCGTAGGCATAATCATTTGTCAGTTGTTTCTGGTTTCCCGGTACTGAAAGCGCACTGACGCGTTCTGCTTCCGCTTGTGTCCGTAGCGTATAAAATAATGTAGCCTGGTGACGAGAATAAACAACCGGAAGTAGCATACATATGTGTGGGTATATGCGCGTGTACGAGTGCGTGCGTGTGTGCGTGAGCGCGCGCCTTTTATTTTTGCCTTTGTCCAGTTCTCGCTTCTGTATAATTTGCATGAAATTTTGTATATTCATTAGCAGTTTTAGCTCTAACGTGAGACAAACTAACGTGAGCACTAAAGCGACCAACAGGGTAGTCAGCGCACGGAAGTGATTCGACGCCGTTACGGCGAAGCCCCGGATGAAGTCGTGTCGCAACTTTGAAAGACGGAGCAGAGTATGACGCAACAGGAATATGAAACAAAGTTCCTTCGAAGCAGTATAAGAAACGGCAAATGGGAAACGAATGAACGAACCCCGTGCAGGGATTCTGCGGTCCGCATACTAATCACACCTCCGCGCGCCCTCGCAACTGGCTCCAGGCAACCGCTTTTCCAAACCGCTTATATAGGTTCGCCCACGTGACCCCCGATGTTTGTGCAAAGACGACAGGAGAGGAGGAAAGATTAAGCAGCTCGCTTACAGAATGCGCTGGAGCGTCGCCAAATGTGTCAAGCGTGCGCGGACAGCGAGCTGCCGTCGTGTCGTGCTTGGTTCCGGGTGAGTGAGTGAGTGAGTGAGTGAGTGAGTGAGTGAGTGAGTGAGTGAGTGAGTGAGTGAGTGAGTGAGTGAGTGAGTGAGTGAGTGAAACAACTTTATTTGGTCCACTATAGACGTAAGCAAACTCCACGTCACCTGGCTAGGCCCACTCGGGGACCATCAGGTGAAACCTGACGGCCCCCTCGCGAGCCCTCTCGACTGCCAGGATTTGAGAGGTCTGATCCTGGGCCCTAATTAGCTTAAAAAAATCAAGTTATGGGGTTTTACGAGCCAAAGCCACAATCCGATTATGAGGCGCGCCGTAGTGGAGGACTCCGGAAATTTCGACCACCTGGGTTTCTTTAACGTGCACCTAAATCCAAGTATATATACACGGGTGTTTTCGCCCCCCATCGAAATGCGGCCGCCGTGGCCGGGATTCGATCCCGCGACCTCGTGCTCGGCAGCCTAACACCACAGCCACTGAGCAAACACGGCGGGTGATTGGTTCCGGTTGACGAGAGATCTGCGTTGGTCATCTTGCCGATCACCACTTGTTGATGGGCGACAACTTCTGGACAACGTGGGGAAGAAGAGGATTTCCTCGCGAACGGGTCGAACAGCTGTAGTCTATACCCGAAAGGACCTCGTGTAGTATAGGCAAGGAAATGTCACGCAGTTTTGTCGCGTCTTTGCGAGAGAAGGGACCGTCGGACACGTCGTGACATGCATATTTGGCGCATCACCACCACCACCACCACCACTTGGGTATTTTATGTTTACTAGATGTAGCCCTATGAGCTGTTAGCCAGCGCCATTCGAAGCCAAGGTGGTCGGATGTGGAACGTCCTTTTTTCTTTTTTTGCTCGAGTGCGTCACGTAGCACGTGACCTTAGGACAGCAGGCACGGGGCTAATAAACTCCCGCATGTTAACTAATGACATCCAGGCTGCCAGATTCGAGACCCCCGCAATGAATAAACGGCGACAAGTTATCTTTTTCGTCCACTTTCGTTTCACCTTTTCCTCATTATTTTCTACATTACAATTTAGACGACAGTTAATTTCCCCGATGCTTTCCTTGGCTTCATTGTTTGTTGGCTACGCGTGGTCATGATTAATAAAATCGAGCCCATCAGTTCCTTTTCTTCTCTCGTGTGTGTACTAGACACGTGAACACAGATAACCCGATGACCGCGAGCAGCATCGGTTGGAAGTACAGGGTCTTGTCTGGGTTGCCGCCTTGTGTTGACCTCGCGTTCGCGTACTGCGCATGCTCACGGCGGGTACGGTGTGTGCGTCCACTCCGTGCTTTTCAAGCGCAGAGTTTTAACGCGACAGCGTCAAGAGAAAACTTTAGCTCGGGGTGCTCCTACCTAAATACATGTAAAAGGCGAATTCGCTTTTCTCGGCGACCACTGCACCGAATTTGGCTGGTCATGTTGCATTTAAAATAAAAACGTAAAATTTGGCGTCTGTTGGTTTGGAATTTTTTTATTTAGGTCGTAAATTTTTCATTAAAAAGTGGCAAAATCGAAAATTTTCGGAAAAACGAAACTAACAAGTTTACGACGCTTTAACTCAAAAATGATATCACAATTATATGGATTGCAGCTAATAGTGCATCTAAAGCGGGCAAAATTTATATGTTACGCATGAATCTAAAATAACAATAATGTGGAAATACAGGTTTTGCGGAATCCTTGTACAAAACGTAACAAATTCACGTAAGATATAGAATGACTTATCAAATTTCTCCGCTTTCAATGATCTAGTGGATGCCGCTTACAGAACCGCGATATCTGTTCTTGATGCAGAGCTGTTAATTTATGAATTTCGTGCTTCTATATTATTCAAGCTTTTTCAATTTTTGAAAATTTTTTAAACAAAATTCAGGCGCTAAATCGAAATTCGGCTTTCAGCAGTCATTGGAATTTAATTTTCTCTCTCAAATGCAAATTTCAATAAAATTGGATCAAGAGTTATCTCAGAAAAACATTTTTGCGTTTTACATGTATTTGAAAAAGCCGCGTCGGAGTTGAGCCCGAGCTAAAGCTTCCTTTTAACGCGATATCGCGTGCAAACGGCACCTAAACTACCATTGTATATGCCTCGCCTTGCTGTAATGACATGCGGTATATGCGGGCTATATTGCCACGTCATTCTATCACTAAAGTTGCTCGCAATTTTGAGAATGACAGCCCGCAAACAAATGTCATGAAACGAAACACCGACAGCGCGTGCCTTTCTATGTTAAATATTCTCAGACTTATATATTAAACGCGCGAGACAATAGCAGAAACCCGAGTGTGGTGTAATTTTTTTTTTTGGCGAGGCTGTGCACAACCTCCGGGATCGGCCGAGGGAAAGAGGCTGAGTTTCTACCAGAGAGCTCTCTGCCATGCATATAGCGTTCGCCGCCAGCGCTTCCCACGATAAACGTTACGGTTACACATGCTGCAGTTGCCGGGAAGCGTGAGAAGCAGAGCGATCCTTGAAGTGATATCGCGTTCCACTCTTAAAAGGCGAAGCTTAAGCGCCCTCCAATTTTAAAGGCGAAAGCCTTAGATCTCTACGTTTCAAGGTCGCGTTGTGAGGTACAGAAAATATCACGTGACCCAAGGAAGGCCAGTAGCGAACCAAAGCATGGCCAGCCGCATATAAGAGGTGATTTATGGTTAGCAAAGTTAATTAACGATTTATTAGTGATTAGATGAAGGTGGAATATGGGGGATGAAAGTGGATAAAGGTGTATTAAGCAGGATTATGGTGGATTAAGGAAGGATAAAGTGGATTAAGGTGAATTGCAGTAGGCCTTACGAGGCTTTCGCCTTCGCGTCTCTTACGCGACAGCGAAGGACACCTGGGAATCTTGTCGACGTTGTCGCTTAGCCTCGGCCTCGTGTTTCCCGTAGTGCTACGTCTATGCGCCTCCCGCGTTGAGTTGAAGCGTGCGCCGCACATGCAACAGAACATTAGCGAGTCCTAGATTAGGAAGACGCAAGGCGTTGGGGCGCCCTAATCTAAAAGTCTCTATTGTTTCTATACGTCTGAGCTAACGGAGTGGTCTTTGCAAGCATGCGGGCCCGCCTTGCTTCGTTGCGATTAGCGTTTCGCCGGATCTTGTCGGTCGGCGTTCTGACAACATGTGGGGGGGGGGGGGGGGGGATATGTTTGCGCCACGCGAGGGACCGGGCGCTTATTTGCTGCGCAAACCACATACCAAGCGGTACTATTCTATAGGTACCATACGATATTCAATCAGCTGGCATGGGACGGGGTTAAACGAAGATCGATGGGAGAGAGGCCTTCGTATTGCAGTGGACATAGAATATACTGATGATGGTGTTGATGATGTACAGGGTCTGCTGTGGCCTATATCTGTAAGCGCATAAAGAAACACGCGTAGACGCACCCGCGCGCACACACACATACGCAAATACACCCGCACATACACACCGCCTACACACAGACAAAGATGAAAGCAATATTCCTCACTACGGGCCGTATATATGTGACAATGTGTCATTAGCGGCAGCTATTTTTGCGCTCGCGACAAGGGCGAGCGACACATGTCACTGCTGTACATGCGACATCTGTCACATGGCTAAGGCGTCTTTCTCCAGCTGGATTCCATCCTCATCGCTGTCTTCTCTGTTGACGTGGGAAGGTTCCCTCGCTGCATGATCCCGTTTGTTGACCCAATTATTCGGCTCACTCACCAGGTGGCGCTGACGCCGGAAGCATTATAAGGAGCGAACAGACAATAACGGATCGACTCAACTCGGGAAGTCGCGTTGTGTCTGCTTCCGCATTTGTCGTCTGTTCGGGGATCATTCAGTAGATAGAGGCTCACCGAGACCGGGAATCGACACACGCAAGGATAAACCCGGTGCTGTGCCAACAAATTTGTGCAAAGCATCCTACTGTTTCCGTAAAAGGTATACTTTCAAGGATTTCTGTCCCTTCCTTTTACATTCCACCTCCGTAGCGTTTCGGTTATCGCACTGTGCGTTCTGTTTGCTTTGTTTATCTGGTACTGTCGGGCGTATTTTGTTGAGCAATATTACCTCTGAGCTCAGAGCCGGTGTAATGTAACGATTCCTTTCGCGCTATTCCGTCCCGTTCAAGGCGGACCCGGCGCCGCTCAGAGCACTGACAAAGCGGGAAAAAGGAATAGAGTCGAAGGTCTCTATAAGGAAGTGCTTGGGGGCGTCCGAAAGTGTTCGTTATACAGGTAACTTAGCTGTAAATGTCGGGCATCGCACAGCTCACAATAGAACCTGTACAGAATTATTCCTTCGTTATACAGGTTATTTCGTTGAAGAGAGAAGTTCATTGTAGAGACGCACGACTTTTCTAGCATTGGAATAAAACCATTGTACACTGTTCCAGCCCACTAACGTGCTGACTTTTTTTTGTGACAAGTAATTTCATTCCCCATAAAAAATATTTCATCATTTTTTGGTTCATGTCCAGGGCCGCGGAATTTCATCTTCGTGGTAGAACCACGTGGTTTTACGTGCCAAAACCGCGGTCTGATAACGAGGCACTTCTTACAGTGGGGGACTCTGGATAAAGTCTGATCACGAACGCAACACTAAGAATGTGAGAAGTGAATTCCCGATAGCCGGAATCAAAGCCGGGACATTGAACTCATCCGCAGGATGCCCGACGGCTACTGAATCCACTGCTGTCGGTCTGAAGGAAGGCTATTCTGCGGCGTTGCAACAAAAGCTGCATGTATCGTATGAATTAAGTTGTCAAAAAAAAAAAAAAACTTCGAAACCTATACACTATGGGACAGCTTGTTCAACAAGAAAGAGCTATATGTTCTTTCTTTTGTTGTTGTTTGTCTCAGGGGGCGCTCCATCTAAACGCAGACGAAAGTGAGGTCTTTTCACACGACGTGAAACATATGGCTACGTCACTGTTAGTGAGTTGTTATGCGAAAAAGGAAACACGCACACACACACACACGCACAAATATAATGTTGCTGAGTTTTACGTGCCAGAACCACGGTCTGATTACGAGGCGTGGAATGCCGTAGTGGGGGACTCCGGATTCGATTTTCACCAGCTGGGCTCCTTTAACCTGCACTCGTCGCGTGGTACGTGAACGTTCTTTAAAAGTCCGCCTCCATCGGAGGCGTACTTTGTCGCGTGTTTCTGGGGCCACTGTCTCAAATTATTAAAGATAAGGGATCCGATATCAAGAGATAAAAAAGGCGTCAGTTAAGAGGAATTTGCTTTGGCTCGGGATCTCCTACCTAAATGCGTGAGAAATGTGTTCTTTTTCTCGTCAACTACTGCACATAATTCTGCGACGTTTGTTGCACTTAAAAGAAAAAAAGTTGAAATATAGTGATCGTAGAAGGCAGTTTTTATTGAGAACATCGTTTTCTGCAGGAATCGTCGCAAAATCGAAAAAAAAGGAAGCTCAAGTGCCTACTTTACAACTTTATAACTGGGTAATAAATAACGATACCCCAATATAAACTGCATCTAATCTTAAATCTAAAGCGGAAAAAATTGATGCACTGCTCTGAAATATACCACTATTTGATGAGTATAGGACTATAGCAGAATCCTCGTAGAGTTTATTATCATTTAACACAAACTTCGAATTCATATATCAGATTCGTTCGCTTTACATGCTCTAACAGATGTTGTTTAAAGAATGCGATATCTATTTTCTGGCGTGGAGTTCCTCCGGATTTGTAAAATTCGTGCGTCATTTTTTTCCTAAACTTACTGAATTTTGGAAATTATTTTTTTATTATTCTAAGTTTTAAATCAGAATGATCCTTAGTCTTTATAATTTAATGTTCTCTCTCATGTGCAACAAACTTCATTAAAATCGTTCCAGCGATTGATTCATAAAAGTCATTTTTGCATTTTACACATAACTGAAGAGGGAAATCAGAGTTCAACCTGTACGCTATATATAATAAGTTTTCTCGTAATGTGTTTCCGCATTGTTGAAAAACGTTTCTTGGAATATTGGCATGGAAACATGTTGCTGGAACAGCAAATGGCATTTCACCAGGCATTCCTAATCCGTATTTCTATAAATTGGTAATTGTCTAGCCAAAGAATATGCGTTCAGTACTGCCCGACTACATTTTGACTATTACGAGATATCCCCATATAAGTACTTCAATAACAGCGTAACCTTACAGAAAGTTCCCGCTGACCTATCCAGTAACACCAAGGGTACATGCTCTGGGTCACGCACCCAGGGGCACCAATGGCACTTATGCTTATACCGCAGCATCTTCGATATCGGCCCAGGAAAGAGGCTAGAAGAAACAGGTTAAAAACAAGGAGGTCGTATACTTACACTTCTGGAGTGGAGGTGGCTCTCCAAAAAGTGAAGCTGGTCGCCGCCATCTTGATAGGGGCAAAAAGCCCGAAAATTATCGAGTCGCCGCCGTAGCATAGCGTGGATGTGCGTTCGTTGTTCTTATTGATCGTGCGCGGTCAGAACAGTGTTGAACTTATTGTGGCACGCTTCAGTCGAGGGCATTGCGTCATCTCAGTGTAGTCGTGGCTACACCAGTCACGTTAACGTATTAGACACCCCCCCGGTTCCTGTTAACGTTCCCCCTGAAACATACGATCTCGCCATTTGCTCATGACGGGATATGCTGAGTGTTTACGTTTGCTTCAGTTGGGAACGGTTAGGAAAGTGCTCGTACGCACGCGCGTAAAATATACGCATTAACAAGTCGCTGGCACTTCACTGCGGTGTGGTGCTATGTAGCGCAGCAGGCTGGTGTAGAACAGCTGGCTCTGGTTGTGTGACGTGCGCATTTTTCCACGACCTCCTCTAAATTTGGTTTGCACGCTCATCGCGCAATGTGTGCTTGTAATACGGAAACCAGTGAGAGCGTGCAGAAAAAAAAGGACGAACGCTCGATTTATGACAAAAAAAGAAAAGAAAGGCTTGCAAGTGCAGCGTTCATCCAGCCAGAACGATCGGGTAAATAAGGATAATTTAAATCCAGTCCTCTTCAGTCCAATCCAATCCAGTCCAATCCAGTATCACTGGCTTCGTGTTCGTTCACAAACACGTGCCCACACGCGCAGAAGAAACAGTGTGTTGTATTACGGTTTTGAACAGAAAAGCGCTTGGGCTCAGTTCCACGCTGTAAAATAATTTACACCCTTAAAATTGAAAAAGGGTGTAAATGTGTCTATAACTCACACCCTTAGGGTGTCCGGTACATGAACACCCTAAGGGTGTGAGTTATAGACGCATTTACACCCTTTTTCAATTTTAGGGTGTAAATTATTTTACAGTGCAATTACGAGAGTGCACAATGCTGTACGATGTTCCGGATCTAATCTAGCGTATTGTGAGGAGCACGAACACTGATTTCGAGACATGTATTCTTAAAAAAATCATAGGGCGCAGTACGTAAGCTGCAAACTGAGCTTGTAGTGAACCAATGTGTCCTCGTCTCGCCACTGTCTTTCGTCCCTTTTCGTGCGCTAAAAGACCTCAGTTATGGAATACCAACACGCCCTAACCTACGCTCTTTCAAGTTACATTTATGCATTTTGAAAAGTTCACGCGTCACTGAAAAAGTGTTTGTGTAGCATTGCTGACTAATATGTTAATTTCTGTCTGAATGTTTCCGACTGGGCCACTGCAATGCGTACGCTACATTAAAAAAAAAGTTCTCGCCGCCGTGGATGAGAGCCATCAATTTTTTTAGGCGCATATAAATTATAAGTAAACGTCCGCGTGAAGTTCGATGACATGAACTCTCCGATTAGGCATATAAATACCAAGTGTTTCAGGATGCTGACTGCATGGTTTGCAGTGCCTTTCTTGAGAAATCCAGCTTGGCAGTTTTCTACCAACTACAGCAGAGCATTGCGAATAGAGCAAGGTCTCAAATGGCGTGTGGGCCTTTTGGAAGTGCCTGGCCGGGCAGATCAAAAATATGAAGTGCAGTTTCTCCACATGTCCACAGCCACACGATAGGCCCCCACTCGCGAGGGGGGCAATGAATGAAGTCGGTATTCGCGGCTTATTGTCAGAACTTGCTGGTTGGAGGTGTTTTATAGGTCTTCACGAAAGGTGCCTGAAAAATCTTTCTCTTCAACCAGCGGGTAATCAGCGGTACAATATATATTACGCCGTCACATCCCACGAGAGAACATTTAACACAGCGAACCGTCACTCCCATATTTCTCGTGGAGAAATAAATGTTCCATTGATTGATTGATTGATTGATTGATTGATTGATTGATTGATTGATTGATTGATTGATTGATTGATTGATTGATTGATTGATTGATTGATTGATTGAAGTCCAATTGGCGAAGAGCCCCGCGGGTTGCTCATCTCGAAGCCTGCAGCAGGAAATCGATGCAGAAAAATTTCTTTCGACAACAACGGCACATAACTGAGAACTCATATATAACTTAAAGAGGGTCCTTCTCAATTTTCTTTTTAACGCGGAACCAAAAGCACAACTGAATGCAGCGCGTACGCATTCCGCTGCCGCCTATGCTGGAGACGCGCCTCTTTTGCCCCTAGCAATATGGCAGCCGCAGCTTCACTACTATCGTTGGCAGCTACAGCGATGCCACTACAGAAGTTTTATATAATTTTGGTTAGAAATAGGTTAGAAACTGACATATCCGATACAGAAAAGTGGTGGTAACTTGCCAAGAAAGACATTGCTTTCGAAAAAAAGATTTTTCTTTCTCGTAGTTCGGCAAGATGCATTGACGGGCTGGCTGGTGCGTATTGATAACGAAATTTCAACACAGACAGAACGACGAAAGAAAAGGTCGCTCCTATCAGAAATGTGGCATTGCTACTTCTGTTGCTCAGCACAACAGTGAATTTTGATTTCTAGAATCTTTTTGCTCTCTTGACTTTTCTGATGCCATGATGGCTTCCCTGCGCATTCTCCTCATACCCGCTTCTGTACTCAACAGGTGCGCGATGCAGTAAAGAAGTCAGTTGAGAATGGCGCCTTGTCCTGTCTCCTTCTTGCACCGTCCTGCTCGCGCTAAAAGTTTATTTACGCATTTCTCTGAGTCGCTTGTGACCATCGGAAGTGCACCCCTGCCAGACGAAAAAGCAAAAAACACCGTAACAAACACACTCGGGCAGGATGCTAACGTGACACTGGGTCTCTTTCTCGACGGTACATCTTATCGCAAACGTCAAACATTTGAAGCCGTGGTATCGCTTTGATTTAGCGTAAGGAAAAAACAAGAACAAAAGAAAAAAACGGGGCAATGATTTTAGTATCTGCGCCTACAATCGGAAACAAAATTGAAGTTGCATGAGAAAAAAAAAAAGCTGACCCCATTCCATCGGTAAAAGACTGTACGGCCAATTTAGACGACCGACAGCTCTTTGAACGAAGGGCAATCGGTCGAGAACGTGCCCCAGTCGGGACTGTTTTTATGACATCTAAGGACGATTGAGCTAGAAGCGTGATATATTGCGATCATTGCAAGCTGCCATTTGACTGGTGAGCCTTTCTCAGAGCGGCATTGTGACGTATAGCAGAGACGACAATTAGGTCGAGTCCGGAGTGGAGCGACAAACATCTTTCGTGATGGCCTGCCGTGTGTATAAGTGTCAATCACTCACGAGCATATACTGGCAGGCGTTATTTTCGGCACGCCGAGTATTGCACCGTCGGTATCTATTCCTAGACCGTGGTCGGTACATAGTTCAACGAAGTCTTTCACTGTAGTGGCGTTTGAATAGCGTGATTAGAAAATATCGCAACCTGCCGTGGCAGCTGAGTCGCTATGGGGTCGCTCTGCCGAGCACAAGGTCGCGAGTTCGATCCCGACCGCACTGTGATCGGGGCGAAATGCAGAAAAATTATGATTCGGCACCTTGCATTGGGTGCACAATAAAGAACCCCAGATAATCAACATTAATCCTGGGGTTCCTTTTGCGATGCATTGTGGCGCCATCGTGCGGTGGCCACGAGAAACAACTTGGCAGGTGCCGCTGCGACAGCCGCCCTACGCGAAACTCGCGACCAAAAAAGCAGCGTGTGAGACAAGATCGAAACAACGTGTACGCGCCGTCATATTTTGTCATCGTCAGCTAGCCATGGAGCCCGCTGGTGAAGGCTTTGTACCCGGAGGTTTCTTCAGCGTGTCGAACGGCTGGGAGAAGAGCTTCGGCAGCGCTTTACAAGCTCCTCCTTGGCCTGAAACTGCTGCACTTGTGGCGTAATAAGCAATGAGACAGTATGTGTACGCACAAAGACGCGTGACTCGAATAGGGCTTGAGGTGTAGTTCTTAGGGCGAATATCACGTTTCGTTACTGCATGAATTGCTTTATGGTGTGCCTTAGTGCTAGGCGTGCATACATACAAACGCAGTGGGGAGGCCAACAGAATGCCAAGTTGCATACGTTATTTACCCGCATAAAGTGTGTGTACATCTACAAGAATGCCAAAAAATAGTCAGAATGACCAAAATCGGTGATACCTCCTGTTTGTGGGACGCCTGTTTTCCTATTAGAACGCGCCGCTGTACGAACATATTGGTCGACCGCGTGCTTTTTTCTTTTATTTTTTGAGCTGCATGGTGCGTGTACACAAACAGCGTCGGTATATTCGTGTAGTAGTTACGGCAAAGAACACAGTAGCAATACAGTGAATGGCGAAATTAACTTTTATTGGCCGAACCTGTGCCCGCAAAAACAGGCTACACTTAAAGCGCAACGATAGCGGCGAACACAGTCGGCGATCGTCGAAATCTGATACACGCGATGCTTACGTCACGTTCTGAAGTATACATAACCCTCCGTGAACTTTCCTTCATCCCATTGTGAACAAGGCTTCCGTAGGGAAGCCGAAATGTCTTTTAGATTTAATCCTTTTTTAGTACTTCTTTTGGTCGGTGTCCGTCGTTTTATTACTTCATGTTCCATCCCGACCAGACGGGCTTCCGTCGAACCCTCGATTTCATTCCCTTCTCTTGGTACCTATTCTGTCACCCTAATGGTCCAACGGTTATCCAGTCTGCTCATTACATGACCTGCCCAGCGCCATCTTTTTCTCTTAATGTCTACTAGAAAATCGTCTACACCCGTTTCCTCTCTGATCCAAACCGCCCTCTTTCTGTATCTTAAAGTTATGCCTAGCATTCTTCGTTCCATCGCTCTTTGCGCGGTTCTTAACTTGTTCTCAAGCTTCTTTGTTAGCCTCCAAATCTCTGCGCCGTATGTCAGCACCGGTAAAATGCACTGATCGTATACTTCCCTTTTCAATGATAACGGTAAGTTCCCAGTCAGGAGCTCACGATGTCTGCCGTATGCGATCCAACCCATTTTTATTCTTCTGTGAATTTCCTTCTCATCGTCCGGGTTCCCTGTGATTAGTTAACCAAGGTAAACGTACTCCTCCACAGACTCTAGCGGCTGACTTGCGATCTTGAACTCTTGTTCTCTTGCCAGGTTATTTATCATTATCTTTGTCTTCTGCATATTAATCTTCAGCCCCACTCTTACACTCTCCCTATTAAGGTCCTCAATCATTTGTTGCAACTCGTCTGCATTGTTGCTGAATAGAACAATGTCATCGGCAAACCGAAGGTTGTTGAGGTATTCGCCGTCGATCTTTACTTTTAAGCCTTCCCCGTTTAATAGCTTGAATACTTCTTCTAAGCACGCAGTGAATAGTATAGGAGAGATTGTGTCTCCTTGTCTGACCCGTTTCTTTATAGGTATCTTCCTACTTTCTTGTGTAGAATTAAGGTGGCTGTGGAATCTCTGTATATATTTTCCGCGGTATTTACGTAAGCGGTCTGTACTCCATTACGCAATGCCTCTATGACTGCTGGTATCTCTACTGAATCAAATGCTTTTTCGTATTCTATGAAAGCCATTTAGAGAGGCTTATTATACTCTGCGGAGTTCTCGATAACCTGGTTAATGACATAGATGTGATCCATTATAGAGTAACTTCTATCACTTGTAAGATAAGCAAAAAATGGCCGCACGTTTGTCTTTGTTTTCTTATCAGGCAAGCAATGGCCGAAGAAGATATAGTTATCACCGGCTTCTCCGCCTACTTTCCGCAAGCGGACCACCTTGTCGAGTTCAAGGAGAAGCTCTACGCAGGCTTCGACATGGTCACGGAGGACGACTCGCGCTGGCCTCCCGGTGAGTCCCGAGCAGACCTGTCCGATATACTTCGTTTGAACGAGAACTGCCTGATTGACGGACTGCTCGATCGATCGTCGACTGTAAACGTTGGCAAACAAGCACTACGTGTGTCCGACTTCTCCGCGACTATAAGTTGTTAAATCAATGAGGGCCGGCGACCGGTGAGGTCAAACATTCAAGCTACGTAGCGGTTTGGAGCCAAACACGGGGCTGTTAATTGCAAATTGGTCAATTGCAACTAACTAAATAAATAAATAAATAAATAATATGGAAATACATACAATTAGCGTAGTCTGACTTGCAGACCAGAAAAACTGTCTTATAGTATTTACAGACACTTGACAGCTAGCCACATTATACAAAAGACTAAAGTGTAAGAACGGCCATTACGCTGTACGACGAGGCTGGTGCACAGCATGCCTGTGGTGGCTGGAGCAAAGTGTCACGCCATCAGAACTAAGTCACTGTTATAAAACCTCTTTGTGACCCTCAGTACAGTATACTAAACATTGGCAATAATTCCATTCGCCGTTAAACCAGAAGGAATAACCGAAGGAAATACTTCTCACTTGAATCGGCTTAGATGGCACACCTATAATATCAGTGGTTTCTTTATATTCTTGCCGCCCTTCTCTAAAAAATATCGGCACTAATTTGTGTGGTACGGTTATATAGTCGCGGATGACGAAAAGCACCTGAGAATTTTTTTTTGGTTTCAAGTGCCGCAACATGACGCCACAATCTCGGAATGCAGCGTCAATGTATTGTCACAAATGTCGTATCTTCACCTATCCACCTATAGGTAAACGAAATCGGACTGTTAGAGAATGGTTGCTTTGTCCGCGATCATGCGGATGATGCTTTGTACAAATAACCACAGCAGAACCCGCTGTTTTACAAGCGTAAAAAATAAACGAAAGTGACTGAAATATACCTAGAACAAATATAAACGTAGAAAAACAACAAGTGTGCGCAAGAAATACGACCTAACAATGAAACATGTAGTTTTTTCTTAGTCCTGCCATCACTGTTCAGAAGGGGGACACCACACTCCTCGCGCAGTACCTGATCCTCCTTCCAGGTTGAAGGTCACTTGGCCCTATCTTTAGATGAGTGAATGAATGAACGAATGAATGAATGAATGAATGAATGAATGAATGAATGAATGAATGAATGAAAGAATCGTTACTACATCAAGCTTTATATTAAACGCGGTTTCGTTTTTTTTTTCAAAGCTCCACGCAGAGCAATACGTACCAACCGACAATGTATTCACACTTCTACCGTTATCGCCGCACATTTCGCAGGGCACCTAGGCTTGCCTGGAAGGCACGGCAAGATCCGCGACTTGTCCCGTTTCGACGCGCAGTTCTTCCAGGCTCACGCGAAGCAGGCGCACGTGATGGATCCCCAGCTGCGGCTACTCCTGGAGACATCGTACGAGGCCATCGTGGATGCCGGATATGACCCCGAAACCCTGCGTGGTCGAAATATTGGCGTCTTCGTCGGCGCCTCGAACTCCGAGTCGTCCGACGCGTTCAAGATGGACCAGAAAAAAATAGACGGCTATGCTATGCTCGGAGGATGCCGGGCCATGTTCTCCAACCGCGTCTCGTACTCGCTCGACTTCCACGGTAAGCAGCCTGCAGTTTCCACTGACTGACTGGCTGGCATGCAGGCAGGCTGTGCAGGCAGGAAGGCTGCGCAAGTAGGCACGCGGTGCAGGCAGGCTGCACATGCAAGCAATGGTCAGGCAGGCAGGCTGCGCAGGTAGGAAGTCCGGCTGAGCAGGCAGCCATGTGCAGGCTGGCTGCAGATGTAGGCAGGCTGCGCAGGTAGGCAGTCAGGCTGAGCAGGCAGCCATGCTGTGTAGGCAGGCTGCACATGTAGGCAGGCTGCACTAGTACGAAGTCAGGCTTAGCAGGCAGGCATGCTGTGCAGGCAGGCTGCACGTGTAGGCAGGTTGGTCAGGTAGGCAGGCTGCACATGTAGGCAGGCTGCATATGTAGGCAGGTTGGTCAGGTAGGCAGTCATGCTGTGCAGGCAGGCTGCACGTGTAGGCAGGTTGGTCAGGTAGGCAGGCTGCACATGTAGGCAGGCTGCACAAGCAGGAAGTCAGGCTGAACAGGCAGGCATACTCTGCAGGCAGGCTGCACGTGGAGGCAGGTTAGTCAGGTAGGCAGGCTGCACATGTAGGCAGGCTGCACAAGTAGGAAGTCAGGCTGAGCAGGCATGCTGTGCAGGCAGGCTGCATATGTAGGCAGGTTGGTCAGGTAGGCAGGCATGCTGTTCAGGCAGGCTGCACGTGTAGGCAGGATGGCCAGGCAGGCTGTGCATGAAGCAGGCAGCGCAGGTAGGTAGTCAGGCCGTCAGACTGAGCAGGCAGGCTACACATGTTGGCAGGATGGTCAGGTAGGCAGGCTAGTCAGGCAGGCTGCACAGGTAGGAAGCCAGGCTGAGCAGGTAGCCATACTGTGCAGGCTGACTTCACATGTAGGCAGGCTGCGCAGGTAGGCTGCACATGTAGGCAGAATGGTCAGGCAGGCTACGCATGTAGGCACTCAGTCAGTAAAGCTGAGCAGGCAGGCTGCACATGTATACAGGTTATTCAGACAGGCTGCGCGGGTAGGCAGTCAAACGGAGCAGGCAGGCATGCTGTGCAGGCAGGCTGCACATGTAGGAAGGTTCAGGCAGGGTGCGCAGGTAAGCAGTCAGGCTGAGCAGGCAGACATGCTGTGCAGGCAGGCTGCACATTTAGGCAGTATGGTCAGGCAGCCTGCGCATGCAGGCAGGCTGGTCAGGTAGGCAGGCTGGCCAGGCAGGCTGATCATGTAAGCAGGCCGCGCAGGTAGGCGGTCAAGCTGAGCAGGCAGGCATGCTGTGCAGGCAGGCTGCACATGTAGGCAGGCACGCTACGCAGGTAGGCAGGCCTTGTGAGATTCAATGTTTGGTTCCTTTACACTTTATTTCTCGTTTAACATTTAACTAGGGTATATTCTAACAGACACTGTTCACTGTATTAGTTAAGAGGCTTTGCAGTTCAAGTCAGTGACGTCACTGCGAGGCGGCACGAAAGTTTCAAGGAGTTGTCACTAGCCAACTTTCGTTATTGAGTTTCTTTCTGGCTTATCAAACCTACGCTTACCTTAACACGACCGCTCTGCTAACGCAAACAGATTAACATAATGCAGCTTAGCATAACACTCCTCTTCAGCGTACCTTTTCGCGAGCATTGAGTGAAGGGCAGAAAAACCGCCATACGTGGCCGCTGTTGAAAGCGCTCGACGAAGAACGGTGGGCGGTCAACGCAGCGCCGCTTCTTCTCTGTGTTTTCGCATGCAGGCCCGAGTCTCACGGTCGACACGGCCTGCTCGTCGACGATGACGGCTTTGCACGAGGCCGTGCTGGCTCTACGCTCCGGCCGCTGCGAGGCGGCCATAGTGGGAGGAAGCAACGTCACGCTGGATCCCACGGCTTCGGTGCACTTTCTCCGCCTTGGCACGCTGTCGGAGGAAGGGAAGTGCAAGGCTTTCGACGCGGGCGGTGAGTGGGCCACCTTGTAGAAAAGGCGAAGGCGCTAGAGAAATGTCCATGCATGAAGTATAAAGGGAAGCGGGGGGCCACGATGTTTCTTTTTTTTTTTTGTCACAACCTCATGAAGCCAACCGACCAGTGGGGGAGCGAGAAATTTTTTTTTCCGGGTGCTACGCACTTGACCGGGGGCGGATCAGGCGTGTGTGTCTGCGCGTCTTTTCATGGGAAGTATCCTCAGTATAAAGAAAATCGCGTGAGGGTGTAGGGTATGTGGTAAGACGTGCACGTGCCTGTTGTAGGCACGTGTACGAGGTACATTTAAGGTCCTTGTGTCTGAAACAAGATACAAAAGAAAAACCGTCTGACTTTCTTTTTTGTAACGCCTCGTGGCGTTTCTCTTCCGTGCACTTGCGGATAATGAACTATTTTTCACTTTCTCCTGAAGTACATCAGTCGTTATAGTGAGCGCCTATGATGTTCGTGTTATTTTGATTTAGTCTGTTCACTTACTGAACCAACTCGCTCGACAACATGTGTTGTTAGGCTGTAAGTCTTCCCTCTTAAGCATCTCTTGATTTCGAGGTTGTCTTTTTGGACGAGACGAGTTTTTTTTTCCTTTCTTACAGCACTGGGTCCGCCTCCCTCCATTGCCCAGCCTTCCTTTAATGTGCGCTGCCTTGGATCTAAAGCGCCGACGAATGAGTAACAACTCAGAGAGTTTTAGATTAGGGCACGCAAGCGGTTTGCGTACCCAGAACTAGGGGCCACGGTACTGCGCATGCGCAGACACGTATACCTGGGTCTCAACATGCGCAGTACCATCGCCCCTAGTTCTTGCGTACGCAAGCCGCTTGCGTCCCCTAACCTCATCATCATCATCAGCCTGGCTACGCTCACTGCGGGGCAAAGGCCTCTCCCATGCTTCTCCAATTACCCCGGTCATGTGCTAGTTGCGGCCATGTTGTCCCTGCAAACTTCTTCATCTCATCCGCCCACCTTACTTTCTGCCGCCCCCTGCTACACTTCCCTTCTCTTGGAATCCAGTTCGTAACCACCGGTTATCTTCCCTCCTCATTACGTGTCCTGCCCATGCCCATTTCTTTTTCTTGATTTCAACTAAGATATCATTAACTCGCGTTTGTTCCCTCACCCAATCTGCTCCTTTCTTATCCCTTAACGTTATATTAATCATTATTCTTTCCATAGCTCGTTGCGTCGTCCTCAATTTAAGTAGAACCCTTTTCATAAGCCTCCAGGTTTCTGCCCCGTACGTGAGTACTGGTAAGACACAGCTGTTATACTCTTTTCTCTTGAGGTATAGTGGCAACCTGCTGTTCATGATTTAAGAATGCCTGCCAAACGCACCCCAGCCCATTCTTATTCTTCTGATTATTTCAGACTCATGATCCGAATCCGCAGTCACTACCTGTCCTAAGTAGATGTAATCCCTTACCACTTCCAGTGCCTCGCTACCTATCGTAAACTGCTGTTCTCTACCGAGACTGTTAAACATTACTTTAGTTTTCAGCAAATTAATCTTTAGACCCACCCTTCTGCTTTGCCTCTCCAAATCAGTGAGCCTGCATTGCAATTGGTCCCCTGAGTTACTAAGCAAGGCAATATCATCAGCGAATCGCAAGTTACTAAGGTATTCTCCATTGACTCTTATCCCCCATTCTTCCCAATCCAGGTCTCTGAATACCTCCTGTAAACACGCTATGAATAGCATTGGAGATCGTATCTTCCTGCCGGACGCCCTCCTTTATTGAGATTTGGTTGCTTTTTTTATGGAAGCACTACGGTGGCTGCGGAGCCGCTATAGATATCTTTCAGTGTTTTTACATACGGCTCGTCTACACCCTGATTCCGTAATGCCTGCATGACTGCTGAGGTTTCGACCGAATCAAACGTTTTCTCGTAATCAATGTAAGCTATGTATATAAGAATAGGCTATATTCCGTACATTTCTCCATCACCTGATTGATATCGTGAATACGGTCTATTGTTGAGTAGGCTTTACGAAATCGTGCCTGGTCCTTTGGTTGACAGAAGTCTAAGGTGTTCCTGATTCTATTTGCGATTACCTTAGTAAATACTTTGTAGGCAACGGACAGTAAGCTGATCGGCGTATAATTTTTGAAGTCTTTGGCGTCCCCTTTCTTATGAATTAAGATTATGTCGGCGTTCTTCCATGATTCCGGTACGCTCGAGGTCATGAGGCATTGCGTATACAGGGTGGCCAGTTTTTCTAGAACAATCTGCCCACCATCTTTCTGCCTACCCCCTTTGCATAGCTCCCAAGGCTTTCTTTACTTCTGCCGGCGTTACTTGTGGGATGTCAAATTCATCTAGACTATTCCCTCTTCCATTATCGTCATGGGCGCCACTGGTACTGTATAAATATATATATAGAACTGAGCCCTATTATATCCCATTTAATGCCCGCTAATTCCTTCAATAGCACTGCTAGACTCGCCTCACTATATAACGTGCAGCTGCTGGGTACTGAGGGTCGGGGTTTGATTGTTGCATTCATATAGGAGGTTGTGGCCAAGTAGACTGCACTAGGGTGGCCAACCCTGCTCTGGCGAGGGAGTGCGCTACCGGTTCTGGTCACTGGGATCAGGCCGCACTCCAGGCCTGTTTATGCAATTTTATCAACACGCGGATTTTCTTCTTCTTTAATCCGGTGGAAAATTGCGTGTCACCGGGATTCGAACCGCGGTCGTCCTGCACGCGAGGCGGATGCTCTACCTCTACGCCACCGCTGCCATCATCCTAAACCATCATGCCCATCATCATCATCATCATCATCATCATCATCATCATCATCATCATCATCATCCATCATGCCCCTAACCCTGAAACTCTCCATTGTCATTCGCAGGCAACGGCTTCGCTCGCAGCGAGGCAGTGGGCGCCTTCTTTGTGCAACGGTCGTCCGAGGCGCGGCGCGTTTACGCCAAGGTCGTCAACGTCAGGGCTAACGCGGACGGCTACAAAACGGAAGGTAGGCGCCGTGCTACACAGCGTATTGCTGGGTAGTCTGCACATTCGCTAAAATGAGCTCGACGCGAGTTGTAGTTTGGGACTGACCCGCCCGTGGTTGCTCAGTGGCTATGGTGTTGGGCTGCTGAGCACGAGGTCGCTGGATCGAATCCCGGCCATGGCGGCCGCATTTCGATGGGGGCGAAATGCGAAAACACCCGTGTACTTAGATTTAGGTGAACGTTAAAAAACCCCAGGTGGTCGAAATTTCCGTAGTCCTCCACTACGGCGTGCCTCATAATCAGAAATTGGTTTTGCACGTAAAACCCCTTAATTTAATTTTTACTTTGGGACTGTGTGTATACGTCGTCCGCGGGTCAACCGGAAGAAAGCCTTACGTCCAAAACTGGCTAACGACTACGCTGCAGTTTTGGAGCAGGTGCGAACAAAAAAAAAAAAACGTGTTTGTTAAGCGTGACGAACTGAAACTGTTAAGAAGCGTATACCGCGTGCCTGAACATGGACCTGTTTTACGATGTGGTTGGAGCAATTTAGGCCCTCGTTGCGGCCTAACCAAACCTAACCCAACCTAACTTCTAATTTTCACGCACCGTTGAAGCGCGCCGATCGTGCTGCGACCGTCGCGTCGTACGGATAAACATTTCCGGTTGAACTGCGCGACGCCGCAAAGATAAACAAAGCCTTACTCCAGCGTCGTGGTACATATATGGCTCGTCGTTAGGCTGAACATCGGTATCTGCCTGCCGTGCAGAGTTGAGTTCAGTCACGGTGGAAACACAACCACAGTTAACTGCAACTGTAGTAACTTCACCTTAAGTAACGTTCGTTTCAACTTAATTCCACACGTAATCGGAACTTATGTGCATCGTTTCATGCAGGCATACGTAAAGGCGCATTTTTTTAAATACTGGCCTTCTTTTTATACTAACGATGAATCATTACCAGCTTGCTGTATTTTAATTCTGTCGTTCCAAGTTTTCCTGTCTGTGAACGTCGTTTATTTCTCATGTATTGAACTCAGACCCACTTTTTGTGTGAAGATAAGTTCACTTAACGTTCAAGCACTTCGACTTTTAGCCCCCCTTGCGGGTTTATTAGGGGGCTCTGCTTGTACCATGGGGAACACCCTCAACCTTAAGCGGTATGATCAAATCGACGATGGGACAAATTATGTTTTTTTTTCGCGACTTTCGTGGCAAGTAGGCCTAGTGATAGCTACGATAGACGACACGAAAACTGTACGGAATAAACTTTAATGGCTGTCGCGGTCAAACCATGGTATAAGTTATTTCAGTGTGCATCAGGTGGCCAGAATTAACACACAGTTTCAAACTACGGCTTCTTTCATAACCCGTTTAGTTTCAGCTCGCTGTCATGTACGTGTACGTACCAGCACCCATAGGCGTGTAAATAATTTATAGAGAGCGTAAACTAAAAACTTATGTTACGGTTATTACGACGGTTAGCGTGTCGGTTGTTTATGTGACGGTAATGTTTCTGCAAACATGCATGGGATATAGTTGTATTACAGTATAAACCCCATGCAAGCGATCTGGCACGCGACAAGCGACGCGATGGAGATGGCTGTCGCGTTCGCTCGTCGCCTACAAGTCGTGCCCCATGCGAGCGACGACTTCGAGCGACGTCTCCCCAGTGTTCCGGTATGAGGGCAGCAATATAGGCGCCGAAACTAGCGTGACGCGTGCTATATTAACTTAAGTTGATGTGTTTTACTGTAAAAATCAGCATAAAATATTTCTGAAAGTCTTGTAGTAGGTTCTTATCCTTGCACGTATAAATATTCAATCGTTTGCTCGTTCCGTGCGACAATCGGAAGTACTTGAGTTATGTACGTCCAGTTCCGGCTTCGCGCTATTGGCTAGTCGCTCATAGCACTTCCGGGCGACGAGCGACGAATTCTAGATTTGCAGAACCGAGCGATCGCGCGACAACACTGAGCGATCTGTTCACGTGACGGCGCGATCCGTCGCTCGTCGCGTACAAAATTGCTCTCATGGGGTTTAGCAATGCCGTCACTTAAATACATTTCCGAGACAGTCCCGCAATGCCGGTCTGCTTGTCTATACAGCCCCCTCGCGCCCCCTCCCTGGTCCGACCACTTCTCTGACCGCAGGCATCGCTGTTCTCGCCTCGAACCCCGCGTTTTACAACCTTGCGCACCGCCTCGAGACAGAGTAAAACTGCGTTTCGAAAAGCACGGTTTTCTCTCTGTTTTCCTGCCCCGAGTTGTCGAGGCACCCCTTGCGTGGAAACCGCTCGGGGTGAGTGTATGCGCGTGTGCGTGCGAGTTACTTCGCGTCGCTTACTTCTGATCCACACTGGCATATTTGTGGCCGTTGTTGGCGAGACCGGCTTTTTTCTTTTTCAGCGTGCGCGGCTGGAAGAGCTGTGTCTTCGGTCGCGTAATATTACATAAGTCATACAACATAGATTTCAGATGAGGACCTTTGGCTTCCAGACAGGCATGCTTGAACACACTGGCACGCAGCATCGTCTGCCACGGTACGTCTGCTTTCTTTTTCTTCCGGTTCCCGCAGGTATCTCCTTTCCCTCCACCGAGCTGCACGAGAAGCTTCTGCACGATGTGTACGCCGAGGTCAAGATTGACCCGAGAAATGTCGTCTACGTCGAAGCGCACGGCACGGCAACCAAGGTCGGCGACCCCCAGGAGCTGCGCGCCCTCAGCGCCGCCTTGTGCCAACCCGGGCGGGAGAAGCCGCTCAAAGTTGGGTCCGTCAAGAGCAACATGGGTCACGCAGAGAGCGCCGCCGGTAAGGGGCGGTTTCACCGCGTATTTGTAATGTGACGGTCGTTCTTAACCGACTGAGATATGCGTCGCGACTTGAAACCTATCTTTTTTTGTACAAAGATACCATTCCACGGTGATACGAGATTCCCGTACCAGGTTCTATTCTCTCCTTAGGTGTTTTTGCTGTCCCCTTTAATAGTTTCCCTTTCGACCTGGAGCCTCCAAGTACCGGTATGCGTACTCCGCCTAACTCGGATATACTCTTTCAGCTTGCGCTCCTTGGGAAGCTCTGATAATCCATGATGACAGGTAGCTAAGAACTGTTCATAAACCACAGAGTTCTGTCATGCAGTTTCTCAAATGTCATCTCTGAATTTGGTAGCTTCAAACAACGGTCGAAGTAAATGCTGACCCGTCTGCCAGTTATCGGCACCAGTCGTACATAACCTTTCACACACAAGTTTTCCTAAAGCAAAAAAGAGAAAAGGGATTGTGCTTTTGTAACGGAATCACATTGCAACAGGTGCCCAGTCAACAATCACAACTCTCGGTTAGCAACGTGATGAGGCGTCAATAAAAGTTGCAGCTAGGCCAGCCCGCGCGAAAATATCTATGGGCACCTTGCTGAGCTAAAGAGCGATAGGCGAAAGCTTATCTATGACTGCCTCTGTTGCTGTTGTCTGAACTGTTCTGCTAACGGACGCCGCCATGACCGCGAACATGGGATGCAAGCGCAGTGCCACCGGCTGTAATTGATCACCGCTTCCCTGCGTCCACCACGGACTGTGCACGGACACTCATGAGTCAATAAAGGCTTACGCCTTAATATCACTTTTCGTGGCTTAACGTGCTCGCTGCGCGTGTCCCCGAAATGCGCAGCGACAGCACAAAATGCAGAAAGTGATTTACTAAAGGTGTCCAAAGATTAAGTATACCCAAGAAAGGGTAAAAAAGATGAACTTGGTGGCATGTGCTACACCGTTGGCCCAAAGGAGATGGTCATTTCATAACCATCACCATTACCACGAAGTTATCACATCATCATCATCACGTCTAGCCGCTGCACCATGGAGGAAGCACCATGGACGCGATTGAAGCCGAAATCTGCTATGCTAGGGGTGGCCCAACACGTTATCGCGCGTCAAAGTGCGCGGCTGATTGTAATGTTCCCGCTCTGCAGGCAGAGCTCCAGCAGGTCAGCTGAACAAACTCGCCCCGAATAATATCTACTGGCATAGCTACTGGGAACCAAACGTCTCAGCGAATCTTGATTCTTGCTCCGCGATCTCCACGCAAGAGGTCACTTGTTGGGCCACCACTATGGCTTCATGGAGCGTTCGCTTGCCAAGGCTGGCTGCGTGACGTAATACTCCCTCCTATATTTTTCCTTCCTCCATGCCCTGCACATATCCTGTACGGTGCTCTATATTAACGCTTCAAGGAAGCCCTCTGCTTCCTCTGACCTTGGTCTGTGAGGAATGCAGAGATTTCTGTGATGAGAGCAAGAGAGGAAAGGCAAGGTGGTTCATCGAATAAACCTTTCCGGTTTGCTACCCTGCATGAACGGGAAGGGGAGGGTGAGGAATCAGCGCATCTCTCAGACGTCCTCAATACATGTGTGGGAAATGCGCACGGCCATTTCTTCCTCGGCTAGCATTGTAATCCTCTAAGTGCACTGGAGATAGGCGCCTTCGTCCTGCAGTGGACATAGAATAGTATGCTTCTGCTGCTGGTGCTGCTGCTGCTGATGATGATGATGAAGGGCACCGCAGGCGCGTCCTTTAAGGGCTTCTGTCCTGTACAAATTGCTAAATGCTGTTTTACACTGTGTGTGGTCGTCATCTCGTTCCAGGAATCCCTTCGGTGGCCAAAGTGATACTGGCCATGGAGACTGGCACCATCGCGGCCAACCTGCACTTCGAGGAGCCGAACCCCGACATCCCGTCGTTGCATGACGGCAGCATCGAGGTCGTGGACAAACCGACGCCCTTTCCCGGTGGCCACGTCGGTATCAACTCGCTCGGAATCGGCGGCGCAAACGTACACACCATCCTAGAGCCGAACCCGAGTCCGCACGCGGACAGCATTCCGCGGCAGCAGCCGGAACTGCCGAGGCTGGTACTTATGGCTGGGAGGAACGAGGATGCCCTTTTGGTGAGCGGCCTCTTAACGCAAAAAAAAAGCCCGAACGACATTCCACATCACGGGCGATTTTTATGTCACGAGCATGGAGCTGCACTTTTTTTTTTTCTTGCGCAGCAGTTCTGGTTCACCTTCTGAGACGACCGGGGAGGAAATTTAAAACGAATCAGAAAGAAATAGAAAAAAAAAAAATAGCACAGTACACAATTCGTGGGTTTCGTTATAGATATGACATGAAAGCTTAAGTTTGGTTACAAGTTGAGTTACTGAAGTGTCCGGAATAATTAGAATTAATCAGACATCACTGATTACCGCACACCAAAACACCCATCGTAATTAGTAACGTCACACACGAGAAGGTGGCGTGATATTTAACCGGCAAATTAATGGAGAACAATTTCCTGGCATAGGCTGAACATAGCAGAGCGGATGTGATCCCACTCCCTCCTGTCTCGCCTCTCTCCTGGCGCTCACCTGCTCGCTCGCTCGTCCGCTTGCTCGCAACAGTTGCGCGCACTCATTACGTGCTCTGACGTCAGCACCGGAGAGGGCGCGCAAGGTGCGCTTCGTGCGCCGCTCGCGAGGGGGCTACGCCTCGCCAGGTGGCGCGCGCTGGACTTCCTCCTTAGTGTTCCTGTATATGCTCCCGCAGGGAGCAGAGTTGCGCATACCTTTTACGGCGCCGCTCGCGCCGCTATTGGCCGAGCGCAAAAAATGACGTCAAATGATCTGCTCCGATGCGAAGCCAACTTTACGGGCGCATCGCCGACTCATGCGAACTCGTCGTTTCCGTCAGTACCATCGCCATTGCAATCAGTGGACCGTCGATCGTGCGTTCAGAGGAGCAGCTAGAAGCTCTTGCATCTTGAATCTTTTTGTATTTGCAGATTCGCTGCTACTAAATAGTAAGCACTACTAAATAGTAAGTACTACTAAATAGTAATAGTAAATAAAAGTAAGCTTTGCTTAAAATGTGCACATGTCAACATTTGAAATGCGCTTAAATCTGTGTCTGCACCACATGTATCGAAAACGTGCAGCTGTTGTGAACGATAGTTAGTGATAAATGGCGCTCTGTTAACGGTCACTGACATAACTGCGGGCATGATACCTCTCTTGGCGACGGTCATTAATCGGCTGGTTTCGGCAGCCAAAATGCGCTAAGTGTCCACCTTACGTGTGTGAAGTTTTAAACACTCTTTAACACATTTCTTGCTTTCTGACCATGATAAGGCAACTTCATATGCATGCTGAAAATCATTGCACCGCTTTTTGTGGCAACGTACTGCGCGTTTGCGAGCGAACTTTGGAGCTGTTCGAGCCACGGGAGTATTTTATTTTGGGGAATCGAAGGCGGTCCCACCCCATATTTGTACGTTCGTGTGTGTGTTTGTATATGCGTGTTCACATAGGTACATACAAAGTTTCGGTTGGTTGGAAGCCCACCCCCTCCGGCTGCACGAATGACTCGTTCGAGCGTAGCCTGTATTAACAAGTGCCCTTTGCGAAGCGCCTGCAAACAATTGGCGCTTGTAGCTCGCGACCACCAGAGAAAAAGGCGGAACACCGCGCGGCATTTGGCTCCTGCGCGCGCGAGGAGTGGCTTCGCTGCAGAGCTGGATCACGGCGGCGGAACTATGCGCAACTCTGCTCCTTGCGGGAGCATATACAGGAACACTATTCCTCCTGGGCTTTATTCCTCCTCGCCCGCATATCGTGCCAGGGGAAAGACGTTCGCTCGCTTAACCTAAAGAACATCAACGCCGAGGTGCGAATGCCACTAAGAAAGAGCTAGGTCAAAGATTAGGGTCGCCTGCCATTTTTGTTTCACCTTCATGCATGACTATGGAGCAGTTCTAAGCAAAATTAATTAGTATTGTAATTAATTATTGATTGGTTTCCTCAACTACCCGAAACGTAAGACTCAGTCCAGGATACAAAAAAATAATAGTAAGGTAGCTGTAGGCTTTCTGTCACGTTTTCCGTGTCTAAATTAGAATTTGGAGGTATCAAAATGAGCGTATCAAAAATGATACGTTGGGCTTTCTGGCGTTTAAACAGTACGTTTTTTTTCCTGTGCAATAATTTGCCAGTTTGGAAAATATATCACCGCTGAATAAAAATGATCAGATTCTGTAACCAGTGCTTAACGCCCAGTACCTGAGGCCCTGTACCTGAAGATCTTGTCACGTGTTCAATGCCCCCACATCTGCGGTGGATGCTCGCCATCTGCTGTGGCTGTATGCATGTGTTTAATATGTTATGTAGCAAGCGACGCGGACAAATAATAATTATGAGACAATAACAAGGGTACACTAGCGTAAAATGGTCGACAGACATAAACACAAAGCAAACAAAGTCGAACGCTTGTACATGCGATCGTATCTGTTACGCTAGTATACCATAGTAAGAATGCAAGCCCAACTATTGTAACAGTCTTAAACGGCACTTAATCAGAAGAATGTAAGTCAATCATGTAGGGTCGGTGGAGAACTGAGGTGAACCAACGAGCCCAACTTAACAAAATCTGTTTATTTAAAGAAATAAAGCATTAAACGATTACTTGAATTTCAACCGGCCTCTTACCCAGCCCGAACTAAGATAACAACGAAACTTGTGAAATAGATCACACAACATGCACATTCTGATTCGTAGAGCTGAAATGTGTTGCTCCGAAGTCGACCAGCAGCGGAATTCTTGGTCGCTGTGGTTCCCGCCTTTCCCCAACACGTCCAACTTCTGCAGCGCACGCTGGAAAGGATGGTGGCCGAAGGACCGTACCCGGACTCCGCGTACGCCCTCCTGAACCGCGTCGGACAGCCCAGGGCGAGACAGTTCCCGTACCGAGGCTACGCCGTGGTTCCCGTCGGAGAGTCCGCTGTCCCGGAGGTCGTCAAGGTGGTCGACCGGGTGCCGCTCGAGAAGCGGCCCCTGTGGTTCGTCTTCACCGGCATGGGCTGCCAGTGGAACGGCATGGCGCGGCAGATGATGCACTTCGACCCCTTCGCCCGCTCTATCCGCACGTCGCACGAGATGCTGCTCGAGGAAGTCGGCGTCGATCTGATCGACCTGGTGACGAGCGACGATCCCCGGGATCCTACCATGGTCTCGCCTTTCGTCGCCATTGCGGCGATACAGGTGCGTATCGTGCCGAACAAGACAGCGGGTTCGCACGAAGGGGGAGCCAAAGAGATCAACCGTCAGCGAACGGGAGAAGCATTGGCGTGGAGCCAAAGTTTTCAGCACTTGCCTTTAGGAGGACATATCGGCGTTGCTGGAAAGTCGGCCACGGGCTGTGACTTCTCTTGTTCGCTGACTGTTGATAACGTCAAGCTCGCATGCCCGTTACACCTGTTGCGCGCAGTCTCGGACAAATGGAACCCAACGGGAAAGTACACAAAGCAGAACGCACTTCAGTTATTCCAGATTGTCATTTCGTACTTTGCAGGTGTACGGTCTCCAAAGTTGGTGCAAGCTGCCGACTATACAAGCAGAAATCATGCCGACATCACGCAATAGTGGTGACGGCTGGCAGCAACAAAAGAATGCGCTCCAATTAGCCCTAACTTGTTCGCGCTGCATTCTATGATGCAGTAAACGACCCTGAAGGGCGTTGCACTAACACGCTCTAAGAAATAATAAAAAAGGTCCTGTGAAGTGGAGCTTAGATCGGTAACGGGAAAGAGAGTAGCATTGATCAACGAAGCCATTAATCTAGTATCGCAAGTTGGTGATTCACGAAAAGTGTCGATTTTTACTAGCACGGGCTGTTGTACATAACGGAAAGCCACGTAGTCGTGCCGTGTCACCTACCAGAACTTGAATGTCTGGGTGTTTGTGTCTAAAACGGTAGTGGCGACCCCGCTGTCATGGCCCCGCAGAACGGCGTAAAACCTGCGCTCTCGAGCTACGTGATTTGAAAATGGCGAAGCTGGCCACTACTATAGAGTGGCATATACAATGCTACAGTTGGAAGACAGTATACATTTTACTGGGCGAGATGAACAGCTAGATTAATATGCGGAACCCAATCAGCGACATGTGGAGCAAGGATGCGCTGTCTCGTTCAGCCCCTATAGCAGCTTAGCGTGGAAGCTTGGGTTTGTTGGTGGTTCATTGTAATAAGGACACGGCGCAAAAAAGACAAGGACATGAGAGAGCGACATGCAATAAACTGAATAGATGAATAAACTGTTGTAACTCAGCACTGTGTGCATGTAGCTCTCTCGTGTCCTGCTATGAGGCCTTTTTGCCTCATAGCAGGCACCAGTTAATTCTGCACATCGAAAATTTAGCTTCACCACATTTCCCGCATCTCCACAACTGTCAATTGTTAAGTGGAGTTTTGTAAAGTTTACAGAATGCGTACTGAATTAGATAACTTTCTACAGGAAAGTGAGATCGGCTATTCCGTGTCGCACAATTAAGAAGTACCTATCCAGGCACTTGAACAAGTATGCCTGATGTCAGACACTGTGAAAAACAACGAAGCAAGTGAACCCGGTACGTGACAGCATGACAACCAGAGCAAGCATCTAGCCGTCTACATTCCAACTTGTTTCGCTCAGATACGTTGCAGACTTATTCAAACCTGCAGCATATGTACAATCAGAAGTGTTCTAAATATGTGTGCGACACGTTTTTAATATCACTAATTTCGTCGGTGCTCTTGATTTTGATCCACTATTCTGGCGTGACACCATTGCTCACACGACGCGCGAAGGAGGGGACATATAGTGGCGATTTATGGCGCCGACAATCATCTCGGTATATGAGGTGAACATTTCTGTTATGCTGTGCACCCGCGTGACTTGCTTGAGCGCTTCGCTTACAATACTAGTGACACCCTAATCGTTTGCTATGAGTAGTGGCGGAACTTATTTCCTGGCTTTTGCCACCCTGACGAAGATAGCGGATGCCCAACTGCCGCAATTCTACGGATGAGTGTATCATTCAGCAAAGCGCCATTTCTGCCACTGCACCTCATTCATAGGTGGCGCTAGTGGACACGCTTCGAGCCATGGGGCTGCAGCCAGACGGCATCTTGGGCCACTCGGTCGGCGAGATTGGTTGTGCTTACGCCGACGGGGGCCTGACAGCCAAGCAGGCAGTCCTTTGCTCTTACTGGCGTGGGCGCTGCACTGAATTGGGGAACCTGCCTAAGGGTTCTATGGCGGCCGTGGGTAAGTGTCCACGTCACGCTTCAGCGATTCAAACTCAATAGAGTAGTCTACACTTGATGACTTTTTTGATGACCACTGTCGAGCGACATGGAAGGATTGTGCGTGGAGCGCAAACTAACATTGTGGCACATTTCGAGGGCGAGTGCTTGTGAGACTGCAGCAGCGCTGTAGCTTCTATATGCTTCCTGACCAGTGACTACAGCTTCAGTTCCGTAAGTTCCTTAATCTTGGCCCTTGCGATGTTAACTGGGTCTAACGATATGCCGACTTAGCAAAAGAAGTCGCTGTCGGAGAAGGGCTGATCTCCATGTCATGAGTGATGCTTCGTGAAGTGATAAGATTACCTTTGTACTATCTAGTGACTATAATTCTTGACCTTTACCTTTGTTGAAAAGCTGCGCGCTCAGTAAAATACTTAGTTCAAATGTAGAGTTATGTTGCTACCTTCGTACCCTTTTCAGAGTGTTTGTACCTCCACGTTGCAGAATGCCGTGACCATCAGTCGAATAAAGAAGTCACCGAAGAACTAACTGTTGAATTCCCTCAGTGACAACACTCTGCCCCTGTCTCGCGTAGGCCGAGCATGCGATATATTGACCGCAAATATCATAATCTGATCACTCTGCTGCCGTCGACAGCGTCTGCCTCCACTTGGCATCTGTCATGGCCCATCACTCAACTACCGCTCACACGTTCTATGCACTTTGTATAAGGAAACAATCTACCCCTTAAAACCAGTTAGACTTTTATAAGGTCCTGCGATAAACTGGCGAGGCAAATAACTTACTTTATCAATCATAGTAGGTGAAACGTCTGTAAGAGTAGTTTTCGTATCTCCTCAAGATGAAGAGATTGACTTTTTGCAATGTAATCATTAGCTAGCGTTGGTAAGTTAGGGTGACAATGTGCGCATGCTAAAACCGCAGTTTATGTTTCAATAAAGCAACAGTTAGAAGTATACCGCACCACCTTGTGTGTTCGTCGTATTTCTGTCTGCGTGTCGTCGCTCACACGCTAAATAATGAGACCCTCAATTAGACTGTCACCCATTCATTAGAGCACAAAGCGGGGCGTGTTATGTACGAAGACAAACAAAGAAATAACGGGATAAACTTGCTGTTAATTCAATATACGCAAGAAGGTGCGTCTATGGTCCCTTTGCTTGTGCTTGTGCGCACATGACTGTATTTTCCTGCCCTAATGAGTCATCAAAAAAAAAAGAAAGCCCCAAATGGCAACAGTTGGCACCTATAGTCGTGTTTGGTCCCTAATTCACGCGGCGCTCCTTAAATGTCGATGTTAAGCCTGGCACGGAACAATGGCGTTTTACTTCCTGCCCGCTCCGAGCGATGGCGCGCTGGTGGATTCGAAACTTCCGCTTTCCCAGGGCTGACGTGGGAAGAGGCGGCGAGGCGTTGTCCGCCGGACGTGTACCCCGCGTGTCACAACGCCGAGGACTCGGTGACCGTGTCGGGCCCCGCCGAAGCCGTCGCTAAGATGGTCGCCGAACTCAAGGCCGAGAACGTGTTTGCCCGCGAAGTGAACAGCCTGGACGTTGCCTTCCACAGCCCGCACGTCGACAGCATCGGCGCGGCGATCCACATGGCTCTGCTGAAGGTAAGACGACGCAATGTGTTGTGCAGAGCCGGCTGACTGTCAGTGCATTTCCAGCGAAATTTTGAGGTTCGCTGCATTGGGCGTGGGCACATGGCAGCGTAAACCTATAAGATCTCGTACGCGCTCGTAGAACAAAAGCTGGTGGGAGATTTTTGAATGATCTGTAGCTGCGCAGGTAGTACGACAGAAAGCCTACCGAGATGTGAAACATTGCATGCAGGGAGTGAGTGTACCCTGCCCACAAGAAGAAAGAAGGAGGATAATGCAGACCATCTCCTGTGTTTGCTCTTGATGTATACACTCCAATCTCCTACTCCTATCTCCCTGACTCAGAGCTGGGTCTTCTCGGTCACTGGTACAAAATAAAGTTCGCGCGGAAGACGCTACCTGCCTGTGCTCCAGTTCCAGAGATTCTATATACAGGTCCACCTAACTTCTGAGAGTGATGTGCGTTGCACCTGCGTTGTTCCCACACTTCACGCTCGTTGGGTTACGCGGTAATTTCTATTCGGTTCCCCCCCCCCCCCCTTTTTTTTCCCTTGCCGCGCAGGGTGGCAAATAGGAATTCTTTCTGCTTACGCACCCTGCCTCCCCTTTCTCTTATACTATTTGTGGGTCTATTTTTCATTTCTTATTTAGATTATCATTCTTTGGGAACTTCAGGAACCTTTCAGTACGATGTTTCCAATTCACCTCTTTCACACCAACTTGGGTCACAGGGTACCCTGCTACAAGGTATGTGCCCGAATAGGCAATTTGAGGATAGACAGGTTGGGTCATTGGGCATCACATGCAAGTAGCTATGTGAACATTCTTGGCCAGTTCTCCAGAATTGGCTGGTGCCACTGGGTATGGGCGCCTGGATTGACAAGCAGAACAGGAGGCAAGAAGTGAACAAGTTGGCAACACTAACATTGAAAATGTCATGCTACAGAGAAATGAGAAAGTCGGCATCAAAAGCACCGGAGTTGGGAGAAATAGGTGCAGTGAATAGAATGGGGCCAGATGCGTGCATTGAACGAAGAAAGTGAAAAAAAAAACTTTAAGATCAGCGCTAAGGCCCAGTAAAGAAGAGCGCTTGCCCCGCTAAGGCCCGTTGTTGATCCGCCGAGTCCGAGGGAAGCCATGCACTCCAGGAGGGAGCGTTGAGAGAGAAATGAAGATGATGTCGGTAACAGAAAAATTGAAGAGGTCGATTGCGCAGCAGTGAAGAATTTGGCAAAAGGTTGTGTCACTACGTTGCTTCAACCGTCCAATGCCAATCGCATTAACGTCGACTTTGTAGTGAGATGGATTATGTAATTTTTTTTATATCCATTTACCCTTTACTACCGCACAGCGTAGTAAACGAGACGTATTCTTAACCTCGTTCCACGTGAGTTACACTAAGTCATAAATTTTTGCAGACATGTTCCACAAAGTGGGTGTAACCTGTGCGAAACGATCGAGAGTAAGCTGTTCAATTTGCTTAATGAAAACTGATGTGGAACCATACTAAGGGTGATATACAATGAATGTGACAAGAAGTTTGGCCTCAAGTAAGAGCCGACACTCAAGCTCGACGGTCGTTCCACATGGTAAACGGAACATTTTAGCAAATATGTTCCACTTTTTTTGGAGGAACTTGTGTGGAATTGAACTAGAGGTGCACCTTTGGTTCACTTCCCCGCCTTTTCAATCCATCCTTTCTCTTTCTCTCTTCATACACTCGATCAATCAGGTTGTTCCCGAGCCCAAGCCCCGCAGCGAGCGCTGGATCAGCTCGTCGGTGCCGGAGAGCCGTTGGAAGGAACCGAGCTCGCAGCAGTGTTCGGCCGAGTACCACACCAAAAATTTCCTCGGCCCCGTGTTGTTTCGGGAGGCACTGATGCACGTTCCGGAGGACGCCATCTTGGTCGAGATTGGACCCCATTGCCTGCTGCAGGTGAAGTACACGCAGTTTTGAGCAACTCACCGTTATGAGTGAGCGCAGAGCGTATGGTGACTTGAGGGGCTCAATTTTTTTCGGTCACAACCACTGATGAGAAAAAAAAACTGACAATGGTGCCTGTCTCTGGCTTCATTGCCGTTTCTTCATGTGGTTGTGACCGCTATGGCGATTTCTTTCGCGGTGTTTCAAAGAGCGTGGAGATGATTGGAAAATGTGAAGTGCCATAGAATCGGCTTTGGTTTGGCTGAAGGACTGCTCGTTTGATTGATAGGATGTAGCGTTCTAACGTTTTATTCGTGTGTTCAAATTCCATATTTTCTAGTTTAGTGGTGAAGCGTGTTATTCTGTACCTTATCAACCAAACGAACACGCATTCTCATCGTTGGAGCTGTTTCCCTTGAAGGACTTGTGAAGCCGCGGTGTCCTGTCTTGGTCCCTTCCCTTCTTGACAGCGACGTCCATAACGCTCACAAATTTCTTGTGCCGTCTCACAAACAAACGCTGTGCGCTCAGTTCTTTTGTAACGTTAGTGACGTTATCGCACGACAACTGCCAAGCCGTAAGCAAACTCATCCTCAAGCAACGCGTCACGTGCTACTGAGCAGCTGCACAGAGCTCCTTCTCCGTGTGGCTGCTCAGATCGTCGTCATGACGACGGCCCACGTGATTACGTTCTCAACTCCATGTTTAGGCTCCTTTAGCACAAATTTTCTACTAGAATCGCTATGCGAAACTGGCGTTGTGCTTGTTCAGCTTCCGGGGGAAGGATGGCTAATGCGTGAATTTGTCTTATATTTGTGTTTGTGGCGTCAGACATTCCTGTGGTACTGTACGCTATGCTATGTCTGTATTCGCGGGCCTCAATATTCAATTGCTGGAAAAGCAGAAGCCGATTAGACTGTGCACGTGCATACATATTGCGAGTTGTATATATTTTTGTTGAAAAAGATGAATTTCTAAAGTTTTTTTGAAATCACAATGACGAAGATTGCGCAAGTTCACGTAGTATACCACCAATCCTGGTGCTCTCTGAACCACCATGCTTGCAACTTCCACAGGCGCTACTGCCAGAGTTCCGTCTTGTAATTCTAGTAGGAAACTATTCCTTTAATTATTGCACGCACAGATTTTAAAAAACTTATAGTTACGCTCTTTATGGTTACGGCCCTCTAAATTTAAGCGATAACAATGACAATTTATGTTGCAATACCTTGCCAATATAATGGATTCTCCAACTGGCACCAGCGCCGCTATACAGTCAATGTTGCTCGATAAAAAAAAAAAAATATCTTCAAATATGTATGGCCTCACACTCACATGTGCAGGTCATAAATACCAGGTTCTCTAGCCGAGTGCCATCCATGCGGTATAACCGAGCTCAGATTGGTCCACCTTGACTGACCAAGTAGGGCACCACTGTAGGTTAAATGAGGCGTACAACTCCTGCGGGACCCGCCGTGGTTGCTCAGTGGTTATGGTGTTAGACTGCTGAGCACGAGGTCGCGGGATCGGACCCCGACCACGGCGGCCGCATTTCGATGGGGGCGAAATGCGAAAACACCCGTGTACTTAGAATTAGGTGCACGTTAAAGAACCTCAGGTGGTCGAAATTTTCGGAGTCCTCCACTACGGCGTGCATAATCAGAAAGTGGTTTTGTCACGTAAAACCCCATAAATTAATTTTTAATTTAACTCCTACGGGGACGGTAGAGTATCCGTCTCCAGTGCAAGAGGACCGTGATTCAAATCCCGGTGCCGCGCTATTCTCCACCGGAGAATACAAAAAAAAAAAACCGTGTGTTGAGAAAATTGCACAAACAGGCCTGGAGTGCGGCCTGATCCCGGTGACCAGAACCGGTAACGCACTCTCTCACCAGAGCAGGATTGGCCACCCTGGTGCAGTACTTGGCCACAACCTCCTATATGAATACAACAATCGAACCCCGGCCCTCAGTCCCCAGCAGCCGCGAAGCAACTGACCACGGCGGCGGTCAGATCTGTGACGCTGCAGAGGGTGCTAAGAATACCTGGCTCCGGACAGGCCGCCATTGGAATCTGAACCTGGCAACGTTTAACGTTAGAACGCTATCTAGTGAGGCGAGTCTAGCAGTGTTATTGGAGGAATTAGAGGGTAGTAAATGGGATATAATAGGGCTCAGTGAGGTTAGGAGGACAAAAGAAGCATATACAGTGCTAAAAAGCGGGCATGTACAGTGTTACCGGGGCTTAGCGGAGAGACGAGAACTAGGAGTCGGATTCCTGATTAATAAGGAAATAGCTGGTAACATACAGGAATTCTATAGCATTAACGAGAGGGTGGCATGTCTTGTTGTGAAACTTAATAAGAGGTACAAAATGAAGGTTGTACAGGTCTACGCTCCTACATCTAGTCATGATGACCAGGAAGTCGAAAGCTTTTATGAAGACGTAGAATCGGCGATGGGTAAAGTCAAAACAAAATACACTATACTGATGGGCGACTTCAATGCCAGGGTAGGCAAGAAGCAGGCTGGAGACAAGTCAGTGGGGGAATATGGCATAGGCTCTAGGAATAGCAGAGGAGAATTATTAGTAGAGTTTGCAGAACAGAATAATATGCGTATAATGAATACCTTTTTCCGCAAGCGGGTTAGCCGAAAGTGGACGTGGAGGAGCCCGAATGGTGAGACTAGAAATGAAATCGACTTCATACTCTGCGCGAACCCTGGCATCATTCAAGATGTAGACGTGCTCGGCAAGGTACGCTGCAGTGACCACAGGATGGTAAGAACTCGAATTAGCCTAGACTTGAGGAGGGAACGAAAGAAACTGGTACACAAGAAGCCAATCAATGAGTTAGCGGTAAGAGGGAAACTAGAGGAATTCCGGATCAAACTACAGAACAGGTATTCGGCTTTAACTCAGGAAGAGGACCTTAGTGTTGAAGCAATGAACGACAATCTCATGGGCATCATTAAGGAGTGCGCAATAGAAGTCGGTGGTAACGCCGTTAGACAGGAAACCAGTAAGCTATCGCAGGAGACGAAAGATCTGATCAAGAAACGCCAATGTATGAAAGCCTCTAATCCTACAGCTAGAATAGAACTGGCAGAACTTTCTAAGTTAATCAACAAGCGTAAGACAGCGGACATCAGGAACTATAATATGGATAGAATTGAACAGGCTCTCAGGAACGGAGGAAGCCTAAAAACAGTGAAGAAGAAACTAGGAATAGGCAAGAATCAGATGTGTGCGTTAAGAGACAAAGCCGGCAATATCGTTACTAATATGGACGAGATAGTTCAAGTGGCTGAGGAGTTCTATAGAGATTTATACAGTACCAGTGGCACCCACGACGATAGTGGAAGAGAGAATAGCCTAGAGGAATTCGAAATCCCACAGGTAACGCCAGAAGAAGTAAAGAAAGCCTTAGGAGCTATGCAAAGGGGGAAGGCAGCTGGGGAGGATCAGGTAACAGCAGATTTGTTGAAGGATGGTGGTCAGATTGTTCTAAAGAAACTGGCCACCCTGTATACGCAATGCCTCATAACCTCGAGCGTACCGGCATCTTGGAAGAACGCTAACATAATCCTAATCCATAAGAAAGGGGACGCCAAAGACTTGAAAAATTATAGACCGATCAGCTTACTGTCCGTTGCCTACAAAGTATTTACTAAGGTGATCGCAAATAGAATCAGGAACACCTTAGACTTCTGTCAACCAAAGGACCAGGCAGGATTCCGTAAAGGCTACTCAACAATAGACCATATTCACACTATCAATCAAGTGATAGAGAAATGTGCAGAATATAACCAACCCTTATATATAGCTTTCATTGATTACGAGAAAGCGTTTGATTCAGTCGAAACCTCAGCAGTCATGGAGGCATTACGGAATCAGGGTGTAGATGAGCCATATGTAAAAATACTGGAAGATATCTATAGCGGCTCCACAGCCACCGTAGTCCTCCACAAAGAAAGCAACAAAATCCCTATAAAGAAAGGCGTCAGACAGGGAGATACGATATCTCCAATGCTATTCACAGCATGTTTACAGGAGGTATTCAGAGGCCTGGAGTGGGAAGAATTGGGGATAAAAGTTGATGGAGAATACCTTAGCAACTTGCGATTCGCTGATGATATTGCCTTGCTTAGTAACTCAGGAGACCAATTGCAATGCATGCTCACTGACCTGGAGAGGCAAAGCAGAAGGGTGGGTCTGAAAATTAATCTGCAGAAAACTAAAGTACTGTTTAACAGTCTCGGAAGAGAACAGCAGTTTACGATAGGTAGCGAAACACTGGAAGTGGTAAGGGAATACATCTACTTAGGGCAGGTAGTGACCACGGATCCGGATCATGAGACTGAAATAACCAGAAGAATAAGAATGGGTTGGGGTGCGTTTGGCAGGCATTCTCAAATCATGAACAGTAGGTTGCCACTATCCCTCAAAAGGAAAGTGTACAACAGCTGTGTGTTATCAGTACTCACATATGGGGCAGAAACCTGGAGGCTTACGAAAAGGGTTCTGCTGAAATTGAGAACGACGCAACGAGCTATGGAAAGAAGAATGATGGGTGTAACGTTAAGGGATAAGAAAAGAGCAGATTGGGTGAGGCAACAAACGCGGGTAAACGACATCTTAGTTGAAATCAAGAAAAAGAAATGGGCATGGGCCGGACATGTAATGAGGAGGGAAGATAACCGATGGTCACTAAGAGCTACGGACTGGATTCCAAGAGAAGGGAAGCGTAGCAGGGGGCGGCAGAAAGTTAGGTGGGCAGATGACATTAAGACGTTTGCAGGGACAACATGGCCACAATTAGTACATGACCGGGGTAGTTGGAGAAGTATGGGAGAGGCCTTTGCCCTGCAGTGGGCGTAACTAGGCTGATGATGATGATGATGACTATCGATTAATTATCTGCCAGGCGGGCATCATCTGCATGAAAAAACCTGAAGGTTTCATTCACTAATTAAGCTAATGCCAATTATTACCTTCTTAGTTACAAACTTCACGGCACATGCTTATGCTGGAGAGTCTAAAGGGATCGTCATAAAAGAATAGCTCCGTTTTTCTACATTTCAAAACGGCCATGTAAAATGAAATAACTGGCGTGAAATAATTCGTTCAAATTGCCTAATTGCAACGTGGGCCCAAACCCGAATACATGAGCGTTTTTGCGTTTCGCCCAATCAAAATGCGACCGCCACGGCTGAAAATCGAACCCACTATTTTGTCCTCAGCGCCCGGCTGCTGCAGCCACTGATACACCGAGGTGGGTACTGTGGGTACTGTGGGTATGACCGTTTATGGAGATGTCTCTGCAAAAGTTGCTCCAGAGGTGTATTTGTAAAAGTTGCTCCAGAGGTGTATCTGTAAAAGTTTCTCCAGAGGTGTATCTGTAAAAGTTGCTCCAGAGGTGTATTTGTAAAAGTTGCTCCAGAGGTGTATCTGTAAAAGTTTCTCCAGAGGTGTATCTGTAAAAGTTGCTCCAGAGGTGTATTTGTAAAAGTTTCTCCAGAGGTGTATCTGTAAAAGTTTCTCAAGAGGTGTATCTGTAAAAGTTTCTCAAGAGGTGTATCTGTAAAAGTTGCTCCAGAGGTGTATTTGTAAAAGTTGCTCCAGAGATGTCTCTGCAAAAGTTGCTCCAGAGGTGTATTTGTAAAAGTTGCTCCAGAGGTGTATCTGTAAAAGTTTCTCCAGAGGTGTATCTGTAAAAGTTGCTCCAGAGGTGTATTTGTAAAAGTTGCTCCAGAGGTGTATCTGTAAAAGTTTCTCCAGAGGTGTATTTGTAAAAGTTGCTCCAGAGGTGTATCTGTAAAAGTTTCTCCAGAGGTGTATCTGTAAAAGTTGCTCCAGAGGTGTATTTGTAAAAGTTGCTCCAGAGATGTCTCTGCAAAAGTTGCTCCAGAGGTGTATTTGTAAAAGTTGCTCCAGAGGTGTATCTGTAAAAGTTTCTCCAGAGGTGTATCTGTAAAAGTTGCTCCAGAGGTGTATTTGTAAAAGTTGCTCCAGAGATGTCTCTGCAAAAGTTGCTCCAGAGGTGTATTTGTAAAAGTTGCTCCAGAGGTGTATCTGTAAAAGTTTCTCCAGAGGTGTATCTGTAAAAGTTGCTCCAGAGGTGTATTTGTAAAAGTTTCTCCAGAGGTGTATCTGTAAAAGTTGCTCCAGAGGTGTATTTGTAAAAGTTGCTCCAGAGATGTCTCTGCAAAAGTTGCTCCAGAGATGTCTCTGCAAAAGTTGCTCCAGAGGTGTATTTGTAAAAGTTGCTCCAGAGGTGTATTTGTAAAAGTTGCTCCAGAGGTGTATCTGTAAAAGTTTCTCCAGAGGTGTATTTGTAAAAGTTGCTCCAGAGGTGTATCTGTAAAAGTTTCTCCAGAGGTGTATCTGTAAAAGTTGCTCCAGAGGTGTATTTGTAAAAGTTGCTCCAGAGATGTCTCTGCAAAAGTTGCTCCAGAGGTGTATTTGTAAAAGTTGCTCCAGAGGTGTATCTGTAAAAGTTTCTCCAGAGGTGTATCTGTAAAAGTTGCTCCAGAGGTGTATTTGTAAAAGTTTCTCCAGAGGTGTATCTGTAAAAGTTTCTCCAGAGGTGTATCTGTAAAAGTTGCTCCAGAGGTGTATTTGTAAAAGTTGCTCCAGAGGTGTATCTGTAAAAGTTTCTCCAGAGGTGTATTTGTAAAAGTTGCTCCAGAGGTGTATCTGTAAAAGTTTCTCCAGAGGTGTATCTGTAAAAGTTGCTCCAGAGGTGTATTTGTAAAAGTTGCTCCAGAGATGTCTCTGCAAAAGTTGCTCCAGAGGTGTATTTGTAAAAGTTGCTCCAGAGATGTCTCTGCAAAAGTTGCTCCAGAGGTGTATTTGTAAAAGTTGCTCCAGAGGTGTATCTGTAAATGTTTCTCCAGAGGTGTATCTGTAAAAGTTGCTCCAGAGGTGTATTGGTAAAAGTTTCTCCAGAGGTGTATCTGTAAAAGTTTCTCCAGAGGTGTATCTGTAAAAGTTGCTCCAGAGGTGTATTTGTAAAAGTTGCTCCACGGGTTCCTCCGTAAATTTGCTCCAGAGATGTATGTGTAAAAGTTGCTCCAGAGTGTGTTTCTATAAACATTATTCCGGATATGGCTCTGCAGAAGTTTCTCCAGAGATACCTCTGTAAAAGTTGCTCCAGATTGACCAGTGAATTTCACCAGTGCATTATACGCCTTGTGCGTTTGGTCCGCTGCGGCCACAGGCGATCCTGCGGCGCGCAGTGGGTCCTCGTGCCAGCTGCGTGGGCCTGATGAAGCGCCACACTGACAACCTCGCCTTCTTCCTGGGATCGTTGGGGAGACTGCACACCTTGGGAGTCCAGATGGACCTGTCTCCTCTATACCCGCCTGTTCCGTGGCCCGTGCCCCGTGGAACGCCCAACATCGCTCACCTGGTCAGCTGGGACCACACGCAGAGTTGGACGGTGGCCGGATGGAAGGACTTTCCCACGGCGGCGCAGGCGAGTGGCGCGATATGTGTTTTTGCCTGGCCGTTGGACATCCTTATGGCCGCATTCTTCGCACCAACATCACCGCCGCCTTCCACGAGCGTAGAATAAATGGCGCCAAAAGACAGGGATCACAAGGGGTTCCGTGCTGGACATTGGCGAATTCCGCTAAGTCCTTAAACATTCCATCCTGTCGAACTCTGACTGGTCCATTCTGTGGCCCACAGGGCAGCTATGCCCTCTTTTGGAGGAATCTGACAATATGGCGCAATGTCATGGTGCCCAGAAAAGCACTCCAGGACTTTCTCTACTGTTATCTTGCTGTTGAACCTATACTTGGGCAGTGGACGAGGATCCAAGCAGTGTAAACCAGGGAACTGAGCGAATCGGTTTCATTGAAAGTAAAACAAAAACCATTCTGAAATCACAAGAAAAGCGTAAGAAAAAAAGACGCAAGCGCACACAACGAGGCTTCGAAATTAAACGGCACACTAATGAAAGGTGCCGTGGTGCACAGTTATTAAGTATGAATGAACATGCAAAAGAAGGAAACAAAAATGACACATTGTAATTTTATACAAGAAATATCCAGGAGAAATTGGTTCGCTTTGCATAGAAAGAATTTGTAAGGTGGAATATGCATAACCTTATTTCATATAATTTGCGAAATGCAAACGAAAGCACAAAACAGCTTTAGCAATTAATATCTGTTTTAGTAGAGTGGGCGAGTAAAGAGTTGGTAGAAAAACAAGGTATTGACGGGTAACCTGTGGTTCGGTGGCCACGAGAACCTGGGCCAGGGCGGCTTCTTCAGCTCGTAGAAGCATTTTGATTGACCTGTTCTAGCACAAAAAAAAACACATTTTGGAGTTTTCTTCTGGACAACCACAGTCGTTCAAAAAGTAAGTAGGAAATAAACCTCGAACGTCTGAAATGAACTGTTGTGCTTTCCATCATTCTCTCCGTCACTCTATGCACTTGCAAACTTTCCTTTTGAGACCTTGGCATGAACAATGTTAGTCATAACGCTAATGGACACGCAGTACGGCAGGTGAGACGAACTCACGTTATGCATCAGGAACTCGCCCACCAGTCTGTTCTTTTGTAGCGAACGAACGTTGAGATCAAGTGCACTTTTTGACCAAGGTTTAGCACTGTCAATTATGCGCAGGCGCTCGAAGAGATTGTCGAAGTCGACTTGGAGGCCAACGGTGCTGACCAGTATCTGACCGGCCACCGGCCGGACGGACGGGTGTTGTACCCGGGGACAGGTTACTTGGTGCTCGCATGGAGGTCACTGGCCAGGCGCTGCGGCAAGCCCTTGAACCAGGTTCCTGTTGTATTCGAAGACATCGCCCTCTGTCGAGCCACCATCCTGCCAAAGACGGGTAAATCGTGGATTACTAGACTGATTCATTTAGGCCATCAAATAAATTATCCCTGCTTGATGCGTATAAACCGTGTAACCATGGTGTTCCACAGACTGGGCTGCACACCCTTGCATGGCGTGTGTACACAATTCGTGAACATCACAGCATACGGCGTTTTTGAACAGCCTGTTTTGACAGCACTATGCGCTTGTTGCTCTAACCATCGTCTGGTCCCCATGGATATGGCCCGATATCTTTTTTCGATAAGTTTGCCGCTTACTCATTCTTCCCCCTTCAGTGCGACATAATTATGCCACCTTCAGTGTTACACCCGAGTTGGCATGACAAGTTCATGCCGGGAGTACTGTAACCGAGGGCGCGGGTGAGCCGATCCTCATACGCGATATTTGTCCTCGCGAAGGATTTAATGCGTAACTGATGTACGCGCCAAAAACTTGGCCTGTGGCGATGCAGGGCGTTATGTCCTTGGTGGAGCAACTGACGGGGTAAGAGTGAAGGAGCTGAAAAAAAAATAGGAGCAGCGGAGTGGCGTGACGTAAGGAGGCACGTGGCAGGACCATCGGTGGTAGCCTCGCGGGTATGCCGGCAAGCACTGGTTTGCACAATGCTCTCTTCCGCACCGTGCTGTATGGAAGAAGAAGAAACGTTTACTGTCTGACCATAGCCTCCAAGATGGGACAGCGCACGCCGCCATATCTCGGAGGCCATGGTCTGACAACTCTAGACCGCCGAGTCATCCCAACTTGTGGAGGTGGCGCTCAGCAGTGGTGGGCGTGTGGAGGTTGCCATTATAAAGTGATAGGTGCAATTGGCATGACGTATGCGCGGCTGTACGGCGATATGTGTGCGCTGCACGGTGTGTTGCAGAGAGATAACTTTGGCGTGCACGTATCACATCTAAGATAAACAAACAAAAAGCAGCCTTTCCGCTTCTGTGCTTCGGCTGGCCATAGGGGACAAATAGCCGTGGACAGACGCTGCTAGACAAGAGCATCACATGTCAATGTCATAACTCATCGATTACCATGAGGTAATAGTCGTTCAGGTCGCACCATATACTCAACGAATGATATGATGTCATAGTATTATCGCGCTACTCGAACGAAGCATGTGGGTGCTCGTTGGCTTTTTTTTTCAGTGAAAAAGGTCTACTTCTTCTGATGCAGGGTTCGTGCGTTTCCAAGTGACCATGATGCCCGTGTCCGGCGAATTCGAAGTATGCGAGGCTGGAACGGTGGTTGCGAAAGGCCGCATCCGTAAGGCCGAAGAAGGGGAGAGACTGCTCCACAGTGATCCGCCAGGGGTGCCCTCCGAGAGCGTCGCGTACGACCTGGACACTGCGGACGTGTACAAAGAACTCAGGCTCCGAGGCTACGAGTACTACGGTGGCTTCCAGGGCATCCTGAAAGCCGACATGCAGAGTGAGTGTCACTCGGAGTGGTCTATTTCACTTCACGGCTACTCAGGCTTTTCCGGGGCCGCCGCATCAAGCGATGCAATGAGAAAGGAAAGGAGTAACGCTAAGGAAACGAGAAGGCAGTAGAATGGATTAACGATTAAACATGCGTATAGCTGGTATTTTAGTTGAAATCTAAAAAGAAGAGCGGTAGCTCGGCAGGCCATATTCTGCGTAGAGCAGATAAAAAATCGGTGTCTATTACAGTATTTGTTAATCTTATAATTACTACTACTGCTAAAATTATTATTATTATTATTATTAGTATTATTAGCAATAGTTGTAGTAGTAGTAGTAGTAGTAGTAGTAGTAGTAGTAGTACACTTAGGACAGAGGGAAGAGCAATGCACGCTAGGTGGGTCCATGGGTTAGGCGGTGCGGTGCGATGAGGAACACTGCAGCCATAGCATGCAGCGACATGACGTAATAATTAGAGGTCATGTATGCCTGTAATCAGAGACATTCATCTCCCATTGTACATTGGTTAGGCTAATCACCACAGTGATGATACCAATGTATTTCTTCAAAGCTTGCCTTGTTGGCCAAAAAAAAAAAAAAACAAGAGCAACAGTGAGGTCGGCCTGAAGTATAAACTTACAAAAATTTATTCGGATGTATATGTACTTTACTTATACTGCCTTGCGTATATACTCATCGTTTTTTCCACATAAGGTTTACAAATTTTGTATGAAAGAACTCTTTGTCAATAGTCTATCTTAGAACGGGCCGAGTGTCTGCGAAGAACCCTGTGGGCCTTCATCGACAGGAAGTGTTAGGCCGTGAACCTCTTTGCACATCAACAAATATCACGCCTCAAAGCCGTAATCCGAGCCTGAGCTCCACTTAGCTTCGTCGGTTTCGCAACCAAACTCACTGCGCGTCTCCCGCAACTTTGGGTACTTTCTAACTCACCAACTGTGAGGCGCGCGCATGCGCCGTCGATAGCTCGACAGCACGGCGGCGGCGGCGGCGACAACGGCACGAACGCACCTGGGGTGCCGTATGTCTGCTATTACTATTAAAAATAATAACACAGGTACTCACGATGAACGAGTTCGCTAAGGCAACGCGGCACACTCCTGGAAATGCTGCTTTCAATGCAATTCAAATGAAGTTTATTGCGTACATTAGGAATAATACATAGCTGTGCGTATACAGAACGAGGTCCCAAGGTTTAATCACCGTTTTAATTAAGCATTCGAAATTACAATCGTGCCAAATGCATTCACAACAAAGTTTGGTAGCTGGCTTGTTGCCAAAGCTCAATCGCTTCCGGAATGGTAAAAATAAAAAGAATAACTTGTATCACACGACTTCGAGTTATGTAAGGATAAACTCGCTCACCAGCGTTCTCACAATTGAAAAAAAAATATAATGATTCCAAAGCCGGGAAAGAAACTTCAACTTGAGAATCTCAGGCATATATCGTTAACGTCGTGTGCTGGCAAGCTCATGGAGCAGGTCATCCTCACACGTCTAACTAATGACATGGACGATAATGGCCTTTTCCCGCACTCCATGATCGGGTTTAGACCAAAGCTGTCTACACAAGACATTATGTTGCTAATCAAACACCAAGTAATGGACGCGGGACCTCAAACATTGGATACCAAAGCTATCCTTGGTCTTGATCTTACGAAGGCCTATGACAATATCACCCACAGTGCTATTTTAGAAAACTTACAAGGCCTAGGAGTGGGGCAACGAATCCATGCCTGTGTTAAAGACTTTCTCTCTGATCGTATCGCGCAAATCACGATCGGTGAAGTAAAATTCAAAGAGATAAACTCGGAAGTCGGGGCGCACTGTAAGGATCAGTCTTGTCTCCCTTTCTTTTCAATGTAGCTATGATTGACCTGCCATCAGAACTAGAAAATATAGAAGGATTACAGCATAGCCTCTACGCCGATGATATCACCTTTGGGTAACAGGCGGAAGTGATGGGCAGATAGAGGAAATTCTCCAAACAGCCATACATATACGGTCGAGAAATATGTCGTAGATAAAGGATTGAGATGCTCGCCCCAAAAATCAGAATTACTTCTATACCGACCGACACGCAGGGGCCGTAAGAGTTCTGCGGATAAACCAAACGTCACGCTCTTTGTAAATGGCAACCAAATACCCATTGTCGACAGCATTAGAGTCATCGGACTCCACGTATCAGCGAACGGCCACAACGGGGAAACAATCAGAATACTAGAAAACAGCGCACAACAAACAATGAGACTAATTAAGAGAATAGCTAATCGCCATTATGGGATGAAAGACGGCAATCTGGTACGACTAGTCCAGGCTTTTGTCATTAGCCGCATAGTATATGTAACCCCGTACCTAAATCTCCAAGTAGCAGAAAAGACAAAAATCGAAGCCATCAATAGACGGTCATTCAAACAAGCCATAGGTTTGCCGAGAAACACATCGAATGACAGGCTCCTAGTCTTAGGTGTCCACAACACACTCGAAGAACTCATAGAAGCCCATACGATAGCACAATATGAAAGACTCACACAAACACCTACTGGCTGACACATACTTAACAAGCTTAGAGTAACATACGCATCACAGTATGGCACTAAAGTAGACATTCCCCAAGACATAAGGAAGCAGCTTATTATCCCACCGCTACCAAAAAAACATGCATCCTGAACACCACAGGGAAAGGCGGGAGGAAAGGGAAAGGGCTATACAGAGACGATTCCAACGCTCTCTACGTGGTGTACGTCGACGCGGCAGAGTACACGACTAATCAGAATATGTCTATCATTGCTGTGAACTCGGAAGGTAACCTTAAGGTCAACGGATCTATTAAAACCAACAGAGCCGAGGTGGCTGAGGAATCGGCCATTGGTCTCGCAATGGCTTCCGCACTGGCCACGATAATAGTCAGTGATTCTAAAACCGCAATCTTAAAATACGCAAAGGGGCGCATTTCGCCGGAATCACAATGAATCCTGGCAAACATACGCAGACAGCGGGTTGTCCATATCATCTGGGTGCCTGCGCACTCCTCCCTCCCCTGAAACGAGGCGGCCGACACCGTGGCTCGAGGACTCACAAGCCGAGCCACCGGGGCGCCGTGGCTGGGGCTGACAGGGGACAGGATGGTTAGCTTCAGGGAGGTAACTAATCACTAGAGATTGGGGAGGGTGCGTTTTCTTCCCGCACATCCATCACTTAATAAGCAGCAGGCGGTGGCGTGGCGCCTCCTTCAAACATGTACCTATCCAAATCCGCTGACTTATAATCATTATTACCCAGACTAATATTCGGCCAAATATATATTTTGTCAAGAAAGGGCGGACCTGGATCACATTATCTGGGCCTGCCCTCGGGCACCCCGACAGGGCCAAAAAATTCAGGCTCGGAAGCAGTGGGAGACCGTGTTGCTCAGCTCGGCCCCCGAAGACCAACTTCTGGCTGTCCAGCAGGCCGAGGATGCCGCTAGAGCTCAAGGGCTTCTGGCCGCCATCTAGGCGGGGTTGGCCCCCCCACCAATCTGCCGGCTATATAAATAAAAGTTATTTCTCTCTCTCCCTCCCTCTCTCTCTCTCTGGGGTGTTGCGCACCAAAACCACGATATGATTACGAGGCACGCCGTAGTTGGGGGACTGCGGATTAATTTTGACGACCTGGGGTCGTGACCATGCCCCCAATGCGCGGGACACGGGGTGTTTTTGCATTTCGCCCCCATGGACACGCGGCCGCCGGGATTCGATCCTACGACCTCGAGCTTGGCAGCGCGACACCCTACCTACTAAGCAACCACGGCGGGTCCGCTCTCACTCTTGTCCTCTCGCAGAGCCGTACGGGAAACTCAGGTGGGAGGACAACTGGGTGACCTTCCTCGACTCTATGCTCCAGCTGTGCATACTCGGTGAGCCGCAGAGGAGCTTCATGCTGCCGGTCAGGATACAGTCGTGCACTATTGAACCCGGGGTTCACGCTAGGGTCGTCGACCGTGTCGGAGAATCCGGTAAGTATGCTGACAAGTCATAATTTGCTAATTTTCTTTCGCGGGCTTGTGTGCGTGTGTGCGCGCGCACCACCAAAAGTATTATCCGGATTTTATGTTAATGGCGATAGATATTTATCTGGTTTCACCGAGAATGTCGGCAAATAATTGTGTGTCACCAGTTTGTGACTCACAAAGAAACATGTGCGTTTGCTTCTTTCTTCCTTCATTCGTTTTCTTATTTACTCATTGGTAAGAAATTATTAACTTAGTAGCTATTATTTACCACCGGTATGTGCATAACCCCTGTTCTGCTTAGAAGCGGAATCTATAGTAGCCAGAAGCATGTTACCGCCAAATTCTCATCTCATTCTTCCAGTTAAGCTTACCTACATATACCTTCTTAGCAGCCATGCTGACTAGGTATTTTCCAAGAGCTTTCCATTCGCTTACCAGACGCTTAATAGCCATGCTGCGCATTCATCAGTGCTGAACGTAAGGTAATGGAGGCTCAAAAGACCGACGTAGGAGCTATGTGCCAGTCATAATTAAAAGTAAAAGTGGGCGACGGCTACATACAACAAAAAAAGAAAAGACAGCTTCCTGTATGAAAGCGTTATTTACTAACAAGGCTTCCGTTAGATATTCAAACGTATTGTAGATCATCCTGTTCAAACGAGCTTCGCAAAAAGCTCGCTAGCGCGCCCACTCACTCACTCACTCACTCACTCACTCACTCACTCACTCACTCACTCACTCACTCACTCACTCACTCACTCACTCACTCACTCACTCACTCACTCACTCACTCACTCACTCACTCACTCACTCACTCAATCGATCAATCAATCTTAATTGTTCTTTTACAGATACGTAACACGATTTTCTACAAGCAGTACCTTAGAAAACCGAGGGTTGTAACATGTCTTTTTGTTGCCATTTAGGACTGTTAAGGAAATGCAAGGTTCATTGTGGGCAAACCTGCTGCTCTCCCGGGTGACACTGAGAGACAACATTCTTTATGCAAATTAGAGCATGCCCTCTATTCGGTGTGCGTCAAGCCAGCTGCTCATTACTTATTCGTAAGCACACCCCCGGTACCGCAGTACTTTACACCTGAACCGCATTTTCCTGCCGCTGGTTTGTGCAGGGGTGGACGCAGTCTACTGCCCGTACCGCAACACTTTCCGCGCCGGCGGCGTCGAAATACGAGGCCTGGACGCCACATTGGCTAAGCGGCGGCCCGTGCAGCAGGCGCCTGTCCTCGAGGAGTACCTGTTCGTGCCGTACGAGGACGACGAAGCCGCGAGGCTCGAACGGGAGCGGGCCCTGCGAGAGTACGTCGAAGTGTGCTGCGGCGTCGCTCGACGCGTGTTGGAGTCCTGCGGCGAGAACAAGGCTAGTATTCACGACATCATGAACGGCTACCGCGCCATCTCGGAGAAGGCGCTTGCGAAGTGCACCGAGAACGTTGCCGAGAACCAGGGCTTGCTGCAGGTTCTCGTCACTATACTGAAGCAGTGCAGCAACTGCGGTTCGCTGACTTCCACGGTCCGATCAGCGTTGCTCGCTTCCAAGGGTCTTCTGGAGAAGGACATGCTCAGCACGAGCCTCCTGGCAGAGGATCCCTTACGATACCTGCTTGACGTCGTGCTTGAGAATACGAGCTTCAAGAAAATTAAGGTTCTTGAGTTGGCGACTGAAGGAAACGTTCTCCTCCTGGCGCCCTGGGTGTGTTCCCTACTGTCCCGCTGCAACGTACTCCTCAAGACCGACTACATTGTGGCGCACCCTAATCCAGACTGTCTCGCCCAGGATCAAGTTCCGGAAGGAGTTAAAAAGCTCCCATGGGACCCTTCCTCTGCCACTGAAGGAGCATTGCCCGAGGCCGATTTGGTGACCGCAGCCTGTGGTCTTACAGCCACTTCTGATGACCTGGACACCTTGGCCCATACACTGTTCTCTCGGTGCAAGGAACACGGATTTGTTCTTGTCTCGCACCGTTCGGCACTGAACGCGGCTGAAGTGTTCCTCTCAACAATGGGCGGTGTTCCGTTTGCGGTTCACTCTGAAAGCGCGGTGACTTCGGCGCTGGAAGCTCGTGGCTTGCGGTTGGTGGGGCTCAAGTCGAACAAATTGCAGACGTTGCTCTTGTTCAGGAAAAGTACCTCCGCCGTTGATGTAGCTAAGCAAGAGGTGGTCAGGGTTAGCAACGTGGGTTTCGGCTGGGTAGAGACACTCAAGGAAACGGCCATCGAGTACGACAGTAAGCCGCCCGGAGAAAACGTCTGGCTGCTCGCCGAAGACGTAGGTGTAAGCGGCATTGTGGGTCTGACCAACTGTCTGCGACAGGAGACCGGAGGTCGCCACATCAGGTATGCATTTAATGAGCAAGTAAATGTTTTCAGCGTTAACTGGATCCTAGTAAGATGTCTTATTAAGGCTGGAATAAGCGCTTGTATGGTCAACCCAGTTATGGGTAAGAAAAACTACGTCTGTGTCCTCAAATACCGGCACTGTCATTCTTTTCCCTAAATAAGCTTGCAATGGAAGACCGCTCAAAAGAGCATCTTTTTGCAGGGATAGTTATTTCATACTTGCAGGCTTAACAAGCACACACCTTCACGCAAGAAGAAAGCAGGCCGACTCTTTCCTGAGTATAGTGCTTGTCCTCTGTCCGCCTTCTTGCCTGCTGTCTTAAGTTGTGCACTTGTCAAACTTGTAGAAAAAAAATCAATTGTATGATGACATTTAGGCACCGACGAAGAAATACGCGTAATGGGAATTCGATCTAGAGCCCTTCATTGCGCTGTTCCCATAGCCCAAGCCACTGAGATGCCTCTTCGTAGCACATGATATATTGGGACATTTAACTCAATAAACGAATTAGTTACTTTAGCAACCTCGTGTCTTTCTCTTACAGATGTGTATTCGACGCGAGCCAGAAGGGGCCGAGCCGGGTATCCGACTTCTGCCCCAGCAACGAAGCGTACAAGCAACTTCTGGAGAGGGATCTGGTCATGAATGTGTACCGCGACGGACAGTGGGGATCGTACAGACATCGGTCCGTTCAGTGGCGTGAGTTCTGCCATTGTCCTTCTGTGCATGGGCTGGTGGAATTATAGCATGCTTGCTGACTGACAGATGCCACGCAGAAGAAAAGGCACAAACCTACAGAGCACACGCACACAACACACTAGCTCTCTGTGTGTGAATGCGCCTCTTTTTTGTGTTCTGTGTCCATTGCACTGTCTGTCGGCAAGTATGCTATCCAACTCGCCTGATATTGAACATTGTAATTTGTTGTTGTTTTTAGACGCTGCATACATGTCAACACACCAAAGTAGGCTGCATCAAGCTTCTTCATTGGCCCATTTGAGTCAGCTGCATGACGATGATCGTATCCTAGGGATCCCTAGTCATAGCGATGTCCTGCATTATCCAATACCATATCCTTTGTTCAAAAATTTGAAGCGGCACGTTTACAGAGTCTTTACCATGATACAAATGAATCGTTATACATATAATTGCATGTGGCACAAGTTGCCATAGTGGTAAAAAAAATTATGGGGTTTTACGTGCCAACACAACTTTCTGATTATGAGGCACGCCGTAGTGGAGGACTCTGAGAATTTTGACCACCTGGGGTTCTTTAACGTGCACCTAAATCAAAGCACACGGGTGTTTTCGCATTTCGCCCCCATCACCATGCGGCCGCCGTGGCCGGGGTTCGATCCCGCGACCTCGTGTTCAGCAGCCCAATACCACAGCCACTGAGCAATTGCCATGGTTGCCATGGTGGTGTTTGAAAGACCCTGGAGAGCGAAATAACAAAGGGGCCAAACCCTGAATGTTTCTGTATTGCAAGCGGTGCACAGAAGACAATCACACTGATTTGCGTCTCATACTGCTGGCCTTCATGTAATATAATTATGGGGCCCTAGTTCGGCAAAATTGAAACTACCTGTTTGCAATCCTCAGCCTCTCTGATCTGCACAGAATAATACCCGCCGTGGTTGTTTAGTGGCTATGGTGCAGGGCTGCTAAGCACGCGGTTGCGGGATCGAATCCCGGCCACTGCAGCCGCATTTCGATGGGGGTGAAATGCGAGAACACCCGTGTACTTAGATTTAGGTGCAGGTTAAAGAACCCCAGGTGGTTCAAATTTCCAGAGTCCCCCACTACGGCGTGCCTCATAATCAGAAAGTGGTTTGGCACGTAAAACTCCATAATTTCTGCACAGAATAATATTAATAATAATAATAATAAACAAAGCAGAAGTGAAAATCCTGTTAACTACACCCGCAACTGGAATCTGACACGACCACTACCTCGCATAATCACTTTTACTTAAGAATGTTTTGTAGCAATAAAAGACTTGAATGTTCGGATTGTTGGTAACTTGACCTGAGAACCATCTTGAAATACAGCGCAACGGAACGGCACAACGTAAAGGAAGATTGCGGAGAACAGAAAGGAATGATATTGTGGACAAACCGCAAAGTCATTCCTTCTTCGCATGTTAGCTGCGGCTGGTGCTTATACCCGCTACTGTTTCTTTCCTACACCCGAATACACTGTAACCCGCCGTGGTAGCTGCTGTGCCTGTAGCACTGCTGATTTCGAGGTAGCGGGTTCGATTCCGGCTGCGGCGGCAGCATTCCTCTCGCACCGTGCTTTTGGATGCGTGGTATAGAAACGCCAGGCAGTCAAAGTTATTTCGGAGTCCCACACTATGGCACTCCTCATACAATGGGGTCGTGATTATGGAACGGTAAACCCCGGAATTTAACTTTTTTGTGTGTTTCAAACACACTCTACAGGCGGAGCGGTGAAGAAGGAGACGCCGTTCGCCTTCCTCAGCATGCGGACTCCCGGTGACCTGTCGAGCCTGCAGTGGTACGAGTCACCGCTGTGCTACGTGCCTCCTACCGGCGAACCTGACTCAAGCCGTATAGTCTGTGACGTGTACTACGCTCCTCTCAACTTCCACGACATCATGCTTGCCACCGGGAAAGTTCAAGTCACGGGGTTTCGCGGTGAATGCCACTTTTTGCCTAAATTTACCAATAACACACACGTAAAACAAGCACGATCAGGCAAAACAATCTTTTTCAAACACCGTGAATGTTTCTCTGGCAACGAAAAAAGAAAGTAAAGGTTGATCATGAACGCAGATAGCGAAAACCACACAGCGCCTTTGAAAGAATATTCCTCAGATATCAATCGCCATTGACGACATGTCACATCAGGATTTCTCTGTATACACGAAAATTTGGCATTCTTGCCAATATCAGTCGCTTGGTGCTTGGGCTACCCTCCCGTGAAGGACCAAATCGGGGGGGGGGGGGGGGGGGAGGAGGTATAAAGGAAGAATGTCGTGGCAGAAACCATCATCAGAGTCGGCGATAGCTTCCTTCTGCGGGCCTGCTGCATTCAGGCCACGTCGCAATTTACGACAAAACTTGTACGCGCAATCTGATGAGACAAGGCTTTTTCCAGAATGAAATCGGAGACAGCATTCTAGGAATTTCGATGCATAAGCGTGTCGTGCACCGAGCGATAACTGTATGGCCGTTATAATGCGGTGAAATCGAAGGTCGCACTGCCACGCAAACAATATTTGGTGACACACACCACGCGGTGACACACACCGGATGAAGCACGGGCCTCACCAATCAATGTCGGTGACGTCACAACACGTACGTCACACCACCTGGTGTGTGTGTCCAAGGTAAAGTTTTCGCTTAGTCATGCTTCACTGTAAACTAATTGACACCCCTAGCAGTGCATAAGTGTGTAAATCTGTTTGTAACTCGCACCGTGGCACCCAAAAAAACGAAGAGGTGTAAGGGAGTGTGTACGTAGTCGACCGATTTGCACCCTTATGCATACTCGAGGATGTAATTAGCTTACAGTGCTGAATTCGCCTCACGGGAGTCTCCCTTGCCGCCGTGCAGGAAATTCGCCCAGCCAGGACAGCTTCCTAGGCCTCGAGTTCTCGGGCCGCGACCCCAAGGGACGTCGCGTCATGGGGTTAATATCCAGGGACGCCTTGGCGACGGCGGTCGCCGCCGACCCGGACCTGCTGTGGGAGGTTCCCGATTCGTGGACGCTGGAAGACGCCGCCACGGTTCCCGCCGTCTACTCGACCGTCTACTACGCGCTTCTAATGCGCGGCCACATGCGGGCCGGCGAGTCCATCCTGGTCCACTCGGGCAGCGGAGGCGTCGGCCAGGCAGCCATCTGCATCGCCCTCTCCATGGGGTGTACCGTCTTCACGACCGTCGGTGAGCGCCTGCTATGCACTCGCGTTCGTCGCCGCCACGATTCACGTGCCCCAAAAACTCCTTACGCGCATTTCATATAGGGGGTTGAAAAAAAAAGCAATGAATGAACGGTTATACATAATATAGCCTCATGAGTAAAAAGGAAGAAAACATTCACGCAAAACAGACGAACTGATGAAGTATAAGAACACGCTCAGATAAGGAAAATCTAAGCACGTTAAAAAAAATCATTTTGCGACATGCGAAAAAAAAAAATGAAATGAAATGAAACAAATGAAATGCAAGATAAGAAATACAGGCCACCAAAGGTCAATTACCTCTCAGTGTGCATCCATCATTTTAGTTTATTAACAGAAGCATCTGATTGTTCTTGGAAGTGATTTCAGCTGACAGTTTATTCCAGTGGGAGATGGCAAAGAATGGTGGGAACTGATACATAACTTTAGTACGGTCCAACTTTGGCATGTACTTTAAAACGGTGATCTCATTAGGAAAACACGCGTAGGGCAGGTTTCATACGGGCTTCTGTGAAGGCCGAGGTATTGTGATAAAGTCCGTGAAAGTAAGATAGCAGTGTAACAAGTCATGTAACAAGTTGTGTAACAAGTTAACATTATACGTCACCGCCGTCGCCGTCGTGTGGTCCCATGTGCGAGGCGTAATCGCGACCCAGCACGTCGAGTCCACGTCGCCCATGCTCCGCATGTTGGGGTCACGTGATCGTTGCTAGCGTGAGGGCTGGGAATACGAATGCTAGCTGAGAAGGCTGGTGCGTTTGGTGTGCGTCCAGTGTTGGAGGTCACGCGCCCTGCGGGTGCCAGGGGAATGGCTATAGCTGCAAGGGCGAGCCGAGAAGTCTGATGGCTTCATGCTAGCTGCCTTCCCATGCGCCTAGTGTTGGTAGACACATCATCTACTGAGTTATGAAGATGCGGCACAGTTTCTTCTTTTTATGTTCGCTAAAACAACTTGCGCTTTCCTGCTTGACCGGACTAACCACATGGACCGGCTTATAGGAAAAGCCACTATGAAAACACTGTGACAATGTAATATAGGCCTGCAAGTTGTACTTCTTTGGCTGGACTGCCCTGTACTTGTTGCTAGTTACGTTTTATTCAATAAACAGGTTGAAAGGTAGGAGTAAGTTTCATTTCAACCCTAGTTCGATCTTCCCTCTAAACTTAACCTGCGCTTACGCGAATGCCAAGTGTTTGCCTATATAATCTTAAGAGTTCGCCTGGGCGCGCTGTTGATTTCCTTCAACAGCGATCAGACGTTTGGTTCGTTGCGCACCAACGCAAATGAATGCGGAATTTCTACATATCTTTCTGCCATGGTGCCGTGCAGGGAATCAGCAGAAGCGTGAATACCTGAAGCGTCGCTTCCCGCAGCTGGAAGACCGGCACTTCGCCAACTCGCACGACGTGTCCTTCGAGGAACACATCCGGGTGGAGACCAAAGGACGAGGTGAGTTCACGACAATGGTGTGGAGCGTGTAATGTATAAGCGTCTTTGATTTATGCGGCCCTAGAGAGAGAGAGAGAGAGGAAATGATAAATGAAAGGTAGGGAGATTAACCAGGACTGAGCCCGGTTGGCTACCCTACACTGGGGAAAGGGAAAAGGGGACGGAAAGATTAAAAGAAGAGAAAGTCCACTGGGGACATCATATACGGTCATTCAGTCCGGATCACAGACGCTGACTCAATCCGGTAGCTTTCAAATATCGCAGCAGCGCTTTAGTGGCCTTTTGTAGCTGCGATATGTGAGGCCATGATCCCAAGATCTTGTTCAAGGTGAACGGCTTTCTATCTAACTGATTGAGAGCTGTGCAGAGTTCATGTCTTTCATTTTCAAAAGAAGACCAGTAGCACAGTAGATGTTCCATAGTTTCCTCGGCACCGCAGGCATTGCACTCTGCGCTATCAGCCATTCCAATAAAAAAAGTATATGCATTGGTGAATGCGACGCCGAAGCGTAAGCGGCACAGCATTGTTTCCTCTTTACGCGGAAGCCCTGGTAACAACCGCAGTTGCATAGGTGGATCGAGGGAATGCAACCCTAGCTGTTTCCCTATGGCTGCGAGTCTTTGAATTACACTCTAATCTTTCAGATTATTCTTGTTCTTTGCGGTCCTTTGGACTAGTAAGCCGATTCGCAATGCAGCTATGCTGCTACTGATCCGATAATATTCATCAACCTTAACTTTATTAACGTGGCAGATGACAACAGCGACACGAAGCAAACGAGAACGCATGAATTTCGAAAAGCGTCGGCTTTTACCCAGTTCAAATTCACCCAAAGGCAAAAAGTGCCCATCTATATATGGACCAAAGAAGCAGTTAAGATGCAATATAACCAAGCAGACTAGTCCGTACTGCCCTAAATAATTGCTTGCGTAGAAGGTATTGCAAAAGTGCCCTGGCGCAAATTTTCCCGCCGGTTCGCTGTAGCTATACGTATTATAATGCTAACTTAGGGAACTTTGGATGATATATATGGTGTCCCAGCCAACGTTAGCGAAGGTGTTCAAGAAACAAAAAGATTTAAAAAAACAGTGTGCAGGATACGACTTTAAGACCGACGGTGTACGGTCGTCAGACCTATCAGGACCGAACACCGTATGCCTTATAATCGTATCTGTCTTTGAATACTTCGGCTAACGTTAGCTAGGATACACGGTATAAGTATAATAATGGGTGGGCATTCTATCATCTGTAGTCGCATTGCAGTTTGTAACTTTTCTCGATGTTTTCTCAATAGCGAGTTATCTAGCTGTCGACGCACACTGGGCGCATGTTCGCCCTATATCCAGTGTTGCTGGCAACCTTCTCGCTCGCTTGCCTGAGAAGAGACCCATGGTAGCGTTTTCCAGATCAGTTACGGCCAACCAGCGCTTTCTTTTCATTAGGGTACTCATCATCATCATCATCATCATCGTCAGCCTGGTTACGCCCACTGCAGGGCAAAGGCCTCTCCCATACTTCTCCAACTACCCCGGTCATGTACTAATTGTGGCTGTGTCGTCCTTGCAAACTTAATCTCATCTGCCCACCTAACTTTCTGCCGCCTCCTGCTACGCTTCCCTTCCCTTGGAATCCAGTCCGTAATCCTTAAAGAAGTTGAAACACCAAATTTTGAGGCTATAAAAAGCATGTTGTAGGCTGCTTCCGTATACAAGGACACCCAGAACGAAGTATTGGACGCTGCAAACATTTTAGAATAATTTTAATTCAGCTCCAAAAAGTCATTAAAAACTCCTTCTCGTAGTCGAGACCCATCGCTAGCGCGGCAGTTACTACGTCACAGAGGAGGAACGAAAATATTGACGTCATCGCACACTAGCACAAAAGCGTGACGTATGATGAGTAGCGATGAAATGCCGATTACGGAGCATGCTGACCCGAGCGACCGAGCATAGCCTCCACTATGACCGAGCTACAGGCATATAGAAATCCTTTCTTAATGCAAAGAAAGAGTAAGGCGTGCAGGCACGGACACAAGAGGAGAGAAGTGGACAACACGAACGCCGCACGGCGGCCCGCGAACGGCAAACTGCGTGCGGCGAGTTGCCGAGCGGACGGGCCTACGTTTGAGCCGGCCGACTCCGAAAGGGACCAGGATATGCGGCGTTCGTGTTGTCCGCTTCTCTCTTCGCATAGTCGCATAGTTCGGCAGCTCGGAGCGGTCTCTCGTTCGCTTGGCCTTTCTCAATGTGAGGGCCTGTCCACGTTACCGGCACGGAAACTCGCCACACGCCGTTTGCCGTTCGCGGGCCTCCGTGCGACGGCGGTTTTGCTCGCGAACGGCGAGATTTCCTTGCCGTAGAGAGGATGGGCCCGGGACCCATTTGTGCGGCAGCCGTACGGCGAAGCGGCCAATCAGCGACCAAGGAGTGGTCACTCTGGCACCGAGGGCAGCTTCACTGCCTCTGATCGTTCGGCGCCGCCGATATTGTCGCTAGGCCTTTTCCGGTTCACTTCAAAGCTAAAGCTTACGGCGCTTCGGAATGAATCACCGACTCTCACAAGCCGCAATATTTTCTTACCGTTGTTGTCGCTCTTCGCAATAATTATAATAATCGCGACATGCACTTCGAATCGCCAGTTGTTGACATCTGCTGGCAGAGCACGCGTATGCGCGAGCAGACGACGCAGCATAGTTTTACGTCACTATTTTTTGTGGCCCACGTGACCAAGCCATGTTGCGTTTCCTCCTCTGTGACGTCATAGCATCCCCCGGAGCCCAGAAACCGAGACCGAAATCGCTCGGTATTATAATGCTATTATTAAATTATTTATCGGATATATATGAATCCCGCTGTGTGTATCGTGCTCCCTGAAGCATGACACAACGTTTGAATCAACAAACGCATGAACGAAAATTGTGATGTCTCCACCCCTTTAATGACCATCGGTTATCTTCCCTCCTCATTACATGTCCTGCCCATCATGCCCATTTCTTTTTCTTGATTTCAACTAAGATGTCATTAACCCGCGTTTGTTCCCTCACCCAATCTGCTCTTTTCTTATCCCTTAACGTTACACCCATCATTCTTTTTTCCATAGCTCCTTGCGTCGTCCTCAATTTAAGTAGAACCCTTTTCGTAAGCCTCCAGGTTTCTGCCCCGTAGGTGAGTACTGGTAAGACACAGCTATTATAGACTTATTAGGATACTGAGGATACTCAGTGAGGATATGAGGATACTAGCCTGCGTGCAACAAAAACCCCGTCACCTCTGGGGTGCTTGAAAAAGTCTCCTGTGTACGTTGCCGTTCCAGGAATTGCAAAGAAGGCTAGCTTGACCACCGCGGCTCTCGAGCAGATCACATTGGAACTTTTGCTTTGTTCGTACGCTAACCGAATCCATCTTTACACGGACGGTTCGGTCTCGGAAAGTTCGACGTGCGCCATTGTTATGCCATCTGAATCGGTCGTCATCAAGTTGAAGACTCTACTGATGCCGAACTGGCCACTGTTCGCGCTGCTGTGGAATTTATTTATTTATTTATTTATTCAAAAATACCCCCAATGGCCCTCATTACGAGGGTACTACATGGGGGGGGGGGGGGAAGGGGAGGTCGATCATGGGCACTGGTCATAGATTACACATGATACTAAAACAAGAGAATACAACACAAGTAATAATAGAGTGAAACATAGGTAATATACAAGATTATTAGGTCACAATTATTACAGAGAAAACATTAGTACATATTAGGAGAACATAAGGCAACTGCAATGAAAAGCAAACAGCAACAAACATCGAAAACACTAAAAGTCCGAAAATAATAATAATAAGATTAGTTGACAAGTCGTTTTCTGCAGCGTATTCGAGGATCGGTCTTACATAAGTTTTATAGGCCAAGAGTTTAATTTCTGTCGTTGATGTACCTAAAGATCTGCGTAAATATGCTAAGCGTTCCATAGCTCTCTTAATTATGTAGGTCACATGATTATTTCAATGATTAATTAATAGTCCTAGGTACTTGTAAACTCGATACTTCAGATAGACTGGTGCCATTGAAGACGCAAGTGAACTTAAAAGGTTGAACCTTACGTGTTACTTGCATTGCCACTGTTTTCTTAATGTAAATACTCATTTGCCACGTGGAACACCATGTCTGTATGCAATTTAACGCGTTGTTTAATAATTCCTGATCTGCCGGAGTGCGGATTTCTTTATAAATAATGCAGTCATCTGCGAAAAGCCGTGCCACAACAGGAAGATCCCTAACCAAATCATTTATAAAAATCAAGAACAATAAAGGCCCTTGTACAGAGCCCCGAGGGATTCCAGATTGCACAGGGGCAGATTTAGAAGTTGTGTGGCCTACGGTGACTGCCTGAGACCTGTGGGATAAGTAGGCTGCAAACCATGCGAGTAACGAATCATTCTTCAGTATTGGTCTTAATTTTGAGATCAGTTTAGAATGAGACACGCGGTCAAAAGCTTTCTCGAAGTCTAGAAATATGATATCAATTTGACTGGACCTGTCGATGGCCAACGTAAGGCATGAATAGTTTCGAGTAGCTGAGTAATGGTAGACATACCCCGGCGAAAGCCATGCTGGCGGTTGTCAATTATGTCGTTTTGTTCAAGGAATGTCGACAGGTGTTTGGATATGATATGCTCAAGTGTTTTAGCACATATACAGAGCAAGGAAATAGGCCTATACGATGACACAAGTGACTTGTAGTCTGCCTTTGGAATGGGAGTAATGATGGCTTGTTTCCAATCGTGGGGTAGTTCAGCGCTTGCGAGCGATGTTATAAATATTAGGCATAGGTATTTCGAGCACCATTCAGCGTGTCGGTAGAGAAAGACAGTAGGAATGCCATTAATACCAGGCGACTTTTTGATATACAAGTTAAGCAAGAGCGAAAAGACGCCCTCTTCGCTTATATGAACATCGTCAATAGGTGGTTTGTCATCGAAACCAGGGAAGCATGGAAGGTTGCTGTCGTCACTGGTAAAAACCGAGCAAAAGTAGTCATTGAACGCATCAGCGATTAGCGCCTGATCAGTAACAGCTATCCCTTGCAAATGAAGACTGATGGGTGTTTTTTTTTTTTTTTTTTTCTGGGGGATAGATAGCGTCAGAACTTCTGTGGCGAGGAAGCAAGAAACCCTTTTAAGCGAACGGTTTGGTAGTGGTCTTCCGCCTTTTTAATGGCGTCTGTCAAGTTTACGCGTAGTTGAGACAGCATATCAACGGTAGACGACGAAGGGCGTAGTTTTTCGAGCCTTTTTAACCCTGCGCTTTAGACGAACAAACTCCCGCGTCATCCAGCTGTTAGAAGGACGTTTCATGTAGCGTTTTGTCGGAACGAAGTTGTTTATGCACAAAGTAACCAGATTATTGAAGCGATTCCACAAAGTGTTTACAGAGGCGTTGTTTTGATACTCAGAAACGAAATTGAAAAAGGAATTGTCCAGGGCATATAAAATATCTGCATCGCTGGCACGTGCAAACACAGGAGCGAGTCTTTCTTCGCGTTTTTCTTTGGAGACAGGATTAAGTTTCATTGTCAGGCACGCTGTTTTATGGTCAGATATTTCATCAAAGATGCTGATAATTGGATCACGAGAGAGAGTTTTTGAATTGGCGAGGAACCAAGTTAAAGTTGATGAACATCCGCTCTGAACTCGTGTAGGCAGCTTGGCCAATTGTGACAGATCGTGAAGCAGAACGACGTCGACAAGGTGTTCGGCCGTTGGTGAAAGTGCCTCGGGAGATTCATCTGACCAGTTAACATCTGGGACATTAAAGTCGCCGGCCAACAAAATGTAATTCGAATGATTCCTGTGCCCACACAAAAACTCGTTTAGGCTTTCAAAGAAATTTCTTCCAGCGGTTGGAGGGCGATAAAAGGCTCCGATAATTAACACGAATTTTGTAAGTTGGCCTTCAAGATAACGCATTCAATTCCTGCAAATTATTGCAACACCACCGCCTCTGGAATCTCGGTCTTTTTTGTAAATGCCGTAAGCAGTAGGTGCAATCTCGAAATCGGCGATGCCTTGATGTAACCATGTCTCGGTGATAACTGTGAAATGTGGTTTGTGTGCAATAATGAGGCTTTCAAGGTCGGTTCTTTTGTTAACTGTGCTTCTAGCATTTATATTAAGACAACAGAATGTTGCGAGATTCGCGGGTCATGGTGTTTGGTCCTGAGTGGGTGCTTCCCTAAAGGCATGTACTCTTTGCATTTTGGAACAGTCCCATTCAAACACATCATTGCCAATTTTAATTCTGTTGTAGACGAGTTTTACTTTGCCACCCTCTTTCCTAATGTCAGCTGTGCTATCCCAAAGTTTCTTCCTAATTGACCTAGTGGTAGCAGAAAGGTCTTCCGATATGTATATGTTCTTTCCGTTTAGCTTGGCGGTGTTTTTGAACACGTTTACTTTTCTCGGTAGTCAGTTAGCTTCAATATTATCGGTCGTGGTTTGTTTAACCTTTTCCTGCCAAACCTATGTATTCGCTCAACCGAGGATACCTGAACACCGGGCGTGTTCATAAATAAGTCAGTAACCACGATATCTGTCAGGGAGGCCGTTGTTTCTTCTATGCACTCAAGGATGCCAAAGAGAATAAGATTGTTTCTGCGGCTTCTGTCTTCCACATCCACTAGTTTTCTCTCCAGGTTGTGCATAGCTTTCTCTAGGCAACAAACTTTCGCCCCCACTTTCCTCGCTATCGCCACAGACGCCTCGACATCCTTTAGTTTAGCTTCGATGTTGTCGAATATTTGATGAATGCTCTTCTGACCATCAATAAGCCGTTTTAGCAACTGTTCTGTAGTGGGGCCTGGGTTGGGTTCGATGTCACCACACAACATGAGCAGTGAAATGAAAATGTTTACATACAACACGTACACGTACAACACGTACAAACAAAGGCATAAAACACTACGTATGGGGGCACGTCAGCTGGACTAAGCAACGATTACTCGTTTTAGTCGTAGAACAAGTGTTACTGACCTGCGAAAAAAGCAGCAGCGGGTTTAGCATGATCCGGACGGGAGGCCAGCTGACGTGCCCACTGAAGTGATCCCCTAGTGAAGAGCTTCTTATAAAGGCAGGCGCCGAAAAACATGAAGGCGGTGGCATCCACGTGAGCCGATATCCGGGCGTATCAGGTGTGCAAGCGCACCTGATACGCCCGGATATATGGCGGCGCGAAGAACCAGCCATGAAGAATCCTTGTCAATAGCGGTTGCTCCCGTCGTCTGTAGGAGTGAGTGAGGGAGTGAGTTAAAACTTTTATTGAGTCTTTCAAGAGTTTCGCGGTTACGAGGTCTCCGTCGTCTTCATCTTCTTGGCGCTGGCGGCTTGAGACTTCTCTTCAGCAAGGGTGGGCCCCTGTTCCAAGGCTCCACTGAGTCGTGCTGCATCGCTCGCGTGCTGCACTAGGCCCCTTTGGGCCGTGAGCTCGCTGCTGGTGAGCCGACTCTCCCATTGCTCCGCACTCGGGTGTTCGTGTTTGTGGAATGCTTTGTTGCGTTTGCACTCCCAGGTGATGTGGTAGAGTGTAGGTGTGGCACCGCACCAAGGGCAGGTGGCCCTGTATTGTGTCGGAAACATCTTATTGAGCACGTGTAAGTTGGGGAAGGAGTTTGTTTGTAGTCTGCGCCAGCTGGTCGAAATCTGCGAAAAAAGCAGCAGCGGGTTTAGCATGATCCGGACGGGAGGCCAGCTGATGTGCCCACTCTTGAATCTTGAAAATCTTGAAACTTAGTCAAGTCTGATTTCTTGGGAATGTCGGATGGTAAGGCGTTCCGTTCAGTTTTTGTGCGCGGTAAGAACGAATATGCATGATGGCATAACTGGCAGTTAATGCGTTTGACTTTGTATGGATGACCATAATGTGGAAAGATAACTGGTGGTGACTGAAAGAAATCATCATGAAGGGATGGATAGTGATAAAGCTTATGGAAAAGTGATAGACGAGAAATTTTACGGCGAAGAGCTAAGTTGTCCAACTTAGCTTTATTCTTTAACTAGGTGACGCTGATGTAACGTGAATAATCTGAAAAAACCAAATCGCGCAGCACAATTTTGCAAGGCTTCAATGTTACTGATGATGTAAGTTTGTTCGAGATCCCAAATGGCAGACGGGTATTCTAGTTTAGGACGGATTAATGTTGTGTACGCTAGTTTTTTAACATGCATTGGGACTTCTTTAAGGTTATGTTTAATAAGTCCCAGAGTACGGTTTGAAGAGGCAAGGGTAAGATTAGTATGATTATTCCATGATATGTTTGACTGAGGATTGATGCCAAGCTACTTGTAAGTTGTGGCGAGTTCCACAGCGTTGTTATCAAGGGAGTAGTTGGTTGGAATTCGTGGTCTATTGGAATACATTGAAGAAGAATAGCCTGGCAAATGGGGAATAATTTGTGATTCGAAAAGAGCCCTTCAAAGCCTGCGAGCACTACGACATGGTAATTACGACCGGCTGGTGTCCCAAACCAACGAAATTTGCCATTGCGCTTCTGAACGAGGACACAATATAATCTTTCAGTGGCTGCCGGGCCATTGTGGCATCGTTGGTAATCACCTCACCGATGACGCTGCCCGACGTCTCCAGGTTGGAGCACTGGCACTCCTTATACGTTTGTGGAGAGTATACGCTGCAAGAGAGCTTCACAATCTCGCCCATTCCAGCGCGTTGAGTTACTGGAATACACCGCAGAACTCTAAGTGTCGTTTATACAGCCTCGACTCGTCACTGAAACTGAAATTACTAGCAAACCTTTCACGATGTGACGCAACACTGCCGTGTCGGCTGTGGGTAGGAGTAGCATTCACTAACTCCTACAATTATCGTATTGGAATGGCGAACTCACCGATGTGCGCTAAGTGTGAAGACACCATCAATGATATTCTGTGCCGCTGTTCTTGCTTGGATAATCAATGTCAGAATATCCAGTGTGTCTTGCATAGACTGGACGATAGGCCATTTACTACGATAGGCCATTACGATAGGCCAAATGTCTTGGGAGTGCGGCCTCACAGTTCGTCAGCCTAGAAAGCCATTCAAGCGCTTCTTCAGTACCTGAAGGCAACAGACTTGAGTGCCCAACTGTAGACATGCTGCAACTAGACTAGTGCATGTGCAAGTGCGATATAGACTCTTTTGTCTTCTCTTTCTTTTTATTTCTCTCCCCATCCCCCTCCCCACGTGTAGGGTAGCAAACTGGACTCAGTTCTGGTTATTCCTCCCTCCTCTCTCTCTTCCTCTTCTCCATGTTGTTCAAGGACATGCGAATGCTTTAGGCCTCTTGAAATTGCATGAAAATGCAGACCGGCTTTGATCTTTTGTATATTTATTTTGTACCTGCTTGCACCAACTATAGTCTTAACCTAAATCTAGCACTGAGCCCAACAGAATCTTTCTCAAAGCCTGTCCACCTTATGCGTCGCAGGCGTGGACATTGTCCTCAACTCGTTGGCCGAAGAAAAGCTCCAGGCCAGCGTACGGTGCTTGGCACACCACGGACGCTTCCTGGAGATCGGCAAGTTCGACCTCTACAAGAATTCTCCGCTGGGCATGTCGGTGTTCCTCAAGAACACCACTTTCCACGGCATCATGGTGAACGACCTAATGGGCGACGATCCGTGCGTGCTGGAAGACAAGCACCACATCGTCGAGCTAGTTCGCCAGGGCATCGCTTCGGGCGTAGTGCGACCGTTGGACGCCATCCGCTTCACGAGGGACCAGGTCGAGGAGGCGTTCCGGTTTATGGCCTCGGGCAAGCACATGGGCAAAGTGGTGATCCAAGTAAGTGTGCCACCCAACCCTGTCGTCGTCGTCTTTTGATGCGACACGTTCTTGACGAGTACCAACCCAGTTTTTTTTTCGGTAGCCGGTATCTAGCCCCGCATCCGCTCGTTTTTTGTGGACCAATCCTCAATGAAGTGCCGCCTTAAAAATTTGGGCCTATGTGTCACTGTGTGCCCCTGGGGCCAGTGCGTACGTGAGGAGTGGTATGTGGCCCAAACGCCACTGGGTATCACAAGGTCAACAAACAACACCTGCGTAGTGACATCTATGTAATTCTTCGCTTTAGGTAGATGTAAGCTTGAGATGCTCATGCAGCTTAGGGCTTTCATGCGTTGCTGGTGCCGCATAGGCAAGGTTTCCGGTCTCTTAGCACATGTAAAGAGCAAACCTTATCTAAGGAGTTCCTAACTGAATACACGGGAAAGGAGAAGTCATATTGCTCGGCATCCAGTGCACAAATTTCGATTAGGTATGATGCAGTCCAAAGAAAAAAGTTACGATCTAGTGATTGCAGCAAACAGGTGTTCATTTTAGGCCATAATTTGCTGGAAAACTTCTTGAATGTCGCAAAATTTAAAGAAAATAAGGAATAAAGTTCAGAATTGTCCAACTCGTCAATAAAACGATTTCGGAATTCTGTAAACTGCGCGAGACTTCAAAAGCGGATAAAAATTGGTGCATTAAACGCCGCTTTCGTATATACCGCTAACTTGAGAGTCTCACTTTTTGCAAAGCCACCGTAAACACTGTAATACTTTTACGTATGCTACAGAATTGCGCGTGAAGTTTGTTCAGTTGAGACGCGCTATCACATGCCGTTTACAAAATTGTGATACCTGTTCGCGGGGCGTCAAATATTTTCTTTTATCCTTACCGATTTCCGGCAATGTCTGTATAAACTAACATGTCTTAAATCAACATTCTGCTGCCTACAGTTGATAGAGTTTAGCTCTCCCCCCAAAAAACCTGTGCAGAAAGCACCTACGATGATCGTCAATGCAAGTGAATAGCCCTACACTTCTGGAAAGCTATTTGCTTTATGAAAGCTATTTGAAAGCTGTTTGCTTTAGAATGATGCCCTTGAAGGCGCATGTTTGTTGAAGTGAGAACGTTTAGGCAGCGTTTGTTGTTTCATTGCGTGACTCCGTAAGAGGAGAAGGAGGAGGAAAGGAGGAGGAAAGAAGGAGGCAAAAAGACAGGGGTGTCAACCACAAATGCGTTGACACCCGTAGAAACTAGAGCCGCTAACAGGCGGCACATCTCATGCTGTATAGTACAGGCGGCTGTACATGTAAGCCAATATCGTCATCTCTGGGTTTTGTCTACAGCGGCGCCAGCTACGGCGTGAAACGTAGAAGGCGACTGCCGTCCTCGTCTCCCGCAGTCACCTCACAGGGAGAGGGCGGTGGGAGAAGAGGAAGGCTCTCCCTACCGGAGCGCTCAGCCACACCATTTGAACGTTCAAATGCCCCAAACCTCTCGCACGGTACCCACGGGCATTTTGAAAACGCTTTATTGAAATTTTTTATTCAGCGATGGACATGCCCCGCAATTTGGTGCAAAAAAAATCAGTTTTTTACTTCGGGACCCTCGTCTGTATATTATGTCTAACCCATTCACTCTATTTAAAGAACGATGAAACTGAAAGCCCGACCACCGACCATCATGATAACGAGCGAAAGAACAAAACAAAGTTCACCTTTTGCATCTGCGCCTTTGTGAAAATCCAAAAAACCGCCGACCACCTTTTCTGGACCGAATTAAGTTCCTCACTCGCTCACTCACTCACCGTGATAACGTTGCAAAAGAGCCGAAGAAAGTCATTCGCTTTAAAAAATACAACAAATTTACATTCAAATCTCCCAGCGATTGTCCCACGAGGGCGTTTCCTGTGTTTTACGTATGTCCTAACGGGGAAGTCGGGCTCGGCCATCGGGTAACGCTTATTCCTCTTAAAGGCGGTGTGGCTCTTTTTTTTTTTTCGAACAACTGCAGATCCGGCCCGAAGAAAACGAGCCGGTCTTGACTCGAGCGTCGCCCCTCATGCTGGAGGCCGTGACGCGGCCCTGTTTCTACGAGCACAAGTCGTACGTGATCGCCGGAGGCCTCGGAGGCATGGGTCTCGAACTCGCCGACTGGATGGTGAGTCGCGGATGCCGCAAGTTGCTCCTGACGTCCAGGACCGGGGTGCGAACCGGGTACCAGCGGCTCTGCCTCCAGCGGTGGCGTCGGGTCGGCGCCAGCGTACACGTCAGCACCGCCGACGTCTCGACGGAGGAAGGAGCGCGCCAGGTCGTCCGGGAAGCCGCCGCCGTGGGACCGGTGGGCGGAATTTTCAACTTGGCCATGGTGAGCCGACTGGCTATTTTTCGGGAAGGAAGCGTCTTTAATCAAACAATAATAACGAGGCCGATCAATGGGGTTTATGAATCAAATAATAATAACAAGGCCAGTCAGTGGGGTTCATGCGACAGTATAATGCATTAGCATTATAGTCTTCCCCCGTACAAGGCGCGGCGTCCATCGTTACCTTCAACTGTACAGCACACAAAGCACGAACGTAGCCACCAAATCGACTGTCGAAACGCGCGACGCTTGCCACGGATTGGCCCGCGGGAGCGGAGTGCGCACTAGAGTTGGACGCTACTGCGCATGCGCACGCCCCTGTCCGTGGCGTGCGCATGCGCAGTACCGTCGCCCCTAGTTCTTGCGTACGCAAGCCGCTTGCGTCCCCTAAACTAAAGCTCTCTAACTGTGCGGGGCTGCGTTTCAGCACACACGTGCGTGCCGCTCCCGTCAAGCGCCTCCTCCCCTTACAGCTGCGTTGGCCTCCTCTCCACCACTTTCTCTTTCGCCGTACACAAGCCGACAGACGGGACTGCGTTCGCACGACCGCCCAGTAATGCTGACGCATCGATAACGGGAAAACCGCGAAAACGTTCGCGCGCGCTTTTCCAGATCTGGGCAGTTCGTAGAATTAAAGACAGCGAAGTTCTTGTACCCGTCGGAAGTCCTATACGAGGGATCTGGTTTGCCACTGCCACAAATCTACCCAGAACTTTGCAAACGCATTCACATATAGGGTGCGAATTCTTTCACACGCTTCACTATACGTATATCTAAGCCTATAGTACTGCTGCACTCAGTGTTCTGCCCGACGCATGCCCCGGTGTGCTTCGTCGGCCGAGCATTTGCGTGAGTGGATGCCGGGAAGTCCGTGTGGAAGCGACTTATGAACGCAAGTGGGCGTTTGGCGAGTGCGAATGGACGTGAGTACGAACGTGAGTGATTGGGTGCCGACAAAATTGAGTAAACGAGTGTGTGAGCGAGTACATTGCTGAAACAGTGTGAAAGAGCATCGACTTATACTACCGAACCATGTTCATCACAGACACCTTATAGTATTACGGCCGTTTCGGGGCTCTGACGCAGGCCGCGCGTTGCATACTGCTGTCTGGCCGCGCCGATACAATCAACCGCCAAGTTAAAAACCTGTTTTGTAATTTCTCTTAACACCTCCGCCTTGAAACAAAGCAGATACAGGCACCAAACTCGCAAGTGAGTTTACAAATTAGGTCGTGAATGAAGCGCACGACTAAGAAGAGTACCACCGCGGGCGGAAATCAGACCCGTGATCTCGTGGAATGCCGTGACCATAGAGCAAGCACGGCGGTGCTGTGCAAACAGGGCCTCTCATGAATCACCACCAACATCGTCGTCTCTATATTCACCGCAGGTTGGAGGCCTTCCCCAGGGCATTGATGTACCAATTACCCAAGACCCTGCAAAATTCGTAAAATTATTCTAAGGCAAGCCTAACCCTCGTCTACTAGGTAGGAAGGGTTAAATGGTGTTTCGCTGGAGACGTTGGGAGCAGCGCGGCTCCGGCTTCGGCACTTCAATTTTATGCAATATATAAATCTCATTAAAAAATGAGCAAAATAAAACTTAATAAATTACGGGATATGGCTGATAAAAAAAAAAGTACACTTTAGCATGCACAAGATTTCATTTCCCCTCTTTCGTTGCCCATTCTGTTTTACTCTGGCAGACCACCGATTTTCCGCTCTTCGCATTTTTCATGACCTGCCGAATCCAACCCACCACATATTCTCGTGCTCGACAATCGTGAGTGTTGCTAGAGTCCCTTTAACTAACCTTTAAAAAAAAGTTCCTGAAGGATTCTGGTGTCACATGAAGATACCGAAAAAGTTTGCGCGGGGACACGAGGAAATTGCCGAGAAAAGACAAGGACGAGCGCCAACTCACAACCGAAGTTTATTCCAAACGCTTACACGAAAAATGTTTTTTCTCGGCATTGTCCTCCTGTCTCCGCGCAAACCTTTTCAGTGTGCATTTCAACCAACTACCCCAACTATCTCCTCTCATAAGCAAACCGCATCGGGTGGCAGGGTGACGAGCCACGCGCGATATTATCATCTCTGAAGTCGCCACGACCACGCCACACCGAGTCACTATACATAGTATGCACGTGACGTCACATCCGCTGCTGTCGTCTGCTTCCGCTACTTTGCGCCATCTTGGGGAACCTTATCAACAGGCACATGCATAGGCCTATAGTAGTACACTGTACCTATAGGTTCCCCAAGAGGGCGCCGCCGTAAGCCGGAAGTCGCGGAGTATCCTTGAATGACGTACGTGCATACTATGTATACGCACTTCACTTTCAATGCCGTGCCTGCAGGTGCTTCGGGACGCCCTCATCGAGAATCAGTCGGCGGAGACCTACGAGGCGGCGTGCAAGCCCAAGGTTCTCGGCACACGGCGTCTGGACGAGGCGTCGCGCGAGCTGTGCCCCGAACTCGACCACTTCGTCGTCTTCTCGTCCGTCTCTTGCGGCCGCGGCAACGCCGGCCAAACGAATTACGGCTACGCCAACTCCGTGATGGAGCGTGTGTGCGAACATCGCGTCGCAGACGGACTGCCCGGTGAGTCGCCTCGAGCCTTCATCTCGAACCCATGAGTATACTCTGCACCAACCAGAGGGCGCTCCGGCACTTTCACATATCCCACGCGTGTCTCCGACAGCAGCCGATTAGGGCTGAGAAAAAACAGCAGTATAACCCGAATATTCGGCACACATAAGCGTATAGCATACATATAGCCTAGATATACGCGGAGCCTCACGGCGACGCCGACGGCGACGAGAATTCGCTTGGAGTGTCCGTATAGTTTCAACTACACTAGAATGAAGCTATCTTCCACACGCCGAGAGACACGCTTGCGGGATGGTTGAACACTGAGCTTTTTGCCTGTGCAGCTTAAAGCCCGAGCTTTGTCCAATGCTCTCGCTGCTGCTTTCGAACGCGACGCTTGCCTCGTGATGGGCCTTCCGAAACTTCACCGCAAACCCGAATCCTGTTCCTCCAATTTTTCTTCTATACCACTGGCTATAAGCTGTGCCTCGCGGCGCTGCTGTCAACAGTTGAAAGCTTTTGCGCGCAAGGCGCGTATAGACTCCCTGTGAGCCACTTTCTCTCCATATATATTACTGTAATTTTGGATAATAAGGTGGGTCGGACCGCTGCTTGGCCTGCCACCACGCGCCACCTACTCGCCGCGGTGGCCTATCGTGGCTGTGGTGTTGCGCTACTATGCCCGAGGTTGTGGGACACAACCCCGGCCGCAGCGACCACATTTCGATGAGGATAAAATGTGAAAAAAAAAACATTTATGTAATATACCGTGCATTGGGCGTCCGTTGAAGATCCCCACGTGGTCAAAATTAACCCATATTCCACCACCTCATAGTCAAATTGTGGTTTTGGCACGTAAAACCCCAGAATTTTTTTTTTTTTTTGCATGCCACCTGTTCCGGTGCTTTCAGGACTTGCCATCCAGTGGGGCGCTGTAGGTGACGTGGGCGTCGTCCACGATATCATGGACGCTGCCGCGGTAGCCGGTGCATTCGCGGCACAAAGGATCGCATCCTGCATGGCGCTGATGGACTCCTTTCTGAGCCAAAAGCACCCAGTTGTCTCGAGTTTTGTCAAGGATGACTCGTCGCCATCCGTGGGCGACAAGGACAAGCCAGACCTCGTACGGTCCGCGGCTCACGTACTCGGTGAGTCGAGAAGGCCTTACTCCTGCAGATCTTCAGTTACTGCATTTTTCGTCGTATAAGAGGCGGTTCTATTCTTTTTCTCAATATTTTCGCAGGTGCGTCTTATACGACGGTGTAACTTATATATGCATAAAGAACGCGTGCTGGCGCGACCTACACGTGCGTTTTTTTTTACCAGTACAAGAAACAGTGCCTGACAGCATTTCGAAGGAAATAGAATCTTGTATTAACACTGGAACTGGCACAGATGTTAGCTCCCAGGGCTCGAAGCGTACGCAGCTCAGTAGCAGCCGTCAAGTACGCCAGCGTGGCATCCATGGTATATGTGCTTCCCTGATATTGGAGGTCACGCTATCGTTTTCCGTAATAAATTGTCATTTTTTTAAAGGATAGGTTAAACTCGCCGAAATTGCGGCATAAATAACTGAAAGGTGCTGCCATTTCTTGCTTTTACGTTGGGGCACCTGAGATATGCCATTACAACAAAAAAATATTATCTTAATATCGTAAAAATAGAACATGTACTTTCCTCGCGAAGGTCCCTCAGTGCCCTCGTTACTACCTGTTTAATTCGTCCAGGCATCAAGGACCCGTCGAGTCTGAACCCGAACGTCAGTCTTGGCGAGTTGGGCATCGACTCCCTCATGAGCGTCGAGCTGAGGCAGCTTTTGGAGCGAGACTACGACCTGACGCTGTCCATGCAAGAGGTACGGCAGCTCACCATCGCCCGGCTGCGCGAGATCAGTGACGGCAGCGGTGAAAGCGCGACCGCCGCGCAAGAAAGCGCCGTCGCTGCAGAACCAGGTGGGTTGCATTTACGGCTCTCTGTGGCCCTCGGATTATAGATAAGCATATGCCGTCTGTTACGCGCACTACGTCGCTCGCAAGCAGCGTCCAGACGTGAACAGCAAATCATGCGCATGCGCAGTTTTGAGGCGTCTGCGCAGACGTATCACGAGAGCGCGGGTGACGTAGGATGCTCCTCGAGGCGATGACGGGGTGTACACACAGCGAACGCATCGCTAAAGAATTCTGAGCGCTGTGGTGTCACAGTGGCACACTACCCATTCTGGAGTATTGGTGATGAACTGGCAAACGCTAGAATAGCAGCTTGGGCTTGTCGATTTGCCATCCTGGTGTTAACAGGGTAAAACGTAGAAGGGACACGAGACGAGAAGACGACACCACGAGCGCTGGTGTCGTCTTCTCGTCTCGTGTCCCTTTTACATTTTGTGCTGTTAATATCAGGACGGAAAACCCACAGTAGTTTGCATACCGAATAGTGAAATCAAGAAGAACGGATAAATCCAACTGTTCTATATATATATATATAGTGACATTCCAGTAAAAGGTCGGTCTGCTTTAGGCAATGTATGATGCTTCTGGAGGAAATAATAGTGACGGCAGGCTTATCGATAGAGAAGTGTGACCTATATCTAGTTGCATTTAAGGAACATGTACCTCTTATTGTGTCACAGCGGTACATACCCATTCTGGAGGATGGGCCTAGAGCTGGCCATACATCCAGTGGAACATATCGAGCGGCTGTCTCAAAGAAATATAAAGCAAATAAAGAAATTTGTTGGATGTATAATGTGCTATTCCATTAACAGGTCGGAGTGCTTTTGAAACACTTATGTGCCGACATTACATGTTCAGGTTTTACGCAGGAATTTATTGCCTTAGTACGGAGAACCGAGGTGAGCTTACTGGCATTGCTTCTTTTCGGCCAGCCGTAGAGGGGTTATGTAAGCTCATTCACTGTACTCGCATTCAGCGCTCCAAACCAGACTTTCGTATACACGAAGCGTATATTTTTATGTGGACCACTTAAAAAGGAACGCTTAACTTGAACTGGGAAACACTTAAAGTTACTGCCACATATCCAGGCCCCTTTGTAATGTAGATAGGCTGCTTTTCTAGGCCGACAATAGCGGCAAGAATATTTGAGTGACAACTCCGTTAAACAAATATAATACTGTTGCTTATTTATGGGTTAATTTACACGGTGAAACGAAGTGAAGGAGGAAGCCACAGGGAAGGACCAGCCGGCAAGGAGTGCAGCCGAGTTCAAGCTCTTCCCTGTGCTTCTTTTTTTTCCCCTGGCTTCGCTGCGCAGTGCTACGACAATATGCTAATGGACCTCTATATTACTGAATTTAGGACGCGTCTTGTAGTTGAGAAACTGAAGCCGAGGAGTTGAAGCCATCTCTATTTATAGCAGGAATCCTCTATCACCACTTTCAAAACATGCGTCCCCTAAGTTTTCTAAATGGTTCCCAAAAAGATCCAGTGAAGCTTGTGTGGAACTGTTCTCGAAAAAATCGCTTCGCTTTAAAAGCTTCACACCGGGGAGCACAACACTGACAAAATGTGCCGTATTGTCGAATCGGCCATCTTGCCAGCTCTGATTGGCCCAGAGGGCTGGTGTGGTCTCACTGATTGGCTCAAAATTCCGTCATTACAGAAATTGACAACGTCCAGTATTGCACCCCTGCTCATGTTATCAGTGCAGGGCACGCTACTGTGGGAGAGGAGGCTCGCCACAAGACAGATCCGCTGCCGGCGGCTTTGCATCGACTGACCAATGCCACGCAGGCTCAAAGACAGGAAGCGTATGCGTGTTCTTCTAAACGCTAGGCAGAAGTACAGCAGCTTATGGAAAAGCCGACCGCGGGAAAGGAAGGAGTCGCGAGATAACGGCCAATAATCGCTGTTCGCAGTAAATGGCTTGAATGAATCGAAGTGTCAGTGAAGCCTAGCACTCTTTTTTATTTTCTTAAGTATCGCGATCTCGTCGATTGCTCGTTCCACTCCCAGATGACGCGCCAAACGTCGCCCGGTTGAAGTTCACCGAGAAGCTGATACCCGATTGCGCAATGGTCGAGATGAACGGCCTCGAGGGGCCAACGCCGCTGTTCATCATGCACCCCATCGAGGGTCACGTGGGCTCGCTGTCCGAGCTGGCCGCGCAACTGCGCATTCGTGTCGTGGGGGTGCAGTGGACGCCCGACGTCACCACGCACAGCATCGAGAAGATGGCTGCCGTCTACGTTCAGGTGCGCAAAATCTGCGCGTGACCTCTGGCGCTATCTCATAGTAGTAATGACGTGACATGCTCCAATTTATTATTATTGTGATTATTATTACTTTATTATTACTTTATTACTTTATTGATTATTATTATTATTACTTTGTTCGTGGAGTCGTGACGCACAAGGTGGTCACGTGGTACCCGAACATCCGCGAAGTTTCGTTTGCACTCGCTCTGTCGTCAAGTGTACAGCTTGTTGGCCCGACGTGGCTAATCGCTAAGGCGCTGTAAGCGTAGCTAAGATACGCGATTCCTTTTCTGGCCAGGCCATAATAAACGGCGCGCTGACACAACTGCTGCCTTGCTGAAGAATTTCGTCTGCTTTCAGATACCGAACGCACGTGGTGTCTTTAAAGCGCTTTAGCGAGGTACGTTTTTTAAAAGAAATCCGCTGTATAGCTGCAAGTTTTACAGTAGATGGCCATCGTACTTCCGCTCTCGTTTCGTAGGTTGTGCTTGTGCACGCACACCCTCTCCTTAGGGCATTGCTAGTTCTCTCCCACGCATAGGTCGGCAATATGAGCCCGATAATCACTCACAGTAACGCGCCATTATTTTCGCAGGGTACACGTACTCGCACTCGTGTGTACTCGCACTCATCGGCACTCATTCACGTTCATGATCACTTCCACACGCTAAAACGCCTACGCATTTACGGATGTATAAGGGGTGTTTGGTTATCCCGTGGCTAAATTAACACCCTCACGTTTCAAGGGGTAAGATTGAATTGTGGGTGATGACCAATGAGATATTCTCGTTTGCCGACTTTTCGTGACAAGTAAAAATTACGACAAGCTGCTGCCGGCGAAGCGAAAAGTGCAGTAAATAATCTTTCAAAGCTTTCGCTCTCAAATTATGTTGTCGGATATTTATGTGCGCCCAAGGTGGTCCAATTTGTTGCACAGTTTTCAGCTGGGTGTTTTCTCATCGCACGTGTAGCCAGATTTCGCGGTCGTGTGAAATAAAACAAAATATTATAGCTCTAAAGGCAGGGGTGTTACCCACAGAACAAAGCAACACCCTTAGGAGTGTAAACATTTTTTTAGCGCCATTCATGCCTACCGGCACCCATTCGTGCTCATACCCACATCTAGACCCGCTCACCGCTACTCGCTCGCATACGTACTGACGTTAACTCATACTCGCCGACACTATCACTCCGATTCATTTTCACGTACGTTGAAAATCGCCATCATTGACATTCATTTGCCTTCGCGTATACCGGCACTCTAGTTCATACGCATGTCCGCTCAAAACTTACCAGCACCCTCTCCTGTGCACACCTTTGTCCAATGTCAAGTGTACCCGTGAATGAGCACCTCGACCCCGACCCCGAATGAGCACCTCGACCCCGACCCCGAATGAGCACCCCGACCCGGTCCCTAGTAAGAATGAACAGATGACAAAGGCAGATTGTAGACAGCCCCTTACTGAATGCTTTACAAACGGTCTAGCGTTGCCGTCACAATTCTTACTGCTGAGGCTTTCCTGCAGGGTTCACATATCTGCACAACTTGCCAAGCCTCGTCGAAGCTGTGAAAAGAAAAAAAAAAGAAACATCGACGTCCTCCTTTCGTGCTGCCCTTTTTGTCTTGTGGGATCTTGAAGATTTGTGTGTGTGTTTTTCTAGATGGGGGACCTCCCCATAGATGGCACACCAGGTACACGATGTTCTTTTCTTGCTCGAGGAAACGCTGGGAGGGTGCTGAACACATACGACGAATGTACTCGGGAGTGGCAGGGGTTGTGCGGGCATCGGTGCCCAAGTCATCTTGTGAGTGGAAGCGAAAGTGTTATCACGTCTCGTTTTATTCGCAGCCCTGTAGCTGTCGCTGTATGCGACGCTGGGGGAACAGATGAGAGTGTCGCATCGCGCTGTGACCGATTCAGAATGCCTATTAGTGTCCTCAGCTTCCTTCCTTCACCAGCTCGCTATAGTAAACATATGTGCTGCGGTGAGATCTAATGTATACCCGCATGTTCATAACCCTGCAGAGGCTACGTGAAGTACAGGTGGAAGGGCCGTACCACCTGGCTGGCTACTCGTTCGGCGCCACGGTGGCCTTCGAAGTGGCCGTGCAGCTTCAGGCCTCCGCTCAGTCCGTGGGCAGCCTGACTTTCTTGGACGGAGCGCCCCGTTTTCTGGACATGTACTCTGCCCAGCGAAGGTCGCACTCCTCGGCCAGCAGAGAGGAGCAAGAGACAGAGGTCTTCGTTCAGTTTCTCGTCCAGTACCTTAACCTCAACGTTTCTCAGGTGAGCAAAAAGATAGGTCAGGCCACGTCACATGGTTTACTCCCCCTCCATATACCTACGCATGGGCCACATCACACGTGACCCTTGTGTACGGAGTGGGAACCAATAAACGTCCAATAATTACATCTAACATACTTCGAATTACATCAAACGTTGAATAAACATCAAAACCGGCTATCTGTTGGTGTTTATGCATATGTGTATAACGGCCTTAATAGTGTCGCGGAGCGGGCATGGATCGGTGAATTGCGGACGAGGTTGCCAGCGAGCCTCAGACCTTCTTGTTTTTTTCTTGTACACCCTTTGTAACACTGACAGCTAAATGCCTTATTGAAATACTCATTGGCTGGCTGGCTGCTTGTCTGGCTCACTTACTTGATTGATTAAGTGTTTGGCTGATTGGCTGTGTGAGTGAGTGCTTGAGAGCTCCTACCGTGCTTCAAGTGCGTGTGCTTTTTTTTTTTTCTTTTACAACGCGCCAGAATTCGCGCGTCGTGCGAGTGGCTCTTTCACAAAAACGGTAACGTCGCAATACGGATGTTAACTGCGCCGAACCTTCGCTACACGTCTGCCATATACTTCGCAACGCTCACGCGCCGGCGCAGAGGAGCCTTTGGTTCAGAAGCGTATACGTTTCGGGCGAGTTGGTTGTACATGGCTCCTTTAGATACTTTTGCACGCACAAAGACAGGACGCGTCGAACATGTGTGTGTCCATTCTTCGTTCAACGTCCTGTCTTTGTGCGCGCAAAAGTCTCTAGAAGAGCATCTGGTGCTGGGCCTCAGACTCGAGGGGCTCTCGTCCCCGTCCTCTTTCGCGCGCAGGTGAGGAGCCGGCTGAGCGAGCATTCGAGCTACGAGACGAAGCAGGAAGCAGCCATCGACATCTTTCTCGAAGCCCGCCCCGACGCGCGACCCAGCCGCGAGGCCGTGGCCGCTGCCATGCGCCTCTTCTACGAGTTTCTCCGGGCGGGCAGCGCGTACCGGCCGCAAAGAAAGTACCGCGGCAACGTACTTCTCGTCAAGCCGCGCCAGCTGCTCAAGACAACACCGCACCTGCCGCACGACTACGGCATCCAGGAGGTATGCGCGCAAGGGAGCGATCTCGATTGCATATTCTTGGATTGTAGCGCGAAGTGACACACACACAGAGACTTGGAGACAGGACGAGCGCTCGTCCTGTCTTCTTCTGGTCTGCGTTTTTGTCACTTCGCACTACAATCCGAGAATATGTTACCGTATTAACTCGCCCAACTGTCAATCCTTTTGCATTAGGTATCGATTGCCTCGCGCCTGTGTACACCAAAGGGAGCTCAACTCAAAGCTCTTTCTCAATTAGGCCTAGCAGAGTTACGGATGTGCTCCAACGTGGAGGAGAGCAGATAAAACGCCGATTGGAGCACAGCGGTTACCCTTGCATTAGAGACAACACTGCACTTCAGTAAGCATGACCTCCGAGATCTGGTGTCACCTGTGGTTTTAAACCCGATCATATTGGCTATGTAGTAAGGGTTGTCGCTGATTCCTACGAGGGTGGGTTGCTTGATCTGTACTCCTGAACTTCGCCGATTTGGAGTAGTTGCCCAGACCAACTGCTTACAAAAAAAGGATTCTCAAGAATCGCGGAGTAGTGTCATTAAAGAACAGTTGGCATTCCAGTCGATAGGCGGCGCTGCCATTCATCTTTTTTTTTTCATTGGTAAGCAGTGCTTAGAGTAGGACAACGATGGAAACATTGAGGTAGGAAGAACAATATTAAGAAAGAAATTGTCTACAATAATTGGAGGGGCGTTGCACTTTTCTTTTTTTTTGGGGGGGGGGGGGGGGGGGGGCTATAGGGGAAGCTGTCTGAGAACGCTAAATTATAAAAGAAGATATTCCGTGGATGCCATGCACAAGGACTGGGGAGATAATTATGGGTATCTTATAACAACACAATGCACCCATCTAAAAGTTGTCTAAGTTCTACTCGGCATTCGTGAAGCCTAGGGGCTTAAGGACTGTAATCAGAGGGTAAACACTAGCGCAGTATAAGCCTAAAGAAGGGTCGTTTGGTATATTGATGGCGCACAGGTATATATGAGAAACCGTGTGACGTCGAACAAAAATAGGTGCATAGTTTGAGGATGGTGTAATGATGCGCTTGGTATTAACAGCAAGCAGTTGGAATTCAGACGTATTCAAAGATATTAAAGTTAAACATTAGCTTTATTCGTGTGCTGGAGCGTTGCGGAACATGCCACCACCGCGTTTTTCACAGGGGACTTTACTCATAATCGTCATCATTATCATTGTTAACTTGTGCCAACATAGTGTGTTGAAGTGAACAACTGTCCACGCTATATACGGGTGGGGGGGGGGGGGGGCAATGGGCCTCTCGCATACCCACACGAGTAGTCGTGAGATAGGCCGTGAGAGGAGCACATGTCAACATTAGCCGCAGCTTCTTCTAAGGAATAATTAGTTTGCACTGCTTTGGCATGTCTACATCGCACCTGCAACCACGCCGTTCAACAAGGGATGGGATTTCAGCCTTACGCCATCGTCTGTATGCGGGAGGGACGGTAATTTTGCAAATTGTGTAGCGACTTCTGTCATATTGTCAATAGAAATTCTGACCGTCACCCACCCCTCTCCCCCGGCGAACTCGGACTCCTTTCGCCACTCGCAGAGGTATTTCTACTCGGAAAATCTTTTCACGCTTTTCTAACACTGATAAATATTTAGGTTTTCTTCAGCGATGGTGATGACCGCCGTGGCGGCCGTAACCTTTGCAATGGATCGCCATTGTTTGTGCCCTCACTGGTTAGGCAAATACCTTTAAAACTAAAAAAAAACTAATAATACCGAACACAAACATTAAGCGAAGAAGGTAATGTTCATTTTAAGCCTGAAATGCTTTTAGCTCCCATTGTCGGCGACCTTCAAGTGAGCCAAAAAGCCAGAGCTGTTGTCCGGGCACTCAAACGTGAACAATCGGGCAATTTGCGAGAAGAACATGAGATCATCCGCGCAACCAGTCAAAAACTCAAGAAAATGTGGTCTCTGACCCCCAACCCTTGTACAGGGCCGCATTACATACGTTAGTTACTGTCCAAACAAGCTACAAAAAATATTGCTTCCGAATCCTTCCTCATGTTTGTTCACACTATCACTCAAGCTGTAACTTCTAGTACGCTGATCTTTTATTTGTCATTTCCAATAGTGACGTTCGAAAGGCAGATACAGGGCACCATACACTTCATTGTCATCTTTTGGCGCTGAGAGAGGGTTGCCTGTTCAACGCCAGCGGTCCGTAAGTTCCGCGGCACGGGTTTTGCGCCAGCTCGAAAGATGGCGCCACGCTGCGTGACCAAGCCAGCAGCGTCCAGGGCGCCGCATATGGCTGTTTGGCCGAGACGACACTTGCAATGAGGTTCAGTTCAAAACAGGTTCGTGTGCTGTAGTGTGGTGTGCCGTTGAGAACATGCACTATGCCCATTTTTAGATTGTAGCTATTATCATCTCCAACCAATATGCTTTGCCGGTAGCCATTTCACGCTTACATCTACTCTCGAGAGCCATATGTATTTTTTATTTTTCGGAGCAGTCGAAACTGCTGTCTTTACGACATTTTTACGAATATGGCGCTGTGAGAGGTCAGGTGGAATCGCAGCAACGATTGTGCTTGTTTGTTTTGAGAAAACCTGTGATGTGGCGTTGTATATTTATCTTTTTTTCCTTCTCTCTTCCTTTCGCCAGTGCTGTGAAGGCAATATCGAGGTCGTTCTTGTGGATGGCGTTCACGAAGACTTCGTACTAGGACAGGGCGCTCGGCAATGCGCAGCAACTATCAACCGCCAGCTGCAGCTCTATAACGAGGAGCAATGATGAAATCGTATCAACGAAGAAAAAATAAGTTACGTGACGCTTCCACGGAGTCACTCTCATTTCGTAAAAAGTAATTAAAGAAAAACAGCATAGTGTCGTTTCTCTGTTCACTGCTCTCTTCACATTTCTCTGATGTTGATGAAACTTTGCTCGACTGGAACATACATGTCCGCATTGAGTGTCTGCGGAAGATAATTTTTTTTTAATGCTTTGGCGGAGGCATATCCTTCTGAAACAGACGGAAGCGTATACGGCAATAATAGTTTTTCAAATGGGTTATTATTAACAACTGGTACGTTGCGAACGAAAAGACTAAACATTTCTTTTTCCTTTCGTTGTTCAAATACCAAAGTTAGATGATAAAAGAATCATCTCCGCCTTTGTGTAGAAAATGACAGTCTCGACATGTTTGTTGTAGAAACGGCTACCTTTTTATCCAGCGGCGTTTGAGGTTATGCAAGGGGTTGCCACACAGACAGACGAGTTCGCGTAAGTCGAGCAGTTTTGTTCGTTTAACGCAAGCACATTGGTCAAGACAGCAGCAACGTGGCAATGACGATGAATACGATCCTGTGACGGCAATGGCATCGCGACAGCTAATTTTTGTTTTGTACTACGGCGAAGAAATGTTACAACGTGCTTCGTTAGCTGGAGCAATCCTGAAGGTGGCAAAGCGTAGCGCAACGCCCACGCAGCGCTACGTACGTACTAATAGGAATGGTCTGGAAATGTGTACCTATCCCAAAGGCGGTATACAGTCGAACAGAGTGTCCGAAAAGGCTAGCTGCCACAAAGATCGAAATTGCTTTTGTAAGCAACTTTTTGGCTACGCGACGATCGAGACGGACCCAAAAGACAAATGGTAAGTCTAGCTGTCCATCACGCGTTCCACTCATACGTTGACGTTTCATTCATGCGTTGAAGTTTCAGTCATACATGTGACGTGAAGCAAAAACCGATGCGCACGCATACGTGTACCATTTTTCACGTGCACAAGAGCATGGGCAGTTCCTATACCGGAGTGCACACGTGCTCTCGTTCGTGCAGCATACAGACGACGTGACGCACGCGTTGACGTTTCCTTCATACGTGTGACGTGAAGCAAACCGGTACGCGCGCCCCCGTGCACCATTTTGGACGTGCACGAGAGCACGTGCAGTTCCTATAGACAAGAACGGCACCGCGAGCGGCGCTGCTGCGCCGGCGTTGAGAGCGCCGCATGCGGGGCAAAATTCAACTAGCGGGTGGTACGCCTCTCCCATCTCTCGTTCGCACCGCCTTGATTGCCTCTTGCACTGCGCGTGTTTGGGCACGTTTCGTACCGCGCGCGGTGTGTATCTACATGTGTGTGCGTGGACATGTTATTCGAAAGACGATTTACAGTCTGTTTCACACTTAGGGGAAAACTCGGAGCGCATTGCATCGCGATGCGGCGAGCGCTTGAGTCAGGCGGCGGCAGCAGCTCGCGCAGGCTCAGATGCGCGAACGGCGTCGTCTGCAACGGCGGCGCTTGCTTGCCGCATTGTCGGGAAGCGTTCTACTGTCAGTTGCAGTGCGTCGATCTCATCGTTACTGCGTGAAATGAGCCGATATCCTTTACTAAGCGTTGTGCGACGCCCACTGATACAGGTAAGTTCATCGCTGAAAGGTGCAGGGCAGCCAGAGACGACGTACCGATTCCATACATTCTTGACGGCCCGTTCCTGGAAGGCTAACACGATAGGCCGCTGATCTACGACATATTCAGCAGTGAAATGCGAAAGCGTTCCGCAAAAAAAAATTGTCTATCGAAACTTATTCAGGGTGAGGGGGCATTACAATGCACATGGTTTCGACTTCATCCGGTCATGCTGACATGGTTAGATCTACTATAAGTCGTCATGTTCTTGCTGCAGTTCTCATCTGATGTGAACCAGTGCGTGCGGACAGCTGAGTCATGATGGTGCACAGGCTACAGACCATTTTATCCGCGCTGCGATCGCAAAAATCTTACAGCCGAGTGTTTCCGGCAGCTACGTTTGCGAAAAAGTGTTTCGTTGTTGATCTTGATACGTCGCTACACTGTAGAAAACGAAATTGAAAAAGAAAACTCAAAGGAAATCGCAAAGTTCCTATTTTTAAAGAGAATTTCTTTGAATGGCAGTATTATTTCGTTTTGCTCTTTGTTATGGTCAGTTGCACGGTGCCCGCACGGCAAAGTCAGGAAGGAGCTGCTGCCTCGTAAAAAGCGGCCGATTTCAAGCTGCTCTTCCGTCTGCGAAGCAGCTCCTTCGTGCTTCTGCCGGCAGGCGGCGACACGAGTCTGCCAGTGCCGGCTTTTCAGACGCCATATTATTTTCAATAGGCGAAATCAGTTTCTAATTTTTTTCTTAGAAACAGGCGAGTAATCGCGCCAAGTGTTATACTAAACGAAGTCGACAACAAAATGCGATTGTTCTGCAAAACTTGAGCAAAAACAGTGCAGCGGTTAATGCAGAATCTTTTTGTGAACACGCGCAGCCAAATATTCAGGAACCTGTGTACCCTTAGATTAACCTAGACGTCCATTGGTCATCTGCGTCTCCTCGCGCCACGCAGTTATAAACCTCGTTTATTTCACTATAATATTGTTTTCGTTCATCACTGTCCTTGATCAATATTGCACCAACAAGAAGCGCTCGTAAAATGACACGATATCAATAAAATTTGCTTACTTAGCTTCATGTTGCAGATGGGTAGCTTCTGCGGCAAAAATTACGTGCTACTTTTAGAAAACAATGTTAGATATAGCAGTTCACCTGGCTAAAACTACAATTGGTAACGGCCGACAAGAGTCGCGGGTGCACCAAAGCAAGGAAAACCGTAAAATAAATTTGGACTTTCTGCGAGAAAAACGGTGTCCGCCAGCGTCCGCGAAACGAACGCGCGCTCGCTAGCAGACGACGCACTTGACAACGGCAGCAAAATCGAAGACTTCATGTTGTATAACCTATACCTCAAATATGTATACGTATCGAAAATGCGACAATATAAATGTGCAGTTGAAATAAAGCACCATTTATAATAGTGTACGCGCGCAATCCGTCTCAGCGCCCGCAGCGAAATTACGTTGAATATACCGCGAAGCGCGTCTCCGCCCCAATTCAGCTCGCTCGTAGCGCCGTCGCACAATTTTTCCACACGTGGCGCCTCAGCGGGGGAGCGCCGTTTGGTCCACTAGACCATTGTTTAGTACACTCTACCCGCACGTATTGAGTCGTGACGCCTGTCAGCTGCTAGCTACGGACGCAACTTGTTGTGGTTCAGTTGTAGATGCGGTAGTTGCAGCTACAAAAGTGGCTATCTGGCAGCCACTTCGTCGGAACCAGGCATGGAGAAAAGAGGAGGAGGAGCGGGGCAGTCGAGCCGTGAGGCTCGCAATGCGTATCACCGGGAACGTCGGAAGCGCCAGGCCGAATCCGACCACCCAGCCGACAGAGCTCGACGAGAGATAGAACTGGCCGAGCAGAGAGAGCGGAAGCGTGTGAAGTTGACTGCTGAAACTCCCCAAGAACGAGAAGCAAGGCTGGCGGCTAAGCGGGAAAGTTACCACGCTCGTAAGCGCGCCAAGCTAGGCGCCGCAGCCGCCGTCGAAGTCGCCGTTCAACGAAGAAGCAACACCGCTGCCGAGTCTATGGAGAGACTGACGGACCGCACCATTCGTTTGGCGCAGTGTGCATCGGCCACGAACAGATTCAAGCGTGACTTTACGGATAACCAGTTTAGCTACTCGCGTGACGTGTGCGAAAGACTGTGGCATCTAAAGGACATGACTCCGGTGAGTAGACCGATGTATTTGAGACTCCTTCACCGGAACGCTAAACCTTCTTATCACCCGCCGTGGTTGCGCAGTGGCTATGGTGTTAGGCTGCTGAGCACGAGGTCGCGGGATCGAATCCCGGCCACGGCGGCCGCATTTCGATGAGGGCGAAATGCGAAAACACCCGTCTATTTAGATTTAGGTGCACGTTAAAAAACCCCAGATGGTCAAAATTTCTGGAGTCCCCCACTACGGCGTACCTCACAATCAGAAAGTGGTTTTGGCACGTAAAACCCCATTATTATTATTATTATTAAACCTTCCTATCGCTTTGAATGCTCCTCTTTTTCATTGCGAAAGCAATACTGCTCGCACTTTCGGCCCATCGGTGGTCGTGGCGCCTCCTTACACAGCTGCGCGTCACGTGACCGTGTGACGTCACGCCAGACCGAGAGCTCGCGGCATCGATGGTTGGGGCGAAGCCTTGCGCACCGCTGCTGCGGCGCTACCGAGAGAGGGCGCTCGCTGGTGTGACGTCACGCCAGACCGAGAGACGGGGCCCCAGCTCGCGGCATCGATGGTGGAGGCGAAGCCTTGCGCGCCGCTGCTGCGGCGCTACCGAGAGAGGGCGCTTGCTGGTGTGACGTCACGCCAGACCGAGAGACGGGGCCCCAGTCTGTGGCCCCAGCTCGCGGCATCGATGGTGGGGGCGAAGCCTTGCGCGCCACTGCTGCGGCGGTACCGAGACAGGGGGCTCGCTGGTGTGACGTCACGCTAGGAGGATAAATGGGGCTACAGCTCGGATCCTCGCAGTGGTCGGCGCGCTGCCTTGCGCTATGTCGGATGATGTGTACAAGGCGAGGCTGGAACGATCTGCTGCGGCCAAGCGACGGCGCCGTGCTGAAGAAACAGAAGAAGAACGAGAAGAACGGCGAGCTAAACAACGTGCGTATGCAGCAGCGTGGCGAGCACGCCGATCAACATCGCTAGATGCGGGTGCATCTACAAGTTCAGGGCCAAGTTTAATGAGTGAAGTTAACGGTAGCGAAACTATGGAGACAACCAGTAGTTCGGAGACAAGTTTCATGGACGCTCTTAATGCCGAAGAGACTATCATGGATGCTTCAAATGGTGACGATGCTGCATCTATGAATAGAATGGAACGCTACAACTTCAACAGAAGAAAGCGCCGTGCTGAAGAAACATTGGAACAGAGAGTAGAGCGGCTTGCTAAAAGAAGAATGCAGTATGCAGCCAAGAAGGCAGAACGCAACGAGGCGAGACGAAAGCAGAGAGCCCACAAGAAGGAGGAGCGCTTGAATAAGAATCGGGAGAAGTCTCTCATCACGGCCGAACCAGACGGTGACGTTTTGGTCCAGCGACGTGAAGAACATGAGAGAAGAGTTGGAGAGTTCGAGTCTGCTACTCGTGAATTCCACAAACGCTTTACGAACAATCCCTTTGGTTACGAGTGTTCTGTGTATGGCCGCTTGTGGCATAAGGACAAACTTACTTCGGTAAGCGAACCATGTTTCATACCTTGCGAAAGGCCTATCCAGATTGGGGTGAAGAGACTTTGCCATGCATAACATAGATAAGTCGTAAGTGTACCAAGGATATCAATAGCAGAAACCAAGCAAAACAATGTATAGCCATAAGTTTAACAAAGGGCAACCATGTCCACACCATCAGCCGAACCAAGGCGCAGCCAAGGGTATTGCTTTCGCAATCTTCCAGGCTTAACCAAGCTATGCCTTCAGCCAATTTTTTAACGCAGTGTAGGGATTTACTGGGTGTCAATTTAGTGATAATACGGCACAATGACCTGGCAACACTCACCGTTAGCGTTCTCATCATCATCGTCACTAGCCGTTAGTTGCCGTTAGTGTGCGTGCCATAGGTGTGCCGATATGGGGAGGCCGCGGGCAGTGCGTACTGCTGAAGAACAAGCTGCTCACGAGGCCCAACTTCGACACCGCAGACGTGAGCGTGAGCGAAAGCGGCGGGCGGCACGAACCAGCGAGGAGCGTGCCGAAGAGGCTGCTCGTAAGCGGCGGGCTCGAGCGGAAAGCCCACCCGATCGCGATGCGATTAATGCGGCGCAACGACGGAGGTACCAAGCTCGGAAGGCTGCGGATGCGCGATTCCGCCGAGACTTCGTGGAGAAAACGTTTGGCTTCAGTTGTCGTGTGTGTGCTCGATTGTGGTTTGAAAAAAACGTGTTCGTTTCCGTACAAGAGACCAGACGCGTGGGCTAGTTGGTACTGCATAACTTGCAAGGCGAAGCCCAAAATAGCACGTAGGATAACGATGTGTCCTCGTTCTCTTATGTTGTCCTACGGGCCGTTTTGCCTTTTGCCTTAAAATCACTTCTGTAGTCACTCGCACAGTGCTGTTTGCGTAGTTCTTTTACAGCTGGTAGCCCACATTCACAGAGTGGCATGGCTGCGAATATTTTCGTGTTGCTCTACAATTTTCTCGTTGACATTTTTCATCAAATTATGATAGTCTAAAGGTTGGTTAATTGACTCTAATTATGTAATTAGACTATTTCTTGCATTCCGCCTATCTCCAAGCGACGGCAAACAGCATTACCTTGTCACGTTCCAGCTACGTGGCATTGGCATGTTTTTAAATCTTGGTGCATGATGGTTGGGATACCCTGTACTCTGTTACAATTTCAACATGTGCATGTTCGCTACTTCAGGTAATTCACCTGAGCAGGACAAATTAGGCTATCTTTCAAAGGTGTCTCTTAAAATTCACTTGGAGTAAAAAAAAATAACTATATAAATAAAATGGCATCTATTACATCTGAGTTTGAGCTTGTTGGTACGGCTTCGTACTGGAAAAATTGCACCAAAACCAGTTCGAGAAAGATTCAACAAGATAAAACGTTCTGTTCATTCTATTTCTCGCACTGTTTTTCTTGTTATGAATATGGAATACAAGCAAGGAGTTCATTTTCACATTGTGAAGGGCTTTAGGTCGGAGCGAATGAGCAGTTTTCAGGTCCCAAAAACCATTGTACTACAAATGTTTTTTGGAGCCGTATGAAAATGCAGTTCTGTTATGCAACTCACGATTTTGTCACTCGCAGTGTATGCGGCAGGCCTTTGTATTTGTATTCAATATCTTTCGGAATTCTTCGATGTCATATTCTTTACCATACCTATTTTGTGAACCATAGCAAGGCTAAGGCTTGCATTGCTTTGCCAAGTGCTTATGTTCTCGGCCCACTCCTGTGCTTACGTGGTGAACGAGGCAGCTGTGTAGAAGTTATTTTGATGCCGTGTCAACGCCGACGGCAGTGCCCGGCTTTCCAGTGATGGCACTCGCGCCAATACTAAAGCCAAAATTTATCCTTTTTATTTTCTTAACATCTTGAAGAGAGATGCATCCAATTCTTGGACCAGAGGGTGGCCACCAAATTGTTTGATCTCGTTCGATAAATAGGTACACCTTTTATCTTGCGTTGCAGGTGTTTTATGTCAAGTCATTTATCCTGCAGGGTGGCGATGCAATAGATGAAAAACTCTCGGCATGCAACAGGTCCAAGTCATCAAGCACCACCTTCCACTGGGAACCATGGCTAGGCTGTGATGATAAGTGCGTTGGCGAGGTGAGACCCTTGGATGCATGCTTGCATAATGTGCTTTTGGAATTGCTTCAGCAAAAGTATGATTTATTGCTTTCGTGTTTTGGGCGCAAGCTTCTGTTCATTGCTGTTTGGCTGCAGGAAGACTGGCCAAACAAAGTTTCCAACCTAGCTGGTTGCTAACTCAGTGCTAGAAAAGCAGCTTTTAGGTCTGCTCCAGTTGCACATTTTAGCATTGGCACTTCTTGGCAACTTTTGATGTTGCCAGTAGCTTTTTACCCAAAGGGAATACAGTATTAGGTTGTATTAGTAAGTTGCGCTTCTGCATTAGGCAGTTGCCACTCTTAGATGAACCTTGGTTAGCCAGGAAAGATTGAAAAAAGTCATATGGGTGACGATGCTGCACAGTTCCTGCGCTAGCTTTCCGTGACATTGGCAACTCGGACATTGTGCCCTAAAATCTAGTTGATTGTATGTGTACAACCTGCATCCTAAAGGAACTGAAGATACAGTGTAATAAGCTTGGAGACCTTGTTGCAAGCCAAAAGGGCCCAATACGATAAGAGGCAAGGAACTTCCACTGTGTAAATTTATTGCACTAATTAGTATTACGGAACAAGTATTGCTGAGTAGCACATGTTTCAGTGATTAGTTAACTAGAGGTGCGATTTCGCGGACACGTCTTAGTTTTTAAAAAATAACGCGATGTTAGTGTCAGCTACGCATATACATCTATCAAGCCTGCTTGCACTTAGTTTTCAGCAAATTTGCTGTCTCAAATTTATGCTGGGCATCCAGAAAAATTACGAATTGTCCCAGTTGTCCAGGGTTTATATAATGCTTCCAGTAGTTTAATAGACAGCCTTGTACTCACTTCGCCACTCAACTGCAGGGAATATTATAGCCTAGTTAGGGAGCTCTAGTGGTTTCCTCTGCCTATTTGGCCACGGTATCTGGATTACTTGCGCTGTACGCTGTCACACATTTCTTCACAGTTGCATGAATTGTGAAAGTACTGCATTTATTTAATGCTCGTCAGGGGGCGGGGGGGGGGGGGGGGGAGGGAGTATTCTGTAAGTGTCCGCCTAGTGGACATGTCCATTTTGACTGCTGCAGAAGTGCTGATTGGCTGGAGTGCCTGCCTCCTCCTGCCACATGCCCCATCCCTGCCAATCGGCACTTCGGCAGCAGACGAAACGGACATGTCCACTTGGTGGACTCTTACAAAATACTCCCCCCCCCCCCCCCCCCCCCCCGCTCAGGTGTCATGAAGAGCCTGCCACACTGGTTCATGACAGGTATGTGTCTGCTTTTAGAAGAACTATTCAGCTTAAAGGTTGGCCTTACAGCAACAACATATGGCAACAACATATATAGATTTTCATTTCGTGGCATTTGCCTACGAAGCTTCAGTAGTTTGCCGAAAATGTACCAGATTTTTGCATGTTGGCATGGAATATTCAGTGTTCTGTAGTGTATGCACCATGGATTTCTACTATACCATGCTGTGAAGTAATCCAAGAGCTATTGATGGGGCAGAGTATCAAATCCTGAAACATTGCGTATGCTGACCCCCCTGCGAGAAACAAAAGCAGCATTTGTTCTGGTCCTTTTCACACTTAGCTTTTTTTCTGCAAGTATTATAGGCGCTTGACAAGTGTGGACAGACTTATGCAGCTTTGAGAACTATTGAGAAGTATGAACTTATAATGGTGCAGAGCTTTTGTTTTCTAGCCAGCTTTAAGAATTGTAAGGAGAAAAGACAGCTTGAGCAAGCAGCCATTTGAGATGTTCTTAATTCACATCAATAGTGGTGAATAATGTAGCATATGTTCTGGGGGCCAGAGCTTGGCAAACATTTTGACGGCAACACAAACAAATTGAACATATTTTAGTGCTCCATGCGCTGTCGTGGAATGTGTCCCAATTTTTAGGTGTCTTATGTACAGGTTTCTTCCAGATTTTACTCATGCTTTTGTTCAAGTTATGTCAACTCTAGTGATAACGTGAGCGCTCGCTCTGCAGGACAACGCCTTGCCCCTGCATGCCGATCAGTCTTGTCAGACGGAACACCACATCACCCTAGTCCAGTGCGCAAGGTTGCACATTTCAACTTGCTGCATCGGAGTCCAGGTTGATGTCTCGTGACGGTGCTTTTAAGGTGAGCGCGCAATACGTGTGAACAGGTGTATGTAATACGCCAACATAGTTTTCCTTCCGTACTTTTCTTTTAATGCGAGACAGCCAAACATTTAAAGTTAAGCCTAGGAATATCAGTGGAATACTTGCAACCATTTTATCACAAATGTCTATGGCTGGCTCGAAACACAAGCATATTCTTTGAGCATCATGCATCACTCCAAAGCCGAGTCATCTCCTGTCATAAAACAAGAGCTCCAAGGTATACAAAAGTGGTTTACAGAATGTACACCTACAGTAAGACCTCAGTTGTACATTTCATTTTGATCTCTAACACTTTAATACACTGGTACCGTTTAGCTTTCATAGGGTCATGTGTAATAGCTTTCTCCTTTGTTACGTCTAGCTGCTGCAATGGTGCACCACTGACATATCATTGCCCATTGGCAGTTGACCACTGCATGTGTTAGTTTAGTAAAGCAACATATTTTTATATTTTATGCTCATGGAGCATCACAGAGGGGGTATGTACAAACCATTTGTCAAATTAAACAACATATGAAGTAACACAAAAGAAATAACATTAGTTGTTTGTAGCAGGTGCCTTATTGCACTGTTTACTGTGAACAGAAGTTTGAGAAATTGTTCTTGCAGGAATAACTACAGATCAAAACTTGAAAATTGAGGAATTTTGAATGTCAGCTTGATGTGGTCAAATCCATTTTCGCAGTTCCTGCATGACCAGGTTGACAGAACGAAGAAGCTGCTCAACACAACAGTGGCAGCATCTGGGTGGCCTCGGGGGCACACCTGTCCATGACGACATGTAGGCCTCCCTCACACTCAGACACAAAAGCCAGAAAAGTGGCAGAAGCCAGCGAATCTTTTTCTGCAGTTTGATGATTGCACTGTTCGCATCTGTTGCCACAACTTTTGGCTACTTGACCATGTGCATGTGCTGCTGATGTCCAGTTTTTTTAAAAACTGTGATGTTTGCCAGTACGTGATTTAAAAGTCTTTATCCATTATCAAAAGTATGAAAATCAGGGTTTCTGCAACAAGAATGAATTTTCTCAATGCCTTGGCATGCAACCTGAAAGTGAAGACTTCCATTCGGACTGGTGTTGCAAACATTTCGGTGTGTTCGTCAGTTTCAGGTTGTCTGTATGAATTGTCATTAACTGCATTTTTGTTTTTTTTACAGAAATCCTGGTCTGCATACCTTGATCATGGGTGTACCTGTATTCATTTCTCAACTGTAGATGATGTACACTACCAGTTTGGCTTTGCTGTAGTGCACAGCCAAAGTCAATGAACATGTGCAGCCATCAGGCTGTTTTACTTGTTCTTGGGGCGCCGTTATCATAGCCAGGCTAACCTGTCAGAATCACTGACTGCAGCTGCCAGCAGCAGTGGAACTGCGAGACGAACCGTCAACTATCTCAAGGCACTTTCAAAACTGCGTTGGGCCATCTGTGTTGCATCAACCCTTAAGCAGTGGCGTAGTAACGGGGGGGCCAGGGGGCCGCGGGCCAAGAATGCCAGTACGGGGGGAGGGGGGGGGGGGGGGGATCATATATGTCTGAAGACCCCCTCTTTCCGCAGGCTTGACTGGGCGTAAATGGTAAAGAATGCTCTGGTAACCAGCAGCCCAAGCTCATGTCCCCGATGTGTAGTGCCGCAGAATTGTCGGGTGCAGCTTTATCAACATCTTACGTAATAACTGGACGAATGTGCTGGCTAAAAAATGTAAAAGTGGTCGTTAAATTACTCGCCGTAGCTGAATGTTTCATGTGCGGTGCGCTCATGCGTACCTAGCTTAAGTCCACGCTATCTTAATATAGGATTTATTAAATAACTGTTTAATTAGGAATTATAGAGGAATCTTTGCGATTTGGGAATTGAGGACCCAATGTTATATTAACTCAACAAAAACTTCTCTAAACGAAATCGTCTTGGGTGCTAGAGCCTGCAGTACCTTGGCAGTGCGGGCGGCCCAGTACAGCAGTACCGAAAGAAATATGAAATCGTGCACCAGTGACCTCGATCCCTCTATCCTATTAGTTGCGTGTGCAGGCCAACAGTAGCGCAAGCTTTCGCTGGCACGGGTGTGATGGCGGCCTTCTCTCTTCTTGCTTGGCGACGCCAGATATCGCCTCGAAGCATGTTCTATTCCGTTCAGAACCTTGTGATGGTACCGCAGCTCAGATAATCACGTTTTCCAATAGCAGAAAATAAAGAAACGCTTCATGGATAAGAATGAGGAGAACTCATAATTGTCGTAGCATTGGTGCCCGTGCAGCAAGGAAGCAGGTGGCGTTTTCTAATAGGGTGGGGAGGTCAGTGTCACTGACGCGCTATTTCATTTTTCGTTTGGGTCCAGGGCAGCCCACAACCAAAATACTGCACGCTGTAGTACCTACGACGATTTCTGTGAAACTCTTGTTGGGCAACATATGACTGTCGGGCTTCAATTTTGCAAATGCAATATTGCCTCTAAAAGTGCTAATTAAAACTTTAAGATATTTTTCTTACTTTGCTTGTGAGCCATTTCTTCCAAGATTCCGCATCTGTATTGGCCAGAATCACAAGTTATTAGTGCAGCACCCTGTGTTATTTGGTGCAGAAAATAAAACAGCGTGTATACCTGCATTTGCGATCTCTGGAAACGAAAGCGAATTGTGGGGGAGGTGGGGGGGACATGCGCAGTAGCCAAGGCAGCCGTGTTGGTGCTGAAACATCAATTCCTTCCCCCCTTCCCCGGAAATTTTCGATATCCTCGCCTTCCTCACTACAACCCGTGGCGGGGGGGGGAGGGAGGGGGGTGACAGAAAACCTATGGGCCCCGGGTGCCAGACGACCTAGCTACGCCACTGCTCTTAAGCATTATTGGTGTTCCAGCATGTTTCTGCGAGTGCGTGGTTCTATCATCAATGTGTTCTACTTGTGCGCTTTGCAAAAAAATATTGATTGGTCCTTGGCTCTTCGATTTTTTTGTGATGACTAACCTTCATTTACACAGTGAAACAACTCCAAGATGAAATCAGAATCTGTCTGTACTAATGTGTTTAGTACAGTATATGTTGAAATTTGCCCATGTGAAGACACGCATGCTTGCACAGCTAAAAAATGCTGGCCACAATGGCATGCTCATACTGGGCACCATTTGCAATCTTTGGGTCAAATGTTTACGTTCAAGTGTAGTTTGCCTTGCCTTCTGATTAGCTGTGGCAAAGTGTAAAGCTTTTGATGTGGCTGAAATGCCCCCTTCCTCCCCTCCCTCCTAATTGACCCCTGCCACCTTGTTTTGTGCCTGGTTAACTATGACAGCAATTAAGAAGTTGAAATAGTCTCATTTGTCAATCCTTTCCATTATGCTGCTGCTGTCATGTCAGTTCATCCAAAGATTCATCCTCACTTCATCCTAAGGTTCATTATTTGCGTACCTGCCAACCCTCCCGATTCGCCCGGGAGACTTCCAATTTTTGACTGAACTTTCCGATTGTACGATTACTATCTTATATCTCCCGAAAAGTGGTCTCTGTTGGCGCAATAATGGTTTTTGCGAAACCGGCACCGCGGAACCTACAGCCGCATCGTAATCGTCAGCATCACTAACGACGGCAGCACTAGCGCCATCGGTATCATCGACTAAGGTGCTGTAACATATACAACCCATCCACAAGCCATAGAGTTTCGTACAAGAATTACTAGAGGGAACTCTGGCGCTAGTGTCTACAGGAGTGCAATGGGAGCGGTTGTCCCAGCATGGGAATTATGGGAAGTACATGGATTTGCCTAAACTTTGTCTTTTTGGCTTCAAACGGCTTTGTGACTTTGTAAACTCGTCGTTTTCAACAGTATATTGCGCCATAAATAATTAAATAAATATAATTAAAATTGCCCGATGGCAGGATTCGAACACAGGGACTCTAGCAGAGAGCCTGATATTGAAACCATTAAGCCACGGGCACATGTATCGACAAGCGAATAAAAACGCCCTTATGAATTTATCGCGGGCGTGCCAGTGCCTTGAGACGCTTGGCACGTTTAGATTTGGCCACCTGGACAAGCTCAATCGTTGCAATTAATAGCGATTGTACACGTTCCCGGCATCTCTTGCACTTCGAAGAATATAGATTGCACCAAAATATAAGACATTAAGATTTATATAGCGTAATATGCAAAGCCACAAGAACGTTTGAATCCACTAGTACGAAGATCAGACAAATCCATGTACTTCCCATCATTCCCATGGTAGGACAATGACTGCAGCGCCAGAGTTCCCTCTAGTAATTTTTGTAGGAAACTATGCCACAAGCGACTTTCGTCTGCTTCACAAGTTGCCAACCTTTTGCGCAGCTTCGCTAGCTGCAACAATCCTTGTTCTCAAAGACTGTTTAATAAAGGTTTCTGCTCATAAAAGTGCTGATTGTACTTCAAAGTTATGTATAAATGTTTTCTTACAGGTTTAAACGTTTCAAATACTTTACTTACACTGAAAAACGCGTACTCGACGCCGTGGCTTGCGAAGCTACGGCGTCAAGAGTACGCAATTTTCAGTCGAACGAGTCCTGGCGAACGCATTAAGTAATTAATGGCATAAAGGCGAATGCCATTTGATTTGCTCGTGTGGCACTACGCAAATGACAAATAATAAGGCATTAGGAAGTTAATGCCATTTTCTGTGCCCGTGTGGCGCAGGTATTACTGGCTAAAGAAAACTACAGAAAGTAGTGCGAGTGAGGCTTTGCTGTGGGAGTTGCGTACATTATTTTGTTGCGGTGCTGTAGCGCAGCATGTTTTGGGCATGGGGGCTGCGGCGAGGTCACTTTTAAACTTTGTGCATTGGCTGCCACTTTCCCTTTCTCTGAGAGCACCGGTACAGCAGCAGGGCTATTATAACACGGAATAAATACACTTGCTGCTGTCCGACCCCAACGCAGACCAGGGGCTTACCCAATTGTTCTTGTGTGCTGTCGGAGTTAGGATGTGGAGGAAGTTCTCAGACAGTTACACGCGTGGTGCATACTGAATTCCGATTCTCCTGGTCAGACTTATTCTTGTCTGGCCATGCCGAGGGTCCTCGACCCGAGGCGTGTACATTACCTGTCCACTGTTGCGGTTCTGCAGGCGAGCGTCCGCTTCCGGCACATGTCACTTAGGGCACGGATCTCCAGACCCTCGTGGTGGTCTAGGCGACTCCTGGTAGAACACCGTGTAATAGACCTTGAAGCAGGTGCTGCCGATAGCCTTATGCGGTGCGAGCGCCTACTTTTAATGCAATAGCGTGAAGGGTCCCTATGCTGTAGAAAATCTCTGGCGTCTGGTGTTTTCCGTTAATAGGAAAGTCCAAGCAAACCTAAGCTTAGTTTCTCTACGAAAAAAAAAAATATATTTTACTGGAAAGAAATATTGCAATATTTATTCCTCGGGCCATATATATATATTACAGGATATTAACCCATGGAAGTTCTCCTGGCCAGAATATAATCTGGTTGGGAGCTTCAGGTGTAGAACAAGAAAATTAGACAGCACAAACTAGTTTGGCTCACACTTCCATCATTTTTCTTTTTTTCCATCACATGACAAACCCAGGAGACTCGGAATTTCTTCACACCTCAAGCGAACTAGTGTCTTAATTGATGGCAAAGTTTATCCTTCCAGTCGTTTTCTTTCCTGTACATGTTCGTTTCTGTCGATGAGATGCAAGTGCCACCATGTGGCTGCTCCACCAATAGGGACATGTAGAGCTCACTGCCTGTTCTTGGTTGAGTGCTTTGGCGGAAATATTAAGAAATGTTGCTGCATTTAGTTTGATCCAGGTGGCTTAGTGGCAGTAGTATCAGCTTGAGAAGTCTAGTTCAGGCAATGTTTCTAGTTTCGCACGGTGATGTTGCGATATCTGTATCTTGTATCTTAAGATACACAATACATTCTTTCATGTATCAGAAATACAAATACTGGTACACATCTTGCCAGACGTATCATGATACACATACGAGATACCCAAAGAGTATCAAAGTTAGAATCTATGATACATGTCTCTTCACTAGTGCCCAGCACTTCTCACAGCTTTGCTATAAACCCAGCACATATTCCCTGATTCTCAGGTGGCGCGCTTAGTGTGCCACGAAAGTGCTGACACGATGACCGCAGAATAAATTTTGTGGAAGCTCTTGTAGATGTTGCTTCTTTAATAAGCAGGCACAAGCTTAATGTAATCAGGTACTTTCGCCTTTATTAGCAAATGATAATACAGTTTTAGTTGGGTGTCCGCAACCTCCAAAGTACGTAGCGCATGAGGTCGTGCGTACGTAGCAAAGCATGCGCACACGAAATGGCAATAGTTTGCCGGACGCAAAAGTTTAGAAGGGGACTGCTGACTTGCATGCGCAGGTGCCGGTAGTGAGCTACTCAGCGCCGCCATATATCAGCTTCTGAAACTGTGCGGCCAATATCAGCCGCCACGAAGTCAAACTGCAAGCCAGAGTTAAATCTTCAGTAAGAGCTGCGAGAACGTCCTACAAAGCCCGCAGTGGACGCTGCGCAGCTTTTGAAAAGCTGCGGGCACACACACGGGACTATGCATGCCTCTACGTACTGCGCACGCAAACTGTTGCTTCCGTGGGTTTCCTGCGTAGGCAGAGCGGCTGCGGACGCCCGACCAAAACTGTCGAATGGCTTGTGGTCCTTGAGCATACCAGCCCACTGGGTTAACACTGCTTACGACATAGGCTTCTTGATTCACAAGTCCCGCAGCAGCATGGCAGTCAAATGCTGAAAAAAAAAAAAAAACGTGGACTAAATGAGCAAAATGCATGCAGGCATCTCCAGAGCACATTATCTGACACCTGTACAAGACTGAAAGAATGGAGGCCTCCTCCATTCTTTCAGTCGCATCAGGCACGTAAAAAAAGAAGCCACTTCACAAAAAATACCACTGCGTAAAGCATTAACTTGATGTACGTAGGCTCTGTGCCTGTGACACTGTTGCTCACAGTGCACTTGTCTTCAGTTACATGGATGTTGAATTATGTGCAGTGATGAAAACTGTAAGCATAAGCTATTTTACAACTCTAAGTTATGCGTGTGTTTTTCTTGAGGCGCAATCAATGCAGAATGTGTAGTGGCTGCAAGAGGGCTCGTTTCTGGCGCAATAATACTGCTTTAGTACTTCTAAACATACTACAGTCGAGGCAGAAAAAAGGCACTCAACTTCGTTCTGTTACGCAGGAAATTTACGGATCATTAAAAACATTAGAACTTGCTGTGGGCAATGTGCTCTACTTCATACAGTCACAGCTACAATGATCTTTGCCAAGGACAAATGGAAGCTTTTCACGTAGTGGTGAAAGAAATATTGGTTACCATTATAAACTTCTTCTGTGCTGCAGGTTGATCCAAACATAGTTGAGCGAGTACAAAAAGCTGGGCTAAGAAAAATTTCCTAGATGTCAATTTCGCTGCGAGAAACGGTGATGTCTGTCACTGCTCAAGTGAAAGATGCCTTTACCATAGCAGTGGCAGAAAACACCCACTTGTCACTTAATATTTACTGCAGACAAACTAGACAAGTAATGCACACAAATATATATTAAACTGAACCCACCGTGAGAAAATTTACGTCTTAGTTATACAAGTGGATGCAGCACAAAATGCTTGCAAGATAGAGTGGTTATTTTGATACTGGAGGTTTAAAAAACACTGTAAAATCTAGAATGTTACTGACTCTACAGAACACAGCCCCCAGAAAACTGGAGTAACAATGAGAGATGGGAGTTTACCTGATAGAGGAGACCCGATCCCTTGGGATGTCTTTCATCAAAGCATCTTTGATGGTTCAGTCATGAGCAAGCTTGCTCAGGGTCACTCCAGGACAGTGGCTACCGCCTTGTGAAGCTGCTTCATACTGCCTTGGCAATACAGGAATTGCATATTTGCAGTGACCACACCTTGGCGACATTTACGACTAGTACTACTTTTTAAGGAAACGCTTAAAAATGGCATGATAAGATGGGTTATGCTTGTGGAAGATGAAAAAGATGTCAGTGTGGGCAGAGACTTAGCGAGCCAAATACGGCACAAATACAAAAGACTGATACTGACGGAGCATTCAAATACCTGCAGCAGGTGTCCACAGTGTTGTATACTTGTCCACTAGTGGCTAGGTTATTGTATATCGATCAACAGAGATAGATTACATTGCATTCAAATGTAGGCAAGGACAGTTTGTAGCATGCACAAAAATGACCCAAATCCACAAAAATATCTCGTAATGTACAATATTGCACTGTATTCAAGCACGTGTACGACTCAATTTATGACTCCCCACTCCTGCTTTGCATATGAGTGCATATGCCGAAGCTGAAGGTTTGCACATTTGCCTAGCCAATCTAATGAGTGTGTGTTCATGGCATGTTTCCCAAAACACCTTGCTTAAAGGTAAAGAATTTCATTTTCATATTAGCAAATTCCATATATAATGTAGCTGTCGTTATGATATAGACTACACTAAAGCAAAGAAAGCACAGTGATGTAAAACTACCAGAAATAATAGATGTTCAGAGGAATAATGATGCACAAGTATGCTGTTCTTTAGAGACAGAATCGACACCCACTACGAATGTATCGAGACCAGGGAAAGCAACATCATGCTTCATCATATGCACAGACGACGTACCTTTTACGAGCTGCAATTTTCGTTTTTCTCAACACATTCTAATTCTGGTTCGAAAACTTCTAAACTTGTTCATTGTTTCCCATTACCATAATTTTTCTGTTCAATGAAATCTTTCCTAGCCGCACCTAAACAAATCTATTAATTGGAGTGACAGTTTTTCAACAAGTTGTTGGACACTGCTGATGAAATCGTTCTGTGGGCAACACATGTACCATATGAAATGATGACTGCACTCTTACAATCGGTGAGATTTTACCATTTTTGCATATTGGGGTGTCTGGAAAAACAAACCTTCAACAGGAGGTATCGTCCAAACTAGCCCCCAGTCCTCTTGGCACTTCCCCATTCAAGCAACACAATATTTGTACTTTTGTTGAATCACCAACGTATTCTTAAATGACAGTAGCGATGAAGACAGAAGCTTCAGTCTGGTATTTTAATTTGCTGATCCGACGTCTACGCTGTATCAGCAATGTCTCAAACATACGTACATGCCAAGGAGTGCGTGATGTTTTGACAATTGTGCTCAACTAATACCAACAGCAACATTATTTTTCCCCACCCTGGGTTCTTCTTATCCACCAGCACTTCAACAGCTTATCTAAAAGTTATTACGAGTAATCCTTCCCGTCATGTGGAGTTTTCACTCGTACAAGGGCATGTAGTCGATTTCAGACCAACCTTCCAAAGAAGCTTGACTAGTAGTCTAATCTCCTATTTTTTTAACATTGCCTATGCAAATAACCTAACTCATTACTGTAGAATACTATGCAACACTGTAAATTACTGTATAGTACTTTGCAAGTATACCACGAAAAGCATGTAAGAAGGGCCCCAGTGATAGTTCAAGGTGCACAACTAGAACACTAGAACAGCTATCTATCTCCCCTATCTGATAACCATTGCCTTGAGAGCCTAAAGAATGTAGTGAAAGAAGGAACCAAGTGTTTGCTGCAGTGAGTGAAAACGAACGCTCCCTACACGACCAAATCTGCATAGTACATTTTTTTTTGCATGGTCTTTTTTTTAACTTGCAAGAGTTGGGAACTAGGGGCAAGACATACATTTTGTTTATTTAAGATTTTTTCTATACTTGGTACTTATGGTAAAAATAGTAAATTATTACTTTTAATCATGCTTCTTTACAAGCTTCTTAGAAGTGTCGCATAAGAATTCTCAAACACTCTCGCAGCAATTATTTCTGCTTTACTTCCATTGAAGACACCAACGGTCAGGGTACAATTTAATATATCACTGTAAACGTTGTGTCTATTGTATTAACAGAACATGTTAAAACATGAAAACACAAAAAAATGAGGACATTTCTAGGAGTAACAAAAAAATGAACAGGAGGCCAATACAGTCAATGCTTACTATAACGAAATCGCATCTGACACAACAGCTTTGTTATATCCAATATTCCTTAGGAACATCGGAACACTGCGAGACAATTTTTATTTAGTGGACTATATCAGATCATTCGTGTTTGTTATATTGAGGTCTGACTTGTACATTACCGTAGAAAGCTTTCGTGTAAGGTAGTACGGGCATGGAATTTGTGATACTCTTTATTTTTCCTTACTGCAGATTCAATTGACAAATATCAGTGTCCTAATAATTTAATAAATCAGTTTTAGAAAACAGGATGCGGATGCTTCATGAAGCCATTATTCATTGGCTCATACAGACCCTGCAATCACTGTACAGTACAGCCTGAATAAAAATGCACAGAACTTCTGTTTCTTTCTTGAGCAATGTCACCATACCTATTCCTTTTTGCAACAGAACGTTGGCAAATTTTGCTCTTGGTCGTGGCATCACGATGATGATGCCAGCCCGAGAGCAATTTAGTATCAAACTAAAATATCCTATACGTGTTTCTCAACCTTCACATTTGCCATGTGTCACTGCCCCATGCGTGAAAAGTATATGGTAGAGTTTCTACAACTCCAGACGTGTGTCGGTACTCATTTAAACTTCCGGCTGTTTTATGTCAATGTTAGTTAATCAGGGTTTAATCATGCAAAAGCAACTAAGCTGTGCCAGCCACAAAAGTGAGAGAAAATCGATAGAAAAATCAGCAAAAGCTGTATTGCTCTAAACATTAATCGGGAAGACTGTTCCATCTAAGCACTTCCATCAGAGGCACATGTGGGTCACAATATGTAGATACATCAATGTGCAGATGCATGTAGAAAGAAATTATCGGTCATTGTTCTATAGTACCTTTCATCTTCTTGTGCACTTCCATCAATGCTGCTGTTCCCATGGTTCCACCTGGACTGCAGTACTGCGAGTTGGCACATTTGGTCTTGCGCACCACACTAGAGTGATGTGGTGTTCAGTCTGACAAGATTGATGGGCTTGTTGAGGCAGGGGATCATCCTAGAAGAGTGAAGAGCTGCGTAATCAACAGGGGAGCGCGAATGTTCAATATTTTTAACACGAGTATAATGGTCCATCCCAATGGTCATTGCCGTGTGCTCCCGTGAAGCTTTGAAGGTCATTTAACAATGTAACCAAGCTTTGTCATGACACTAAGCACACTCCTACAGCGTTAAAAAATACCTAGAATAACACTACTAATGTAATTTGCCACCACAATTCAGCTTCACTGCCATCTGAGTGCTTTGAAAGCGCTCACGAAAAACCACCCAAATGTATCATAATAATAGCCCTTGTGTATGTGGTTCATATTTAATTAGAGAAGTTACTAGACTCGAAATTGTCAAGCATTTATTTCTGTTCAAATTATAAGGAATAAAATAACGTATTGAAGGATTAGAGTTGATGCAATAAGTGGTATGGACTGCCTGACGACACCGTTTCCCAAACATCAAACTCAACCTTTCAAAATAAATTGTTAGACATTTAAAATATGCACTGTGTAGTTTTAACTGTGCCACATCTTGCTCATTTTTTTTTTCTCCCTCTCTTTGCTGTGCATATCTTTTTGCCTCATTTGCTGTACACGATGAAGTTCTGCTATTGGTGTAACTGTACCATCTTGTGTGTCATCTTTCGTTGCTTTAGTATATTGTCATATTTCCCATTCCCACCTCAACAGTAATCCTCAGAAGAGCGAATGTAGTCTTGATAGAGGCAAACCAATTTATTATTAATCCAGTACGACCATATTTGCATCCAGTTAAAGCAGCGTGCGCTGCTGTAGAATCCCAATGCTCTCCTCAAAGAACAAAACACTATGTGCATGATCACATAATGCATACTTGTTTCGTTACTACCGTTGTCATTGTGCACCAAGTGACTGAAAGCAGTCGTTAATCATCTAGTACACATTCCTCAGCTGAATGGACATCCTTTTGCAATGGCATTGCAGGCATATATCATATAATGTAAGTAAGACTCATTCTTTTGCCAAATGTACTTCACACACATAAAACTTATCTGATTCGAAAATGAGAAAATATTCTACATTTGATTTGTCATTTTTCTAGAATGTTCATAATAGATTCGATTAGAAAATTTCGCTATTCAAACACCCCTCGTATACACCACAGAACCTTTTCGGTTTTATCTGTTAAGCTAGAGCCGTAAAACTAGGTTTAAAAAGAAGGAAGAAAAAACATAGCCCTCCTTTCCTCCACATTACTTTCCACTTTTCATAGTTGAATAACTGCAGCATCAGAACCCTGTCCCACTCCACAAAACTTTGCATTAAGATATAATGATGAAACGAAACGTTGAAAACTACATTCAAACATTTTTTTCTGAGCAATGAAGTAAGGGAAGCGATGGTCAAGATCTCGCAAATCTATTGTTTCAGTAAGACATGGCTTTATTCATATGCTGGAATGTGCACCCAGGAGATATGAAAGTAACCACTGTGGCACAGAAGCAGCAAAACTTGGCAGTTGGCCCCGTTTCCAAAATCAGCATCACAGTTTACAGAGTTCACGCATGGTTATTTTCTCAGCAGCTTGGCTTGCCACATGGGTGTGTTTAAATGAAGTATGCAGGTCCTTTTCATGTAGCAATTGCCATAGTAGTGGCTTAAGGAATTTATTTTCTGCGACCACCGCCTATAACTGTCTGCCTAACCCACTTGTAGCTTGGCAGCTTTTGGCATCCTTCCTTGAGAAGCCCTTGTGTTGATGCAGGCTTCGATGCATGATTCACTGCATCACAACCTGTAATTCTTCCACATTAAAGTGCACGCTTGCATCGTGACCCTCAACTGCACCATGGTGCAGCAATACCTGCACACCTTTTTGGCAGGGTGTTGCAAACTGGGGCATGCATTGTGTCATGTAGACGCTTACCAACACAATGGGCTTTGGCAGAAGATTGTAAAAGTTCCCTAACCTCTTTGAAGTAGCCTTTACATATCTGGAGTTGGCTCCACACTTTGAAGTTACGTAATGCCCGACTGCACTGCCCGGTTCCTTATCCTACAATGTGTTGCCATGGCAATCGTTTCAGGCCTAAACCACAAACCAGCAGCCATGCGCAGCATCAAAAAGACTTTCACACTTGCAAAGTCCCTCAGCAATTAGGCCGAACAAATGACAGACCTCACACCCCTACGCTCAAATGACAGTGCATATTGCATGGGAATTGTTAGCAATTACATGCGAACATGTACATGCACTGTGCTGGCAATGCCTGAACTCTTCTGGCAGCAGTGCCATCAGCCATACATCAATCAAATAGACCTGTTAATCGGGCAGAAACATAGGCGAAGCAAAGGTCTGCACAGCAGCAGCAATGTGTTACAAGTGATTATGGCACGCCGTCTTAGCACACGCCTGCAAGTCTTACCTCGCCAACATATTTATTGTGACAGCCTCGCCATGGTTTCCTCTCTGGGATTGTACTCATCAGCTTGGTTCCCACACAGGTGTGCTGTGTATTGTGTGCGTCGTCTGCAGCCTGCAATGCAATCAAGCCAAAGTGAAGCAGTGAAACACATGGTAAATAGAACTAAAACGCAATTAAACATTCTAACTAATTTTATGGCTCTGAAGATCCAATGCATGCCATGTTTAAAGCCATATTTGAAATAAGGCAAGGGTGGATCGATTTTGTGATGGTTTTTGAGATTAGTTTACAGCTCACGGGTGTGACGACTGTCTCTGAAACTATGAAGATGTGGCCAGCAACTCACTCCAACAATGTATTGCAATGTATTGCAATGTTTTTCACTCGTGCAGCAGCACATATCTGCATTTTCAACAGGGATCGCGTTCTGACAGTGTTTCTCTACATACTCAAAAAGAGCAAGCTCCAAGCCATAAGGAGTAGTTCCATGCATTCACCAACATCTTGAGAAATAATATCCTCATTCACTGTTGCCTACATGAACTTTTCTGATGGTCTCAACCATTCTTACACCTGGAATGCCATGGCTTGCTGCTGACCCACTCAACTGTATTAAATGCTGTCACTGTATAAGGGCCACCCTCGAGATATTCACCATGCATGTCATGTATACTAATTTTCCTAGGTGCCACAGTGAAAGAATTTGGCATAAACACGATTGTTACATGGTTCCCCATGATAGATGAATCATGGGAGGAAAGATCCTTTGTATGTGAATAAAAAGAAATGGTGCTCATGGGTGTCTCCCTTTTCCCTCAATATTTGCCTAATATTTTTCAGGTACCAAAAGTTGTTTTTCTTGTGCAACTGGCGGGCTGAAAGCTACATTCTTCGAGAGTTGTCAAGGTCTTCGTCTCTAACTCGCCCCTCTTTCTTTGCCATATATTTGTTGCCCTTTCGGGATCTTCCCCCGTCTACTTGCTGATGAACTTTGATGCGTCTACAAAGTAGAATTTTCCAGAAAGTTGGACCACGCACAGCTCTCTTCCGTATGCATGACTTCAGCTACATAAGTATACTTGGATAGCCAGCGGCATTTGATGTGAAGATTTCTGGTGAGATGGAGTGTGGTCACCAGTGTGTTCCTGTCTACAGGCACATTCATTATCGTTTAACTGTGCCATAGTAATACGAAAGCATTATATGTCCCCTAAGGCAGAAAAGCCGGCGTTGTAGGCAACGAGTGGTACCAAAGATGATCATGAGTGATGTCAGCAGCACCTTGTATGATGTCAATAGTAATACAGAAATAAAGTTAGAACAAGTTAGAGTAAGGCAACTTAAGGTGGTGTAATTAAGCTGAAGTAAACTGAATGAAGGTGGATTAAGGTAGAGTTGTGAAGGACACATGACAGTGTACGACATCACTTATTATGCACATAACCAATTAATTAGAGCAATCATAACGCCTCTGCATTCAAATTCAATTTTTAAGCCGTGAATATTACACTCTTTACAACAAGACGAACAGAATGCGTGTGGAGCTATCCACCTTTCCCATACGTTTTAATGCAATTGGCATATTTCGGATACTTCACGCACTTTCTGGTTTCTCTCTTATCTACCTGACTATATGTGTCCTTTTCTAACCACCTTCCTCGACCACGTCAACTTGGGTCACTGGGTAGTCCATGATGTAGAGGTAGAGCATTGAGTTGCTGTGATGAGGGTATCAGATTTCATCGTAGGTGCTACCATGGAACTTGTGGATGATTATGGCACTGGCTTGGACAATGGGAAATTGTTTGCACCTTACAGTTACGTATGCCAGTCCTTTGCCCTTCACATGGACACTGACAGTGACAAGGTCGATGGCAACCCATTTACCACAGATATCGGGATCACTGGCTCAGTAATGCCGTCCCTTCAGCACGGCTGCTGCACCCACGCCACGCAGCAATTCAATCCACAGATGAAGAGGGTTGTTGTTGGTATCCCTCTGCATATGCCTGAGGATGCCTACACTATCATTGGCGAAGCGGTCGGAGAAGTCACCATTATGAATGATCATGCAGGGCTTCTCCCGGCACAGCAGGATCTTGTAGGCCAAGTTCGATGTCTCCACTTTAGACATTGTCAAGATTCTAGTTCTGGCTTGCACATACTCCTCATTGGATCATTGGCTACAGATTGTATCCATGGCAGGGCAACTAATGGCATCATTCACACAGGCTTCAGTGCTGGCAATGTTATAAGCATCAGTGTCTTTATTGGTGTAGAAGAGACGCACTGCAGATGGAATCTTCTCAGCAGCCTCTTCTACTGTTACAAATCGACTGTCCAAGAGAGATACCTCATCCGCAGCGAAGTCCTCTCCCCTCTCCAATCTTTGTCAGTATGGTTGCAAACTGTTTGTCGATCTGCTGTACGACATCTGTCAGTTGGTAGGAAGTGAGGTTGTGCCACGGCATAGTTTCCGTGCCGAAGCTGCTCTGTTGCAACTTTGATCACTTATACACCTCCGCCACTCTCAAAGGTGGAAGCTGCCTTAAGTCACCGCAAAATTACGACACTGAATCAGCCCAAGGGTTCTGTAAACTTCTCAAAAATCGTCTTCAGTCGATCAGCACGACTGTGTCTACTGATATCGTGCCAACCTCATCGACATCATGCTGATTTCACGTCGCGCAAGATGCAGCGAAACGAGTTGGTGTTGCTTGCGCTGTGACCTTGGTCAGGATTCTTGCCAGATATGATCAGCTTGAAAGCAGCATGCACGGTAACTCCGCCGATGGCCACAGCAGCTTTTCCAGTGGTAGCACAAGCGATGAACGAGCTGATGCTGATATCGCGGTTGCCACTCCTGTAGTAACAGTTGTAAACATCCATGATTGTGCATAACACAAACGTCTTTCCACAACCAGCTGAACCAGTAAAGAAGATTAGCAGTGGGTTCGAGTCAGGCAGAGTGAGGCGATGAATGACTTCTTGCATAAGTTCGAACAGCCTCGCATTCATCATCCACATCCGTTGCTGGGCATGACATCTGTACTGTTGTGAATTTCGGGGTCCATGTGGCCATCGAAGGTTCCATGGATGGTGCCACGCCAGGTGCCAAGAGAAAGATCGCTTCTGAGTGACGTTGAAGAGAACGAAGTATTAAAGAAAAGTACATGGTTCAGTTTTACAACACGGCTCCAACTATCGGAGCACATTACATGCTAGAGTCTTTGCATGTCCGAGCGTCTCTTTTTTCTCACAGCCGTCTGGATCCACTTTTTATGCCGTTTGGTGCCTGCTCTCCCTCGTCGAGGGAATTCACTGGCCATTCACAAATGCCGAACCTCCACTTTTCTCCAACGTGGTGCTCCTACCTCCAATGTGGCACAACCTATGAGGTAACCATGTGGCAAACTGAACCTGCCGTCAACGCTTTCCCTGAGAGTTCTCGACGATGACCCTGTCATCGATCAGTGGCCTCTTCATGACGGTAAGGAAAGGCGACGTTGCTGTCTTCAAGCGAGCTGCCTTGAAGAGAAAGATGAAGCGCGAACTTCAACCATGACAGCTGCATGTCGCTGGTGGGGTATCATTTGTTCTGGGATAGCCAAGCACAACAGTATGCACCTGCGCAGCTAGACACTTTATGACAACTGAGCTACCATCTTCCCGCTATCACTATGCATGTTGCTGCACCTTTACCGCTTTCGGTGAGGATGTCCGAGTCATCATTAATATTCACGAGCCGGTCAGTCATGCTGTGCTTTGCCTCCCTTTGCAGATCAACAGCATCTTGCCGTGCAACCTCTTCAGATATCATACTGTTGCACAACTGTTCTATTTCACGAAGATCCATGTGAGCACTGCTGAAACGAGCTTTCACTGTCAAGATGTGGTGCGCATTGTTGTCGAAGATCTCGAATGCATTGCAATCGAGGATGTCTGTCACTTGCAGGAATGAATGGAAGAGTGGCACAAGATGTCATATGAAGTTGAGCACGTCAGACACAGGATAGCTGCTGTAACAAAGCATTGCAGGTTGTGCTCTCGATCGGCTGTTAGCAGTATATAATGTCGGGTGTTCAGCATAGGTAAGTGCTTCCAGCTCCAGCGGACGATCTTTGTACTCTGAATTGTCATATTGCACCACACGTCTGTGCTGTTCTCATCCAACCCATCCCGTTTCATTCACACTGAACGTTGAGCTCTTCCGGATGCGAACGCGCTGCTCAGACCACGAGGTGTTGGCTGTGACCACGACGAGACTCGTGTACGACACGCTGAGGCAGAGTACATACCAGGCTGCCTCCTGCACCAACATCTCAATGGCTTTCAACATCTTAACACTGAGTTGTCGAAGAGCTTGGGTGTACATAACACTTGAGTCTGGAGATTCGTACATGAGTGCACTCAGCTCTTTATGCAGATTAGACATGCTTCGGTTTGCTTTGTTGACATGCTCGACCACATGCGCAGTATACGTGTACACATCCAGCATGACCTGCAGGTCCACGTACGAGTTCACACGGCCGATTGTATCTACAGGTTGAAGTAATTATACATCACTTGATCGCAATCCTGCTTCAGTATCAGAGTGGGGTGCGGAATGCCGGCACGAACTATCTCAATGTACTCACTGGCATCGTCGATGTTGTTATGTCTCCAGAAATCCTTAATCGACTCATACACTGTCATCTCCAAAGACTCGTGGAACTTAGTGTATCGATCTTTCAACTTCCTTTGAGCCTGCTTCTCTTCTCCAGTGTGGGCAGGCGAGAATGGAAGGATGACTCGGGTAACTTCCATGGGCCAGAAAGGCACGTTAAAAATTGACATTTCATTCTGCCATTTTTGAAACACGTGCAGGCAGTGCTGGGCAGTATTGAAGATACATGTATCTTTGATACTATCTTAGATATTGCTTGAGTACCTTGTATCTGTATCATGACATGTCTAGCAAGAAGTGTATCAGCACCTGTATTTCCAATACATGAAAGAATGTATTGTGTGCTTTAAGGTACAATACATACATACTGTCATCTCAACGTCACTGTGCAAAACTATAGATGTTGGTTAAACTCCGCTTCTCAAGGTGATACTGCTGCTGGTAAGCCACCTGAATAAAACTAAAGGCAGCATCATTATTTTCTTTCCCCCAGAGCCCTCCAGCGAGGGTGGCGATGAGATCTGTGCATTCCTTTTGGCGGAGCAGGGTCACATGATGGTGCTTGCGCCCTCTCGACAAAAACAAGCGCGCATATGTCTGCGAGCAGCCATATGAAGAGCTTTCATGTTAAGCAGCTAAAGCAACCCCAATAAACCGTTTCAGAATGAAAGTATAGTTTGAGCAAGAAAGACAGACATGTTGAGATACTAGGAGACATTTCATTCAAATGAAAGAAGGTTGGAGTTAAGAAATTCCCAAGCAAACATTTTTTGTGCATACGCATTTGCTGCTACATTATATAGATCAATAATAAAAAATTTACGAACGTATCGAAGTATCTTAATATACAAATGGAAAGTATCATATCGAATACAATAATTGCAGAAGTATTTTGTATCGTATCATGATACAGTTGCAAAGTATCTTTGTCTAACCCTGTACATAGGTGTGCTGGTATGTCTGACAGCGAGGTCTCTTGAGCGTTTTGGCATCTATGGAGATTAAATGTTCGGTCGTGCAGACTGCTTCAGGACCAGGCTGAAACAACAGGAAGAAAACGAGTGAAAAATTCTGCATGCAAGTGCGACCCACCTCAAACCCAGGAACATCCATCTGAAATGCAACAGCAACGACAGTGGCACGTTCCTGTGGAAGAGGCTTAAGGTCGTTCTTATGCCAAAATCGCACACAGAGCAAGAGAATTATGACCAAATGGATTCTGCACGAAGCGTTTCTCAAGAATATTCGTTGCACTTACATGCTGGCTCAACCTCTCCTGAGCTTGTCGTTCTGCCTCCGCTCGTTGCCCAAGTTGTTTGGCTTCTGCTTCCTGGGCTCGAATTTCTAGAAATTCTTGCCGGTGTTGGTGCCTGATTTCGGCCTCTCGCACTCTGAGATCCGGATGTTGTTCACTTTCCTGACCCATCAATTTTTTCTCTCTTTCCCGTAAATCACGGTCTCGTTGCCTTTGCTGGCGTTTGGCTTCAGCCTCCCTAGCGCGCTGTTCCGGGTCCTGCCTTCGCTGGCGTTTGATTTCAGCCTCCCTAGCCCGCCTTTCCGGGTCCTGCCTACGCTTGCGTTGGGCTTCAGCCTCCCTAGCGCGCTGTTCCGGGTCCTGCCTTCGCTGGCGTCTGGCTTCAGCCTCCCTAGCGCGCTGTTCCGGGTCCTGCCTTCGCTGGCGTTTGATTTCAGCCTCCCTAGCCCGCTTCTTCGGATCCTCACGTCTACGCCGTATTGCCTCCGCTTCTTTTGCATTAAGCGCCGGGTTCGCAGCACGTCGTCGCCGCCTCGCTTCAACCTCACGAGCCCGCAACTCGGCATCCTCCCGCCGCTTTCTCCGCATGGCCTCAGCATGTCTGGCTTTGGCCTCAGCGTTCTGTTCCTCCGTGTTCCGTGGCCTCCCTCGAGGTCGAGCTCCAGTCGATGTAGATGCCCCAGTGGCACCAGCCGAAGAGCCTTTCGCACTAGCTGACGCCACCACATCCATCGCACGCGTCTAATTCTCTCCGCACTGGGAATTAGCGGCCTCATGGAGCAACGAAACCAATGCAGTCGAGGACGCGTGCACATGCGCCCGAGAAACGCTCGCGACGAACGCTATATGCCGTGGGCTATGCACGAATGTCAGGTGTTCTGTGTGCGAGCTTTCTATAATTCTTATTGGTTTTTACATATGGGTTCTTCCATTTGTTCTTTCCACCGCACGGCCGACGCCGCCCGCCGCTGCCATGGGTGGATGGATGCTATGGCTGTCCCCTTTGAAGTAGGGAAATGGGTTGCGCCACCAAGCCCTTGTTATTATGTTGCCTAATGTCCTAATAAAAAACACACAAACACAAAGAATTCCCGGCATCGAACCTTTTCAACCATTACTGGGAAGTATTTTTGTACGCCTCCGTTTTCGCGGACACGTTTACCATCCCCGTGCTATCCCTGAACCAGCCTGAACACAAGTGTTTCAAGGAAATGTTTCTCACAATATCGTGACAAACTCTATGAGGCCAAAAAGAGCCTAAACCGGCAACTGGGTAGATACATTAATAAAGGGAAAATCCACTTACAGGTCCATTTGTATATATATACCTTTACACTAACTCTATGTTCATATTCTAGTAAAACATGTTCCATCGTTCTCACGGAGGAAGGAAACTCAGGAGAGGCCCTGACGTCACTCTTTGTGAAGCTAAAGTCACTAAATTGGCGTTGCTCATGGTGTTGCCATGTGTTGCTCCGCCTATCGGGCCAGCTCTCCTCTCTTGTTACATTTCTGGCGAGACCACGCCGCGCTGCGCGCAACCGTGGTGCTCGGACGCGCGCGCTCCGCAGCAATACTAAACAATCGTTGTTAGCACGTTAGCATGATTCCGCCAAAGAGGGCAATATTTCCCGCGGATATTCCTTCGTCCGTTGCCATTGCCGTGGTGCGGTACATTGCGTACAGCGTACGAACTTTAGTTCCTCGTTGCCCACCTGGCCACAGCAAAATCCGGGAGAGCATGGTCCAGCTAACGCGCAACAAAACACAGAGACCAACGCGAACCTGCCCGCAAAGCGCCTTTGCCACGGTACGAAACCTACGGAGCAACACGTGTGAGCGCACAGAACCAAAACATAACCGCCATTATGGCCCGAAAGGTGTGGCCGCCACGGCAAAGAAATAAAAAATCAGCAAAAAAGAGGAGAACCTACTACGTCATTTTCTCCACACTTTTCTCCTAGCGCTCGGAGCGGATAGGGCCTCTCCTCAGTTTCCTTCCTCCATGATCGTTCTCCTGGGGGATCAGCCACGAATCGGGCGGTAAAAAAACCGTTATCATTTTTTATTGCGAAAGCAATACTGCTCGAGGTTTCCGCTTTTGGCCGTCGTCCCGGAGATTCCACCATTGACCTTTAGCATGACCTATGTGTGACGTCATACCAGCTGTGGAAAATCGGGGCCCCAACCCGGCTCGTCGCGATCGTCCCAGGGAATCCTTCACGCGCCGCTGCCGTGGGGGAGGCGCTCGCTCTACGTGACGTCGAGCTTGGTGGCGCAACCCACCGCCCCGTTCCAAAGGGGACGCTCATAACATCCGTCCACTCATCCATCGTCGTGCCAGCCATAGAGTTTCTCACTTAGAAACTCTATGGTGCCAGCTGTGGGAAAGCCCCCCCACCCCCAACTCGGCTCGTCGCGATCGTCCCAGCGAATCCTCCACGCGCCGCTGCCGTGGGGGAGGCGCTCGCTCTACGTGACGTCGTGCCAGCTGCCCCCCAACTCGGCTCGTCGCAGTCGTCCGGTCGTCCGAGCGAATCCTCCACGGTATGTCGGATGATGTGTATAAGGTGAAGCTGCAACGATGTGCTGCAGCTAAGAAGCGGCGGCGTGCGGAAGAAACGGATGAAGAGCGGGAACAACGTTTAGCTAAACGGCGTGCATATTATGCAGCCAGGCGAATGCGTTCAACATCTCTTGATCTGGGTGCATCTACAAGTATCATGCATGCTCTCAATGCTGACGCGACTTCGGCGACACCTGATCGTTCGACAGCAAGCCTTATGGATGCTTTAAATGGCGACGAGACTGCACCTACACGTTCGATGAGCCGTATGGAACTCTACAACCTGAACAGAAGACAACGACGTGCTGAAGAAACGCCTGAACAGAGAGAGCAACGCCTTGCCAGGGAAAGAGAGCGAGATGCTGCTAGGAAAGCGAAGCATAACGAATCGAGGAGAAAGCGCCAAGCGGAAGAATCACCCGAAGCGAAAGCTCAAAAACGATGGAAGAAGCGACGAGAGAAATCTCTTGCCAAGGCTGGTGTGGTTCAACCGGAGGGGGACATTGCACTTCAACGACGTGAAGAGCATGCGAGAAGAGTCAAGGAGTGTGAGCCCGCAACTCGTGAATTTCACAGACGCTTTACAAACAATCCCTTTGGCTGTGTGTGTTCTGTGTGTGAACGGTTGTGGCATAAGGACAAACTTGCACCGGTAAGCGAGCTTATGTTCTCTACTTTGAGGAGGGCTTACCCAGTGCAGTGGTGTGTAACACGTGTAAAGCCAGTCTCAGAGAAGAAAAGATTCCACTGTACAGTGTGTCTAATGGGTACAAATATCCGCCTATGCCAGAGGGTTTGCCGCGGTTGAATCCTGTAGCCGAACGAGGGCTGTAACCCCGCATACCCTTTGTACAGATCCGCAGGCTCATGAATTTGTATGTGTAGGCTCATATTGTAGGCTCATATTTGTCAATCATTTGTATACCACGGTAGCAAAACCATGCAAAACAATAAGCTTTACTAAACGAATCGCCAAGGACGGCTTCAGTGGATCCAACCAGGGCGCAGCCAGACAGTCTTGCTTTCGCAATCCACTAGGCTTAACCAAGCTAAGCGTCTGCCAATTTTTTTTGCCTAGCTTTACCACAACGTGGTGCCTATTCTGTGGACCAGACCACACGATAAACTCTCACTTTGTTTTGTGGACCAGACCACAAAATACGCTTCAACTTTATTTTGTGGACCAGTGGGGACAGCACGAAATAGGCTTCATCTTGCGCGTTAGCTTTAGACCAAAGTCAGACCGACCAGACTGTGGCTATCATATGCTATGCGCTGTAGCGCATAGCCCCGAAGCAAGCAAACTTTCTTGACGGTTTTTCTCACCTGACATATGTGGTTTCTCAGATCAGCAAGTGGAAGCCACAAAACGGAGCCGTAAAGGCGCAGAGATAACTTTGTTCATATGCCTAATGGGCTTAAAGTTTGAAACCCACTTTACTTCAAACTTGCCTGTCATAAACCTATTTAGATTCTGGCGATGTTAGCTTGACAGTTAACATGCTGAAATTGCTGCTCGGATGGAAATATGTGTGCCATCTCTGCATCACAGTCTACATACATCATGTTTGTAAAGTGATGCATTTTTGAATTGCTGTTCATAAAAGCTTGCCTGCCGTACATGTACAGAAGTAATCCAGAGTGGTTATCAAAGCACACAAATAGCCATATTAATGCACATGAAAATGAATATATATTACAATGTACTCTTGCAACTGACAGAGGGACCACGATGGTAGCAGTGCCAGTGGTATTACAAGAAATATGGTTCCTACAAGTTTCGAAGGCCAAGATTAGAACTACTTTTCCAAAACACTATGGATAGTTTTATTGCATTAGAAATACAAAAATGAAGTGGTGACAATGGTGGCAACAATAATACTGGTTACGGTGTCATCCGTTGTTGGTAGCAGTCTCTGCAAAACCATGTACTCGATTTGGGCAAACCATTGGGACATGCACATTTCAGATGTCTCCATTCCAGACATAAATGGCAACAGACTGAATTCGCCTTGCCAATAAGTTTTTTGCATGCGGGACAGAACCATACCGGTTTTCACTTCTTCATTTCTACTAGTGACATTACAGAGAGCCAGGCATCATCTTCCAAGTATGGCTTTATCTCTGCCAAACTGCAGGTATCATCTAAAATTGCCGAGGACACCTTTTTGGCAATACCTTCACCATGTGTTCTGAAATCTTGGTGCCATTCATTGCAGCTTCCAAACTGCAACTATCCACAGGCCACTGTGCTTCAATGTTACTGGTAATTTGATGTGGCCAAAGTGGTCCACAGAATGTAGAATCAAACAACAATGCATCAATATCAATAAAAAGCTTCACAACAGTGTATGCATTTCACAAACCTAATGTATTTTCCTTTGAATCCCGTTTATTGTTTTGTATTTATACTGTACCCACGCCCTCTGTAATGCCCTCTGGGGCCTGAGGGCATAAACTAATAAATGAAATAAAAAAAATAAATTAGGTACAAGATAAGACAGAACTGACAACTCTTCAGAAAAACCATAGAAATGCATCACTGAGCAACTGCAATGCAGCTTAGCAATTACTAGCGCACTACCCAACAAAGCTGAAGTGTATTTTGTGGTCTGGTCCACAGAATAAAGTGAAGGTTTATCCTGTGGTCTGGTCCACAGAATAGGCACTGCGTTACCACAACATGCTTTAGCTACAGTACACTGTACTTTAGCTACCCAACAAGCATCGTACCTCGCTTTATAACTACGGGTTCTAAGGCATGCTGATCTCGCATTAAATTGCAAGGAACTTCTCTTTGAGTTATAAATTATTTCCTTCCTGATTTTGTTTTTTCCTGCGAGGGTTACTCGTAGCAGGTTTCTTTTCCATTGCCGCCACCCATGATTTGCGTTTGACGTTCCTTGTTGCCATGTTGCTGACCATATAGAATAAAGAACGGCAGCAGTTCGCGTCGCAGCAGCGCTGTCGTTTGTACTGGTCAGATCGAGTTTCATAACATTGGTAAAGACACCGGGCTGCGTGGAGATCAGCAAGTGGCACAATGCTTACGCGCACTTAGACAACTCCCAGATGAGTTTCAGCGTAAATGTTTTCGCTTTCGGTTCGAGTTCAGTATCATCATCAGCACTTTTCTATGGCTGCACCGTGCGAGGATCTGCTGTGGTGCTAGCTCAAGATTCGAGCTGAAGTTCGTCCAACATTCACCCGAAGCGGCGACCGATGAGCCGCGAGGTCACCGTGAGTGAGATTACGTACATCCTGCACTTGCCATGGAACGCGCATCGCACGCCCTCGGAGACAAGCGGACCAACGCTCGGCGACGTTGGGGACGAGGCCACCGGCGGCGCGAGCCCGCGTCCTACGAAAGCGAGGAAAACTCCACTGGACGCCGAGGAAACGAGGGCCAGGCGCTCGGAGGGTCAGCTACGCCGCTGGCAGGCCCAGCGCGAGTCCCCCTCCCCGCTTGTGAGGCCAGCGCCCGCTGGACCCGAGGAGAAGAGACGACAGTGGGCCGAAGCTCAGCGACGTCACAGGCAACTACAGCGCCAGGCCGAAGAAGAACGACGACTGCGGGAAGGCGCCCCACCTCGAGCTGGAAGAAGTCGTAAGGACCCCGAAGAAAGGAAGAAGCGACGTGCCGAAGCCCAGCGGCGTCGCAGGCAGGCCCGGCGCGAAGCCGTCGAAGAACGACAACTCTTGGAAGACGGTCCATTCCACGGCGAGACGCTGTCGCGCCGGGCCGAAGCACAGCGGCGCCGTAGGCGTGCCGAGCGCGAAGCGGCCAACGCTGGCGTTGGGCAGTCCTTGAAAGACGATCCCTTCGGCAATGCCAACGCGGTCAGTAGCTTGCTAGCGCCAGTCCTTTCTTCTGCTCGTCGTAGCAGGGGAACAGCGCAGGAATCTGACAGGGACGAAGAATGGCACAGAAACTACAGTGCTGTGTGTCTTCTTTTTGCTTCTCTTTGTTCTTGTCAAACTGTTGCGTTGTTCCCCTGTTATGATGAACAGTAGGCAAAGCTAACTGGAAACGCCCCATTCTGTTGCCAGCTTTATGCAGAGAGCCTCTTAGTTTTCTATTCCTTTAATACGAAGCATTCTCTGTGGTGCTGGACTGGTATTTGTGGGGTGACCGATGTCTTAATTTCTAGAATGAGGTGCGCGGCGCCGTCTACAGATCTTGCCAACCACTGATAACATGTGGACGTGGAAAGAATGTGGACGTGTGTATAAAACACACGTCCACATTCATTTTTTTTTGCACATGAAGGCTCCCTATAATGCGAGAGCAGTGGGTGTAAGGACAATGGCCGGTAACATGCCATGAAAGACGTCATAATGGTCATAACACGTTTACATGTTTGTGACCAAGTGTAATTAAACAGACATGCCCTGTGCTTGAGATACAAACCAGTCTGGACTGCTGCATCGAGAACAGCTCCAAAATGTGTTGTGAAGCATGCAGCAACTTTAGCAAGATGTCCTGAATGGGAGAAGCGGTGTGTCAACAAGTACAGGACAGCATAAGGGAGTGAAGTGGTGTTAGTGAGACATCGTCAATCGGAAAGTGTGAATGGGCATTACCTAGATTTGGTAAAGTGTGAAGCATGTGTGAGAGTGTAAAGTGGCATTAGCAAGACATTGTGAAGTCGCTCATTGCCAAGCAACGGCTGAGATTGCAAAAGGGTTATCAGTGGCATTGCCGAAATGTGAAGAGTGTTGGCACGTGGCTTAACTTGGCAATTCTCAGTGTTCAGGAGTTGTAGGGTACCTGCTGTGGTTGCTTGTGGCTTCAGCGTTGCGCTGCTAAGGACAAGGCCACCAGATTGAATCGTGGCCATGGCGGCTGCATTTTTATAGGGGAGGGAATGGAAAATGCACCTGTGTACCATGCATTGAATGCACACTAAAGAACCCCAGGTGGTCGAAATTAATGTGGAGCACTACGGCGTGCTTCATAATCAGATCATGGCTCTGGCACATAAAACCCTAGATTTTAATTTAATTTCGATGTCTTGCAGGGTAAATTACGTGCGTGGGATCAAAGAGCACTTCACGGTGCATCAGTTTTTTTTTTTTTTTAACACCCTGAACAGTGTAAAAGAGAACGCAGGACTGCAGGGCAGATAAGGTTCAAACCCAACTGGGTGGTAATTATTAGCCATGGGGCAGCTGTGTAGAAGTGATTTGTATGCCACGTCAATGCCAATGGCAATGCCAGTCTTTCCAGGGATGGTGCTTGCCCCAATACTAACCCCAGAATTTCTGCATATTTTTTTTTTGCATTTTAGGGAGACATAAATAGAACTCTTGGACAAGAGGGTGGCAACCAAATTGTTAGATCTAGTTCAGTAAATAAATACACAGGTTATTTTGCGTCGCGGGTGTCTTATGTGAGGTCATTTATCCTGCAGGTTGGTGATGCCGTAGATGAAAAGCTGTCGGCATGCAACACATCCAAGTCAACAAGTACCACCTTCCACTGGGATTCATGGCTAGGTTGCAATGATAAGCACGTTGGGGAGGTGAGTCTCTTACATGCATGCTTGCACAATATGCTACCGTTTCTTGGCAACTTTTGATGCGGCCAATTGGTTTTGCCTAAAGGGAGGCTAAAAGGGATAACAGTATTAAGTTAGGTTGTATTAGTAAATCGCACTTCTGTGTTATGCAGTAGCTACTCTTGCCATCAGATGAAGCTTTGTAAGCCAGAAAAGATGCAAAAAACACAGATGTGTGATGATACCATGCAGCTCCTGCACTAGCTTGCCGTGACATTGGCAACTCTGATATCGTCTCCTCAAATATAGTTGATTCTATGTGTCTAACCTGCATCTTAAAAGAACTGAAGACACAGTATAATAAGCTTGGAGAACTTGTTGCAAGACAAAAGAGCCCAATACAACAAGTATTTTTAAGCAGTCCATGCTTCTGTGCTAACTAGAGCTGTGATTTCAGGGACACGTCTCGATTTCAAAAAATGTCCTGATGTTAGTGTCAGCTACGTATATGGTTCTATCAAGCTTGCTTGTAAATTCCAGCAAGTCGCAGTTTCCAGCAAATTTGTCGTCTCGAATTTACGTAGGGTATCCGGAAAAATTACAAATTGTCCCAATTGTGCAGGTTTTCTGTAATGTTTACAGTGGTTTAATAGACAGGCTTGTACTCACTTCGCCACTCAGCTGCAGGTAATATTTTTGCCTTGTCAGGGAGCACTAGTGGTTTCCTCTGCTTAGTATTTGGCCAGGACAGCATCCAAATCACTTGCACTGTAAATTGTCACACATTTCTTTGGAATTGCAAGAACTGTGAAAGTACCACATTTATTTAATGTGCGTCATGTGTCATGTAGAGCCTGCTGCACTGGTTCCCAAGGGCTATGTCTGCTTTTAGTAGAGCTCTTAAACTTAAAGGTTGGCCTTGTCACAACTACTATATAGCTAATTTTCATTCCGTGGCACTCGCATTTGAAACATCAGAAGTTTGCCGTAACTGTACCAGATTATTGCATCTTGGCATGGAATACTTGGCACCCTGTGTGTACTGCAGTGTATACTGCATGGAGTTCTGTACCAGGCTGTGAAGTAATCCAAGAACTATCGATGTGGCAGATTATAAAATCCTGAAACATTGCGTATGCTGATCCCCTTCAAGAAACAAAAGCAACATTTGTGTCGGTCCCTTTCAGACTTTTTAGCTCCTTCTCTGTGAGTATTATACGCGCTTGACATGTGTGGATGCACTTATAATGATGTGGGGCTTTTGTTCTCTAGCCAGCTTTAAGAATATATTAAGGAGAAAAGGCACAGGTTGGTCAAGCAGCCTATTGGGATGTTCTTAACATTTTAACAGTAGAGAATAAGATAGTTGTTGGAGGCGGCGCGAAAGAGTAGCATCCATGGCCACGGTTCATTTAGACAGGCCAGCCATGGTGCCACTGAATCTCGGGAGCGGCAGCTACTGCTGCTCAGGTTGAGCGTGCTAGCATATTCTCTTCTCATGTTATATTCGTGAGCCGTCTTCTTCACTAGTTCTGGAGGCGATAGTCGCACCGCTACAGGGTCCCCTTCCTAGTGCGAAGCGTGATTAAAATGTGTGCAAAAGGCTCGCATATTGCCCGCTTCTTGGCACATGCAGGGAGTTCAGCATATTGAGGGCAAGAACGCTGAAGATGGTGCCGTCGAACAGTGTGCAACAGGGGCAGTGGTGGAGAACTATGAGGGGTGCTGTGCCTTGTTGCCCTTGCTGATTCATGCTGCGTCTGCCTTTGAGGTGCGGGTACAGTTATGCAGGGCAGTGTTCTGTGATGATTAGCAAGACTGTGGTCTTGAGATGGCATGGTCAGTCCGGCCACTCGTTTGGTGTATAATTTGCCAGGGCTTTCGTCACAACGGCACAGAAAGCAGATGCTGTCGTCGTTGGTAGTGTCGGGTTCCCACAATCCGAGAGACATGTACCAGTAGGCAGCACTGGTAGTGTAGGTTGTGAGTGAGGTGCAGCAACAGTGATGTCATGGTGCAAAATCACAACAGGCTGCTGGTTGTCGTAAAAGTTGGAGCTCCGAAAGAAGACCGTCTGGCAGCTTGCGACTTGCATGGAGATAGTGCAAGTGTTGGTTACTCACGTTGACGTAGAAGTGATTCTCAAGCTAAAGAAACCAGATAGCAGCACTATCTGGTTTCTTCAAAGCTGCTCAAAGCTGCTCCTGCAAAACATCGGTCGGCTATGTATCCACGGAAGGCGAGAACACAACATCGGAAGGCTCGCCTGCTGCTGCTTGCGATGTAGTCTCCAATGCCAATAGTATCAAGGTTGTGAGGGTTGCTGAAGGCAACACCAAGGTTGTGCTTGTAGCGACGCCATCCTGCGAGAGGGAAATTTGTGCCTAGTGCCTACTGGAGCCGGTGGGAGAGCCTCTGAATTATTAGTGATGTGCCCCAGAACGGAAAGCGAATTGCTTGCGGGAACGTCTAAGGAAGGAGAGCGGCAGCCCGTAGTGTTGCCGAAAGTGCTTGTGTTTGGCCCATTGAATTCTTTGGAAAGAGTCATTACCCAGCTGCCTTTGAAATGGGGAGGTGGCTCACGGACCGAGTAGAGGTTTTGTGCTGGGGCTGGCACATGCTGACGATCGGTACGAGTGGGTGCAGGCGATGTGGGATGACAAGACGTGGAATGACGCGACAGTGTAAATGGCGAGAGATGTTGTGAGGGAGGGCTCGAGGTGGCTTGGTGAGTGAGAACGGGTGCCCACAAGTCCTTGGAAGTTGGGGCCGGGGAGTGGCAGCCGGAACCTGGAACTTTGCTGATACAAAAGTGGCTGTCCAGCTGGATGAACCAGATGTCTAGCATGTCGATGTAGAATTCCCGGACACGTTACAACCGCGGGACATCTGCCGGACCGCATGAGGCCACGTCACTCTTGCCTTGGTAGAATCGGTGTATTGATGCTGGCATGGCTGGGCTCATTTGTCTAATGTCACCAATTTGTGGGGCTCATGGCCATTAAGAGGAAAGCATTGGGGGAATTAGCTGTTGTTGAAATTGAAATGTAGAAAATAATGAAGAAAAGAAAATGAAAGTTGGGCGAAAAGATAATGTGTCGCCGGTAGGAGCCGGCGACATCCTTTTTTTTTGCCTGATAGCGTCACATAACACGTGATCTTAGGAGAGTGGGCACCTGGCTAGTAAACCCTCACTTGCTACCTTATGACATCAAGGCTGCCCGAGTCGAGGCCCTCGCAATTGATAAACGAGAGAAGAAGCCATGATTAACAAAATCGTGTCTATCGGTTCCCCTTTCTCCAATTTATGGGAGGCGGCACGAAGAGGTAGCCGCCGTAGCCACCATTTATTTAGGGTAGCCAGTCATAGTGTTGCGGGATTTCCGGAGCGGCCAATACCGTGGCTGCTCAGGTTTGTTTTGTTTATCAGAGAACGGCAAACGTTTTGATGGCACCAAAAACAAAATGAACATATCTTAGTGCGCCATGCGCTGTCCCGGAACGTGTGCCATTTTTTTGTTTTATATCCAGATTTCTTCCAGATTTTAGTAATGCTTTTGTTAAAGTTTTGTCAACTCTAGTGATAATGTAAGTACTCACCCTGCAGGACAATGCCTTGCCTCAACATGCCGATCAATCTTGTCAAACGGAACACCACATCACTCTAGTCCAGTGCGCAAGATTGCACGTTTCAACTTGCTGCATTGGAGTCCAAGTTGATGTCTCGTGACTGTGTTGTTAAGGTGAGTGCACAACACAAGTGAATGGCTGTATGTAATAAGCCAGCATAGTTTCCTCCTGCGCTTTGCCTATCAGTGTGAGGCAGCCTAACATGTAAAGCTAAGCCTGGGGACATCGGTGGGATACTTGCAACCGTTTTATTACAAATTGCTGTGGTCGGAGGCTGGCTTGAAACGCATGCATATTGTTTGAGCATCATGCGTTGCTCCACAATTAAGTAATCTCCTGTCATAAAACAAGTACTCCGAGTTTTTACAAAAGAGGTTTACAGAGTCTACATTTACAGAAAGACCTCATTTACATGTTTCATTTTGATCTCTTACACTTTAGTGCATTGGTACCGTCCAGTTCCCATTGGGGTCATATGTACTAGCTTTCCCGTTTGTTACTCTAGCTGCTGCGATGGCATACCACTGACATATCATTGCCCGTTGGCAGTTGACCACTGCATGTGTCAGTTTAGTAAAGCAACATATTTTTATATATTATGTATCAGTATACCCTCGAGGTCCATGGGGTGTTAGAGAGGGGGTGTGTACAAAACATTTGTCAAATTAAACAACATAGGAAGTAACACGAAAGAAACGGCATTAGTTGTTTGTACCAGATGCCTTATTGCACTGTTTACTGAGAACAGAAGTTGGGGCTGTAAGTATTTAAAATATGCACAGGCTACATTGTTCATCAATATATAGGTCGTGATGAGAAATAGTTCTTGCAGGAATAAGTCAAGATCAAAACTTGAAAATTGAGGAATATTGAATGTCAGCTTGATGTGGTCAAATCCATTTTCGCAGTTCCTGCATGACCAGGTTGACAGAACGAAGAAGCTGCTCAACGCAACAGTGGCAGCATCTGGGTGGCCTCGGGGGCACACCTGTCCATGACGACATGGAGGCCTCCCTCACACTCGGACACAAAAGCCAGAAAAGTGGCAGAAGCAGGCGAATCTTTTTGTGCAGTTTGGTGGCTGCACTGTTCGCATTTGATGCCACAACTTTTCACTACTTTACCATGTGCATGTGCTGCTGATGTCCAGTTTATTAAAAACTGCGATGTTTGCCAATACGTAATTTGAAACTCTTTATCCATTATCGAAAGTATGAAAATCAGGGTTTCTGCAACAAGAACGAATTTTCTTGATGCCTTGGCATGCAACCTGAAAGTGAAGACTACCATTCGGACTGACGTTGGAAACATTTCGGTGCGTTCGTCAGTTTTGGGTTGTCCGTATGAATTGTCATTAATTGCTTTTTTTTTTACAGAAATCCTGGTCTGTGTATCTTGATCATGGGTGCACCTGTATTCATTTGTCAACTGTAGATGATGTACACTACCAGTGTGGCTTTGCTGCAGTGCACAGCCATAGTCAATGAACATGTGCAGCCATCGGGCCGTTTTACTTGTTCTTGGGGCACCGTTATCATAGCCAGGCTAACCTGTCAGAATCACTGACTGCAGCTGCCAGCGGCAGTGGTACTGTGAGATGAACCATCAACTGTCTCAAGGGTCTTTCAAAATTGCATTGGGCCATCTGTGTTACATCCACTCTTAAGCATTATTGGTGTTCCGGCATGTTTCTGCAGGTGCATGGTTCTATCACCAATGTGTTCTACTTGTGCATTTTGCACTGCAGCATTGAATTAATATCTTTATTGATCGGTCCTTGGCTCTGATTAGTTTTTTTATTGTGACCACTAACCTTAATTTACACATTGTGGAACTTTTTTTTTTTCGCTTCGGACTTTGGGGGATCGGCTTAGAATCGGGGTCGGCCTAGATTCGAGTAAATACGGTAGTTGTCAACTCGAGTGGTGTGTACGCTGTGGATATTGCATTGCCACAAAATATTAACTGACTGTGGGGATTGCATTCGTCTATTTCATTGTGGTGCTTTAGCGCATCAACAAAATATTTACTGGCTGTGGGGATTGTGTTCGTCTATTTTGTTGTGGTCCTGTAGTGGAACATGCTATGGGCATGGGGGCTTCATTGCGACGAGGTCTCTCTCAAACTTAATGTGCATGGGCTGCCGCGTTCCCTTTCTCTTTTCCCTGAGAGTACATGTACAGCAGCAGGGCCATATTACCTGAAATACACTCGCTGCTGTCCACCCCCAATGCGGACCAGGGGCTTACCCAACTGTTCTTGTATATGTGGGAACTCGCCTGGTGGCCCGAGCCGACCGTGGGAGTTGGGATGTGGAGAGAAGTTCTCGTACAGCAACATGCGTGGTGCATACTGAATTCCGATTCTCCTGGTCAACCTTATTGTTGGCTGGCCATGCCGACGGTCCTCACCCTGAGGTGGGTACGTACCTGTCCACTGCTACATTTTTGGAGGCGAGCGTCCACCTTGGGCATATGCAGCATGTGCCATTTAGGGTGCGGATCCCCATACCCTCGTGGTGGTATAGGAGACTCCCAGTAGAGCACATTGTGATAAAGACCACAATGTTGCTGCTGCCACTGCCCTTACACAGTGCGAGCGCCCACTTTTTTCCCCTGACATCAGAAGCCAAAGATCTCATGGAGCCATGGCTGGGCGGTCCACCATGAGCACCAACTTTTGTGGTGACTGCCATGCATTGGCTGAAAACAACAAAGAGGGAAAAGCATAGTCCTTACCGCGATGTGGCGAAAGCCAACGCAGCGCCTCGGCAGGACCAGCCGTCGAGGTGCCATCACAGCGAGGAGAGAGGAAAAATGAAAATACGAAAAGTGGGACAGTCTTACGTTCACATAAATGTTGGTTCACATCACTGACCTGGTTCGCCGTCTCTGATAGGTTTCTCTGAAGCACCACCAAAATGATATGTATCTCTGCCTGTGCCAAGGTAAACAATTCCGAAAGACACCTGCTGTGATACCAGCTGGCCCGTCAACCACATGTGTTCCAATGCAAGATTGATGGGCTCTTGTCCATTGGGACTTCGCACTGTTGAGGGCACCTATCCTGCCTCCTCTACGTTCTCTGTTTACGCGATTGAGTCCTTCCCATACATAATTTCTTCATGGAGGTGGAGCCTCACTGTTCTTAAGGTGTGTTTCTACAGAGCATGCCAGAGAAACTTCGTTCGTCTCCAGGATATGATAGAGTTCCTCTTTTTTGTTCTTGTCGACCACCCTGAATGTTGACGTAGAATATTTGTTCCCCTATTATACTGCTTCTTTTCTTTCCTTGCCGCCTTTTCTTTCCAGAGCCACAAACTCTGGTTGTTTTTCCCATTGTATATTTCTGTTGTGAGGTCCATTCCCTATCCACTGCTCATACGAACTATCTGGGCCTTCACATGGAAGGGCGTTGTTCCACTAGTTCATCTGGGCTTGCTGTCTCCATCTGCTGGTCATTTTTGCTCATGTGGAGGTTGCCATTTGTAGCATGACCTGTCCTAGGGTTGCTATGAAAAAGGCAACAGGCTCTGTCTTCTGACTGTGGTGGTTTGCCAGAGCCTACAGTTGTACTTGTAAAGAAAAGCACAGTCTGCTCTAGACAGCGCCCTAGCTCCTCAGCCGCATTAGTGGAGTATACATACCTGCCCCTGCCGGCACTGATGTACTCTCTTTATGCCCACCAATTCCACCCTTGGCCTCAGCTCTTTACAAGTTGATCTTACACATTCCAGCAGTGGCAGCATTCATGCATTTCCTGCCCAGTTTTGGCTTGGGTATACCATAGACCAAAAAACTATGCTTTGTATATCTTTCTAGCCATGTCTCTAGTCTCACCCAAAGCTGTACTGCCGATACTGCTGGGGTTTCTAGCTCATGTAGATGTCCTTGTGGCCAGCGTGAATCACCACAATGGCTTCCTTTACATCCCAGGTTTCCAAGCTTGAGTCAATGCACAAACATCACTTTAAGGTTGTGTATTCTGCGGTTTGGAACTGCACAATGTATGTTTAGCAAAGTTTATTTTCAACAAGAGACGATACAAACACTGTGTCACAGTCATGGCACAATTCTACCAGGATGATAACACTTTCAAAGTACTGCACTTGACTGTGTGCAGAGTGGATCGTTTTGAGTGACGCGAGATCTCGTCCCTGTATATGAAGGCACAGCGGGTACTCTTGAGTCCTCGATTGGCGCCTCTCTGTGGTTGCATCGACGCTGGATTTCAACCCCGAGAACTTGCCACAGGAGTCACGTGCTTTCGCTGCCCTTTCCTTTTAAGCTAGAAGCTGAGAATTATGAGCCTCCTCATCTTGGTTCTGATTCTTCGTTGAAGACTCGGTCTTCTTCACACTGCTGTCACTTCTCTCCTCTACTCCGATAGAGCTTGATGCGCAATCGTCAGGCTTGGGTGACCACACCACCTGTGCAACGACTGCCTCAGCACATCCGTGATCGTCTCCTCCCTCAGGGATTTCAGGCATTGGTAGGGATTCGGTTTGGCTTGGCTGCTTTAAACCCGCCAGCTCCACTTGTAGATATTTCCTCAGCTGGCACTCCTTGTGAAGCTTGATCTCCGTTTTCCTTGTTTGTCTCTGAGGGTCTGTATTTATGCTCTGAGATGGGCTGCCCAGTTGTCCATTGTCAGACACCAGCACTAGGTCTCCTGCTTAGCATGCGAGGCCATCTCAGTGCTAAGTAGGCAGATTTCCTCGCACTGATGGCACAGGTAAACGTGTGCCACTTTGGCTTCCTCGATTGGCTCAAAGGGGCTGTCGCTCAGGTGCATCCATGTCCTACAGTCCAAGCATATCGCTCATTTTTCTTCGTGAGGCGCTTGAACCTTGGCCTTCATGCATCCAGTGCACTTCATGATGTTCGAAAACTCCCGCTCAAACGTGCACGCTTCGTGTATGCAATCGACCCACGCTCACTGGCACTCGACTTGCACATAATCGCACACAAGTACGCTTCGTGCGTTTGTCACACAGTTCCTGTGTAGCATGAAAGCTGGCTTACTATTATGTTGTTGCCTCAACACATTGTTCTGCAGGCCTCCATTCCTTGGTACTTGCTGTTATCTACATTTCTTGCAGTTTTCTTGTTATTCATTCCTGAAGTGTGCAAATTTGTTGACATTTGGTGGGCAATGTGGTGCATTTATGTGAGTGTTCAAAGGGCTGTCTTCTTCACTGTCTGCTGGTCCAAGGCTAGAAGCTTGGGATGACGCAGCATGTTTCCCTGGAAGGTTAGCTTACAAGAGTGAAAGCGCGAAGTCTATCTTTTTGTTCGCTACTGTATGTGCGAGTGTCTTCCTTCGTTGCTGAAAATGAATGCGCTAGTCTTGTCATTTGCTGACACTGCTTTGAAATTTTTTATATTCTCTTTGCAGCAGAGCAACTGCTGTGCCTCACTGTGGCCCTTTGATTGAAGTTTTGTTTGGAAGCGGGTTGAAGAAATCATATGCCATCTCTGCTGGTGCATGCAAAGGTCAAAAGCCTCTCGGCTTTTGTCATTAAAGTCAGGAGTGCCTCATTGCGTTCAAGTTGTCAGACTGAATGGAATTTTTTGAGCTTGTGCACATTTTAAAAATCCTGCCTAATATAATTGAATTGCAGTCTTCTAGCAACAGATCACCTGGGAACTAGTCTCGGGTTGAATCTGAAACGTACCAGTTGTATGTTAATGTATGGATATAACAAATTTTGGATATAGAAATAAAGTTGTGTCCATCGATATTATCATGTACAAATTTATATGATGTCCCAGCTAACGTTAGCCAAGCTGTGCAACGGAAAAAATTATTAGAAAAACACGGTGCAAGAAACGATTTTAAGATTTACGGTGTTCGGTTGTCGGCGTTCTGAAAACCGAACATCGTAAGTCCTAAAATATATCTTGCGCCGTGTTTTCTAAATAACTTTCTTTTGATGAACAGCCTGGCTAATGTTAACTGGGACTCATGGTATACTTATAAAGAATGTTGGAAATACTGAAGGTGCGTTTGTATAACATGCAACTTTCTTTAACAAGGTTAGATAGTATTGTCACAATGTTCGACCATGTTGTCATTTGTTCGCTTTACTCTGTTTTATTATCGCCACTATGTGCTAGTGTTTGAATTACCTGCACTCATCAATGTGACTAGCGTGTTCTCGAAGCTGTGATGTTGGTGTCCTATACGAGTACACGTTTTCAACCTAAGGCTTCCAACATATTCATATTCACTATGTTCTAAGTTGGTCATCAAGAACTTTGTCATGTATAGATAGCGAACAAGTGAGCACTACTGATTTTCAGAAAGCTGCTGTGCTTTTCACGGTTGATGCCTTAGAGCTATTTTTTTTTTCTTTACAAGCGCATGTTTGCCCATTAATGCATTCGTCTCATTGAACTAATTGCTTTGCCGTTGCTTCGTTCCCACACCGCATGGCAGCTGGTGTTGATAGCAAGCAAGTGGTTAGAAAAGTATGTATGACTTGAATCAAGCTGAATCTGAATGTAACAAACATGGATATAACAAATTTTGGATATAAAGAAATAACTTTGAACAAACGAGTGACAAGGTTCTTGACAACAGTGAAAGTGGCAAGCACAGCTGTGGCAAGTGGTAGTAGCAGATACTTGCCAATTTTTTCAAGTGTTTTTGTCGTTTACCAATTTCGCCTTATTTTACAAATGTTGCATCAAGGTTTGTAAAAAATAATTTGTTTGCCAGTCTTCTAAAGGTGTTGAAAGGTTGCAAAAGATGTTCACAAAAATGAAATTGCGATCCCAGCTGCACTGTCTTCTTGTAGCAGCATGAGATACCATGTACCGTATGGTAGTTGCTCCGAACAACTTTATCCGAACCAAATAGGCATTAGAAAGGTCTCTGAAAAAGTAATTGTGATCTAAAAATAATGTGCACTGCTGCTTGTGTGCTGCATTTGGAGGTAAATCATTGTTCATAAGGTGCATGCATAACCGGCACAGTGTGTGTTCAAGACAAGTATGTTAAACTTGCATGCTAGTCCACTCCCCCTCCCTCCCTTCTTTTTATTTGCAGTATTTTTACAAACTTTGAAGTTCACAGATTGGCATGTATGCAGGCGTGACTGGTAAGGTTGTTTGATGCAGCTTATATGTAGCTTTTCTTTGCGTGGTGCCAATTCTGTGTGGTATTGTGATAGTTATACTGCATTGTTACAAATGCTTGTGGCATATGTAGCCTGGTAGAGCAACTTGCTTCTCGCTTGATCAGCAGTTGTGAAATGGCTTCTGCAAGAATTTTGATAGGAAAACAATTGTATCCTGTGAGCACATGTCTTTTGAGTGCTGGAAGGTTATAGCAGTGGATATAGATGCATGTGGCAGTATTGTGGTAGCCATCCTATGCGTGGAAATCTTTGGAGACTTGCAATTGTGTTCACTCTGATGCTCATTTATTGCTTACCCGCAGTGATAGTGCAGTGGCCATGGTGTTGTGCTTGAGCTTGAGGTGACCGTTTTGATCCTGGCCACGGCGGCTGCATTGAAAGGCGGGTGGAATGCAGGAATATTTGTGTGCCATTAATTGGGCACCCATTGACCGTTTGACTGTCAATGCCATAAATATACAGCGCCACGAACAATTTCCGAATGGTCGATGCCAGATACTTCCGGCGTCGTCTGCATCTTTGAAAAACGTGCCAACTTACTCTTTGTGGCCCAGCAAGTGCTGCCACATTGTGCGGTTACAAGTAATCTTTTATTTGCTCCATAGTCTCTTGGGTTTCATGCCGCGGCTTTTTTTAAGCTGGCGTTTCAGCGACCGCTCGCTCATGCGAGAGCACGCGGTGGTTTTGGTTTGTCTTGCGGGCCATTTCCGTTCATTGCGTTCCCAAAAACTGATGTCTGCCTGGTTCCTAATCTCCCAAAGGGTCGCCGCTAGAGGACCGTTGGCCCGAACCAAAGCCCTCTGCCCAGTCAACCCGGGTAGAAGGGGCGTGCCGGGGTCAATGTATCGAATGATGCTGGGTCGATGAGTACATGAAAGCTCATGGAGGCGGCACCTCCGGGTGCCAAGTCCTCTTCCCATCTGACAACGGCACGCTCGCCCGTCTGTCGCTCACAGTGGCGCAATTACAGCTGTTCACAGGCAGGTGCGCCCCACGTTTTTTTGCCCACGAGTCAGCTCGCGAAAGCCAATTGTTCCTCGCTGGTGGCAGAACGAAGGATTGCTGCAAGTTCCTTGACTTTTGGGGGTTTTTCTGACGGGCGTGCAACGATCTCATCGTTTTCTTGCGTGCGCACGCAGAGCGACTCAGCTGAACATGAGTTGAGCTGCGATCCCTCCGATGCAGACCCAAGATCCGAATCAGAAGATACGTGTTTCACTGTATGTTTTTATTTATTGTTATTAAACACATTTATGGAAGCCCATGAGTATTCACAAATAAACAATGCACGTTTACTTAACATATTTTTTGTCACCCTATATGGTCACTGTAGAAAAAATTGCGGTACATTCAGTTTTTTTTTTTCGAGATAGGTCACTCTGAAGGTACGTCGCATTTGAAGAAAAAGAATTAATGACAACCATTTCACTCTGTGAAGATGGAATGGCAGCGACAGCTGACGACACTCGAAGCTCTCAAACTAAAAGCCAAGTGCTTTCGCTGCCATTCCACCTTCACAGAGTAAAATGATCATTTTTTTCGTTGCGAGTCTGGCGTCGTTGCTCGTTTGGAGGTGCCCGGGCTCGCGATTGTCGTTATCGTTCAGCATCGCGTGAACGCTCTTCGTCGGTGGTCGTTTCGCGCCTGCGCCGTTTACATTCTCGTTGCTGTTCCCTCCGGCGCTCCTCGTACGCATGTTGTTCTTCGGTTGTACGAACTGTACGTGTCCGCCCCATTGATAACGCAGCTGTTTTTAGAGCCGATGTCTCACCTGCTTATATCGTGCGATAACTTTGACGTCACGCTATTGTTCACGGCGAGTGTTCCAATTTGTTCCGCATTCTGACATCTGTGCCGCCGCACTGCACCCGTATGAGTTTGTTATATATCGCCAAGTTCGTTTTTGTTGCCGGACGCCGAAAAAAAACTATGGAAGGTTATGCATATACACCTTTCGCTATAAAAAAAGGAAAAAAATCGACCCTGGAAGGGTCAAAATTAATCCGGAGCGCCCCACTATGTCATGCTTCAGAATCAAATTGTGTTTTGGTGCGTAAAACCTCCGAATTACATTTTTTCCATATATACGCGGGTAGCATACGCCGCTGTGAACATCTCGGCCAAGTTTTGCTGTCGTACGCGGTGCGTGGTGCTCGCAAGAGGATTGCGAAGTCTCCTTTTTCTCCAGCGCTGTCTTTTCAACAGAAGGCCCTGTGGCCCTGTCCTCGCTCTTCTAGACGCACCATTCCGTCATTCTCTTGGACGGCTGCTATTGGACGGTAGCTGACATCAAGCTGCGGTCGGCTACGCGGCGTAGATACCGCGGCCGCCGCGGGGTGGCGCCACGAGTTCACTGGCTAAAGCGCACGGCGGCTCGCATAGGACAACCGCGTTTGGCTTAGCGTAGTGTTCCTGTACGGCTGCCTACAGTGTTCCTATATACAGGAACACTAGTTTAGCGCGTCGTAGGCACCAAAGGCGGAAGTCGTGGCGTCTACGTCAACATCGTAAATGAAATTTGAACTGCGCGCCACGGTGACATTTAGAAGGCGGAGCGTTGTGGGCAAACCCCATTGCGCCGTAACCTTCGCAGTTCAAGGCATTGAAGAAGGAACGGGAGCACTAAAGCCCCTGCATCCACGCGGCGGAAACGTGTATGGAGGGGCTTTAGGGAGCACAGAGGAGGCTGTCTTCGATTGCCAATAACTTCGCTTAACACTTTTTTTAGACTAATACTGAACCAATTCGAATTACGTTTGTGTTTAAAGGAAAGTGGAATTTTACTGACTATAAAAAGAATCTGGATTTAAAGGGCCCCTCACCAGGTGTGGCCATTTTGAGCTGACAAGCGCAGAGCATACATTGAGCGATAACGATTGTGTCTGCAAAGTATTGCATCGCTACGCGCCACAGAAAGATATGAAATTTCAAACCGAACGCCGTTCTTTCTTCTCGCGGCCGCCGCGCTCCAAGCCGGAGGATGACGTACTTGCGTCCCTTCGCCTAAGTATACTCGAGTCCGCAGTGTGACGTCGCTCGTGGTGACACGTGGCTTCGAGAATGATTCAAGACATCTGTTACCTGTACGCTCTATTACTTGAATTGAAGTTTAGAGAAATAATAAACCACACAAACGGAATATCTGCGTGTTTTTTTTGTTTTACTTCGCACCGGAGCAAGAGAAATGTACTTCCGCTTCGTCTGCTCGTTCCCACGGTCGTGCGGTCAGGTGCATAGGCACCGAAACTATGCCTTTTTCTACCGTGCTCGAGCGCGTGAGCATGCTCTGCGATCCGCTTGTTCTGCCTCAGTATTCGTGTAGCACTGAATTATACCGCTAGTCATGTTTTCTTGTGCACAGTGCGCAAAATCGTGTGCAGCGCGACCGCAGCTCGCGCGCGGCGCCGTCAGCGAAAGTACGTAGCGCTGAAAAAAAAAAAAAAGCGACGAGAAAAAAAAAATGAAGGCGCGGCCTGTGACGTATGTGTCACGCGATCCTGGAGGTCTGGTATGGAAGAACGCAGGGAAGGAATTTCGCTTGCGAAGGCTAGACGGGGCGAGTGGAGAGAGCGTTTTGCTTGGCAGGGGAGCCCGCCTCTGAAATCATGGGTTCGCGGCACTGAAATATTTCTATCTCGGATATTAATGAGCCGATTTGAAAATTTTTTTGCGGCAGAACGCTCCCTAGAAACCACGTAACAACTTCCAGCGTATAACCAAAATTTTCTGTGGGGTTTGGTGAGGGGCCCTATCAGAGCTAATATCTTGCACTAATTGACAAACATCAGTAAATAAAACGTATTGAAGTGCAAAGATTACAAATCTAACTGTTCCACAAGAAATCTGTAAACTTCATCTTTTAGATTGCTTAAAACCTGACAAATCTGATGCAGTAGTTTGAAGCGTGTGTAAAGTTACTACATTGCTTATATGAGTGCTGCAAAAGGGCTGATTCACAAATTGTGTAATTCAGAGTAGTAGACTAAGTTTTGTCTGCTTTAGATGTCATATTTTAATGTTTCCTTTTACTGAGTATTTTAAACATGATGGTTCATTTGTTCTGAAAATTTCCCATATTTAGTGATGTTTGTAACAATGTTTATAGCTATATCGAAAATGTACACCCTACAGTCATTAGACTAACATTTCCTTTTAAGCACAACAAACTTTGTCAACAATGATTCAGTGGATGCTAAATGAAGCGATTTCTCTATTTCTACCTACTGAGGTTAGATTAAGTGCCGAAGCCTGTTTTTCACATATACCGATATCTTTGCCCAAGTTTTACAAAGCTGTACGATTCCCTTTATGTTGCTGCTAATCTTGCTTCAAGCTGATTGTCGAAGATGCGCATTAGAAAGATGTCAAACTCTTTTTATGAGAAAACAAATCTTTTATTTCTGTAACCTAATATGATTTGTAACAACAGCAACACCACTGCACAACGTAACAGCAAAGTAAGCACCATAGAGTCTTTGATGTCATGTTTCATTAACATAGCTGCCACCTTGAGTGATTCATTGACGGTAATATGCACGTCAAGATCAGGCACAGTTATCTGTGGCGAGATTTATGTCGCTGTGACATGAGAAGCACAAATGATGATGGTCAACATCTCTTTCTGTGTGGCTTTCGAAGGCATATTGATTTGTCTGACATCACATGAGCCTATGAGTTAAGCAACCAACGATCTGCTAGAAGTCTGCTTTGTTAACCTGCTTGTAATAAAATCACATTAAGTCAAATGCACTTACAGGCCAGTTCTCTTGAATTATTTTTTCACAGCATTTTTATGTAACTTTAATCGGCCTCACCTTCTTGTAGTTTACGAGAGTGTTGTGTGTGTTTTTGTCTGCTTTGCAAAGAGATGCTTCTTATGGATGACTTAAAACAAGTGATATAAAAGTAAATCTCTCAACAGAAACATAACATATTAACCGACGCATCATGAAACAATGCTTTTAGCAGCATGTTATAACATCAGGAGCGCTATCGCATTTGCTCCTGCAACGCTACACACGCAACGTTGGCGCGGCCCATACATGAGAGCTTGGTCATCAGCGTCTCTTGCAAAATTCACTTAGTGGTCAGTGCTCTGGTCCTAGGTCTTACATATGCTCAAGCAGAAGCTAAGACAATCCACATTGCTGATGCCCATCACACCCCTATTTATCCTGCCAACCTTCTGAAAGAATTGCATTTCAGGATTTCCTTCACAATATCTTAGCAAAATTCGCAGATATGGTGCATTCTGCCCACGCGATCATTGAACTTTCATGCAAGTAGTGTCACTCTTGGAGACTTGTCGCCCATTTGCACCTGCTTCACCATGACTGTCGCTGAACGGAGAATGTCTGTGGAATTACTCTCAGCCATGAAGTTAATCAAGCATTTGTCACAACCGAGAATATTTCCTTTCTGTGCATTCCTCCGTGCTGTGACACGTTCATTGTGACCGTGTGTATGGGCGCGGATGACAATGTACAGAGTGATTGCACTCGTTCCCTCCAACAGTGCAGTGCGCGCAGCACTTGTTCCTTCACTACGCCTTGGCGGCAGCCTTCCTGCTGCAGAGCTTGTCGTAGCCGTCGGAGCTGCACGCCGACACCGAGCTATCGAAGGCAAGCTTGATGGGGCACTCGAACTCGTGCACCGTGTACTTCTGCAGCCACTTGTCGTAGTAGCACTCGTAGAAGCGGCTGCAGTCGGTCGGGTGCCGGAACAGACCGACACGGGTGCAGGCCGCCTCCGGTATGGTGGACATCTTGGACGCCTTGTCCTTGAGCTCCTGCTGCAAGCCGTCGGCCGGCACGCTGTTGGTCGACTGGATGTTCTTGACCAGGGTCTTTCCCTTGAGGAACACCGATGACTTGTCCGGGGGCGGGCTGTCCGCCACGATGGCCTCGGGCTGCTGGGCGGACACGGGATTCTGGACCGTGTGCGCGAGCAGCTGCGGGTTGAGGATTTCCACGGGGTTCGCCGGTTTGTCGAGAACGCGAGGTCCCGCGTGCGGGAGCGCGGGCGGACCCTTGTCGGAGACGATGAGCTTGACGGCCTGGTCGTCCTCCTCTTCGAGGAGCTGCTCGATCGGCGTGATGACCGGGCTGTCGTAGCTGCCGGGGCGCTTCCTGCCGAGGACCTGTTGCAGCTCCTGGATGATGGACTGCGGCGGGTCGTCGAGTGGCGCGGTGTGCAGGACGGGCTTGACGTTGGTGATGAGCGGGTCTTGCTCGTCGACGACGAGCTTGTTGACGGAGTACCGGGCAGGCGGCTTGCTGACGCTGCTCGTCGTGGTTGGCGGCGGTGGTGGAGGTGGTGGCGGTAGTCTAAGCGTAGTAGGCTTAGTAGGAACGGGCACAGGAGCGGGTGGGGCTGTGGCGGGCGACGAGAAGACGGCCGGAGCCGGAGGCGCGGGCGCTTGGGAGACCGGTACGGTGTACGTTGGTCTTGGAGGTGGCGGCGGTGGTGGCCTTCGTGTCTGGGCAGCGACGGTGGGCGGTACGGGTCCGGGTAGTGGCACGGTCGGTGCCGGAGGTTTCGGAGCCAGGGCCGCGAAAGTCGGGATCTGGCCGGCCGGCTGGAGCGTGGGGAACGGCGGCTGGACGCGACCGACAGGTAGGTTCTGTCCCGGGGTGAAGGAGAAAGAGGGCTTTTCTGGCGGAGGCGGCGGAAACTGGAGCGATGGGTTAGACGTGTAGGTTGGCGCTGGGTACTTGGGAAACTGCGCGGCGAGCGGCGGCTGGCCCAGGGGCGCGGGAGGCGCCGGAACCGGCGGTCGGCTCCTGGTGTTGGTCAGGGCGTCCAGGGAGATCAGCTCATCGTCGTCCTTCTTGAAAGCTGGTGGCGGAGTCGTGTACGAATACTGAGTTCCTCCCGGACCACCATAACCGACGCCCAGAGGCGGAACTGTTCGCGTCTCCGGAAGCTTGGGCACGAAGTTGAGCGGTCTCGTGGGCGGTAGCGTAGGCACCGTGGGTTTCGGTGGCTCCGGCTGCCTCAGTGGGAACATGTGGTGGCTGTCTCCGAAAAGGTAGTTGGAACCGAACATGGTCACTCCTTGCCGGAAGTTCGTGTTCATGAAGGTGAGCGGGTTAAAGAGGTAGACGTTGGCCGAGCCGAAGGGCAGCCTGGTCCTCACTACTTGCGTGAGGCCGTTGTAGCGCGGTGGCTGTGGTTGGGGCTGGTTGCCAAAGATGAAGGAGTTGGTTCCGCTCTGCGGCTTCTGCGTGGCGAAGTACGAGTCTTCCGGAGAGCCGGTGTACTGGGGTGCGGGCGGCAGCGTCTCGTACCGAATGCGCGATGACGGTCGGACGAGCGGCGGCGAGAAGGCCTTGCGTTCGTAGGTGCCAGCGTAGCCTCCGTAGAAGGACGTGGCCGGATTGTACCTCATGTAGCTGCTGTAAGGCCCGGACAAGGTCCTTAAGCCGGCGTCGAGCTGCGGTGCGTAAGACAGCGCCCTGGGCAGTTCTTGGTACGGCCTGAAGTAATGAGGAAGCTGCGGTGGTCCTGGGATGAACGCCGCACTCGAGCCGGGACCATGGACGATGTGGGTGCGGTAGAGGTTCGAAAGCGTGTGGTCGAAGTTTCTCTGCACCTCCGGCGGTCCGTACTGGACGCCCGGCAGTTGGAACTTGGGTGGGGGTGGAGGCGGTGGCGGAATGTTGAGATTGGGTATCCTGTACGTTCCGGGCGGGAGCTGGCCGCCCGCACCATAAGTTCCTTGTCCGTAGGCGGCAGTGCCGGGTTGCTGCTGACCGCCGTAAGTTCCTTGTCCGTAGACGGTGGTGCCAGGCTGCTGTAGTAGCGGAGCCTGAGTTCCCTGAGGCACGGTCACCGGAAGCCCGCCGTAACCGCTGGTCGGCTTGGGAACATGTGCAGGTTGCGGTGCTTGTTCGTACACCTGCGGCGAGTAGACCTGCGGTCCGTAGTAGAGGCCCTGTCCATGAATGTCGCCAGGAGATTGGATGACGCGAGCTTCGATTTGAATCTCGGGGTAGTGCGACCCGAGCGCTCCCTGTAGGTCGGCTGCAGATATGTAGTGAGTCGGGATGTCCCTTGTCTGAACGTGCGACGGTCGGTGGAAAGCGCTTTTCTTGACAATGGGATGGATCTGCTGATGGGCCGTGGGTGATGCCTGCAGGTGGATCTCGGACGGGATCACGCCGCTGGCGACCGAGACGCCGTGCAGGCCCAGCGGTTGGGGTCTCTGGGCTTGCACGGGAAGCAGGGGAACGCCTCCGTGAACGGCGGGCGAGCCCCGCGGGGTGTGGTAGAACTCGCCCGGACCGTACAGGGACGGTCCGAAGAGAGCCTGCTGGACGACACCCGAGTAGCCCTTGCATCCGGGAGTGACCGCCTGGTAGTTGCAACTGAAGGTGTTCGGGTCGAAGCCGAGGCCGTAGGGACAGCGCATGTCGAAGGCCGTCAGCGTGCCGTTCTCGTGGGCGTCGTCGCAGAAGTAGAAGTGGCGGCAGTTCTCGGGGTCCTGGTAGTACCCGAGACCGGGGCAGTGGAAGGCCGACTTGGGAGTGGCGGCGACCTCGCCGGAACCGTGGCAGGACTCGGACCACGAGGGCCAGTTGCAGACCTGCGGTAAAATGAGTATTCACGCACTGCGCTTTCAATTTTATCGGTGTCGCAGTGAGGAATATACGAGCGCCTGTAGCAGAAGATCGCCAACAAGATAGTTGTGGTTGGCTATTTTATTCCCTTTCGACTTGACTGTTTGCTACATAGCGAACAACAACATAGACAACTGTTCGCTACATAGCGAACAGTTGTCTGAAACTCGCAATTAATGCAGGTGGACTGTAGACATTAGGCATCCGTTAGTTCCTGAATATCTCTCGACTCTTCAAGCTGCGAAGCACCCTAGCAATATTAAAGCAAGCGCTCAAGGACGCACATGTTCATCCCGTTTCCCAGGACAAAGAAAGTGTTAAGAAGGAAGAAAAAGAGTCGCACGAACATCGCACGCGTAATGCAAAGACGTGGGATCGTTCCCCACCTGCGGCAATTTGTTTTTTCATCCACTTTTATTGCCATTAATATATCATTTCGTTATTTCAATTAGTAAGTACAAGTACCTTCCTCTGTGTTTTCCTTGGTGTCTTTGTTGGCTCAGGATATCATTAATAAAGATCAGATTCTTCCATTAACCTTATTTCTTCTCGTTCACCCACACATACACGCACGTATACTGCCGTTTGCATGCAGCTTTTCGTTACACCACAGTAGTTTTTAACACGCCGGTTCCTCTACAGGGCAGTATCTACACCAATGAAACCCGTTGTCCAGGTGGACATCAGTGGGTGTATACACGCACCTCGATCTTCTCGTCGAACACGAGCCCCGGCGGGCAGTCGAAGATGAACACGGTGTACTCGTGCTTTCGCTGGTCGTACTTGACGCAGCGGAAGAACTTGGAGCAGTCTCCCGGGTGCCGGTACGAGCCGGCGCGCGTGCACGTGAACCCGGCGACGCTGTACGAGTTGAGACCCTCCACGTGCAGGTTGTGCCCCCGCTGGTCGACGATGCGCACGATGCGCGTCTCGGTGTTGGTGGGCACGTACCCGATCTGTCCCGTGGCGCCGTGCACCACACCGGTGATGCCCTCGTGCAGGCTGTGCAGCAGCGGGAAGTTGCCCTGGCCGCACACGGCGCGAGTGTCGTCGTCGTTGACGGCGTACGCGTACGCTCCGCCCAGGTCCTGCACCTGGATGTACTTGCCCTGCGATCGAAGGGAGGCGGGGGATGGGGGGGTGGGGGGTGTTAGTAAGACGTTAGTCACCGAGACCCTGCATCAAGGAATCTTTATGTAGCTATATATATATATATATATATATATATATATATATATATATATATATATATATATACACACACACACACATACACTTTCTCATTACATCCTTTGATTGTCTCCCCCTTCTGATTGTGTACCCTGCCAGATGCCCGAAACACTGCAACACGTACTTTGCGACTGCCCAGCATATATGCTGGAGCGAAGGACGTTAGACAGTTTCCTAGCCAGCGTTGGCAGACAACTACTGTCGGAGGAAGCTATCCTCGGCCCATGGCCTGACACTGCAATTTCAATGCGTGCAACAAAAGTATTGTTGAAGTTCCTGCAGGACACCAAGCTCGACGAGCGGCTCTAGCGAGGCAACTGTCTCATGTACATAAGCACTCACCACTTCTCTTATCATCATCATCCATCCCAATACTTTCACTCCCCTTCCCTCTTTCCCAGTGCAGAGTAGCAGACTAGAGCGCACTAGCTCAGGTCGACCTCACTGTCTTTCCTATCAATAAGTTCTATTCATTCATTCATTCCCCCTTCTTCCCGCGAAGGGTAGCAAACCGCGCCGTTTCTGGTTAGCGATATAGCTTCCCTCTGCCTGTGTGTCTGGACAGACGTATCTTGGTGTAGCTACATACACTTTCTCATTACATCTCTTAATTGTCTCCCCCTTCTTCCCGCGAAAGGTTGTAAATCGCGCCGTTTCTGGTTAACGATATATCTTCCCTCTGCCTGTGTGTGTGGCCACACATCTGTAAAACGCAAATATAGGAAGCTCTACAATTTGATTGATTTGCATGCTAGTTGGCCTACTTACGAGGGTAATAACGTCCGCAATCGAAACGTTCTTCGGAAAGGCAAAAAGACGCATGCCTTTCGTGAATTACATTTATTATAACTTCTTACAACAGCGATTACTACTGCTTCCATCTCTCGTTTTCAAGTGTTTTCTATTTCTAGAACTAAGGCAACACCCTCATGCGTCACTTACTTCTTTTTTTTCACTACCTTTAATTATTTTGCTGTAAGCGATACGGTTACTGCAGGCGCTTGTTTATATATGCTCCCAACATTTACATTTCTGATGTACAAAACAAAAAGTCGCAGTTTCGCCCGAAAGGCGAAGCATCGATTGCGATAGCAAAGTGATAGACAGCTATATAAATTAAGGATAGTAGTTTTATAGGCCGTATAAACTTGAAAACATTCGCTTGCTAACTAAATTAACAAGCGTCGTGTCAGCGCGCACGGGCAAACATGAACACATCCCACTCGATGAGCGAGGACAGTCGCTGTCGAAACGCTGGCGTGAGGAAGTGGGGCAGCAGCAGCGAGCGAACTGACCTTCGTGCTGTCTATCGCTTCAACGCAGACTAAGCGGCATGAACGCAGCAGCAGCGAGCGAAGTGACCTTCGTGCTGTCTATCGCTTCAACGCAGACTAAGCGGCGTGAACGCAGCACGCAAGTGGGGCAGCAGCAGCGAGCGAAGTGACCTTCGCGCTGTCTATCGCTTCAACGCAGACTAAGCGGCGTGAACGCAGCACGCGCAAAGATATGAGCTGTCGAAGCGCCTAAACTTTGCCCTCAACGCAGATGGCTTTCAAGTTATGGCGCGCGAGGCCGCGAAATACGCAGTTGGGGTTTCGTATGTCTTACCACGAAACAGGCCATACTAACCAAAACACAACAGCAAAAGTATCAAGAACGCTATAAAAAAAAAGTTGCTTCAAATGAGTGTGTGGATTCGGCAAGGCTGATCGTCGGGCTAGTCGGTTCTGCATTATTGTGGTATTTTTTTTCATCGCATTAGACTATGACAAAGTGCACACACGCACACACAGCGCTGAACTTACAACTGAAGTTTATTTTCCAGAGGTGCTCAGGAAAATAAGCTTCAGCTGTTAGTTCAGAGCGGTGTCTGTCCACCTTCTTCTCCCCGTGTAGTATGCTGAAAAATAGCTCGACGATGTGTGAAATTCGCCATAAATGCCCGAGCGTCACCGCATGTTCCGCCGTTACCTAATGGTTGTGGGGAATCGAACCTGGTGGTGGCCTTCCGGTGCGTGGTTAATGGATTACCGCAGCAAAAGGAGGCGCAGACGTTGAGCCATGGTCACTGCTGTGCTTACCTTGAGCCTCAAGCTGAGCTCGTCCTCAAATCCCATGAAGGCGTCTCCGCTGACCGCGTAGGGAGCCGTCAGATCGGCGTCGCGCTCGACGCTGAATTTCAGGTTGTGTTGCAGGGCACAGAACTGCGCAGGTAGGAAGAAATAACAATGAAAAGCAGGACAAGACGATAAATAAGCTTTCAACGCCTGCGAGTATTGTTTGGCTGTGCTTAACGACCGCGTGTTGGGAAGGGCTAGACGGGATGAAAGTGGGAATGGGGGAGGGAGAGGGGGGTTCGTGGGTTCGTAGGTTCGTGTTTGTAACAGAAATGAACTAGAAACTTCGGTCTTCGGGAACTGCTAGCGCTTAACGTTACGGACATCTGCCATTTCTCTGTATATTCGTCTTAATTTACAAAACATTTCAGTTTTTGGAATCGTCTACGCAGCCTCAATTCAAGAAGAATGAAGAGAGGAAATATGGCCCGAAGGCCTTTGAGAATATAACTGAAGCCACCTATTTCGGCACATTGAGTTTGATTGCTCAGGGAATTTGATTGTGTAGTCGTCCCTGGACGGGTTCCATGGAGATGTGCCCTAGTATAATCATGGGAAATCTCGTGGGGGGGGGGGGGGGGAGGGGAGTGTACGCTTGGTTCAAGCGTCCAAAGCCTCGCGAATGTACCGTATGCTAAGGCTCGGGACCATCTACCTATCGAATAATTTTTTTTCTCGATCGTCCCCGGATAATCGTCCAAAGGCTCAGGGACGTATTCCTTGGAGATATGCCCCTGGATAATCGCGCGAAATGTGCACGCTTGTCTCAAGCGTCCAAGGACTCGCGAATGCACTGTATGCTAAGGCTCGGGACAGTCTACCTCATGAATAATTCTTTTTTTCTTCAAAGGCTCAGAAGTGTGCATGCAAGGGGCCCAACGATGTGCGCCTCGTTGAACGCGAGTTCCGTGCGTCCTATCTAACGCACTCTCTGTAAAGAGATGTACCCTTCTGAACGCGGGAGTGGCGTCGTACCTGCGGGTGGTTGAACTGGTAGGAGTCGTCGTGGCCGTGGTACAGCGGAGCCCCGATGGCGGCGACGTTTGGGTCTGCCAGCCGGTAGGTCATGCCAAACATGGGGACGCCCACCACCACCTTCTGCCGGGGCACACCCATAGCCAGCACCAGGTTCACCAGGGAGTCCTGCGCACGACATAGCGAGCGACGCCGACTCGTAAAGCAACACGCACGACCACTAGTCATTCAAGGTTCGAACGGGGTTCGCGCTTTTAACAAACGCTGAAGAGAGAGAGGGAGGCGCAGGACAGGCACAGGCCAGTGTATGTACTGCGTGTGCAGGATGTACGCTGTACATTTGTCCTTTTCTGAAAAACGTGCGCTTGTGCAACCTTTCCCCAGTACGAACCGACCTAGCATATCAAGGCGTTCTTTTTAGGCGCCATTGAATGCACAGGAAAACGGAAGGTGCGCTGGTAGCTACACTTACTGTTTATACGGTAACGTCATCGGTCTCGCATGCTCTCAAATAATTCCTCTATGCGCATACTGTGGCCACAGCTATCGGTTTAAATTTTAACAGAAAGAAAATTCAAAAGAAGCGGGCTTCACCACATAGGTACTGCTGATGCGGAGAAGCCACCTTCGGCGAAGTTCTTTCAGGAGGCTGCTCGCCCCGATAACTTCTACAGGCCGGCAAGAAAGGAAGGAAATCAACTTTATTCAAGGTCCTGCAGGCCACGAGAGTTTTGGGGCTCTCACAGAGTGGACGTCTCGCAACATGAGTCATGACGTCATCTACAGGAGGTACGACGCCTACATTGAAAGTCGTGCCGTCCTCAAAAGGGGTTGACATTTCTAGGTGACGTCATGTCGCCGTGACGCGCAGGCCTTGAGTAGCTATCACAGATGTTGGCTATATCTATATCTATACAGGCGACCGCAAATGCATTTGGGAGCACGTAATTCGCGAAAAAAAAAGTTGAATTTCATTGAGACTTCGACGCACAGCATGATGTTTAGATGAACACTGTGGGCAGTTGTGCAGGGAACTGCCCAATTTACTTTTACGTAGACTCGAGAGCGGATGGGTTGACTGCGAAGAAATTTCACATTCACATCCGCCGCCAAGATATGTGAGTGGTGGCGCTGGCTAACACTCCCAGGGTTCTACTAGGAAGCATAAATACCCAAGAAAGTGGATGGGGAAACGGCGCCGCAGTAGCTCAATTGATAGGGCATCGCACGCGAAATGCGAAGGTTGTGGGTTCGGTTCCCACCTGCGGCAGGTTGTTCTTTCATCCTCTTTGATTTCGATTAATTCATCGTTTCTTTATTTCATTTATTGAGCAAAAGTAATTTTCCCTATGTTGTCCTTGGTGTCAGTGTCTGTTGGCCTCTTATGATAGAATGCAATGTGTATGTTTTCGTTAGCGATAAACGCACTCTATAAGATTAGACTAGGAATCCGTGACATCATGGTGAGCTAGTGTCGCAACTTCAATACGGCATGTTTTTATAATAATAATAATAATAATAATAATAATAATAATAATAATAATAATTTTTGAGGGTATGCCACCAGTCTTTTGTAATTCCCTCTTTCTGGGCGTACCAAGACACCTTACACGGTAAGAGCAGTCGTTCAGCTGTTGCAAGAGCGCAATTTGCTCGCACAACTGTTAATATTCGTCTGTTTAATGCCACTTTGTGATCATAATTCAGGCACGTCTAGTTGTTCCAGCGGCTTCTTAGATCTAGCGTGAGCATCTGGACGGACCACTTGAGGCAGACGAGTCTAGGGACAGGCTAGTTGGTTCATCACAAACTAAGGATCCAGGGTCAACACTGCAGCACACGTTTGACAAAACAGCGACTAGCTGCAGTTACTCATCTCCCATTGTATGGTCACGTACCGTATTGTCCATGGCTCCCCGGTCTCCATGGAGCGGTGCAGGGTGTGAGGCGTACTCGGGCTGTCCGTCGTGGAACATGAAGGCAGGCACGTTGACAAAGTCCGCGTTCCTGCATGCCAACAAACGGGCCGTGACGGTTGCTTAAACCGAGCAGCGAACGCAATGACTACGTAAAAGAAAAAGAAAACCATGGGCTCCAATGACTGATTTTTCTTTTCAGCTCATTTACTCCAAACAGCAGTCTGAAACTCGCAATTGTGAGAGTGGTGGTCACCCGTTTGCACTTTAAAAACCCCTCAACCCCTTCTCAATTCGTCCGTCCGTCCGTGCTAACTTCCTAAGCTGCAAGAACACTGCCAGCTACACTTAAGATAAAGTACTCCGGATGGAAAACGCCCAGCCCTTCCCTAGCTCCTCAATGATCCTCATTGAAAATTTGCCTCCCGAACCTTGCCTCGCATTGTGCCTTCACTGCACGGCACAGCTCTGATGCAGCGAAAATGCAACGCAGAGCAATGCTGGACCCATGGAGCGATCGCCGAATTGCCAGGGGTCCCAGCGTCACGAGCTTCGGCGCATTCATAGACACGCGTGGTACCTGGCGTCCGTAGTCAATAGGGATTCACTACACAGGTCGTGCTCAATAACAGCTCGTTGCAAACCCCATTACCGCTGTTTTTCGTAAATACACGCGGTATACTGGTCTGGTGTGACCCTATACGAGTTGCGGCGATCGCCTTGTGCGGAATCAGTGCAACCAGTTGCGACAGGCAACGGTGACAACGGCTGCAGACGTAATCTATGTATGTATGTATGTATGTATGTATGTATGTATGTATGTATGTATGTATGTATGTATGTATGTATGTATGTATGTATGTATGTATGTATGTATGTAAGCAAACAAGTAAACTAAGTAAGGAAAGTAAGTAAGTAAAGTAAGCATCTGAGGCAGATAAGAGATAGCCGGTAGTAGCTGCCATCGCTGTGATATAGAAGCAAAGCCGAGCGCGCCCGACAGAGGAAGGACACGCCGCGCATACCTGACCAGCGTCCTGAAGTCGTAGGCGTGGTTCACGAGGTGGGGCTCCTTGGCCACGGTCACCGTCACGACCGGGTTGCGGATGGGCGTCTCTTGCCGGAAGTGCTGCGGCGAGAACGATGCACGATCAGCAGCAGTGTGCACATCAGACACAAACCGGCCACCTAATGTAGCTGGCGAGCTTACAGGCTCTGGACGGGAGAGCCCGCGAGAACTTGAATTGACGCCAAGCCGGGTGCGCTTGGTTGCGTGTGGCCGAATCCTCTGTTGTGTACTATAGTACGGACGTGTCTCTAGGGGGCGAGATGTACTCGGGTTTTTGCTGTGTGCCACGGATGAATAGAGAGAGAGGGGAGAGTTGGCTAGGTTAAATTGTGCTGCAACGAAAAGCGCATGGCATGAATGCCAACCGCAAGGAGTTTGATGTATACGTATAGGTCTGCGGGGCTATGACATGATGCGGACTGGTAGCATATCTACTGGTATATTGTCCACTTGAAAAACTCAGTGCAGTTTATAATTTTGCTACACATATTAATGGGGGTTACCATATATACAGTGAAACGTCTCTTTGATAAAGTCGATGGGACTCGATAATTATTTCGTTAAATTCAGAACTTCGTTGTATCGGAAAGGCCGAAAGGATTCACGCAAACAACACTATATTTGTTCAAGAGCAAGAAAAACTGCAATTTTTACCTACGTAAACACTTACGTCAGCTATTATTGACAGCGAAACCGTTTGAGTGCATCTCGCGCTGTGTCATGAGAACGAAAAAAAAAAAAAGCTAACAGGTCGACGGCGCCTGCCACCTAGCCATCATCATCATCAGTCTATTTTTATGTCAACTGCAGGAAGAAGGCTTATCTCAGCCGTCTCCACCCCTTGTCCTGCGCTATCTGATTCCAACCTTGTTCCTGCATATTTCCTAATTTCATTACCCCACCTAATTTTCTGCCTTCCTATACTGCGTTTCCTTTCCCTTGGCACCCATTCTGTGACTCCATAGTGGCTCACCGGTCATCAGCCCTACGCATTACATGACCTGCCCAGCTCCATTCTTTTTTCTCTTAGTGTCGATTAGAATATAGGCTATCCCCGCTTGCTCTCTGCTCCACACCGCTCTCTTCCCGTGTATTAACATTACGCCTAACCATTTTCGTTCCATCGCTCTTTGCGCGGTCCTTGTTCTCGAGCTTCGTTGTTGACCTCCAAGTTTCTGCCCCATATCTTAGCACCTAGCCATACTTCCATCATAAATTGGCCATATATCCCGCCCCGCCCCTACGTATATGCAATTAAAAAATTTAGTAAACACTTGGACGTCAGCGCCCGTCTCGCCTACTGTTACTGCTCTGCGCGCCTCTCGTTCACGCAAGAATCATCTTACTTAGTCTCATGCGCGAATTATAGTTTAGCAACGCGTTCTACTTAAAGATGGAAGATGTGCATGCAACACACGCGTCGCTATTCACTCACGTGCAGAAAGTGTCCCAGCACGGGTCTCTGTTCCATGGCCACCTGGTAGTCGACGCCGTGCAGCTGGTAGTCGACGTCCAGACCGCGGGGTCCGGTCGGGGCCACCGTTCGAGACACCTGCTGCGCCAGGTGCGCCAGCTGTTCCTCGGTCGGGACCTGCTCCACGTGGTCGAGACCGCGCAGTTCGACCATGGGCACCAGCCGCCGGTTACGGCGTCGGAGTCCGCCCAGAGCCGTCAGGTTGCCTGCGGCCGGGGCAAACAAGGCCGTGCGCGTTTACGCCCACAGGCTTCGGACGCCGCGCGACATTAAACCGCAGGTCGAAACCACGAGTCTTCTTCGACTTCCCGGGGAATGCCTATTCTGCGACATCGCCAGATTCGGCCGCGTATTGTCGAATAATGCAACGGCGGCATTGCGAGCCAATCAGAGAGGCCGTAGCAGCTCTCTCGGCCAATCAGAGCTGACAAGATGGCGGATTCGACAACATGGCGGAATCTGTCAACGCACAGAATAGCGTGCTAAAACTTGCTGCCGAGCTTGTTGGTACACGATAACTGGTGCGAAACGGATGCACAACAACCACGGAATGAAGACCAAAAAGAGAAGGGCGTCGCTTGCAACTATATTCACAGAGAAGGAACGTGATGTATAGCCGTTTCGCACATATATGGGCAAGCCGCATCGCTTCAAACGCTCATCAAGTTAGGCTAGATAAGGGGATTTCCCCAAAACTTTCTAATCCAGTAAATATTGAAACAAATTCGTATTCGCCGCCACGCAGAACCACAGACGTGTCACTGATACACATGTCTTCTTTTTTTCTTGTAGTGTGCTTCCATTATTTCACGTGCCAGGGCAGCCGCTCTGTTACCCAGAATGGCGACACCAGTAAACCTCGGCTCACACACGCAGGAATCTCAATGAACAGGGAAATGTGCTGAAAGTTTCTTTTAATCGAAAGTTCGTATTCTCGAACTCTGTCATTTAGGCACTGGCCTGTATGACCGATGTACATAAACTTTACTGCAGCTAAGCGGGATTTCATGCACAGAATAGCACCCCAGAGGGAGGTGACACAGAGTGAGTTGTAGGCTAACACAAGCCTGATAAAAACGAATAAATACAGCCTGTGCATTGTCTGTACCAGAATTAAAAAGAAAGGGAAAAAAGAAATTGCTAGTGGCATTTAACACAAATCTGCGCCTCGAGCTGGGTAACTCGAAGAAGCAGACATTCAAATTCAGAAGCATTCAAAAATGCACAATTGACAAATTAACAAAATTTCGCTAATGAACGCTTTAACTAATTGCTTTATGGCGCACACTGTAATTTACGAACCAAAGCCAGCGAGTTCTCAAGGCACATCGCGCAATACTGCTCCTTGTACACCACCCTGCATGCGATGGATAATAAAGAGTTATAGGAAACGGGAAGCATGAACGTTGCCCTCCTAGCAGCACACCTAAAGTGCAGTTTCTTTTAAATTTAATTGTGGGAACGCGTTTCTCACGGTGCACTGTACTCCTCCACCCAAAGTTTTGTCAAGCCGAGTTTGACGGATGCACGTTCGGGGGGGGGGGGGGGGGGGGGACGTAGGTCCTTTTGGGGATGCAAGAGATCCAGAAATAAGAAAAAAAACCACACACCGTAGAGGAACGGTCCCAGCGAGAGGTCCTCCTTTATCTGGAGCGTCCCGTAGACGACGTGCGTACAGAGGCAGGGGTTCAGCTGCGACAGATCGAAGTGCGGGTCACCTGGCCGTACGTAGCACACCACGCTCCGTGTGGGCAGGAGCTTCTTGTCGCATTGACCTGCATCGGGAAAGAAATAATTTAAGGCGAGAATTCACAGCGCGTGCACGAGTGTCGAGGGCTGGGGGTATATATAGCTTTGTCAAGCGCGTAAAACAAGTTGCATCATATTTAACGCGGTAGCGTTAATGGACCCCTTGTCGCAGCAAATCCGGTGTCGGTGCTGGCGTCGGCGGAGTTCTCCGTGAGCGAAAATTTCCGCATACGTTTAGGTATGTGTACATGCCACGCCTTGCTATGTGACATGCGATGTCAAAATCGAAACGAGGCCAAATCAAAACGCGCCCAGCGTCTCAAAGGCACGCTTGCCCGCGAGTTCATAACTCGAAGGACCGCTCAGCGGCGTTGAAATAGACATTATTGCTTTTGCATTCACAACACGTAAAACGTGCTTAGGTGTCCTCGAATTTTTTCGTCTAAAAGACAGCACAAAGCTATATTCTAAGCTGATTTTGATAACCTAAGTAAACCAAGACAACGTGTGTCTCTTGTGTAAGCTTGAGTCAAATAAATTCATTTTAAATTTATATTTATCTCATTTACTTGCGTTACCACTTCTTCGTCTAAAAGACAGCTAGAAGCTGTCTTCTGTTCTAGCCTTGACGATCATGTAAGCTAACCAGGAAAAAAGGAGACCAGGTGACACACAGATATTCACGTGTGTTCCTGTGACCCCTTTTCCTGATTTCCCTGCGCTACAATTTTTGTCTAAAAGACAGCTAGAAGCCAGCTAATCATGACAACTTTCTAGGCTAACCAGGGCAAAAGAAATACGGGGACACCGGCAATTCTTTGCGTGACGCACAAACAATTCATTTTCTTGGTCCACTTGCGCTATCATCTTTCGTCTAAAAGACAGCTAAACGCAGTCTCCTAAGCTAGACCTTGCAGCATTCTAATCTAACGAAGTTAAATATAGATGCAGGGACACACAAACTCTCCTATATGTTCCCGCATCTCTTTTTCTATGGATGCCTAGCACTACCACTTTTCGACTAATGACAGCTAAAAGCTTAGATGTAATTTAACCAGGGCTCTTAAGGCACGTGGACAGGCAAACGTTCTTGTGTGTTCAGGTGTCTCTTCTGCTGTGGTTACCTTGCACTACCTCTTTTTCGTCTAAGAGACAGCTAGAAGATATCTTCTAAAGCAAGCTTGACAGCCTTGTAAGTTAACGAAAAACTAGATGCAGTAACACAAAAGTGTGTGTTCTCGTGCCTGCTTTGTTCTGGTTTAATTGCGCCACCATTTTCCTCTAAAAGACAGCTAGAAGTCGTCTCCTTAACTTAACCTTGATAGTGCGTTTCCCGTACGTTTTACACCTTGGACCTTAACTCGAATTGTTCCAGCAGAAACATTCCCGACCTAGCAATCATCGTTCCTCGCTGCAGCCGACGAGTTTACAGTGGAACGCGCACACGGAAGCCAAATGGCACAAATTAAAAGCCATTTTTCCTCGTGGTTGCAAAATCTGGTAGCCCGCTGAGCAGGCATCCGTAAGGAAACCTTGCCAGGTTCCTTACGAATGCAGGGGGCGCACGTCAGTGCGCTGTACCTGTCAACTTGTATCAAGTTATGGCCTGAATAGCTGCAGAATGGATGCAGCCTCTCTCCGAACCAAACCCGGATACGTGTGTGTGTGTGTGTGTGTGTGTGTGTGTGTGTGTGTGTGTGTGTGTGTGTGGCAGAAAGATTGTACTTGTGCCCTAAAAGGTCTTAAGCAAGAAGATTGATTCTAACTTTGACGGTGTCATTAAAATAGCATTAACATCTTGGCACCACGCAGTGAGCTTGCGCTCCCTTCTGGCATTCCTCTGGCGTTCCGCATCTATGATGAAAGTTGAGGTGTATAAAGGTTAGCTGGAAACAAGTATCTCCCGTGACATTGGGTGTTGGGGCGAGGGTCAGGCTACCGGCACGCCGGGGCCAACCCTATTTCCATAGACGCATCCCTTTTTTTTTTTTTCAATGACGATCACGTCGCTCGCTCTCACGCTCGTGTTTAACACGCTGTCGGTGCAGCGTGCGCTCTGAATCCTAATGTCCTCAAGCTACTACCAGCGAAAAAACAAATCACGTTCATTTTGCTTTAGTTTTAGTCTTGAGCATGTAGCGGATCTCGCAGACATGATTTGTTGCCATCCGTCACTGGGAACTTGGCGGTGGCGTAACGGGAGTGCCCGTTACTCCTTTCCGAATTAGTCCCGCCGATTAGCAAGAGCCGTGATGCATGATTCGCGCGCCCTACTGCTGACGTCTCGGTGTATTTCATTCCACATATAGAGCAAATCGTGAGTGTATACGTGTAGCGAGCGACTAATGAAAGCCAAACCACTTCCAGGAAATTAACGCCGAAAATTAGTATTCCATTGTTGAAGTCGCGCCTTTATATGTAAGGCTCTGTGCGAATGCGTGATTGTCGGAGAGGTCGACGTAGGGGGTCGTCTCAGAATTTGCCGATATTTAGCTCGTATTCCCTGCTATAGGTCTCGGTATAACTTAGAATTGTGTCGAAATGTACAAAAAGTGTTTCAAATTGGCTATGTGCCGGCGGTTGCGATCGCGACTTTCTGAGCGTGATAGTCAGAGGTCGGTAATAAAGGTCGTCGCGGAATTTGCCGGAGACTTCTTTCTTATTCTTGGTATAGGTCGCGAGAACTCGGAGGTATTTCGAAGTGTGCAAAAAATTAAGAAAATAAAGCAGAGCTGCAAACTGGCGATCTACAGTTGGCTACTCGGCTGTCGCACTGATTTATTTCGACCTTTTTCGTAACGCCGTAGGTTCCACGTCGTTCCCGAAGAGGTGGTTCTTGTCGATGTGCACTGCAATGTTGCGGCGCCCCTGGAAAAAGATGTAAAACGGTACGACAAGCGGTGGTAATGCGCTGGCGTAGTGAATTATTAGAGAGCGGAGAATGCGAGTGCATTTTTTGCTACCTTTCAGTTTCCGCTCGTTCTCGGAGCTTTAAGATATTTTTGAGGATCCCTAGATCAAACATTACCCTTAAGTCAGGATATGTGGCAAAAAAAAGCTCATATCCCTGCACCAATGTGCTCTTCCTGTTACAATTTTGCCTGATGCAGCTATTTCTGTTGTACCAGGACATCTTTAGTACTATAGAGTTCTATTAAGTTTTATAGAAAATGACTCGTATTTTCATTGAGCTATAGGGGTTCCTTTATTCGAAAACATCGGCTTCTTGCTCGACTAGTTTGCCGGCGGTCATCTCTGCCTATCACATAAAACAAGTGGGTTCCCCGCAATGACGGGTTTCGAACCCAGCGCCTCCCATGTTCAAGGCAGAGGCTGTGCAACAATGCGGATCTTCGCAGTGCGTGTAGATGTGTACATGTGTACACATTGTAAACGTTTACGGTGCGCCTGAAACCTACATTGCCAAACGATAGTTCACAAATCAAATCTACAAAGAAAGTGTGAATATTACCGACATCTCGGACATAACTATACAGTCTAGTGTGCTCGAAAGTGCCTGATATATTTCCTATCCGCGTGTTTTCCAGTACCGCGAATAGTACGTCAGGTAAGGGACACGGACAGTGTTGCAAAACTACTATATATATATATATATATATATATATATATATATATATATATATATATATATATATATGTATATCCTGTTTTATGTTGTTTCCTGTTTTTTATGTTTTATATCCTGTTTTTTATGTTGACTTTTCGAAGCCGTAAATATACACATGCCATTGAGAGGCAAATATCATGCTTGACATTTGGGAATGAGATTTGGGAGAAAATTTGGTGAGGCGTATGTCAAATGCAGCGTAACGTCTTTTCTTACCGGCGTTAGAGGCCGACACGCGACCGTGACTCGCGCGCGTGGGTTTCGATTGGCACAGTTCGGGCCACGATGCCAGCGCCGCCAGCAGCAGGGCGGCGAAGAGCGAAAGCTTCGCCGCCATCTTTGTTCCTTGGCACGCCCGCTGCAGAGAAAGAACAGAAAGAGGGAAATACAAAGTTTGACACATACATCTATACAGTAAGGACAATTTCTGTAAGTGCATTAGTTGCAGTCTACAGCGTTCAATAGACTTAATTCCTTAATGAGAGCTACGCTTCGGGTTTTAGTCCATTTTTCTTATAAGAAAATTTTTTTAAAAAAGAAACGCATGGAGGTGCTCGCAAGCTTTTTCTAACCTCTCCCCATCCAACAAAATCATAGTGACGCAATGTCCTTTAAAGTTAGTTTTTCTTGTCAACCGGTTTCGTAAGAACCAGAAAGAAGTATTTCCTTGGGGGACCCATGCAGATGGAACGGGCACATGCTCACATCATCACCTCCACGTATATAAACAAAGAGTTCATTTTTGAGTTAGGTTGAGTAAAACCGTCTTTTGTTTGGTACGTATAGGTACGTATTTAACACAACGTGGCGGCTCTTTATCGCGGATTGTGATTGTACGTTTTGCATATGGTTGATTGATTGATTGATTGATTGATTTGATTGATTTCACCACAAGGATGAGGGGACCAAGGATAAAAGCTACAAGAGCTTGGCTAGCCCGCTGCCCCCGAGTCTGAATCTAGCTTTACGTTACACCAGAATGTATTAGCTTATAATTTCTGGGTTGATTATGAAACAGACGAAAGCGACTGTCCACGGGGGTGCGCATAAAGTCTGAGGAGGCTATGTAGTGTAATATCTGCTGCAAGCTACATTCGGGTGCTCAAATTATAGCGCAGCTTGCTGAATGCGGCCCCTCTCAGACTGAGATATCCGCCTTGGACGCAAACTATCAAAATATAACGATGATTTTCGGAAAGAAGAAATCGTTTACTACACTGTTCAGCTAATTAAGCTATTCAACCGTAAAACCACTGCTGACAGACGTCTACGCCATCAGAAGAAGCAATGTTTGCTGGGTGCAAGAAACCATCTGTATCCCTGATTGATTTGAATGAGTATGCCACTTGACGGCAGTGACCTCGCAGATGATGAAATGCAGCCGGGCATACGGGTAACAAAGAACGCAACTTGGTTGCTGGCTAAAAGTAGAGTCTTTTACGGACTTTTAAAAGAGTGATCCAGTGCTAGAAACGAAACGGACAGAAGCGGACCTCAAGGCTTTTAGTCCATCTTAATGTCTACACTGATCGGATTGGGAAAGAAAGATGAAAAAATACTTGTACCGTCCTTCGTCTGACCTGCGTGATGCGTCTAATCTCGCTCGATTAGTTTTACAGTGAGTTGCACATATGTCGTTTTCAGTACCCCCTTCTGTATAGTTTGAAAGATGTTTCTAATTCGGTATGCAACACCACTTGCAGTAGGCAAGAAATGTATATGGAAGGGAGCGAAGGTAAATAATCTTTTTCCGATGTGACAGCGATGCGCATCTCCAAGTCTGGATGGTTTCCCGGAGTGTATACGCAGTACGCACAAGCTGACCTCGTGGCAAGCTCGACGGGGTCCACTAGAGGGTGCGCATCTACATCGCTTCGCGCGACGCTGTAGGAGAGGCAACGCACAAAATGCAGCGCGTGACTCTGCGTAACACTTATGCACGATGCAGCAACCCGAGAATATCGCCTATATAGGGAGTGGTCGTTGCCGCTTCGCACGACGAATGAATGGTCGCGGCTTGGACGGCTGCATTTGGATTACTTCCCACAACGTGTCTCTCTGGCTTCACAGCGTACACGTGCGCGTGTGTGTGCGTCTATCTGTCTGTTTATGGGTAGTTGTGCGTTTTTTAATACTTTATTTATTTTTTCTAATTTCCCTCCACTTTAACAAATTTCTGTCTGTCTGTCTGTCTGTCTGTCTGTCTGTCTGTCCGTCCGTCCGTCCGTCCGTCCGTCCGTCTGTCTGTCTGTCTGTCTGTCTGTCTGTCTGTCTGTCTGTCTGTCTGTCTGTCTGTCTGTCTGTCTGTCTGTCTGCCTGCCTGTCTGTCTGTCTGTCTGTCTGTCTGTCTGTCTGTCTGTCTGTCTGTCTGTCTGTCTGTCTGTCTGTCTGTCTGTCTGTCTGTCTGTCTGTCTGTCTGTCTGTCCGTCCGTCCGTCCGTCCGTCCGTCCGTCCGTCCGTCCGTCCGTCTGTCTGTCTGTCTGTCTGTCTGTCTGTCTGTCTGTCTGTCTGTCTGTCTGTCTGTCTGTCTGTCTGTAATAATTTTTTTACGTTCTCTACATGTGTCGGAAGATACGACGCTTCATGGACATCTGCCCTGCAGCGCGTATTGGCTCGGCGCCTGCCTCCTGCAACCGTTCCGAGCGACATGTTCGAGTTTTCCAGAAGGCGAAACCACCGACAAGAAAATGAAAAGTATCATAAAGGGGAAGCCCTCCCCATTCGAGCGTTCGTCTTGGCAACGCCAGACCCATAGTGCGAGCTACGCCGGTCTTAACCACCGTTACAAGAATTGGGTCTTAACGGCTCCCCGCGTCTGATAATCCCCGCTATTACAAAACACCTGGCAGTATAATCCACCCCTCCTCCCCCCCCCTCTCCCCCGCTACTTTTATTCCTTCGACTGGCTCTGTCTGCTCAGTTTGAAATCCCTTCGTTACTCTCGTTTCCATTTCGCCCCGTGTTACGAGAGACGCTGCCAGCACGCCTGGCTGCCGCTACGCTTCCTCCTGTTCACGCAGTTTCCCGTCGATCCACGTGTTGGCTCGATATACAGTCGGTGCGCGCGTAATACGTGACTCCGGCGTTGCCTTCTCCACTTCGGTCCGAGCCGATCGACCTTGACGTGTCGAGTGCCCCAATGCGTGCGCCATGCTTATCTGGAACATCTTCGTAGATCCGCCTCTTTATATATACGCGTGATCCTCTTACGTATTCTCAACGTTTCTTTCTTTTTTTCACGACAAAAATAAATAAAAAAGAACGGAGCCAGAAAATTTAATCGAGTCAGTAGCGCTTCCTTTCGCGGGCGTCTTGCTCGGTGGGTATCGCGAACTCGTTCCCGCATTATCTTTATTTCTTTTCTGAATCGAAATAGGAAATAGATATTCGACACTTCCTTTCTTAGCTGTCTGCATGCCATGGCGGAAGCAGTGGTGTTGCCATGTTTCAGATGATATTAGTTGTTAGCTTATTTCGTTGCTTGAAGGGACACTATAGCAATGCTAAAACGGTTTGCACTTGTTAAGCATTGTTATTCGATTACCCGATAGGCATATAAGGGCAGAAGGGCAGCACACAGTGGTGTTGCAGTAACGCAAGGATAAATACATCACACATTAAAACAGATAATGCCTTTTAAAATAAAAGAAGAACATAAACAACAAAAAAAGAAAACTTTTTTAACAGCAGTACACGGAAATCTGTGCTAATCAAAACCGAAAGCGTTTTTGAAGAAAGACGTGCCCTGTCCAAGTGAGAAACTAGTATAAAAGAAAGTTTTGTTGACGTTTTCGCGCCTAACACGGGTTCCTTGTTCACGGTCTGTGAACAAGGCAGTTAACAACACAGTTAAAAAAAATTTCCTTCGTTCTTCTCTTGGCGAGTGTGTGTCATTCTTTGACCATGTTCTTCCCTCTACAGAGGAACTTTCGTCAAACCCTCGATTATAAAGCTCAAGCATGTACAAAAGAAAAATAATATATCGTAAAAAATACAGAAAATTACTAGGAATGAGACACAAGAATGCAGTGGCGTCGTGAAGAACAGGAACAAAGATATCCTAGGCGTGTAAGGTTAAAGAATGTTTTAGCATTGCTGAAAAAACAGCGTGATTCAGAGTGTATACGATTTCACTTGGTAACATGTTCCAGTGGTATCCAAACCTTCATTCATTTGGCGAGAAGAGGTCGGTTAGTGTAGGTTTGTGAATTTGACGCTTTGTACATATGCTTTTTGCGGCGAGTTCACCGATTAATAAATGAAAGAAAGAAAGGAAGTCCAAACCTTCCCTTTATTGAACTTCGCGCCGAAACTCCAGCGCCCCTTACGTCTGTGTGACGTCACAAATTTCAAATTATTTTATCATACTTGCGTGGGTCGTTTTTGGCGCCGTGAACGTTCTCGAAATTCACTAGGTTGAGCCCTTAGTTCTTTTAAGAGGCAATGCAGTTATTTTTTTTTACCGATACAGGTTTATACCTAGACCCAAGCAAACTCTGTTCAAAAGTAGTGACATCCCGGCGAACTGGTGTGAAAATTTCAGTTTTTGCGCCGTTTCTTGGCTTACCGAAACCCCTTCGCAATTAAAGGAGTACATATGACATTTTCTACGAGCCAGTTTCGGTTTCGTCTACCATATTCTAGGCTGCAGAATGTGCGCCTGGCGTGGAAGTGCCGGGAGCCTCGACACCACGCTGTGGGACGGTAGACGGCGCAGCAATAGAGTTTTGCCGCGCTCCGCCATGCATTGCAGGTCCCGCAAACTTTTGCGGCTGACTGTACATGTGTTGTGACGTCATGACACAGAAGGTGGTCACGTGAGAGAGGGACCACCGCGACGCTTATATGCACTCGCTCCGGCCTCGCTTATTGCCACATCGGGCCGTGCAATACGTAGCCGCATAGCAGACGACCGAACGAGCTGGAGGAAGTGCCAAAACGCATGTCTCGCTACCACGTGACCACGCGCATACTGCATAACGACGCCACGTCACGTGCACCTCCCAGCGAGACGAAACCGAAACTGGCTCGTAGAAAAGCTATACTCTCGTAATTTATTTGGCGCGCTCTGAAGATGCTTGCCAACACTGTTCTTTCTTTGGGAAGGCTGGAGGTTCAGAACCTTCACCTAACGCAACAACTGACAAGCCGAAAATGTCAAGTAAGTGCTCCTTTAAGGGTGACCGTTTTTTTTCTCCATAGATGGTGCTCAAATCCAGCGCCCAACGACCGCTTCTTCAGAGTAACAGAAATCCCGAAGGCGATGCCTCTGCGGATTGAATGCCCCGGAAGCAATTCCAGAGCCGGAAATACGTCATAGCCAGCATGTTTTAAACATCATCTGTTACAAGCGCGCAAGTTAGCAATGCAGCTTGACTCTTTAGTACAGCGTTAATTTTGATAACTTTAGATTCTTCGACGAACACCGACATCACTGTACAAACGCTGTGTTTCTTCTTTATTTTAATATTGTGAATGTAGAAGCAGTGCCACCGCGGTCGGTTGTCTAACCCGCGATCTATAATGCACAGCCCCAAATGCCGAAGCTGCTTCGTCCGGTAGAAAGAGAGAAACAGAGATAAACAGATAAATTTATTTACGGAAGGGCAGAGATGTCGGCCTGAGCTATAGCTTGCTCTGGCCTGCTACTTTGCTCTGGGGAAAAGGTACGGGGAGGAAAAGGGCTGATGAATATTGATGATGATCTGAGGAAGAAGTGCGTATATACAACTTCACAGCGTTGTGGCATCTCTAAAGCCGCGACGCGTCCAGCCCAGTGGGTTTAGAAAGGCTACAGCGGCGCTTGTAACCAAGGCTGCGCTGTTTGCATTAGGCCAAGGACCCAAAAGAAACTCTTCTGATACCGACCTCTTATCGACGTTTCCATTGGAAGAGACCAGTTTCTGCCGTTCTTGCGCGTACGCGGGACAAACGCGAAATGTGTGATCACCGGTGTTTCTGGCACCCGACAGTGTTCACAATTTGGGCTAATGTCGCTGCATCCTATGAGGCGTCCGTAACGCCTGGTGAATGCGACACCAAGGCGAATCCGGTGCTCCATGATTGACTTCTGTTGAGCCTAATTGTGAGGCATCCGGAATTCCGTTTCTGGGTCCCACTTATGCACTCGCCCGTGTCGTCGATCTGGTTGGGTCTGGTGGTCCAACGTAGAGTTGCGTATTACGTAGCGAAGCAGGGCGTTTGTGTCTGTTCGTGAGAACGCAATGCGTACTTCAGAAGCATTATAGTTAAAGCAGTTCTCGCTTCGGCCTCTGGCCTGTCATTCCCGATCACGCCAATGTGCAGGCATCCACTGATAGGTGATGTCGCGGCCATTTCTATTAGCATGGTCAATATGCTCAGTCATTGCTAGAGTTAATGAATAACAGGGGTCCCGTCTGAGGACACAGTCAATAGCTTGAAGAAGAGCTCGCTTAGAATCGCAGAATATCGTCCGTGCGCGATGGAGGCTCCTCGTTGGGTATCGCGTTGGCCGCAATTTGTTCGACGGGAAAGTTTTGAGAATACGGGGACAAGGTTACTTCGTTCTACGCTTTCGCGCGTACAAACACGATTCCTTCTCTCGTGTGGAAAGGTTTCCGAATTGAGTATTCCGCGACGTCGGATGGATGTCAGAAAGTAGCCACGTATGTGCCAGAAGTATTCTGATACAAGCATGGCTGTTCGCTACATTTATTTTGCTACAAACTGCGAGATGATATTTACACATGAAATAAGCAAACATGCAAACAAACAATCAAACAATAAAGATAGCTGTGCGCATCGTCACTGCCATGCTTAAACCGAACACGCATTAACTGCTCTTTTGCTTCTTCCGTAAGGGTGCGGAAAATTTCAGACTGGACTTCTTTGAATGTGCTATAGCTGAATGCGCCTGTTTTCCAAAGCATTCCATGTTTGTTCCTTACAACTCATGCTTGTTAAAGGGACACTAAAGCAAAACATTAAATCAGTTGAGGCTAATAACGCTTTGTTTCGGAACCCTGCAGGCAGCCATTTCAAAATAATGGCTTGATTATTAGATGAGAAAATGAAGTCGAAGTAGCAGTATTTGAATTTCGCGCCGAAACCCCGACGCTGGCACGTCATTGTGAGGTCAGGGATTCCAAAGTGTTTTTTCGCATTTGGACCGCGTTGGCTGAGCGAAGGTTCCCGAAACTTCCCGTGTTTAATATTTGGTTCCTATAGAACGCAATGTAGTCAATCTGTACCGCTATATAATAAAGTAGGCCCTAGAAAATGCCATCAAAATCCATGACGTCATAGCGCCCAGCTGAGGAAACTTCAAGGAGGCGTCGCCACCTGTGTTTCGATCTTGCGCTTCTTCTGGTTTACCAAGCGTCTTATCGTGGTAAGAGTGGCGTTTTTGGTGTAGTAGAGAGGCAATATACTGAACCAGAAGAAATCATTTTTCCCTTTAGTGTCCCTTTAAAGTCAAGCCGCTCTATCGATGTGTGTTCATTGTTCGGGTTAACTCTGACTGCGGCTGTACATAACCCGCAAGGGCTCCCATTGCAGCATACGCACGCGCATCGTGGACCTGCTGTTTCACAGTGTGTGCCAAGAATGTTGCGTATACGCTACACTAAAACTCTCTATGCACACAAATCGCACTCGCACTCCACTCGCATGCGTGGTCTCCACAACAGTTTTGTCGGCAATCCCGTTTCTGTTTGCAGCAGCTAAGACACCTAAGATGCACTACGTGTGATTGCGCTAAGGAAGAGCCCGGTCTGGCCGGGTGTTCCATCAAACACGCGAACCGAATAAAATAAAACCGAAACGCGGGAGCCTGTTTATCGTTGACCCGTTTTCTTACGAACACTGGGGCCATTGATCTTTCTTTAAGGTATCCTTTCGCTTCGTGCTCGAGGAACAGAACGAGACGTAAGGGAAAAAAAAGAAGAAAATTTTGGATGCGCAGTGTGGTGCATTTCAAGATCGATACGTTTGTTGTTTGTACGTGTCTCTCGCGATTTGCGCGGGAAACAGCCGAGGCCGCGTGGTGGCAGGGGGATCGCGTTCTCGGTATCGCTGTTATACCTCGCCGATGACGCATGCATGCGCCTGTGTGGATAGAGAGAGCGTGCGAGTATTCAGTGTAGTTGGCTGTATAGTACGCATATGATGAATGCTTTGCGTGTGTAGGGCCGTATGCGACACGAGAGTTGGCGTGCTGGCGGATCAGGACCTTGAACCACCGTCACTCCGCATATACGCGGTCGTTGAAAAAGAAGCCGCTTGGCCGATTTCTCGGCCGTTCTGTATAAGCTCAATTCGTGCGTCCTTACTCGGGCGTCTGAGGACGAAAGCGGAGTATGAAAGCGGGCAGGCTGTGACAGATGACCACGGTGCCGTAAATGTTTAAGCAGTTCCTTTTTTATTATTCTTTTTTTTTTTTCAAAAGGGGACGGTGGACGATGCCTAAAGGAATTGCGATGTATCCGTGCCGACCCGATAAACGCTTAAAAAGATGCCAATAGCTTAGACTTATAATGACTTTGAGAGGTCCTCTCTACTTTGATGTTTTTATGCTGCCTTCGATGTTAATACATGTTTATGGGCGTGTATGTCCGGGAATCCAGTATCCTCTGTGGATTTCTGGACTACAGTGTGCAAACATTTGTACGCGTCCGTGCTCTCTGAATGTATCCAGTGTTTTCCGGCATATTTTGTGAACTTGTGTTGTTTACAAGCCGACGAGGAACATCCGGCGCTTCGTAATTTAAAGGCGCCAACATCCCTTTTAAAACTGTGTCCATAGAAAAAAAAAAACGGAATAAGAAAACTCACAAATGAGGAGTCGCTTCGAACAGAGAATAGTCGCATCGAATAGGAATAGAATAGCGAGCACTATTCCAACCGCATTCACAATTTCCAATATTCGCCCGTTAAAAAAAAATTGAGAAGGTGAAGTGGCGAATTAGCGGTAAATGCGGGAGAAATGGGTCAGAATTACGCCACACTTCTTTGAGGTCCCGGATGCATGATTTGTGCACTGCATTCGCCACCTTGCCAAGTGTTGTTCAGGAGCTCACTCGACCCACGTGCTGCCTTCTCGAGGAGCGAAGTGCAACTGACCGTCGTCCGGAGCAGACCGAATTCCCACACTTCACGCACGGACAAGTTTCACCACCGACACTCTAAATGGTAACTCGTTGAAAAGTCAGACGAACCAACGCCCCCAAGATAGCACAAGGCCTGTGCACTTCATGAACCATGACGTCATGCCACCTTGCCCGACTGCACCTTGCCATACTGCTACAGAATCTAATGTGGATGCTCTCGAGTAAGCCGCGGCAATTTCGAAGTCACCGCTCTTTCGTCACGCTGGGCTTGACAGCGGGAAACTTCGGTCCAAGTAGCACGGCGTCATACAGCAGAGTGGACAGGCCTTCTCTCTGTAAGAGGACTTGGACAAACACGCATTCAGGTAGCTCGTTCGTGTTTACGCTCGGAAGGGCGTCGCGTAGTAGGTGCGCGTCGTAATTCTTGGCAGCACCTTGGGCAGCCCGCCAGTGAAGACAGGCGGCCTGGGGCGCACTTCTCAGAAACGCGCTGATGCACGTTGCGCGATCGCGGACGGTGCGCGAGAAACCGCGGAGCCGTTAAGAAGTGTAACCGACTGCCGGCTGGTTAGCGGCGATACTGTAACCAGAAAGAGGTTCGCTCCCGCTCATATCTGGTCACGTAGGTAGTCACTGCGTTGCTTATTGATGGACTCATTGTTCTGTCGGAGGTGTAGCAGAAAGTACTGGACAGCTGCCATGAAGGGCTTCTCTTATACCAGAGCAGTAGAGAAATAACAGGTTGGCTCTGTCCCGCGAGGCGCTGGCAGCTCCAGTATTTTCCCGCTCTTGAGTGCGCTAGCTACACAGGGTGGAGATAGTCAACGCTTTATTTAAAATTCTTGTTACGGCAGAAATTGTGCACTGATCAGAACGAAACACAACTTTGTCGTGGATTAGATAAACGGAGAAAGGCTCTCTCTCTATGTTTTTTTTTGCTTTTCGTTTTTGATCTGTCATGTAGACTACTGCAGACGACTGTAGACGGCGAAAGACAACGGCTGATGATAGCAGACGGCGCCTACCACCATTCTCATTTGTTTGAGGTAACTACGCCGACTACCGAAACGACAGTGGTGTGTTGGTCGTTTTATTCTTAGGTCATCACGAACTGCAGGAATGCAGTGGCAAACGCACCGCTGTCCCTAACTGGGGGAATTTACGTAGATGCTCCAGCCAACTACGTTCGCTCGCTTGCGTGACGTCACGACAGCGAGGCGAACCTTGTTTCTTCAATACCGGCGTCTGTCGGGAACTACACTTTTTTAATACGTTTTTTTTCAGAACGTGGGAGCACATATAGGGCTGATGCAGTGCGGTTTTGCGGGCAGAGCTCGACTTGAATTTCTCGTTGTTACGGGGTATGTGGGCAACCAACCTACCAGTGGACTTAACTGTTTTCAGTACCACGTACATGCTTCAAGACATCGCCTCAGTGATCTTTATGCTCGTCTTGAGGCATACAAAAAATTAAGTTCTGGGATTTCACATGACAATATATATATATATATATATATATATATATATATATATATATATATATATATATATATATATATATATATATATATATATATATATATATATATATATATATATATATATATACAGGGTGTTTCAGCGAACACTTTCAAAATTTTTTACAGGTTGCCTGTGGCAGATAGCTCAATTCTAGTTTATGAGCCGGTCTACTCGAAGCGGCAGACACTACTTGCACAAAAATTGAAATCCAAGATCGAATAATTAACAAGAACTCACTAATTGACCTTTTTAACTAATTCCCCTATGACCCATATTGCAATTTACAAATTCTATCAGTGGACTTCGCAAGGCAGATCCACTTGGAAAGAATTTTCAAGATGACACCAGTTTCGATATATAAATTCCCGAACTTTGGGGAGAAATGCATTGGCGTTGCAGTTACCTGTGTGCTTCAGTGCATGAGACGACGTTTTGTTAACAAATTAACTGGATCCAACGCCAGCGCATTTCTCCGCAAAGTGCGGGAATTTATGTCTCGAAACTGGTGTCATCTTGAAAATTCGTTCCAAGTGGATCCGCCTTGCGAACTCCACGGCTAGAATTTGTAAATTACAATATGGACCGTAATGTAATCAGTTAGAAACTTAATTAGTGAATTGTTATTAATCAGTCGATTTTGCATGTCAATTTCTTGTGCAAGTAGTGTCCGCCGATTCGAGTACACAAGCTCATGAACTAGAATTGTGATATCTGCCACAGGCAACTTTAAAGATATTTTAATGTGTTCGCTAAAACACCCTGCGATGCGGTGACCGCGGTTTGAATCCAAGCCCTCAAAGATGTGCAACGTAATGCAGATGCATTTATCTCGCATTTAACGCTAAATAGCCACTGAACTTACTTTTTTCGTTGCAGACGGAGACTAGAGCTGCGCCTCCTGGCCAACGCTGGTTTCCCATAGTCCTGTCTGCAGAAAAGCGTCTACAGCTTTCGTTTGAATACATCCCCTCTCTTCTGTAGTGCGGTTTTCACTCGTGTATGGTAAGTACGTGTACAGTTTGACGAAGCAAGCGCCTTGTAGACAGCTAGATGTAACAGACGTTTGTCATGTCCGGAGACAAGACGCTGTTTTTCTGTCGGCAAGGTCTTGGCGCACTCGCCAACGTGTGTAACAGCTTGACAAGGCAATGCTGTCCCGTCGCCTTGATATGAAAAGAAAATAAAAGAGGCAAGAAAAAGAATGATAATCAAGGAAATGCTTCGAGTGTAGCGGACACATCCGAACGTGCTGCCTGAATAGAGGAGTTTAAGATAAACAGACCGAGGGATGAGTGAATGATTTAGACGCGCTTCATAACTTAGAGTTATTTAGACAAACACACCATTGCCATTTCAATAGTCTGTATAGTTACCTTAGTGGGTGGAAAAAAAGTGAAAATACAAACACTGACAACGAGAAAAACGTTAAAGAACGGTACAGCCAAGCAGCTAATTGGTTTCAGTAAGGTAGCCACAGTCTTCATAGTGCAGACTTCTGTCACTAAACTCAAGGATGGAGCAGCCTTAAGATGGCATTGCATGCCGGCAGAGAGATAAATATTGACCAAGACTCCGGAGTGTGGTTTCTTTCCTTTTTCTTAATGTAGAGAAACGTGGACAAGAAAACGAATGTAATCTGCTTTTTTCAGCTGCGCCACAGAATAAGAATATAGACTGGGAAACAGTCGAGACTCGTGTCGATCAAGTTTAAACGTTGGTTTATGGAAGCATGAAGCATTATGGTTTACGGACACCTCGTGTTTGTCAAAATTCACTGCGCCAGGTACACGGAACGTGTCACTTATGCGTGGAGTCAGCCAGTTTCTTAACGGGCAGGCTTCTCAATTAACAATATTGTAGACTCCTTCCAAGACGACTTGCGACTTATTTCACGTCTTCAGAAGCAAGCTATAGATATAGCGCAGAAAGGCATGCGAATATTAATTATTTGCTTGACTTTCTGACGTTCCTTGTTTGCCGTTTGTTTGCTCTGATGATGAATTTCCGCCAACTTGTTCAAGTTTGGATCATTTTACAGTTTATTCCTTGACGTTTGTTCCGCACTTGTTCCTCGTCGTCTACTCAGCACTTCTTCGTCGTCTGTTCAGCACTTGTTCCTTGTCCTCTGTTCAGCATTTGCTCTGTGTCGTCTGTTCAGCACTTGTTCTTCGTCGTCTGTTCAGCACTTGTTCCTCGTCGTCTTTTCAGCATTTGTTCCTCGTCGTCTGTGCCGCACTTGTTACTCGTCGTCTGTTCAGCACTTGTTCCTTGACCTCTGTTCAGCATTTGCTCTTTGTCCTCTGTTCAGCACTTGTTCGTCGTCTGTTCAGCACTTGTTCGCCGTCGCCTGTTCAGAACTTGTTCCTCGTCGTCTGTTCACATTTATTCCTCATCGTCTGTTCGGCACTTGTTCCTCGTCGTCTGTTCCGGGCTCATACCTTTTCTGATTTTCTTCAGGCATGCAGTAACGCCAGTCCAGCGCGCAATTGGCCCAGCTCTTGGAACGCTTGCGCGTCGCCGCGCGTTCCAGCTACGTTCTGTCACCACGCGCTCACCGGACGGAAGAAGGGGGAGAAAAGAAAGATACAAACTAAACGGCAACACGCACAGAAGGTGGTGGGAGGGCATCGAAGGTCTTCGCTTCTGGCTCGCCTCGCGAGGTCACCGTTCGCATAACACCGACGCGTATATATATTCTACACACTCCGAGAATCGGGATCGCGTTGCTCCGTGGGCCGGGATTTTCCCGTTCGTACCGATGGGCGAAGCGATGGCGCCGTCGGAGTGCCTATGACACACGTTGCGGAAAAAAAAATGCCTCGTCGAAATCCGGCCGCCATATCTGCTGTGCTCGCGGGATTAGCAGACGCTGCCGTCTGCTCTAAGAAGAATGAAAAAATAGAGAAAGAAACGGGCTTTTTCAACAAAACTAAACAAAGAAAAAAAGCACACACACACGCACACACACAGCCATGCTCTCCTGTTTAACGTACTTCTGCGAAGGAATTCATAATTCGTAAATTTTCTCGAAATATTGCTTCACTCTTCTCGAAATTCTAGGATGGAAGCTTAACATACCTAGCGAAACGTAACGGCGACTGAAGTCGCTATAGACATACATGGACGGATAGTATAAGGCGCGCACGCCTTCCAAATCTTCAGAGCTCCATATATGTATAGGCCACGTGATCGCCTATATTTGCGAGACGGCCCAGGTTAAGCCCATGCTCGCAAAGCTCGTGCCGATCCTATACCATGCTCGCAAGTTCGCTCCGTCGTATAAGGTGCCAGAGTATACAGTAAAGCCGCCGATTTGACACGTTGTATAGATTAAAAAAAAAAAAAAAAATCTAGTTGCTTTTCCACACGCCACCTACTTTTTTGAACAGGCATTAGAAATTCGGGTAGGCTTTGAAAAGGACGAAAATTCATAAAAGGGACGCGTTCTTCGCACACCATGTAAGTATATACCGCGCGAGGACGGCGAATTCTAGCAAAAAAATCATAATAAGACAATTAAGAGCGAATCGCCAGCGACCGGTGCTTCGCTCTTGTCACCGTACCTATAGCTCCTGCCTCTTGTGCGTTCTTATAATTTCTGCTTTTCGCACGACTGCACAGGGACCGTTACTGCTGCAGTACGTATAGTCAGTCCGCGCGGAGCTTGCGGCGGCTGCCGGTTTTGGAGGGAATTTTAAACTAGCGGACGCTTCTTCCGGGGTCCCCGGAATTCTGGCAATGTAGATGCTGTTATATTAGATGACGGCGGGCTTGTAAGCGTTACGCAAGTCTATCGAGTCCCCTAATCCAAAAATTCGTTAAAATCCACGGGCAGGCCCAGTATATACCAGTGATTGCTCAGCAGAATCTCCGCGGAGCATCGCACCCATCCCACGTACCTAAAAATGCGCAGTAGACTGTGTACGCTCTTCGGTGGAACAGATGCACATTTTTTTTTTCGCTTATACGGTCAGCGATGCAGAGCCTTAGCAACACTTTAGATAACCTCGGACTGCAACTCTCGCCGTAGAAGACGGAATTGATCAGCGTAGACGGAAAGAAAGCGACCAACGTAAACAAGCAGGTCACTTTACACATCGGTCAAAGCGATATTACGTCGGCCAATTGACAAATTAAGATCTTCGGAGCACATATTGCTAGCTGCAACAGCCAACAGGGGAGGCCCACACACCAGCAAAAGCTGGTGTGTGGGCCTCCCCTGCGTGAACAGCACAAACGCCAAACAAAATCTTCATAGCATATAAAGACCTGCGATAAGCGGCTCTAGAAAAATATTTTGAAAAGTGATTGGAACTAAGAACGCCGCAGCACACCATTGACATCTACACTGACGCTGCAATCACAAACGACATAGCAAGCTTGGCCTGGGTTAGCACATCTGCACCCTGTTAAGAACGGCCTGCAGAGATGCCAACATTCAACGGTTTCGCAGCCAGCTGCAGCTGCGAGCGTGGCGAGCTTCCCCGAAGAGACCATGGAAGCCTTCAACACCCGCCGCGGTGACTCGTTTCGTAGGGACCGCGAGGTGCCGCGTCAACATCCCCTCGGCGCCGCATGACTAAACGCGATCGGCGGACCAACTATTGTTAGTGAAATCGCCAACGGATTCACGGTTCGACTGAAGCAGGGGGATTTCCTGGAAGGTGATGCCTTGCGGTGTCTACTCACGGGCCTTTGAAGACGCCAGACAATGGACAGCGGCGGAGGCCACTGTGCGAGGTCCGCTCGGGGATTAAGAGGCGTCTGCTCGGGACAAGCCACGTTACAGCGAGAACTCGCTCAACTCGGGTTCTGGGAACCCAAAGTGTGTACGTGTGTGTGTGAGCCCTCATCCTCCAAAAAGGCGGGTTAACTTCGATGACGTTGGACGCTACGAATTGACTGGTCGAGCGTTTCCCTCACCTAGGGAACTAGGGACCAATGGAGTGTTTATAAGCAGCTGTTCGCTGCTAGAGTGTGCTCGTCGTCGTGTTCTGTGCTCGTGTTCGTACTCGTAAGCTGTGTGCTGTATGTTCGTGAGCTGCGTGCTCCATTTTGGAGCCACGCTAGACTGTCGAATGTATCTCTTGTTTAAAATGTAAATATTGTAAATAAACCCTGTACGCCTAGTTCCTCCCAAGTTCCTCTCTACGACCTTCAACCCTTACAAATGGTGGCAGCGGCGAGATCGTCCGACAACTCCTACAACTGTATGCCAGCGGTGGGATCGTCCGACAACTCTAATAACCCCAACACAATGGCTATCACACATGTCAGCTTCCCGGGGGTGCAACCTTGCACGCTGAACTCTTAGCTATATGGGGAGCGGTCAACACCATTCCCATTAACATGGGAAACATTGTAGAGCAGAGTGTGCGAAATATCGGATCCTTACTGACTCGTACAAAGCGGTGACCGAATTAACGGTGCCTATGACAGGTGATGCTGTGGCCAACGACACCAGAAAAAAGCTAAAGAGAATACAGGACAATGGGACAAATGTTGATATTCTGTGGACACCGGGGCACACCGGCACGGATGGGGGAAACGCAGGCGCTCACGCAGCTACCGCGCAAGCGGGTGGGCTTGATTACACGTACAGCTAGCTCCCCACACTCCATTTTGTCCCCAAACCCCGCGGACCAAAATCCACACCTAAAGATATTGGCCGAAGGCTCTCCTAGCAGAGCACTGATGCATTACATTCGCACTAAAATAAACGCGGACAGTAAAGGGAGACTATTATAAGCTACACCAGTACATGTGTTTGACGACAAGGGCGGGCTTACTCGCACGGAAGAGGTTTTTTTGAATAAGGTTATGGCCAACGCTGCATACACACCACATATACTTGAGAAATAGCACAAACCCAGACAAGCTACGATTGCGAACACTCATACCCGATGCACACATTGCCAGGAGTCATGCAGAGCAGACTTGCAACACCTCATTTGGAGCTGTGCAGCTTTTTCACAAGGGAGATCCAACATTCAACGTTTACTACAGGGAGACATTAGAACACTAAGAATTGGAATACAAACTAACCCTGACACACAGAAAGCCATTGCGACATATGGGAGACAAAGTGGCCTGTTTCGAGTAGTGTAGAAGGGGTCGATCAGCCCATGTGAGAGTGGCGGAACTAAACATGCACCTGAGTCTGCATAAAGCGGAAGATCCAAGACTGAGATGAAGCTGTGCTTCAGCCAACAGTCCGGGAACCCACATTCCTTTCCCTCCTAATCCCCAACAGCTGCCTAGAGCCGTCCACTTCCTTAAAATAAAGGCTTTATTCATTCATTCATTATACGGTGGCTCTAGGCGCCGCCGTGCTGGATTGGTATCGACGGCGCATGCGCGGCCTGCGCATGGATGTTTAGGAGGCCTCCTGCGCGCTTTTGGCTGAAGAAAAAAAAATTAAAACCAACCAACCAAACAAACAAAGAAAAGAACAATCGGCAGTTTTGCAGTACCGGCAGCGAGAGCAAGGTTTAGCGTTGCTCTTCAAGTTCTCCAACGGAGAAGTTGAAGAGCAACGAAGAACGGAGAGTTATGCTCGGATGGGAGTACATACGCGGATGACGCCAAAGTATCTGTTTATAAGCTTTATCACGCCGCGTATAGGACCTGTAATGGCTAAGGGCCCTATATTGTCTAGGGACCTTAGTAACAGCATCGCAACAGGCGCCGCTACTCTTTCCGTATAAAGAGCGGTGCTATAGGGAAATTACATCACTTTCAGATTATCAGCGCTAAAATTGCTTTGCACTTTAAAAAAATTATAAAGGCATAAAAAAAAGATAAAGGCATAAGTTAAAGATGAGAGGCATGCGCTGTGGATGGGATGCTTAACGGCATTTTGCTCGCAAGCTACTATTCTAAAAAGAAATTTCTGAGGATTAACTCAGCCATGAATGAATGATCTGGTCTGAGCAACTTTGGAGGTTTGATAGTATATAGCGCATCTACACATTGGTACGCGGCAAAAATAAACATAATGTACTTATGCTTAACTGTATGGGGAGCATCACGGCGACGGCGAAATATTCGCCAGAACACGGATATACTCGGGGCATGACGGGCCGTCGAGTGAGCTCCTGAACAACACTCGACAATGCGGCGAACGCGGTTTACAATTACGGATCCGGGGCCTCAAAGAGGTTCGACGTAATGCCTATATCGCAGTTACCGCTAAATTCGCCAGTGAAATTTTTTTTGGTCACCCAATTGACTGGTTCCCTTTCGTTCGTAGCTTGGTATTCAATCCTTTTCTCTGTGAATCCCATACGGCTACCATGATAGCTCGACAATTATCGGCACGTGTTTGCGTCCGTGCGTATGGAGCAACGTCGACTTGTTTGCGTCCGAGGAGGCGTGTCGTCTGGAAGCGCCAAGCAGCGCTTCACGACGTGCTCGTTGAGTGTCCGAACCAATATGATGGCGGGCAAGAGATCCCGGAACGAGAAGGCCACATCGTTCGCTCGAAAAACATAAAAAGAATACCGGCCTGCTATCTCTTGAACGTGCAAGCATGTTACGCTATTTACCAATACGTATATATATATGCAGCTGGAGTGGCTCAGGCCATATTTTTGAAAGAGCGCTGCGTTTTCTCTTTGTTTTTTTTGACGAGAGCAGACGGCCTTAAAAGCAACGGCTACGATTGCGTGTGCGAGCAGCGTGCACTGTAAACATTTTTTACACCTTTATGGGCGTATAAAGGGTGTTCGGTTGTCGCGTGGTTAGCACCCTCGTGTTTAAAAGGGGTAAGGTCGAGTCGTTGGTGGTTACCATTGAAGGTATCTTGTTTGCCGACTTTTCTTCCTCTCCCTCTCTCTCTCTCTTTCTTTCTTTTGGCTAGCAAAAATTATGACAGTTGTGGCCGACGACATGAGATGTGCAATAAATAAGCTTTCAAAGATATCAAATTCACCAGTCAAATATTTCGGTGCGCCCAAAGTTGTCAAAATTAGGACGCAGTTTTCAACCACACTTTACTGATCGCACGCCTAGTTAACCGTCGCGTGCAATAATTCTTTTAGCTCTAATGGTAGGGGTGTTACCCAGGGGACAAGCCAACACCTTCAAGGGTGCAAACATTTGTAGAGTGCTATATATATATATATATATATATATATATATATATATATATATATATATATATATATATATATATATATATATGAGAGCGTAAGGTGCGGAATCGATTTGGATTGCACCTGTGGTGGAACTTCATCTAGGGTGGCGAAAAATTCCCCTCGTGAACCTTGGCCTTGGGCGGCTCGCATAATCACACCGCGGGAAGGCAGCCAACTATTTTCTTGACCAGCAAGAGACGCTGGCAGTATGCATTGAGCACTACGGTTTGCCTTGTCGCCTTCCGCTTCCCACGGACATGCGCAGTTATAGGTTGGCTGGTCGGCTAATGTTTTTGCTACAGGCCGGGTTAGCCTGGCCGTCTGGACAGACGATTCCGCCGCCTATACGCGTCTGTTGCTTTGTTCGAAAACGTGTTACCACGTGTCGGTGTGTTCAGGGTCGCTTGCTTATTCCATTAGAAAGCGTGATTACTTGTGTATGCGTACTGCTCTCGGTCCTTCGGGTAACGTCATCCGTTTTACACAAGCGTGTGCAAAGCCTCTTGTTTTGTCGGTTGTCAAGCAGAGTCCTCCTTTTGACTTTGGAGCGCCGGCAGGACCAGACGGAATATTTCACATCGCATATTTTTTATATATAGAGTTTTGTTTTTGCGTAACGGAGAGGAAGTTCGTCCGGTTGTGAAGGCCCATGCTGGAGTGCACGCAGGCCGATTCTGTTCGCATATTTTATGAACTAGAATATCAGTGTTAATCCAAGTAACGCGCCGCGCCTAACCATGCAGTGGTATATTCGCGACTCCAAGTAAACGCTCGCCACCTAGCGGCCGCGCCGAGAAGCAGCCGATCCAGGTTCGGGCTCGAAGCAGAAGATGGTCTCCCATCACGGCGTTCGCTAAATGCCTCGGAGTTCTTTAAATCGTCGCGATGTTGCCGTGCAAAAAGCCCGAAAATGAAAAGAAGGTGGATGTCGGAAGACTTTTGTTGCGTACAGTTTTGCATGTCACCGCGGTGGAAAGACAGCAATGTACGATTCATCGTTACCCGAAAGAAGCAGACGACGCGCATTGGAGAGCGACTTGGATAAGAAACTTACCCAATGGAAACAGGTGACTGACAACATATATATATATCACCCGCCGTGGTTGCTCAGTGGCTATGGTGTTGGGCTGCTGAGCACGAGGTCGCGGGATCGAATCCCGGCCATGGCGGCCGCATTTCGATGGGGGCGAAATGCGAAAACACCCGTGTACTTAGATTTAGGTGCACGTTAAAGATCCCAGGTGGTCGAAATTTCCGGAGTCCTCCACTACGGCGTGCCTCATAATCAGAAAGTGGTTTTGGCACGTAAAACCCCATAATTTGATTTTGATTTTGACTGACAATATACTGGTTCATTCGAAACACTTAACTCGGGACTCCTCCTTTCTTCCCGGCGAGTAAAACATTGCTTTCTTATTTGTTTTAAATATCTTGCTGGCGTTTCAAATCGCGGAGTGTACATTGTTTAGGCTGGGGCTTTAATAAATTACAGTTATGTGCGCTTGAGCTTCATTTAGTTTTGTTCGTTTATAGTTTTGTGCTCAGCCTTAGTGTTAATAATATGCTTTGAGCAGCAGGAATGTTCTTGCTAATGTACTTTTCTCTGCAGACCCGGTATATAGCAGGAATGATAACTACTTCGGAAGGTTTGAAGTTGATCATGACCTCTGATCATGAAGCATGTTATGTCGCGAGACGACATATCGTTTTTATAGCCTGCTTTAGTTTAGCGGCGCAAGCAGAACGGGCTGTTTTCTTATCCAACGCAGTGCACGAGCTGTCAGTTTATTTTCTCGCAAGAAATTTAGACGCAGTTGCAAACAGCGCTCGTTCCAGCTTTGGAGCGTTCTGAAGCCCCTTCGTCAGCTCAGTATGGAGGGGCTTTTAGAGCGTTCGACCTGCGCACAGCGCCGCTATAGTTTGCTTTCCGGCACTGTGCACACAGCTAAGGTCTATTACAACTGGTTCAATTCGTCTGCTAGTCATGCATTTACACTAATACAAGTGACTTCTCCCAAAAGCAAACTCTCGCTAAATTTCGGCAACATGTTGGGAGAAACTCAACTTGATCGGATGTTGGGTGTTCACTTCACATGGGTTTGAGAATCCCTACGGGCAGCAGGTCCCTGCTGTGTTCCCAAGACTGGGCCTTACCTCGATAACACTGCGTAGTGGGAACACGAACAAGCGCGAGTCATATCGGAAGCAGACGATCTTATCACACGTATCGGTTAACTGTAAAAAAGAAGATGGACCCCGGCTCGCAAACGGAACTCCAAATTGTGTTTATGCCAAGACACTGACCATGCAACTTTACAGTTCTTTAGCCTCGTTCTATCAGTGCAGAATATCCGCATTTGGGTTCTAAAGAAACGACAGACGTTACTGAATGTATGCTGTGAGATGCTGTATGTGATATGCTTCGTACAACACGAGTCGCAGTGCCGAGTTGCCCTAAGAAGGTCGAAATACAGTCGAGTATCGTACCTGTACCATTGGAGCAACACCGCGAATACGTGCTTGCATCTTTCGTAGAGGGTCGCTAGGCAGGAACACTACCATTTGTTTAACCCCCGGCTCAAAGGCTTCAAAGGCTATTTGTTGTTAAACAAATCTGATGCGGCTCGAAGGGCAGACCAGACGCTTGCACGCACAGCGCAAGGATTTCCACGGTTTCGTCGCTGAAATCCTCGAGACTGCGACCAAAATAAGGTAATCGGCAGCAGGGAACCCTTTTCTGCTCGACGAAACACCTCGATTTGGTGCCACGAACGAGAAGCGTGAGCGACAACGCCAAGCGATGGAGCCACCGTGAACCTCTGGATGTCGTAGAGCCATCTTTGGACAGTGTTGCCAGCGCAGGTAACGGATCCTGGAGTTGCCGATATATTCCTGGTACCAAATTGAGTTCACCAAAATCCTGACTATGGGTTGCGTGTTCCGGGAGAATCCATTTCGGTTGGATGAAGCAAATTAGTAACACGTGCAAACAACAAACAACAACAACAACGACGACGACGACGACGACGACGACGACGACAACAACAACAACAACAACAACAACAGCTTGCATATAGAAAATCTTGCATATTGACACTTAAGTGCACTTCGATGGTTGGTTGGCACGTTGATTTTACAACCTGAATTTTAAAGTCGACTCGTACTATTCGAAACGTACTTTACGGGTGTTTTTAGTTGTCTGTGACCACACAACGGTGTTGGCCAGTTAGTACCACGGTCAAATTAGTGTCATTGTCAGGGACTATGTCGTCTTCATTGCCGCTACATTGGCACCGGCAGTGACACCAATGTCATTGTCATCGCCATTAGTGTAATTTCCCGAGAACTGCAGGCTAAGTTATGATTAAGCCACTTCCACAATGTTCCGCGAGCGTCCGACTTTGCATCCAACATGAATGTTATACGTAATCGCCTCCGAATTATTCTTGCAAAAAAATATTAAAAGTACGGGCGCGGGTCTGTGCGAAAACGTCGACCGCGAATCGAATGGTCCTTGCGATTCGATTTGTGCCTGGTTCGAAAACTTGCCATTCGATATTGTCAAATACTCTCCCCTTCGAATACAAGGCATAAGAAGACTCAGTGGAGCCTCGGTCGAGGGATCCAGACCGATGCGACGTGGTTATCGTTGTTGTCAGGTGATTTATTGACGTGGAGACGCCAAGGAACGACGAGGAACGTCAAAGGCGAGCGTCAAGAAACGGCGGGCGTCAAGCGGCCAAAAAATCCGGGCAAGCGCAAGCTCGGGTCGCGTGGCTACCACCAACACTGTGGCTTGGCTTGGCTTGGATTGGATATCCTTCTTCGATGGCGCGTACCCATTTGCATGCTTGCTTGCTTGGCTGCTTCGTCATCATTTTGTCTTCTTCGTCACATTGGCACGATTATGTTGCAAGAGGGGCCGCAGTTCTCGTGCAGAGGCAGTCGTTTCTGGGCATGGTAACTTATGCTAAAGAAATTCTACTCGATCATTAGATAAGAACGGCGCGGCTCGATTTTCGGTAGCCTGATGATATATGTTCTTTCGAGTTAGACAAGTTAACCTGTTATTCGATAAGACTCGCCACATTAGCATTTACTTTAAAATATTGTGCGAGTGCCGTTGTATCAAGCTCCTCTGCTTCAATGAAAGCATAACTCCATGTGAACCGCTGTTTTCTCTTTTTTGTATTACTGCTATTGTTATGCACAGTTGATAACTAAAATAAGTTCTTTCCTATTTTTTTTTTCTGTTGACAGAACTTTCAACTGCGAACCGCATTATATGTGTATCGCATAATGTAAACATAAGGCAGCCTTGTTTACCAAATAGACTCCGCGCACACACTTTACATTTCGTTTTCTTCACAGATGAGAAAAAGAAAATGTTCGATACTCGATTTCGTTTGCGCAGGTAGCTTTCTTTTTTTCTTCTCGAACATTCGCGTTAGATCCAATTCGGAAGTTTCGTTAATGGATTATCGCTAGTTTAACAGCAGTGCGCACCGTTAATGTATACGAAGGCTCTCACGAGGATGTGGAGATACGTTCGATATGGAAGCGTCTCCTTGACGTCCGCCCGACATCGCATTAATACGCTGCTCGCGCAGAGTTCTTCAGAGCTAAAGAAGCGATCGGTTGCAAGCGCGAAGCTTTACAACGAGGTGACCCTGGCCCACATTTTCTCGAAATTTTCCCTGGCGAGCGAGTTACGACCGACGCAATGGATGGACGGATCCGCCGAGGTAAAACCTAGCTCCGCTTGGGCTTCTCGCTACGTCGTTGATTCGACTTCCGGTAACGGCTGTCAGACGTCTCCACGTGGATGAAACATATACGTTTTTTTAAAGGAAAGCGCGCCTGCATGTAGAGTGATTGTCATCTCGGAGGAATATTACAGGCGGTCCTAATTAAAGAGACAAGAGTAATTTTAAGTTTTCTGTCACTGCTATAGTGTACCTGATGATCATTCTTTAAGTTTTACGAAATCCAAAAACAAAAAATCACCTCTGGCAAAAAAATACCGCTGTGACGAGTGCTAACTGTAAACATAAGTTTATTACGCCACAATTTTTTTTCGAATCTGGAGATATTAAGCGCACTTCTTGATAAAGCATCCACAGTTGTTAAATGTTTACGGGCCGCGGAATGTGAAAAAAAATAACGTTCAGTATTTCCGCTGTCTGCACACTTAGCCTGGGTTACCGGATTTGCAGCTTTTGCTGGCATGTCACATGTGTATGTATTAGCGTACAGTACGTGAGTACACTAGTATGTAATATACGAGTATACTGGTACATACTAGTAGAGTGCTAATATATTGTCGTACGGGTATATTGCCTGAAGTGCGCAAACCGTTTTCTGAAATTCAGCGTTTTCTCAGATCCCGCGGTACGCGTCAACATTTCACGCCGACTGCGCTGTGCGTCAGGATTTGCGATTTGGGTTTCCTGGCATGCCATCAACGGGGGCCTTCAGCGTGACGCAACTGGTACGTAGACGCAGGACCCAAGGGAAGAACGGGGCACACGAAACAATTTGCCAGGACACATACGCACAACGGAACCTACTTAACAATGTAGTCTCAGTTTGCGTGTGTCCTGTTCCTTCACCTACAGACGAAAAACCGCACACACGCACACTGCAACCATGCATTGGTCGGCCTACATTGAACGCCTCTTCTTTAACTCCCCCTCTCCCTCTAGTACTGTCCATGCACGTCTCTATACACCCTCTCTCTCTCCCCTCTCCCTTCTCTCTCTTCACCTTCTCCCTTCCCCCAGCATAGGGTAGCCATCCGGACCCTTGACTGGTTTACATCCCTGTCATCCTTATCTCTCTCTCTCTCTCTCTCTCTCCGTTCTCGTTACCCAACATCCTTCCGTCTCTATGCGCCGATTGATGTATATGTTGCTTTCTGAGCGGTCATCTCCTTCGGTGTCACGATTGGAGCGTGCCCCGGCTCTCAGTAACTAATGGCTTTGTCCACTTGAACTCTGGCCAGTGACCGCGCTTTTTTTTTTTTCTTCTTAAGAATTTGAGTGCGTAGCCGAAATGTTCACTGCTTTGCAGTGTTTCATATCCAACCGGAGGAGGAAAATGCGGCACTCTGCCAATGGGAAAGCCAAGCAGGACATCCGCGATCGTTTTCTGCGATGCATCTTCCAACGTCGTGTGCTTGCATCGCCTTCCTCGCATCCTGTAATTTATTATGCTTACGCGCGGAACGCTAAGATTTAGTTTGCCACCACCCGATACTCCTTCAGCTTTGAATTTTCATTCGCGCGTTCTTTTATTTATTTATTTTTTGTCTTAGTATCCTTGAGCGTGGTGGCTCGATCTCCGAGCCAGTATGCGGAGGGAAGAACGTGCGGCGTTCTCTTTCTAGTCACTGCAGCGTTTCGGTAATGAGCCCCTACGGAAGGTGTGCCAGAAAGCAAAACAATGACAAAAAACAAAAGAAAATAGAATCACCAGGGCTTGCCAATTAAGCGCGCCGCATTTGCCTTTTTGTGTATGTAGTGCATGTACAGATGCGTGAGTCATGCGTGTAGCCGAAGGCAAACAAACCTTGAAGCCCCCCGCGAGAGCATATGCAAAACGCAGTTGTTACACAGGTACTGTTGAATGCTTGAACTGCCGGTAATTCAAAACAGGTCCTATTCTTGCGTCGACCATTCGTTTGGTACTGATTCAAGATAGGCTCAAAGAAATGTGGTGATCACCGCACAATATATTTTGACAGACTCAACTGTAGTTGACGTCTACGTATGATGTGAATCATTCGTGATCTGTAAAGAACGGTTGTGTGAATAACTTAACGGTTGTGCAGCGAACGGTTATGTAGTGTCCTTATGTTATGCTATCCAGGATATAGTGTTTGTAATTTATGATATGTGAAACAGAATGTTTGTAATGGAAGGATATAAGATTGAAAGCAAAGTGAATTCCAATGGCAAGTGCCCAGTCGCCTGCGAGACACATAAATCTGGACTACGCTGTCATCAGGATCGAACCGCGATAACGGCAAGGTATAGGCAGGCCCATCAAAACGTCGCTGGATTCCGAGACGAATGCGTCACGTTAAAGAAAGTACCAGCACAGTACTTTTATCCCGGTATGTTCTGACCGTTGTCATGACTTTATGTCTTGGAAGTGTTGTTCGTTGCTCTGTCACTGTTGCCTTTGGATCATGTTCGCTACTTTGCACCTCTACTGAGTACAGGAGGTCCCAATTTAGTGTATGATTCTGAGACTTCCCTCTGTGTGCGCAATGATGAGTAACAATAGCATACGAAGTATAAGAAATTTGATCCTGATTCATATGCTCTTGAGAAGAAGGATCACATTTCACGTATGTCCATTTTCTCTTTGTTTAACATGCCGTATCGGATTATGTGATCATTGCGTCACGCAGCCTTTTTTTTTTCTTTCCATCTGTTTATCTCTTTAGTTATTTCTTGTTGCGTGTATATTTTACTTCCGTCCGTGATGCCAATCCATTTCGTGGGCAGGAGCCATGTTTTGAGGCCACAACGGAAACAGTTTTGTTTGGTGCGAGATACGCTATACCACGCTCTGTTGTTGTGATAGAGCAGGCGTAGCATGAATTAGTCACTTTAGATATAGAATAGACTAAAGCAACAAGTCTCGTCAGGACTAGAGTTAAAAGGAGCTCTAAAGGCAACCAGTGGAATATTTCCCCCTCGTTGGCTTGTTATCTTTAATGTCCGTTTACCAGTATAAATAGCAAGGTAAGGGAAACGCGGTCGAGTATGACTGAAGAATCTGGGGATGTCGATGTGATTAGGCAGAGAGAGAGGGGGTGGGGGGCATTTTTGGGTGTTGTGTTATGGCCGAAGCTGGCACAGAGGTTCGATGTCATCGAAAGCGGCTTTTGGCTTGTGGGTGACCTGTTATTATGCTAATTAGGACGATGACGTATGTCAGCAGTCTCTGCAGCTCTGGGAAAAGTGAGCTCTCTCGAGGCAACCCCTCCCCCCTCCCCCCACGAAAAAAAAAATTGATTTCACAAACTTGGAGTCTTTCGCACGTAGCCCGGCACACTCTTAACCTCATTCCATATATGTTTCGCCAAGCGAAAATATGTTCCACTAGGTGGAACATATTTGCAAGAAAGTCACACTGAATTGGTGAAACTCATCAGGAAAGTGGTTAAGAGTGCACCGACGCCTCCTAGCATAACGTATAGCAACGAGGTCCGTTAGCTTTGCGAGCAGCCAAACAATTAGGCGCGCTGTACAACCGACCTTTCAGGGCTCCACCCCGCCTACACAGCTGCCGCCTTGAACAACGCCGCGGGCTGCTAAGTTTCGAGAATACATCGTGCTACACCGCCAGACGCGCCGCGAGGGCATCGCATAAAGAATTGCGACACCGCGTTACAGACACCGAGCCCGCCAGAGGGGGTTGGGAGCGGGCGGCATAGGCGTCGAGCGAGGGGAAGAAAAGAAAAGCAATACGCAACGAGAGCATTAAAAAGAACAACGCGGCGCGCTGTGCTATGTGCTGTCGACACCCCCCAAGCACCCTATACAGACTCGCCTCTACAATGTCGCCAGCTGCTTTCCCTAACTGACAGCGGCGGCCACTTAGCACCCCTGCGAGACAGTCGATCCGACCGGTCATTAGGCCAGCCGAAGGCGGCGTGGTCACAACACCCCCTCCTCAACTCGCCCACCGCCCCGACACACAAACAGGCACACACGCGCACGCACACACACACGGTGCTCTGGCTGACAAGGATCGGCGCAGAATGGAGTTCGCCTATCCCGTTACGCCATCCCGTGAAACGTGATCCATTAGGGCCATAAGGAACCCCGCATTTTCTTTCTTTCTTTCTTCGTTTCTTTCTTTTGTTTCTTTCCTGTCATCCAGACGCCGTGAGACAAAAAAAAATAAAAAAATCACGAGGCTGCCGGAGCAGGAGACAGCGAGCGTCGAGCGAACGAGACGAAGCAGTCACGCCTGCTTCGCGTGGGGCGAGATTTTTTCGGTGAAGGGGGCCCGCGTACCGCGTTCGTGCGGATGTACGTGCCACCGAGCAGGGCCCGGGCAGCGTTCGGCTGTCGTTGTTGTTTGACTTCGTTTTCGTTTCACCCAGTCTAGCCCGAAGGCAGCGAAGGAGATGTCATTTTTGTTTTTGTTTCGCTTTTTCACGCTCAAAAGCCCGAAGGATTACAAGAGACGGGCTGGACATAGAGTTACTGGAACTTGACAAGAAGGTGAAAAAAGTTGGGATAGCAGAACTTGTATGCAAAATGCAACAAAGTTATGAAACAACAACAACAACAACAACAACAACAACAACAACAACAACAACAACAACAACAACAACAACAACAACAACAACATTTTCAGTAAGGCATGCGACAGTGAGTGCGGATTTACAGCAGGATAGTAGAACATTGGGCGAAACAAAGAGGTAAGGCCCGTATTCACTCACAAAAGAATTCTTACGACACTAGAACTGTTCATAAGATCGTGTGCCAGCCAATTTTGACGTTGGAAATAATAGTATTGGCAAAAGCGACCGACAGGCCAATGAAAAACTGCCTCCAATTAAGGAACGAAAATATTTGCGTCTTCGGCCCCAGGGTAACAGGATTAGAGACGCTAAGAAAATTTGGCAAGAATAACAAGGATGCATAATATTTGAACTAAAGTACCAAAGTATGGAATGGATCGCTCTCTGTGAGATGCGTCAATTCGTGAAAACTGTACATCGTTCCTTCGCTTATGTGTAAGACCTTTTAATTATCATGGAAAAATAAACTACGTAAATCGCCAGGAGAAAAGTTCTCGTGGCTCTGACATCCAAACTCAAGATGGGGGCCAGTAGATAGACGCGCACTGTGGTATAGAAGTCGGATGGAAGTCGCGTCTCAGGCTCGTTGGCCGACCCGATAGCTGGCTTTTGACAAAGATAGGTCCACCTATCGAAACATCGGCCAGCCTAGTCCGAGACAAATTTATTCTTGTTTACCCTTGTTTTGTGGCTCTCACAGAGGTGTGACAAGCACCACTACAGCAACGAACTCTGATCCACGCGTTTCCATTAGGTGAGACGGCGGATGACGTCACTAGCAGGTTCCGGTTATGTTGTTCAGAACGGCGCGATGTAAAGCGAACGCTTTCTTCGCACAATTACTCAACGAAAGTGTGCTCGATAATCCCATATAGTTAGTCAACAGGCACACCGGGCGTCGTTTGTTCAGGAAATCACCGTTGCAGTTTAAGCCTTACCTGGGCCTTCGTTCAAACAACGGTTGTGACTGTCAGCCGCTTTTTATAGCAGTAGGGACATCCTACTGGGTGCTACGATATGGGCGTTTTGCTCTCTGTAGCGATTGACGTCAGCGTGTGAAGGCCAACAAGAAGTCGTGGATTGAGAATTGTTTCGCGTTACTGCGCGAAATCAGTCTGCTACAACTATCCCCTCAATGTGGATGGGGCTTGTGTTTAATAGGCTGATATACCTTAAGCTTAAGCTGTGTTCTCCGTAGACTGATGACAGGAGACAGAAAAACCCAAGTGACTAGAGTGAGCGATGAACCAGCGGTCAAGAGAGCTGGGCCGTAAAGTCACGCTCCACCAAGTAGCTTCAAGGAAGCTCTGAAGGGTTATAGATGGGCAGAACGCACGGATTCGAATATTTGCGTCCCTTTGCAGGGCCACGCTCACACAGGAGCTCGTAAATGCCGCACGTTAGTCACGAAGTGACGTCAGAGTTTCCGTTGCTCAACGGCAATTCGCCGATAACGTCTGCATTGCATTCACAAAAAATAGCGACAGATTTGACACAAGCGTCACGATGGCGCATCTGTCACAGCTGTCACCTGCACCCCGCCAGAAGTGACAACAGGAATAAGCTAGATGTTCAGGCTCACGTTCAAGCTTTACATAGGTCGAAGCTTGTGTAAACGCGTAAACTATGAGCCCTTAATCGCCGCGACACACTACACAACGCGCCCGTTCGTCTGAACACGTGTTCACACCTGTACAAGGCGACGCAGCGTTCACTGCGCGTCTAAATATGACCTCAAGATCCAAAGCTATGCTCGCAGACTAGTATTCTGTGACAGTGAAGGAGAAGAAGGAGGAGAAGCGCACGCGGAACAACGCTCCTGAAAATAGTCACACAGCCTCGTTAGCGTATGTTTTAAGCTGTGGAACATAGAGAATTTATTTTTTTTACAGCGAAGCTGTTTATGGCTAGGTTCTGGCAGATCTCGTTTCCGTGGACATGTACCAACAATTATTCATGCGTGGGCCAATCCCGAAAATAGTGCAATGCCGCGCCGACCCGTGGCGTAGGTGAAGCAGGCGTTAAGCACACCCCACACGTGGGCCGATCCCGAAGTTAGTGCAATAACGGGCCGACCCGCGGCGGTGGTGCAGTTCGCCACTAAGGGACTCACATTCACAGCTTCGCTGGTCATCCTTCTTCTCAGAGTAGAAGGGCACTGCATTTTTATTGCAGCATGTATTCTATAGAAAAGACACAAAATACGCTACTTTGCGCTGAATTTGAATTTTATCTCTTTTCACTTGACTCTTCACGATTTGGCAAGTACCTTCGCGAGTAGCAATAAGCTACGCCGGTTCAGTATCTGATCCGAAAAAAAAAAAAACGAAACACGAAGTGCTGTCGAACTCCAAATACTTGGCGCATACTAATACATGTGCAGACGTATCTACTCTGTAGCTTTCCCTTCATTGCCGCGAAAAGAAAGAAAGAAAAAATATCCTGAGGTTTTACGTTTCACAACAACGAGTTGATTATGAGGCACGGGGGACTCCGTGTGAATTTTCACCACCTGGGTTTCCCTAACGTGTACCTAAACCTAAAGTGCACGAGCGTTTTCGCATTCCGCCTCCATCAAATTTCGGCCACCGCGCCCTCGAGCCCAACAGTGCAACGCGCCATAGCCACTGGACTGCACGACTGCACCGGCGCGCGGGTGTTAGCCGCACAAAGTTGACGGAGTCTGTTGTTCGCTGCAAAATCATTCGTTGACTTACGGATAGACCTAGCGAGCTCCATCCGGAGCAGACGGCCACTCCACGGGCCGTATGCTCGCCGGCGTCCTATAAACGAGCGAACGCGGTACCTCACCCCGAGTAGCGGTCGCTAAAAAGCGCGTGCATGGTCACGCGTCCGTCCGCGCGGCGAGGTCGTCCGGGTGAGCGGAGTCGGCCGTTCACACGGTCAGCGCGTCTCGTACGCAAGCGAGTGAAGAAAGGTTTGAGGGTGGTGAGGGGTGGCAAAGGGAAGGGGGGTTGAGTGCTTGAGGGGGGGGGGTGGGTAGCGGCGAAAATCGAGCGGCGCACCGAGCCCCCCGTTTCCCTCCTTTCGCGGCGAAGCCAGGACGAAGCGCTAAGACAAAGGCTTCTCGCAGAGCGGGCGGAGTTGGAAGATCCTCGCTGAAAGCCTTTACAGCCCGCGCGATTTCCGCTAGAGTGCCCAGAGCGCTTTCGGGCTCGCGTAAGTGTACCGTGGAAGCTCGTCGCTTTCGTGATATTAGCCTGAGAAGCACGTGTTCGTGTCCTTCGACTGCGAGGAAGTCCGCAAAGGCAATGGCGCGCGCACCTTTCTTTTTTCTGTTGGTTTTTCTGGCGATGCCATCTTGACAGACGTGCTGACACAGCAGTATTGCCGAACGACTCGGTCACTGAGGCAACGTTGTCGAGAAAGATCTCGCCGTGTCTTTGTCCGCGTTGGGTTTGGGATATACCCTTCCTGTGAAAACAACCGTTGCCGTTGACAGAAGCAGACGGCACTTCCTGCGCCTCAGTCATTGTTCATTATCAGCGCCGTGTCAGTGTCAACGGCGCAAGAAGAGTGTTCATCGCCGTCCCGCATGTGGGAGATTGGGTGTCAAGGCACTGCGTACGCTTTCTTTCGGGAGGTACGTCTTGAAGACGTCGGTCAGCGCTCGCTGGAATGCCAGGAGGATTGTCCAATACCTCGCTCAGTCAACAGCATTGTCTCGCAGAGATCTGGCGGTGGTGCGCCTTCGTGTCCTTTGGATGCGCGTGGCCTATTGTCAAGGCATCGCACGTAGCTTTCTTTTTTCTTAATGCCGTCACTGCCAGCAGCGTGAAACAATTGGCTCGCCGAAGTGTAGGACCACCTTAAGACTCCGCGAAGACGGAGTTGATCTCGTGCTCAAACGAATACCTCCGCTTTTCGCTTTGCGCCATGACGAAGCGAGGCCAGCTGCTCGCGCATTGACGGCGCAGCGAAACTTACGGCGCATACAAACCCGCGTATTATATAGTTTTGGCAGATTAGACGAGAGGGATTCAGCAGTGACGTATACCCCACGTTGTCGCACAGTCCTACGTGAACGAAATAATGTTCTCAACGAACGCTGGAACTACTGAGATGGGTTCTCTTGACTGTGCTGACTGTACACCGTCTCCTCACGTAAGTCGCGGAAACGGGAGGGTAAATTTAGATCGGCGAATAACTATCAGGCCACTACCGTGCACCTCGTGTGCTGCAATTAATCTTTGTCACGTGTCGCGTAAACCTACGAGGTGCGCGTGAACTGCACGCAACGTGAATGCTGAACATGACTATACCAAGCATGAACACGAATACTGCATGGGCTGCTGGAGATATGTTAAAATCGCTTGCAGGCGGGCTTCTTTGAACGGAGTCAGCTTTTGACGTTGTACGCGAAGGACAGTGTGCTCGCGATAACTTCTGACTGAAAAGTCTACGGCGTCCTTCGCCGTGCACGTATATAGTTCCAAGTCGGCCGGGTTTAAGCGATGCTTAACCAAGCGACTTAGTTCGTGCATTTCGTGCGCAGAATGCATGATCAGCCCTATTTACATGGGCGTGGTCTTTCCGAGCCGAGAGAGCTTGCAGCGATCGGGTGTGACTAACCGGCATTCGGAGAAGGCGCGAAGGCAGCCCTTTCGAGAACCTTGTCGCTTCGTGACACAAGCCCCGTTTGCTGCCAGTCTGGCATTCCTTAGTGAAAGCGTAACAAATGTGGCATTTCTAATCTGATAGTGTCATGACGAGGCGAGCAGTTTGAATGCTTCGAAAACGCCGGTTTGCTTAGTGCTCCATATAACACGAAACAAGCAAGCCGCGGCACCTCTGGTGCTATGCATTACTAACATAACACATCTTTAGTGTCGTTTTGGATGCTGCCTAACGAAGTAAGCGCGTTATGCAGCGAGTGGACCATGGAGCGTACATGATTGCCGCGGTAACGTGTGTAAAGGTACTAACGTTCTTTTCGCGTCCTTGTGTCGTAACTTCTAGATGTAGGTTGCAGCACGATGGCTTCTTGTAGTGGTCATTTCGATTCAGTCTCAAAGGCTGCTGTGACGGATGCATTTCCCCATTTGCACGCGCGACAAAATGCAAGAACGTGCATCGCTATGGAATACGATGACAGTGATAAGTGCGTCCGAGACGAATGAAAGGACGGGCATCGCTGCGTGCAAGGAAGAAGAGAGAACTCAAAGTGATTGGCAGCTGGCAGGCATACCTGGAAACGGGTATTTACGTCACCCAGGCGGTCGAGTGTCTATGCTAACGAACACGTAACCATACGGGCACTTCGGAAGGGTAACCAGCGCCTCTCCTCACAATGGCGGCAGATGTGGAACAGCCTGCCAGATAGACAGACCTTCGGCCTTGCATACGACGAAGGTGAGAGAGGCCTGTCGCCGATCGCTGCTGTGGTCTATAGCCAGCCGACCTTGTGGAACCACGAACCGCACGAGTGCAGCAAGGTATACGAAGCAAGCACCGGGCCAACTTGCTACGCGTTTAGTGTAGCATGCCCGGAAGAGCTTCATCAACTTCAATCAATCCTGTCCTTCGATCCTTGCGATTCTCTTGCAGTGGCGTCGTTCGGGACCACTTAGAGAAGGAGGGGCTCTGTTAAAGTTGCTCGCGCGATAATGTGTTTTCGTCGACGGCTCATTGCGTGTGTTTCTTTGTTTGCGTGTTTTCTTTGTGCGACAATAGCCTTTCTTTCTTCCCTTCCTTCGTAGGGCCCCTCGGCGCGTAGACGCGAGTACAACTCGGCCTTGAATGCGTGCGTACCCCTGAGTGGTCTGTCAGGCCTCGTCGGTGTTGTAATGGCGGCGGTCGCATCCGAGCCGAGCCCTAATTGATTATGCACGGCCGGTGAACGCCGAGGCGGTCTCAATTAGCGTTCTTCTTTTCGCGCGTCTGCCTTGCCTCCCGGATGATAGCGTGGGAACGTCCGTGCCTGTGTTTGTCTCTCTCTCTCTCTCGCTCTGTTGTATGTATCTGCCTTCGTTGCCGAGGCACAGAAGAATGGGAGGGAAACGCCATTACGCGGTTCGTTTCGTTTTCGCTCGAAGGGCTGCCACACGAGAAAATCGCGGGCCGGTGTGTTATTTGTCGTTTTTTTTTTCTGGGGCTCCATCCGCAAGTATAGAGCGTTGTGAGATTAATAGAGTTTGTTTGTTGAACGGATTGTGGCAGGAAGGAAACGTGAAACAGAAAGAGACAACCCGTTCAATATCTAAATTTCCCAAGTCCAAAACGCAAAAAGTTGTTGATCCGAGATTATGCGCCAAATCGATCATTTTGACTTTAAAGAATGGCGTACCATCAAGTCGCTCTGTGATCCCATTTTGCAGGCACAACGAAGAAGAAGAACAATAGAGAACGACGCTGAGGAGGAGGATAGAAAGAAGAAGCTGGAACTGCGTTAATTCACAAACGACTTCGCAAAACTGACAATCCTGGATCCGTTCATAATAGGCTGAACATGACATGGATCGCGAAACAGCGAGATAGTGAAGCGGTATAAATAACGCAATGTTAAACAGCCACAGCGAAGGAGCATGATGATTTCAACCATGTTATTGCGAACTTTTTGTTGGGATAGTTGGTGCATGTTACTGAAGTCTTTCTTTCTTTCTTTCTTTCTTTCTTTCTTTCTTTCTTTCTTTCTTTCTTTCTTTCTTTCTTTCTCCGTATAACGGTGGTAGTACCAGACAACGATGGGATCCGAAGGTGTCACTGTCTGACCTTCAGCTATGCACCAGAATGCGCACGTCTTGCGTCGCACCAGCGCCGAGGACATTGGCGCTTGCGATTACCTGCTCACCGCAGGCGGTACAGCCTTCTCTGACGCCGTGCTCCTCGCTTCACACCCACAGAAAAATGTTGACAACTAATTAATCTCACTGTAAAGAAAGAAAAATAGCCGATCAATTGCGGACCACAGCTACATACCTCCACAAAAGCGAAAAAAAAAGGAAGCGATAAAGATCAAATTGAACTGCGAGAAACGATAGCTTTCGTAGTGTCGACGTCTGCAAGGCCATTCACTACAGTCAATATTTTCGCCCGCAGAAGGCTTGGCAAAAGCTGTCGGCGTTGAGGGAACGACATTCGAAGCACTTCTCCGCGCCACCGTCAGTACATATACCATCCCGTTTAGCTACGCTGTTGCAATGTCCACGTGACTCACACGACGACCTCGGGTTCGAACGCCTAGACTCCGTGTCATTCGTCTGCGAGAGGTGCGCGTATACTAGGCGTTCGCATACGTATACGCTTTGAACTGTGACGTCAATGATTCGAATCATCGATCTAGCTACAGCTTTCTCAACCAGCAAACGAAAAGAAGAAAAAGAAAAAAACCAAGAACAAGAAATGAAGATGCGTATACCTTTCAGGCATTGTCTCAAACGAGACTGGAATATTAAAGCGATTGCCAAAGAACTAAACGCCGTATACGTATACGAATTTAAAGGCGGTTGGCTGCTATATAGCTCATTTTGAGCGATAATAAATTGATCTCACATGCTACGTCAGCGACTTAAAAAGAGTCCATGATGTCAACGCGTCTAACCTTTGACGATTTTCACGACCCGTTTCAAATTTTCAGGAGTGAGCACCTCCTCTGTACACACGGGACGGCGCATAACCTTGGGGCATAACGCCCATAATTGAACGACAAGATCTTCGCAACTCTGCGGTGTATTCGCCACATGGGTGGTGATCGATGGAAGCGATACTGATACTTCTTCTGTTTTTTTTTTTTTTCGTTGCCACGCGTCTTTCTTTCAAAGACGGATAGCCGATAGAAGGTTTCTCCATAAATTTCCATTCGTGAGAGTTTTGATAAGTTTCCTCTCCGGAGGGAGGTGTGGGGAGGACACTTAGACGAGACGTGACCTAAAATGATGGCGAACGTCCAAGACCTATAGTAGTCTACGGCTCTCTAATGCGAGCTAATTCTTTCCTAAGACTCGCCCGATTTCGTCCGCAGTACTGTACTGCATCCAAAGGACTACAATAGGGGTGCCGCGTTATAGTGCAATCTGTCCGTCTCAGCTTTCGCCGCGGACGCTGCTGGCATTAAAATAGGCCGTCGAAACGTGGCGGCCGAACTTAGATTGCGGCGGAATGTAATGCTGCTGGCGTATCGATTAGATCCGCGTGTCAGTTGTCAAAGAGGCCTGGTTGGTCAAGATTATTTCGGGTCTTTGAACTGTACCGCATATCTCGTATCTTAATTAGCCGTTGCTTTAGGATGGTTTAATTGGCCTACGAAACAGACAAACACCAATGACCTCATGAAACAGTAAATGTTTCGGTGAAACAAATATATATGTAAAAAGTACGCCTGCTTTCCCGCTGTACTGCTCAACGGCTTTGTAGGGGTGGAGCTGGTGGACCATGTGCTACGCCATTTATGAGGTCGTCTCAGCTAACTTTTGCGAAGGTTTAAAAATGTGCCATAGCGCTCTAGGAGGATGCGACCAAATGCATGTTGTTGGCTATCGTATGGTCAAGGTCACATAAGCTTTAAACGAATATTTGATTAATTGCATAATTAGTCAATATTAATTAAGCAAATTCGCGAGTGTATGCTATGGGGCAAAACTTCCAATGAAAAAGTTACGGAGCGTTCTAGGAAACATAATTCAGCAGCTTCTAACTTTCTACTTGTTACGTATAATGGCAGTTTTTCTGCGTCTAAAGTAAGCCTGCAAAAAAAAAAAAAAGCAAGTGACATGCCGGCTTGCGCGCCTTGTTTGCAGTATTCTCAAACGAGCCACGAATAATAATAATAATAATAATAATAATAATAATAATAATAATAATAATAATAATAATAATAATAATAATAATAATAATAATAAACGTGAACAACCTCATTACAATCGTATGTCCAATTCACTGTCTCTCAAAAAGCCCTCAATGAGCTCCACGGTCCGACACAAGGAGTATTCTACCCATGGATCTAAATGAGGGCTTCTTCGTCATCGTATGCTTCGTCTTCCCCCTCTCATTTCGTTCCCTTTCCCTCTCCCCAAGGCTCAACGGCAGGCCAAAACATAATAGTTCAGGCCGACCTCTCAGCTTTTGATCTGATGACCCTACCAAGGACGTCGCCTTAAGCTACGCGAATAAAAGCAAGCAAACAAAAAAATCAATCAATCAATCAATCAATCAATCAATCAATCAATCAATCAATCAATCAATCAATCAATCAATCAATCAATCAATCAATCATTCAATCAATCAATCAACTGGTAAAGATGCGTGTGCAGGCAGGCCTAGATAGCGCAAACTTTTCAGTGTGGACTCTACACTCACTTCTCGCTTCGGGCCGTGATTCAGCAACCTTAGGGTCAAGGCGATAAAGGCTCCTTGAAGAGCACTTGGCGGCGGCTGTTCCCTTTTCCTTTCGCTGATGGGATCTCGGCCTGCCCGACGCAGGACGACCGAGACGCCGGTCGAATAAATCCCGGCTGTTTTACGGCGACGATCGTCCGTATAGTCGCATTACGTTATACGCCCGAAAACCAGCGCGCGCAGTTTCCTAATGGCTGCGTGACACGGATACGCTGCTGGGCTGTCGTTCGCCCACGGCTAGAGGTCTTCGCGGATATCTTCCTCTTTCTGTTTTTTTTTTTTTGTTCTTTTGTTCGCTGTTTCTCCTTTTTTTTTCTTCATTTCACTGAAGAGAGATCCACCTAAGCGACCTTTAGGCTGTTCGGCAAAGGCAGGCGGTAAGAATAAGCTTTGAGAGTTCGTGTGATGCGCTTGTATGCTGCCGACACCGAGGACTAATATCGTTGTCCAGGTCCCGGATGAAGCTTTAAGTATACTGCTTGTGTTCGATTGGTCGATTTGTTGACTGACGGATGTACGGAACAGGCGTTTGTACGGAACAGACGGTTGTGCGAAACAGACGGTTACGGAACAGACGGTTGTGCGAAACAGACGGTTACGGAACAGACGGTTGTACGGAACAGACGGTTGTACGGAACAGACGGATGTGCAGAACAAACGGACGCATTCATTCGTTGGTACCTTGCCGCGTTGAAGCGCAGTGTTTGCGAATGCTCTTGGCGACGAGGCGACCTTGAGAATTCGGGACGTCACCGCAACATTAACCTGCCGCAATGTCACAGCAAAAGCAACATTATCACGAGTGTGGCAGTGGAGGACAGTTGGCGTAGGATCGTCAGGTATAGTGCAATACACAGGACAGAGAGCAAGTTCGAGACGACATGACCGCTAACTTGCAAGCATACACCGGGAAACCTTTGATTTATTAAATCGTCACGCACTCGTACATTAAATGCTCTTACGCGGATTCACTTTTTCTTCCGTTACCTCCACGTAGTAAGTCACAGAATATAAACAGTCTATCTTGGGGTTCGGCAGGTACCCTGACGCCGTGACATATGCCTTAACTCTGATGGTAATTCGATCTGCTGTCCGCATGCCAGGGCTTATTGCCGCTAAAGAAAAAAGCACACATGAAAAAATAGGTACAATTATTCTATCATTCACCTTTCCCTCGATGTGTGTAACTGAAAACTTGTAACCGTCCCAGATAACGTTAGTTAGATTGGACAAGCCGAACCCAAAGCAAGTAAAAAACACGTGAACTGTAAGGCGACATGATACAACTGGTACGTACAGCGAACTCGGAGCCTTCCATTTAGATTGCTGACATCTTGGAGCTCTTCGTAGAACAACTGACACCGGACGGATGAAGTCTCGCGTATTAATATCCCCTTACAGTCCAAATGTTCTTAACTCGCTTTGTGGGGGCGAAATGCACTAATGCCCGTGTACCATGCATTGTGTGCAGGTTATAGAACCCCAGGCGGTGAAACTTAATCCTGAGACCCTCACTACGGCGTGCCTCATAGTCAGATCGTGGTTTCAGCACTTAAAACCCCAGCATTCTTTCGCCTGCTTTGTGTTTGATTTATCTTGGGCCATACTCTATGTGAACTTTTAAGCAGTGCATTCACACTACGTTGACCTCGGTATAGCATTGGTGGCAAAAATGAACACTGCTGTCGTGGTCGTTGTGTTAGCGCCATAAATTCTGAGCATTCCGCCACTGTTTTCTGCAATCTCTTTCGGGAGATTGTCTGACCCCCCGAACATAACCTGCGCATTAAAGCTGCAAACATAGTGTGGTTGCCTTTCGCTCCTTACCTTGAGCGCGGATTAAAGCCAACGCAGCCATTGCTATCCTGCAGCGAAAGAGACCTCGCGCGGACGATCGGAGCATGCAGAAGTCCAGACGAAGTTCAGACAGCAGAAGAATAACAGTCTGGGGCACTGCACACGTTCTACTGCAGGCGGTCTTTGCGTATAATATACGCATTGTGCAAAAGCCCAATGCTCGCCGGCAATTTCTAATGGCTGTAACCCAGATTAAGCCAAGCTGATTCCGTGAGGCGGATTCCGTTCGTCCTCTTTTGTGGTGCCGTCTGTCTCACTTCTGTTCTTGTTTGCGCTTGCCGGGAAAAAAAGGTTCTTTTAATCCGCCTGGAGAAATGCGCAGCACGTACACGCGTGCGCGCGAGCTCTGTTGCTGCTGCATTTGCATACGTAGCTCTGTGAAGCGAGAACAAGAAATACGCTTTAGACAGCGTGAGCGAATGGACGAGTGGCGGTGCTGTATGAGCTTTCGCAACAGACGGTGCGACACGAAATGTCGTCTGCTGCATTCGTGCAGACGAATTCTATCGCGAGCTCGCCTAGCTGCCGACGAGGCTTACTCAAGCAGAGAGAAGCGCCATTGTCAAGAAGCTCGTCGTCTGCTTCAGCGCTGATTAGCACACAGAAATCGAGCCCTACATTCGCTCCTCCATCTCTGTGTGAAAAAATTGAAACTAGCAATAAAAAAAAAAAAAAATACAAGCGAACTAGCCAACAGAAGCAGAAGATACGTATTCGCAATGTACGAATAATGACGGAAACTGAATAAACTTTTTTCTAGTGTCCGTACTTATAATGACGAATCAGAACATATACTTTGTGCCATAGCATCTGCTTAGTGGGAAATACTGTTGTCAGCTCATTTGCTGTAGATTTCAAGGCATGTACTTTGGAATTTGCGAAAAGAACATTTCTTCAAGCACTATAACAGTGTAACTTTTCTTTCTTCAGTCAGAAAAAGAAAACGTGACGAAGTATTGCAGAAGCGTTCGTTGGGCCATCTTCAGAAAAAAGATATTAACGCCTGAAAGCTCCAATGCTATATGCATTGGGAGCTTATCTCCACATGTGCATAAAAAATACATAAGATATCTTTGGGCAAACAAAAATACAGTTCAGGACATGTGCCAACGACTAAATGGAAGCACCACCATACCGTGTGTCCCAAATGACATTCGCTAAACTGTTCAGGAACAACAAAGAAGGTTTACAAATATGATGCAAGGCATAATAATAAAACCTATCGTGTGCACTCGTCAGAAGTTTGACGACAAAACACCGTATGCTTTATAATTGTATCTTGCACAACGTTTTCATAAATATTTTTTTTTTCGTTGAATAGCTTGGCCAACGTTAGCTGGGACACACTCTACCACAAAAAAAGTAATTTTATTCCATTGCAACGTCTTGATGACTTTCTCCCGCCAGTAACGTTTGGTACGCTTCGATGTGGCATTCCTTTTTTACCTGCAGTAGGTAATGCAATGGCGGCTTTCCTGCGTCGGTGACGTCTGATGTGCTTGCGGTGAACGCAACATTTCAGCACGATTAGGCTACTCATTCCTGACGCGCTTACTCTATAATATGCATGGTACATGCATGACGTACTGCATATTGGAGTCATGCTATTAGTATGTACTGGGGGCTTCGTCTAAGCAAATGTGAAATGTTTTCGTCATTTCGTTTCATTTCCACGTATAAAAATTTTGCTTGTTTGGTGTTACGATATTGCGAAGCTACGATTTTCGGAATACTGATCTCTTCAGCTGCGCCAATTAATAAAAACAACAAAGAAATGTAAATGCATTCGCGCACGCAAACACAAAACACACATCGCATACATTCACTCCACCTCAAACAAACAAACAAACAAACAAACAAACAAACAAACAAACAAACAAACAAACAAACAAACAAACAAACAAACAAAGAAACAAACAAAGAAACAAACAAACGAACATTTGAATGGCATAGCACTCGCGTTTGCATTATCAGCGTCCGGCAAAGCGATGTAAGCCGCTTACACATGCACAAACTTGTCGTCGGCCTAAATTCAACGCCCTTGCAGGTTAATGACCACAGTTCACTTGGAAGTAAGACCGCGTGCGCTATCGTACCTGTTCATTTTTTTTTTCGCTTGCACTGCGCAGAAGTTGTGGGAAGGTTACCTCGCGCAGGGCAGTGCAAAATTTTGGCCCACGTAGGCTTTTGAACCCGCCGGAGAACTGCATGGCGCAAGTCGAGCAACTCTTACGCGACGCGACCGAACGATATAGATTCGTGCGTGCTGCACTTTATGCGGTATTTGGCCTTGCCGGTATTTTAAAGAATGCTAAGCCTATATATACGTGTTAACACCAGGTACGCTACAAAGGCTAAAAAAGAATTTCGCAACGAAGGGTTTTTCAGAGTTATCTTACACCCCTAATGGAGTGAGTTCACTTCGTCTGCGTACAAGCGGGACCAACGAAGCTCTCATCGAGGTGAAACCTAAGAAAACGGAGTACAGTAGGGCGCAAGTAGTTTCTCCCTGATAAAAGGAGTAAATGTTCAGAGGGAGTAATAAGTGCAAAGGGAGTAAATAACTACGAAACCGGAGTAACAACCGCGCCGTTGTTCTTACAGTGTATTCTTCGTACCGCGTTTCGCAACGGAGCCGAAAAAGTCGGCTTTCGGAGCCAAAAGGGCCGGCTCTCGTCAGTTCAGTTTTTTTTTTTTCGCTTCTCTCATCGCTTTATTTTCACCTCTCTTTGTTTTGGATGTTGGCTTGCTTCGCAAAACTGACATCTTCGTATTTTTTTTATTTCTTTGTTTGCATCGAACTCAACGGCGACTGTCACTTTCTCGATTAACATTCCAGGCGAGCAACGAATTCCCGTGCCGTACTGCAGGAACCATGGCGTGTACCGCCATGGTTCCTGCAATCACGTCCACCGCGTCGCGAGGTGGACGTGATTGACAGTTCTGACCGGGACTAGTTAACACTTGAGACACGTGACCGGAATACCACCGCTTTCGCATGTAGGGCTTTAGAAGAACAAGTAAGCCTTAAAGGAGCACTCGAAAGGAACAGTAGTTTAATTCGTGCTAGTAAATTGCACTTGCGCAATAGGAATGCTGTGAGAGGAGGTATTGCGAGCCAGAAAGAAAAAAAAAGGTTAGAACGATAGAACGGCTGGCGTTGCTGTTATGAAGTTTCCACGCAGTAGCTCGCCAATGACGTCTGGTTTCGACAGCGTCACCAAGTTAGTTGGGCTTATCATCTGTAAAATTATTTGTTTATCGGAGACGGGGTACATTGTACTTTAAGTGAAATAAATGCAAATGCAAGCAAGTTTGGGGAACTTTCCCCAAAACGGCCCGAACCAACGTATCCTAGATAGCTGCCTGTGCGCTCTACTTTATGACGTCATTCCACTTGGGCCGAAATTTCCACGGCCGAGCCCGGCGTGACGAAAGCGGTGGCGCCGCAATCACCGCGGCTCACTCGGGAGCGTCCCCATTAATTTCTATGACAGTCTGGCAAGCTAGCAGGACGTCACGGATCGAAATGCACCGGTTTTGTGCTATCCAGGAGGCGTAGCCCGAACGCGACAAAGTAGTTCGTAATCAGTGATGTCACAGCGACTTACGGGCTATGAGGTTTCTGCGCTAAACTTAAAAAGAAAGAAGGAAGTTTGGCCTTAATTTCCTTCAGCGGTAAGCATCTTATTGCCGCATGAATAAAACGGAATACTTGGAGAATACTTTGCCAATTTACTATAATTTAGCGGTGCATCATTAGTGTAACTTTATTAGCATATTGAGTGTTGTGTGCGAAGCTTATATGTACACACTCTTGAAACCCCTTTGTACTGCATATATAGGGAACATTGCTTTCAACCCTTTTCAATATGAGGTCGATGGTGATTACGTAAAATGATTATCCGGGATTTGAAGTCGGACGCACCAGGAACTGTATATTACATGGAAGTGTTTTTGATCGAGTTCTTGTTGCCAGCATTTGGGCGAATCCGCACTGATTTGACCTCTATACCGTTCGCGATGTCCACGAAATGCGGCAGAGAAGCACGTTTCGAATACCGCGAAATGACACGAATATGGAGGCTGCAGCATAAATATGCCGACCTACCATTGGATGTTATTATCTCTGGCTTAGGGTAATGTCGCCGCGAGAGTTCGCCGTAATGCCGTCTGGTATTCCGATATGGTATTGTTTTGACCGTGGTCATAGTGACCTGCTTCTTTTTTATTCTTTAGCAGCCTTCACATCTGCGTTCAGGCAAAGGAAAAGCGGCTTTTACCATAGCAAGGCTAAGGAAATGGTTATTGTGCTCACGTACGTGCAAATGTTGCTTTCAGAGTCTAACACCGGCATTTAAAAGAAACATTATTTTTTCATGTCCTTAACATGAAACAGGTGGAAGGAACCGACTTGCTCTTGGACTGGCTTGTGTTCTCAGAAGAGTATGTAAGAGCGTCCTTCTTTAAAGAATAATAGAATTGAAGAAAAATTCCTGTAGCAGATAACACGAACCTACTTCCGAAGCTGAATTACCCGAAGAAGCGGACATTACTTGCATGAGAATTCGAAGTTGTAATCCAGCCGTTTGAAAAACATTACCAAGTAAACTTTTAGCTAATATTAGTTTAAGGCACATATTTGTCCTCGCGACTCGTAGCCGGTGATTTCGCCATGAATGCCCACTGGGAATGAATTCCGAGGACGACACCAGTTTCGAGATATGCATTCCCAAAGTGTGTGACGGAATGCAATGCCGTTCCCGTTTTCGTTTGTTTGCTTTTTTTCTTTCTCGGGACTGGTGCTAGTTTCAAGATTTGTTCCGAGTGGACGTGCCTTGTGAAATCACTGGTTTCGATTCGTAAACTACAATATACGCCCTAAGTGAACTAGTTAAAAAATCGATTAGCGGAATCTCGGCGGTCAGTCGATTATGCGTTTCGATTTCTCCTGTAAGTTGTGTCCGTCCCTTCTAGCAATCTAGCTCAGGCATTAGAATCGTGCTATTTATCTGCCGCTGGCAATTACTTAAAATTTCGTTAACGTTACAAAAGAAAAGCATCTTACGCTAGGATTGTTTGTAAGGCAACATTTCAGCCAACCCTGACGCTGGACGTATCATGAGAGAATGTGTCCGGCCCAATGGCGAAAAACACGAACGAAGAGCTTCGCGAATTCGGCTCATGGTTCTTGCAAGCCAAAAAAAGAAATATGCATTCAATTAAGCGGCGAACTTAGTAAACCAGTGGTCTCGCCTGTGTCACTGAGACGGCAAAGCATTCTAGAGTATAATCTTGCGAACGACAAAAAGAAAAAAAAAAGAAGGTAGTTGCAGAGATCCTTATTTTCTCACGTCCGTGCCTTGGAGCGGTATACAAAGGCGTCGCCACAGAGTGATGAGGTCGCTGGCACTCGGGAAGGCCGTCGTGAATCCTCGCCACCTCGGCGAGGGAGAAGGGCGAGGGGCCGGCAGGTTGCGTGCGTGCGTGAGTAGCAGATTGCGTATCGCAATTAATGACATTCCGCGTGTCATTATGTGTGAGGCTGCGGGACAGTCGCCGCGGTCACTCTCTAACTTGGTTGCGTGTGTGTGTGTGTGTGTGTGTGTGGAGGTATAAGAAAAAATAAAGAAAGTAAAGGAGAACGATAACAAAGCACGCGGCGGCGTTATTCTTTTTACTACGACCTTTGCGCTTATTTGCCTCGCGGCGCGCGACAGCGACTCGCAAACTATGCAGGCTGCATATATATATATAGTGAAGGCTGGCGGAACTGCCCACAACACGTTCTCGCAGTGGCCGTTGAATATAGTGTATTTCCGCGTCGAATTTTCTCCTTGCGTTCACACGTTTCCCAGTGAGATTTTTTTTCTTCTTTCTGTCTTCTTTTATTCTGAAGAGAAAAAATAAAAAAGACCTCGCCTGCTTTCTTCCATGCGAACGCGTGGTATCTTGCGAATGAATAAACAATAAATCAGTCTCTCTCTCCGTGTCCTGTAGTTCGAAGGATTTGTTTATCGAGATCGCACGCGGTGCCGATTTTCGTTTTTTTTTTCCCGGTTCGACCGTCCGGTGCGAATAATTGGGCTGGAAAGAATGCTCGTCGCAGTGTGAAAAATAGCTGTCGAGAGTAAATTACGACGAGGAATTAATTTCTCGTCACTTTTCCGTTCGTGGTTATACATCGAGAGAGAAAGAGAAACGCCATGTTGCAAGAACAGCTTTGTATAAGCGTCCGAAGCGGGCAGTACAGATGCATACAACGCCAATTTCAGTACCTTTCTTGTAGATGAAATAAATAAACTGTATTGAATTGAATTGAAAGGGAGGGCCAGTGGGTACGGGCACACGATCCCAGCTAGTCGCGATCAACTCACACTACACAGGCTGATTATTTTTAAGTTTTACGGAATTTTCAAAGATCGCCGGTGGCAGATAACTTCATTTCTAGTCTTTCTGCTGGATAATGCAGAGAGATGAGCGTCGCTTGCACGAGAACTCAAAGCACATATTCAACTAACTTAAGATATCGCTAATTAACTTCTTAAGTAATTACTTGACGGCACATATTGCAATTTACGAATTGTAACCGGATGAGTTTGCAAAGTGTATCCACTTGGAACGAATTTACAGAAATGACACCAGTTTTGAAGTATGCGCGCCATCAAACTCGCCGTAAAAATGTGCGGTTGTTCCACTTACTTCTTTAAGGAAACATTTTTTTTCTTTTATGCATTAAAGCGCAAAAGTAACTGGAGCACCCACGTATTTTGTCCCGCACCTTGGGGAACTAATATCTCGAAACTGCAGGGTGACATCCTGGAGATTCATTCCAAGTGGACGCGCCTTACAAGCTCACCGGCTACAATTCGGTAATTGCTGTACGTGCCAAGTAACTAATCTAGAAGTTAATTATTAAATTTTTTTTGCAAATAACTTGACTACGCGTTTCGATTGCTCGTGCTAGTAATGTGTCCGTCTCTTCAAATAATCAATCTCAAGGGACAAGAATTATGATATATGCGTGCCACTAGCGATTAAAAAAGAATTCTGAAATACCTAAAAATTATCATTCCGTATGAACCACACATAGCCAGTGATCCCGTTCAAACCAAAGACCACCGATCAATCGACGCTAACGCTTCTTTTCTTTTTTTTTGCAAGTTTGTTTGTCTTCGAGAATTGTAGCTGTGTCCTTCGTATATCCCTCTGCTGCGACGCCTTATGAAGCCGGCATTCCGATATGGTTTGTCCCGAAAACGGTCCACAGGACTGGCGGCGGTGTAGTAGTTCAGCGGCTATAGCGCATGCGCCGCTGAGCTCGAGGTCCCGGGTTCGATCCCGGTTGCAGCGGCCGCATTCCTATATGGCGGTGGCAGGCAAAAAAAGAAAGAAAAAGAAACCCGTTCGTGTGCTGCGTATTTTGGCGCAGGTAATAAAGGAACCTCCGTGTGATCAAAATTGATAAATGAAATACAATTTAATTTATTTAACACCGGTCTGTATAAGATCGACGTGAGCTCGCGTAGTAGGAGGCGATCGTCTCCTCCACCCCCCCCCCCCCAATTCCTCAGTGTAAGGGTAGCAAACCGAAGTTTCAGTCGCGGTTAAACCTCCCCCTTGCCTTAATTCTTTCTTTCGCGCTCTCGCTCTCTACAGTACACCGATATAAAGTCTTGCGCGATGTTCCGTTTCTTCGCTTCGGATCGATGTCGACTCGACGGTCGAGTCGATCGATCTTCCCACACAACGCATCGGTTACCAGAGTGTAGTGTCGCTGAGCGGAAATGCGAGCGGGAAAAAACGGAGTGGGAGGGGACAGACGGTCCGTTTCTTCCCACCCGTATTTCCGCTCGACGACAGCACATGATGCACCAAGTGGCCCAGCAGTCTACGCTTCTGAACTTCACTTTACCAGAGTGTACTTCAAAGTCATTCGAGCTAAAATTTCTCCGCTCACGCTGTTACCCCATCGCCTTTGAATATTAATCACCGAGCTATCACGCGACGTACTCAAGCAGGCAAAGTATAATATTCATTGCACGCGGCGAAATAATCCGTTCGACGCGTTTGCCCTATAGCACCGATACCGCTCCTGCTCAAACAGCACTCTGCCTAACCAAACGACTAGAGCAAACCTTTTCTTTCTTTTTCCAACATGCCGGCGTAAATGCGTACGGGCATAAATGCATAAGAGCATGAGAGCCATATTATGCCAGAACTAAACAATTGCCATATTCATTTTCCCCCTACGCAATCGAACAATCGAACCACCTGCCCGCTCGTGTCGTTGAATGTATTGATGTTAATACTTTTGAGCTTTCTTCGCAAACTCGTCTTTCGTAACCCTCTCCTGCTTGGGCAGCACTGCTGCCTGCAGTGTTTGTAAACAAAAAAAATGAAAAAAAGAATAGCACCGGTGCTTTCGATTCGACGCTATAAACACTCGTCTATTCATTGTCAGCGGACGGTGGGGTGATATATAGTTCGTGAGCGATGCATCGGCTTCTCAGTGGCTTACCGGTTGCAACGCGAACGTGACTGCGAAATAATCGCTTGTATATATATATATATATATATATATATATATATATATATATATATATATATATATATCCCGAGACGAGGGACAATATATCAGTCATGACGCATGAAAAACAGATTTCTTTTCTCGAAACGTTTCTTCTTTTTTTTCGCCAGTCGTCCGAATAATCCGTCTTCTCGGGCACGGCGTGAAGGAAACAGTGCCGCTCGCGATGGGCTTGCACGGGGTTTGCTCCGCGGAATGCAAATGGTGTAACTACTCCGTCGATTGCCATTAGATGTACGAGCGACCTGTTTTATTGCATTTCGAGCGCCTGCATCGGGAAGGGGAGGTTATAAAAGATCGGAGAGATGCACAGGCTTGGAGTACGGTGTATAGTATTATCTGGCGTGCATCCGCTTGCGGCGTACTTCGCGACTGTATACAGGATATCGCGCGGGCGTCATGGCAGATAGGTGGCGCTAAATGATGAGGCGCTGCGGGAACTTCGTGGAAGGAGGAACAGTGAAAAGGAAGACATTTTTTTGCAATCTTTTTTTTTTCCCCTGAAGTTAGTGCTGATGCGTTCGGAAGAATTAGTGTGTGATATACACCACTGCGCGAGGCTGAATTTGATGTATTCACAAGTTTGTACATTTCTGCATACCTTTATTATTAGTAATATTATTTGCATACGGGAGGGCAGGTCTATAGTGCCTCTCCGGGTGGCACTTGCGAGCCCGCTGAGATTTTTCTTTTACTTTCTTTTATCTGTGCTTGATCTTATGTACACGAACCTAATAATTACAGCAATAGTCGTGATTGAACCTTAGGTTTTCACGTTTGTGGCACCTCAATAGCTCCCCTCAAGTCATACTTTGGAACCTGTAACGTTAATCTTGGCGGGTTGCTTCGGGATCAACCTGTATAACTTCTTACAATGCGTTCTGCAATTGTTTCTTCTTTTAGTCTAGTGCAGTAGCATCTTGTAGGGGCGCAAACAATCGAATTTTCCAAAACGAGACCAATAGTAATTCTATTTGTATTCGATAGTTGAATGTGATATACTGGATGCTCGAATATTCGACTACTTCACTGGGACATTCAAAAATAAAGAAATAAAATAAAATTAAAGCTCTATGAACTGGTAAGCGTCACACTTTGGGTCGATCGGTAAAAGGCGAGTCGAGCCGAAAAAAAAAAGACGCTAAGGCTTAAGACAGGTGGCGACGCCACGTTGACATTCCCGCACCAACTGTCCCGCCATGACGTCACAGATTCCGATATTGCCAGCTCGAAGCTATACAGTTACGCGTTGATCAGTAGAGAAATATTAAACTGCGTTCGACTGAACTCGGGGACTTCCAAGAAGCTGTCCTAAACAAAATACGGCAAGAAATGCGCGGAAATGCGTTGAAATCGACGGCATCGCACTGAAGTATTCGGCGCTGGAGATTACGGCGCGAAATTTGGAAAAAGAAATAGGTGTTGGGGGCCCTTCACTTTCTTCGCCAAAAATAAGCTGCGTTTTCCTGCCAAAGAAATTGCATCCAAAGATTTGCAAAAAAATGTTCAACACCCGGCAACAAATTTCGACCCTTACAACCGAGCCCCGCCGAAAAATTGTACTTAGTAATCTAGTCACCGCTCCGAATAATTATTATGCAAAGGGCACAGCAGGAGCACCGGTTATTGAGCTTGCGCGTGGGGCAGCTGACTTCATGCACGATGAGATGCCTGCATCTAATTAACGGTGTCCCATAATTCTTTTACAACCCCCCCCCCCCCCTGAAAAATCCCTCACGACTGCTTATGCATATGTAGCCTGTAGTGCTCCGCAATTGCACAGTACGTGGATGTCAGAACTAAGTTGCTCCGAACGCTTGAATTATTAACCACCATGAAAGTGGACGACAGTTTGCAGTACGGCCAATTCTTAATCATAACACCAATTTATAAAGCACTCAACATTGCATAACTCAAGGAGCCTTTCAAGTTATGAAAAGAAGATCGGCCGCTGCTATAATTCGCGTGGTAGAGTTCAGTTGATAAAAAGGACGTTGCCAAATCTTTTCTTGTCTCGTCTGCCCGATACTGTATTCGATGCTGGTATTTCTAATAAGGCGTCTCCTTTAACAGTGAACCACCTTGTAACACGAGCAACACACGTTCAGGAGGCCATTGCGCGAATCGGTCGGCTTGTAGCGCAGTTCCCAAAACTTGGCCCAATCACAAAATGGGACGACTGGGAGGTCGAGCCCGAGCTGACGCACTAACGACACCGTGCGTATGTAGTCACCATCACATGCCTCGGCTTTCTTTCTTTCTTTCTTTCTTTCTTTCTTTCTTTCTTTCTTTCTTTCTTTCTTTCTTTCTTTTCTTTTCTTTCTTTCTTTTTTTCTGTCTTTCTTTCGTCTGTTCAACGGCATTCGCGCTGCAGACTGCGAGGCGCCAATTTATTCACCGAGCAAACGCAAACTCCATTAAAGTAGCACTACCGGATCTGTATACGGGACTCGGAAACAAAAGAAACAGTGACTCAGATGCAGAGATCACGCGCGCTCTGTGTGCGGGGCAAACCACCGCGCACCCCCTCCCCCTCGCTTCTCTTCTTTTTCTTTTACTCTTCCACGCTCTAACCTTTGCAGTATTCTTAAGCTACCTGATCTAGTTGTACTTAGGTGCCAACTATATAAGTGCAAAAGCGTTGCGAATATTTTCCCACTTACCCAAATTGCACGCCGTTCCACATGAAATCGAAAAATAAAATATGTGGAACGGCGTTCCGATCGTCCAGCATGCACTTTATAACGCGGTTTTAAACAAATGTCCGTTTGATACAACTTTCCGGATAATAGGTACAGGTATGTGGAAACGCTTCGAGATTTTAGTAGCCATTTCACTGGAAAATCAGTTACACAAGTTACACGAAACGCCGTTCCGTATATTTTGCAGCCTATACGTGAAACGCAGTTCCGTTTAGGTGTAACTACAGTCTATGACAGCCTAAGGGAGGAGGAGGAGGAAACAAAGAGAGAAGGCAGGGATGTTAACCAGAAATGCGTCTGGTTGGCTACCCTACTCTGGGGGACGGGAAAGAGGGAATAGAAAGAGAAAAGAACATGACATCTTAAGAATTACAAAGAAGCTTCGTCCATAATAACGCAGTACGCCCTGCTCTTCACATCTGAAATAAAGATGAAGCAGCTGGAACCCGCCCACATGCTCAATGACTTTGGTCGGGTAATGTAAATGCTAGGCTTATTAGAAAACAGAAGCCAGCTGTTTAAAGCTAAAATATTACTTTTAGTTAAACAGTGACATCATGATCTCCCATAAAACGTGGCTAGACTTTCAGGTTTCATCCTGAAGCAAGTGACACAATGAGCGATCTGTACGGAGGAAGAAACAACAACAACAAACAAACAAAGAAAAAAACAGCGTGTTTCAAACGCGCGAAAACACTTGACGTCAGGTAAATGAGTGAATTGGCCGAAGCGTCTATGAAAATTTCGTTTTAGTCGGACAGTGCACGGAATAACCTTGTAATTCTTAGGTTGTCACCAACTATACAAGTGGGAAAATATTCGCAAAAAAGAAAACGTTCCACTCATTAGCCGGTACCAAAAGCGGGAGGAGATTACAAGAACGTCTACACACAGCCCGCAGTCTCCCGACCTCCACGGAGATCTAGGGAACGCCCGTAGTCCAACCAAGGAGATCTTCTCCCTGCGGGCCGCCCTTCCTTATCTCGTCTCGATATCTCCCTAGCGCACGCAACGGCTCGGCGCGTGCCTTGAAAAACATCTCTCGCCGAGCTCCAGAAAAGAAAGAGAGCTCCATATATGCGGGCGATCGCGCATGTGTGTATTTGCTATGCGGAACCGAGAAGCACAGAGGCTGCAGAGATGGCGGTGTCGCGCCTGACGGTGACCTTCCCGCGGGCGAGACACGTCGGCGAAGACATGCGACGAAAAGAAATAGGCCTAAAAATCGGTCTGGTCGAAGATAAACCGGAATCGCGTGTCTTTTTGTTTTGTTTTTCAAGGTGTGCATTGCTGTCGCATGCAGTGCAAAGCGCAGTGCACTGCGTCACGCGTAGGAACGAGTGTGCACCACGACATATATATATATATATATATATATATATATATATATATATATATATATATATATATATATATATATATGATCCTCTCGTTGCAAGCGCGATCGGTGTACAAGATCTGGGGCTTGTCGCGATGCATGTTTCTTACCGTGTCGCATCTGCGACGAACGATAGTGACGGCCGCCTGCTGTGCCTATAGAAATGGTTTAGACTGTCTACAGGAAGCCTGTAAGAAGCCCTGTTCTTAGAATCGGTATACTACTTAGAGATACGGTCTGGATACCTATGCCCCTTTCGCTTTCTGTAGGCTATTGTCTACGGACCAGGTCGTTCTACAAGAAATTATAGTGAGAGCGTTGTACCCATTTGTTAACTGTTTAGACAGTCTTAGGGAAGACAGTAGACGCCTACTTATGGAACTAACGGACTATTTACAGGAAGTTTGGGGTCTTATGACCTTTCACAACTTGTGGACTGTTGTGGACCAGTTCGCTCTGCGGAGTGATTTCTGCGACATGATAGTGGCAGCGCTTTAAAGGTTGTGTAGAGAATCTACAAGAAGTCTGTTCACACCCTGTAGTAGAATCGATAGGCTATTTGAAGGCAGCCTGTGATCTTACGGCCTTTCACTTTAGAGCTGTTGTTTGTAGACCATGTAGTCATGCAAAAAATGACAGTGATAGTGCTAGGCATGATGAAACTGCTTAGAAGGTCTACAGGATGTCTACAGACGGCCCAGTATTGAATGGATAGGCTATTCACAGACATTAGTATGACTTGTTGAGCTAGTTGGTATATGCTACTTGAAGTGAATTATCTACCGTCTGTTTTTCTTCTTCTAATGCTGCAGGTCTAATTCGCTTCAAGTATTCACAGGCAGCCTGTGATTTCATGGCCTTTCACGTTTTGCCCCTCTCTGTAGACCTCAAGTCAGCGTGATCAGTACAAGGACCGGGGCTTGCCTACATATCAAGTACTGCAGTGCTGACTGGGATACTGGCAGTACTGGAAAATTGAGTTTTACCCATGCAAATCTTCTTTAGAGGAGCAGTAGGAAGTCAATGGACCTTCCTGAAAAACGTCTATAAACGTCTTACGAAGAGCCTGTGAACTTAAAGGCTTAAACTCCTGGTGAACTATCGTCTATCAATTGTCTAATAACTATTAGGAAGTCTACGGAAGTCAATATACATTTATGCACGATAGGACAAGCCTGGATGAAAGAACAGTACTCTAGAGATTTCTTACAGGCTATCTATCAACTGCACAAAACGCGTTTATAGAAGTGTAAGAAACATGCGACTAGGCTTAGCACTTGGGGTTGGGGTCGGACAATTAACTTGACGAGACGTTACGTGCGATCCCTTATACCATTTTCACCGTAACGCTTTTTCCTGGCTGTATTCTTCAAGATCAAGTACCTGATTGCGAACATCTTTTTCGCTGGTAATCTAGTTATTGCTGGCAGCTATTCATATAGGTTGAACGCAGCTGTAAAAATGTGCAGCCTTCACATTACCGTGATGAGGTTTGAAGCACTCACCTGAATTCGCAGGCAGCCGACAGTCAGAAGCAGGAGAGAAGCTCTTCCTGATATGCAAGATCTTTTTGCGGGTGCAGATTAGAGAAGTCGCAGAAAGTACTCCAACGTCACGAACTCCAAACGTTGACCCACTCCTCACTTAATAAGCAGCTGGACTTTTCCCTCTCTCTGTCTTTTCTCGTGCACTTTTCGACGACGTCCGGAGGATCCAGGACCGTCGGAGGTCGGTCACTGCCGTCTTCGCGGCAAGATGTAGATCCCCGGGCCACTTGGGCACAGACGATACCACACCTCCCGTATAAAACTGGCTCAAAAGAACAACTAGAGATGATCAGTCTCGCAGTTCCCTCTCGCGCACAACTGGTGCACTGCCTCACTCCTCCACTCGTTGCTATAGCGTCCGCATCACGATCAACATCATCATCGTCATCATCCTGAAGACGTCGCTACTGGTGAAGAGGCGAGGTGCCCGCGGCTCGCTCCTCGCGAACTTGCTGCTTCGCCGACGCGCACGCGAAACGGGAGCAGACAGATCCGGCGGGAACTTCGGCGACGAAGACGTTCGACGGCGATTCCGCCACCACTTACCACCAACCGCCGCGACCAGCGCTACACACCCCACTCTCTCTCCGAGGAGAAAGCTCCGTTTTTGCTCTCGCTTCGCCCGCCAGCGACGCGTGGTTTGACTTCTTGCCACCTTCTCTCCTCCTCCTTTCCGCCGACCAGACCAGGTGGGTGGCGAGGGGGTTCCCGCGTGTTTCACTCTCATCGGAAAGAATGACGGCCGAGAAAGAAGTGTAGCAGCAAGAGAACGAAAGTGCTCGAAAGGAGATTTCTAGAGGAGGGAAAAAAAAGGGTAAAGGGCGCGCAGTAGTATAACTGTCCCTTTCTCTTACTTGCAGCAACGTATAATGTACAGCTGCACCAACTGTTGCTCTTCGGAGCGACGCGGGAAGGAGTGAGAGGGTCAGGTGCACATCTCAGGGCCGACCGACTATACCACTGACAATTCGACGCCGCGATTACGGACGAACGACAGCAGCTCGACGTTAGAAGCGGCGGCGTCGAGCTGCCAGCAAACGCACGGCTTTCGCGTGCGAGTGCCTAGAGAGGGAGTAACCCTGTCGTCGGCCCAGATATTTCTTTTGGCATAGCCGGCCTGCACGTATGTACGTAGTGTACGCGGCCCTGCTGCTGCTGACTTGCTTGCCCCTGAAATACGCGATTGCTTCACGCGCTCACGCTCGCTTCGTATAAGCGTGGTGTCGCCGACGCTGTGGCACGGTCGCTGAGCGAGTGGCAAGTGCCACCTGCTGACCGGATGTGGGGATGCAGGTCCTTGCAGCGGTGTAAATGTATATTCATATCACTCCTCAGATCTTGTTGCACACGCTCTAGGTGAGCGAGTGAGCGGAACACTTTTTTTGCAAATGTGTTCCACGTAGTTGGCGGAACCTAAGTGAAACGAGATGAAGATGTGCCACTTGGTGAAGCTTATGTGCTACGTTATTTGGAGCGTTGTGCGGTAATAACAGTGGTACGAAGCTCGACCGAATGGAATTAGAGCCGGCGCTCAACATTTTTTGCAACGCGTTCCTTGGTAGAGCCTATTTGGAGGGAAAACAAGAGGGGAAAGGCCGAGAGGTTAACCAGATTAAGTGTCCGGTTTGCTACCCTGCACAGGCGGATGGGAGTAAGGGGCAGCACAGATAAGAAAACGAGAGATTATTTGGAATGAAATGAAAAGCGCGTATCGTCTGTACCACACTGTCGGCGGTTTTATACGTTCGAGATGTGGTAGATAGCCCCCTCGGGCGCTCTTGGCGGCTTGTCGCCGGTTCGTCCGACCACCTTGTCGATCGGCGGTCTCCCAGCTTCTCCCCTGGGAGAGCGCGCTATACGACAGCGTTTTATTCCTTTGTCAGCCCGGCGGTCATGACGGGCTCGCGTCTTGGAACGAGGCACATTTTTAAAGCGAAAGCTTTACTGGCCGCGAACTTGCGATTTCGCCGTGGCGGTGCTCCGAGGAGGCACATGACGTCACATCGCGTTCCTCGTCGTTGCGGTCGCCTCCGCTCGCTTCGCCAGCTGCGTCGCATGCCCGATAACATGTCGGAGGATTGAAAAGGAGAGCTCGCGTGCGCCGCAACCGTAGTTGAGGCGGCACTATGGACGGCGACAATTCTGATAAGCAGAAGGAGGCCTGGAATCGACATCAGAACGAGAAGAAGAGGAAACGAATCGCTCAGGAAACAGACGAACAGCGCGCCGAACGACTGGCTAAACGCCGAAATACAGCTAGACGACGAGACTGACCTGGACTTGCAACCAAAGATTAACCAAGGCTAACCATGCTATGTCTTAGCTTTCGCTACGTATATCCTGGCATAGCCGAGCTAAGCCACTGCCAGTTTTTTCTCGAGACGCGTATAGCTTCGTCGTCTTGGACGGTCCGCGCTCATTCGCGCATTTCTGGCTAATAGGTACTTGTCTGGCAGCGGGGTTGACGACGATTTGGCCTGGTTGGACAAGAAAGCTCGCTCGGAATCGATGCCGAAGTTCGTGTGTGTGCGCGTGCCCGTGCGGAGAACGTTTATTTCAAAAGGCGGCGGAGAATTTACTGGCACGTGCGTCGATGGCTGCCGTTGTCGGAACGGGGTTTTGTTCTTGGGACTGGTCCTGGTAACAAAAGGCTCACGTTCACTCACGTTTGGAGTGAGAGGGGTTTTTTTTTTTTTGGAACGCGCTGTCTCGGTTGGGCAAGAAGAGCTCGTTCGAGATGCTGGAAGTCTTGTATGTATAACGCGGCTTCCGTTCGCGATATGGAGAGAAAATTTTGTGAGTTGTATAGCAAGTGGTGCTTTGTCACATCGTGGCCGTGGATGACGTCTTGGAACGTGTACAGGAAGGCTGTTACGTTGAACGCCGTCTTGGATGCCTACTGGGGAATTTCCGGAAGCCAGTGTTAGAAAGAGACGCTCATAATCAAACGAGATACCTCGTTCGACAAAGCAGGCTGCGTTGAAGGTACATGCTTACGTAGATATTTTTCTGCGCTCGTTTGTTCGCGTAGTGGAGAGAGAGATGGCAAGAATAACAAATGTAAGGAGGTCACGTAGGCGAGCGTCCCGTTTGCTGCCCTACACTGGGAGTGAGGGAAAGAAGGAATAAAAAGAGGAAAGGCTGCGAAGAGCGGTATGTAAACGACAGGCTTTATGCAACAAAAAATTGCGTATGGCAGTTGCGCTACGAATTGTTTGCAAAGGATTTGTGTAACCGTACTTAATGTTGATTTTTTTTCGTACATGATGTTACTCCTCTGCGCCCAATCCTGCAAGGTCGCAATGTCATAAGAAGATAGTGTATGTATGTATGTATGTATGTATGTATGTATGTATGTATGTATGTATGTATGTATGTATGTATGTATGTATGTATGTATGTATGTATGTGCGTATCTATGTATGTATGTATGTATGTATGTATGTATGTATGTATGTACGTATGTATGTATGTATGTATGTATGTATGTATGTATGTATGTATGTATGTATGTATGTCACCAGAGCGTAATCCCCCCATAAATCGTACAAGCACGAAACAAATCGCATAATCGCATTACGCTTATTTGCGTTACTAATACGCTGCATTCTCTCGCACATGCTTCACGCTTTCACACCTAGTTCGCAGAGAGGCGTTATAGAGAGAAAAGAAAAAGAAAAAAGCTAACCACGATCACTCACGCTGCGTATACCGCAACTGAATCACGTACGCGTTTAATTACACAGACGTGCACGCTATCAAGGGCATCGCTTCTTGCGCGATTCTCGAATCGTGTTTAGCACTCTTCGTTTACAAGTGCGGAAGCGAAGCAAAGCAAGAGGTGCTTGCTTGTCTGCCGACGCGGGCAGTGAGAGGTGGCGATAAAGGCGATTAAGCGTCGTTCGCGAAAAAAAAAATGAAGAAAGAAACAAAATAAAGAAATAAAAGAAAAGAAAGGTAGCCCGCGCTACGCCGGGTGTCTCGCAAATGATGGCGTGGTTCCCGCGATCGGTCCACTACGAACGACTGTTGATATACGATCGGAACGTGCTGTTGGGCGACTGTGCCTCAGAGATCTCCGCGCGTATATTACGATGGTCGGTGCGAGGCCAGTTAGGGCGCGTCATCGAGTACTGTGCCTCATGGCCTCCGAGACAGCCCGATCTCGGAGGCAGCTCATACTTCATAGAGTTTCCTACAAAAATATGTAAAGGTAACTTTGACGCTGAGATCATCCGCTACCTCGAGAAAGGTAAGAGACGATGGCTGCAGTATTGCACGGTCAGGAAAAAATGCGGCGTAGAGATTGATAAAACCGGAGTCATCGCAAGCGTAGGTGGCGGCACAATATAGCGATAGACGTTTTAAATGCGAAAGTTAAAATCGATATTAGATAGGCAAAATGCTAGAGGGCTATAAACGTGGGGAAACCTGATTAAATCATGCGGGCTGGGTGACTATTTGTCTCCGCTCCTGTTTCAAACGGGATGCCAAGAAACGTCTTCATAATCATCGCCATGAAACAGTGGTTAGCACATGGGTTTGTCTAATCTCCGCGATTGTTGCTTCAGAGGTTCTTGTGGCGCAATCTGTTGCGCTCTGTATTTCTGAATTTCCAGCCACTCGTAGTTTCCTCAGCACAGCAAGGCAGCTATTGCGTTGTGAAAACGTGGCGCCTCGAAAATGGCGTTGATGACGTGTTTCCGGCTTCGCAGTCACTTATGGCGAATGCGTTTGGCAAAAGCATGGCCATCGGAATTATATAACCGTTACCCAGAGGGAGCCACCGCCGGGGTGTGGATTTGGACATGACCTATTGTTCCATCTATAATGGACTAGATTGTTGAAAACGATCGATTTGCGTAATCGCAAAGCCATTTGAAGCCGTAAGCATAGAGTTTAGGCAGAGTTATGTATTAGATACATAAATCTACCTAATACATAGATTCCCACGCTAGCTGAACCGTCATAATTGCAGATCCGGTAGACACTATATAGAGGTTCCTACAAAAAAGAAAGAAAGAAAAAGAAATACTGCACGAACTCCTGTCAAATTCTACAATGGCGGTATTTCGAGCCAATCAGATAGGCCATGGCAGCCCTCTAAACCAATCACAGTTGACGAGATGGACAATTCGACAACGTGGCGGAATTGCGACAATGTCCGTAATGCCACTTACAACGGGTGTAACGCATGGATTTGCTTAAACGTCGTCCTTGTGGCTTCAAACGGTCTCGTGACTTTGCAGACCAAACCATATCAACAGAATTTAATGTCTTAAATGCAACTTTTCACGATGATTTCACATGTGCTACGATACTTATTGCATTCATGCCTTTAGAAACATTCAATTTTTTTGAAATTTCAAAAGATAACACGTGATGAATTACCCCACAAGAACGTCTGAACCACAAGCGCAAATATTATTCTTTGTTCGTCAGCGATAATTTGTGCTTTATAATTGCATTTGTGTAACCCACCCATGCCAACATGCCCGGAAAGTGGGTTGCAATAAAATAAATAAATAAATAAATAAATAAATAAATAAATAAATAAATAAATAAATAAAGAGAATTTCACCTATTACCACTCATTCCCATTGTAGCGAAACGATCGCAGTGCCAAAGTTTACCTTGTAATTTACGTAGGGAATGCTTTAGTGTGCGTTTAATACCACCTTGAATATGCTCAAATTGGTCTTCTTATCTCTTTAACGCATCCCCGCTGCCACAGCCAAGACTATAGTAATTAAACAAGCTCTGGGGAGGTTTTCTGCAGGAAGTTTAATGACTGCTTCGTTGCGCTCACATTATTCACGCAATTCACGTAGCCGCCAATCGCTACCGGATGTGACCCTCGGCTTTGAGAGTAATGAACGCGGCTACGCAGCTCACGTGACTTTCTGGCACGTGTCGTTTGTTACCAAACACCAGTTCACGCTTTTTTCATTACACCCTATATACCGGGCCGTGCGAGCACATCCACTTCCTTGTTTTTTTTTCCGCCCCAATGAACCTTAACTTCTTTAACTAGGGCAACCATGCGCGATCGTTCTGCACAGCCTCTGACGAATATGTGCCAAGAAGGCTCGTGACTCGGAAGAGAGTACGACGTCTGCCAACCAAACGCGCTAGCAGACAACGCTTGACCTCATCGAGATTCCGCAGATCTCATTAATCAGTTTGCAACCCGATTCCACGGGCTCATTATTCTGTTAGACATGATTTACTTAGAACGTTATTTGTGTGTTCTTCTGTCGTATTTTTTTTTCCCGTTTCATTCGTTTATCCTTTTTTTTTGTGTGAAGGAGCGTAGCATCAACATACAGACAAGCTTGTTATATATGGCTTCACTCAGTCGGAGCTGAGCTATTTCTTAAGCTAGGTTAGTTGGGTGAAAGAAATCCTAAATTTGCACAAGATTATTCGAAGGAAGACCTTATTAGGCTGTCAACCGAAACAGTGATAGCAGTCTCTGAGATAACGGTGACTAGGAAAATCACTACAATGCCGGCTACAAGCTACAACAACAGCAAAGCGCTTCTTGGCCCATCATTCGTTTTGGATAAGTGCAATAGTCTCGAAAGGATCATCATCAACAACAATAGCAGCAGACGATAGTACCACGATGTTATGACGATAGCCCTGTCTAAAAGGGCAGTACGGCGATTGTAAGGCGACAATAGGATGATGTCATGGCGATAGTGCGACGGCGGTACCATGATGATAAGGCTATGATATGGCCACGGTACAACCATGGTGCATTGATGGCTAGACGGCGGTGGTAAGATTACGGTAGAACAATTGTAAATCTACGGATATGGGCGACGGCATGACGATGGTACCACGACGGCAAGATTACCATACAACGATCGCACGATGACTGTAAGACTTTGGTACGACGACGATAAGACTACGATGTGGCGTTGGTGCGATGATTGCCTAGTAGTGACACGACAATAATACTGCTGCACGGATGTGGCCCGATGACACGATGATGGCAAGGCTACGGTACGACGATGGTACGACAATGGTACGACTACGGCATGACGGCTACCTCGTCGCGAACTCGAGATACAATCCTGCAGGATGAAAATAGAGTTTTTTCCCTATAGCTGGATGCCGTGTGCACTTCAAAGTTGTTGCTGCGATAAGCGGTGCGAACAAGAGTGCAGAAACTTACACCCGTGCTAACCTCTCTAAGTTACCGCAGCTGACACCACGGTCACTGTCCGGTGAGCGTCGCGTTTTTCGATTCAGACAAACTTGCGTGATGGACGAGACTAAACGAGATGGAGACGTAGGCACAGAAGAATGAAAAAGAAAGAAAACGAGACCCGGCAAGCAAGGAAGGAGCAAGGAAGCAAGGAAGGAGGAGGGAAGGAAGGACAGGCAGCGATATAGATCCAATAACGAGTTTCTTTCACGAACCTTTTCAATCAGTGCTCGGCCGCGATCCGGGTGCGTGCTAGCCACCGGAATCTCGCACCTCTGCTCCGCGAAGGATTGACCTCATGCAACGCTCCGTGCCCTCATTAGCGGAGCTCATGGTATACTGCGCGCACAAATATTCTTAATCCGACCGGCGACCTCGTCGGCCGGTAAGCCCCGCTGACCCAAGTCGCAAAGACGCGCTTATACAACCGCACACGCAAAAAAATAATAAAAAAATAAAGTCGAGTTTTTTTTTTATTATTCACGTCGACTCACTGGTATCTCTAAAGCGCACCAGCCATTTAATAAATCGCTCATTTTACGTACCAAACGTTTTTTTTTCTCTAGACTAAACAAAGTTTTTAAAGATTGCCTGTGGGAGATACCTTTGGACTGGATAGCTGGAAGAGGCTGATATTACCTCGACGAGAAAAGGAAGTGCATAAATGCTTATTAACAGATGTTTTATGAAGTTGCCTACTAATTACTTGACTTAACGCATTGCGATTTACGAATTGTAGCCACCGAGTTCGCAACGCGTATCCACTCGAAACGAATTCTGATCGAATTCAGTTTCCAGATACGTGCCCTGAAAGTTGAGGTAAAAATGCACTGCTCTTCCGTTTACTTTCCGAACAAAGCGTCGTTGTATGTATCGCACTACAAAAATATAGCTGGAACGCCAACGTATATCGTCTCACAGTTTGAGAATGAATATCTCGAAACTTCTCTGATCCAGAGAACTTGTTCCAAGTGGATACACCTTTAGAAATCGCCGGCTGCAATTTGTAAATTCCAACACGTGTCGTAAGTAATTAGTTAAAAGCTTAATAACGAAACTATGTTGATCAGTCGATTATGCATATCGATTTCTCGTGCAAGTAATGTCCGCGTCTTTGAACAATCAGACTCCAGGGCTTGAATTGTGCTTTCTGCCTGTGCCACAGAGTTTTTTGAAGTTCTGTCTAGTCCAAAGAAGAAAAAAGAAACATCCTGTGTTAACGGCTTCTTCGATTTTATTTCATTTTATACTAGGGTTACAATATACTTGGACGGGTGGGCGTGTGCCACTGGAGTCGCGTGGACATTTTGGGCAATCCTCAAAAAAAAAAATTATGGGGTTTTACGTGCCAAAACCACTTTCTGAACCACTTTTCGGAATCCGAAAATTTCGACCACCCGGGGTTCTTTAACGTGTACCTAAATTTAAGTACACGGGCGTTTTCGCATTTAGCCCCAATTGAAATGCAGCCGCGGTGGCCGGGATTCGATCCCACGACCTCATGCTCAGCAGCCCAACACCATATAGCTACCGAGCAACCACGGCGGGTGGGTATTCCCACATAACAAGCATGTGCCCCTGTGACACAAGAGGTAGAGAAGCCTCAAATGTATGCAGATATGCGTCGTACATCTGTGTGCGTAAACCTGTCATCACCATTCTTCATACAAGATTCAAACACCGTACTGTAACTCGTCACAACGTTGCTTCGCCGTTTCCCAGAGTGCAGCCGCCTAACTTCAAGTTTTCATCTCGACGTAACTTGTGAAGGGCTGTAGTGCGTAAATGTGAACATTGCTTGAGATTAAATTTGTTACCTGTGCGGTGCGCAAACACACATTGCATTTGATTGTATGCTGCTTGGGATGAAATTATTCATGCTTGAGATTTAATTTGTTGCCTATTTTGTGCACAAACACACAGTGCATGAGATTGGATGTTGGTTAGTATGAAGATGAACAAAATTGTACATATCGCATTTAGCTGCATATCGTCGAACTAACTGCTTCACTTAGGCTTCGCTTCACATAGACATCCACATGTGTGTGCATATCTTATTCAGGCCGACCTAGCTAAACTTTTCTATCGTATAATAAATGTGTGTCTTTCTCTTGGATCTGGATAATGTTCTTGCTTTCTCGGAGCGCGAGTCATAGACGTGGCTAAGTTTCCAAAAGTACTTTTTCAAACAGTATTGTTCAAAGCAGAGAAGAGAGATGAAAAGATGTAAGTGTCAACTTAGTCGTCTTCTCGCTTCGCCTGCACTAGGCCCGTTCGCTTACAAAAATACAATTTCTTTCTAGACGTCTCATGCGTTGACGGCACGATTGGCTGAAGGCATCAAAAACCCAGGTCTGTTACTCTACGGCACATTCTCTTCACGCGCACCTGTTTGAGCACCGATTTGAAACGGCGACGACGACCCAGTCTTAGTATCTGACGTTCTTAACCGTCTATCACTGCCGTCCAGTTAAGCGTTTAACCTTCAGTTCGGCACCCTCTATACCGGTTCTACGATGAAATGTACACTTCTTCTTAAGTAAGTCTAGTTGAATGGCAGTAGAAGCACCTCCAGTCGTGCCTGACATCACGCTGGGCTCTGCGAGGCCAACGGACTGGTACTCGGTTTCAGAGAGCGAGACTTTCAGGTTTTCTGGCGTTCCAACGTGACAGGCCCGTGTACACGCAGGATGGAATACGGTGTTTAGATGTTACCGGGTCACTCATGCGCAGTCTTCGACAAGCAGTAGATCCACTGGCCACTCAGCCTAGAAGTTCACCGTGCCATAAATCTTCGCACCTCCCTCCCACTCCTCCCCTCTCGGCATTTTTTGTAGTGTTTGTGAAGTTTTTACAATTTTAGATTACCTCGTTGGCCGTGTTGTAGATGGTGCAACCTTTCCGTGTCGATTTATTTTATTTCTCGTAGGCGGTCAGTGGAGAAAATTAGTGCGATGTTCGGTCAGTTCGCTCGTGTTCCGAATGCCCGATGAAGAGACACCATTAGGACGCGCGGGGTGCTTGCGCTAACCTGTGTGGGCAGTGGCGACAAGAAGTGCGGACCGTCATCGGTGTACACAGGTGCGTCGTATCCATTCCGGCGTTGCCATTGCTTCCAATACGTCACAAACTTGTACAAAAGAAGATGCATATATGTCCGAAGAGCTTGCGCTAAGTTGGAGCCACCAATATACTTACACCAATATGTAAATATGGATAGAGCGAAACAGTAAATTGAAGAGCTGTTGTCATTGTCGTCACAATCGTTATGATTCTCATTATTCTAACGAAGTTCATTTCAATACAGAAACCTGTCCTACGAATATTATCACTATACGTCTGTTCTGCGCCAACCGAATATTACCCTGCCCACTAATGCACACCAGCACTTCGTGTAAACAACAACACTACACAACACAAGAACGGCCCCCAAATGGCACGATCTTGCATTCGACACTCCAATTAATAACTTAATTGAGGAGGTCCGGCTCACCGTCTTGCTTCCTGAGTTGATGTCGGTGGCTGAGAATTTCGACGAAGTTCCAGTCTCACCGCAGAAGGCAGCAGCAGTATGCTAACACTGACGATGCGAATTGGTACTGATGGAGATAAATTACGCTAACAGGGGGACCATCATGGTCTTCGCATTTGCTCTTACAGGAGAGTCAAATCTCGCTAGGCCTTCGCCAGACTCACCATGACCAACGTCGACGGCGACGCGCAATTGAGTGCGCGCCATTCGAAAGAGAAACTTGGGGTTTAAGGGTCGAAACAAGAGCGGTAGAAGTATCGCGTTCTTTGGCACCTCCAGAGTCCAGTTCTCACGTTTCCTCGTGACAGAATGGACAAAAATAAATCAAAGAGAAAGAAAAACAAACAATGTAAGCGCCCTCGCTGTTTGCTTTCGAAGGCGTTGAAGTCAATGTCCGAGTGATGTCTAAAAATAGCAAGTCCTGCATTGTAAACCGGCTTAACTGTGCAGCCCAACAATGGTTGTCAGATATCGATATATCAGTTACCGCAGCGGGAATTCCCGTACCCAATCCGAAGCGGAAGTGAAAAACTTGGCTGAGCAGCTACCGCTTGGTGGTGGTGAAAGGTAGCACTAATACACCGTCCGCACAATATTTCTTTCTCTGAAGTTCAGGCACTCCTCAAGAATATCGATGTGGGTTGGGATTCAGTTTCGGTCAAAATTCTAGCTCAACTATGGACTTTGCTTCATTTTCTGTTCGACACTCTGCTTGTATACCCTCTGATTGATCGATTGATCGATCGATCGATCGATCGATCGATCAAGAAATGCGGCCGCTGCGACCGGAAGCGATTTCCCGACCTCGAGCTTAGCATATGAACGCCGGTGCCATTGGACTACTGCGATGAATGAATGAATGAGTGAATGAATGAATGAATGAATGAATGAATGAATGAATGAATGAATGAATGAATGAATGAATGAAGTGGGAATGAGTCAGAGGAAACGGCTGCAGCCTTACTTTACTGGCGAAGTGTAGAGCACGAGATCAATGATTTTGATGAATCGTGCGAAAAACATGCGCACGAGAAGTCATTCCTGTTGGCGAGTGCGTGCCTGCAAGCGTTAAGTCCCTTTTGTATATACAAGTCAGCGGTCTTGCTCACTAACTCTAACGTTATCCGCCCTCCCCCCGCCCTCCCCCCACCATCCTCCGTCCCCGGGCGTCTTTGTGACCCCCGATTCAAGGAATGGCCGTATGCAAAATCAGAAGCAAACACGTTAAACAAGCAAGTTAAGCAAGCGAATCTCAAACGCGCGACAGTAATTACAAACAGCACGCAACTTTCAGGGAGTCAGGGCGTGCAACACTGTCGGGCATGGTCCCACTTGCTAAAGAGTGCTGATACGAAGTGTCTGCGACTCCGCGCCTGCCCAGTTCATGCACATACGTACGCGCGCTTTGCAGGACGAAAATATCTTGCTATACTGCCGTTTGCGTTTCTTTGCTGCAATATTTAGGTTTGTTTAGGTTCCTTGATAATCTAGTTGACATTAGGTGGAAAAAATGAAGTTTGTCAAGCCATGTAATGCGTAGGGCGGGTAACCGGTGTTCTACTAGAGTTGCAGCATGGGTGCCAAGGCAAGAGAAGCTGCAGTCGAGAGAGAAAGCAAGGACAGGAAAGGCAGGGAGGTCAACCAGAAGAGCACCTGGTTTGCTACCCGACACTGGGGGGCAAACCGGGTGACGGCAGAGAATTAGGTGGGGTGATGAAATTAGAAGTTTTCAGGCGAACGATGGAATCAGCTGGTGCAAGAAAGGGGGAATCGGCTATCACTGGGAGAGGCCTTCGTCCTGCAGTGGACATAAAATAACACGATAGCAATGATAATGATGATGATGACGACGTTCCTTGACGGACTAAACGAAGAGGATTAGCGAACACTCCCTGTACTAATGCATTTTAAGTGGAAGCTTTAGTTCGGGCCCAACTTCGATGCCGCCTATTCAAATACATGTATAACGCAGAAACGCTTCTTTAAGATAAGCACTGGACTGATTTCAACTAAATTTGTTGCATTTCAGAGAGAGAGTTAAATTCTAGTAGCTGTTGGAAGCGTAATTTTGACTGAAGGCCTGGATTTGTCAAAAGGAATTTTCAGCTATCGACAAGCTTAAAAAAAAAATATGAGCACGAAGTTTACAAATTTGTAGTTCTGCACCAAGAACAGATATCGCAGTTCTTCCAACCGCGTACGTTATAGAAACCAAAGAGGACAAATTTGATTTATCAATTTACATCTTAAGTGAATTTTTTACATTGTTTCCAAGGATCTCGCAAAAGTCATCATCATCAACATCGTCAGCCTTTTTTATGTCCACTGCAGGACGAAGACCTCTCCCTGCGATGTCCAATTATCCCTGTCCTGCGCAAACCGATTCCGCTAGTACTTGCGAATTTCTTAATTTCATCAGCCCACCTGGTCTTCTGCCTTCCACGACTGCGCTTCCCTCCTCTTGCCACCCATTCTGTAACCATAATGGTCCACCGGTTATCTAGCCTACGCATTACATCACCTGCCCAGCTCCATTTCTTTCTCTTAATGCCAATTAGAATATCAGCTATCCCTGTTTGCTGTCTGATCCACACCGCTCTCTTCCTGTCCATTAATGTTACGCGTAACATTCTTCGTTCCATCGCTCTTTGCGCGGTTCTTAACTTGTTTTCGAGCTTCTTTGTCCGTCTCCAAGTTTCTGCCCCATATGTCAGCACCGGTAGAATGCATTTATTGTACATCTTTCTTTTTAATGATAACGGTAAGCTTCCAGTCAGGATCTGACAATGTCTGCCGAATGCACTGTAACCCATTTTTATTCTGTAAATTGCCTTCTCGTGATCAGGGTCCCCTGTGAGTAATTGACCTAAGTAAACGTACTCCTTCACAGACGTACTACCCACATACTAGTGATCTAATTGAGAGCCATGTATAATATATCAATTCCGTCCGCTTTAGATGCACATTAGGTGCAATTGGCATAATTGTTATATCGTTTTTTTTATTGCTGAATTACAGAGTTGTAAACGTGATAGTTTTATTTCTCGAAAATTCGCTATGTACAGCAAGTTTTATAAACATAGCAAATGCCAAAATCGGAATTTCGCCTTCAAAAGTCACTTAATATTATTTTTCTTTTAAATACAACAAAACCAATGACATTTGGTTCAATGGTACATAGCGTTACTGCTCTATTGTTGCATACCCTCGCCACCCATGCAGGACGTCAAGGTGCGCATGCGCATCACAGTTGCAGAACGCCACTCGAACCGGGACCGAGCGGCGATAACAGTAAAAGGTGGCATTGTTGCGCCATTAAAAATTCTCTTCAGCATTGTCATTTGTTGGGCGTGTTGGTAAACCGACTTGAAAAACATATTTAGCGCCAGTAAACAACGGCAGAAGGGAGACGACACCACAATGCGCTAACTTCAACAACTTGATTTTCAGGAAACACCCTGAAAAAAAATTTATCGAGTCGCTATCGCCAGAAAAGCGCTGCGTTTCTCCCTGCTTTGTATTTTGGCCACGATGCCTCAAATAGCAGCCTACACGAGGCACATATATACGTACCCCGCGAACTTCCACTAAACGATCGTGTAGGCTTCACGCATGCAGTGTTTGAGTGCATATCGAAACTGCATCTGCATGTAAAGCGGCTGCTTGAGGACGGGCAAAACGGCGGCGCGGAATAGTTACGCACATTCTCTCGCGCCAACATGGGAGCGCGAGAGAAATGGAAACAATTTGCACTCGACCGAACGTGGAGGAAGGATTATAGCGCGCTGTGGCCCTGCAGGGCACGAAAAATATATTTATATATATATACATCTTCTCGGGAGCAAGAAACATGGCGGCGAGACTGAAAAAAAGAAGCGGAACGGGTGAGGGTCTCCCTGCAGGAAGTGCGCCCGGCGGCGTTATCGATGAAAGGCGGCCCACGCAAGAGTTGACCGTGACCTCGCCATAAATATGTAACAGTGCTCGGACCGCTGCGCTGAAGTGGGCCAGCGGGCGACATTTCTTCGATTGCGAAGAGAGATTCAGTGAGCGAGAAGAGCGCGCCAAGCGGCGGAGTGTACGAGGGAGGGCTTTTGAGCGGAAAAAAAAAAAACTCGATGGACGGGCCGTCTTGCGTTCTGCGGCTCTTGCAACGGCAGGCGATGCAGTAGGCGCTCTTCATATCCTGTAACAACGAAAGATTCGAGGTTCTGATTCAGCCAGATGCCAAATCACGCGCTCATTAAGACATGCGATTGCACATCAGCGTCAGTGCAATGTGAGCTGGACTTGTTGAGCCCACTTTACCGATATTGCTTAGTGCATCAGTGGGAGTCTCGTATGTAGAGTCTGTTGCTGCTCGGGCAAGTCACAGTTTGTAGTGGTTAAATAATATGACAATATACACGTCGACGCAATGATGTTGATGGTTAGAGTTGTCTTTTGTGACGTTTAGGACCAACCACCTGTGACATTCGGTTCCTTCGTTACGACGGTTTAGCCAAACTTGGTCTTGCTGTTGTTTTCTTGCCAGTACCGCAAGCGTGACATTTGGTGCAGATTTCGGGCAACCTAGCTTGTGAGAATATGAGCGTGTTTTGCCTTCGTGTGTTATGATTCCCCGCCCCGAATACCAGATGGCCTGCGCTCAACCTCTTCTGGTTCCGAACCAATGCACTCTTTCTTTGCCTTCTTGTACAAAGTACTCCACTTCGAAGTATAAGTTTAATATACTATTTGTGTTCTATAACTGCTCGTCAGTGCCACACACACGCGCGCGCGCACGCGCGCACGCACGCACGCACGCACGCACACACACACACACACACACACACACACACACACACACACACACACACACACACACACACACACACACACACACACACACACACACACACACACACACACACACACACGCGCGCGCGCGCACACGCACTGCGAGTCATTTCCTATGATACACTCCTTCCCTCCCTATGCACTCTTAATTTATCCTATTACAGTTAATTCCCAACTCTGTACGCACCCCAGCAGCTATAGCTGGCAAGCGCACAGTGATGAAACAATTCCCACGTTCTATAGCAAAGGAATGTGTCCCTACTCGCTTCTATGTTCTCTTTTCTTTTGCGTACGCAGCGTACTGCATTCCTGACAACCCTAACCGATCTTGCGCTATCAGTCCCGAACTCGTTGAGGCAAACTGCCCTCGAGACCCCAATGACAATTTCGGCGGAGATTCGCCACCCAAACCGCCGCCGCCGTTACGTAACAATTCAGCTTGGCTCAACGTGTGTACACGCCGTCACGAACGTGCGACAAAAATGTGTTCGACGCACGCAACGTCGGGGTGCCGTTAGAGGCACACAGGTCTACGCCCACTCGACACAGCTCGGCATCGAAGCGGACTGCACCGTGCGAGATTAATGTCCCGCGTCCTTTTCGTGCTACGCCGATATGCGGCGCCATATACTTTAATTTTCGCACGGGTGCTATGTGGCTGGCTTGTTTGCAAGCAACCCACACGCGCATCATATTTCATAACCTTCGAAATAAAGGTGCGCTCGCTTACGTAATGCCTTTCGATCGTCGAAGACAAAAAAACACACGTAGACTAGCGCACATTACGGTGCGTGCATAATACGTAGATGATGTAGTATTAACTCCATTGATGTCCTCCGTTGAAGGGCCAAGAAGTATACGGAAGCCATATTGAGCGCCATCATCATCCCCGTCGTTCCCCTCCACTTTCGTAATCGAAAGTAATGCCCTGCTTCAGACGGATGCCACGCAGCACCTTTGACCACGCACTCCTTGAAGTCGCCCGAACGCTCGGTTTCTCACAAGTAGCCCATGGGTAATTGAGGATCGCACAATGGCATCACGTATCCTTATACAATGGGTTTCGTCGACGTCCAACCACAGCATTTGCCCGTGTTCTCAATTAAGGGTATTAGCTGTGATGTTTGGCATCCTCTCAAGAGTCAAGTAGTGTCCGGCTTCATATAAGGACACAATTGCTTACTATACCACTAAAAAAAAAAAACATATAGAAAACACCGTACCCTCACGATATCTGACACTTATCTCTGCATATCATAGCTCCTCGATGGGCCACGAACCCTCGACCTCTTTTGTAGGCAACCGGCGTGTACACTGGGGTTCAAAACTCCCGAAGGATTAACTCACGGTCACTTACGTAATACGCGTCATCAACGTCTGAAGTACTCGCATATATACTGAGACCTGCAGCGCACTTCTCAGCTACGGCACGTTCGCGTCGGGGACTTTGAACCGCCGATTGAAAAAATGTCTTGGCCTCGACCCCGCGAAGCGCGGAAACAAGCCGGATGACCGCGGCCTGCGGGCGATCGGACGCCTCGACGAGGCGGTCGGTCCGGCGCGCTCGCTTTTCGGTGACCCGGTGTACGTCCCGGACGGCGCGGTGACCTTTGACCCCACTTTCTCTTCCTCAGCGTGCTCGCCACGGCACCTGTCGCAACCGTGGACCACGGTGTACATCTCCGGTGTAACGTGTCAGCTTGCAGTTGACCGGCAACGGGCGAATTGTGAAATGCGTGATTTCGAAGAAATTAAGAGGCTCTCTCGTCTTCTTTATCTCCTCGGAGATCTGGCGTCCGACTGCGACCGCTGCAGTAAACCGAAGAGGGTTCACGAGCAGGTCATCTCGATCGCTGTCTCAGCGCACAGACAGCGTTGGCCCACAAGAAGTGTTCGGTAGCCGAGACCGAGCAATCGAGCGAAAGCTTATGCGCAATATCGAACCGCTGCTGACACAGATTCGAATTGAATGGGCTGGCAATTTTGCCTAATTCTTGTACACTGGGATGCTACGGTACACCTCGGTTCTGATTACACCTCGGGCTGAGAGCCACGATGCCGTGAACGAGGGGCCGAATTCACGAAACTTATCGTTCGTAAGTGCTGCTTGCCACTGAACGGCAGTCGTCGCTATCGTGTCCACAATCACGATTGACTGGCACCTTATTCTGAAGAAACAGCGCGAAGATGGGTAACGGGGGGCAAGAGGCAGGCACAACGAAACACGGCCATTTGCCTGCTCTTACAAACAGCTCTAACCTAAGATGTCCTTTTGGTTTTCTCTGTGCGAATAGGGGTCACGTATTGTGAGAGGCATTCGCCCAGCTCGTTGCGTCGAAACTTTCGCTCCTGTATGAAGCGCTGAAAGGTGAGCCATGCTTGCTTGAATATCAATTAGGTGCTCACGTTAAACACGGTACATTCCGCTGTGCAGTTTTTTTTTTCATATTCAAACTCTATTTTTTGTTTCGCCGGAACATGCGTCATCACTCTTGTGTCGTCTTGTCTCTACACCGCGCACGTCTCTCGTACTGCTCGCACTACGGTTCCTGTAAACCAACTATAACCCAAACTACCGCTTTGCGCAACCGTCGCTTCTCCGTGCACAAAAAGCGATGGCAGCGCCGCCACGTCGTCGAGGCGTTCAACTTGGGTATCTTCCCTTTCAGTAGCGTTTTAGGCATGTAAGTTACCTGCGTACACTTATGCGGACACGTCTGGTCACGTAATTGACGTATTTTTGGGTAAGGGAAATCTCGTAAAGGTTACCCATCTTCGCGCTGTTTCTTCAGAATAAGGTGCCAGTAAATCGCGATTGCGGACACGATAGCGAACGCTGCCGGTAAGTGGCAAGCAGCACTTACGAACGATAAGTTTCGTGAATTCGGTCCCTCGTTCACGGTATCGTGACTCTCAGCCCGAGCTGTAATCAGAACCGAGGTGCACAGTAGCATCTCAGCGTACAAGAATTAAGCAAATCCACCCTTTGTAGCTTCCTGCTACAATCGGGTGGATCAAAATTTTTCATTTCGTGAACATTTCTCCATCTTGAGGGATTCCGCAGGAATGACTTGCCGATGTCTTCTTTGTATATTGTAAAGTATATTTTCCAATATATGACTCGCTTTCAAGCATGATTAAGCTAAAGTAACCTGCGAAAAATGTTCCTTCTTCCATTCATGATTCTGTTGAGTCTTTTTGTTCACATTATTCCCACATCATCAAAGTATTCTGTGGCTAATATCCGATACATTTTAATTTCTGTTGTTTCAAAAAGTCATCTTTTTTTTCTCTCTTTGGGCTCGCACCAGTGACGCCGTTATGTGTACTCGCTGGTTTTATAAATTTCTTTCTTTTTTTTTGGCATACGAATTACAACCCGAGCAAAGTTCGTCGAAGTAGGTCAAACGTTATAAGACAGTCGGCAGCTCCGCGTACGCTGCTTGCATTTCAATTTGCGAACAAAGCTGGCTCGGCGAGCTCTGGCCTCTCTTCCGGATGTCTGAGACCCTGCAGTATCGTTTCTCCCCACGAACACCGTGCGAACGCGTATGATCGAGTTGAACGCGTGTGCTCCGTTACCTTGGGAAGCGCTGATGTCATCGAAGAAGCATCGCCCGCTTTCGCATTATAGCGGAAGCAGACAACAAAGCAAGGTGTGTTGGTTGTTTCACCGCCCGAGCCGGCCGCGCAGCGATCCCTTGGCTCGGTGTTGATACTAAGCCTAATTGCTGCGCACGCCCTCCGGCGGGCGGCACGCATGCCGGGGAACAAAAAGAGGTGCACAGGAAGGAGGCAAGGTTGCAGCTGATATATCCGGAGGGCAGTGTGCAATTTTCGCGCGATGAGATCGTCTGCTTCTCAGCCGCATCGCCTGCGTGAAGTCTGCACGTCTGCAGTTCCCTCCTATCAGGCCTATGTTTCACCTGCGCGCGGGTGCTCTGCATGCACTATAACAGCAGTACACAAAGTAACGGTGAAGGACAAAATGGCTGCTGCTGCGCAGAGTTAATTATTCGATCCTACTGCTTTCGTTCCTCAAAGTCACTAATGTACTCTAGCAGGCTACATTCGAAGCCATGTTTGGAAACTAATCCATTTCGCAAATGCCTCTGAGACAGGCATTTGTCTCAGAATATGGCCGTGTGTACGCTTTACCCTAATAAGTTTTCTACTGGTCCAGTGCAAGCGACAAGTATGCACATGACTATTTCCAAATCATGGGTTAAGCGTCGAGAGCTTCGAAGTGTTTGGCAGCATCGCAAGTGGCAGTGTAAAAAAAAAGTGAATAAAGTTTTGGTCAGTAAAACATTGTTAATTTTTGCAGACGATTTGGCTCTTAGCGCCAGGGAAGAGCTATATCGTCTGCAAGCAGACATGGCGCCGTCTGCACGGAATGGTTTAAATCTATAGCTCGCGTAGGGACAGCACGCGAACGACAAAATAGAAAGAAGGCACGTGAATCAACCGCTCTCCTACGCGACGTCTTTCTATACGTATAGGGCGCGTCGCAACGGCTGTTCCGGTTCGCAAAATGGATACCCTCCGGGAGAATGGGGTCACCGCGTATACTATTCGCCGGAATCGTCGACCCCGAAAGCTTTCCACCGACGCGTCCTGCGGCAAAAGCCGCTTGTCCGCCATTCGTCTTATTTCATTGGTCGTCTTCCTCCTTCGCACTCTGTTGGAGGGATGCACGACTTCCGGTTTGAGAGTCAAAGAGCTGCCGAGCGCAACGGGGAAGCTTGCGGGCGGAATAGCCAGCCGTGACATTGTTTTCGACAAGGACAATATCGAGCCGTTCGTCGGCCGCTGTTTGTGTATACACCGTCCTCGCGCTGAGAGCTTTGCGTTGGCGTGAAACCATTATGCGTGGATTGGCAGTATGCACGCATCCCCCCCCCCCCCCCCATCTTTTTATGTAGTATTTATCTATTTGTTCGCGTATGACCTACAATTTGCAAAGGTCATTCTCTTACTTTTTTTTCTTCTTACGTGTCGTATAACCGCGGCTCTTCCGGTTCAACTGTTTTAACCTCAAAAACACACCTAAAGAGCTTAATTTCTTTTACAGAGGAGCTGTTAGCCTCTGGTTGGTTGGGATTTTTCTTGAACTCGTGCTCACCCAAAAACAGTACCACTGTCTATCGGCTGAGGCCACTCAGACGTACCTCAAGCGGCCGCTGGAAAAGCGCCTTGTCTTTGAGTTTCCACATAACTGAGTTATGTTTTCTCATATATTAGAATTACCATCAGAAGCCATCACGTCTGCCGCTCGTGTGTAAGTCGTGCTTTACGAATTTTCTGACGCAATTTACCTTGAAAATTGCATTAGATCAGTAAGGCACTTTCGCTTAGTGGAGGGCCTTGAAGAATGAGCATGTGTGCTGCACTTCCATGCATGTGCGTGTGCGTGTGACGTACGTCGCTTGTGGTGGTGGTGCTTGTCTAATGTCGTCTAACGTCAGTTGGGGTTGTGGTACTTGTCTAACGTTGGTCGTGCTTCTAACGTCGGCAACAGCTTCGCTGTACATCCACTTACACAGGTTGGAATGAGGACGGATTTTCTTAAACAAAAATAATTTCAAATAAAAAGCGTGGACACGCACTGAGCCTAGATTGAGGTTGTAGCTGGAATGATCTTGATACCGGACTCTTTTGTGCACGCTCCGTTAATGCGAAAATTTCGAAGGGAACGCCGTATTTCTGTTCAAAGCAGCCATATTTTTTCTTGTGTGAGTTTGTAATGAGGATAAGTTCTATGAGCGGGATTCTTCAACAGCGGAACAACATAACAAATATCGATGAGCGGAGTTGCAACTTGCACCTTTGCGAGAATCGCTGTCTTGATTAACGCAGAGGAAGCTACCGTTCCGTTTCATTCTGGCGTACGGTGTACTTTCTGTTCTGGAACCAAACTTACAAAGTTTTTCTTTCGTAAGTGTTGTTTGCTATCGGCCCGCCACCGAAATAGGTAATCAATTGAAATGAAGTTGTCTGTTTTCATCCCTTGTGTGCTGATAGAGTAGCTGCAGAAAAAAGAAAGCGGCCCCAGATAGCTTGACGAGGCCACAACCCTTTCTTTTTATTCAGCAACCCATATGTCTTGACGAGGCCACAACCCATATGCCATCAGTCATCCATAGTTTGCATTGTATCGAAAAGGAATTTTTGTTCTTGTGTGTATAACACTTCATATCACCGTTGGTTACTATATATTTTGTCTCTTTTTGATGAAAGCTTCAGTGGCGTGCTGAAGCTTGGGATCATTGTGTCTGCCTTCCCGTTTATTTATTACGATTGGAAATATATGGACACCCAAGCCACATTTCTGCCATCGCCGTGATGTTCCGCACAAAGTCCAAGGGCAATAATAACACCGTCGCTGCGTGCCATACGTTGTATGTGCAAGTGAAAGCGTGCGAGGAGAGCCGACGATCGTGACTCAATGTCACCCGCGCGAAAGGGAGCAAAGGCAGCAGGATGTGCGCCGTCTTCCGTCGCGCGCGAGGCATCTAACGATGCAAGGCACCAAGGGGGGGGGGGGGGGTGAGGGGGGCGGCGTTCTACTCCGGCTGCAACTGCGCATGTGGCGGATGCGCGCAGTCGTGCGGCCGTATCTAGAGAGCGACCTGCGTTGGGGGCAGAATCCAGGTGCGTCAGCTGCTTGTAGCTACGTGCGTGCTGTCTGTTCTCATCGCTCAGGTCGCGTTGAAGCGATAACAGCACGAAGGTCACTTCACTCGCTTGCTGCTGCCGCGTTTCCTCGCGTCAGCATTTTGACAGCGAGTGTCCGCGGTCATCGAGTGTGATGTGTTGATGTTTGCTGTGCGCGATGACACCATGCTTGTTAATTTAGCTATCAAGCGAATGCTTACAAGTTGACACGGCCGATAAAACTACTGCGCTTGCTTTGTATGACTGTCTGCTAATTTGCTATCGCAGTCGATGCTTCGCCTTTCGGTCTAAACAGCGACTTCATTTTTTATGCTGCGTCATTACACCATAAATTTCGCCGATGGAGTAAGGTTACACTGCTTGCATCCAAATGGAGCAAACGTACTCCGTTGATGATGTAAGAGAACACTGTAAAATGCATACTTACATGCGGGACAAGTATACCTACTCCACAAAAAGGAGTCACCGACACACTCTTTGTTAATTAATGAAACGCTGCTTTGTTTTACGTTCGCAACAGCACAAACTAGTTATAAGGTACGCCGTAGTAGAGGACTCCGGCTTAATTGAGACAAGCTGAGGTTCACCCAGTGCAAAGTACACGAGCGTTCTCGCCTGCATTACTCGTCAGAATGCGGCAGCCGTGATCGGGATCGAACGCGTGACCTCGTGTTAATCAGGCAACGCCACAACCACTGAGCTACTCATTTTACACATCATACATAAGGGTGTAAAATAGTTTACACCCTTAAAAGAGAAGAGTGGTGTAAATTGACCTATATCTCACATCCTTACACCCTTTTTAGGTGTAAGGTTGTGAGTTATAGACCGATTGACACCCTTGTAAAATTGAAGGGTTTAAACTATTCTACAGTGTGTACGGCGGCGGGTCTTACCCCTTGTTCTTTCGGCATGAGTGCAAGCCGCTGTTGGCCCTCTTCACTCTAATTCTGCGTTAGTTTAGCGGAACGTTTAACTAAAACATAATAGAAAACACGCGTAGGATGTCTCGCTACGCGCCTATTCCGTACAGGTCGCTCGACTCCGCCGCGGCATGAATAACAAATCAATTCGCTATTGTCTTCCTCGAGAAGCGATGATACGCCTTCGACTTGAGATGCGATCTTCGAAGCGGATCTTTCCTCTCGTCTCTCTTCGCTTCAGATCAGATATCGTATATGGCCTCGCTATATTGTTTTCACTGGGCCTTTATATCTGTCATCTTTCTTTACTCCACTTTCTCAAACAAACCGCCTATTTAGTCCCTCCTCATTCTCACCACTCTTCCGCGTGATAGGTCAACAGATCACCATTCTGTGCCGCGTGAGACAGTCACGGACGTGAGGTCGAACTCTTGTACGCTTTCACACTATAACACAATAACATTTTCTTGTTTAGATCTATTTGTTCATTTTTTCTTTCATCTCGGGTCAGTCGGACTCTCCTCAATTTCGCGTTTTCTTTATTCCGACCTCTTCATCTATCTTAAGTTTATTCGAAGCGTATGACTGCCAGAAACTTTCTTTAAGCACGTCGCCCGTTCTTGCCCCGCTATGGTATAGACCAGTGCTCTTGCAATAACCGGGACTGAACGGGGACGCAACGATTTTTTTTTAATTCGAAACGAAACCAAAAAGAAAAGAACTAACAGTTTTAGACCAGACTGCTTGCCTTTTTGGAAGGTTTTCATTCATGCAGTGCTTGCACTTCGTGCTCAACCTTGCCATCTCATTTGTAAATTCACACGGACTTGTCGTAATTCTTTAAAATAGCAACACGATGTAGTGCAATTTGCAACATGGCGTGTCGCGAGGCAGGCATATTAGTAATACATTCGCGAAACATTTAAAATATTCGATAGTTAAATAGTTATCTGGTGCTCGGAGACCTTTATATAATCGTTGAAGTTATGGGTGGTCATTTTTATCACACTGCTATGTATATTAAAGTAGATGTGATAGGAATGACTTATTGCTTCTGAGACTGTGGCATGAATGCAAACACGCGTACCTTTTTCTTTCTTTTTATGGTGTCTTACGGAGCAGCTCAGCAGCACTGTTGGATTTTTGTACAAAATTCAGGCAGGAACTACACTGGAGTTGTCCAAGTATGCGTAAGCGTTGTGTCACTTGCTCATCTCTACGCAGCCCTGTGTCATTATCAATCTTATCAAATATGACCCGACCAGTAATCTAGCAATCAGTAACCAGTAATGTAAGCAAGAACATATTTATACAATAGTTAATGACGACTTAGTAACTAAAAAGTATGGCGGTTACTTCGGCCCTAAAAACGAGCTACTTCGAGAAACTCAACACCACCAACGTATTTATTTTCGAATTTATTTTGTTTTAGGCATTAATTTCTTCGTAGCGATTTGTATTACGTGACAGACGGACGGATGGGCTTTCTTGTTGCGTAGGCATAGAAATTCTTCCGCATTTAGTAAATTTTTACATATTTTGTAAGGTTAGACGCGAACGAGCATAAGACGGTTCGAACCAGTTCGAACCATTATTTTTTTCGCTCCGTGTGCGCGCGCGCACGCACGCACACACACACACACACACACACACACACGCACGCACGCACGCACGCACGCACACTATACTATACTATACTATACTATACTATACTATACTATACTATACTATACTATACTATACTATACTATACTATACACTATACACTATACACTATACCCGCGGCCGGTCGTATAGAATTTTTCTCTTATGAAAAATTCTATAGTGTAAAAGCTTTCGGTAAATACGAGCCGGCAGGAACCTTCGATTTGGCCGCAGAATCTTTTCTCTGAACCGTAACGCAAAAAAAAAAAAGAGAACTTAGGTTCGACACTCTGCGCTCGCAAACGCGCAAAACAGGACGTCCATTCCGCGCGCGTGGCTGACGCGACGGACTCAAGGACGGAGACGGACTCGCATGATTCCGTCTCTTTCGAGCACAGTGTTTACTGCGCGCGCGGAATGACAAGAGGTGTGCGTGTCTGTGTGTGTGCGGGCGAGTGTGAGCATAGCGTATCCAGTCAAACAATTGAACAAGAAGTGAGCGGCAGCAAAAGGCGGTGCGTATTGTGGGCGTGCTTCTGGCCTTCACTACCGGCCGCGTGTGTATGCATGCCTGCCTGAAAGAAAAAGCGTCGACGGCGATCCGTAAACAGGCAGGGTGCGTCCAATCCGAGTGTGTGGTATCGATGCATCGAACCCGACTGCTGTGTGCGCGAAGGTCTCCTCTTCTTTTTCTTCTTTGTTGGTTTTCTTTTCGGAATCCTATACGACGGCGAAGGAGGCGCGCACATGCGTTGGCGGGCAGCCATATATATATATATATATAGCGCTTCACTGCCCAGAGTACGAGTACGGCAGCTTGCGTTGCGTTGCCGGGAGCTTGTTCGTATGATCAGTTGTGCGAATCATCCGAAACTGAATACAAATGACTCGTATCGTTGAGGGACCGTATAGCCGCTTGTCGAAAGATGCGCACAGTCACACGTGGAGTCGCGCTTTACTGCCCAAAGTCCGAGTAAGGCAACTTGCATTGCATTGCCCGGAGCTCGTTCGTATCATCAGCAGTGCGAATCATCCGAAACCGAATAATACAAATGAAACAACGCCTCTGTCTCTGCGTCGCTCCTGCACTACCTGCACCGGCGGCGCCGATAGGTGGACCCTGCAGTACTGAACGCACTGCGAGTATGTGTGCAGTCGTCTACAAAGGTATTGCTGGGCACGGGATGAGCGAAAAAAAAAGAAAAAAAAAAGAAAACCTGGATTCCCGCGAACCGGGGCCACATAATCTCGAATTCAAAGTTTCGGAGTGAGGTAGCCATTGGGACTTGAGCAGCGATCTGTTAAGCTAGAAGCGCCGTGTCTTAACAGAGCGGAGATCCGCATTTGTCACTGTTGGACCGGAAACTTTACTGGCCGACTGTACAACGATGTGCAGTTTTATACGACCGCACACAAAATGGGCGCCTACGCAGCGCCACACGTATACGTGGCCACGCAAGGAGACAACACAAGATTATATATTTATTTTATGCACACACCTCGCGCTTTTCCAGTTGGGAGTATTGCGTGAGGGTGGTTGGTCAAAAATCACGAACCAAAAACTGAAGAACGTTCACCAAGACGAGTCAGACAAAAGAACTGAGATATACATTCAAACAGTCAAGCTTGCAAGGTAAAGACAGTTACAGAGCCATGGTTTTCATCAAACAAGCGGCAAGAAGAAACCTGCATAACTCCATAAACTATGTGAAGAAACTGTTGGCGAGATATACATATAACAGCGAGTGCACAAAACAGGCATGGCGACAGAATTAAGTCATTTCTGACAAATATGGAACGACATGTGCGCTTAACTTGGGAATTATATTTTCAAGATCGTTTTCTAGGCGTTTCTGTGCTACGAATTAAAAAACATAACCGCCTCCATTCCACCCTGTGAAAGTTTGTGTACAGCGAAACTATAGGGCGGACGTTCGTGCGTTCGTGCTGCCAAACAGACGCATGAAAGTGTTTCTGATGTGGTAGCAGCGAGAAGACGTGATACGGTCGGAAAAGTGGTAATGTAGTTGCCAGTTGGATGTAGGTGATATTGTGTCGCAAATAAAGCGTAGCTATCGTTATTCTGCATCCTAGATATTGGAGTGACAGTGACGCCTTGATCGCAGTAACACTGGAATGCATGTTGCATAACATTCAACGATTAAACGCGCGACACGATTTTGAACAGATTCGAGAGAACGGATTGGATGCTCCATAATGTGGCGAAGCAGATGGCAGGTGCAAATTCGAACTGTGTGACGAACGAAGGTTTCATAGGCTATTTTACGAGTGTCTGAGGGCGTTTCGCTTATATTTCGTTTTAGGTAGCAAGATTACGAGATGCTTTTGCGGTGGCTTGTCTAATGTGGGTCTTCCGCGATAAGCTGGTTGCAAGATGAATACCTAATGAAGGTGAGACGTGTGACACCGCTACATGATTAAGCGAGCACAAGCAAGCGGAGCTCATTGACGGATGATTCCTTACCTGTCCCCCCACTGCTGCCCAAGTATTTGCTTGACAATCTTCTAGTTCGCTTCCTCTACCTTGTGTTAACATTCCTCGTGTATAAGTAACTGAAAACCTTCCTAGCCCACCGCTTTTCCCCCATTTTTCTCAATCGCTTCTCAAATGCTATCTTGCTACTAGCCTCTCTGCCCTCGAAAGAAGACCATCCAAGATCCCCCTGCACCCCAAGATTTGGTGTCTTGCCTGTGCTCCCAGACCGAGCCTACCCACACCACGTCGCCTAGTTTCCAACTGTGCCCGGGTCTCTGCTCTCATACATAGAACTGCATTGGCAAAAGTCAGGCACAGAACCATTACCCTCTTCCGTATCCCTCGTACTACCTCGTACCTATTGTAGTTCCACAGTGCCCTACTCTTCATAATCGCTGCACTTTTGTTACCTTTAGTCGTTACATATTTTTCGTACTCTGTCAGATACTCAATGTCATTATTTATCCACACCCCAAGATACTTGTACTTATCGACTATCTCAAGCGTGGCCTCCTGTATCTTATGCTCGCTGCAAATGTTATCATTAAAAATCATGACTGCTGATTTTTCTTTGCTAAACTTCAAGCCTAATCTGTCTCCTTCTGTACCACATATGTCCGTGAATCCCTGCAGACCTTCTGCATTGCCAGCGATTAATACAATATCATTCGCATACATCAGTCCTGGTAATGACTGTTCAATCAATTTTCCTTGTTTGAATAATGGTAGCTTGAAGCCGAGTCCGCTTTGCTGTATTTTGGCCTCTAATTCTTGTAGGTACTGCATGAACATCAGAGGTGACAATGGGCACCCCTGCCTAACCCCCCGCCGAATCATTACAGGCTCCTAAACCTGCCTTTCCCATTGTGTAATCATCCGGTTACATTTATAGATATCTTTTAAGAAATTGGTTACTCCATCTTACACTCCTAAAGTTTCCAGAATGCCCCACAAGCCCTCTTGAAGTACACTGTCATAGGCTCCCTTGATATCCAAGAAAGCCAGCCGTACGGGTCTGGGTTCCTTTTCAGCTATTTCAATGCACTGTGTCAGTGAAAACAGATTGTCTTCTAGCCTCCTATGCTTCTGGAACCCATTTAGTCGCTCTCCAAGCACCCCCTCGTTCTCTACCCATGCCTGTAGTCTGTCCTTTATAGTCTGCATAACCACCCTGCAAACCACTGACGTCACTGTTATAGGCCGGTAGTTATTTATGTCAGCTTTGTCCCCCTTTCTCTTACATATCATTTATCTTATATATCATATATCCACGCCTACACTGGTTCCTTCAGGCCTCTGGGTCCCCCTAAAGAAAGCTGTTGCCTGGCGACCCATCCTGCCCCCTGTCGCATAAAGCCCCTTGAACTTCGTAAAGTAGCGACACTCTCCTCCTCCGCCTTCACTCCTCCTCGTTTCTCTTCTCTTTCACGCTCCCTCCTCGACCGTGGCGCCGCCTACACTGCTCGAGCGTAGCAACGGCGCCAACATGCGCTCCTCGCCAAACCGTAGAGGCTTCTCGAGCAAAAATGGCGCTGATGTATGGCGCGAGGGCCCACGTGATGCTATTAGGCCAATAGCGACGCGGCGTCGGCCAGAGCGCGTGAGGAGGAGGCGGCATTCTTCAAAGCGCGGCAGTACTTTACGAAGTTTAAGGGGCTTTACTGTCACAGCCTCCACCGCGCCCTCTAGAGAGGCGGGATCAGAATGCAGTGCAGACTGCTAACGCCCCCTGAACACAACGACGCGGAACCCCCATTTGCAGCTACAGCAGCCAAGTACGCGGCTCCAACTCTCATGGGCCGATCCCAGAATCTCTGCAGTACCGTTACAAGAGCCAGTCCCGGTGTCATTGTACTATACCTGGCCGACCCGCAGCCGTTTTCATTGCCTAACAATGTTTTACCGTGCTTTAAAACTGTAATGTATCGCGGCTTTTCTTTCTGCCTGTATTTGATGGTAGGACAGCCTCTTTTCAGTTTTGGATATTTTGTGTGTGTGTGTGTGTGCGTGTGTGTGTGTGTGTGTGTGTGTGTGTGTGTGTGTGTGTGTGTGTGTGTGTGTGTGTGTGTGTGTGTGTGTGTGTGTGTGTGTGTGCGTGTCCGTGTGCGTGCGTGTGATGTCCTTGCGCAAACGATCCTCCCAACAACTTATTCTAAATATAGGCTGCGGTAATATAAGAAACATTGTCCCTACTTCTTTGCCCACGAGCACTCGGAAGCCGAAACCCAAACCTCTTGAGAGCTGCTTGAATTCATGCACAGAAAGAAACTTGGGCAGCACTTTTCGAGTAAGTGTACTCTTTTCTTTTTCGATAGCGCAAACGCACGCGGAGGCCAACCCGCAAACAAACGAAACTTGATCGTACACTACTCCCTGCCGAGATATATACGTATATGGCGCGGCTTTTCTAAACGGCTTCGCGCTTCTCGGTCCACGGTTTCATTTGCCGTATAGTATCCCGAATATATGCATCCTTTATCCAGTCCCTCGCACTTCCTGAGCCTCGCAACGAAGTCAAAATGACGCTTAAGTTCGGGTAAATACGGTATTCGTCGCCGCTGTTCGGTATGTGTTGCTCGGACGCCATCTTTCTGACCTGCCACGTCGAAGCGTCGCGGACGTGATCGAGCGGGCAAGTTCACACGGCTCGGCCGCTCGGCAAATATTTGCCTAGCCTCCCCGGCAAGTGTTTTCTCAACGGCTTATACTCCTCGCCGCTTGATGTTCTGTCGAGGGTATACTGCACCCTGAGCTTCTTTCTTTTCTTGGGCCTCTTCCCGTCTCACTCCGTCGTGCCGCGGCTCCTGTCCGTAGTCTCATCGAAATTCCTACGCGCGCTGACCGGCTTTTGAGTACGGGGTTGTATCGCCCTGATGCAGTTGCTCTATCCGTGAAACAAGAGGGCGACGGGGGTCACAGCGCTGCAGTCGTTAAAGGGACACCGAAAAGTCACAACAGATCGCTTTACGTGCCGGCAAGATGTTGCTTCAAAACTATATTTTCATTTACTTGATGGACGTATTAGAAGCGGAGAAAAAAGAAAACAAATCCGCCTCAATTCCACCCTGTGAAGGTGGATGTACACTGTAAAAAAAAAAAAAAATCGCCTTAGTTTACAGACAATCTGCTGGTAATGTGTGACCGAACATTCTTCCGTAAATAAAGAACGGTCATTTGGACAGCTGTAACAGAGAGACCGTAATACAAGATACGAGTGCTTCTGTATCGTAGCGTAGCTGTAGACGAAGTGTAGCGACCGCGTTCGCGACTGTTCCCGTTTGTAATTCGACGCCGCGGTATTCGCTGTGCATATTCGCGGCGTCCGTGCGCTTGCGCGTAACCCGCGTTGACGAAGTGAAGCAACACTAACTTTAAAATGCGCAAGCATTTATATGCTTGTCCAACGAGGGAACCTCTCCGTCACGTAAGACAAATCGCTATAAAGAAACTAATGTATAAATCGACAGTTTATGTGAAGACTTTGTTGAAAGATTTGGTAATTGAGGAATATAATCCATCCCTAGAACCACATGTAGAGCCGATTCGGTCCATCTGTAGACATCAGGAAATTTCAGATCTTGCGAAAATTTAACGCCAAGCACGCCACATCCCCCTTGCGTTTCGGTGGTCGAGGGATTCGCCTTCCGTTGGGCGGTTCCTTCACCAACCGAAATGCCACCGATCTCTGAGGGCTCATGCGCTTCACGTCGTGCAACACAGACAGATAAGCAGTCAATGCGCTGATAAAGAGTGATGAGGGCTTATATGGGTCTCATCGCGGTTGGCAGTGGTTCGACACGGATGAATAAGGCGCTAAAGAGCGATAAGAGCTTATAATGGTCGGATCAATTTGATAATGTTAATAAGCACTGCTAACAGTGCATCGATAAGGGTCGGACCAACTCCGATAAGGTTGATGAGGACCGATAAGAGCTGATAAGGTTCGGATCATGTCCGATAACTTTTACAAGGAGGGATAAGGGGTGATAAACTTTATACTGGTCGGATCAAGTTTCATAAAACACGTTGTGGGGCTAGTTGGTGCGTAGCTTTCAAAAGGTGAAGCGCCAATGGTGGCGGCACACAAGAAGAAATACAGACAGGACAAGCGCCTTGTCCTGTCTGTATTTCTTCTTGTGTGCCGCCACCATTGGCGCTTCACCTTTTGAAAGCAAGTTTCATAACATTGTTAATTACACCGGGCGGCATGGATATGAGAGTGACACAATGCTTACGCATACTTAGACAACTCTCAGAGGAGTTTCTGCGTGTACTTTTTTTACAGTGCTTGTCATAATGTCGATTACGATCGCTGCACAAGCTGTGCGACATATCGTCACGTGACTGTACCGTTTAATGACACGTGACTACACCGTCGGCCAGTTTGTTGGTCGGTTGATGAATCGACCTGTCAGTCATTCAGTCAATTAATTCTCAATAATTCGATTGGTCCCCACGCTTTGATTGGTGCTCTGACGACTCACTATCGACGCAAGCCATATATGGTCCACATGCTACTCCGATCAACACGAATTTCAAAACGCGCACGCACAAAAGAGAAAGGCGTAAGGAGTACATTTACCAGTGCATTCCTCCAGACACCGATTCATTAGGTATTTCCCCCGAAAGGACGGAATAAAAAAAGGGGCGCAATGACCAAGAAAGAAGCCAAGGACGGCAATAATTAACGCTTCCGTCTGTCCTTTCTTTCTTCTCCGGTGAGCAGATCATGCTGCGCACGTGGCCAGCACGTGGCCTTTATTGCGTGCACCAGCCATTCGGCCAGAGACCCCGATTCTGCAGCATGGGTGGCGTCCACAGTGAATCCCAACGAGCAGCTCAGACTGAGACTGTAGGTTATTATCCTCCCTCCTTTCGCGCCAAGGACGCACGTACGGACGCTGTTGTCGTTGAAGGACGTGACCAGGAACCAATGGCATCCTCTCGTCGCCTCCCCTCCGTTTCTGAGACTTGGGTCACACATTCTTGGTTTCCTCTTGAAATATTGAAAATGTGATTGTTCTTATTAGCCGTCCCATTATGCCAATTTATCAGTCAGGGGCTCGACGAAAATTAGCCGGGTCAGGTCGCATGCTAGACAAAAAGAAAAAAGAAACCATGGTGGCTTCTAGCCACTGACTGAGTAAAAAGTTAATCGTAGCTTTGGAACCCATATACAGAGTGTTGCTTATGCACAATGTAGTAGAGTCAAGATCACACGGGCGTTGCCAGTTAATGTTCACAGCACGTGAGGTAATGGTCGGCCGTGAATTCGGGGTAAGGTGCCATCAGTCCGGTTCAGGGCACCAGGAGCCCACTTTTTTTCAAATAGAGATTCTAGTATTAACCTCTAGTTCGTCGTGCTTCTTTCTTTGGCGATCACTGATTCGTTATCCCAGTCGATGACGTAGTTGCACTTGTGTGCATGCTCCGACTGTGCGTTGATAATTGTTCTTATCGAGGTTACATCTGTGCTATTTATGTGAACCTGTGCGGTGTGAACAGTGAGAAAGTGGACGGAGTTAAGTCATTCTGTTCACATTTGTTCTGTGCGAGAACCTTTCTCCGTTGGACGAATGGGGGAGCTTAATAGTTCAGTACTTTCGATAACTAGGGGCCTACTGTCCGAAGCGTGTCTTCAACTGTGAGCATTCGTGGGGAGCCTAGATGTAAGTCTTATTACGCGTTCGGTTATACAGAACGAAGTAAAGAAAAAAAAAGAGCAGTGTGCGTATATAGCCTGTAAAAAAAAAAAAGCGTTTGCTTGCATGAAGTAAATGGAGCGGTTTGTGGTCTCAACAACAAGATGACACGGTCATGATCCATGGAAGGGTCCGTCTGCGTAGTTCTTTGCAAGTAACTTGTGACATGAACCGCGTGATGACGTTGAAGGGCATTCCGAGCTGCGAAGTGGCTGGGCAGACGATGTCAGGTTGGGCACGTAAAATAGTGATAAGGAGCTTTGTTTTGCAGACGATAGCATGGTTGGCCAAGAAAGGGTAGAGAGGATAACTGAGACAGATTGTCAATGCTATAAGAGCGAGACCGCAGGTCGCATTGGTTAGACTAACATCCACTCCGGAACAATGCTACGTTAATGCGCACAACTGTACTCCAGTCATGTTTTATAGGAACCATAGAGTTTCATACGATTACTAGAGGTAACTGTGGTGCTAGTGTCTGCAGGAGCTGCAAGCAAGACGGTTCAGCCACAGCATGGGAATGATGCGCAGTACATGAATTTGCCTAAACTTCGTCTTTATGGCTTTACATGGCTTCGTGACATTGCAAGGGGATGCTTTTTAAGAGAGTACTGCGTTATAAGTAATGAAATAAACATTGCTGAAATTGTCCGATGGCACGATTCGAACACAGGACTTCTAGCACAGAAGCACGATGTTGAAACCACTCCACCAAGGACGAATTAAACAGTGGAACCACCGCAATTAGTAGCGGCTATTCGTATTTGCAGAGACTTAATTATTACCTTCTGCATTCAAAAAGGTTTAGATTGCTTTAAATTTTAGGCCAATGAAGAGATAAAATGCGTAAGAAATTCGAGGACACCTAATCACTGATGGGTTGTGAATGCAAGAGCATCAATGTTCAATTCAACACCGCTGACCGGTCCTTCGAGTTATGAACTCCTCACGGGCGAGCCAGTGCGTTCAGACGTTTGGCCGACGGTGCACTTCGATACGTGACGTCAGGCTATTTTGCCCGATTGGCTTGGCGCGCTTTGATTTGACCTTACCGAGGCGCAGTTAGAACGCAGGCGAGGGCTTGCGCGGACGAGTAACGCGCGGATAACACAGGTTACTGAGAGCGAAAGCGACGGTGACGTGGCGTCGCGGCTATGCCTTCTCCCCTCAAGCAATGCCTGGCGCGCTAGCGAGGTGGCAGGAGGTGCATTTCCCCGCTCTGCTCCGTCGAGACGCGCTCGTGACGTGACGTCACACCCAATGGGAACTTAGGTGCCGTTTGTCGCTTGTCCAGACGACGGATGCCGGCTTTTTCGCTCAATGGACAGTTTGACGCTTTCCCATCAATAAACGAAGCCGCAATAACGTCTGAATCTGCAAGCACTAAGCAGACGAATCCATGTACTGCCCATAACTTTCATGGTGGCAGAACGATCGCAGCGCCAGAGTTATCTCTAGTAATTGTAGGAAACTCTATGATAGGAAACACGTAAAGTTGTTTTTTCTCCCGATCTGCTGATGTGTGTCACGTGAAGCCGTGCGCACGTCTGAGCGCAAGTGACACTTGTTCGATTACCCTGTAAATTTATGTCTCTGCTCCGATTCAAGGCAGGCTGCACGCTTGAAAGAACAGTACGATGCGTACAACGCCACATAATTCGCACTCTGTATTGCGTGTTAGAATAGTTTGGCACTGAGGTGCTGTATTGACACAATAGCGTTCGTCGATCGAACCTGTGCTCAGTACTGAGCAGACGACGCTCCGCGCACGGTATACCTTACAGCCCAAGTTGTGAGCTTGGTGCTGAGCAGACGACGCTCTGAAGAAAAGTAAGCTAACCTAACCAGGCTTAGGAGACACGTCGGTCTGTACAACCGTGCTCTCCCGACTGGCTAATCCCAGCTGAACTGAGAACTATACAGTGCTGCATCGTCTTGAAACAGGAAAGAAAGATGAGTTTAGAGCGTGCGCTCGCGTACGACTGTGAAATGCCTACGTGAATACATGTTAGTGTACCTGCAGTGGACAGACTTAGGGTACGGTGTTACTGGCGTTTCTTCACTGTCCTTGATTTGCCTTTCTATTTGAAATACCAATGGCAGTCGCCATCTGCATTCCCTCTCGTTCCACGTTAAGTGCGCCCTCGTGTCCAGGGACGAGGGTAACTGCATTGCGATTGCGGGGAATGCCCCAAGCGGACTTTACATTCCGAACACTCCCGTTTTAAGTAGGGGTAAGGTAGGCCAGGATGGGGGCGTTCACGTAATTCCTTATCACGTTGCAAAAGGCACCTAACGACCAAAGAAGTATGCTTACGAGTGGCGCCACGACCAGCGCTTTGAATTTTAGTCAAACAAGTCGCGGACACGAAGTCACATTGGAAGGCAGCTAGATGAATACGGGCTTGTCATTACATCAGTGGTACCGCATCGTGCAGGAACTCACACAGGGCTTGAAATGCCCAGGCAGGATTGCGCGTTGCAAGTCAATCAGTTCGAATACCAAAGTCCTATGAGAGAACGAGATATACAAAAAGAAAAGAAAGAACACCTTGGTGCATTTATTCAACCACCTTGCATCACACAGGGGCAGCTGCATATTCGCTTCTTTTCTCAAGACCTCCCATCTCAAGCACTTGTTGAAGCCTCTCTTTATAGCCCGCTACCGCATTCAGTTCACGTAATCGTGCAAGAAATTTTCGAATATCGACTTCAACTCGTTTGTAAGGGGGCGCGCGTTACTCAAGTGCCATCACTTATTGATCAATGAACGTCGCAAAGGAGAAGACGCCTCATAAGCAGACTGTAGGCGATCGCTCGTTTTATTATCGAGGTGCCGTGATGGTATAAATTAAAATTACAGTTTTGCAAAGGTATCTTATTATGGAAGTGCACACACACACACAGGACACTTCGTACGCTCTGATCATCGAAGGCCTTTCTAAGCGTTGAAAATCGGGCCTCATGAGATGCCTTATCAAGTACCTATGTCAGTCTCCCAAATCAAGATTGCTCGCTAGGTGTCAGGGAGCTTCTTTGATCAGAAGCAGCACGCGCGCACAAAATGACGAAATAACCCGGAAAAAACGTGCCGTGCTATCCCTCTAGCCCCGACAAGTCTAAGATAGCCCAATTAACATTCGACCGCCAGTCAAGGTCCTGCGTAAGAGAGGGCGAAATACAAGGACGACTAGAGTTTTTAGATTTGCTTTATTTCGACCGCGCCCTTTCCACATATTGCATTTCTTCTTCCGTCTGGTGTATAACGGCCACCGTCTGCATCGTAACGGTACAGACGACATTTAAGCCCGATGAGCTCGGTAACTGCCCGCGGGGCATTGATCCAAAAGTGAACTGGTCGCAGCCATTATCAGCTCCCACCCGCCGGCGTCTTGGCGTAAAACTCTGCCAACGCGCGGCTCAAAGCCTGCAGCCCCGTATCTATAGAATTTGTTCCATTTGCTTTTATTTGCGCGTTCTCATTAGCATATTTGAGCCTGTGAACTCCGTAACACATCGTACCACCTTCCCGCCCATTCGCGCGCGAACGTTGCGTCTGCTTTGGAATTCTGAGCAGACGACGCCAAGAAGCGCGGCTGCTCAGAAGCGCGGCTGCCCGTTGGAGATGGGAGATACTGGAACCTGTTGGTTCTGCTCTAAGTTCTGGCTGATTTGCTTTAACTCTTCTTTTAGTTCGTATTTAGCTGCACCGCGCTCTGCTACGAAGTTATTTGCAGAGCTTTAGCAAGTCCTTAGGGTTAGGCCTAACCTAGGCCTTACCGTAATGATGGGAAAGTGCTTAGGGCAGAGGCACGAATGGATGGGCTGTAGGCTTAACGTTGGATATACAAAGCGATCAATCAACAAAAAATTAAGCTTTAAAAACGTGATCTGATTATGAGGCACGTCGTGGTGGGGGACTCCGGATTAATTTCGATCACCTGGGGTTCTTTAATGTGCTCATAAATCTAAGTACACGAGTGTTTCTGCATTCCGCCCTATTTCAAGTGCAACCTCCGCGGTCAGGATCGAACCCACGACTTCGACCCTTAGCAGTGCAACGCCATAGCCACTAAGCTACAGCGGCGGGCGAGCGTTCAACGAATCCGTTGGTGCGATAAGTTAGAAAAAGCTTTTCTGCACAACACGTTGGTCGTCGATGAAATATAGGTCCTTGACTCCTATGTGTGATAAGCCTTTCCGCACATACAATGTCGGCTTTACGATTAGCAGTCGGTGGACAATATCTGCGGCCGGAAGTGTTTGTGTGTTGTGACTGCTCAAATAAAAGCATATCGCTACCAAACACTCGTTAGCGTGACGCCGTTACAATGGCGTTTGTCATCTCTTTCTTTCTATTTTTTTGCGAGAAGCATATATTGCGATCGTTTATACGCTAAGCGGAGTCTATACGGACGAGATCTCGAGTTATATCATTCGTTACAAACGTCCAATATCGAGATCGTAAGTTATGCGTGCACTTGGTTTGATACTGTTTCCGTGCTATTGGTTTCTGTCTTATCCTGATGCAACTGCGGTGCATAATATGCAGAATAATTAAAAAAAATGTAAACATCGCAATTCACGTACGTGTATGTATGTATGTATGTATGTATGTATGTATGTATGTATGTATGTATGTATGTATGTATGTATGTATGTATTTTATGTATGAATGTATTTATGTGTATATACATGTACTTAGAAGCGCGTATAAATTATAGCACATCACATATATGCAGGCACAGCACTTTTTGCTGCATCTACCAGAACAAATTTATATAGAAGCTCATAGAGCCAGCAGTTTTTCGCATTTAGGATAGCTTAACATAACTCACGTGTCATGCACTCTACATGCGCTGCTCACTCCTAAGCTGCCGTTGGTTCTGTTTATCTCGTAGAGCAATATTTGGTACCGCAGATAAGCCTGATCTATAGAACATTGTAAACGTTCGGCCTGAAGCGGCCGTTTGTGGTGTCTCTGACGATACGGCTCATACTGCGCGCCATTAACTCCCACCTTATCGCCGCCTAAAAACGCCGATGTGTGATAATCCTCAATAAGCGGGTTATCTTACCGCAAGGCGCCCCTCGATCGCCACACCGTATTGTGTGCACCCGTTGGCCCGAAAAAAAAAATCACGTTGCACCACAGATTTCCCACTCTCGTTTTATCGCAATCCAGCAGCTTACCGGATTGCTAGGAGCTCCCGCGCCACGCATTTTAAGGGGAAACGTGCCAAGAGACGAGATGTCTGCCGTAGGTTTAAAGCGAGAGAGAGAGAGAGAGAGCGGTCTCGCGCAGCTGCCGACCCAATACGCATACAAAGAAAGAAGAGCACGATCAACGTGAGAGAGTGCGACGTGGCGGTGTTCACGCCTTTCTTTCCGGTCGCCATGTTTTTTTCAGCACGGAAGAAGAAAAAAATAGAGGGAAATGATCGCGCGATATCTGCAGGGCGCGTGAGCACGGGAAACCGAACGTTGTCTTTCTCACGAAGGGGGGGACCGAATGGCGACTGTTGTTTCTTCTCCGCGCACTTGCGTAACGAGGGAACGCCGTTACGTGTGCGCTGCTTGCAAAGACGGCGAAAGACGCATTAACGACAGCTTTAGATGCACTCATCGACCGCGTGGTGGCACGCTTGATTGCATAAACAAAAAGATGCTAGAATGCAAATCACGTGTAGCATGCCTGAGTAACTGAAGCAGGCTAGATGACTATTTGTCGCCACCCCGTTTAAATGGCGATGCCAATAAGTCATCGTCGTCAACATCATCATCGTCGCAGTCTAGAATGCTAGAATGCTAAAATAATGCTAAATCTAGAATGCTAAATGCTAAAAATGCAGAAGGTCTGAAGCGACTAAGCTGATCACAATGGAATACCAAGGTAGTATTCCCTTTGCAAGACCTGTAAGGAACGCCTACGCTTCCAGAAGTGCTGAGATTCAAAGCGGATGGAAGCGTTAACTAATCAGCAGTCGAGGTAAGCAAGATACAATTAGAGTATTGGTAGCAAAAAAAGAAAACAGGAAAGAGATTGATAGAGCCAGGGTCGTTACAGGTTAGGTAGCTGTGAAATATCGCAGGTTAATAATACAATAATGTGCAATAATACAGGTATAATGAGGAAGAAAAAAAAAGATTAAGCAGAGAGAGGCAAAATGCTAGACTGCAATAGATGTAGTAAAACCTCATAAACTCAAGCTGGCTAGATGAGTGTTTGTCGCCGAGCCATTTCAAAGGGGATGCCAATAAAGATCATCATCGTCATCATCATCATCAGCAGCAGCAGCAGTAGCGTTGCATATAAGCCTAAATCGTAAATGCTGGAGACAGCACATCTATGCAACCGCACCACTTCAAAGACGAATTCGCTCACCATCATCATCGTCAGAAGGAGAAGAGAAAGACTTATGGAGGAAAGCAAAGTTGCTGTTCTAGACACTGTGAAATTCGCCCATATTGTCGAGAATTTGCCATCTCGTTAGCTCTTGTATTTGTATAGGCGACGCGTGGAATTCTTAGTGGCGGAATAGAGCTAGAAAACTGGTCGGTAAGCATGCAGGCCACAATGCAGGCAGTGAGAGGAAAAAAGAGCATAAAGCTTAAGGTTATAATCAGGCGGAGCGCTATCAGTGGTTAGAAGAAATGCAGATAACAATGGAAAACTACAGAAGAGTGAATAACGAGATCAATAAATAAATGTTCTACAAAAACTCAAAGGCCTGTGCACCTCTTTTCTTCAGGCAAGGGCGGGCTGTCTAAGAAGGCGAATTTATTAAAGGAGGTTTACCCAAGAAGATTATGTGCGCGTAGCCTGAAAAAGTACTGCGGACACAGTTCGAAGTGTGCTGTTAGAATGTAACAGCATACCACCAGAAGCAGATGTAAAAATTGGTCAGTCTCCACGTAGCCCTAGGGTTTTTAAACACAGCGACGATAGGGCCAACATTTGCGACGTGAACAAAGGCAAGAGGCGTATGGAATTTTGCCGGCAAGTAGATAAAAACCAGAGGGACGTCGAACACACAGGGATTTCTTTTCTTTTTTTGCTGCACCAATTTTTAAAAACAATTGCTTGCACAGTTCTAACCAATGTGCCAAGTTACTCGATGAGGCGGCCATTACTTCTACGAGAAATGGAAACGCTGAATTGAAAAATTACAATAGTTGCACTAATTCAAATCTCGCGTGATTATATTAGGGCACATATTTCAATCTCGTCTACTTCATATATAAATCTACCAGTTGTAGCTATAGTGAGTTTGCAAGGCATATCAACTTCGAACAAATTCAGAGGATCGAACCGGTTTTGAGATATGTGCCGCCAAACTTGCGGTAAAAATGCGCTGTTCAACTTACTCTTTTTAAGAAAACGCTGTTTTATTCACAGAAGCACAAAAGTAGCTGGAACGTCATTGCATTTCTTCAGACACATTGACAATTAATATCTTGAAAGTGGTGTAGTCCTGAGAATTCGTTCTAACTGGGTTTTTTTCCTCTAAGCCTTGTGAACTCACTGGCTACAATTCGTAAATAGAAATATGTACCACAATGTAATTGATAAGAAAATTGAATTAGTGTGGCTATGTTAATGAGTTAATTACCATTTTGATTTTCCTTAGAAGTAATGGCCGCCCCATTGCGTAATTTAGCTCAAGGGTTAGAATTGGGCTATGTGCCCCAGGCAATGAAAAAAAAATGGTGCAGCTAAAAATACACCTGTTATACTTGCACGTGGCTGCAGTATGGTGCAATAATTCATGTAGCACTGAGTGGAAATTCGAACCTATATAATGATATCAGTGTTGTTGTGAGGAATAGTATATACTTGAGTGTATGGATGGATGGATGGATGGATGGATGGATGGATGGATGGATAATGGATGCCTTATATAATCACCCGGTTACATTTATAGATATCTTTTAAGAAACTGGTTACTCCACCTTGCACTCCTAAAGTTTCCAGAATGCCCCACAAGCCCTCTTCAAGTACACTGACATAGGCTCCCTTGATATGAGTGTGGTGGTACATGCCACCGCCCCCTTTCGGAGGGTAATCCAATCATCATTCTCATTATCATTATCATCATCTATAAGGCTCTAAGTTACAAGTTATAAGGTGCCGAATCAACGCAGGGTTTGTGGGGCTTCTGGTTTGTCATTCACCACTTGGGGTGCTTAAAACTTGCACGCTGAAATCGGTACGGGACCGTTTTGCATTACGATGACATGGGAATCCTGGGCGGCGGGCAGTCGAACCCTGCTCAGCGGCGGAGCGCCATATCAGGCACTGAGAGAGCACCTGTGTATTCGTCCACCAGTATTTTTTGCTTCATTAGTGAGAGAGTCGGCGATTGGAAGAAGGGGGACTAATTGATTGACTGACTGACTGACTCACTTACTGATTGACAACGCGAGTGAGTGAACGAAGAGTGAGTGAGTGAGTGAGTGAGTGAATGAATGAATGAATGAATGAATGTGTGTGTGTGTGAGTGAGTGAGTGAGTGAGTGAGTGAGTGAGTGAGTGAGTGATAGAATGAGCGAGAGAGTGAGGGAATGAATAAGTGAGTGAGTGATGGACTGAATGAATGAATGAATGTATGTGTATGTGAGTGAGTGAGTGAGTGAGTGAGTGAGTGAGTGAGTGAGTGAGTGAGTGAGTGAGTGAGTGAGTGAGTGAGTGAGTGAGTGAGTGAGTGAGTGAGTGAGTGAGTGTCTACGACCCATCATGTGAGTGAGCAAACGACTGACCGCATAACTTGACGAGCTTGAAAATGAGTGAGTTAGTAACCAGAGCGTTAAAAGCAGTGAACCAGGCAGGTTAAACGCTGGCACGCGTTGCATGTGCGACGGGACATTGATTTATGAAAAAAAAAAAAAAACAAGCGCTGATGATCTTCCAGGCTTTGTAAGAACATAGCAGGACACTTTGTCCAAAAAACAGACCGACAACAATAGCACATCGCTTAATTTTTCATTGCGCGTTTTGTAGCCTTTCTTTCGGTTTTCTTTCATTTTCTTTCCTTGTGTTTGTCTGACCCAGTTATATTGGCTAACGTCACTGCTCGCGCGCGGAATGGCGTTAGCCGACCTGACCAGCTCACGCCCGAGTAAGATCCGCGATTGATGTCGTGAACGCGGGATGACGTTAACGGGTTCCCTCCAGTTTGTCGCCCCGTCGTTCAACCGCGCGGCCCATTGCTTCCGCGCGACAACAGATAAGGGACGCGAGCCTGCATGCTCATCACTCAACGCTTCAACCATCGAACGCCTTATGGCACAACGCATGTTTCAAATACTTCAGCTGCCGATCGAGAAAGAGAAAGAGCGGTACCGAAAACAAATTTCACGTATAATTTTTTCGGCATCCGCTGTTGTTCTGTTTTAATCGTATTACGGGTCTTACTCTCTCGTTTTAACGCCCCCCTAGAAGCTTCAATTTTCTTTATTTTTTTTTTTAGCCCCGCTCTATAGCCTCCGTTGTGAGGCCAGCGGTGACCTATAAGGGATCCTTCGAAGGACGTTCGTTGAGTGCGGCCTCTGCGGCGGCCGTTCGAAATGCGGAAAACCGCCGTCGCTCTCTCTCTCTCCCGTATAGCTCGCTGTTCGCATTCTTAAAAGCGAGCACCGGGGGAAGCACGGTTTCGTCCAAGCCGACTTGACTTTCTCGTTCGGGGGGAACGATTCCAGAATACGTTAGGCCGGACTTCTGTGCAGCCTTTCTTTCTTTCTTTCTTTCTTTCTTAATGCCTGTCGCGGTGGGTAAAGGATGTTATGGCTTTCTGCTGCGGAACAAGAAAGGTCGCGGGTTGGATTGCCGACTGCCCGGGCGGCGTTTCTAGGAGGGTAGAAAGCAAAACAAAAAAAAAACCTGGTATACCAACACCACCTAGATAGCACAAGGCCTTTTCACTCCGATCCCTGCCGTCATGCTACAATCTTATGCAAAATTACACCCTTTTGCCACTCAACGATAATCGTCATCTGTCTTGTCCGCATTTCCTTTCTTTAACGCGGTGAGCCTGGTACTTTCCAGTAACGAACGGCATGCGCGTTATCAGCATGACATAGCATTCCCAACAGGAAAATAGTGGGCGCGGCGTTTTCAAGAAAGGAAACGCAAGCAAGACAGATGGCGATTATCTTTGTGTGGCAGACATACACCCCAAATGGTGTAACTTTGCTAAAAGTGCACTCTAAAAAAGTTTACACCCTTTGGTGTGTATATATACACACCAAAGGGTGTAAACTGTTCTATGCTGATAACACGCGTGCCGTTCGTTACTGGAAAGTACCGGGCTCGCAGCGTTAAAGAAAGGAAACGCATCAAGGCAGATAACGATTATTGTTGTGTGGCAGAAGGGGCAAGCCAAAGGGTGTAACTTTGCCTAAGAGTGTAATGAACAGGCCTTGTGCTATCTAGGTGGTGTTGGGTGTACCTGGATTTCGATGCACGTTGAAGAACCCCAGGTGGTCAAATTTAAACTGATTGAAGGACGTCGTAAGGACGCATGAACGCATAGGAATGAAGAAAGTAAGGATGTAGTGGATGAATGAATAAAGGAAAAGAAAGGAACTAAGAAAGAAAGCGAATGATAGAAGGGACGACAATATAAAGAATAAAGGATTGAGCCAATGAAGGAAGGAAGGAAGAATGGAATGAATGGGGGGGGGGGGGGGGGAACCAAGGAGCGAAGGAAAGAAGGATAGAAGGGGAAGAAAATCCGCGTCTCTCGGTGACAGGCTTTGCCAAATTCTCGAACACTGCACGCAGATTCCATACCCGCGCTAGATTTCGAAACAAAGCAAAGCAAAGGGTTTCTAGAACCAGTGTCAACAATGTATCTACATTATCTTTCTTTCCCTCGGAACTATAAACGTTCGGTCATTTTTTTTTTTACGATTTAGTAAAGCACTATAGCTCCTCCGCTTTGACTTTAGCGAAGGTTGAGTTCTTGAGTACATGCCCAAGTGATCGCGCGCAAAGCCTGACATGCGCGCACACTAATGCAGTTTCTGGGAGGCACGTACGTTGGCTTGCGCAGGCAATCCGTGCAAGAAGCTTCGACCAGTCCGCACTCCAGCCTTTCTCCGCACGGACGCGCATACATTATCCTCTGCGAGCTCCAGCCGTGGGTAGCCATTCGTTCAAGTATGTATGGTTCTTGTTTCTGCTTCTCCCGTTGTTTTCTTTTTCTTTTTGCGTCTCTTCGTTTCGAGAAATCGGTAACTCGGAGTCTCGCACGAACAGACGTCTGGCCGTGCGGCGCAATGACTCGGCAGAAAAAAAAAAAAAAAAAAGGTCCTGAACGTGCGCCGACGCTCAACGAGCTTGCGGCGCGTAGCTTTCGAGGCGTGTCGCGGCCTGTTTGCACGAGTGCGAGTTCTAAAGAAATAAGCAACTAAGTCAACTTTCCTTTCTCCTGCGGTTGTGTAGTGCAAAGAACCCTTTCTCGCGCGTCTACCACTGCGTGCCCGGCGATAACTAAGTCTCCATTTCGGAAAAGCCCCACGCGCGTGAAACGATTCTTCTCCTTCTGCTTCTCTTGTTTTGCATTTTTTCGACGACGTATTCAGCGTAACTTCTCTCTTTCTTCTTTTGCACTTCTTCTTTCTCGCTTCGTTTTGCGCCTGGAATTACTTCACCGTACGGCCTTTGTACGCACATACCCTCCTGGCGCCGAAATTCCACTCGTGTTTGCTTGCCGAACGTGCAATTAAACCTAACCGTAACCAGCCGCTCCACCCTATACGGCGCCCTATCTTATCCTACCGCAACCTACGATAATGTAACCTCCACTACTCTACCATATCTTATATAACCTAGTATAATCCCCGTATTCTTAACCTGTTAAGACTCGAGAAAAATCTGCCAGTTAAATTTTGTTGATTTCCAGTATTATAGAGGATCTTTTGACACTGCAACTGCATTTTCAAAGTTTCGTCAGTTGCGATTTATTCTTTGAAAACCTACGATGGCGTGCTTTATCGGTATCTATCTATCTATCTATCTATCTATATATATATATATATATATATATATATATATATATATATATATATATATATATATATATATATATATATATATATATATATATATATATATATATATATATATGTAAATGATATTCGAAAGGCAGGGAGGTTAACCGGAAGATAGATATCCAGTTTGCTGCCTTGCACTGCAGAAGAGGTAAAGGGAGACAGAAAGATAAAGAAAATGCACACACATAGAAAGAAAGGGAGATTAAAGAAAAAAAGAGAAAAGAAAGTACGCTGGACCTTTATGGGAGCAAAACCCGATGCTTGCAATCAAATGTATATGCGATATCTTGGAGCTTCCTAAATCAGAAAGGTTCGCTGCGACGAGTCAAACGAAACTTTACATAAGCCGGCATAACCGTCTGGTAGCAAACTTTTAGTGGGAAATATTCTTTGCTGGAAGGTGTTTTTACTGTGAACGTGTGTAGCGTGACTTCGTCAAGTAACGGGGAAGGACTTTGGTGTTGCTTTCAGAGGCTCGCGCGGTTAAACTATGTTAGTGATGCCGGTCTAGAAGTATTTTACAATGAATGCAGGCATTCAAGGCTGAAGCATTCGGCATTCGGTTCAGTGGTAGTAGAAACATTCAGCAGACTGGTCGCATCTGCTTTAATTATAGTCGGTTCTTAAATTACTATCCTGTCGTATGAATTCGCCGGTGACATTTTCGTTTGAACGACCCTTGAAGTGATCGGGTCTGCGTCTGGTTGCCCTTTCTTTATTTATTACATGCTGCAGACCACAACAGGGTCCAAGCAGGACAGGCACAACGTAGTAACTGTACAACAGGAATAAGAATGTGGGACACAAGACAATACAGGTGGCGGAAAAAAAGTGTTACTAAAATTACGACGAAGTTGTAAGATGGTTCCATTCAGATATGGTACGTGGGAAAAAAGAAAATTTATAGCAGTTAGCTTTCGCAAAATACGGCGTTAGTGACTGCGTGTGGTGGTGTCGGGTATGTCGTGTGGATAGAGGAGATAAGTATAAGGAGGAGTCTATTGCGAGCTTACGATTCAGTAGCAACTGAAGGAAGTGAAAGCGAGATTTACTTCTTCGATCTTCAAGTGTTTCAATATTGTTAGTCGCCATAAGATCGGTAGGAGAAGCCGTCATTCTAAATATTGAATAAATAAACCTGACAGCCTTTCTTTGAATTCTTTCAAGTTTATTAATGTTTTCTTCAGTAAGAGGGTCCCACACTATAGATGCATATTCTTGTTTCGGTCTGATGTAGGTGTAATATCTTAGGAGTTTAATGTTGGGGGGGGGGGGAGGCATTTCTAAGCTTATGCTTTAGAAAACATAGCTTACGGAATGCAGATGAGCATATGTTTCCTATATGCAAGTTACAGGTAAGATCGTTAGTTATCGTTACGCCCAAATACTTGTAACTATGAACCTGTTTTAGTGTTGATGAGCCTAGTTGATAAGTATGGTTTAACGGATTCTTTTTATGGGTTATCTGAATAAAAACTGTTTTCTTCTGTGTTAACAGTCATAGAAAATTCACTGCACCAATCAAGCACATTGCCTAGACTCACGTCAAGTTCGTTTTGATCTTCCGCACACGTAATGTGATGAAATAACACACAGTCATCTGCAAACAATCGAACTTGTGTTCCTGGTGTAAGGACGGTAACAATATCATTAATATACAGCTGAAATAACAATGGCCCCAGGACACTTCCCTGGGGCACTCCTGAGGTGACTGGAAGACAATTCGAGTCGTTGCCACCAACTGAAACAAACTGCACTCTGTTGGTTAGATAATCAGCAATCCAGGAAATGAAAATATCGGGAAGGTTAATTTCTTTTAGTTTTTGTATTAGTTTTAAATTACTAACTCTATCAAACGCTTCGTTAAAATACATATCCAGTACGGACTAATGTAACTAATTGTGTCACTGGCGAGTAGGGAGAGAGAGAGAAATTTATTTACAGAAAGGCAGAGAGGTCGGCCTGAGCTATAACTTGCTCTGGCCTGCTACTCTACACTGGGGAAGAGGGAAGGGGAGGGAAAGGGCTGATGAATGATGATGGTATAAGGAAGAAATGCGTATATACAAATTCACAGAGTTGCGGACTCTCTAAAGCCGTGCGTCCTGCCAAGTGGCTTGGAGAAAAGCTATAGCGGCTCTTGTTACAAGGGCTGCGCTGTTTGCATTAGGCCAAGGACCTAAAAGAAACTCGTCCGATAGCGGTCTCTCGTGGATCTTTGCAATGAAAGAGACAACTTGCTGTCGTTCTTGCGCGTAGGCACTATCGTGTAGCCTTTTCTAAAGCCATGTTGAAAGTTACTTATTACGGAGTGTTGTTCAAGAAACTCATTTATGTATTTTGCAATAATATGCTCCAGCATTTTACAGCATGCAGAAATTAAAGATATAGGACGGTAGTTTTGTATTAGTAAGCGGTCACCTTTCTTAAAAACTGGAATAACTCGAGCGGTCTTCCAGTCCGATGGAAGTTTTGAGGACAACGGGGATTTAGGAAAGAGCACAACAAGATACTTCGCAATGATTTCAGCATGCCGCCGAAGAAAGACGTTCGGTAAATTCTCAGGCCCAGGTGATCTTTTTAGTCTTCGATTCCAGAAGCACAGATAACACACCATTGTAGCTAATAAATTTAGGGTCTGAAGGTTGAAAATGCATCGTGTTTCTCGTCACTGCTAAATTTGATTCAGAGAATGCACTGTGGAAATAGTCATTGAATTTCTGTGCAATAACTTCCGTACCTGTAACTATGTTACCATCAACCGATATTTCTTTAACAGATTTTTTGCCCTCGCTCATGTAATTCCAAATCTTACTGGGGTCACTTTTCAAAAAACTAGGCAACGTCGTGTTAAAGTAGTAGTCTTTTAATTCATGTACCGCAAATTCAAGTTCTTTTTTTTTTTTAGCATTTGGATAATACAAGAGTGGCGGTTAACTTTTGTTGCACGTTTTATTTTTCGTTTAAGGTGAATAATCTTGCGCGTCATCCAAGGAGTGCGTTTATGCACATTTTTTTGCTCTTTGTTGGCAAGAATTCGTTTATGCAATATAGGCACATCTGAGTGAAGCGCGCCCACAGGTCGCTGACCTCATTGCTTTCATTAAAATCGGATAAACATGTTTCCATGTAATGTGTAATTAAAGTATCAGCGGCCCGAGAGTAATTACATTTTGGTTGCCCTATTCTCATTGCATATCATCTCGACTGGCGGAGCAATATGTATCGTCTTTATTATTTTAAGTTTTCTCCTCCCTATTTCTCAATTGGTAATAAACTCCTGCGTAAACTATCTTTCTTTTTAAAGTCCTCATGTGATATTTAAATTGTTCTTTATCTTAATTTAATGTAACACTGCTCGCTATCTTATTGACTGAGAAGATAAGAGCATCGTCATCTTTGTCGGCAATAAGAAAGGAACCAGAAGTAATAATAGCGATGTTGGTGTAATCCTTAAGATATTTTTTACCGCCAACCATCTTTGAAGTTTTCGTAGCCAGCAAAAATATTGTGTCAAAATCGCACCGCTCTAGCATACACATAGGCCAGAAGTACACCTACATTCATTTTGTTGCGACGCTGTAGATATGTACCGTATATGGAATGGCATGCATTCATCATTTACGCCATGCTTTTCTAAATCTTACTCACAAACTTCAGCTTCGAGAAGCGTATGCTATGCTTGACAAAAAAAAAGAGGAAGCTGCTTGTACAGCAGCAACTGCTATATTCAGCACTTCTCCGAGCTTGGCGATGAATAGATCAAATCCATCATGCAGCTGACAGAAAAAAAAAAAAAAACTTCAATGTGGTCATCTTGGTAGGACCATTCTTAGTAAAATGGCGAACTAAGAAACGCAGTATGTTTCTTCTTTAATTATTTACAAATGAAAATGGCACTGCGCTTTTAAAAGTACGCTGAGTGCTAATGGGTAGAATATATACCCTGCCCTACAATACTCTAACCTGCCCTTCCCTGCCCTATGCCTACCCTACCCTATTTTCCAATACCTTAATCTTCCCTACCGCACAATTCTCTAACCTGTCCTACCTTATCCTAGGGCGCCTCGATGTCCTCCTCGCCCACCGCTCCGTACACGGTGGCGATATGGTGTTCTACTTCTAGTTCACTATAGTGGCGACAACCGCGTCGTCTGCCACGGCGGTCGCCATGTTTAATCTCACTCCGCAGTTCCCTGCGCTTAGCGCGGTGACGCAAATCGGGCCTTCTGTAGGTACAAACGTTCGTGCAGGGAATGACCACGCTGAAACGTTCCCTGAGGAAACATTGCGTGACCTCCTGCAATTCAAGTTATTTGATTATCCTTGTTTTTCGTTTCGTCTCGAACACAGCTCAAACAACTTCGTGTCTGGGGTATAGGGGCATGAAAAATCACATTTTCTTTAACAGTTGAGAACTAAAACTGCAGACCACATCTACCTCTGATTTCTGCGCGTAATTTACTGAAAACTAAATACTAAAGAGTTAAAAACGTTTGCAGGGTAATTTAGATCAATCCGTGCATTTCGAAAGTTAATTTATTAGAGGCGACACACGTGGCATAGTGCAGCGGGTATAGAGCAGCCGTCACCCCTTGTCCTTTATTTCGCAAGTAATACGCTAAAGAAGTCGCAAACGTAGACTGCACTTGCACTGCATGGGCCAAAATTTATTGGAGGCTGAATCCGGCGCATGTATTGCCCCCTTCCCTCCCAAATCACTCGTGCTTTCTGTTCGCGAAGATGCATCGGCAGCAGCCTTAAAGTCGCGCGTAACTGGATATGAGAAGGCTCTCAATAATCTCCTTCGTGCTCGTCGTATCATTTGTGCTGGCGGCACACCTCAGCACTCGGCTTCAGAGTCTTATACCCCTGTCACACTGGGTGTTTTAATGTCATTCGAACCGAATGGCATTAGCATCGAATGACATTATCCGGTTGCTACACAGCGATATTTAATGCCATTAGCACCGAATGACTTCCGCAATCGAATGAGTTCGAGAAACTCATTCGGCTTCGCACTCGGAGCGAATGTGTACTCTCAACCCCAGAAACTAAGCAAAACAGGACACAGTATTTGCAAATTGAAAACCGTACTCGTATAGAAATAATAACGTTTGCGTGTTTTAATGGTTTTGTTACTTTAATAAAGAGAGAAAATATATGCGGCCGGCTGTGGCAAAATGTTGTTACTCTCCAGCTCAGCAGCGTCTGGCCGCCGCCCATGCCGCCGCCACTCTGCTCGTCGGCCATAGAACGTCTAATCGCTTCCTCCGATTATTACGCCTTCTCGTAATGCAAAGTACGCAGCAACTAATCGCTTCACCTACTGCAACTTAGCGTCGTCGTCCAGCATCGTCATGTCAGCCATTTTGTTTGTTTTCAATTTATCGGCTACTCAGGTGGCTAAGCCTTGTTTTGGCTTATAGTGGCCACATGGTCTCAAATAGAACAACTTTTTTTTATAGGCATTACTAAAATATTTTTTTTTCAGTGAAGTGACGTCCCAAAAATACATTTAAATGTATGGATTGCTTATGCAAGCACTTTATACCTACCTTGTTTTACTTTCGGTGCCACGTATATTTCGGAATTATCGCCATTGATATCGCCACCGAATGACATTAATTTTTCGAGTGTAGCACCTCCGCGGGCAAATGACATTCGTTGCACCGAATGCCATTCGATTCGAATGACATTAAAACTCCCAGTGTGACAGGGGTATTAGTGAGATGAGTACTGACACTCTGCACCGGCGAACCTCACTTCGAAGTCCGTGTCAGTCCAAGCAACGATGCCATTGAAGTGCTCTTCGCGTGACTTCAGCCCTTTCCTTACTTCGTTGCTCGGGTATAACGAAGGTCATTGCCTTCCCGAATGTATTGTTTCAGGGTGGATAGGTAGGCTCGCTCACTGGCACTTGCCCCCAAAAGTGCAGCTCTGCATGACACACGCTGATTTATCCTCCCCGGAATTCATTTTAGAAGGAAGCCGCCAACGTGGAACAACACGTGACACTCAGCCGCCGGTAATTCCTCAGTAAGACGTATAAAAAGCCTCGGGTTTGGAGCGGCTGTCTTGCCGCGCTTCGGCTATGGTGTTAGGCTGCTGAGCACAAGGTCGCGGGATCGAATCCCGGCCACGGCGGCCGCATTTCGATGGGGCCGACATGCGAAAACACCCGTGTACTTAGATTTATGTGCACGTTAAAGAACCCCAGGTGGTCGAAATTTCCGGAGTCCCCCACTACGGCGTGCCTCATAATCAGAAAGTGGTTTTGGCACGTAAAACCCCAAAAAGAAGAAGAAGAAGATGCCGCGTTTTATTTGTAGTGATAAGCACTCGTGCACGGAAACCCACGAGCTCTACAGGGTTGGACTGGTTGCGGCTGCGGCGCAGTTTTCCAATAATTGCTTTTGATTTCGTATCTCATCCCGAACTTCTTATTCAGACTGAATAATTAACAGCTCGAACAAGTAAGCGCAAGAGTAACCGAAAGACGCGTAAAAAAAACGGGCACGCGCGCGCACGCGGCAGAGACGAATCTGCGCGAACCCGACCGTATATGAATAACCAAATTTCGCAGCGAGCTGGAAATTGTAGTCAGTCTGGGAGCGATAAAGGTACCTTATGTGGCGGCAAAGTTACGAGTGTAGGGTGAATTGGCTGCGTTGTGAAAAATTGCATGAATTTCGGCAAGTGCAAACTTGCTGCGACAAAATTTCGGGCCTTCTTAGGACCGCCGCGAGATAACAACTAGGTTTGTAAGACAAAACGCTCCTACGAATGTAGAGAGCATATATACCTTCCATAACGTGCTGACGAAATTAGGGCTCTCTAGGGCAAGTCAGGAAGTCAGAAAATATCAATATTTTACTAAAACACTTGATGCGTTAAGTGACGCTTAAGACAAGGCGTATTGGCTTGATAATTTTGATGGGATAAGAGGTATTTGGAAATGAAAAGGAGTTTGCAAATGTCTACCCGCGCCAACAGTGTCGGTGAAACGTGGATTTGATTCCGCAAGGTTTGCGCAAGTCGCCCGATTTTTCTCAATGTCGCAACTGTCAACACGCTCCCTAAGAATATGTACCCTTCACTGTATACACACTGTTTTAGCTCGGGATTACAAAGCACTTAAAAAAGAAAGAAAGAAAAGAAGCAGAACACGCTGTACTCACACTGCACACACATGAGGCGTTCATTGGCTGCCAATTGTTGCGTTTAGTCTTCACAGTCCGTAGAATCATTTTTTTTCGATCTCTCGGAAATGCGAGCAATCGTCAGCGATTTCTTGAATTATTAGACCACTGCGGGACGCAGCACCCATTTATGTTGCAAAAGTCACGACACGGCTGGCAAGGCGTACGACGGCTCTTAACCATGCACGTGTATACGGAGGTCGTCCGAGATTTTATGAAAAAATGGAGGTGGTGGTGGTGGTGGTGGTAAACCTAACTGTGGTAAACTGGTGGTGGTTATTTCACTTATTTACAGAGAGAGTTGAGGACGACTTTAAGGGCCGGCCCCTTACAAAATCTAGGAGGGGTCCCTAGTCCGGGCCCCCGGCGACCTCCGCGGCGGCTCGGGCCCTGGCCACGAGAGCTCTTTGGCTCTCTAAGGTAGAGCAGCCGAACAGGGCAGCCTCCCAGCTCTCTCGGGTGGGTGGGGGGGAAGGGTAAGCCGGGCTAGAAGGGCAAGCCCACACCACGTGGAAAACATCCGTGAACGCGTAACCACACAGTGGGCACTCCCCAGAGAAAGCAGGGTTAAAGTACTGTAGTACTGCCGGGCACAGTACCGTGTTAGCATAGAGACCGAGGAGCCAGCGCTCCTCTGCCTTGGTCACACCTTTAGCGGAGGGGGGGGGGGGGGGGGGAGGGTTAATGCGACCGTGAGCGGATTGGTAGAGCTGAGTGATTTCGCGGAAAGTAATGGCCGGATTTGGTTCTAGATCCTCAGACGGTGGGTGTTGAAGCGATGCCCCGTGGTTGAGCGCGCGGGCTGAGGCATCAGCGGCCTGATTTCCTTCTAAACCCGTATGTGCTGTAGTCCAGATGACGATACGCGTCCCGGGACGGTCCCGGTACTCGCATTCTCGTAAGGTCTTGGCGGCAGAGCGTGCCGAGAAAAGTGGTTTCGAGGGAGAATTGTAGGCACCGACCTCTTCAAAGAATATCGCCACCCTTTATATACACAGTAGCGAAGAAGGTGCGCATTGAGACACCCTACCTTATCCTGCCTTACCCTGCCCTGGAATACCTTAATTTGCCATACTCTGCCCTGCAATTCTACCCCATCCTGCCCTATCCTTAACCTCCACAACCCTAACCTGCCCTACCTATCCTATGCAGCCCTACCCCACAAGACCGACCCTGTGCTCCAATCAGGCGATACTGGTTTTCGGCCGCCATTTTGAGGAAGGACATGGTATATGCAGGTTATGTTGCCGCACCATTTTGTCGCTAAAGTTGCTCAGACCTTGTCTTACATTATTTACGAGGTTATTCCTCGGAATTTTGAGAATGACAGCCGACAAACAAATGTCATGAAACAAAACACCGACAGCGCATGCCCTTTAGGTTAGATCTTCTCAGACCTAAATACTAAAAGTGCGAAACGGTAATAGAGACCTTAAAATGATGGACTTGTGTGATCCGACCTGCGGGTCGACCCACGCAAGGGGCCGCGTTTCTACACGGAAAGCTTGCCTTCGTGCATAGCACGGTATGTTGCATACCGTTCGCCGCCAGCGTTTCCCGGTAAACATTTCGGTTACTCAAGCTGCAGCTGGCGGGAAGCGTGAGAAGCATTCAGGGATCTTTGAATGTTATAGCGTTCCACTCCTAAAGGCGAAGCTTAAGCGTCCTCCAATTCTTTAAGGTGTTTTTCCGACGTTCCTTCGCGGGAGTTCTACGTGCCAACCTACAACTACTTGTCGCTGTGCAAGTACTGTCTCTATACGTGCACAGTTCCGCCCGTAAAGCGCGTATGTGCACACAATTCAATAGTGTGTTCAATGCACCGACATGTGAACTCCGCCGCTGCGCGGCCGTGCCGACCATATTTGCCCGTACTTCGCACTAATTGTAATAGTTGAGTGCAGCAGCTTTAATGCACATGTCATTCCGTATTTTTTGAAAGAATGTGTACGGTGCCAGACGTGGATAGGTATTTATTTATTTGTATGTTTATTTTTACGCTCTTGAGCCCCAGCAACGTCGTAATGAGCTGTGTCAGGGCTCACCTAAAGCCGTGCATCGGACAGCGGTCAGGATCGGATTTTTAGTAGACATCTGCCCAATCAATCTGAAAAACCATAGACAAGGAAGATGATCACTAATGTCTGTTGCAAATGCCCATGGGCAGGTATCGGCGCTTGTTAAAGTAAAACAAAGGTCAATCAATGTCTCGGTGAGCAAGGTAAGCCTAGTTGGCCTATCGATTGATTTTTTTTTACGTATATACAGGGATTCTAAATTTCACACGGATTTCAAGAACTGACAGATTCATCGATGCGACGTTAGAGTCGACGTTAGAGTCGTCGATAAGAAATACTAGAGACCTCTGTATGTAACTGAATTCCAATAAAGATTCCATGTATCTATAAGCAGCCCAGAAGGCACTCCCTGGAATGGCCGGCGAATGGAAACGATGTTTCATACGCGACAGTCACCGACTCAATCAACGCAAACACATGTGTTGCCAGGTAAAGGGACTTAATGGTGATCGTCACGAAAGTAAAGCACCTACAGTGATACGCCACCTCCTCGCTTAATTATATAAATGGTATACAGACACGTGATTGTATCTTGGCAGAAAAAAAAAGGAGCTAGATCTGAGCTGCTGGAGGACCACATTTCAGGAAAGGCAAAAAATAGATAAATAAATAAATAAACACCCGAACATTTTAAAGAGACAAATACGCTTCAACTTCAGCGTGTTTATTTTTCAAACTCATTGCATTCATCGAACACAGCCAAATGCCGAAAGCAGCAGTTGGCCTGAACTAAATCTTTGACAGAAGTGGTTGTGTGACAATCCATAGCGAATGAGAGAGAGAGAGAGAGGGAGAGAGAGAGAAAGCCTTTCATTTTCTGAAACGGTAGTCCAAGTCAGAACCCGGTTCATCCTATGAGGGAGGGTTCTTTATTCCAGGAACCTCCTGGCTTGAGCTGCGCTGCCTCTTTGGCCTGGGCGACGAGACGGCGTTGGTCGTCCAGTAGGATAGAGTCTGTGCATGATGATTCCGTGTACATAGATGTTAGTCTGTAGGCAACGGACGATGGCAGCAGGAAAAATGCGTCCGAGGCTGGACTACGCAGCATCACTGATATATCTTCCGCGCTAATCCTTACAACGCGGGCGCCGGTTTGCTTGCGTGCAAGGATTATTCCCTCAGATGCCAAGACTGATTGATAACATTCCTGTACTCGCCTTCGTTTTGGCCAACCGCATAAGTTACTGCTACAAGGTTGTCGTAAAAAAAAAGAAAGAAAAAAAAGAAAAAAAGAAAGAAGAAAAGCTGGTAACCGGCAATTTCGTTGCCGACTCTTTTTACTTTCTTTTGAAACCATTTCGTCCTCAAAACACGAGAGCAACACCTTAATACAGTGACGGGTGTCTTACATTCCTTGGGAGGGAGGCGGTGAGCGTTTCAATGGTGTCCTGCAGTAGCGTTAGATCTAATTTCTGAGCAACCTTATCAGCTTCATTCGGTAGGTTCTCCCCTTCAGTGGGCTGGAAGACCATGAATCTGAATGTTGAGGTGAATGCTGTACGTTATTGCTCGATCTCGTTCATTTCCTGCTTTAGTTGTGAAATTGCTTATCTGTTGATTTTTCAACGAACTCCACCAGGCGCAGCACACCACCACTCAAGTCGTCCTCCTGGTTTTCTTTTTTTTTGTATTTTGTTAATTTGGTCGTAAACGTCTGACACGCGCTGGACGCTCTTCTCGATACTCGACACTGTTACCTGCAGACTGATTATCTTGTCAAGTTTCGCCTGCAGCACTGGCGTTAATGATAACTTCAATCAATCAATCAATCAATCAATCAATCAATCAATCAATCAATCAATCTATCTATCTATCTATCTATCTATCTATCTATCTATCTATCTATCACTTGATTGATCGATCAATCAGTGAATCAAGCAATCAATGAATCAACGATTCAATTATATTTACAGACATGTATATTACAGATTTTCAGCGCACAAAATATTCAGTTCCAGTTTACAGGATCGCTACGCCTCCCATACCGACCTTCGAAATATGTTTATCTCCAACGGATGCAAAAAAAAAAAAAAAGAGAAAAACCCAAAAGGGAACGGAACAATACCACATCATAACACTACCGTCGTTGCGGCCTTCAGGGACGCGCTGACATCTAGCGACGGAAACAAACACCCATCGTCTGCAAAGGTATGAAGCACGGTCGTGGCTCTTCTTGTGCTTTCTCGCGTGGTACGCCGCTCGCGTGCTTCAGCTTCATCAAAAGTCGGCTGCGTCGTCTGCAATGCACGCATGCTGCACGTAATAAGAGTAATTGTGTCGCCTCGATCGCCTCTTGCACGGGCTTCGAGATCGATACGGGCGTTCCTCTCTCAGCGCGTGCAGTATATAGTAGCGCCCTTGGCGTGGGCGACATGCTCGGCGGTACTGGGCCGAGTGAAAAACGACGGCGAGCAGCATACCAGCAAGCAGCAACGCGCCTTTTTCTCATAACTTTACAGTAAAACAAGGGTGTGCCGCTAGTAAACATGCAGTTTCGCAGTGTGCGCATGACTGCTGTTTTAAGGCTTTCTTGATGGATGACCGCGTATATCAACGCAGGGCGTTTCCGCCCGTTCCGATACATTTTCGGCAGTACATAAAAGGTTGCAACGTCACGCCTGTTTGGGGCACACCTATGCGCAATAAAAAATTAAGACGCGTTCCCCCACTCCCAAGCACGCATCATTTTCTGTGAAACGCTAGTACGCGCACGCCCGCCGAGCGTCATGACCTTACAATGTCCGCCGATGCAATCGGTCAACAAATAAGGCAAATAAAGCTCCCCGAGGCTCGACAGATCTCAACGCGTCTGACTCGAATTTCAAAATTGGCGCCTTTTCATTTCTCAACTAAGATAACACGTCGCTGGCGCCATCTGTTGCTCGCGAATACACGCGAGCGGAAGCCGGGGCTGATTCACTCGGTAGGCCAATATGGCGGCGCCCGCTGTTGTTGTAGTCTGCTTCTCGTAGATCGGGCGTTAGCAATCGCTGGTCCGTGCAAACGCTGCTGACTCAGCGGATCTGTGGCAACGGGAGTGGAACAGCCCGCCGTCGTGTCAAGCCAGCCATGAAGAAGCGAAGTTCAAAACTCAAGACGAGGGATGCATCGAGTCGCATTGACAAGGTAACTGACTGGCAGCAACACAGGCCTTCATTTGCGACTGACGCTGTCGTACGCGATCGGCGCGATCGGATTATTTCTGTCATGATGATGGGATATGGCGATCACCAGGTAACGCCGCTTGTTCTTTCGGTGTTTCGCGATGTGATGAGAGCGTCACGCTGTCAACGCTGCATCGATCGCTTAGATCCGCCGTAGCGTTTGGCGTTGCGAAGGTTGCCGGTTGTCATTGACCTTCGTTCAGAGGTTGCTCGTCCGGCATGCCCGCAGGGGCCCGTCCAGTTTTCTGGATGGGACAGTTGAAGTTGCGGCGTTCACCGTTTTGTTCGAAGACGTTATTTACGCACCTATGCAACGTACGTGTTCCCGATGGATTAAAAGTGCTCCAAGCGATCTTAAGCATGTTACCTTCAACAAACACTCTCGCTTCCCTTGAAACCCGCAACCGATCTCCAGATAACGGCTGCGCGAAAAATTGCTAAGAGCGCTAGCTACACGCGGAGCGTAACACTGTACTGAAATTGTTAATTAATTTCGCATTTCGGCCGGATGTGTAGATGTGTTGCGACGAGCGTTCCCGGCCGAGGTCGCGGTCTGTGGTGTAAAGAATCGGATGTGTATAACGAAAGTGCGGATTTAGATCGTGGTTTACGATAAGTTACTATAAGTTACTATAAGCACTCACACCTCCTGTAGTTACGGTTGGTTAACGTTGTTCTGCTTCCTTTAAGTGCGATGTCAATATGTCATTGGGCAACATCATATTTCTAGTTTAGCTTAATTTTGCCTGCGACTAAGAGGAACTTCTGCTCATGTTTATGAAGCTCTATGAAAATGTATATTGTAGTACAGCCTGCTGAGCTACATGTGAGCTTGTTGGTTTATTAGCTCGCAGCTTTAGTGCAAGTGTCTTATTAGTGACCTCAGCTTGACTAGTATCGAATACTTTTGGTGGTCGCGTAGCAGATGTGAGTTTATTTGTGGTCAAGGCTGCCTTGTGGCGTTATGCAAAGTTACTGAGAAGAAAAGGTGCACTTACCTGCAAGGGTTGCCCTCGGAACAGGCATCAAATTTAAAACAAGAAACTGTCACTTCAACCAAATTATCTTTCATTGTTGTATTTGATGCGGACCAAACAAATTTTATTCGAAGGAAATGTTGGTAATGAAAACCTGCTGGGAGGAACTCTGGCTGCAGTTTGTGCCACCATGACGTCCAAGGCATGAACCATTGGGTATAGATTTCAGTGTTTTAGATTTTTCAGAATAGCTTCTTGAACGATCGCCACACACAAAAGAAATGATGCTGTGGCCATTTTTCTTTTTAACAGTTTGTGAGAAAATCAGACAGACATAGAACCCATTTGTTATAAAAAGTGACGTCTCACTGTGTTTTGTTTGCGTGTTTGTAATAAGCACAAATCTCAACATTTACTAATTGCACTTCTTTGTAAGTGAAGAAAGAAAGCAGTTCTGTTACACACAACTAAGACAAGTTCTGAAACACATCCAAAATGTAGGTAAACATACTCAATTGTTAGATCATTCTGTTATGAGTACCTGAGCCTAATATTAGGTCTGTGGGTGCAGAAAAGCATGTTTATATTATTGCATAAAAGCTCGTCTTACTTTTGTTGCACATGTTTGAAATCCCTGTTTTCAATCACGTTTTAATGCATGTCATTTTGGCTAGGCATGCACCATTGTGTAGGATTTTTGCAATAAGTAGTGAATTGCCCTGCCATTTGTAAATGTTTTTCATTGGCATGCTTTCAAATAACTATTGTTTGGTAACGCTGCAGGACATATAATCAGTTCTTTGGGTGCAGGGCATGCCCAGAACTAAGCTGACCACAGTATAGCAGGGATTATTATTGACATGACTCTTGTCTAAGTGGTTCTCACTTTAAATGTATGTTGGCTGCCAGAACACTTACCATTGCAGCAACTTGATGGAGTGGAATGAAGTAAACGTGATTGTTTCCTTTCTTCAAGATGCACTCGGCACCGCCAGAGGTGCTTGAAGACTTACCGTTGGCGATCAGTAGCAAGATCACCATGTCCGATGAAGAGCTGGTGCACCTCTCGGTTCGTGACCTTAATCGCCAGTTGAAGGCGTCCGGCCTGACCCGGTCCGAGATCGTCAAAATGAAGCAGCGGCGGAGGACACTCAAGAACCGAGGCTATGCAGCCAGGTATGCTGGCTTGCCAAAACCTGCACAACCCTTCGTGCTTTGTTGTGCAGAAAATTTGTACTGGAGAGCTCATCGTCTACCACTGAAATTAAAGCTGGTGTTCATGTTCAATACATATTTTGAGCTACTGCACTGTACACAGTACCCTCAGGCATTGTTGACATCGAGGAGGCATAGAGGCCATCTGCAAAGCAAAAAAACAAACAGACTCTGTACTTGTGATGCAAGAAAGTGCTATTCAGCTGGTCTTTCTTGCTTTCTATAACATCTATAAATGGAATTTAATTTGGCAGCAAAGTATAAGTGTGGTGTAAGTGTCGTTTGGTACAGATTGTGCATTCAGATTTTAAAATTTAGGCTTCATTATAGATTCTCTTCAGTGGCACCTAGCTGAAAATGCTATGCATAAAAGCTTAAATGATGCAAAGAAAGAAAATCAGGAAATACCCGCTGAGTTTTAGTTTTCTACACACTCAAAGATAGCAAACTGTAATATGCCAGTGTTTCCTATACAGAACAAGGAGGCCCACAAATGGATTTATTGAGCTTGACACTTCGGCAAGTACTATAACAGACGGATTAGAGGTCACTGAAAGAAAGAATGAGTGCCAAGGGAAAGCAAAGTGCAGTCAAGAATGGTAGAAAATTAGGCGGTGTGATGAAGTTCGGAAATTTGCAGGCACAACTTGGAATCAGGCAGTGCAAGACAGGGGTAATTGGAGATAGTTGGGAGAGGCCTTTGTCCTGCAGTGGACATAAACATAGGCTGATGACGATGAAAGCAGTTTCTATTGTACTCTTTTGTTCAATAAGTTCAGTTGTAATATTCTTCCATTGGCAGAAGTCACATATAACGATGTATTTATGTAAGAATATGTAAGGCTTGATTTACCTGTCATGAGCACACTTAAGCATAGATTATGTGAGCTGAGGCAAAAAGATGCAGACACATCCAGCTTCATTCAGTGACTGCACTAAGCAACACTGCTGAAATGTACCCCTTAAACTCATTAAAACCATAATGTGAGCACAGAGAGTAAGCCTATAACGCAACTGTCTTTTTTTTTTTTTTTTTTGATGGTAAAGGTAGTGCAGTTGTAGAGTTGTGGTAGAGCACCCGCTTCAGAGCTGGGAGGGGGGGGGGGGGGTTTCTTGGTTCAGACACACAAATTTGTAAACAAATCATTTGCCTTTATTTTCGCTTTCAAGGCTTCGACCGTCTTGTTTAAAGAAGCCGTGATGTTGCAAGGATATCCCAATACTTATTTCGTAACTACTTAGTGCAGCAATAACTGCCATTATAAGACTGAATACAAACTGCATGTGTGTTTATCCTTGTTTTGTGTATGTGTCTTTTCTCTGTTTTTGTTTCCTTCATGAGGTATGTGTTCAATCTTGTAACTAACCAACTACCTTGATGACAAGTTCTATTCAGCTTCTAGTAATTCACAATACTTAATAAACCTAAACTTTTAAGTTCTTTCCCAGTAATAATAACAGAATGAAAGGGACCATCTAGGATGTAATTAGCTTGTAGACGTAATTGTGTTTAATTCTTGTTGCTGCTCTTTTGGGTTTGCACATCAGTGTTTTTGATACTTTTCCAGCTGTCGCAACAAACGGCTAGAGCAAAAGGACGACTTGGAAGGTGAACGGTCAGTGGTGATGCAAGAGATCACAAGACTTCAGGAAGAAAACAAGACACTGGAGGGTGAAGTGGACAACTTGCGCTCAAAGTACTCAACCCTACTGGACTATGCCCGTAAGCAGGGCGTCCCTTTACCAGATGACTTGAACACCAACTTCTAGCTGATGCTACTCATCTATCATCTTCCCTTACGGAGCATACTCATTGTACTTGACTTTTTCACACATACCAGAACAAGAATTATCCATGCGTCATGGTATGATGCCGCTATGATATCGTCATAACATGATGATGGTGATACGATGTCAGAAAGATGGCACAGAGGCCTCTGTTGATAACTATATCTAATATGTTTCCATGCGCAAGCTTGCAAAGCTGACCTTCCATTCTGACATGGTTAGCTAATCAAAAAATGTCTTGCTGTGTATTTCACTTCAGTCGTCCTGTGTAGCAGGTTGTGCAGTCAGTGAAATGTTGGGTCTGCTGCGTGTTTTCTTTTTTTATCATTATTATTTTACTATAAGGATATTGTCTAACATGTGATGTATCTGTGCTAACCACCATCGTCTGTGAGAAAGAGGATTATTGCATTTTTTTTCTTGCATGTGCAAAACTTCGTGACTGCTTTGGACATGGTCACACCTTTACAGTTTTATAGCAGTTCTGCCTTAATCTGCATATTTAATGCAGTCGAATGGTTCGTGAACTATTACGAAAATGGGTGCGACTGTCATGCTGTTTGAGAACGTGATTCGCCTGTTGTTCGCAGTTGCATGCTTATAAAGCATGCAGTTGTATTATTACATGCTTCATTTGTTATTATACTGCATACATTGTTATTGTTGTACATATACTTTATTTTAGTATGGTTTTGGGGAGTCATTGCATGTTGTTGCTTATCTATCTGTCTCAATAAAAGCTCTTATACACAAGTATTGTTAACTGTGTTTTATGAAACATGCACTTAGTAGATTGTACTTTTTAGCATTGGAAGCTTATCATCAGATTTTAGTCCGCGACACATATACTGCTACACAGGGATTAACATGCAGAGCCATCCTTTGATCAGTTATCTCTCCAGAAGTGTCAACTGATACATCCAGGAATTTGGTGCTTCAAAAGCAGTCGCTGCATTCCATAAATAGAAGTGACTCATGCCGTTTCTAAATCTCCACAAACCGAAATGTGCTGTCAGAAAAAAATTCACTTGTGAGCAAGTTGGAAATGAGTCTGACGGGCTGGACCATTTCCAGATTTGCCTGCATTCCTCACAGTGGCTGCTTAGCTTGTATTACAAAATGCATACTTGGGAGCACTCCACGTTTAGAAACCTGCCACACAGCAACTGCATGTCAGACTTCCATGTAAGTGTTCATAACAGGCATTCTGATCTGTTATTTCCTGTCGTGTTTCAAGTTATGCTGATGGTAACTGCAGTAGCTTACTGAAAGTGTTATGTTGCAGTAAGGCAAAAAAAAAGAAGAAAAGAATGCAAAATATCGGGACGGACACTGCGGCGGAAAGCAGCAGTGACATATTGCCGACTCATACTCCCTCCTCCCCCCCCCTTTTTTTTTTGCTGTTGCCGTAACCGGCTCACCCAACTATCGGTTCTCTTTTGTCTCTCACCTTCCTGTAAAATCCATCGGTGGCGTTGCGTTCCTCAGGATTGTATTCCCGCAACCTACCATAAAATACCAGTACAGTGTATGGGTTGCATTCAGTGCAAGGCGTCGCCCGTTCGCTCGGTGGGGGGGTTCCCGCCAGGCCACTAATACTACCGCTACAACTACTTCCTTCGTCACTTCTCCGTCATTTCCATTCCTAAAGAGGAAAAGAAAGAGAGCAGCCAGCACTGAGAGGCCAAGCTCGTCTCATCGTCACACCTGCACGCGATTTTCCGTTCCCCAGCCGAAGTGACCGGTAACCTCGGTTCGCTCGCCGATTGCGCCGTCGGGAGGTTGAGACTCCACCCTTTCCGCTGCCCCGAGAGGAGAAGACCTCGCAGTGCGCACGAAGGGGGCCCGCGTCACGCGCCGTCGTAGTCGAGGAGTCCTTGTCGGGGAGAAAGAAAAAAGAAAGAAAGGTGTGGTGGGGTTGGCCGGCCTCTCGGGCGTAGAACTGCCGTCGCTTGTTCGGCGAGGTCCCGTAAAGAGCTCGGCTGCGGCTCGCTGGCTGCTTCGGAGGAGCAGAATCGAAAATCGAACTAGGAGGGGACAACACTTTCCCCTTTCCCCCTACAAAGCTACTTCTATATCCCTTCACTAAAAGGTGGTCGATGTGTACCGCCGAACTTTTCTCCGTTTCCTATAGCATCGACAGTGTTACACGCTATACGCCCTGCACATCCGCGAGGTGGCGGTGAAGAAGGGGGTATGTGTTGGCGGCTTGGGTGAAAAGAGGGGTGTGTAATTATGGTAATGAAGGATGAACCCTCTCGCTTCCTTTTTTGTCCCGTACGGTGACGCGACGCGAACGGTGACTCAGCTGTGCAGGGCGTGTGTACACTGTCGCCCGGGGCCCGTCTCCTGGGGCTTCGCTAAGTTTGCGCTGCGCTTCACGATGACTCGGCAGTCCAGGCACGTTGACCGCTAGACTGACGGCGCGGCCTTATACCAATACGTTCGTGCGTTGTCGTCTGCTGCGCGTCTGGCACTGACTGTGGCACTGGCTGGTGGGAGGGCTTCACTTACTCGTGTTTAGTAAAGCCCATGAAAAGTAAACTAATTTATTTTCCAGGGGTATAACGTACTAGAATAACGTTGATATAACGTTATGTACCAGAACAACATTATTTTAATGCACTAGATCCAGTGGCTTTTGTGTGTAGTTGCGTGCAGCTGGCGCGCCCGGCTGATCCTGCGGCGGGTCGCATGGTGACATCGAGTTTCCGAACTGAATTACTGCAGGGAACTCTGGCGCTAGTGCCAACGGGAGCCGCAAGCATGACGGTTCAAGCAGGTTCCTTTTCTAAACACTCAAATTCCGCCATATTGTCGAATACGCCATCTTGTCAGCTCTGATTGGCCCATAGGGCTGCTGCAGCCTCTCTGATTGGCTCAAGATGCCCCCATTGCAGAATTCGACAATAAGGCTGAATTTGACAACGTCCAGAATAGTACTCCAGCATGAGAATGCTGGGTATTGCACGTAAAATTAAAGTTTAATTCTTGAGTGCTACGTGCCAAAACCACGATCGAGCATTGTACGTAGTTTTGCTTAAATTTCGTCCTTCCATCATTAAAAGGCTCTTCGCGACTTGGGCAAATAAATCATTTTCAACAAAATATTTTGTTCTATGTGCAACAATTCGCAGCAAGTATGCGTGTGTGTAGAAACTTATCGTCTTCGTGCATTCATAAAAGATTATGCTTTCTGGGCAATTTAGAGCGATAAAGCGCAGTAAAAATTGAAGGGGCACTTAGTTATCCTTATGTGGATGAATGCGAATGCGTTGCGACCGCCACACGATGCTTAGACATTATGCCACAACACAAGGTCGTGGGTTCGACTCCCATTAAAGGTATCCGGCTCGAGTGCCTTAGGTAACTCTACCTTAATTCACTGCGCCTTAATTACGTTCACCTTAATTAGCACCAAAGGTCGTGGGTTCGTAGCCTTTTTGTACCATCGTATGGTCACGCCGCCAACGCCGGATTTTCCGCCTCATGAGCCATTTAATGCTCTCGCATTAATATCGCCAACAGAACGTGTGAAAACAGGAGCGCGAAGATTATTACACAAATCCTTTGCTACCAATCTTTCCCACATAGTAGCCGAACGATCGCAGCGCCCGTGTTTTTCCAATGGTATGAAACTGCTGCAATCACACGGCCTCAGAGATCGCAGGGCGCGCGCTGCTCGACATCGGAGGCCCAGTTAATAGCTGTGTGCAGGCTTCCGGCGACACAAAACAAGGTGATGGCTCTTTCGGCGGCGCCCTGCACGTTGCCTCAGCGGAAGTGCACAAATACGAAACCATTACTGTTTCTGCCTTGCTACTGTGCGATCAGCTATCGGAGCTGCAACGTAGGTGTTCGCTGACGCACCGTGCTCCCAGTCGTGTTGCAAAATGTGGAATTGTAAAGGGAAGACGTGCGCAGTAGCTGGTTGCAAGAATAGTGACTGCCATGCTAAGAGATGGAATGAATCTGCATGACCAGGTCCTCAGAACTCTGCTACATAAGCAGACTGCCTGTGTTTCCGGCGCTTCGCGATTACACGGCCTTCTTCGAGAAAAAAGAAAGAACTCTTCAGCCAGCGTTGTATCGCTAACCTCCAAGGAAAGGACTTCAACCCCGGATCGTCGGCAAGAGTAAGTTACCGCTCGTTACACAGTGACAAAGGGAGTAGCGCCACTTCCTCGCATAGTATGTTTCTCGCACTCTATCTGCGCGCAAACATACGCCCACTCGAGTATCAAGAATAAATGAATGGGCGCGCACTTGAATCGATGCGCCAAGGCATGCAGTGACGGCGACTACACTGACAACACGCGAATGTTGGAAGCTGAACCTTTCGTGACGATCCACAAAGTAAGCGAGCTACTAGCGATCACACGTTTCTGCTATTTGTACAGCACATATACGTTCCAAACCTTGTGCGCAACAAGAACGAACCTATCGCAACTGAGCACAGTTGCTGCTGCGACCGATTAGGTGGAAAATTTAGGTGGGTTAGGTGGATTAGGTGGCTTGGAATGCATTCCTAACCCTGCTTTTATTAGGAGCACCGTATACGGTGTTTGGGCTGTTCGGACAAGGCGTAATGTGCACCGAAAGCGCTTGTATATCCTCTGAAGCTGTGGCCAAAGCTTCCTGTCGTCGATCCACTCAGTCACCGTCGGCGATATCCGCCGAAACGGAGGTTTTGCTGAGCCGCACGGGCCGTCGTACACATCCGCTGTACACGGAGGCAACGGAGACGGTTGAGGCAAGCAATGGACGCGTCACCACGTGATCAAACATGGCGGCGCCCACGGGATTGCCGTGAAAAGGGGTCTATAAGCGCTCGTTCGCACAAGCTCGCTGTATCGGCAGCTTTGCGAGCGTCGTAGCACGTAGCACAATTGATAGCGCGGTGGGTAACGGGGCTGCGGAAGGGTATATTGAGTGGGGGGGAGGAACTCTAACAGCTCGGGACAACTTAACGTGGAGGTACCTTCTTTTGGCAGATTTAGGGGACGGATATATCGAGTGGTGTTTGTCTTCTTATAAAATGTATGCTAATCATACACGACTTCGCTACTGATTTGCTTCAATTTCGCAATTAAATGCGCCGTAAAGTTAGTTGTTAGCGAGAAGTAAACTTTGTTCCAGTAGCCCAATAACTGTCTATGGACGAGGTCACTCGTCACTACAACGAGCGTCCTTTGGTGCCGATGACAAGTTAACCCGTCGTGAACATTCCGCAATTTTTGCACATGTGTGTATGTACAGTTTCTTGTAATTTGACACATAAATAAACCTAAATTGATTTTGCAATTTTTTTTCAAGAAGGCCACTAAAAATACGAAAGGCATTCCTGGTACCATATTCCTTAGAAATGTATTGGCGCAAGACATGCAGGTCTTAAAAAAAAAAACTGCAAACTTCGACATTTCTTGTTTGTTTTTTTTTTTCGAAATTGGTCACATTAAGTGGCCAGTCCTTTTTTTTTTTAACTCGCACAGGACGCTCGCACATCTCCCGCGCGTTGCCATAGCTGTGGCGATGGCAGGCACGAAGGAAAATTTCAAAGGATAAAGCAGCGACAAAGATGAAAAAAAAAAAAGACAGTGCAAAACACTGACTGGCTCGTGTTTCTCTTCTGAGCTGAAACTTGATCGCGATGCGTTATACTCGTGGAAAGAAAACGCATCGAGCGTTCCTTTTTTTTTTCTTTTTTTGAACCGAGACACGTGGTTTCCTAGAATGTGGACCTTTCCGCAATGCATATCTATGGCCCTAACGACAAACCGCTAAACATGCCTCGTAGTGAGGCAGCGTGCACGAATAATAGTGCCTCAGCCTGTACCTGCATATTATAACAGGCTTGAGGCAATTGTAGAAATAGACCATCCGTGCCGACAAAGTCAAACTTCAATAAGAGGGAGGCGAGAAGACATCACAAGCGCTGCGCACCACAAGATTGCTGCCAGCGCTTGTGGTGTCGTCTTCTCGCCTCGTGTCTCGTCTACGTTTCGCGTCGTTAACACCAGGATTGATAACCAACAAGCCCAAGCTGCTATTCTAGCGGAATAACAGGGAGGCCGTCCGCGCTCCTCTTTCGCCGAGATGCACTTCTATACTCGTGTGCTCGTTTTGCGGGGGAACGTTTCTGGGGGGGGGGGGGGGGGCTACGCGACTGGCGCTGCCGCCCCCCCTCCCTCCCGCTTGCGGGACCCCTCGGGGGGACCATCATTAGAGATTTTTAGATTAGGGGACGCAAGTGGTTTGCGTACGCGAGAACTTGGGGTCACGGTACTGCGCATGCGCAGACCGCTACGTCATTAGGGGACGCAAGTGGCTAGCGTACGTAGGGGTCTACGCATGCGCAGTACCGTGGCCCCTAGTTCTTGCGTACGCAAGCCACTTGCGTCCCCTAATCTAAAACTCTCTATTACATCAGCGCGCACGTTGCGAACGCTGCAATACCGACAGCTCTGAAATGCTCAGCCGGCGTCAAAAGTTTGCGGAGTGCGTTATCCGAAGGGGGGGGGGGGGGGGGGGGGGGAAGAAAGAAGCGTTCAAAAGTTCGATAGCTGGGGATTTCTAGAATGTACTGTAGTATATCGCAGAGATCTCTGGCAGATGCCGTCGTCCGTCAGCGGACATAAAAAATGGGCTGATGATGCTGACGAATGTAGTATATGAGAGCAGCACATAGTGTTGCACAGCTTTAGTGGGCACGGTCGCAAAACAGCTCAGAAATTCGACGTTTCTCTGGGGTCCCCCGGTCCGTAAACTTTCAGCGGCGTCTGCTCGACGTACAGCGAGCGATGTGAAAATAGCGGACCAGACTGGACAAGTGCGATTAGGAGACGGCGCTGGCCGCATCGCCGCCGCTCGAGTGTTTGCTTTGGTGTCTCGGCTCAGGTTCGCCCAATAGAGAGTTCGAATCTTCCAGTTGCTCCTTCTGCTGGTGTTTCTGCCTCCGTGTCATCGCTACTTCGTGACCGTGTAATACCTAATACCAAGCGCCTCTGTCAAAGAATAGGAGCGCGAAACGCTAAACGCGCTATCCCCTCCCAACTATAGTGTTAATGAAATCATGCGTGAAGTATTTTCGAGTTTATAGAAACTCTGCCGCGTACTTTTGGCGCTGAAAATGACACTTAGCAAGTGTGAATGTCAAGAAACATAAGATGTTGGAGCTTCGGAATTCTAAGGTTGATCTCGAAATGCCGGACCCGATGTCATCGACATCATCGCGACGTCATGACACAAGGCAAAATTTGACGATGTCGTGTAGGAATAAGGCTACGTGCGATGATATTGCGTACGAAAAAATGAAAATGGACAAGATTGCCGCCCGCGTTTCTCTTTAGCCACTCTCCCGTGTGGCTGACGCGTCGATCGCAGGAACGGAGCGAGCAAGTGCATCATGACGTCATGACGCGCGCATCACGTGTACGTACCAAAAACCGAAACCGCTCCCTGTAGAAAGAAGTTTTATATTAAATCGTTTTTGGCGAGTTTGACGCCTGTCAGCGTCTATAACAACGACATTCGTTTGACGCAGAAAAATGACGAGTCGAAAAATGTCACGCACGCCACGATCGCATGACAGGTCGAATGCGTACTCCGTTGTGAGTTGAGTCATTATTCGAGCCTCCTATACGTCTCCTCTAAATTGGAGTTCGTTGTCGTTGAACAGGGAGCTCGGTGCCCGCTATGCGGTCACGTGTTCGGTTCTTCCCTTAGGCAAGAACGTCGTGTGCATCGAGGGTATGCGGAGTGTACACCGTTGCCCTTCGCAACACGCGACCTTCTTAATCGGACGCCGTAGATAACCTTCAGTGCGGTTTACGCATGTGCGTCCGTTCTTCGCCGTAGAAAATGGCTTGCCAAGATGACGTTCCTGGCCTTCATTAATTGAGGTTGCTTATCGTTTCTTCTCGCAGAGTAAGGCCAGCTCGTTTGCGCTTTGCGTCCGCAAAAGAAAAAAAGCTAGGGTGATTCTGTCGTCATGCGGAGACATTCAGCATCGATCGCTTTGCAGGAGCACCTGCCTCATATAGCTCTACGAAGGGTGGATTCATTTCCTCGCGCCGACGCAACATCGGGCCCGTCGTGTTATTGAAAGGAAGCTCTGTGCGGCCTAAGAGAAACAGAGCGTGTGGAAAAGGAAATAAGTAGCGTGCGGCGTCAGGACAATGTGGGCGCCATGGTGTTGAAACAAAGCGAAAACGTATCCGCATAACGTTATTAACACTTGAGGCAAAAACCCTGCGTAAAGTGATCTCTCGCGCGACGGCGACAAGCGATGCGACACCCGTCGTCTGCAAGTCGAACACCAGGCGGGCGACGACGGCCTTGAGCGACGCCTGCCCAGTGTTGCCGGCATTAACGCAGCGAATACGTTCCGAAACGGGCGTGACGCATTCTCTACTAATCCAAATTGATTTGTTTCGCTGTACAGAACAGGCATAAATATGTCTGAAAATCTTGCAGTAGAACATTTTTTTTTTTTTTTTACTCTTGCACGTATCGAAATTCGGTCGTCTGCTCGTTCCGAGCGATCGACAACCGGTAGTACGTCACTGATGATACGTCCTGTATACCGGCTCCGTGCTATTGGTTAGTCGCTCACAGCAGTTCCGGCCGAGCAGCGACGAATCCTAGATTTCCGGAACCGAGCGGTCGAGCGTCAAGAACGAGCAATCTGTTCGCGCACGGTGGCCCGTTTTGTTGCTCGAAGCGGTCGCTCTTCGCCGTCACGCGCCAAATAACTCGCACGAGGTTCAGGCTTAAAATCTCATATATTTTTTCCAGGGATAAGTTCATATGGATTTGGATTTATGTGGAATAAAGAATACACATTTGAATTCGTTTATTTCGCGGCCGTTCGTTAATACGACCTTTGGGTAATTCGGTCAGATCTCGCGGTCCTTGAAGGGTCGAATTAATGGGAGTCGACTGTAGAACGGGAGCCATAGCTAGAAGCACTAAGCATAGATTTTTGCGTAGGAGCGAATTTAAATGAAGGCCCGTGGTGTCTGTCCGTCCTGAACGTCAGCGTTCAGACGCACATGACTTATTGCGTAAGCATAGGTCAGATGAATAGAACATGGGTTCGTTTTGAAATATTTGAGTCACGGGTGGTCTCGTTCCGCCTTTTTCTTTTGCTTCTTTTCGCGCAGCCCAACACCGGAAGATTGCGCGTGCTATGAAGTCATGCTCTGTGTCGTAATGGCGATAGCGTGTACGTAGCCCGCTGAACTAAACGAAAGAAAAAAAACAAGAAAAGGAAAAAGATAAATTGAGATCGGGACAGCGAAAGTGCAGGTTTCGTGCTTCAAGTAACAAACAAACCAGTGCGGTTGCTTCGAACTTCGACCGTTCAAACTTCGACGAGAGCGGTACACCGCTTTTTGTGCGGGAAGCAAAAAGAAAGGAGTCGCTTTTACATAGAATACATTACGGTGACGGTAGCAATTCTTGTGCTCGTATTTGAATTTTTCTGCTTGGGCTGTGTTCGCGCACGGTAGGACATGTGAACATAAGCGCACTTTTTTCACGTGTGACTGCGCCACTGCTTTTAAGATTGGACCGCACAACGTAGCAGATGCTTTTAAAGCTGGCTTCTCCGCAACAAGAGAGCTTATGCGGTGAAGCGGACTTGCGCAATTTCCTTTAGTTCGCAGGCGATGTTCCGAGCATTGGAAGCGTATTCGTGGGCACGTCTAAGAAAGAACGTCACCATGGCAACAGCGAGCGTCGTTACATGATAAAAGCGCATTAGCCGCGATCGAAGCTGTGCCCTTTCGTTTGTGCGAGTTTCGCTCAACCGATTACGACACCATCATGATGTCGCATGCGTAGATACGCTGAAAGGTACCTATATGCTTAATGCTTTGAAAGTTGGCGCTATATCTTCGAGCTAGTGGGATTATGGCAATTTCGAAAGGTGCGCCTGGAAGCTTATTCATGCACGTCAATTTAACGGGCAGTGACTGTCCTTGGCCTTCGCCAAGGTCCACGACAATCGGTTGCTGGCCGCGTTCTCATGACGTCACGTTCAGAAAATTGTCTGTAATAGTACTCCCATAGACGTCTTCCACAGTCTATTTAACGCCGGTTACAACGGGCCCAGTGGTAGCTGTTGTCGTTAATTGTAGCTAAACGGAAAGGTTGTCTGCATTGGAGAACCGGCTTTCCCGATGTTCATTTAAGACACGCAGGCCACGCCTTCGCCATACAACGCGCAAACATGCTACAGGTAGATAAACATATTATTCTGCAAGAGCAAAAAAAAAAAGGTAAACAAGTCAAGATATAAAGCAAACCAGAAAGGCGTCCCACACACATTGGCGTTATGCAACACACATGCACACACACACACACACGCACGCACACGCACGCACACGCACGAACACGCACACGCACACACACACACACTCGCGAATGCCATGTTGTGTGCAAGCTATCCCGTGAGCAAGAATCTACAAGTTAAATATATCTTTTTTTTATTGCAGTACAAGAGGGAATCCCGCAGCGCTTTCAAAACGCATCTTTGTTTACAGATCCATGAACAAGGATGAAGTATGTTGTATATGTCGAAAGAAAGAAGCATGAGTGCTTTGTAAGATACAGCCAAGTTTCAGACCGCATCTCTTTCGGCTAATAATCAATCCCGACAGACTTTCTTTCTGAACACTCCTGTCTCTAGCAGAGCAAGGCACGGACGAACAAAACGCTCGCCGACATTAATGTTAAGAAGGAGCTTCGTTCACCTCGGTGTCAGCTCCCATATTCCTTTTCAAACACGTGTAAAACGCATAAGTGCTCTGGTTTGCTCCGATAGTCGAACATAATTTGCTGCTTTATAATTGAGAAAGCTGAATTGGACCGACTATGGGAAGTAGAATTTTCATTTGGAGCCTCGTGTTGTTGTTTTTCTTTAATTTGCCGAAAGTTGACGTAAATCTAAGAAAAGTTGAGCTACAAAGTTTACAAATCCCTAACTCTGTACTAAAAACCAAATATCTCAGTTCTGCGAACTGCATCTGTTAGTGTGTACAGTGTGTACGGGAAATATTGTACATTTGTTTCCAAGAGTGTTGCCAGAGTACCAGTCTCAAACAAGCGGTATATTTCGTGGCGCTGTGTAAGTACATAAGTTTTGCCCTCCTAGTGTGTCCATAAATGTCATTGAAAAAAACTGAGATATCCTTTTTTCTATTGTGGAGTTAGGGCCGGATTTGTAAACTTGATGCTTCAGTTTTTCAAAGTGCTGCGATAATCAAGCTTTTTCTTTTTCATAAAACCGCCTGCTGGCCGAAATAAAAACCTGTTCCCCACAGTTCGTAGGGTTCTTTTTTTTTATTATTATCACAACGTCACCATCTTCGGTGCAGCGATAGCCGGGGACAATGATTTCTGCCTTCTCATGTCTTTAGATAAGACTTTGTGAGGCAACACTTCCTGTTAAGGATGGACATCATCGCCATTGATAAATGTAGGATAGCATTGGAAATGGTGCGCAGTAAAGTAAAATAGGACATGTTCACGGAAAATCTGTACATGATCGTCTGAAAATAAACAAACTTCAAATAAGTCGTATAGGGCCTCTTCCTAATGCCTATTTATCGAATCGAACGCAAGGTGCACGTCTTGTGAAACGTGCCCCAAGTATAAAGCGATCTGCTGTACCAAACACGAAGCCACGCACATTTTGAAAGCCGATGGCTGACTGCAAGAACCCGAACGAACGCTTGTCCAAATGATCGCCCTCTTTATTGGGCTGAGTGGCTATCGACCTGGAGAACGTGACTGACAGTAACGCGGTGCTTCCGCTCGCTGTTATCTTTTTTTTCTCTCTCTACCTGAGCGCCCTGCAGCTGACGTAGAGAGAAGTAATAATTTAGAAAATGAATCTTTTCTTTGGAGATCCATTTTAGACGCTGTTGGCTCAGATTGGGCGCTGTAGCAATATTTTGTAACAACTCTCTTCCTCCCCCCCCCCCCCCCCCCCCCCTATTCTCTCGAGCACTCTTGATTTGGCCACTCGACACAATGCAACGGAAATTAATAGTTTAAATTCCATGAACGCACTGTTTGCGTAAAACCGATGTCGGAACGACTTCAGAACGGGATGAATCGCATGTCACTCGGAGCTTGGACAGCTGTTCTAGTTGTCAGTGTGGCTTATGAACAACTAACCAGCAACGAATGTTATATTGGTTGATAGTTTGCGCGCTGTCCCGCTCTGAAGTCGTTAGTATGTCTGTTTTGAGTAAAACAGAACGTTTATACTAAGCAATGTATAACGAACCGATCCCAATTGCAGCTTTGATGGAAAGAAAAAGAAAGAAAGAATTGTTGCAATACGATGACCCACGCCTAATTGTTTGGAATCGCTGGTATACGTGCGTTTATTATTTTTCATCTTTACTTTCTCTGTGTGAGTAATTGTCTTGCGGATCGTTTGTCATCGGTTGATTCTCGGAAACAAACCGTTGTTTGCCCTCACTGCTGTCTGTATGGTGTTGACAAACAAATAGATGTCGAGACAGCGGTTGTTGGCCCCAACTGCTTTCTAACTAGTTTCTAATGAAGATCAAACTTTTCCTTTCTTGGATTTCGTGCCGCGATAGCAACGTCCGCCGTGTGCCAAGACAAGCTTTTTAAAAAATGATATTTTTACATTTTTAGCTGGGAAAGAGCTCCCCAAACCTCTCAGTCCATGTATTGCGTTCCTTTTAATAACACCATTGTCTCTTGTTGTTGTTGAATTGTTGAACAGCTTACTAGAACTGAGAATGCATGCTGTGAAAATCAATGACGTCACACGAGCACAAGTACCGAATACGGGAATTCCACGGTGGCGTCTTTCCCGGTTTGGCAAGGCTGCTTTCATCGTCTTAAAAATGATCTTTTTTTTTGTTTCGCTAATACCTCAGTCACCTGCTCCATGGCTCTTCGAATATGGCGATGCGCTGCTGAACACGAGGTCGGAAGTTCGAATCCCGGCCGAGAAAGTTGGGTGCCGATAAGGGCGCAACGCAAAAATGAAGCTCGTTTAATTATATTTTAAAAGCGTGTTCAAGAATCCCAAGTGCCCACATTTAGCCCCAGGGCCCCACACTACACTGCGTTCCTCACAGCATGTGCGTTTTTGATTTGGAACGTTGAACCACGAAATTTAGTTTGATTTCACTTTTCCTATCGCTAACGCTTTACTGACCTAACCTAACTTAAGCGTCCTTTTTGGTGCCCTTTTAACATGCACGCATACGCAGACCTGCCGGTTTAGACTGCATTGGCGGCGAGCACGCACGGTGCCGCCATCTACCGGAAGCGGCCCGGTGACGTATTGTGAGGGATACCGGGTGCGCTCCGCATAGCTTGGTGACCGGAGCCCGAGTGAAAACCCCGCGCAGGCGCCTTCCTGGATACTTATTTTAGTGCTTTCAACGTGATAGAAGTTTCGCATTTTTTTGTGTTCTATACCAAATGAATGGTCCTGGAATAATTGGAAGCACGAGCGCTTTGCAGACGCTGTCCCATTCATGGAATACTATAAACGGTCATTTGGTGCGCATGTGGGCCCGGCTGCTGTGCTTCAACACAGCACGCTAATCCGCTGATATTCTACATGCAGGTGTCACTTCCCACGATGATCTACGTTCTGTTCCCTGCCCTGGCTATGGCTTTTCTAGACGCACCCCAACCGCATCCTGCCTGGCATGTCGACTACGACGCAACTGCTTTCTACCACCCAATGAATGCCAGCATCACTTCCAGACCGTTGACACCGTCCGTGTGTCCGGCAGCGCCACTGTTCCCGGCAGCGTCACTCGACTTGCGGCCGGAATACCTATCGCCACCAACATCAATTCGCCCATCAGATATAAAAGAGCAGGCGCGCACGGAGGCGTATTGTGGGCCCGGCTGCTGTGCTTCAACACAGCACGCTAATCCGCTGATATTCTACATGCAGGTGTCACTTCCCACGATGATCTACGTTCTGTTCCCTGCCCTGGCTATGGCTTTTCTAGACGCACCCCAACCGCATCCTGCCTGGCATGTCGACTACGACGCAACTGCTTTCTACCACCCAATGAATGCCAGCATCACTTCCAGACCGTTGACACCGTCCGTGTGTCCGGCAGCGCCACTGTTCCCGGCAGCGTCACTCGACTTGCGGCCGGAATACCTATCGCCACCAACATCAATTCGCCCATCAGATATAAAAGAGCAGGCGCGCACGGAGGCGTTTTGTGGGCCCGGCTGCTGTGCTTCAACACAGCACGCTAATCCGCTGATATTCTACATGCAGGTGTCACTTCCCACGATGATCTACGTTCTGTTCCCTGCCCTGGCTATGGCTTTTCTAGACGCACCCCAACCGCATCCTGCCTGGCATGTCGACTACGACGCAACTGCTTTCTACCACCCAATGAATGCCAGCATCACTTCCAGACCGTTGACACCGTCCGTGTGTCCGGCAGCGCCACTGTTCCCGGCAGCGTCACTCGACTTGCGGCCGGAATACCTATCGCCACCAACATCAATTCGCCCATCAGATATAAAAGAGCAGGCGCGCACGGAGGCGTTTTGTGGGCCCGGCTGCTGTGCTTCAACACAGCACGCTAATCCGCTGATATTCTACATGCAGGTTAGTAAATCATACAGTCTTTTCACGAAGCGTTCAAGTAATTACTTTCTACTGCAGCTGCCGGGCCCACATTGCTGCCTTTCCATTGTTGTTCAGTGTTGTGATGTTATTCGCTCTTTATTGTTGCTGGCGGGTGACATCGAAACTAACCCTGGACCTGATAGTCAAGCCGTACTAAAGGAACTTAAGAGCCTATCCGCAGGTCAATCGCAACTGATCACCGAGATTCAAGGCCTCAAGTCTCAGTTACTAACAACTGACAAAGCAATATCCGATCTGAGCGTGCGCATGACGAACCTGGAGACCCACTACCAAAACCTAATCCCCTTGCGTTCTGATATAGAAAGCGTGAAGAGTGATGCTGCCCGTGCAGCACACACAATTCAGAGGCTGGAAGCGCGTCTTGATGATGCCGAGAATCATTCTCGGCGCAACAATCTAATTTTTTATGGTATTGATGAATCTTCAGGGTCAGAGTCGTTCGCGCAATCGGAGCACATGATCATTGACCACTGTCGCAAACATATGAGCATCACTCTTGACCCAAAAGAAATCGAGCGCGCGCACCGCTTGGGCAATCGTGCAGCTAATCGTAACCGCCCCATAATAGTGAAGTTCACCTTTCATAAAACAAAAGATCTTGTTCTCTCTAACGGCCCTAAATTTAAAGGAACAAACTTCAGCGTTGGCGAGGATTTTACGCGTCCTGTTCAATTGGCCCGCAGACACCTTCTATCATTCGCAAAAAGCAAATCAGCACCTTACTCCCTGCGCTTTAAAACTCTGTTTATGGGTAGTAAGCGCTATGTTTTCGATGAACGCACACAGAGTGTGAAAGAATTGCAATAGCAGCCAACTCGACGCGGGAAACTCCCTACGGTATCGACACGAGCTAACCTCTACCTTTCCGTAATCTTTGCCAACGCACGCAGCTTCCTTCCTAAACGCGATATTCTGTCTAACCTCGTGTTGTCGTCTAACAGTAATTTGCTGATAATAACTGAAACCTGGCTCACTGACGATATTACCGATACTGAGGTTCTTGCTGACTTGCCGAATTTCTGCCTTTTCCGGAAAGACCGCGAAATCTCACGAGGTGGTGGTGTGCTAATCGCCGCGCATCACCATTTATCGTGCACGCTTGCAACCATTGAGACTGACTTGGAAATAATATGGCTAATCTGCCGCGCTTCACCACAGACTGTTCTCTTGGGCGTTTGTTACAGACCACCACATAACACTCCTGATTTTTCGCATAAACTTAATAACATCTTGAGCAAACTTAGGGAAAAACACCCTAACGCAGAAATCCTGCTTTTCGGTGACTTTAATTTTCCGCAAATCAACTGGACTAACAATAGTGCTTTAATCATAGGCAATGAAGCTGCTAAAGAATTTGTTAATGTGTGTCTTAATTTCGGTCTAACTCAACTTGTGCTAGAGCCTACGCGGGTTACAAAAGACACATCTAATGTACTCGACCTTATACTAAGCAGCCATCCTGACAGTCTATCATCCATAACTTACCTCCGTGAGGTAAGTGATCATAAAGTAATCCATGCCACCTTCAACTTTCAACCCATGCGACAACCAAAATCTAACAAAACTATATGCCTGTATGATAAAGGGAACTACGAAGCTATTAATTACGAGTTACGTGACTTCTTTTCTACTTTTGAGACATTATTCCATATGCGCTCGCCTCAAGAAAACTGGACACTATTTAAAAATAAAATTAATGAACTCGTAAACAAACATATACCAAGAATAACTATGCACACTAATCAAAATAAGCCATGGTTCACCAGAGATTTAAAGAAGCTTGAAAACCAAAAGAAACGTCGCTTCCGGCTAGCCACGCGTCTTGGAAGCACCGAGGCTTGGTCAAGATACTACACGGCAGAGAACGCCTACCTGAGTGCCCTTCGCACTGCTAAAAAATCTTTTTATAACGTCGACCTGCCCAAGCTACTTACTCAAAATCCTCGGCAGTTCTGGCGCATTTTAAATCCCAAAGAAGCTCGTACCATCAGCGTGACGAATGCAGCAGGCGACACCGCCACGGACGCCGAGTGCGCCGATATATTCAACACAGCATTTTTTTCCGTGTTTACAAAAGAAACTACCACTCCAGACTCTCCACTACCTACTAACATAACATCACATATGCCACCCATTGTATTTTCGGTAGATGGTATACTATCAATCATTGAAAAAAACAAATTATGTACTTCTTCTGGTGTAGACGAAATTAACTCAAAGATCCTAATGAATACTAAGCATATATCCGCGGCATGTTTCACTCTGTTGTTCACGCAATCATTGTCTACAGGTACTTTACCGGATGATTGGAAAGTGGGAAAGGTCGTTCCAGTATTCAAAGCAGGTAACAAAGACTCCCCCTTAAACTACCGCCCCATTTCATTAACTAGTGTTCCTTGCAAAATCATGGAACATGTCATATACTCGCATATCATGAACTTTTTAGACTCGGAAAACTTCTTTCATCCTTCACAACATGGTTTTCGTAAAGGGCTTTCATGTGAAACACAACTAGCTATCTTCCTTAATGATCTCCACGTTAATCTTGATAACAACGTTCAAACCGATGCAATCTTTCTAGACTACTCTAAAGCTTTTGACACAGTGCCTCATAACCGCTTGCTAATAAAATTATCTAGATTGAACTTGGATCCTCTTGTAGTACAATGGATAAAAGAATTCCTTACTAATCGTTCCCAGTTCGTCTTTGTCAATAACGTCTCCTCCGAACCCCTCCCTGTCACTTCAGGTGTCCCTCAAGGCTCAGTCTTAGGACCGCTTCTTTTCCTAATATACATTAACGATCTTCCGCTGCATGTATCTTGTCCTATTCGTATGTTCGCTGACGACTGTGTGATTTATCGTACTGTGACTAACATCTCTGACCAAGCATCTCTCCAGAATGACCTTGATAACGTGCAGGACTGGTGCAACCGTTGGCAAATGGCCTTGAACCCTAACAAGTGCAAATTCATTTCAATTTCCCGCCGTCGTAATCCTTATCTGTCTACTTACACAATTGCAAACGTCCCACTAGAATCAGTTCTAACCTATAAGTACTTAGGCGTAACCCTGTCCCACGACCTTTCCTGGAATGCGCATGCTACTAACGTAATCTCGTCAGCAAACAAGTCCCTTGGGTTCATGAGGCGTCATCTTCGTCATGCTCCACAGCACGTCAAACTACTCGCATACAAATCATTTGTCAGGCCACAACTGGAATATGCCGCCGCCATCTGGAACCCTCATCAAACATATATCATCAATGCACTCGAGTCGGTTCGGAATCGTGCGACTAGATTCATCCATTCTTCATATTCATATAACATCAGCGTTTCACACTTAAAGGCACAATCTAGCTTGGCATCTCTTGCTTTTCGTCGTCGCATCGCCACGCTCTCTCTTTATCACAAATTTTTTTACAGCTCACTAAGCCGCCCGCCTTACGTCACGCCATCATCTTCACGCATGTCACAGCGCACCAGCCATCAACTCCAAGTTTCTCGTCCTCGAACACGAACTGTCACTTTTCAATCATCATTTTTTCCTCGAGCTGCCAAGGACTGGAACGACCTACCCATTAATGTCGCTGCCATCACATGTCATTCACAATTTCTAGAAACTGTTGAAACTTGTATTTCAATGTAACACCTGCCTTTTCCTATGTTCGCATGTTAACCACCCCTTATGTAATACCCCGAATGGGGTCTTTAAGGTAATAAAATGAAATGAAATGAAATGTCGCAACATGGTCCACTGAACAACTTTCTTGCGTGGAAGAAGCAGTTGTTGAGAGCATAAGATTGGAAATAAACTCGTGTTGTACCAGTTCTGTACAACCGAATCCAATCACTGCTCATTGTAGTGATCGGGCGGACTGGCGACTAGTAACTGCGCGTGTGTGTTTATGTACGGCAGTGCGGGACGTTTGTGTTTCGCTGCCGTCGCTACTAGCTGTGTGTTTGGTTGATTTTTCTTCTTTTCATTGTTTTTGTTGTTTTGAACCATCTTTTAAATATCACGGGGAGGGGGGAGATAAGGACATTCAGCCTGTTACGGTGCAATACCTGAGTATTAACGCATCACTTTCGCGACACATTCAAACTTCTATGTTGCCAAATAAAACGATTCACCAATAAACTGTTCACTTTATTCACCCGTTGGCATTGCGAGCCTTCAACCGAGTACCGTTGCAGTCGTACCTGCTTAGGAGATATGCTGAGATAGCATCGTTTTCGCGAAGGAAGGAAAAATTGGAGAAGGAAAGGCAGGGAGGTTAGCCAGTTTAGCTCAACCGGTTTGCTACCCTACACATGGGAGCGGGATGGGGGGGATGAAAGATGGGGAGGAGAGAGAGAGAGAGAGCACATGTCACAGCACACAAATCGTCAGCTACATATATATGTATCCAATGGGAGCTAAAGATGGCACAACGTTTACATGTCTCGAAATGCTGGCCATGAAAGAACTGAAAGTAGCGATACCCCTTCGCAACGACTGAATAGTTCAGTGATACCTTCGACGTCTATGTTTTTTTTTTTGTCGTAGCTGCACTCCGAACCACGGTGCGGCTAAAGCTCACACGGCGTGGTAAAAAAAAAAAAAAAAAGAAAACCTTCATTCTCAGTTTCCCTGCTCTGTACTGCCGACGCCGCCGACGTGGCCAGCCAACGGAGCCGAGACTGGTAGACTCGCACTCTAGGCGGCGCTGGGTCAGCGCGGCAGCTGTGCCCACGTGATGCCTCATACAACGTCACGCCGACGGCAGCGCCAGCCGATCTAGTGGTGGCGCTCACGCCCAATACTTGATGACCATAACTGAATGTTATGCACAATGCTGTGCGGTGCACAGTATGGGACAGGGCGAGTCTGTGGCGAATCTCAGCAACACACACACACACACGCGCACACACACACACGCACACACGCACGCACACGCACACACGCACACCCACACACGCGCACACACACACCCACACACGCGCACACACACACGCACACGCGCACACACACACACACACACACACACACGCACACACACACACACACGCACGCACACACACGCGCACACATACACACACACACACACGTACATGAACCGCGTGTATACGCACGCATACGCTCAAAAATACACAAGAAAACACGCACAACACGCAAGCACCTACATACCAATAAAAAAAATGGGGGGGGGGGAGGCGAGAGCCATACAAAACGAAAGGAGTGTCCACGACTCGTACGAGACATCGGGACGCGCGCCACCTGTGTCCTTTCCCACGACAGGGACGGCTCAAGAAGCTCTCTCGCTCTGCCGCCCCGTCGCTTATTCGGCGGGAGAGAGGCCTGGCGTGCACTGCATCATCGTACCCATTGGTTCGCGCAACGAAATCCCCCTCGCGACACACGCCTCGCATGCATCGTGCGCCTAGAATGTGCGTGTGTCCCCGCGCTCTAAGTGCATTCCCGAGCCGTGCCAAGTCTGTAGCCTAGCTGGCCGGGCCCGCAAGAAAAAAAAAAAGTGGTTCCAAATTGCAGCTTAGGACCGCGCGCGCTCTGTGTCGACATACGTGGACGTCCGCAGACGGCTTGTACGCTGCCCGCCGTGTCTTGTAATCTTGCGGCTCGATCGCTGTATGGCCCCTCTTGGCCAAACCGTGTTCTCTGAAGGTAGTGCGTGGTTAGGGTATCGTTGCGATGCTGGTAGCTGCGTTTTCCGTCCGATTAGCGAGCGACGGAAAGGTGGTATGTGAGCGCAACAGCAGCGGTGCACACCGTGGTTCGCCCAGGTTTCCGCAAAAGACCACGGCGAACGATCTAACCTGATCTTGCGCTATGCCAGTGGTTTAGATGACGGTCAAGATATAGAAGTGCAATCAGAAAGGGTAACTAAAATTACCCGACTATTTACTGGGCGAACTTGGGCCTGTAGAAAGGCAAGCAACATTTAAGAGGAAGCTTTAGCTGGAACTCGCGATCTCCGTATTCAAATACGTGTAAAACGCAGAAATGCTTTCTTTAAAGGACCGTTTCACCGATTTGCCCTAAACTTGCTGCAATTGAGAGAGACAGTTAGGCTTTGGTAACCATAGGAAGCAAAATTTAGATTTTTTCCCAGCTTTGCCGAAATTGGTAAGTAAGAAAATACTGAAGTACGAAGCTTACAAATCCATAACTATGCGCCAAGAACAAATATCACTGTTTTGTAATATCACGCTTGTAAAGCATCTGAAGCGGACAAGCGTTCATATTAGTTGACAGCTTACGTGAATTTCTTACAGCGTTTACGAATGTTTTGTTGCAGCCCTGCTCAGAAAGTAGTGGCACATTTCTGAGTGGTGTATGATCATACATACACTATATTGAAGCATCTAGAGCAGTCGCAGTGAGATATCTCATATATCGAGATATGAGATATCTCACTGCGACTGCTCTAGATGCTTCAATATAGTTACAATTTACGAATTGTAATATCAGTTTTCAATGCCGTGGTTAAGAGTTGCAAGCATGTTCCTTCAGTTTTCTTTCTTTTTTAAAATTTTTTCAAATAATTACTATTTTCGAGAATGTTCTTAAAAAGTTCGATTGGCCTAAATATGAAATTTACTACCTGCAGGCAGTATATTATAACGTTTACTTTTAAATGCAAGAGATCTCAACAAAGTTTGATGCAATGGAGTGCACAAAAAACCATATCTTCGTTCCCGTGCACTTAGATAGGATATGTTGAGGTAAAACGTCCTCTTATCTAATTTTCTGATACAGCAAGCACATCTCGTGATATTTATAATATGGTAACAGCGATAATTGCATCAGTGCAATCACTCGCAAAAAGCAAAACGACGCGCGCGGCATAACACATAAATGAAGCTTGCTCGTAGGGATGTTCCATTAATTTTTTTAATTCACAATTAATCATTCATCATTTTAGCCTATAATCGATTAATCGCTTTAGGTGCAGGGTTTTTCATCGATTAATTGATGAATCGAAATTCTTGCCGGGTAGTTTTAAATAGGTTGAAACACAATTATCTACTTCTGTAGGATCTTATTTTAACGTTTGAGAGGTGGAACCCTGTTTGAAATAGAAGTGTATAAACTCTTGATAAAGGATAATCTTTAGCTTGTTAAATACTGCACATAGATGGCATTAGTGGCGTTTCGAAAGAAACAATATATCTTATAAAACGGCACTTTGTGCTGAATGAAAATACATGGCACCAGCGAATCCCTGCACCAGTACAGTTAAACGAAAAATAAGAAAAAATTCAAAAGTGAAAGGTGAAGTCCAACTGATATATGCAAGAAAATGCAATATACACTGGGGAAACGAAAATTGCTGGTTTAGGATTTTAAACGAGGTGTTCTTTTTCTGCAGAGCGAAGGAATGCCAATTGGCTGGGATGCTTGGGCGAAACCGACGCCATCTTTGAATGGCCACAGAACTGGCATGCGAGAATAGCTGCTCGGACGCTATAGATTTGCTGGAATCGACAGGAACTCCATCGCCACGTCAAATTACATGCTCCAAACCATGCTATGCCACCTCTTCTGTGGACTACGGGAGTGGCACGACGATCAACGACTGGGTTTGCTGTGGCACGCCTTGAATTGCGAGCGCATCTCAAGCCTCTCGCTTTGGACGGCGTGGTGGCGTGTGCGGTGTGGGTGAAGGCGCTCGGCTAGGCATCACTCGTGAGAAGCAGTCGACAACAATCGCTCTACCACAGCCGTAGAGTCACTGCTCACGCGCCGCCATTCCAGTACGACGTCAGTTTTTTTTTTTTGCGCCAATCCTGTCAAACTCTCGGAAACGATTTATCGAGCAGGTCTAATCGATGACGTCGATTAAACGAAAGGTGGACGTCGATGAAAAATTAGTCGTATTGCGGGATACATTTAATCGATCAATCGATGAATCGTTCATCGATATTGCCAGCCCTATACTTGCTCGTGGATACGGTCCAAGTTTCCTGGGTTCTTACGAAGATCTCTATTCCTCGAGCCCTCTCTCCGATTTGGAAACTATAGCCAACCAAATTTTCGTAGGTACTAAGATGGAATATAAATCGGCGACCAGGAGCCCTCACCAATACTGCGTATAAGATAGGGCACCCGAGACTATTCAAAGCCATGTCCCGCATTTCGTCACTTCCATTTAGACGCCATTTGTGGGAGCGACGAAGAACCACGTCTTCGTTTCCGCTCGTTCGTCACTTTGGCGAGTGGTAACTCGGCTGTTTTCGTTTCATGAACCCTACTTCAGCTTGCCGAAATGTTATGGGAGATTTGTGCCTTCCCTGAATCGCACATTCCCGCTGACGCGCTTTCAAAGAAAATCGGAACGACTTCGCCATTCAGCTGTTGCTTTTGAAGCAATCGTTCCGGTCTGATGCAATCCAGAAGAGCCTTTCATAAGGACAGCTGGCTTGCATACGCATACGTCATTCTCTACGACCGCCTAATTGACATCTTGGCAATTATAACAATAAAAATGTAGATAATAATTTTTAATTAAATAATTGATGTCAGAGACTTAAAGATTACTAGCGATTTCTCAACAGGACCCTGAACAACATGCACTTATTATTTTCTGTAATTATTCGCGTAATCAGTGAATGAATGAATGAATGAATGAATGAATGAATGAATGAATGAATGAATGAATGACAAGTCGCATGCAGAACAAACAAAGTGTGGCCCATTGAAGTTCTCGATGGTATACAGTCCCGCTGTACTAACACACATTTTGTTTTCGCACAGCTAAAGTTTATACAGTGGCACCTTTACCGCAGCGTCAGATTGTGAACTTTGAGCGTGGTAGCTAGTCCGCGCCGCGCACCTCTGTGATAGGAATTAGCTGATTAGCTGTGTACTTTAAAATATGGTCCGGGCGATAATGTCGTAGTAAAACTGCGCTAAAACACATTTTCTTTAGCGTTATCTGTGTGTGAGCAAGCGCACACCATCGATGGCTCCGAGACGCGGAACATTCTTGCCGACTGAAAAGTCAGACGTTTGCCTCTCAGCACACAGGCTTCTAGTCGGTATCTAATGAAATCGATCGCTAACCGAAAGCGTACACTGTAAGGTAATTTACGCCCTTAATGAAGCATAACGGTGCATAAGGGTGTAAATCGGTCTACACTCTTAAACAAATGTACACCCTTTGGGTCGTATCTTGCCACACAACAATAATCGCCATCCGTCTTACTTGCGTTTCCTCTCTTGAAAACGCTGCGCTCACTACTTTCCTGTCGATAATGCTCTGTCGTGCTGATAACGCGCTTGTCGTTCGCGGCTTGGTAGTATCGGGCTCGCAGCGTTAAAGAAAGGAAATGCGGTCGAGACAGATGACGTTTATTGTTGTGTGGCAAGATACGACCCAAAGGGTGTAATTTTGTTTAAGAGTCTATAAATAAGGTCCTTACACCATTACGCGTGCGAGGGCATGAGTTATAGACCAGTTAACATCCTTGTGCACCCTTAAGGGTGTAAGTTAGCTTACAGTATATAGTATAGCTCGAAAATGGCCACAGTGTACCTTTGCAGGCGGTAAAAACAGCCTGCCACGTCAACTGTAGTTCAGTGACCTCAAGAGCATGAAACCACGCCGCTTGCTTTGGCATCTTTACTGTTTTATTTATGACCCGCAGGTATTTCGGACACGTAAGTTTATAGATAGCGAGATTAGTGTAATCAAGGGCACTTGCCGTCACACTTGCGCTGCATGCAGGGCGAGCTTACAGATCTGATCGAGTTTTACAGCCAAACGTAACCAACCTCTGCCGCGCACTGCACACTGTAGGACACACCGCACGGTTCGAAAAATCGAAACGCCATGAACACACATAGACGTCCTCTATTTTTTTTTTCTTTTTTTCTGACGACGAGACGATTGCACAGTCGTTCTATCGATCGCGGTGTCAATGCATATGCTGGCGTGTACAGGCGCTCGCTGTTTAAGCGGCGTTTAATTTCTCAATACGCTTGTGTTCGACCTCGCTTCTAATCTCTGCTACAGAAGAGGCGTGCTCTTATCTCGACTGAACAGCGGTGACCGTTATAAAACGATGCCGTTAGCGACAGCACAAATATGTTCCGTCTCGTGCTCATCCCATGCGTGCCGCTTTATATTTATCTTGCTCATTTTTTCTTCTTCGAAACGCAGACACCGCTACTTGGCTACCAGGCATTATAAAAAGCCGCCCCGTTTGTTGCCAAGTAAACGAACGTTTGGGGGGGTCGCTTCTAAAAAGTCGTTTTCCGAGACCTATACGCCAGCGGTCGATGATGGGAAGGCCGTAGCTCGCTGTTCGTTTGAGCGCGTCCGGATAATTACTTCGAAGTCTGCGCTGCTCTCGATAAAGTTTACAGATACACGCGCGTGTAAATATATACAGCCACAAGCATCGTCTCAGAAGGTGCCTAGTCTTCTGCTTATTGTCGCCTGCTCTCTCTTCTGCTCCCTGTTCGTCTTATGCGTACTCCTAGCGGTGGCCAAACGTGAGAAAAAAACAACTCAGAAGGAGGCTAAAATAACACGTCTGCAGACGAATAGAAAAAAAAAAATAAATGCGCCGGGACAGAAGAAACAGGAACAGACGAAACGAAGAACTATGATAGCGGTAAAAACAAGACTGCCGCGAGCAGTCCCCGCGAGGTGCCGAGTGGCGTCAGCCTTCTGCTTATTGCTAACGGTGAACAGACGAAAAAAAATATTGTAAAGCAGACGGAAAGAAAAACAAACAGTGGAGCAGGCGGAGCAGGCCAAGTAGGAGGAAACCATAACGAAACAAATAACTGTCATTGAAGCCGCTAGAAGGCGCCCCAGTCAGCGCTCTCGACGCAGGCTGATATGCGCGAAAAAAACCCGCGCAACGCGTCTAGAGGGTGAAGTCGATATATTGGACCTTTTTTTCCTCCCCTCTCCGCTCCCCCGAAGACCCTGAAACAGACCTTCTACGTGTTGGGTACGTTTCTGATGTCTTTTTGTGCAGTGACACGTGACGGGGCTGTTTTGTGGCAACCTTTTGATTGTCGCCGTTGCTGCGGCATCGGCGAGAAAGGCGTCACGTGTTGTCTCGTTGCGGGCTCACCGCACGTTATACAATGAGCCGCCAATAAAGAAAAGAGAGAGAGAGGAAAACGCATCTGAAATAAAAAAAGCGTCCGTTGCCTGACGTATCTGTCTTTCGAGGACATTTATTAGGGTTATATTTATAGGCGGGTGTGTAGCGGGGGTGGTGTCGGGCGAGACACGTGGTTTCCTGGGAATCGAAAACGCGAGGTGGTCAACGTGACAGCGGGTATCACGCTCCTACATGTTCTATATGTCAGTGTTAGGGATCGGAATAGATTTCCGTTTCTCTCGCATGTCTTCTTTTTTTTTTTATCAGGGTGCTGCATCTAGTCGCAGGTACGTGAATAATAAGTGTGTTGGGACATTGCAGGCAACGCTCATTATTCAAAAGCAGCCTTTTATTGTTTGCTTCAAGCTTGAAAAAAGAAGATTGCTTTAAGACTGCCAGTTAAATCACTAGTATAATTATTTGTAGTTGTTGTTGCTGCACACGGTAGCCCATTATCCTCATATTCTTGAGAGGCATTTTAAGTAGTAATCGTTACTCGAGACCCGATCAGTTGCTTCCTGACATTTTTGAACTACACGTGAGTTTGTCTGTGTGTGTTTGTGTGTGTGTGCGCGTGCGTGTGTGTGTTTGTGTGTGTGTGCGTGTGCGTGTGCGTGTGCGCGTGCGCGCGCGCGCTCCTTGAATTCACTCGCGGCATCAGAAAACGTGTTTATATTGCCAACACGGCAGTTCAAAGCTCTTCCTGTTAAAGAAACTATTTCTATCTATCTTTTAAAAATCGTATTCGCTAACTATAACAGTCAAAGCTCGGAAACACTGTGTCTTAGTAAGACCAACAAGTTGTGTGATGCCGGAAGTGAATCCAGGAAACAAATTTATAAAATTCGGTATAAATAAGAAAATGCAATATTCAATAACCACTATTTCAGTATTTTCGCCGTCAATAAAAAATGCCTATGGATACTGGCGTGCTTTCTCGTCCAGCATCTACAGCCAGTTCCGGTGTCTTTTGTAACTTGTATAAACGTGTGATTGTTGTCATTATTGTGACAAACGCGCTCCCTGGTGTCGTGTCACTGAAATACAAAAAAAAAAGACAGAGGCAACGTTTCGAACGAGAAATACGTTTATTTGGCTTTTGACAAAGTACTTGTGATAGAAAAGCAGCGTCGAGGATATTTTGTTCTTGTTTATAAAATACACAAATGCGCCAAGCCGCCAGTGTATCAGCACGATGAGTGCGATGAGTGCACTTGCAGTAGGTACACTGGTGAGGTTCGCTAAAATGATCACACTTTCATTTGTGCAGTCTTGGTGGAAACTTCTGAAGCCACTCCACTATCGATGAGATCTGCCACCAGGTCATATTACACAGCTGGTTTAACATAGCTTAGAGATACCAAAACAGAAAAGAGTAATCTGTGACTATGGGCCCTGACACAAGACACCGATGGTCACCACGTTCTGTGGACTTGCCCAGGCACACGACATGTCTGGTAGCCCTTGCTCAGACGACTTGGCCTCATCAGGGACCAGCATGCTGACTTCAGCACGTGAACTGCAGGTGACACTCATTACTTGATTTCCTACACGACAGGCTTCCATAAATATATAGTATATTGTATCAGTATAATATATTGTTTAATGCTGTTCCATAGAGGCGGCTCGGTTTGAGTGAAACGAATGATATTTTGTCAGTCTTTAGAAAGTCTGCAGGTGCTTTACTATGAAGCCTGTACAGAGAGGGAACTTGTAAACTTATCATCTCAAGCATTTTTTTCGACTAATAAGTATATAGATTTTATGGTGGAAGCACGTGTTTGGAGATCTGTGGGCCAACTGGAAAGATATAATTGGACAGTCTTAGAGAGTATGTTTTACTACAAAGTCTATAGAATGTCCTCACACAACTTGTTAACTTAGAGCTTCACGCTGCTCTCGGCTATGTCCATACCGTTCCTTCAACCAACCTACATGAAACTTCATGAGCTACTATTATACCAAAGGGATTGACTTGTTGATGACGGTAATTTACGAGTATATGCACTCTGTAGAATTTGTATAGCCAGAGAAAAGTAGCCTACAATAAGTCTCTTGGCAGGCTAAGCATCGTTAATATTTTACAAGGTCGCAATAGAGCAAATAGGCTTTTCAACTAGTATTGTGTGTGGGCATTCTCAAGACCTTCTTTCGTCGAAAAGAGGCGAAACATCTCACGTGAGGTCTACAGACAATTTGTGCACTGTTTAAATATTTATAAGGTGATCAGTCAAGGTAACGGGTAACAGGCACACTAGTAGGCAGGCTGTACTCCAGGCAGTATTCCAGTACTCAGTGGCCAGTAAATTTTCACAAAAACAGCACCATGCCTTATATCGTATATAAGCAGCTTTTAGAGTACGCCAGAGTTGGACGGCCTTCCAGTATACTTACTTTTTCGAATATGGACTGTCTGTAGCGAAAACACTCAGCAAATATATTTAATTCGGTCTACAAAGATGGCTAATCACGATTACGGTTGTTTAAGTAAATATGTATTGGCTGTCTATGTGCACCGGACGTCTGCGGACATCACGCATACTTCGTAGTAAAGCATATCCGTGGGCCTCGTATATTTTTCCGGCGGTATAAAGGCACCGAGCGTCAGAGAGAAGGTGCTCCCGACTCTCCCGAGCTACGGGTGTCCAGCGCAACAAGGTCATGACGGCCGATCGCTTCGGTCGTTAAGTGGCTTTGGAACTTTCGCTCAAGACTGCACAGCGTTAGCCTCAAACGTACAAAGGGGAGGCAAGGCAGGCTTAGTCTGTCTGCGCTCATTGTCATTGCGCTCTGCTTAATGAATGCAAATTTTGGTGCTCTTCTGCGGTACAGAGGTTCGATTATAAAACAACGTTTTGTATCTGACAGTATCTCTCTCTCTGTTCCTTTAGTCAGAATGTGTAGAATACTGGACGATCTGTCTAGTGCTTTTAGAGACAAAGAAAGAGCAAGAAAGTAACCAGCAGGAGAAAAAAGGAAAGAAAGGAGGAGGACGGAAATGCGAAAGCACGATAGATCGATACACAGGACGGAACACACACCCGCGTACGATGCATATATCACGAATGCGTCCACACGCCCCCCCCCCCCCCCCCCCCCCCCCCCGCAAGGAAAACACTGCGTCCGTACACGCAACTTAAGGCTCGTCACGGAAGCCCAGGCACGATGTAGCAGCAACAGCACAACTAATCAAGGTCACCCGTGAAAGCGAGCAAACAGCTGGTTCTCTTTTTCTTTTTCTGGAATAATAAGCGTTACTTGAAGGTCGCGAACTGCCTAACACTGATTGCCAGGCCTGCGCGTTCATTCATAGGGTAACTTCCGCTGAGGCAAGTGGCGCCAATATAAAATTAATTCAGGCCAGTTCCTTGACTTCTTCAGTGTACAGAAGTCAAGCTCGTTGAACGCATGCGGGCATAACGCGGGCTTGATTGTCCATAGAATGGATATTGTGTAGACAATGTGTAGAGTTCTAAGTTCACTGCAAACTACGTTGATGATGATCATGAGTGAATCTATGTTTTGAAATGGGGCGGTGGCATGTGACACAGCACTCCAGTATACTATTCAAGTTGTTATGCAATGTAATTGTCAAGGTAACTGTGTGTTGCAATTGTCATCCCTGTTGTCTACAATTATCACATTACGCTGCAACTATGTGCCAATTTCTATTCGTCTACACTCTGGTTCTTCTTTCTCATGCTCCAGAAGTCTCTTTCAATTGCTGTTTTTAAGCCATGGAGCTTCATGGATGCTGACTCTGACATTCTAACAACAAGAGATGTGTAATTGTTCCCGCACTATTTCTGCGTAATATGCACAGGCCACCTTCTAGGGATAAACCTCCTGTTATAACTTCGCGTTCTTAAGCAGCCTGCCCTGGCCTGATAAAGAATCGGACTGCTCATCTAGTTATCATAGCATGCCTATTTCTTTATCTCTTTTCATATGTACGTTATAGTTTTACACTGTTGTGTGTTTCGTTATCTTCTCTAGCTAGTCCTAGCGCTTAGCCTATCTCGCTGAAACCTTTGCGCTCTCTTTTGTCACACTGTATGTACTATGGCCTGTATAGACTTACTGGCCAGTTCTCTCCTTATTTTTCGCCGCTTCAGATGCATAAACCTTCTTGCTGCCCGTCTGAAGTCGTCTTGATATCCTCCACTGTCGTCCACGCGCGTGCGGTGACGCAGGCGCCACCAAGTAGTAAATCACACAACTTTTAATTTCCGGTCACCGCGTTCTGAAAAGAAAAATTAAGTTAGGGGCGAGTGACCCCAAATCCCCAACAAACTTAATCACCAGGACTTGGCTGTGGCGTCAGAAGCCACACCATCGGTCATTGAAAGTTAACCCCGTAAGGTCCACAATCGTCATCGACGTCGAGGGTTCATATGTTTAGAGATGCGCCACACATGTAAGCGGAGGTGTCGTTATAGTCATAAGCTTCGCAGACGCAGCTTTTAAGGCATTTGCTCTCGTCTATTGTGATCGCGGTATTAAATGCGCAGAATGCGCTGTCTACTTGGTGAGGCTTAAATTTTATTGGCCTTGATTGCTGTTTGCCGCGGCTAGTCACGCCTGGGCTGGGCCTTGAAATACCGTATGGACGTAGGCAATGGCCACAGACCTTTATCCTTAATATTTTTTGCGTGAGAACCATGGGTTGAGTCATCATTTCAAGAGAACATAATATTTCCGTATATGAAACGTAACGTATTATTCGTTAAGAATCTAGCAACCGGTTCCCGACTGGACCTTGATGACGGTGCACGGAACCTCTCGTGGTTAGGCCACGTTATTCTTGATTGAAGCTTTTCGTCCAATCAAGGCCGCTACGCAGGTATAAGGCCATTGCGTTGGTCAATACGGCATCTTGTTTTTCGCTCGGTTTTAAGCTCGTGATGGACACAAAAAACGTCTGTACACTTATTTTCCTTCAGAACAGGTACATACAACAGTGACACGTGTTTGAAAAAGGACAAGCTGCGTGGTGTACACTTCGCAGATAATTACTGATTAGCGGAAGCATGATAACAGAGACGAGAAAGACATGACGGAAGCGCGCACAGTTAAGCCTTAAACGCCGATATGTACAGCACATTCGTACGGCTCGCCAGCAGCACGGTTAGAGTTTTGATCCCATGGTGTAAGTGACGCGATTCACAAGAAGTGAAAACTTGGTCGTAGCCCTGCACTCACTGCGAGAGACTTTCTCCAATCGCGGGCGCAGATGAGGCACTACCTTAAATACGAGCCCTAGGTACTCCGTCATTTTTACACGCTCTCATTTTTCCCCCCATTCGCCGCCATATTGGTTCACAACGGGCGTCTCCAACCAGCACAGAGACGTTGTTGCGAGGAACCCTAGGCACCTACTTTTGTTTACTTTCAGCGCCTTAAAAGCGCGTGAGGTTTGGCTTAGACGCGTGACACAATTGTGGCGAACGCATAGGTGAACAAATATGTGCGCTCCACAAGTCGGTGTTCTTTAGTGGGCTTTCCGAACGTTAATGACGCTGCGGAGGCCTCCCCTACAGTCAGCTCCCCTGCAGTCATCAGGCGAGAAATAAAGCTGGCATTATAAAAACCGTACCTTTGCGCATGTGATGCTTGATTCGGCACTCTGGGGGATCTGTGTCGGCATCAGTATGCGCACGCTGACGAAAGTTTCAGTGAGGCTCAACTCGCTCGACGGTTTTCGCCATGAACCAGACTTTGTCAAGAACCACGACTTACCGGCCCCGTGGAATGCACCGTTGTCCTTACTAGGAGCGCTGCAGTTCGTACCATGCGATAACTCGCTGGATGCGGGGCTTCGCGTCTTAGAACTAGCACGACGCGTTTCTGTGTACTTCGAGATTCCCAGGTACGTACATCGGCCATGCGAAAATGTCTGCATGTAGTCTTCGACAAACACTCCACGCAAGGCTTCCCGGCAGTTAGATGATGATCTATACTGATTCTTTTTCCACACTAAACTTTATCGTATTTTCTGATTACCAACTAGTCTGCGGCCGTTACAAGCATCTGCTATAGCCACACCTCGTTTTTGATTCGACTGTCTCGAGAAGTCCCACGAGACTTTCTTTTGACGAAGTATCTCGACGAGGGATAACTACTCCACGCAATGTGATTTTTGCGTCGTGTTCATGAAGGGTCGTCAAGAATTTGCTGATAAACTCTGCAGGTATTACGAAGCCGGCTACTGATCATGCATCCAAAAAGTAGAAATATTTTTTTTCTCTTGACGCATTACCTGTTACTCCGCACACGTTGGTACTGTAGGCATGCATGCAATAGCGGCGAATATGGTTACTTCGCATCTTCCGGTGACCACATGGCATTAAAGCGGTAGGATGCTCCTTATTTCTATATCCACGGCGTCGGTGTTCGTCCGTACGATGTCGTCACGTCTATATCAAAGTACGCTGTGAAGGAGGACGTCAGATGTATCATGAAGTATCATGACGAGCATCGCTTGTGGGGACACCATAATGCTCGCCGCAACACTACACTCTATGGACGCTCGTCGCACTTCACAATGCTTACCACTCACAGAGAGGGACCGTTGCCCAAGTATCCAAACGGTAGGCATCTTAAGAAAACTTGTTGAAGCTTACGCCGATGAACAAGGCACAGGGCCACTAGCAGTATAATCTTTGCCAAAGATATGTGCCACCACATCTGAAGCCGGCGTCACTGCACACTTGTGGCTTCCACAGACGTATCCGGTATTCCTGAGTGAAGGAGTCATGAGACACTGACAGTGATCACCGTCGACGTTGCTCTTTGGTGACGTACACAGAGCACTCGTTACGACTTTCAAAAGTCATCACAAGTCTATGGACGCCTTCGGTGGGTAGTGGAACTAGCGCCCGCATTGCTGGGTTCTGTTCGAAATGGTTTCGCTAAGTCCCGCCGTTCAACAAGTCACGACAAACGAATCACCACCACCATTTCTCGTAGACCTGGGATCCATAATAGTCTTCGAGATGTCTTGAGGGCACTCGAGGAGCACAAGGACGTCTCAGCTATGCATGACGACCACTGTCCACAGCTCCTTGCCATGCGCGCCGAAAGGACCTCAGACAGGCACACCAGTGGGCATGCCACGAAGCACAATCAACCGTCACCAGCCGGACGGTGCCCTGGGCTAGGTGTCCGCAGCACTTTCTTCAACCTGCAAGGGTTCGACGAGTCTCTGGGGGTCCAGGAGCAGCGAGTTCGCGCCCGTGACCGCAGCACCAGGGGCATCACCCGTGGCACCACCGCTACCGCTGGCACCGGGCGCGACCCTCCTGGACTTGCTGGGTGTCGTGGCGTCGTCTACGTTCGTGTCCTTGGTGGTCTTTCCGGTCGCCTTGTGAAGGGCGCGTTCCAGGAGCGTCTCTTTGGAGTCTGACTGCTGGAAGCGTTGCGCTCGCCGGCACTTGATGATGGTCTCCACCGAGAGCAGTAGCACGAGGAAGCCCATGACGATGCATGTCGGTCCAGCCACAATGCAGGGCGCCTTCCAGGGTCCTCCGCGGAGCAACACGCCGACGGTAGTGAGCGCCACGCCCAGAGCGCCCAGCGCCAGTCCGCAGCCCACGATGCAGAGCACAGTGCCTCGAGTAGCGGCCAACCTCCTCCGGTCCTGCAGGTCTCGCTGCAGTGCCCGCCTCTTCATCTCGTACTCGAGAGCGTTGGCCTCCTGCTCGCGGCGCATGGCCTGCTCCTGCAGGTCGAGCTCCCGCTTGCGGCTTATCATCCATGACAGCATGTTGCCTGCGGCCAAAGGAAGTGGTCCCACCAGTTAACTGGTTTGTTGAACGAGTGATTGACTGACCGTGCTACTGAGTGATCTGTTTAATGACTGACCGACTGACTTCTTAAATTACTGACTGACTGACTGACTGACTGACTGACTGACTGACTGACTGACTGACTGACTGACTGACTGACTGACTGACTGACTGACTGACTGACTGACTGACTGACTGACTGACTGACTGACTGACTGACTGACTGACCGACTGACTGACTGACTGACTGACTGACTGACTGACTGACTGACCGACTGACCGACTGACTGACCGACTGACCGACTGACCGACTGACCGACTGACCGACTGACCGACTGACCGACTGACCGACTGACCGACTGACCGACTGACTGACTGACTGACTGACCGACCGACCGACCGACCGACCGACCGACCGACCGACCGACCGGTTGACTGACCGGCTGACTGACCGACCGACCGACCGACCGGTTGACTGACCGGCTGACTGACCGGCTGATTGACCGACCGACCGGCTGACTGACCGGCTGATTGACCGGCTGACCGAATCAATGATTGTTTAACTTACCAAAGCCACGCACAGGTGACGCAGACGTCGTAGTGAGGGGCTCCACATTAATTTGGCTAGCCGGCATTATTTACCACGTGCGTAAAGCTAAACATAAGAACTTTTTCCGGAGCAATAACGTACGCGTCAACTGTTACACGAGTATGACGAATCAAGTTAACGTGTAGCCTGACTAGCATTGTTGCCTGGGTGTGACGGAGTTCACCCGCGAACGCGCTATTTGGAGTACTGTGCTGGTCAATTCATTGCCCAACGTCACAGCGCCTCTACGGCCAGTCGTTATCGTAGCATTTTGGCGCTCTTTGGCCAAACCTGGCCCTTGCGCCATAAAACACCACACATCATCATGTATTATCGTAGCATTTGCTTTAGTGACGATGTCAACAAAACCGTGCCTGGCAAACTTCATTGTCTGACTTGTACGTATACACATAAACACACTGACACGCGGATAGGCACTAACTATAGTCACAAAGCTCCTTTAAAACTCGCATATCTCAAAAAGCGTGTCTCTGCTGTCCCTGCGTATACCGTATTTCTCACCCAACACCATGGAATGGCACGCCAAGCCATCAGCCCGGTTAGCACCTGCAGTTTCACTTTAAACAAGGCTCACACTTTATATATGTACTCTTGGAACTCGTAGACAGATGTCCTGCGGTCTCGAGTGGTTATATCTTTCTATACGACAGGGCGAATAGATGTGTGGAACCTTAAACCACTATACACTGCTTATATCTGTCGAGTCAGCTTAACCGAGCTCGGGACCCGGTTCCGAACGATCACCACTTGAAAAGTAAGCTACCGATTGGTGCAAACCGAAAGCGAAAGGGGGGCTTGCTGCTCCTCAAAGAAAACAGAAGAACACGGATCGTTCCCGGCCGGTCTTGCACGTTTTATTGGCACAAGCGAGCGAACGGAACCGGCATATTTCGGGCGCAGGTGTTTATTTATCGAACCAAGGGGAGAAGGATGTTGGCTCGTTCGGGTTGAGGCTTGCTTCGTTCGCCTCCTCAAGTGTTCCGGCTACGCACATCTCATCACGTTATAGGCGTTAAGCACATGGAGCTGATGCTGTACAGGCTTTGTTGGACGTGACGTTGGCGCATTACTGTTGACTTTCCCTAGAGATGTAGCATTGCATTATTCTAGGTATTAAAGTAAGGACTCGCTCAGTTACGCAGGATGGAATTAAATTTTGAATCAAGGTGATATCTAAATAACGTGCCTGATGAATATAGAACGTATAAGCAGAGTATGATAAAGTGCGAATGCTTATATATGTCAGCAAGCCGTGCATATCCTTTCGAAGCCTATGTTACACCTTCCTTTGCTACGAGGGACGTACAGTGGAGGTATTTGTTGAAACTAGTTGCAAGAAATTCGAGGCTATGCCTACAGTTTGTGTTTTGTGTTCTCATAAGCTATATAGGTACCATTACGGGTTTCCTTATAAAGCATGTGACCTTTAGGTAGAAGTCAATTAACTTCAGTTGAAGAATGACAGTACTTGTAGGGGAGGAGGAGAAAAGAAAAAGGGAAGGCAGGGGTGTTAACCAGAAATTTGTCTGGTTAGCCATCCTACTGTGGGACACGGGAAAAAGGGAATATAAAGATGAGATGGAGAGAGGTAGGGGGGTGGGGGGGGAGCACTTGTAGACTCTCCCTGCAGGATGCTCGAGGTATTGCTTTTTCGGTGAAGGTTTTTTTTCTTTCTTTGCTCTCATTAGCAACAGAGACCGACATCCCCTAGACAGGCGCGGTTCCGACTTTCCTCGTAAAACGTAAGGCATGTGTCTCAACATTGACAAGCCACATTAATTGCCCATTGAGCCACATTAATCGTTAAACTTTTTTTAGTAGGAACGATTTCTTCAGAGCCGTGATGTGGTGTTATGGGCGCCACTTTGCTTCTAAGTAAGTAACCAAAAACTGAAATACATCTTTGGTTTTCGGCGTAATATTCAATTGTAGAAGGACGAAACAACGGCGTAAGGAGGACAGAAAAGGGAAACGGGCAAAAGCGAATTTGTCCAAGCCCAATCACGTACCTCTATTCAGTAATATTCAAGCCGGACGTTCGCAGGCGAAAAAAGAAATGAGCATGCGGACAGAAAGAGCTTCTGTGTAAAACAAAGTGCAAAGTGCCAAATATCGCCAAAATTCGCACGCCCTAAATACCCACGCAGATACAGGCGTCGCCGAATTCGCCTGAACAAGTAGAAAGAGATCGTTGCATTCGCATTGCGACTAAATAAAACATTGCAGTTGCGATTCAACAGGCATCGGGCTAGTCGTGTGTTTTCGTTACATACCTTAGGGAGCGTTAAAGTAAGCACGTATGCTTGTAATAACATTGTATACTTGCGGTATCGCCTTCGTAAAAGCTGACCTTACGGAGACGACCGCGCCTCCCTGTTTCAAGTAAAACAAATATTCAAGCCGCGCTCACGAAAACTTATTGTTTTGAGATCACAAGTCATACCTGCTTGTTACGTCCTTGTCTTCCGCACTTGTGCTTCTTAATGGTCTGCTCGCTGAATACTTCGGCTCTCTCGGGTAGTCTGTGTCACACGCTGAAACCCAGCGATCACCGGCCGATTAAGAACCAGCGCGCGCAGATTTGTTTGACCGGTCGCTCATCGGGCACACGATGTGTAGTCCCCACTTTTTCGCTTCCCACATCTTCTGATTCGACGCGACGTCTTTGGCGGCTGCTGGCCGTTTGGCCCCCCCGACTCCCGAGTTGACACAACGCATCGAAAGTATGAGCAGAATTGGGAAGCGAATTCATCCAAGCTGACCGTATGCCATACAGGGTGCAGTGGTCCACAAAGAAAACGGGAAACGTAATTGCGGTCACGGAGCCGCTGCAAGCACTCTTGTGTGGTGCTTTGTGATGTAGTCTTGTATAGTTCGTTGTACTCACAGTGCGGGGCAACGGCGAGATTCCACGACGTAGGATCAGAGGATCACAGATAGCTGTTCTTCGGCGTTACTTCCAAAAAGCGGCGTGATCGAGTCAGGCTGCCGTCTCTTACATAAACGTCCGGAGAGGTGCGCGAGAAAGCGAAGGTGGTGACAGCTTCTATCAAAACGTACCTAAGGATTGATAGGTATGTCCGACTGTCCAGGATCGCCCAATCAACCAAATGTGATAGCAGCACGTTTCTGGCTACATCGCCACGTCATTACACGCCAGATGGGAGGTCGGCATCATGAGAATGTTTCAGCTGAGGAGTCTGCAGGACTGGTAGCCTAGTGCCGTTATAAGAAAACACCAGACGGGCGAAGCTCACGGCACACTACAGCGGCTGACGAGGTGACGCAAACAACGTAGTGTGTGCACTTGAAGGCGACTGAATCTCGTACTTACGCGCTGCGTCAGCGCACCTGTCGGAACGCGCTTAGAAAAGCGGCAGTTGTTGGCTTCAAAAAAGCAGGTGGTGGTTGATACGTTCACCGCTGAAAGTATACAGTTCCAGGCAGTGAGACTCTTTCTCTACGATCATGACTTGCATGCATCACTTGAAGCACTCAGTGCAGATAGACTCCTAGCAGACGACAACAACAGATCTAGAACAGACGACGCAAGGAAGCAGAAGAATTACGTGATACTACACGTACCGGAGAAGACTAACTCGCGTCAGTAACAGAAGCTTTGATTCATAAGACGAGAAATGTCAACGAAATGTCAAATGCATGCCAAAGAAATGTCAAATGCTCAACGGCCAGTAGCATGAAAGTGAAGGCCAGACTGCTAGGATTCAGTTTCACGAACGATGATGCACAAAGGGTAACAGTGCAGTGAACAGGTTAAACAGGCTGCACACGAAGCGCGCTAACTAACGCTGAAATCGGACGCTTTGCATTGCTGCAGAATGCAGTATTATAAGGAATAATGTTCTAAAGCACGCTGTTGTCCGATGCGCGGCACCATAAGCAGACGAATTTGCTTCACTAGCGGGTGCCGAGCTTTGAAGCAAAAGAACTGCGCCTTGTACCACAAGCCGTTAAGCCCGAGTTGTATTAGTGTGCTTTAAGATCAGTCGTACAAACTCACTCTAATATTTCTGAGCCAGGAGGCGAAGAGTGATAAACGCTTTGGCTCATGACTTCATGCGTGAAGTCTTATAGAATCGTGGTATAGACCATACGGCAACTACAGAACATAAAACAGGTACAGCCAGCCGGTGCGCCTCATCAAAAACAGACCAGCGGGATAGACAGGTGATACGCTGTCATTATAAGTTTCTGAGTGGAGAAAAGAAAGAAGAAAATGCTGTGCAGTACTACGACATAATGACAGTACTACGCACTGTCATTCCGGACTCGAAGAGGGCTGAGAAAGGCGTCCCGAAGAAACAACGTATCCGTTGTCAACGGAGCCGCAACAAGCGATACCAAGGAGCTGACACCTAAAATCGAACTACGCATTGTTATTACTACATCATCGCCAGAAGTAGGTAAAAACGAGCCATTATGTGTCACAGACATTAATTGCACGGGACCTGAAGCAGACGAACTGCAGTGGAGCGCCGACGAGGTTGATGCACTCAGTGCATGCCAGTAGGAGCAGAGGAGCTCCCGTTTATAGCAGAGGTGATTAATTCACTGCGCAGCACGTGAAGCAGACGAACTCCCGCATATTGCAGACGTCGGATGCTCTTCGCGCACCAGCTGTTCCAGAACTTTCGTCAATGACGTAGAAGGCCCGCCGAGTTCGCGGCGAGAGAAGGGTGGTGACATCCGTTTCCTTTGCTGAACCAGCTGAACCAGAAGATATCACGCGGGTTAGACGACAAGAGCTCTCTTCACGGTACCTCCATCCAAGTAGACAAGCTCATTCAATGCATTGTGCATTTGCAGCACACGGGCTCCGCTCCACGGCAGACGGCGTTTCACTCAATCCATGGTGCATTCGTGGCGAACGAACTCCGGTCTGAAGGAGACAGCGTTTCACTCCATGCGCAGCGCGCTTGAAGCAGACGAACTCCAGTTCAGAGACAGACGGCGTATCACTATGCGCAGCACGCCTGAAGCAGACGACGCGCACCCGGCGAGAGCTAGCAGACGACGACGGCGGCGTCCGCGCAGACGTTCGCGGGCAACAAAAGGGGAGAAAGAGCACCTGACGCGAGCTGTTTCTCGGCGAACGAGTCCTGGGAGGATGGTGCGGGCAGGGAGGTACGAAACAATCCGGCGACAAAAGCGCGCCGTGCGGGCATTGTCTCCCTCCGCGAGCGTTTAAAGCGCGACTGGCGACAGACCCTGCGTCCGTCCGGCTTGGGGGCCAATGTGAGTGGCATTGATCGAGCGGCGGCCAGCCTATATTGGTCGCCGATGATCGCTGCGGTTGCCTAGACGCGGCGACCCGTCGCTGCATCGTGGACGCGTGCGCGAGCTGATGATCGACTACTCGCCGCTTCAAGGCTGCCCGCCTCACACGAGCTGCGGGTCGAGGCACTACATTCATTTGCCGTTTCCGACGGACGCGCGAATCAACAACGTAAATCTTGCCGCGGTGCTCGCGTTCCCCTCTAAGCGCTGCTCCGGCTGGCAGCGAGAGAGAGCGCTAGCAGCACTGGCGCCGCTTAGTGACCAATCGTGGAAGGAAAGGCATGCTTTATTGAGGCGCGGCACGCGCTTCGTATGCCTTTGTTTACCATATGTAGGTCGAGGTCTCAGGTGAAGAAGGATGCACAGCTGCTTGAGAAATGGCAGTGCACACACAAACCGACGGATTGGTTTATTAGACTGCATTCAGGCATTCTATAGGCGTATTATTTATTGCTTTCATTGCTTTTTTAAAAGTTTGTTTATAGACAATCTGGAGGTGGTGTTACAAACAGCGCATTAATTGTTTACATAGATAAGTACATAGGTTGTCTCGGGAATTTCTGTGAGTTACAGGCACTCTAAAATATTTCTGCGTACATTCAGGACAAATTCTTATTGACTACTGGAAGATGCATAACGGAGGCAGTGGCCACTACTTGACCAGGGAAGTCAATTCATGTTATGTCGAAGGATTGTCTATCTTGAAATCAACAAGCCTTCCTAATGTGGTTGGTTGCATGTTTAGCACATCGTAGCACCTGTGGGGCTCTCGGCAGATTTTCTTGCCGGGTACAGGCGCCACTCCATGCTTGAAAAATTTAGTGGCTCGGGCGAGGATTAAAATTGCAGATCGTGAGTACAGCAACCCGATGCTCCACTACATCATCCACTCTCATCCATCAGCGAACTCTGTCTTCTTGCCTCTACAAACTTCTTACCCTTATAACCCTACCTAATTCTCTGCCATCTTAGGCTGCGTTTCCATCTCACTGGCATCCATTCTAGTAATCTATATAATAAACCACCGGTCATCTGTTCTACGCCAGTATAAGACCTGCTCGACCATACTTATTCCTTTCGATATCTACAAGGCTATCAGTTACGACTGTTTGCTCTCTAATCCGCACTAGCGCCTTCCTGTCCCTAGTGTTACGTCTCTTAAATGACATGCTGTACATGTTTGTTCAAGGTGCACTTGAGACAAGACTAATTTCCCTACGAGGTTGACATCGTCATGATGAACGTCGAACATTCAAAATGTCAACGGAACGTGTATTTATGTCCTTGACATGCTCAGCGTTTGATAAGCATATCCTAACATCCGGTCAAAATGCTTGACTCGAACCGGCATGCTGAAAATGTTTGGTTAAGATGCCCTGAAAGCAAGGCTAACTGCTGCATGTGTTCAAATATCATCTGTCAAATTATGTGAATGGCAAACATGGAAGACGCCAAAGTGAGGCGTACACAAGTTTATAACATTTCAGCATTTTTTTAGCACACGTTGGCACCTTGTTGAGTGCGGGTTCCAGCGGTTGACTAGAACTGACACGCTAAACATGTTTGTTCAAGCGTCATCGCAGAGAAGACGTGCTCAGCATCATTCATGTGTCATGTCACGGTAATCTATACTTAGCTCCTTGACATGCTCAACGTTTAGTAAGCATATCCTGTGCGCTCAAGGTGTGGTGCGCCAACTGTTCCCTCAAACTGGCCCGTTGGAAGATATTTGGCCAAGCACACCTACACAACACAGGCGCAAAGATTACTGCTGCACGTGCTCAACATATCTTCTTTTTTGCGGAATATCGCAGACGTAAAGGTGAGGCGTACATAACTATAATGCTGTTGAACATCTAGCAAGTATATCTTGACGTCTTGTAAAGGTGATGTACAACTGTTGGCTGCAAGTGGCACGCTGAATATGTTTTGTCAAGTAGCGTGTTGCACATAAAGACTAACTTACCCGCATGGTCAACATCGTTTATGGACGGATGCCAACGTGGAACATTCAAAACGTCTGGGTTAGGTCTACTTAACTTTCTGACATACCCAACGGTTGAGGAACGTATCTGGAATCGTGTCAATGTGCGAATTCAAGCGGGTAGTTCTACTGGCATGCTGAAAATGTTTGTTCAAGCTGCGTCTCACGAACGGCTGACAGCCGGCATGTTCAACATCGTTTGGGTACAGATGAGATCGACACCCAACATTCAACACATCAACTTAACTCCCAGACAGGTTCAACGTTTATTCGCAATTTGTAAGACAATGGGACATACTAACTGACCCACTTGTATAGGTTCGCGAAAACGCTCCTCAGCGGACAAGGGGAGCTGTTTGGTTGTTTAGTGTAGCCTCCTATCTAATGCTTTTAACGCTTCATGCGAGAATAGCTTTGGTAAGGGGTAATAACTTTCGACAGGCGTGCAACATTTAGAAAATTTGGTTTCACTGTTAGAACGCTTCCTGAATTTGGCCCACATTTATTCGCGAGAACAAAAAGTTCGCAAGATGCCTGACAGGTTATTTCTCCTTCCTGCATTTCAATGTACACCTCTAGCTCGCAATAACCACCCACCTTTATATCTTGAGGCGATAGTAATTGCACATTACTTGTCCTTGAGAATGCAAGTGCAAAAGTAGGCACGTGCAAAAATGGCGCTGATGCCGTTGGTGCTCGCGGTGCACGGGCGACAAGTACGCACAGACATTTTTGTTTATGGCCTCTGCTGTGTCACATTTTGTCCATCGTGCGTCGATGTGTTTTAGGAAGCAAGCTGTTAAACATAATTTTTTTGTGAGACCCTCGAAGGTCACCGAGAAAAACGAGTCCCACTTGAAAAAAAGTCCTGTAGTGTCAGTGGGACAAATGCGTCCCACATTTTTTTTAAAGCTAAACAGCTTGTCGTACAGAAGTGTAATTAGTTGCAAAATACTTCTAAGCACCTCATTTACTTATACGACACAAAACATTTCACGAGTTTTGGTTCACGGGGCCAAGTGGTCAGAAATAACTTTGCATCGAGACCCTAGAGGGTCAATGGGACACATACGCCTCCCGCTTTATGAAAAACCATTTAGTGTCAGTGGAAAAAGTACGTCCCTCTTCAATTAGAACCTCATGTTTCATACCACGTAAATAATTTGAAGAGTTTCTTTTTAAATATCTGGTGTCCTACACAGGATTAAGCGTATCCTGACATCAGGTCAAGTAACGATGCGTCAACAGCGTTGGCTCCAAGTGTCACGCTGAAAATATTTGGCCAGGATGGGCTGCACCGAAGACAAACTTCACTGCGTATACTCTGTACATAGTCTCTTGACGCATGATATCGGACCACCATTTACATAAATAGTTCAAACCAGTTCATTGGGTTCTCTCTTACCGCTTTAGCCGAAAGGCAGTAACCTACTGAGCATTTTTTTTTTTAATGCGACGCTGGTACATTTCAGACTCCAACACGTGCTTATATGCTACTACGTTCTTGGGTCGATATTGATGGAGGTCTCGAAATCTAGCTCGAGTCGTTCATTAGCGTTTACACTAAAATCAAGCAGTGAATGTAGCCTCGTTAGAGCGGGCAGAATAGCTCGCCACTCTTGATGTCGGAGAACGGAGGGAGAATCACTGCGCGGCTATCGATTGTGCATCAATCTTATGACTTTGCGTTCCGTACGCTTCACGGCAAGAGAATGTGTTTGTCGAGAAAGGATATTGTAATACGCTTTCTCTCCTGGGAGGTCATATTGAGAAACGTCGGACACGCAAGTTGTTTCCTCTCGGGAACTGCTGGTCAACTATGAAAAATAATAAACGTCATCGTAGCAAAGCAAACAATATGGGTACTTCGAAAGGTGGCCTGGCGGAAGAATTAATTAATAAAGAACGGCCTGGCTTGTGGCCTTTATTAATGTATTAGCACATTTGAGGTGTATGCAATAATGGAATGTCTGAGCAGCTGTTCTGAGTCGTGGGTTATTGATATATATATATATATATTTCAATCTGAGTGATGATAGCAGCAGGAATCTTTTTTTAAAAAATAAAATGAAAGTATTTTGTACTTGCATTGCTTTCGATGCTTGAATATGCTTAAACACTCCCGACAGCCGCCTTTAGTCTGTATCCTCGGCATCATTTACACAGTTTAGTGAACGATTGTAAAGTTCTCGATTTGTTCAATATATAATGCCAGTACTCCGAGACACAATCATGTTTCGCTCGGAGAGTCTGTTTGCTGGTTTATTTACACATTGCGGTGTGTGAGGCCGCGCATTGCTGAATTTTCGCTAACTCTTGCATTTCTTGTCTTCGGTCGTCAATAGCTGAAATGTATCAGCAGAAAATACTTCGGCTTCTCCCTACGGTCACCCGTTGATGCTGTCTGCATCTACAAAAGCTTGAGCATTCAAAAACAGCTGACTTTACGCATACATACATACATACATACGTACATACATACATACATACATACATACATACATACATACATACATACATGCATGCATGCATGCATACATACATACATACATACATACATACATACATACATACATACATACATACATACATACATGCATACATGCATGCATGCATGCATACATACATGCATGCATACATACATACATACATACATACATACATACATACATACATACATACATACATACATACATACATACATACATACATACATACATACATACATACATACATACATACATACATACATACATACATACATACATACATACATACATACATACATACGCACCCGCCGCGGTGGATTAGCGGCTGTGGTGTTGCGCTGCTAAGCACGAGGTGGCGGGAGACAATCGACACCGCGGCGGCCGCATTTCGATGGGGGCGTAACGCAAAAATGCACGTGTCCGTCCCATGCACTTGGAGGGCACGCTAACGATCCCTTGGCGGTCAGAATTGATCTGGAGTCCACCGCTACGGCGTGCCTCACATTCAAATCGCGGTTTTGTCACGTAAAACCCCAGAATCCAATTCAATTCAAATACATACATGCGCGCTCACACGCACAGTGTTAATGGTACATCAGGCATTCCGGTGCCATTGCACTGCGTGAACAAAGAACTCTATCGATTCGTTCAAGGAACAACCGTTATCGACGTCGCAGGACGAGAAAACAACTTCTCTGTTTCAAATCAAGGGGCTACCTTGGAGCGAACATTCGCAAACATTTGTTTCTAACGTCTCTAGCGTTTTTTTTTTCTTTTTCATTCTCTCCTATGCCGCTGAAAAGCGATACGCTGCCATGGGTAGAACGAAGCCACGTGGAGCGAGTGCCTCATTTGCATTTCAGGAGATGCGCGGCGTCTCATCTTGGCTCGCGGTTAGTTTAACCGAGAGTGCAGCGGACAGTGGAAAGACGCTCTCAGCCGTGCCGAGCCTAGCCCAGCCATGCCGTGCCGAGGGACTCAAGGATGAAAGCCTTGTAGTCGTTACACGTGGTCTGGTAATTCGATCCATTCGCTAATTGGAGAAAAAAAAGACTAACTGAGATGAAAGAAAGACAAGGAGAAAAAAAATCGAGAGCTGCGGGCATTTTGCAGTGTTGACGTTGGAATTTGCGCGCGCGCTTCTGTACTGACTAAACTCAATTTTCTTTCCGTTTGTTAATTGAAGAAGAAAAAAACAAAGAGAGCGAGTGAATAAGTCCTGATTGGTTCCTTTCATACGTTAGATCTCTTCTCGTGAACGTGCTTGCGCGCGAACTTTTTTTATTTTGCCTTGGGCTATCACTTTTCAAGTTGTTCTATAGTAATGTAGGTGCCTTATACGTGAATTCTTGGAGCGCGTAACAAGGTAATTAACGTAATGAAACTGTCTTCCGGGTTTGCCAAAACCAAATCACTTTTTTTTTCTCTCGTTTCGCATTCGTTTGAAGATGTAGAGGGGAGGAAAACGCGTCCGTTGCCAATTATTCTGACTGTTTCGGCTCCTGAATCAAGGTATTTTTAAACGCAGCAGCTGCTTGCGATGACACAGGCTAGAGCGGCTCTCGATAATTGGAGTGCGCCAATTCAGGAACGGACATAGATTCAACACTTTGTATTGACCCGAGAACATCACTTATCGTAAACATTTTGGGTGACCGTTTTCACCGGCTATAGCCGCTGTTACTGAAGAAAACTAAAGTAATGTTTAACAGTCTCGGGAAGAGAACAGCAGTCTACGATAGGGAGCGAGGAACTGGTAAGGGAATACATCTACTTAGGGCAGGTAGTGACCGGGGATTCGGATCATGAGACTGAAATAATGAGAAGAATAAGAATGGGCTGGCGTGCGTTTGGCAGGCATTCTCAGATCATGAACAGCAGATTGCCATTATCCCTCAAGAGAAAAGTGTATAACAGCTGTGTCTGACCAGTACTCACGTATGGGGCAGAAACCTGGAGGCTTACGAAAAGGGTTCTACTTAAATTGAGGACGACGCAACGAGCTATGGAAAGAAGAATGATGGGTGTAACGTTAAGGGATAAGAAAAGAGCAGATTGGGTGAGGGGACAAACGCGAGTTACTGACATCTTAGTTGAAATCAAGACAAAGAAATGGGCATGGGTAGGACATGTCATCAGGAGGGAAGATAACCAATGGTCATTAAGGGTTACGGACTGGATTCCAAGAGAAGGGAAGCGTAGTAGGGGGCGGCAGGAAGTTAGGTGGGCGGATGACATTAAGAAGTTTGGAAGGACGACATGTCCACAATTAGCACATGACCGGGGTAGTTGGAGAAGTATGGGAGAGGCCTTTGACCTGCAGTGGGCGTAGCCAGGTTGCTGTTGTTGTTGTTGTTGTTGATGATGATGATGATGATGAGGAGGAGGAGGAGGAGGAGGAGGAGGAGGAGGAGGAGGAGGATAACGATGATGGTCCACTGTTACCAAGCTATCGCTCGTCGCAAGACGACCTTACGCGCGTTGCATTTTCCCGAATGCTGTCGCCAATTATACAGCGAAATATTCTAACCCAATCAGGTCATGGGCGTGATGCGGACGACGGCGTACCTTCAAGAACGTACAGAACGTACTCGATCGAGCGCCAGCGATCACGCTGGAATGCTCGGCGAGTGATCTATAAATAGCCGACGCACTTCACCCGTAGATCAGATTTTGACGACCGACGATTGTGCTCGCCGCTGTCGTTGTCCTCTCTGAGTGTTACTTGCTTTTTATTTTTTGTTTTCTTGGCGCAAGTTCGCCTAATAAAGGCGCTAGATTCGTGATTCACACTATTAGACGCATTCACAGTATTCACAGTATTATCACTCGCGCAATAACTGCAGCGAGAGTGCGCCCCCAAGAAAGTTCCGGTCACGGGCCTTATCGGTCTACTGCACCGGAACACAAAGCACGTTTTTAAGTTGTTCTACTGGCGGAAAGTCTATTCTTAAGTTTTCAGATAAAAGGCACGCGCAATACACCTTAAGACAGATACATAAAAATTCTCGTTTAATTATGGCAACATTCACATGTAAAATTTCTCTTTTGTACAGAGGAAAAGTGTTGGAAATCTGCGGGCTTAGATTTTAATTCACTCTTGCTATTCAATATCGCAACCAATGCCCTTCTTGCTCGCTAAATTCAGTGGGCTACGTCAATGAGCAAAGCGGCAAACCGTCCAGGGCCTATGTTCGGCGCCACTACGTCGTGAGAGTGTCGTACTTTGTACCTGTACATTGTAGGTGCCCTGGGACAACGACGATACGTGAAAAAAAAAAATGCTCTCGCAGATGTGACGAGACGGACCGACAAACATGGACGACGATGCGCGACGGCTCTTGGTGGAGAATGCATCGCATCCGTCGCCGTTGCAACGTCTGCAAGAAATGGGGGACCCCGTGCTCGCTCGAGCATGTCTCACATCAACATGGTTCCAGGTACAGAGACGTGTCAAACGATGTTTCGTATAATAGTTACAGGTAAGTTGAACGCGGTTTCCGCTAAAAGTGGCCGGCTCGCTGAAATGCAGTTCTACACGTTTATTGTAGCGTGCGTTTAAAGAGTAAGAAAAACTGGGATATATCGAAGGCCATTTCGTATAGTATACTGTGATTTTTCTTCTTACAGCTGAAACTTATAAGTGAAGCGATGTGAAAGGTGCGTTCATCTGATATCACTGCCCGATTATCACTCTTAATATAGTTGCCCATAGGCTCCGCTAACTGAGTGCCACAAAAAAATTTGCAGATGCGTTCCGTTTACTAAGTTGAACCTACGCGAAACAAACCTCCTCGACCGTCGGCTCTCGCTTTTGTGGAGCGTGCCACTACTATCCTACACATCGATCCATATTCTGGAATTCTAGAATGTTCCTCCAGTCAAGGAAGACTCCACGTCGACTCAAGAATGGGGCCTACAGCGCCTCCGTGCGACAGAAGTAGTCACTGCGCTTCGTTGTCGCTTCGCCGCAATTCTTTAGCAGCGTAGTGTCATCTTAAGTCGAAGAGCGGCGCTGCGTCCAGTGGAAGAGCTGCCATGAGTAACTAACTACTTAAGAGGAAAAAACAAAATCAGAGAAGAAGCAATTTGTGATAACTCAAAGGGAAGCTCATTACTTTGCGAAGCGAGATCGGGATGCCTTAGAACACGCACCTATAAAGCGAGATATAAGAGGGAAGAATAAGCATGGTGCTTGCTGCTGTAAAACTAGGGAAACGATGGAGCAGGTTTTATTAGAATGGGAAGACGTCTACCCAGCGGTCTACCCACCACTGGCCTCCTTGAAGCCCTTGGGTTCAGCGAGAGCAGTGGAAAAGTAAACATGTACGCAGTAGGGATTAGTAAGAGGCGATTGGAGGATTGGTGGAAGAAAAGTAGGGAAACGAGAAAAAGCGGAGACGTACAAAAGCAAAGTTCGCAAGAGCGAGTCAAAAAATTTGGGTGTGGGAGTTCATAGTAGTTTTTTTTTTTCTTTTTTAACTTCGGTAGGACGTTAGGCAGTATAATAGCAAGAGCTTGGTGGCGCAACCCACGGCCCCGTTCCAAAGGGGACGCGCATAACATCCATCCATCCAGCTTGGAGTCGCGGATCGTTTGAGAATACAGGAGGGGGAGGGGCTTGTTAATCTCGTTCGTACTAAAGCTGCCCAGCGCGAACAAGCAGGGACACAGGGCATGGTAAAGGACAGAACGATCGCTGACTTCAAAGTGCAATTTTATTTATACATACTGTAAAGTGAAAAAAAAAAAGGAACGCGAAGGATCAGCTGCGCCAGCTGGCGCGAATCGGCGGCCAAAGTTGTCTTTAAGCACGGTGATCGGCTAACTAAAAACTAAAGAGATTAGCGGAAGCTTTCCTAATCAAGAGAAACGGCGGCGCGTGCTTTAGCTAATAGCCGCTGGCTCTGCTCGAGAGTGAAGTTAATCCGCTTCAGAAATCCGGTGTTTCACGCCCCCGGAAACCTTTGTCCGTGCATATGCGCGTGTGTGCGTGATAAGTTTTTTTTTTCTTCTCTTTTATTCACTCCTGCACATAATAAATTTCAGTTTGAAGTCAGCGTTCGTCCTGTCCTTCCTTGTCCTATGTGTTTTCTTGTTGTTGTTGTTTTTTTTTTCGCTCTGTGTAGGCATTGATGTGCAGTCACGCAAACTGGCTCGAGCTTCCGTGCTTCTAAATTTGATATCGTTCCACATAGATATCATTTAGGCAAGTAGAACATATCTTCAAAAAAATATATATCCCGCTCATTTCGTGGAATTTATGCGGAAGCGAGATCAGGAGTGCATGCTATTTAGCAACCCGGACAAACAAACAAACAAACAAACAAACAAACAAACAAACAAACAAATAGTGTGCAGGCGATGACGTCAGTTCCGTCAGTTACATCCGACATGTGACGTCGTTGGTTAACATCGCGACGCACAGAACGACGTCTGGAGAATTAATCTCTACGAACCCGCCGCGGAGGTCCTGTCGCTGTGGGGATTTCATTGCGGTGTACGAGGTCTGGGGTTCGATTCCTTTTCACGCCCGCGTTCCAAAGCCGTGCTAAACTGCAGCAACGCTAGCGTGCGGAGCTTCGTGTGCAGGTTAATAATCATGGGTGGTCAAAACTAACCTGAAGCCCTGTCACGTGCGTAATGAATGAATGAATGAATGAATGAATGAATGAATGAATGAATGAATCAATGAATTTATTAGAAGCGCTGGCGCGTGGACCTGGAAACAGGCATGCGTCTGGAGGTGGAGGGCACTGACGCCTGCATAAAAAACAAAACAAAAATAAAACAAAAAAGAAAATCAAAACCGAGAAACGGAACTGAGGGGGTCCGTTTTCAAAGCGAAGGTCTTCTTGCCTATTCTCTCGGGGCTTTGCGTGTTGTCGTGGTGCTTCTTGCCGAGCAGGTTGCGCATATATATAGTCCGGAATTTCGACCAACAAAGTACTGCCGGTTGGAGTATACCTTTGTTCTGGCTAAAATAAAGAGAGAGAGAGAGAACGATCGGGAACTATTGTATAATGTCGGCTCGTAGGTATGCAGACCTCGCATGATATTCGACGCCTGTTTTGATTTTGCTCGTTTATTTACATTCGGCCTACCCCGTCCTTGGGACACAGGATATGTGTAGGGTCCTTCGCTTTCAGGTTTTCCTTCTTATGTTTTGAATTTATTACGGGAATATATTCCCCATTACTGGTATGCTTATATACTTGCGCTCGCAAAAGTAAGCGCTAATGTAATTGACAGTCAGCGCTTGCCCAATCTTTCTTTCTTGTCTAGCTTTTTTTTTTTCTTTTCTCGATGTTTTCCCGTAATGAAGCCATTCGACCAAGCTCAATTTCAGACCCTCCTAAAGTATGTGTTGAAATTCGGGCCGTAAAAATCGGGTGTCCTATTGAAAGAGGCAAAAATGGGGAGGAATCGGGTGCTTTTGTTGTTTGGCAGCCCACAGTTCGAGATTTTTTCTGGTACCTTTTGCAAACGATTAAGACAAGCGATGGTCTACTTTTGGACACAAACGTTTCATTAAAAACAAGGTAAATCACTCACAGAAACATGTAACGACAAACAGAGGTGCTCGCAAATTGCGTGAACTTATTTTTACAAATTCTACTTATCAAACATTACAGAAGAAGTTTAAAAGAAACCACATTAACAAAGCCAACAAATAGATATGTATTTCGTCATTCCTTCTTTCTTTTTTAACGAAGGAAAACGTACAAAAATAAGTTCACATGAACATGCTTGGCATGAGGCGCGATGCTTTTCCTTGTCTTACAAGCCCTTGCTGTGCATTATCATTTCATGCATGTTATGTACGCATACATTTGTACATTATCAGTTACGTACAGCGTCATATGCACTAGAAGCATCTCTGTATCGCTCTTGTGACCTGTGCAGGCATTTAGAGCTTGTCTGTTGTCGTCCTGTTCTACTGTCTTCCAGCTAGTACAACGCTCTGTGCAACAAAATTAAACGGGATTCCAACTAAACGAATCAGCCACCCTTCTTTACGAAGTTGGGCTGAACGTCCTCTCGATGTCACTGCTATACCGTCTCAAACGCAAAACAAAGTCGACGCTGCTTTGATTCGCTTCGCACGCATTGCCACCGTTCACACCTGCGCGACTCGCGGGAACTCGCGACGCAGTGCGCCACATTAACCGTCGTCGGGCAATCAAACGAAGCTTGCAGTGGATTTGCGGACTATGCCAGTATACAAGCAGAACTTTTTGTTGGGCTAGTTGGTGCATGCTACTAAAGTGCTAAAGCGCCAAACAGACGACACAAGAAGAGACATGGACGAGCGCTTGTCCGTGTCTCTTGTTGTGTCGTCTGTTTGGCGCTGTAGTACTTCAGTAATATGCCGGTATAGCAGAAAACACCTCTAAGCCGACAAGAATGGCTAGAGAGGCACATCGTTCCGCTACGGTCACACCATCTCAATTCGTGATTTGACAAATGTAAGTGCGCTAACAGATCAACACCACAAAGGAACAAGAACGAGACACAAGCGCTGCGTAACTGTCCTGACGTGTAACCGTCCTTGGAAATGCTTCCCTGCCTGAGAACGTAATACGTCTGCTGCAGAAGGGGCCCAAAATATGGGGGTTGGAGCCTGGTGTCCCAGCACACGAGCTGATTGCAGCGACCAGGAAAATGACTACGAAAGCGAGAAATGAAGAGGACCGGGACCGGCTGCTTTCTTGAGGGTGTGGACTGCCTGCGGAAGTGCTCACCAAACCAGCGCTTGTGTCTCGTCCCTGTTCCTTTGTGGTTGCGTGTGCCAGCGCTATTATATTTGTCAAATCAAGTATGCACCAGTTCGCCCAGAAAGAAGTTTTAATAACTTTAAAAGGAAAGAAAGCTTTCTCTCTCTCTTTCTTTCTTTCTTTTTTTCTTTCTTTCTTTCTTTCTTTCAGCCACCTAAGAGGTTAAATGGAAAACAGACAGCGAAGATGGCGTCCATAGCCGAAGAAAAGGAACGATGCATAATTGTTGCCCGGAAAGTTCTCAGCAATAAATAAATAAATAAATAAATAAATAAATAAATAAATAGATAAGAAGAGTATGAAGATGAAGTAGAGGGAGAGAATGAATAATAATAACAAGAAAGCAAAGCCGTCCTTTTAACGAAGCGAGCACCACCAATATTTCACGGCAGCGCCGTGCGCAAACGACACACGGAATAAGCCCGCCTCCATTACGGCCGCCCAAGAAAAAACAAATAAAAGAGAGAAACAGAAAGGCTTACATATCCTTGCTTTAACTTATATATCCTATGCGCCCGCATCAAGACGCAGGTGTGTCTTGATGTGGACGTTCGCTCCCGGGTACAAGGAACGCGATTTCTCACGGCGCAACCAGGGTGTCATAGAAAGAAAGAAGTTCGGGGGGAGAGAGGAGGGTCATCAGAATTTCGCGTCGTGAAGATCCTTCTTAATCGCTGTGGATTTGAAGGAGAGACAGAGTGGAAAGAACAGAAGAGGCAAGAAAAATACGTTATGCAGGGTCTCACGCGCTATGGGAGAAGTCTGCAGGTAGCCGCAGCTATCCAGCATCGTTCGGGGGTTTTCTGCGAAGCGTTAGCATAAATGAAACCGACGTCGTGTTTGTGTATAAGAAGAGCTAGCAGTTGTGTTTGGTGGCGCAAGCGTGTATGTGTGACGACAGCAGGCGCCTACTTATAGCGCATGCGTGACGTAACACGTGCGAAAGGTGGGCCTAACGGAAACTGGCACGTGCGCACGTGTCACGTGACCCGCGTGCCAGTCGCCTCGATGAGCTACACCCAAGGAAGTTTCTTTTTTTTCTTTTGTGAACCTCCGTGGCTACAACCGACGACAACTTTCTGTGGCAGCACAGCTGCGCACTGCCGTATATGCGGAGCTTCTGTTTTATTGCGATGGCAATTATATGGACACTCCAAGCGAATTCTTGCCGTCGCCGTCGCCGTGAGGTCACGCATATATTTAGGTACACGTGTGTCATATGCCACGCCCTGCTATATTACATGCGGTATGTGCGGTTTATATTGCCGCACCATTCTATCGCACTAAAGTTGCTCCCACCAGGTCTTACATTCTTGACAGCATGATTCCTCAGAATTTTGAGAATGGCAGCACAAAAGAAAAGACAAATGTCACGAAACAAAATACCGACAGCGCATGCCTTTCATGTTGAATGTTCTCAGACTTCATTATTAAAGTGGGCCACAATGGATTGAGCTCGTACATCTTAAAATGGTTTAACTTCATTACCGCGGCTGTGTACTACCTCCGGGATCGGCCCACAAAAGGGGTTTGAAAGATACCTGATACGGAAAAGTGGTGGTAAATTCGCTAAGAAAGACGCTGGCTTTCATTATTAAACATGAATGAATTTGTCCGATGGCATGATTCGAACAGAGGACCCCCAGCACAATAGATCGTTTTTACTTAGTCAGCTTACGCTTACTTCAATTCATATTGCCACTACAAGTACGAGCCTTACACTTCGCCTAACATCCTTATGTTTTGCTAACGCATTCTTTGCTTCGCCCGTATAGCGAAGCTGTGATTGTTCTCGTGTCACTACGCCAAATAGTGCCGACGCTTTGCAGGTGGTTTACAGAACCAGGAAAACGAGACGTGCACACTTGTTAGAAAGCCAAAACTAGGAACAGGAAGTAACGGAAATCCTTTTGCTAAGCAATCTTTTATTTTATTTTTTGTATGTGAAATACATACTTGACTTAAAGCGCGAAAAGAAAACAAGGAACCAAGAAGGAAAACCAGACAGGACCAGTGCTACTCCAAACTAAGCTTGAATTTCATACCGAAATATCACTTCTTGTACGCCTATGAAACAAATTTTCAACAAGAAAATTAAAACAAGAATTGGTACCATTTGTTTTACGCTGCGTAGCTTCCAGTTGCTTGCATTCGCGCTCTAAGGGAAGATGCGCAGTAAAAGAAATGTAAGCTTCCACTCTGTAACTTTGACTGCGCTGCCACAGAAAGTTGTCGCCGAGTATAAGCACGAGATAAGTATGCAGTGATTTTTGTTGTTGTTTTAATTTAAGAGACCTGAGAGGAGGCGAGACAGGAACTATGCTAACCTACAGCAAAATGTCTGCCATGACGCAAATAATATTTCACAGTCCTGGATAGCACCAGCGGACAGCATTTTAAAAAGTATCACGTGAATAAACGTCAATTATTGCCGCAAAAAATTGATGACGTCAGTGGAACGTCACAGAGTGATATCGTACTTTGAGATCTTAGGAAAAAGTTCTCATAAAGTGATCAATGAGCAGCAGTCTTTGCTTATAATCGCCTATTGACTGTAGTCTCTTCTCAATTAGCGAGAAGTAATTGCAACCCTCAGAAACGTGTGACGTCACGGAGAGTTAGGTGGGCGGTCGTTCGCTAAGGATAAGTAGCCCCTGCGGTAGGTGCTTTCCTGTTTTGCCAATCGGCGCATAAGTGCTTGAATACTCGATGTTGACTACTACCTTGACGGACAACAGTGATGACATTCTCTCTATTTTTTTAAACGAAGCTTGCGTTGTCGCAAGTTTCGGTGGCGATATGGTCACGCCAAATCAGTGCTGCTCCCAGAGCAGAGCAGCTGCGGGAAAGGGCGGTTAGATGAGCTGACAGCTGCGCCGGCACCGGAGCGTGAACCATTAGAAAGGATTCCAGCTGCATAGGCGCGCGCTCACGCCACGCGCGCAACCAATCAGAGCCGTTTCGCTTCAGCCGGGGAGGGAAAGGGCAGGAAAGGATTTCGCGCGCGCTGCGCCGGCTTCGTTTCCGTTCAGTTCAGCCTCGGAAAACGGACGGGACGGCCACGCGTTGTGCGTTCCCCCGAGGAACGGGCAGCCTTCGACGAGCGGCGGCGAGAACTCGCAAGTGAGAGGGCTCGCCGTCGGCGCGTCGATCCATTCGTTGGAGGCGCCCGAACACAGGCAGAATGACAGCAACGAAATTAAGATCCCGAGCTGAGAGAGCGAGAGGCCGAAGCAATCCGGCACCGTTACTTGTGGTTTACTTAACCGCGACGAAGGTCAGGTGCACGCAGGAAAAGCTTCGCTTACCCCCATTTTGCAGTTCTCATATCCAGACGAACTCTCACTTTTCGAAGCGTGAACAGGAAACCGGCAAAAAAGAAATTCAGTTCGTCAATACCGCAAAGCGCCGATAGCGATAGCTCGAAAAATAAACTACACACTTGAGAGAGGAATAAAGCTCTAGAATAAACTAGGTGCGCAAGAATAGTAATTATTTGAGGCAGCATCTAATGCGAATCGAAGGGCGGGAGAAGGGAATCAAATTCAATCGAATAATGAACACTTTTCAAATAGTTTATGATAACAGGCACCCACTTTTCAGCATTAATATTAATGAATCTACGCATCCTATTATTAGTAAGTTTCTGTCATTGTCCTGTACGTTATGAAGGACGCTTCATCAAAAAACCGCAAATAGACCACTAGGAAAAATTCTACAGGACTCTTCGAAGCCATACGTGGTTGTGAATTATCGGAATGAAGCCCGATTTGTTTCAAACGGTAAGTCGAGCACTGCTGTAGTTTTTACTTTCCCGTATACATTTGATGTAGTGGGTCTATGAAATTACCGTGCTGCAGACGTCGTGCAGGAATTAACGAGATTCAGAGAGAGAGAGAAAGAAATCGAGCAGCGAACAACCGCTCTTAAACGTGCTAATAAAGGCAAATGAATCAAGACGCGGCATCAAAAGGCATCGCATTTTTTTCGTACCTTCGGTGGTAGCGAAAGAGCCCGACTAGAATTAAGTTGCGTGCAGTGAAGCGAAATAAAGTGAGATGAGGGAAGGCGGTGGGGACGGGTATCGAAGTGCGACGGGATTCGAGGGATTCTGGGGAGAGTAGGACGTGTGTAACGCAGGGAAAAGCGAGAACCTCGAGGCGAAGGAGAATCGGGAAGGAAGATAATTCAGAAGGGGACAAAAAAGCGGGATAAATACACAGAGAATGCGGCCGAAAACGCGCTGTACGGGGAAAGATTATAGGGAGTTGCGGGGAAAAAATATGTACATACAAAAAGACACGTAAACGAGTTGGAGGGAGGTAGTGAACGAGCTGCAATTCCCGTAAGGAGCCAAGTGGGAAATAAAGTGTCGGGATGGCAGCGGGCGATTGGGGATAACTTACAGCTCTGGCGTACGGTGGCGGAAGAACTAAAGCGGAGAGACAGAAGGCGAGCTCTAAATGATACGAGAACGTAAGCGCTATGCACGAGAGACAACGCGAATGGGAAGCTCGAAGCACACCACCGAGCTAGAGGGAAGCGAATATTCGCAGTTGCCTCTTGTGAAATCTCCCAGAAGTGAACAAAAAAATGGGAGCGGTATATACAGAGATCTTTTGCGGGAGATTGGGGATACGAGAAATGCGCGGGGGAAGGGCGTGGGGAAAATGGGGAACGCCAACACATCTGTGCGTGCGCACGTTGTGGAGAGAGCGCAATATCTCAACCGGAAGTTACGGAGAGGCAAATGGAAGAAGGTGGGGAGGAAAGCAGCAAGGGGAATAAAAAAAAGGAAGTGCCAAGTGCCAGAATGACACGAATTGGGCAACGAGCGCTTTCGAAGCGTCCACCGTGTTTGACCCGGATGAGCCATACAGCTACTCTGTTTATTTCTTGTTTTGTATGCAACAAGCACTTTTGTGTTCCTACTGCGGTGATCTTGAAGCGCATGTACTCGTCTTGCTTCCCCAAATGAGGCCTGACATAAGCCAACCCGGGCGTAACGTGAACCAACCACCATAACAGAAAGCCCCGGACTTTGTGTTCCACTCAAGTGAACTCTTACTTCATTGGCTGGTTAACTAAGTGGTCGATTGATTGTTTGAATATTTTATTGAGTTTAGCGTCCTCGAGCAACAGAAATTTCAAGAAAACCACAGTGGAGAGCTCAGTTTTGTCCATCTGGCTCCTCTTGTGGAGTATTCAAAGTACGGTACAAGAAAGATTTTTTTTTATTACACCTCCATCGGAATGTGGCAGCCGTTCTAGCAACCGAACCTGCGTCTTCGTAACTCATCAGCGGAACGTCACACTCACTGGACCAGCGCGGCCTGTATAGCCTTAGTTAGAGCTATTTCTTCCGTTTTCCCTACGTGTCGCGGAACTCACTCGCGCCACGTTTTTTTTTTCTACCTGCAGTCGACGTCAGGCTTTATTCGCAGCTTTTCCCTATGTAGCGATAAGCCGTCGGGGACGCATCGCGGGCGTGTTTGTGTCGTGACGACGTTGACGCCTTCAAACCATCAACAAGTCCGCCTGAGTTCGTGTAACCGCTTTACGTTAGGTTTCCCGAACTAACCTAACCTAATTTAGGGCGCTCGCAATTGTAGCTGGAACATGTCGGTCGGTTCCGCCCGTTTGACGGGCACACTGACAGACACAACGTCCAAGCTATGTCGATTTGGTATTTATGTTTGCGGCGTAAATGTGTTCCAGAATAACGACCCAGATGGGGGGGGGGGGGGGGGTGCAAACAACGTCAGCGAGATTACCACTTGACGCGCCGGCGCAAATGGAAAAAACAGGTCGAGCGTGCCGACTCCCCCCCCCCCCCCCCCCCTCCCCCATCCACGTTAGCTTAGTGTAGCATAGTATATAGGAAGAAGGCATTCGCGGGCATTATTCATATCCTGCCGCATTGCCATGCAGCTCTAGGAGTCATCATGCGAAAGCACCAAACGAGTGTACGTGTGTAACTCCACGCGCACTTAAAGAAAGAAAGAAAGAAAGAAAGAAAGAAAGGAAGAAAGAAAGAAGACCAGCGATTTTGCCTGCTGTCAACTTATTTGCTGCGACAGGAGCGTGCTCCCAAAGCGGACACCGTCATCTCCCCGAGAACAGACAACCTCTTTGGATTGCTCGCAACGTCGTCCTCCCACGCTACGCATTGCTGCCTGCTGTGTCCTCCGAAGTACATGCGCAGGCGACTTGCTCTTTTTTTACTCTATTGGCGACTTGTAGACGCGTTATTTTGACTACGCTTACTATGCAAACTACGTAGAGGGGGAAAAAATTGCCAAGATGCCTGTTTCTTTTAGTCTAATAAAACCGGTACGCTTTCACAGGGGTCGTATTTTGAATGTGTATAGACAGCAGTCTGCAGAAAAAAGTTAGTAAGGTCATCAGTTCTTAGGTTGCTTGCAGCCTTAGGGGCTTCATTCCTAGTAACAACGACCTTAATATACAATCTGAGCCATCTAAGTTTAAAGTGTATGGGGTAACAGAGCTGTGTGTGTGTGTGTGTGTGTGTGTGTGTGTGTGTGTGTGTGTGTGTGTGTGTGTGTGTGTGTGTGTGTGTGTGTGTGTGTGTGTGTGTGCGTGTGCGTGTGCGTGTGTGTGTGTGCCTGTTTGTTTGTTTGAAGTGTAGCGTTAATAATAGATGAGGGCTAAATTTAGGGCATAGAGTTACCAGAAATGTAAGCTTGCTTGTTGAGTGCATTTTTTTCCCAGCACGAACCAAATGATTGAATGATTGAATGAATGAAAGAAAACTGTCTAACGTCAAAAACGTGCGGCTGGATTATAATAGACAATGTAGCGGAGAGCTTTTCATTATTATTTTTTTACCACGTGCAGTCTTTTCGTTGGGCACCTCAATCTTAAAAGCAGGCGTGTTTTCACGATCCGAATTGTTTCCAATGCAGCTTTTGCGGCCGGAAAGCAAAGCCCCGACCTAGTGGTTAAACCAAAAGGACTTCTTCTTGGGCAAGTTGAAAAAAAAAAAAAGAAATGTATTTTGCTTCTCAAAGTATACCTAGGAAATCTAGTGGTTAAACAGCAGAGCGCCTTGGACATCCGAGCCTCTGCGACGGATGTCCAAGCGCAGGAAACGAAGTCTTCGAGAGCGACCTTCTAGGCAGGCATTGGAGTGAATAGTTAAAAGCGAACGCAGATACGTATGCGTTTCCACGGGTACACAGCTGCTGCAAATTAGCGGGCAACGAGGAAGGACGAGACAGGCCGATGAGGCAGGGTTCCGATAAGCCGCACAAAGCCTCACTGAGTGCTTGCTGTAGGATTAGGTTTACACGTGTCGTCAGCTGACCAGGAAGGAGGTGTACCCAGAAGAAGCGCTGGACACCTGTCCGTCTTTAATCCCACTGTCCGCCGCGACGCGTATCGAAACGTAAATGTCACGGAAGGCTAAACGCCTCGCACTGGACGAACACTCGTGTTCTCAGTGCTCAGTAGACGAAGCACGGCGGTAACTCTGAATGCTATAGCGCCAAAGAAACGCGAGTTCTAAATTGAATGCTCGCCGGAGTCCACCCCTAGCTAATCCCAGTGCTCGTGACTTTGAAGCTGAACGTAAGGGTCACAGAAGGATTAGCGCCTCATACTGGACGAAGTCTCCTGTTCTTATAGCGCTAGAGAGACGAAGCAAGCGGACAGTGCCTAATGCTAGCGATAGAGGAACGCGAATGCCAGATTAAATGTTTTCCCCGGTTCGCCGCTAATCCCAGCGTTTGGGAGGAGAAGATGAACCTAAGCGTCGTGGAAGGATTATCGGCTCGTACTGGATTAATATTCGTGTTTCTTTAATCAAGAGGAAACGAGGAGACAGCGCTAAATACTAGCGCCAGTAGTGCTTGCTGGTAAATACTAGTGCTTGCCTCTGTCCACGCCTAATCCCATCGTTCGGGACACAATTGAACGATATGATCAGGGAAGGATGGACGGCTCATAATGCGACGAACTACGCTTTTGTCTTCAGCGCTAACAAAAGAAAAAAAGAACATGAGACACGGCGACAGCGCTTAAATGACCCACATGGGGGTCATTTAAGCGCTACAAATGTGAGTCTTCCAGCAGCAAGATTTTGTAGCTACGATTGTCTATACATACGATTGTCTTCCTTTCTATACGCATCGCCGGTTCCCACTACCGATCGGAGGGGTGACGCGACTCGTAACTTCCGCTTCACTGCACGGAATTAGTGAGAGACGGAGCCTAAGCTGGCAGCAAGCGGAGACCGCGTGTGTGAGAACAGGGAGAGAGAAAGAGAGGAGGAGACAAAAGGAACGACCGAGATTCGGAGAGGAGGTGCATTCGGGGACGAGAGGGAAAGTGCGGGGCGAAGGAGCGTCGCGCGACTTATAACGGTTCCCGAAAGGGATAATAAGCGCCGACAGAAGACGGGCGAAGGAAGGATCGATGGCCGAGCGTATATACTAGGCATGGCGGCCAGCAAGCACATCATCACATAGCAGGAGAGACATGTCCGCGTGTTCCTCCTGCTCGGGAGTCAAGAGGCGAGGGAGTTGGCCTTTCGAGGGAGAGGAGAAGGTTAGCAGAGGGCTGGTTGTGCGCGTGTGTGTGTCGAAAGAGCTAGCTCTCCGAGTGGTATAGCTTCTTCATTTCGTCCGATGAAGAGCTAGCAAAGCGGTGGACTTGGTTTCGGGGCGCCGAAGCGGCCCTTTATTAAGCGAACATATTGGCGTAGGAACTGCCCGTCTTCCATGTCCGCTCCCCCGCTCCCCAATTCGGCGCATCCTTTCTCCTTAACCTCGACGAAGCGCGTCGTCTGTGGCGTCTATGCGACGTGGCCACCTTAACCGTTCTGTCGTGTGTGCTCTCTCTCTCTCTCTCTGTCTCCGCAAAAGCTCGCTGGCGGCTGCGCGCGCAACATATTTAGCGCGGAGGGCGGAGGTGACTGGAATTTCGTGGAGCTTATATTTGAATAACCTGAGGTTGCGTGCTAAGGAAACAGACATTACGCAGGTCCGACGCGCACGTTGGAGCCTGTGCGAAGCGAGACTTTCGTGAGGTGGGTCAATTAAACGCCATAAGAACTGAAGGCGAGATGCGTGCAGTTCTGTTGATTGTCGTCCCACGTATACGTGCAAGGTGGAAGTTCTGTCAACTATCGAACTCCGCTAAATGCGACGTAGTGCTAATGAATGCATTTCTCTCGCATTTACTGCTGCTCAATTGCCACTGATTCCTTTTTTTTCTTTTAGGAGAATGACCTTCCTTGGGCCTTTCGACCGTTTTCGTGGTAAAACCGGGCTTTCGCCACCAGTACAAAATTACATGCAGTAGCGCAGGTCACGTGTTCTGGTGCAGTCGAGTTGTGGGGCGCCTTCGTCTCCGCACGCCAACTGTTGTAGCGCTTTGAGACGCACGTGCAGACACGCGAAGGCTTTGGAGCGTCTGAAGGATTAGTGAGTCAAAGAGAGGGAGTGACAGTGCTGAGGAAAAAGCCGCAATTTCCCGCAATCCTTTAGGGAGCATGGCTCGGCGCCTGAACGTTTGGACGCTGGGGTGTAGCTGTCGGGAAGGACAGCCCTACCCCTCTCTCGCCACCCTCTCTCCCTGGGGAGGCTGCGGGCTCTGGCGGCGGGGAGAGGAGAATGACAGCCGCCATCGACGCAGGCAGCTCGCGCCGCCGGAGGCTTCACTGTAGACAGCGCACGCATGACCAATTGACTTACATGACACCTACGCTACCGCTACGCGTGTCCTGGCTAATGGCTCTGTTCTGCTCTCGACTACGCATTGCGGGTATTGGGGCGGGTACTGGGGCTGGTCAAGCTGTCACGAGCAGCTTTTCTCTTCTTCTTTTCTTCATTTTTCCTCCACAATACTGTATTATTTGTATTGTGGAAGTAAAGCATACACGCATGCGAGAAGCGCCAACCTAAATACCCTCACTGCAACGAATGTAGGCCTCCGAGTTTCATCACTCCCTGTAAGAGCCGCAAAGAACATTTTTGCGAAGGCTGGTAGAACGGAAGCCACCGAAAGCGGTAATAGTCAAATCGGATCAATGATTACCTTTAGTACCAATTTTTCTTACTTTCGGGGGAAGAAAGATTGTTCGCTAGAAGCAAGAACGAATTGAAACTGCAATCGTTCTTATTATATTTTGTGTTTTATGGTCATAAGGGCGCCGCAGAGGCAATTCGGAAGAGGGAAAAAAATAGGGGGGGGGGTGGGGTGAGATTTAGCGGAGGCCGCTGTACGTTACCTCTGTTTCCATTATAAGCCGTCGCTTAGGTACAATGTATAAGATTAGGATTTAACATCAACAGCGCAGGAGCAAAATTTCTTGCTTAATTCCATCATAACCTCTACACTCGTTTTCTTTTTCTTTTCCTTACTCTTCATAAAGGGTCTGTAATTGATCGGTTGATCCTCCGACCGTGATGAGGCTGACGAACGCAACTGAAGCACTAGCCCTGTGCTTGTGAAAAAAAAAAAAAAGAAACAATCCAGAGTACACTTTTTATTTCGCCATATATACACATGTATGATGGTTGTTAGCACGTTTCCCAGGACCGGCCGGATTATTGCGGAGACTTTCTGGTCGACGTACCCGCTAATATGCCGCCCGGAGATGCATGCGTACCATCGGCGACCGGAAATCAGATCAGTGGCGGAGCATGTCATCGCCTGCTAAGCTAAACGAGGAGCAGTTATGCAGGGACAAATCCCCTTAATAAGGCAGTAGCTGGAGCGGCGCCGTCAAACCAATTAGAGAATGCCCTCATAAATTCGGATGGCAAAGCTGATTAATTAGGAAGCATAGCTTCTTGGGAGAAGAGTAAACATAAAATAGAGAACAGTCGGGGCATACCGCTAGCTAGTTACCGTGCGTGAAACGAGAAGTGGGGATGTTGGTTTCCCGCGTGTAACGCGTATATTTCTGCATAAGTCCGTCCGTCCGTCCGTCCGTCCGTCCGTCCGTCCGTCCGTCCGTCCGTCCGTCCGTCCGTCCGTCCGTCCGTCCGTCCGTCCGTCCGTCCGTCCGTCCGTCCGTCCGTCCGTCCGTCCGTCCGTCCGTCCGTCTGTCTGTCTGTCTGTCTGTCTGTCTGTCTGTCTGTCTGTCTGTCTGTCTGTCTGTCTGTCTGTCTGTCTGTCTGTCTGTCTGTCTGTCTGTCTGTCTGTCTGTCTGTCTGTCTGTCTGTCTGTCTGTCTGTCTGTCTGTCTGTCTGTCTGTCTGTCTGTCTGTCTGTCTGTCTGTCTGTCTGTCTGTCTGTCTGTCTGTCTGTCTGTCTGTCTGTCTGTCTGTCTGTCTGTCTGTCTGTCTGTCTGTCTGTCTGTCTGTCTGTCTGTCTGTCTGTCTGTCTGTCTGTCTGTCTGTCTGTCTGTCTGTCTGTCTGTCTGTCTGTCTGTCTGTCTGTCTGTCTGTCTGTCTGTCTGTCTGTCTGTCTGTCTGTCTGTCTGTCTGTCTGTCTGTCTGTCTGTCTGTCTGTCTGTCTGTCTGTCTGTCTGTCTGTCTGTCTGTCTGTCTGTCTGTCTGTCTGTCTGTCTGTCTGTCTGTCTGTCTGTCTGTCTGTCTGTCTGTCTGTCTGTCTGTCTGTCTGTCTGTCTGTCTGTCTGTCTGTCTGTCTGTCTGTCTGTCTGTCTGTCTGTCTGTCTGTCTGTCTGTCTGTCTGTCTGTCTGTCTGTCTGTCTGTCTGTCTGTCTGTCTGTCTGTCTGTCTGTCTGTCTGTCTGTCTGTCTGTCTGTCTGTCTGTCTGTCTGTCTGTCTGTCTGTCTGTCTGTCTGTCTGTCTGTCTGTCTGTCTGTCTGTCTGTCTGTCTGTCTGTCTGTCTGTCTGTCTGTCTGTCTGTCTGTCTGTCTGTCTGTCTGTCTGTCTGTCTGTCTGTCTGTCTGTCTGTCTGTCTGTCTGTCTGTCTGTCTGTCTGTCTGTCTGTCTGTCTGTCTGTCTGTCTGTCTGTCTGTCTGTCTGTCTGTCTGTCTGTCTGTCTGTCTGTCTGTCTGTCTGTCTGTCTGTCTGTCTGTCTGTCTGTCTGTCTGTCTGTCTGTCTGTCTGTCTGTCTGTCTGTCTGTCTGTCTGTCTGTCTGTCTGTCTGTCTGTCTGTCTGTCTGTCTGTCTGTCTGTCTGTCTGTCTGTCTGTCTGTCTGTCTGTCTGTCTGTCTGTCTGTCTGTCTGTCTGTCTGTCTGTCTGTCTGTCTGTCTGTCTGTCTGTCTGTCTGTCTGTCTGTCTGTCTGTCTGTCTGTCTGTCTGTCTGTCTGTCTGTCTGTCTGTCTGTCTGTCTGTCTGTCTGTCTGTCTGTCTGTCTGTCTGTCTGTCTGTCTGTCTGTCTGTCTGTCTGTCTGTCTGTCTGTCTGTCTGTCTGTCTGTCTGTCTGTCTGTCTGTCTGTCTGTCTGTCTGTCTGTCTGTCTGTCTGTCTGTCTGTCTGTCTGTCTGTCTGTCTGTCTGTCTGTCTGTCTGTCTGTCTGTCTGTCTGTCTGTCTGTCTGTCTGTCTGTCTGTCTGTCTGTCTGTCTGTCTGTCTGTCTGTCTGTCTGTCTGTCTGTCTGTCTGTCTGTCTGTCTGTCTGTCTGTCTGTCTGTCTGTCTGTCTGTCTGTCTGTCTGTCTGTCTGTCTGTCTGTCTGTCTGTCTGTCTGTCTGTCTGTCTGTCTGTCTGTCTGTCTGTCTGTCTGTCTGTCTGTCTGTCTGTCTGTCTGTCTGTCTGTCTGTCTGTCTGTCTGTCTGTCTGTCTGTCTGTCTGTCTGTCTGTCTGTCTGTCTGTCTGTCTGTCTGTCTGTCTGTCTGTCTGTCTGTCTGTCTGTCTGTCTGTCTGTCTGTCTGTCTGTCTGTCTGTCTGTCTGTCTGTCTGTCTGTCTGTCTGTCTGTCTGTCTGTCTGTCTGTCTGTCTGTCTGTCTGTCTGTCTGTCTGTCTGTCTGTCTGTCTGTCTGTCTGTCTGTCTGTCTGTCTGTCTGTCTGTCTGTCTGTCTGTCTGTCTGTCTGTCTGTCTGTCTGTCTGTCTGTCTGTCTGTCTGTCTGTCTGTCTGTCTGTCTGTCTGTCTGTCTGTCTGTCTGTCTGTCTGTCTGTCTGTCTGTCTGTCTGTCTGTCTGTCTGTCTGTCTGTCTGTCTGTCTGTCTGTCTGTCTGTCTGTCTGTCTGTCTGTCTGTCTGTCTGTCTGTCTGTCTGTCTGTCTGTCTGTCTGTCTGTCTGTCTGTCTGTCTGTCTGTCTGTCTGTCTGTCTGTCTGTCTGTCTGTCTGTCTGTCTGTCTGTCTGTCTGTCTGTCTGTCTGTCTGTCTGTCCGTCCGTCCGTCCGTCCGTCCACGGCAGCTTCTTCTCTGCCTTACACTATTTTTCTACCTACGCTGGCAGAGTGTTAACCTCGCCTGTTCACGACACTCGCCGAATGGTGGCGGGCCTCACGTCCAGCGTCTGCTGCGCCGAAACTGACAGTATAGCGCCACACATTGTTCGTGACACCACGCAAGACGGTTCGTCTGAACACGTTGGTGGCTATAGTCACGGCCGCATCATTTTTCGAGAAGGGCGTATAGACTGGGCGTGTTGGTAAAACATGCTATGAAGTTTCATTAAACGCGCAAGGACATCAAAGGGGACACAAGAGAAAGCAGAAACACTGCTTTGGAACTCGCGTTTCTTTAGCGCTAGCGTTTAGAGCTACAGCCCTGCTTTTTCTATTTAGCGCTAATGAACACGAGCACTCGTCCATTGCGAACCGTTCAGCCTTCCGTGACTTTCATTGGCCAGTGACCAGTTGAATTGCTGCTGAGCAGCGAATGATCCCTATAGGGTCAAAAAAAAAAAACAGCGCCCAACGCCCTTAGGCATCGCGACGTGCGCTGCAGCGTGCGCTGCAGCGCGTATTTGTTTTTCGTCTGAGGGCGTCGTCTTTCGCGAATATCCTTCACCCACTATGCTCCACCCTTTTAATCTCTCTCCTGTTCTTCACTCATTGTTCTTTTTCTATGTACTTTTTTTAGCCTAAAACGCTGGCAGGCGTTGTGCCTCTGCTGGTGGCAGTTGTCAGCTAGCTCTCGTTGTCCTCTCCTTGATTGTTTTTTTTTACGTACGGATAAGGCAATCAATAAAATGTTTATTATAGTGCCCAGGAGGAGCGACGGAGCCTTCGTACTGGTGCAGTTAAAAAATAATACGCGAGACAAAAAGTACAGAGAAGACAAATGCTGCGACAATACAATGTGATATAGAGAAAGAAATAGGGAAACAGGAAACAAGGAGGCAGGCGTAAAAGAGAATTATTCATACAGCATGATTATATAAATAATTATATATAAATAAATTATTAAAGTGCCCAGGAACAACCTCGAGGGTCTTGGTGCTGGTGCACTCGGCAAAACAATGCACAGGGAAAACACCGCACGCTCACACACACACATACACCCATACACAGACGCGCACACATAAACACATAAAAATTTCGCGGATACAGATTTTTACGAGGTCATAAAATGTGTACAGGAAGAGAATACAAAGCAAGAGTAGAGAAACAAAAAAGGATTACTGAATGACGCAACACACAACAGATATGAGAATCTTTGCTAGTGAAATTCCTCTGCAACTCCTTTCAGCCAAATATTATGCGTAAAATTAGGCATGGAGATATCCAAGCACTCTGAATGGGCGTTATAGGTCGCCTGCACTCTGGATAGAGGGTCACGAAAATCTGAAGGCTGGAAGGCGCGCTGTTACCCTGTACCTTTCTGCGGAATGTAAAAGCGCACATTGGAAAGCAAGTGCGAGCAGCAAGTTTTTTTCCATGTATTAATTTGTGGAGAAAAAGAACATCCGATGGGTTGCGTCTACAGCAGAGGGTAGGTAACATCACTCAGTGACATCACTTAGTGACATCTTAGGTAACGTGAGAGTCTGTGTTAGCACTATGGAAGTGGAAGGCTTTTGACAGAATCGATGTTTAGATATAGATGTGAACTTTTTCTGCGCACTTTCGAGAAGTTCACAATTTAACCTACAAGTGCCGCCCCAAACTAAGGAGGCGTACTCAAGAACCGGAGGGCGTGTACGGTCTTATATAAAGTTACAAATGGCCCGGGGTGCTTGAAGTGTCTCGTCCCACGACATAGTATGCCAAGCGTTCGAAGTGTCCTCTGTTGCGCGTGAGGCGAGAAACTCAGAGAGCTATCGAAGTGCACTCCGAGGTCCTTTGTTCCCTAAGCTCTTAGGGAAATAAGGTCCTGTTAGTCTTCCGCTGTGAAGCTTACAGTGTTCGTTTTTGATGCGTTCACGACCAGCTTGTTTCCAGCGCACCATGACGCAAAATTCGCAACGTCCTTCTGAAGAGCCGCGCAATCATTAACATTTTTTTTTTTTTGCCGCTTTGAAAGGTTTCGCGTCATCAGCATATCACAAAACTGTGGAGTTTTGAATGGCTGCCGAAACGTCTTTAATAAACAGCGAGGAAACAAGAGGGCCGAGGACAGACCCTTGAGGAACTTCACTTGTAACCGCATAAATTTGTCACGACTGACCATTTACGCTAACGTAGCAGTACCGGTCGCCTAGTTAGCTTCTTATCAGCGCTGTGACAGAGTGGTGCAGATGAAGTTGTGTCAACTTTTGAAGGAGCATTTTGTGGCATACCACATCAAGTGCCTTAGTGAAGTCAAAATAAATGACATCCAGCTGTCGTTTCTTATTCACTGCTTGAGAGGCATGCATCATGAAGCTAACGAGGTCGGTAGTTGTGGAGCGTCCCGATATGAAAGCATGCTGCTGAAGAATGAAAGTATTTTCAACAGAGGATGAAATTATTGAGTGCAGCGTTGACTCGAATAGTTTGGATGCGGCGAATAGGGCTGAAAGAGACCTGTAGTTACTCTCTGACTTAAAGATGCGAACGACCGATGCTGTTTTCCAAGAATTTGGGAATGTGCTCATCTTTAAAGCAGAATTAAAAATACAAGTAAGCACTGGAACTAGCAAGGACCCGTATGTCTTAATCAAAGCAGGCCGAATGTCACCAGAACCGCACGAAAAAGATTGTTTTTGAGCGTCCGATGCTCTTAAAAACAAGTTCCTCTGAGACCGATAGACTTGAGTCCAGGGAAGGGTGATTGTAAAGCGCACTAACTCCGTCACTGTACCCTTCGTCGTACACAGACCCGAAGTATAATAATAATAATAATAATAATAATAATAATAATAATAATAATAATAATAATAATAATAATAATAATAATAATAATAATGCTATTATATATGCTACGCCGAGTTTGATACCTCAAACTTCTGATTAAAGCCTGGGAAACATGCAAGTTTTCAGACTTGAGTAGTTCGGCATACCAGCCTCGAACTTACAAGTGCTACACTAATTGGGTAATGTAGGTCAAATAAAACGTCGTTAATTGTAATTTTTGTTATAATGTTGTACAAGTAATACTCCCCATGGCGAGAAACAAAGGGGAATCTTTCCCCGCCGCGATCACCCTTTTAAAATCGAACGCTTCACGTGTCGCACACTAACTTATGCCAGATCATTCATACCGCGCAGCATAACCGAGTGGAATAGCTTGCCATCACACATCGCAACCGTCACCGACATAAATGAATTCCAGAAACTTCTAATCCTTAATGAAAGTGCGTAAACCTTTCTTGTGTCATGTCCCCCCCCCCCCCATTTTCTTCCACTACGAATGACGTTAAAAGATGTTCTTGTCCTCTATGTAACATGCATATTTTTATGGTTATTGTTCATATTTTTATTGCGGTGTTTTGCCTTTTTCTTTTAAGTTAATGAGTTGTAATGTTTACTGATTTGTTATACATTAATGGTCTGAGTGCTTTCTATGACCCAGATTACCCTCCATTTTTCGTGTGTTTGTGATTTGTATTCTCTTTTTGAACACTTCTGATTATTATTACTACTGCAATAATATTATTGGTCTTGTATTATTATCTTTTGTGATTATTGTTTATCAGTTCCCAATTTTTGTTTTCAACTTATTACTCACTTATTACATGTGTATGCGTTACTGCACCCCCCCCCCCCCCCCTATGTAATACCCTCCTGCGAGAGGGCCTTTAGGGGTATTCTGAATAAAAATAAAAAAACAATGTTTTTTTTTTCTCGACGTGAAACTTTGTTTTCCAACTACATGGATATATTTACTTGCGTAATGACTAGCCGGAATCGTCCCGAGGAATGTAGATTTTTACACTCGTCACGTGCAAGCGCTTCGGATATTGGCGGTGTCGTCTGCAGTTCGATGGCATTTACGCGATCATTGGCTGGCTGGAATCTCAGCGATGCTTCAATTTGGCAGCCTATGTGCTCACATGCCTTCAACTTACCGCACATTCGCATCTATAGTCTGATGACTATTTACGTGTGAATGCCGAAATTTCGATGTTTGTTGCTACAGCAGAGATGCGCGGGATAAACATATGGCTTAATTTTTTATATTATTTTTTTCAGGTTGTCTAATACGTGTGTGGATGCCATGTGCAACAACACTATGTGGTGGAAATGTGAGCATCGTTGCTTATACCACCACATCGCATTTTTTATACTGTCCATGATACAGTTGAGTAAAGGAGAAAAAGAATGCTTCATAACAGCAAATAAGAGGGAAAAAATTACAAAGCTGACTAGTACAACAGAAATTAAGTTTCGCACACGTGGATTTGTTTAATGTTAGACGCTTTGTCTGCATGAAGTATTCTCTCAGGACTAGGCAGACGATGCGGCATATAGAAAGGAAAATACGGCATAAAAAGGCGAATATAGTGCGCGGATTCAAACAATTCGTAACAAAAAAATAAATAAATAAACAACGATCTACCGCGTCTGTCGCAGAATGGAGGTAGCTTTATGACAGTGCAGGCTGGGACTTCAAAAAAACTTGGTGTCTGCGGTTTGCTTGCAGCAAAAGTTAGTCTTAATCTTACCTTCAACCGAAATTAGCCTCAGTATTTTTCAGCTTATCTATAGCAGAAATAGGTTATATATTCAGTCACATCGTAACGCAAACTGGTCTTCTGCTCAATATACCCTTTTACAGGAATTACTTATCTTCAACTTCACTTCAACAGAAGATAGTCCTGCCGGATTACACGCCGCATGCAGACTGTTATTTGAAGCGAAACGTCTTTCATTTGCAGTACAAGCTCGCTCCCGCGGATAATTCACGTGCTACGAGCTATAGACTGAGAAATGCGGTACGACCGAACGTGTCGTTCAGCGCGGTATATCGGGCTCCCCCACGTTCGGACAGCTGTGGCACGCCGGAAATCCGGCGGCATTCCTATCCGGTCGCGAAATTAGCCAGGGAGTGGGTTGGCGGACCATCCGTCGCAGTACACGATGTGGCGCGGATCGACCAATAGATTCATTCAAGGGTACGCAAGGCGAGGTCGCGGGTTTGATTAATCACTCAGCGGACGGCATTCCGATGGGGTCGCAATGGTACAATGCCCGACCGCGCAGGTTTAGGTGCATTTTAGTGAGCCCCCGGGTGGGCCAAAGATAATCGTAAGCTCCCGCCAGCGACACACGGCATCTCTCACGGCGCACTTGTTGTTCTTCAGCACCAATCAATCAATCAATCAATCAATCAATCAATCAATCAATCAATCAATCAATCAATCAATCAATCAATCAATCAATCAATCAATCAATCAATCAATCAATCAATCAGTCAATCAATCAATTACTCAGCCAATCAAGCTAGCAAGCAATCAGTCAGCCAGTCAACCAGCCAATCAATCAATCAATCAATAAATTCTACAGTCAGTCAAGGTGTCAGGTGGCCAAGATCTGAGGTAACCAGCTTCATGAAAGCAGCAGGAAAACTAGTCAGTCCTGCAGACTGCCACACCCTGCCAGCCAGTGATCCACCCACCCAGCCAGTCAATCTACAACACTTACTCTACAGGGTTAAATGCCTGGGTACGGTGTGTTAGATGCAGTGACAAACTTGCTGGAAGGAAAAGAGAAGGAATGAGTTGCATGAAAGTAAGGAAAGCCGAACGTATCTTGAAAGGACGCACTGCCCTCCATCCCAAGAACGAAGGTGGAAACGGGGAACGTATAAAAGCTCCAGGTTATAAAGCAGCCCAGGGGTAAGGTTAATTTGCGCAAAGCGCAGATAAGTTAACCAGAAGCCTAAATATCTGCAGACAACAGCTCGCCGATGGCTCAGCTGTCATGAGTGATATAGTACGCTCATTTGTCTGTTCTTCGCGCTTGTGGCTTCTTGCGTCTCTATTCAATAATCTGCCACCTGCCCCCGTCGGGCTGAATTTCGAGGCAATCCCACTATTCTGAACGCGAAAGGAGACAAGACTTTGCCTATACGTCCATGATCGCTGCAAATTTAGTTCAGTTTTCAGTTCTATTTCCTTAAGGGCTCCCATTTCAGGGGGTGTCACATAACGGGTGGGATTACATTTCAAATGAGAAAAACAAACATCAAAGTATTATTGAACTTTGCAGATGATCAGTTACGCGTTCTTGGAAATCAGATGATGAAGCGATAGAGACGATATTTCATACGGTAGGCCGTTCCAGTCATTCACTGCTCTCAAATAATAACGAAGCAGAAAACGTAGTAATGTGCGATGGCGGGCGGGCAACTTGAAGTGGATGACTGATGCGGTACCATGTGCGTGCTGCGGCTGTTATATACGCTGCTTGATTGAAAGAAGGGTAAAAAAGAGCGTAAGAAGAAAGGTTGCGGCTAGCAATGCGGCGACGATAGGACAAGACGATAAATGCAAATTGTTGCATCTATAACGCAATTTTTTGTTGAAGCTTACGCATTTACATCTTCACAGAGGCCGCTTGGAGATACAGGGACGAAGTTTAAGCAGACCTTTGCACTAACACAACTCCCGTGCAGGCGAGGGGGGGGGGGGGGGGGGGCGGAGCAGGAGGGGCTTGAGGCCCCTCGGTCCACGACAACGGTGTCAGGGGGGGGGGGGGGGGGGGGGCAGCTTCCCTTTTCACAACCTTCAGCTTCCGTTATTTTTATTCAGCACGGACGCAATATCTACACCAACTTGTATTTTTTGTACTGTTATGCTTGTACTGTTGCAGTTGTATTTGTATGTCTGCGCCAATGTTGCATTTTTGTCTTTGTCGCAGAAAATCCGGCGTCGGCGCCTTGCGTCGGCGTTGTACGTCGCTTCGGCAAAAAGAATTTCGAACCAAATTCCGAAACACGCTTACTTCTCTACCACCAAAGTTGCTCATACCTTGTCTTTCATTCTTCACAAAGTTATTGCTCGGAATTTTGAGAACGGCACCCCAAGAACAAATGCAATGGAAAAAAAAAACGCCGACATGCATGTCCTTTATGTTAGCTCTTCTCGAACTGAAATATTAAAAGTGCGAAACAATAACAGCAAGTCGACCCATGCAAGAGGCCGCGTTTCTACCAGAAAGCTCGATTTCGTGCATAGCGTTTTCAGCCAGGCGTTTCCCGATAAACCTTACGGTTACGTATGCTGCAGTTGCCGGGAAGCATGAAAAGCAATAAGGGGTCCTTGAACGCTATCGCGTTCCACTCTTAAAGGCGAAGCTTAAGCGTCCTCCAATTCTTTTTCTTTTTTCATCTCTGTCTACTTATTGAGCTGCGGAATTTCGTTCGCATAATGCATCTTGCACGGGCTACTCGATTCTTAGGCAATGCATATCAGTGGGTGCCAGTGGCAACTCAAGAAGAAGCTTTAGCTCGGGTGCTCCAATCTAAAGACATGTAAAAGGAGAATTCGTTTTTCTCGGTGACCGCTGCACCAAATTTGACGAGGTTTGTTGCATTTAAAAGAAAGAAAAAAACTTAAATTTGCGAATTTCGGATTTTTGATGTAGGTCGTCAATGTTTTATTAAAAATTAGCAAAAACCGATGATTCAGCAAACGAAACTATCAAGTTTACAACTCTGTAACTCAGCAATAAAAAATGATATCACAATTCTGTGAATTGCATGTAATAGTACATCTAAAGCGGACAAAATTGATGTGTCACACATTAATATCGAAAAATGTAGTAATATGAAAATACAGCTTTTGCAGAACTCTTGTACATAACGTAATAAATTCACGTAAGATATAAAATGACGTATCGAATTTGCCTGCTTTCAATGGTTTAATAGGTGCCGTTTACAGAATCGCGATATCTGTTCTCAATAAAGAGAATTTAATTTGTAGCTGTGTGCTTCTATTTTGTTCACTTTCAAATTTTTTTCAAATCTTTATAATAAAATTCAGGCCCTAAATCGAAATTCTGCTCCCAACAGTCAGCATAATTTAACTTTCTCTCTGAAATGCAACAAATTTCATTAAGCTCAGTCCAGGGGTTATTTTAGAAAAACGTTTTTGCGTTTTACATGTATTTGAATAGGCCGCGTCCGAGTTGAGCACGAGCTAAAGCTTCCTCTTAAAGAAGTCACCAGCAGTAGCAGTGGTGCAGCAGCTTCAGAACAGCGGCAATATGTAGAGTATAAAAGGAAAGAAAAAAACAACGCAACGCTGAGAGAAGTACACACTTTGATAACGAAACGTTATCAGGATGCCCGGGCAACGCTACGACCAACTAGAGAACGTATTAGGAGAAAAGCGCTTGCGTAAAATACGAATTATTGAAAAAACAAAGTAACCAGTTATATTCGCGAGTTACTTTCAAGTTACAACACAAATCATCCTGTCCAGCACTGCACAAATGAAATGTGCCCCCTGACAAAAAAACGTGTTCGATTTTCGAAGTTCGGGTCGGACAGCTTGCTTCGGTTCTTCTCTGATAAACTTTCGTTGGGCGAAAATAAGCGAGCAATATGTGGAAGCTGGCTTTGACGTATGCCTGGAAATCTAAGTCGAAACGCTATTGTTTTTTTTACGAATTGATTATACAGCACTGTAAGGGTAAGCTTTCGTAGATACCAAATACCAAAACTGCTAATGCATTTCCAATTACGTCCGCGTAAACGTCACAGGGCATGACGAAAAAAAAAATTTATTCGAAGCTCTCAAACATAGAGCTCTTCTGCCATCTCATTGCCGCATTCTCCCCCTTAACGATTCTCACCGACCAATGCTCAAGTGACCGCGAAGTAATTCGCCGAAGGAGTACAGGCAACTGCGAGAGAGTAATTATGTCACAGCGCTAATTACTGATTCGCAAAGTTAAATGCACGTTACCGAGTCGCCGACTCACGAAAGTAAATAAATTGGGCAACTTGACGGAGGAACTCAATCTATGGGTCGGTGTTGCTGCAAGAAAGTAATTATGTGTCAGTATTGCTGGCTCACAAGAGTAATCGCAGGTTACCAAAATATCCACATAAGTAAGTCGAGTAGGGTATTTGTGCTAAGCACGAGCCTCATGTATGTATGTATGTATGTATGTATGTATGTATGTATGTATGTATGTATGTATGTATGTATGTATGTGTGTATATGTGTGTGTGTGTGTGTGTATGTATGTATGTATGTATGTATGTATGTATGTATGTATGTATGTATGTATGTATGTGTAGTATGTATGTATGTATGTATGTATGTATGTATGTATGTATGTATGTATGTATGTATGTATGTATGTATGTATGTATGTATGTATGTATGTATGTATGTATGTATGTATGTATGTATGTATGTGTGTATGTATGTGCGTACGTGTTTCAATGTGTGCATCTGCGTTCAAGAGCCCGTTAGCGTGCACACTTTCCCGCCATCTAACTGTAAACAGCGCTGATCCTCGTTTCGCACTATCGACCCGCTCGTCTCCAAGGCTGATCCCTTGGTCTCCGCTCCCTCTTTTTTTCCTCGGCGTTCTCTTTTCGCTCACTTTTCCTTTTTCTTCGAGGCTAGGGAGCAAACAGCTGGAGTTTAACTTTCGAGAGCTTAGGTCACGTGATCTGCGTACCCCCCCCCCCCCCCCAGATCTTGTTATACGTGTTCCTATTGTTCTCCTCGTATCTTTTTTTTTTTTTTTCATCACCACGTTTGCCCGACAACTGCAGGCGATATTGCTTCTCCGAAGGAGCAGCCACAAGTCGGGGGGGAAAAGTCTGGACCGAAGCGGCTACCGCGTTTCTCTTTACAAAAGCCACAGGCATTCCGCTGCGACGAAAAAATAATCATGCTTTCTGCTTGCGAGCAACTGATTCACTTGATAAGGGACGATATTATTTTTCGCGTATTGCGTGGGCTTTTGAATAAAGGAGACGAGAAGTTCGTACCAAGGGCAATGTGCTCAGAACTGAAAGTATGTCTCGGTAACTACTGTCAGCATGCTTTCCGTACCGGATACTTTGCCCTTCGCATGAACTTCTTGTGCGAAGCAGAATCCTGGTATGATTCAAAACTTCTGGTATGAGCTAGCCGGGAAGTCTGAGTGAAGTTTGCCTAATGCAAAGCGTCCAAAACTGCAAGAACGCCACAGCGAGTGCTTGTACACACTTTCATCTTTGGGTATATTGCCCTTCGCACGAACTTTTTGGTATGAAACATATTATCGGTATGAAACAGAAATTCTGGTATGAGCTACACGGGAAGTCTGCTCGAAGTTTACCTAACGCAAAGACCAAAGCTTGCACTATGTTGCATTGAATACTTCGCCGTACTTTCAGTTCTGGACATTTTGATCGAGCTTTGCGTGAATTCCTCGGTATGCTGCAGAACTTCCGGTATGAAGCAGAGGAGAAGTCTACTCGTTTGTTTGAAGTTTAATTAATGCGAAGTGTCAAAAATTGAAAGCACGCCTACAGTACTCAATGCGACATACTCCAACATATGGACACTCTGGCTATGGTAAAAACTTGCCGTCAGCTGTTTCAAAAGCGATTTCTATACATATTGCTTCAAACTTTCAATTATGGGCAAATCATGGGCGCTTTGCCCTTGGCAAGAACTCATCGTGACAGCCAAGCGGTATATACTTCTATTTCTTTAAGTTGTAAGGCTGTTTCATCTTGTCAGTTTTTATGTACCGAGATCGATATACGGAAATTCCTAGTAATAATTGCAAACTGCTAGCAGTTTGCAACACTTTTGGAGTCTTTTGATTTTGAGAGCACAATCTTTCGTATTACGAAGGGAACGATTAGCCCATTTTAATATAAACGAAAGCAACTGCTGCATATTTTGCAGTCATTGCATTCAAAACATTTATATTACCATGGTTTGATCGCCGGCTGATAATGCAGGCGGTGTCTATTATTTCTATGCAGTGCCGTCATGTCTACTTCACCAAGCGACTGCCTTGCCTTGCGAAATTAGGGCACACACTCAGTACACGACCAAGCTTCGTATGAAGCATAAAATCAAGCCGATGCTGTCATCACAAAGGCTGCATTTCAGACACCGCAGCATCGTTTGTCTCAATGTTCTGTATTTGCACAGAGTTTTTGTCGCAATAGGCATATATTATAATCTCCATCATTAACAACTCCGCACGAGATTCGAACACAACACTTACCCAGGTGGGAGCTAATTGGTTAATTACACGTCTCGTCGCGGCGTTCTGACTGCGCGAAAAGGGAGCGGTCAACTGAAGATTAACATCGTCCGGCCGCAACAAAAAACAAAATAGTTCGATGCCGAAAACAGCTCTCAGTCTGTCATTCTCTCGTCTGTAACTTCGTATTGAGCAAAAAGGGGGCACGCGCGGCTTTCGGAAGCAGGTGTTCAATTAAAGTTTACTATCAATCACCGCACAAAGCCGTTCACAAAAGACCCCACAGGCCGCACACAGACACATATGAAGAATTGAAACCGAAACCTTTTCCCACCTGCCCGTGTCATGGCGGCTGCGTGCGGGAGCTGAACGCCAGATGTTTCGTCTGCTCCTGGCGCCGGGCTGGACGTCGTCTGCTAAGGCAGCTAGGGCGCCTCGCGAGCTCACCCGGATTCCTTCATCTGCTTCTGTTCTTACTGTATCCTTTTCTCCCTCATCGGCGCGCTTCTGCTGCGTTCATCCACTCCTTTTCTTGTTTTGTTCTCTGCCTTGTTTGCGCTTCGACCTGCGTCGTCTGCTACTGTGTTTTTGCATCGCCTGTTCTCTTTAGTGCTTTCTCTCCGGCTTTGGCAAGCTTCATCTGGCTTCTGTTTTCTCTAGCCTGTATTCTCCTTTTTTCCCCCTTCATTTTCGCATCGCTACGGCTTGTTCCGTCTTCTTCTGTCTATTTCGTCTTTTTATTTCTTAATATGGCTTCGGCTGGCTTCGCCAGCCTCTAACGCCTTCTTTTCTTTCTTTTTTTTTCGCTCACCCCTTTTTTCGTCATCTTAGCTTTGATTCTGTCTTTCTTTTTTCATACTGCTTCCACCACCACCTCCACTACCTTCGCTACGAGGGGTGTGGTTCGGCGCTGACGTCGATCGGGACGCCATCTATAAAAGGGAGTCTTTGCCCCTCTTGACCTCGTTTGCGCTTTGATAAATTAAAACGACATCGGGGTGGAGTTATGCGTCCGACAAATGGCCGCGACTCACGAGCATGCGTTCGGTTACGGCTGCGACGCAGAGGATGGCGCTGCTTTACATTTGTAGTTGCTGTAATGCGCCGCTGAAAAGGAAAAAAATAATAATTTGCCTCTGTCGTTAGGAAGCAGCAAATTTTAATTTGTCCAAGAAGATTGCAATGTTGCATTGTTAGGTCCGGTGGTTTATGAGATTCGGTACTATTGTCGTAGGTGGTAACGCGCTTCTTGAAATATCTTATAGTGTACTTGAACTTTTGAATATATTATTCAGCGCAGTTTAGTAAAGAGAAATGTTACCCAGGGCCCAGCTTAGACGTGTCCATATATGATAAACACTTTTATTAGGCAATCGCTCACCTAATTTGCAGAAACTATTGTCGAGGCAAAAACGTCCAGTTATAACTTAAAAGGCAAACAGACGGACTGTGGCTAAGGGCCTCATACAGCTTTCAAAGATATACTGTAATCATCATAATCATCATCATCAGCCTATTTTATGTCCACTGCAGGACGAAGGCTGCTCCCTGCAATCTCCGATCACCCCTGTCCTGCGCCAACCGATTCCAACTAGCGCCTGCAAACTTCCTAATTTCACCACCCCAACTAATTTTCTGCCGTCGTTGACTGTACTTCTGTTCCCTTGGCACCCATTCTGTAACTCTTATGGTACACAGGACATCGACCTTACGCATTACATGGCCTGCCCAGCTCCATTTTTCTCCCTGAATGTCAATTAGAATATGGGTTATACCCGCTTGCTCTTTGATCCACACCGCTCTGTTCCTGTCGCTTAACGTTGCACCTAACACTTTTCATTCCGTCGCTCTTTGCCTGGTCCTTAACGTGTTCTCGAGCATCTCTGTTAAACCTCAAGCTTCTGCCCCATATGTTATCACCGGTAGACTAAGATCGCTACGTCGCAAATTACTGAAACGTCAAGCTTTTGTACATTTAGCTCCGTCGTAAGGGTGAATGCACGAATTTTGTCAGCAGCAGCTGTTTAAGTATTCAAACCGAGAAAAGAGACGACACATTTTTTTGCTCTCTTTCAGAATCAACAACGTGCAAGGTTATCGTGGAGATTGTAAGTTTGTGTACTTCAATTTTTCTCTTATCAAGCCTTCCGAAATCATGATATAGTCAGTGTTTTTAAAATTATCTACCATCTCCTATATATACATGTAACTAGGCTCTCAAACTTAAATTATGTTGACGCTGTATTAACCAAACATTCTGCTCTTCGTATTTTAATTGTATCCGTGCACTCGTAATCTAAACTAGTCCAGTAGTTGCCAAGGGGTGCTTCTTTGCGTCCCTTTAGGCACTTAACACACTTCAGGGCCTCTTTACGTGGTCGTGGCCTATTAGAAAGACTATAATGATCCCGTCCTTTTTTTTCATGCTTTGCTTTTTTGTCCCCACTCTTCTTTCCGTGTTTACTTCCCCTTTCCCTTCCCCTAGTGTAGGGTAGCAAACCGGAGGCTTTAACCCTAGTTAACCTCCCTGCCTTTCTTTCATTTTCATCTCTCTATCTCTTAGGCTTGTTTAACGGTACCCGCTCTACTATATTCGACACTGTTCACTTAGAATGTTTTGTTGAACACTAAGCTATTCTTTGTCCCAATAGCTACAACTAGTGCTTGTAAGATCATGGAATTGAACATTCATTGTATGGTTCTCTTTGCAACTTGAGTATGCACCATACCCCAGACCCCTATTAATCAATAATATGTTACGGGGATGTTGGGAGTATAGAAAGCCTGTATTTACAATTTATACAACATGAGTCAGAGTGGTTAAGATGGCTGACCACCAACAACACGCAGCAGCCAGCGTCTCCGACCTTCTTCTTCCTCCCTCTTCTTTCATCCTTCCGTAACAATATCACGCTATGGGAGTTCACATAGAATGCACGTTCTATCATACGATGTATTTGAATACGTATATCTATGGAATAAAAGTTGTTCTTGTTCTTTTTTTTTGCTTATATCATTGCAAAAATTATGCGTAATATTCTATTGCAGCTCAAAAGAAAGTAAATTAAAGGGAAAAACTCAATAGAAACGCATCGCAGTTTTTATAACGAGTTTTGTAAGATTCGATGTACTTGCCATGTATGTCAGTGATCCCGTATTGGATTACTTTTGACATCGCAGATTGAATTCGATTTTTCTTCTGTCCTAACTTTTCTGCCAATTTGGTACTCGACGCAAAAACTGAAAGTAATTTGTCTAATGACATTATATCTTCAGTTTATTTGTTTTTCGCTTCATTCCACGAGCCAGTGCCAGTTGTTCAGAAGCACACATAACTATAGAAGGGCCCATCTTGCATTTACGCATTACGACCCTACGTGTGTTTTGCTCCGAAGGCTTGGCCCCCTGCTTATTAACGATATAAAAATATTCGTCCGCCCGTTCCAACTATGGCAAGCGTTTGTTTTACTCTCGTGCAACGCGCATCTTCTGTTTGTCCGCATACAGCCCGATTTCTTATGACGTTCCACAGAAACCAAAGTTTCGTCCGCTAATCGATACGGTCTGCCCCTTTTAAGACTAAGACCTATAAATGGCTCGTTGCACTGGCTCATAGACGAAAAAAGCGGCGTTTAGCCCAGTGATGCAAAAAATATCGTCCTCAGGAATGGCTGATAACCCCGTAAGCAAGCAGAGATGCAGTGGGTGTAATGAATGAAGAAACAAAAGAAATGTCGAACGAAAGAATAAAGAAAGAAAGAACGAAGGAATGAGCACCTATACTGTGCGTGGTGGGCTGCACAGGATTTGATCTTTTCACGTTGCATCAGCCAGAAAAGCTGTCGCCCTGTTTCACTGTAGAAAAAAAATTATGCTCTGTGACGAATGCAGCCACCCTCTTTGACCGTTTCGCTCCGCAAAAGGTCGCCGAAGGGCAACAATACAGCCAATGCTCTCAATGTGCCCGATCTGAAGAAGCCCGGAGTTGTTCTAATCGTTGTGCAGGAAACTCAATGCGCGCACACACAAAAAAAGAGACTATTACAACCCCAGCGCTTGCCGTGCACATAAACAATGTGCGAACGCGGCCTGAAAAACCGCAGCAAGCAATCGGCGAGCTCCGCACGGACATGCATGACCTCCGCGACAACCATAATTGCCGATCCCGGAGGCCCTGCGTTACATCATTCTTTTTCCACTTGCCAGCAATGACTTCGGGCTGCAGCGATAGACGGCGCTGCCGTAGACTGGAGTGCTCTAGTACCCCAGGTAGCAGTCATCGCAAGAAGAGTCACGTTGTCGCACCCGGACGACACACGTACTGCCCTATTCGAATACACCATACCTCAATCTCAGTTCCCGTAGACATTAGCACCAGAGTTCACTTTAGATATTATTGTATGAGACTATGGATTCGGCGGTTTCTTAGCTTCCATTTTACTATGCCAGGTGTCAGCACATGCCTTACTCGTTTGCCTTGCCTCCTCATAGAGGGCGCGGGAGTTTTGAGGCACGGACATCGAAAAAGTGTATGGGAGGGTAGACCTATGCAACTCTGCTGTACCTCGCTTGATCAGCAACGTAGCATTTCAACAAACGCATAGAAATCACAGCGCCGAATTTGAACTAGGAGTCTTTATTTGCATTGTTCGCGTTTTGGTGCTAATGGTACGCCCCGCTTGCGCACTCCACGGCTCCACTCAATTAGTTGCAGGTTTCTGTATTGGTTGAACGACCGACGTTTCCTAATAACCTCCATAAACAAGAACAACCCGCGAAATAGCTCTCGCCGCAATTTGGACGCACCTTCTTCCCTCCTATATGCCGGCGTCCAAGAAGAGCGCCAATCAGCAGCAGTCGCGGAGGCGCCTGGGACCGATATCGCACTATGTGAAACAGCCTTAAGAGGAAGCTTTAGCTGGGGCCCAACTTCGACGCCGCCTATTCAAATACACGTAAAACGCAAAACGTTTTTCTGGGATAACCCGTGGACCGATATTAATAACATCTGTTGCATTTGAGAGAGAAAGTTAAATTCTGCTGACTTCTGTAAGCGGAATTTCGATTTAGGTCCTGAATTTTGTTTAAAAAGATTTTCAAAAATTCGAAAGTCTGAAAAAAATAGAAGCGCGAAGTTTACAAATTTATAGCCCTGCATCAAGAGCAGATATCGCGGTTCTGTAAACAGCATCCATTAGATCATTCAAAGCGGACAAATTCGATACGTCATTTTATATCTTATGTGAATTTGTTACGTTATTTAGAAGGGTTCTGCAAAAATTGTATTTCCATATTACCAAATTTTCTGAGATTCATGTGTAGCACATTAAATTTGGTCCGCCTTAGTTATACTACCAGATGCACCTCACAGAATTGTATCATGATTTCTCATTGCTGGGTTACAGAGTTGTAAACTTCATAGTTTCGTTTTCTGAAAATTTTCAATTTTTTTTTCATTTTTAATAAACATTTGACGACATAAATGAAAAATTCGAAAGCAACGGCCACTAGACTAAGTTTTCATTTCAACGCACCAAACCTCGTCAAACTTGACGCAGTGGTTGCCGAGAAAAACGAATTCTCCTTTTACATGTATTTAGATAGCAGCAGCCGAGCTAAAGCTTCCGCATAACTCCTGCGCAATTGCTCCATAATGTTTGTAAAGCAAACTCATTTTCGGTTCTTTAGAAAAAAATATTATTTCAACAAAAGACGATACGAACAGAGTCACAATTGCGGCACAACTCCACCAGGACAACTAATACAAAGTACGAAGCATTGTATACAGGGCATTTTTTTTTTTACAAAGAACTCACGGAGTCCCCGCTGACTAATATATGACCACATAGATCAATGGAAACGCATAGTTAAACTAATTTCAATATAATATGAAATGCTGTTCAATATATATGCAATGTATAACAATAATGTGACAGAAATACTTCGCATAATTTTGTAGGGATGCTGCGAGATGTGTACATACCAATACTGTCGTGCACACCTTCTAAGAAAACGTGCAGTTGCAATGAACAAGATAGCACAGTAACAAACCTAGCCAAGGCCACAGAGCGTAAATGTTGCGTCGGACTACCGTAGTGGTCGAACTGCCATCCCACTTCATAGACGCTAACGCATCACACAAGTACTGGACCGCGTTCTTGTTACACCAACATGCCCCTTTTCTTTAGAAGCGATTCACGTTTTAAACTTTTAAACAAAACTGTGGTCGGCACACGTAAACATTTACTTAAAATTTAAAATCACTAATCAATAACAGCTATATAAACAGAAAAATGCGTTTGATCACACTACAAAACGTTCCTCTCCGCGCGCGTTGCCGCTCGCGTCGCCGCTCGCGTCTTCACGTCGCTCAATTCGCATGCACCGCCATGCGGCCATGCTCCTGTATTCCGAGACGAGATTGTCGAACAAGAACTGCGCATTTTCTAAGTGTGTTATTGCTAGGATTTGCAATTTCTTTAGATTTTCAGATAACAGAAATACGTGCACGCCACAAATACGCGCACTTAAGGCATCCTAACGATTTAACAAAAAACTAATTGTGAAATTTACTTGGTAGAAAAAACAAAAACCGGTAATAAGTTGAGGGCTTGTATTTTAGTCCATCACTTTCTCGCGCTATTAGTCGGTCAATGTGCGCATAGTACCACGTTCGTTTCGTCCCGATTGCACCCTTCAATAAGCAGCTGCTGCTGCAATGCGTCGTTGCTAGGGCAATGTGTAGGGCTGTGCACGCTAGGTTCCGTGGCCTGGAGTCAATCGCTGCTCACGTGGCCGCTGTGCGCGACATTTGATTGCTGCGGGAACTTGTTGTCTGTGGCATAACCGGTACGAGGCAGTTACCGCGGGACATCGGCGCCGCGCTCTGTTTCCACTTCTGGAGAGGATCTACTCTGAGCTACTGTCAGAGGAGTTGCTCTTTCTTGGGGAAGAGGAGTTCCTTCGACCGTGGTCATGCTGTTTCCTGTCAGTGGCTGATGGACGCGTACGGCTTAATTTTCGACCAGCCTGGATCTTGTAGCCAGGCCATCAAAAGTATTCACTGAATATACATTTATGTATACGTGCCCGTGATTCCTGTGTGCTCTCGTATGCGTGACCATCTTTGTACATACGCATCTCATAGCATCGCTACAAAACTACGTAAAGTCATTTCATCATTGTATGCAACTATTGTGTACACCGTATATATTGCACATAATTTTCTCTAATGTGACGATTAGTTCATACGTAACCGTGCGTTTCCGTGGGTCTATGTGGTTATATGTTGGCGAGTATGGACTCAGATACTTCTTCCAAAACGTTCCATGTATACAATATTACTTCGTACTTTGTAGATGCTGTCGTCCTGGTGGAACTGTCCCGTCATTGTGACTCAGTGTTCGTATCGTCTTTGGTTGAAATCAACTTTTTTTAAACACATATACACATATCATAGCACATCACTTCAAAATTATGTATAGTGTCTCTGTCACATCGTCATTGTACATGACCATTGTGTACTTTGTATATATGGAACATCATTTTATACATGTGGCAGTTAGTTTATGTGTAACTGTGCCTTTCCGTGGGTCTATGTGGTTACATGTTAGTGAGCGAGGACTCGGACACTACTTTGAAAACGTGCCGTGTATACAATGCTTCGTACTTTGTATATGCTATCGTCGTGGTGTAATTGTGCCATTATTGTGACTCAGTGTTCGTGTCGTTTCTTGTCGAAATAAACTTTTTTCTAAACACACGGGGAGTCATTTGGGAAGCCTGTTCACACCACGCAGGTGACGGAATTCTACACCTCAGTTTACAGCAGCGTTTACATGAATGCGACAGAATGCGACAGCAGCGCATCGCATTTTTCTAGCGCTGTACGTGTAATGCGATGCGCCACCGGTTGCATGTAGCATGCCACTCACGGTGCGATGGTGGCGGCAAACGGTGTCGCACGACGAAGGCAAAGCAACGCTTCCAAGCGTCTTGCACCGCGCCACACAGCCAGCTTGGCGAGAGCAGCAGGTGTGCAGCAAATTCCATTTCCCAAAATTCCTAATGCGATGCGATCGCGTTCATACACGCACTGCGAAAGTCGACTTACTCGTCTCAATCCAACCCTGTCTGGCGCGTTAATGTGACGCGCTTTCCTATAGCGCATTAGCCTCGTTTGCGTGGATGCGATGTGCTGGACAGTTGATGTGACGCGATGCGACGCGCCAGTTCTCGCACTCGTGTAAACGTGCCTCATGTCGACGTCCGACGCCGGACTTTCCCTGCCATTCGTGGTGACGGACTACTACGAGGGTTTCTGCTAAACGTCCCTGCTTGTTTCACGTCAGGGACGCCCACTTCTCACACCATGGCGTCTGCAGTGTCGTCGACTCCCTCGAAGGCCCAAGTCTTCGACGTTGTTGTCCCTACGGGGAATGGTCCCGAGACCATCGTCGATGCGATGGCCTCGACATGGCAAACCTCAACTGTCCATGTCGCATGGGATGTCGGAGTCCTCCTTCAAGTACTAACGTCGTACATTGCGAAATAAAACTATGAAGCTGAAGGTTACTTTGAGTTACGTAACGCATGCCAACACCTTTCTTTCTTTCTTATGTGACGCAGTAGTTTTTGGTCGCGCATCGGAGAACTGAGAGAAGCCTCCCTACCCTTAATAATAAAAAGATGCACGCACGATTACGATACTCCCTAATGGGAAATTTGAGCGCAGCTCCGTATGTCTCTACATTTCGCGAATAATCTATTTCGCGCAGTCGTTGCAAACGGAGCGAAGCGCTGTCCGACTGCCTCGCTTATCTGGAGATGGCGAGAGGCAGCGCGTGGGTGACGCGTGGGCGCGATTCACAGCAGTCGTTGCAGACAGACCTCCCAGACGACACGCACTACTCTGGCGCCATCTCGTAGCGATCGTCGCCGCACTACGCTTTTCTGCTCACGCTTTGGCCACCCCCTCCTCCTCCGCTTTGTTCCTCTCGTCTCTCATCCCCACTCTGCGCTCTGCGTTCACTCTTTCATCCTTCGCTGTCCTCGTTCGCTCGGTTACGCCGACGCCGACGCTCGCCGCAGGAACGAGCGCTTAGGAGCTGCGCTCTAATAAATCCTGGAGTTTTAGGCGCCAAAACCATGCTATGACCATGAGGCACACCGTATAATGAGGGACTCCGGTTCAATTCTGACCCCCTAGGTTCCTTAACGCGCACCCAATGCACGGCACATGAGCATTCTTGCATTTCGCCCCCATCGAAATGCGGGGTTTCTAGCGTTCATAGCCTACTATGTGCCAATGGAAATCGGAGTATGAATCGAAGATGCATCACCGTTTGGCTTGGCTTGACTGTAGGGAGAAACACAGAAGACAAAGAAAATAACTTTCAGGGCGTTCTTGCGCACTTGCATAAGTTTGGACGGGTACCAGTTATCTGACAGAAAAGTTTCGGGAGGCCTCCAAGTCAGCCTCTTCTGTACCTTACATACACTGCACACAGTTTTTTTTTTTTTTTTTATGCGAAAGCATTGTGCACCGTTGCGATACGTCTATTTCTTAACGTTGCGTGGGGGTTAACATTCTTTGGATGTGTCTCTCGTAAAACGTTCTATTCGTCGTAGAACTGCCAGCAGTCGGTAGCTTTCCTGAACCATTTCTTTTTCTTTCTTATTTCACTTACAGGTATATTATGAAGTTGCAGGAATATTTATGAAGTTGCAGGGCCCTCACTGTTTTCTTTCATTGTCTTTTCTTGTTTTCTGGTTCATGCTCTTTCAAAACTTTCCGTCATTTTCCTTGCATATTTTCTGCAGTATCTTGAAACCGCCCACGCCAGTGGCTAACCCCCTCTTGCCGGGTAATTTTTCTTTCCGTTGCCATATGCAACTTGAGCATTGCGGATAGTGGCCAACGAAGACACGTTGCCCGCGATTCTACCGCTCCATTGAAATTCAACCGTTCGATCGATGTGCTTCGGTAACGTTCGACCGATGCTCGCATTTTGAAACTTTATTCGTGTCGTTGGCTCATTGGCTTTCAGTCGTATGCACTGCTCCGCTACTGTCGCTCTCGTGCTCTCTCCGTTACGCATGCAAGCGGCGGTCGTGCTTTAGGGGACCTCGTTCTCACATTTTCTAAAAAAAAAAAAAGACATATTGTTCGGTCGAATTACTTTAGGAAGTTTAACTCGAGGGAAAAGAACATTTACGTTTCTGCGCACCACCTCGTGAATTCTTCGCGCGCACAAATTTCCCCTATACACTGCGTAATAATTTACACCCTTAAAAGAAAAAAGGGGTGTAAATGTGTCTATAACGTGATTTATGTAACGGACACCCTCAGGGTGTGAGTTATATACACATTTACGCACTTCATCAGTTTTAAGGGCGTAAATTATTTTGCAGTGTAGGAGCTGATGCGCTCTCCAAAAACCGGCTGGACTCGCACGCGCGTTATTGTGTCAAGCACAGTTGCCTCGAGCTAAATAACCGCCGTCTTCTTGAATCTCGGCCATTCAAAGCCGACTAAATGAACGACAGACTGTTCTGTTGGATCGTGGATCGCGACTTCTCGCCCGTTTTGAATATTCTCCGAGCAGTTCTGTTTGCCTGATCCATGCTGAATGTTTAGTATATGGAATATTTATTTATTTATTTATTTATTTATTTATTTATTTATTTATTTATTTATTCAACCCTGAAATGTTTGCCGACACTACGTCACCATCGCGAAGGTGTCCCGGCTCGCGTCACGAGGAATTCTTCCTTCTCTCTTCAACAAAGTAAGGAACGACTGAATTAATGAGTGAATGAACGAAGAAAGAAAGGACTCAGTGAAGAAAAGAAAGAAGGAATGACTGAACGAATTAAGGAGGGAATGAGTGAATGGATGAAGGAAGGAATGAACGAACAAAGGAAACAACGAAAGATGAGCTTAACGAACGAAGGGAGGAATGATTTAATGAATGAATGAAGAAAGGAAAAATAATTGCGCAAACAAAAGAAAGTCGAGGCGAGCCCCAAGGTCTGAGCCTGTGGCCATCGCAGCGTTCTACCTTTGGCTTGGGCTCTTCGCTACAACCGTCGGGCGAGCTTGGCGAAATCAAAAGCCAGATAAGAATACTTTCATTACAAAGACGATGGGCAGATAGATATTGCCGGTGATGAAGAGAGAACAAACCGGGATGACTAAATACGAGAAAGACAATCCCCATTACCCCCATCTCCCGCCTCCCCCCCCCCCCTACACACGCACACATACTTCAAACCCCTGATGACGTGTATTGCTAGTGTCATCATTCGCCCAATTCCCCCGTGTCTTCGCGGTGACCTAGCAGTGCATTACAAGAAAAAAAAAACGAAACAATAACGAGAGAGGTAGGTGGCGTAATAGCGTTATATAAAGAGAACAGTCGCCGTAGGCTGTGAGTGCATTTGCTTTGTCCTGAGAATCGCTATGGTAGGTGAATGCTCAGTACAGCCCATCTATAATCGCAACGCATTGTTAGTATTTGGCTGCCCATTACTGCGGAATCACAGTATGAATTGGTATTCCAATCCCGTTTTAGTTCACATGAATTTCAGCCCGATGCATCGCAGTAGTTTTGATGCGAGAGCATCAAAGGGCTGATTGAGCGACAAGTTAGTGGCACTCAAGTCTCCTTACGTGCACTAAATGTCAAAGCATTTCAACTCTTCCGTGCGCCACTTCTCACTTGGTCACGTGCTCGAACTGGGCAAAGTCAATTTCGGGGGCGGGCCACCAAAATTTCCGAGGTGGGCCAGGTCAAATTTGGGAGTGGGCCAGGTCGGTTCTGAAAGTGGGCGAACTCAATTTTAGAAATTGGGGCAAGATCAACTTTCCCTGGGGCGTGCCATGGCGTCCGTCCGACGCCGTGGCTCACACCCTGCATTCCCCATTGGCTGCGACGCCACGTCATGTACGTGCCTCGACAGAGTACGGCGGGCGAGAACACCTACTTCAGCACTGGCCCGCCAGGCGTCGCGTGAGGGCATCGCCGCGACGCCACGTCACACTCGCTCTCGGAAACCTGTGTTATCCGCGCGTTCCTTGTCCGCGCAAGCTCTCGCCTGCGTTCTAACTTCGGCCTCGGTAATCGCTATAAAGAAATAATCTATAAAGAACAATAAACTCGAAACGAGAAACGTTCGCGGTACTCGGTTTCGAGCCTACGACCCCGCGCTCAGAAGCCGTGTGTCTTACCCACTGGGCTAAACCAGCGCCTCCTCGCTCGTCTGTGCTGTGCGCTTTACGACTTCATGCTAACCCGCCGTGGTTGCTCGGTGGATATGGTGTTGTGCTGCTGAGCACGAAGTCGCAGGATCGAATCCCGGCCATGGTGGCCGCATTTCGATGGGGGCGAAATGCGAAAACACCCGTGTACTTAGATTAGAACCCCAGGTGGTCGAAATTTCCGGAGTCCTCCACTACGACGTACCTCATAATCAGAAAGTGGTTTTGGCACGTAAAACCCCATAATTAAAAAAAAAAGCTTGATGATACTTGGACCGAAACTTCAATTGTCAAGCCCGGCGTGACGAAAGTGGTGACGTCAAAAGCACCGCGGCTTACTCGGGAGCGTCCCCTTGAGATTCTATGTGAATCGGGCATAGTATATGCATGACGTCACGGATCTAAGTGCACCGCCCTTGTGCTATATAGGAGGTGTTGACCAAGCGTCTCAACGCGCTAGTTCGCCCGCGTCGAGTTCGTAACTCGAAAGACCACACAGAAGCGTTCAACTGGACAATACTGCTTTCGAATTCACAACTCATAAAAATTGCTAAGGTGTCCCCGGATTCCTTCTGTTAATGTCAATTAGAATATCGCCTATGCCCGTTTGCAAGGTGAAAGGTGGACGGAGGCCCTTTCTTGGAATCCTGCAGCAGCCGGTTTACACGCTGTCTTGACGGCTGGATAATTACCGCGGGATGGGTGGTGATTCGACTCTTCTAATTAACTGCGCTTCTTACTTTGGTTATCGTGGTTCCCTCGTTTTCATCCTCTGCTCAAGTTTCCAGGTAAGGGTGGAGGGAACGCGTTTTAGTCATTGTCCACGCCACGTTGTCGTCTGGATTAGGAGAAGGAGGGTTTGACACGCGGAAAACGTTTGATTAACACCCTTGGTGCTGAAAAGTGTAGAAATCAGAGTCGAATCTGAACTACGAGTGCTTATCTGCCTTGTTCGCGTTTCGGCGCTAATGGTATAGTACCACTTGTGAAATCCACGGCTCCACTGAATTAGTTGCAGGCTTCTGGATTGGTTGAACGACATACGTTTCCTAACAGTCTTCATAACCAAAACAACCCGCGAAATAGCTCTCGCCACAATTTTGACGCACCTTCCTCACTCCTTCTTCTTTTTTTTGGCTATGCTGGCATCCAAAAACGCACCGATCGCTGCGATCAACCGCTCGGTCGCACTCTCTAAAAACCACACTGCGACGCGCGCGATTGCACCGATTTTCGTCGCTCCAGTCGCGGCATGTGAAACGGGTTTAACGCCCATGGCACACGTGCTGAACCGCGTTCTTATTACGCCACTATGCCCCCTTTTCACAGTGGAGCTGTTAGACCGTCGCAGGGTTTCTCTTGACGGCTGCAGCTTCGCCGATCTGAGGGAGAGAGAGCTGACAGAGAGTGAAAGCAGAGACTAAAAATAGCGCCGCGCAGCATAGCGACGCGGCGAGGGTGGCTGGAGCCTAGCGGGGGAGAAGGAGAGGAGCGCACGAGAGGAACGCGGCCCGGATGCGTGCCCCCTCGTGTGGCACCAGTCTAGGTGGCGTTGGTGGCACGCGACGCAGTGGGGGTCAAGCGAGGGAGGAGGGGCGTTCTTCTCCGGCGTATGCTAGGGTGCCTCGATGTCCTCCTCGCCCACCGCACCGTACAGAGCAGCGACAACCGATGGATCTTAAAGGGACGCTAAAGCGAAACAATAAATCAGTTTAGACTAATAAAGCATTGTTTGAGAACCCTGCAGGCAGTCGTTTTAAAAAGATAGTTTATTAGATGAGAAAATGGAGGTCCAAATATCAGTATTTGAATTTTGCGCCGAAACCCCAGCGCCGGTACGTCAGCGTGACGTCAGGGATTCCAAAGTATGTTTTCGCATTTGGGTCGCGTTGGCTGAACGAAGGTTCCCGAAACTGGCAATGTTTAATATTTGGTTCCTTTAGAACACAATGTAGTCAATCTCTACTGCTATATATAATTAGTAGGCCCTACAAGATGCCATCAAAATCCAAGACGTCACAGCCCCCAGGTGCGGGGACTTAAGTAGGCGTCGCCACCCGTATTTCGTTCTTGCGCTTTTTCTGGCTGACCAAATGTCTTATCGTTGTAAGAGTGGTGTTTTTGGTCTTGTTGAACGGTAATTTACTGATGCAGAAGAAATCATTTTTCACTTTACTGTCCCTTTAGCGACAAGCGATTTGGCGGCGGATTTCCGCCGCCAAGGTTTGTGAGTGGTGGCGCTGGCTAACACTCCCATGGTCAGCTCTAGTAGTGACGCATAAATACCCAAAAAAGTGGACGGGAGAACGGCGCCGGCGGTAGCTCAATTGGTAGAGCATCGCACGCGTAATGCGAAGGACGTGGGATCGTTTCCCACCTGCGGCAAGTTGCTTTTTCATCCGTTTTCTGTTCCATTAATGTATAATTTCTTTATTTCAATTAGTAAGTACAAGTAATTTCCCCTGTGTTTTCCTTGGTGTCTATCTTTGTTGGCTTCTTGTGATACGATTAGGACATTAATAAATTTTGACCGATAACAATATACAATCGTAATTCTGTGCACTGAAATGAGCTTTATACAGCAGTGGCTATTGTATTCAAGGTGCTATTTTGTCACAGTTTCTTACATAAAACTCGGACATTAAGATTCAACAATGGGTTTAGCAAAACAATAGCCTCATCAACGAAGCGAGAATACCAGAGAGCCGCCAAGACCATGATTGATAGAACGCTCCGCGACAAAATGCGTTATATAAACCAAGACCTTAATCACAGGATAATAATATTAATGGCGCATGAGGATCGGCGTCTCACGAGCATTAAGCGGGATCGTCCCGCGATCAAATGATGTGTCCATAGTGGTAAAAGCTTGGATCGGGCTTGATATAGTCCGAAAATGGAAACTAGAAAAATGAACCGCTCGCTGTTTTAGTTTTTCCTTGCTCTAGTGCTTGCACGTCGGCGCTAATTATTCGAAAGATATTCGACAAATATTCGGTGTTTCCTGTATAAACTATTCGGTTAGGCCACCTACGGTAATAGGCCGATGTTCGATTCGTTTTTCAGAATTTTCGTACAATCGCACGTCCTTACTTACTAACGAATGCATCACCGTGTGCCTCACTATGAGCAAATTCTATGATTATTTGAATCAGTTTGTTTCTTTTTTTTCATGACAATGGTGTCTTCATAGTTTTCACTGGGTATATGTTCTGTTTCTGAAAGTGCCGGAAGTATAATTACCGCTTTTTTCCCGGAAGTAATGTTAGTTCTGTCAACCTGTAAGTTGCGCTATGCAATGAGCGCTTTCGATGTGACCCAAAAAAAAGCCAAATTTTCAAGCTTGATCGTCTTTTGTTTTCTTTTTTTTTTTGCTCATCTATTCTTCGGTCACGCTGGCCTCTGCTTTCTACAAAATGCACACCCACTCAATTTAGTGTCCCAGAGAACGATTTCGCCGTATGTGTACACAAAGCTGCATTCGAATTGCCAGGTCAAGCGGAATTCCGTTCAGCGAAATAAAAGCATTATTAGTTAAAACGAATCACCGACCATCCTACTCTCGAGACGCCCGATCTGCATAAGCGGAGGCAGAGACCGTACCCATCACCTACTCAGGGATCCTTGAACATCACAGGTTGGAACGCAGGGTGTACCCACCACCTCACCCAAAGCTCAACAAAGAAGAAAGCACTACACTCAGAAGACTGCAAAGTCATACTTACATCCACGGAATCCTCATGCATAGACTCTACCCAACGCTACAAAGATACCATTGCCTAATCTGCGGCGTACGGGACACCTTGGCGCACCTGATCTTCGAATGTCCGTGGCATCTAGACAAAGACGCATTGCCTTCACCGAGAGACTGTTATAACGCCAGACAAGAAAGCGAAGACTTCATCGAAACGTGGGAGGCCAAGCTCGTCTCCGAGGGCCTGAAACAACAACGACGCCTCGTCGCCAGGGCCATGGAGGCAGCGAAGGCCAGAGGGTTCCTGGAATGAGGAGACCTCCCACCGAGAGTAGAACCGGGGCTTACCCCGGGATACTGTTTCAAATATAAAAGTTTATTCCTCCTCCTCCTCCTACTCCGACCCATTTCAAACACTCGCGCGGCGTTTTGGGATCGGTACATGTTTGAAAAACGGCACGTGGTGTTTCGGTATCTGCGCGGAGAGGCCGAGAGCGCACGTGACACATATTGTGAACCGTGCGGAAGCGTCGTAAACGCAATCATTCGTAAAGGTCGTGTGACATTTCGTGACCTGTACAGAAAGGGTCACCAACACGCACGACGGCATCACTGCAGTAATGGTGTACGTGAGGTCTTTGTGTTAAAGTTCGGGTGAGATTGGATTATCTCGGGTTTACGCCATCTTTCCCCAGGATAACCTGCGTCCTTTCTTGTTTTCATTATCAGCACACGGCTTCAGACAAGCAGGCCTTTTACATTGCCACTCCCTTCCTTTAATACTATTTTGAGGCCATTTTCCGAATGACATTGAGTTTTATTAGGTAGAGAGCGGAAAGCGTCTGATTGTTACCATTGATCCTAAATTGCTCTTCCGCTTCCTTTCGCTAGAAGATGGCTTCCCCACGGCATAAGTGTAACTGCGGCGAAGCTAGCTTTCTTGGACTGATAAGAAGAACGGTTTCTGAAGTAGTCCACAGGTCGCAGTTACTCGTTTAGTTTTCGTTCTTCTGCTTCAAGCGACTGTAGTCAAACTATTGATCACAGAGCGCGATGTATATATTATTGAGCATTCACTATACTTTTCTGTGTGTTCGTTCATTCGTCCGTTCGTTCTTTCCTTTCTTTCCTTCTTTCTTCCTTAACTCAGCGGGAAATGGTCCTGTGGCCGTATTCGCCGTTCTGGAGGCGGAATTCCCAAACGAAAGCCACTTAGACTTCAGCAGGAGAATGGGAGGAAGGGGGAAGGGTCACTATAGGAATTCAGTGAAAGACGGTCAGGCTCTGATATAAGATTTCGGCTAGAATCTGTTTCGAACTGGGGTCACAGTGTCCAGATGCATCTGACAGCTCAAGCGCGCCGATAACTGAGTGTTATCGCTTTCTTCCTTTCTCTTTTCCTTTCTTTCTTTTTACTTCCTTCGTTCTTTCTTCTTTTCTTTACTGCACAGTTCCGTAGAGCAAAAGTAGCGTTAAAGCTCTTGGAAGTATAAGGTCAGCCGTTCTCAGCCGAATACGGGTGTTTTACGTATTACCAAGGAGATTTTAATTACCAATTAGCAAATAGCAGACGACCAAGTGATCAAGCGCACGGACACATCGGCTGGTTCAGGCTTATCCGAGGGCATACCATTCTGCCGTACGACTGACCTATTAGGTTCTCGCGGATATGACATATGTCTATTTCGGCACGTCGTATCGGCGTTTGCCGCTTTCGCAAGCTGTGTGCGGCGATCACGAGAGGCTGGCAACAGGTTAACTTCGCTACTTCTTTTCCTTTCATCTCTCTCTCTCTCTCTCTCCACAAACTATTGAGTGTTAGGAGGTTATTCAGATAGTATGCGCGTTGTGCTTTCACCCGATAGAAGCACAGTTTTAGGTGGTTGATCAATTGACTCAGAACTGGTACGCCAAAGGTAAACTCGAGATTGGCTGCGTACAGCAGGCGCTCGAACACGGGATGTCACAAGAGATCCTTTGTTTTTTACCCCCGTCGACCGCTCGACATATTGATTGGTTACTATGAATGTGGCAGTCGTTGACAGCAGTTACGTTCCGAGCCTTTTTATAAATATAAATTGCGAATTGAACGAATGAAATCAAACGAAGTACACATTACATGCATCAGATTCTCCAGAGCGTAAAGCATGAAAGCAGCGAACGCGTCCGTGTTCGTCCCCACGAAGAAAATCGTGAAGGCAGATGACACGCCGCATGTCGAAGGCATGTGTGTTTATGGTGGGGGAGAGAGAGAGAGAGAAACAACGTTATTTGCCACTGCATGGTTTGAAGTTAGGGCCTAGTTAGGCCTAGTGTGGCTCCCAGGTGGGGGCGACGTCTTAGGTCCACGAGACGAGTGTCAGTTGTGTTTTCTTGTCTGCTCTTGTCAGCAGCTGGTTCCAACCCTCCTCGGAGGGAGCTGGCAGTAATGATTGTGGGGGAGGGTTACCCTCGCACTCTGGAAATGGAAGTTGCATTCGTGGATTTGTTTCTTTAATGCCTAAGTATTTCTATACTTACCCAACGAGAAAACCGTCCCTCCGTCCGTCTGTCCCGTAAGAGGATCGCTTTCAAGATGGCGCCTGCAGCAGCGAATGAATTCACCTTCGTGCCGCCTTTCGCTTCAACGCCAACGAAGCGACGCGAACACAGCGCTCACGGAACTTTCAGTAAATGCAGCACACTGCCACTTTCGCAGTGTGCTGTGGGCGCAACATACGCGCCCACGCGTTTATCTTCGACGCTAAGTAAGCGGCGAGAACACAGCGCACGAAGCTATCAGCAGTCGGTACTCTTTGTCGGCACCGCAGATCGCTTTCAAGGTACGGTCCGCGTGGCGGTGCCATACGAAGCCGTCTCCCGGGTACGTTTGGTCACGGTACATAATGGTTCGACGCGGATGCATAAGGCGCTAACGTGCGATAACGGCTTGTAATGATCGGAACGTCATCAGCGCGCCTGACGCCTTCACCTGCAGTACTTTGCTTGCGTCATCACTGCTCCCTGCGGTGCCGTCAGTACCAGTTTGTATCGCCGCAGCGCTGTCGTTTGCACTCGCCGTATCAAGTTTCATAACATAGGTAATGACACCGGGCTGCGTGGAGATGAGGAATTGGCACAACGCTTATGCATACTTGGACAACTCCCAGAGGAGTTTCTGCGGGAACACTTTTTTTTTTAGTTTCTTTACCAGTCACAGCATCTTTTTCATTCAACCACTTAGGGGCAGAGTACGGAATATTCTCGCTAGGAAAAAAAGAGTTGTTCGCGGGGGATTCTGAGCCCACTTCAACAAGTTTTGACGTGGGCCAGGGCCTGGCTCGGGCCAGAGAGCTCCGAGTTTGCGCGGCCCGTCGTAGCAGCGAAACAGACCGCCGAGCGAGCCGGCGCTAGGGCCAAAACGTCGCGATGTTCTGCTACCACGTGACCGCCTTCAGTGTCGTGACGTCACGACACATGCACTTCCTGGGAAACGCAACCGAAACTTGTAAGTAGAAAGCGTACTTTAGATCCCTTGCACGTTACGTCTCACGGACGCAGATTCTCGCCGTGGTGGTTCTCCAATATGGAGCCTAGATGACGTCAGTGCGCCATATTCACTGTCGTGGGTAACCTGCTTCCATGGAGGAAGGACAGTTTAGGATAGGCCCCTGTCCTGCAGGCTGTTTTGGGTAGCGTTGAAGCCGTGCGAGTCGCCAACAGACGCAGCTTGCTCACCGTGCTGGTTCACCAACATGGCGCTTACGTCAGCGCAAGCTCTGAGGCTTCGAGTTAGGGGACTGTCACTTCATGCAACAAAAGAAGAAAGAAAAATGAAAAGTCTAATTTGTTATGTCAGTAACGCTTTAGACTTATCGCTCTCTATCTGTCTGCGAGTAAGGGCATGACAAAGACGATTTGATGATGATGGCCATGACATGATGACTTCGCGAACACTGCTGTGCAAAACCAGTTGGGCTATGGCTAACCTCTCCAACCACTCTTTCTTTTGAAGCAACTTCACGGTATGCAGCCACAGGGACGCTTTTCTCGAAGTTCACAATGTTATTAGAGACACAGAAGGAGTACCTTGAATTTCTATAATCAATTATCCCTATTGTTGCACTTGTATGGGTTAAATTATTACGTCTCAAAATTTTTAACAGTATATCTTTTTCTAATTTTTCAATTATATTTCATTAACCCACTCTCTGCTATGCAAATTTAGTTTTTTTTTTTTAATTCTCATAGACATACTTTAAACCGTCTGCATGTTGACCGGTCCCCCGTAGTGGGTATTAGCCAGTATTTGGAGACAAGGCAACACAAGACAAGACACCGCTGCTTCCATGGGCTCACCCTGTCTAAAGAGAGTCTCGGCTACGCTCGGCAGCGGCGCCTGCCTCGACGAGCGGCCGCCGATCACGAGCACGGGTCGGTTGCTTCGCTGTGTGAAGAGCGATCCCCAGACGCTGGTCGAAGCCGCGCCGCCGGGGTTGCGGCCGCGGTTGCCGCCTCCAGCAGGGCGCGAACTCTGGAATACGTTGAAACTCTCATGGAGGAACGTCATCACCTGCGGGCGAGAACCGGACCGAGATGAAGTCGAGGGTGCTCTGGATCACTACCCCGCCGAACCTCGTTGCAGCGAACATTTCCTTGGGGGATCGTAGGATAGAACGAAGCAAAATTTAAGGGCCGTTCTTTGGCGTCAAGCGCTTGAAGCACGGGGGCGAGAAAGGCGGAATATAAAAGAAAAAGATAGATAGATAGATAGATAGATAGATAGATAGATAGATAGATAGATAGATAGATAGATAGATAGATAGATAGATAGATAGATAGATAGATAGATAGATAGATAGATAGATAGATAGATATATAGATAGATAGATAGATAGATAGATAGATAGATAGATAGATAGATAGATAGATAGATAGATAGATAGATAGATAGATAGATAGATAGATAGATAGATAGATAGATAGATAGATAGATAGATAGATAGATAGATAGATAGATAGATAGATAGATAGATAGATAGATAGATAGATAGATAGATAGATAGATAGATAGATAGATAGATAGATAGATAGATAGATAGATAGATAGATAGATAGATAGATAGATAGATAGATAGATAGATAGATAGATAGATAGATAGATAGATAGATAGATAGATAGATAGATAGATAGATAGATAGATAGATAGATAGATAGATAGATAGATAGATAGATAGATAGATAGATAGATAGATAGATAGATAGATAGATAGATAAACAAACTTCCAGATTGACAGAGAGTCATGTACACACACCGCTATATAAATGGGTAGGCAGACACTAGAAAAGTATTAGAAAGGCAGACATCAGAAAGCTGACGAGCATTAGTTTAGCTTATAGCACGACAGAAGGGTGGTACATTGGCTGACTGCCGTCAGCGTCTGTATATCTGAGTTACTAGCCAAAGTAGTATTCAAGAGAGCCCACTGAATATTTTGGCCTATACTAACCCTTCACATACAGAGCTGGTGTCCCATCCAACTTCGCAGTACACACAAAGATGATGGAGTCGATGTCTTCATCAACTGTAGTTATCATTAAGGTGATGTCCTCGATGCTTATCGCTGATAAATCTAGGTGATCTTTTTCTACTACTGTCGCTTTGAACCTACCGAAAAGAAAACGTTCTTTTACAAGCCGAAACGCTCGTGTAGTACTCGTTGTACCCAGAGTTTGTAATCGCTTCGTCGCATCTCAGTTATGAGGAATTCTGGTTGTCAATGCACACTGGATGACGGCAACCTACCAGTCAAGATTAACCTCCGCAGAAACTCACAAACGTTGAGCCAGCTGTCATGGTGTCAGTGGCAACCACCGCGTCTCTCTGGTGTAGTTAGGTTTTCTGGTTGGTACGCAGCATATTCAACAACATTTGCTACCAATTTCTAGCAGCGGCAGATAGGCGCAAGTGACACATAGCAGACGACAGGATCACTTGAGGATTCGGCACTTCGACGCCACTTGCCAACTCCATGTGGCTCTAGACTACCAAACGACACGTATGGCCAACGACAGAGGCATTCCTGCTCCACGTTCACTTAGTCACTCATCGCGAGAGGGACATAATTTAAATAGCCACGTTAATGGTGGCTTGTGGGTGATCAACACCTCGTGAACGATGCCGGCCTTGTGCCTGACTGCTGCCCAGCGATCTTCACTTCGCTTGTCGCTCACATTATATTCTTCTAAGCACCGGCCGCAACCTGTCCCCATGTTGTTGTCGCTTTGACACGGCACTCACAACGAAGTACGACACACTGTGGACGTTAAAACGGCGGCAAACCATTTTTCCAGCTGGCGAGTCAGCGGCATCATCCTAATGTATTGACGTTTTTTTCCTTTTCTGGCCCTCTATAGTCCTCTGCTGTCAGGATCGTCTGGAGCGAAGATGACCGAAGAATCTGCGACGGATCCCCTTAAAACGGCCACTTTTCCAGAAAATGCTGGCACGTCGTCGAGGCACGATCCGGATCCATTAAAACAGTTGGAGCAGAAGTTACTTGCCCGAGTCACTGCGCCGTATCTAGAACAGACGACTCCTTCCGGTGTGCTGTCTGGTGAGGCCCTCTGACTGCCTTCTGGAACGCCGAGTTGACGACGCCATGATGGTTGCATCTAGAGAGGCCACTTTTGCGTGCTGTGTCGACACTGTACCATCCGCGCGCAAAGCGGGAAGGCTGCGTCAGCAGCAAAGCACAATTTGCCGGCAAATGTCGCGCAAAAATGCGTTCCCAGAAGTGTCCCACGAGGTGTCATTCGCTCGCACGCATGCGACACTTGGCGGCGGATCGCTAGAAGCCATTTGCATATCCCAATTCTCGCTTGTCACGCGAGCAGCGCGGCTGGTGTGCAAATATTGACAGGCCGGCAAGGTTGCGGAAACTTTTCCTGTTGGTTTAGCTTATCGTGTTTTATTGGTTCTTGCGCCATTCTGGAGACATCTACATCACGTGAGACACTGGGGTGCTAACTTTGGGCTGGAATTTTGTCTCTCCACATAGGAACAAAATGAATAAAGTGGCAGAAATGTGAGTGCATTGCATTACTTTCGAATGAGCATACTCGAGGCCCCTTGAAATGTCACAGATCCATGTCGTGCGTGCCACAGTATAATCTATTCCTGCCAAGTTCTTTTCTGGGCAAGTGCTACCCTCACTACTCAACTTTTTTTTAGTTAACTTAGTCCAACAAGTTATGGCCAAACGTTTCGAGAATCATCTGCATGATTGCGTTCGATTTGCTTTCAAATCCATGTTTCCGGAAGACGTGCACATATTAAAGCAGTGCTGGCGAATTTCGTTTACATTGCAGCCGCGCGCTTTGAGCCGATTTTTCTTTTTGGCTCGTCAGAACACGTTCTCAAGTCTGGACTGTATAATCAGAGACTCCCATCGTCGTGTTGTTATTGAATAAGTCGGAAGTTGTATCAGTGCGATATCGTGAGTTCATGTTGCTACTCCGGACATTATCGAATTCCGACGCAGTGTCTAGTTCGCCATTTTGCCACCTCTGATTGGCTCACAGGGCTACTGCACGCTCTCCGATTGGCCACCAGATCAGTGGCTCCGACGAGCCAAGTGTCGCCAGGGGCGCCCCTTTTCTGTATATTTGTACATAATGTTTGCCCCTTTGGCTTCCGCAATGCGTGTTCCTTATATATATATATATATATATATATATATATATATATATATATATATATCCTTCACCGCAAAGTCTGGCACGGAGGGTTGCTGCCAAGTGGAGTGGAGCGACCCGGCGCGCATCGAAGTGAGGTGATTAGGTATGAGATCATACGTATGAGATATCCGTATGAGATTATACGGAAGTTCATGCTCACGGCCGGTGGAGAATACGCAAGCGTGCCCTTCTGGAACGCATTGCAAATATATCCTCCCTATGTAGTACACAGGCCGATTATTATTATTATTATTATTATTATTATTATTATTATTATTATTATTATTATTATTATTATTATTATTATTATTATTATTATTATTTATTATTATTATTGGCTTTCCCTGTGAAACGGGGCGGGGACACACGGTCTTCTATTCTCCCTGAGCTAGCTAGGTGTGCTATACGTGCTTATCTGCCTAGGATTTTGTCTGCACAGACTTAATCTTTTTTTTTTCCTCTCTTCCTTAAAGCAACTATATCTACTTTGTACCACTACCTATGCATGTAACGGATCCCGCCGGTCGTATGAATTCCCTCCCGTCTTTCTTTTTTTCTTTTTCTCCACCAATACTCTAAACGTATCGACTGCTCACTGGTTAATTAATGCTTCCATTCGCATGTAATTTCCAGCGCTCCCGGAAAAGTGTACGTTACCTACGGGTCTCGCCGGTCGAATACCTTCGCCTTCGACCAAGATGTGCCGAGGTATATCCGGATTCTTCTGCTGCAGCAGACGGGCACGTGTCTGGTCCTGTTTGCGAATATTTTGTTATTCAGTACGTTTTTTTTTTTTTTTTTTTGTCCTTGGGCAACCAGCTTGAGCCTCAAATAACAAGGCACCGCCCTTTTGTGTTATCTTGCAGGTTTTCCCCCTTCTAATTTCTTTCTCGACGTGCCCGCATCAAGCGCGGCGTCTGGTGGTGGAAGACTTCAATAATCCTGAACCTCGCTTCCGTTCTTCGCCCCTGCGTCACACCTCGGCCCGGGTAACGATCCTCGAGCGCCCAAGTCGGCTCGTCTTTCACGAAGCGCTTAGGAAATTGATATTGATTAGGTGAGAAAGGGGGGGTGGGGGGGTTAGACAGACCCATTATGGGCGTCCGCATTGTGGCGTGCCATCAGGTAGGCGTCCATTGATGCGTACGGTGAAATGGTTCCAAGGCCAGCTTTTATGGCGAAACGGATGGCAACTGGTTCGTTTTGTCTGTTGACTATTTCGTCCCGTTCTTATGTTGTTATTTTTCTTCCCGGTTCTCTAGCCGTTAGGTTCGCTTGACCGGTCGATGCAGCGAATGCGTGTGGCTCCCCCGTACAGCCTTTCTGTTGTTCGAGGCCGAATGCGTGTGGACGTTCAGCTGATTGTCTTAGAATAGCTATATGCCGGTACTCCGGAATAGCGAGGTTCTTGTTGACGGTACAACCTACACGGCTTTACTATACTATACGGCGGCTTCGGAACAGCACTCGTCGAGACATATGCGGGTACGCGCATTAGCCTAGTGGCCCTATGCTATGGATAATAGATGCGGGAAATTGGAGCTTATAAATCGTTTGCGTTCAGGCGAGTTTGAGAGAGTCGGCTTTCGTCTGGTCGCTGCGTTCGAGGACGCCGAGTCCATTGCGACAAAGTATCAACTGAAGAAGACTGCTCGCGCGAGATGGACTAGATCGACACTTGATGAAAGATGCATAAGCCTCTGTGCAAGTGTGCGTCTGTCGTCTGGCCGTAGCGCGTCTGGCCTCGCACTAAGACCAGCGAGCAACACCACCGTTGTCGGAAACATTTTGAAGCGAACCTTCATTTTCTGCACGGCTGCAGAAGGCAGCCAAAAGCGGTGCTGCGATTTCCGAAGGCTTTCTTTCCCCAAAACTTCGCACCCCGAAGGATGGAAACATTTTTTTAGAATGTACTCCTTAAAAGAGTGAGAGTGTTACTCATGGGAGTAACCGGCATCGTTACGGGCGCAAGAGTGTTTTACTGCGCTGCAAGCTTTGACATATATAGGCTTAGCAATGGTATACGTCTGTTGGAGTAACCGTGAACCGTGGTAATTCCTTCGCGTTCGTTTGCTATTCTGTTTTTGAGTGTCCCAGTTCTGTCGACGAGCTCTACCAGTGTACAATAATCTTCCTTTAGTTCCAACCTGAGAACGTCTGGCGCAGTGGAGCGTCGTGCCGTCACCGCGCACATCAACGACAACTTGCAATGAACTGCAGCCGATACGCTATAACGGCCTACTCTCCGTAAGCTCCAGGTGCAGTGTTTGTGGCGGCTTATATACTATACATACCGCACGTTTCAGGTGGCTATCGATGCTGCCACCGAATGAAAGCGTTCCTCGTTCACGGGGCTCGTCCTTGCAATTTGCATATACGAGTTTGTGGCGTCGGCGTTCGGTCGCCGCAGGTCACGGCAAGTCGCAGTGCGCATTGTGTATGCCCATCGTCGAAAACGACCCGTGTTCTTATTTAGGCAACACGGCGGGATGAATTAATGGCCATCGCGGTGAGTGTAATCAACCTTCTTCGTCGGCGGCCTGCGCAATCCTGGACTAATGCTAATGTTTGCCCTATTGCGCTGAGGTCATATTTCGATCACAAGTTTATACAATGTTGCGAGCTCTTCTCGGAACTGTGCCTCTCTCGACAGTGACTCATTCACATAAGGAATCTCTGCACTTTCGTTGTCTGCATGCTGCATTGAGCAATGTGCTGCGGTAGATCGGGAGTTATAACGTTATCGCTGCTGACTACGAAGTAATAGGTTCGATCCCGGCTGCGGGTGGGCCGCAGTCCAATGAGGGCGGAATGCAAAAAAAAAAAAAAAAAACGCGCGTGCACTTTGCGTTTCCGTGCACGTTGAAGAAAGCCGGGTAGTCAAAGTTATTTTGGAGCCCCGGCTCCACTACGGCGTGCTTCGTTATCAGATGGTTTTTGGCGCACGTAAAACCCAGGAACTTGCCCCGAGCCGTATTATCTTGTTCGCTCGTTTGTTATTTAGTTTGTTTTTTTCACGATAGCAACTACATAGGCACTCCAGGCGAATTTTTCGCCATCGCCGTTCTGTTCCGGTACAGTGAGAGGTGCGTTACAATATCGTGGTATTGAAATTCAACGCGCGCCTCAAGAAATGGGATTGACCGGTTCTTAAAGATGTACCGCACTGAAGCCAGCACGCGGAGATCGCTTGGCGCGTTTTTCCGAAAGCCGTCGGTTTCTGCCGTCGTTCTCATCCCGTGCACCGTCCATGTGCGACGTCTGTAACATCACCGGCGGCGCTCTAAGTCACGATCAGCGTTGTATAGGGCGTTTCGTAGCTGACAGGGAACTGTTACTTCCATCCAGCAGTCGTCGCGCCAAGAATACAAGAATTTGCAGCGCCATGTTTTTTGTTATGATGATGATGGGGGGGGGGACTGCGGGAACGGCAGAGGGCGGCAGTGGAGCCAAGCACGTTGGCGGTTGTCTGTCGCCTGCTATGGCTGGTTCCGAAAGCGCTGCAGCCGTCTTTGTCGTCTCTGAATGGCGGTAAGTGTGTCTTCTTTAATGGAGGTCACATTCCAGACGACAGAAATATACCACGGAGATAGCGACTGCACCCTGCGGTACCGTCTGCTTCGACGGAGCTGCAGCGCCGTCTGCTTCACATGCAGCTGCAATGTCGTGCAGTTGGCCAAGCTTCTTTCTGCGAGATCTCCGTAATTATACACGTTTTTTGGGCTTGAGGCACTCTATCAAAGATACTATAGACGACGTCTCGTACGCTATAATTAGTTTACGAGTATCATATTTGTGCCGCGCCTTATACCGCCATACATTGTGCTGCATTTTTTTTGCCCTGCTTTGTCATCTGGATCGTCGTGTGCCCTTATACACACGACGATCGATGTGCGTACGATAAAGTTACTTTCTACGTTTTGCACGCTGCACGCAGGCCGCTCTCACACTTTTCTCCACCTTTCGCCGCGTGGGGCCCGGGGTCCGGCACCCGAAGACCCAGCGGCGATTTCCCAAATTGGGTTGCTTCTGCAGCGGGCTTTCCCCATCTGCTGTCGCTCTGCCCATGGCGGCATATTAATGTACACGTACACAAGCGTACTGTATCATGCGCCCATCTCCTCAGCCAACATTATCGCGCGCGCCGACGTCGTTACATAAACTCATTTATAATCAAACATATGAACAAGAATTACGCACTGAGCATAAGATAGATTGCTATAACAGCCATGTAGTCTCCGTTCATCTCTAAAGGAACGGAGCACCGCCAATTTTCCTCCTACTGTGCCCAGGCACGATGCTGCTCCTGAGAGGGAACCGACGTCTGCCAAGCAGGGAAGGAACCAGACAGACGTGAACGATGAGTTCGCTGAGCCACTTCGACAATTTCTACACGAGAAGCTAGGGCATCCGAGCTTTTACTTATAAGCAAACATCCATGCCTATATGAGTAAGCTGCAGCAAAAAAAAAGAAGAAGAAGAGGCAGTGTTCGCCAGAATGAAAATTTGCGAAGAAGAAGTAGAAAACGCGCAAGGGCGAGCAATTTTTCGCACCTAAATTATTCTTGGAACCGGAATTGGTGTCCTAACCGTAAATTCGAAGTTTCCTTTACTAGGCTGCGTTGCCGTATTCCAACACTTAACTTTTACTTGCACAGGTGTGGTCTGGCGGTATCGCCTCTATGCTACCTCTGCAATGAACCGGAATCTATAGATCATTTTTTATTATCTTGTCGGCGATTTTCTGTTCAACGAAAACTATGTCTAGAAATCCCTCTTCAAAATTTAGGATTGCCTTTAAACAGCACTACTATTCTCTCTCTTGGAGCAACAGTATTGGGCTATAGCCACAGGAACGTATGCCTAGCCATTTATGATTTTCTATGTGGCACAAAAAGAATGCCTTGTTAACAGTTCTTAGTTTCAAGAATTGATTGATCTTCACTTTAGTTTGGAAAATTCAAAAAGTAAAGGCACGAATTCACATTTTAAATTTTACTAATATTATCCGTAATTTACCTTACTCAAGTTTAAGTGCATCCACCTTTCTCTCTTGTTTTTTTTTTCTTGTTTTTTTTTTTAACCATTCTTATCACCGCAAGGCTTACTACAGTATTGATCAATACTTTATTTCATGTATTAACATTTCATTTTGCATCTTGGATTTTTTTTTTCCTGTGTTATTTATTTATTATCCAATTTATTTTATTTATTGAACCATATTACCACCCGATTCGTGGCCTATCCCCCACAGTGGGTTTGTGCCATTTATTGAGGATTCATCATCATCATCATCATCATCAGCACGAGCGACACATCAAAGCGTACGGTCACGGCACTAGAAGAAGACCGGTGGTCCTGGACAACGGCTTGCGGCCAGCCAGGATACCGAGCAGATCTCGAGCCGTCATGAGTGAAGGTGAGCCCCGCTAAAGCGCGCTTTACTCTACAGTAGCTCCAGTATTCAACATTGTGTGCTCCTTCGCGAGCCTCTTTCATCTACCATCGAAATTCACGTGAATTTCGATGGTAGATCGGGAAGCAGCTTTACCTGAAAGCTTTTCTACTAGAGATTACTAGAGGGAAGTCTCGCACAGCGTGACGTTCAGTCCATATGAGGTCACCTGCAAAAAAAAAATTACTCGGGGGAAAAAGAAATTTGGCGTTTTACGTGCCAAAAAAAGCACGATCCGATTATGAGACACGTTTTAGTGGGGGAATCATTTTGACCACCTGGGTTTTCTCTGACTTGCACCCAATGCTGAACAAATGACCGGTTTTTTTTTTTTGCGTTCCACCCTCATTGGAATGCCGCCGTCACGGCGTGAAATTGGCAAAGCAACGCCGCAGCCACTCGGTTACTTAGCGCGTTAATATATAGAGGCGACTCTTGACGTCACAAGAACGTCTGAAGCCAGAAGCACGAAGATTAGACAAATCCACGTACTAATCATCATTTCCGTGGTAGAGCAGAGCGATGGCAGCGCCAGAGTTCTTTCCAGCATTTTCTTGTACGAAACCATACGGCTAGGTCACCGTGATAATAATACGTATTACAGACGTACGTATTCTCGTACAATTTGGCACGGCTTCGTTGAGACGGCAATCTACTGAGCGTTGCAGATGTAGGAGCTGCAGACATGTAAGATTCTCACTGCTAAACATCCGTGCTCGTTCGCGCCTAAGTTTTGCGCAGATCTTTGCGGGAAGTTTTATACTGCGCTTGCAGGCGATGCTTACCCTACCCCCTCCTCCCCCGCCTTCGTACACAGTAAATCAGATGTGGTTCATAATCTAATTGGGTGTGGTTCATAATCTAATTGGCTGTGTACCGCAGGCACACCTGCACGGACATAGAAGGCACAGCGCTAATTTGCCTTCTATGTCTATGTCCGTGTAGCTGCTCTGCAACGAATGGCAAGATCACCTATCAATACAACCACTATCACCGAAGTCTGGTGACACCGCCGCTGGAAGCAGTGTCGATTCCAAAGAATGTGCCAAATAAAGCTATTCGCTTTGAAATCCCTGTAGGCAAACATAGGTACTGTGTTACTTTGTTAATTACTGTGCAAATATTTTTGGGTAAAAATATTGTGCTCATTTGTATATGAGCGTATCGATCACATGGTAATTCTTTCAACTGCGAAGCTTTTCTTGCTGTTGCTGTCATGTATCTGTGGCTCCTGGGCTTATGTCGTGCTTCTGATTGCAGCTTCTAGCCCCGGAGTCCATTCAGATGGTTTGTGGTAAATAGAAGTTTTGATTTGACTTGACTACAGTATACCCAGTGTGTACTGTAACACATAGGTTTACCTGAGTATACGCAGCATACTTCGGTTTACGGTTTACGTGCGCACTTCATGCAGTACTCGGCCCATGGACGAAGGAAAAAGATAGGAGGGAGCATACGGCAACACGATTGAAGCCAAACCTGTAGGCCCAACACGTGAGCACACGTCAAAGTGCGCGGTTGGTTTCAGTCAGTATGCCAGTAGTTTTTATTCAGTGCGCGCTGAAACACTGAAACCAACCGCGCACTTTGACGTGCGCTCACGTGTTGGGCCTACAGGTTTGGCTTCAATCGTGTTGTGGTATGCATCCTCCTATCTTTTTCCTTCGTCCATGGGCCGAGTACTGCATGAAGTGTGCACGTGTGCATAAAGTGTGCACGTGTTGGGCCTACAGGTTTGGCTTCAATCGTGTTGTGGTATGCTTCCTCCTATTTTGGCTAATAAAAAATAGGGGCGAGGACTTTGTGATTCGCCCTCGCATATATATAAACACATTAATCATCATGCAGCTGCTTACAGCGATTTCGCTGTCAAAAATTTAAGGGGACGCTAAGGAGAAACAAAAACAAAGTCACTTTAGACTGATAACGTACTTCTTTTTTAAAAATCTTCACGTTCGCTGTTTCACGATAATATGTTGATTATTAGGACAGAAATTGAAGACAGAGCTTACATGTATTATTTTCTTTTCGTCACCCCAGCACCGGTGCCTCAATGTGACGTCACGGATTTCAATTCGTTTTGTTTTCTTGTTCGTTTCTGGGCCATTGTGGTTCAGTGAATGTCACTGAAATTCGCTCAGTTTAGTTTCGCCACTTTACAAGGGTACCCTCCAATGCATGCCAACACCGACCTAACTAGACCCGAGCAGACGTCACCGACATCCGTGACGTCACCGTGAGTTCTGGACCGGGGGGTTACCGCGTGACTACGCGTAGACTAATTGTTGCTACGTCACATTCCAGGCGGAGAGGAGAGTCTCATCATGAGCGATGGGCCGAGTTTCAGCAGTGAAGGCACCAGCACCCGGTAAGACTGCTCGCGTATTGAGCGGCGTGCATTGCATTTTTCGATGACGTATGTTTGACGCAGAACTGAGAATCGGCGCTGATGGCGAAATCGCGTGGATGACGCGACGAAAGTGCCAACGCTGATCTCGAATTACAATAACAGGAGTCCAAACACTGAAGTAACACTAAGCATAGGATGCCATTCTGGACAATGACAAGGTCCAGCAGCCATTTTTGCCGACTTCGCCATATTGTGAAGCTGTGATTGGCCCAGGGGGCTGCTACCGCCTCTCTTATTGGCTCAAAATTTAACAATATGGCGGAACTCGACGATGTCCAGATTAGCGCCCACAGTGAAATCTGGGTTGTGACCATCCTACCTCAAACTGTGTCAACTGTTACACTGGCAACTGCTACACGATACAGCCGTATGCACCTCTTGCTCGAACGAGTAGCTCTACCGGCAGCCATAGCCTAAGCCGGTGGCTTGACCGTGTATTCTCCGAGTTTCTTATTGGTCAACCATGAAGACAAGAGCTCCTTGACCACTACATGAACGGATGCTTACGTTGTTGTTCTAGAACTCGTTCATTTTATGTAATTTATACATCGGCTGTGGGAATTTTCATATTCTTGTGAATATGAGTTGAGGCAAGTATGTCATTGTGAATTGTTTTTTTTGTAGGCAAAATAACTCATCAGACCAGAAACTACTTGGACCGCCACTAAAGGAGCAGGCCTACGCTTTACGAAGGCGTAGTAGACGCCTTCATTCTTTTCAGCATCAATGAATCGCTCGATCAATAGTCACATTGATGCCTTTCTACGCCATTAATTGACTAATTTGGTGCTGCAGACACTCGGAACACGTCTGTTCTTTTATGCTGATAGTGACGTAGGTTATTTGATACACTCATTTACTCAAGAAAATTTACTGTTTTTTTTCTTACTTAGCTTCTCACTCTTATTTAGGCTATCCTTTATTTTATTTGCATGCTTTTAAATTTACTTCACATTAGTTCCTTGCTTCTATTTCATCTTACTCACACTCAAAATGGCTTTGCTTACCTATCAATATACCTCCTTGGCTAATTTATTTATTTATTTATTTATTTATTTATTTATTTATTTATTTATTTATTTATTTATTTATTTATTGACTGACCGACCCGACCGGACCGGGGCTTAAAGGGACACTAAAGGTTACTATGAAGTCAAGTTAAAGTGATAAAGCAATGCTGTAGAACGTTTAAGGCGTCAATATAATCGCGAGCAGAGCTTTAGTGACCAAGAAATTGAGGTAAATGCATGACACGATTTGAGAACCCCCAGCGACATTCGGGTACTAGCCCGATGACGAAGGCACTCCTCATGATAATTTATGCCACTAGTGCTCAACTACTTGTATTAAAAAGATCATTTCATTAGGTTATAAGAAGGAAGAAAATGCTACTTGTCTACTTCTGTTAGATTCCAGGAAAAAAAAACATTTTGACGTTACCCTTCAGTAGTACGGGTGGTCGAAAGGTTTCGTTTTCGCTCGACTCTGTGCCGTGCGCGCTTTGGAGTTTCAGTTGTTTCGTTATCGCGTCGTGCTGCGCTGGTTCTGCTGGCTCGCGAAACTTGCATTTGGAACAAGTAACGAGAATGCCACATCCATGTGATGCCGTGGGATGCTCCAACGGTCCGCGGAACTTGGCCAAGGGCAGTTGCAGCGGCGAATCCAGCGTTACTTACCACTGTGTGCCAACGAATGAACCTCTCCATTCGAAGTAGTTAAGTGCCGTACCTCTGCCACATCGCGTTGGCAAAGAGCCGAAAAATCGCATAGTGTGCTCGCTACACTTTCGTCCAGAGGATTACGAGTGCAACGCCGACTTAACTGAAGTCGTGTGGAGTGCCTTTCAAAGCAATGCTTTCCCGTAGCGCTGTTCCGTCGGTCTTGCCTGCATTCTCCGAAGCGCAAGAACAACTGCAGGTCGAAGACGGGGCGGTGAGTGCGGCATTTGGTTTTGACGAAGGAAAAGCTACAAATGTGCGAATATGTACAGCCATGACATACAGTTGCCGTCGCAGTAGTACGCAACGACGCTGGCAGCGCATGCCTTCACCAGCAGGTCACGCTCATCAGGGCTTAAATCGCTGAAGTCGAGCCCAGCATCGCGAGCCAATGTGTCGTTGTAAGAGTCGTCCAGTGCAACGAGCGTCAAAGTTGGCGTCATAAAATAAAGAACCAGCTTATCGTCGCGCGCTTTCCCGCTAGCCACCATAGTTCCGCTTTCGCGATGCTGTCGGCTCTGTCTTGGCTGTTTCTGGCCGCGCGTTTGCGTCTTGCGCAGAAAAGCCGTAGCGCCGTCTGCGTTCGCCGTTTTACTCACCGACGGCGCAACGTCACTACGAGACCATGACGTCACCACTCCTCGATCGGAGGGCGGGCGATTTGAACTGCCGTAGAGGTACGCGGACACTTCAGAACGCATTTTCTCTGACAATAAGTCTCTTCTTCGGATGAAACAAGCGTTTCGAGGTTTCTGGGATGGTATTTCAACAGTCCACGTTGACTTAATATTAACCTTTAGTGTCCCTTTAAGAGGAAGCTTTAGCTCGGGTGCTTCTATCTAAATACATGTAAAAGGAGAATTCGTTTCTCTCGGCAACCACTGCACCAAATTTGACAAGGTTTGTTGCATTTAAAAGAAAAACTTAAAATCTAGTCACTGTTTGTTTCGGATTTTTGATTTAGGTCGTCAATTTTTTATTGAAAATTGGCAAAAATCCTAAATTTTCAAAACACAAAACTATCAAGTTTACAACTCTGTAACTCAGCAACAAAAATTGACAATACAATTCCGTCAATTGCATATAATAGTACATCTAAAGCGGACAAATACCCGCCGTGGTTGCTCAGTAGCCATGGTGTTGGGCTGCTGAGCACGAGGTCGCGGGATCGAAACCCGGCCACGGCGGCCGCATTAAGATGGGGGCGACATGCGAAAACACCCGTGTACTTAGATTTAGGTGCACGTTAAAGAACCCCAGGTGGTCGAAATTTCCGGAGTCCTCCACTACGGCGTGCCTCATAATCAGAAAGTGGTTTTGGCACGTAAAACCCCATAATTTAATTTTTTTTAAGCGGACAATATTGATATGTTAAAGACGAATCGCAAAAAATGTTATAATATGGAAATACAGCTTTTGCAGAACCCTTGTAAACAACGTAAAAAATTCACGTAAGATATAATATGACGTATCGAATTTGTCCGCTTTCAATGATCTAATGGATTCCGTTAACAGAACCGGGATATCTGTTTTTGATGCAGAGCTATAAATTTATAAACTTCGTGCGTCTATTTTTTTTTTTCGAACTTTAATATATTTGAAAATCGTTTTCACGAAATTCAAGCCCTAGATCGAAATGCCGCCTCCAACAGTCACTACAATTTAACTTTCTCTCTTAGATGCAACAAATTTCATTCAAATCGGTCAAGGGGTTACATCAGAAAAGCGTTGCTGCGTCTTACATGTATTTGAATAGGCCGCGTAGGAGTTGGGCCCGATTAAGCTTTAGCTCGGGTGCTCCTTTCTAAATACACGTAAAAGGAGAATTCGTTTTTTTCGGCAAACACTGCACCAAATTTCACGAGGTTTGTTGCAATTAAAAGAAAAAATTAAAATCTAGTGACTGTTGGTTTTGAATTTCTGAGTTAGGTCGTTAATTTTTTATTACATATTGGCGAAAATCGAAAATTTTCAAAAACGAAACTATCAAATTTACAGCTCTGTAACTCAACAACGAGAAATGATAATACAATTGTGTGAATTGCATCTAATAGTACATCTAAAGGGGACAGAATTCATATGTCATACATAAATCTACTCAGTACTCAGTACTCACGTACGGGGCAGAAACCTGGAGGCTTACGAAAAGGGTTCTATTTAATTTGAGGACGACGCAACGAGCTATGGAAAGAAGAATCATAGGTGTAACGTTAAGGGATAAGAAAAGAGCAGATTGGGTGAGGGAACAAACGCGAGTTAATAACATCTTAGTTGAAATCAAGAAAAATAAATGGGCATGGGCAGGACATGTAACGAGGAGGGAAGATAACCGATGGTCATTAAGGGTTACGGACTGGATCCCAAGGGAAGGGAAGCGTACCAGAGGGCGGCAGAAAGTTAGGTGGATGGATGAGATTATAAAGTTTGCAGGGACAACATGGCCACAATTAGTACATGACCGGGGTAGTTGGAGAAGTATGGCAGAGGACTTTGCCCTGCAGTGGGAGTAACCAGGCTGATGATGATGATGATGATGATGATGATGATGATGATGATGATGATGATGACATGAATCTAAGAAAACTTCAGTAATATGGTAATATAGTTTTTGCAGAACCCTCGTACACAACGTAACGAATTCACGTAACATATAAAATCGCATACCGAATCTGTTTGCTTTCAATGATATAACGGATGCCGTTTACGGAACCGCGATATCTGTTCTTGATGCAGAGCTATGAGTTTGTAAACTTCGTGCTTCTATTTTTTTCAAGCTATCGAATTTTTGAAAAGCGTTTTAACAAAATACAGGCCCTAAATCGAAGTTCCGCTTCCAACAGTCACTCGAATTCATCTTTCTGTCTCCAATGCAATAAATGTAATTAAAATCGGCCCAGTGGTTATCTCGGAAAAACGTTTTTTGCGTTTTACATGTATTTGAATAGGTCGCGTTGGAGTTGGGCCCGAGCTAAAGCTTCCTCTTAACGGCTACTTACATTACTTATTCCGATTACGTTGCACATTTTGCTCGCCTTTGTTCACTTACTGAACATGGCCACTGCGTGCCTTACTTGCTCCTCTAGGGCCCCATTCTCTCTCTCTCTCTTCCAGTGAGGATAGCAGCGACGACGACTACCCCGATGAGGTCATCCCCATCATCTGCTGCTGCATCCTGGTCCTGTTCATCATCATGATTATTCTCATCATACTTATCTCCGACGTGTATATCAGTAAGTCGGCCGTGCTGAACGAATACCTACGTTTCCGACACAGGGCCGTCCGCCTCTCGACCTCGCCTAGCCTATACCTAAGAGGAAGATTTACTATCCTACTACACTGACTGATTCATTGATTATTTATTGGTTTATTTATTCGTTTATTCACTTAGTCATTGATCGATTTAGTTAGTTAGTTAGTTAGTTAGTTAGTTAGTTAGTTAGTTAGTTAGTTAGTTAGTTAGTTAGTTAGTTTATTGATAAATACGTGTGAATTCGAAGAAAGCGGTTGCTTGACACAAACTGCACTCAATTTGATAAAAATTGTTTGCATTTAAAGGGGAAGAGCTAACAATTACCGACAGCCGGAAGGAATTTTTTACTCGGCTCATATTTTTTACACGCTTAATCGCAGTTAAAGAAGCTTGACTATAAGGTTAACAACTGTGCGACTGAGCGCTAATAAATAAACGATATCATATCACCGGGCATGTACCCCGGCGCCCTTGCACGAGGGGGGAGGGGCAGGGGGTGGGGTTGCACTGCCGAGATTTTCACGTTTTGTTCCGATGCTCTTGTGAAACTTGGGTCGTTTGTTGCAAAGCATGCGTTTGTAGTTTTTTAGTTGCAACGTGCGGCAGCTGCGCCCTTCGCCTCGTCGGACGAGCGTTCGCTTCCACACGGCGATGCGGGACAAACTTCTTCGCGACGTGATCACGTGATGGGCCGACTTTTTTTTTGGCTTCAGTTTCGTTACTCGATACTTCCTTTCCCAGTTCGTCTGCTTCCTCCGAGGAGTCGCGGCGCCTGGACGATGTCAATGACGCCACGTCTGGCTCTTTCGTAGAGCACATTTATAGCGTCAAATGTGTCCTTCAAGGCCTTAATGTTCGTTAAGGGTCGTCCTTCTTGCGCGCGCTTAGCGTGCGGTATATAGTTTCTGCAACTGTTCGTCAATGTGTGCTGGCGCTCCTTTACGAAACTACGAGGAGCAAGTTTTTTTTCGATGGCTGCTCGCCATCGTCGAGAACGTGTGCGACGCTGGAGGAGGCGACGCTCGGGCACGACGCTGATGATGACGATGAAAAACTTTACTTATCCCTCTTTAAAGGGAAGGGGGCAACAGAATAGAGGGTGGAGGGAGGAACTAATTGAAGTAGGCCTCCTCTATCCTCTCAGCCCACTCCAGGATGGCCTCCTGAAGGTCTGGCCTCGAGCTGCGCAAGGCAGCCTCCCACTGCTCCTCACTAGATATTAATTGCTTGAGGAAAGGGGGAAGGGGGTGCTTAGGGCACCCCCACATGACGTGGTTTAAGTCTGCTTTGGGAGAGACACAGAATTTACAAGAGGGAGAAAGGTAAATGGAGGGATGAATGTGGTTGAGGAGGTAAGTCTGCCCATGCCAGGTCACAGCGGTGACGCCCGAAGTGCCTATATAGCAAAGCACGACAGCCGGCTGACGTCGGCCGACGCCAATGTGGCGCCGCAAGCTCGTTCCTTGCGGTTTTAATCTTTTGACCGTGGCGTATACAGGCCGTTTTCTTTTTTTACTTGGAAAGTGTAACAGCACCAACAGATGCGCCCACAAAGTAACAAGGACCAGACACAAGCGCTGACACATCTTGTTTGTGGATGCATGGGTTAGCGCTGTTACAATTTTCAATTCAAGCATGCACCAACTCGCCCAGAAAGAAGTTTTAACGATATGCAGACCGCGGTGGCCCGGTGAATATGTCGTTCTGCTGGCGAAGACGAGGTTCCAGGCTCGCGAGTCCTTGTCGTGGGGTCTTCGTCCTAAATAACGGGGAATGCAATAACTCGGACGTACTTCGATTTATGTGCACGGTAAAAATAGTCCCGGTTGGTGCGAATTTTAAAGAGAGAGAGAGAGAGAACGTGATCTTGTTTTCGGCGATCAGAGGCTCTCAACTGCTAAAGGAACAATCTGTGTCGAGGAAGTCTTTGGCTCCGCAGAAAGTTTCGCTATGTCGAGAAAGCTATTGCGCATTGTGATGGTCGGGTAATAACTGTACTTCCTCGAAACGTACTTAAAGAGCACATTCCGCCCTGTACTCAAATTTGACCTAATATGTAACGTTCGTCTTACGAGACCAATTGAACTAACGCACTGTTGCCTTCGACCTCTTTCAGCCGACTACGACGACGGCGCTGGTAAGCTCTACATTTAAGCTTGCGTTCTCTTTGCGTGTGTGTGCGTGCGCGCGCGCTTTAGCATCAAAAATGACATCGCTAAACGCGTAGAAATGCATTAGCATTGGGAAGAGACATCGCTGAAAAATTGCGACCAAGTTTAGTAGCCCCGGACTCGTCGCGATAGCCGTCATTAAAACGTCATTCTTGAGAGTAGAAGAGCGTGACGGTAAAGATGTGTGCTGGCGACGCATTTGTTGAGCAGCTGCGCGTGCGTTTTTTGAAACATGGCCGCAGAGAAAAGTGCGCATCTCCCACCTAAATCCGGCGTCAACGAACGTTGGGTGCACGTGCTAAACGTAATAGACTACGGGCGAGTTCGTCGTCGTCAACGCTTTATTGATTCGCGTGAACTCCGTGACGTCGGTACTCACGATTTACGTACGTCACTCAAAGGTTATCCACCCCTGCTAGAGAGTGGATTTTGAGGTCTGGAAATGTGGGATGGAAATTGTTTTCTAATTAAATTACCGGTGCACGATCGCGCATATGCAGGCTGCTGTTGTAGTCCCTTAGATGTTGCGTATTGCCCAAAAGCGTAGTACTTCTTACGCCGTGCCCAAGAGCAAAAGAATATGTATAAGTACCAAACTTTGTCGACAATATTCTGTGGCTCTTTATTGTACAGTGTACCTCATAAGCCCGCTGTGCTGTTTCCTGACTTTCAACCCCACAATTTACCCCGATATCTTCTTTTTCTTTCATGTGAAGCATTTCTTTGCCTTGTCGGAGCCTAGGTCAAACGCGAGGCCGTTCGCGGTCACAGAATTTTTGCCGCCGATGCGCGCACCCCAAGCTCGCCCATCGCCACTGGCTTGACGCCTCCTCTCCTTGTTCCACTCGCCGGTACGGGTGTGCGCGCCCCAGAGAGACGCTTCTCGGTTGTGCTAGCTGCGCTATGTTGAGCGTAGGCCGCTAGTTGCAGATACAACAACGGGCCCTCGAAAGTATCAAGCGGCATCGAGAGGAGCGGAAGAGTGCAAATTCTCTGCGGAGACTACAGAGGTGTGCGATTCACACCGAAGCGGCGATGCAGGAGGCGAAGCGGCGATCTAGGACGCGAAGCGGCGAAGCAGGGGGCGAAGCGGCGAAGCAAGAGGCGAAGTGGCGAAGCAGGAGACGAAGCGGCGAAGCAGGAGGCGAAGCGACGGACCAACACGGCCGTATACGGTGGAGCGCAAACAACAACGGAAGCTACTCGCGGCCGAAAAACAGAGTCACGCCAAGCGAACGGCCACTGAACAGGTCGCCGAGACCAAGCGGCGCATGATCGGAGGGCCGCCACTGGCGGGTCGCAGACGCGTACTTTAAATAACACTCCGTCGAACACGAATTTGGTGCGGCGTGAAGCGTCTACGTCCTGCTTCTGGTTCCGATCATACGGTCCACGTATGCGGCAGTCCTCCGAATGAGCGTTTCCCTGGAGGACGTGAGTTCGTTCGGGCGGGCTTTGCGCCAAGTGCAAGGTAGAAATACTTCGCATCGGCATAGATAATCATCGATGATGGTTTTTGCCATGTTTTTTTCCTTCGACGACTAACACGCGTCCAAGTCATGGTTGTACAAAGCGTTACCGGATGTCTATAAAAGCACCCGTGTTGTCTTTTCGTAGTTGATCTCTCTACCAGGGTTGCTGTATTGTAAACGGATTTACACCCTGTTATTAAAAGGTCCCTGGAACACTCTTCTAACTAACCATAGGATGACCTCACTATTATAGCACGTCGTCTTGCGAATTTCATGCTGCAAACATTTTTTGACTCCTTCAAATATAGATGGAGTTATCGCACCGATACCCGGCTTTCTTTCTCTTCGCCTCCGCTAGCGCGCTGGGAGATACACAGCGGCAGAGTCAATGTATTCGTTTCGGAGCCATATACCGTTACTCTGCACAGAAGAGGAGCCAAGGGGGCAAAGCCCCGCCCAGAAGTTGGGTGTCGCGGCGGCGAAAGGGCTCGTCGCGACACCCCATGGTGACAGTGGTCGACTACGCTACGCAGCAAGTCGCTGCCATCTCGAGGACCACGTGCAGTCCAAATACGAAATCCCTTTTCAGTTTTATAGCGCAGCTCTCAAGTGAACCCCGCTCCTGCGTTTAGTTTCGGCGTAACCGGCGAAACAAACGAGCGCACCGAAGGATAAAAAGAGAGGACGAAAGCCGGCGAAAGCGAAGAAAGCGCGAGGAGATTAGTGGAGGAGGAGGGCACAGCGGAAGCGTGAGGATGAAAGCGGAGGAGGAGAGCATGGCGAAAGGTTAAAGAAGAGAGCGGAGTGCCGCGCTCCATGCGCTCCACGCCGATGACGTCGTTACTAAGTCATGAGGCTCGAGCGGGTCTACCGGTACAAAGCGCTGGCGTGGGCTTCGGACTCACTAACGCATGCGCTACTTCGCCTGCGCCTCCACCGCTAGAGAATGCGCTCTGCGCTATCCACGCATTCCCATGTTCACGATTTCTTTCTGACCAATGAGCGATTCGTCTGCCGCTGCTGCTAAACGAGCTGCCATAGCAGAGGCTCAGTGCCGCCAACGAGTGTACCCTGCCGTTCAGATTCAAATTCTTTGCCTCAATATATCGCGAATTAAAAACACCTAATCAACTGCGCTCAAATTTCGCATTACAATATATCTAATCATCGGTTAATCGTCGTTTTGAGATCGCAGACATATACATTTTTCATATATTTAACTCAAGATTAATTATGGATTTTGTATTACCGAGAATGCTCTCTCTTGATGACCCAGCTGCTTTCGATGCTGCTGCATGGCGGCATTGCGGAAGCGAGAGCAAGCGATTTTTCGCCGTTCTTGTCACGAAATTGTAAATTCCCTGCTGCATACGGTGCACTAAGATTTGGCTCACGGGTTCAAAGCAGTCTCTCCAAGTCGGCGACGTTTAATTTAAGGATCCTTAAGGGTGCGAATTGCTTTACAGTGTACGGCCGTCCACGGCTCCAGCAACCCGGCAGTCCGCAAACGCCAATATTCGCGAGAGGATGGAAAAGCCGTCGCAGAGCGGAGGCCGCTGAGGCATCACGTGACGCAAACCTTACCGCAGTTCAATTCTATCATTTCGCGTGCCTTCCCGGCGACTAACTTTTGCTTATGTTACTATACTTCTACAGTAAAAACTCGTTATGACAAGGCTGAAGAGGGAGCCAGAAATAATTCGTTATATCTATATTACTTCGTTATATCGATTATTTCGTTATAACCCGTTTTATTATAACGTGCTTTGACTGTTTCCTTTTCTGCAGATACGGCGAGCGCAACGTACAAGAAAGTTAGAATCAGTGAGTCCCGAGCTTTTATTTCTCTCTGTAGCTAGGACTAGGCTCAAAGTAACTCCTAAAGAGAAAATTAGGTTGAGTTTGTGAGTTGATTACACTTCTACAATAAAGGAAGGGCCACCTAACTAGCGTGAGAAAATGCATGGTAAGCCAGAATATGCAACACAAAGAGGACGCTTATAGCGATGCCGTCTTCCCCGCACCAGCTCGCCTTGACGTCACAGATTTCGATGACGTCAGCTCGGGCTAGAGACTGAGTAAGTTGTATTCTACGGATTCTAAAGCAGCCAAAGGTGGTCTTTAACAAATTTCGAAAACATTTACTGCGCGGCAACGTCCCGAATGCTAAACACGAATCCGAGACGTCAGACTTGCATGCGTACCAGTACTCGTGTTTCTGCGCGAACCTAAAACAAGAAAAAAAGAAAGGAGAAAAAGAAAGTTTTCATTTTTCATTTCATCCTGTAGTAATGAGCCTTCTGCCGGAAAATCAACGAAAATATAGACCCAAAGTACATTTTATCAGTCTAAACTTATTCAGTGGTACCTCGTTAGATTCAGATTGAGCGTGAAACACGAGCCAGTTCTTCAAGCAATGAAATCAGGCAGAAAGGGTTTGTTGATAAGCTTCGTATTTTCCTTTCTTTTCAATTTCACGCAACCAAGCACCACCACCCGCTACCACGACGACCATTGCAACTACAGGTGAGTGGCTGGGCTACCGGGGTCAGAAAAAACTGCTATTTTTCAAATAATTTACCGAGTGTGAGAACAGCGTAATGTCACGGGACGTTGTTCACCGAAGTAAGCAACCGGACCGGAATATTTTCTTTCGAACGCAAAGACTTCAATTTCCCTTCTAATCTTTGCGCCAAACCAATTCATTACGTTTAAGCCAGAGGCTCTTGTGCGGAGCTGGGCAGTCTCAGCGGTGGATGTTCGTGGTACAATAAATAAATTGCCATAAAGTAAAGCCAAGTAAAGCCACGTTAAGATGAAAGCGGACTCGTTTGGAAAGCAGCACAGCACAGATTATAGTAGCGTTGGCGCGTGCCTTGTTCCTACTTTCAAACCCCCCGCGTTGAGGATTCTCTGTTTTCTGGGTCGCAGACATATGCCATTTGTCGGTGGCTTATAGCTCCGTTCGGTTTAACGTTTACACCGACGTCATTTCTCGGGCCGGCAGACATTTTTCGCTTCCTGTGAAGCTTGGTTCGCAATTCTAGACATTGTTGTGGCGCTTCATTTTACTTGCGATTGCAGGTAATACGTTTTTCGCGCCGGTTACTGAGGCCTGTTGTCTGAAGCCTCTCATGTGTCATATGTGCATCCGAGATGTGCGCCTAGCTTGCGTCTTATAGCTCTCTCGCTCCGACGGGCTATCTTAAGTGTCGCCTTTGGTGAGTGCACTTTGACAACTAGACTCGTTCACAGGGTTTCAGATGTGAAGGTTAGTGGCTGTATAAAACGCGCTAGCTATCGTGTGTGTTCGTCCATTCGCATAGCTGACTCACTGCGCGTAGTTATGCGCCGTTATTAAGCGCACACTTGGGACGCTTACAATCCGCGATTAACGTACAGAAAAGACCGGAACTGACCGACAGACTTTCAACTTTACCGGCCATAGCCATAAGCCATGGTATGGCTACCAGCCATAGCCATACCAGCCAGTTAGCCATAAGCATAACCGGCCACCTGTTTCTACGAAATGCAGGCGAAGTGACCCTAGTATACTGCACGAAAATATGGGTAAAACGATGGTTCAGCAATCATCTACAAAGCTCATAATTATTACAGAAACTTAAAAGCGTCGCCACACATTACACTCAAGAGGAAGCTTCAGCTCGGGTGCTCCTATCTAAATACATGTAAAAGGAGAATTCGTTTTGCTCGGCAACTACTGCACCAAATTTGACGAAGTCTGTTGAATTTAAATGAAACATTTAAAATCTATAAACTGTTAGTTTCCAATTTTTGAGTTAGGTCGTAAATTTTTTATTAAAAATTGGTAAAAATCGAAAATTTTTGAAAAGCGAAAGTATCAAGTTTACAACTCTACAACTCAACAATGAAAAAAGGTAATCCAATTCTGTGAGTTCCATATAATAGTACATCTAAAGCGGACGAAACTGATATCTTACACATGAATATAAAAAAAATAGTAATATGGAAATACTGCTTTTGCAGAAGCCTTGTAACCAACGTAACACATTCTCGTAATATGTAAAATGACATATAATATTTGTCCGCTTTGAATGATCTAATGGATGCCGTTTACAGAACCGCGATTTCTGTTCTTGATGCAGAGCTATGAATTTGTAAACTTCGTGCTTCTATTTTTTTCAAACGGTTGAATTTTTGAAAATCTTTTTAACAAAATTCGAGCCCTAAATAGAAATTCCGCTTCCAACAGTTACTAGCACTTAACTTTATCTCTTAAATGCAACAAATTTTATTAAAATCAGTCCAGGGATTATCTCAGAAAAGCGTTTTCGCGTTTTACATGTATTTGAATAGGCCGCGTCGGAGTTCGGCCCGAGCTAAAGCTTCCTCTTAACATGACCTCCATTTTCACCTTGCCTAAACTCGATGTGACGTGGTACTTATACTCCCGGGACAATGGGAAGCAGTAGATAACGGCTTCATAAACATCCAAAACGCTTCTTAAGGGATTTTTTTTTTCAAAAGCTCTAATTTATCCGCACACGTTTAACTGAATTCGCACATGCATCGCACGCAATGTTCCCTCTCCCCCCCCTCTTTCTTTTCACTAAATTCGATCTAGTTGACAGCCATAGCCTTTTTTTTTTCTCAGGAAAGCCCGTGGGCTGAGTTCTTCGGCGTCCCCTAACACGCGGAGCAATGACGCGCGGCGTAGCCCTTGCGATTACTGCACAATGTACTGTACAGGCCACAGTTAACCTGCACACTTTGAACATCGCCGCCTACGCATGACCTGTGCCTGCTCTTACTTTCACCAAATACAAGCAGGCTGCCTCGCACAACTCACCGGGCACAACGGGAAAACCTGCCACGAACCTTGTATGTAGAACGCATGTAAATAGGAATGAAACGAGCTTTCTGTAATTATTTGCCAAAATTATATAATCAAGCCAGGAATTTCCAAGGTTTCTGCACAAGCGACCTCTAATATGGCCCGCATCGCCAAAAAAGAAAAATTCAGTGCGGAGTTCAGGGTAAATGCGAGAGAAATGCGTTAGCGTTACGTCGCACCTCTTCAAAGTCCTGGATCCGTGACCTGAACCGCGTTCGCCGCATTGCAAAGTGGTGTTGCAAATTTGCTAATTTCATCACGTAATCTAATTTTCTGTCGTCTTCGACTGCGCTTCCCTTCCTTCGGCACCCATTCTGTTTCTTTAATGATTCACAGGTTATCTGATCCATGCATTACATAATGTCAACTAGAATATCGCCTCTCGCCCTTTGCTCATTGATCCACATCACTCTCTTCCTGTTTCTTAACGTTATGCCCAACATTTTCGCAATTATGAGATACGCTAAAACCTTGTTATTCTTTGAAATCAATGATGTGTTTTTGTTCTTTATCATTTTTATTGGCACGTACTACACTGTTGTTCACCAACTGTGTCGCTTTGAATTGTTATCTATCACAAGGTCCCGATACAATCGTCAATTGGGCAGCTTCCTTTTTTACACTAAATACTTGTAACACTGCTAAACGTCTAATAGTCATGTCTGACTCTGATTATAGAGGCGATTGATAATCGTCGTGTGAACGATGACGATATAATTGCTCCGACGTCGCACTCATAACGTCTCGAGACCTACTTTGCGGGGCTCCAACCCGCAGCGCACATCCCTGGTCCCGGTGGTAGTGTATCGGGATATCCTGGTGGTACTGTAACGGGACATTCCGGTGGTCCTCCATCGGGACATCATGGCCGTCCTTCGTCGGGACATCCAGGCGGTCCTCCATCGGGACATCCTGGCCGTCCTCCGTCGAGATATCCTGGCGGTCCTCATTCGGGAAGCCCTAGAGGTCCTCCGTCGGGGAGTCCTGGAGGTCCTCCGTCGGGACTTCCTGGTGGTCCTCCGTCGGGACATCCTGCTGGTCCTCCGTCGGGACATCCTGGTGGTCCTCCATCAGGACGTCCTGGCGGTCCTCCATCGGGACGTCCTGGTGGTCCTTCATCCGGACATCCTGGTGGTCCTCCATCCGGACATCCTGGTGGTCCTCCATCCGGACGACCTGGGGGTCCTCCGTCGGGACGACCTGGTGTGCCTGCATCGGGACGACCTGGTGGTCCTCTTCATCCTGGTGGTCCTGTATCCAGACGTCCCGGTGCTCCCGTACCCATCGGTCCAGGTATTCCCGGCGCCGCTCCTGTTGGACCCGGAGTTTCACCGCATCACAACACGCCCGCAGGGGTTGGTCCTACGCCAAGACCTCGGACCGTTTCCCCCTTCCCCCCTTCTGGGAGCCCCTTGAGTCCTAGACCGGGCTCTGTGTTACGTCCAACACCGGGGAGGACACCAGCCAGGTAAGTATTGTTGCTTTTCTTTTTTTATTACTTCGCCAACCTTCCTCGCGATTTCGCTTGGGGTTCTTTATTTATTCATTTAATTTATTCTTGCATGACATTTTATGATACCCACGGCGCTGGAGCTGAAAGCAAAAAAAAAAATGTCTGACATGGCTTACAGCGTTGTGGTAACACAAAGACAGAAATTTAATATATATATGTAAACTGAGAATATATGGCACATAGCAAACGGTAAATGAAGTACTCCGCATACAATTAATAAGTGACCACGACGAAACGACACATTTTACGGTGAAAAAAGAAAGTCGCAGTTTCGCCCAAAAGGCGAAGCATCGATTGCCATAGCAAATTAGCGGACATCAATACGAAGTAAGGATAGTAGTTTGATCGACCCTATCAACTTGTAAACATTCGCTCGCTAACTAAATTAACAAGCACGGTGTCAGCGCGCACCTTATGAGCGCGTTACACTCGATGACCGCGGACACTCGCTGTCAAAACGCCGGCGTGAGGAAACGCGGCAGGAGCATCGAGCGAAGTGACCTTCGTGCTGTCTATCGCTTCAGCTTAAACTGAGCGCCCAAGACACACGGCACGCGCAAGGCTACGAGCAGCCAACGCACCTAGACTGTGCCCCCGACGCAGATCGCTATCAAGATGCGGACGCGCGACCGCGCGCCGCCGCCACACGCGCACTTGCAGCAGGAGTAGAACGCCGCCCACTCCCCCCACCTCCCCCCGGTGCTTCATAACGTTGGGTGCCTCGCGTGCGACGGAACACGGCGCGCTTCCTCCCCGCTTTCTTCGCTTTCACGCGGGCGAGATTGAACCGCGATCGTCGGCGGCCCTCGCACGCTTTCGCTCGCACGTACAGCGGTGACGGTGTTATAGCCATTGGACTTTATGCGGAACATCACGGCGACGGCGACGGCGGAAATGCGCCTGGAGTGCCAATATAATTGCTATCGCAACAAAATTATGCATTTCCGCACTCGGTACACTGTACTAGTGCACTGCATCGTATATGTGCAAAATATTGAGCCACGCAATAGCACAAGATTACAAACAATGCCGAAAATGAAATTTTGATTGCCTCTTAAATGTAATTAACCAACAAGCTTGTTTTAAGACGCCGATTAACGAAGTATGTATATTTAGTAAATTGGGAACTTGCCATTGTAATAACCGAGAGCCGTAATTTGTTCTTCCTATCTTAACAAGAATTTGATTTTAGAAGATTATATATGTTGTGTCGTTATATTTACAAAAAACGTTCTCACGATCCTCTTTGAGCTCCAGAAGGCGACTTCACACCATACTCGTTTATACAAAATGAGAATGCTTTACAACCCTTCTTAAGTTAGGAAAAAGTATGTTCATACATGTACAATTTATAGATGAAACGAATACTAAATTTCTGCATTATAAGTCGGCTCTCGTTAATTCGACCTGTCAATTCGACTTTTTGCTTAATTCGAACGCATAGGAAAGTCCTGGTGAGAAATCTCACAGCTATAGAATTAAAACTCGTTTAGTGCTAACGGTAAATAATGCTACTGCGGTTAGTTTGACCCCCCCCCCCCCCCCCCCCCCCCCCCGTCGGCGTCCGCTCATGAACGCAGCGGCTCCTAAGGTTTGCGAAACGGGAAAGTCAGCGGATGGAGCCACTGCTTCGCTAGGCCTGAAGCTGATTTGCATCTACTTTACTTCTATTTTCAGTACCTTACTTTTCCTAAAAGTTCTACACTGACGCATCGTTTAAACATGTCGTCACTCATTGCCCCATTGCTGGCTGAGTCGCGCTCCAAAAGCAAGAAACGTAAGAACATTAGAAACTGTCTCGATCAGTAAGAAATATATCACTTCGTTCGAGTTGTCGCCGTTTCTTGAATCAACCTTTCGGATAATTAGAACAAATGGGGGGGTCTCGCAAAGGTCGAATTGATTGGAGTCATTTTTATATGACTTGTCCGAGCTAGTTCGTATGCGTTACGCCCCCGATTTTTTAGGTTCCTCACCCAATAGGACACACTAGGACCGCCCGTCAGCTATAGTGCCACTGAGCGCACTTCTGCTCTGCATACTAAAACAATAAACACAAAACTAAATAAAGGTTCTGCACGTCATGTCAGATCGTGGGTGTCTGTAAAACAGGCAGAACACCTCTCAATCAAATGGCGCACTATATTTGAAGGCTCCCTTCCATTACCTTTCTAATATGGGCTAGTTCTTTTCTTGAAAAACTGGACATCACCGTGTGCAATCAAGGTCAGGAATTCGGGACGTCTGCTCGTCGCGCCATCTTTCGGCGGCGTACGCGCGCCCCACCGTAACCGAATAAACAATAGAAAAATATCGTATCAAGAACAAAATTGGTTATCGAACTCGGGGATATACATAGAGACCCACCGCAATATTCAGTTAAATCCCAGTAGCATGGCCACAAGGCACCTAGATTCCTAGGATAGTTAAATATTTGACAACACAGCCTTTGAGACACTCATAAGCTGCTGGGTTGGTCGATCGATAGGTCATGCACTTTACGGTGGCATATTCTTCCACTGACACTGTAGTGAGCGTTAAGCAGTACAACGTCTACGGTATCGCATTTCATTTTCCTAATACCACCGCTTTTGTCTTTTGTTTCTGCGGAAACGTGTTCATTCTCTCAATAATTGGTATTGAACGTCCGGTGAAATAGTGTATATCTTCACCTCGTTATGTCTATTAACCGCTGACCAAGCCATTGGGAGATCAAAAGACCAAAATCATTACGGTTTCCAGCCGACGCTTCATCAACATACTCGTTTTTGTTTTTCATAACTGTCTTGAATTGGTTTAGCGTGAGGCCACCAACTCAAGAAATGATGAGCGTTATCTTTTTCTTCATTTTTCGCTTGTATGTTCTAATTTCCAAGGACACCGACGCCAACGCCTACGCCTCGAAGGCCGCCGACGCCAAGGCCTACACCTCGAAGACCACCGACGCCAAGGCCTACGCCTCGAAGGCCACCGACGCCAAGGCCTACTCCCGCGAGGCCGCCGACGCCAAGGCCTACTCCCGCGAGGCCGCCGACGCCAAGGCCTACGCCTCGAAGGCCACCAACGCCAAGGCCTACGCCTCAGAGGCCACCGACGCCAAGGCCTACTACGGCGAGGCCGCCAACCCCAAGGCCTGCTCCTTTAAGGCCACCCACACCAAGGCCTCCACCTCCGATGCCACCGACACAAAGGCCTGCTACCACAAGGCCGCCGACTCCAACGACGTCACCGCCTACAACTCCAACACCGGTGACTTCGCAGCCACCACCCTCGTCTCCATCCACTACACCTGGGCCGCCGACAACAGTACCGTACGACGTCAGTAAGTGCAATATACCCTGTGTCCCAGTTAACGCTAGCCAAGCTGTTCAATGACCTACGGAGTTCGATCGGCATGAGGTCGGACCCTATTGTAACAAGTGAGTATTAGGCAACCGTATTGGCTGGTTGATTGGCCCCGCAGGATGTTGTATAATCATCAAGGGCGTATTCTGACTGAACGTTTAAACGTTTCTCGTTCGGCTGCTGTATTTAAACCACCAATGAAATTGCGTTTAAAGTACCGCATACGTTCGTATAAACGCCTACTAATTTGCAGCACAGAACTGAAACTTGGGCGAGACTGATCTCGGCAGCACCGCGGTAGCGCGAGCGCCCGGCCGGCTCACACGCCTTGAACCGATGCGATCTCTTCCGAGCTAAACGACTCGTGCAACCCGTTTTTTTTTTAACACGCCGGAGCACCGATAAGTGCCCAAGAGTGGCACTCGCCAATGCTCGGGTCAGTGCCGGCAGCTCCACCCACGCTGTCTCGAACTTTCACGAGAGCGGCTTTGTAAGAACAGCTCTGAATGTTCTTTTTTTTTTCCACTTGAGCAACTCTGTGTTTGGAAGAGTAACGCTCATTCAAGTAACGCTCGAAAGGCGCATTCGCTAGCACTCGCGCCGGTCTCAGTGGCACGCCGGCTTCGTGCAGATGAATTATACGCTAATTCCTTTGTTTGCGCTTTCTTTTTCTTTCAGCGCCTCGGCCAGGAAAACCACCTCGTAAGCACTTGCTAATGACTTTTCAGCTTGAATTCGTTGTTTCCCGACATATTCCCATAGATAACTAGCTTAATGAGAGACAATTGATGAACGTGCTGAAATGATGCAGATAATGCATTAAGGCGTTTAGCCGGTTTTTGGCAGACCTCATGTAGCGATTGTGGACAAGTCGTTTTTTTCTTTTTTCTTCCTTTTTTGTAATGCAAGCTAGGTGCAGACTCCGCTAAAATAAGCTCACAGCTGGTAGTATGCTACTTTGAAAAAGACCAAAGAAAGTTAAGTTAGGTTTCAGTTACATATTCATTGTATAGAACTACACGCAACGCCATCCTAGACGCCATATTGGAGAACCATCATGGCGAAAAGGAGCGTCCGTGACGTCACGTTCAAACTATCTATACTTGCTATTGTAGCTGCCTTCTGGGCTGTAACAGTAGACGGGCTTAATTTCCGGCAAGGAGTGTAGCACATGCAGAGTCTGCACCTTGGCAACATCTGTGGACTTTATCCGCACAGAGAGGGGAAGGAAACGGGGAAATTGGCGATGTCAGACTTTCGTTTTAACGCGAAAGCGTTAAGCAGCCCGTGTCACAAAATTCGGCGTCGGCGTACCGCGTACGTCGGACGTCGGACGTCGTTGCAGGATAAGCATTCTCGAACCACACATACCTAGGCCTTTCATGTGGCGCAAGGAATCGACTGAAATAATTGAATTTCTCAAGCTAAAATGCGTGGAGAAATCGTAAACTCCGACTTACACACAAGTTACAGACATGATAACTCTCAGATTGCAATTTGAATATACGAGAAAACATAATTTTGTCCCTCGGAAACTCAAACCCCTTTTCCAGAGTTTCTACAATGCATAGACCGGAGACTGCGTCCGCCATTTGCTCATGCCGGCGCGTAAATATATGAGGCCATGGAGCAGCGCGCCCGCTTCTTTGAAACACTTCCAGATGGCGCGCGCCTCCGCCACATCGCGGCCCTTGCAAGAGGCCGCGTCTCTATCAGAAAGCCCGCCTTCGTACATAGCGTTCGCCGCGAGCATTTCCCGTAAACATTACGATTACATACGCTGCAGTTGCCGGGAAGCGTGAGAAGCAGTCAGGGATCTTTGGATGCTATCGCGTTCGACTCTTAAAGGCGAAACTTGAGCGTCCTCCAAATTTTCGTCGTCTGTGAGGTGTAGCGACCACGAAATTCGAGAAGACGGATTTTGATTTCCTCTAATTCAACTGCCATTGTGGTAAAGTGTCCTTTCAGACCACTGCCGTATAGGGTTGCATACCGTCCTGAGTTTGTTGAGACGATCCCGACTTCTGATTAAATGGCCTGTGTCCCTGCTTGACCCAGTCGGCCGGGCGACCAGGTGTCCCTGTTGTTGCTTTCTTTTTATTTCATTTTAACTGTATAACAAAAGTAGACCAGATCTCCTTTATATATTCCTGACGGCTAGTTTGCACAATCTGTCTTTTTTGTGTTCTCTTGCATTGTCGTAAGCATCAAGGCGATAGCGTTTTTGGCGTCGTTCTAGTTCTGTTGTAGGCCCCAACTGTTTGTGGTACCTCTATCTGTATTGGTAGCCGTGCTACTCAGGCGACGATACTACAGCTTTCTTGTTGAAAATCACGAAACGGTAGGACTAAAAAAAGTTTATCAACTGTGTTGCGCGTTCGGATTGGCGGCTCCTGGCACTGACTGGGTCTGTCTTATCGCCAGGCGCATCACTCCCTCACCTCCCTCCCCCCCTCCCCCGAGTCTCATCTTCGTCCACTCGACAGTTTGCAACCCTACTACCACAGCGTTAATACAGGTAATCCCAAATGATTTCAAAGAAAATTTCCGTCGGTCACCTTCAGGCGTATCGCGGAAAAAAAACCCGAAATTTTTCTTGGAGTACGTCGTGAGTACGGACAAAGAAGTCGCGATCTCGCACGAAATGTGAAGCATTGATTGCGATAGCAGGTTATTTGACGGCCATACAAAATACAGTAGTTCTGTTCAGCCTAATAAACTGCCGTAAGCATTTGTTTCCCCGCTAAATTATTGAGCAGCTTAAATGTCACGCGCGCACATGGCAAACACGAACACATCTCACTTGCTGACCGTGAACACTCGTCGTCAGAACGCTGGCGTGATCAAAGAGCAGCGGCAGCGGCAAGTGAATTCCCCTCCGCGCTGCCGCTCGCTTCAATACGAAGTAGGCGCGCGAGAATACAGCGCGTACGAAGCCATCACCTATATCGGGCCTCCGCCTATATAGCCTTCGAACCCATCGTAAGTTTCCTCCAAGACAGGGTGCGCGCGGTCGCTGCAGCCGGAGTAGGAGAGGAGACGCGCGCTAACCTGCCCCCCTCCTCTCAGCTTGCGCACATTTCCCGCTCCGCCCTTGCACGCGTGCGAAGACGGCGCGAACACATTACGCCTCCCTCCCTTGCGCGCGGGAGGAGACGTCGTCCCATCAAGCCACCATTCTTCTCCGGTCAGCCTCGCAAGCTTTCCCCTCTCACCTACAGCATGCGGCGTGCAGTCGCGATGTTAAGGCACTTTTACGTTATACGGAACGCCACGGCGACGCCGACGGCGGAAATTCGCTTGGAGCGTTCATATAATTGTTGTCGCAGTAAAGAAAGGAGTCTGCTGGGGGCGTTAGACCTGAAAATTTGCAGGTCAGTATATGTTACATCCGAACGACTGTAATGCATACTGTCCTCCTATCTTTCAGTTATTATTCACTGACAATTGTGTGAGCTTATTTTTGTGATTAACTCATTCTACTTGTGATGCATCATCTTTATATGTTCCTAATACAGTCGTTGACGCGCAGCACTATGCATGATTACCACAACAGCTCAGCAAGTGTAGTTCTATGCGCAGAACTTGTCATTTTAAACACGGGTTGATATTTATTTGTTTAGAACATACTGCACTCCGGAGACCACGCACGGGCGTCATAATACAAAGAAAACTAACAGAAGACCAACAATATACAAAAATAGAAGTATTTATTTACCACTAATAATCGTTCTTGGTGCGTCTGTCGCGTTACGACACCCGCAAGGGCATAGCACCGTGCGATTCAGGATCGGCCCAACCATGCATTTAGTCGAACTGCCTCCGAGGTCGATACACATCATAAAACTAATTGAAACCCTTGAGCGAGGACGGAGATTGCGCACTGGATGTCTTCGACTTGTCACCCCGGACTGCCCGACACTGCCTCAGGCGCCGCTTTCAGCCAATGGGCTTTGGCGCGCATGCATGCACTGTCTCGGGCAGTCGTGGGCGGTTCAGGACCCACTGGTATAAGGGTTTGACCACCCACGCAACTGAATGCCGATCTCGGAGGCAATGAACAAAAGCCCGCCTACTGTCCCATAAAATGTCGGTCGCCCACCTGTGTCTGCGGCTCTCCGCGCAGGCAACTTCACCCTGATCTGCGTCTTCGAGTACATCACGGTGGAGGTCTGGAGCAAGACGGATCAGTGCACCGACTACGTCTACATCCGGGCATTCTACTACGCCATCAGAGTCAACCATGAGCCGCTCATTTTTGACAAGAAGACGTTGATGCGTAAGGACGCGTAGAGTTTAGTCGCAAAAAACCCGCGAGGACGCTTGAGTACAATGAATGCGACGTATATCAGCCTAATACTATTTTTTTTAAAACGAACACTACATCCTGTCTTGCCATAATCGAACTACGATTTGTTAGACGTACTCATCCTGTGAGTTGCCAAGTGTATCGCACGGGAAATCGGCTCCGCTTCTGCTCCACTCTCACGAAAATTTTACGGACCGGAAATTCAGGAGCTCTTATATAAATACGTAGGAGCGGCGAAATCGTTTTGCTGGACTTCCACTACACCTAATTTGACAAGTGTTGTTGCGTTCGAAAGAAAAGTTAGGTCTACCGACTGTGTGAAGCTGATTTTTGTTCAGGCCATCATTTAAAAAGAATCGTTCAAAATAGAAAAAGAAATGTTCAACGTAACTGAAGCATGAAGTTTCCAACTCTTTGACGCAGTAGTAAAAGACATGCAGATCACACGCACGCGTTACAATGTATGTGAAGCGAACCTTTCGGGAAGCGGGTAAATAAATTCTTTTTATTGGGTTAGTTTAGGTTAGGTTTTGCGTGCGATTTTGTTTACTTTCATGCTGTGCAACGTGTAACCTCACGACATGTGTGCCGTTTATCGGCCGCAAAGATCGAAACAGTATTGTCGGGCAATTCTTGTGTCTGTGTAATACAATAACGCTCACAACCTATGCCGAAATGCGAACACCGAGTCAGTCGGATGCACGGTATGAAACGCTGTTGTTGTTGTTGTTGCTGTTGCTGTTGTTGTAGTTGTTACTTGCGTGTATTGTCCGTATATAGTGCTAAGCCGCATGCAGACTGCATAAGAACAGTCCTATGATTATTTTCTTCCTCCTCCTGTCTCTCAGGGAATACTCACATGTTGTTTTTGTTGTTGTTGTTGTTTTTGTTGTTGTTTTTGTTGTTGTTGTTTTTGTTGTTTTTGTTTTTGTTGTTGTTGTTGTATTTGTTGTTGTTGTTGTTGTTGTATTTGTTGTTGTTGTTGTATTTGTTGTTGTTGTTGTATTTGTTGTTGTTGTTGTTGTTGTTGTTGTTGTTGTTGTTGTTGTTGTTGTTGTTGTTGTTGTTGTTGTTGTTGTTGTTGTTGTTGTTGTTACTTGCGTGTATTGTGTGTATACAGTGCTAAGCAGCATGCAGAGACTGCATAAGAACAGTCCTCTGCTTCCTCCTCCCGTCTCTTTCAGGGAATACTCACACACTCTACTACGACGACCAGTACTACTGGCAGAATCTGAGCCTGGCGGACCAGAGGGTGAACCGTGTCATGCGCCGATTTACTCACGCCGGCTGGTACCTCGGCATGTGGGGAGCCGTCTACATACGCCTCGTGTGAGTTTCGAGAGGCGGGCTTTTCCAGTTTTCGTTATTTGTTTCTCTTCTCTCCAGCTTTCTTTTTTTTTTCAAGAACGAAGTTTTCGAGTTGGGGGGGGGGGGGGGGGGGGGTTCCGAATGTTCGAGGACCGTGATTTTCGAATTTCGGAACGAATACCCCATACCCACGGCCCCCTCATAACGCTTCCTACGAATTTAGGAAGCAGCGTGTTGCCCGAACAGGGGAGATATTTTTCGTATCGTTTGCGAATATTCGAGCCCTAAGGGTTCCGAATACCGGGGCGAATACCAAATACAAAATCGATTACGATTGTTCGAGTATCGCGAATTTTAAATTTCGGTATACGAATGAATGACGACTGTTCGACTCCATACGGCGAAAAAATGATGCTCGAAAAGACGTGATTTTCCGTGTTTGTTTAGAATAGTTGAGTTTCGAATATAAAAAAAAAATTAAATCTCGGATGGTGCCAGGACGCTAGCATTGGAGTCGGGCGTGTATACTTCATCACCTTTTTTATCTGCAGCGTCATGTTAATCGCGAAATGTACGTCGTGTATTGTCAGAATAACGTGAATACAAAAAAAATAATTTGCGATTTGGAGCTTGCTCGAATATAAAAAAATCGAATAAAGGAATTTTCTCATCGGTCGTGAATACTCCAGTACTACGCGTTTCGAATTTTGAGGTGAATACCGAATATTGTTCCCTATATACCTCTAGAGTGAGTGTTTCAGAAAATAGCAATGTTTTTTAAATTGGTTTAAAATATTCGAGAATTGTTTTCGAATCGGTTTCGAACATCATTTGAATACCAAGTTATTTATTTATATATTTATTATTCTGAAAATGTAAAGGCACAATGAGATGGAAAATAAAGTCGTTTTTATTTCACTTCTCTTGATTAGTTCTCTACTCCAATACGCGCGAAATGCAGAAATATTCTAATTATACAACCAGTTAAGCGATTTGAATTAGTTATTAGATATACTGCGTCTGCAACAAAGAGCTAACTGCTCTTGGTTGTGGCTTAGGGTTTCAAAGCTTTTGCGGAAATTGTCGCCAAATAGCTAACATCTTTAAAAAATATGAAACAATATATTTTCTACGCGACTTCATAATGCACTGTAGAGAGATAATCGAACAATCGGCGAACTGCATATCTCGGGCGGGAAAAATGATGAGCATTAATTCACAGGCTCGCGTGAAGCACGTACAGTTACATTGATTAGTTACATATTAGTTACAATTAGTTACAAATTAGTTACATATTTCAGAGTGCTGTGTAACATTGCAAGCTTTAGATGTTTCGAGGTATGCACGTCTATTTATATGTGAAATCGCTTTCTTTTTATTTAAATTTATTGCCAAGTCAGAATTGAAAACATGACGAGTTTTTTTTTTTTTTTATTTCTCCCTACCGGGCAAATCCTGTAACAAGAAGTAATATATATACCTAATAAAAATCTATTCACTGGCGTTAGATTGCATTTTTTTGTCTTAAATTCAACACCCTCATCACATTCCGTAAAGTGGATATGCCAAGAAAAACGATTTCTCAGTTACAATATATTTACACCCTTTATGGAAGTCGTAATGACAATTCTACTGGACTTTCATTTGCCTTTTTTTTAGTTGCGTTTAGTGTGCTAGGCCGGCGGAAAAATGCACTGCCTTTGTTCGATTCAGAAAAAAAAAGGTGCACACCACGAATGAAAAGGTGCAGCTGATTCCACTTGTGGGCTGCCGGGCTGCGCCCACTCAATGCAAGGTTAAAAGGTGCCGTGGCACCGGGGCGACACCTTGCCCTTGCACCCCGCGCTAATCGAGCGCGGCCGGGTGGTAAGTACACTGTAGCGGGGTTGCACTAGAGTGCATTGCCGTACTTCGGGGAACGGAAGGCCTAAGTGCAGTGCACCGTTAATGCAGTTGCAAAAAAAAAAAAAAAAAAGGTGCAGAGAAACTTGGTTGGAACCGAATAAACCTAAAAAAAATACGTAGGTGGTGTCCAAACCCTAGCCCCAGTATTGGTGGCGCCATCTGGATAACGGACGTCGAAGGCTGGCTGCATAGAGTTTCTCACTACATTACCTAGAAGGAAATCTGGCGCTGCTGCGCTGTGGTATGCATGGGAATGCCGGTATATTGTGGATTCGGATTGGCATCGTCCTCGTAGCGACAGGACACCTTGAAGACGCGCTTGGCAAGTACTGTTCCGTCTGTCACAATGACATTTTCTACTAGAACAGCACGTGAAAAGCTGTTTTAGTTTTATTATTAGGCGAAAACATGTTTTGTTTAACTATGAGAACTTGTTATTGTGTGTACGACTACATGTTACGTAAGAAGTATCAGCGGGCCGCTAAAGTTGGAGAACAGACGACAAGGTTCGCGCTCACTTTGAAACAGTTTGTCGTCTGTTCTTGCTTTTCTTCTCTTGGTCATGCATCGTGGGTGAGTAAAGATGTAATATGCGTGAATGGAAACATTTTGTGAAGATTTTACTTTGAGAACGCGTTATTTGCGTAGCCATATTCACATTTTAGACGAAGCCTCTTACAACACCAGCCAACACGAGCCTCGCAGACACATATACCGTCATTCCCATGACGGCACGGTGCCCCTTAAGAAACTCACATAGACGGTGGCGCCAGATTACCCTCTAGGTGTTATAGTGAGAAACTCTATGGCTGGCTGCATGCGGCGGAAGCGGTTGTTGCGCCGGAGCCGGAACGTGTCACAAACGTCGAGCTTGCTCTTATTTTTATTATTTTTTTTTGTACACAGAGAAGTTGGTCGCTCACGTGGTCGCACATCTTCGCGACCTGCTTTTTCGCTGGGCTGCGTAAAAAAGAAGAAAAAAAGAATGTGATTCGTATTTGAATCACTGTATGCAGCACTTTTTTGTCGAGAAAAGAATCGAATACTATGCGTCAATTTTACGAGGATGCGAGCTGCAGAGATAAAGCCATAGCGTTTCTCATTATAACACCTAAAGTCTGGCGCCACCGTCTATGGGAGTTTCCTTCCTCCATTGAGTTTCCTAATGGGCGCCGTGCCGTCATGGGAATGACGCATGGAGGAATGACGGTATATGTGTCTGCGAGGCTTGTGTTGGCTGGTGTTGTAAGAAGCTTCGTCTAAAACGTGGATATGACTACACAAATGACGCGTTCTTAAAGTAAAATCTTCATAAAATGTTTCCATTCACGCATATTACATGTTCCAGTGAAGTTTACTCACAATGCCTAACCAAGCGAAGAAAGGCAAGAGCAGACGACAAACATTTCCAAAGTGAGCACAAATCTTGTCGTCTGTCCTCCAGCTTTAGCGGCCCGCTGATTCTTATTACGTTTCATATAATTGTACATGCAGCAACAAGTTCTCATGGTTAAAGAAAACATGTTTCTGTGTAGTAATAAAGCTAAAACAGATTTTTACGTGCTGTTTTAGTAGAAAATTAATCATTGCGACAGATGGAACGGTGCTTGCCTGGCTCTCCGAGAACGATGCCAATCCGAAGCCACAATATACCGGCATTCCCATGCATACCACAGCGCAGCAGCGCCAGATTTCCCTCTAGGTAATATAGTGAGAAACTCTTTAGATAAAGCTTTCAAAAAAAAGAAATGAAACAAAATCGCGAGCATCGTAATTTTGATGTTGCTTCTCTTGCTCCTTGCAGGTCAAGCTTTTGGCAGACCAGCTTTATACGAGACGCCCTTCACAACTTTACGCGTCGGCCCTATTTCGGCCCGATCAACACGACCCGGTTCAACGGATTTGCGATAATCAACACGATAATCCAGAACGATCGAGGAGACGCTCTGATCGAAGAACACTTCAGGGCAAGTAATGCGTTTCGAGCCACGAGATGGCTTCGCGCGGAGGAACCCCCGAATTTCTCGGGGCTCCTAACGGCCTCCGAGGTCGTGCCGCTGTCCCTGTGATCTCGGAGGACACGGGATGCTGACGAGGAGCCGGTCGGTTCGATTCTGAAAGGTCACGCTGACGTACCGGCGCTGCTGCCCCGGCACAAAATTTTTGAGCGGAAAAAAGAAAATTTCAGCATTTTCTTTCTAATAATCTACTACGTTAGTTCACTACACTAGTGTGAATTTGACGAAAACAGGCTATTTTATAGGCTACTTCGTCAGTCTAAGTTGATTCGGTGTTTCTATTTAGTGTATCCTTTAATCCATTTGTGTCTTCTTGGTCGTTTGTGAACCAGAGATGGCTCGCCTTTCCGTCGTCTCACATTGCCATGTCTCTCAGTTGACCCCGACGTCCAGCTGTTAAAGGCAATAGAGAGTTTTAGATTAGGGGGGCGCAAGGCGTTGGGGCCTCCAAGTATTTGTGTTAGAGTCGGACCCGCCGTGGCGGCTTAGTTGCTGCGGCGTTGCGCTGATGTGCTCGAGGTCACGGGTTCGATCCCTACCACGTCATCTGCATCGCGAGGGGGCGGGGGGCGAAATGCACAAATGCTCTGGCGAGTAGATTTAGGTGCACGTTGGAAGAACCCCAGCTGGTCAAAACTAATCCGTTTCGAACGTGGAAATAATGTCCACCTTTCAGCGTTGTGTGTCCAGTTCATGAAGTGTAGAAGTGTCCTATATGACATGGGCGATTTTTTTTGCATTATTATTTGAACGATATTGAAAAAAAGAACTACATATGTACCAGAGAAACGCCGCGAAAGGCATCGACCTCGACGGACTTCGACGCCTTTCGCACAGACGTTGTTTTTTTTGGGGGGGGGGGGGGAGGGGGGGGGAGTGAATTGTGAAGTTTATTTTCTTTCTTGAAAGAAAGAGGGAAACAGAAGCGATAGGCGGATGAGGGCCCTGACGTAGCATTGGCTACCCTACAATACAGCTGGCAATGATTCGCAAAACAACATTTTAAAGCATAGTAGTACACATTACGCGAAGTGTTAATGCATGTTACATTGATTGATTGATTGATTGATTGATTGATTGATTGATTGATTGATTGATTGATTGATTGATTGATTGATTGATTGATTGATTGATTGATTGACTACAAATGGAAGATGTTATATTTTCGAGACCGTGATGACAGGAGTTGATTTTGCAGATAGTGTCCGTTTCACATTCCGTTTTGTATCAAAGTGAACAGGTTACACTCGCTCTCTATAGGGGGAAACAAATATCCCTGCATTAATTATTCGTGTGGCCACGCACGTACAGAAAAATGGCATGGTAGAGACTACATATAGCGAACGTTACAAGCTACCATACAAACCTATAACACACCATATATATGCGTGCTATATGTGCGACATACGTACAACGCGACTGTACTTGCATGCGTATACTTAGAACATCGGTGCATTCACTGTGCACTAATAAAAGCGATGCCAATGTACGCCCTATGTAAATCCAATGCTACCACATATGCGTAGCCAACGTGGTCCAACAATGAGCCAACGTAATCTATTTCGACAAATTTGGCGAGAATTAAAGCCTGCAAGATTGCTTGGGATTGTACTAGCTTGCTCGCTGTGTAGGTAGTAATATTCGTGCTTAAAGGGACACTTAAAGGCAAATATTAAGTCAAGCTAAAGTGATATATTAGTGCTCGACAATCTCTAAGGCGTCAATATTACCGCGAACAGAGCCTTAATAATCGACAAATCGAGCTAAATGGAGGACATCGTTAGAGACTCCCCCGGGACATTCAAGCACTTGCCCGATGATGACAGCACTCCTCGGTTAAATTATGTCACTAGTGCTCAACCAGGCGTTGCAAACAATATCCTTGCATTGTATTATGAGACGAAATAAAATGCTCCTTGTCCAGTTCTATCTCATTTCTTTAGAAAAAAAGAAATCATTGAAATTACCCTTGACACGACGCGGGCGGTAGAAAGGTTTCGCTTTCGCTCAACTCCGCGCCGCCCACGCTTTCGCGTTTCACTAGTTTCGTTATCGCGCAGTGCGGCGCTGGTTTTGGCTCGCGAAATTCGCACAAACCGCGAATAGCAGAGAATTCAAGTTCCGCGTGATGTCCCGCGATACCGGAACGGTCTGCGCCACCTGACCAAAAAACAGCTGCAGCGGCGAGTCCACCGCTCTGTCTTGGCTCGGTATGCGCCGTCTGTCGGGCGGTGTTTTACTCACCGACGGCAGCAAAGCGCGGTGATGACGTATGCAACGTCACCACTCCCCCGGTTGGGTGGCGGGAGATCTTATTTATTTATTTATTTATTTAGTTATTTATTTATTTATAGATACTGCGATCTTTTACAATATCTTAGCAGGGTGGGAACACACAAGTACAGGCGCCGAAAAATGTGGTATACTCCACGCAGTCCATGTAGCGGGAGCCGGAGCACCGGCACACTGCATTGCGACGCCATCTACAGGCGGCATCTGGGATCGAGACAGCCAATGGGTGCCCTATATTATCGGCAGACATGATCCCAGATGCTGCCTGTAGATGGCGCTGCGATGCAGTTTGCCGTTGGGCAACACAGCAACAAGGAAGGTCAAGCGGAAAGTCAGAGAGGCTGAATTAATCTCATGGGTGGCGGCAATGGAAAAGAAACCTGCCATGAGTAACTACTTAAGAGGAAAAAACGAAATCAGGAAAGAAACCATTTATGATAACTCAAAGGGAAGCTCATTACTTTTCGAAGCGAGATTGGGATGCCTTAGAACACGCACCTATAAAGCGAGATATAAGAAGGAAGAAGAAGCATGTGCTTGCTGCGGTAAAGCTAGGGAAACGACGGAGCATATTTTATTAGAATGTGAAGACGTCTACCCAGCGGTCGATTTAGGCACCACTGGCCTCCTTGAAGCCCTTGGGTTCAGCGGGAGCAGTGGTAAAGCAAACAGGTCCGCAATAGACATTAGTAAGAGGCGATTGGAGGATTGGTGGAAGAAAAGTAGGGAAATGACAAAAGACGGAGACGTACAAAAGCACAATTCGCAATAGGGGATCAGAAAGTTTGGACGCGGTAGTTCATAGTGTTTTTTTTTTTCATTGGTTAACCTAGGTAGGATATTAGGCAGCATAGTAGCAAGAGCTTGGTGGCGCAACCCACCGCCCCGTTCCAAAGGGGACGCTCATAACATCCATCCATCCATCCATCCGTTGCTCCGGCTCCCGCTGCGTGGACTGCGTGGAGTATACCACTTTTCTCGGCGCCTGTACATTCACACAAACATATAGTTCAAGCAATCATGCCGACGCTTGAATTCAACATGGCAAAAGGACAGAATGCATGAAAAAAGGAGCAAATAAACTGTGTGCGGTTGAGTCGTGAGTGCAGGTGCGCCTGCAAACGGGATAAAGAATTTTGTGTAACGACTTCATCAGGAAGTTTATTCCAATCAACTATTGTTCCGGTAAAATAAGAGTACTTGAAGCAGTTGTTGTGCGGTGTTAACTGGGTTACTGCTAGGGAGTGTTTATGATGAGTAGCATGACCAGTTAAAGGTGTTAAGATGTGCGAGGTATCAATATGGTAGTGGCCATTCATTAGCTGAAAAAAAGAATTTTAATCTGGAAACACGACTGAATTTCGAAAAAGGCATTCTGACCCTTCGGATGCAATTTTCTCGTAAACTAAGTCTGTTCTTGGCGCGAAACAAGCGCTGCGATGTTTCTGGAATTATATTTAAACAGTCCACGTCGACTTAGTATTTGCCTTTAGTTTCCCTTTAACATTTATTTCTCGATAAATGTCGCTCCAAGAAATGAGACCTTGTCCGGCGTTTTTTTTTTCTTTAATCTTTCCAGTTTGGCATCTTCCGAGGCCAAGTGAATCCAATCGTACCGCCTGACTGGAGCTACATACACACCGGCGCCGTGTGGCCGGATGCGGATGACGTCATCGAGAAGCACGTCAGGCACATCCTCAGGTAGTTTGCCTACTTGTAGAATTCTAGCCACGTTTATAATTTTGCATGTTCTACTAGCACTCAAAAATACAAGCCGGCAAAGTTCTGAACCTACCTTGCGCGATTACTGCACGACGGCTTCACTGAGACGGCAAATATTAAGAAAACGTAATGCTCCGCGAACTGGTGTTTTTGGCTCATATCGGTAGGTTATCTGCCTCCGGTATGTTTTCCTTTTTTTTTTTAACTCTCGCCTTAGCTTCAGCTTACACACCGAGACATCGTCCACTGTTCCCGTCTTATGAGAAAGAGGGACGGGAGAGGAGGGGGAAGGACGACTCACGTTCGTTATGTTTGTAAAGTGAAGCTTAATTTTTTTTTTTTTTTTTTTGAAAGAAAGAGGGAAACTGAAGCAAAAGGCAGATGGACCCTGATTTAGCATTGGCCACCCTAAATACAGCTGACAATGATTGGCAAAACATTTTAAAACGTATCAGCACACACGACGCGAGGTGTTAATGCCTGTTACAGTGATTTTTCGATTGATTGATTGATTGATTGATTGATTGATTGATTGATTGATTGATTGATTGATTGATTGATTGATTGATTGATTGATTGATTGATTGATTGATTGATTGATTGATTGATTGATTGATTGATTGATTGATACTTTGAATAAGAAAGGAAGCGGATCAAGAGCTAAAGGCGCAAAGCCCGATAAGTGCTCTTGCTGAAGTCGGCATTTCGAGCGGAGAAAGTGCACCTGTACGGGCAATGCAATTTCAGTCACAAGTTTTACAGTTTATTCCAAAGAGCAGCATGAATAAAAAGGGAATTAGTTACACATATAATTAATATATAGAGCCAACAGTGCGTGCATTCACGCACACAGAGTTATAGTAGATATAAAAATAAATGAAAAATAGAAGTTCCCGAAGAAACGTAGTACAGTTTCATATTCCGACATCAATTTTCTAAGGTGCTTTTTGTTTAACGTTTCTTAAAATCAAGTTTTCCGCCCTAGTCCAGTTAACAAAATTGGAATTTGTTGGCTTTCATGGTGTCTGCCATAACGAGCTCTAATTCGTGGCGTCCTTATGTCTCTGCGCAGGCAATATTGGGTTCAGGATTTAGGTGTCGCGACCTGATATAGGTTATTATTTTTAGCATGCTGTATTAGTTTGAAAGTTGATACCTTAGTTACTTCTTGCTTAAGAAACAGTTAATGAGTGCCTAACTCCTGTAGTCGTCCGTGATAGTTTTCAAGTGAGTGAGTGAGTGAGTGAGGGAGTAAAGACTTTATTTGAAAACAAGGTATTGACGGATGACCTTGTTGTTAGGCAGCCACGAGCCCATGGGCCCGGGTCGCTTCTTCAGCTCTTTTGTTGACCTTGGCCTGCAGGTCAGGGTCGGAGCTGAGCAACATGGTCTCCCACTGCTCAGTATTACTTATTGCGTGATTTGTGTGATATTCCGCTGGGCACGACCACATAATATGGAACAAATCCGCTTTTTTTCTTACAATGGTTACATGTATTAGGGGTCCGGGTAGTAGCAGTGATAGGCTACGGGGTTGGGGCAGGTGTTCGTCTGAAGTCGTCTCCAAGCTACTTTTTGTCGCTTGCTGAGCGATTTGTGTGCTGGCGGGTACACTGCCCTGGCTAACCTGTAGTGGTGAGTTATTTCCTGGTAACTGAACCTGCGATCCCTCTCTGATCCTAGCGTGAGCCGTCCGGGTGCTCTAAAGATCGCAGCACCAGTCTCTGTCATAGTTATTTTGCATAAATTTTGGTTGCGTGTCGTGCCCCATGCATACTGAGCAGCATTATGACAACTTGTAATAAAATGGAGTATAATACAGCGTCTTGTTTTAACCACAGAGGCAACAACTCAGCAAACCTAAAAAGGCACCCTACAGCACTGCCTAGTTCTGACGTTAATTTTTCTGCAGGTGTATCCCAAGGCAGGTCTTTCTGAAACGAGGCACCTAAGAATTTCTGTACCTCTACCTCCTCTATCTCAGTGTCATTCAAAATTGTTTTTATTCAAAGGCTTGATGATTGGCACTAAAATAGCATATTTTGTTTTATTTACCTTTAATTCTGATTTGCTTTTGCGCAGTAATATTGATCACACATTTAAATAATCAGTAGCTAATTGCTCCAAATGCGAAAGTGTTTTGGCAGTGAGAATGACGTCAGCGACATCAGCACACATAATTATAATCTGGCAATTCGGTAAACTATACGTTATTAATGCGTAAATTAAATCATAATGGTTCAAATACTGACCTTTGGGGCACGTGCACGTCTAATTATTTTGAACCTCTGTAACAAATTGATACTGAAAGAAACATACTGTAACCTGTCTGCTAGTTAGTTCTTCGTCAGGTCAAGTGCGATTTGTCGTACACAATAATCATTAGGCTTAGATAGTAGTACGTCACGATCCATGGAATCAAAAGCTTTGCGAAGGTCTAGAAACAGACCCATCGTGTCCTGTCTTGCTTTTTTTTTTTATCTCCTGCTTCCCGTTCAGTGGGGCCTGCTCAGTAGACAATTTTTTTTCCGGAACCAGAGCTGCGATTCGGACATTTTATGCTTCTCAGAAACGATTTTGTACGCTCTCTGATAAATGGTCTCAAATAGTTTCGATAGCACTGGGAGTATACATAAATTGGCCTGTAGTTATTACGTTTATATCACCAACCTATTTCATCACTGGGCATATCCTCGCTGTATTAAAGACCCTCCGGGAACACACCAGACCTGCAGCATGCAATTAATAATGTGAGCTAAAGGTTTGTAAATAAAATCTGAGATATATGCTTAATGGTTTCGGTTTTAGTGGAATCGTAACCGGCAGCTGTATGATTCTTAAGGTTTCTGATTATTCCTAGCACCTCGAGGTGTGCCGTCGGAGATAGGGAAGTAGTAGCGTGGCTTGCTGGCGGACAGTTGGTGCATGGTGAACTCCTTATACGTTCACATATGGAAGCATAATTGACCGCACTATGTTTCTTAGTGACCAATATACCGTCTGAAATTATACTAGTGAAAGGCGCACATTCCCCACTAGCTATGAAATGAGCGTTTAATTCAGCGCCTGCGGGAACTGCACCATGGCCAGTTGGCTGTAGTACGACACCATTGAACGCTGTCTTTTGGGCAATATTATTAAAGCCATGCCAGATTTTTGAGGGGTCGTTGTGAATACGTGATAAAAGCGTTTCATAATATTTTGGCTTGGCTTTCCTAAGTTCGGCATTTACTTTTTCTTGCTGAACTGCTTAAGTAAGTTTACAGGATGTCGTCATTTGACAAAAGGATGCTACATTTTGTTTTTCTTGTCAATCTTTTTTTTATGAGAACTGTCGTTGTCCGCGGTTTCCTTTTTTTGCTTTCTTTATTTTGTTCTTTTCGGACTTTAATCAGACAAGCCAACTCATAACTTCCTTTAGATTTTCAATATATATGCTCTGTTGACATCTGCTTCATTTACGATGTCTTCCCAGTTAATATCCTCTAGAAAGGTCAGGGACGAATTCAGCGTCTGTAAGTTTATATGTCCATAGGAGCTCAATACGTTCATGCTTTCAGTTCTTTCTTGTAATGGGCAAAAAGAAACGAGGAGGTGATCACTGATATCTGGTGATAGTATTACAGCAATTGTCATAGGAGGGTGTACATGATATACTATGCCAAAAGTGTTGCCGTGTCAGTACTAATGCGAGTGACCGATAATACGAGGTTTGTACATGCATTAGACTGAAATAATAAATCGCACATTATATTTGTTTGTTAACAACCTAATATGGATAAACATATTTCTATCACACGTGAAATAACACATCAGCAAACACGAGTATTCATTGTGCGGTGTACAAATGAGTGATACAATTGCGACATTTGCTTTCAGAACACCGCAGTCAAAACTAAGTACCAAATGCTATGTCCATAGTTATAGAATGCTGTATGGCTGTAATTATTAAGTCGTTGTGGATTATTCTTTTTATTTTGTATTATCCCTTATGAGTATTCACATGAGAGGAGGAGGAATGAACGTTTATCGTGAGAAACAGCGAGAAAGTGTTCTTTCTTCGCCCTAGGTGGGCTGCTTACAGTTGATCGAGACTATGGCTATTTAGCTTTGTGGTGACCAGATAACTTCATTTTTGTCTGCCGTAATTCTTAAGTGCTTGAGGAACTAGTTTTCTCTGTTTCCGTACAATGGGTATATTTTGGTGACATGATTTGAGAATCGTCACGTGTAGTTGATTTTGGTACCATGCATAATACTGCAGTAAATGAAAAGTAAAACACATGATTGTCTGTGAGAAGTTGGTATTTCTTGAATAACGGTTGTTTGGGGAAAAGTCCCGAGTTTGACAGTGTTATCCTTCAATTGCACGCAGCGCTGTATGTATAAAGTAATTTTGGCGGCAGAAAAAAAAACGAGAAGAAAGGGGGTTAACCGAGGGTACTGATATTTATTAGTCGTATCATAAGAAACCAACAAACACTGACACCAAGGACAACATAGGGGAAATTACTTGTGCTTAATAAATGAAATAAAGAAACGATAAATCGTGCTCGTTTCTGAATGCGTGTACACCTGTCTGTGTGTTTATGTGTTTCTGCATGCGTTTTTTGTCTGCACATGTGGGTGTGCTTGTGTCGATCTCTTGCCCCGGTGTTCCCTAGTTCGACAATCCTATTTCATACCTGTAAATTTCCTAATCACGTCCCTCCATCAAACCAATTGCAGCCTGAATCGGATTATATCGCGAGCAAAAAGTGTACTGCGTCCGTAGTCGGTGCCGCAGACTTGCGCACAGTATAAGTAAAATTATGTTGTTTAACGTCTTGAAGTTACAATGTGGCCTTGAGAGACACCGTAGAATGCAGGACTCCAGTCTAATTTTTGCACCCGATGCTTGAAACGAGGTGGTATCGAAAAGTTTTGAGACTAGCTCTGCTTTGAATAATTTGCGGAGAAATTTATTTGTGTGCACATTGAAATGCTTTCGTCTTCGAAGTGGTCCCTTTGTGCTGCGACACGGCGCTCGGCGTTCCTTACCCTTTGCGAATGCGTCCCTGAAGTCTGCTTTCCGGAACGAGTCGAACACCCTTCTGCGATTCGAGCTCGATTTGAACAATCGGGCCGAAATGGCGACCTTTGGTCTGAGTTTTCTTTTTCCCTCTCCCTCCCTCCCCTCTCTCTCTCTCTATCTATCTATCTATCTATCTATCTATCTATCTATCTCTCTCTCTCTCTTTCTCCTGCGTTCACTCCCAATCGCAGCGTCGCTGACATCGTGGGCCTCAGCACGAGCAACACAACCGATGAGCCCAACACGGTGCAGTTCGTGGGTGCCAGCCCCCGTTTCCTTTGGGCATCGCCTCCGAACCCGATTCGTGGAATTCTCCCCGGCATCCGAGGCATGGTCAGTATTCTCGCGGATCGGTTTCGGCCCCTCCGATAACGGAAACGTAATCGTTTATATGCAGTCTCTTACTTTGTTGTTGTTGTCGTCATCGTCGTTGTTTCTTCGAAGAGAACACCCGTTTCCAACTCATTGCGGATGGACAAAGCGCCACAAGGTACCCAGCATTTCTACTGTCTCCCACGGCTACCGTAAGGCGGTATTCCGTAAACTGCAATAATTTCACGGACCAGCTAAAACTATCTTGTGTCTAACACATTATTTTAGCGTGTCCGCAATCTTGTTACCGTTTGCGGTTTAGTGGGTTTCCGGTAAACAACCGGTTTACCGGAGAGGTAAACCCGGCAGCAGCAACGCCGGTGGCGACACCTTGTGACGCTACGTCTAACCACAATGGTTTAGGCCGTTACGTGAGTGTTTTTGTCGAACAAACAATTAACTGGCGATGTTTTCACGATTACGCCGCTGCCAGAAATTGTCACTAGCAGTAAAGTAGAATACACTTGGGTACTGCAATTGTAGCCCTGTGTACGCTCTGGTTGAGCTCTGAGATATCAGGTGGCGCCACAAACCAGGCCATTCACATTTACGTCTCCAGTAATCTTGCAAATCCACAATCGGCAAGAAGTCTGGGGACAAGCTGAAACTCTCAATAGAGGGTTTTAGCATAGTGGGTGTTGAACCACCGGAAGATGTAGACGCCAAACAGATTGACTCTGGTGGCGATTTCTGGCGACACTGTTCCACTTGTCAAGACAAAGTAACCGGTCACAGGAAGATAGAGACGAAGTGACAAACAAGAAAAACCTTTGCCCACATAGCCAACATTTCAACAAGAGTACACGTACGTCTTGGTCAGGGCAACAACTCTTCTCCTTGACAATCTTTATATCTGTTCACTCCCTCTCAGTGGCGAGGAGAGTAAGTAAATAGGTACAAAAAAGTAAGGCGATAGCTTGGTAATGAACGTGGAAATGTTCAAAAGGAAGGATTAGCTGTGATGGTGAGAAAGTAGAGGTGCTAAGAAGTATAGAGAATGATCGCGCACAACACATTATTATTATTATTATTTATTTATAATGAAACAAGCTAAAGCGTCGCCGGCGCTGAATTGTAATGAGTCATCGGGCACAGGCGTATGTATGTGCGTCTACGCTGTGCCAAATGTCTGATTAGGGAGCTTTAGCGAATAGTATCTAAAGACGTGGCCAGAAGCTTTGGCGGCGACATCTCGCGACGCTCTTATCAACCATAACGCGATGTAAACATTAACTATACGACCGCGAGGTTTCTTTTGTTCGCCCACTGTTATAATTACAATAATGTTTGTAGAGTCTAACGTCATGGTACGTCACTTTCGATCACGATCGAGATCGAATTTCTCAGTCGCCGCTGACTCCCTCCAGCAGCTTGCGAAAACGAGCCAATCTCGATCGCGAAATTCGATCCCGATCGGAATCGGTCGCGTTCAAAACAAAGGATAAGTTGTGATCGCGATCGAAAGTGTCCTCTTGTGGCACCTTTGTAACCCTATGCCTCTCAACTCTCGCAATTTTTTTTTTTTCGTGTAAAGTTTGCATATTTACCTTCGTTCTACAATTTTACGAAGATTGCATTAAGTTTTACGAACAAGGAGCTCTGTTCGAGTTTTGAGGCTGCTTATGATAGGGCAGCGTAAAATAAAAAAAAAATGTTCGTAAAAATTAAATTGAGATCCTACCTAACTGCGCCGTCCTTCCGTAGCAACCTAATAACTTATAGCGGCCTATAACAGAGGGCTATACCTGCTTCGAGGAAGTTTATTCAGACAAGTTCCTGAAGCAGGCGAAATTGGAAGCAGCATTGCGGCTGAAAAAGTCACTGCTCTCAAAACAATTTTCGATCAAGTTTGCAGCTGCTTGAGTGCTGCGTCTAAATTTAGATCACCATTATTAAAATGTGTATGCATCCCACCGAAGGTGCGTGCTAAAAGCAAGTTTTTTTTTTTTTTTAACGTGTTACCCTTACTTCTCACCCCCACCCCGTGAGACTCGTGAGGTCATATCCATGGGATTTTTACAAATTCTCAAGTTCAAAGGTTGGCAGGTATGGCTATAAGTGGGGTTCCGTCTTTTCGGCGTGTGCTGATACACACCGAAAACTAACCTCCGAGGCGGTTTTCTCTGGATCGGTGAGAACTCGGAAAGCCCGAATTTGAACTTCTACCCTACTCTTCTGTCTTACTTATCTTACTTGTACGCTACTTCAACCCTACTTCTACCTTGCTTGTTTTGCTTTTCTCGTTGACTCGGAATCCAGCTACACTAAAGTCACCTTGGGATCGTTCGTTTCTATTGAAACCACATTACTTGCCCCCATTCCCTTCTCCTATCTGCACCGCCATGATGGTTTCTAAGTATTTAATCTTTCCAAGTATTTAGGAATATTAACTTCGTGCACCTGAAAGTGTCGCGTTTCTGTTGTTAATTTCACTCGTTAATGCATTAACTAGCGGCGTAGAGTGTTATGTGTTAAATAAAGTTGTGCAATGCCAGGAGCGTTATATTTTTCTCCCGTAATTACACAGTCCCTTTACAACACAAGCCTCTATAAACAGCGATTTCTCTTCGGTATCGAAATTAGACACCGAAAAAGAAAACACCCATAAATAACCCCTGAATTTGAAAAATAGAAACGAATACGGGAAAACGCGGAAGCCTATTTATAACGCATGTGTTCAATACAGCCAAGTTGGACGTGTACTACAGCCGAACGCCTTTATAGCGAAGTGTTTGGGGCGTCCGGAGGAATTCGCTATACAGGTTACTTCGTTCTAAAGGTCGCGCATCGCACACTATGAAGTAATTCGCACTCGGCCTTTAAAGTGAATAAGTACGTGAATTATTTTACAGTGCGCAGCTCACCGTAGAACCGGGACAGAATCATTCCTTCGTTGTACAGGTCATTTCGTTGTACAGAGTCGTTCGCTCGTTTGAGAAGGGCGCTAGACTGCGCGTCCAGTTTCGAGCTGCTGCGTTCCAGCAGGCTCGCGCTTCGCGAAGTCCACCCCGACTCACGCTCACTTATCGCTGCGCGTTTTCCCAGTTGGGCATGCTGCAGGAATTCCCCCGCTGGAAGCAGGTCCTGAACAAAAACAAGCTATGTTTCTCGGTCTCCTCGTCGATAAACTACGCCAAGAACCTCAACCGGGACATCGACTTCAGGGTGGACATGGAGGACAAGGATGAGAGCGTCATCCGATTCTCTCGATATAGGGTGAGCCCAGCAGCGCGCTCAAAGCGGGGTTCCGAAATTCACACACACACGCACACACGCACACACACACACACACACACACACACACACACACACACACACACACACACACACACACACACACACACACACACACACACACACACACACACACACGCACACGCACACACACACACGCACGCACGCACAAAATGCTATGCACTTGCCCTTCTCCTCTCAAAGAGAGCAGAGTCAGCTGGAGTCCGCTCGCACCTTAACGACTTTGCTCTGATAATATACACGCTAGGCCAATTGCAAAATAAACGGTAGTTTTTCCAGCCTAAAGCGTTAACTATGCCTGCGTTGTGACATCAAGATCACCTGTAAAATTTGCCCTTGACGTTCAGGTTTCAGCCCGAAACGACTGATACAAAGACCTATCTGCACGGACAAGACAGTTGTTTAAAATGCGATAAATAACTTGGCCTCTGGCAAGTGAGCAAACCTATAATTGGCATGGCGCAGTGTCATTCACGAAGTCGAGGCTGACAATGATGCTTTTGCGTGTGCACTGTAATAGCGGGTTATGAGGTGTCAAATAGTGCCCGGTGTCAAGCAGACACTGTGCACTATTTGGTTTGCTCATCTGTATTGATTATATCAAGTACGATGTGTTGCGTGTGCGATACGTTATATTTAATACAGTTATAAGCGTGCCTACGGGTGAATAAATTTTCTTGTTATCTATGAAAATTGTGTTCGATTAGGACAGCGTTATACATTATAGTTCTTTATAACACGGGAGACGTTGAATAATTGAATAATTACAGGCCCATGAGCTTGCTTTCTGCATTGTATAGATTATTCACCAAGGTAATTTTCAATAGAATCAAGGCGACACTCGACTTCAATCAACCAAGAGAGCAGTCTGGCTTCAAGACAGGGTATTCAACAATGGATCACATGCATGTCATCAGTCACGTAGTTGAGCGATATTCGGAGTACAACCAACCTCTCTATATGCATCTCATAAATTATGAAGGGGCATTTGATTCAGTAGAGATACCAACAGTCGCGACGCTTTGCGTAATCAAGGAGTACAGGAAGCACACGTAAATATCTTAGTACAAATCTCCATAAAGACTCCACAGCTGTCTTAATTCTCCACAAGAAAAGTGGAATAATACCTACGAAGAAAGGGGTCAGACAAGGAGACCATCTTTCCAGTGGTATTCACCTCAAGTTTAGAATACGTATTCAAGCTATTAGGCTGAGAAGGATAAGTGAGGATCAACGGAAAACATCTCAACAAACTTCGCTTTGCAGACGACACTTTCCTGTTCAACAACACTGGGGATGAATTGCGCCAAATGGTTAAGGATCTTCACCGAGAAAATGTCAAAGTATGGTTGAAGATTAATGTGCAAAAGACAATGTTCAAAAGCCGTGCAAGGGAACAAGCATTCATGGTCACCAGTCAGCTATAAAAATTGTGCAGGAGTACATTTACCTGTCACTTACTCGCAGGGGACCCTGGTCATGAGAAGACAATTTACAGGTGAATAAAAATAGGTTGGAGCATGCAGGGCAGGCATCACCAAATCATGACCGGCAGCAGAAAAGTGTACAATCATTGCATTCTACCGGTGCTAACATATGGGGCACAAACTTGGAGGGTAACAAAGAAACTCGAGGACATGTTAAGGACCGCGCAAAGAACGATGGAACGAAAAATGTTAGGCGTAACGCCAAGAGACAGGAAGGGAGCGGTGTAGATCAGAGAGCAAATGGGGATAGCCGTTATTCTAGATGACAGTACGTGAAAAATAAATGGATCTGGGCAGGCCATGTAACACGTGGAGCAGATAACCGCTGGACCATTGCAGTCACAGAATGGGTGCAAAGGGAACGGAAGTGCAGTCGAGGACGGCAGAAAGTTAGGTGGGGTGATGATATTAAGAGATTTGCAGGCCTGCGGTGGACTTAAATATAGGCTGCTGCTGGTGATGATGATAGTAAGAGCACCGTACGTAGACACGCTTACAGTCATCTTGTTTATTCTTACTGAGCAACGCCACCATAGCTAGCCTTATTGTTTCACGACGTCAGAAAACCGTGCTGCCTAATGACGTCACGATAATGTCGATCCCTCTAGGTCCCGCATTTCGATACCTGCTTTAGTGTGAAATTAAAATATCTTATACATTTCAACTTTCGTAGTCACCAGGTGTCATCCTAATCGCACACGAAAGGGCGCGATAGAGATACTACTATTTCAAAGACGTTTTTTGTTACTACTCATTTATAATTCCTACTAAACGTGTCCTTTGTTTGTTTGTTTGTTTGTTTGGTTGTTTGTTTGTTTGTTTGTTTGTTTGTTTGTTTGTTTGTTTGTTTGTTTTCGGAGTCTGATAACGCTGCGTTGTCTTTTTCTGTTCCACTTCTCGCGGCGCCTCCTGCGCTGCGTCAGCAGTTCACTACCAAAGACAGCCGCACGAACGAATACCCGTTGCAAGAGTTCGACTTCAAGTACGAGTTCAATAACCCCACCCACACCCACTTTTGGAATGTGCGCGTCGGGGGCGACCTGAAAGGGTTCTTCGCTTACGACGACGCCAGCACGCTCGATTACAAGGTATACCGTTTACAACACGCTCGTTATACGTTCGGTCTGATAAGTGCTCGGATTTGGAGCAAACTCTAAGCTAACTCTTCAGCGATTGCATTCTCTTTGCCAAGGTTGAGCGTTGGGCTAGGTGGCGCTGCGTGCGATCGATGGTTTCTTTTTCTGCAGCGCATCAGAGAAGGACGACAGAAAAAGGACGCACACAGCTCTGAGCGTGTCCTCTTCTGTCGTCCTTGTCTAATGTGCAGCGGAAAAGAAAAACAATTGACCGTTCCCTTTGGTCTGTTGCGCTTTATATAGACGTTTGTGAACGTGTCGTTTGCGGAAATAGGTGACGGCCAAAAAATGGCGGCTAAAGACGTATGTCCGGTCCTGCGATTGCTTCCGGCGCGTCCAATCCGCAATGGCATCAGCTTCGAGATCCGTTTCGGTCATTCCAAGGAACTGGTCGCTGAGCGCTGAATTTCGGCACCACCTGTATAACAGATAAAACCTACACCATAAAAAGATTGTGCCCTTCGCGGCACGCCTTGTCCCTAAACAATAATCGTCATCCGTGTTGCTCGCGTTTTCCTATCTTGAAGACTGTCCGCTTGCTGCTTTCCTGTCAGTAACGCTTGCCATACGCCGATAACGCGCTTGCCGATCGTGACCTAAAATTTTACTGGGTGCGCAGTGTTAAAAAGATTATGAGCCAATCCACTCTGTGAAGGTCGATGACCAGCGGAGCTCTTCAGCCCACGACACAGAGGTGACGCAGCATTTTGAAGAAAGGTACGGAATCTCTTACTGAAGGTCGATGACCAGCGAAGCTCTTTAGCACACGACACAGAGGTGACGCAGCATTTTGAAGAAAGGTACGGAATGACTTACTGAAGATCGATGACCAGCGAAGCTCTTTAGCACACGACACAGAGGTGACGCAGCATTTTGAAGAAAGGTACGGAATGACTTACTGAAGGTCGATGACCAGCGAAGCTCTTTAGCACACGACACAGAGGTGACGCAGCATTTTGAAGAAAGGTACGGAATGACTTACTGAAGGTCGATGACCAGCGAAGCTCTAGCACACGACACAGAGGTGACGCAGCATTTTGAAGAAAGGTACGGGATGACTTACTGAAGGTCGATGACCAGCGAAGCTCTTTAGCACACGACACAGAGGTGACGCAGCATTTTGAAGAAAGGTACCGAATGACTTACTGAAGGTCGATGACCAGCGAAGCTCTTTAGCACACGACACAGAGGTGACGCAGCATTTTGAAGAAAGGTACCGAATGACTTACTGAAGGTCGATGACCAGCGAAGCTCTTTAGCACACGACACAGAGGTGACGCAGCATTTTGAAGAAAGGTACGGAATGACTTACTGAAGGTCGATGACCAGCGAAGCTCTTTAGCACACGACACAGAGCTGACGCAGCATTTTGAAGAAAGGTACGGAATCTCTTACTGAAGGTCGATGACCAGCGAAGCTCTTTAGCACACGACACAGAGGTGACGCAGCATTTTGAAGAAAGGTACGGAATGACTTACTGAAGGTCGATGACCAGCGAAGCTCTATAGCACACGACACAGAGGTGACGCAGCATTTTGAAGAAAGGTACGGCATGACTTACTGAAGGTCGATGACCAGCGAAGCTCTTTAGCACACGACACAGAGGTGACGCAGCATTTTGAAGAAAGGTACGGAATGACTTACTGAAGGTCGATGACCAGCGAAGCTCTTTAGCACACGACACAGAGGTAACGCAGCATTTTGAAGAAAGGTACGGAATCACTTACTGAAGGTCGATCACCAGCGATGCTCTTCAGCCCACCACACAGAGGTGACGCAGCATTTTGATGAAAAATACGGAATCATTTACTGAAGATCGATGACCAGCGAAGCTCTTCAGCCAACGACACAGAGGTGACGCAGCATTTTGAAGAAAAACACGGAATCATTTACTGAAGATCGATGACCAGCGAAGCTCTTCAGCCAATGACACAGAGGTGACGCAGCATTTTGAAGAAAAATACGGAATCATTTACTGAAGATCGATGACCAGCGAAGCTATTCAGCCCACGACACAGAGGTGACGCAGCATATTGAACAAAGGTACGGAATCACTTACTGAAGGTCGATGACCAGCGAAGCTCTTCAGCCAACGACACAGAGGTGACGCAGCATATTGAACAAGGGTACGGAATCACTTACTGAAGGTCGATGACCAGCGAAGCTCTTCAGCACACGACACAAAGGTGACGCAGCATTTTGAACAAAGGTACGAAATCACTTACCGTGATTTTTATATACATTCCCGTGGAGGACTGGACCGCCGCCCCGAGGAGCCGGAGGTGACGCCTTGAAGGACCAGCGCAAGACGGCAAAAAAACAGACAGCAGGAAAGACACGGGACAGCGCTGAACTCGAAACTACCTTTATTGGAAAGCGTGTACACCTACTCGAGTACTACCACCTACACCCACGTGCTCTCCATTTCGTAGCATATCATTAGGTTACAGGGTTTGGCTGTTTAAGTAAGCTTAAGTAAGCCCCATAGCTCACCCGCAGCCTCCTATTTGTGCAACGACCACTGACCCTTTGGTCGCCCCAGATGTGATCAACGCAGATCCCCACCTATGGAACTCCACTTTGGTGTCACGGTGCTTCACTGCGCACACTCATCTTCAGTTCCTTCCTCTTCTTTCTATTCCCCCTTTCCCTCAACCCCAGTGTAGGGTAGCAAACCGCACACTCGTTTGGTTGACCTCCCTGCCTTTCTTTTCTTTGCTATTTCTCTTGGCTGTTTGCCTTCGCACTGACAATGACGCCATCGATGGGAGAGGCTCGCGGGTGCAAGTGGTAATACTTAAGTACGCGTACGCTTTGTAATAAAGGTTGTTGCGAGTTCAGCACGCTGTCCTGTGCCTTTCCTGTTTTCTGTTATTGTTGTCGTGCACTGCCCCTAGGATGTTCAACCGGTGCCCAAATGTCGACTAGACTAAACACGCGGGACGTTTCGACCAGACTCCCCCCCCACCACGGTAGAGGGGAAGGAAAGGAACGTAAGTACGCAAGCGCTTGGAACGCCGAGAAGGAGAGGGCGGTGCGAACCTAGACATGGCCGACGCGGGTCAAAGCGTACTATCTGTTCTTATCAGCTTAATATATGATAACGTTTCTATTCGGACCCAAGATACTAAATTTTTGAACGTTGGCGGAGTGCTTGAAGCCTGCTTCAGCTGCGCCGCGGGCTGGCCCTGTACTGCACTATCTCCGGGGTCGGTCCACGGCTTTTCTCACATGTAGAACAACAATGCCCGGAACCCTAGCCATAAGCAGCTTCGCTGTAAAACGAAAGCCACGCTATACCTAGATGACGATTATTGTTTGAAGACAAAGGTTGGAACTTCAAAGAGTGTCAACTATAGGGGTGTGCGAATATAAAAAAATTTTCGAATACGAGTCGCATACTTAGCTTCGAACATCGAATCGAATATCGAATAATTACACGCACATACGTTTATTAGCGAGTTACGATAATTTTTCATTTTGGAACATTGCAATTAACGTTGACAACGTTAAAAAAAAGCTAGACTACTAAGCCGTTATACTAAAGCATTGTGCATTTGGCTCGTGTTAACTTGGAAAATTTAGTAATTCGACTAGCTGTCATTGCCAGCCTGTGCCTTTATATCATACCGCATCAAATGCCCGTAAAATCGGAGGCATTTCACCCTGCGCCAGTCGTCACTCATCGCACTTGCTGTCAAGCAAAATTGAAAGTGGCGCTGTAAAAAAAAAAAAAAAAAAAGTGCGCCCTCGTTCGCAAATTTGTGCCTTTGCTACTGATAAGCTGACTTTCCCTCAAAGAGTATCGTTCAGTGGCTAAATGTGCTTTACAGGCAAAATTTCGCTAGCAGCACGAAATCGTTGCAAAATTTGGCACAAGATCACCCCAAAATTATTAGATTAGATAGAAACAAATGCTAAGAACCGTGTTTGCTGCCGCACAGCCATCAATATATTCTATTTGATCCGAATATCCGTATCCAACTGAATATTCGAACATTTTCGAATCGCAGTTTTTGAAAGCTAGAGTTCAGACTTATATTTATAACTAAAACTAAAATGCTAGAGGTCCCCGCCAATAAATGCAGGCATAGCTCGCTTTCATATACGCCAGAAAACGCAGTAATAATTATATGTAACTATTGTTACAAAATGCGTCATATTTACCTTTGAGTCGCAGATGACGCTCAAACAGCAGTTTTGTCAACCGGTCTGTCACTGTTTTGATACAGTGTGACAGCATATTAGCTCACGTTGGGTCCTTCCTAGCCACCTCTGAAATTCAGAAAACATTAATCAGCTGATGCAGGTCGCAAAAACGACTACTTAAGTTTGAATAGCAAAATAATAGCACATTGGCTGTTAACAGCCATAAGCTGCACTGGCTGATGTAAAGTACACAGTTGAAATGCGATAGCTCACCATTGAACAAACAAAATGGACCTTGTTTTCACCTCGTCTCTTGTCTCAAATTTGTTGTCATTGCTTTCTCCCTGGAGCGAAATTAACCCGACATTACTTCAAGTTAACATTCCATGACAGCTACGAATCGCTTCATCCAAGGTTTTTCACCTTGCAGTGAGAAAGGTAGAATGTCATATGAACAGTGACAGCTTACACAGAAATTCAAATGAGACCTCCGAGTGAAGGCAGACGCCCCGAAAAAATATATGAAAGGCGCATATGCTCGGAACAACAAAAACGAAAAAAAGATGCAGGCTATTTTGACTGCACGCTACTCTGTGACAGCACTTCAAGCGACACAGCTGTCTTTATAGTCACGTGGGACAGTGCAGCGCAGAAACCAATCGGTAAAAAAACGGAATAAAAGGCCAACCGATGGTTAAGGTATGTTACATTAAAAAAATAATTTTAAATAAATTATACGCATTCAACCAAAACAATACACGCAAAAGTAATTTAGAGTTCACCGTGATTTGCGGATAGGCTTTTTTTAAGTTTCACACAGGAACAATGAAACGAGTCAAGCAGCACTAAATTTCTTAACCACGAAATTGCGAGTTTCGTTTAGCTAATGTGTAAAGGTGGTATTTTTTTTTTTTTGCACTCAGAAAGTGATGCAGTGCCAGATTTTTGAACCACATGAATAGTTCAATTTTCATGAAATGTTGCATATGTATGCTCATGAACCGCTGATAATCTTGTTTTACTCACTTGTGGCTTCCCTTGAAACATCATCATAAACTTCTGCTCTTCATTGTCATAATTGTACAAAATAGGCTTTAGCTGCAGGCGGCCGTTACCTACGGCGACCGCACTTGTTTGCTGCCTGCCGTTGGCATTGTTTGCATTGCATTCATGTCTAACACTGAAGTGGGCACACTTCCGTAATCTATGCATAGTATGCACGTGACGTCACATCCGCTGCTGTCGTCTGCTTTCGCTACCTTCCGCCATCTTGGGGTACCTTATCAACAGGCGCGCGCATAGGCCTATAGGTTCTCCAACATGGCGCTGCCGTAAACCGGAAGTCGCGGAGTATCGTTGAATGACGTACGTGCATACTACGTATATGTGGGGCCATTAGCAGTTCTTTTTGCCGATTTGGGAGGTCAACGAACTGTGTTGATGCGACCTTCAGCGATAGCGATATTTTTGTGGTTTCGTTTATTTTTCGTCCGCAGTGGCAACCTGCGAGTGTTAATTACGCGATCACGTTTTAATACAGCGCATGCATAGTGATGAGTACAGTGTCGTAACCGCACATCGAGTCGGTAACGGAACTACACAGCTCCCGTCGTAGCCTCGGAGCCAGCACCACATTCAAGTTGCAAAGAGGCAAAAAAAAAATTCTGCTAACCTAAAAAAAAAAAGCTCGCAATCTGAAACAGCCTCCGCCAATAACTACACGAACGCGACAATCCGAAACGTTAACTGACGTTCGTGCCGTTCAAATCGTGGAACACGATTTCCAGAAAAGTAGGAACCCTTCAGCAATACAATAATATCGCTTACCGAACCGAAATAAAGCGGTGTTGTTGCTGCCGCTCTTGCAAACACGATCCAAAGTTCTCCACTCGAAAACTCGTATCACTTTGCGCAAGCGAACAGCACGACAGAACCGCCAATTAACCGCCGCCACTGCTGCCAAAAGTTTCAATATCGGCAAAAAAAAAAATATCGCGAAGCGCCACCATAGCATGTGGCGCCCCCTAGGATGAAGCTGTCTAATCTTTTCTCACGATTACATATTTTCCATTTAAGAGGAAGCTTTAGCTCGCGCCCAACTCCGACGCGGCCTATTCAAATACATGTAAAACGCAAAAACGTTTTTCTGAGATAACCTCTGGGCCTATTTTAATGAAATTTGCTGCATTTGAGAGAGAAAGTTAAATTCTAGTGACTGTCGGAAGCGGAATTTCGATTTTGGTCATTAATATTGTTAAAAGAATTTTCAAAAATTCGGAAGTTTGAAATAAATAGAAGCACGAAGTTTACAAATTCATATCTCTGCATCGAGAACAGATATCGCGGTTGTGTAAACGGCACCTACTAGATAGTTAAAAGCGGACAAATTCGACACGTCATTTTATATCTCAGGTGAATTTGTTACGTTGTTCATACGGGTTCTGCAAAAGCTGTATTTTCATATTGCTAAATTTATTTTTAAATTTATGTGTAACGCATAAATTTTGTCCGCTTTAGATGGGCTATTAGATGCAGTTCACAAAATTGCATTATCGTTTTTCGTTGTTGAATTACAGAGTTGTAAACTTGATAGTTTCGTTTCTCGAAAATTTTCGGTTTTTGCCAATTCTTTATCAAAAATTGAGGACATAAATCGTGAATTCGAAACCAACAGTCACTAGATTTTAAGTTTTTCTTTTAAATGCAACAATCCTCATCAAATTTTCTGCAGTGGTTGCTGAGAAAAACGAATTCTCTTTTTACGTGTATTTAGATAGGAGCCCCCGAGCTAAAGCTTCCTCTTAAAACAACTTTTAGCCACAGCTTATATGTTTTTTGAACGGTGTACATTTTATTTTTCTACTCGCTCTTTACTTTCCTATTATATTGCGCGCTTCCTTTGCGGGCGCCAAGTCGCAGCACGTATCAACGTGGCGCCAGATTTGAACTGGTGAGCGCGCGCGCTTCAAGACGTGCGTAGGAAATCTACGAAGAATCGGTTTCCCCGCGCTCCATTTGTGGCGCTGATCGTGCTACGAGGGGTTTCATATACCCTGTCAACGCAACTATCCCCTCACCTTTTCCGAAGCACGACGGCATCTTCCGCGCTTACAAAAATGGCCGTGTCGCCCCCCCCCCCCCCCCCCACCCCGTTCACTCTATGCATCCCACCCCTTCCAATTCGTTGAGGCTTCCCTGGATCCTCCGTGGCAACGCCTTCAACATTTCGACACTTTTTCGGAGTAATTGTCTACACAATGACTAGAAGCGTATGTCTTGCAGACATCAATTGCTAGCCATCTTGAAGATGTCTAACTATAGCTTGACATAGTTATAGCTGTTTCTAGCCTGTTCAAGCTGTATCAAGCTAGTTAGTAGCCAACTTGTACTTCCTGACAAGGTGCCGTTTAAGCTTTTGTTGTTCAGGTGTACGTGCGCCATTTATAAATAGTTGGTCTGCTATGAGTTAACTATAAGCTTCGCATTACCTGACGCCTGACGTTACCAGTACCATTATGTGGGGGCCGGTTGGTTACCTATAAAAGTTTTGGAGTATACAAGGCAACATAGGTGTCGGTTACTCATGAATGTGTGGCAATGCGTACTATTTGCATTGTAAGTGTTGTCGTACATGTCGTTAGCGTATAAATTTATTTGTCTATGTTACCTTTAGGTATTGCGTTGTTTCTGGCCTAACTCACATTAGCATAATTTATGGCAAAGTGTGGCGCACTTGCGAACGCGCCAAAGTACGGGCGAATCTCGCGTCGCGTGGTACGGACGCGTCGCGACGCGGGCCCCAAGTACGCGCGCCATGTGGGTGCCACCCCGCTAAACGGACGGGGGCGTTTTTCCTGCGCTGGCTGCGTTCGCAGATAAAGGAGCTACTGAACGCCTACCCGGACGACCGATGCGTCGTGTTCGACGACCTCGGAGACGACGTGTGGGAGGCTAGCTTCAACCACGACGGTCAGACGGTGGCCTTCAAGAAGTACGAGATGCTCCACGTCATCGCCAGCGCCATGGTGCAAAGATACGGCATGGCGTTCCCGCCGAATTATTATTAGGGTGCTCAGCGGGCGCGTCATGGTGGTGCGCGCCGAGCAAGACGCCAATCGACGCGATCGTCGTGTAGACCGAAGGGGTTGGGACTCTGTGCGTTGGGCGGTCAACGCTTCAAGTATTGCGACTTCCAGAAAAAAAAATACATATAGTGACAGAGATTACATATACCAGGGCGCGATTTAATGAAATCAAATTTTCGACTCGTCGATACACTGGTACAAACAGTGGCCTCCGAGATCAAACTGGTGCGATCTCGGAGGCTACGGTCCAAGCATTTTCAACATTGAAGTAACACTACCAAGCATCGAAGCGCCCTCAACACTGCACCACACGCTGGGCTCTTCCTTGTTTCGTATTGCTAGCCCAACAGCAAAAACTATTTCTGTAAGAACCACTTTCGGCACTCGCTTGAAGTCTGCGTCATATGACGTTACGATGCACTCGCTCGTTCTGTTCTGCGCTCGCTGCAGCTGCCACACGCGAGCGTAGTCAAAAGAAGCGCGTGCAGCGGTCTTGTCTTTTTTTTTTATCAACATCATCATACCTAGCCTTATTGTTGCACGACGTTAACGAATTTCGCTCCCGTGACATCGGAATAACAAGGGCGACACCAGAAGCATTGTTCTGCATCAGCGTTGATTCTGTACATCGTCAAATTCCGCCCTATTGTCAAACTCAGCAATGGCGACATTTTTGAGCCAATCGGAGAGGGCGTAGCAGCCTTCTGGGCCAATCGTAGCTGACGAGATGCCGAATTCGACGATATGGCGGAATTTGACATTGTCCACAACATTATCCCAGACCTGGTACTTCAACGCGAGCTCTAGAGTCAGTGGGACGTTCTTGAGGGCTAGTTGCTGCCTACTTGAAGGAAGGTTAGAAGTGCGCGAAAAAACGAGGACAAGCACGTGGTGTGTTTTGTGTTCCTTCTGCTTGTCCTCGTCTTTTTCTTTTTTCGCGCAGTTTTAACCTTTCTTCTAGAGTCAAATTAGCCGTGTAACGCCCAAAAACATATCCACATCAAGGGAAACTGGAACAAACATACATATACTTCTAACCATGGAAGTACACAAGTAAAAGAAAACTAAGAAATGTTTTTGTTATAGCTAAGTTACTGATTAATTAATTCGTAAGTGGTTTTTTAAACTATCCACGCCTGAAACTTCACTCCAGCATATGAAATTGCAACTATGGGTTGCATTAGGTTTCCCGTGCATTAAATTTCCCGTATGATGCATTGGGTATATCCGCAATTGCTGCAATTCTCTTACATGCGGGAACCATGAGGCCGAGTTTCTATACAACTTAACCGTGCGTCGTTACTGCTTCATATTCAGTGCTCATTTAATAGGCCAATTATGGCGGTAAATGTAAGCGGAGCACCACTCCGGCCAATAGCTTGCAACAATTTGTGTTTTTGCCATATTCCGGCCACGGTATCTTACCTCTGCAAGGAGCCGCTTTCAGGCGAAGGTCTTGCATAAAAGCCACAAAGATTCAGGATGTCGAACCAAAAAGAATACCGGTTCAGCCTCGAATAGGACTCATAATGGTTCGCGAACCGGTTTGACGCAGTCCATTTTATCCTGTCTCATGGCAATGTACTGCATAGTATACTATCGACTTGCCCGCATGGCGCAAGTCCATCAAGGCAGATATTTACGTACGAACTACACGGCTATGGGAGAAGTACAAAATGGCGCACAAGGTTTATAGTGTTCAACCAATATTATTCCAAAGAATTCATCTTTTAAAAAAACAATGGCTCAAAACACAAATGCCAACCCCGCACGAATTATTAACAAGAGATTTTCATGGCCCCAAACGACGGTGAAAATGCAACGATCCACATGCCTCTTGGCTTCCATTGCATATGGCCACTCATTATGATAATTCGCGCGGCTCGTCGCACCAAAAATTATGGCCGGAAAACTGTGCAATGGCGGCCCAGCGTAATGTCACGCAACGTCGAATTGACGTTTACGAAGCGGCCATTCCTGCGACGCTCCTCACGTGATATTTTTTTCAGCCAATCAACAAGCTGTCATGGCGGCTACCTTAGGCCACAAATTCGCGAAATTGCAGATTCACTGCACGGGCTTCTATACACTAACGTTCACTGTATATATTTCTGAAGTGCTAACATGTCGCGGTACAGCTGCCAAAAATTAAGGACCAGAAGAAAAAAAGAAAGCTTTATTTGAGAAACTCTGCAGCTCCACGTGAGGTTTCGTCATCCTTGTGAAAACGCTAAATTGCCTTTTGCAAAACTGCCGCTTCCCGGCACAAATTTCAAAACAAGTGACCACTCCAAAACCAATCAGAGAGCCAGTGTGGCGAATAATGGCGACCGTACAGCAGCCGCCATGCGTGTCGAGAACTTCAGAATCAAGAAGGTCGCTCAGAATAGAGCCTATATTTTGTGAAATTTTGCAATGACAATGTTTCGAAACAGTTGCAGAGGACATCTATAGGCCAATCGGAGCCGATGAAATGGGGAGTTCGACAACTTGGCGGAATTTGACAACGCCCAGAATAACACTCAAATGAATTCCTTTTTTCCGTGGTTAAGTCCTAGAAGCTGAAATTTGGTACACTAAATAGATACTCAGGAACGCGCTAGACTGCTTTTTGCCTTTATTAAAGAAAACGTGTGCATCTTGAATGTCGCGTGAAAGCTGCAAGGCATTGGGTTTCAGGGTTCGTAAAGGACACCTGACTCAAAATTTAAGGATTTCAAGGATGCCGAAGGCCTACATTCGAGGTGGAAACAAACCTTGTTGGTGCATACACATACCCTGAAATGTAGTGAAATCACTTTGCATTTTGTCGCAGCTAAGCAGCTGCCGAGTTGTACACACGCTTGAAGCTCCTAAGGTCACTGTTCTAAGCTGTCTTTCCCATTGTATTCATGTAAATCACCTTTTAGCATGTCTGTTAGCATAGTGCCTGACTTCAACCAGAGATTCTCGTCGTACGGGTTAAAGCCAGATGGCTGAAACTTACTTTCCGTCAGGTACTTCTCGAGCCTTCGGCTCTAAAACGGAGCCGTATATACGTATGATGGCTGCGTTATGAACCACTTAGCAAAACAACAAAACGGTGGCACGGCTTAGTCCCTTCATCTGGATTTGTCCAGTTCCACCATGGCAACGGCAATTTAAACAGTTAGTGGCTGTGCACACACCACATTGCAATCGTTTAACCATACTCTCAAAAGAAGATATCTGATTTTTTTTCCGCGATAGACAGTGTCCATGGCATAAACCCTATGTGGATTTTGTCGCTTTGAAAGTTCAGAATTAGCCTTCAACAGCCGTATTCAAGGAATCAAAGGAGGACATTTATTTTGAAGGAGTTGTAAGGGCCCCTGAACATTTCCTTTTCTTCTCAAACTCGAGGGGCTTCAAGGATTTCAAGAACGTGTACGAAGCCTGGGGTCTATTGTTTATTTTCGAATGTAGCATGCTTATGTTTACTAGTAAACAGTTGGCAGGCGCCCGTTATGGCCATTGCTAAGACTTGTGACGTGACCCCAAGCTGAACAAAATTTCGAAGCTGGCAGCCCAGCCACACCCGTCTACTGTTCTTGCATACTTTCCGGCATTCCGATAGCCTGCAATTGCAGCAAGAATGACGCATATTTGCAGTTCTACAGAAGGGTCATCCACCAATCAAGCTTCCTACTAGGTATATCTACAGTCCCAACTCTATTGATGTCACGTCATCCTCTAGCTGTGCCCAGTGGCGTAGCTAGGTCGTCTGGCACCCGGGGCCCGTAGGTCTTCTGTCACCCCCCCCCCCCCCAGGATGTAGCCGGCGGAAAGAAGGGTGTCTTCAGACGTATATGACACCCCCCCCCCCCCACCACCGGCCCCTTGCACCCGGGGCACACGGCCCCCCGGCCCCCCCCCCCCCCCCCTGTTGCTACGCCACTGGCTGTGTCACCCTAAGAATCCAGTGGCAAGTATATGTACCTTGCTGTGTAGCTCGGCAAGTGTATAATTGCATCATCCAATTACGTTCGCTCATTTCTGTGACGTCACAGCTTCAGCGGCATCCATGGAGGAAGGAAATGAATTAAATGAGGGAGTATGACGTGCAACGACACTTGCTGCGACATAAACGCGTGTAGGGCCGACTCTCTCGGCTTCAAATAGTCACGCAATGCCCCCTTCTAGTTCTTTCCTTCCATGTACCGGCGTGTCTGGGGAACTATGTTTTGGGGCGGGGAGCTGCACAGAGGGCAGAGTCAGTGCAGTTTCGGTGGGCTGAGCTGTTCATTTAGCTTGTAGCCGAGAGTATAGACCTGGTAGGATCCAAGCCCCTCCATCCATACGCGCCACCTCCACTTTTGAAACGTGTATGGGCCGGCAGGGGCGTTAAAAAGGACATAGCAGGTACGATCATGGCCGGAAAGAGCAAAGAAAGGAATTCATAGTCATACTGGTCCATTGAGATCCCAAACCAGTCTATGTGACCCGACACGCTGAGCCAAGAAGCAAGTGCACAGCAAACGTAAGCGCCTCGCTATCCGCGCCGCCCTGTTCACCCGCCTCGTGTTTGCACATCTGAACGGTGACCAACTTTCGCGAAAGGAGGCGCTCGGGCCGGCGTGTCTTGCAAGGCTAGACCCGCCTGCAACCACCATCTTCGATCCTCCAAGCTGAGAGAGGCTGCATCTTTCTGTTCGTAAAGCAACATTGTCAGAGTACGGCCTCGTGCAGTTGAACAGTGTTATGGCAAGACGCTTGCAACGGCAAGTCAAATCTCGATATAAAGAATGTGTATATAAAGAATTATCGGGTACAACGAACTATAAAAGTTGTGGCATTTTTTTTTTACCGATAAGGCGTAGGTTATGATGAATATTGGATATAACAAAGGCATTCTCTTGGTGCATGCGGCTTCTTTAAAACGAGGTTCGACTATACTTTAATCATACCCTTCGTTCGAGAGTTGATGCTAACCTTAAATCGAGCACTGAAGCAGGAATGGCATGTCGTGTCTGATGAACCACTATAATCAAGCCTCGGTACAATCTACACAATTCTGTCCCGTGCCTCTGAGAAGCATGCTAAATAAACATTAAAGGGATACTGAAGGAAAATCTGAAGGTAGTCGAGCTACATCCATAGTGTATTGGAGAAGTCTAGCTACGTTTTGTGTGTAGAAATAGATAATTTGGTTGCATAAAAATGACGAACCCTTCCCCTACCGGAAAATGGGCGTAAGCGAAGCTTGTCCTGCGTGCACCTGACGTCACGGTTAAGTAACCCACGGGTAACGGTGCCGGATTGCTTCGGCCTCCCGCTCCCTCAGGTCGGCTCTAACGGCTGGACAGGCGCGCCTACGGCTAGCCCTTTCACGGCCGAGGTTTCACCGCCACTCGTCGAAGGCTGCCCCTTCCTCGGGGGAACGCACAACGCGTGGCCGACCCATTCGTTTTCTGAGACTGAACAGAAACGAAGCCGACGCAGCACGCGCGAAACTCTGACCTGCCCTTTCCCTCCCCAGTGGAAACGAAACGGCTCTGATTGGTTGCGCGCGTAGAGTGAGCGCGCGCCTATGCAGCTGGAATACTTGCTAATGACTCACCCTCCGGCGCAACTGTCAACTCGTCAAACCGCCACTTCCCGCAGCTGCTCTGCTCTTAGAGCAAGTTTTTTTTTCTTGCGTCACCACGACAATGCCATTTGTGAGCCAATACAAGCTTCACTTGAAAAAATTGCCGCTGAAGGTCCATTTCTTCTCCATAATTTGAATCCCCCGCGTTAAAACGTGCCGAGCAGACGTAATTTCCACGTAACCTCCCTCTCTGCTGTTTTTCATAGTCTGCCAGTGCTGAGGCTGCACGAGATATTACAGACAGAAATAGGTGGTGCCGCTCTAATTTCCTATTTTCTTTTTTTTCTTAAAGTATTTCTCCCTCTCTCTCATTTTCTTGCTTACAGAGTGGAAGCGCTGTTCTTGCTACGAATTGCAAATTCGTAATTAGAGATGCCTACTCTTTAATCTAGCTTAATACTTTCCTTTAATAATTAAACAACGGGGAAGAAGGAAAGTCTCAGCCTGGAGCCAATGTTTCAACAATCCCTTGACAAAACCAAGTCCCTTTGTTAAAGGGACCCTAGAGAGAAACGGTGAATCAGTTTAGATTGATAAGCATTTTTGAAGAATTTGCAATGAAATCCAATATGTTGAAGAGAAGAGAAAAATGGTCAGTCACTGATTGCAAATTATTTTTTTCGCATACTGGTCGTTGTGGTTCAGTATAAGTTCCTGAGAACTCCGTGTGTTCAGCTTTTAGCTATATTAGAATACAATGTAGTGAACTTTTTTTTTTACCGATAGGTATTTAACTACGCGTGAGCAAACTGCAAGTCTGTGACATCAAGGCGGGAATTTCAAGGCGGCGGCACCACACGTGTTTTGTTATTGCGCTTTTTCTGGTGTACCAAGTGTTTTCTCACTGCAAGGGTGCTTTTTTTTTGTTGTTGTTGTAGAAGGGTAATTTACTCATACACGTGTAGTCATGTTTCTCTTTTGTGTTTCTTTAAAATGTAGGCGTTACATTGAGATTTTTGTTGTTGCTCCCCACGCGCAGCTGATCACAAGTTTGCTCGAGAATGCTTTCTGTGACCTCCGTCTTGTAAGGACACTACGTTGGCACCTTCTCAGGTCAAAATCGAACCTCTACAGCACAGGGACCTCTTTGTCGCGTTTGGATTTCAAAGAAACTTAAATGTTTTCTTTTTGCGCAATTCCTCAAGTAATGGCACTACGATAGCACCCTCTCAGGTCGAAATCAAATAACCAATTACAGCAAACCTACAAGATTACAAGCACAGCAGCTTATTCAGACTATTGCTCAGGCTGACTGAATAATGAAGCATGAAGCTTTGTTTTCAAACATATTTTATTGACTGCTAAGGTGCTTTATGTACACTTCAACAACTAGTTCTTGCTTGCAACACTTGGCAGTTTTAAGCTCAAAAGGCTTGCCAGGGTGGTCAAGGTAGAATATAAAGGCTCAATATAAAGAATATGTATATTCTCGTGCATAACAAACTATCATATATAACAAACTATAAAAGTCATGACTTTTTTCTCCGATAGTGTGTAGTTTATATGACTATTGAATACAACAAAGATATTTTCGTAGTGGACGTGACTTCATTAAAGGGACACTAAAAGCTAATACTAAGTCGACGTGGACTGTTTAAATACCATTCCAGAAACCTTTCAACGCTTGTTTCGTGCCAAGAAAAGACTAGGTTTACAAGAAAATTGCATCTGAAGAGTCCGAATACCTTTTGTTGAAATTCGAATCTCCTGCCACCCCACCGGAGGAATGGTGACGTTGCATACACCATCACCGCCCTTTCCTGCCGTCGGTGAGTAAAATGGCTACCGACAGACGGCGGTACCAAGCCAAGACAGAGCGGCAGATTCACCGCTGCAGCTGCTTTTTGGCCAAGTGGTGTAAACCATTCGGGCATCCCGCGACATCACATGGAAGTTGAATTCTCTGCTACTTGCAGTTTCTGCAAGTTTTGCGTGCCAGCAAAACCAGCACAGTACTACGCGATAACTACTGAAATTCGAAAGCGTAGGTTACACTGAGTCGAGAAAAAACAAAACCGTTCGATCGCCTGCGTCGTTGTGAATGGTAATTTCAATGAGTCTTTGTCTAAACATAAAGCAAAACTGGACAAGTAGCATTTTATTTCACCTTATAATACGATGCAATACTCTGCAACGAGTAGTAGTTGAAGTACTAGTGACAGAATTTAACTGAGGAGTGCTTTCGTCATCGGGTAAGCACTTGAATTTCCCGGGGGAGTCTAATCATTTCCTGCATTTACCTCAATTTCTCGGTTATAAAGGCTCTGTTCGCGATAACATTGACACCTTCGAGATTCTTGAGCACTAATCTATCACTTTAGCTTGACTTAATATTTACCTTTAGTGTCCCTTTAGAACGAGGTTCAACTATACTCCAATCCTGCCCTTGGTTCGAGAGTTGATGCCAATCTTAATTACAAGATTACTAGCACAGCTTTTCCAAAGACTATACGTTAATTTGCTCAGAGTGACTGAACAATGAAGCATACAGCTTCGCTTTCAAACATTGTTTATTGACTGCTAAGGTGCTTTATGTACAGTTCAACAGCTAGTTTTTGCTTGCAACATATGGCAGTTTTAAGCTCAAGAGGCCTGCCAAGGTGGTCAAGGTAGCAGCCTCTGGCAACCGCAGGCTCCTAGTAACCAGCAAGAAACTTTGACATAAAGTCTGTAGGCTTCGGGTTGACTGTTTGCTTGAAGTAGTTCATAACATGGGACTTCTGCTTGAAGATGCTGAGTGTTTCCACAAGCTCCATTTGACCCTGCGGTTGAATAACAGAGTAAAAGGCATAACACAACTTCTTGAGCACAATTACTACAAAGGTTTGTACTATGCCAAAGTATCATGATTACACAAAGTTGTGACTTCTGCATAATGTACAGGCACCATCAGACAACCTACAGAATGCAGACACATCTAAAGCACCTTAATTTTAACAGAGGTTGTAAGTTGAATGGTTTGGAAGGAATGCGCATCAAGGCCTCCCTACCAGAAAGCTCTGGCACCATCCACAGAAGCAACAAAAAGGTGTTTAAAGCGTGTTTGGGTCAAGTTTGATGGTGGCCGTACTCAACTAGAAAATCCTTCTGGTGTTGAAACTACCACACTTTCATCTAATTTGCTCCTGCATTCAAACTGAAAATGAGCCACAAGGTTCGAAACATGCAGTCAGAACATTAGAATGATTTTGCAAATGAACATCTCAAAAGAGAATATGTATGCATATGCCAGATAATGACAGTGACCAATTCACCATCCACTAAAAAAAACTGTGTGCACATTCGAGTTCATTCACCACTTTGTGCATCAATTTGCAACCCCTCCCGGACTGCCAGCATGTGCTCATGCTCATGAAGCACATTACCAGGTGAGAACACACTTTGCCCTTGTGACTCAAAACCCTGTGTATGTGCATGGGTGTGTGTGTGCCACACACTCAATGATGAGCACCTATACTGCCTTTCCCTCCTTCAATCCTGCTACCATCATTGTTATCTGCATTCATGGATTTGTTCGAACACAAGCCCTGCTGCAACATTCTTAGAAGTTTCATGTGTGTTCTTGCGCAGTGACATGAAGAATGCTTGCAAACTGCACAAGCCAAAGATAAATGTTGAGAGTTTGTCATCAGTAATAATGGTAATCTCACTGCTGCTTGCAGCAAACTTTTCTGAGATGCATTTGAGGCCATTGACTGGTATCAATAACATATAATCAATTTGAAAAAACCTCTTTCAGTGTGAAACCTCTTTCAGTTTGGTCTATGGGGCTGCTTATGAAAACTGTATGATACAAATGTATGCTATACTATTATCGCTTATATCCATTAAAACATACTACCAACGCACCTTACTTTGGTATGGTTGTGTAGAGGTAAAAAGCCATTACTTAATCATGCATGTGTCATGTACACAGATGCCACCGTTAACCTGCCACGCATGGCACAGTCAGAGCTAAATTTAGCAGCCTCCTGCATGCTGCTTACAGAGGCATAGCTTGGTGGTACATTTGTCAATCCAAGCAGGAGTGGTCACATTTAGAGAGCTCACCGAGCGATAGTAGGTAGAATTCATCGAATTCTCACTGGTGCTCGTCAGGAGTTACAAAGCCTGCAAGTGTGCAATTTTGGAAACAATACTTGCTTGCTCGGCTATGGTGCCCCTGCGTTCGACACGTATGATCCATAAATGGTGTGAAGAGATTCGGCAGCAAGACAGAGCAATACGCAACCCCTTTTGACCATGGTGTCTGTCTCCATGGTGTGACCATGGAGATTGAGGCAAGAGCAGGAACCCCAACTATCTATGAGTGCGGCAGGCTCAAGCTGCATATGGTAGTCTCGGGCACCACCAGTAGGGGGTCATCTGCGTACGCTTGTGCCCGAATGCCCTCTGCAAAACACAGGCAGCCTATGCATAGGATGTGATCACGATTGCAAAATTAGACCGTAAGACCCCATTAAGTGCAACATAAGTTACGCATGTAAGCTTTCTAATGCATGAATAAATGTAACTTGTGCATTTGGTTACGTCATTTCTGAAACTTAGTGACCATACACCTACTGCAGCATGCACAAGTCGTTTCACCACTGATCTGCACTATGTTTTGCTGGATGCTGCTCACCGAGCCGGGCGCAAGTGAAGCCTGCATGAATGTGGCATTGTGTGACACTTACTGGTGTGCTTGGTCAGATGATATTGCAGCTGTAACAATTTTCCTTCATGACTTTCTGCGTGTTAGGGGGATGTTGTCTGTTCATGTCTGGTGTAAATTGTTTTACGATAAGACTAACCCTTATGCAATATTTAAGACTAACCCATATGCAATATGCAACTATCGCCAGTGTTTCCAGCAGACGCCGCTCATGTTACTGATGCTGCAGAGATGGCGATGGCCAATTCTTGATGTCTACCCTAAAGATTTCTCCGGCTTGCTCCCCACCCCCGCACCCGAGGCTAAGTCGAGCGGAGGCGGTAGTACTGAGACAGCTCCAGACCGGATCGCTACCGAGCCCAAGACTGATGAATCGCATGTACCCCAAGACATATCCGACCGATAAGTGCAGAGTCTGCCGGAGGGAGACCGCCGACTACATGCACATCTTGTGGGACTGCGTTAAAAATCCAGAAGATGCAAAATCAAGAACGCTCCCACCGCGGCTCGAGGCAGCCGCGAAGAGCTACAACTGAGACGAACAGCTCTGGGCCGTCCAGCAGGTCTTCGAGGCACTCGAAAGGCAGGGACCCAGCGAGCCGGCAACGGCAAGCGGAGACCCGCGCCGAGTAACTTCGTAGATGACGTAGGCCCTCGTTGGGGCGCGCGAGCGCCCAACTGCAGGCATGAATAAAGTTCACTCCAATCTAATCCAATCCGGCTTGGTTCGGTAGTTTATGGCACAACAGGCTGGTATTTCACACGAACGAAATAAAAAAAAATGATGCCAAGCTCTCGTGCAGGTGAAGTGTCGCTGCAGAGTAGCAAAATGCCAACTTCCGGCACAAGGTAGCTCACTTGTGGTGGCTTCAGTCAAGGGCGCTCGATGCACCAGCCAGCCCCCTAAAGTAGAAAGCAGTGCGTTTCACGTGGCCCACTGTGGCTGCGTTCCCAATAGAGCCTACCTGATCTTTTCTTTCCATAGCTGGTAGTGGATTACACAGCACTACTACCACTAATAGCAAATAACTTGCACTATCACACCACTAGTGCCCAGCGTGTGCTTGTGTTTACATAACAGACTACCAGGTAAGAACCCATGTCATTCTCGCGAAACAAAGGCTGCTGCTGCTGCTGCCAAATGCGTGTGCGATGGATTCTGCTACCAAGGTAAAGACTGTCTGCTACTGAGCAGTACCCATGCTGCTTTTCATCCTGTCTGCTCTATCACCAAGATGTTTATCAGATGCGTATATCTGTTTGTTAGCTCCAATACACCAGCCGCTTAATGAAAACACACCAAGTGTTTTTAAACTTGCTACAGTGATCCCCAAGCTTCATGTGTACAGTTGTGCAACAAGATGACAAAAGCTTGCTAGGCTTTTCAAAGTACACATGCAAGACAAAGAGGAACCTCTATACACATTCATCTTTTATAGAAGAAATTGTGCAATGGCAAACGCATAGCTGATTGCACCTTACCTATTTATGGGGGCATTGGTAAATCTTGTAAAACTAAAGCAGCTGAAGCAAGACACCACTACAATTTGAACTGCTGGCAGTGGATCTGCGAATTTAGCGAGCACCAGACGCTCTCGATGGCCAGCAGCTAAGGCTTTTGTTTCGCTCCTTACAACACTGTCTCAATACTAAGCGCAAAGCAAAAACCCCGCACGCTGCTGAGCCGTGCAACTGTCACACGGAACGCCATGAAAATTTATGAAACTGCACGACTCACTCTAAGCGACAGGGTTTATCGAAGACAACAGCATTATCTGCTGCTGGCGACAGTGATGCAAGGAGCCACGATAACATACTATTTTCAGAGCGGCAGCAGGATTGTCGAGGTCGTTACCTTGATAACTAGAAGATCGATGGCCCGAATATCACGAACATGCTTGTTTTTGAGGTACTCTTCCCGCAGCTTGGCCCTCGCCTGCTCCGCTGACACCGGTATGTCGTAGAGTTTCACTGCAAAGCGACAACAGAGCAAACCGAAATCGTCACACGCGCCAGCAAGAGCGCAAGAGCGTCGCTTCGAAAGTTGTGTACATGCAGCCTCCTCAAGCAATCGGCGCCGCAGAATCCTTGCCTCATACAGGTGTCACACGGTGCACCTTTGAGCGCGATCGAGCCAATCGCGGTCGAGAATTTCGGCCTCCACCGGGCTCGATGGCGATCGAAAGTGGCCGTGCGACGCCGGTATCACTTCTGTTGAGCAGGAAATGTGCGGCACGAACAAAGTGTCTAGCTGCATAAACTTCGCCGGAGACATGACATCGATCGCGAGAGGAAGGCGTGGTCAGCCACGAGCATGTGCAAAGCAAGTCGGCCGGTTTGGATTTCCGACAACAGCAGCTTCTTATGCAGCCGGTGACACCGAAGCGCAGCAGAGGTCACGCACAGCTGAGATGACCAGTGGGTTGGACTGTTACCTTCGTTACACATGCCAAGCGGCTCGCCAAGAGGGAATGTCTTCGCTGCTTACCAATTTGAGGCATCTGACGGTACCACGCCTTGTACAGGTTCAGTGCCCTTCGCCTTGCTTCGCTCTGGTCGAGGGAAAGCAAAGGTTTCACAGTTCGAGCCGTCGATTGTGCCAAGTTGGACGCCATTTTGCGAGAACGGTGGCGTCCTCGTGTGTCAACGGATTTTACTTACTAGAGCACGGCAGAACGTGCTAATCAATGGGCGGATGCTACAGGTCGACAATGCTACAAGTCGACAATTGCAGCTAGCGATTTTGATGAAATCAAGCACTATTGTGGTACCGTTAAAAAAGATGACAAATTCTTTGGGTACGATTTGATCAAAAAGCAAGCAGTGATTCTGCTTCCGCAGCTTCCTCTTCCTCCACTACTTCCGTTGACAGTGTGCTTGTTGTGATTGTGCGCCAACTTCGGACCGTGATTAGCGTGCGAATAGAACAGTCTGGTATGGCTTTATGTCGGCGACCCGCAGTTGTAAGGAAATGTCCCTGTGACAGTCGCGCAAAGCGTTCTCCCGACTATGTTCGTGGCTTGCTTATTCCTTTCGTGTGCGAACGACGCTGAAGAAACAAAAGAAAAGGCACGCTGCAGCCTTTAGCCTCCAAAGCTAAAATGGCGCTCAGTAGATCCTTCGGAAAGTTTGGATCATGTCTTGTATGAGGTGTCACGATGTCTCGGCTCGCCAAACAATCGCCAAATCAACAGTACATGTGGGGCTTCAATGCTCCTCACCGCTGTGCTCACTGCAAACTGCGCTTCGTCGACGAGGACGAATTGGGGCACCACCACCGGCGCCAGCATGGACTCAAGCTCATGGCCGTGGAGAACTGGAACTCCGCCGAGCGATGCTACGGACCGGCGTCGTCGACTCCCTCCCGGGCGCCGCAGACGACCGACTTCAACTGTCTTCTGTGCGATCAGAGAGCGAGCTCCTGGGTCGAGGTTTCGGCGCACATCACTCACGCTCATTCTCGGCGCGTCTGCCCCTCCTGCGGTCGCCTGTTCGCCAACGAGGCTGCGCTGAAGTCTCACTGCAGGAACATGCACGACGCCGCGCGAGCGAGAAATGCGCTGTCCTGCGGCACGGACGCGTCGTCTTTGTCGTCCCCCTCCTCGTCTCTCGAAGCATGCTGCGCAAGCGAGCCGGCGAGCGTGGCGGAGAGCGGCAATGTCGACGACTTGCCGACCGCATCGCCCGCCCAAGTGGACTGCAGCATATGCCAGCTGTCCCAGAACCACCCGCAGGATTCGAACGGCGCGTTCAGCTGCGCCCACTGTACGTGGTCGTCGCTGAGCGTGTCGCGACTGAAGCAGCACCACCTCGAGATGCACGACAAGGGCGAGTACGCGAAACTCTTGCTCCCGGAAACACCTGCTGCCGAAGTTGAGCCGGCGGCGCATGGCATTGAGAGCTGCTCTCGGGACAGTTTCGCGGATCGGGACACCGAAAGTGTCAGCGGACCCTCCTCCCGGGCCGAGAGCCCCGATCTCGCTACGGGATCGCATGGCGACAAGATTAGCAAGGCGGTCGTTCCCTCTGTAGCGGGCGGTGCTCACTTGCGCGACAAGAAAGGAAACGATAGGACGTTAGGGCGAGGAAAGCTCGAGATCGCGTGCCCGAGTTGCAACTTCACCTGCGCCACGCTTCTGGCGCTTCGCCTGCACCACGTCTCCGAGCACGACGGAAAACCGTTTCACGAACCGCGCAGCGAAGGTACGAAACAGAAGTCGTCAGCCGCCAAGGCAAGACAAGTGTCGCACAGCAAGACGACAGCTAGATCCGAGTCGAGGCAGTCGTCGAACGGTAGTCGTGCCAATCGTGCCAACAGGAGCTTCACGGCGCACGGCTACCAGCACGACGGCTTCGTTTGCAGCGACAAGAGTAGCCTGGAATCCGACGACGAAGATAGCTCCAGCACTGCCGCGAAGAGCGCGCCCTCGGAAGCCGATGTCAGCTGGCATCCCAGTGAGCTATCGGGTGAGGAGACACTTCAAGAGGAGGAGGAGGAGGAGTCGTCTTCCAGTGGCAGTGTAGATAATGAAATGTTTCGTGTGTCTTGCGAGAAGTGCCGGGAGAGGTTCGTCTCCAAGTTGAGTCTTGCAGTTCACATGAGCAAATTGCACAGGATGTCATTTTTTTGCACCTACTGCTTCCGCGGTGCGAAGCGATCTGACCTTTTGCAGCTCCATCACCAACGAGAGCATCGCCGGCTCCCGTTCAGTTATGACACACTCGACGGGCTCAGGTTGGTGACGGTTAACAGCGTTGACTCGGATGAGAGTGAAGAGAATGATGTCACTGAAAATACAAGTTTTGCTCGCAAGCCTGTCCGACATCCTGCAAGGCACCGTCATCGAGCCGTTCAGAAAAGGCCCCCAAGAAACTCCTCGCAACAATCTTCTGCACAAAATTCCTCAAGTGAGCAGCTTGATTCCATGCAGTGGCGGCGGAAAAGGCAGAGACTTCTGTCCTCAACCAGTGAGGAGACAACAGACTGCTACGAGCCAGAGATTATCGACACCATTTCACGCAGTGTCTACTATGGTTACCGTTGCCCCAAGTCTGTTCGTGCTTTCCACCAATTGGTGGCCAACATAAGCCACGAGTTCAAGTGTAGTGCTTTTACTTGTGGCTTCAGCACAGACAGCGCTTCGGATTTTGAAAATCACCTGAAGAATCACGATCTCGCTGATGTCTTCTGCCTGTATTGTGGTGCTAGTGTCGCCAGTCCAGGAGCCCTGCTAACTCATCTCGAAGAAGACCACAGCGATCTGCGGTTCCAGTGCTGCAAGTGCTTGTACCGAACTGCCCGCAATATGCATTTCAGTGTTCATTTTCCTCAAGCTCACCCACAGGATTCGGTTACATCCATTTCCCTGTCCAGCCGTGGGGACCCTGCTGCGTCCACTTCCTCTGTACAGATCAAAGAGTTCGATCCATATGTGTGCGGGTTTCCAGGATGTATGTTTAGAAACAGGAAACGGTGTGAGTTTGAAAAGCACTTTGAAGAGGCTCATGTCGATGCCGACTCATTTCCCTGTGGAAGGTGCACTAAGAGTTGCCAGTCTGTAACGGCACTCGTTGAACACTTTCAAGACCATGGTTTTGCCGACATTGAGTGTGGCTATTGCAGCTTCGGAACGGCAAGCACCGGCGCCATGATGCTCCATGCCTGCTACTGCCACTCGAGCCAGATGACCATGTTTCGGGTCAGAAGCGACAATCTCGGCAAGGAGCTTATCACTTCTTCTGACAGGGGCGTCAAGTACGAGACCTCTTATGACCTAAGCCACTTGACTTTTCAGCAGCGCTGCTGCTTCTGCCCGGCATTGGTCTCTGGCTTCGAAGACTTTCAGAGGCATACGTCGAGCAAGCATAGTCTCTCCCTCTCCGTACAAGAGCTTGCCGACAAGCTCTTCATGTCGTACGACTACATAGAGGCAGTGAAACATGGCCACTGCCCATTCTGCTCCTTTTCCATCGATGACGTTGGCCGTCTGCAGCAGCACGTGTTGAAGCAAGAGCTTCGCGTCACGGCCTACGTCTGCTCGTCCTGCCTTGGCGGCTTCGATGACCAGTTGTCCTGGCAAAAGCACATTGACAATGAGCGCTGCTCTGCGACCGCAACGCTGCTTGTATGCGACACCAGGCCGCTACTCTCATGGGTGCTGCAGAACCTGCCATTCAAGTTTCAGCGCTTCACCTGCCGCCACTGTGCGCAGGTTTTCCGGGTGGTGTCGACCTTCCGGAGCCACTTCCTGCGTCACTACACATACTACCCGACAATATGCAAGATGTGCAGCCAGTCATTTCGTGGGATCCGGGCCAAGGAGTGCCACATGAAAGCTGTCCACGGCGGGTCGGGCCCTGCTGAAGGCATGGATGCAAACATCGAAGCAGAGATTGCGCGCCAGGCCATTGTGTGCGCTCTCCACACCTGCCAGCGATGCGGCTTTCAAACATTCAGCCAGTCATACATCGAAGCGCACAGGGAAAAATGCTCCCTATCAGAAAGTTCAGTGCCTGCACTTCAAGCCAGCAGTGACAGGTCTGAAAAGGGCAGCTTGACTACCGAGGAAGATGAAGATGTCCCAGCATATTACTGCATGCACTGTAGTGTGAGCTTTATGTACTTGGAGCGACTGCTAAGCCATGGCTTCACTCAGCATGGCTGTGCTTACTTCTGTTCCCGCTGCTACCGAGGTTTCGACACAAAGGAACACTTTGTGCGGCACTGTCGGGGCCGCGCCTGCAGGCGGCCGTCATCCGTCTTTCACGTAGATGTGGTGAAGAGGTCCTCAAAGAGAAAGTTTTTCTTCAGGGAGATCACCATCGACTATGACATCGGTAATGGGTCATACAGTTCATCGGGAGAGGAGCTGGATGACGAGATGGACGAATCCTACTACTCTTTCTACAACCAGGATTATGAGCCAGTGCAGGGAATTGACCGCACGTATGTCATGGACGAGACGACGGGCATGAGACTTCCGGTGTCGGACCTTGCACGAGTTGTGAATATCGAAGCCTATGTTTGCATTCGTGATTGGAAGAAGACAATCTTTTGAGCTTGCTGCTTTGAACGACGACTTGTTTGCAGTTTTTTTCTCCTCCTATTTCAACTGTCCTTAATTTCAATCCTTTCATTTTATACCCATGCGGTGCATTCCATAACTTTGTGCAACATGCTCTGAAGTGTTGTGCATGTTGTGCTTTTGATAAACTGCTAACAAAAGCCATTGCTGGCATTGTTCAAAGAACCTTTGCTCTGCAGCATTACACCATGGTGTTATTTCTGTGATCGGTGTGTGATTTTGTGGTCAAAAAGAAAAGTGCTGAAAGAGGTCTGCTTGGCCGTGTTTTAACACTACCCACTTCTTGTTCCATTCTTTATGATCTTAATCGGCTTAGATTCCACCATGCCGCCGTTACCGGCAGAATCTGCCGATAGCAACCTAAGATTGTTGCAAAACACAAACCCAAGTGCTGTTTGTTTCTAACTTCACCTTCATTACCTACACTGTGCAATGTATGAGCATTTTTACGTGCTCTGAATGTCCCACTTAAAGGTTAAATCGGATTGAAACAGTAATTACAACCATTGCCTATTTCTGTAGCAGGTCATCTTAATCACTTTGAGCTTATTTACATAACCTCCATATTCATAATGTGCATCAACATGAAGCCCATGCATGACTTAGATTAGACGACGCCTAGCGTGGTTGTAGTCAAGACATTGCTTTTCCTTCTATGTGTTTACATCAAGCATTACTTTGACCAAGTGAAGCATGGGCTTCCAGTTAAGGCACATTTATGAAACAGAGGAGCAAATGGCTGGAGTAGTGCACTCCATATTTGTTTTTTCAAGCTAATTTAAAATGTCATCTGTGCTTCCAATGCTTGTTTGAAATGTTTGGGTTGAATAAACACATTGTTTCTATAAACGTAATTTTTTCTCTCTCCCCCCTCTGTACTTCGGCCATTAACGAACTTGAACTAATTTCAACGTGCGTTGGAGCTTAAATTTCTTAATTTGTTTCATATAATAGTTAAGAACCCTGCTCAAACAGACAAATGCCACATTGCCGGCAAATGGCCTGCGCAAATAAAAGACGGGCACTTGCTCACACCAGTAGTTTATTAGAAAAAGGGGCGATAAAGGCAGCTGAGGAAAAAAAAAAAACATCCCGTGAGACCCAGTGAACGCAACAACAAAACTTCGTTCCAAAACAGTTCTTCCCCCACGAACGTCCGCTCTTCCTGGAGACGGAGCGGGAAGTTCGTCAACCGATGAAGTTGATGACGACCAGATGCAGGATGATGTGCGCGAACACGAAGTCGGCGTACGCTCTTTCGGGGCTGATGCCGAAGAACTGCGACTTGTTCTGTGGGTTCGCCTGAAGCCGTAGGCAGACGCCCAGCACGAACGACGCCACGCAGGTGATGAAACCGGACAGGAACGAGTTGAACGGGAACGTGCCCACGATGCAGCAGTACACGAACTGCACTATCCCCGTGAGCATGACGTAGACCAGGTACGAGTCGATGATCTTCAGCTTCTTGGGCGTCGTGGCCGAATACTCGTCCAGGAACCGCTTCACCACGTCCCAGATTGTCGCGGAGGCCATGGCTTCTTGGTTTCACCGGCGCTTACGATGAGTAAACAATCAAACACTGGCTCTGCTATGCCACGAGACAGTTCTCTTTTTTTCGTTCGACGTGTCCGCACACCGGCAGATAGCAAAGCGCGTCGGCGTTGGTGGCTGGCTATCTGCCTGGCTTGCGATTTGAGCCGATGATGATGTGGACACTGGTGATGATGATGATCACTTAGTCCGAGCGCAGTTAATTTCTAAAATTTCAGCTTAGCTGACAACAACATAGGCTCAGACTTGCATAACTAACAACTAATTGACCCGTTTTGTTTTGACGGCACCGCACGTTGACTAAGGCTTAGATTGCGTTGATGCTGTATTTGCCGTTATTTTCAATTTCGTTCGCGCCCGCCTAGGTAGCGCTACGAGTATCGTAAAGTTCAAGATGGCGGCTACTGGTGTGCTGCCCTTCGTCCGGGGCATCGATTTTACTCGAAATGACTTCCAAGTACGGAACATTTCGCTTGTATGAATGCAACAGATTAACGCAGCAGTCACTAATCTACTGATTGGTTGCGCTGTCTTGTCGTGTAGCCTTTCTTGCTCACATTGATAACTCGCCTTCTCTCGGGAGGTGTAACCCAAGATGATCGTCAGAAACCCATTGCACGTTGGTTTCTCTTGCGGCTTTTATTTTGATCTTTTTGTAGTGCTTGCATTTTCGCGCGTCTCGTGACGGAAGCCGGAACAATTGATGGGGCAAAACAAACGCCTTTTAAAACTAGAGAAGCCTTGACAAGTTGTGTGCGGTAGAACTATTGTTAGTATTCTCTTGCTGGGATCTCGCAAGAGCATTGCGGCAACGGCTTGGCTTGTCGAATGGTTACTAATACTTATGAACTGTCAAAAAAAAAAAAAAAAAAAAAGAATTGTGGCCAATAAATGACGAGCTCGACGCAGCGCATTGTCTTGTTGGTTTAAGTGTAGTTGTCTAGCGATTGCGCTAATATTGATGTCCATCGACAGCTTTTGAATGTCTTCGTAAACTTTGTACCCGTGAAACGTTTCCGAAACAGTAGTTATTGCGAAAAATTTTTTTTTGAGAAATGCTGCAATGTTTACGGGAGCAGGAAACTCTAGTTATCCATTTGGTATCCTGACTTATTTTATTATTATTCAAATACAAAGTTCCTTTTGTGCAAGCAAGCTTGGTTTATTGATTGGGTGCTTTTCTTGTTCGTTAAGCGAAATTGGTTTCACCTGCACCCTTCTGTTGCGTGCCACTTTTGTGTGCTAATTTATCTCTGCCAAATTGGTTATGACTAGAAGCGTAAATCCACAAAAGTACAGCGGGACTTCCCTTTTCTATATTTTTTTATTTTATGCCAGAAATGCGAAACCGTATTCTAAATCTGTTCCGCAATATTGTGTTTTTCCATTTTGTATTTTGTTTCAGTGGCGAGCGTGGAGCTATGATAAATACGTAAGCACGCCTCATCCCAACACCTGTATATTTTCTCTCCTGCAAAAAAAAATTGCATATATATTCTATATATGCATACTCTGGTGGCGTTGCTGGTTTTCTTGATCTTGAATGCCTCAAGAAGACTAAATTGATTATCCTTCGGTGCAAGTGTACTGCATAGCCCATTAACTTATCCACCTGCAATACTTCAAAGAAAGGAAACAAAACATATCTGTTTGATACTCCGTTTCATACTTAACAGGCAACACTGTGCAGTCTCCCCACGGTAGTACGGTCATAGAAGTGATTACCCTGCGCATTTCGCATCGCAGTTCTTTTTTGACCAGCGGCACTTCCTAGGGAATAACTGCTCCACACATTGCCACTACAGCTTGTGGGCAAAAGGTTAACGCTGACTCACTTATTATTCGTGCGCCCCTCTGCTTACAGTGTGCATCGTACAGTCGAACCTTGTTATAACAAAACTGGATATAGCGAAATAATGGATATAATGAAGCAAGTGAAATTCCCCCTGAAACCTCCACTGAGGTTCATATTCCAGTGCGTGCACTGATGTATGTAACGGAGCAATGGACATAACAATGTAACTTTGGTTCCCGCTTCAAGTTTGCTATAACGAGGTTTTTACTGTGCCGTGTTTTGGTCACTGGTGCAAGCAGAGTGCTGTGGAACATCTTGCCCCCCCGTTCAATGGTGAACGAGTTAAGATCTGTGGTGCTCTCCATATAGTAGTAACGTCACATTTTAAGACAAACCGGTACGGGACTAAATGTTACGTCAGTTCGCGACATGCATACCTGCATCTTTCTTTCAAATAAGATGCACTACTTTATTTGGTCATGAAGACAAGCAGTGAGATAACTCTGTCCAGCCATCGTAGTGTTGCCTGCTACGTATGAAACGAAGTACATTCCTCAAATACGTAAATGAAAATTATCAAAACGTCTTCTTAAATGCACGCCTGAGTAATTTGAGAAAACAGCGATATGAGGCCCACTTTGATGTTCTATGTTAACCAGCATTTCTTAAATGATTTCTGGTTCTAATTGAAATTGTAATTCTTTCAACTTGCTGATTCCCTCTCCTTTGTAACATTAAGTTGCAGAGCCTCTTGTAGTGAATAAACCAAAATACATTTTTGTTACATAGGTTTACACGTGACAATTGGTTCTTGTGGACTAATGCACGAATTGCTCTCTTCCAAATCAGACAGGAAAACGAAGAAGGATCCGAGTAATGTAGATCTCTTTTCTTCTGTGACATTTCTTGTAACATGCAAAACAAATTCTATGATGTTTCTTGGCAGTGGAAGTGATATCACTGTGGTAATAAGCATAAATGTCAAGCACTTTAATTCTGCTCAGCAATCATTCACTGCAATATTTTTGATGCTGACCATTTGGAATTGACTGTACATGAGCGCAGTATGGTGGTTTTGCCAGTCTTTTCTGTTACTGCAAAATGATGGCCAGTAATGTATTTTAGCATAGAACTACTGCAGGTTACATTAGGTTCTACGGTTACCGATACCACCTGCTGCCTAGTGTGCTGCATACACATCAGGTTTATTGGGTATTTACAGGGTAAAATGCTGGGGCTGTTATAATTACTGCTGTAATTGCTATTTGTGAAGAGATTGGCAAAAACTACTTTTCCTTGTAGCACAGTCTGAAGACAGTGAGTCATTGCAGATACCTTCGTTGATTTGGCAACATGATTCATTAGCTAACCATTTCTTAACATTGAGACTAGCCAGCAGGTTCATCTTGAACTTGCCCTGCTGAACAAGTATCTCTTTGCCGCTGCAATGTTTCTGTCAATGCTTTGAGTACCCAGCGTGTTTGAAATGTGTGTGTGGTGGGGGGGGGAGGGGAATCAAGGGCTGTTAATGAATGGGCATGTCTTTTTGTTCAATACCTGTATGAGGCATTCCCATGAATTTATTACGAAGAATTCCTTAGTTTTGCGAAATCATACTATTGAGTTATCTGTCACAATACATGCTTTACTTTAAACGTTCCCGCCCACATTTCAGTCATGCGCAGTAGTACTTTGAATTTCAATAGGGCAGACTTTCAAGTGTTTTGTGGTATGGTAGTAAATGACCACAATTGGCTCATTGCAGTCTGATATTAATTTCAGTTGTTTCCTAATTAGTAACTGTTGTACTGCTTTGTGCCATAGGAGGACTACTTTCCCAAGGCAGTCGGTGACATGACCGGCCTGCGATGGCTGCGGCTAAACAGGACCAAGATCGACTGGATCCCGGACGAACTCCAGAGCCTCAAGAAACTTGTATGTAATCTGCCTGCTGGCGCATAAGTGTGCTTAGTCTTGTTCATAAAAGTTGTTCCTGAAATTTATATTTTATCCCCTTCGGATGGCCTTTTAATTCTGTATGTTGAAAATTTAGCTTCGCCACATTTTTTGCATCATCAAAATTGGGAAACCGTATAGCTGCATAACTGACTTTTCAGTTGTTAATGAATTTTGTCATGTTTACTGAATATGGACTCCTTGCGAGATTCACTACAGGAGGAATGTCGGAATTGAGGACAACAACCATTTTATGTCTTTTAAAGCTTTTAGTGTCTCTTAAAGCACCCATTCGGCCACTTGAAAAAAATTCCTGATGTAAGACACATACCTGAAGTAAAAGTTAATGCCTTAAACTCCACAATTTTATGTAAACAATAAAAGGAAGCATATTGCAGTTTCCAGATGTTTTGTTCTTCCTCCAAAATTTTTGTGATGTCTCGGTTAGAAGCGTTACATTGCATGCACAGTTTGCGTTCATATTCACGAAAATATTAAACGATGAAACTTAGTCTCCAAGAAAAGCTTTTCTTCAACTCACTGGTAAACTTTAATTATAGGTAGTGGAGTGCACAATATTGGGAGAAGTGTAAACCGCCGAATAAATTATTATTTATTTATTCATTCATTTGTTTGTTTGTTCATTTGTATGTTTGTTTGCTTCTTTCTTTGTTTATTTGCTTCCTTTATACATAAAAATAAACAAGAACAATGAATTAATGAACAAATGTTAATTGAAATATGATGGCACTTCAGCTTAATTATTGAGATATATAGGATTGACAAAAGGCTAGATTTGCAGCGGTGCCGACTCCTAAAGCCACACACTATCGCAATAGGTACAGACGCTGTTACAATTATCTCTGCTCTCACAAGTGAGGCAAAAATGCGTCTTTTATGATGTACGACTGGGACCTTGAAGCCTAATAAGTACACACTACAGCATTCAGCTTACCACTTCGGTTGTTTCCATTGAAATAGATTGCACAAGAACACGCTGATACACACGTGACACTGGCTCGGCACCAGACACTCGGGAAACAAAGCAAATAAACACTCACTATGGAATGACAAAAGTAACGAAGCCAAAGGCGTAATGTGGTCCACATGGAGAATAATGTGGCTTGACTGCCGAAACAAAACATGCCCACACTGAAATTGACCGACAAATGAAGCCCAGTTCTGACAGTCATTCGTGCACAACCATCCTCGTGATAGCCTAAGGTGCTTGCTCCTCTGCATATTGTTGCATCTATTGAACTGGGAATGTAAACATCGCAAAAATGATACCTTATTATCCTGTTTCTTTTTGTTTTTTCATCATAAGATATACCGACTAGCCCAACAGCAAACTCTCGTATCAATCATGGCGAAACAGCACAGACGACGGGATGGGTGAAACAGACAACACAATGCGCCGTTTCACCATAATGAACATAAAGCAACTAGGCCATCTTGGAACCCTTGTGGTGTTCACTTGTCCTGTCGAGTTGCATCTTATACATTGTGTTAACGAACAGACCTTCCTCTCATTATGGTCGTTACCATACATAACTCTTTGCTTGTTTTGTTTTGCAGGAGACGCTGTCTCTGGTGCGCAACAACCTGGTGACGCTGCACGGGGAAGTCCCGCAGCTGCCGTGCCTGCGTTCCCTCAACTGCCGCCACAACCGGCTGAAGAATTCGGGCATACCGCCTGACGTGTTCGACCTCGAAGACCTCTTTGTTGTGGTGAGAAAGGCCAGAGTTTGGGTGTGAATTAGTGTTTAGCTTGAGACAGACCTCGCACGCCCTGACGTTGAGGTGCTCCCTTGTCCTCAAGCTAAAGAAGACAGACAGGCAAAGGGACAAGTGGGTGTGGAGTTTTTAAATTCTTGCTGCAGTTTTTAAAAACACCACCTTGCAAAATTTATGTCATGACTGCAAGTACATGGGTGGCACAAGAGGATTGCGGTGGGCCAGCTGAAGAGATTGCTCACGCGAAAAGTGTTTTCCTACTTTGTGCAGGGAGTCCCACTGGAAATTACGGGCAGGTGCTTGTTCTGGAAGCGAGGCATTTGACTTTCAAAAGGCAGCAGTATATATAACATTAGTGGCTGTCAAGGACAACTCCTTGCCACAGCGCTTGAGAGATACGAACAGATTTTGCCATGAACACACAATTCGAAATCTCTCTCTCTCTTTCTCTCTCTCTCTCTTGTTTGTTTGTGTGGTTGAACCTTTTCTCATGTAATAGAGTGAAATCCCAATAATTTGAAAACTCATAATTCGAATTGATGGGTAAATTGAGCTGCTGTGTTGGTACTGGCAAAGTCCTAAGTATTTGAATAGAGAAATACTCCAGTGAACTTGAACTACAAGAACGACGCAACAGTTATTTCGAACGAAATTTCTCAATCCGATGCACCGTTTTCTGAACAAACCTGAGCCAAAGGCAAAGGTTCGATTCATCGCTAGCTACCATAATGTCATGTGCCGCAAAAATTACGAGGAAAGACGCACAGGCAGCTGAGACCAAATGAGAGCAAGCGGAATGCTGCGTGCCCTTCTTTCCCATCCCGGCTTAAAAGGAGCAGGAAAGAGCCCCCTAGTGATTCTGTGTTAGTCACACCCACATGAAGAAAAAGACAATGAAGCCAGAGACATGTCATGTCACACATGTCCACACACATGTCCACACACCTGTCCACACACCAACTTGGGTGGGTTAGTGGCTTTGGCATTACGTTGCTAAGCACAAGGTCGCGGTTTCCATTCCTGGCCAAGGCAGCCGCATTTTGATGAGGGCGAAATGCAAAAATGCTTATGTGTTGTGCATTGGGAGCATGTTGTAAAGAACCCAAGGGGGTCAAAATTAATACGGAGTCTCACACTACGCCCTGCCTCATGATCATACCAGAGTTTTAGCATGTAAAACCCATGAATTTTCAACATATGTCCACACATGTCTGTGCTGTATGCCATGTTGAATGCGGACGAGCTAGTCTAGCTGTGTACTCTTAGACTTCCCTTTGTATCTTAGTCTGGGAAGCTTCAGTTAATGAAAATTTTGATACCCAAGCTTGCGCAGAGAGTGTAGTTCACTTGAAAGACCAGTTGGGGCATTGACTTTCAATATTAAAAAGCCTGAAGTAACATCTTGCATAAGTGTCCCACATTCTTCTAACGTGTAGCATTAACATTAGTGTGCTTAAGGCGACGGGATCACATGCCTTTGTGACCTGATTCCAGGACCTGAGCTACAACGACCTGCGAGAAATCCCCACCAACCTGGAGCATGCTCGGGGTCTGCTCGTGCTCAACCTCGCATACAACAGGTACTTATTGGTTCGAAATGTCCACTGCAGATTCACTTTTGGGTCGAAAAAATGGCAATAATAACAATACACTAAGTGATAAGCAAGTGCCGAGGAAACTGGAGACTTGCAGGTCAAAAATCTATTGATTTGCTGGTTTTCATTGCTGGCTGACGTTGGCAAGAGTAAGGGATTGCATTCAGATAGTACTGGGTTGGGATAAATCAAGGCATTGATTGCATTTGTTTAGTAATGCTCTGAGAGGCCTATCTAGCAGTGTGACGTAACCAGCGCCTGTGTTTGCCTTTTTCGTTGTTACTAGTACATGCGTCTATAAGTGCACTGCCTCTACAGCACTAATGTGACATAGTCTGATGAGTGGCGATACGTATAACTGGTGGACGAATGTGTGGGTTGATGCTGAGAGGCAGTTTGTTGTTCGGAAAGAGTGGTGCAAAACTCAGTCCCAGCTTCTGAAATGACTTGCACCTCTTGTGCCTCTCTTGTTTTCCATTTCCCGGCAGAATTGAAACGATCCCACACCAGCTCTTTGTCAGCCTGGTCGACTTGATTCATCTCGACCTGAGTGGCAACCAGCTTGGTGAGTTGTCTGAACAGCCAGATTTATGTACAAGTGCGCATATCCTTCAGTATAGATTCACCGTCATGCCTTTACGTGTTGTACAGTGCTCAGTGATCGAAACACGATACTTGTGGGGGGGCGGGCTGCCAGCACTTTTTGCGCCACTGGTGTGCGCTGGAGATGTAGAACTGATGCATTTTTGTATCGCATGAAAGTGACAACCTTTGTGATGCCTTGTGACTGCATTCGGCCCCTTGGTGATCGTTCACGGGTGGCACAGAAAGCACCGGCTGCCGTGCAGTCAAGAGTGTCATGTTTAAATCACTGAGCACTGTACATGTATGCACTGTACTGATAGCACCAAAGTTTTCACCAGGCCACTGCAGCCATTGAATCTGCTGGTAGGTTTTAACACTACGTAAGTGGCTGCTGTGTTCAGGGGCAATATTTCTTTGCTTTTCTTGTGTGTTTTCTTTATCCCCTTCAGCAGAGCTAGGTCATAAGCTAGAGCTGCAGTAGAGCTAGATCATACATTTCATAAACAATTGCATTCTTTCACTTCTTTATGAAGGATGCATTTTCAAAAGCTGTTTCTTGTTTCCAAAACCCTGCTGCATTGCAGAGACTCTGCCACCTCAGATGCGACGCCTGGTCAGTCTGCAGACCCTAGTGCTGAATGACAACCCCCTCGGCCACTACCAGTTAAGGTATGTGCCTGATTTGCCAAGCGGGCAGGAACTTCAGTACCACTTCATCTTAGATGCCACCTTCATTCATTTGAGATGCCAGTTTGGTTCATTAAAACATTGTGGCCTTAACCTTCATACTCTTAAAGCTACTTCACATGGCCATTGATAGCATGTGTCGGGCGGATACCAAGGTTTTCATTTGCAATGAAGGCCAGTACAGTAGAATCTGGCTAACTTGAAATTCAAGGGAATCGGAAATGTAGTAGTATTCAGATAAAATGGAGTTTGAGCGAAGGAGAACGCTCTTAGTTATAGTGCCCGACCACTTGTGCAGAACAGCACAACCAATTCATCACTGGGCTCGCATTGGAAAAGTTATCTTTCATCCATCAGTGCATGACGACCTGTGCTCGAAGAAGCCTAGGTTCCGTATAAACTCTTAGTACAATAATATGATCGCGGCTTGCACACTGTTTTCTGTAGGTGTGAGGGAAAGCGTGTAAGGGTGAGCAGAGAGGGATGGTGGCTTGAGGCACACTGCCCTCCCGCATGCCCAACCCAATGTCGTGCAGGTGAGCGCATGATAATGTGACCAAGCCCCAGGGGGTTCCTTCCTGCTCTTTGTAAGCTGGATGGGAAAGGAGGGCGCGCACCGCTCTGCTTGCTTTATGTGAAGAAACAACATAAATTCCGACATTTACTTTACTTACTCGCAGACTGCTCGCACTCGTATACTGCTCTCCACGTTGTCCATCAAAACTCGTAATCTTTTCTAATCATCTCACCTGTAAAAATTGTCCCCACATAATTATCTCACCCTCCACTTCTGTATCCACTTTCTCCAGGAGAAAGTGCAAGCACGATTTGAGTAAATGCGGTACTAACGCACAAGTCTCCATTCTGAGATTTTGGGAAGAGACATTTGTTAACATCGATGTTATGTAATGCGCAAGTCTGTTTTATGATTACTTCTTAGTTTTCATCCTGCACTTGTTGCGAACTGAGGAAGCATGAGGCCTTGTCAAGCACTATGGTTTTCAGTCTGTCTGGTCAGGTCAGACCTAAAATAAAGTGAAATAAAAATAAGTTAGTATAAAAATTTGCTTCACACCGTCATGCTGGGAATGGTTACAAAAATTGAATTGAGAGTTAGGTTTGCTGTAGTGCTTCTGTAGGCTGCCCCAGTCCTTTCATCCTCTTAGAATGGAATAAGAGAATCACTCTTTCAATCACGTGCATGCTGTTCAACAACATGGACTGAAATCTCGGGACACAAAGTGCGTATTCACTAGTGATCACATGCCGATGCACTTCATTAGAACCTAGGCACTTGAGTTGGCATCAGTGAGCTCTGCTCTCTCTGAGTCTGGGAGTTGGAAGCATTGCTGTATGGAAAAATATTAAGTTGATCAAATTTGCACAAAAAAAGCAGGACAAATATGCCTATTTTGGGTTGATAGTTACTTGGTCTTCTGATGAAGTCACCATTGTGACATTTTAATCCAGCTTGGTTAAACCTAAAGTGAAAGCCCTCAAATCGTTTCCAGCTGTACGAAAACTGTGGGCGAGCTCAACTCATTCAGACGGGCGAGACTTGATGAGAATTTCAGCTGTAAGGCACAGATCATTTGCTTCTCACCTGGACCACGGTGTCAGACGCAAACACCGCTGTGCAGCGTTGCATTAGTGAGGCCACCTGTGAATCTCAGTTGCCTATTCTTGACAGGCATCTTGCCGATCTTGGTTAGTGTCCTGCCATCCTCGATGACTCTCGTCTCACTGTTGGCGAATGCAGGCAGCTGCCAGCGCTGACATCGCTGCAAGTATTGCACATGCGCAACACGCAGCGGACGGTCATCAACACTCCCGTCTCGCTCGATTCATCGGCCGTGCTTTCTGGTGAGTCGCCAACACTTCACCTTTGTTAACCTCAGCAGCTGGTTAGTGCTTGTATTGACCAGAGCTGTGAACCGGTTCAGATGCTCTCCCGAGTTTATGACGGGCACTTGTGTTATCAGTGTCTCTATCAGCATCTGTGTCGCCAAAGGCAGTGCCCACTGTTGGCCTGCACTTCTTCCTGTGGAGAAGAGGTGTAGGTCCTTCTATACTTGGCACACAGGCTCCGTAAATCGCTATCATCCTGTACACTCACCCGTAATCAACTATCCAAAGGAGGTAAATTCGCAACTTCACTTTGAAGCAGGAATACTTGGTTTGTAGTACTATATTCATAATTTCGAATATTTACACTTTCCTTACCAGGGTTGTCAAAATTATTGAAAACAGTACAGCGGGCCGATCAAAGTCTTGAGATTTGTTTGAATTAACTGGGACGTTTAATTGTCTGAGCTTGAATGCAGTAGAACAGAAACACGTCAACGAGGTCCCTCTGTATTTGCAAGTTGACGTCCTAATGAATGAATGCTAGAGATATCTGCCCTTCTCACGCCGGCTAGCTTGTGTCATAGGGTAGCCATATTTGGTGGCAGCTGACATTGTCGTCCCTCCTGTTGCTTTGAACTACACCCACTTCGTGGGATCATCTGTCCAGACGTGGACTTCTCCCAAAATGCACTGCCGAGAATTCCTGACGTCCTCTACACATTGCCAACGCTTCGCCGGCTCAACCTGAGCGACAATGCCATCACAGAAGTGTCTCCCGTCATCGGAGGTAAGTGTTCTCACAGCGAGCTAGTGCGAGGACGATTAAAAGAAGTTATCATTGCTCTCGTTATGGGGTTTATATTACCCAATTTTCAGAATAGGAAACTACAGAGATGTGTGTTTAGCTTAATGCACTAGATTTTCCAACGCACAGTATCTGTCAATCATTAAGCAGAATCCGACAGAGTCGGCACTGGTCGACGGGCTCTTTGATTAGGCATATCGAAGCGGTGCATCAAGGAAAAGAGACAAAAATGGGGGGAAAAAACACAGCACTTGTAGCATTTGGCTGCGTTCTGCAAATATGAGAATGTTAATAACAAGCACAAGAACATTTGTAATGTTCTCATGTTCACTGTCCTTGTGTGCTGCGGCTTGAATGCGACGGAATCAAATCATGTGTACGCTCAGTGTTATCATCTGTCGTGAGTGTTTTCCCCAGTGTCCGGTTTCCTCCAAATATCTGACATTACCGCTGCCCTGCTTCATGCCCTGTATGAATTCAAGCACATTCTCAGTTACAGAACTTTCATCTGTACTTTGCAGATTTTTTTTTTTTTTTCTGAAAATATCAGCGCAAAGATGGGCTGTCAAATAACAAGAACAAATTGCTGCACACTTCCCTTGTTTCATGTAAATTGCAAGTGGGGCTGCCACCGTTTTCTGCGCTGCATCTTCAGCTGGGCTAAAACCAGCGTGACTGCAAACTTGGGATAGAGCAATCTGATAATGAGTGCACCTATAAGGTGGCAGAGCCAGCAGAAATTTTAGAATAGCCAGAGTATGGATTATGGTTAACTCAACCTTGTAGTATTTACTATTTTGTGCTTATGCTATCTGCATGAATATTAACATAGAGTCTTATCATGTTTAAGTTTTCATGCTTGTTATGTTTACATTATATTGCAATTTAGAACCTCGTTACATTGAAGTTCGTTGGAGCATGAAAAATATCGGGAAGAAAGAAACGCCAAGGTAACCGACCATATTTTGTGGTGTCTCCTCGCAGATGTGTGGAAGAACATCCGCAGCCTCAATCTGTCCCGAAACAAGCTGACATCGCTACCTGTAAGTCATGCATTCGCACTAGTTAGCCTTTACTTGTAGGAGTTATGATTTCTGCTTGTTGGCCTTCTCTTTTAAATTACCAGTCTCGTGACTTACATGTTGTGTTCTAAAGGAGGCAGTTGTTTTCTTTCCGCTCTTTTCTTTGAAGTTTGTATTTAATATATGTTGAAACTTCTGTTAGGTTTTAGAATGACAAAAATCTAGGCACAGCAATATCAATGTCATCTTAAAGGTGCACTCTGCATTGCATTTTCTTTTCTTTTTTTCCTTTTTTTTTCATTAGGTTCATCCAGCTTTGTGGACACCGAAGTTATGCCTTAGCCTTGTGCTCTGTTAAGTTTGGGGATGCCATGTGTGGCTGAGTAGATGCACGATTGATGACAGGGCACACATACTGTGCAAAGTGGCACACTTTGAGTAAGCACAAACACTTCTAAGTCTAGTTTTTGTGAATGAGTCTGATCAGCAGCTTCGATTCACATATTTGTGAAAGCAGGTCCTTTCTATAGGAATTTCTCACTGACGAGACTGTCTGGACTCGACAGAACCTCCTCCTGGCATAAGTAAACACTTTCTTCAGCACCTCTGTATTGCCTTAATGCCTCTAGAAATGCCTAGGTTCATTACTTGTGCTTGCATGTCATTATCCAGCGTCAGACATATGTCAGAACCTCAGAATCATGTCAGAACGTCAGAATGATGTCGGAACCCAAATTTAACAAAGTGTGTTTATACACGATTTCAGTATAACAACATTTCACTTCCTTTGTGAAGGAATAGCAAGACAATAAATTGAAACTTTTGCGGACACAGGTGATCAGATGGGTGAATTACAAGCAGCTGCTTGCCAATGCACCTCTCAAATCATGCGCCATGCGAGCAAGAGCAACCGCTGAAGCAGAGAAGGATCACGTTCCACATAATGTGCACGTGCAATAAGAGCCTATTGCACCCCGTGCACTGTATACTTTGGGTGCGAGCGAAAGCGTGTGAGGGTGAGACAGAAGGATGATGGTTCTGGCTTCCCATGCAAGCAAGGGGAAAGGGAAAGGAGAGCGAGCTCGCGGTAATACGATCAAGCTTGTGCGAGGGTTGGGGGAGGAGGGAAGGGAAGTGCGGGGCAGGTTGACATGCCTCTCCTTTTCTAGCGCAGACGTGACTGCACGTGGCTGTCATCCGTGGGAGACGATGGGATGCGAATACGTGGCAGGCTTTGCCACACGCCACCATTGTGGAGATATCGTCGGCACGGCATGACACAGTATCTTTCGTCCTGGACTCTCAACTGCAGCAAAATTATTTTGTTTCATTCAGATTTGCTTTTTTTTTTATTCGCCAGTGATGAGGAAATTTTTCTTGCCCGTCCCATGTAAAAAAATATCCATCGGCGACTCTACTTATTTTGCATAAAAGCTTGAATTTCGGTATAATGAAATTTTGATATAACAAAGAAAACTGCTGATTTTGCCGGCTTCGTTATATCAATGTTTAACTGTGCATCTTTTTTATGTGTTCTCATCCTTTAGGCAGCACTGTGCAGGCTCACCACGCTAACCCACCTGTACCTCAATGACAACTTGCTCGACTTCGAGGGCATTCCATCAGGAATTGGCAAGCTCCACAATCTCGTGGTATTCATGGCGGCTTACAACAATCTGGAGATGATCCCCGAAGGTGTTGTACGGTAAGCTCCCCATTGTCACAACTGGTGAGCCTTTGGCCTTGGCTACTTTCGATAAGTGGTTGTCATGCCTGCGAATAGTATTGGTATAGCTGGTTACTAACAATCTTGAAGCAAAAAGACATTGGGAGCAGAAGCTCAAGCGCCAGCTTGGCAATGCCGAGTTGGAGCTAGTGACTCTAACTAAGTGACCCGAAACTGCCACACTCTGCTATGGTTCAAAAATATGTTGCAGTGCATGTATGTGTGCGTGCCACCTGATCTTAAAGGGCCCCTCACCAGGTCTGGCCGTTTTGAGCTAACAAGTGCAAAGCATACATTGCGCAATCCCGATCGTGTCCGGAAAGTATTACATCGCTACGTGCCACAAAAAGATCTGAAACTTCAAACCGAATGCTGTTTTTCCTTCTCCTTGCATCCGCTGCGCTCCAAGCCAGAGGATGACGTACTCGCGTCCCTGCGCCTGCGTACTCGAGTCCGCATTGTGACTTCGCTCGTGGTGACACGTGACTTTGAGAATTATTCAAGACAACATCTTTTATCTGTGCAATCTGTTGCTTGAATTGACGAATTGAAGTTTAGAGAAATAATAAAACTCACAAACGGAATGTCTGCATGTTCTTTGTTTTACTTCACACCGAAGCAAGAGAGATGTACTTCCGCTTCGTCTGCTTGTTCCCACGGTCATGCAGTCACGTGCGCAGGTACCGAAACTATGCCATTTGCTGCCGTGTTCCAGCATGTGATCATGCTCAGCAATCTGCTTGTTCTGCCTCAGTATTTGTGTAGCACTGAATTATACCACTAGTCACGTGTCCTTGTGCACAGCATGCAGAATCGTGCGCTGCAAAAAATGAAGGCAGGGCCCGTGACATATGTGTCACATGATCCTCGAGATCCGGTATGGGAGAACGCAGGGAGATAATTTTGCTTATGGAAGTTAGATGGGGTGAGTAAAGAGAGTGTCTCACTTGGTAATGGAGCTTGCCTGCTGAAATCATGGGTTCGCAGCACTGAAAGGTTTCTATCTCGGCTATTAATGAGCTGATTTGAAACATTTTTGCGGCAGAACACTCCCTAGAGGACACGTAACAACTTCCAGTGTATAACCAGTATGTGCTATGGGGCCTGGTGAGGGGCCCTTTGAAGCTGACAAATCACTCTGAAGGTACAGCATCATCTTCTTTTTAGAAATGATTTTGTGCATTTTGTACATTTACATTTTTGTACATGGTCGCACACGCATGCTAAATATTACACTTGCTAGTCACTGACCATGTGTGTCGTCTGACTTTTGTCTTACCGGAAAGCATGGTTTTCATTATTGATGATGCACACACCGCCGAAATTAGCACTTTGTTAACTTTGTTCATTGCTTGGCTAATCAGTTGATCTTTGAGAAATGTTAGAGCACGAAGCAATGTACTATACGCATGAAAGACGGGCAGGACAACTTCTTGTCTTGTCCACCTTTCTCATGCGTGTTATGTCACACTAGCTGCTGCCTCACAAACATTGTAGGTTTTCCTCACACTAATGCAACATATCCTACTACAAGCTACCGCGTCTGCTCATTGGGCTTTGTTGTCATCTGATGCTGCATGGGAAGTTCCACTGCAAGCTCCTTCTCATACATTATGTACACCCTCATACAGATTGGCTTTTATTCTTTCATGAATTAATATATAGAAGCAATGGACGAGAAAATTATGCTGTAATGCAAAGCCAGATGCATACGACACTGTACATCAACCCTATGCTAGTAGTTTAGTCATCTTGTTGCCACTGATTTTAAAGAAAATCGATACTACGTAGTTTGTGTCAGACTATTGTGTCATTGCCAGCAACAAAACACGCCTGTTAAACTGTAGCCTTAAATGTGCAGAATACTCTGTGCATCCAAACTTCCAAGTCAATGGGGGTCGAATCAATGAAGTTTTACCGTGTCACTAGGCCTTTCTTTGATCCAAGGAGGCACGGCACCTGACAGCGTCTCCTTAACCTTATGCAGCTGTGGGCGACTGAAGAAGTTGGTGCTGTGCCACAACCGTCTCATCACACTACCTGAAGCAATCCACCTGCTCACCGACCTTGAGGTGCTTGACCTCAAGGACAACCCAGACCTGGTGATGCCCCCCAAGCCGCTCGAGTGCCAGCGGGGCGCCGGTGCCGAGTTCTACAATGTTGACTTCTCGCTCAGCGAACAGCTGAGGCTTGCTGGGGCTACACCAACTGCGCAAATCCCGGCACCGAGTGAGCGCACAGCATTTCGGTCTTGCCTTTGATGTTGCTGCAGGGATGAGCATTTACAATATGTTTTGACAGATAAAATGTGTGTACCATTGTGAGATTGCAGTCAGGACTGCTGTGAGTACCAATAAGACCGGTGTGGGCACTACTTTATCGTCTTCTGTGTATTGGATCTTTTTACCTTGGTACAACCCACTACGTGACACTAACTCCTGGTAGCAGAAGCACTGTCTCAATGTGTCTTAGGTTGTTAAATCTGCATTCAAATGATGAGGCTTCAGTTAAGAGACGTGTACAGTATTGGTCACTGGAGAAACAAATTACTTCAGTGTCAATAGCGCAATCTCATATTTTGCATCAGCCATTTGGTGCAGAACATGATAAGGCCCGACATAATGACATTTTACAGCCATAAATATAGCCATGGCAGTTAGCAATAGCTCTAACCATGGCTGTGAGCAACAGCTACAGTGATAGCTATAGCATTTGCTGTTAGGAATAGCTACATTGATAGCTGTAACATGTTTCAGTGATAGCTACAGGAATAGCTACATGGCTGTTAGCAGTAGTTAAAGCAATAGCTCTTCCAAGCTGTTACACGGGCTTTATTTGTATGCAATAGAAGACCTTTAAATGTGGTTGTATGCAGCAGCATTTTTTACACCCTATGCTCTTTCCTGCACCTTCTCTGTCCACCTGCTTTCCTAGGTAGGCAGGCACTGAGTCCCTTCCAGAAGCAGTTGCTAAACTGTGTTCAGGTGCTTTGTTTCTACAGTTGTTAATAGTAATAATAATGATAGCATTTATGAGTGCAAACAGAAGCACAAAGGAAAAGTAAGATGGGAGATTAATTAAACAAGAAGCAGTTGGCGGAAGAATATACAGTGAAACCTCATTACTACGAACACCACATTAACAAACTTTTCAGATTAACGAGCTTTTCAAAAATCTCCTGCTGACTGTTTATAGTTTCAATGTTAAACTATTTCAGTACTAAAAACTTCAGAATAATGATCGTTGTTCAGGTTCCAGGGCATGTTAACAATGCCTCAGTACTACGAACCACTATTCTGAAATCTGGGGATTCCTAGATTTCCGTGTATCCTTTACGGCAGCCGGAACCGTAGGCTAGCAGACAGCGAGGCCCAATGAGCAGACACTGAAGTGCATGGGTTCAGAAACGGCGAGACAGCACCGGCGGAAAAAATGAACCGGGAGCTTTTTGTCTTTTCTTTTTTCTTTTCTTTTCTTTCCTTTTCTCTCTCTTTTTTAAAATCTTTTTACTGTAGAGGCGACGACGCATCAGGTTTTGTTAGCAGATGCTCCGTCCAAACAAGTGTCGCCTAGCAATGGAGGTGCGTCTCTCCCTTTTTTCTTTTTTTTGCCCTTCTTTCTATGCACGCCTCTTCTTTTTTTCCAGCTGTACCAGCTGTGCATGCAAAGGAATGTAATCCTCGTGCTCGCAGGGTTGCCACACAGTCGCACTTTCTGGACGGTGTCATTTTTCGGCGGTGTCGTTTACACTTTGGAATAGTTCAGGTGTCTGCTTTGAGCGAGACATTTGTGGGGTCCACGGCAAGGAATGTGAACAACAAACAAGCAGAAGGAAACATTACGCTTCATAGGCGACACACACGGAACTTCCTTGTTGGTGGTTTTCTCAGTGTTAGTGTCTCTTGCATGGACCAGGGGTGCGTGGTGGAAGAATCCATCCAGAGCGAGCCGGGAGCCAACACTAGCCTTTCCGTGGATAGCTCATATGGTGACAACTGATAAACTTATGGGTTGTTGGGTGAAATGGTTCATTTTGGGGCTTTCACTACAACGACCTTTCAGAATAACAAACAATTTGCCGCAGTCCCCTGAAGTTCGTTATATACTATATTTACTAGATTCTAATGTCCCCTCTATTGTAACGGGCACCCGTATTCCATGATCCCCAAAAAAGGGGAAAAAGAATGCCCTCGATTGTAACGCACACCCGTTTGCCATGATTTAAAAAAAAAGTTCATTACAGTACTGCGCACCTGATTCTTTCGTACAGAAATACAACTTTCTCTCGTTTGGAAAAACAAAGATTTACTCCCAGTGCACTAAAGTTGTGATAAATAGAAAAAGTTGCAGTTTTGCCCGAAACGCAAAGCATCGATTGCGATAGCAAATTAGTAGACAGCTATATGAAAAGTAAGGATAGTATTACCGGCCGTATAAAGTTTTAAAGATGCGCTTACTAACTAAATTAGCAAGCGTAGTGTCACGCGCGCACGAGCAAACATGAACATGTCTCACTCAGTGATTGCAGAAACTCTTTTATGAAAATTCTGGAATGAGAAAGTGCTGTAGCAGGAGGGAGCAAATTGACCTTTGTGTGGCCGCTCGCTTCAACTCTAACTAAGCAACGAGAACACAGCACGGCGCACTTAGATGCGCAGACTCTGTCTCCATCTGTGGGGAGCACACGCGCCCATCTTCCCCCGCGCCGTCGCGTCGAGAGCCGGCATAGACGGGGGAGAGGCGCACTATGCCCTCTCCCGATTCTCCCTCGCTCTCGCGACGCGCACGCGCCCTTCCTCCGCGACTCGCGGGCAGGCAGCTGACGGGCGAGGAGGACATTCCCCTCGCCCAGCTAAAAAGGGACAAAACAGCGCGACCGGGGGAGATCCTCGCGCTCTGAGGCCGGACCCATTACCTGCCGGACTGGAGTACCTGCTGCTACCCGTGAGTGACCACGTTGCCTGACTATCCCGGGCAACGAGGCCAGACTATTTATTACTATTACGGAGAGGACGTCCCTCTGCGAGTGTTCGCTATTGCTAATAGCAATAAACGTTGTTACCGTTGACACCGCTGGTTGCCTTATTCGTCCGAACCCGGCGTAGCCGCGATTCCCGCGCTACGGGTTGGGAGTACCACGAAGCGACTGCGTGGGGCTAGATCCGGAGCTCGCCTTCAGCCCTAGCCGCACGCAGAGTGGAACCCCCACATTTGAGTGGAACCCCCACATTTGCAAATGTGGGGGTTCCACTCTGCGTGCGGCTAGGGCTGAAGGCGAGCTCCGGATCTAGCCCCACGCAGTCGCTTCGTGGTACTCCCAACCCGTAGCGCGGGAATCGCGGCTACGCCGGGTTCGGACGAATAAGGCAACCAGCGGTGTCAACGGTAACAACGTTTATTGCTATTAGCAATAGCGAACACTCGCAGAGGGACGTCCTCTCCGTAATAGTAATAAATAGTCTGGCCTCGTTGCCCGGGATAGTCAGGCAACGTGGTCACTCACGGGTAGCAGCAGGTACTCCAGTCCGGCAGGTTATGGGTCCGGCCTCAGAGCGCGAGGATCTCCCCCGGTCGCGCTGTTTTGTCCCTTTTTAGCTGGGCGAGGGGAATGTCCTCCTCGCCCGTCAGCTGCCTGCCCGCGAGTCGCGGAGGAAGGGCGCGTGCGCGTCGCGAGAGCGAGGGAGAATCGGGAGAGGGCATAGTGCGCCTCTCCCCCGTCTATGCCGGCTCTCGACGCGACGGCGCGGGGGAAGATGGGCGCGTGTGCTCCCCACACATCGTAAATCGGTTTCAAGCTATGGGACGTGCACTACTGGAGCAGCGGCTACTGGAGTAGCAGCTACTAGAGTAGAACAGCTCTTTTGTTTGCGCCAGTCCTGCATGCAAGTTTCGGGCACTCCGAACGCCCGTGATGCGGCACGACTTACGTTCGTCTCCGCACGCATGATCACTTTCCTTTCAATTCTGGCATCGCGTGTCTTCGCAGTCAGCGCTTCCATGCTGACAGAGCAAACACAGATAACAGGAAGACTGACGGTGTTCTAACCTAAACACACATACTACAGCACATGGAGGAAGCTACGGCAGCTAGGCTCGAAGCGCGTATGAGGCGGCCATATTGAAATGCCGATGGCGATATGGTAACTCAGATATAGGGTCGTATTCGATTCTAATGCACACGCAATTTTTGGACCTGTTTTATCGTAAAAGAAAGTGTGCATTAGATTCGGGTAAATATGGTATTGAGATTTCACTGTAATGACAAAAGAAGCAGTCGTGAAACATCACATTTCAGTTAGTCACAAGTAGTCATAGGTGGTCTTGTCACAGATGCATGCTATCTCAGTCTTTCACTGCACAAAGACTGGAACAGCGTCCGTGTTACGGATTTCTGTGGAAGTCGTCTGTCTCATCATGAGTGTCTGCGCCGAAGCGTCGTTCGCCGTCTGGTTCGTTCTTGCATTACATCCTAGCTGCTGGTACGATTGCAGCCCCCGTGAAGGACCCAATCGCGCGCAAGATGCGGCTTCGGCGGCGGCGGGAAGGTGAGGCTGACAGTGACCAAGCAAAGATTCTCAAGGGTATGACTGATGTGGCCATGGAGAAAGACCGTAATGGCCGGTCAGGAGGCGAAGACCGTGTGGACTCTCTCAAGTATGTGAATTCTCTTATGTGCACTGCTGCCGAGCTTTCATTGTCTGTTGTGTGCAGTTTTATAGGGTTAATAAATGCTGTATGCCCCTGTATACAATTTGGGTACACGGTGTTTAATTTTCATTTATAAATTGAATTTCAATTCAATGAGTGTAGATACAATAAATTTTTAGATATAGTAAATACAACTATTACGAAATAGTTATTATATTGGAAGTCACTCTAAAATAAAAGAGTGCAAAAAGGACACCAACAAGATGGAGCAATACAGGCATTCCTCCAATCTGGATAAACTAGGCCAGAAATGCTGCCAAGCGGTTTCAATTTCCCAGCGCCAACGTTCGGGATCAGGAACGCGAGAAACGACCCAATACAGATAGTATGCTTCTTCTTTACCAGTTCACATTCCTGGTAAATGTGATCTATTGGCACCAATGTTCAGTGTATCACCGAATTGCGATCTTTTGATACGTTTTCCGGATGCTAAATTTCATGTAAACAAGAAAAAGTGTGAGGCTTGCGCAGTAGAGAGCAGTAGGCGCCTGTCACACAGCTTCCCTGCAATACTCGCCTGCCCATGTGAAATCGATGCCAAGAACTGGGTTTCCTACTCTGGTAACTGCAAATCTCATGGGTCGTCACACGTCGCCATTCACAGCTACCACCGCCAACCGAGTGCGATAAGCATCTTGCACCTATCTGTTTCACAACGTGTGTGGCATAGTGCCGTTGGAGGCATACTGTACGGTTTTAATAGGTGATAACCCAGACGTGCTGCCGTTCCATGCTGCAGGCAGCACGAAATTAATTTCCCGTTTCACTCTCGCAGCATCGTGGCGTCGGATTCCGACATTGCCCACCAACTCAATTTTGTTTCGGTTTTCCATCACCATCTTAATACGATAATGTGTGTCTCAGGTTGCTCGGGCCCCGCGAGCTCGACGCTCGTTGAGGTCTTGTGACCACAACGATTCTCGCCAGGGGGGACGTCAAAGCTTTCCATCGAAACGCCCCTCCCTAAGAAGCTGCTGACCCAGGCCAAATGTGAGGAATGCGAATGTAAACTTGCCGAAGCCATAAGAATTGCAGTGCACATCTTGGGCCGCTCAGACCTCACCAAATCGGCGCACATCGGTGTCTCGTGCTGCAGCGGTTCACTTAACACTTTGCATTACGTAGACATCCAGCAGTCAAGTCTGCCAAATTTTTTTAGTAAATTGGGATTGTATGCTTTTCTGGTTAGTGTGTTTTTCTTGTGTCTTTTCCCAAAACTTGGATGTGGGATTTTATTTGAATCTTGCATGCATTTAATATATATATATATTTTTTTGAAATCTCAGTGTATTCCTTATTCTTTTGATTTGTGTTTCTGACTGTGTTTTCTCTGTTTTCTGTTTGGTATATTGAATGATTTTGCCACTGACGACCTTGCAGTGTATATTGTGAACCCAGTACCGGTGAAACCGTGATTACAGGCAGCTATAGTTGACGTCTCTGCGTGTAGCGCGTAATCAGCCGCATGACGAACTAGCCCTGGAGGTAGTTGTCACTGACTAACTGATCAGAAAGAAGTAGCACTCCAGAAAATAGAACATCCTTTGTAGTTCTTTCAGTTGGATAAAATTTGCATTGCAGATTTGGTCCCTTAAGTTGAGGGAGCCCGGAAACACTTTTCTAACTAATCATAGCAAAAAACATTTGAATCCTTCAAGTATTAGTGGAGTTATCGTATCCAGGTTTCTCTCTCTTTTCGTCTCTGCTAGTGAGCTGGAAGCTGCACAGCGGTGAAGCCAAGAGGGCAAAGCCATGGCCGAAAGTTGAGCGTCGCGGTGGCAAAAGAGCTCGTTACAGTACCCCTTGGCAGCCTCGGTACATTACTCTATGCAGCATGCACGCCGCTGCTATCTCGAAGGACACGCACAGTGCAAAGATCAAATAATTTTTCCTTCTTTTTTTTTTTGGAGTTGCACACACACACACACACGTATATATATACTTTTTTTTTTCATTTATTTAACTCAGAATTAGCAATTATGTATTGCTGAGAATGTTCTCGCAATCACAAAATCAGGCAGTAGCGTTCTTGGGCCAACTGTTTTGTTTTCGATGATGGCATTATGGATGCGAGAGCAAACGACTATTCACTGCTTTTGACAGCGAATTTTAAGTTCCCTTCTGCATGCAGTGCGATATTTGGCTCATATGTTCACGGGAGCCTTGTTAACAAACAAGTTTTTTTTTTTTTTTTTTCGTATGGTGTTTCGGGACCCCTTTAAGCTGGCTAAAATCATAGCTTCTCATTTCTTGGGGTGTTTTTAGCAAGTGTGCATACTACTAAGGAGTACAAATAGCATGTAGTATTGGTGAGTTTTCCTTAATGGCTTGTCAGGATTAATCACCTTTTGTAGCTGCCTCGTTTTTGCCAGTGCCGCAGTAGTCTCAATCAGACCTTCAACATACGCTCTGCTACATCTGAATTGCACCTTAGAAAGAAGCCATTAACAAAGTGTTTATGATTAGCAGTTATTATCTTGGTATGTCTGAAAGTACTTGCAATGACTGTTAGTTTCTTCAAATCGGCACATTGCGAGTGGTCGTTGCTTTAACATAGATTCAGTTTTCGCACTCAAATTGCTTATGAATAGATATTGTCTCGATGTAGAATGGCACTCTACCAATATAACACTTTTGGAAGGGTTGATCAACAATTTGTTTGAGATCCACACTTACTGTCTGTTTTGCTGCAACCTGAAAATACTTGCAGTGACTGTTATCTTATTCTCCGGCCCGTACACAGGCCAAAGCGCTGGGACGAGGCCCTGGAGAAGCCACCCATAGACTACAGTGAGATCTTCGAAGAGGATGTTGGTCAGATGCCGGGTACAGCTTTTTTTATTTTTCAAAGCATTCATGCATATTGTTGCTCTATAAACATTGAATTAACTTACAACTATATGAGATCATTCTTCAGATTCTAAGGCGCTTTCAGATGGGGATAGCAATAAGGGCTTGTTGGTACGGCGTATCTTATTTTGTTGTAGCGCAAGCTTGACATGGACAACAGAAGGCACATGTGTGTCAGATGTGCCTTCTGTTGTCCGTGTCAAGCTTGCGCTATAACAAAATAAGATTTTAGATGGGTTAGAGATTCTGCACTGAACACGTAATTATGATACTCAAGTGTCTAGAGCACTACTGCTTTATACTGTAGTGATTTCCTTTTTTGTATTGTTCAGATTCTAATATGAAAGTTATATTTTTTGTTCTTATCCTGATAGTCAAACTACCCTGAAAGCAGCTTTATTTTCTTCCATCCTTAGCACCTGTGTACAATTTTATGCGCAAAGCGGCGGAAAAACTGATCCTGAGTGACGTTTGTTCAGTGGATGCTGCCTATTAGGGATTTTAAAATTTATATGAGGGCACAAACTTAGTTTTTTCATGAAAATCTTCACTATCCATCTTTTCTCTGAAAAATAAAGAAAAGTACATGTATTCATTTTCCTTGAAATTAACATGAACATACTTTTTTTCTATGCAGCAGTCTCCGCTTATTTGTAGTTTACCAGCAATGAACTTTTCTTTCCACAGGGACGTTTGTTTGGGAAATTGACAACTTCCTTCCAAACCCTCTTGATGAGTGTAAGTACCACAGTGGTTTGACCAATGTGTTTGATTTGTTAACTGTGTTTAACTAGCAAATTGTGTGCTTGTGTTGAATGGAAGCTTTTACTCTCACCCTCATTTTCTGCATATACATGTGAAAGACAAACACTCTCAAAGTAACTGCGTAATCAGTACAAATCAAAATTGCTGCATTTTTAAAAGAAGAGCTCAGGTCCTACTGACAGAAGCAGAGTTTATAAATTTGAGAAAAAATAATTCAGAAATTTAGGGAACCCTGACTTTACAATGAGAACAGGTATCTCAGTTCTGTAAACTGGTATTCAGGATGGCTCAAGTGAGCATAGTTCATGTATTATACGTTGCTCCAAGAAAATGCAGCAAGATTGTGGATTGGACGCTTGAAATTATAATGCAAACGAAGCAGCCATATCGCATAAGCTATTAACTAACCTCCAAGACATATGTGTGTGCATTTTTGTGCTTCAGACCAAGGAAATGTTTCAGTGCAACTATCTTTGGTAATATCATCAAATAAGCATGTGGGAATCAAAGTAAAACTTGCCGTAACAGTTAGGTTGCTTTGTTTGGGGATCATTACATTCGTTTCACATCAGTGATGGCCTATTGAGTATGCGCTGCAAGTTGGAAAAAAAAGGAAAAGTATTCTGAAAAAATTTGGCAGCAGAGCTACCTTTGATGTATCAAGCCATCTCTCTTTCTTGCCACTTATGCATCAATTGAATAGGTGGGGCTCTGTACGCTTAGGGCTCAAGATAATTTATTTTTTATTGGTATAAGTGACCACAAACAGTTTGGTGTGTTTGGCCTGGTCCTCAGCGGAAATGTTATATAAAAGTCATTAGAATTTCGCACAACAATCGCACTTATTTGTCTCTTCCGTAAACGTGTTTGTAGCCGTCATCCATTTGCCCTACCTCTTACTCAGCCGAATCGCACCCCGCACCGATTGCATAATCATCTCAGTTTCAAGCGTCTTTTGGAAAAAGCCATTGCATTCAGCTCATCAGCCTTGCCACATGCTATCATTTATTGGAATGATCTCCCTGACAACATTGTTCACACCTCTGACCCCGTTATCTTTAAAAGAAAAAATATGTGGCATTTTGCAGTTCCATATTCTAGTTTGTTTATTTATTTGCTACTGTATAACGATGTTCAAATAACAGTGTTCAAACTGCTTCTGTTCGCACCCAAATTTGTAAACCCTCCTCACATAATGCTCCAGTTGGAGCCCATGGGGTACCTGAATAAATAAATAAAAATTGTATACGCCATAGTGTTTACACAGTTTGCACTGTCAACTTTGCAGCTCTGGTGGGCAAGTTCCATGAGGGTGACTGTTACATTGTGCTGAAAACGTTCATCGAGGAGACGCAGAATCTCAACTGGCTCATCTACTACTGGATTGGCTCTGAAACCACGGTCAGTAGTGCACAGGCTTGGTTTTTGGTGTTGGAACAAAGGCGACTGTACCAATTGTTGCAAAAGTAACAGAAGCAACGGGTCAGTGACTCCTCTGGCTAAACTGCTGGCTCAGTTGCACCCAAATTTCGCCCTTCATTTGTCGGGTACCACATTTAGATGCAATATACTTATCACCTGTTTTGTCCAGGCTGAATCGGAAGTGCATGTCATCTGCAACAATGGCAGACGAAAACTGTAGACCTCCTTCAGCAAAGGAAACAGTGGCACCATCTGCCACTGTTATGGTAAAACTTGGGATTGTGGCACAGCATACAAAAAACGTCACCTACAGTAAGAAAGCTTAGTCGTTGCAATTTTTGGGGTCAGTGGGCCGATCTGATGCAGCTAATGCACATTTATCCAGCCTCGCTGCACTAACGTAGCTGCCCCGTTTCTCGTTTGAGCACATCTCGATTGTCTGTTTCCCACCGGAAGCCACCTCCCTACAAGATAGCTTCGCAAGAGGCCATATGGCCAAATACTCCCTTTCCGTCTTTAATCGATGTTTCTCCCATTGATTCACCCTTTCTTCGTGTACCTTTGTGCAGTGCGTATCAGAAAATACAGAGCAGCGTGATGGGTGATCCAAAACCTCTATGAACACCTGTACATGCTTAGGTTGCTTTGCATAGTTGTACGTCATAATATGAACTATGCCATTTCATGAAATTTCCAATGCAAAATTTTTTTACTTGCAGTATAACAAGTATACTCAATGTTTTCACTGGTTTCTGAAGCCTCGTGACAGAAACCTCTTACTCGTTTCCAAGATGTGTAATCATGCAAAATTTTACTTGCAAAAGCGAAATATACTTAGTGCTTGCTGTTCGTGCCATTTTGTTTGAAGCTGCTTGTGTCATATGTCTAACCAAACAGAAAACAAAAAAGCAACAACAGAAAAGGCGAGAAAAATGCTCAAAGTTGTGCACCTTCATCTCGGATGCGACGGCTGTCATTTACCGAGTGCATGCGGTGTAGTGCCGCAGTACCGTGCTGCAGCTAACACAGAGGCTTCACCAAGGCGTGCAATATTTGTGCCTTGCTAGCCAAAGTTTCTCAACGTCTGGTTGAAGCAGTGACTGATTAACAGCAGCATGTACATCAGTAGAATTTTTATTTATTCTTTAGGGAGGGGGGAGTATTTGTGCGTGAGAGAGATGTGTGCTTGCTGTCACAAGACCCCTCCTTCACAGTTGAAGGGGAACTCTGCTCAACCTCTCTGTTCACGCTTGCCAACGCATGGCAGTTTTGATACAGGGCAGCCATCTTTCGTTGCTTGACCTTCAGTTAATCGGTGGCACCTGTGACCTTTGCAGCTGGACAAGAAGGCATGTGCAGCCATCCATGCTGTGAACCTGCGAAACTTTCTGGGCGCCCACTGCCGGACCGTGCGGGAGGAGCAAGCAGATGAGAGCCCCGAGTTCCTGCAGCTGTTTGGAGGCCACATCAACTATCGCAAGGGGAACAGGGCGTCGAGTGGCTTCTACAACGTCGAAGAAGTGGTGAGTGAGGAAACCGGACGGGCCTTAGCAAGCTTTATCCTCTTCATTTACTGCCAGCTCTTTAATCCTGCACATTGTACAGAGCAGAGAGTCCAGTGACTGGGCTCCGGGCTTTCTATGATGTGCTTTCTACGATGTACAATGAAGTGAAGTGAAGTATATGATCAAGGAGCTCTTGCACGATGTGCCCTAAATGTACTGCGACAGGATAATCTTTTTTTTTTTTCCAGAGAAAATCGAGCTACTGCCATCGTTCAGGCAGATTTAAGCTTGCAAACAGCTGTGCTTGCATATGCCGGATAAATTGGGTGTTGTTGTAGCTGCTAGCATGAAGTGTGGCTTTTCCTTGTAGCCATGGTTCATTTGCTGCATAGGTATGTGAACTTTTGTGTAACTCTGCTTCCATTGGCGTTATGTACGAGGGACATTCTGAAAGTACCTTTCATCATTTATTTTCACATGGAAACTTTATTGCCCCAAAAATGCACCATGGCATCATGAACTATACACCTTGCACTATTTTTTCACATAGTCACCACCGACATTGAGACATTTGTCGTATAGCGCGATGTGTTTGAAGAAACCACTCTGGTTAAATTCGGTGCCCTGCGAGGCAAGGCCCGAGACATGACACGATCCGTAGGTGTTCATGGATGACAGAGACACTAGTCCCGCATGCCCATTCATGCTGTATAACAGCACACACTTCCATTGGCAACCACGTAGAGCATGCACATTGCATGTTCAAGTATGTCTGCCCCTACTTGTATAAGGCATATAGAAGTCTACGATCAGCTAAGCTTGAGATGCATGCTTTGAGATAAGTTTTGGCTGATGGTATTGAAATACTGAATTGCAAGCTACAGTTATACCTTTGACTAGTCTTGTGTGCTATGGTGTTGAATGTAGAAAGCTTTAACACTTGGCTCCCTGCAGCATAGACATACTCAAGATATCCTATATCTGTTGTCCCGCTCAGAAATCAGTTATCCCACCAGTACCAGCCTGCCAGATATGGTACAGTACCAGTATTTTGATTGATTTCAGTTAATTATACTTTTTTTGGTTAATTCGGTCCTGACCGAAGGTCTCGGCCAGCACCCACACATTTCTATGGGCCAAAATTTTTGTTACTTCAATCTTGAAATTGGCCTCCACCAGGTAATTCAAACTTGATTGGTCAACATGCATGCACCTGACCCCAATGGTGACCCCAATCGTGGGCCCTATGGCTGCTGCAGTCTGTCTTGGCGGTGCTAGGTGAGAGTGAATGTGCCGAATATCCATCAAACCCCACTGAAAGTGCCAGTTTTCAACTTGCCTTCAGTAAATCTCAAAATGAGAATGACAGCTGACAATAATTGGTTACCATATTCACCAATTCTAATGCGCACTTCTTTTCAAGAAATTGGCCTGAGTATATTGCTTGTGCATTAAAATCTGTTCTGGAACCAAAACCATGTTTACAGTGTTGGCAATAGCGCACTGTCTGAGTCGTCATTTAAGCCATGGTCATCACAAGATGGTGACAGGACAAGTTTCTGTGTAGCAGGACAATGACACACTGCTTTTCATCTTTGGTTGCGAAGGATCGTTCAGAAGTTCATTTACATGTTATACTAGCAGCAACACACTCACGTAACAAGTTTTTGGTGCTCCAAAGACCTGCATGCTTAACAAGTCAAATTGGCAAAGAGGTTCTTATAGGCTCGAGCAACCATTTCGTTTGCAATTGTAGTAGCAGATTGCTTTCAGAAACAAGGAATTTTAATCGCAATGGACCACGAGGAGGGTGACACATTGTGATCCACAGACACTTAGCCCGAGAGTGATGATGGCAGACATTAAACGTAGATCAATTTCTATTCTCTGAAGGTTAACTCTGCAGGTTTCACTTTATTTCCAGTTACCAGAATTTGAGATATGCTTGCAAATCATGCAGTAATGTTTGTGTTTTGTTGATTTTAGAAATCTTATGTATGACTTTACAAACTCGTGCATAGTGATTGTGATCTGATTCTCAGTTTGTGACTTGCGCTTCTTTTATTGGCACAGGAGTATGTGGTTCGCCTGTACCGTCTGCACTCCCGAAATCGTCTGCTGCACGTCGAGTCGGTGGCAGTAGACCCCAGTTCCCTGGACCCGCGGTACGTCTTTGTGCTCGACGCCGGCCGGAAACTCTTTGTCTGGAGCGGCAGGGTCTCACAGAACACCATGGTCTCCAAGGGCAGGTGAGTGCGACTTGGGGGTCTTTCTCTCACGACAGCCTGAGGCAGGGCCTCAAAAGTGCCGTGTTTGTACAAATACTGCAGGACGACGTGACAGCAGCTCACTTGGTGAGCCATCATGCTTGCATTTATTAAGGAAGTTTAAGCACGGAGTGGCGGCTGGGGCTTCCAGCCCTGGTGAGAGAACGATAGCGCGTTGTAATACTCGCGGCTCGTGAGCCAAGCTGCCCGAGATTTGTTGGCGGGGGCTGTGACGCTTGATGATGATGATGGATGGTGATGATGATGCTACAATACAGCAGAAAGTTCTCTGTCTTCTTACTGTGGCAGCAGTTAAAAGCCCAAAACTAAGTTTGCTGTGTTGTCTGTCCATTTGTTCTTTTCGTCATGCCAATGACGACGTTATCGCCAGGCTGCCTCTTCAACCTCAGTTTCACTGTTGCCATAGAGTGAGGAATACCTTAAATTAGTTAGAAGGTTATTTGCGTAACATAGCGTTTTATAGTCTTGTTAATCTTTTACCTAACCATGTTACAAGTTAGACATTAGTTAAACATTGTACATCCACTTTGTTGTATCCTGTATTACAATTGCATTCATTATCTGTACCTACTCCTGCTATGTCTAGCATGAAGACAGCAGCATTTGTAAATAAATAAAATAAAAACATTGCCCGGCCGTGATTTCAGCCTCATGCACCTGCAGCAATATGCAGTTGGGAGCTGGATGAACCAGCCACAGTGCTGCTGCTTAACTTTGGCGCATAGTAAGTTGTGCCGAGGGCGACGCCCGCCACAGGTATTGAGGGTGGTGACGTCCGTGCATGTATTTGGGAATCCGCAGCAGGCAGTAGTACTGTAGTAGATGAGGACCCACATTGTGCGCATTGGAAATAAGTTGCTTCCTTAAGATGGTGGCAGTTTTCTCTCTTTCTTTTTTGTTCTTTCTAGTGTACTCACATGTGTGTGTGATTGCATGTGTTAGCCATCAGCTTGCGAAAGCAGTTCACATTACATTTGAACTGTGGTCAGTTTTCATAAAGTCATGCTGCCGGGCACCTATGCCCTTACACATTAAGTTCCTTAATAATATACGAAAGACTAAGTATTCATTGCTACCCCAGAAACGCATTAACTGGAGTAATCTGGCAGCAAATATATCAATGGAGGATAACAGTGAAAAGTTTCAGCTGCTGCTGCCTGAAGTGTAAGCAGGGCTGTCTGAAACAAATGCAAGCAGAATGCCTCTAACAGGCCAGCAAAGGATCTGCTGTCAATTTTGATGGCCCATCAGCGAGTTATCATGCTAATATGTGGCACATGAACAAAGCTAAATCATAAGCGCACGTCACGCTATTGTTAATATGCAACCAGGCAGTGAAGGTGATCACGTAGGATCAGCGTGATGGCTTGCTGGCCACGGACTAGCCATGCCAAGCCACTGGGGGAAAACGGGCACGCGCATATAGAATGTGTCATTTCAAGTTTCTCTTTGCTACAAGAATGCATGTGCATGTATTGAGATGCAAGCAACCAAATATTTGCTTGGTTTGGTGCAATAAATCATTTTTTTTTTTCTTTGTCGGAGTTTTCCACACTTCCTCAGATCATGTGTTTTCGTTTTCGTTACAGCGGTGAAGCATTTGTTGAAATAATGCATGGTCAACCAAACTTTGTATTACTTCATTACATCTGATGATTCATTATATGATTACAACTACCGAATATTGTGTAATTGAATTGTTTTTGATTGTGATTTTCTTCATTGACCTGTAAATAACTACTGCCCATGTTGCTTTAACAATATGTTGATGTAATAGTACTTTATTTACTATCCTCCCCTATGTCATACTCTTGCAAGAGGGCTTTTTGGGTAGCCTTGAAATAAACGAATATAGAGGCTGAACTGTATTAAAAATTCATTAATAAATACATATACTTGGCACAACATTTCTTTGTGGTGCATAGGCTTTTGGCCGAAAAAATCAACAAGAACGAGCGGAAAAACTACGCGGAGGTCATCACATGCGCCCAATCTGAAGAGGAGGAGGACTTCTGGAACGCCCTCGGCTGCACGGATCCCAGCGAGTTTGAAGACTTCGAGCCGGTCGAGCACGTGCCAGAGAACTTTGCACCTGCCCACCCCTGCCTGTACAAAGTTGGCCTTGGCATGGGCTACCTCGAACTGCCTCAAGGTAAAGGATTGAAAATTTAGTTCTGTGCAGTGTGTGCTCGCGATACTCCTATCCTTGCGCATAGTGGAAAGCAACACTACGAAAGCTGGAGGCACTTCTTTGGCTGCTTTCATTCACTGCCATGAAATAGTGCAGCACATATTCATGAATTTGCAGGTACGCATCAATTGCTTCAGTGTAACACTAGGTTTAGCACTTTTACGTCGTAAAAATGTAGAGTTGTCATCCCTCCTGAATTAAGCGGGACAGTTCCAACTTGCCCTAGCCGAGACGGCCAAATGTCCTGACTTTTGCTTGTTGTTTTAACGTTTTAAAGGGTAACAATAAATAGACAAGATTTCCTTTTTTTACAATGCCTAACAGCATGTTTTTTTCTGTTCTGGTTCTAGTTCTGCTGTATGCCCTAACCATTCGCAGTACCTCTATGCGTATTGGCAGCCACATTAGCCAGCAGCTACCGCAAAATACAGAGAGATAGCCCACCTAAAATAGAGAGAAAATCGAGTGAAATTATGAGTTGGGCCAACTTTCAGTGTACCTACAGAAACCAGCACATGTTGCTTTATAAAACTAGAAAATCTTGCCAGAAACAGGGGTGGGTCATTTTTCGAAGGTTGGACATCTCTCATGATTTTACAGTATATATACTGTACCTGTCTTGTTGAAATCGCAACACGGTAGGACTTCAAAAAAGTTTTTCAACTTTGTTGCACGTATAGACTGGCATTGCAGACAGCAATGTCTGTCTGCAATGCCAGCTTTTCGAGGAATGTCCTTTACAATTAGTCGTTTAATTATAAAGGGCTAACGAACGAAAGGTACAGGAAAAAGGTTTGCCAAACGCTGGCCAACAAATTGAAACGGCGCTTTTATGGCTTGATAGCGATGACCACTTCGCACGTTGACACGAGGGGATCACCTAAGGATAATTTTTCGGTTCTTTATCTGCCCTTTCGGGAGCGCCTTCCCCTAGCACCAACAGCAACGAAGCGGACCCGCCGTGGTTGCTCAGTGGCTATGGTGTTGGGCTGCTGAGCATGAGGTCGCGGGATCGAATCCCAGCCACGGCGTCCACATTTCAATGGGGGCGAAATGCGAAAACACCCGTGTACTTAGATTTAGGTGCATGTTAAAGAACCCCAGGTGGTAGAAATTTCCGGAGTCCTCCACTACGGCGTGCCTCATAATCAGAATGTGGTTTTGGCACATTAAACCCAATAATTCATTATTAATTAAGCAATGAAGCGCTGCACTCCATAGAGGACTCGGGCGCGAGCATCATGGCACTGAGCCACCACAATTTTGTGTGCAAGACGTTCGTACACTACAGCGACTTTCCCATCTCACTGCTGATTCCTTCACAAGAAAACGACGGTGAACGGCCAACGAAACCTTTGAAAAGCAATTGTTAGGGAACATAAACATGTGAAAAGCTGCAGCGGAAGTACTGAAAGAGCCAGGGCTGCTTTCTTGCAGTAGTGGGTACACAGACACGTTTTGTTTACGAAGATGACAGAAATTTTACATAATTATTAGTGGTGGTAAAATTTCATGATGAGAATTGAATACATTGAATGTGGGTGAATGGTATTTGTGCAATGTTGATAAATGTTCAGAAGGAAGTAACATAAAAGTAATTGATTGCTTTTTAGTAATTGCTCAGTTACTTTTGTGGGGCAGTAGTTGGTCACTGCAATCAGTTGCAAATTTGAATGGAATAATTGTAATTGTAATCAGTTTCTTTTTCTTTCTGTTTTTTATTACATCATAATATCAATGTTAGGGCGCGAGTTGGAATCAGTTGGTGCAGGACAGGGGCAATTGGAGATCGCAGGGAGAGGCCTTCATCCTGTAGTGGAGATAAAATATGCTGATGATGGAACGTCAGTGTTATTGGCTGCCCGAGAATTCTTGCAAAAACAGTAAGAGAAAACCTGGAAAAAATCAGAGGATCTGAATATACTGATGTTGTAGGGTCCCTGTGCAGAGTGTGAGGTTGCGGGTTCTAGTCCCAGCCTCAATAGCCACAGTTCAGTGAAAAGCAGGATGCCTTCATCAAACATCTATAAATTCAATATAACGTCTACTGTGTGCTCTTCTGTAATCTACAGTGGAGGTGCCTGAGGGCAAGCTGGTGCAATCCCTGTTGGACACCAAGAATGTCTACATCCTGGACTGCAACTCGGACCTGTTCGTCTGGCTAGGCAAGCGGTCAACACGCCTCGTGCGGGCAGCGGCACTCAAGCTTTGCCAGGAGCTACTCTGCATGATTCACCGGCCAAGTCACGCCATCGTCAACCGCTGCCAGGAAGGGTTAGCACGTTCATTTGTTCATTCACCCTTGTGTTTGTTTTATCGACTCATTTGCTTGTTTGTTTGTTTGTTTGTTTGTCTGTCTACTTGTATGTTCACTGACTCACCCATACGTTCATTCATTCATCTGGTTATTTTATTCACTCGCTTGTTTGTTCACTGACTGACCTGTTCATTCATTCATTAACTCACTCATTTACCCATGCAGTTCACTCATTTAATTGTTTGGTCTTTCTTTTATTCCTCACCCATGCATCCATTTCATCGTTGTTGTTTTTTTATTTATGCATTCACTTACTCATTTGTTCACTCATTCATATGTCGATCCATCGATCCTTTCATTCATCCTTCCGGTCATTTGTTCATTCATCCCTTGATCCAATAATTTACAGTGAAACCCCTCTTATATGTTTTCCACGGGACTGCGTAAAAAAAGATGCAATACCCGGGAACCGTATTGCACAAACATGCTGTTGAAATAATGTGAACATGTTGTGAAATATTAAAACATAGATACTATGCACGGCTCGGCCTGCAAAGGATTTGCTCTCGCCGACTGATGCGGACTCAACAGGGACCACCACCTAAAAATCCAAAATATCGGATTCGGCACAGAATGTGTGATTTGCACAAAAAGTGGCCCAAAAAGATTTGTCCTATTCTCAGATAATCACTTTCGGAGATGCCTTATCTTTCGCAAGATTTCATGTGACTAGTGCTAGACGCATCGGCGTCTATGAGCGAAGGCTTTCTCGGCACAATGCCAAGCACGCCATCTTATCTCAGTGCCAGGATCATTGTCGCCCGTGCTACGAAACCGATTGTAGTGTCTTTGAAAGTGATCATCTGAGAATACGGCCCAAGGTTGTCAGTGCATTGTTACGCGCACATGCGCTTGCCTTTGCAGGCCTGGTCAGTTCGTATTCAAACAATTGTCATGATGTCACTACATATAGACGAAAGTACAGTTAATGCAGGCACCGAATCTTCATCCCCTGGCAACATAACCGAAGTCAACCGAGTTACAGTAGCCAAATGATCGTGTATTACTTGCTGCATTCATTGTCCGGCGCTTCCCTCGCGTGGTCACCGCCCTCAGTGGTATTGACATCAACTGTGGAGTTAGCACTTGAAACTGCTTAAAGAAGTCACCTGGAACCGTGTCATTATTTAACACGCAAATTAAAAACGCTGGACACGTCGAACCCAGGCGACAAACAACAAATGCAGCCAATGCAGCCTTTCAACACATAGCCGATTGGCTTGGCTTGTCTTGCATTCGGGGGCTACTGGATCAACTGGAGGAGCTGGCAATGTGGCAAACAACATAGTAAAACCATAATATAGAGCGGTCGTGCAGGACCGCGTGATACCAGTTTCTCGCACGTACGTCACTGTAGGGGCCACACTTATTGGTCTCCTCTACTTGCGGCTCACTTGCCGCCACAGTGAGCCACAAAATATCGGCCCAGGACCAATCCCTTTCGCGGCACGCATTCTTCCACTAGTGTGGGTGGGGCATTATGGCACGACGCAGAAACAGCAACCTTGCCATTTGAGAGAACGTAAAATTTCCACTACGCGCTGCGCTGCTGCGTAATGTGGCACGCTGCTGAGAGCGTTGTCGGAGTGCAGTAGGTTCGAATTAACCATTGCAAATGCTCGTGCATTCGAATTTCCGTGTCCGTGTCTTTGTCCGTGTCTTTTAGTGCAAAAACCATTTCACAATGCATAACCAACTTGCTCAAATTACCACTTTTACAAAAGTCAAATCTCGTTAATTTGAACACCCAAAAAAAAAAAGGTAAGGACCCTTGAAGAGCTTCAAGGGTCCTGTAGCAACCTTTCTTCATCCCCATATTCTATTGCAAAAACCATTTTGCCAGGCTGTGTAGCAATGCATGCTGGGCAAGGCACTGCGTTCCCTTTGTTGCCTGTTCTCGGCTAACTATTCTCTGAGAATTGTCACTTAGTTCTTTCTTTTTCTTTTCCCCCTGGTTTCTTTTTGTCTTGAGGAAAATCGCTTTGCATGCAGGACGGAGACAATGGTGTTCAAATCCAAATTCGTTGGCTGGGATGACGTCATTGCGGTCGACTTCACACGCACAGCGGAATCTGTTGCAAGAACAGGGGCTGACCTTCAAGTAAGTCATACGGTATTAGATCGCTACACAACAAACTGAGGGTTGATGCAGATAAGGCTGGCGGTTTGTCCTTTTTGTTGTGACATTTTTGTAGGTTTGTGACACATAACCACAGATTGACAGAAATGACACAACATAAACGCCTGCATGTCCTTCAAGGATACAGCATACATGCTGGTGTCCTTCAAGAACATGAGGACGCAACATATGCATTTAAGTCCTGCGAGCACAAAACACAGCGCTTCTACTGTGCCGTTCAAGAACACAAGGATCGCATAACATAACGCTTATGCTGTGTCCTTCAAGGATAAAACATAGCGTTCTTGTGTCCTTCAAAGACAGGACTGAAGAGACACAGCATACCCACTTGTGTCCTGCCTGACAGTTTGATTCTGTGTTACAGACGTATGAACATATAGTGTAGCAGAATGGACAACTGGGCGAATTGGTTTACTTGCATCTAGCGTACGAAAGACGAAAAATGAAGATAGTTGTGTCATATTCTCTCTTCGTTTCTCGCCTTTAGTGCGCTAAAAAGTATTCAATATGCTATAAAAGTATAGATGTGAAACAAGTTTTTTGCCAAATGCTGCTTACTAAAATCGCTTGGCTAGTTTGCACAGTAGTAAGAAGCTTTGGTTAGTTCACTTGTGTTACATCCTGCTCGAGGACTTGCAACGAAAATTGGTTCCTGAATCATCAGATTTGTTGCCATATGACTGGTGTGATGTTAGGGACACATTTTTTTACTGTGTTCTCTTGGAATGCAATTCATAATGCTTTATTCTCGTTTAGGCAGTTCTGTTTGTTATTCTGCGAAAAAAATTTCTGTTGGTGAGAATTCATACCTATGTGTTTATTTTCATCACAAACAAGAAGATATTCAGCACTGTCTTAAACAAAGTTGTGTCTTTTAAACTGTCTGGGACGTGCTGGTGAGCAACATTGCTAGTTAATTGTCACCTTATGGATAGTTTATATTGGCCAGCAAGTGTTGCTGACAAGTGAACGCATTTTCCTTCATGCGCCTTGGAACTCAAGAAATGGATGTCCACCCAAAAGACGAAAACAGACCTCTCTGCCTTGTTTATGCCACGTCAGCCTGCCATGTCTAAAGAGGAAGCGGTGAGTGTGGATCAACTATGTTTTTTGAAACTTCTTTTTTCCTCATTTTCGCATCTTTCCAGCCTAACTTGTTTAAAATATTTTTGCTATTACCTGCCACGCTAATGGTTTTTCTGGTGTGTTGTACTGAATATGCCTCAGCAGTGTGGTCAAGTCAAACTTCTACTACAGCCAGCACTTATTATAACACATTCAGATGCGGCAACATTTCTGGCAGGGCAAATCAGATTTCCTTTTTTTTTTCTTGTAGTTTTGCCAGTGGAGCTTAAGGCAAGAGGCTTGACAGTTGGCACTGAACGGATTTTGGCCAGTTCTTAAATAACCGCAACTAATTGAAGGGTTGAGCAATCTTGTTAAAGTATTTGTCATTAACTCACGGTTCTGATGCAGTAGTTTGTGAAAATGCCAACAAGCGATGTCACAAATCTGAGGATTTTATTGGGCTATGTTCGTGAAAGCTTTTATTCATGGCTTTGCTATTGAAAGCACCGTCTTGTTGTTGACAAGCACATATTCTGCCAGCGTAATTTTATTAGCAGGTTGCGTTTAGCTGGTATGTTATTGGGAAGCTGTTCTGGTCTCAGTGAGAAGAGAAAAGAAAGAAAGCTTTCTATTGTTACAGCGGCATGTATTGTTTATGCGTGGATGTGGTGTTTGAGCAGGATGTTGCAACACTCGTGTAATATTATCCGACACTGTCACACACGCAGACACAACTCATGGAGGAATGGAATGAGGACTTGGAAGCCATGGAAGCATTTGTGCTGGAAGGCAAGAAGTTTGTGAAGCTTCCAGAAGAGGAACTGGGTGAGTCTCCAAAGTCTTTCCCATTTACCATGACACTGCATCAAGAACAGCCACGCCACTCATAACAGAATGCCTGTCACATTGACTCAGGGTCACAGGTTCTATGCTGGCTATGGCCGCCACATTTCGAAGGAGTCGAAATGTAAAACTGCCCATATACTTAGATTTTGGTGCACGTTAAAGGACCCCGGCTGTTCAGAATTAATCAAGAGTACCCCACTATGGCATGCCTCATAATCAGATCGTGGCTTTTGGCATGTGCTTTTCTTTTTCCCCACTGTAATTATGGCATTCCGCTAATGAGCTCTAAGTAGTAGTGTTCGTTTGTTAGTCATGGTTGGTGCACCCCAACATGGGCGAAATGCTAACCCCTTGATGCATACAGACGACCTCGGCTCGTCATGAGCGCTCGCCACTTTTTGGCTTGTGGCAAGCCCACCTCGTCATGCATGTTTCACCACTTTCTGAACACTTTCTTGCGTGCAGAGAACGTCTAACGGTGTTTTGTTTCTCTTCTTGGCAAAGGGGGCTGTAAACAATCTACCATTATCACTTATTTACAGAATGTGATTTTCCCATACTGCTTCTAGTCATGTTTGTGTCTTTACCATGATATTTAAACATATCAAATGAAAAAAGAAAGTAAGAGAAAAGCAAAAAAAAAGCCTTAAGGTAGTCGGAAAACCCTGGTAGTCGAAATTGATTGGGTGTTCCTCCGTTGCGGTGCCTTGCGTAGCCTATGCGTTGCCATGGGACGATTAAACCCCATTATTTGATTTGATTTGATCATTTATAAGGAAAACTGACGACGTGCATTTTCTCATCGTTTCTGACAGGTCACTTCTACAGCGCGGACTGCTACGTGTTCCTGTGCCGCTACTGGGTGCCCGCGGAGGCGCCCGGGGAGGGCGATGGAGACGAGCCAGTCGTCAAGAACGGCCCCGACGGCGGTGCCGGCGACGAGGACGAGGAGATGGAGGAAGAGGAGGAGACCGTGGAGGACGACTACACCTGCGTGGTGTACTTCTGGCAGGGCCGGGACGCTGGCAACATGGGCTGGCTCACGTTCACCTTCAGCCTGCAGAAGAAGTTCGAGGCCCTGTTCGGGGACAAGTTGCAGGTGCTCAGGACGCATCAGGTGCGTGGACGGAGGGCAGCCCCTTTAAATATAGCACCCGACCAAGTGTGCATTACAGTGCGCAAACCTCTAACTGTCACTGGGCTTGCACTGAGTCTTATCTTTCCTCCATCAGGGCTAGATGATATGTGCCAGAATACACCTAGGTTTCGTATAAAGTTGGGAGGCAGTAGCTGCAGTGAACGCGGGCAGGTGCGACAGAGGAACTGAAAAGCTGGGCGAGTCGGGGCCGATTCCTGCTGTGGGTTTTCGCACGAAGTGCACAGACGAGAAGGAGGGGATGGACAACGGGAGCTGGACAACTAACAACTGGTGTTTCTATTGAATGAACGCAATTTATGATGATGATGATGATGGTTTATTTGCATCCCCTTCAAAATGGGGCAGTGACAAATGGTCACCTAGCCTGCTTGAGTCAGAATGGCTCATGCCCCACCCATGTGGGAGGGGCTCAAGTCATTTTTACCAATCACGGAGGGCTCATGACGGATTTGGAATAAAAACAAATTGGAATTGCTTTACGTGGTCCCAGCCTTCATCAAATAAGTTTCATAAGTAACAAAAATAGCTTTCATTGCGTCGTCACCGTTAATCTTTTCTTTTTTTCCTCATGTTGTTTGAGGGCAATAACTGAATGGCATTTCTTCAACACTGCAGGCTTTTCAGTGTAATATTGGTCTAATGTTGTCACTGCTGATTTTTTTTTTCCCCACCCTGATCGAGGTTGCGCAGTCTTGTATAGTCAATCAGCAAACAAGTAAATAACCAATTTCACCGCTTGTGCAGCAACAAGAGAATCTCAAGTTCCTGTCACACTTCAAGCGCAAGTTCATCATTCACACGGGCAGCCGCAAGAAGTCTCAAACGGAAGAGAACAATGCCGTCGAGCTGTTCCACCTACGTGCAAACGGCAGCCCCATCTGCACGCGGTGTGTTCAGGTGAGCACAAGAAGCGCATGCAGTTGTCCTGGGAGTGGATTGATACTTCACTAACTTGTGGATCACAAACTGGACCTGTAATAGTTGACTGGCAGGCTATTTTTATAGTGTTTGTTCTACAGTGATAGCTGCCACTGCGATTGTGACGGCAACTGTCACGGCTATCACAGCAATAGCTCTCACAGCTTCGCAAGTTTGCACAAAACTGTTATTTCATGGCTGCACACTTTGGGACAGCACAGTGACAGTCGTCGCTGTCAACAGTGTTAGTTGTCACAGCAGTAGTCGTGGTAGTGGTCACAGCAATACCTGTCACTGCTTTACAGTTTGTGCAACTGACTTCTGTTTCACGCATTGATACTGCTATGCTTGGGACAGCACAGTGACAGCTGTCACAGCAACAGTCATGACAGTGGCCACAGCAATAGCTGTCACTGCTTTACAGTTTGTGCAAAACTGTGATTTTTTTTTAATGTGTTGATGCTGCACTGTTTGGGATGGCACAGTGGCAGCTGGTATGTACTGCAGCGAGCACTGTCAGTGTGTTCAGTGATAGTTGTCACTGCAACAGTCACAGTAGTCACGGCAGTAGCTGTCACTGTTTTACAGTTTGCGCAAAAATGTTATTCTCAACACTTTGGGACAGTACAGTGACAGTATTGCAGTGACAGCTACTATTACTTTGATAGTGATAGCTGTCACTGCTTTACACTTTGCGTAAGTCTAATTTTCTTTATATGGAAATGGTGACACACAGATAAAGGTTTTTATTCTTGGCACTTGCGTGCATCTTTCCCGCCTCTTTTATTTGTTTGTTTGTTTGTTTGTTTGTTTGTTTGTTTGTTTAAGCAGCATCTCGTATATGTTGGTTCTTGCAGATTCCTCCCACGGCAAGTAACCTCAATTCTGCTTTTTGGTGAGTTCGCTGTCTTATGTGTACTATTAATGTGCTTTCCACAGGCTCAATTTATGGGGTGTTCGTCTTCTACCGAAAATTTTTGTATTTGTCGTGGACAGTAGATTTCACAAGACAGCTACAAGACATGACACACGAGTTAGACTGGTGCTGCTGAAAAAAATAAAGGAAGAAGTTATCATTTTGAATTGTTGATAGACGCCAATATATTTCGTAGACCTAAAGGCCATTTTCAGAAATCACAAAAGTTGTAGTTTGGTGAAAATTGGATCACTGTATAAAGCTGTATTTTGTGACAACAGATCAAAGCTTTGGCAGCTCGTTTTACCTCTTGGACATAGAATGTGACAACACTTGACTCAAGTAAAACACCATTCTGTTAAAAAAAAAAACTGGTGCAAGCTTGACAAAGGTGAAAAAAGCAGACGCTGAAGCACACAGGCAGCCATTTCTTTTTTGTCCTATTCATGTTGGCACTAATTTTTAACGCAGGGTGAATTACCGGCTTGCTCACGCTGCAACTCTTGTGACATATCATATTTGCTTGATTATGACGCCTTCACAAATGGAATGTGAAAGCGCACATTTTTGGGTATTATAGCATTTTCGTACATCAAATCCCACTGCAATCATGCATTGGTATCTGATGTCGCACATAACAACGATAGCCAGAAGGTTAAACAGCAGTGGTCATGCGAACATGTAATTAATAGATAGACATTGCAAGCAATATGCTTTAACCATTCTTTCTACTTAACTCTTCCTAACCACGTACAATCAGTTCAGATTAAAGTGGACGTCGAGAAATTAGCGTCACTATCCCCACTGTCTTTGATACCATACATTTCCTATGAACATTAACTGAGGGAACGCCGGCAATGCGATTGTTAAATTGCCATTAGAATGATAATTAGTTACCTGGATTCACCTAGTCTTCATGCCTCTGGCTGCAAACATCTCTGTCACATTATTCATTATGCTCTCTCTTTCTGAAATTCCATGCACTCATACTTTTCTAAGCAAAGCAAGGCAATTAGTCTCTGCTGACATGTACAGTTGCTGGCCGATAATTCGGACATGCTTGATTGTTTGGACAGCACCGTGGCATCACCACTAGCCCCTTAACCTTATTCTACTATAAGGTTGTTCAAAATTTCGGAGACCTTACAGCTTGCGTTGCGATAATTTGGACTCCAGCTGCACGACCGTGTGCTAATTTGGCCACCAAGCCTAGCAGAAATAGCGGTATTTTCGTTTTGATAGGTTGCCAACATAGTTGTCAGCAACGTATCAAAACGAAACGTCCCATGTCGTCCGCTCTGCCTCGGAACCGAAACTACCTAGTTGATCTTGTAGTCGGAAAGGAGAATTCGGCGCATAATTAGAGTGTACTTTCGTCTATTTGTGCAAAAGAATGACATTGGTTGAGATAGGGCCGCGATATTGTAGTGATGCATTCCGCTTCATTCTCTGCCGCTCTTATCACCTACCACTCATGGCCAACTGATCCTGTTGATAAGGCATGCAGAACATAGCTCTGACCACTAAAGAAGCGCGAAAAGTGTGGAAAGGAGCACTGTTAAAGGCATTGCTAGAAAATCGCAACCACAGAATGTGTAGACCAAAAGCAAACTTATGTGTGGGCAGTAGTGCATTGACAAGCTTGGGCTGTATTTTTGGGCAATTACTTTTGAAGGTGCTTTTCTTTTTGCAATCTTTCACCTGACTGGAACCAGATGCGTCAACGAGCGGCTAAATTTCCCCAATGATAAGATACCGTGCTTGGCTCTATGCCAAGAATCCTTGTCACTTACAGACATAGATGCATCTTAATCTGGTCACCCAAAAAAGCATGCTTGGCACTGGGCCAAGAATGCAGTCACTCATAGATGCCGCTATAGTCACGGGAAATCGGAGGTATCCCCAAAAGTGATGATCCAATAATGCGGCAGACCTTCTCTTGCCCACTTGTGAAATGAAGTCACTTATTCTTGTTTAAATCCGATATTTCGGACTCCCAGTTATTCGGACCTTTTGGCAGTCCCCATCGAGTCCGAATTATCGGTCGGCGAGGCAGTGTGCAAAACCCAACGTGTATGTGCGTTTCCAGCTCCCACAATTGCTTCCACCACATGCAACCAGCAAAAGGATAGCCTTAAAGATCTGCATTTGTTATCCAGAGGGCACCACCACTGAGATGTGGATTTGGACAGCACCTAGCATGACATTTCGTTGACAATTATCAATATCGCAGAGTCACAGGGCCATTTGAAGCCAAAAGCACGAAATTTTGGTCAAATTCGTGTACTGTACATCATTCTCATGCTGACTGAACCCCACTACACCTACCTACAGCTGCCTTAGACACTAATGCCAGAGCTTCCTCTGATAATTTTTGTAGGAAACTCTTTGTTTAATATCTTCTGCTACACCACATTGCATTTTTGCTGTGTGGGTAAGTCTACTGCACAGAATGTAGGGTTGGCGATGCCTGCTGTACTAGGAGGAAAAGCTTGGCAAATCAGTTCCATGAAAATGGCCTGAAAAACGGATCAGTTCTTTGAAGGAAAGGTCATGAAAGGGAATAATTGTCATCCTTCTGAAAGTAGCGTGGGAGCTTCAAAGGAAACCTAATATGGGCTTCAAATATTAAAAAAAAAACGCTTGGCAGCAACAGCCCTTGGCCGAAACCTGGCCCACCCCAAAAAATCACAGGGTGCTGAATAAAGTAATTTGAATGAATGAATGAGTTGTAAAAAGGATTGCCTTGGTATGAGGATTGAACCCAGGATAAATGCTTTTCTGGGGCAGTCATTCTACCACCTGAACTAATCAAGAGGCTAGCGAACTGCTGAGCGAAGCTGAATTTAACTGGCAACATTGGACACAAAATTGGCAGATCACTTTTGTGGAAATCTGCTAGGACTTGCTTGGATAGCCTGGTAGCTATGGCTTGTGCTGCGGAGCTTTAAGTTGCAGGTTCTACTCCAGCTGCGGCGACCACATTGCAATGAGAGTGCAATGTAAGGACACTCGTGCACTTAGGTTTGGTGGTCAGAAATCAGATTGTGGTTTCATCATGTAAAACACCACAGTTAAATAGAATTTCAATCCAAAGGTGTGAAAACTAGCGCAACGCTACTCACAAGTGGAGAGTACCATTGGGCTATCTATGCTACTAGTGCCATGCTTTAAAAAAGAAAGTCTGCGTTATATTTGTTCAGTGTGACTTTTCAGTAACTCGCCTTGTTCTCTTTTATGCAGTTACATTCTGAAAGTGCCTTTCGAGCAAGATGGCGAGGAGGACGGCATGGTCTACGTCTGGATCGGCAGCAAGGCCGATGAAGACGACGTACGGTTAGCGGAAGAACTGGCACGATCTCTCTACGGTGCGGTAAGCATAACTTTCCTTCTACTCTCCTTTACTTTGTTGGTTTAATGCAGTTAAATATGAAGGCATTTCTCTTTCTCTCTCTCTCTCTCTCTTATTATTTAGCGAAATCATTACATTCCAGCAGCTTTCTCACATGAATATTTCATCTTAGTTGGTGTCATAATTGTTTTTATGCTACAATCTAACCCGGTTTTAATGAACTGGTTCGTGCATATAAAATAGTTTGATATATTCATAATTATAAGTAATTTAATGTATCCAGACCCAAGCATGACGAACTGTTATGATGAGTTCATTATGCATGGATAGAACAAAGCTGCATGACAGTGCTAAGAACACCCCATGGTGACCCGCCTTAGCAGCAGCAGCACCATATAAGCAACCCAGCAAACCGATAATACAGTAAAATCTTGTTATTTTAAACTCCAAGAGGACCAGAAATTTATTCGAATAATATGGAGTTCGTACTAAGGAGAGCCCCTTTAATTATAGCACCCGACCAATTGTGCATTACAGTGCGCAGACCCAAAACCATCACTGGGCTTGCACTGAAAGTCTTATCTTTCCTCCATCAGGATGCGATGATACGTGCCAGAAGACGCCTAGGTTTCATATAAAGTCCAAGTGCGATAAGATTTTGCCTTGCACGTCGTTTGCTGTGAGTGAGAAAAAAAAATGTGTGGGAGTGAGCCGAGAAGTATGATGGCTTGATGTGCACCATCCTCCCGAGTGCCCAATGTTAGAAACGACATGATCGAGTGATCAGTAATGTGATCAAGAATGCGCTAGGGTCTCTTTCCTGTGCTGCTCTGCTTGATCCGATTCGGTCTTAGCCTCCCGCACGCCTTTCCTCGTCATTGTTACAGCACATAAAATTGCGGTAGCTAGTGATGCATCGAACCTTCGCCTTTCTTTGGCTTGGGTTTGTCCGAAAGGTGGTCTATGGTAGTGAGAAATATTGCTTGAATTAACCTTTCGCGATTTTCAGAGTTCAAATTCGCGGGAGTTTTTCTCTACTCAAATACACAGGACTTTGCTGGGACCAACAGAGCAGTTCGAATTACTGGGATTTCACTGTATCTAGCTCTCCGTTGAGTTACGTGACATGTTGTTTGTGATGTTCAAACATGCAGTCGGGCACGCTCAGCGACATGATCATCATCATCATCAACAACAGCCTGGTTATGCCCACTGCAGGGCAAACGCCTCTCCCATACTTCTCCAACTACCCCGGTCATGTACTAATTGTGGCCATGTTGTCCCTGCAAACTTCTTAATATCATCCGCCCACCTAACTTTCTGCCGCCCTCTGCTACGCTTTCCTTCCCTTGGAATCCATTCCGTAACTCTTAATGACCATCGGTTATCTTCCCTCCTCATTACGTGTCCTGCCCATGCCCATTTCTTTTTCTTGATTTCAACTAAGATATCATTAACTCGAGTTTGTTCCCTCACCCAATCTGCTCTTTTCTTATCCCTTAACATTATACCAATCATTCTTCTTTCCATAGCTCGTTGCGTCGTCCTCAATTTAAGTAGAACCCTTTTCGTAAGCCTCCAGGTTTCTGCCCCGTACGTGAGTACTGGTAAGACACAGCTGTTATAAACTTTTCTCTTGAGGGATAGTGGCAACCTGCTGTTCATGATCTGAGAATGCCTGCCAAACGCACCCCAGCCCATTCTTATTCTTCTGATTATTTCAGTCTCATGATCCGGATCCGCAGTCACTACCTGTCCTAAGTATATGTATTCCCTTACCACTTCCAGTGCCTCACTACCTATTGTAAACTGCTGTTCCCTTCCGAGACTGTTAAACATTACTTTAGTTTTCTGCAGATTAATTTTTAGACCCACCCTTCGGCTTTGCCTCTCCAGGTCAGTGAGCATGCATTGCAGTTGGTCCCCTGAGTTACTAAGCAAGGCAATATCATCAGCGAATCGCAAGTTACTAAGGTATTCTCCATTAACTCTTATCCCCAATTCTTCCAAATCCAGGTCTCTGAATACCTCCTGTAAACACGCTGTGAATAGCATCGGAGAGATCGTATCTCCCTGCCTGACGCTTTTCTTTATTGGGATTTTGTTGCTTTCTTTATGGAGGACTACGGTGGCTGTGGAGCCGCTATAGATATCTTTCAGTATTTTTACATGCGGCTCGTCTACACCCTGATTACGCAATGCCTCCATGACTGCTGAGGTTTCGACTGAATCAAACGCTTTCTCGTAATCAATGAAAGCTATATATAAAGGTTGGTTATATTCCGCACATTTTTCTATCACCTGATTGATAGTGTGAATATGGTCTATTGTTGAGTAGCCTTTACGGAATCCTGCCTGGTCCTTTGGTTGACGGAAGTCTAAGGTGTTCCTCATTCTATTTGCAATTACCTTAGTAAATACTTTGTAGGCAACAGACAGTAAACTGATCGGTCTATAATTTTTCAAGTCTTTGGCGTCCCCTTTCTTATGGATTAGGATTACGTTAGCGTTTTTCCAAGATTCCGGTACGCTCGAAGTCATGAGGCATTGCATATACAGTGTGGCCAGTTTCTCGGCCAGCGACATGATCAGGGAAGAAAAAAAAGCATGCTCCAAAGGCACACGCGGCAAAAAAAAAAAAAAAAGATAACACTGCAAGTGATTTTATAGCACAAGTTGAATACATCCAATGCCCGATTCATTTTCAAAAACTTGTTTTGCACGAACATATTGCTAAAGAAGTTTTTTCCATATTTGGCATAGAGCATAAGTCACTGTGCTTGAGTTCGTTATGGTCGGTGTTGACTGTACACTGCTTGGTATCTCTAAAAACAAATTTTATTAAATGTGGAGGCACGCAGGCGGGGATGCGTGCTACTTAAAGAGGTAAAATTTTACCGTAGCACCTGCCTCAAAAAGTACAAAAAGGATAAACTGCACAGTTGTGTGCAGTACTTACACTGTGCTTCTTTTGTTCTCTACCAACATGACTGTACTAACTGCTCTGCAACATCAAAGCAAGCGTATTGAGAAAATTTGTCATAGCCTTTTTTCTGCACTCCACAGATGGAGTATTCCATAGTGACTGTCGACGAGGGAGAAGAACCGGAAAATTTCTTCTGGGTCGGTCTTGGAGGAAAAGCACCATACGATGAGGTAAGCGCTAAAGTGCTGCTGTTTGCGTGCTCGCAGTGGACGGATTTGGAATCCCCGCATAATAGGATGTCATTAGTGTTATGCAGCCTGTCAGGTTCTGCGCTTTTCTTGTAGAAAAATAATAAACTGCGCAGGCATGCGCTGCGAGAGAAAAAGGAAAAAAATAAGTTAGATTGAAGGAGTAACCGGCTTTCCCGTCTAGTTTTCGTCGTCTGACTTAACATTTCTACACCTCTTGCAATTGTTGGCAGATGTAATTCCTACAATATACCTGCCGCAGTGACTTAGAGGCCTACGTACTTGTAAATATTAGCAGCTTCTATGAGCAAATCAGCGACTATGTAGGAAAGGTTGAGTGGGTTACAACAAGTAGAAATTGATATTACTTTGCATTTGTCTGGTTTTAAATTTATTAGCCAACGATTACTCCAGTTTTGGATATTATGTAGGTCATCCTGCAACAATTTCTGCTCATTAACATTATTAACTATATCGAAAATAACACAGTCGTCAGCAAACATACGAATTTGACAGGAAACACGTAGGGGAAGGTCATTAACGTATACTAAGAAAAGAAGAGGGCCTAGCACGGTGCCTTGTGTTATACCTGAAATGCACCTTCTCTCATTTCAATGCCAACCAGCTCTTTGAGACGGCTGGAGTGTGCGCGATGTCACCTAGCATGACAGAGAGCATATGCGCGCACCCGTTTAGTTGTGGTCACAGAACCTACCTCTGCCTTTTCCGTGCATCACAAGTTCTTATTTCGTGGCAGCTAACACTTTGATTGGGATGTCGTGTTAGGCTGCACCGCATTCAGGATTGGCCTACGTACCCCAGTACTTTCTTCTTAGTAGACAGCGCAACGAATACGCTGTGCGACATTGAACCACCTTCAGGATCAGGCCGTGTCATAACAGAACAGCTCGTAATGTTTCTTTGCCAAAGTTTAAAAAAAACAGGAAAGAAAGAAAGCTGCAGTGTCATTATTGTCTTGCTGGTGTCACCACACACATGCTCTTGTCATGTGCACCATTGCTTGATTTACGCTAACACGTTGGTCCATCTGGTGACCGATTGAACCCCATACGGTTTCTGGATAGCCAGGTAGTACCTGCAAAGTGCTTCTCACAACATCAGTTCCCATAGAACGGGGTATCTGAATAATTTTTTTATTGTGTGGGGTTAAGCGCTCACAAAATTTTCGGTGCCTCATTTCTCGCCTGCAGGAGGCGGACTTCCTGCAGCACGCGCGTCTCTTCCGGTGCTCCAACGAGAAGGGCTACTTTGCCATTTCGGAGAAGTGTGCCGACTTCTGCCAGGACGACCTGGCGGACGACGACATCATGATCCTCGACAACGGAGCGCAGGTCTTCATCTGGGTCGGGTCACGTTGCAGCGAGGTAGAAGTCAAGCTGGCCTACAAGAGCGCTCAGGTGGGCGTGCCAACCGTAATGGTGCTCTAAAAGAGCGTGGATCAGTGTTGAAGTTGTGACACAAAAGAAAGTGGGAGATGTTCATAGGAAAGAAATGTTTGCGCACCCCATCTTATCCAGCCTGTCACATTTACGAGTTTCCTAGAAAATATCACTATAGGGAACCCTGGCGCTAGTGTCTAGGGAAGCTGTAGGTGCGGCAGCTTGGCCAGCTAGGGAATGGTGCAGTATATGTGGATTTGCCTTAACCTTCTCCTCCTGGTTACAAAAGACTTTGAAGTTTTGCAAATTCGTAGTTTTGAACGAAATGTTATGTTAGAAATGCAACAATTTTACATGGTTATTCATTTGCGCAGAGATTTATTGCCCTTCGTGTGTATAAAAAAGAAGTAGAATCGCAGGAAACTGAACTCTCTTAAATGGAACAACAGCATTATGGTTGGTTGGTTTGGCATTAATGCAATGCAAAAAATTTCGTTACACACAGCCACATATTTTTCCAACTCCGGGTAAACAGAACTGAAATGATTACCGAAAACTAAACTGGCCGGCCAATCTAAGCAGCATCACAATACTCATCACTGTTTGCGCCTTTCCTGCCTTTCCTTTTTGGGTTTCGCGCCAGTTCTCCATGTTTTCGCCGCGGCAGTTTTTGCTGGCTCTTGTTGGTATCACGGTTGCAGTGGGTCTACCGTGGTCGTGGCTTATGCCCACGCAATGCAATGCGCTCACGCTGGAGACAGTCATTTATCAAAGTCTTTCAAGAGTCATTGCGTCACTGAAACAACAATCTTTTTTTACTCAGTGTTTCTTTTTTGTAATTACGTTTTATGCAGCTTGCTCTAATCAGTGGCTGCATGCAAGTACAAAATTTGTAAGAAGCCGTTTTGTAATTGGATGTGGTACACCTATTATCTGCTGTTTGGCATAAAGCGTCTGCTCCTTTCAAAATCGCATCTTGTGTACCCTTGAGCTCACTCTCTCGGTGAATGAAAACCTGATAAACGGAACTTATTTCCCTGGTCCCTTGAAGTTCCGTTTAAAGGGAACCCACTTTACTTGATTGCTTCAATGATCTGAAAATCTTAAGAGTAATATAAATGACGCCACAAGAACCTCTGAAGCCGCAAGCATGAAAATTAAGCAAATCTGCATTGCACCCACCGTTCCCATGATAGCCAAACAATCTCAGCATCGGGGGTTCCCTCTAGTAAATTTATCAGAAAGCTCTACGGTCACGCTGTCACTGAGAGCATGTTAACCCGTATCTTTCCAGGTGTACGTGCAAAACCTGAGGGTCAAGCAGCCCGAGCTACCACGAAAGCTGATGCTCACTGTCAAGGGGAAAGAGTCGAAGCGGTTCACAAAGTGCTTCCACGGTTGGGGAGCCTACAAGACTGTCGCCGAGTAGGAGCAGTCAGCCCACCAAGTCTAGCAGTGACAATCCACCGAGCCGACCACACCTACAACACCGCGCAGACGTCGCAGCATCTCGACGAAGCGAGCGCCTGTCCGTCGACAGCTTGTGACATGGCCAAAGGTTTAAGTACACGCTCGTCAACAACTTTGGAAGCGAGGGCTGCGGAAGAGTTGAGGTGCTGCTGCAGAAGCGCGCAGGTCACAAGGTTGTACCACACCGCCTGGTGTTAGGCTTGGACTCTGGACCACCTTTCTCGTCTGTTGGCAGCGGACATTGTATGCTTGTTCCCGGTGAACGTAGTAGACCGTTGCTGAAAGCTAACAAATTCCCTGGGATAGACGAACGGACACAAATTCAGTAGAATAGAAACACTGTTAAGAGAGTTTGCAAAGACCTGTTCTAAGCAAATGCAACTCGGATTTCCTAAAGCAGTACTGGTGCAACAACATAGGAGTCGTCATATTTTTGCTTTAAATGAAGAACCGAGCCCTCTAAACCCTAGCGGAAAACACTACCAAGTGTCGGAGCACCCTAAGTAATTTACTGCAATAGTTGTTTCCACGAACTTGTACTGCGTTTCACACATTGCAGGCAATGCTACTGAAGCTACACAAATATAGTGCAGTCATTGAAGGCGCACTCTGCATGTTTCCCAGTGATCTTGTCTTTGTACTGTGACACTTTCTACGGAGCAACTATTTCATGTGTTACAACCGCAACTTGTGGACCCAAGTGTACGTCAAATCATGTATTACTTGAGAACATTTGTGCTGCCAGTAATGTTTGGCGTACCATGTCTTGGTCGCGAACGCAGGTAATGCGCTACGGCCACTGGCCGACGCAACGTGTCCCTCCACTTGTGTGGAAGCAAATAGGCTCGGATCTCCGACGCCCTTCGTGTAATCAGTGCATCGTGTTTTGCTACATAAAAATTATGCGACTTAATTTTACAGCGAATTACATTACGCATGCCTGCATCTTTCTTTGAGACGTGAGGCACTATTTTTCCGGTCACAGAAGTGAGCAGTCTCTCCAAGACCTCATAGCATTGCCTGCTGTGTCTGAAAAGATGTATAGCTTCGGTGTCTGCACCTAGAAGGTTGATGTGTCATGGCATCGTGATGCACTGGTTCGCTTCGTTACTACACTCATTGTGGCTGCCACGAGCGAGCACTTCCAGAAGAAATGCACACAACACTCCCGTTTATTATTATTATTTATCAGCGACATCATGTTTACCTTGCCTTATCACTACACGAAGTCAGCAAATTTAGCTCCGTGTCGCGGCGTCACGATAGCGTAGATTATGGCAGGTCCGACCTATCGAGACCAACTTTAGTTATCCAAGTAAAAAGTCTTTGTTTCCCCGACATTCATACTCGCTAGATATTGTTATCATTTCATGTGCTAGAAGTGTGTGGTGCGTGTTAGGACTTTTGACAACTTGGCAACTTTGGAAATATGCATCAGTACTCCTTTAAGCAAATATCACGCTTTATATTACAGTTAGTGACAGGTCAAGAATGCAGCACTGAGTGCTTTTCAAAGGGAACATATATGACAGTAGCAGGGAAAACTTAAAGCAAGCTGGTGTACATTCATACTTGACAAAAAAAAAAAAAAAACAGCGGTAATGAAGACGAGGACAAAGACGCGTGAACCTTACTTTTTTTTTTTTCCTCATCCTCATCTTTGTCGGGACTGTTTTTTGTTGAGTAGGAAGGGTGTGCAAGTGCAGCAAAATGTTGCCTCGTCCTAGTCTTACTTTCCTTCCTTATCCTTTGTATCCTTGTCCTTACTTGCCAAGGCGCTTGCTGATGACATGGGTGGACACAAAAACAACAGCACACAGCGCTAACTTCTAGCTGCAGTCACAATACAACTATGCATTCGAGAGGCGTTCACATATTTACTGTATGTGGACCTCGTTACGCATGGCTACCAGGGCATTACATCAAGTCAGTGATGGTGCACCCACATCATCCCTCCTTGTCCTTTTAGCGCTGCTCACTTTTACACAAGGAGGTTTAAAAAAAAACATTTCTGGAGTGGACATGATGTCTCAAAAGTAAAACAGAGCCGCCGCCATCTTGCTGAAGGAATTGAATAATGTGTTAGCGTACAGTGGACAACAGGACATACTTTCTTCTTAACCCTTGCGGCTTTAAGATGGCCAGTTTTGACGAATACACACTGCTTGAAGTGTCTCTGTGTACCTGGTTTAAAGATGAAACTTGAATGTCTTGCCAATTGTATGGGAGATCCCGGCGTCACTTTTCAGCCGATGGCAGTATTTTATCCCGAAGCAACAAGTTTTTATTTTGCAGCTGGCCTATAATTTACATTAAATGAGCAAAAGCCGTTGAACTTTGACTTGTCTCCAGCTAGCGCGGCGCAAGCGAGGCAAGTGGAGGCAAGCACTCGCTTCGCCTCTGCTGTTAAGAAATCTGTGGGGGCTGCCACTTCAGAAAACTTTTGTTTTAGGCCTCCTTGCATGGAGGTCCCCCAGCAGAGTGAAACTTCTCACTCTGCTGGGGGACCTCTTTGTTTGTCAAGTGGGGGTGACATTGAGTGACCCTTCACTTTCGTGCCAGTGTCATCTATAAGAGAACCGTTGCCTCATGTGCCAAGGGTTAGTGAGCAGGTGCGTCACACATTTTTGGGGGAAAGGGGCTCATCCTGCATTCTTGACTCATCACTCACTGTAGTCTTAAAGCGAACAAGTTGCTGCCCTGCCTTAAAGTGCCGAGTGTAATGCAGCGAGTTTGAACAAAACCACGGTCGTGCCATATTTCTGATGCCTTGCCGTTACAAACCAAAGCCATACTGTACTTGTGGAGAATGCCATTTTTTGCAACGCTTGTGTACACCTGCTTAGCAATATATCGTCTTTTCTCTCTCTCTCCCCCATATTTTTTTTATGTGCTTGACAATGAGCCTTCTGATAAGGTTACCAGCAAGGTACCAAATGTTGCATCAGTAAGGGAGTCCAGTAGAAAGGCCTCTAATGGTTAAATCACTGGCTCATTTGCATTCATATTTCGCTCGGCTGTGGCATTTGCAGCACTTGAATTCAGTATCTGCCTCTTTCAATCATTAGAAATTAGAAGTGCTGTCTGTGGCAGTGCCACATGAGAAGTTTAGTGTGTGGACTTGTCTCTGTGGAGCAGTGGTGCTATCTGTTGTGAGGAGGAAAGAAGTGTTGCCCCCACTGTGTATCCTGCCGTGGTGAGCATTTCTGCGTCCCATCATCAGATGGAGCCACCACCCCTTTTAGCTAGAAAAATCTACACTACATTCTTCATCCAGCATTGTTGCAGACATATACAGTATGGTCCACTGTTGAAAGGAACTCACAAGCAATAATAAAGCCAATATTACTGCAACATTTCTGCACCTTTATCCGAAAGAAGCCATTGATTTCATCAACCTGACTTACATTTATGTATGAAAAGTAAGTCTGCCGGCTTTTATGCTACAGCTTAGTGATAATCAATGGCAGAATACTAACTGTGTGTTTAACAGTGAACGTGGCAGTAAACAAAATGCATCACAGAAGGCCACCTACGTGCGAAATTTAAGTACGAACAATCCAGTGGTTTGGCTGGTAGAGCCACTTTCACAGGCTCCCTTATCAATGCAACATTATGTACTTACATTGGCAACTTGAAATGACTTTGTGGGGCGTGTTCGTAGTGCTCTCAAATGTGTATGTGTGGGACGAAAATTGTAGGCTTCTCACGGTTAACCAGTGCTGTCAGTGGAAAGTGCATCAGCGAACACTTTGGCATTCCAAACTGATAGTGGTACATACAGGTGAGAGAGATAGTGGGAAAGCCACCGTGATACCATCCACTAAACCATTTTCACACCAAGACAGACCACCGCCAGAAGTCATGCTCAATCTGTAGAGTTGCTTCTTTCTGTGCAACATGGCATCTGTGTGGATCAGAAAATCGCCAAAGCCTTGCAACTGCTGCCGATTTCGTAACTTATTTATAATGTAATATAAGACAGTGCCTTGGAGCGTGTGTTTATGTATGACGTGTGCGCGTGTTTGTACATTGCAGTGTATTTCGTTTTTGTCTGTATAAATTAAAAGAGCGATCGACCACAACACTGCTGTCTCGTGTGTGCGTTTTTCTTAACCTTTTTGTTTATTTCGACGGGAACGTACGATGCGTAAACCTTGGTATCTATTTTCTATGATATACAGTAGTAACGTAATTCACGTTCGTAAGCAGCGCAGACACCAGTTTCATAAATTCTTCTTAAATGTCCACACCGCGTGAACCTGGACTAGTTGAAGAGAGAAAAGCTGCTTGCGTTGGCGAGCTGGTCGAATTTCGACGGCGCACTGAAGGGCACTAAGTGAGAGAAGGCGCAAGAACGGCGGCGTCTCGCGACAACGCCGATCTGCGGCAAGATAAACGTCATTCGTCCATTTTCAGCCGTCGTCATCGTCGTCGTCGGGCACGAAGATATCGTTCTCCTCCAAAAACGCAGCGCCTTCCTTGCTGATGGTAGCGCCGACGTAGAGACCGGGAAGCACCGTCAGAAGCACCCACAGGAAGCCGAAGCCAGACTTCTCCGGTTCGGGCAGCACGGCACCGGAGTTGTAGCAGACGCGGTGGCGAACCTGTCGCATGGCGTGCCCCGATTTGTGCAGCGACGGCGCGGCGCCTTTGTGCAGGCGTAGCGCCGAAGAAATCAAGAATTTTCTGACGACCGCCGCCATTGCAAATTTTTTTCTGAGGCGGTGCACCGACAGGTGTGGAGGAACGTCCGCAGATAAACATTGCCATGGCCTTGATTGCGGTAGGTATACAGCGCCACCTCACTAAAAACCCATTTATTGTGGTGCTATAGTTGTGGGTCATGTTGCGTGGGCGGAACGGTAAATTAATAAATGTATGGTTTGGCCCTTTGGTAAAGTCGCGTACAGTAGTGTTCTCTGGGGATCATGTTTTTTCTTTAATTTCCTCTGTACTGAGAGATCACTTCTTCGCGACTCTTGGGGTGGCGTCTCAACTCGAACATAGTTTCCTCTGTATCCCAGCGTATTCCTCGTGTGTATTCCTACGATTAGGAGGTTCGGATTGTAATGAGAATGCATAGTAGTCCCTTACAGCATCAAAGAAGTTTTGAACAATTGATTTGAACGCAGTGGCACTCGCTTGACCGCTGCTCATTTGTACCATAAGAATAGTGACATTCTGGCTAGAAAGCATATCGTGTTATGTGGTTATTTCGCCTCCGCCAGGCCCACGCAACTTGTGATTTACGAAAGCACCGTTACACAAGGTGTCAACGTCGGGGCATCTCTCCTTATTATGTAAATAAATTACGTGTGCGCGCTTCTTCGCCTTCGTCAACAGCTTTAGGAGGCGCCGCGGGCGACTTATCAACCGATCATATGATGGTGCGGCGCTGTTGCCGGGGCAACCAGGCCAAACCTCCTCTCCCCCTCGACCTCCCCCCACCGTCGCGGCCCTCGCTGGGCTCGCGATCTCGCGAGATTCTGCGCGTTCTCGACCAGCGCAGACGGTCGAATATGGCATCGAATTGTAAATACTTCGACGAGGACTCCGTCTACCGCATCACTCGCAAGGGACGTATCGAGTTCGGGCTGGTGCTAGAGAACGCCGAGTACGTGACCAGTGAGGACGAGGAAGAAGTCGCGGCCAACGTACCCCAATGGGACCGCATGAAAAGGGGCCACGTACGGGTCGCATGGCACCCCAAGGGTCGCGAAGAAGTGGTCTCAGAAAAGAAGGTAAAACGGCTCGCTCCTCTACGGCCCTCGAAATGAACCCCGTTCGTAGTCGATCCTCCGATGTTCGGAGATTCGAAAGCTAGCTTCTGGGGGGATCCCTCGAGAGGTGAGCCCGAGCCCACCGCGACCGTTACGGTGTACCCGGCGGGGTACCTGGAGCGGTCCCGAATCCGGCCGACCTGTCAAAAGGGAAAGCGACGGCTCGTTTCGTCGCCTGCTCGTCATCCGATACAGCGATAACTGATCGCGTGTGTTCCGAAGCATTCCCACGCTTTCTTGTTCTTCTTTTTCTTTCTTTCCGGCCGGCGAGGCGTTCCTTCCGTAAGGTTCTTTGGCTTCGCACGACGCAGGTGAAACTCCACGATCGCTCCCTCATGCCGGGCGACGTCGTGAGGAAAGTGGTCAAGGGTAAAGACACGCAGTTGGGTTACTGCCGCAACACCGAGGTCCTCGCCACCATCCAAGTCCTAGGAACCAACTGCGTGATTAACAACGTCAACAGCGTCGATCTCGTTCCTCTCGAGGCAAGTGCGAAGCGTGGAATTTTCCGTCTGTTACTACTTTCCTCATTTTTCATTCATAGGCGATTACGCTCGTGTTACGCTTACGTGGCTCTGCGCATCGTTCTGCGGTACACCTATGGATGTGGTACCCTTGCGACGCACTGCAACGTCCACGAAGAGAGCGTTGAAGCAGACGGCACAATTGCTTTGTTGTTTTTATTCGTCTGTTCCGCCGTACCTGGCGCCGGTTCCTGCGTCGTAAGAGTACACAATGAATGGCAACTGCTCGTGACATTTCGACCGATTGTCGCGCGCTGCACGGTTGCGTGTTCGTTTGTCTGCTGCTTCGGCCCAACCGGAGTGCGACTGGTCTTGCTCAGGGTTACTTAACTACCTTCGAAAGGCGTGTGTGCACGAGAGGTTTTATTTTCTGCGCTTCCAAAGGGGGGCAGCCTTCGAGTGTTGGAAGCAAATGCTCTTCGTTTCGCGGGTTATGTAACGTGCAGATGCGTAATTTGCGCACGTGTTATAATATTCACGAACGCCTTCGAAAGGCGTGAAGGTTTCGTCTTCTGAAGCCGAGCCGCAGCATGGAGCTTGTAATGATCCGCGCAGCAGCAAAATAACTATGACAGTAACAATGATAAACGCAATAGAGTCTATTCGCGTCGCTTTTTATGTATATCATCTCTCTGTGTATCTGCGACTGTGTGAGCGTATGTTCACCACAGAAAAAAAAAAAAAAGTTTTTGCATGCCCTTGGACATGGCACATAGAGTGGCTTACCTCAAGATAATGATCGGCGTTATCAAACAGTGAATTGCAAGTTTCGGGGATTTTTTTTTTTTTTAACTTGATCATGTAGCAGGCACGATCGAGTGCTGTCTGATAGACATCTCTGGAACACTGCACAGCAGTACGAACTTTTGTGCTCCAAGCACATGTGCATAAATTGAAGACCATGGTTAGCGGCATAGCTGGATGAAATGGAGGGGCTCGGGTTAAGCACGTGTAGCCGTGGAGTACCCCTGTTGGCTGATGTTTTTGCAACTGATGAACCGACGAAAGAAGGCAGAGACACCGTTAAGTTATTAGTTTCACCGATTACAGTGTTTCTTAGGGCATAATTTCTTGCATGTTCCCCATACTATATGAACTTTTATTGTCTTTTATACCTATCACATAGGCAGCTTAAATGCCCAGTAAGCAGTTAATGTTTCAAGTGCAGTCTAAGCATCAGGATTGATCAAGTGTAGCAGGTTTGAAGTTGGGCGTTGCTGAACACAGTGTGTAAGTAGCACTCAGTCTGCATAAAATCTAGGATACTTGAAAGGTGGTGCTAATTAATCATTGCACGTTAGAATGGAGCAGTAAGCTCGTTATCCTCGTGTCATTAACCCTCGTGCAGGGCTTGAAAATCAACTGCAGTGAAATCTTTTTTTACTTCATGAAAATTTGAGTATGAGATAGCATAGAGACAAAGTAACCTCCATGCAAAAATTAACGTTTAAAATTTTAATAGTTGTGTCAGGAAAAGCTAACAAATGTAAACATTCTTTATACCAAAACTGAAACAAGATGCTGCTGTTCCTGCTCACGGGAAGTGGTACAGAACCAAGAAAGTTGAGAACCAGCAGGATGCCTGAGCTTGACCTCCGAGATCAGGCTGCATGCTGAATATGTCGGGGGTGGCATGCTGAGATTTGTGTCATATCCACTAATCACCTCATACCCAGCCTGTTAAAAGGCTGTTCATAAAATTATTAGACAAGTGTCCCTGCAGCTTTGCCAAGAATTTTAAGCAATTTTAGCCAAGCTGCTATTGCTACTACTCATTTATAACCAATTTATCTAAAGAGGAATTTTGTTGAATTTGGCCTTTGAGTTCAAACGTTGTGGGAATAAGAATAACTTTTGAAAATGCATATAAAACTGCACTTACATCCAGTATTGGGATTCATTGGCTAACCATTGAAATTCTTTGTTTGCGAAGCATAGATGGTGTACGGAAACGCACGGAGACTTGCTTGGCACAGAGGGAAATCGCTTCTCTAGCCACCAACCTATGACCAATAGGATGTCTTGTGAATGTCCAAATCTGGCTAAAAAAGAACTGTGACCAACAGGACGTCTTGTAGATGTCAAAAAGTGGCTGAAAAAAGGACTAGTGACCTTTATATGGCATTTAGTTTCGTGGGAAGCCATTCCCAAAACCCTAAATTGGCATGTTAAAACTAAAGCACTCTGTATGTTTTGTTGTGTAGTTATTTTCACTCACAACAACACAAGCAAATAGCTGTATTTCTAGAGAACTTTAGACTATTCCCCATATGATGCCAAGAAATGTAAAACGTAACTGCTCTGTGACCTCTTGTATTTCTCGTCTATCTGAGCACTTAACTGCTCTGCTCTTGATGAGCTGTGAGGACATGGAAATTCCATTTAATAAGGATACTGAAAGTTTAAAATATGTGTTGTGCATATTAAGTACTACATTTTAATAAGCATGCTCAAACTATTTAGCTGAAACTTAAATTTTTCCCATCGTGTCAGTCAGATGTGTTTAACCATCTTGAAAAACGTAATGCGAGACCTAGATAATGTAAAAAAGCAACAAAAAACATTGTGCAAGACGTGAGCTGGTACGTAACACCAACTTCCGGTTAATTCTTATTTTGCAATCATAAACTTGTACATGTGCTACACTATGCAGGGAAAAAAATGATAGAATACGAAACAAATATGGGTGCATTATCTTAAATCTTAGCAATATTATCAACTGCACCAGCCTACACGTAATCAACATCCTTGTCACTGGCCCATCTTAAACTGTGTCGGGGTTCCCCTCAACACGAGACCAAATTAACATTGCGGGCTGTAGCTTTGAACGATCACTGCACTCTCTTGGTTCAATGATATGCACACTTACAGTGCTGGTATGCATGACAAAAGTTCCTACAGTTGTTCATTAGTAAAACACTGTGGCAATGACGCGTTCGTCAGCCTCATAAAGCACTGTCAGGCAGTATGTCCTCCATGGAGTTGTCTGAACGATGCACGTGGGCTCTTGTTTTCAAGGTGACGACCAGCTGTGCTTAAATGGAAGCTTTTGCTTTTTTGTGCTGTTATATATATATATATATACTGTGAATGGAAAAATATAGTTTGCTCGGCGTATGTGCTGTACTAATGCACCAGGCATATCGGCAGACATTTTTTAAATTTCTTGAGAAGACAAAGCATAAAAACAAAGGCAGCCGCCTTTTGTAGGCACTGCATCGTTTGCTCCAGCAAGTGTTATGTCGCACAATATTCTCAGATTTGCTCATTAATTCAGAATTCGCAAATGAACCTTTAATTGATTTGGGGGCAGGAGTATTTTTTATCTTGGTCAATTATACTCGCAGGGGACCCTGGTCATGAGAAAGAAATTTAAAGAAGAATAAAAATAGGTTGGAGTGCATACAGCAGGCATTATAAAATCCTGACTGGGAGCTTACCACTGTCGATGAAAAGTAAAGTGTACAATCATTGCTTTCTACCTGTGTTAACATAAGGGGTACCAACTTGGAGGTTAACAAGGAAACTCAAGAACAAGTTAAGGACCATGCAAAGAGTGATGGAACGAAAAATATTAGGCACAATGTTAAGAGACCGGAAGAGAGCATTGTGAATCACAAAGCAAAAGGGGATAGCCGACATTCTAGTAGGGCAGATAACCATTGGACCATTAGAGTTGCTGAATGGCTGCCAAGGCAAGGGAAGCGCGGTCAAAGACAGCAGAAAATAGAGATGGGGTGATGAAATTTGCCTCTGCAGATTGTAATCTGGTAATTGTAGATTGGAAGACAGGTAATTGGAGATCACTGGGAGGGGCATTCATCCTTCAGTTGGCATTAATATAGGCTGAATATGACAATGATGATTCAAGGGACACGTGATTGTTGAATTGACGACGGTTAGAGCTTAAGGCATGTCTGCTTACTAGCTATCTGAAGACTCGTACTGGTAGCTTCAATTGAGATATCTGCCTGCAAAGTTAAAGCAAAAAGCATTGGTGTTCCACTTAAATGTTTTCTTTTTTCTTTTCAAAAAGCCTTTCTTAAAGAGCACTGCCAGACAAAACTTCCTTCATTGTAAGATTCCTTACGAGACAGGATTGCATTGTAATGGCATCTGGGGCACAATTTTATAGCAGTGTCTTTTCCCTATGCTAATGCCTTTTGGTGCTTTTCACATTCGTGAGTGGTCAAGCGACGCTCTGCCTCAGGTAGAGCATTGAGCGCAAAAAGTACTGAAATGCATTAGCATTTAAAAATGCATCGCTACAAAATAGCAACCTTAAATCCCTAGTCTATGTAGAACACCGGTGTGTTGTTAGGAGCTATTACCTCAAACCTGAAGGTCATCGCAAAATGAGGGAAAGTAGGTTACATCAAGAACCTTTCAGCTTTTCTGTATTGTGAAAATTCTTAACTTTATATTTCATGCTTCTCAGAGTGGTTAGCTGACGACAAACCACTCTGAAGTGAATGAGCAAATCTGATGATTTTCTTTAGCTAGAAGTGGTAAAACGTGCTGCATTGTTTGTTCTGTTTGTATCTTGATAGAACATTGATGAAGTTGCAAAGATGGGCATGTCAAGCGATCCTTATTGGAAAGAACAGCGTGAGAAGACACTTAGAACTCGACTTTATTGTTTGTTGTCATTTATTTGATGCTTTTGTGCCCTTTGTCTGACAGAAGTACATCTTGTCAGAATTTTGCACAATAAATCGCTTCTTGCAATAGCCAAGTCACAGCAGCTTTTGCATTTTCTAATCTATTTGCGAAAATTGTCTTTGCACAGAGGTTTAGCCAAGATGTTGCCATATACCTCGACTCCTGGGTTGGTATGGTGCAGAGCTTCAAGACGGAGCTGACCGTCCGCTTTCCCGATGGGTCAACGTGAGTGCGTTTCTTAGTCACATGGATAACAGAACTGTAGCTGAATGCAGATAGCCACCACATCTGTGCTTAAGCCCGCTGTGCTTAGACCCACTGTGCTTAGACCCACTATGCTTAGACCCACTGTGCTTAGACCTGCAGCGCCTCAGTGGCTATTTGGAACCAGCACTGGACAGGAGGGGCTAATGCAATTTGATTGTGCAACTAAAATATGCCAATGTCATCCAGTTAGGGACACCATAAAACTGACCGAACATGTTCAACGATAACAGATGCGTGCCTGTGTCAACGCTTGCCAGTGCCCGATGAACCCAGGCCATGCATGGCCATGGCCTGGGTTCATGGCCATGCATGTTCCAAGGGGCACACATGCTCCCCCATTCTAGTACGGGGTACACTGGTGCCCAGCCAGGCCAGACGTTGGACACACGGGCCTCAAGATGTGTGACTAGTTCGCTGACCCGAAACCGCAGCATGTGCAACTGAAAACTTTCTCGAAAACGTTCTTCGGTGTCATGCGTTATGGCGCTGCTGTGAGCCCGTTAAGTTCTGGCGCTTGTTGCTCGTAGCGTTCTTCCACTCAGCGTGGGTTCACAAGTTTGGCTGCTGGCCACCATGAGGACATTCCGATAGGAATGGTTGTAAAACCACTTGTGTACTTGAAATTAGGTCACATCCAGGTAATAACAAATCCAGGTAATAAAACGTAATCCGGTAATCCCCTCCATGGCATCTCTCATATTTGGGATATAAAACTCCACAAATTTATTTTATTTGCTTAGCATAGTTTTATTTGTGCTTACTAATCATCACATTTGATGATTAATGAGGACAAATTATTAATACCAATGCTATCTGGTTGAATAGGGCGCAGGGGTCGTAAGGCCAAAAAATATAATTCGTTTTGGTAAATGGAATTTTTGGAATTTAAATCTAGACAGACACCAAGTGTAAGATTTATACAAGAAAGCAGAGTAGGGTAGCATGTTAGTTAAGAAAGCGCCTTTAGCTGCTGCTGGCTTGTGTATCAAGAGTTAGGGTCTAGATTCTCACAGGCTATCGCGAACATTGCAGGTGCATACTTCAAGAGGATGATGCACTTGACCTGGATGACGTTTTAGACCGGAGGCTGCCGGTAAGCTTTTCTCTCTTTTGCAAGTCAGTGGGATGCCTTGGCTCCAATACATTTATCTAGACAAAAGAGGGTGTGAAATTGTGCCTGTTTGATAACTGCCTTTCTGATCTCTTTTTTTTTTTTGTGATTAAACAAACTGCCACAAGGTGTCACTTCAAGCATTGCTACTGCCATCCATGTGTCTGGTATTCAGGCATATTGTAAACAGCTATGCCAAAGAAAAAAAATACCCATGTCCTGGTCGCCGCAGTCATCCGAATTCAAGGAGGAAGGCTTCTACAAGGGCCAGAGGCTGAGCGGTCCCATGCGGTGCTTCGAGGGAGCCCGCTGGCTCAACTGCACCAAGGAGACCAGCGCCCTGCTGAGTCGTCCGCACAAGCACGTCCAGGTCACCGTAGAGGACGTGAGTGCAGCACAGAATTGTGGAAATCTGGGTGCATTTGTGTGCGCTTTTTGACGCCCGTGGCTGAGGCGAGCTGGACAACAAAACAAGGACAAAACACAGAAGGCGAAATGCACGTGGTGCAACTACCAGCGTGGTGTGCTTGCCACGAGCACACAATTTTGTGTTCTCTAAACAACCACATGATGCACGCAATGCCATTGATCTCCTGAGAAACGCTGGTTCGTTGTCCGTGACACGTGTAGACACACTAAGCTAAGTGGAGGCTTTATGTTTCAAACGGAATACTTTGTGGGGCGTACCAGGGACCGCTGCCAATCTGATTCTGTGTACACGGTGCTGCCTGCAGGTGAAGGTGGTGTACCTGTTTGTGCAAGGTGTGTGCAAGGCTTACCAGGACACATCCAATGGGAACAACCAGACTGATGAGCTCATCAAGTATGTTATCGAAGGGGAGGCACTAGACAGGTAAGGGCTGCTACTGAATCTGTCTCTGTCGATTGGTCATACCTCTCTCCATTCGTCCATCTGTCTAATTTCTGTCGGTCTAACCTATCTATTAATCTGCCCAGCCTCTATCGGTTAATTCGGTTAGTATGTGCATTTATCTAATTTCTGTATTTATCATCCAATCTTTCTGTCTTATCTATCCATCTAATCTCTCTATATACCTTATCTGTTCTTGTGTCTTATCTTTCTGTCTCATCTTTTGCGGCCAGAGCCTTGTCCCGTGAACATACTTGTGATGGTGATCTGCAGGCATAGGCAGTTCCAAAAGGCGATCAGTCGCATTTCAGTGCAGCCTGCATCACACTGAAACGGTACTTGGATCACCACATTGAAACAGTATATTGGTAGGTAGGAAATGTAAACACATAAACAAACATAGACGTATTGAACTTCATGTGCGCTAACAAGGGGAGAGTCTGCTTTGCACATCTCGTCAAAAAGGTCAGCATAGCCTGAAGCTCCCCTGCCTCTCTGCGAAAGTGGAAGAAGGTTGCCGAGCTATCCAAGTATATGGCTTGATAGAGTTCACCTGGAATACTCTTGTGATCTTACCAATGCTGTTCGTGACCCTGCTGATGAACATTCCAGCCTGCTTTGCTTTGCCGATGCTTGCAGGGTGAAAATGATCAACATATTCGAGCGATGTGCCCTGCAGATAGGGGACCGGAATTACTACACGCTCAAGGCCACCGACAACATCATCACCCTAGACGAGTGGAAAAGGCAGTGTGCTTCTAAGTACTCGCCGCCAATGCACAACGTTGAATGTGTGAGTGTATGCTTCTCAGAGGCATGGTGTGGGACAGATACTTGGAGGTTAAAGGAGCACTGACACAAAATTTCGAAGTCGAGTTAACTTGTGAGATAGCTTAGATATAGCTTAGAACATATTTTACAATTTTAAAGTATGTGCATTCCGCCAACTGTGAAAAATGCAGCACCTCGCAGCATCGACATCAAGGAAGGAGGATGGCAAGCAAGTTTCTCGCCACTCCGATAGTCCTAGTGCTTTTTTTTTCCTCCCTGGTCGTGATGCTGGCCTCTTTCACCGATGATGGCAGCTAAAATTTCTTTCTGGCACCAAATAAATCGTAGAGTAAAGTGACCTTGAAAGGATGCAAGGCATAAAGTGTTAAGCGAAATAGTAAATCGTTGGCATGATTTTGACTCGCAAGCGGTCAGCACAGTCACCACAGCAATAGTCTCTGCAAAGCGGCTTGCCTGGCTAATGTGTTTTCTTATCGCTACCAATGGCATCGGGCAAACTAATTGTATTGTCACTTATGAACGACATAAATGTACAGACGTTGATTGTGTTTACGAATATAAGTGCTTTTATTACGAGCTGCAAGCAGATCGCAAGAGCCATCGGCCCCGGATGCGACAGCCGGTGAGCTAGGCCTATGCCGTTTCCCGGCGATCGCCAGCTTGCCTGGCTTGTATGTTCGCTACCGTCGGTGTCGATAAATGGCACAAGTAGTCAGAGTTCATGCGCGCCACTGGATGCTTAGAATGGATCCCGTTGAAGAGTAGCCAGATTTGCTTGTCATTTCAAGCGTGCCTAGTATAAGCAAAATCCGCCGAACTTGGAGCATTCTGATAATCTTCCACCAAGACTTTGTACCCCCCAAGCCTGATGCTGTGCAGACTTTTACCCCCCCCCCCCCCCCCCCCCTTGTGTCCTGCTCCGGAATATACTTCATTCCCAAAGCGCATTTGACGAATGGTTTGTACTACTGGTAGCTGCGCGAATGCATATTGATAGCTTTTGCTGGCCGCACTTTCCGAGCCACTGCTTTCTAGGGGATCCATTCAAAAGTGGTTGGCCACGTTCAATACGAGTGACTTTCACCTGCAGGAAATAGTCGCCGCTGGGCAATGAAAACGAGGACGACGATGATGGCGAGGACATCACAAAAGTACATGCAGGCATAGCAGACGAGCTGGAAACAAAGCTCGCTCGCCGGCTAGGCTCGCATGCGCACGTCACAGTTGTGCGATCATGTGTCCAGCGGTGTGTTTGCAATCCTCTTGTCTCCTCTCGTTGCTCTCTGAGACTGGTTGCTACAAACAAGACTTTGCATTATTACCTGTCGCGCTCTGAAGCAAATTAGGTTTCATGCTGTGATTACTGGGTCATTAGCTACTTATTGCAGTGGAAAAAGCATGATCAAAAATTTGTGTCAGTACTCCTTTAAGGAAAAATGTTAGGCCTAACGTTAGGAGACTCGAAGATGGTGTTGTGGATTAGGGAGCAAATGGTGGTAGGTGATGTTCTAGTTGGTGCTACATTTGAAAGCCAACTTTCTTATTTGTGATTAGGGAGCAAATGGTGGTAGGTGATGTTCTAGTTGGTGCTACATTTGAAAGCCAACTTTCTTATTTGTGAATAGAAGTTAACCAGAAAAGTTATTTTCTCTCCTAAATTGTTAGTGTGTCAAAACTGGGGGTTGGAGAAATCAAGAAAAACATTTCAGGCATCTTTATTGGGACAAAACTTGTCAAATCTCATAGATATAAAGGGTCCCGTAATCTTATGAAATGGATAATACGGAAATTAAGTGTCTGGAAACATGAAAATGACAAACCTGAAAACACGATGCTGAGCCAATTTTCTGTCTTTAAGTGCAGCCTAAAAACCATAAGTGGCCCTAAGAGCAAGAAATGGAGTGGGCAGGCCACGTAATGTGTAGCACAGATAGCCATTGGTCTATCAGAGGTAGAGTCGGTGCCAAGGGATTACGGAAGCACAGTCTAGGACGGCAGAGAACTGCAGGAGGTGTGATGAAATTGGTGAATCTTTAGGTGTAGGATGGCCTCAGCTGACGCAAGACTGGGGTAATTGCAAATTGCTAGAAGTAGTCTTTGTCCTGAAATGGACATAGAGGATCGTGCGTGATCACGGTAACGGCACGTGGGCTGCGTATGCACTCAGACGTGCTGGCAGCCATGCCCAGCCACGATTCCCCCCCCCCTTTCGCACGCTTTCACTTGCTTTTAAACCATGCAGCACGTGAGGCGATATATGATCTTATCACACTTGGACTTCACATGGAACATGACGCTGCTCCGCCCGCATGCGATTTGAGAGGTACATTCGCTAGCAGCCACAGTGGGCCAAATACAAGAGAATTGGGCTTGCATGAATATATTTTTTAGTTCAAAGAGAAGTATAAGCGAATAGAAATTGGTAGGGGGGGGTGTGATGTAATTCAACCATTACCATCTGCATCCGTGGATGTTTCCATTTATTGTCTCGGTATTCCTTCGCTGCGGCAGTGAAATTTTGGTATATTGAAATTGCGTATAAGCACACTTTGATATATTGAGGTTCAAGATACATGGTGTTCTATGGATATAAACTTATAAAAAGTTAAGGGGAGCCGCTGGTCTAGAAATGGCAAAAAATCACAAAAAAGTCAATTTTCGGAAAAGTGCATTTTCACTACGTTTATACATTCAAGAATCCCTCCGCGAAATCTAGAAGCTAAACTTAATCGGAAAATAATAAAAACATCACGCTTAAATACTTTGTTATATCAAGAATTTCGTCATGTTGAAGTATGTTATATTGAGAGGTTTAACTGTACATAGGCTCGTATTCATTATGCATCTATCTGCAAATCTTCTTGGACGTCACAAACCCAATCAAGCTAATTTGCAGAGCCCTTTGTCTGAGTCCCCTCACGTCGCGTACAGGTTGTATGTGTCCTGTCAGATACTCTCACTTCAAACAGCTTACTTTCGCTCAAAGGGCAAAGCATTGAAAGCAGTAACGAGGTTTAGCATTTAGCGAATGTACCTAGGGTGTTCGTGCACTCGCTACCGCAGTAACATGCCAGTTCGGGACTCTTGTTGTACGGGTTGGCCTTGCCAGATTCAGACTGATCGTGATCGAGTGCATCTTGCTTTGCCAGCCACAGGCTCCCGAGAACGAGGGAGTCCGGCAGCAACCAGCCGCCGCGGTGGCCAGCCACGGCGACACTCTGGACTCCGAGAACAACCGCGACTTCAAACCGTGCCAGGACGGCAGTGACTCGGACTATGAGGACGTCGAGGATGACGAGGCGAGTGGATCCGACTCGGTGTCTGTGACGAGTGCCTCGACGGCGTCCTCCATGGACCACCACCACAGGCGGACTCCCGGTGAGTGCCACCCAGGAGAGATGCTTCACGGCAGTGACTTTGGGGCTACACGCTCGATCAACTGCTTTCGGAGATAGGTGCAGTAGTGGCCAATAAGAGATTGTGTAATTGCTTTTCTGCGAGAAATTCATAACCCACTACAGTTAGTACCCCGGTTGCCCAAGGCACTTCCGAACGCAATTAAGCCGGATAATGAAAAAATTTCTAGATTGCGATTGAAAGCACCCCATGTGATTGGGGAGTAAAGGTGTGCCAACGACATAATTTTTTCATTGACTGAAGGCCAAATGTGAAAGAAAACCTGTGAAATGTTTTTTGAAAGGGAAAAAAATTGTCGTACACTTGACTGAAGCACAGAACTACAAAGGAAACCTGGGGGTTTCTTGGAAAGCATTGCATTTGAGAAAAACGTTTTAGTCTCTAAACTGCAGAGAAAAATACAAAGCACACTAAATAATTGACCGCAGTACTTGTTCTTACAAGTCGTTCATAACAAGTGGGTTTAGCTGTGTTAAGCGCATCATCATCATTGCTTTTTAGCATAGTTTAGAAGCATGTAAATTGCAGCATTACCTGTGGTTAGGTGAATGAATTACCGGGTTCTTTCATTGGGCACAACAAGGTTATGGGTACCGGAGTGTCTCTTGCTTGTGGGGTTTAAAGGAGGCAACGGCCGGACGTTGGAGCTTACTTTCACAGCTCACTATTGTGCTGTGGGGAAGATCTTTCTTGGCACTAAAGTAGATAAGGCTATGGCGTGCCAAGTTCGATTGGCTTAATTGCACAACTCTGCCATCAAGGTCGTCAGCTGCTGCTTGGAAAGACACCAACGAAAAAGCAATATTAGCTGTATTGGTAAATTACCCTTTTACAAAACCAAGAACGCCATTGTTACCACGAGAAGAGGCCTGCTAAGCCAGAAGAGACCCAAAAACAACAGGCGAAGGGAAAAGACGCAAAGACGACAGGCGAAGGCCAATGCTGCATTGGAATTTCCTGCACCAGCTTGCCATGTCGCTGGTGCTTTGATGGCGTCCACTCAGGCCTAGCAAATTTTTCATCTGGAAAGATGGATTACATTTTATTCTAAACAACCCAAGGACTGAATTTAGCACATTTTAAGAACTATTACTCAACCACAGTGGGCCAGATACAAAAGAATTAGGCTTGCGTGAATATAAATTTTTTGGTTCAAAGAGAAGTCTAAGCGAATAGAAATTAGTAGGAGGGGTGTGAAATTTGAATAGTAGATTTTAAATCTAATATCAAGTTGAATCAAGAAAAAGCCGAATATTGAATCAAATATCAGAAAGTTTACGACGAATTTTAGTTCTTACAAATTTTATGGGAGGAAACAGTGCCACACATGCATGGAAGTCTGCTAGCATTGCATGACAAGAACGCTTGGGTACCTAGGAATCTTGGCAGTAACTTAGGTACCTAGGAATCAAGATCCACAGTATGGTCTACTCTTATCAAGGGAACACCAAATTAGTATGCCGGCAGTGATTACAATGGTCACTTGTCCTTCCGCCGTCCGCGTAGATGTGTGAGTGCACTAGTCACGCGAAACTTTTTTTTCGTGCCTGCCGTTCAAATCTAAAGCTAGTCTTGTAAGGGACAACATTCATTTGGGCTAGATGGTGCATACTTGAATTGAAAAGGAACAGCGGCAACTACGATGATCACGAGAGGGAGGACGACACAGGACAAGCGCTTGTCCCGTGTCGTTCTCTCTCTCGTGATCGTCGTAGTTGGCGCTGTTTCTTCCTAATTCTTGTGAGGGGTCGTTCGAAGCCACAAAGGACCAATTTGGGTTTTGGCATGAGCTTTATGGAATAAAACCTTGACCTTTATTCTTCCTGCTATTAATCAACCTTTTACTGCGAACTTAACGGAAATAAGGTTTTGTAAGAAAACATTAACAGCCTAAAACTGATTTAGTGCTTCTTCTTAGTGTCCCTTTAAGTGTTCTCACCAGAGAGCGAGAAAGCTTAATGACATCCGGAAAGGTTAGCCTAGTGACAGTCCTGGCATGATTACACCAAGTGAGATTGTGGATGGTGAAAGTTGCTAGTACTGTGATAAAAACAATGTGTCTGTTGGGATCACTGCCTGCCATCGTGTCGCAGCATTCCGGCGAGGCAAGCACGGCCCGTCGCTGGCCACCAAGTTGCTGAAGAAGCGCAAACTGCGGCGGACACGCAAGCGTCAGCCAGCCGAGCAGCCTTCCATGAAGCCCGGCGACGTGCTGGTCACCGAGACCCTAGCCACGTACACCACTGCCCAGGTCGTCTGGCAGGTGAGAGGGCAGCAAGCAGCTCTGGCACACTTACGGACACAGTTTCATTCATTCATTCATTTTATTTTGCATCATGGATGTGCTTTGCATATTTTGCATGATGAAAATGCTTTGCACATCGTCAGTTCCCACATTGCGTGAAATCTGTGTTTTCTTTTTTTCTCTTTAGAGCGCAGCTCTATGGCACCCGTTTCGCGTCGGCGGCGGCCTCGCCGTCGTGCCTCGTTGTCGTGCCTTGTCGTAACCAAGGTTATCATCTGTGTGCCGCACTAGCTGCGCACGCTCCTGCTGCCATCTCTCGCGCACAGCGCGAGTCTTGCTCTCCCCTTGTCCTCCAAAGCCAGATCACGTGTTCTCGCCTATCCTTTCACCCCCTTCCTCCGCGCAGCACCGTTGCTGTAGAATGTACTGGACTACATATTCTAGTACACTCTAGTTGCAGCGACTCTCGCCGTCCCTTCTCCCGCAGCTGCGGTGCCGGCGGCGGGCGCCCCCTTGTAGCCTCGCACGTGATCCACGGGTCTCCGCTCCTCCATCTTCGCGTTGCGTGTTTGTACGGCTCTCAGCCGTGTCTCTCGCTTCCCCGTTTGTGGGGCGCATTCCTCAGTGGCATTTGTCGCCTCTGGCAGCGCTTGCGCCCGGCTGTCCTTCTCCCGCCTCCACTCTTGCCCTATACCTCCCCTTACCTGGCCCAGTGCCGCTGCGGTGACTCGAAAGACAGTTATGGCGTTTTGTCCCCTTACTTCTACTTCCCACCCCAACCTTGTGCGGCCACATTGAGGTCTGTATGTAAGTGAAAGAGTGTGTGACCTCTACTCAGTATCTCTGTTCTCCACCCGTTTCCTCATCCCACCCTCGGAAGAAACATCAAATAATAATTGTTAACCTACCGCCCTCAACCCCCCACCCCTCTCCGCGGTGGTGGCCCACTATAATATGGCACGTTGCCGGAGCGCTGGCTCGTAGCAGCGGGTCATGGTGTGTGCTACCCAATGCGAAATGCAGAACTGTCTCCATTCGGCATTGCATGTTTCGTATGTGGTTGCCTGTTGGTGAAATAAGGCAGCAGCTGCACTCAAATATTGCATTACCAAGAAGTGTAATCATCGGCCAATTTTCTTTTTTTTTTGACATTTTCTTCAGCCTCTGTTATATCATATGGTTAGGTTGAAAACTGGAGTAGCTGATAGTCATATTACCCCTGCACAAAAGTGACAGAATATTTGTTTGCTTTTTAATCACAGGATGGCAGTGTGGAAAGTGGCATTCCATCTGCAGACCTCTACCCCATCCACCATTTGGATGGCCACGAATTCTTTCCCGGGGACTTTGTCGTGGAAAACACAGGTATTTTCACGACATCTTCTGTTATTCAGTGTGACTTATGCAAAAAAGGTTTTGGTTTTGTCAATATTTGCATAATTCCAGAGCTGGTGCAAAGCCAACAATGACCGAGAAATGGAAACGTTTTGTTGGAGTGTGTGCGTAATCTGCTGGTGCTTTAGTTAGTTGACATAGCAAAATTTGCATTTTGTAGCTGTTTTCTTGCATACTAATTTTCATGTACCACATTTGCTGAAACATAACAGGTAAAGTTATTTCTTAGATGCCAAAAGGTAATGTCAGTGCATTATTATTATTGTAATGCAACCACACATAGGAACCACCACTAAAGGCTTAAAAATGAAACAATAAAAAAGGTGGATGCCTGCGAATGCAGATTGTAAACAGATGCCTGTAAGCTTTCGATTCAGTCATTTGCCCTTGCTTAACTCCATACAGCTCGTAAATGACTTTGAAGTGACACGTGAAGGCTTTGACATTTTCCCGATTGTCAGCTTCTGCTGCTGATAATCACCTGGTTGTCGTCTGCTAATAGTGTGTCTATTGAAAGCCTCCTCCCTCCCCCCTATTCTTTAACATTGTGGTGCCGACACAACAAAAAATGGTCTCGTAGTCGCTCTGGCCGACTCGGCCATTCTCTCTCATTTTCCAGACACCCCTCCAGCTCACGAGTATGCTGTAGTCAAAAAGGTGGACCACTCCGGAAGGACAGCGGTGGTGACAAAGTTCAAGACCTATATGGCCGGTGCAGACCCCCAGTGAGTTGAATATCCCACGACCTTGTCAAGCATTTATCACTGAAGAAAACTCACTGTACATGGCTAGTTAATTCTTTCAAAGCCTGCAATTTGGACTTGCCATGGTGACACTTCTGACTGACTCGTCAACTGATGACAACTAAGAATACAACTTGGCCTTCAAGACACTGTGCCTGACAAATATAATGCATCAAAAGCAAGAGCACTGATGAAAAGAATGTTTAAATGTGTAGCATAAACCTGCAAAACACAGCTGAATGTACCTGTGCTGCAAGCTTTAATAATGCCAAGTGAAGGTTCAGTCAAACGAGGGAAATTGTTGTCCACCCAACTCTAGCGCAGTGCTCCACCCGATAGCTACAGTCGCAGCTACAGTTAGGTAGATGACAATTTTTTTTCTCTTTCATTATCAGCACTACATAGTGCCGATCACTAGATCACTGGGGCTAAGCACATTTCTTCTAATTTAACATATTTGTGCTTCATCAGTGCTATTCTTCATTTTATTAAGCAATAGGGACACCGAATCTCTTGGCTTTGTCTGGGGTCTACGTCCTTCTTGTAGGTTTTATCAAGTGCATATGTTGCATGAACATAAAAAGAAAAAAATAGTGATCTCCCATAGCGTACAATGCACTACTTGCCGTCAGCTTCCAAAAAAAGAAAAAAAAACTGCAAGGATAACTTGACTCAGTGCAAGCAATGATCCGCTGTCGCTTCTTTCCTGCTCTCAGCCCTGAAGAACTTGGTATTGAAGAGGTGAGCGTCTATGACATCAAGGATCACCCAGACTTCAAGTACAGGCCGGCCTCTTGTGTCATCAGGGTTGCCAACTTTGAGGTGAGTCCCCTCTTCAACCTTTGCTTCTTGTGGGGTTTGTGTGCGTGTTTCATCTTAGAACTTGCATCGTTTGTGCAGGCTTGTGTGCTTACTTAGAGGGACTCTAAAGAGAAAAATTATTCTTAATTCAGTAAATAAATGCATGTTGATGTAGTAAGCATTTGTTTTTAGTTGTAATGCTCAATACTTCAACATTCAATTAGATCAAAATTTTTTGTGGTCCCGTGAAATCCAAATTGACGAGGTTTTCCTGTAAATCACTAAGAAAAGAAAATGACTCGGACATTTTACAGGGACCAGCAGGAGGCAGGTAGATGGCTCAATGGTTTAACATACATAGGAATTGTATTGCGAATATGTGCTCACATTCTCAAGAATGCCACACCAGTTGTCAACGTGTCGGTGCAATTGAGAGTGCTCGTGCGATTGCCCGCGTAGGACAAGGAGTCCGAGTCGACGGCGGGCCAGGTGGTGGACGTCCATCCGGCGGGCAAGGTGGAGGTTCAGTGGGTGAGCGGCAAGACGTCGCTGTGCTACCCCCAGGAACTGTACCGCATCGGCGAGTACGACTCGGACGACCTCTGGGACGACGGGGACGAGGAGGTCGACGACGAGTCCTGCTCGGGCGATGACAGTTGGGAGACCCAGTCGGAGAAGTCGCTGGCCGGGGACCCGTAAGTGTGCCCGCCACCACATTCCTATCAGCCTTTCCGCAGCGCTTGCCGTGATAACTGTCGAGGGGGGCGCTCCTGCGTGGCTTGAAGTGGGTGTTACGTTTGCCACTGCTGTGATGCTCATCTGCAGTAAGCGGCGTCGCGGGTTTGATACGCAGTTGTAGCGGCTGCATTCCACTAAATGTGGAATGCAAAAACGCTCAAGTGCTGTACTTTTGCTGCATGATAAGAAACCGTGGATTGACAAAATGTGTCTGGAGCCTTCTGCTATGACGATGCTTGTTGACGCCGTGTTCACTTTAGAACGTGAAACCTCATCAATCGTTTGAAAGGGGCATTGTAGAGTGTTCATACCTGCAGTCTCTTCAGGATTTTCCGTAGTTTAAGAGCCTGAGCTTATTCTACGTTATTACGGATGTTTCGTCAAGTTTTACTCGTCGGTATATCGCCATTCTTTTGGAAGCCTACTATTGGTGAAAGAACACTGGAGGGGTACCTGCTTCAAGCAAGTTGATGCAGACGAGTTCCTGAAGCAGGCGAAAGTGGCAACAACGAAGTCACTGAAAAAGTCACTGCTGTCTGAAAAAAAAAAGCACTGCTTGTCAGTTTGTGATGTTCCTAGTTTTCTGCTGCCTGTGTATCCCTCAAAAATGTGTACGCTCAATATGTGCTACTGCTCGGTATGGTCCCAATATGTGCCAGGCCAGTAATAGGTTAGCAAGTAATAAGTTAGCCAGTTTGGGCCAGTCATAAAGTTATTACCAGCGCACAACAGTATGTCCTGTGATAAGCCGTTGCTGCGACTTTACTGCTTGTTCATGTTGTGTGTTACAATGGTGCATCCTGTGTCACCACAAGAGAGAAAGAGAAAAAAAGTGTTTAGTCAAAAAAAAAACCCTGTCCCTCAGTTGGATTATACGAATTCACGAACAGCGGAACTGGCAGGAACCCCTGTTGCATGCCTGGTTTTGTCTGATGGCTGAGCACGGCGTTTCGTATTGGGATAGACGCTCACTTACGACTGAAGTTTTATCAAGAACTGTTGATAATAACAAACTCTACAGCAAAGCGTAAGGATGTTTGTTTACTTCATAGATGCACTTTTAAGAACCCCCCCCCCCAGGTGTTCATAATTGCTCCAGAGACCCCAATTAGGACGTGCCTTATAATGGCATCGTTGCTTCAGCACGTAATAGCTCAGTCCTTTAAGCATGCACTACCATCGCTTAGTCGCTGTGCCATTGTGGTGCTGTGCGCAAGGTAAGGGGTTCGACTCCCACCTGTGGCGGCTGCATTTTGATCGGCATGGAATGCAGAAATACACTTGTGTTAGCGTGCTGTGGATGCGCATTAAAAAGAAAACCCTAGGCGGCCAAAATTGATTTGAGCCTTCCACTGCAGTGGAGGGGTGTTAAAAGCAGCACAGTTATTTTTGTTATTATAGTTATTAACCGTATGCAAGGAGATGTTGGTGCCCACTAAACGGCGCCTGCTACTCCTCTTAATTCATAGAGTAGCTACTGCAGACAGTTAACAACACAAGCACATGTAGCCGCATGGTCCCACAGTGAACTTTAACTATACCGGCCACCATAAACAACATAGGGAAGCCTAGTACTTTACTGGTTCCATGTGCCAAGGCAACCCCCAGTGGAAAATTTGAGGCAGAAGAGCAATGTATATTTAAAAGAGTACATATCTGGCCTGCTTTAATGCCTGTGTTTAAGGCTTTTCTGGTTTCCTTCTCCGCCCGCTTCTTCCCTCCCCCATTCCCCCTTTCTTAAAAAAAAAATGAACGTCTTGTCAATGGGCTTTCGCACAGGATGTCCCCAGACGATGCAAATGCCCCATCGGAGCTCATCGAACCGCCGCCCATCGATGGCGACGGTGCCAAGGACGAGGCCCCCGCTGCTGTGGCCACAGCCGCGGCCGCGGCTGAAGCTCCGGTCGACCTTTCGGACCCGCAGAGCCTGCGCACCAAGATGCAGGGGCAGATTGAGCTCCTGCGACTCAGCATGGCTCGGCTAGAAGAGACGTTCACGCAGAACCCCGGGCAGCAGTCGTGCTCGGTCATCCGTAGGCTCCTCGAGCTGTACAGGCACTGCAAGTGAGTAGGGAAGACCTTGAGGGTCCTCCCTATAATCGTTGCGCATTGAGGAGCTCAAAGATTCGTGGCTGGTGTAAAAGTTCGCTCAATGCCTCCTTTACTAGATGCCTGCCGCGTCGCTAGTCTTCCCATTGGAGCGGAGGTTCCCGTAGTTCAGGGTGGACCCGGAGAGACGGTGCTCGCAGCCGACCCACTTCCTGTTGCGGAGGAAGTGACGATTACTAGGCTGGCGCGCGCTCGACCAATGGCTTGACGAGAGACCGCGGGTCCTGCCTCCGAGATCAAAAACAGACGCTGCTAAAATCTCGGAGGCAGGGCTACGTGATTTAGGTTTGCAGCGGCCACCGCAGCTAGCGCTCGCAGCCGACCCGGGTTAACCCGGGTCGGGAAGAGTAAAGAGGAGAGTGGCAGGAACCAGCTTCACGGCTCACGCGGCAGGCATCTAGTAAAGGAGGCGTTGGTTCGCTCTAGCATGCTCAGAGTTGCTTGCACAGGAAATTTTGTCCAGAGCTTTTCTCATGTGGTGTCTCTAAATATATGGCAACTAAAGACTTTCCTGTTTCCCGAACTTGCCCTCTTCGTGTACGGCCTAAATGTAGCGTATTGTAACACTAGCTCAGTCAGCCAGTCGATCATCCAGCTTACCAATCAGTCAGTTGGTAAATCAATAGTCAGTCAGTTCGTCAGTCACTTGGTCATTCAAGCAATGTGCGAATCACTCGGCAAATAACAACCGGTGAATGAGTCAACCACCAAATGGGTCAGTCAGTCTATGACCTGATCTGCCAAAGAGTACATCAATCAGTTAGCTCAGTCTCAGTCAGACAATCAGTCAGTCAGTCAGTCAGTCAGTCAACAAATGTGTCAGATGATCAGTCAACCAAATGGTTGATTAGCGAGCCAATTGATGAATTGGTCAGCAAATCAGATGCTCAGCAAGACCATCAATCACATTGTAAATCACAGAATGTGGTAATCAGTGAATTGGCAAACTGATTAGGCAATCCTCCAAATGGTCTGTCAATCGGTCAGTTGGCCTGTAAATCAAACAGCTGGCCAGTCCATCAGTTGGTCAGTCAGCCTAATTGTCAATCAATCTGTCAAGTTATTCAGTCAGTTGACTCACAGATCAGTGTATCTATGAGTCAACCAAGTTGTCCATAAGTCCAGCTGGCAATCGGCCAATCCGTACATCTATCCGGAAATCACACTCACAGAGTGGCTGCTATCCTTTCTCGTCTTCTCCTCGGGCGCCCTCTCCCACCCAGGCACTTTGACCAGCTGCTGGGGACCAACTACTTCCAGCAGCGGCACCTGCACGTGCTGGTGGAGCGCATCCGGCAGCGGGGCCGCATCAACAGCCCCCAGCACATGTCTGAGCAGATCACGCGCCTCTTCTCGGCCTCCCTGGATGCCGCCTTGCACGACGAGCTGGGCACGCCCGACATCCCCGAGGAAAATGTCATCAACGAGCAGTTGCAGGTGTGTGCAGCCGCTTTGTCTTGTGCTACCCTCAGAGTCGTGTGGCAGAGGGGACGTGTTACAAGACAGCAGAATGCAACCAGAATGAGTTGCAGTTAGCATAAAGATTCTGATTATACAATGTTAGGTAATGTTTTCAAAACAAGCTTGCTATCGGTGATGGCTGGGAACTTTGGGTAAGGTGGCTTCATTCCCCAAAGGCTCCTGCCAAATGCCAAATTACTTTGCAGGTACAACAGTCTTTTGGCGTTTTTGGCGTTGTCGAATGAAGCTTTGCCGTACCTGCCATGGCAGCTCACACTGGCCACATTCCAGTGGGATTTTAGTGCAAAAACAAACCTTTTGTTCCATGCTCTGGGTTGCACATCAAACCTCGGGCGGTCAGAATTATCTCAAAGCCCTTCCCCGTCAATGTCTCTCATAGACTCTTTGTTGGCTTGCATCACTAACCAACCAACCAACCAAACTAGACTTGCAGTCACTGATGAGGCACTGGTGCTGCACCCTTATCTAGGCCAAGACCAAGCTTTATCTTCACCCGGAAAATGTGTTTTTCAGGAAACTAGCAAGCTGCTTACAGGTAGATGGCAGCTTTTTCTTTCACAATTGTTCCTCTACCCTGCAAATTTCTGTTGGACTCATTACATTAGGTAGTAACTCTTCAGTGGAGCAAACGCTGCCTTTACTCCCACTGTAAAGTTATCTTCTTGCTTGTCCTTGCCACCTCTCTTTTTTCTTTTTGTGCCAGTTTAGCGCCTCTGCAGGTTCATAGAAGGTGCGACAGAACCGGACCACTTCAATACAGGGCAACTCATACTTTTGTTCGCTTCTGTACACTGCACGTCGTTGCAGGCATCGGAAGGTGCGCTGTCACCAACACAGCCGACCAAGGAAGAGACTGCCGCCCAGCCACAGTATCCGACGGCCCCGCAGCTGCGGAAGCCCACGAGCGTCAGCTGCCGGCTGGAGGGCAGCGGGGTCGGCTCGCTGGAGCCACGCAACATCTGCCAGCAGCTATGCGCCATCCTCAAGGCCAGGCTGCTGAGGGCTCATGAGGATGTACAGGTGGGCTGCGCAAATTCGCAGAGTTCATTCAGCCCTGTGTCTTTAGGTGCCAGATTATTCTTTCAGTTAAGAAATTTACTTATTTATTTGAATCTAGGCCGGCCCTGATTCTAACCCGGCCCCCAAATGGCCAAAACCAGAAAAAAATGAAAAACTTAACTCGAATGTAATCCGAACAAAGAATTAAGGACACCATTCACAAAACGAAAACGGTATTTATTTAATATGAACATACCGAGCTCGCACTACGTCATCATTGCTGCTTCCTCGTGCGCTTGCGGACACAAGCTTGCTTGCGTCCGTGCGCCCACTTATGCGCAGACCGTGCGGCATGGCTTGTATGCATCGAAACGCGGTGCGATCTCGGTGAATAGCTCCTCTCTGTTATCGCTTGCTTATCTTCCTTATCGCTATCATCTCCTTGTTGTGGCGCACACAAAAGTCGTTGTTTTTCTCACCGATGCTTAAGTCCCGCCCTGCTTGAACATTTTACGCTGCCTCTGCGACTACCACAACTTTTTGTTTGTGGAATCGCCTGTTCAGTGCCATTACGATGATGCCACGCCGCACGCCAATACTTAGCCACCATACCGACACGGCACAGATCAAAATGGCGATGTCGCTTGTGTACTTGGGTTGGCTAATGGTTCGGCTAGTAGTTGCTGCGATACTGACTTTTCTATACGGCGCTAACCATGCAACGTATTTATCATTTTCAATTACATACTGGCACATTTTTTGAGATCCTCAAATCTAAGCCGACCCTAGAATTTGGTATATGATTATTTGAAAAAAAAAAAAAACTATTAGCCTAGATTCTAATGCTAAATATGGTAGTTTTGCCACAGTTCTGGTAATTCGAGAATCACGAAAAGCATGCTGCTGCAGAACTATATTGCCTTTTTTTTTTTCCCAATTCTTCAGTGAGTTTTGTCAAGTTTACAGTATGTCAACACCGTGCAAGAACTCTCTGCGGGAATATATCAGATGCGAGAACGTCAACTATTTAATGTCCAGTGTACTTGGAAAGCACCTGTCCAGGGGGCAGGCAAGAGAGAGGGGTCTCCAACGGGTGCTGCTTTGACGCAGCTGCCATATCTTGAAAGCAATCTGCGATATGGACAAAGTGCGCCCAGTGCCGATAGTTCCATATGCACTGTGCTTTTGACATTCAGTTCGCGTTGAAGTGAGAGACAGCACGAAGGTCAATTTACTCACTGCTGTTTCCGCGCTTCCTCACTCCAACGTTTTGACAGCAACTTTCCGCAGTCGTCAGGCGAGATCTATTCATGCTTACGTATGCGTGCGTGACACCGTGCTTGTTAATTTAGTTAGCAAGCGAATGTTTACAGCTTTATGCGGCCAATAAAACTACTATCCTTACTTCGCCTAGCTGTCTACTAATTTGCTATCGCAATCGATGCTTCGCTCACTTATTGAGTGAAACTGTGACTTTTTTTGTTGGTTCGTTTTTTTACTTTGGACGATCATCATTCACTCTTTGCAACAACATTGTTGCACATCGGGACCGAAGTTTCAGAAGTGAGGTGTTTCGGGTGTTACAGACTTTGGATAAAACGGACATTTTTTGTCAGATTATCGGGGCCTGTTGTAACGAGAGTTGACTGTACAAAAGCTTCCAGCGCAGGTCCATTCATAAGTGTTCTGCAGGTTTGTGCTACAGGTCTCAATATTCTTTTCGTCATTGCTCTTGCTTTTAATGCACTATATTTGTTGGGCAAAAATTGTGCGCACAGCTCCCTGAAGGGCGAGTTGCATTCTCTTAGCTGTCATAAGTTAACATTTCGTTAACATTTAACATCAGTTAACAGTTAACATAACGAGTCAGAAGTATCACCATGGCAAAATGGCCCTCACTGGGAGCGTTGCATGAATGTGCCAAGAAATTACTAATTTCGGTTCTCCTTCTGCTAATAATGCAAATTAAAGTTCTTTGACGACAAACGATAAACGCATGACATCCTAATTTTACGTTTTTCTCTTCTTCTCGAAAGGGGATTTTTGTTTTCTTCCTTTCTTTCTTTCTTTGTTTTTGGGGGGGCACAAAGGTTATGATAATCCTTCTTCTAATTCTTCTCCTAGTTCAGCTTTTATCTCTGTGCCTCTACCAATGTACTATGGCATCAAAGCACAATCTCGCCAACAATTGCTGTTTTTTATAAACTGTTCTAAGTGTTCCTTCAGTGGGAAGGAGGTGGCTTGTTGACATTTCTACTTTTTTCCCTTCTCCTTTTATTGGGCATGTTACGTAGGTTCGATTTGGCATGACGCCAGCACAAGTTGAGATTGCAGCCAGCGACGCTGCCTCTGAGCCAGACGTGGATGTTGAGAAAGTGAACGAAGCTCTGGAAGCCGTAGCCAGTGTCGAAGCCGCAGCGAAGGAATCCGAGGAAAGCCTCTCTGGAGTTGTTAGTGAAGCCACTGGCGAGCAGGATAGCAAGGGTCAAGGTATGGCGCTGTCTTTTTTATATTCTTCTCACGCTTGATTAAAGAATGTTTGCTAGCGGCTCTTTGATGCTTAACTATTCTTTCTTCACGTAAAGTGTGGTTCAGTTTTAAAAAGAAGCACCCGTTTTGCGTTTGGCTAGCGATTACGGCTGAATTACATAAGGCATATACCTGGCCTTGTTGGTATGACATACTGCAATTGAAGTGCAGTAAATGTGTTTCCAGTGTTTTGCTTACAGTAAAATATGGCATGAAGGGATGGAGGCTATTTCTTAGTGCATAGATGTCAGCCTAACGCATCTTATCAGCCATCTCTCAATAAAGTGAGCATATTTCAATCACGTTGGCCTTAATCTACTGGCTAGGTGTTCCCTAGAAGGGGACCATAGTGTACATTGGCTTTTATGAAGTTGAGCATCGATGATTCTACATTAAAATTCAACGTAAGTGACAGTTGACAGAAAAGCTCATTTCGCAACTACACTAGACTTCCATTAATTCGACCCTGATGGGGCTGACGAAATTGATATATTTATCTGGTGGGCCGAATTAAACAAAATGCAGAAAGAATGCTAGAACACAACTCCGATTGATTGGCAGTATTTGCCCAATTTTAGGGCGCCCCGAATCAAAGGGGTCCACTTTTTATTTGTAAAAAGTAGAGAAGTAATGTAGAAATGACATTAAAGCACCAAAACAAAGCACAAATGTAACTTGGAACTAGGAAAGAACACCGCCAAGTAAGACAATCACGAGTGGGAGAATGACACAGGACAAGCGCCAAGTTGTGTCACATGAAAAAGGACCCTGTGTTTTCGTAACATGGTTTAGAACAACATTTATTTGGGCATACTTGAACTAGGAAAGCGTCATTCTCCCGCTCGTTATTGGCTTAGTTGGTGCTGTTCTTTCCTAGTTCAAGTATGCACCATCTAGCCCGAATTAATGTTGTTCTGTACAAATGTAGCACGCAGCTGTTCTTTATTTCAGCAAGAAAAATGGGTAAGGGTCTAATATGTGTTGCAGAATGGTGTTGTCTAAAGTTGCACATTGAGCTTGTTGATATACCATGGTGTAGGCAAGAGGCATAGCGCATCAGAAAAACAAAAACACAGACAACACACACGTTTGGCACTAGCGTGTGTGTCGTCTTCAATTGCTAATAGTTTTGCAACACTACTGCTAGTTTGGTGTCCTATCTTGCAGAAGCTGCTGCAGTTAGTGAGCTCAGAGTCTTCGTGAAACGCGAAAGTCTGCCGATTTTTCAACCATTAACTTGGTTTCTGCCACTTGTGCTCCAGGAGTGTTCTCGATGATGGACATAGTGCCAGACTGCCACAAGTACAAGCTGTCCATACTGCAGCCAAACGATCCCAAGCTCTTCTTCAAGGTTGTCAAGAAAGAGGTGAGCTTGCATCCAATTATGTTTTCACAGTTTTTTCTTTTTTTTTTATTGGTTTGAGGGTAAGATGCAATCACAGGGTGAATATGGCAGGCCACTTGAACTGGTTTGTTGTTCATGTCCTGGTTTGTTAGTTACAGCAAGCTTTCTGCTAATTTCTAGTGGTTTTTCACTCGGTTACAAATGAGATTGGAGCAACAATTATTGTAAAAACAAATATATCCTTTTTTTTTTCCTTTTATTAGAGGAAAAGTGCCTCTACGAGTTATATAGCATTCTTTGGCATAATTTTACTCGTCGTCTGGCCCCTATGAGACAAGGGGAGAAAAAAGTAAATGGAGAAAGCATTGTCATTTGTATGTAATGTTGCAATCATTAGTGTGTGCTAGAAACTCTAGTGCTGCATTCGAAAATAATGTCTTAGAACACACAGAAGCGAAGGGGAGGATGGTGGCGCTGCACCATATGGCTTCTGCGATGCACAGTAGATGCAACTGTCTACTTTCACTGAAAAGTTTGTTCCGTGACCGCTGCGCTGTTCATAGTGAACTTGAAGGCATCCTGGTCGAATTGTTTCGCAAGCATTGCGCACGAGTTCTCCCAATGACGACGGATTTGATTCATTGCAAAGACAGACGAATTCGCTTGTGTCGCTTCACCAACCAAAAAGGCTTCACCTTTTTCCCTTGGAGAATTGTACTGCATTCTCATTTTTAACGCAATGACCATGCTGTAATCACAACCCTGACTTGTCGCAGATCAAGCTTCTCACGTCCTCCCTACCTGATGGCATTCACGTAAAGGCCTTCGATGATCGTATGGTGAGTTCCTTTGTGTTTGATATGTCTGTTCTTGCAGCATCAGAGACTTCCCACTACTTGGAAGGGACAATGTTCTCCCTAGCAAAAATTCAAATACAACTAATTTGCCCATTTGGTTATTGACACTTGTATTGATGCATTAGTCTACAACTAGTAGTAGCATAGTAATAGTCTATTCTGTGTCATAGTAATAGTAATAGTCTATGCTGTGTTAGTCTAGTATGCGCATGAGTGCTGGTGCTGATAGGAGACTATGATTACAGTGTTGCCACAAGTGCCATGTATGTACAGTATGGTTAATTCTTAAAAGGAACATCTAATTAGTATTCTATCAGTTACAGACAGCTCAGACGTGCTGTCAAGGCCTTTAGATCATTTTATTTATGTTTGTATGTCTGTCTAATGCATCATGTCAGTCACTATTTCACAACGCAGTCAAATAAATGTTGCAGTTATAGTGTATTTATTACAATTCAGGTGTTCCCACTACACTGTACTATACATTGTGTGCAACCTTGTCAGAAGAGTCAGAAGAGTCAGAAGTGGTTTTACTTAGGTATAGAATGAATGCCAAAAATTTGTCTTTACAGAAGGAGATCCCATAGTCAGAGACTGAATTGGGACCTCCTAAGGCTGCATATGAGACACCTGCATATTCCTATAGCTTGATAGTTTCCACACCAAAACTAATACAAAACCCATTAGGCTAACATAATAATGCATTAATTAATGCAGATTTCTTCCTATGGGTGCACTTTCTTCCCTCTCTTGCTGCTGTGTTAGTTTGCCCTCTCTCCTGGCCATCTCTTGCTGCATGTTTCCTCAACGTGGATGCCAAAAACGCAGGACCTGTATTCGGTGCTGATCAAGGGTCCTCGCCGGACGCCCTACGAGGACGGCCTGTTCCTCTTCGACTTCCAGCTGCCGGCTGAGTATCCACAGTCGCCACCGCAGTGCCACTACGTGTCGTACTGCAGCGACCGGCTCAACCCGAACCTTTACGAGGGTGGCAAAGTCTGTGTCAGTCTTCTGGGCACGTGGAGTGGCAAGGCAAGGGCAAACTCCATGCATTTCTTTTCTCAACCATGAGGCATAGTCTATAAAAGAACATTAAAGTAGGCCATTCAGTATACCATGAAGGTGGAGTAAAAAAAAATAAGGTATCAGGCTGGCTGCGACGGTACCTTGAAATTTCTGCAACTGGCTCTATGTTAAAACAATGCCTCCATTCAGAGGCGCCCCTTACTTGACAAGTGTTGATCACTTTAAATCATTGTCTTCCTGGGAATCCTTTGTCCTGTTTGGATTGTCCTGTTCCAATTCAGAGGCTCAATCGGTATGTCGCAAAACTGCGGCATTCGGCTAGGAGAGGCTGAAGGAATCCTATTCTTTGTGTTGTTCCCCTTCCAGGGCTCGGAAATGTGGTCGGCAGAAACCTCAAGCCTTCTGCAGGTGCTTATCTCCATACAGGGTGAGTTGGTACCACTTGAAATTGCTTGGAGAAGTTGCCTAAGATCACTGCAATACTTGCCCACCCGTCTCACATGAAAATGCCGGCGCGCACTCAATTTGTCATTTCGGTACCAGCAAATCTTCTCTGGGGCCGTCACGCGTGGCATTCACAGTGCATGGCGCCATCAGAAGTGTAGCGCACGCTTTTAATAGGTGATAACCGAAATGCGCTGCCGTTCCTTGCTGCAGACTGGGATCGTATACGTTTCCCGGCTGCTAGGTCCCGTGTGAACAAGAAAAGGCGTGAGGTGCGCACAATCGCGAACAGTATACAGCCATCCGTCTCACGTGGAAACGACTGCGTGCACAGTTTCTTATTTTAGGACCAGCAAATCTCTGCCCGGTTCGTTGCACGCAGCTATCGCTGCCAAACCTATAGCGATAAGCATCTTCACCTATCTGTTCTACAGCACGTGGCACATAGTGCCATTGGTAGCGTATTGCACGCTTTTAGTAGGCGATAATTTAGCAGGCACAACCAGCTTGATGCGCTTTGGCGTCTCAAGCCACAACGATCCGTGCGACGCTTCGCATTACGTAGACGTCAACAATAGTTAAGTCTGTCACATTTTTTTTTTAGTTACTTCGAATTGTACGTTTTCCCGGTTAGTCGGTTTTTTCTCGTGTCTTTTTTTAAATTTTTTTTTTAAATGTATGAACGAGGTTCTACTGTATCTTACAAAAGTCAGCCGTTTATCTTAATGGTTTTGACATCATTTATGAGCCGTTGTTTTTTATATATGTGTGTGTGTCCTGTCATACTCAAGTCTATTTCGTTTACGTTTCCAGGTTTGATCCTGGTCTCGGAGCCCTACTACAACGAGGCTGGCTATGAGCAGCAGAGGGGGTGCCAGCAGGCGTCTGAGAACAGCCGCATGTACAATGAGATGGTCGTGCTCAAGCTTGTGCAGTCTATGGGGCGGATGATCCAAAACCCTCCCGAGGTCTTCAAGGAAGAAATCGAACAGCACTTCAGGGACATCGCAGATAGGTGCGCTTTAGTGTACGACTCCAGTTATGATGGTTTCTCATGGCTTCTGCCACCCATGTAAAGGCGCAGATGCAATAGGCGCATGCTCTTGTGCAAACGAGTTGCGGAGCACCATAGTCGGTACCACCCAAGAATTACAGACAAGCTCCGCCCACAAAAACGCAGCGCACCTGCTTTTCGCCTCTCAACGAGAACCGAGCCAGCTGGAGTCTGCTTGCAGCTTAATGCGGAGCCCGCCCATAAAGTTTGCCTTAGATGTTCAGCTTTCACCTTGAAACCAGTGATGCAAAGACCAATCTGCATGGAGAAAACGGTTGGTTCAAGCACGCGAAACCACTTGACGTCAGGTTCTAATCTGATTCGCTGACTCATCTATGCACATTTTGTTCGAATCGGAGAGTGTGTATATAACCTTTTAATTAGACTGTTCCTGACTATAGATTATCTGACCAATTGGCTTATATGTATAGCCACCTGTGCTGTTGCTATGGATGTGTCACTCTGTTGCTCTGTGCTCTACGCAATGAAACAAACACCACCTAAATATCCTCACTGCAACAAATGTGGCAACAAACCTGGCGCACAGGAAGGAGAGTTAAACAAGTCAACACAATCAGAAGCCGGGTGAAGAAAGGCGGTGGGGAGAAGAACTGACCTCCCCGCCATTATAGTTTTCTCGAAACAGCTACGCCATCCCCCATTTCGATTTTTTTTTTCATGCAACCCAGTTATAACAATTATCGGAATGGAATTTTCGTGCCACTTGAATATTGTTATAAATGGGTTCGACTATATATCTTTTGAACAAATATGGTATATAATGAAGATATTTTCATTCCAGATATAAGTTCATCATGAAATCGTTATCATTTTATACAATTTTCGTCTGGCTTTGTTGCTATAGCAGCAAACTTGGAGCACCTTGTAACTTGGAGATTGTCAGTTGAATTTTTCTCATCATCAAATGTAACACAAGCAAATGGAGTAATACTAGACAGTAAGATACGAAAATTGGCAGCATCTAAGATTGGTCACGTGGTCATTTACACTACAAAAACTAGGGAAGTAAGTGCTTGCATTGCATGCTGTTTTTCTGAATTCAGTTTCTCTCTCTCTCTCTCTCTCTCTCTCTCTCTCTCTCTCTCTCTCTCTCTCTCTTTTTTTTTTTTTTTGTATGTCGCTAGCTATGGCCTGCCCCCTTTTTTTGTTCCAGGTTTGTAAATCGGCTGGAGAGCTGGCTCAGGCTGTCTGATGCTTGGCATACGAGTTGTCCAGGTTCCCTGGCCACTCCTGAAACACTAAAAGCCTTTGCCGAACAAGGTTAGTAATGCATTAAACCGTCCCCGAAGAAGTCAAGTTTCTTTAGGATAAGCAGATAAAAGAATTCTACAGTAGAGATAGGTATTCGCCCGAAAGTGAATCTTCAAGCTCCACCATGTGTTTTTTTTTTTCTTGGCGAAGCGAAAGGGTGTCACATTGCAGTGACGTCCAGCAGACGATTCCAGGCGCGTACTATCACTCGGGCTCGAAGCCGTCTTGTTAGCCGTCTACGCGGACTGCCTCCGATGCTGACGAAAATTTGAACGCGCCCTTTAGCCTCGTGTGTCGCCTCAACTTTTGCCTGCATTTCCCGGCTGGGTCTCTCCCCCAGGTGACTATGGTGTGGCTGGCAGCAGTGCATTCCCAGACTTCCCGCTGCTGCCGGCTTCCCGGGGCTTCTGCCTGACCCTGCGCAAGGCGCTGACCACTTTCAAGGAGATCCTCAAGGCCCACGGCCTGGGCTGCCAAGCCGAGAGCAGCGGCAGCGGTCAGGGCCAGTAGCCGAGCCTAGCCCCTTTGCCTCTTCCTCTTTTTTTTTTTATTCTTCTTCTCTGAGGGGCTAGCTTGTGTAAATTGTGTGAGTGTCCAGTCCACGGCATTATGCATGCATCCTGCACTAAATTTCTGTAGCAGCTACTGCTAGATGCTATACTTCGGTATACTGTATTTTTTCGTAACCTGCCTCTGCATGCAACTTGTGCCATCGCTTATATACAAAGGGATAGAGATATGTATAATATATATATATAAGATATATATATATCAGGGTTCTGCCCACCACTCTGGTTCACCGGTCAAAATTTCCTATTTCCTTCTCCTTTTCTTTCGCTATCATCGAGTGTTTCTTTATCACATGGAGAATTGGTAGAAGGAAAAGTGATGTAAAAGTTGAGAAAATCTCAGTTCTCTAGTTCGCCCTCGACAAAAATGTAGTAAAAAAGCACAAATTTGAATCACTGGCACGTGTTTTGTGCGCATTTCGCATTTTCACAGCAGCGAGCTCTGCATTTTTTTGTCCCCTGCGAAGTTTGTCGATTGCGGCAACGTCACTGGGTCAGTTTTGCCATTCCGTCGAAAATGCAAAATGGGCGAATTTACAATTCAATATGGCGGAGTGGTCGTATCGCAAAAGAAAAGAGAGAGAAAGGCTTAGTTATGTGTGTACTCCTCCCCCCACTGCCGCCATCCATCGCAAGATGTCCAAATTCTTGAGGAGAACCGTGATGTATATATAACCTGTGCACATGATTACAAAATGGTGTTAAAATCTTTCTAGAAAGCAGCTCGGCACTATCCTCGGCACCTATTCTCGGCACTCAACAAAACTTCACTGCATAGTGATGTGCACTGCGGTGAAGTGGCATTTGATGGCAAACGCACATTTTGCCTCAATATGTGGCCTCTCAGCATTGTGCTTCGCACAGCTGTGAAGCAGTCAGATTGCAAAATTTTGTGAATAGCTTGCAATCAAGCCAGACCATAATTAAGAGTTCTTCGATTCTTTTGGTGCGCACTGAACTAACTCCCACCACAACCAGTCGTTGTGGTGTGAGCCTCTCCTCTTGTCCTTTGTGTTTTTGACTGGTTTTTTCGTTCAAATTTAACTCGAAAACATTTGAATATAGTAGTTGGTGTCTGTTTGCCTGTGCAGAGTAATTGCATGCAGCTTGTTGTAGACCGTGTCATCCTCCATTCATACCCTGTTCATCTAATTCGTTTTTTTTTTCTCTCTCATCTTTTTCAGAAATTGAGCACTGTTGAAAAGTTTTTTGCAAACAACTGCTGAACAACGTATGGACATGGCACTGCCGCCAAGCCGTGACGGACAGGACTTTCCTCTTCCACCTCTTTTTAAATCTTCCTAGCGCCTCTTTTTCTTTTTTTCATTAGGAAGGACTAGTTCTCACTCTCTCTCTCTCTACAAGCAAGCGAGCTACGATGTGCATTTTTCGCCCGTAGTAATTCTTCTTCCCTCCACGCAAGCACCACCTCTGCTCTTTTTTCACGCGGCATGTCTCAGTTGTGCCTCGCTGCATTTTTCTAGCACAAGCAGCCTTCTCTCGCTCTGGAACGTGCAACCGACTCCTGTTGTCGACGAGCTTTTCTAGTAGAAATAAACCCCATCCCCAATCCCTCCTCCTACGCTGTGCCGTCGCACGGCTACGCTTGTGCCCGCTAACCTTCTCGCTCGACAGCTTCTAAGCCAGGTGTGAAGCCTAATGCCTGGCTCGACTGCTTGCTCGCAAGTTGGAAGTGCAGCTAGTCTCCGTAGGCCATGCTAGAAATTTTTTTTTTTCCCCCATAGGCGACAAGTTAGCCCAGAGACACTCGCACCTTTGCCCCCACCCCCGCCTCCTCTGTCCTTCGTTACTTTATTTATCCCGTTTCTCAGAAAGATCTAACTGCCGAAGCACAGAACCGAGTGATCACTCGCAGTAACTCTTATTAAGGTGTTGCTCTCAAACACTTTCAGCTTATACGCCCGGCTCGGTGAAATACCTGCGGAGCCGCAACAGTCTCTTTCCTTCTTTTTCTCTGAGGTGTGCAGGGGGTAGGCATGCAAGTGTCTCGAGAAGCTGCTTTAACTGTCGGCTGATCACAAAACTGCTAGAGTGTGCTCGGCTGATCACAGGAACTGCTAGATTGTGCCAGCTCAAGAACGTGCCGCTGATTTGCGAAAACGACTTGGAGGGGGCGGCATGCCTTTTACGAGGCAGGGAGCGTCTCTGCACGTCGTCGTCGAGAGTGCTCCGCCAGCGACGACGAAGGAGAGTCGTGCATCGTCGTGTGTGGTGACGCCTGCGGTTGAAGAACGAACAGCCAATTGTGGAACTGTGGAAGCAAGTTTAAAAGCAAGAACTTTCTTGAGTTGAGAGTGGGGAGTCCCGGTGGAACGCAGTGTTTGGAGGGAGCAAACAAGTGGCGGCGGCAAGCAGCAGCGGTCACCTGTGCAATAGTGGCACTCGCCGGAGCTGCAAAAGGCTTGTCCGTTTGTGTTGCTTAAGTTATGAAACATAGAAATATTAAAATTCCTCAATTGATACGTGGACGTCTGTGGAATTCCTCGAGCCTCCGGCCTCTTTGCGTCAGCCATTTTATCGGCAAACGCGCAGTCAACCACAATTTTACGGAAAACAACATCTCAATAAAAGCTGCATATCCAAGCTAACTTCACAACGCAGCCTAGTATTTGCATTTACAGCTTCTGGCAGTATACGTGAACAACGTTGTGATGTTTGGTTTTACTGACTACTGTTACAGGTTGCTAGGAAATGCAAAGTTTTCTAAGTTCGAGTCCTATGCCACCTTTTGGCTACCAGGCACACAGTAATGTGAAAACTTTAATGTAAGAGGTGTTGTTCTTCGCGCTCTCCGGTTCATGTATTTTATGTCCGCAATAGTACATTGTGCATATGCACACGTCTGCGTGTGTGCATACGTGTGCGTGTGTATGCCTGTGACTTCAAGTGTTCATCACTTTGCGTGGAAATGCAAAGGGCTAAGCATATTCAAGAAAACATTCTGGCATAACGTGATGACGTCTAAGAACTGAGTCCGATCAGCTGACATCAAACCAATCTTTTTTTTTTTTTTTTTTTGAAAGAACAAATTGCAAAGACACTTAACTCGTCATGAAGCCACACATTCTAGTTGGGTTCAATAGAGACTGTACCTGGAAACAAAAATCCAGGTAGTATCATTGGTACTGCAACCGAACTGCAGCACCTGCTGTTGACGTTTGGTCAGCCAAGCAAGTTCAGTAAGCCGGTAAATGTTCAGCATGATCATATTCGTTTTTGTTTACTTGGTGATCCAAAATGTGAATGCTCGCAGAAAAAACACTAGCACACATTTGACTACGCACAATGCATTTTGCTTAGTAACTCGGGGGACCAATTGCAATGCATGCTCACTGACCTGGAGAGGCAAAGCAGAAGGGTGGGCCTAAAAATTAATTTGCAGAAAACTAAAGTAATGTTTTAACAGTCTCGGAAGAGAACAGCAGTTTACGATAGGTAGCGAGGCACTGGAAGTGGTCAGGGAATACATCTACTTGGGGCAGGTAGTTACCGCGGATCCGGATCATGAGACTGAAATAATCAGAAGAATAAGAATGCGCTGGGGTGCATTCGGCAGACATTCTCAGATCATGAACAGCAGGTTGCCATTATCCCTCAAGAGAAAAGCTTATAACAGCTGTGTCTTACCAGTATTCACGTACGGGGCAGAAACCTGGAGGCTTACAAAAAGTGTTCTATTTAAATTGAGGACAATGCAACGAGCTATGGAAAGAAGAATGACAGGTGTAACATTAAGGGATGAGAAAAGAGCAGATTGGGTGAGGGAACAAACGCGAGTTAATGACATCTTAGTTGAAATTAAGAAAAAGAAATGGGGGGCATGGGCAGGACATGTAGGACATGTAATGAGAGGGAAGATAACCGATGGTCATTAAGGGTCACGGACTGGATTCCAAGGGAAGGGAAGCGTAGCGGGGGGCGGCAGAAAGTTAGGTGGACGGATGAGATTAAGCAGTTTGCACGGACAACATGGCCACAATTACTGCATGACCGGGGTAGTTGGAGAAGTATGGGAGAGGCCTTTGCCCTGCAGTGGGCGTAACCAGGCTGATGAGGATGATGATCAATGCATTTTTGAAGCAGGAGATGAGGTGATTGAACAGAAAATTATTGGCACAGCATAAAAAAATGTACAATCGCACGGATTGGAGATTAGATGCTGCTGTATGGTAGTGTAATTCAAAGGGACAAAGTTCTTGCATGGATGTACGTGACCATATAAATTTCATGGGATCACCTAAAACGCAACTTAAAGTTCTACCAAGTTTTATAGTACAGGTAAAATCGTCGCTTTGCTTCGTTATATCGAAATTTCGTATTGAAATTCGACCTCTTATACAACTAAGGGCAGTCGCCAATCGATTCTTATTACATGGAAAGGGGCCGCAGAACTTAGATTTATTCGGCAATCAAAAAAATCAAATTTGAATGAGAAAACATTCATTTTGACAAATTTGGGACTCGGCGACGAATGATGTGGTTTCAGGCCACGTACGTCGACAATATCTTCTCGCCGATACGAATTAAGCAAAGCCAGCCACGCGTTGGCATGCACTGCGCTCCCGCGACTGATAGCGTCGCCCGCACTGGGACGACGCTAACGGCAAAAGTGCTGGCAGCGGGGAAGGAATGCTTCGTCTGCTTCTCGCTCCAACGGGTCACCGAAACTCAAGCTTACGCAGCCTCCGATACTAAACGCGTGGTAACACAGCTTACATGGTGCCACGCCATCTCGGCAAGCCCACTCGGCACATTACCTCCAAAGCAGGGTGCGCGGCTGCAGCCGAGATGCGCTCCAGCTTACCCCCCACTCCGCCCCCTCGCGCACGCTTGATTGCATTACTGCGAGCACGCTACCCTCCCCCTCTTTCCTTTTGCTTTCGCGGGAAGGCGGTACTCGTGAAGCCGCCATCTTTCTTCTCTCACCTTCGCATACCTTCCCTCGTATCTAAAACACGCAGTGTGCTGCGCGCGATAGGATCTTGTCGCACTTGTACTTTATGTAGAACATGATGCGGCTTCACTCCGATGGTTGCTCGTGTCGCGCAGCGTGCGACTTGAGAGGTGCGCTTGCAAGCAGCCGCTTGTGATTCTATCATTTGACCAATTGTGTCCGCGGAAGTTTCCACTGTCTCGGCATTCCTTTGTGGCAGCAGTGAAATTTCGTTATATTGAAATCGCATACAAACACGTTTCGTTATATTGAGGTTCTAAATACATGGTGTTCTATGGACAAGAGGTTATGAAAAGAAAAAATATACTTTGTTATATCGAGAATTTCGTTATGTTGAAGTTCATTATAGTACGTAGGTTTAACTGTACTTGCTTCCCGTGCCCAACTAGTATTCTTCTGCAGCTACAATACAGACTATTACAGTGATGAGGAATGCAATCTGTGTAGACCACTGAAGTGATGAATGCAGACAGACAAAATTACGGGCAATACAGCACACTTAATTTCATTGTCTTGTCCGTGTGTATCCTGCAACAGAGAAAAATGGTTCTGATGTACCCATTACACTGAACTACTGGCAGATTCGGCAGTCAGTGTCAACCATCGTTTCACACATGGTATGTCATCGACGAAGCAATGACTTCATGAAATCTTTAGCGCGCAGTCTGTGTCTTTCTGCGTCTGTGATCTCTACTCATCTCTCGGAGAATTTACTCTGCTTAGCGTTCGTTGAGGAGTGGGAGACACTTGGGATCCTCTTTGAACGAGCCCGAATCTTCCAGAACCGAATGCGGCGCACAGATCCAGGGGTCCTGTGTTGTCTGCTGCCACTTGAAGAGCAGCTGCTGGAGCTGCGACAGAACCGGGGCATAGGTTTCGTTCTTTGCAACATTGGACAGCTCGTTCGGGTCTCTGTCCAAATCGTACAGCTCCCACTCGTCCCTGTAGTAGTAACTGTCGAGCGTCTTACTCCAGCACAGTGGTTCCCCACGCTCCGTCCGGTTCAGCAAATCTTGGAACGTCGGCGACACGTAGAAGTCCTGGTCGATTGGGAACGGCATCTTGTAGTTGAGGTTGTGGACGAGCTTCAAGTTCGAGGAGCGTATCATCCTCATGGGGTAGTACATGGTGATCTCGTGAAGGCTGTGGCTTGCATAGACAAAATTTCTCGACTCTGCCGATGCTGATCTTTGCGGAGCGAGCAGCCGCAGCAGTGAAGAGCCCGTGAACGTGACCGGCTTTTTGAAGATGGTGTATTGCGGAACAGGAATGGAGAACCACTCTAGAACGGTGGGCACGATGTCCAGGAGGCTGACCAGTGCATCTGACTGCTGTAGCATGGTGGAAAAGAAAAGTAGTGCAGTGTGAAGAAGAGGTTTCACTGCTGTGGTTAATCACACAGACTTTGATTTAGGCATGTACATAACTTGAATACTCTGCTTAAGTTTGCCAGAAGTTAAAAAGAATGTGCTACATTCACCATCATGGCCATGAGTGGTTCCGGCTAACACTCCCAGAGTCAGGTTTTATACACACAAATGCCCAAGAGGGTGCACACGGGAACAGCCAGTGCCTCAGCTGGTGGCGAGTTGCTTTTTCGCCCACTTCTTTTTTTCTTTACATCAGCATTCCCACGGTTCTCTTCAACACGACAAATACATCCCATTTTGCTTTTCCTGGCTTCGTCATCTATTGGCTTCATATGGTTGTGACTAACAATAATTTGGCCTCTCGGTTCCCATTCTTTTTGTTCACTAAAGTTAAGGTAACTTAATTACTAAGTAACTTCCAATTTTGCGAGTTGGTAATTGATTACATTTTGGTGGTTATTCATATTCGCAAAGTAAGCTTCTTGTAAGTTGCTTGTCTAAGCTAGCACCCATCTCTTCTACCACAATGTTTCTATGATACATGAACAAGCTGTGCGATTGGAATTTTTTAAACTGATACTTTTCTTGAGGGCGAGTGCACCGTTTAGATATCGCTTGAGTGTGTCCTCTAGGAAAATGGTACTAGAATCTAACTTGAAACTAATTTGCGAGTAATTAGTTACTTTTTCCACACTTAGTATCCTACTCAAGTAATTTTAGATGTGTGTTCATTAGTACTCTAACTTTTCAGCCAGGTACCATGTCTTACTCTTTCAAAGTAACTTGTACTTGCCTGCTTTAACTGTTGTCTACATGTCAAATGAAAATTAATTGGCATTAAGCTTAATGCAGTGCTCTGTTGGTCCATTGATCCATGTAATGTCGCTCTTGAAGCCTCGGGGCAAAAACAATGAATGCACAGCTAAACAATGCTTATGTGAAAATTTGTTGGGCTGTATGAAAGGTTGCTAGGTCACATGAAGCAGTAGATTGCACTGAAGCTGCCTAGTGCCGTCATTGGCTCAGGGCTGCCAAGGCTGTACCTTTTTTCTTTCGACCACGTTTGCAAAAAAATTAAGACGTCTCTAGAGTGAAGATTGCAACACTTTATAATAGCCTTGACAATGACAGGTTCTAGAGCAGCGAAGTTTCACCCTTACCGTGCCAGCAGACCCTGCTTCTTCTGGGTTGCTCACTATCAGAGGTTCCTGGATGCCGGGCTCGTATAAGTTGGTCCGTCCATTGGGAAACGGAATTCCATTGTCAGAAGAGTAGATAATGAGAGTGTTGTCACTGAACCCAGCAGCCTCCAGCTCTGCCAACACAAGGCCAACTCCTGCATCCCACAAGATACCACACTGCCATTATTGCCCTCTCTAAAATTCATTAGGTCACTCCAGCGTAATAATGAGTAATGGACGAGTCAAAATGTGCACGTGCATCACATTCAGACCTCTCTTGCACGCACGTGCACATCTGCACATACGGTGAAAGCCAGGTACGGAACGAAACAAGTGATGAACAACCTTGTGCATTTGCCAGGAGGTCAAGCTAATTGAGCATAGGATGGTCACATGACTATCTAATTTAGCAATATTTTGCAAAACTACCAAAAGTGAGAACACTTCAAAGGAACTAATAAAGCTTAGTCACATAATTCTGGGATTAACACGTCACAAATGCTGGGAAATGCATCAAATAGGAAGTGGAAAGCAAACAAAATTGATACTACTCCGACATGTGCCGCTAATTCGTGAATAGGACTTGTATAAACTACAGTTAAACCTCTATATAACGAACTTCAGTTTAACGAAATTTTCGATATAACGTGTAACTCTTAACCTTTTGTCCATTGAACACGTCTTTACAACCTCAATATAACGAAGTATGTTTGTATGCGATTTCAATATAACGAAATTTCCCTGCCGCCTCAAAGGAATGCCGAGACAATAAATGGAAACTTCCGCAGACGCAGATAGTCAAATGACTGACTTACAAGCGGCTGCTTGCAAACGGCACCTCTCAAATCGCGCGCCGCGCGACAAGAGCGACCGCCCAAGTGGAGCCGCATCATGCTCCGTTGCGAAGTCCACGTGCGATAAGATCCTATCGGGCCACGCGCACTGTGTGCTTTAGGTGCGAGTGAAAATGTGCGAGAGTGAGGGAATGAAGATAGTGGTTTCACAAAAGCCGCCTTTCTGCGCGAGCAAAGGGAAAGAAGGGGAGGGGAGAGAGCTCGCGTTAACGCGATCAAGCGGGCGCAAGGGGGCGGAGGGGGTTAGGTGGCGCGCATGGCTTTAAGCGAGACTGAGCGCATACGCAGCCGCGCATCTAGAGGTAATCTGCCGCGTGTGCGAAGAGTGGGCGTGCCGAGACGGCGTGGCACCGTGTAACCTGTCTGTACCGCGCGTTTAGCATTGGAGGTTGCGTAATCTCGAGTTTCGTTGACTCGGAGCGAGAGGCAGACGAAGCATTAATTCGCACACCGCTGCCGGCACTTTTTCCCGATAGCGGCTCCCAGTGCAGGCGATGCTATGAGCCGCAGGGGCAGAGCATATGTGAAAGCGTGGCTGGCTTCGCTTAACTCGTACCGCCGGTAAGATATCGTCGACGTACGTGACGTGAAACCGTATCATTCGTCGCCGACTCCCAAATTTATCGAAACGAATTGTTTTCGCATTCAAATTTGCTTTTCTCGATTGCCCGATGATTTGGAGAATTCTACGGCCCCTTCCCGCGTAAGAAAAATCGATCGGCGACTGTACTCGTTGCACAAAAAGGTCAAATTTCGATATAACGAAGCAAATCGCCGATTTTACCGAATTCGTTATATCGAGGTTCAGCTGTAGTAATATCTCGTGTAGCCTGTAAACTAATGTATTATATTGGTCCTTTTTAGATATTGTTTAGCAAATTTCAATGCCTAGCTGCTTTTGGTGCAGAGTTAGGTTCTTCTACATTGCTTTTTTTGGGGGGGGAGGGAGGGGGACATGTATTTTTCAAAACTGGTTTTATCACCAGAATTTGTTCCAAACGGACATGTCTTGCTTACTATAATATGTAAATTGCAATGGGTGCAGTAGAGAAATCAGTTAACTTAATTAATGGAATTTCATAAATTAAATCAGTTACATATTTTGATTTCTCGTACAAGTAATGTTCACCTCTTCAAGTAATCCAGCTCGAGTACTGGAATTGTGCTATCTTCTACGGGTGATTAAGACTTCTCTACAGCAAAGAAAAAAATTGTGCAGGTCCAGTGCACATCTTCGAATCTATGTGAAGCAAAGCTTCCTGAGGCCACTAATCGAATGCTATAAATTTGCCCATTTCATTCCAATGCCTTTAGCATAACGGAAGCTGGCACACACGAATCTGCTCTCGTGCACCCATGGTGTGCAATGTGACATGTGCAACAATCAACTCAAATAGCTGGTTAGCATTGGCATGATAGAAGTATACATGCGATTGTGGCCTAATGGTTAGAGCATGCTATGTTGCTGTGCTGGGGGACCGATGCTCGACACCACATACCATCGGATACAAAATTCAAATTCTTGCTATCTTTTTTTACGTGTGATCTATTTGAGAAGACAGCAGCAGCACCTAGCAGCCACGGTCAGGAAAGTCCGGGAGAGTTTGCAAAGAAAGGTTTGCCTTAAAAAACCCGGTACAAATCCATCGAAACGCTGCAGAAAAATCCTTGCCCTGGTCCAGCCGCCCGACGGTTGTGTACTGAGCTGCTATGTCCTCTCGTGCTGCGGGAGTGTCTGGAACAAACGAAGGCACAACGACTTGACTGGGATCGTAACGCTGGGGAGTCCAGTCTGGTATGCATCCCATGCCCGGAGAGCCGTCGCCAAACTTTTCACAGAATGCGCCGTACTGCGGGTGGGTGTGGCCGCAACGATGAGGGTCATGGAAAGCCACGTAGAGGAAAAATGGCCTGAAAAGATGGATTTCCTCACAGTTTCTGGTAATCAGTATCTTGAATTAGGATAGCTCGTGACACATAACAAAACCACTTGACAGTGTTAAAGACGGGAACGAAAACAAATACAAGAACACTATACGTGAGCAGGATACACAAAAAGATGTGTGTACCTTTGAATAAAAATCAGTTGGTAGTTGGAACGTTTGTATTTGTCTCGACTCGTCTTTGACACCATCTTTCACTAGCAGTCATGTTTGGAATAGAGTTATCATCTAAGAAGATGCGTTGAAAGCGATGCAATATAAGTTAAAAATAAAAATGCGATTGTTACTTAACAGGCGTACTTGAACAGTGAAATTTTGTAATCAAACTGAATATGAATGCTAGAGGCAAACGTCCTCAAATTATTTAATATGTTATCATTTCTTAACAAAGCTAAATACATAAATGTTTGCATGGTGTCCGTCTGGTGAAAACAGGCGCTCACTTGCATTATTTCAGACATGCACATAACGCCATTTTCAATTTGATGCTGAGTCAACTGAGGAGCTTGTAGATGAGAAACAACTGCTTTCCATTACCTGGTCTCACCGTACATTAGGTTCGGTGGAAAGTACGTTCAGAACACGCAACCGAACGGCCCAGTTATTCTCGTTGAAGGCGAGAGGTGTGAAAACACAACAGCGCAAGCTGTTTTTAAAGAGTTCCAAACACGGTGAGAGTGGCCAAGTAATAAAGTGCTTCACCTAAATCGAGACAAACAAATTCATATATAGGCTGCTTAGAAGTGAGGCGTTCATGTCGAATGACTGTAAATTGCAGAGCGGAAGTTATATTCCCTGTGTATTCGCTCAGGGAACTGGTGCATCTGTACAATGACCACAGCTCTCCTGCAGGGGAAAAAAAAAAAGATACATTCAGAGTACTCGTCACTTGTCTCAATCTGTGTCTCCCTCGAAACTTCGATAAGTAGGATGGTTATTAATGGAAACAAATATTCGGCAATATTGAACAGTGAATTCTCAAATCCACAGGCAGACTATTCATTTCTTATTCAAGATTTCGAATAGTATTTGCATGTCCCTATATTTGGGCCTGGCCATGTTCATTACAATTTTTTTTACCTTGTGTCATTGGTAGAGAGGAACTTCCGCACAAGGTGTTTTATGTTCGTGATGTTCCGTCCAACTTGTAGAATGGAGTTGTTTTCCTCGGTGTGTGCAAAGTCGAAAGGGTACACCTCTTCGGGTCCAACATGCTTTTTACCAATAATGCCTGGAAGAAATGAAGTGACAAAGGAGAAGGTGCTTTGCTGTACAGCAAAGTGCAGTATGGCATGGCCTTCGAGGTAAGTTTCCATTAATCACACTCGAAGGCAAATGTGGACACTTGAGAGCCGCACAGATGAAGGTAAATAAGCATTCCTCTTCTTTTTTTTTTTAACATTACCAGGCAACTAACAGCGGAAAATGTTACATTCAAATCGAATGGATCAGGGAGGTAGCGGGCGTCAGCCTGCTGCTGGTGATTGGAGGGGACCACTTAGTGTGCCAGTCGTGTCACATTACATTGAATGATGCGGACCACAAAATGCGATTTTGCTATGGAATTCACACAAGAATGGAGCAGCAGTAAGCGCAAAGTCTTTTAAAGAATATATATATGTATTTCTTTCTGGGGGGGGGGGGGGGGGGGGGTCATCCTTCGTCCATTTTTTGTGGTTGGTCAGTGGTCATACTCAGCTAGAAAAATGTTTCTTCATTCACTTTCTCTTGCTCTCACTCACTATTGTTCGTTCTGGCTATTTGCTCACATTCACAATCATTGTCAATGGTTTCTGCACAAATTCTTTAAAATAATTTTTGGGAAAAAAATTCAGGTTTCTGTATGGAAGTTTCGGGATCTTTCCGAATGTCAAAAGGTTCTGTCCGGGCATCGTGGCTTGCTGCTGTCACTAACTTTGCTAGAACACCCGCTTATTAATCTTACCAGTTCGAATGCCATGTTGAGACAAAAGCAAGGGCAGCGACTTGACCTCTGGGAATGACTGGAAGGCATGCACGCCTTGGTGAAGGCCGTACATGCCATTCTGGTGTGTTGGAAGACCAGTAAGCAGGCATGACCGGCTTGGTGAGCAACTGCTCACAGCGGTGAAGGCCTTTCGGAACACAACTCCCTGTTGAGCGAGCTTGATGAGATTTGGCGTCTTGCAAACGGTGTTGTTGTAGACGCCAGTCTCAAAACCTCCATCATCAGCTACATGCAAGGAATAAGTGGAAATTATTTGGCAAACCAGTACAGCATAATTTGCAAGTATATTTTGGCACCTTTTATGTAGCATACAGTGGATCAGTACTACAGATATGTGAAGACCGGTGCACGTCTCTACAACCAGATAATCAGTGCTTTTTTAAAAAAATAATGGTATGCAGGAAACCCACACAAGAGAAGGAACTCCCCTCCTTCCCCACACGCATTAACGTTCAAAAGAAGATAGAGCAGACCATGCCAACTTGCTGAAGAACTTATGAAATGTGCACCTTAATTGTGTACCTTAATTATTTATCCTTGTGTTTCAAACATTTGTGGTCCGATCTGTGCATGCAGACAGCAGTTCAAGCTTAGATATATCTATCTATTCACGTCTGGTTGTTCGGTAACATAGATAATAGCAGTGAGCGAAATGACCATGAGGCTCGCTTGCTTTCAGGCTGCATCCGGCCCTCTCGCCTACAGCTATTAACTGCGAGTCCTCATCTCCTTTCACCACCGCAGCTTGCGAAACGCGCGCTCATTATAGTGACGCAAGTATGGAAAAACAAACGGTTCGCTTTCTGAAGCGTTAGAAGATGCGCATGCGCCCAGATTATTACGTCAGCTGGAGTTAGAGCACGTGACGTGATTGCACCATGCATGCATACACGGAGCAACGCCTCCTTATACGCATGGAAGCATAACGATCATTTTATTTTATGCTGGTGTCGCACGGCCACTTTCGGTCGATCGTGATCAAGAAATTCGATCTCGATCTATCGCGCTCGATCGGGATCGAAAGTGCACCGTGTGACGTATTATTGGTTAGCTCAAAGCATTGGATAAGACGTCTGCTGCGGTCAATTGCCAGCTGAATGATTAAAATAAAAATAACGCACGTGCTCAAACAAGGAGCTGGCGGATCGGGACAAGTACATATTTTCTTCACGTCCGTATCTAATCCATAATATTAACGCGCGTGTTTCTTACACAATAATACTAATAAGTGCGCGCTGCATCTACAGGAACACCTATTAGTTTTATATTCCATCTAAATGTACTTACGGTATAATTATATGGTATATGAAGCTGAATAATTGAACTTAATATTCGCGCAAGGTGGAAAGCGAGAAAGCCCTCATTATTAACGTAAAATAATTGTCTTACAACAGTCAACTTATCGCGGAGCGTTGTACTCCGAGCGTACTCACCTAGTATAACGAGTACGTTTCTCTGTCCGCTGACCTGCAGTATCAGCAGAGCAGTTAGCACCAAACAGACTCCAATAAATCGACAGATCATTTCGCTTCACTTCGGAAAGCGCGACAACGCTGACACATGTCGAAAGTCAAACTTTTATCAGAAAGTGCCAAACAAACTGATAAACTTGCCGCCACTCTTATCGGTTTCAGTTCCTGTTTGAAGGTCTGATCAGCCGAGCGAGTTTACTAGCAATGACAAATGCTGAAAGCACTGAGCGCACAAGAATACAACGTATTATTGTAAGAAGATATAAAAAATGAAGAAACAAAGCTTCCAGAAAGAAATCTGCGTGTTTTATAGCGCCACCTATAACGGGTATAAGGAAAGCAACACAGACAAAGCAATGCGCAGACCCTGGTAACCGAGTGGCGTGTGTGTGTGTGCATGTGTGACTGTGGTCGTGAGTGCTGCTTTTATCCTGTAAATTTTGTATTCGTAACCACTCCCATTGTGCGTGTGACGGGTGTGACTGACTGCGTGAGAATGTGCAATCGTAGGACTGTCGAATCTTTGTAGCGCACGCAAACTGCGTCTTGTTGGTCTACAAGTCAGCTGAGAGAGGAACAACAAAGTTTTTCCCCCCAGTCACGTCGCAAGGCACAAGTGGAGAGAGAGAGCGATGGAGGACTTGAAGTGCGGTTTGGTGGGACTAGCGCGCGGTGTTTACGATTCCATCGTGGGCATCGGCATCGTCAAAACCCTGGATGCCGATCAACGAAAATCTGCTCGGAGAGCCACCGACGCGGCGTCACAACCCGCAACTGCCCTGGCTCTACGCAGGGCCGCGGTTCAACAGCAGCGTCCGTCGACATTGTCGTCGTCCCCGCTACGGACTAAGGAGGAGCCTCGGCTTCTGTACCGCATTTTCCAGTGCTGTCTGCTGAACGGCGGCGTCTTCGGACTGAGCATAGTCTCTTTTAACTACCTGGTTCTCCCCGCCGTCCAGTCGCTGATCGACCTGCTTTACGGCGACCACCAAAGTTCGCCGGCGAACAACATATGGACTTGGTTGCAGCCGCTGCTCGTCGTCACGTTTCAGGCGCTCTGGGTGATTCCGCTGTTTGTGCTAAGCAAGGTAGTGAACTGCTTGTGGTTCCAGGACATTGCGAACGTCGCGTTCCGCTACGTCACGGGCGGACGCCCGACGCTTATGACCAGCGTGAGCCGCTTCCTCTCGGACGTGCTGTTCAGCGTGCTGGTTCAGACGCTGTTTTTGCTCCAGTCGCACCTCGTAGCCGCGCTGCCCATCGGCAGGATAGGTGAGCTCATCAGCCTGATCCACCTGTCCCTGCTGTACTCTCTGTACGCTTTCGAGTACGTTTGGTGCAGCCGCGGCTGGGAGCTGCACCGGCGGCTCTCGTTCATCGAGTACAACTGGCCGTACTTCATAGGGTTCGGCGTGCCGCTGGCCGTGCTCACTTCGTGGCCGACGTCGTACTTCATGAGCGGCTCCATCTTCTCGATCCTCTTCCCGCTGTTCATCCTGAGCGCCCACGGTGTAACGCCGACCACTGGGACTGCCAGGTAAGCAAACGCGTGTTCTACGGGCCGGCCAGATGATGCTTCGCTTGGAGCACATTCTTAGTCCCCTAATAGTGTGAAAAGTCTCCTCTCGCTGCTCGACGCCTTAGTGGACAGCTGTCTTCGTGGGCGCAGCAGCGAATGACTTAAAAGTGACTTAGTTGGTATAGAAACAACTAAATGAGAGGATGGATAGTTGGGCATGTTGGTTAAGCGTGATCTGAAGCCAAGGCGCTAAAATGACGGTGGGCAAAGAAGGAACGCACACACACACAGGGCGCCTGGAAAAAAAAAAAAGGCGCCCTGTGTGTGTGTTCCTTCTTTGTCCACCGTCGTTTTAGCGCCTTCACTTCAGATCACGCTAAATGAGAGGAAATGGGGCAGGTGCTACTTTGACATGCAGCGCTCACTTATTTGACCACGACATTGATTTGCAGTGGTGACAGAAGGACCTATGACTGTGACAACTAGAACATGTCGGCTTTTCCCCTACTAGTTGATTACACATGGACAGGTTCTTTGTCTTTCTGCTAACACAAGCATTTCGTAGGGCGAGCCTGTTTGGTTTGTCTCTCTCGAGGGTGACATAATTTCAGAGTCTGCTACCATAGCCATCTTATATTTGTGTTGGCCATAGCTGGGTTTGCACTGATGTCATCCTAGCCACCGTTCTGAAGAACCGGCATGGTGAGAACCCGCATCCGTTGGCGTCTTACGCTGTGATTCTGTAGGCTCTGCCGCGGTTCTGGCATAAACATCATCAGCAATCTGACTGTGTTGCGATAACATCGATGCAGGTTAACCACGACAGTGAAGATGATGCATTGATGTCATCCTAACTGCCACATTGGAGCAGGAGCATAACAAGAAGCTGTGTGTCTGTGGCGTCACATGCAAGTTAGCAAGGCTTAGTTTGAGAGGCTTTTTTTTTCATGTGCATAGCAAGACTGCTGTTCTGCTGATGCAGCTCGTGACATAGATTGAGCACATGGACCAGTACGACCTCCTCTGCTCTGTCCTTGCATTAGGTGTCAGTAGTGCAATGTAGTTGTGCTATCAGTAGATTCCTCTAAAAAGCCAAGTCGCATTGTGAAGGTTGGTCCTTGCTTAAGGCTATAATTACTTCAGTGCGAATGCACAACCACAAAGAAAACTGTGCATTGACGCATACCCCTCCACTCAGCTATAAAGTCTCGTCACACGTATTACTAATAGCTACAGTCCCCGTAACATTTACGTGTGTTTTCCTGCAGGGTCATGTCTTAACACTGCACTTTGATCTATATCACATTGTGACCATGCGCTACCTCTTGTGCTTCCAGGTTTCCCCTTCAACTCTTCTCTCCGTCCATCTGGGTCTCCAACGCGATATTTCATTGGTTGACAGCCAACTGCACCACCAAGCCCATTCGTCCCACGGTCTCGCGACACAAGCGGTCGGTCACCCGTGAGCACCGGAGGCAGTCCTTGTCTCCCCGTGCATTGCGCCCAAGAACCGCCGCCACTCCCAGCTGATGGACCGGCACAGCCACGCTGTGGACGTCTTGGCTTCACTCCATGCAAGATTGTCTAGCAGTCACCGTCACATTCGTAAACCGCACCGTTCACGAATGTGACGGCCTCCCTCGCAGCATCGATACAACGCATGCCAAGGCCACCAGGATTGGGTCGTCTCACGACCGAGGTGGCTGCAGCAGTTTGCGAGCATTTATCATTGGATGGCTGTTGCTCCAGCGACTGTGTGACATGCCCAGCTATATTCAAGGGCACATCGCTGTTTTAGTTTTTATTATTATTGACCTGTCAGTCAAGGTTTGAAAAACCTTGTGATGTGCCCTTGACTGCTGTGTACAAACTTTTTAAAAGCAGGGCAGGGGGTATTGCGATAGTTTTGGTCGCTCACAGTTTCACCTCGGTTGTCACTGCTGCATTGCATCAAGAGCACCCTGAGTAGTCTGGACACAGCTGTGAACAGTCCCATGCACATAATATAAAGTATGCTGTAGAGATTATGTTCTTTTGTTCCTATTGAACAAAGCATATTTTATAAGGTACCATGTCGAAATAAAAGTGCATGTTTTATTGTTTTCAGTTGCAGTGCTAGTCTCTCTCTTTCACCGCATTGGTGTCAATCAGCTTATAAAATATTTTTGGAGGTCTGAACTGAAATAAGCCTTGTTCCTTTAGCCCCATGTCGTGCAGGACCATTGCATAAAAATTAATCATTTAACGTAGCATGTACACGGATGGAGCACACGGTCGTGGTTCTTAATTGATATATCACAGGCATACCATCTCAATTTCTTGCCAACATATGCCATTACTTATGCCTTTTTGTTTTAGCTAGCAAGCAGCAGCACTCTATATTTCTTTGTAGAACTGATGTTAGCTATCAGGTCTACTACATATAGACCCTGACAGCAACCCTGATATCAGAGTCCATATCTGGTAGACCTTATAGCAACGTTAGCTGCATATCATCTGTTCTTATTTGTGGCTGCTAAATTTTGTAGAAACCTGATGGTGAAAGTTGTTTGCAGGCACCACTATCTTAAAGAGACACTGTGGGAAAAATATTAAGCCAAGCTAGATCAATAGATCATTAGTCTATTATTGTTTTCTGTGTGCCAGTACATCACTTCGTTCGTGGAAAATTGCTATCGAAGGTCCTGATGCTGCTCGTCAATTTCAACCTCCCACGCCAAAGTGGACGAGTTGACATAATGTCCACGTGATCTCCCTCTGTGTTGCTTTGTGTGAATGGGCCAGTACTGATGTCGCAGAAGAGGTACCGCAGTCCACAACAGGTGGCACCACTCCACTTTTTCATTCATGTCCTTTTCTCTTGCAAAAGCTCTATTCTTGCTATGACTGACGAATTCGTTATTACAGAAGCCTAACTTTTCAATCTAGCTTGACCTAATATCCTTAGTGTTTCTTTAACTTACTGTATAACGGTCAATAACTCTTGGCTGTCTTTTACACGTTTTGTGTACACTTCCCAACCAATAAGGGCCTCCCTGTATCGGCAGGCTCAATGTCGGCAGCCGTTTTAAGCTTGTCAGTGTTGCATGCCAGCTGTGCATTAATTGGTTATGGCTAAACTGCTTTAAAGCACACTAGCATGAAGAGTGGGACCATGGCTTCTATAGCTCGCGTTCCCGAGCTCTACTTTAACTTGGTCATAGGGTGTTGCAGAAACGTTTTCCATCTGCCTTATCTCTCGCAAAAGCTTGCGGTACATTATTGTACATGCCCCAGGCCCGTGCATTTAACTTAATCCCCTCTTTCTTTTGTGAAGAATTTGCAGAGCTGGTGGGGAGAAGTTTGTGGTACATTGGCATTGCTTTCTGTCAATGCTAAGAGGGTAGTAAAACAGCTTCGGCTCCATTCGATTTGCCCTGCACTTTGTGAAATAGTTCCCACCAGTCCATTGCGAGTTCTCGCTGGTGCAGAACCGGCACGGCATGACATACACGAGCCCTTCACTACCTCTCGGATGAGTGCAGGAAAGGCACAGTTCCGAGACCCCCATTGTCACAAATTCAAGAAATGTACTAGGCCAGTATGGGCTGCTGGCCAGGGCAGGTGCAAACTTTAATCTGAACTTTATTTCAATAGGCAAACACTGAAGGAAAACATGCAATGTATAAACATTGGGTATGGACACACACAGCGAACCATAACCATCATGTGTGCAATCTTTGGGGGTGCTGTGGGGAGGCACACCTTCAGTGTTCTAAGAATGCATCTTGTAAGGCTGTTCAGCCACCGATAAAGAAAAGAGGCCATTGAAATGCACATTTAACGGTTCAGTCCACATGAGCTTGTTGATGTTGTCATTTTCATGTGCAATATAGATACTTTTACAGCTTTCCGAACTAACTATTGCAGTCTAGGGTTTCCACAATGCTGCTGGTAGAAGTGGTTTCACGTAATGTTGAATAACTTGTGGTAAAGCAAAGAAAAACTCAGCTTGGCTAGTAAACAAGATGGTCAATGTAGCGCAACACATACTGTTGCAATAATTTTGTTCCTTAAATCTTCTGTCCTTGTCTCTGTGTGGCACCACTGTTCATCCCAGTTGGGCTAGAGTGTTAATTATAGTAAGTGTAAGCAGCACAGAATGTTTCCTGTTCCACTACATCCCCTCTATTTTGTTTCCTGGTCCTATTCAGGTGTACCTCCATGATTACACTGGTAGCAGTGTCTCCACGCAATGTGCATCTTAGTTTTATATAAGAGTCTGTCTGGGTAAAAAAGAGCAGGACACGAAGAATTTCATAGTGCTCACTTGTCATTTCCACTACTCTTGTAGTTACTGTTAAGCAAACAATATGGAAATGCCTTAGGAACAGTTTGATTGTTTCTCTCTGCATATATATGCATGGATGCAGTTAGTGGACAGAAGTCACTTGTATATGCCTGGAAGCTGAAGTCTTAGGGTCCACGAAAGTAATGCGCAGTATGCTGAATTTCCTTGTGTGTTTGTGAGCTTGCAAGGCTGCAAGAAACTTGAAGGATTAAACAAGAGGAGCACTTCTGTCTTCAGGTTTCATTTTTACTTCTCGTTCACTCTGGGACAGCTTATTCAACCTCGTAGGCACAGTCTTTACGAAAGAAGCTTTGCCACTTTCAGTATTTATTATTAGCTGATAGCACTGGTGAATCCAGAATATATATGCTTTGATGAGCCTTCCTTCCCCCCTGGAGGCTACCTTCTATCTGCTCCTGGCGGATAGCAACTGTGAATAATACAACTATTGGCCATTGTAGAATGTCATGCTTACTTTACTAGCTCTGATGCAAAAAGGGTGTTGAAGAGCAAACCTGACTGTTGTCAGTAATTACTTGGGGAACTTATTTTGAACCTTTGTCATTTATCACTCACGTGACAACAAAGTGGTGTTAATCACAAGGGGAATATATACTCAAATGGAAGTCTACTAACTCCCCAAAGCGGTTACACATGGGTGTTCCAAAGAGGCAAGGAGCCACCAATGTAGCCTTTTTTTTGTTTTTTATGAGGACTTTGCTTTTACTTCGAACTCGTGCTGCTTTTGTGCAACATAGGGTTTTATAGACTCTGCAAGCAAAGCCTTCTGTGTGCTGGACAGTGCTTCGAACGTGATATGAGTGTATTGGTGCTGGTATTATTTAAATGCTGAGAGCCTGTGATCATGTAAATCAGTATGTAAATATAAGACTTTTTTTTGTGTCGCAGTGGTGCATGACTTTCTTACGATAGAACCAAATACATACATACTGATACAAATGACTTGCCTGCTTGGACGAGAAAGCCTGGATATGGGTGCGTGTACTGTGCGTGTGTTTGTATTGTATAATGTCTGGGATGAGCATGTTTTATTGTTTTTAGATGACTGCTTGTTTTGTTGCCTAGTATGTCACTTTTTGTTTTCTTAGTGCAATGCTTGGGTGTTGCTAATCTTGCTAAGTACAACACCCTTAATCATTGCTGCCACACATATGGCTTTGTAAAAGCACACTACTTGGGATGCAAATAAATATGTCTGAAGCTTTGTGCACATTTTTGTTTCTTTGTGATTCTCTGTTTCATATTCAAGCAGTGATGCCCACTTTTGGTATTTTAGGAGAAACAATCTGAAATGAAAGTTTAATCACATGTTGCACAAATGAATTGAACTTACATGTAAATTAACACACGCACACAAAAAAAAGCATAGTGGGATTTAACATTTGAAAGCAACCGATGACTATGAAAGGTGCTGTGGTGAGGAGTCAACGGATCAGTTTTGACCACGTTGGGGTTCCTAAAAAGGATACTAAAGAAACGCAAGCGTTTAGCTGTATTTGTAAATTAGGCTTCTACAATGCCGAGAAGGCCACTTTTGTCATGAAAGCAAGCTCGGTACGCTATGAAAGACCATAGACGTAGTGATGCCGCCTCGATGCTTCCGCACTAGCCAGCCGTGACGTCGCGAATTTCGAGGACGTCTGCTCGGGTCTAGTTATTATATTTTGTCTGTAAAGATATTATATTTTGTCTGTAAAGATGGCTTAAATTGCATTCTAAGTGAGCCAAACACTGAAATAGGCAGGTTTTGATGAATTTTACTGTGCCACAAAGGCTTTAAGTACGCAAAAACTAAATTCATGACTGATGTGCAGGCTGATGTGCGTGAGTGATGTGCTTCGGTCGGAAATCCCAGAAATGGTAATTTGGATTTTTTTTTTGTTATTCGTGATCAAGCTCTTGCCATGAAATTAACGAAAATGAATGGATGCTTTGTTAGTTTAAACTGATGTAGCGCCTCCGTCGTGTCCATTTAATGTACGCCCAAACTCGTACACAGGATTACCAAACAGCTATGATATTTAAACACGTGACGTTACGGATGACATTTCTGCCATCGGCGTGGCCGTGAGGTTCCGTATAAAGTCCAAGGGCGATAATGTCGCCGCGCGCCGTATGTACGAGTAAAGCGCGCGAGGGTGAGCCGCCAATCGCGGCTGCATCTCGCCCGCTCAAGGGAAGAAAGCGGGGAGGAAGCGTGCCGTCTTCCGTCGCGCGCAAGACTGCGGGGTAGGGAGGGGGCGCGCGCCTGCCCGGACCGCAGTATCTTGAAAGCCATCTGCGACAATGACCGAGTCCGCCGTGCGCTGTGTTTTCGCGGCTTAATTCGCGCTGATGCGAGACGCAGCACGAAGGTCAATTCGCTCGCTGCTGCTGCCGCACTTCCTCATTCTATCGCCTTGACAGCGAGTTTCTGCGGTCATCGAGTGAGCTGCGTTCGTGTTTGCTTGTGCGCGCGTGACACCATGCTTGTTCGTTTAGTTAATATATGCCGTTGTTTACAAGTTTATGCCGCCGATAAACCTACTATCCTTACTTCGTACAGATGTCCACTAATTTACTGTCGCAATCGATGCTTCGCCTTTCGGGCGAAAGTGCCACTTTTTGCAGAACTAAAGTATTACAAACAATGTACGAGCCAGTTATGAGGATTTTCTTTCCTCTTGTGTGTACACAAGCAAATTACATAGCTCTTGTAACCTGTTTGGGCTCTTCGCAGGTTATAAAATGGTGGTGAGATGTTTCTGTTGGGGTGGGGAAGGGGTGGGCGTGGCAATGTATGCTATACTTCACATTCAATTTGGGATACGGGAGAGCGGTTTGGGATATATCACTGTATTATTGTTCATGTTCAATTTACGGAATGTCCTCGCAACAGACGAAATAAATGTTTTAGGTTTGGATGGCCGCGAATATATACCCCATTTGTATTCGAATCTCCCCACCCCCTAATGGAAAAACGAGCGTACGGCACTTTTCAAAACGCTCACGAACAAGTATGGGCGACACGAGTATGTTCTTCCGTGAACGATATGTAAACGGCACCACACTACAAAAGGCAACTTTTTTGGTGCGCGTTTATTCTCATTGTCTCGTTTGCGCTTAGATCTTCGATTGTTCCGTTCAGTTCGTGTTAACGGCTAACTGCTTTGTTTGGAATAAAATGCAGTGAACGCAGTGAACACAAACCGCCGTGTTTTGAGGTTCTAACTGCTGTCTTTTTTTCCTTTTCTTTCTTTTTGTTTTTTGCTTTTTTTGAATGCGTGCAAGCTTTTTGAATAACAACCTCACTAATTTTGACCCCTTTCCATAGGTCAATATATCTATATCCTCTTCCAAGTACTGTTGTGCTGGTCATTCCTAATCTGGCCCTTATAGCGACAGTGGTATAGAGCACAGCGAGAGTTTCTGTTAACAGAACTGCGCGTTTCAAAGCATGGCTGGGCCGGTTTCGCCACTCGGTCAAGAGGGAAGCGATAAGGAATAGAGAGAGAGAGAAGTGGTTCTTGTGGGGAAGGAGGAAAGGCTAGCACTATTTTCTGCAACCCATGCGGGAGCACGGCTCAGCGCCAGCAGGGTGGGGAGATGGGATTAAAAAAGAGAGGGTAGGAGGGAGAAAGGTAGAAGGTCGTCCTAGCAGCATCAGAGCAGCCCGGCAGGGAGGGCACAGTGGGTTCGACCGGAGGAGTAGGCTGGAGGTAGACCGTAGAGGAGGTGGCCCAGTAGAAACGAAGTAGTGGCGAATCAGGAAGCCCGAGGTGGTGGGATGGCCGTTAGCCCATCCGTCTTTGTAGAAATCTCCTAGTCTCGCCGAGAGCCCCGACGAGTCGACGTACTCGACGACACTAAGGAAAGCTGGCAGCTGATTACGACAGGGGAAGAGGATATCTTCCTGTCGTGAACACGGGAGCCCCAGGCGGTGGAACTCTTGCAGAAGTCGGCCGCGGTGTTGCAGGCGAGCAGGAGGTGCTCCAGAGTCTCTGGTTCACCACAGGAGGCACAGGCTGGCGATGTGGCTTTCCCAAGGCGGTGCCGGCGGGCTGCCGTCCAGTAGCAGCCAACTCGCAGTCGGAGCAGCAACGATCGAGGCATCCCTTCGTAGGAGGCCGTGCTGTGGAAGAGGCCGTGGAGGCCGGCCCAGGGTACCCGTCTGTCCGGGTGGCAGGCGATGATGCGCTGGCGCAGCTTGTGTCTCGACAAGTCTGCGGCCGTTACAGCAGGGCTGAGACGGACGCTCGAGTGGGCACTTTTTGCAAGAGTGTCCGCCTCTTCATTGCCCGGGATCCCCACGTGTGCCGGTAGCCAATGCATGGATAGTAAACATTCTGCGTTCTGAAGGGCCGTCAGTCTTGAAGAGAGCAGCGCAACCCCAAGGCTAGCGCTGTCAGGGTTCGGCAGGCAGAGCAGCGCCGCCTTGGAGTCGCAGAAGATGGCTGCCGAGGTCACTGGTAGCTCCTCTGCAAGTAGGTCCACAGCAAGGTGGAGTCCTGCTAGCTCTGCTGCGGTAGAGCTTGCATGTCCCGGGAGACGGCACAGCTTTTGCTCTTTTGTAGGGTCGGCGCAACGCAGGCTGCTGTGGATGAGCCCGTCTCCGGTATCACGGATCCATCGACGAAGATGTGAAGGTGGTCCCCAAGTCTCTCTTGGAGGAGAGAGACTGCAGTCTGCTGTAGGGCACATGTTGGGGAACGGTTCTTCGAGACACCTGGCAGCTCCGTCGAGATAGGGATTGGTGGTCGATGTGGTGGGCGAGGCTGTACAGCGTTTGCAGGCGTGTCCCCTATGACTTCCTTATAGAGGCCACACAGCCGTCCCATGTGTGATGCTGGCTGGGAGCGTAGGCGGGTAAGGAGTGCTTGACCATCTGCGACATGGTGTAGACGATCAATGTGTCGTAGCCCCTGTTGCAGGAAGAGTAATGCCAGTGGCCAGGCACCTGCCTCAGCCAAAGTGGCGGCCACTTGGGAGGTTCGGGGAATGCCAAGACAGAGTCGTATTGCTGACCGATGCTGCAGCTCCAGTTTCCGTAGGCGGGGTGGCGGCAGCGCCACGACAGGGCCCGGCGCAGGGGGAACTAGAGCTGGGTGAGCCTGTGGACCGTTCGAGGGGCCCCCTAGCCTGGCGACCACTTAAGTCACTCACCGGCAAGAGGACGAGCCGTCAACCCGTCCTCGCTGTGGCCATCTCGCTAGGAATCAGCGAAGAGGCCCTCGCGGAACTTCTGGCGGAGCGGTTCGCCCCTGCCGTGCCACAGAGTGCAGCCATCCTGCCGGTCGGATACCCTACCGGAAGGATGGGAAGTGGGGAGAAGGAAATATTACGAAATCACCCCATCCTCCTCACCCCTATAATCACCTCCTCGGGCGCGCGTACGAGCGCACGAGAGCCTTACGTCATGGTTACTGTAGTTAATGCATAGAAATTATATCTAACGCATCGTATCAGCTACGGCTGCTTTCCTGACAAAAACCGCGGAAAGATTTAAGAGTGACCATTTGGTAAGTCACAGCATGTCTGTGACTTACTGGAAACACGGTGTAAATCAGGACCACGCAGCCGGGGGAGGGGGCGCGCATTTCCTGAACGACACGCTGGAAAAATGATAGGCGACCCTAATCTTTGACTTGGGTGTCTCTTAGGGGCACTCGCGCCTCGGCGTTGTTTTATGGGTTAAGGGAGCAAACGCCTTTTCCCTGGCACGACATGCGGGCGAGGAGGAAGGGCAGCACGCGCCACCTGGCGAACAGCGCACCTTAAGCGAGAGAATGGAGTGACGTCACAACCTTAAGAAGCGAGAGAGGAGGGAGTGACGTCACATCCGCTCTGCTAGGCAGATGTTCAGTTTACGACAGGCAAGTGTTTTCCATTAATTAGCCGGTTAAATATGCCACCTTGCGCGTGACGTCATTAGTGACGTCATTACTTACGCTTTCTACTTCCGGGTTACCAGGACTTTCGCCAAAGTCGTGCTTACGTAGCGGGTCTCTTAAGTCTACGATTCTGTGCTTTGGTGAGCGGTAATAAGTGATATCTAATTCTAAGTATTCCAGACACTTCAATAACTCAACTTGCAACTAAGCTTGCGCTCTGATATATCATCATGAAGCCCATGAATTTTGTACTCTATTATTTTTCTATGTTTTCTTATTTATTTTAAATTTCGTCCCCGGTTCTCTTGGGAGGTGAACCGGAAGTGCTGCGCAAGAAACAAGAGTGTCACTCGAACCTCGTGCCACTTAAAAAAAGAAAGCTTGAACCCTCTAGGGCTTATCAATATTAATTCGTTATCAACCTTTGTTATCAAACAATATTCGTTATCAATCTTGCGTGCCCTTTTCCTTGCTTCAACGCTGCGCGCCCCCTACTTGCAGGTCACTAAGGGTATACGCGTTATCAGCGTCACGTATCATTGCTGACAGGGAAGTAACGGGCGCTGAATTTACATGAAGGGAAGCACAAGCAATTAAGACAGATAAAGATTATTGCTAGGGGGGGGGGGGGGGGCAAGATACGCCCAGTGCGTCCTAACTTTTTTTGTATGTACTAGTACTCCGGGAGGGGCGAGCTGCACATCGATCGCTATTCGATTCGCCGGTATACACCGCGGTCTGTCTGCTGAATACTGTGCAAGTTTCGTGCAGAACGAGTTCACAGCATTTGCGGAATCTGCGGGAGATGCGTACGCTGTAAAAAAATTTGCGTCCTTAAAAGTTAATGAAGGTGTAAATGAGTATATAATTCGCACCCTTTCTGGGTGTAAAGGTGTGAGCTATAGGCAGATTTACACCCTCTTTGACATTTAAGGGTGTAAATGCGTCTATAACTCCATCACACCGTTTCACCCAGAAATGATGTACGGGTGTGACTTATAGACATATCTACACCATTACAAGTGAATAGTGGTGCAAATGTACCTATGGTTACCCCCTTATACCCTTTCTGGTTGTAAAAGTCTGAGGTAAAACAGATTTACACCCCCTTTCACTTTTAAGGGTGTAAACACTCTTAAAACAGTTGCACCCTTTGGTGTGTATTTGTCCCACAACGATAACCGTTGTCTGCCTTGCTTGCGTTTCCTTTGTTAAAAACTCAGCGCTCGCTGCTTTCCTGTCGAGAATGCTGTGTCACGCTGATACCGGGCAAGCCGTTCGTGACTTGGAAGTACCGGGCTCGCAGCTTTAAAGAAAGGAAATACGGGCAAGATAGATGACGATTGTTGTTGTGGGACAAGATAAGCCCCAACTGGTGTAAATATTTTTAAAAGTAAATGGTGAAAGGGTGTAAATCATACCCTTCCTGTTTTTACAGGTGTATGCTATAGACAGATTTACACCCTCGTTTACTTTTAAGGGTGTAAATTGCTTTGACTCGTGCACGGGCGGTTCCGTTCCGACTCATGAACGAGCACAGAAGAGGTATGGAAGTGTAACGAAATAGTTCACGAAGGTCGCGACGAATCGAACGAGCATATATAGCATTTCAGCGAAACTAATTTCCGTAGGGCTTGCCTTAATGCGCTGAATATACCAGCCAACCACCTACGTTGCATTAACAACCACGAGATATTTTTTATCTATTTTACTAAAAAAGTCTAAGTTCCCACAACCACCAAAAAGGTCGTGCAAGTGGTGTTTCATTTCATTTCATTTCATTTATTTTTTCCCTTAAAGGCCCGAAGGCATTACATAAGAGGGGAGCAAAATCAAGGTCAAAGAGAAATGAGGGAAGGGGCATTCAGCAGCAGGCGGCCAGAACAGCAGAACCTGTAACGTCAGCAGCGGGTTGAGCATGGTGCAGCGTGCGGTGTCGTGCTGAAATGTTGCCCATATTTAACACTTGCATATTTTAAACATACTCTAGATGCCCTGTATGGGGGGGGGGGGGCGGAGGTGCAGGCAGATCGGATTTACATAGCATATGCTGCGGCTGTCACGTACATGCTTGACTGCTCGCATATCAGGGCCTTTTGGGGAGAGTTCGCTATAGTAAGTATTACGTTTGCAGCAGACGATGTGTGACAGATGCAACGAGCACAACATCCACACAGTAATATCAGGTACAATAATGTGCACACGTATACACTACACTATTGCACTATTGTACCTGATTTTTGGATTTTGATACCTGATTGTACCTGCCAGATTTTTCTGGCAAAAAATGTAACTGCCTGTGACGTCTAGAGGACCCAATTCGTACATTGCAGAGGCATTTGCGGTTTAGGCGCTATAGCCCACAGACGCTAAACAAGCCTCTGGCCCGTATCTTGTCCCTGAACAAAGCAATCGTCAACGGTCTTGCTTGAATTTCCTTTGTTGAAACCTCTGCGGTATTTACTTTCCTGTCAAGATCGCTATTTCACGCTGATAACGCGCATGCTGTTCCTGACCTACAAGCTCCGGGCGATATGACGGTTGTTGTTTGGGGGCAAGATAAGCCAGATAAGTCCCAGAGGGGGCAAACTTTTGACAGTCCACTGCAACGGTGATAGCCAATACCACCGTAACTTCACTCCCCTAAATAGCCACACACTTGCAATTCTGTCCCACAACAGTCGACGTCATGTCCTAGTGGAAACGTACGCATTTGGGCTGGTTGGTTCGCGGCTTGAGCAGAAACCGTGCGAAGAAGCAGGACGTATATGGCTAGGGCATTTCCGTCGTTCGCGAACAACTCGCAAACTAGGTCGTTGGCGACCCTCGCGAACGCGCTCGTGCCACTGCTCACGCGTTCGTCGTCGTCGTCTCCTTCCACAGCTGGCTCCGTTGCCGCTCATCTTCCCATAATAGGTTAAGAGTCATTGATTGGCAAGAGGAAACTGTCGTTGTCGTCATTATCATCATCATCAACTATCAGTATCAGCAATGGCTTGAGCATCTTCGTCGTCTTCCACAGCTGGCTCCGTTGCCGCTCATCTTTCCAGCGTAGAAGTTTTCAGTCGTTGTAATGGGCAGGCCGTGTTAATTTTCTTTTTAATTTACGGTGGCATGAATCAGTGCTTAAGAGTCTATATATGAGTCATTCATTGTCTCACGTGTACGTGACAGAGGCGACGACGGCCAACGGCCATCGTCACGATGACGTGCTTTTGTTCAAACTTCTATGTCACATCTGTGTCGTGTGCTAAGCCGCTTCGCTGGTCATCCACATTCACAGAGTGGAAGGGCTCAGGATGTTAATGCGATAGCGGTAAGGGCCCCGTGTCACTGAAAATGCGGTGTCAGACATTGTATCGGCAAAAATATTTTCTAACCATCCATACCCAGGCCATGTCGCGCAAGGAAGCTACTTAAGAGGAAGCTTTAGCTCGAGTGTTCCTATCTAAATACATGTAAAAGGAGAATTCGTTTTTTTCGGCAACCACTGCACCAAATCTGACGAGGTTTGTTGCATTTAAAGACAAACTTAAAATTTAGTGACTGTTGGTTTCGAATTTTTGAGTTTTGTCGTAAATTTTTTATTAAAAATTGGTAAAAATCGAAAATTTTCAAAAAACGAAACTATCAAGTTTACAACTCCGTAACTAAACAACTAAAAATGATAATACAATTCTGTGAATTGCATCTAATAGTACATCTAAAGCGGACAAAATTGATATGTTACACATGAATATAAAAAAAATTTAATCATAGGGAAATACAACTTTTGCAAAACCGTTGTAACCAACGTAACGAATTCACGTAAGATGTAAAATTACATATTGAACTTGTCCGCTTTGAATGATATAATGGATGCCGTGTACAGAACCGCGATATCAGTTCTTGATGCAGAGCTATGAATTTGTAAACTTCGTGCTTCTATATTTTTCAAACGGTCAAATATTTGAAAATCTTTTTAAGAAAATGCAAGCCCTAAATCGAGATTCCGCTTCCAACAGTCACTAGACTTTAACTTTCTCTTTCAAATGCAACAAATTTCATCAAAATCGGTCCAGGGGTTATCTCATAAAAACGTTTTTGCGTTTTACATGTATTTGAATAGGCCGCGTCGGAGTTGGGCCCGAGCTAAAGCTTCCTCTTAACTAATTGAACTTCCCAAGTTAAAATGCGTAGAAAAGTCGTAAAGTACGACTTACACACACCTGCAGACATGATAACGTTGGATTGTAATTCGACTATACAAGAAAACGTAATTCTGTTACGCGAAAACTCAAGGAAACCCAATTTTCCAGCGTTTCTACCGTTCATAGACCGGCCACGGCGTCCGCCATTTGCGCGCGCCGGCGCGTGAGTATCTCGGGGGCCACGGAGCGAGCGCGCCAGGTTCCTTGCAATACCTCCACACGGCGCTCTCCTCCACCGCATCGCGGCCCACGCGAGAGGCCGTGTTTCTACGAGAAAGCCCGCCTTCGTGCATAGCGTTCGCGGCCAACGTTTCCCGGTAACCATTACGGATACATACGCTGCAGTTGCCGGGAAGCCTGAGAAGCAGTCAGGGATCTTTGAATGCTATCGCGTACGTTCCACTCTTAAAGGCGATGCTTAAGCGTCCTCCATATTTTTTCCCCTTTTGTTGCATTGCGCTGTCACCCACCATGATGGCGTAGTGCCTTTGGCGCTGTGCTGCGAGGTCGCGGGATCAAATCCCGGCCGTGGCGGCCGCATTTCGATAGCAACGAAATGGAAAAACGCCCGTGTACCGCACATTGGGGACGCGTCAGAGGCCTCAGGTGGTCGAGATTCATCCGGAGTTCCCCCACTACGGCGTGCCTCATAATCAGGTCGTAGTTCTGGCATGTAAATCCCCAGAATTTAATTTTAATTGCGCTGTTAGATAATTGGACTATTAGACATGTTTCGATCATTCAGCATTTGCTCAAATAATACTAACTTTTACTTTAAATAGGTCAGCAACTACAGTATGGGTATGGGCTGCAACCGTTATTCAGGTTATTCGTGTGTGTTAGCATTCCGAGTTGTTGATGCCTATATTACCTTGAAAAGCACAACCTTTTTTGTGTGGAGGTTGATTTTCATTTCTAGGAAGATGTAACTTTTTTAATCGTCTTTGTTTCTGCGAAATAAGTAGCGTTCTGAAAAGAAATCTATACACACATTTATGACTGCGCATCAACGAATACCTTGTGTATTTCCTTATACTGAAAGAGAACGCCGTTAATGTTGTTTCTTTGCGTAAGTATGTGTCATATAGTGGCTGGTGCGTGGTTGTAGATAATTTAACTTAAGCCATGGACAAAATACACATTGTAGAACAGCCTATAGCGCATTAAAATAAAGCAGCAGTGTGACAAGTGATTATCGAATAAAGAATAAATATTATATCCTATGGTGGCGTTTCATTTTTTGTTGAATGTCTGCGAAATGCGAAAAATAAGGCGGGTTATGGTGGCGGGGGGGGGGGGGGGGGCGATACAAGATAGCTTCCCGGCAACTTATGCAACCGTAATCTTTACTGGGAAACGCTTGGGGCGAACGCTGCGCGAAGGCGAGCTTTCTGGTTCTTTTTTTATGTCCCCTGCACAGGCGGTGCCGCCGCTGCTGCGGAGGCGAGCGCCATCTGCTGGTGCTGCAGGGAACCCAGCAATGCACGGGGTGCGCGCCCTCCCAGCGTTTGCCTACGGAGAGGACATACCCTGCCATTGGGAGGCAGAGCTATACAGCTTCGCTGTAAAATCGCCGCGCACGCCTGTGTCCACATGCTGACGTGTATATATGCTCCCTATATTTTGGCAACATTGGAAGTACGTGGATTCCTGTATACTGGCAGAAGCCAATTAACTGGGCGGAACTTTCTATTGTCCGCATTAAAAGCAGGACGGTCAGGATGAACCAACACTTTCGGTAAGTGCGAATAGCGAAGCCTGCAGCGGTAAAAAAAACGAGAGAAAGCGAAAAACAAATGTTTTATTCAGGTGATCTAGCAGTCTACGCCCTAATACACGTAAGCGATGCATGCGTAAAATGTAAGGTGCGTAAGGGAGCGAGTAACGAAAAAAAACAACAACACCGCTTTCATTATGGCCGTATGAGGATATATTCTTGACCGTCTTTTCTATAAAATCAAGTGCGCATTTTAAAGAGACTGCGATAAAGAATACTACGCATATTGTCTGAACAATGTTCGATCGCATCCATAATTAAAAAACAATTTAGTGAAAGATCTTGCAAACGGGTTGCCGGTTGCATTGAAAAGCGTCAGAGAACTCCTGCAAATACCTCAGGGGCATATGGACTCTGTAGACATCTTCGGCCGCTCTCGGCTGCCGCCTGCGGTACACCGAGTCCGCTGTGTTGCAGTTATCGAGCGCAAAGTATAGAAAGAACAGTTGGTCGGACGTGAGGTTCAAGTTGGGCAGGCGATAGTCGAGGTTCCAGATGCGCCTCACGTGCAGCATCTCGCGAAAGGCCCGGAAAGCCAGATGTACGGCCACCGCCTGTTCGAGCACGGCCTTCCGTAGGGTTTTCTTATAGGGCTCGATACCGAGCCCCCTATCCAGGTTGTTCTCGATGCAGCCGAGCAAGGAACCCAGGGCCTGCGCAGAGTTCTCGGTGAGCCCCGGCATCAGGGTGTGCAGCCCGCCGTACGGTTCTTCCTCCGTGAGCATCTTGACCATGGCCCGGTACAGCCTAGTGGCGACTCGCGGCAGGTGCAAGGCAAAGAAGGAGTCGTTGGTGCGCGTGAGGGGGTTCATGATGACCGCCGGGACGTGGACGACTCGACGCGACGGGTCGTACCTGACCTCGGTGTCCAGCTCAGACTCGAAGGCGAGGGCGTTCGCGGCGGCGCTGTAGTTGAGGACGGCCTGAAGTTTCTCCTGCTGTCGCATCAGCGATATCTCGAAGTAGCGCTTCAGGGCCAGGTCCTGGGTGTTGCCTCGCCACTGGACGCACGATCCTGGACGAGGACGACCGAATCGAATGACGCGATTCTTGCGCAAATTGTAGCGGACGAAAAGGGCCGACAGCTCTCCTAACCACGCTAAGTGCTGAATCTCTCTACCGAACAGGGTCTTTAGCCGAGAGAGGACATCTCTCACGCCTAAGTCGGCGCCGGACCTCTCGCGTATGAGTACAGCTGCCTTGGCAAAGCAGTCGGGTAGAAGAGACTCGACTGCCAGCAGACAGAGTTTAGAGGAATTCGTTACATCGCGCAAGGACCTGCCGAGCATGCTTTTGGCAAACAGGCCTCGCACGTACCTCATCCTATCGGGGAAGAAAGGCGCAAGCCGTACCACAACCAAGAAGCCCATGTAGTTGAGAGCCTGGACCGGATCTGAATTGTTGACGAAGTGGACCAGTCCTTCGCGAACGTACGTCGGAGATTTCAAAATCACGTCCGGCTCCTCGCCTGGGTGAACGATGTTGTCAAAAAGTTTGCCAATAAATTTCTGCAATCCGCCGTCGAGCTTGCGAAACTCCACTAAAGTCCACCGTTCTGGCATTCCAGAGGTGTCAGGTTGACCATCGTCGGGCAGCCTGGCAAGCCCGACGAACATACTTTTCGTTTGGTTCACAACCTCTGGAGAAGTACTTTGGGTGAATACAGCCAAAGCTTCTTCGACCGCACCGCGAAGCAAGGCGTCCACTTCAGCAGAAGACTCGTCGGACCTGTAGAACAGCAACTGAGGTCTGTCGAGCTCTACGACGGCCTGGCGCACACCTTTGGGGCTCACGCCAATCGTGACCTCAAGCAGCGCGCTGATGCCCAAGTCCCGGAATACTTCGGCTGCGAACTGCCACACGTCGCTAGTCCGCGCCTTTGCGCTTGCATTGCGGGGCCACGCTTTGATGACCCACGTCGTGAACATGTCCTGCGCGAACGCGACTGCCGATTCTGACTCGGGTCGCCATGCGCATGACCCGTACAAGAGAGCCGCAACCTCAAAGTCTTTGCTGTGCGTGCTTCGAATGACCTCGATGAGCGTTTGCGCCAAAGCGTCCTGAATCATCGTGCCACGCGACACGAATGAACCGACGCCTTCAGGACCCGCCGGGTTCTCCCGGGACCAGGCGTCGCAGACATAAGCGAGCAAGTTATCGCACGGCTTTGAGTCGACGGTGTTCAGTAAGTTAACAAGGTAGGTTGCCTCGTGACGGCAGACCTCCGTTGGACAAACGTAAACGTTCGGCACAGGTGGCGGCGGCGCGATAGTCGGAGGTACGACAGGCGGCATCGTCTTGGAAGGGGTCTGCGCAGGTGGTACAGGAGGCGGTTTTGTAGGTACTGCAGGCGGTGGTATAGGTGGTAGGGCAGGAGGCACTGGAGGCGGAGCCGTACTCGGAGTGTTTGCAGTGGGCGTGGATCGACGGGTCGGATATGTGAATGTCAGGTACGTCGTGGTTGTGGGGAAGGTCGCGGTGCTCGCCATCGCGAGAACCCTGAGAAGCAGGAACAGGACGATTACGGCGAACAACAGGCCGACGACGAGGGGGCACAATATTCGGCAGGTGGGCCTGCCTGATCTGTAGCCGATGGGGCGATTTCTCTTCTTGCGCTTGCGCTTCCGCTTCTTGGACTTGCGCTTCTTCCCGCCTTCCTTCTTCTTTTTCTTTTTCTTTTTCCTCTTCGCCTCGTCCTCCTCGTCTTCCTCCAAGAATTCCCGATCACCGGGCTCTGCTCCTGCTTCGTCGGCAGGCAGGCGTTCTCCTTCAGGCCCACTGAGTTCCTTCAACATCGGCTGAGAATCACCTTGGAACTCGTCGCGCCCCGTAACGCTGGCCCCCTTGCCTTCGACAGAGCCGCGACTCGTGGCCGATGTCTTCTTCCGCCGAGAGTCGCGCGTTGTCGGCGATCCGGTTGTTGCCGTCGCGCTGGCACCCGTTTCCTCGGCTGTGGCCGCACTTTTTCGTGATTTCGCTAACTTTGACGACGCGTCCTTGCTTCTCTTCCTCTTCTCTTTTCGGCCGGTGTCGGCCGTTTGCTCGTCCACCGCCGATTCAGGAGCTAACAGCGTCAGCGGTGACGGCGACTCCTCCCCGCTGTGGCCTTTCTTCTTCTTGCGCTCTATGTCGGTTTTATGTATTCTGACGATGCTCATTCTTCGACCTTTCTTGAGGGGATATCGGCCCTTGAAACGCTTGGCGCCTGTCTGAGAAGCTCCTTCTTCATCTTGAGATGACGCAGACGGTTTGAGGCCCACCAACACTCGGTAAGGGCTCAGAGCAAGCTCGAAGCCGATCAGAAAGTCGTCCAAGTCTTTCTCGTCCAGCTCACTATGTTCCGTTCTAATTACGGATTGTCTTCGTGCCCTTTCGATGGCAACTGTGTCGGGATCTTTCTGCTCCGAGGCGGGAGCATCGATGGCCAGCGACTTTCGCGACTTGAGGCTACTCTTCGAAACCCGTTCGCCTGTCTCCGACTCAGCCGTCTTCGTTGTCGTCGGTTTGTCGGCTTTCTCGGGAACTTCTGGTTCCTTCGGCGACGCCTCCTTGTGCCTGCTAGCAAGTCTTCCAGAACCGACGGGCGCCTTGGTGTCTTCTGCGGCCTTTGAATGCTTTTCAGCAGCCTCTCCGGCGGCGTCTTTCGTTGCTTTTTTCGGCTTCTTGGACCTTTTGGAGCGATCATGACGCTTTAATATGCTGTGCAGAGAGGTGTCCGGGGGCCACGTTTGCTGATCGCCCTTGGTTGATACCAGTTCTTCCGAAAGCATTTTTGTCCTTTCTCGATCACCGTGAACGCTTGATTTACGGGCTGCCTTGTCCGGTTTCTTTGTTGCTATTTCCGTTCCCGAAGCTTTAGGCGGGGTGTTAGCAGACGCTTCTTGAGACTTCGTTCCTTCCGGTGCAGCAGACTCTCTTCGGCCTTTCTCCGCATGTAGATCATCTGACGAAACTTTTTTGTCTTCTGGACTTATAGGAACACTCGCTACGGAAGGTTCCGGCTGAGATTTTACTTGCGAAGGTTCCTTTGGTGATTTCTCAATTCCGATATCTGCTTTATCAGGCGACTTCAACGACATTTTGCGTTTCTTTGAAGACGCTGTTGTTGCTGGTTCCTGTCTTGCGTCAGATTTCTTCCTCTTGGACGCCACCTTTCCCGACTCGGGATATGACAACTGGCTTTCCCTTAGCGTTTCGTCCGCAGGCTTTGCGCGGTTGGTTTTCTGCGGAAGCAGCGTTTCTTCGGAAGAAACGGGAGGCTTCACCGGAGTTTCCTTCGCTCGCGCTTTCGGTGCTTTCTTGTCCCCAATAGATCTCTTTCTTCCAGTAAGCATTTCGCCTGTTTCAGGAGATAACTCTTCGGATTCTTTCGTGGTTGCTTTAACCGAGGCATAAGGTGCGCCGTCTTTCGACATGCTCATCCTGCCTGACGGGCGTCTCATTTTGGCACTGCCACTGTCGGCCGACCGTTTGCGAACTTTGTCGGAGACGCTTATTGCACTCATCTCGTGAACCGATGGCAAGCTTCCCTCCGACTGCCTTTTTGCGGAAACGGATCGGCGTTTTCTAACTCTCTCCGCGTCTTTCTTAACTGCACGATCTTCGTCAACAGCACTGAGACTGGTGACGTCACTTTCCTTCGCTGGTTTCAACTGCTTGCCTGACGAAAGCTGCGATTCTTTGGCTGGCTTGAGCGGTTCACCTGGAGATGCCAGTGCTTGAGGTAACTGCTCCTTTTTAGGTTGTTTCAGGAGCTTATCTGTCGAGGTTGGTGCCAATGGCTGATGCTTCTCTTCCGTCGGCGGTTCCGCCTGCTTATTGGCTGAGCCAACCGCTGGCGGCAGTGACTTTCTCAAACCACGGGACGCCGCCGCCTCCCGTGCCATCTCCGAAGGCGTCATTGACGTCGAGAGATTGTCCGCCGACGCCTTTCGGCGTTTAGCTTTTTGAACACTCTCCGGTTGTGATATGTGCTGAATGGCTGGCTGCGAGTGGCCGAAACTGATTGGTCCGATGGTCAGGTGTACCACGGACGTCGGTGTCGGCGGGCTCCGTGGCACGTCGTGACGACGTCTCTCCGCAGGATCTGTGCTCGTTCCTGCTGGCGTCGTTGTGGCACCGAGCGGCGTTGCGGACAGTCCGTATTTGCTGGTCGCTTGGCCGGCGGGCCCAGTCGGATACGCCAGCGTCTGCCTTCGTTCTCCAACACCTTCGGCCATCGTCACGTCCAAGGAGACGCACCGCTGGCTGTCCAGCTCAATCGTGGCCGTTTCGGTATTATCGGCGCGCGAAAGCGGCGGACGATCTTCGGTCTGTCGCGTCAGGAGGCGCGCTACTATCTTTTCAACGTTCGTCGAGATGGACTTGAGCAGCTTGCCGTCCTTGTCCGGGCCAGCCGGTTTGCCGAACGATATGTCGATCTTCAGGCTCTGTCTCTCTACGGCTGGCGCTGCCTCGACCTTCGCGCTGGAAGCAGGAGGCTTTCGAGTGCCTGTCGACGCGACGCTAGGCCAGGCCCTCCCTGCCGCGTTGAGATCGCTGAACGGGATCGAGGGTTTCCTTTGCCTACTGAGCGCCGGCATCGCCTGACATATGGACAAGGGCTGCCTGTCGATGGGCAGTATTTTCCTACCCAAAATTACTTCGACCGAAGGGCCATCTCGTACTGCGGGATCCCCTTGAAGTTCCGGGGCGCCAGTCCTCGCCTGTGAGGTTCCACCTTCTTGGGAACGACTGCCGAGAAACTTGTTGTCCCGAGCCTGCAGCACCGCATGCCTGCTGGTCTTGTAGTGGCGCAGCTGCGACATCAAAGCAACGAGGCAAGGTGAATCTCCCATGTCAGCGGCGAGTCCAGGTGGCGGGTACTGCAAACTTGGCGCAGCTGATGGCCTGCGGATGGTAGCAGAGATCTTCGGCTGTGGCTCAGCGTCGTCGTCATCGTCGTCGTAGCAGCCAAGGTCTTCGAAGCCCAGCTCGAACGACATGCTGTGCGAGAGCAGAGACTGAGCTTCGTCGAACAGAGGCCTGGAATCATGGTGCCGGTTCCCTTGGTTGTTGGGGCGACCAACGGGCTCAGCTGCGTTGGTGGCGGTACGGTCTTCATCAGACGGTACATCCGGCAGCACAGGTTGAATCGAGGAGCACGAAGAAACTGTAGCTGGTGCTGCTCTACTCGAACGGGACGCTTCTTTTCTGTCTGTTGTGAAAATTCCGCGGCTACACCGTGGACGCTTCGGCGAAGGAGGCGGTCGCTTGTCCTCGTTCATGACTGCTAACGATCGAACGTTCTCCCTGGAGGAGTACCGGGTGCGGAAGAGCGCGTGAGTGGCGCTGGCCACGCGACAAGAGAGATTATGATGATGTTGATGACACCTGTGATGGCGAAGAAGTGAGCTCATATCGTTTTCGGGACGGAAATCCATGGATATATCAGTACATTCACAATTGGCCCCTTTAGATGTACATATCCGTGAGGTAATTCCATTCGATGATTCCACATCGTCAATCGATTGGGGTTACATTTGGCCTCTCCCCCCACTTTGGTGGTGCCGGATGCTGGCTTGCTGTGTTGCATGGCTGCCTTGTAGCGGACATGGTGCTAACCGGCACCGAATGTATGGACCCTTTACAGCGAACAGTCTGCACATCACGCTCCAAGGGCCGCCGTCATTGAACGCCTCTCGATGGAGAAACAAGCAGACATCAGCCACCGGCTGCCGCTCCAGCAACGTTCCGCCGAGTCGGATGACCAAGCTGGAATCACGGTGATGCAACTACGACGATCGCATCACAACCAGGCGCACATACCTATAGTTGCTGAAGCTATTATGGGCAAGTTCGTTCACTGGGTCTGCGTGAAACGCGTGACAATAGCATGACGAGAGTCATATGACATACGACGTTAGAATGACCGCCACGGCATCACGACGATGGTATGACAACGAATGTATGAGGACTATGTGATGACCATGGCGTGACGACGACTGCCATATGACAAGAGCCGACTGACAAAGATGGAATATGATGGCGAAGCTGGCATGGCGACAATTGAAGGACCACGACGGCATCATTTTTGCCGTCGTATATATATATATATATATATATATATATATATATATATATAGTCGATATCCATCCGTCCATCCATCCATCCAGCCAACCTGCCTCTTACGTCAGCCCATAGGGCCACTACATATATATATATATATATAGATGTGTATCGCGACGACGCCTGCCCCTCCTGCGGGCAGACCTCCACTCTATCGCACATGCTCTGTGAGTGCGGGTCGACATACCCCAAGTTCATCAAGGAGGAGTGGGGCTCGCTTCTGCGTAGCCCCGCTCTATAAAAGCAAATCCTGGCTGTCCGGCGTGCCCGCGACCGGGCCGGTGGGCTAGACCTGCCGGTCCCGACGTGGGACTAGCCGGGTGCACGACGAGTTCGCGTCCTCGCCGGATCTGCAATGAAGTTTCTTCACTCACTCATTCACTGTCATGTGGAGAATCGGCGTTAGGACACATATATAGGAACGTTTGCCGAGCCGTAGATGTACGATTACTTCTTCCAAACAAAATATTGCTTCGTTTATGTTTCCTATCATTCCCCACCATTTCATTCGCGATTCATTTCCTTTCTTCAACTTACAAAATTCAAGTAACAAGAAGACAAATAAGAAGTCTGCAGGAGCCATCTCACGATGACTGTCGCTGGTAATGCGTTTAGCATTGAATCAGTATAGCGACACAACGTATTGCTAACACACCGCGGTGGCTTAGCGGCTATAGGGTGTTGCGCTGCTAAGCGCGAGGTTGCAGGATCAAATCCCGGCCGCGGCGGTAGCATTTCGATGGGGGCGAAATGCAAGAATGCCCGTTTCCCGTACATTGGGGCAAGTTAAAGATCTCGGAGTCCCCCACTACGGCGTGCCTCGTAATCGAGACGTGGGAATGCTTTCTAGCGAGTCCGCAGTGTGCTTTGAGGAAAAAAAAATCCAGAAGAATATTCAACGACTTACCCGGCATGGTTGATTTGTGGCTATGTCGGTGCGCAAATCCCGGCCGCGGCGGCAGCATTTCGATGGGGGCGAAATGCAAGAACGCATGCACGTATACGTGTGCCGTGCATTGGATGCACGTTGAAGAACCCCAGATGGTCAGAATTAATCCGGAGTCCCCCACTACGGCGTGCTTGGTACTTAGATCGCGAGTTTGCTGCGTAGAGCCTCAGAATTTAAGTTTTAATCGTGTCATTTGCTTTAGCGGCGTTTCTTTAGGGAACATATTGTTCACTAATTAGTGAACGTGCTGTAAGACTGGTGGTCCCGAATTTCAACACCCTGTAGTTGCATTCAACAAACAGAATAACGTTTTCGAGAACTAGTATAAGCAATGGCACAACGCCACGCGGTGATGGCACTATGCGGGAATTAAAGAGCGAACGCGTTTGATATACTCGATCACAAATAGAATGAGGTTATATTCGTGATATTATGCGGGTACATAACTCCAATAAATAACACAGAAAAAGGTAATCACTACATGTAGATACGAGGCCACGTCGCTATCAGCGAGCCCATCGATCCAGTTCATCCGACGCAATGGTCCGATGGGCGACTGCAAGGACCCAGGCCAGTGCGCACGGTGTCGTAGACCTCTCCGGCCACGTGTGGTACCATCGTCTCCGGTCACGTGACGATAGCCGGCGATGCCCAAGACAGAAGACAGACACCGACTTCACCGGCTAAAGCAGCGTTTCTCAAACTGCGGCTCATGAACCTCGAATGAGTCATGAGCCTTTTTTCTGGTGGTCATGGATGGTCGTCCAACGTTTCAACATCATATACGTACGTTCATTATGCTTGGCGGAGCAGAGATTAATTGTTGGTCTCGGCACCCAAACTATTTCAACGCCGCGTTTTCTTTAAGAGTAAAATAAGCATACATATGTATACCACCACCCCTGAAATTATGTTTATTATGCAGAGTGTGGTATTAGTGTTGGACACAATTAAAGATGGTCGCCGGAACCGCAAGACAACCGGCGATCGGAACCTTCAGTTGCCACAGAGAAAACTTCACCGAATACGGCCTCCCAACCAAAGCCCGCTTTGTCTCACCAAAACTGTAGAATTGGAGTTTAGCACATATGGTTGTATCAAGAAAGCAAGAACATCATCTCCATTACAATACGCAATTAAACCAAACCTTGTTCAAAACATAAACGAGAGTTTTTGGTAGCTCTTTCTGTTGCAATTTAAGATGTCAATGTATTTGCCTCACTTTTTTAAAAGAAAGTTAAGAAATATAAAAGTGTGTGTGTGTCGGGGGGGGGGGGGGGGGGGTGTCATGGTAGGTTTGGTACTTCTAAAAGGGCTCACGTACTGGGAGAGTTTGAGAAACACTGGGCTAACGCGTCCGACTGCCAATTCTACCAGCAAAGACGGACTGCATGTTGATGTGCGCGACGCCATAATTACGGGGCCATCCAGAACTACCGCACGCGTGAAGACTGCAGAGAAGTGCCGAATACAACGTTAATTGTGCATTCGACTGCCGAAACATTTAAGTTGGGTCAATCGCAGGCACTAATGTAGGCCATACCTCGAGCGGAGAGCGAGCTAAAGGCTAAACGGGGACCCGCAAAATCTCGATCGAACGAACGCACTCGTGAATAGACGCTTTTCTGCAGCCATTGAGAGAGGAAGATGCAGTGTCGTCGGGGGAGAGGGAAATAGCAGTATATGTGGATAGAAAATGGATGGACATGAGACCATTTTCTCGCAGAACGCCGAAGAGGCAAGGGCAACAACTGGAGCGTAGTTCAGGCGCACCGGCGCGCCGCGCATTTCGAAGGCCACGCGCAGGCTTCGCGGCGGCTGCGCTAGATGGCGCCGAGTGTTCTTAGGGAAGCGCGAAGGAGGAGTCCCGCTGCCAGTACACGCGCCTCACACACAACTCATTTCTACGGTGCCAATACGTTGTGTCGCTGTAACGATTCAATGCTAAGCGTATTATCGTCGGAAGCAATCGTGAGGTGGGTTCTGCCGAATTTTTGTTTGTCTAGTCAATTCACTCAATCAGAATGCAAATATTTACGTACTATTTTTTTGTCTTTCTGTACTGACACATATGGCATTCTCGACAAGTCGCACCAATGGGCACCGCGGCTGGTGTGCCCTGGGGTGACGATGACTGGACGAAATGGCGCATTAGGGCGCCTCGGTGCGATTTGTCGAGGATGCCACTAGTTTGTTAATGGCTTCCGAGATTTGCGCGCGCTGGCAGGTTTTTTTTTTTATGCTCCGGCCGTTCCATTTGCACGGAGAGGGCGTCAGTTCAATGGCGGGCGTGGCCGGCTCCTTCTCTGCACCGTGGCGCTCGCACCCGAGGGCTTCTAAAACCCCTTAAACTTCGTAAAGTAGCGCCTCGCTTTGAAGAATGCCTCCTCCTCCTCGCGCGCTCTGGCCGAGGCTGACACCGCGTCGCTATTGGCCGAATAGCATCACGTGAGCTCTCGCGCCGTGCTTCAGCGCTTTTTCCCTCGAGAAGCGTCTACGGAGTGGCGAGGAGCGCATGTTGAGGAGGGAGCGTGAAAGAGAGGAGAAACGAGGAGGAGTGAAGGCGGAGGAGTAGAGTGTCGCTGCTTTACGAAGTTTAAGGGCTTTAAGGGTTTCTCATACGTGTCTTCGCGTGCTCCGCTTATACTGCTGCAGCTTGGATGAGGCGAGGAAAACGGGATTTTGTGCTGCTATATGATTAGAAAATGACGACCGAAGGTCTATGAGGGGGCAAATCACGTGCTGGCGGCTAATCTCAAATGTGTTATTTTCGTTTCTTTTTGTGTGTGTGTACACATACTCCCGCTACATTCACGTGGACATGTAGAAGTGGCACATCTCTGCAAGAGTTCGTTATGAGACGGCTAGAAAGTACGAGCAGCCATTAACTACAGTTGAAACTCGATTTAACGAAGTGATGCCCACGCTCCAATTATTTCGTTAAATCGGGAAGTTCGGAAAATCTAGTAAGGAATTTTTCGGGCCTTCGAAATCAAGAATTGTAATGTAGCGGCACCCAAAAAGGTACCGCGGCATTGTGTTTGCCGCTAACCCACGCCTGCGAGTGTAAAAAGTCCACGATGGCAGCACAACTAGCGCCGCCTGTTACATGAGAACGCTTTAATAAATTATTAAAAATAAGTACTACAGAATCTGTGGATAAGAGTGCAGAAAACTACTGGAAAAATAAAGGTACAAGAGGACTAGATGTTTGAGACGCGAAATGTTCGAGACAGAGCTGGAAAATTACTTGGGATGTATCCGTTGAAAATGTTCCACAACACGTGAAAAGAGAGGCAATTCGATCCCGCGTGGTCTTCTTTTCTATGACCGCCTCGGCATGCGGAGGGGCCCTCGGCATCCTGAGGCGGGCGCGCGCATCGCACTTTTTTAAAAAAGCTGGGGAGCGCGCCGAGTGGGACGGCCGGAGCAAAACCTGCCATCGAAAGCCAATCTCGGAGGCCATGGTTTGGTCAAACCCATTGATTGGATTTGTACACGATATTTCTCGCTGTCTGTGTGCCTTCAGTGTCAAGTATAGTGAATTAGACTACTGGTATAGCTCATGAAAGTTGCAACTAATACCTGAAAAAAAAAAATCTTCGTATCGTGTCGTACAATGACGCATTTTTTTGTTTGTACATTTGTATTTCGTTTCACGTGATAGGAATACAAGTTAAATATTTTTTATTGGCCTTACTGGATGCTTGGCTACTTCTGTTACAATATTTGGGTACTTTCGTGACGGGATGATTGGGTGCAGCTACAGAATCCCCGTATTTTGCCTGTGTCGCTGGGCGCCCTCTGGCAACACTGTAAAACGCTTTCCCGCGCCTGGCGCGCGTGTTTGCAATCGGTTTAGCATTCGTATCCGTGGCGCACGTGCTTATTTGAGTCTGTGAGTGGCGCGAGCAGTCTCTCCGCGCGCCTTCTTTTTTTTTTTTTTGCCAAAATGGGAGACGTGTTTTGTCTCGTCATACTACAAAGCGGCAACAGACGAAAGCTGAAGCTGACGACTGGAACCCACGTCGAGCTGCTGGAAAAACTGGCCGGAATCGTGGAATTTGATTCTGAAAACACCCTGGTAGAAACCCTTTGCACCCTTTGTTCCGTGTTGGGGTACATGTGGTACGACATGTGCATGCGCAGCCATTGCATACGCTGCACCCTTTATGCAGGTGTTTTAATGATCCGATACGCTGCCGATGCGTCCCATGAGCTCCTCGCGCATATCGGAGTCGTTACGAATCGCGTTCGGGATCGGTATATTAAGTGGCCAAGGGAATTCGAACCCGACGCTTTGGATGGCTCATAAACGTACAGTGATTCTGGCTGATACTGAAGAAAAATAGCAGTTTTAAAAGAGCCACTGCGCCAGCATTAAAAGTAATAAACATCTCCAATGAAGAAATTACTCCAGGCAGCAGAACGACTACTGCCTGGTTAGTGACGTCGTAATGTATTACCGTGCTCAGACCAGCTCACCAATGCAGGAGCGCGCTGAACCGTACTAGAACTGCGTCTAGTTTCTTCACCATACGAAGCACAGGCGAGTTGATAATTGTGCAAAGCGAATGTTGAAAAGCGTTTCCTCCTGGTGCCACTGGTGCAGGTGAAGCATAGAACAAGGCAAAGCCTATTGCGCGTATTGCTGCCCATCCTGCCTGTGAAACTCCCTCCTCTTAAGAAAAAAAAAAAATGCATCCTATGTCCAACAGATCCAAATATTCGATGCTGACCTGGACGACTTTGTAGACCTTTTACCTGGAGATGCAATTCCAAACAAAGCAAAGCTGCGCGCTTTTTCAAGAAGTGCTTCGACCATGTGCGGTGTACCAGTGACTACCTGTGGTTACAACGCTCCACCCGCTTGTCCACCTCCTCAGGCCTCGTGAGTATTCGTCTATGGTAGATATTTTGTTGCACTATCCCAATTATACGGACGCTTGCGGCCTGTTCGCGCCGCCGTTAGCGTCGTTGTGCTGTCGCTGTATAGACGCTTATGCACAAGCCCGCGTGTGGCTGGTTAGAAGATCTTCAAGATGCACAGCCTGTTTGGCTGCAAAAGCGGCAAAGCCAAGTGGACGCACCTTCGTGCTTTCGTCTCTGCCGCAGTGGTACTTACAGGAGCGCTGTGTGCACACATTAGTGTACCTCCCGAGCAGCTGTGTGCATATTACACCGTGCTGCATTCGCTGATCTGAGAGTAACGGACAGTAAATGTCAAGCTGACATTATCATTCTTTGTCCGAGCACTGACCAGTGGCGTAGCTAGGTCATCTAGCATGTCACCCCCCCCCCCCCCCCCCCCTGTGTAGCTGGCAATAAGAGGGGTGTCTTCAGACGTATATGACACCCCCCCCCTCCCACTGGCCCCCTCGCACCCCCCCCCCCCCCCCGTTGCCACACCACTGGCACTGACAAACAGCCACTCATTTCTTCTCATTTTGCGCGCCATTGAGGTACAATGCTAACGCAATGCTAAAACGTGCTATCAGTTTCAATGGTTCTCGTTCTGGCAAATGTGCCAATATTTATTGCATGTCCTATACTATGGGATTGTCGTCGCTGCAGCAGACGAAGTACTGCATGTCAATTTTGAACATGTGCAAATTAAGCACTTTGATTGGTTGTTTATTGTTGGCCCTTAAGTGTGTTTGTATGTCAAGTTCCATGATGAAGCTTTTCAACACCAGTTGTCCAGCCAAGTCGCTTTTGTGTAAGTTCATCCAGCTCGGGTTTATTGTATGTCTCTGTGAAGCACATCTGTGGAAAAAATAACTTTCATTTTTTTAAGTTGGTGTGGTCTTATTGTGCATGGTCCGAGGGAAGAGTTGCTACATTTTGCTCATCTTCGCTCACTATTCTTTAGTTTCTTTTAATGTCTACATGCAGAGGGTATATGTAGTCACTCTCGCATACTATATGTTAATGTTTGGCTAAGAGGTGGAAAAATGCAATGTCCTATCATCTTAAGTACATCTTCCAGTGACCTTGGCTCTTAGAGGAATTTTGGTTGACCCTGCATTAGTGGTGTCGAGCTTATTCCATGAGGCTGTGTAATCTCTGATGTCAGGTGCGAATGCTGCAATTTTGGCTCATTAATTTTCAGAGTTCCTGACACAGAACAGGCCTAGTTTCTTGAACAGGAAAATTCCCTTTGACATTTGCAGCTGTGCAAGCGAGACAGCTTCAGTCCATGGAGAAGGTGATGTTTCACTGCAAGCATGTGATGCTGCGGAAATTCAAGAAACCGCTGACTACACTATGGAAACATCAGAACCAGTGCTGTGAGTTGTCCATATTGCCCGACATTTAAAAAAAATTATTGGTAAAGTTGGTAACCTTTTTACAGCAAGAAATAGTGTACCTTGCATGTGCTACTTGAACATGCAACTGCGCCGCTAGCCTGTGCCTTTCTTTGCTACTGGATCAGATGTAGACACTGACCCCAGTCTTGTTGTTACAACAATAGGACTCTGATATCTGAGCCAAACTAGGTTACTGCAAAAGCTGCTGCTGCCGTCGAGTGCTGTAGGAACAATGGGAAAGTAGTGAGAAATAGGTTTACAAGAATATGGCATTGAAATGTTTATCACTCGTAGATGAATAGTACATTTCGGCGCATCTCGCCAAGAGACACGAAGAGGATTTTGGTAACAATAAAAGCCTGGAATCTACAGCCTTCGTGGTGGAGAGACGTAACAGGGTGCTACCATCGAATTTGGCATTTAAACCATGAGATGCCACAAAGCTCTTGCATGGCAGCTTATGTGCCTCAAAGAGTAGTTTGTGTTTGGCCACAAACCTGTCTTGAAGCTTGGTTGTGCGAAAGCAAGTTTCTCTAGTGGTAAAATATGGTTGTGGAAAAAGGGAGAAATAGCCAAAAAAATTGATTCAGTTTATTACAAGAATGATGGGGCCACTTGACAGCTTATGTTTGTAGCAGTGAGGATATCTAGAAGGTGTTTCTTGTTTTGTTGCACAGTTTCATAGAGCTGGTGACCAGCACATCTGTTGCTGTAGTACAAGTGAGATGGCCGATATACATGCTGTTCTGTGTCGTCATGTAGGGGGATGATGTTTCCGTCAAAGGGGAGTCTTTGGGAGAGCTCGAAAAAATGAAAACGCTTCTGCAGTAAAAAGCAGTGTTAAGGGGACTGAGCTGTAGCATCTGCATACCTACCAACTCTTGGAATTTCCCATAAAGTTTACAATGTGGGCTTGTCCTACATTCTTCCGAAAAATAACTTCTGTTCGCGAAAGAGCTTCTCTTGTCTGTCTCCTAAGATACCCTTACCAGTCTTCTGATCGTGAAAGGAAGCAAGAAATGTACCCACTTCCGAGCAAGTTTATTCGGACAAGTTCCTGAAGCAGGCAAAATTGGCGCAAGAACCTTGCTGAAAAAAAATCACTATGATCTAAAAACAATATGTTGCTTGTCAGTTTGGGGTGTTCCAAGTATTTCGCTGCTTGTCTGTTGTGTCTAAAGCCATCGTGAATAAAGTGAGCATGCATCCCACGAAAGTTGTGTTTTCTAGGCAGGCTTTTTTAAAGATGCGTCCAGTAGAATATTAGCACACATTGAAATTTTGCGCTTCATTGTTGCAGAGGCTGCGTAGGCAACCTATAAACCTAGAATGGCAGAATGCCGAACAGGCTGACAGGAAATCGTAATATGGAAAAGCAGGCCCATAAAGCACAGAACACCAGAAGTTGTTGGAGAATGAGTTCGGATGTTTTTCTCCTTCTTGTATGTGTGCTTTGTGTGCCTGCCTTTCCATACAATGTACTCGTAAGCCATGTGCTCCTTCACTAATATTATAGGTTGGCACTCCTCGGCAATAAACAAAAGCAGTGCAGACTGCACATGCGCAAGTATACGACCCATGTAATGAACAGCCACAAAACAGTGCCCATATTGCCTGCAGTTTTTTTAGTGCAGAGATATTTAAGAAAAGAACAGTATAGTGGTAGTGAAAGTTATCTCAACTTGTAAAGAAAGGGCATTTATATAATCTGTGTTTTCTTACTCACTCTATTGCTTACTTCTTTTGAACAGAACTTTGAGATTAACTATAGATGTTGTTTGTCTGTACTCATCTTTAAAAGGGCACTGTGGCATTTAAGAACACACTAAGAAGACATTTGGGATCTGTATACAATGCTGTCATAAGCATGAGAACCAAATATTGTTCTGCTGTATACAGCAGGAAGCCCAGAATCTCGTACAGTAGATCACTCACTCTCTCCCACGGGCTTCGATGTTCCATCTCTTTTGCCATGGTTGATGATAACCAGCGTGACAGCTCATAGACAAGTCATTGGGCAATTGTTCCCATTACCACGGGTCATTCATTATCCAAGTAGGATGAGCAATTTTGGTGGTACTTTGATGGAGTGCGCTTCACCTCGTGGAGTGCCACTTTTGCGGCAGAGTGCTAGAATGCAATATGAAGTGTCATTCAGGACTGATGGCAATGACAATATATGGAGCCATAGTGCTCAATGTGGTTTTCGGCATTAGGAGTTAGAAACGGTTCCTATATAGTTACGGAAAAAAAATTCATAAGAACCTTTGTAATGAAAAATAGAAATAATACTATATCATTACCATGTCTATTCATTTTAAGCCAATTTAGGCGAGGAACGCATCAAAAATCCAGGCAGTCAAAATGGTGGTATCCGTGGATGGTTTGACGGAGGTCAAAAATGAATGTTTCAACTTTGTTTTGCCTCTTCTGACGTCATGCGGATGCTCATAACATTCTAAATCACAAAAAAGTGGTCTTAGGATTATTGCTATCTCTGCATTATTTGTTTATTCATCATTTGAAGCAATGCTATCAAGGCTACAAACAGACTTAAGCGCAGTGAAGTGAGTCCATCGAACACACTCACTGGCAAGGGCACTCTGCAGCAAGTGCCCTAAACTATTTCATCTGACAGCCTCCGAATGACATTAACGGCAAAGTGCATTCGCTCGAAGTGACATTAAATTTGCCCGTCTGAACGGGGTATTACCCCACAGTGAAAGTTCTTGCAACCCAATGGGCATGTGAACTCCTCTGGACATCCACTGGACTACCGATTCTGGATATCTTGGTCATCCATAGGACGTCCGCAGATCGCCTAAGGGCGTACGGCGGACATCCACAGGACTACCAGGCGCATACTAATTGGCAGTCCGATGGGTGTCCCGCGGATGTCTAGAACGGATATACGGATGTTCCACGGACGCAAGGATTTGTTTATGTTTTCATTGCTAAACGTCCGTCAGACATCCGTACGACGAACCGTGGACCATTAAGGGATCTCTGCAGGATGTTCATTTTTATTTAAATGGGCTAAATAGCACAGTTAGCGTAAACATTGGCCTTCTGTAGAATCTGTGCTGCAAAGATGGTGCAGTACTGACATGTACTAATAAAAATACAACTTGCACCCATGGAACGCAGATTCCAAAGCAAGTTAAGTTTACATAAAATGGAGAGACATTCACTTTCACAGATATTTTTATTCATTTGTATTACAAAAGCTCGATTTAATACAGAGAGTCGCTAGTAATGCAAGTGTTACAAGTATTCAAACACAGAACTGGTCACGAGACAAGATACTGCAAACCTATAAGATTCAGGGACAGAATGCATGTGACAGTCCTGCATTATAATAAATGTCAACAACTTATTACCACAAACTAAGACAAAGGCTGCAGGTGACAGCTTTTACAGCAGTACATTAATATTTCCAGCCACCAAGTGCTACAAGAGTGAAATGAGATCACATAATATAAGAACGTCTACTAAGCACCACTATCGGTAATACATATTTAGAAACATCAAGGTAGGCAGGACCAGGTGTAGCCCTCAGTGTACTTCAAAAGCATGGTACACTTCTTTCACTGCAATACACTTATTATTCACCTTAACATCAGGGAACATGAAAAAAAAAAGCACAGGATGCCACATGGAATACGAGACATGAAGAGAGCACAGGCATTGACTGTTTCATTAGCGTGAATGAATAGTGAGGTGAGGCTCGTCGAATCCCCGAAAAAAAGTTAGCAATCAGTACGCTATCACATTTCACTACATTCAGTAATGACTAAGGAACATAAAGGTACTGGCAATCCTCACACCTGAAATATCACACAGCTGAGACCTAAATTATTTGGACCGTGCCTGTTCTCAAATTCTAGCAATACCTTGGAAACAGCAAATGACTCAGGCTCATATACCCTGAATGGCACTGTTGTCCCCACAGAGCTCTCTTGCACAGATGGACAAAACATGGGACACATTCACAGATGTTAGACAGAGCAAGCAATCATAAACTACGAGAAAGCTTTAAAGGGGCACCATCGTACGAATAAAGTAATCATTATATTTTATTTACAGCAGCTATATTTTTTGCGTTACAAAGCTGTAGTGACCACATTTACCTCACTCTGCGGAAAATCTTCGGGAACCTCTGGGATTCGCAGCTGCTTCACAGAGCTTGGAGGAGGTTGCGAGTCACTTTAATCCGAGTCTGTGTATACAAATGGTGCTCGGCGAAGCGTCTTTTTTGAACCACGTCAGGGTCACTGCTCAGGTCCGATGTGAACTGACTTTTATTCAGCTTTTTACGTGCATGATCGTATGTGGCTGAACAAGAAATGACAATGCAATGGTCAAGTTTTGACTCTCATGTTGTTCTAAAAAATCACCATACCAAAACATGGCTCCCACCAATAACCCTTTTACAGAAATGTCAAACTGTTTCCACGTTGATTCCACCGGGTGTGATTTTTTTCACCATTGACGTAAGCTTTTCGGGCTTTGCGTGAGCTGGCCACCAACACTTGTTGTCGGAGATCCAACTTGTAGGAACAACTTCCACTTCTTCAGCTTTGGTGAATTCAACAGTGGCATAACGCATCTGAAGAAAGAACACATGCTTGAACAAGTTCGAAAACTGTGACCAGTAATAAAATCTCAATGTTGTTACCACCATAATATGGAAAAATACCTTCTATTTTGTACTAGGAAAGATACATAATAAATTAACAAACTTGACTGTGAGCTCGAAAATTACCTGCCTGCAACAGCCACGCCAAAACAAAAATAAAAATATTTCTTCCATGGAACGAGTTACCAATTTACGAAGCAAAAGACTGCAAACACTATTCTACGAGAATAGTTTGTTTAATGTGAATAGTGTAAACTTACAGTCACCTGACCTTGCAATACAGTGCGCATATTTTAACATTTTGCTCCAAATTAGCCTAGGTCTCAAAGCTGCTAATTTTAGGATTTCTTTAGTAATTAGATACCTTGACGGTGGGGTAAAGGCTCAATTATACAGCTGTGCTGTATGTTTAGGCATTTACAAGCCAGTCATGTTTAGGAGATCCCAAAGTATTACTTGTATTAAATGCCACATTTACAATCTCACCAGCTAATATAAAAATTTTCAATTTTATCATGTGTTACTATAGAAATTAAATATGCATACATTGCTGCCTGACTCACGAAGTGGAAAGCCATCCGCACCGAATCTCAATCGCCCGGAGTAATCGCGGTCACAGAATGTGGAGTCTTCTGAAAGTGTGTCATATTATGACGACTCTGGTTTCTGAACTATTTCGTTCACGTTAACACAAGGTACAGTTTCCAACCGTTTGCACAAGGACTGCGAAACAACAGATGGACTGGTCGGAGAACACTCCTGCCCGGTGCATGGAGAATGGAGAAGTTGAAAGGATTTCTTCGTCTCTCGTGCCGCTGTCTCTTCAGCAAATCTCTTGCGAGCTCTCTGCATACTTTGCGTGCGCTACAGAGTATTAATAGTGAGTAGCAGCTCCCAGCGACGTATGCGACCGCAAGCAATCGCGTACAGCAGCACCTCCTTGCATATATGCGACTAAAAGAAAGCCGCTCACGCGAACTACTGCGCATATGTGGCCTGTAGAACATACTGACAACACATAGTATGGTATAAAGTCCAGGCACGCTTCAGCTTACCTTTTCTGTGGGGCCAACCCGGTCAGGAGCCCAGAAGAAAGAAACAACAGCCTTGAGCACCTTGCGCAGCCGTAGTGACAACTGAAAATGGCGCCTATATGCACTCACAATAAACGCGCGAAACGCTCGCCTTCGCGCCTTTTTCGCACGCCAAGTTTCATCCTAGACGCCAGCGCTCGCATGGCGCTCGTTTCTCTCCTGGCGGAACGATTGCACCTCCCACAGGTGTACGTTTTCGCCGCTTCCATTCAAGGTTGCGGCCACGCTTAGCTCGCGCTGCGCGCGAAACGTCTCTTGTTTCCGACGGCGCCTCCTCGGATGACTGGAAATTATTATTGTGTTGTTAACTGTCACAACAGCAGTGTATACAAAACGGTTAATGCAACCAGTGAAATCCTGCCGATCTACACTTTAAAAAATACTGCCAGAAGGATGCCCCAAACGATAAATAGAAATAGTCTCCCGCGAAAAAAAATGCAGGGTATGCTAAGCTTCAGAAAAGATTGCGCTGGTAGCATAATGGGTATGCTTGCGACGCGTTTTCTGCGTTTTTAGGGATGATAGAAATATTTCTGAAGTATCCAAATGAGAGGCTGCTGTTAATTATTATTTGAAACGCGTCGTAAATGGACGTCAACTATACAATGGGACAGTCGGTCTCTGGTCACATCGATATCTGGCGAGCGTGATGGTCCAAAAAGGATATGTTTGATAACGCGTAAGCACTCTAAGCACAGAAATGTTTCTGTGGCTCTGCAAGTAATAATAATGAGACGGTCACACAAGCTTGGTAGCTTTTACGATCACGCTGTGCTTTAGAACCAGTCCACTAACCTGCCTCCGTGGTTGTCTGTATGCTCTCCAACAGAAGAAAAAAATCCCATGGGCAGGTAGAATTCGATCGAATTTGGTTTATTTTATGCTGCATGTTTGAGGACTCGTTGATATTTCGCCGACAAACGTTGATGCCTCTACTGAACAAAGTTAGCTGTAGTTACCTTGAATGAACTCAAGGCCGGTTCTACGTTGATATTTGCAAGTGCAGAAATGCTCAGCAACAGAGCAGTTCGTCACTCAAGTCCGAACGAAGTCCTGCTCGGGACATTGGCGAAATGTCCAGCACGAATGACCTAAGGATGTCCGCAGGAGGATAAGAACTGGATGTTGAAATTATTCCGATAATGATATCCACTGGATGTCCCCAGGACGACTGCTCTAGGACTTGGACGTCAGGATCTTATCCGGACATCCGAGGGAGTTTCAATGCCCATTGGGAAGTTATTACTATTATTAGGTTATGCTATTATTAAGTTGTCACGTAATATTAAGTTCTGATATTAACTTACTAGTTATTGCTACCTAGCAAAAGCTCGAGCATGCTTGCACACCCATCTAGTCTTCAAGCAAACAGGGAAACGGTGGTTGTTGATGCATCCTACCTGTCCTGCCACTGCTTCCTTGTTGGTCATGGGCACTTTTGTTAGATACGCGGCTTTGAAAGCTTAAAGGGACACTAAAGTGAAAAATGATCTCTTCTGCATCAGTAAATTACCGTTCTACAACACCCAAAACACCAATCTTACAATGATAAGACGTTTGGTAAGCCAGAAAAAGCGCAAGAACGAAATACGGGTGGCGACGCCTACTTAAGTTCCCGCACCTGGGGGCTCTGACGTCTTGGATTTTGATGGCATCTTCTAGGGCCTACTAATTATATATAGCAGTACAGATTGACTACATTGTGTTCCAAAGGAACCAAATATTAAACATGGCAAGTTTCAGGAACCTTTATTCAGCCAATACGGCCCGAATGCGAAAACATACTTTGGAATCGCTGACGTCATGCTGACGTACCGGCTCTGGGGTTTCGGCGCGAAATTCAAATACTGATACTTGGACCTTCATTTTCTCATCTAATAATCAAACTATTTTTTTTTTAATGATTGCCTGGAGGGTTTTCAAACAATGCATCATTAGTTTAAACTGATTTATTGTTGCACTTTAGTGTCCCTTTAACATATGCACACTGCATAAAGAAAGAAAAGCAAGGAAGTGCAATAGATGGGGCATCGCTGTCGGTGCCATCCTGACTGAAAGGGAACTGCTCAAAGCTCTGCCAGCTCCCCCCAAATTTTTTGTAAACATTACGAATTTGGATGCATTCAAATTCTTTAAAGGTGTGAAAGAACGGAGCCACCCAATATTACAAAAAACAACAAAAGAAAGCTGGAAGGGGATTCAATCTGTAGTTGAAGGCGATCGAAGACAATTTCTTCCTGAAGGAGTTGATGAGTATGGGGTGGAGTCACTGCACCTGGCACTCTACCGCATCACCCCTCACATAAGAGGAGTGGGAGGCACGTCGGACTGCTTAAATTTATTTTTACTGCTCTATCTTTGGGATCGGCCCACATTTTTAGGCTGTGCATACCTACGAGAACAGCCCATATTTTCTAGACTGCACATACCCACGAGAATGACCCACATTTTCAAACTGCGCTACCTTCGGGATCTGCCCACTTTCTAAGACTGCACTGTCCTTAAGATCAGCTTGCAAAAAAAAAAAAGGCTAGAAACCCCGATACTCAATGCAGATGTGGTGGTAACTCGCTAAGGAAGACATTTCCTTGAAAAGTGCATACAGAAATGAAATCATGGTAGTACCTATGCTGCTCTCATGTGGTAGGGTTGCCAGCGATCCTTAAATGAGCGAAGCAATCCTGACTTTTGAATAAAAGTCTGACAGGACGACTTGGCCCAGTCGGAATAACCAAATGTCCGTTTTTTGTTTTTTACTGAACAGATCAATAAACGTGGTTCCTTTCTTAAATCTTAAATTGCATGGCAGCTCATTATTTCCTTTTGTTTTCTCTTGCATTGTCATAAGCATGAAAGTGGCTTCGTTATTGTCGTTCTAGTTCTGTTGTAGGTCATAACCATTCATAGTGCCTCTGTCTGTATTGTTAGACATGTTATAACCAGGCAACCACTGCACCTTTCTTATAGTATATTGCCAGTAGGACAAATTAAAATTTGCTATGTTGGTGCACGTGCAGACTGGTGGCTTCTGGTGGCAACCCTGTCATTTGGCAGCACAAGACACTGTGTACCAGAGTGTCCGTTGAATTGAGCAAACTTATTCAGACAAGCTAAAAGTCGCTGAAAAAGTCACCGTGATCTAAATATAATGTGTTGCTGCTGTTCAATGTTTGCTGTATTTAAAGGTAAATAATTCTTAATAAAATGTCTGTGTATCCCTCAAAAGGTAGGTGATCACAGCAAACTGATAAAATGTGTGCTATTACCTCCTCCCCTCTCTCGTTTAATATTCACAGATTGGCAGATGTGTTGAGGGGGAACGAGAAAAGCAAATACTATTACACTCTTTATATGTTTGTTCATGAGGTCCTTTTAAAAAAATTCCTTTGATAATATATATTTATTAAAAAGTATCACACTTATTCCAGTGCATTTCTCCGGTTTTCAGGAAAATCATTGCAAGGCTTTTTAAAGCTCTGTGCAGTTTTTCTCACTGGATGGTTGGGTTTAGTGGCCATGCTCCTGGATTACAGTGCAGTGCTTTGATGTTGCGCTTCACTGAAACTCTTTTCTGTGTCGACTTGTTTCGGCAGTTTCATTGAAATACCTAGGTTGTCTGTGACCTCGTCAGACGCTGCTGTACAGACCATTGCAGTGGCTGAATGTGATACACCTGGGGTGCCTGGTGGCACAGCTGTGTGAGTACAATTCAAGTTCTTCATTCAGATTTGTGCGTTCGGAGTAGTGTAATTGAAGCTTGGAATGCTGATGAGAGGGCGTTCAAATGGGGAAGACAATGTACTCGTGTAGGTTCCGCTAGCTTCCACCATGCGACTGAGATCCTCTGCATGCCAGCGTGATGTCGGCTTTGCCTTAGAATGAATAACTTTTGCTTGGCAGGTGTAAAGAAACCATTATATATGGGTACTTCTTGCTTGGCAGTGGTTGTTGGCATGACCAAAAGCATTTTGCTGCAGTCTGTCAGCAATATGTGCATGGTAGTAGTGCAGACAGAAACTGTGGTGGGGAAGAAAAAAAAACAATTAAATTTTTCCTGTTCACTGCAAGATGTCCACTGTCATTATGTCATCATTTCGAGTTGGGCACAGATTCCACATTTTTAACTATACCACGCCTGCATCACTCGCACGCCACTTTAGCGCCTTACACTGGCGATAATCTGCGAGAACGGTAGAAGCACCTTCGAGTGCAGGCGTCAACTGCTACACTGTTCCCTTCAAGACCCATATCGTAGTGTGCCCACGCAATATAGTAAAAAAAAAATGGGTGGCTGTACCTGGTAACCTAGGTTGTGCAAGGGGTTGGTGTGTCGTCTTTCTGGGTAGGCATACCGCATGTGTAATTCTCTCTTAACAATCTTTCACCCCTTTATCTGTCTTCAGATGCACATTCCACATTGCTATTTGTGTTTCCTAGTGAATTATGGCTTCGTCTGAAAAAGGCACATTTTTTGTGGACGTTTGTACTTTCAAGTGAACCACTTTGTAAAGCCCAGGCTAGCCTTCCAGCATTGCACTATTGCCCAGACTGTGGTGGCCAGTACGTTGTGTAGTTTGTGCATTACTCATTCACTCGTACATTACATATGACGGGAAAGAATTTGCAAAAGCAAAAACAGCTTTAGAACTACATAGCAGCCATCGTTGTATCGGTATTGTGGGAAAGAATTTGGAAAAGCAAGAACAGCTTTCACTACATAGCAGCCATCATTGTATCAGTATTGTTGACCATACTTTGTGCAGTAAGGGGTTGCGGGAAAGACAGCTTGACACTTTCTGGAAGGTTTAATTTCTCACCAAAGTTTTAAAAATTTGGGGGAGGGTTCTTGGAAATAAATTTTACTTTATAAGTTATAAAATAGATGCTGAGCTGTATCTTCTCAAACGTTAATGATAATCAATCTTTCGTATGAATTTTAGGCTCCATTTTGAGCATGCTGCTATAAGCGGTTCTGTCTGGAGCGCATGGAATTTATGGCTCACTGCTATCGAACCCATCAGCAATGCTACTATAAAAGGTTGACGAGAACTCTACCGTGGGCTTCAGTGTTTAACGGCTGAAAAGTGTTTTGAGAAGCACATGTACATCTGTTACAAAACTTTACTAGTTCCACTCCTCACGAGACGATGAGCACCGGGATGACAATAACAAACAGTCTTGAGTCATGCGGGCAGCTTCTGAAGCATGATAATGAATCACACTGGGCTTCTTAAAGGGATGAAGGAGTAAAAAGATTAAATATTTAGCTCTTTTTTCTTACCTGTAATGACAGGAGTTTAGTTACGCTTTGGGGAAAAACTGCTTGAGCTCCCTTCTAAATACATGAGAAGAGAGAAAATGTCTTTCTTGGCAACTGCTGTACCAATCTTTTAATTAAATTTGTTGCATTTAAATGAAGAAGCTCAAATCTAAAATACTTAATTTATGCATCATCTTTATATTTTATTTTTGAGAATTGCAAAATTTTAATAAACTCATGTATGAAGTTTGCAACTCATTCGGCAATAAAAATAATATCCTGTAAACTACACCCAATAAGAAATCCAAAGTGGACATACTTGATTTATTGTGCACGACTCTCAAATATACCACACGTTTGAGGGTAGGAGTTAAGCAAAACCCTTGTAAACACTAACAATTTCACGTAACCTGTACTCTTTTATCAAGTGTGTCTGCTCTAGGTGTTGTAACAGATGCAGTTTATGGAACTGCAATATCAGTTTTTGATGTATAGTTACTAATCTGTAACCCTTGTGCTTCTAGTTTATTTTAAAGCTTACCAACTTTTGGTAATCTTCATTTAAAGAAAGTCATTGTTCTCAAATATTCTGCTTTATACAGCCGTTAGAATTTAGCTTTATTTTAACTGCAAGGCATTTTGTTCATATTTGTGCAGTTGTCTGATAAAAGAATTTCTCCATTTTACATGTTAAAAGCTCCTTCAAGTTTTACATCATATAACAGTAGCATTATTTCTTCTTGGCTCCTTTATCGACTTGTGACTTGTCACATTTTTCTTGTCGTGGACTGCAGGAAGCTCCCGCACATTCAAGACGAACCGAGTGCAATGCTGCCCAACAGGTCGGTGAGCACCACAGATGTGGTGTCAACAGGCAACACTGCACCCAGCCCTGTCGCGAAGTGTAACCGTGACGACTGTCTCAAGTTTGTGCTTCCTCCTTCCTTTGGCATCTCGTGCGACACCTTCTTGGAGAACAAGCGGCCGGTCACTGCGAAAGTCAGGAGGCACATCGTCTCAGTCCTTTTTAAGGCGTGCTGCAAGATGACTCTGTGAGTGAATCGGTGTTGCTTCCATTTGTGTTATGCCATTGATACCTTTCATGTGTTAAATGAAAGTACGCAAAAGAGAAGCACTTAGTCAGTTACACTGACAAAATATTCTTTCATAACTTTATATTTATTACTTTGGTGACATTAGGTTGCAGGTTAGAAGGAAAAGCAAAAGTTTGTTTTTTGAATCTCGCACTGAAACCTTTGCGTCGGTATGATGTCACAGATTTCAAAGTAATCCAGCCTCTGGACCTTTTAACATACAGTGGAGTTTCTCTTTCCCAATAAAACATTAATTAGGCCTAAGCAGACACTGCCAAAATGAATTACTTCACTGCTGGCTAGTACGGGAATGTAAAGGTGGCAGTGCCACCGGTTTTTTGTTCTTAATGTCAATAGGCAGCATCTCACACGCCATGGACATAACTGAAGACCGCATGGTCTGGGAAGTTAATATTGATAAGTAGGTTTCGGACTGCGACGACGAGGGATACCATGTCTAATGTGGCTCGGATGCAATAAATTTTCTTTTTTCAAGTGAAAACAAATGGGTGTGTCTCTCTGTTACCGTAACATTGTAGTGAGTGAAGACTGAAAGAGGGGGGTTGGGGGTGTCACAGTCAAGGATGCGTTAGAACTGAGTATAGTACAATATAGTGTAGGTAAATGTTGTTTGCTCAAAGGTCTCTCACAATCAAGCAATGCACCGTGGCTTCTGAATCTCCGTTGCAGATATCCGACAAACAGACTGTACAGTAGAGTACTGGACTCGTTGGTGACAAAGTACCCACACGTGATGGAAGGAAAGTATGACAGGGTAAGACGACATCTGTGCACACAGTATTCCTCAGTAATACTGTCCTGCAACACTCTGGCGCACTTCTGGCTGCGAAGATTCCCATCTGGGTTACCAATAATGTGGAGGCTTGGGCGAGTAGGTGATTCAATATCGACATGTTTGCACAGCGCAAAAGACGAGGACTGAAAGAAGAACACAACACAGCGCCTGTGTTGTGTTCTTCCTTCAGTCCTCGTCTTGTGCGCTGTGTGAACATGTCGATAGTGGGTTACCAAATTTTGTGAAGTGTCCAAGAGGACACTTTCGTCTTAGATGGCAGCTCTAAGGCTCTGTTCATGGACACTTTCCTGTAAGAATTTATGTTTTAAAGAGCAGCAGGTGGCCTGAGCGCAGCTGTGGTTTTTGAAGTTGACTGCACTTAGTGACTGTCTGTGAGGCAGCGGTGAATGGTCCACTATACCTAAATCACCACTCTGTCCTCTCTCCCTTCTCACCCACTGTGGAGTAGCCAATCGTGCTCAGTCATGGTTAACTTCCTTGCTCTTCCTTAAGCAATCGATCTCGGTCATGTCAAACTCGAAGGGGATAGGGAAACAGTTCGATATATCAGTAATTAGAAATTAGGGTTGTGCAAATACCGAATAGATCTCGAATTGGCCATTGAAACGAATCAAGAAGAAAAAGAAGCCGAGTATCGAATAAAATAGAATAACGTTTATCGTGAAGTGATGTTTTTTCTTTTCTTTTTCTCTTCTTTTTTTGTGTAATCGAGTTAACTGGCAGCCCCCCGCCCGTATACACTTGTTTCCCGTCAAACTTACCGACACTCGCTCTTGTTCAGTCTCACGCCCACTCACATCTTTGGTCACTCACCAGTGCTTGATATCAGGTCAAGTGTGAGTCAGTGCATTTGTGAGTGGGTATGTTGGTCTGTGAGCACCGGTGGTCGTTTTCTTACCACTTGCAGCGTCGCTGGTTGATCGCCCTGAAGAGCAGGTTTAAAACTGCGCGGCAAAAGCTTCCAGAGTCTTCAGCTGCTGTGGATGAAGTGAAAAAAAGGTGTCGACTCAAACGGACGCTGGCTGATGCCGATGGCGAGCATGCCTATGCTGACGGACAGCACATGGTGAGTACAAAGTCACAGGTTCGGAGAGATGGTGAAGTTGTTTAACTCTTTTCTTGTCATTAGGAAAATAGCTGGTTTTTTTTTTTGTAGGTGTCATAGTTGTCTTTTTTTTTCTTTAGAAAATGTCACATTTAAAATTTTACACAGCATGTGAAAAGAAAGTACTACAGTGAATGTGCGTCTGAGGCATAAAAGCTGTACAAATGAGTTCCATGTGGCAACATTTTATTTTTGTTTATTTCCCGTTTTTCTTCCATTTCAAGGGCTCTCCTAAGGCAGTAGTGCGTCGTGAAATGCGTTTGGCTTCATGTATTTTAAAATATCACCATTCTATCGCAATGTATTTTTTGTGTTCTTAGTACTCCTCATTAGTCATTGTCATAATTTTATTACATATAGCTTTTACACACTTTAGAGAAATCGCTTTTAGGCCCCTTTACAACTACGTCACACCAACCTATCGGAATTCGTCTACCCACTGCAAACTCATCAACACTGAACTGGCGCTCTTTGGTCATAATTGGCCCTTGCACCTTAAAACAAAAATTCATTCATTTATTTTACAGAAGTACTCCCTCGCTGTAGTGGCATTACTGCCACTGCAGTGGGGAGGGGGGCATGTACAAAGTCAACATAGTTTGGATACATAGCTGCAGGGAAATCAAAATGCGGAATGCAATATCGAATGGTGTAATCAATACGAAGTACAAATAAAATATGAGATGGCCCAACCAACACAAATTGAAAGTACACATGACATAGACCGTCATAAGTTACAATGATGAAATAAGACACTATTTTCGGTCCTATTTACTTCCTCTTCAGGGAGTTGATCTTATTCCCTAATTTAAAAAATAATATACATAAATGCTCAATCGCAAAAAAAGACAATATTTTAGAAAAAAATATAGAACAACACTTTTAAACATGCGCATGCATACCTAAAAAGACAAATAATGTTAGACCTACTCAGGGTAGCTTTAGGAAGACTGATCAACCACTCTCCTGACCAAGTAGAGCCTCAGCACGACTGATCACCTATCAAGTGATTTGAATTCTTTACAAAGACGACACCATGGGCCTCAGTGTACTAAGTGCAGTCCAACAATGCGCCCATCTCTCCCCCACAGAGGATGTGGGCCTCCTCATCTATTAATAAAAGACTTTCTCCTCACAAAAAGAAACAAATACATGCAAAACATTTGACCATCCTATGGTCATTGTCTGTGAATAAATCAAAATTCTGACTTACTCCAAACATTGCTGGATAGCCAGGTACCTGCAAAATGCTTCATATAACATCGATTCCCACGGTGCATGAAATCTGCACATTTTTCTTTTAAGCGAAGCTTTTTAGGTGAGCCCTTCTGGACTTCACTGACCGTGGCTGATGCTGCTGTTTCGCCGACTAATTCATAGGTGGTTCTGGCTCTGTTCGCTATGGAATTACGTGTTGAAACAACAAACAGTATATAAGTATCCTCGATGCACCAAGTGTACGCATTCAAGTGGATAATTTTTTTATTAAAGTGATGTCTTTTATGCCTTCTTTCTCAAAGTTTGGTGCAACTACTCGGTCAGTTTCTCATCAAGTAGGGAGGGTCCCAGACATAGTGCAATTAGTAAAGTGGGCTGATCTCACGGTCTTGTGGATAATCTTGCCGACTTGCGAGCCAGGCACGCAGTAATTGCTGTGTCGCAAAACGCAGTGCAGAAGATGGAACAGTTTTTATAGCATTTAATTAACCAGTTCCTACATTCGAGAATGTGTGCTGAATCTGCAGAATTTCCTTTTTTTTACTTTTTCGCAGCCTGCGAGCCAGAAATCACCTCTGAGTTCATCAACTGACTTGCATATGAGCCAGGACAAGCCAAGCCAGCAGGATTCTGGTGGGCCTGATGACACATCTTCTCAAGCCTTCGGGGCTGAAAATTCTCACACATTCGAAACCACGCCTTCGGACTCCGTGGAGTCGAGCTCTGCATCAGACCTGGCTGTGTCTCTAGCAGAGAGTAACCAGCCTGAAGAAGAGTTGTTTGATTGTCCGGACTATCACGATGCTGTCTTGGAGGATGTCACTGTTTCTGAGCTGCTTGGAATGTGCACCGACGAAGCAGCCTCAGAAACTCTGATGGCAGAAGAAGGTGGTCAAGCTTCCCCAGACAAACAAGAAAATTGCGACAAACCAGCAGAGGAACCAGAGGAAGTCAGGTACTACACAAGAACGCAAGTTTCCCCAGGCAAAAGAAAAAGTTCTGACAAGCCAGCAGAGGAAGTCAGGTACTATATGAGAATCCTGTTGCGACTGTGTAGATTTACCATATATTTACATGCACTGAGTACCAAGTGGGATTGGTCCTTATCTGTTACCTTCAGGATGCTAATTAATTTTGTCTGTTCATAACTTAATTAACAAAAAGACTGAGGGGAACTGAGGGGCTCGATTTAAGTTACAACCATGTGAAGCTAACAGACAATGAAGCCAAGGAAAGCATAGGGTAAATTAGCCACTTTTATTACTGAGATGTGGAAATAAAAAATTCAAGGGGCACTTAGTTATCTCTATATGGATGAATGCGAAAGCATTGTGACCACCGCACTGTGCCTATGCTCTCTCAGTCTTAATTTAACTTTGCCTTAATTAACACCAAAGGTCGTGCATTCAACTCCCACCAAAGGTCATGGGTTTGAGTGCCTTAATTCACCTTAATTAACATCAAAAGTCGTGGGTTTGACTCCGACCAAAGGTCGAGGGTTCGTAGCTTGTACCATCGTGTGGCCACGACGAGGACACTGGATTTTCTACCTAATGAGCCATTTACTGCTTTTGCATTAATAAAGGAAGTGAAAGTGTGTGAAGAGACAACTTGCCACAGGGGGGAGCTGAGCCCACACCTTTCATATGCATGCAATGCTCTATCACTGAGCTGTGGTGACAGCTGTCCTCCCGTCCACTTTGCCAGATATTTGTGTATGTATACAGTGAAACCTCGTTAAACCGTAGTTGGCCGGAGCTTGGAAAAAGTAAATACTAAATGGTAGTACTGCTTAACCGAAATAGCATGAGATCGCCCACTTACCTGTGTTAAACGGAAGAGAGAGTGGGATGAAAGGGGAAAGAACATGCAGTATTTATTTACTTCGTGCGACAAAACTGGTATTTTTGTTTGACACTGCAGTGGCCTAGCAGCAACGACAGTGGCCTCAAACTTACTGAAGCTGCGAGCCAGCTTTTCAACCAGCCTCCTCTTCTCGGCAAACACTCGCATTGCAGATTCCTCGTTAGTGTTACATATTCTCCGTGCGCGGGTGCAGTAGCGTTGCAGAAGTCGCGGGACACTTTTTCATTGCGGGGTGCTGTTCTCGTCGTGACGATTGCATTCGTAAGGGTGACGTAACGCGCAGCTTCTGCCACTGTCGGGCCTGAATCGCCCGTGCTGTCACTTTCCGTGTCATCCTTATCACTGTTGCTAGGCGACACTTCGGCAAAACAGAGGCAACGATGGCGAAAAGTCGAACCTCGCAGCCGACATCTCTTCGTAGTCGCAGCAGCGCTGCTGAACAATTTCTTCACATTCCAAATGCCGCACACCGTAGTCAACAGTAGGCCCACGTCGCGTGCCAGCGCCGACTTTTTCGTGTCACGTTCGGCAGCACGAACAATGTCTAATTTTTCTTCTATGCTGAGCACCCGGCATCGTTTTTATCCGAGCTTCGGCATGACGAGAGTCCTCGCTTACACGATGCCACAACGTTCTCAGGAACGGCGCCGAAATGACGTTGATTTGGCTTCACGCACAAACGCGCAGGGCGCTTGGAGGCCGTTGTTCAGATCTCTGAGGCTTGTTGCTCTGCCGGGCCGCCCGATGGAGCCGAAGCACCGCCGTGTTTGCGCGACAAAAAGTGGAAACACTACTTGTTAACTGATACGTATGCAATAAGCTGGTACGGTTTATGCGGATACAAAACACATTATGTTCAATGGCCGCTGAGTCTGGGATTTGACTTTACTACTTCTAAAACGAAACTACTGTTTAAGCGGGTACGGTTTAATGAGGTTTTACTGTACTTCATCTGGCCCTGGGAGTGTTCACCAGCGCCACTCAGGGTTGTGGTGGCACGTGTGGAACAGTACTTTCAACCATAGCCATAGCCATAACCATAGCCATAGTATGCAAACTTAGGAGCGGGCAACTGGCCATTGAGCCCTTCAGGGCTACTTTGTGGTGTTGGGACCCTCACTACGCAGTGAGTGCAGAGAATTAAAAAATTATTTGGTTCTTACACATTTCTTACCTCTGCAGCATCATTAAAAACATACAGTATGTATTAGGATGGATTAGGCATTTGAATTTGTTCAGTGAACTTTGTTACATTTGCAAATGCTGACACTCGAAGCCCTTAACTGTCAAATATGCCTCAGCAGTGCGGTGCATAGAGATAGATATTGCATGTCATGGCAGTAAAGACAATCTTACGCATTGCATGTAGTTTTACATGCATTTAATTAACCACTGCATGAAAGCATCTCTTCACAGTGATTCCAACATGTATGTTTCTTGTGCTTTTGTGTGTTTTAGATATGCATTCTTTCTCTCTGGTCCAAAACTAAGCATTGGGCCGATTTCGCAAATGTACTTTGGTAACAAAACAACACTTTGTCGTGCCTGCTCTAAGCTTGAATCTTGTAGCACATCTTGTGCAAGTTTTCGTATTTCTGTGCAAAGTAAGCAAGAATGAGCTGCAATCTGTGTGCGTTTGGTTGTTCACGCTATTTTACACTGACATTCTCCTCTTTTGTGATCTTTTCAATGAAGCTGTCAAGAGGAGCCGCCAGAGGAGCAAGTGGAGGTGCCCGACTATGAGCCTGACAGCGGACCTGACTGTGAAGAGTTCAAGTTGCCTTCATTTGGCATTTTTGATGATTTGCTCCGGATCCAGGTGCCAGTCAACACCCTGATGCAGCGTCACATCATTTCCAAGCTTTTTGATACTCTTTGCAAGATTACTGTGTAAGTCTCACGCTCAAGTCAACGTATCATCTAGTCCTGCTACATTTGTGTGACCCTGCGCCAAAGCCTTGAAAAGCCTGTAGTCCTAGCTGCAACGTACAAGTACCACCCATCACAAAACTTTGCTTTAGAGGAATACTGGCATGTGTTTCCAGAGTCTTGGAGACTCTACACCACATTTCTGATATGTGACACTTAGGAAGTTCTGAAGTGCTTATAAGGCAATTTAATTTGATATCAAAGTCAATCACTGCCTTCACACGGGCATTTTAGTTAGGTGCAGCCTATTTACAAGCGAGCACGAAGTCATTGGCGTTCAAGAATGATGCCTATATAGGGTGGCCCAGCTATCGTGCACCAAGATTTAAAAATATGCAAATGCCACACAGACAGAACCAAGATAATGTTGTTTGCTGTCGCTTGGACATACTCAGATTACTTCTTGCTTTCTGCATAATTATGTGATCAGCCTTAATTAATCAACTTCTAAAATATTATATATTTATATAAAAAGTATCAATGAGAAAATTGTAGAGCGACATGAAATACTTCCAATACAGCTTTCTGTTGCTCAATATGTGCCACATAAAAGTGTTTTTCCAGGCATGAAAGAAATCCGTAAGTACGTACATGCAAAATTGCCATGCGACTGGCTGCTTGAGGCACTTTACATGTATTTGCAGGATTCTTTAAATGTCAGAAAGACACTTTTTCTTAGCATGTATTGAGCAACGGAAACCTGTATCTGGAGTTTTTTCATGTCACTGTACAATTTTCGTATTGACACTTTTCATCTAAATATTATTTGAGAAGTTGATTAATTAGGACTAATTAAGTAATTAGGCGGAATGCAAAAAATAATCTGAGTATCTCCAAGCGAAGGCAAACAACATTACCTTGGCTCTGCCCAGCTACGTGGCATTTGCATATTTTTATATCTTGATGCATGATAGTTTGAACACCCTGTATAATACAGTGAAACTTCGTTGAACTGTAGTTGGCCGGAGCTGGGAAAAAGTACATACTAAACAGTAGTACAGCTTAAGCAAAATAGCATGAGATTGCCCACTTACCTGTCAAAAATGGAACTCGGAGAGAGTGTGATAAAAGGGCAAAAACATGCAGTATTTATCCACTTCGCGCGACAGAAGTCTGTTATTTTCGTTTGATGCCGCAGCGCCCTAGCAGCAACGACAGCAGCGTCAAACTTACTGAAGCTTGAAGCCAGTTTTTCAGCCAGCTTCCTCTTCTCGTCAAACACTCAGATGACAGATTCCTCATTGGCGTTGCATATTCTCCATGCACTGGCGCAGTAGTGCTGCAGAAGTCATGGGGAGCTTTTTTCATTGCAGGGTGCTGTTCTCGTCGTGACAATTGCATTCATGAAGCTGACGTAACGCGCCGCTTCTGCCACTGTTGGGCCTGAATTGCCCATGCTGTCGGTTTTCATGTCCTCATCACTGTCGTTAAGTGACCCTTCGGCAACAAGAGGAAACTATGGCGAAAAGTCGAACCTTGTAGCCGACATCTGTTTGCGGTCACAGCAGCGCTGCTGAGCAACTTCTTCGCATTCCGATTGCCACACACCGTAGTCAACAGTAGATCCTTGTTGCATGCCAGCGCTGACTTCCTGCCACGTCTGATAGCACGAATGATGTTCAATTTTTCTTCTATGCTGAGCACTCGGTGTTTTTTATCCAAGCAAGTCCTAGCTTACATACATCATAACGCTCTGGCATGGCATCGAAATGATGTTGATGTTGATGAGGCTTTATGCGCAAATGCACAGGGCACTTAAAGACCCTTGTTCTGATCTTTGAGGTTTATCGCTCTGCCGCGCCGCGCTATGGGGACTATGCACCACCGTGATTGTGCAACGAAAAGTGGAAACACTACTTGTTAACCGATACGTACGCACTAAGCTAGTACAGTTTATGCAGATACAAAACACATTATGTTTAATGGTCGCTGAGTCGGGGAGTTGACTAGGGAGAACCTTAAACCCCTTAGCTGACATGGCAAATTTTGAAGACATTTTTAAAAGTGTGGAATATGTTTATTGCTATAGCAATTATATGGACACTCCAGGCGCTTTTCCTGCTGTCGTCGTCGCCATCGCCGTGATGTTCTGTATAAAGTCCAGGTGCGATAACATCGCTGCCACATGCTGTTTGCTGTGGGTGATAGGGAAAGCGTGCAAGTGTCAGCTGAGAAGTTTGATGGCTTGATCTTGCACACACAAGAAAGGAAGGCGGGGAGGAAGTGCCGTCCTCTATTGCACCGAAGGCAGCATTGAGGGAGGGGGTGTTTTACTCTGGCAGCGGCTGAGCATGGCTACACGGGTCTCGTAATGAAAGCCAGTGGGTACAAAGTCCAGGCACGCCGAGGGCTGGTGGCTTCGCGTGTGCTGTGTTCTCGATGCTTAGTTCATATTGAAGCAAGAGGCAGCACAAAGGTCAATTGCTCGCTGCTGCTGCCGCTTTTCCTCACACAAGCGCTTTGGCAGCGAGTGTCTGCGGTCATCGAGTGAGGGTGTGTTCATGTTTGCCTGTGCGTGCGTGACACCTTGCCTGTTAATTTAGTTAGCAAACAAATGTTTTCTACAAGTTCATACGGCTGATGAAACCGGTAAGTGAAAGGAAGGAAAGAAAAAAACATTATTTAATGCCAAATGCAACGATATATGTATGCTTGTTGTGATGACAAGTCACCTCGTCATCGGCAGTTAAGGGGTCAGTGTAACATCTTCCAACGCCAACTCATGCAGTCACCAGCTTAGGCTGACAGCCACGTGCCGTCTTGCCTACATTTCATCATGTTTGTCATCATCGCCTGTACGCTGCAGCCAACTGAATAATACATTGCAATGTGCATGCCATAAATTATTCTCTTGACTAGCTTGTCACAGTGGCTCATTAACGATATGATGTTTGCCACTGAGCATGTGGCTATGGGCTTGACTCCTAGCTGCAGCCACCACATCACGATAGTGGGTGAAATGCACAAATACTCATGGACTTCGTGTACCTTAACCCTTTGGGTGCCAGATGTTTTTCCTAAGTACAACAAATTCAATTTCTGTCGAAGTTACAAATTAGCAGTCTTTAAATTCGAATGCTGTTTGTTGGCAATATGTTGCTGAACATTCTACAAATATTCTTATTCTTAAAGATCAAGCAGTGACTGTAATACTAATTAATGCCTTTAATTAGCATAATTACTGTTCCTCAGACAACATGGCCTCTTCGTCGCTGTCACTGTCCCTTGAAGACACCGCATAATCAATGTGAAAGCCCTCTGAATTAAAGTTCATATGAAGTTCTTGAATTTCTGGATCATTAAAAAAGAAATGTGCAGGCCTTTTGTGGCACTCTGTCGAACAAGAAAGGACTTTTGCAAAGCCTTTGTAAAATTTCACACATGCAGTAAATCAATTCATCACATTTGTCCATTGAGTTGCTGCAACAGATGCAGCTGACAGAAGTGCAACATCTGTTTTTGATGCAGAATTGCGTATTTGTAAAGTCCATGCTTCTACTTTTTTAAACTTTCACATTTCTGGTAGTTTTCTGTTTAAAAAAATTTCTGGCAGAACCCATCTCATGATGAATGTCTACGATAATGTGATTAGCATTGAAGCAATGTAGCAAGACAACGTATTGTCACCGCAGAGACATGTCATGCGTGAGATGTGTATGCAGCATGGCTCCTCTCTCGTGCTTCCTTCTGGACACGCCACGCCACCTAGTGGCGATGCCGTGAAGCCTGTGCGTGGCACGTCTATCATTATCTAGAGGTCAGGTGTGCTTGTCCCCGAGGCTGGCTGTGGCAGGACAGGACCAGATCAGATGTTTGAGATCGACGTTGATCGCAGGGCAGTTGGAGCATTCCACTTGTGTTCCTCTCCACTTGCTCACAACATCCTGGTGTAATAGATGCCTTAGCTCTTGCTTTGTGGATGAGAACCTGGGCTGTTCTGGGAAGGCGAGTGGGAATGGGAGGAAGGATGCTAGGAATGGACTCCCGTAGTAGAGCCTTCCTCTCGTGTTTCAACCAGGCAATCTGGTCATCTGGTACAATGACGGATGACGGGGAGCTATAGGTGTGGTCCAGCACGGACGAGCTCACTTCAGGGCTGCGATGGCGGTCTTCTCTAATTTTCTTGCCTGCAGCCTCATGGGCCGCCCTGTTCCGCGCTCCCCTCATGTTGTGACACGGGTGTCCAGTGTACAAAAATGTGTGCATGTCTATTGCCCCGCAGGTGGGGGCAGGCTTGTTTTATGCGGTGCGCTATGGTAGTCGTGTAGGATCAGGACACGGAGCGAGAAATATTTAGGAGTGGAAACTCCGCTGTGTTGCGGCGACCCAAAAAGGTCACAAGCCCGCGGAGCCATTATCGTGCTGGCGGCTTGGAAAGAAATTACCGCCGTTGAGAGCGCGCCGGAGCAATGCCTCCTTTGGCCGGAGCCGCCTGCCCAGGTGCTGCATTTTTTTTTCGCTGCGGATTCTACGACGCACCGCATGGCGCCGCCACTGTATACGGCCCCGTCAGCGCATACAACAGTTGTGACCTTATCTGGTCGCCCGCGCTCGCTCGCACTGACGGGAGTTTCACCTCCTAAATGTCTTACTCCGTGGATAAGGAGTTCAGTTGCTTGAGGGCCTCTTGACTGTCTTGACTTAGGCCACGGGCCATCCCTTCTATAACAGTTTTAATCAATCAATTATCATTATATATATTCAGACTAGATTGAATACATATGGGCTGGGTTCGATTGTGCCCTGCAGTGGAGAAATTTTAAAGGATATTTTTTTGCCACATGCTCGGTTACCCTAGTTGGACAGATGCCTGTTTTCAAAAACCCCGTTCTCAAAGCACAGCAGCCCAAACGCTCTATCCATTTGATTGCGAACTACTCATTGATACAAGTTGGCGTCGCTCGGGGAAAATGTTTAGAGATGGGCATGGATAAGTCAACGACCGATTTTCCGGACGCCGGATTTTTCGGACCTGCCCGATAATTCGGACGCCTTCGCGGCACCACCACGTGCCCCGCAGAGTCAATGTGTATAAGAACGTCTGAAATTTCGAACCCAAAAATTCTTCGCCGTCTGATTTTCCTAACTTTTTGCCATAACCGCAGGTACGAAATGGCATGAGTCGAAGCCACCACCGGCGCCATTTCGTTAATCTCGCCGTTTCTGGTGCTTTCGCACGCAGATCCGCTGGCAGCCGTAGCCACCACCACGGCAACGTTAGGCCTAGAGACTTCGACGTTCGCTACCAAGCTTCTTTCTGTTCATTGCCGTGTTTTTTCATTGAAATAATTCGCTGCTGTCAGTAATGGCGCTGACTCTGCCTTTGTAATTATCGCCAGTGGCTTCGAAGCTCGCAAAACACGGCACGTTGCATAATGCCGGTTCCCTAAACGGACCTTCGCTTCGATACAGCAGTGTGAGACGGTGAAGCATACCATGAGTGAAAGGGTCAATTGTCATGGGATGCGGTATGCATTCCTTAATTATACACGCGCGTACCCGTCGTCTGCTATCCAAGTGCGAACACCGATACGCCTAATAAGTGTACTGGCAGGCCTTTAGAGCTATTTCAGATGTGCCTGTGGCGATTTCAGCCCTCGGGGGCAGTAAAAAGCATGCATTCAAATTTTGTGACAGCCCGATTTTTCAGGCGTTTTCGCTGCCCGTAGGGAGTCTGAAGAATCGGACGTTTACTGTACAAAGATACCAGAACGTGCGTGAGGTATTCAAAGAATGTTAATCGCATTAAATTTTCACGTCTTATATTGGAATTCTGCATCCTACAGTTGCTAGAACGTACCTTTTGTTGTTTAAAACAGCAAATTGAATTCAAAACGGTCCAGTGATTGTGTAATAAAAGCATTTCTGCATTTTACACAACTGTACTTACTTGATTCTATCGTGCACCCAATGCACAATGCACAACATGCACATGAATGCAACATGTCCACAGTTTATAAAAGAAAAATATCGCATTGCCCCCACATTCGCGATCAGAAAAAAAACGCATGCAGTATTCAGCGCCCGTCCTGTCGTATGTGTTCTTTTCAGCTGTTTTATGAACACTGGCATAATTTACCTTCAGAGAAGGGAACTCTTTTTTGAAGACACTGAGCACGTGCTGGTGGGCGAGTTGGTTATACATGATTACAACGAAGGCACTGAATAAAACATCTGACGAAGGAAGGAGACACGAGACAACCATGTACGCACTAGGTTTCAAGAGGTTTCATAATAAAAGTGGCATGTCATTGCTGCCACTTGCGCATCTTTGGCCACAGATGTCAAGCACACACGGTTCTTGAGCAATCATATTTATAGTTACTTACTATCACTTTTGCAAGCTTTCATGTGACTCTGCACTGGACTTGTCGAAGTATGCAACTGACAGCATTTCTCGCACTGTGTGCAGAACGCGAGCTTGGTGCAGCACCAGAAATGCTGGCAGTCATACCCGCCGACACATCCTGTACCGAATCTTGTAAAATCTTGCGAAAGTCATAGTATCTTAGCAAATCATTGACCGAGAATACCACTCTTGACTGTATTCAAGAACAAAATTAACCCACAGCAACCTTTATGAAATATGTACTGTGTCCTCATTTTGGGATGGCGCTGGTGATGCTGCTGACACCTCCGACGGTAGGCAGTTGCCAATACTGCGAACGTAGTTTTAGTTTTGTATCCGATTGTAACGAGCAGGCAATTAGTGAACCCATTTTCTGTGAAAAAAAGGTGCATCTTAGATTCGGGTAAATAGGGAAGTTGAGGTTGGCCCTGAGCTAAAGCTTCTTTTTAGTACTCCTTTTTTTACTGTCCATATAAAGAACCTCTCGGAGTTCAAACTTATGCAGAGCTGATGTGTTGTATTGGGACAGTTACTCTACAACCAGCCAACTTCTTTATTGTGTGTCTGTTTATTCTTTTATTTAATGCAGGTACCCATCAACATATCAATACGATGCAGCCGTGGACAGCCTGTTAGAGAAGTACCCGCACCTGTCAAGCATCAAGGGAAAGAAAGGAAAGGTAAAGAAAAAGATTTTATTACTTGCAATTACAAAAACACTTTTGCCTGTAATGCGAAGCAGTGATGCATTAGGTGGTGAAGTTTAATGTACAGTAAGCCTTAAACAGCTTGATGCATTGTTTGTTGGAGTGAACATTTGCAGATGCGAGCAAGCAATCTTCTTTGGGTAAGTGAAAGAAGTCCGATGTCATAACATGGCAAAACATACTTATCTGCGTATGCGATCTCTGTTGTTTCACCCTGAGATGAGTCAGTATGAGCAGCTGAGCCACTTAAACAATGGCAACTATGATTTAGACTTGTATATTACAGGCTGTTATTACTGATTCTTGCCTTTCTTGCACTCCATCAAACTTAAAGTTTGTGTGAAATAAAGTATTATTAGAGAAAGCTGTGCTCGCCAAAAGCGCTCATTTATAGGCCGGATAGTTATCTCGCAATAATGTGGATGCCATTGCTGACACCATTGGTAACTGACCAAGGTGATTGTTTATGCTGCTGTACCGAATGCACCGTCTCTTGTTTCCCATTTGAGGCAGAGGTAAACAGTGCATCTCGGGAATTCAGAAATGTGTCAGCATAACAACACATTTAACAGACCCACCGAATGCCGCTGGCAGCCTTCGGGAATGGCAGGGTTGCCATTGGTGTCTACTTTGCACCAAATTGGCTGCTTTAAGACATTGACCTTCAACGGAAAGCTCGGCTACTTTTGACTTGCATTTTGGCACATTTGCTAGTCATAGTTTGTTGTTGATTTCAAGCGAAATAATCAGCATGCGCAAAGTTTACCCATCATTTTCAGCCATCACATGCACATGCACATGAAAACACTTTTTCTGCTAGGATCGCACTTGAGAAGCCATTGTGTAAGGTCCCTTAATGAGTTTAGTTGAGATTTATCTAGGGGACATATCTATTGTTGCCACACTTCGTAAATATAAAGTCAATCTATCTTGGCCCAAAAGTAGCGGACCTGGGAGATGTGAGCAAGAAGATTGCGGATGTCTCTGCTATGGATCAGGGCACTGTGAGCTTCCAGTTCTGAAGGCTCATGATGATGTAGCATCAACAGCGCCTTCACAATGCCTTGCCAGCGCTTCGGACACTTCAGGCCATAGATCTTCAAGCAATAGGAACATGATTAGCTGTGAAAATGTAATGAAGCATCCTCTTTTTTTTATGTTCGTTAATCAAGTGGCAATCAGAAGTCCTAAATTTGCAGGCAGTGAGCAGTTAACAGCATGTACTCCCAGTAATCGACGCGCGCATGTACTGAACATGTGATATTTCGGTGACTGGTTCAGGCCGCTAATTATCATTTCTGGTTGGCTGATAATGGTTCGGAATGTTCCTTATTCATTAAAATTTATGATTGATTGACTAATGAAAGTTATATTAGTAATAAAGTCTGTATTTTAAATTGGCTCCAAATTGGACGAAAATGTAACTGTTGTGGCTACTTTGGGCTGCTTTTTGGTTCAGTCCCGAGTCCTTTTATCAAACTGCAATTTTGGCTTGGTAATGTGATCAACCGAATGATGAGAGGGAGGAGGAGGAAGGGCAGGCATATAAGCACAGATCTCCTTTTCTAGCCCGGCCGCTTATGCACATGGTGTGGCCGAGCACATACAGGACCCGCACACCCTATCATGGAGATAATCTGTGCCATGTGTAAATGCCAGAAAAGCTGAGATGACTTGTGGGTTTATATGTGCTGGCTTTCCACATGACTAGTGCTGGAGGTCACATAATCTCAAATCTTGCCGGCACATTGAAGGGAGAGGCAGCACGAAGTGGTTGCTAACCTCTCTCTGCTTGTGCTCTTCGTCACGCCATTGTTGTGACAGCATGTTCTTGGTCACAGGGTGAGATCTGTTTGTGGCTGCCTGTGCGTATGTGACACTGTGCCTGTGAATTCATTTGTTAGCAAGTGTTTACTGCAGTTTTTTTGCCTGATAAGCCTACTAACCTTACTTTGTGTAGTTGTTCAATACCCTGTTATTGCTATCAATGTTTCACCTTTGGGCGAAACTGTGACTTTCTTTCTCACTGACAGAAGTTTTGGAGGACTGCACTAAAGGCAAAGTTCTACACCTTTCGAAACACAGTGGCAGGCAGTGTGTGGAACACACGCCAGGCTAAGAGCAAGTACGCTGAGGAGCTTAGGCAACAACGAGATAACGAAGGTGCACAACATACCTCTCGACCTCTGGTAAGCACAAGATAAACGACTCATGTCATCCTTGTGTCTGCATGTGACTGAAGTCAAATACCTTGCTTGAGTGGAGGAAACACAGGCTGCGACATGTTCTGAAAAATTTTTATAAGTGCAAAAAAAAACTGGCAAACGTCAATGAGAGCAGCATTCCAGGCAAGTTGTTAATACATTACTCAAGTATTATTGTGCAACAAAAAAGACATGGACATAAGAGAAGAAGAACACACAACAAGCGTAAACTTTCAACTAAATTTATTGTGCCACTGAATCGGTTTATATATGTGAAGCAGTATAGACTGCGCATGCACTTACATGAAGAAAACGAACTGCACATTCGTGTAACATAGTAATGAGTCATGTGACGCCACCTCCAAGAAGCTTAATTCTTTTTCTGTAAGAGCCAGTGAAGGGAAACTAACACACTTATTATGCAATTTTGCAATCATCTGCGCTTCAATTATTTCAGTGGGTTCTCGGCGATTTATTGTCGCGATCATGGCTGCAAGCCTATCGAGGCCGATTGCACGATTGTGTCCCGTGGCAGGACGCAGCTCATCCAAGAAATAACTGACTCATGTCGACTGTGGGGATGCGCGACTCTCGCGCGTCCCCTGATGTTTTTCCCGCATAGCGCGCCTCCTGTAGTGCGGCTTCGCCGCGTGGCCTGCGTGATGCCCGCGGCGGTCGATGTGGTTGGGGCGCGGTGCGAGAGATGGCGCGAGTGTTGCGCTGCTAACGCCGCCGACAGACGAGGTTACTTGGGCACCGAAAGGAAGGCGCTTGGGCTATTTGGTTCGAGATCGTCGGCGGGCGCGGACGTCCGCGCGGGCGCCGTCCCATGCTTCTGCGAGACTGTCTCGCGTGGCCGCCTTCGAACGTGCCACCATTCGCGTGACCGTACACGCGAACGACCAGGCATTGGGATCCAGCATGGGGCGAACATATTCGCTCGTTTTCCGGTCGCGGTGAGTCTGACTTCTAGATTTGTCGCGCGCCCATCGGCATGTTTTGCGGATTGCAACTCGGCTAGCAGGCATTGATCTATGAAAGGTGCAATAAATGCCCTTGTGATTGTTTGCACTACTGTGTTGTTGTTCCTTTGTCCCAAGAGTACGGAGGAGAACCCCCATATCTCCCACACGACCCGATGCCAGACCCAGATGTCCCGTGCAAAGATGCTTTTGAATACCTCAGCAAAGTGAAGGTGCACTGCACGAAGAACAGTTTGAGGGAGAAAGTGCTTCAGTGCTTAAGCCTTGTAGAGGATGAAATTGTTCGAAGCGCTTTTAAAACAATATCTCCAGACGAAAATAACAGCATTCTTCCGCTGATGCTGCACTTGTCAGGAGAACTTGGTTTCGGTGCTGTGTTGCAATTGTGTTGCATGTGTGTGTGAGTGAAATATGTAATAAATTGTGTTTGAAAGGTGGGTGGTCCGTCTGGCATAGGCAAAAGCCAAAAAGAGCATGCTTTGGTTATAACGCGGCACCGCTTATAGCACGGACTTTTACAGGTTCCGCGACCTAAATTATAAGCGGTCTACACTGTATACCATTTTATTAAGTACTTCACAATAGCCTTGCTCCACATAGATTTCACCATGGTCGTCAGATCTGCATAATTTGTTTTCTTTCTTCATACTTTCAGTACATTGATTTACGGCTGTCGGAAGACGAGGACAAAGCATGCCAACAAGGTAAATCCGAAGCTTCTACAGTTGCAGAGAACATGGACTACCACAAGCAAGCGCTGCTCGCCAAGACGAGGCATGTCGCTGTTCGCGAGATGACAGTGGAGAAGGCCATTTCGACTTTTCCCGTGTACAGGAAAGAGTCATCCGTGAGTGTAATCCTTTGTTTGTGCATTCAGTTACGTACTGCATCAATTAGACTACGCACGACGTTGCTGCTCGTTAGATAAATTTACCACAGCACCGCCCATGTTTATTTTGGCTGCGCTCGTGTGTGGCAGCCGCAGTGGTTTCACGAACAGAGCCAGCCATTGTATCGTGACATCATGACACGTGCATTTCCTAGGCAGTGAAACCAAAACTGGCTGGTAGAAGCAGGTATCATAATAAATTATATACGGTATTCTTGTGTTTGAACCTTTCAACCATGAGAAAAGCAGTTATCACACTGATCTGTTGTTTTCTCTATCCTCCCTGGCAAGGGGGCTAGGGGGCCCGCCCAGAAGCTGGCCATTTTTGCTTGTTTCTTTGTAATTATACTTCTGGTTCAGGCATACGCGTCATTCTCTCTATACAGGATGGGTGCGTGAGTTGCCTGACATTGCCATGCCCTTAGAGTTGCGTCACCCTCAGAGACCAATTGGACCATGTGGTTATCAGCTGCCAGAGGTCTTGCCACGGCACCCCATGGCGGCAGCGGTATCTGTGCTACACAGCATGCTGATGCGACCTCTGAGCAGATGCGACCTCATGTGCAGCAGATGCAGCTACATGCAGCTGCCGTGTGTAGACTGCAAGTGCAAAAACAAAATACTTTTTCTTTTTTTCTCTTATCGTAGACATATACATTTCTTATTTAACTCAAAATAAGCAATAATAGAGTATCTTCTCACAATCATGAAATTCACCAGTACTGGTTGGGCCTGCTTGGCTGGTTGCGAAGTAGCTGCTGATGACATTTCGAAGGAGAGAGCAAGCAATTTTTTACTGTTTCTGACATGGTATTGTGAATTCCATGCTGCATGCAGGGCAATAATATTTGGCTCACATGTTCACAGGGACCTCGTCTACAGATTTGCAATGTTTTCTTACAGTATTTAAAAAGTGTTTCGTGTACTTTGTATATCCAACCGAAAGGAAATTTCACTTTGGCTAGATTGGTTGTAAACCAGTTTGCAAGATTGCTTTGGTAGTATATATACCACTGAAGCAATCTTGGCAAAGTTGTAGGGCCGTTAATTGCAAAATGTTCTCATTAACAACCTTTAATAAAGCGCACCTAATCAGACGACTGCTACACCTGGTGGTTGGTGGCTACGACGCAAGTCCCAGCATGTCGCCTCTAAAATTTTGCTGTGCGCTGCGGGAAGCCACAGGCAAAGGGTAGACTCATAGGTCTTGCTAAGAAGCTGCAAATTCTTACTCTGGCCTCCCTTCCAGTGTGTGGTAATGGCAACGTTTTCTTTTCTTTTTCTTAGTTTTATTATCAAAATGTCTACTTTTGCAAGCCTTTAGTGACGCATCCGCTCATATTTCAAGCATAAATTTTGCATGGCTGCTACTCTGTATTTATGCTACCTGAAACTAGGCATTCCACATGGCCAAGATATTTTAGCAGTTAGCTTTAGAGTAGAGACAGCATCTGTATTTCTGCATGTTCTGTGCTATCCCCCAATTACCATCTCTTGTACTGCAGACATGCTGTTATCTCTGAGCCTCTCCTCTTTTCTGGCAGTGAAATGTTGTGATGCCTCAATGTAACATAATGAAATTTAAAAAAAAAAGCTTCGTGCCCTTCCATTCTAGGAGGAAGGATGACCAGCGAAGCTGTGTATGTGGGCCCCTTAATGGTGAACTGCACCTCAGTCGCAAGTCGGCCTGGTATTGCACTATCTTCGGGATCGGCCCACGTATGGGGAGCGCTTAACGCCTGCTTCAGCTCTTCCACGGGTCAGCCCGGCATTGCACTATCTTCTGGGTTTTTTTTCTACATGCGGACGCAATAGGGGGAAAAGTAGCCCTTAACAGCTTCACTGTAAAAATTCCTCTGTTATTCAGCTGGTATTGCTATTATTACTTTTTTTCTCAGCTGCTCGGAGAGTTCAAGATTCTATGGAGGGCTGACATTGCTGACTGCTTTGAGAAGGGCATCAAGAAGCTGTTCCTCATACTCATGAACTGTGGCACGAACGAAGAAATCAAGGCAATGTCTAAGCCTGGAAACGGTATGTTAACCATTACAATGTAACTCGTGTACCTATCCTAGGAGTGCCAGCGATGACTCTCCCATCTAAGCTTCTGGCTGGTTTCAACTCAAAAATTCACACGCACGACGATGTGCACCCTGGGTTTGTTGTGCATATAACAGGCGGATAATGCTCGCAAACGAACTCTCTGCAAAATGCCACCTCTGTGCAAAATCTCAGCAGAAGTCAGCCAGTGGTTTACCAAAAAACTAATGCACTCCTGGCACTACTATCTGTGCGAAACTCAGTATATCAATACTTAGACGTGCCAGCAGTGCCAGCAATACTTGGTGCCAGCAGCAGCTCCAGCAGTGCTCGTCACAACATCTAGTCGTGCTGTGCTCAACCACGGTGCACTATAAACATTCTCGTGTGGCACAAGACACAAAAATGCCATGCTGTTTTGCACTGTTAGACTCGCAAAATTGTTCGCTGCACTTCAGTTGAACCCGTCAGCAGTGGCAGCCATATGTGTACGTCAGCACAAATCCATCTAAAACGGTCTCTAGTCTACACCCATTGTATTGATGGTACATACAAAATCTTGCATACTGGATCGAGAGCAGACAATGTTTGGGAGGTGCTTTCATCTCTTGAAAAACCATAAGGCAAGGTGCAAGTTTGGCCTAGCTTGTCAGACATGGTTGAACTAACACGAAGGTAGAACTTGGACAAAAGAAAGAAACGACCACAGCAGTGGTCTTCCTATCGTGGCAGTTTTATCTTCCCAGGAAGGGCCTTCTTATTTGAAATAAGTCAAGGCTGTTCTTGACAAGCACTCATTTCGGCCGCCACCATCTCGTGTTCTTTGCATTGTTGCTTTGCAATGCAACATTTAAAGATTAGCGATCACATGTGCACCTAGAATTGCCATTGTTTCATGTCAGACCGGGTCTTCGTTCCTTTCTTTTTGTTTCTCTTTCCCCTCGCCTTCTTTTTTTTTCACGAGTCCGCACTGCACCCTCACTTGAAAAGCTTGCCATTGTCATGGTAGTTGGTGGTTGGATTCATAGTGGATACAAAGGGGCCAATGTAATGGGCACATGCTCTTGTGCAGTCGAGTTGCAGAGTGCGTTCATCGCGCAACGCCAGCTATATTATAGCTCTGAGACACATGTGCCGTCACACACCTGTAATACCACTACAGATGTAAGTTCACAATGAAACAGGGAACGCTGCCTAACATCCTCGCTGAAACAAATATACGACATCAAGAACATATCGCCGCCTTAAATAAAGTGAACAGCTTTCTAAAAGCGTTTTTCTGTTCGCATGCATTAACAATCATCGTCGGTGGTTTCCATACAATTTTTTAAAAATGTTTTGTCTTTGCTGCTGCAGACATTCTCATGGTGGTGCTGAAGGCCATTGCCAGGAGATGCGGGGAGAGGCTGGGTTCTCTCTTGATCGAGGTAGGTCAGCATTTGTGCCATTGCTGTCATTTGCAGGCTATCACACAGGAAAGGTTTACTGACTCTTGCTGCAGAACTCACTTGCCAGCGAGCGAGTTTATCAAGCTGCTGTGCAGCAGCAAGTGAGTTAAAGGGGCCCTGAAACACTTTTCTAAATAACCATACATTGGCCTCACTGTTGAAGGGCGTCGCATTGTGAATCTCCTGCCACAAAAATGTGTCATAGTTTGAGGTAGTTATCGCACCGATGCCTGGCTTTCTGTCTCTCCTTTCGTCACTAGTGCACTGGAAGCGACACAGTAGGGGTGGTGAGGGAGCAAGGCCCCACCCAAAAAGTGGGGCATCTTCATTGAATTTGTTTGCTACGTTGCTTAAAAGGTCCAGGCGTGTGCAATTGTTTTTCGACTCAATATAGCACTCTGGTTGCCTTTCATTGCCACGCCCCTGGAGTCACGCCACCTACCGACCAATCAGAGCCACGCTGTTGTCAGTGACAAGGGGGCTTGTCGCAGCACCCCTTGGCGGCTGCGGCACGTGCGCTGCACAGCACGCCGGTGCAATCTCTGCGGCCACACGCAGCTTTGCGCAACTGTCGTGCTTAGACCGGAAGTGCAAAGATAAAATACTTCTTTTTTAGTCTTTTTGAGATCCCAGATCTATATATTTTTCACTTATTTAACTCAAAATTAACAATACCATTACTATTACTGAGAATGTTCTCGCAATCACGAAATCCACCAATACCGGTTGAACCTGCTTGGCTGCTTGTGAAGTAGCTGCTGACTACATTGCAAAGGAGAGAGCAAGCCATTTTTTACTTTTGCTGACACAAGATTGTAAATCCCTGCTGATGCAGTGCAATAATATTTGGCTCACATGTTCACAGGTGTCTTGTCTACAGATTGGCAACAAATTTTCTTACTATGTTCAAGTAGTGTTTCATGGCTGCTTTAAGAGGGGATGAGGCACTTCAAATAATTTTTTTAACAATTTGACAATATTGCACAGGTAATGTATCTTTACCAGCTGATTTTTAAAATTTATTAATTTTTTCTATGATAAATACTCTTTATGATATCCAAAACAGGATGTTCTTTGTTTGGAGCCTAATTAGCTAATTAACAGCAACTTTCACGGTAATTTACAGTACACGGAATTGATTGTGAATGTTCTTAGTGTGTTGTAAGGTATAAATTATTGTTTTAGGCCATATTGAAAAGAAGTTACAAGTTGTTGAACTTCATCATAAAGAATGCCCACCTTGATAAGTGAAAAATATCAATATGGTATTTGCCTAAATTATTTGCCAAAAATCTGCCTTTAGGAAATTTAAAAGTAAATTCAACTGAACACCTTTCCTACGAGAATGGTTTGCTTGGATCGCTGTTGTCTGTAGTAATAAACTTGCTAATACACTCAAGACACCTGATTGTCAAAAATGACCACGTTTGAATCTGAGCATTTAACAACTTCTAGCTGAACTTCTAGGCGTGCAGAATTTTTTTTTTTTTTTGATCATATGAATTACAGCTTCAAAAAGAGCGCATGTAATTTTGCATTTATTGAGCTCATGTCTGGAACTGCTAGATACTGTCATTGATTGGAATGTCAGATTCTAGGTAAAAAGGAAAGACCATCCATAAAATGCTTGACAAGCAGTGGTATATTATTAACCATTGTTCAAATAGGTTCTATTGTTTATTCAATTTCTATTGATATTCTAACTTAAGAGGAAAATTTACTTCAGGCACTCTAAATATGTGAAGATTGAGAAATTGTTTTGCTTGGCATTCACTGTGCCAGTTTTGATGAGGTTTGTTGACTACTGACTATAGAGAGTAGATTTTGATTTAGGCCATTAATTTTTCTTAAAAAAAAGGTTTGTAAATTGAGAAATAAGCTAAACCATTAAGTTTACAACTCTAAACTCAGCACTAAAAAAATCAATATCACGATTGTGTAAACTGGACCTGTTGAAAAATTTAATGTGGATAAAAATTGACAGTTTATGCACCACTGTGAAGTATACTGCTAATTTGTGAGTTGGAATTTTGCAAAACCCTCATAAGCATTGTAACAACTTCACCTGTACACTAAACATTTTCAATTTATGCTATCAGAATTTTTTTAATCTTCAAAATTACCAAATAAAAAAAAACTCATGCGTCGAGTTTACAATACCGTAAGCTCCACTTATTAACACATCTAAATTGTAAAGCAGAGATGATTGATTATGCACTGTTCTAAAATATACTAGTAATTTGCAAGTATAACCTTTGCAAAACCCTTGTAAGCATTATAACAGCATTATAAGCATTATTATAACAACACTCTGTTCTATCAACTGATTTCCTTCCTTGTGAATTGTACACAAAATGAGGCTTTTCACTGATGAGCTTATGTAACAATTTTGCATAAGCTGTAAATTCATATGTGGCATTTGTGTTGATGGTATGCTCTAAAAGGTTTCGTTCGCAGTGCTACAATACCTCTTTTTGGTGCAGTGTACGAGTTTGTAAACTTTGTGCTTCTATATATTTTTTATACCTACTGATTTTTGGCAATTTCTCCTGTAATTTGAGCTCCTAAATCAATTTTTTGTTTCCTAGAGCTGTTAGAATGTAACTTTCACTTCCTATAATGCAACAAATTTTATTCAAATTGGTACAGCTGTTGTTTCATAAAAGCAATTTCTTTGTTTTGCATGTATTGTATTAGGAAAATTGGAGTTTGCCCAGAGCTAAAGCTGAAAATGTTGTGCAATTGAAATTGCAACAGGTTGTTAATTCTGATAGGAAACTTCTATGCCACAGGGCAATGCGCTGCCGACGCCCTGCCTCGTCACACACGTCGACAAGAGCGTCGACGTGTTCGTCAATGGTGTCCACCTGTTCACCGCATCGTCTCTGCTTGGGGGCCTCTGTGCGCTGTTCGCGTCTTTCTGGGTGTTCCATATCGAGTACTCCAGGCACGCGAAGGGCATCTTGACATTTCTGGAGCACGCCTTTCTTTACTTCAACTACACCATGCCACACAACAAATGTAGACGGTTCATTAATTTGTACAAAAGGTCATCATCGTAGTGTGCGTCTGTTGTCAAGTGCAACCAGAGGAGCATACTGTGTTGGTGGGGCCCCAGTGCTTTGGAGAAGTTAATTCTTAAACTTTTAGTCATTGCAATGAGCACTACTTGCAGGTTAGAGATCTCCCGATCCACTTGAACATGATTTCATGCTAAGGCTAGACTGGTCATCATGGAATAGTAACAACTAAAGAACCATGGCAAGTTGTGTAACTAAACACAACTGCAATTTGAACTAGTGTGAATCCAGTAAGAGAGCAGATGAACATAACAGATGGGCCAGTGTAGTGTGTTCTTGCTGTTGGTATCTCAAAGTTTCTTCATTTCTGCAGTGTTAAGTTGAAAGTGTTTTATGCATAACCAGCAGTCTAAGATCAATAAGAATGGGCAAATTAAAGTTTCTTGCTAGAAGCACAATTGCTTAAATTGCTGTTTATTGAAGGTAACCAAAAGTGTTGTGCAGACTTGTAATCGTACAAGGACTATCAATAAGAGGCAGAAAGAATAAAATGTTGTGCGTTCCTTATTCATTGTCCTTGTCTTAATGCGCTGCTTTAAAACTGTGTTGAATGCAGTCAATGCCTCAAGTCACATTGTATGTTAACCTTACCCTTGTTCAAAATTTGTGCTGAGTGAGTTTTAGTTTCTTATTCATTCAACAACGTAACATTCAACCAATGTGAGCAGCATGCCTGCACATGGATAGGTTGTCACGAGTGCCTTGAAAAACTTCTCACTTGCTGTTTTGAGAAATGGTGCTTATCAGTGGCACATATCTTAATATAGTCAGCATGGACTGCCTTCAACCTCGAAGAGGACAGTGGCATCTCCACTGACTGCAGTCTAAGCAAGTGTTCTGAAGTTGAACTGTCTGTTGGAACCTGTGATACCTTGTCAGTTGGTGCTGGCGAACGGCAAGGGATAACCTGCCAGCACAAAAACAATGCGTACTCCATGTTAATATGCAGGATGTTGCTTATACCATTTTGTTGTATTGTTTATGGTGTATATATATTTTTGTAAAAGGCTTGTTTACAGAGAACAGCAACAATGCAGAATAAGCTATTGCATCTTTGACAGGTCATATTATAGTGATACACCAAGTCTGCAAATGTCTTTTAGGATAGAAAGAAGCTTTTTATTTCAAAACTAAGTAATCTCCAGTGCATATTATGAAGGCTGGAAACTTGTTCTAGCCAGCTTATTCTCATAGTATCGGGCTGAATTTCACAATTTTATAGTGACGCAACTAATCTGTGACTGAGAATAAACTTCAGCTGTTTGTTGTCTTTTCTCGGCGGTGTTGTCTTTTCTTGGCAGCCTTTTACAAAGGGACACTAAAGAAAAAAGATAAATTTAGACTGTTAATGTATTCTTTAAAATCTCTGTTGTTCATTCTGTGATATGTCAATTATTAGAAAAAAATGAAGCTCAAACTCATTTTCTAAATTTTGTGCCTAAGCTTTAATGCTGGTTTGTGATTGTGACGTGGTGGATTTCAATATGTTTTTTCGTATTTGGAAAGTATTGGTTCTGCAAAACTTCACGAAACTCATGTGGTGTACAACTGATATCGGCCACAACATGAAAAGGCACAAGGCCAGCCACATTTTACAGTTGCTCTTGGGCTAGTTGCGGATGTTCAGTCAAAGGCTGTGTGTAAATTTGACGCATTATTCACTCTATGCGAGCAGACATGGGCACAGTCCTGCTATACTGCCAAAAATTGCATATGTCCCTATATTTAAGTACAGTCCAACCTCGATATAACGAACACGGATATAACAAAGTAAATATAAAATTTGGTTATTCATACTTTATTTCATTGAAGTAGTCTGCTATAACAAAATCAAAAGTGTGAGGTCTGATGTAGTACCAGTCATAGCAAAGCTAATTTTTTTCTGGTAACAAAAATGACAAATATAGTTGCCTAGTCGATTCTTCAGACACCCGATTTTTCGGACTTGCATGATTCCTGTGGCACCGCTACATACCTTAAGCATCAATGTATAATGGCAATGGAAATTTTGGGTGCCACATAGTGTTCTTGGTACAAACCGTGTGCATGATGCTGTAAACATGGAGGCCATGGACAAAGTTTCTTCGTGTCGACTGGCACGAAACTGCAGCTTTGTAGACGAAACGGTGCTGGTTAGGCCTAGTGGCCTCCTCGTCTGAAAGTTCTGTCGGTGGCTTGCGCATTTTTATGTTGTAGACCTTACCAGCAATTGAGTGTGAAATCAGACGCACGGGCTAGACTAACTGTCGTAGCAACAGAGTACGGATCACGGCCTGTGCAGGCCCACATGTGGTCCTTTTTGTGTCTGAAAGGTCTGTCGGCGGTGTGCACGTTTTGGCCTGCAGCTTGGTTTGGTTGGGCTACAGTCGGCAAGCCAACGTGCCGGTCCCGCTTGATGATACCGATCATGTGTTTGCGCATTCACGGCGATGCAGAATGCGTATATGTAATTTACTGTTCCTGTGCCTCATATCTTCACAGCAAAATACGGCATTTTTTAAATGTCACTGAAGACTCTTTGCTGGCCTGTCGGAGGCGCCGCGCTTGCATTCCTTTCGCGTAGATCTGATCACAATTTTTTTCCTGTCGATATATGCATTTAAGCTTTTAAGGAAGACCGGATGCAATTAAGGTATTTTTGTGGCTGCGATGTGATTTCACGATAATGAGGTTTGACTGTATAACGAACAGGTCAGTACAAGGGTAGTCCATTGCTTGCACAATACTCTGAAGATGCCTCTGTAATCTGCAAGGAATGTAGGTAATTGAATATGAGGGTCTTTGTTTTGCGGAAAAATATGGCATCTCCTGGTGTTTGTGCAGAGCATTGGTCTTACAGATGTTGAGTTACAATTTCTAGATAGCCTCCCTTAATTCAAGAAATGGTAATTGTCAACTGGCCTCTGCTTTGGATTTGCTCAAATATTTTGTTTTGCCTTATAAAAAGTGCAGACAATGTTCCAGAATAATATACTTGCATTTGTCACCTTTAAGCTGCTAAAAGCTGTTGAGCAGCTCTCAATGGTAACTGAATAAAGACAATTGGGCACGCCTTTTGTGACTGCAGTCAAACACAACCATGCACATAGGCGCTGTTGAGTTTTGCACCAGATTTAGATATATGATTTGAGTATGGTGCTTGACATGGCATGTCTGCTATGAAGAGGGTTGAACTTGCAGCATTGAAATTAGTAGTTGGGTGACTGCTTGCCTTCTTTTGTCCAGTGACTATGAGTAAGCAAAAGCTACAAAAAAAGCACGAATTTGTAAGGTACTGTCTTGGAATAATGTACGTTAACTTTTGTATGTGCAAATGAAGAAGCTTCACTAGTGAGTATCAGTCACTGTCTGATTTGGCAGACTAAAAGAAAAATCTGATTTTCTAAAAAAAATATTCAATTTTTCACGACTGTGACTTAAATAGATAGCTTTTTTGCACACATTCCTCTCTATCCTCCCCATCAAACTTTGAAAAAGTCCACAGACATCAATGGCTGTAACTTTGTACACTCAAGTAAGAATTTATAAATGCCTCATAATAAATTGTCTGTGGATTTTCTTTTTTACAAGAAAAAGTGCTTTCTACGAGCACATGCAGGTGCTTTTCCAAGCTATTTACTTGGTTTGCCTAATTTTGCAATGTTGGCTTTCCCTACAATGCTCCAACCCAACGAAGCTTTTGCCTACAAACTACAAGTCTCGCACGTGGAATGCGTGGATTTTACATAAAGCGCTGGTACAGAAGGGCTCTAAGCTAGTAATAAAAATTTTGGCAGAACCCATCTTGCAATGAATGTTGATGTTAATGCGATTAGCGTTGAAGCAATGTAGTGACACCGCAGAAGCTATTCATCATATGTTTGAGGCATGCATGCAGCCGGGCTCTTCTCGTAGTTCTGTCTGAACACGCTGTGCCATCAAATGGTGCAGCCGATAAGTCTGTTCCTGAAATGTGTGTGAACACATAGGACAAGATTCTTTGATTATATATGTGTTGGTTCGATTCCGCTGAACCGGGTAATTTTTTTTCTAATTCAAGAGCAGCACATACCCTGTGGCACGTGCCCGGTAGCTTCTCTTTATTGAAGCCCTGCATAGATCTGTGGTGTGGAACAGACCTACAAACAGGTGGAACAACTTGGATATCTAGGCCACTTTTAACTGCCTCTGAACACAGTTGCAGACTTCCACGATTAAGACGTAGCTACGACAATAGCACAATGGCTATTGATGTGTGCTGCACACTGCTGTTCTAAAGGTTGCGGCTTTGATACCAGCCGCGGTTGCTGCATTTCGATTGTGGTCGAATGCAAATAACACTAGTGTAGTTCAATTTAGGTCCACGTTATAAAAGAACCCAGGTGGTCAAAATTAATGCAGCAACAAGAATCAATGGGTGTGGGGTGATTGCCTGACCATGTTCAGAGACCACCCAACACTACAAACTAAAAAGAAGCAGATTTTTGCCACCACACGATAAACAGGAACGAGGCCGTAACCTTACGCTTACTCCAAACACACACCTACCCTAGCCCGGCCATCTTACACCACTGTTACCCAGGATTATACCCAACTGATGCGTGTAAAGCGTGCGGACAGAGAGCAATGCTGCGATACATGCTCTGGAAATGTACCGGTAACAATGGTACTGAAACCGCCGCTGTTCACGACGCGTCCATAACCGTGGCCTTTACCAGTGTACAGGAAGCCTTGAGCTCACTTCTTCCCGACACCGCCCCAGCTGCGGAAGCCGCCGGGGACCTTCTCTGTCAGCGTTGCAGCCGCGGCTCTTGAAAGTTCGGGATTTGGAAGACCAGCTCTGGGCCGTACGGAAAGCCGGAGATGCTGCCCAAGTCCAAGGACTTTGAGCCACCACCTGAGGCCACCACAACCAAAACTGCCACACTATTTTTTTAATAAAGTTTATTTTCTTCTTCCCCCACTATGCCATTTCTCACATTCAGATCGTGGCTTTGGCAGTAAAAACCCCAGAATGTTTTTCTCCACAGGACGTAGGTGTGCGAGAGCAGCTGGGCGAGGGCAGAAGGGATAATAGAAGGGAAGGGCAGAAGGTTCTCATAGGCTGCAGCTGCTGTCAGTGCAACACCCACAAGAGTGCTGCACTGACAATACAACTTCCTCATGGTGAGAAGGCGTGTGTAGAGTATTATGTCACAATGGCCCACACTTACTTTGGGGATATTGTTGGGCAAGAATCAGGTAAGCATAAAAAAAAGAAAATTATGTGTAAATGTAGACAGCTATAATTTTTTAGTGCTAATCTGAAAACTGGGTTGTGTCATTGAACTAATTACGTCACACTTGTCCGTCAGAATGCCTCCTGCTCCTCTCAAATGCACATGCTTCCACATATGAACTGTGATCTCTAACATGCAAGCCATGCGCTTGAAATAGTTGAGAATCCCCTTTTCTGGAAAGAAAGGTCCAGAAGTTGGACCAATGATGAATGAAAATATTTGGGTGAAAGAAGGCTTTGTGCAAAAGCTAACCTTCAAATTTGAGATTTTGAGTGTGAAGTTGCTTGGTGACCTCTTCTACATTTTTTTTTAATGCCAAATGAAAGTAACGTGTCACAATCCTGTAATTATGGATATCTTAACGCTCCTCAAGGGGCTTCTCCAGTCCAACGTCCATACATATAAATTTGGATACACTTGATTACTATTTCACAGATGCGTTGCCCAAATCTTGCAACTTTTAAGAACTATTTGCAAGGGCGCCTCTAACTTTTGTGAAATTCGCCTTGAACATGCCTTGACCATTACTACACTTTAAAAAAAAAGCTCGCACCTTTTGTGGCTTATCTTGCCCCACAACGGTAATCGTCATCTGCCTTGCGTTTCCTTTCTTGAGAACTCTGCGCTTGCTACTTTCCTGTCGAGAATTCTGTCAGGCTAATAACGTGCATGCCGTTCGTGACCTAGAGGTACCGGGCGCGCAGCATTTAAGAAAGCAAATGCGGGCAAGATAGATGGTGATCAGAAGCGTAGACTGTTAATTGGGCCAGTTGGTGCATCATGTAGTGTCGTTGAGGGAAAATACAGGCGGGAAGAAACGGAGTGGATAGGTTCACTCCGTTTCTTCCCGCCCGTATTTCCACTCAACGACACTACAAGATAGATGGTGATTGTTGTGGGACAAGATCAGCGCCAAAGGGTGCAGATTTATTTGAGAGTGCATATACAGCCAGGTTTGATCAATTTCTACACCGCGTGTTCATCTCCCCAACGCATAAAACAAGTCCACCGTGCTTTTCTTTATAATTGCACCATTATATCCAGAGTAAAGAGCGACGTACACCTCAAATCTTCATCGCGCAAGTACAAGGCACCCATTTTACACCCTTATCATGGTATTCAGGATTTGCGACAAAGTAGAGGGCGCTAATTAACATTCCAAAAGCGTGCCATGACTAGCCGCCACTTTGACGATTTGAAGAACGAATTTGGAAAGATAACACGCGAAAGATTAGGGCCGTTTGGGAATTAAACTTGGCATTTATACTCGCTGGCCACGTGTCAATTGTCAGCTTTTTCAAATGAGAGAGAAAAACCTCTGAACCAGTCTGAACATTCATATATGTATTCACCTGACCAATCTGACCACCAACTTGTCGTTCTTTCCGCGCCATTTCCCGCTCCGGCTGCAAGTGTAATCGCTTATCCGGTTGCCAGTAAAGCGAGTAAAGTTTGGCGTGGTTCATGCGTGTTTTGTGATACGCGGCGACGTGCCGCAATATTTCTGTCGCAATGGGAGACATATTTTGCCTCGTAATGTTGGAGAGCGGCAGCAGGAGAAAGCTGAAGCTCGAAACGGGATCCTACGACGAATTACTCACGGGCCTTGCCGGAATCGCCGAAGTCGACTTCCGTAACACCCTGGTAGACTCCTCTATGTTTTGCACCACTTTTGACTTGATATTGCGTGTACGCCTGTATGCTAGAATTGCGATGTCCAGAACACTTATTCTGCGTAATTTAACGGCGTTCGCCGCTGCCAGGGCTCCTCGATCGCATATCACGGGCGATTTGGCCCGAACAAAATGGCTGGGCTCGTATCTTTAGAAGTTTGTACAGAGTCGTATGTGTGGCTGCATGATTCTGGATTGTAGCGAACTGTGTCGATTCCGACCCGAGAAATAATTTTATACGAGATGCCCCGTGCAATGGACAATGATCATTATTATTACTTCAAATACAGATAAAAGGTGTATTATTTTCTCGTATTCTTTTCTTTCGTTTGCTAGGCATTCCACGAGGTAAGCTTTGTCTTAATGCAGCGAAGCCATTCATTGGCTGATGATACACCTCAGATAATTACTGATCATCATCAGCCTATTTTATGTCCCCTGCAGAACGAAGGCGTCACCCAGCAATCTCCAATTACCCCTGTCCTGATACCAACTAGCATCTGCAAATTTCCTAATTTCGTCGCACCACCTAGTTTTCTGCCGTCCTCTACTGCGCTTCCCTTCTCTTGGTACCCATTCTGTCACCCTAATGGTCCAGCGGTTATGTAATCTGCGCATTACATGACCTGCCCAGCGCCATTTGTTTCTCTAAAGAGGAAGCTTTAGCTCGGGTGCTCCTATCTAAATACATGTAAAAGGAGAATTCGTTTTTCTCGGCAACCACTGCACCAAATTTGACGGGGTTTGTTGCATTTAAAAGAAAAACATAAAATCTAGTGACTGTTGGTTTCGAATTTTCGACTTAGGTCGTCAATTTTTTATTAAAAATTGGCAAAAATTGCAAAATTTCAGAAAACAAAGCTGACGTTTACAACTCCGTAACTCAGCAAGAAAAAATGTTATCGCATTTATGTGAATTGTATGTGATAGAACATCTAAAGCGGACAAATTTGACATCTTACGCATGAATCTCAAAAAATTTATGAATATGTAATTACAACTTATGCAGAACCCTTGTAAACAACGTAAAAATTCACCTAAGATGTAAAATGACATATCAAATTTGTCCGCTTTGAATGATCTAATGGATGCCGTTTACAGAACCGCGATATCTGTTCTTGATGCAGAGCTATTAGTTTGTAAACTTCGTGCTTCTATTTTTTTTTCAAACTTCTGAATTTTTGAAAGTCTTTTTAACAATGTTCAAGCCCTAAATCAAAATTACGCTTCCTACAGTCACTAGAATTGAACTTCCTCTCTCAAATGCAACAAATTTCATTAAAATCGGTCCAGGGGTTATCTCAGAAAAAAAAAAACGTTTTTTGCGTTTTTACATGTACTTGAATAGGCCGCGTCTTGGCTCGGGCCCAACTCCGACGCGGCCTATTCAAATACATGTAAAAACGCAAAAAAACGTTTTTCTGAGATAACCCCTGGACCGATTTTAATGAAATTTGTTGCATTTGAGAGAGGAAGTTCAATTCTAGTGACTGTTGGAAGTGGAATTTCGATTTAGGTCCTGGATTCTGTTAAAGAAATTTTCAAAAATTCGGAAGTTTGAAAAAAAATAGACGCACGAAGTTTACAAATTCATAGCTCTGAATTAAAAACAAATGTCGTGGTTCTGTAAACGGCATCCATTAAATCATTGAAAGCGGACAAATTCAATAAGCCATTTTATATCTTGCGTGTATTTCTTCGTTGTTTACAAGGGTTCTGCGAAAGCCGTATTTCCATATTATTAAATTTTTCGAAATTCATGTGTAACATATCAATTTCGTCCGGCTTAGATGTACTATTAGATGCAATTCACAGAATTGTATTATCATTTTTCATTCCTGACTTACAGAGTTGTAAACTTCATAGTTTCGTTTTCTGAAAATTTTTGATGTTTGCCAATTTTTAATAAAAAATTGGCAACATAAATAAATTTGAAACCAAGAGTCACTGGATTTTAAGTGTTTCTTTTAAATGCAAAAAAACCTCGTCAAATTTGGTACAGTGGTTGTCGAGAAAAACGAATTCTCTTTTTACATGCATTTAAGGAGCACCTGAGCTAAAGCTTCCTCTTAATGTCAATTAGAATATCATCTATACCCGTTTGCCCTCTGATCCAAACCACTCTCTTTTATCTCCTAAAGTTATGCCTAGCATTCTTTGTTCCATCGCTCTTTGTGTTGTGCGGTCCTTAACTTGTTCTCAAGCTTCTTTGTTAGTCTCAGTCTCTGCCCGATACGTCAGCATCGGTAAAATGCACTGATTGTATACCGCCCTTTTCAATGATAACGGTAAGCTTCCAATAAGGAGCTCACAATGTTTACCATATGTGATCCAACCCATTTTTATTCTGTCAATTTCCTTCTCATGATCAGGGTGCCCTGTGATTAGTTGACCTAGGCAAACGTACCCCTTAACAGACTCTAGAGGCTGACTTGCAATCCAGAACCCTTGCCCAGTTATTCATCATTATCTTTGTCTTCTGCATATGAATCTTCAACCCCACTCTTATACTCTCCCTGTTAGGTCCTCAATCATTTGTTGTAACTCGTCTGCAGTGTTGCTGAATAGAACGATGTCATCGGCAAACCGAAGGTTGCTGAGGTATTCGCTGTCGACCCTTACTCCTAAGCCTAATAACTAGTGCAAATTTACATGTCAGTTATCATTGAATATTCTGCGATGTGCACTGATGAGGGTTGGATGTGCGTGCATGTCTTTTCTTCTTTTTTTTTTTTTGGCATAACTGGTAATACGTGCTTCTTCAAGGCTTAGGGTATATCTATACTGAGATAGTTCGTTTAGCAAAGGATTGTGCCCATTTGGTTGTTTTCAATGTATTTCACGTGAATACTGGTCTGTTTTGTGCTGCTGTAGTCGGCGAAAACCTAAGAATTGCAAAGAAGCTCCACCCACAAAAACGCAGCGGACCATAGGCACTGACTATAGGGGGGGCTCCGGGGCTCAAGCCCCCTCCGGCTATGCCGAAGCTTACCCCCCCCCCCCCCAACGTGTCATTGCCAGAGTTTTGCAACCGCTTGATTTGAGGTTTCTTTTGACATGCCTCGACCTTTTCATTAAAGATTTTATTGTGGCTAATAGCTTACTACGTCACTGTTGGCACGGACGTGCATAGATTTTAAATCATACTTTGCTTTATTTCTGCAAATCCTGACAATAGGAGAACAAGCGCATAAGATCTACCAGCGGCGGCTGCCTCATCCATATATTTTCTCACTTCAACCTTGTTTTAAATTTCCACTGTAAACACCATGAACATACACAATAAATTTAGTAATATACACAGGAAAAAAGTTTATTATATTCTTAAAGAGAAGGATGTAGCCAATTAACAATTATTTCTAAAGGTATGGATAGCTTATGCCTTGAGAATGAATATGTTGTTGTTCACCTCACTGCAAAATGCTTTGCATGCTTTTTTGACCCTGAAAGAAACCTGTAGACTTAGTGACCCCTTCGGTAGAGTCTTTTATCAATGGTTTATGAAATGCACGTGAACGATATGTGTCTCAGTCTCACTTCTCTTTCCAGTAAGTAAAGCTAACGACTCAATAAAAAAACACTTCTAATTATTTACTACATTTATTAGGAATGGAAACATCGTCACTTGCATGCAGAGGTCATAAATATATACAGGGTGTTCCAATTAACTATCATGCACCAAGATTTAAAAAAAAGCAATCTGTTACTTGAAGAAAACCTAGTGCATTTTGTTTCCAGTACAGTGGAATAGCTGCCAGTAACTTTTTTGTTACTGATATTTAATTAGGTGATGTAATTATGTAACTCTAGACATACTATCGTAATTACCAAAGTGTCAATGAGGCATTTGTAGGTACAACCAAGGGACGTCTAACTGCGGTATTTTCAGCGACGTACTGATTGCATACTATTTTTTTCTGACTGAAAAATAAACCCTGCAAAATATGGTGAATACCACGTGACTGCATTCCCACCCACATCAAAAGCGGTGCCCTCGAACAGGCTCCTTCTTAGTTAGGCAGAACAAAATGAAGGGTAAAAATATCACCGCCCAAGCACTCCGTACAAAAAATTAACCAGCGAAGCGGAAGCGTGTGGCCTGGGTGTTGATCACTGGGTTAATCCCGACGGTTCATTAAACGACGGCTTGGTAGGCGGCTGGATCCTCAGTACGCAGTTGCTGCTTGCACTCGACTGCAAGAACCTCTTGTGCCTGGGCTGCAGCAACGAGACGGCGTAGACGAGTTCATTCCTGGTTCTGCTTGCGGCGTTGTTGATTGAAAGCTGCCTGCTCTTCAGGAGTATGTATGACACGTCGCCTACCTGTGTCGGAGTCGGAGAGAAACTGTTTCACGCCTGCTCGGCTGTGACTAGCACCGAGCCAATGGCGTGCCTCTCTTTCACTTTCTTTTTTCATGCATTTGCATGGGGTTGTGCAGGAGGAGTTTTCGGCATATAGGCGACAGACGGACGGATGAGCGAATTGGCTAGCCATATACAGCTTAGCTGTAAAACGTAGTGATCGAGCTAGTGCCTTATCTGCTGCGCCTCGGCTGAAGTAACATGTCGCATTTGGTGTTGGAAACAAGCTGTGATAACTGTTGTCTTAGCGTAGATAAAGTGCACGGATGGTTTTGTTTTTTGCCACAGAACCTATCGCCACATAAGTGAATGGACGTCAGTGCAAATGTTTAAAAGTGCGTTTTGTTTTGTCCCAATTGCCATGTCTTTCTCTAAATTTACACCAGTGCTATGATCGGTCCCATCTTCGATCACATACTGACTGGACAGCATTAGGTGGACGAAATCCTTGGAGGAGTGGTGGATGAATTTCTCAGCGAAGTCCCGCTATCACGTTTTCCAATTCTGTGGTATCAGCAAGGTGGGGCACCAGCGCACAGCAGCAGCCGAGCACGAAACCGGCTGGATGCGACTTTTCATGCGCAACAGATTGGAAAGCATGGGCCTGTAAATTGGCCGGCCAGGTCACCTGACCTTTTTCCACTCAATTTCTTTCTTTGAGGTTATGTGAAAGACCGTGCTTACATGATTGAGATGAATTTCGGATCAGTTCAAGGAAAAGATAATGGATGTCTGCCGTCGAATTCCAACGCTGGCCATCAAGAAAGCCACTGAAGATGTAATAAAGCGGACTCAGTACTGCATAGCTGCAGAAGAGACATATTCGAACATGTCCTCTAGGCAGCAGGTGGTGTTCAACAGTGCTTACGAATTCATAAATAATAAGGGCACAATGAAATTTGATGTATTTTTGTTTGTTTTTTGTGCAGGCATCCCGATTGTCAATTAGAAGTGCTATATTTACTTTCTTGAGCACATTGGTTTTGCCTTTTCTCTACACGTGGGTCGCTTCCCAGTCTGTTTATTTCACTTTTATTTTTTCCCATGACCCTGTTTTTGCAGCACGTATACACTTTCATGAAAAATAAAATCGTCACTTAATTTTGCCTTGGTCTGAAGCAAATTTCTGGTGCGAAATATAGCTGCGCATGCACTCTGTCGATGCGGTGCGAGCAAAGCTGGGATTTTGAAACATGCTATGCCTATTACATTGCTTTTCGTGCTTCATGCTTGGTTAGAGTGGTGCTTCGGCCACATTGTCAATGGGCTTTTGTTATCAGTGGGATCAGTCGGCCTTGAGAGGCAGATAATAAGTGTGACTTGGAGAGGAAGGAATAGCTGAAAAGCCGTGAAACCTGCTGTTGGTGCTCCTTCCGTACCCTGGTTAAGGTGATGCCCTGTCTCTTTGGGTTTGCGACAGGCAATGCAGTTGCTTTCAATAAGCTTATTTGTGGGCGCTGCTTTAGGATGAGGGTGGTAGCGCAGTCACATGGTATTTTTCATATTTCTGATATTTCGTGAGGTTTGCTTGCTAGTCAGAAAGAATTGCACGCAATTAGTATGTCGCTGAAAACACAGCAGTTAGATGTCATTTGTGGGTGCCTGGGGGTGCCTACATATGCCTCATTGACACTTTGATAATTAGGGCAGCACTTCTCGAATTAGATAATTAATTGCAATTGTAGAATTACATTTCAGGAACTAAAGAATTACTGGTGGCTACTCCACTGTACTGGAAACAATATACATTAGGTTTTCTTTGAGTAATGCAACTGCTCTTAATTTAAGTCTTGGTGCATGATAGTTTGGGCACCCTTTATAATTCACTCAGTAACCGAAATAAGGCCAAGCCGGATTCGCTCAAGATCAGGATCAATAGCAGTCATGCGCAGGAGTGCTTATACAGACCCACAGAAAAAGAAAAAAAAAAAAAAGGCAGAAAGAGCCTGCAGTTTCGCCGGAAAGATGAAGCAGTATTAGTGATAGTGAAGTATATGACAACTATACGAAGGAAGAGTATACCGCCGAGACACTCCAGATTCTTGGTGTTGGGAGAGGACTCGGGCTGTGAAATTGAACTGTCTCCTCCTATGAGGTCTTGTAAATTCTCATATAAGGCTGTCACTTCAGTGAACAATTCTTTGAGGTCCTAAAGTGCAATATATACAAGGGGTTAGGAAAGCTTGATGCCCCTCCCTCCCGGTAAAATGATAACTTTCCGCCTATGGTAGTCACCAACTGTAGTAATCAAGGCTCTTTGTTAAGCGATTGGTAACCCCCTTGCACCATAGCAGTGTGCAAAGTAAACATATCTATTTTGACTCTATCAGCAGCATAATCATGACAAAAGTGCTGTCCCTTGATATGTGCTAGTTGCTCTAAAATAAAGTGCAATTACTCTACCATATGCTGCCGCTTAATGCGTCGTGAAACCTCTTCTTAGTGACATTCCACTCATTCTCCAACAGATTCAGATATTTGATACTGACTTGGAAGACTTTGTGGACCTGTTGCCTGGTGATGTGGTGCCAAACAAGGCCAAGGTGCGCATTGTGACAAAAAAGGATCCTGCTCCGAGTACTGCGGCTACATCCCCGATTAAAGCCATTCTACCCAGTCATCCTTTGCACCAGGCTGTGTAAGTGTCCACCTATCATATACACGTAGCCGTCCTCCGTTGCACGGAATACGCATGAAAGCTCGAGGACAGTCAATATAGAAAGTGTGTATGTTTAGAGGAAATGAAGTATTACAAAGTCATCAAGGTGATGAAGAATTACAGCTAGACTAGACAGATTACTCCTTGCCGTCATCTCGCTGCCATAGCTAATCACACTTTACTTGGCTCAGAGCGCTTCATGTCAACACTTGAGCAGCAGCTGCTTTTGCTATTACTATCCAACTACAAATAATTGTTTTTGATGCGGTCAGGACTGTTTGTAATTTAAGCACTCTTTAAAGCTTTCTCATAACAGCACCTCAAATGTTGACAGCTGGAATTCAGATACAGGAAGGCTTATTAATGTAAGTGCTTATAAAAGTGAACTGTGAAAAGTGGACCGACTTTTGAAAAATGTCGGTCTACCCATTACAGTGAAATTTGGAAAAGTAAAATTGGACCAGTTTATTTTTTATCCAGCAATAATGTTGAATTTTTTCGGACAACTTATTGAAAATAGAGTTTAAGAAAAATTACTTTATCAGTCTAAATGAAGATTGCAGAACTCAAAACAAGCAAAAGGACAAAACCAACTTCTCTGGAAGCCACATGGCCAACTTTTTAGTGGCGAATGTGTCTTTTGTTTGCGGAAGGCAGTTTATATTTGGCACCATGCTTGTTCCATTTTGTAATGTCCTCTTTGAAGTCTGAAGTGGCCTTTGTTCAGACTTATCAAAGAGAGTGTCTGCTCACAGATGTATTTATTTGCAAAGATATGCCTGTTTAAGGCATCATTACTGGTGCTTTCATGTGCTCATCAAGGTTTATCAAAGAGAACATCTGCAGGGTGTCTACCAACCGGGAAAGCCGGGAATTCTCAGGGATTTTGAATAGTCTGGAAGTACTCAGGGAAAACTCAGGGAATTTGTGCTTCTATCAGAGAATATTAGCTGTAATTTTATTGAAAGGAAACGAAAGTCGCAGTAATGCTGACTCACATAACAGAGAGGGATCGTAACGAATCGTCTTTTGACGCCGTGTCGTCGGCTGGAGGAGTATACAGTCAATGGCCTACTTTCCGGACGCCCGACGGCTCCGCGGCAGTATCGCGTGCCCCATAAAATCAATGTCTAAGAACTTCTGAAATTTCGGACACAAGAGCCCTTCGCCGTCCGATTTTCCGGATTCTTAGCCGTGACCGCAGGTCCGAAATGGCATTAATCAAAGCCACCACTGCTGCCGTTTTGATAACCTCGCCACTGTGGCAAACGCTAGGCCTAGCTGCTTCAACGTTCGTTACAAAGCTTCTTGCCGTTCGGCGCCGTGTTTTTCGTTGAAAAAATTCGCCGCTGTAAGCAGTGGCACTGACTCCGTCTTGGTGGTCCTCGCGATTGGCTTCGAAGCTCGGAAAGTGCGACGCGTTGCATAAGGCCGGTTCCCAAAAGTCAGCTTTGCCTCGATACAAAATTGTTACGCGGTGAAGCATAACAAGCGTGGGAAGGGGAATTGTCACGGGACACAGTATCTATTCCTTAATTATACACGCGTCCATCCACCATCTGTCACAGTACGGGCACTGACATGCCTAATAAGCCTGATAGGCCTTTTCGGATGTGTCTGCGGCGATTTGAGCCTTTAACGGCAGTAAAAGACATGGATTCATTTTTGTGGACTGCCCGATCTTACGGACATTTTCGCGGCCCTTAGGGAGTCCGAAAAATCGGACGTTGACTATACAGCTGACGAAGAGGATGCTTCGAATGGTCCGTGGGGTGAAAGCGCGGTAGAAGGAGGACGAGAACAGAAAGGACCTATGCATTGAGGATTGAACGGGAAAGGAAGCCTGCCGCCGCTTTATTCAAGGAGCTTGAGCTCAAAAAACAAAGCATTGGCTGACCCTGGAATGCAGGTGTTCCTCATCCAAGCCGAAATAACCTCGCTAAAGCAGTGAAATGCAACATGAGGTGTTGTGCGCGGGCTGGGAGCATGTCAGGAGAGTTGAGGTTGACACACCAGCTGTTGAGAATCTCATTTGTGACAAAGTTTGGGCCTCGCACCAACGAGCTTGCTATAGATTGATAAAAGTGGCTCATATCACCTTCAGTAACGGCGTGCACATTTGTAGACGTGACCTATTTTTGCCATTTCTGTGCAGTGGTAGCAGGGAATAGAGCATGAACATTAAGCTTACGGCAAATGACATGTTCTGTTAAACTAAATAACTTCCATTTTGCTTCTGAGTGATACGTAGCATTACAGAGTATCGCTTTGGTGAAGGCACTGCCATATTTTACATGATGCTTGATGTGGGGCATGTCGATAGCAGCCTTGAAATATATAAACTTTTTTCTTTCTTGAAATACTTGAGGCTAATGAATAACTTGTGCATGTAATTCGAGCAGGGGATTTACTCCTTTCTATGAAGAAGCGTAGCATGACTGACTTTACAATATTGAAATATTTAGTTACTCTGTAATTATAATGACGCATCACAAAATGCTCAGAGTCATTCTATCACCTTGATCTGCTTTCAGTGGAAGTGGAGTCTCAAGCACCACCTATGTTTCACACATATGTATGGACAGTCGATCATAATTCGTGACTGAAGTGGATATTCGAAAACATTCGTTTATGTATTCATCTCGTTTTTATTCATATTTGAAAATGTTCCACTCGATTTGCAATCAGTTTTACCATTTTTTTCAAAGTTATCTTATTCGCTGTGCATTTTACTAACCCCTCACTGCAGATTTTTTAAAATATAAAATAAATGATACTCCTTACTATTCAAACTGGATTAAGTAATTTCTTAGCATGCTTACTAGAGAGTGACAACATCGTGCGACATAGTGTCAGCCTTTCTTGACATAAAACAAAGTTCTGTGTCACTCAGGGAATTTTGCAAAGGCACTCAGGGAAAACCTGGAAAACTCGGGGAATTTGGAAATGACAACTTTGTGGACACCCTGATCCGCTCTCATATGTATTTCCAACGGGACGCTTGTTTAAGGCATTATTGATGCTTCCATGTTTGTTCTCATCAAGGTTCCCATAAAACTGAAGAAGCTTTTGCTCTTGCTGCATACCTTTTAGGTCTGGCAGATGCTGCATGTACATGAGCTCTAGCTGCACTGTAATGTCACAATTGCGTATCATAACTATGAAAAAGTGACAAAACAGGTGTTTGCTGGGTTTGTTGTCTTTGAATGGCTTGGATCACTGCTGGAACTCAATGAAAAAATTCCTATAGATTCTGAAAAGTTGGTGTTGTGCTCTCTTCTCCATGTGAGAGAATACTTATCCTTGACTCGAAAAACATAATCTGATGCTAGAAATTATTGAAAGAGATGCCATTTTTCATTCTATCGTTTTGTATGAAAGGAACAGAAAATGTTGCCACTTTCATCATTAGAATAGACAGCTCACGGTCTGCATATCTGAATGCCGGCATTATAAGTAAGGCTGGCAGCATGTCAAGTGATTGTCTGCTAAGCCTTCGTCGCTTTATTATGACTTTCTTGAAATGTGTCTATAAACAGTTGCATGTTATGCATATTTGCCTCCTCTGCACGAAGCCTCAAATGACATTGTGGGTGCCACTCTTACTAGATGAAAATAACATGCGATGGCTCTTACACCCAACGTGCTGCCATATGAGCACAAACTTGTGAAAGTTGAAAAGTGAGGCGAACATACCATGAAAAGTATCTTTTTGCAGACACTGCCATTCTTGATAGTTCAGTCGAAACACATTGGGGAACTGCACGTTCAATTCGATTGTGGACAACGCGCCAACAATGTGGTCTTGGCATTGGTAATCTGAAGAATAAATTCATTGGTTGCATTCCTTTCTCATCGGTTGTCAACAAAAATCTTGCACTGTTGCACTTGTTTTTTTCTTTCAATACCCTGTGCGCTGCATATTTCAGCGCTGCTGTGGGTCACTAGTTTTCTTGTCCGAAGGGGACATGAGATGCGCCACAGCACTAATGACTCACTTGGGGTCCACATGTGGCATGTTGTTTAGTCCTTGTCTAAGCTGTGTTGGTGTTCCTACTTTCTGTGCCTGTAAATAGTGTTCTGAAAGTATGTACATTGTTTCAAGAGAATACATAGAAATCTTACTGCCTACGCACTGCACGATAACACTTTCAAACTAGGTTGAATTGTGCGAAAGAGTAGTATTATGACCATTGCTGTGCTGTGCAGATTAAGTTGTCTTCTTTATGGCTAAATTTTCAGACGCCAAGTTGCACCACACACAGCATTACGTCAAGTGGTGTCCCCGCTTCCCAGGCACCTAGACGTGCGGCCGTACAACGTCCAGTCCAGGTAGGCAAATAATTTTGCCTTGCCGCATATTCATGCTTCAGTGTTGAAGTTGTCTGACAGGGCATTTATTGGTCTCTCTGGTTGATGATGTGCTGGTTGACAAGAGAGCGCCCATAAGAACAAAACTGTCAGAGATGGACCACAAGCACAGACGTCCGGAAAAAGTATTGGAGAGCATTGACGGATCATTTTGTCTGGCTTTTTAAAGCAGTGGTGTGGGACTAAAGTAAACTGAGCCGTTTGACACAAGTTCAACTTCAGGGCGATGAAATTTTTAAAAATTTTATGCGTAGAAGGTCTTACCGAAGATTGCAGGAAGAGGAATTCATGCTGTAGTGGACTTGAGCAGGTTGCTGATTACAAGGATGGAAAATTAATTTAATTGCCGAACTCTTTGAACCCTGAGTGATTGTTGACGAAATGAATGTGAAATTGAAGCCATCTTCTTTTTTTAATGTTATGTTAACTACTGGCTTGCAGCAAGAAAAAAGGGAACCGAGGGGCCCAATTTTATTTATCATATCATAAGAAGCCAAACAAGAAAGACACCAAGGTCAGCATAGGGAAAATTACTTGTACTTACTAATTGAATTACAGAAATCATAAATTAATGCAAATGAAGATGGATTAAAAACAACTGGCTGCAGGTGGGGAACAATCCCACGTCCTCACATTATGTGTGTGATGCTCTTACCAGTTCAGCTACCTCAGCACTGTTTCCCCATCCACTTACTGGGGTATTTATGTTTTACTACTAGAGCTAACCCTGAGAGTGTTAGCCAGTGCCACCACTTATAAACCTTGGTGGCAGCTCAATTCGTAAGAGCACCGCACGTGTAATGCGAATGCGTGGGATCGTTCCCCACCTGCGGCCAGTTGTTCTCTCGATCCATTTTCATTTCCATTAATCTAGAGTTTCTTTAATTCAGTTAGTAAGTACAAGTAATTCCCCCTATGTTGACTTTGGTGTCTTTCTTTGTTGGCTTCTGATCATACTACCAGCTTGCCAGTTGTTTACTCTCGATAAAGGACATTTTGATCCTGCTTTGGCAGTGTAATTTAATTATGTGTGGGTATACTTGTTGCTGGATTAGTTGATTCATACTATTATGGTGTAAAAGAATGTGAAACAATATGAAGGAACCTGTCCTGTTCTTTCATCTGATTTGAATCATTTTACACTCTAAAAACTCTGCACCCTTATTTGACATTTCACTGCATGTTCTTCTAAACTAACGGTGTCTCCTTTCTTTTTTCCATGTTGCTTGTTCGGTGTTACAAGCATACATTGTAGGTGTAGTGTGTACACAATTTAGTTCACAGTTTAAAGTGTCTTCTAGTATATGTGTTTAACATGTGCTTTTATATTTGCATTTGGGAATTTGTGTTCAAAAGCACTTGGCAACCCTGTACAGTCAGTTGTTTGTTGTACACTTGCCAGTACAGCTGTAAGCAAGTTGTTTGCTTTGTGTGCCAGAATGAGCTGCCCAATTGCACTTTTTATACTGATGTTTGAGTCCACCATTCCTATGGTTACATGAAAGATACTTGTCCACGAATCTCTTTGGCTCACCATGCAAACATGCTTGTGTTAAGGTCAAATTTGTGTGTTTTTATGTCATGAGTTCGTCGTATGGAAACAGGTGATGCGCATTTTCCCCCTTTTTTTTTTCACAGGGATGTCAACGCAGTGCCAGCTATTTGCGCAGCAGATGGTGTTCTTGTGCAAGCTCCTTGCGCTGACACTACGACGAGCACCGACTGTGATACAGATTCTGTGGAATCAATTATGATGTGAGCATACTTCCTAGCTTTCAAGGTTCCAAATTTTACCTTGCTTTTTGAGCACTGACTTGTTTTTTTGTCTTGCGGTAGTAAAGTCATGGCATTAATAAAGGGAAAATCAGACATCCACCCGTTTGTAGCATTTGCTAAAAAAAAAGAAAAAACATACGGGTTCCTCTAAAGAAAAGCCTTGCAGTTGAAGAAAAATTCGTCCTCAGTTGAGCTGCACAAGCTCAGGAGTGGTATCACCACGTGTCACTCGGGTACATGTGCTGGTCTACGTGAGAGATAACTGTTAAGGCACTTAATCTCTTCCTTATGTAAAGTAATCGAAGGCTGACTCACGCATGCACTTCCACCATTATAGATATGCCGTGCCTCTACCATAGTACGCGTATCTTCATTCTTATGCCTGTACAATATTGCGCATTCATCTAACTCTGGTGTGCAGTTACAGTCTTGGCAATGTAGGAACAGATTAGAAGGCTGATGCGCAGATGAGTTTTGTGTCTTTCTCTTTTCGCCTCAGTGCTCCCTTCAGTTGACAGTCGGCGTTTGTGTTGTCCACATCTCTACTCTTGTGTCCTGTCTGCACGCCTCACCTCTTTTTTGCATAACCTTTAAAGCTGTTTGCAGAAGTGTGCTGAATGAGGATCCAGCGAGCAATCTGGTAGCAGCGCAGTTGGCGCAGTCCATTCGTGTTAGGAGGGGTGGAAGTGGGGGTACGGGAGAGAGGCGAACGAAGAAGGCTGGAAAATGAGCGCGCGGTGGCTGTTGGGGCAGTAGGCCATCATGCAGTGACTCGAATTTCTCTCTTTTTTTTTTCCTTTTCAAGGATTTCACATTGCACTACCTTTCGGCATGAACACCTAGCAGCCAGACTTCACGTTATAACCGATGACGTGGTATTGGGCTATTGCAGTAAACGGGTTATTTCACCATGGAAAACATACAAAAGTTGACGGTGCGACGGCTTCTCATTGTTATAACTGATATTTATTTTAAAACTGATTCGACTGTATAAATACCATGTACCGACTAGCCCAACAGCATATTTCCTTTCCGTGTTTGTTCAGATAAGTGCTCTTTCTGCGTGGCATCCAAAACGGGTGGAATGGTTCCTGACTAGAACAACCTCAAAGTGGCTAAATTGCTTGCAGCTGCAAGGGGCTAATGCTGTACCTATCAACAAAGGAGTGCTGCTTTCAATCTTTTGCCATGAAACAATTCATTCCATGTCTGTTTTTCAGCAGTGTTGAGGATGTTCCTGACGAACCAGCAGTCCATTCTCAAGAAGAGGCAGTGTCCACCGCTGCTGCTGAGGCCGAGAAAGCCAAAGAAACTGAAGACGCAGCCATGTGAGTGCATTTTGGGCAGATCGTTTGCGCTTTGCAGAATTACCTCGCACGTAAAGAAAGACGTGACGATGGTCACTATACACTGAGTGTTGCGTAAATAGATTTAGCACCAGGTATATAACGTGCTGGCTGATTTCTGCTCGAAATTTGGGCTCAGTTTAGTACTACATCTGCTAGCTTTACTTGCCGATTTTGTTTGCGATAAAGCCAAGTGTGTTTTGTCTGTGGTGACACCACTGAAGATATGCAGATTTTCTTGAAAGCAAATGGTGGCTTGACATGCCACACTACTTTAAAAGGCGCATTCCACCATAGCATTGGCAGATGCTGCTAATTTGCACCACCATCGGGGTTTTTGCCTAAACAATTACACTGAACACTGGGTAGTTCCACGCCCATGTGCAAATTAATTAATTAATTAATTAATTTATTTATTTATCACAGTACTCACAACACCAACAAGGCATAGAGGGGTCATTACACACTGCTCAATTTGAAATCAGCGAATATGTGCAGGTAGCATGTGAACGTCGCAAGCAAGCATCCGTACTAGACTTGTAAAAAAGAAAGAAAATTATGATATGCCACATCGAATAACAAGCGACAAATACTGACTTGGGGAAAAAAAAATGTCAGGATATCCCGTGCCGCATTACTATCCACCAGATACAGCATTTGAAAATAAAACACATCATAGCACATAAATAACAAGCATCAAATACTTAGATTACTTTAATAATTGCGTTCTTCACTGTGTTACTGCCTTCCCACAATGCTCAGAAAATACAAACAGGCCAAAACTACGTTGTGTACCTAAGAACACATCTCTGCAAGTACTCTTGTGAATGACTTTTTTTTTTTTCATTGCCTGAGAGGTATGATTTCTTCATTTTTTGGCACTGTTCCAAGTTAGAATGTTTTTACTTTTACTGCATGTCTCTTTTATGTTGCCTTGCCAAGCATTCCTAAAATAAACTATGTTGCCATGTCCGGTGCCTGGTTTCACGGAGAGGTTTGACCAGTCAAGGTTGTGTTATGTAGCTTTTACCCTGCCATCCCTGTTTTTATATAGTACACTAGCATACTTATATGGTAAATAAAAAATTGCCGATGATTACATTACTTCCTAATGTGAAATTTGAGTGCAGCTCTACAGCTTTCTTGGCTTTTCGATATATTTAGGTGAAGAGTTCAAGCAAGACATGTATGTACAGTTACAGACATTTATTCTTCACACATATTCCTTCTTCAAGAAACACTCCACTCCCAGTTCTTGATTGTCATGAAGGAAGCTTTGTGGTCGGAGAAATAGATGGATATGTGCTCGACTTGCTGCACCAATGCCTGGTTTGGCGCAGCGCACCTCTGGATTCTGGCGGCGACGGCCGTGGACCTCTGCTTGGGCAGCTCGTTTAGCAACAGCGGCAGATGAAGCACTTCCACCGGTTGCCTCGCTTGTGGCTCAGGAAGAACTGGCTGAGAATAAACTGTTTATATAGGCAGACAGATTATATTATAATATATAAACCGTCTGTGAGTCTCGGACAATCCGTGTTGTGCGGAACATTTCACACCAGCCAGCACAAACGGGGTGTAGCTTGGCGCAACTGCCTCGCTTATTGGGAGGTCGTGGAAGGCAGCGCGTAGGCACATAAGAACGTTGCGCAGCGAAGAGATGGCAGCTACTGACTGACGCTGCTAGCAAGTCAACTGAAGGTGGCTCTGCGTTTCGGCTTGAGAAGCGTACACCGTGACCCGCTGATACCGAGCCGGCGCTTTGGCAAACGGAGAACACCGTGTGCTCTCGCGCAGTTGCTACCAAGGAGGGGGAGGGGGGAGGGACAAGGTACATGCAGTGGTGAACTGCGGCGGCTATGCGTTTCGACTTGGGCAGCAGCAGGTAATCGAGATCAGCCGCCACCGAGCCGGCGCTCTGATTGCCGCCGCACGGGGGTGGCATTGGAGGAGAAGCGAAGGGAGCAAGGCTCGCGCCCTGTGCGAGAGATGGCACCAGCAGCGCGCTGGCTCCGGCTATGAAGCTGGTTACGGTAAGGGACGACAGCACCACAAAACGCAGGAACGGCTGCCAAATGCCTGCGCTTTAAAATTGTTTTCCATCTCTCTCTTATAGCAGATGAAGATGACATTGTGTGCACCTTGTGCTGTCCACTGCTATAGCCTGCTGCTATCACAGCTAAAGGGTTCAGCGTCCTTGGACGTAATCGCTGAAGTTTTCTGATATTTTATATTACTGTACTTACTCGTGAAAGGCCTGCACGCTCACTTCGGAGCCTGAAAATTTTGAGAAAGTTTAATACATGCATTCATGCACACATGGCCTCTAAGATCGGGTTAGCGTGTGCCGCTCAACCTTGGAGGCCATGCTGCATGCTGGTTAATTTCTGAAAGTCGCTACTAGATAGCACTGGTTACTCTCCTGCCCATAGAGCTTATTTTCTTCCTCCGTGGTCCTGCTGTTCCTGCCAATGATGGCATCATGATCGTCGTCATTACCGTGTCCCACCAGATCACGAGGCATTAATACCAGTATGTTGCGCTATTGGCTGCGCTGGCTCTTTTGCGGCTTGTTGTTTAGCTGTGTCATGCTTTTGGCTGCACAAGGAAGGCATTGCTGCAAAGAGTGCTCGTGGGTATTCAATGCATGGTGTGCGCTTTTAATTATCAAGAGCTTCAAGCTGATGGGAACCTCAAACACTTAATACGCTCAATGGTACAGAGGGCAACCAGCTTTGGGAAAATGCCGATGAGGCGATCTTGTCAAACGACAAGGGCAGCCAAAGCCACGAGGACAATCGACTAATGTGTTCATAGCCGACAGCTGTTGATTGTGTTATTTAGTACAGCAGCCAGAGTGTAGTTTGAGGCTTGAGTGAGCAGCCAAGGCCCACACCTTGTTAAAAAATATCAGATGAAAAAGTGCTGGCTTTATACGAGTAAATGCAGCATTTTTTTTTGTGTGTGTGTGTGTCTTCATTGCAGGAGGTTGTCACGTGTTACGGAGGATCTGCGTGCAATGCTGCCTAGCCAGCTGGAAGCTGGTAACTTGCCACTGACATCGAAAATGACGATCATACCTAAGCATGAACACGATCGCAAAGATTACCTCAAGTTCACATTGCCTCCTTCCTTCGGCATCTGGTGTGACAGGGCCCTGGAGAGGAAAACGCTGATCACTCCAAAAATGAGGAGGCACATTATCTTCGTCCTGTTTCAAGCCTGCTTCAAGATCACCCTGTAAGGCTCTTCTCAATGCCTCGTTGCATGATTTCGTCCGAGGTAAAACGGAGTGTAACGCGTCTATTGTCATGCTATTGCTACAGATAGATGAAAGTACGGTCAGTGCATGCCCCAGATATTCATCTGTGACTACTGGATCGATTAGGCTTTGCTAGTTTTGATTTCAATGAAGCGCTGGTGATAGGGCTGACGACCATGCTAGCAATGTATCAAAACGAAAATATTGCTATTCCTGCTCAACTCAGTGGTCAAATCAGCATTGGTCGTGCATCACTACCTCATATTTGTTGTAGCCCCTACACTGCCGGCCAGTCTTATTCATTCATAATAAAGATTTTTCATTCATTTTAGTCCCAAAGTGCTCTGTGTTTCATTATTGCTGCATTCTGCTTCTCCTTCATTCTTAGATTATTTTGGTGGACAGAATAGTCTGCTGAGTTCCATTGAGCTGGTTTGCAAACCTCTTTCACAGGTATCCAACCATGAGGCTGTACAGAAGGGCAATTGATTCATTGGTGGTGAAGTATCCACACCTGGCTGAGGGGCCTTTCAATTGGGTAAGGTTCCATTGTCACGGGTAACTCTAACTTATTTCCTCGCTGGTGGCAAAAGTTCTGCCTGGGTTTACTTGTTTCATAATGGCAGATGAAAGACTGCTGGTAAAAGTTTGTCGAGATCGTATTCTTTTTTCACAGACCATTATCTTTTCTCCTGCTGCTCTTACTGTGACTTTGTACTGGCAACTGACAAGTGCCGTCGCGCCGAAGTGAATACTTGTCATCATCTCATCTGCACAATGCCATAACTAAAATTACGGGTCATGCTTGTCGGCAGTTCTGCGTTGTGTGTATTTCTGCGACAGCAGTTAAAGGCTCGAAAGTGGGTCTACTGCATGTATCTGTCTTTTTGTTACGCCACCACCATTGTCATTGTCATCACCTTTATCATGTTGTCAAAGATGGGCCACTTCCTCGTCCTCTGCTGCGCCCTTGTCATAGGTTAACAAAAGGGTGCCCCGCCTCCATCGGTAAGATTCGAGGTCACGCCCCTGCGGCAATGTGCAGTTGGTGGCTGGGCACGCTAACTGTCGTGATGTTGCCCTGCTTTGAGGCTTGGTAATTTGCGCAGGATTTTGTGCACTCCACCGATTGTGATAGTGGTTACACCTGTGCATGTATTTTGGAGGCCGCGGTGTGCAGTACTGTAGCAAATGGAGATGACACGTATCGAGAACACGTATCGGGGATGAACTAGTATTGCTGTCACTGCATTGCACTGTTGCAAGCAATAAATTTTTTCCCATGTTGCATGAACCCTTTACCTGCAAAGCTCGAGACATACATGTCCAGGTCACAGCTTCTGCTTTGTTTGCCTCAGACGAGCTGCGCTCGTGAACTTTGTTCACATTGTGCATTTGAGTTTTGGCATTTGGGCATATTTTTCATTCCTCTAGTTATGTGTCCAGATAATTAAGCTTGAACCTTGTGCATGTGGTTAAAGAAGGTATTTCTTTTCAGGAAAGATGTCTTTCATTAATTTTTTAGGTCATTACAAGGGATAAATTGCGCAAGTAATATATTTTTCGAATTCGGAGTTAATGCGCGACAATTAAAATACAGTCGCCAGCCGACAGTTTAGACTCGATGGGGACTGCCTAGAAGTCTGAATAATCAGCAGTCTGAAATATCGAATTCTATAGAAAGCAGGGGGCTTCATTTCGTGAGTGGGCAAAAAGAAAGTGTTCCATGTTCTCGGATGACCACTTTTGAGGGGTGCTTTCACTTTCGCAGGATTTGGTGCAACTAGTGTCAGTTGCATAGGCAGACGATGGCATTCTTGGCACAGCGTCAAGTGTGCCGTCTTATCACAGGGCCAAGAATGGTTGTCATCTGTCAATGTGTTATTCCACTTGACTTGGTGACCAAATTAATTCACAATCGTGGAGACGAAGTCTGAATTATTTAAAGGCACGTCGCAAGGTTTCTTAAAGTTCAGTCATCCTTATGAATTATGTCTATGGGGCCAGCGACAGGGCCGCGAAGTAGTCCAGACATAATCGAGCGTGTTCTAGTTATCGGTCAGCGACTGTATCGGTAAACTTTGTGCACTTTCTTATGAAAGGACTCGGGGGTCGAATGGTTAACCAGATTTTCTACAATCTAGAGTACTTTATTTAACTTTGATGCTACTTTCAGCAATGCTGGAACCTGGCCCTGAGGAGCAAGTTTAAGAATACACGACGAAGGCTCCCAGAAACGCCAGGTCTCATGGGCGAATCAAGGAGGAAGTTTGGTGGCAAGCGCACACTGGATGAAGTCCGGTATCAGGCGGCCAAAGAACGCATGGTAAGTAGTAGGTCATATTTTTAAACTTTTTTGAAATCTGATAGCATATCCTGTCACCAGGTATCTCAACAAGGTTTGTAATGAATTTGTTATGCAATAGGTGGCTGGATTTTGCCACAGACAACGCAGCAAGTGCTGTTTGGGTGAAGCTTGGACGCATAGCAGGTCAACTTGAAATTTCAGGTGCAGCATTCGCAGGCACATACTCATTCTTAATGAAAATTATTGATGATTCTTGCTGTTCTGTGCACTTTTTTTCATTGAAAGAATTTGCTGCTGTCAGCAATGGCACCGACTCCGCCTTTGTGGTCCTCGCGATTGGCTTCGAAGCCCGGAAAGCACGGCATGTTGGATAATGCCGGTTTCTTAAAGTCTGCTTAGCCTCATTGTAGAACTGTTACGTGGCGAAGCATATGCGATAGTATTGCGGTGAAGCATAACAAGCGTGGGAAGGAGCAAGTGTCATGGGGCACAGTACGCATTCCTTAATTATGCACGCGTGCACCCGCCATCTCCTGTCACAGTACGAGCACCGATATGCCTAATAAGTGTACTGGCAGGCCTTGAGAGCTTTTTCAGATGTGCCTGTGGCGATTTGAGCCTTTAAGGGCAGTAAAAGACGTGCATTCATTTTTTTGAACGGCCTGATTTTTCGGACGTTTTCGCAGCCCTTAGGGAGTCCGAAAAATTGGACGTTGACTGTTGACTAAGAGGATGCGTCAAATGGTGCGTGGGGCAAACACGCGGCGGAAGGTGTACAAGAACAGAAGCGACCTATGCTTTGAGGGATGAACGGGAAAGGAAGCATGCCACCACTTCTTCGAAGGAGATTGAGCTAAAGAAAATGAAGTGTTGGCTGATGCCGAAATGCAGGTGTTCCTCATCCAAACCAAGATAAACTTTTTAAAGCAGTGAAACGCAACAGTGAGGCATTATGCGCGAACTGAGAGTATGTCAGGACAGTTGAGGTTGACCTTCCAGCTGCTGAAAGAGAATCACATTTGTGATAAAGTTTGGGCCTCATACCAATGAGCTTGCTTTCAAGTTCTTTTTCTTTCGAATTCTTTCAGTTCTTTCTTTCATATCTCATATACGAAAGTATTTGCTTCTGTATGCATCTCCTTTTTATTTGTATATAGAGAATGCTCGACTCGATTTGCAATGGGTTTTACCATTTTTTTCGAAGATAATTTATTTGCTGTGCATTTTACAAACCCCGCCCTTCTGTTTTCTTTTTGAATGAAATAAACTCTACTCCTTACTATTCAAATTGGTTTAAGTCGTTTTTAAATTTCTTAACATGCCTACTTTAGAGCGACAGCAATGGGCAACGTAGTGTCAACCCGTCTTGACATAAAACGAAGTTCTGGGTCACTCAAAGAATCTTGCAAAGGCACTCGGGGAAAACCTGGAAAACTCCATGAACTTGGAAGTGTCAACTTGGTAGACACCCTGTCTAGAGACCTTGAACAGTTGGAAAAATTTGTGGAAACTTCATGACGGGTTAACTCGTCATCGGCATTTAATTGAGGGGTTATACCCTCATGAAATATAAGAGTTATGGATTACCAACTAGCCTGAACCAATGCTTTGCTCAGTTAAACCAGAGTATGTTTATCAACAGCGTACAGCTTTCTAATTTGCATTGAACACATGGTCCAGATGAAGTACGCGGTCCTGACAGAAGTTTTCTTTTTCATGGCTGCAGGCCTTTGGTATTGTTCCAGCATTGAACTCTTCCGAGGCGCCCGGCCTGCACAACCAGATGGGTGACGAAGGTTCCACCTGCACCGAAGTTGTGCTATACAAAGCAGGATCAGAGGAGCAGGACGAGGAGGTCACTGCTGATTGTGCTAACAAAGCTGTGTTGAAGGGCGTCACTGTTTCTGACCTGCTTAGTATGTGCACGAACGAAGCCGCTGCGAAGAAGCTTGTAGAGCAAGCTGGTGCCAGAGCACTGGCAGACGAAGAGATGAATTGCGATGAACCATCGCTTGAGGGGAGGTAAGTTCACGTTGTCAGAATGTTGCTATCGCACTAAAGTAAAGCTCGTGCTTTGACATGTTGAGTGGATCGCTGTACTAGTTCACAGCTTTGGGTTGCAAAGGCGGCCTACCGATCTGACTTCATGTGTTGTGCTAGTTCACAGATTTGTGCCTCTTGCCATTGTCATGGGTGCCATTCGTCACTTCTTTTTTATGGTATGTAAGGTGTACACTCTATATCAAGGACCTCTGACACCTGTTCTCATGTGTAATCTGATATGTTCTCTTGCGAAGAATGATGATATTCCATAGTTGGTTTAATGTATAGCTTGATAGCCTTCTTTTCTTCCTGAAAATGACCTTTATGTATATTCTATTTCTGTGATAGGAGCATACATTCATAATTGATGCAAGCATATTTCTCATCATTCTGTTAGCAGCAGTTTTCTATTTTTTTGTTCTTTTTTTTTACATCTAGCAGTGAAAAGGCATCGAAACCAAACCGAAACAGAAAATCGAAATCCCTCGAGGACAGGGATGACATGAAGTTTGAATTGCCTTCCTTTGGAGTGTTTGAAGATTCCCTGAGGAACAGGGATCAAATCACCAGCAGGATGCGGCGTCACATCATCACATGCCTCTTCGAAGCTTGCTCCAAGATAACTCTGTAAGGCAGGCTCTGTTATGGAGTGTCATTTCTGTCCTGTTCCTTTCATGCATGTCTTATATGTGGCACCTATAAGCTTGTAGCCATGGCTGAGATGTGCCCGCATCATGCTACCTAAGGCCTGTGCATGTGTGCGTGCATAGAAACATTATCGCTGCCAGTATCATGATGATCATTACCAGTTACTGTTAATATTGTGATAGCATCTATATGGACGCTCTAGGGGCATTCGCAACATCAGCACTGCCATTGTTGCCGCTTTTGTCATGCCCTCCCCCTTATCGACACTTGTGTTCAGGCGTGCAGTGCATTTGGCTGCAAAAGCGACAAAGCCAGGTGGACACACCTTCTTGGTCCAACTTGGTGTTTGCTAGAAAGCCCATATGTCCATCGTACAACAGGTTTTGAGAAATTTGGTTTTCCACAGATATCCAACATCGCATCTCTACAGGACTGCAGTGGACCTTCTGCTGCATAAGTACCCACACCTTATTGACACCACTGGAGAAACTGGGAGGGTAAGATGAATAATTAGCGCTGGTTAAGTATTGTACGATTCAGGAGCAAAAAAAATTAGGTTAGCGAAGGTGTGTGTTCTGTGGTAATATTTAAAATGTATAGTTTTCTTCTGTAATTGGTTAGCGACCGCTTGCCTGTCTTACTTTTTTTAGAAATGAAGTAATAAAAAAAATCTTTATCAATCAATCAGTTCTAGTCCCACATTTGTTTTATCTGCATCTCCTCTTTCTGTCTTGTTTCTGTCATGCTAATAACATGAACCAAGAATCTGTTTATTTCAGTTTTCTGTTACCAAACTTGATGGTGACAAGAAATATGTGTGTGCTGTTTTCATCTGTTTTCTCGTTACTTAACCGTGGGAAACTGATTTAGCATTGACATATTCTTTAGGGTTCATTTGCTTTCATACATTAATACAAGGTGTCCTAACTATCGTGCACCGAGATAAAATGTGATGATCATTCTACATAAATAACACTGAGAGCATGTTGTTTAGAGTCTTGTTGAGAAACTGTTAATACTTCCTTTGTCCTTGACATCCAGTTATTTAATTAAAACTAATTATCTAAATCTGGAATTTCTGTTCTAATTATCAAGCTCTTAATTAGACTTAGTAGAGAATCTTAAGATATGTCAGAATGCGATATTTTCAGCATGGTTCACATGGCATGTTTACTTTTTACATCAAACAAAAGAAAGGCTGCGAAATATGAAAAAAATACCACGTGACTGTTCATCAATGCGCATGAAATAGCAGTGGCCTCACACAGTCTCAGTGGGAAAGCAAGTTGTTCATCTCAGGCTCACTGTCCAGGGCAGTGTGTTTTCATGATCTGGATGTGCATTAATTGCCAGGAGCTGTTTGTGTGTTGTTGAAAGAACACCATGCGTGATGTTATGACCGTTGCTCAGCCCAGCAACAGATAAAAAGATTGCTTTCCCACTGAGGCTGTTTGATGGTGCTTCTATACCGTGTGCACTAGTGCACAGTCACATGATATATTGCAGGCTTTCTGTTTTTGCCAAACAAAAAGTAAGCATGTGATGTGCCTTCTGTTGAAAGCACTTCATTTTTAAGTCTCTTATTGTTCTCTACAACCTCCTAATTGACATCAGAACAGTTAAAATGTTAGCGAATTGTTTTTTTTTTTACCAATGGGATGTCAGTGACAAAAAAATTACTGGTGGTTCCTTAAAAGACTAAACAATATGCACATGTGCTTAATTGCATAGAATAATTCGTCTTTTAAAAGCTCTGTGCATGAAGGCTGGGACAGCCTGTATATGTGTTTTTAATTTAATCTCTGGGACATGCGCAAAGGAGTTCCTTAGCTATGTATGAAGGTAATGGGTTTCCCAGTGACTGTAATATTTGTATTCATTGGTCAATGATATGACTGAACGAATCATCTGTCTGCAGGAGTTGTGGGTTGACTCGCTGAAGTCAAAATTCAAGAATGTCCGACGCCAGCTGCCGGATAATGTGTGGAGCATGCGCGAGGTTCGAAGCAAGTATACCACCTCCGCCAGGCGTTTCAACAACCAAGCGAAACGGGAAACAGAGGGTGTGCGACGCGCCTCTCGTCCTGTGGTGAGTGCCATGCTGTTGTCAATAATTTGATTGATTCACCAAGCAATGTTATTCTGTGGCAGTGGGAATGTACGCGCTGTACCGATATGAAAGGGAACACTTGGTTTATTTTTAAAGAGCGCTGAAACACCTTTTCAAGTAATTGTAAGATGGCCTCACTATTGGAGGGCATTGCCTCACAAATGTCATGCCGCAAAAGTGTTTCAAATCCTTCAAGTATAAGCGGAGCTAACGGGGGTTGAAAGTTGCCTCCACACTGCTGTGCAGCTTTCTCTCATCTCTACTAGCATTCTGGAAGCTGCATGGAGGGAATGTCAAAGCAGCAACAGTCGCGAGGCCCCAACCAAAAGTTATGTTAGCCGTACACCGAGACTTCGGTCATTTTCCCTCGTTTTTTTTTCTTAGCCCACTACTTGTTCATGCATGTGCAGTGCTTGCTCAACACGAGTGCACGATAAGCCATACTCATCTGAGCCACCGCTTCTTTCTTGTTTTTTTGGAAGCGGCCGAAAAAAACAATGTGACTGTCGAAATGAGCTGATGACCCACACGAAGCCAGCTACACTGGCTTAATCATTGGTTGACTCGTCATGTTGACAGCACTCGACCATCTATGGACCGCGACCTGTGTGCATGCGTGAATGAAATGACAGCTGAGATGGGTTTTGATTCACAAGTTCCTGGCAGTGCCCCGTAAAATGGCATGGGAACGAGATGCACCCGAATGGCTGCTGTCAGCCGGGTTCCTTCAGGCACTCGATGGAATGTTGCTCTTGTGCTACTGCCAACGCCTTTGCAGCCAACAACTCCTAGCCAGTAATGTTGCCTCCAATACATCTTGACAACCACTAACCTCAATAAGAGCTTTGGCCAACGTATGAGCGGAAATGGGAGCAACGTAACACATAACGTAAAACTGTATACAGTAAAACCTTGTTAAACCATACCCGTTTAAACAGTAGCTTCGTTTTAAAAGTAGTATAGTCAGATCCCTGACTTAGCGGCCATTGAACATAATGCGTTTTGTATCCGCATAAACCATACCAGCTTATTGTGTACGTATCGGTTAACACGTAGCATTTCCACTTTTCATCGGCCCGGCAGAACAACAAGCCTCAGAGATCAGAACAGCCTTCAAGCGCAAATGCAGAGGGCACTTGGAAGGGTGAAGCCACATCAACATAATTTTGTGCCATGCCAGAGTAGTACAGCATTGTGGCCAGTGATGTGGCGTCGTGCAAGCTAGGACAAAAACCGCGTCCTTGGCATAGAAGAAAAATTGGACATCGTTCAAGCTGTCGAACATGGCACGAAGAAGTCGGTGCTGGCATGCGAAAGGGGTCTACCGTTGACTACAGTGTGTGGCATTTGGAAGGCAAAGGAGAAGTTGCTCAGCAGTGCTGCTGTGACCGCGAAAATATGTCGGCTACAAGGTCCGACTTTTCGAGGTTCGACTTTTCGCTATCGTCGCCTCTGTTATTGCCGAAGTGCCGCCTAACGACAGTGATGAGGACGACGTGGAAAGCTAAAGTACGGGCAATTCAGGCCTGACAGTGGCAGACGCTACGTGTTACTTCGGCCTCATGCGGGTGTTTGCCAAGAAGAGGTGGCTGGAGGAAAAGCTGGCTTGTAGCTTAAGTGAGTTTGAGGCTGCCATCGTCGCTGCTAGCCTGTCGTGGCATCAAATGAAAATAACAGGCTTTTGTGTGCGAAGTGAATAAATACTGAATGTTTTGTGCCCTTTCATCGCACTCTCTTGTAGCTCTGTTTTTGACAGTTAAGTGGGCAGTGTCACGCTATCTAGGTTAAGCAGTACTGCCGTTTAGTACATACTTTTTCTGAGCTCCGGCCAACTACGGTCTAACGAGGTTTCAGTGTATCAGCAGCTCAATTTTAGTGTAGCCAATTTCACAGTGATCACAAGGAAACTGAATGAAAAATAGCAATGCTGGCCACGCACTTACAATTGATGATAACTGAAACCGTCGTGATTAAGCTGCATGCAATGGAGGAGAAAATGCAACATTGAGCGGACGACCGTCACTCGAGACCAGAAGTGCAAAGGTGAAATACCTTCTTGGTCTTTTTGAGATTTCAGACATTCTTTATTTGTGTAACTAAAAAGTAGGAATAATGGTATTACTGGAAATGTTCTCGCAATCACGAAATCTACCCAATAATCTCTTGCACCTGTTGGACCCCTTCTTCAAGCCGCTTGTTAATGGAGTAGCTGACAGCATAGGCAAAGGAAAGAGCAAGCAATGTACTGTACACAATTGTAAATTCCTTGCTGCGTTCAGTGCAATAATATTTGGCCCACATGTTCACAGGCGTTTCATTTGCAGATGGAGAACATTCTTTTCACCATGTTTGAAATGTGTTTCGGTGCCCCTTAAAGCATGTGATTTTCTTGTTTCTGCTCTGAAGAAAAAAAGACAAGGTTCCATGAGGGTATTCTTCAGCATAAAATTCATGTTGTAAATAACAATGAGTGAGGTTCTGGTATACATGCTTGCATGAATTGTTGTTTGAGCACAGGTAAAGTGTTTCCTTTCATATTGATGCAGAGTGTATGTTGTTGGCAAGCAGGATAAGTGCTGTCCTCTTTGCTCATTTATACTCAGTCGAATTTAAATCAGTGCTCATCCATCTTCACGATATAGCATGAACCGACTAGCCCAACATTGAATTTTTAAATACTCAGAATCTTGATATGTCACGCTAATAGGCTCAATTGTACAAAATGCTTTAATTTAACGCGGGATTGCTTTGCACCCCATTTCAATCGTGATCATCAAAGTAAACCTTCCTGTGTGTTTGCAGACAGTCGAAGAGCTGTTGTCAGCTGGCAACAACATTTCACAGAAAGATGGCGCAAAGGCTCTCACCGACACAAGCGGCGCAAGTGGTCGAAGCCAAGTGTTGGCCGTGAAGGAGAGGAATGACAGTGTACGGGAGATGACAGTGCAGCAGGCCATCGCGGCCTTCCCTTCTTACAGGCAGGAGTCTGTTGTAAGTTCACTGTTATTCCACAGTAGTAGCTGCCATTGCTGTTCCTCTTGCTCTGCTGTTTCACGATGAGTGTTGTTGCTATTCCCTTTGCTCTGCTATTCCATGGAAAAAGATGATATAGCTGTTGCCCTTCCTTCGCTATTTCGTGATTGCTGTCATTGCTGTTTCCCTTACTGTGTTATTTCACAGTGGTAGCTGCTAGTACCATTCCCCTTACTCTATTTTACACTAAAATCTGCCATTGCTGTTCTCCCTACTATGCTATTCCACAGCATTAGCTGTCATTGCTGTTTCCCTTACTGTGCTGTTTCAGAGATTGTTGCTATTGCTATTCCCCTTTGCTATTTTTCAGCAAAATCTGCCATTGCTGTTCTTACCCTGCTGTTTTACGGCAATAGCTTCCTGCTATCGCCATTTCTTTCACTCTGGTATATCATGGCCATAGCCACCATTGCTGTTCTTATTTCACAGCTATAGCAGCTATTCTTATTTTTCTCATTTTGTTATTTTATCATAGCCACTATTGCTGTTGCCTTGCTATTTCTCAGCGATAGCTACCATTGCTGTTAATCTTTACTATTTCTCAGCAATAGCTGTCATTGCTGTTCCTCTTCACAATTTTACAAAAGCTGCTATCAGTGTTTCCTCTGCTCGGCTATTTAACAGCAAGAGCTGCTATGCATTCCTCCTTCCTCCAGTATGTCAGTGATAGCTGTCACTGCTTTTTATATTTGTTTTACTGTGGTAGCTGCTATTGCTGTTCCCCTTTGTTATTTCTCAGTGAGAGCTGCCATTGCTGTTGATATTTACTGTTTCATGACAGCTGCTATTGCTGTTTCCCTTACTCCACTATTTCACAGCAATAGCAGCCATTGCTGTTCTCCATATTGAGGTGATCCTTATGCTGGAAACTCAACATCGTGAAATGCTTGCACAGGTTAGCCGACCCACGCAGGTTTACCTTTAATTGCACAAGTGCATGCAGAGTTGCAGTGTGACCACTACTTTTACTTTTATGGCAGCAGTCAAATAACTTCATATAAGCTTCAGTTTTGTTTATTTATTCAAATAACTCACAGGTTCCTTTACATGGGAGCATTGTCTGAGTGGAACAGTATACATCGAAATTGCAAAAGCGTAAGAGCAAATACATCGATTTAAGAAAAACATTATACAGTTGTTAGCAACAGACACCAGACATTATACTCTCAAAATCAAGGAAAGCAGTTATACAAATTCTAGGTTTTAAAAACGGGGCTATATAAAAACGAAACACAACTTGGCTCAGAACTAACGAAGAGCACAGTTTCATACAGGTAATGCAATATTAGAAAACATTTTGTTTTGGTAACAGCACATAAAAGCAGAGATACTATGTAAGCATGGTGGCTATCCTGTCTCTAAATGCGTTAGTATATCTGGTGTTTGAAGAGCGAAGCACTGACAGTGATAGCAATGTTTAACTGTGTGCTACATCATCTACCAGTGGATACCGGGTCACTGCGGAATTTCGGGAAATGACAGTGTGGATGACGCTGCCCGGTCGGCCCATGATGATGCCCAGATTGTACCCATACCGCTGTCAAGAACAGATGCAGCCACAAGTCTTCGCTCCCTCGCACGCGAGCTTATGCTAACTCTGTGGAACACCAGCGAATTCACGAACACACGTCTTCGCAGATTGAATCCAAGTTCGCAACTCCGTCTTCCACCAGGGTTGCCACGAGCGGAAGCAACACTTCTGTGCCGCCTATGGCTCGGCGTGGCATTCACGAACTTCTATTCCTTCCGTATTGGAATGGCCGGCAGCCCTGCTTGTGACACCTGTGGCTGCGGAGAGACGATCGTGCACCTCCTCTGTGACTGTCCACGTTACAATGTGCAAAGAAAAGTGCTCGTGACCGTGCTCGAAAAACTGGACAATCGCCCCTTCACAGAAGAGAAAGTTCTAGGACACTGGTCCAGACGGGTTTCGGCACTGAAGGCCTTAAGGGCTTTGCTCAAGTTCTTAAGGACATGTGAATTGTGCGAATGCCTTTGATTATTGTTGCGCGTAACATCGCGTTACTGTGTGCATTTTTCTTGTTTTTTTTTTCTTCTCTTCCTTCTCCTTTTATTCCCTTTACCCCTTTCCCCAGCACAGGGTAGCCAGCTGGTATTCACACTGGCTAACCTCCCTGTCTTTCCTTCCCTTTTGTCTCTCTCTCTCTCTCTCTTAACTGTGTGCTCAAGCTCGTTTGCTGGTATTTAACAATATGCAGAGTGGCATGTTGGCGCAATCCAGCACCTGAGATAGCTGTTACTGCAGAGCAGTAGCTACCAGGTGTGTCAGAACGCTAGCTTAGAGTTACTGTACATGGCTCCAGTAGCTCTGTGCTTGTGTGATGAGGAGCGCTGTCAGCATCGATGTCGCATGAGATGCATGCGACAGACGACCGTCATTGCTCACAACTTCACATTTACTGTCTGCTCAGACCACTGTATGTACCATGGTGTGGTGTGCACATAGCTGGAAAGCAGCTACACCTGCACTTAATAATAATTTCTTTATATTCCATCCTTTGAGATGGGGGAGGCTAGAAAAAAAAAGCTGTACAAACAGCTTGACTTGCTCCTGCCCCCCCCCCCCACATGAAATACAATGTGACTTGTTTTCAGCAGCGTACAGTGCAAGCATGGAGCAGCATAAACAAAAACAAAAAAAAAAACAAAGAGAAGCAGTCGGCACTTTTTGCAATAGCAGAAAGCGTGCAACAGTCGCAGTTGCATGCATTTTTCCATGCAGTCTTTGCAATAACAAAAAGCACACAACAGTCCCGGTTAATTTTTCCATGAGTTAAAATAAAAAGTAAATTAGAAATAGAAAAAGAGTTACTTACACAAAAAGAATATCTCGCAGTTACAACAGGTAGGCACAGGAAAGTACATGAATTGCAACCGGTAGCAATCATTGGAAGCAGGAGATTTGCTATAAAAGGGAAAAAAAAGGCACGCAATTCCTTGTCCGTTCTCGCGACATTAATGTAGATTGTGTGACAGAAGTTTAGCGATTCTGGAAGTTTTTGTTTCAGCATTTGGGTCCCATAATTTGTTCTACAAACGTACATTTTCCAAACTTCATTATTTTGTGTGGGATATGGATTAATTCTTGCAGTTAGCGAGGACAGTTGGGAGAGAAAATTTCTTTGTTGTTTAAGTTGTTTTTTATAACTCACGGCTAAACAATATGGATACAGCTGATGTATTTTCATTATGCTATGTTTCAGAAAGAGCTCGGTGGAGGGGTCATCAAAAGAGACATTAGCTATATTTCTTAAAATCTTTTTGCAAGGCATGGACTGTGTGTAGATTTGAGGGAGTGGTATTTCCCCATACAAAATGACAATAGTTAATATTCGAGTAAAATAACGAGTTATAAAGAATTATTTTAACTTCAGTAGGTAGTATGGTCTTATAAATAACGGGTAATCCAACTCTTCTCAACAATTCTGATTTTACAGTAGAACACCGGTTATACGATCCCCGGTTTAGTGACGACCGGGGTGTTATGACGGATTAGCGCAGTCCCGGCGATGTCCCCATAGAAGCAATGCATTAAAAACCCCGGTTATCTGACACAATTTTATGCCTGACCCGTGTTATACAACGACACTAGCGAAGCGCGGGACGGAACGGCGGACGAAAGAGAAGTGCTGCGGGTCTCTTTCCTCGCTCCGTCTCTCCACATGCGGAGCGCTTGACATTGCTCGACCGGTTCGCTCCGACGCAGCTTTCTTCCCTGCCTCTTCTCATTGTTCATTTCTCTCTCCCCCACCAGCAGCCACTTGCGACGCTCGCTGTGCTGAAATAGCGCCTTTTCTTCTCCACAATCACTTTCTCCCTCTTGTCTTGGTGTCACCTCTCGTCGCGTTGGGGAAGCGTTTCTCTCCTTCCAATTTCCCAGCAGCAGATTGCCGACAAACTAGTGCGGAGAGGCCTAGGTTTATCGCACGTGTTCTTCGTCGTAATCCTAGCGACCAGTGTGCAGCGGGGGCTTTGAGTTGTGTGGAGCAACGCGACGCATGATGTCCCGAAAGCGGACAGTTCTTTTGCTCGGCAATAAGCTGAATATTATCGAGGAAGCAGAAAAGTGGCATAGAGCCACGAAAGCCAGCATTGCCCGGGACCTTAATATACCCGAGTCTTTGCTTAAGACGATTCTGGCAAACAAAGTGGTGATATTGCAGAATGCCAACAAGTTCAGGCTCAAGCGGAAAGCGGCAAAAGAAGAACAGCATGAGAAGTTAGAAAAGGTTCTTGTCAAGTGGCTGCTTCAAGCACGGAGCTCTGCGATCAATGTTGACGGCGCCATTCTAAAAGAAAAGGCGAACTTTGTGGCATTGCGTCTAGGCATCGACGACTTTCAGGCATCGAACGGGTGGCTGGATCACTTTAAAAAGAAACAGGATTGTGTACAGCCGCTCCTGCGGAAAAAGCACTTCTGTGGACGTTTCGACGGTGAATGAGTAGGTGGAGTCGCTGCCGTAGATGATTGCTGCACACAAGCCCTGCGACGTTTTCAACGCCTATGAGAGCAGTATTTTTTACCATATGCAGCTTGAGCAAACCCTTGCGTTTAAGGGTGACAGCTGTCATGGTGGCAAGCGTAGTAAAGAGCGTGTGACGGCACTATTCTGTGCTAACGAGGACGGTTCCAAGAGGCTGCCCGTGCTCGTTGTTGGAAAGTTTGCAAAGCCACGGTGCTTTAAGAACTTGCAGACGCTGCCGTGCAGCTACAACTTCAACAAAAAGGCGTGGATGACGTCTTCGCTCTTCAGCAATATTTTGCAGCAGCTGGATAACAAAATGGGTGCTAAGGCGAGGAAAATATTGCTTTTCGTGGACAACGCACCATGCCGCCCACCCGGTACGTCCAGCCTGAGGAACATAAAGGTTGTTTTTTTTTCCGCCCTACTGCACAAGCCGGCTGCAGCCGCTGGATGCCGGCATCATTAAGTGCATCAAGCAAGGGTCCTGGAAGCGGTTAGTGCAGCGTTGGCTGGCAGCTATGGAGCGCAGCGAGTCGGAAGAAAAGATCACTGTGCTCGACGCCATGCATTTTATTGCTAGTTCGTGGAACGCAGTGTCGCGAAGCACAATCGCTGTGGCTCAAGCGGGCAAGCACTGTGGCTTTAAGCGAGAGACTGCCTCCTCTGCTGGGGACGCAACAACCTCAATGCCACTCGAGGCCGATGCAGGCTTCGCTGACGACGATTTCGAGGGTTTAAACCTCACCACGACCTTCGCCGAGTACATGGAAGCCAACAACAATGTTGCGATCTGCGGCAAGGTGTCGCTTTTAATGCCATCGAGGAGGCTTTGCCTAGTGCCGACACCGCTGCGACATCGGACGAGGACGCCACCGCCACAGATTTTGTGCCTGTGCCTACCACGTTCGCCGACATGCCACGGCACATAGACAGCATCTGGAACTTCATCTGTTCATGCGACGCCGCAGAGGACCTCCTTTTGGACTTTGTGCAACTCGAGCGAAAGCTCTTGGTTCACGGATCAAACAAGGTCCAAAAGAAACTTTTTCTAAAGTGCACGCCGGCTGGCGGGAATCGCGGCATTGGGCAGTGGAGTGTCATAAAAGTTCGTTAGAATAAAGCATGATTGGTACCTGTACTGCAGCATTAATTCTTATCACATTTACTTTTTTGGTAATTTGTGTTTCCAAGCCCTGCAGAGTATATTAGTAGTTTACATTGAAGTTTCTCGTAAATCCGTCACGCAATATAAGTATTTTTATAGGCATAATTTACGTTCGGATTTTACGACGCTTTTTCGCGGTCCCGAGAAAGTCGTATAATCGAGGTTCCACTGTATATATGGTTGATATGATTATCCTAGGTCATTTTTTCTGTGAAGCCGAGTGTTTTATATCCATTAACTATCTCTATTGCTGAATTGTTGTACTTAATGGTATCGAAAGTAGATACATTTTTGTTTTTGGGCGAAAAATAATAGCTGTAGTCTTATTTGTGTTAACTTTAAGGGCATTGTACTTAGTCCATTTGCTTAGTTCGCCAAGATGTGCACAACGCTCATGCCAGCAACAGAAGCCAGAACAATGCCCCCATTCTTACAGCATAACACACAGCGCGTCTCTTGCGCCTCTGAAAACTTCTAAGTTTCCACTTGTGGGCCACACATGAACCATCCATCATGATGGCACGACAGTGACGGCTATGAAAGTATTGCAAACATTGGTTAAACATGACATCACAAGGTGCCACTGGCAGCGCTGGTCTTTGCGTATAAGTCATCTGGTACTTCAGTATATGCCTGCTCTATGCTGGAACTCTATATTATAGTGTGCACGTCATTAAATTAAGAACACCTTGGGATTTGCCATGTATGCTGATCATCCTCATTCTTCTGTTACCTTCTCCTTCTTAGCTGCTTGCAGAGTTCAAGACGCTCTGGAACACTGATGTTGCTGAATGCTTTGAAAAAGGCATCAAAAGGCTGTTTCTGGTGCTGATGGACTCTGGGACAGAGGACGAGGTCCATGAAATTTCGAGGGCTGGAAATGGTGTGTGATCTGTTTCTCGCAGCTCGGTGGTGCTGTCTTGGTAAATCATTGTCATCGGCTGCAGCAGAAGTGATAACTATATGAGAAGAAACACAGCCTGTGTCCGGGTAGCTGCTTCTGCAGATGTGTAAATCGAAGCCTTGATCACTTTTATTTGCTGTGTAGTTCAGATGTTGAAGAACCACAGCCAATCGAACCTTTTTGGTTGCTTAAACATAAGAAAAAGAGGAAAAATTAGTGGCCTTAAATGAGAATGCCACTTTTCCTTTCATATTGGTGGAATGTGTAGGACACGTGTAAAATTATCACGTCTCGTGTAATCATTGATTGTGGATGGGAGCACATATGAAAAAAAAAAAAAAGAATTTTGTAGTTTCACTAGAAGAGTGGAGTGTTTATTTATTTATTTATTTCATAATACCCCTAAAGGCCCCCGAAGGGGTATTACATAGGGGGAACAGATACATGAAGAAATGCGAGCTTTGCGCGTTACGGAAAAAAGAAAAAAGAAAAAAAAAAACAACTAAAGTACACAAAAGATATACAAAATTTTTACAAAAGAAAACACAAAAGTTATACAAAAGTACAATACCTAGGAAAATACACAAGTAAAACAATATACGAAATACATTAGTCAAGTGAAACTTAAATAGAAAATACAAAAGTACCTGAGAAAACAAATTAAGGGAATTAAATAGGCACAATGTAAAAGAAGTAAAACAAGGTGTTGCTCGAAGCTGCGTCAGTTGTCACCTTAACAAATTAATGAGACATGAAATACAATTGTACAATGTGCACGCAGTTGTACCAAAGGATTAGAATGTTATGAAGAAAAGCTTATCTTCTTAGTGGCACTTCCTTATAAGCTCAAACTGGGCATAATGTGCATCTCCTTCCAGCTCCTGGACTACAGAGCTTTGTTGGAAATTTCACTTGGTCTTGGCCTCATGTTCCTACTCTGCCACATCACAGCGCCTCTGGCATTGAGCTACAGCATTCATTGCACACACAGCTAGCATTCCGCCACTTCATCTGCCCTCCTAAGTGTTGCATTCAAAGATGTTCAAGGATGGCATAACTGAAAACAGGCTTTGTTTGGGTGATTGAAAATAGGCAAGGAAACGTCGCTGCATGATGCGAACACTATGTAGCATTTATTTTCTTTTGCCACTTGAAACTGGGACATGATGTCAGCGCCATGAGTGGCGCTTGTGAGAATCATTGGAGCTGGCATAACGATTTTTCTAGAGTTACGTGCATGTTGAAGGTGATGTGTGCGCACATTTGGAAGTGTGTGGGATGATTAGGTGCAGTGTGGGAGATTACCATAGTTCTGTTACCTGATTGCACCTTTTGAAGCTCTTTAGAGTAGTCAACTGTAGGTAGCTTTATGACTGTTCAGTCTATTGACAAACTGTTTTGAGAATAAGGTATGCCTTAGGAGGAACGGGCTGGGGAAACGTCACAGTTGTAGGTACCTTGGGGGCATGTGAACAGCGGTTTTGTCTGAGCTAGCTTCTTCGTGGTTACTGTAGCATACAGCTTAGTATTTACAGACAGGACAGATTATGGGTATGGCAGGCTCGAGGTTGCAAGTTTGGCTCCAGCTGCAGCAGCGACATTTCGATGGGGGCAAAATTTGAAAATGCTTGTGTACTTAGATTTTGGTGCACAATAAAGCGCTCTCAGTAGTCAAATGTGATCTGGAGTCCCACCACTATGGCATGCCTCATAATCAGATTGTTGTTTGGGAAAGTAATACGCCAGAATTTAATTCATTAAGATGTCACAGTGTTAATTGGGGTTCTTATGCTTTCAAAGTACCTTTCAAAGGTCAGGAGTGTAATTTGAGTGTGTAAGCAGCAAGCAGTTGTGCATTGAACATCACTGGCGCTAGTACAACAATAGGGGCTCGGCGTGGAAGTAAAGGTGTTGAGGAGGGTGCGTGAACATTGTGAATATAAGTTTTGCACGAACTAGAAACTCCTCTTTGCCAGCAAAATGTCAGGAGGCTTTCCATCTGGAACATTGTTTGCTAAAATTTGGGTGGGGATTCTACAAACTCATGCTAGTTCGCCACATCGTTTTTTTTTTACAGTCATTGAAGTAATATTGAACAAAGTTCTGGCGTGCTATTGTCACTGCCTGAATACAACTGTATGCAATTCTTTAACACGCTAATTATAAAATCGCAAGGTAAATCAGTTGTGCTACACTTAGAGAGAATAAGCAAAAAGGTTACAGACATGAGTCCTCGCTTGTTATGTCCTTTATATAGGGTGTTGTACTTTCAGCTGCACCAAATTTTTAAAAATTGCCTATGGCAGTTAGAGCAACTCTAACCCTTGATGTAAATTACTAGATGAGGCAATGGAATAATTAGCATAATTATGCTAATTAGCTTCATAATTACTTTATGGCACATATTTCAATCTACGAATTAAAGCCGGTTAATTTGCAGGGTGTATCCGCTTGGAACAAATTCTCACGACTGCATCAGTTTCAAGATACTAATTTACAAAGTGTCCGACGAAATGCATTGGCGTTCCAGTTACTTTCCTGAAGAAAACACTGTTGTATGCAGTGAAGCACAGTGCAGCAGCAAAAAAAAAGAAGGAAACTGTGTATACCAAAGAGCTAGCAGACAGAGAAGTTAAAAAATGTGCCTTAATCTTGCTTTCAGGCTTTTACTTTACCATGACTTTTCGCAAGGCTTGGCTCCACTTGTGCCAAGCATAGTTACGAAGTAATCTTTTTTTTTTGGAATACTACAATACAAATAATTATGTGCAATAAAACAGGTTCAACTTTCTTATAAATGACTGACTTTTATTTAGGAAATCAGGCGCGGTAAAAAATGGTAACAAACATTCAGTCTGAAATGTTTTCATTGTGTAGCAGTTATCTGTGCACCCAGACTTGTCAGCGTTGAACTTTGTGTAATGTATTTTTTTTTCCTTTGTGCCTGCACCACATTTTGAGCTGTGAAGCTTATGATCGAACATTATTTGAATGCATTTTTTTTCTTTCTCTTTGCTGCAGAGATTCTTCTCGTTGTGCTGGGTGTGGTTGCCCAGAGAGTGTTAGAAAAGCTGGATGCCCTCGTTACAGAGGTGAGTCGGTTGAAGTTGTTGCATCAACTAACACAGCGTTATTGAGCGTCAAGTGTTTTGAGCTATCCCTGTTGGCGACCTTCAAGTGACCTTGAGCAAAAAAAAAAGAAAAAAAAAAAAGCCCAGAGCCGTTATTCGAGCACTCAAACGAGAGCATCCGGGCAAGTTGAGAAACAAAACGAGATCATCCGGGCAGCCAGTCAGAACTTCAGAAAATGCGGTCTCTGGCCCCTAACCCTTCGTACAGGACTGCATTGCGTACGCTAGTTACTGCGCAAACAAGTTACCAAAAATATTGCTTCCGAGTTCTTCCGAATGTTTGTTCACAATGTCACTTAAGCTGCAACTTCTAGTAAGCTAAAGTTTTATTTGTCATTTCTAAGAGATGACATTCAAAAGGCAGATACAGGGCACAATGCACTTCATCATAATCTTTTGGTATTGAGACAGGTTTGCCTGTGCTCTTTTGAATGCCAGTGGTCCGTAAGCTCCACGGCGTGGGTTTCACATCGCCTCAAGAGATGGTGCCACCTTACGTGGTACCTCCTTCAGGTGATATTATTCTAGCTGGTCAGTGCACTCAGTCTCCCTGGCGTCTTTAATTGCCTGTCGGGCCGCCTTGAGCCGGTTTTCTTCTTCTGGCTGGGCAGCATCTGTATGGACCAGTGCACAGTATGGCGTGATGCGGTGTGGTTTGGTGGGGTGTGCTGTTGCAAACATGCATTACACCCATTTTAAGAGCGTGGCTAGTATCATCCCCAACCAACCTGCTTTGCCGGTTGCCATTTTGGGCTTGCATCTACTCTCGATTACAGGAGAGCTGGCAATTTTTCTTCTTCTGTTATTCTCCTGTAGGGTTAATCTGCTGACATCTGCATTGTTTGTCATGAAATGACCAACAAATCTGATAACTCTGTCCTGCAGTCTGACAATTCTTGTTACTGGTATAGCAAACGGTTTGTGACCCTTAATACTAATAAATGTAAGAGTGGGACATTCTCTCGCTGTTCCGTTCCCACAGAACTGTCTGCTTATAAAGTGACGGCATATTGCAGAGCACGTAACTTCCTACGAGTGCCTTGGTGTGCACATAGCAGATGACCTATCATAGCGTACTCATGCCACGTTTATTGCTAACAACGCTGACTGTGCCTTTGAATATCTGTGCCGCAATTTTTCTGAAGCACCAAGCCATTTTAATTTATTATACTAAATGCTAATTAGATCTAAACATGAGAATCTGTCTGCTATCCAGTATTCAGGCCTACATGACCTTGTGGATGTCCTTGAGCCTGTCTAAAATTGTTCAGCTGGCTTTATTTTATCAAATTGCTCCCGTGCTGCCAGTGTTTTACTGATGAAGTCTACTGTCGGCCTTCCTAACTTACTCTTACAAAGAAAAGTTTCAGGCCTCTGTCTTCTTCATGGTTTATTTTTCATTTAACCGGTTACTTAAACATGAACTTTTATCTCAACCATTATGTTTATCATCCTGCACTTATCACCTCTATAAAGGTGTAAAGCCTCCGTTTTTTTTCTTCACAGAACTGGTTTTGGCACGTGAAACCCCATAATTTATTTTAGTTTTTTTTTCTCTCACAAAACTAGCTTGTCCTGTGATTCACTTATACCAGACACTAGCTCAGAGTGCAACAACCTTCTTAGTGTCGTCGCCTGCATTAAGATCCACCGTCATTCAAGGCTGCTGTCATTGACCACTTTTCTGAATAACCTGCTCTGTTAACTAAATTTGTGCACTTGTTATGTAATACTGGTATCGTTTATGGGTTTGTAACTTGTATGCATGAACGATGTACCCATCCCCTCCGCAATGCCTCTAGGGGCCTAGGTATGCTGAAATAAATAAATTATGCTGTTATCCTTAAGAAAAAGCTCTAGCTCTGGAGCTCCTATCTAAATACATGGGAACAGAGAAATTGTTTTTCTCGGCAACTACTGCACCAAATTTGATAAGGTTTGCTGCATTTGGCAGAAAAAGTTACAATGTAGTGACTGCAGCAGGTTAGTTTTTTTTTATTTAGACCATCAGTGCCTTACAAGAAATTGTTGAAAATTTTAAAAAATGCAAAAAACTGAAGTATGAAGTTTACAACTCTGTGACTCTGAAAACGGTATCCCAGTTCTGTAAACTGCAGCAAATAGTACATTTAAAGCAGAAAATAATGTATGTGTGTTATATACTGTTCTGAAATAAACCACTAATTGATGAAAGTGACTTTCTCAAAGCCCTCATAAGCATTGTAACAATTTCACTTATGCCGTAAGTTTATATATCAACCTTGTCCGCTTTAGATGCTTTAACGATGCATTTTACAAAACTGCAATGTTGCTGATTTGTGAACTTCGTTCAATTTTTTTTTTCAGAGATTACTAGTGTTGGAGAATTTCCGTAAAAATTTTGAGGTCACAAAAAAAAAATTCTGCTTCCTAGAGCGACTGGAATTCAATTTGCTCGCTTAAATGCAACAAATTTCGTTCAGATCGGTCAGTCCAGTGGCTGCCTAAGAAAAACGTTTCTGTGTTTTACACGTAACTGAAATGTGAAATCAGAGATGGCCCTAAAGCTCTCTCTTTAACGGGGGTAGTTCGATGCAACCATCACTGGAATGTTTGCTGTAAGAAGTGCCTTCTGAACACTATCTCAGCCTGCATGTCAGGGGATAGGAGCTGATCCACAGACGTCTATGGTGACTGTACCTTGATCGTTTCCTAAGCAGCAGCTCTTGGAAATCTGTGTACGTTTGGTAGAACGTATCGTTGGGCCTGTACAAAAGAGTGAAAATAATTCAAATGAAGTTACTGAACGTGCCAGTTTGTAGATAGAAAAATAGACATGTATTGCGCTTGCCCTTCCTAACCCTAATTGGCTTCTGCTGCTTGTCCTCTGTCTGACAGGGCTCCGCGCTGCCGACGCCCTGTCTCGTCAAACGGCCAACTGGGAACATTGACGTGTTTGTCAACGAGTATTACCTCTTTACCGCGTCATCACTGCTCGGAGGCATGTGTGCGCTGTTTGCGTCCTTCTGGGTGTTCCACATCGAGTACCCTAAGGAGGCGCGGAGCATCCTAACATTCCTGGAACACGCCTTCCTCAACTTGCGTCACACCAAGCCACGGCTAAGGTGCCGGGAGGTCATCAACCTGTACAGGAGCACGCATCTATGATGCAGTATTCCAATTCAATTTTTTTTTTCAGTAGGAAAGAAAGCCAAAGTTTAAACTTCAGTGACATGCAACGCTGTTAGATGAACATCTCACTGTAATGCACATGTTAGCTGAAAGGGAATGACAAATTCTGTGTACAGTGACATTGTGTTTCATGTCAGTATGTACATGTTCATGCTATTCATTGTATTGTTTCATCACATAGATATGTTTTGTAAAAGCATTTCCAAATAAGTACGAATATATAAGTGCATCTCTTGTGTCACATTTCATCTCCTTCACCAAATGGGTTAGCAGCTACCTTACTCACTATCTTACTGTGAGCCAGGGACTTGCTGTAGCACTCGTGCGAGCGATGACAATGGTATCCCAGCCAAGAAAGGGCGAAATAGTGGGAATCGAAATCTATAATTTCAATATATGGTTAAAGGTGTATGAATCCGTCATTGGAAACTTACCATGTGCTTTTATAAATCCATATACATTGCCAAAAGGACGCCGAATCCCTAAATTTGCCCCTGAAAACCTATATCTAGGGATAATTCCCTAGAGTCGGCATCGCTGGTCGACGGTGCGTCGATTGTGCGTTTCATCATTGCAGCCGAATGCGCTCTGCGTCTCTGGAGGCCCTGTAATCCATGCGTGATCGAGCCGCACATGTGTAGTTGAGCGGGACAGCACGAAAACACCGACAGTATTGTTTGTGCTTAGGCAGTTTAATCTGTAACTCAGTGCCAACATACGTATTGCAGTTTTGCAAACTGCATCTGCTGGAGCATTTGGAGTGGAGAGATTTGACGTTAGTTTACAGATCACATGAAATGGTTTCTGCATACAAGGATTTGAGAAAGGTACTATTGTACTGAGGAAATATAGTGGGATGTTTCAGATTTGACATCATCGTCATCACTGTATAAGCCTCGATAGGGGTAGCTTATGGAATTGTGATATTGTTTATTGATAAGTTATCGTGGGCACTCCATACAGTAGGCAGGTTGTCTCCGTTTTGCAGCCTCATCAGTAATCCGTTAATGGCATCAAATGTAATTTCTTTTAAAATTTGCTGGAGTGGAGGTGGTGTTTCAAAAGTGAAGTCGAGCTGTTTCCAACTTATGGTGGCCATGACTAAGCATTAGCTGAATTGCTTCCTTCACCCTACGTTTACTAAGGCTAAATTCTTCCTACAGATTTTTCTTTGTGTGTGTTTGTGTCACTGGTTTTAGGATGAAATCTGGAAGAGAAATATCTGTACAGAAAATTTAGTCCCATATAAATTGTACTTTTAAAAGCACTGCTTTTAAATATCATTAGTATAGATTGATAGTGTTTTTTATCTATTTAAGTCTTGGTGACATATGTGGACAAAAAAAATTGTCAACAAGAGGTGTAGCTTAACTAACACAAACTCAAGCTCATCGTTACAAGTATTTCATTGGCAGCACGTGCAAGGTGATCGAGTGACCATCATAAAGCGTGAACCGAGCGACACTGCTCTTGCGATGTCACTCAGGCTTGCTCGGGCACTTAGTGCCTCTAGAACACTGTCGTACTCATGCAAAGCGAGTACCAATTGCGATAATTTGTAAAAGATATTTGCTTACCTGTAGTTATTGTGAAATCTGAAAGAAACCTTTGCAGAACTAGAAATCTGATTATTCGAATGTTACAGAGCTGCACATATGCCTCTATTTAGCTGTTTTGTCTAATACCTGGTTAACTTGGTTTCCCGCATCTTCCGTTACTTGATGCCTATCAAGCTTATCTCTCTTATCTTCCCTATTTTCATACTCAGCACGAAAACCGAAGTAATCAGTGAGCAAGCACAAGTTTGGTTGTATACTACAAGTTGTTACTTGCCTTCTAGGGAGCGTTCTACTGCAGTGATTTTTCACATTGGTTCATTAATAGCCAAGATATAAATATTTCAGTGCCGCAAACTCATAATTTAAGGAAGCGAGCGTCACCACCAATGGAGACACTCTCTCCCTTTACTCCCCATCTAGCCTCCGCAAGTGAAATTCCTTCCCTGCGTTCTCCCGTACTGAAGCTGGAGGATCGCGTGACGCATACATCGTGGGCGCCAGCACCTTTTTTCGGTTGCTTTTTTGTTGCGTGGCACACTTTCACTGACTGTCTCACGCATGAGCTGTTGCATTTGTTTCATTTCACGCAGCGCCCAATCTTGTGTGTTGTGCACAAGAGCACCTGACTAGAGGTATAAGTCAGTGCTACACGAACACCGAGGCAGACGCAAGCAGATTGCAGACCATGATTGAACACAATAGAAAATCACATAGTTCCATTCTCTGCGCGCGCGACCGCATGACGTAGGAACAGCAGATGAAACGGAAGTACATCTCTCTTGCCACACTATGAAGTAAAACAAAGGCATGCAGACGTTTGGTGTAGGTTTTATTACAGCGGAGCTGTTATACGCTAGGCTCTGGTGGTTTGTGTGCATAGGCAAAAAAAGATGGCGGCCACCCTAGAGCTAAAGCATACAGCAAAAGCTTACTGCCATGTATGTCCCAGCTGTGTTTAATTGTGAGAAGTGTCAAAACGTATCGTGGTAAAAAAAAACATTGTAATAAAGAAAGTAAAAACAGAATAGACACTGTTTAGTATGGATTGCGGTTTGATGTCACGGGCTGTATAGGCAAACTACGTAACCTTATTTCGGTTCCCTTCCACCCGTGCAATGGGTAGGACGCGTGCGGTGAGGACTGAGAAAGAACAGCGTTCCTACAAAGAACACCGTCGGGAACAGAAGTGGGAATGTGCGCGGCGACGCTGGGTGGCACGTAATACAGACGAAGATTGTGCCGCAAATTCCAAGCGTATGCACCTTTGGTTGGATCACCCCTACCTACTCCACTCCCATCGTAATTGTGTGTGGTTTCAACATAGACATGTCTTGGCCAGACAGAAATTGGTCTGTTTCTCTTGGAAAGGTTTGGCATTCAATGTTACACGTACATCATTATGCCCACGACATGCCATCAGTTGTGTGTAGACCTCACATTGGCCAAGAACCTTTCTGGTGTCACCACATAGCTACTAGCTGTGTATCATAGCGATCATAAAGCAACAGTCACCTTGATGACTAAGTAATTCAAAAATGCAAGCGAAAGAAGAAAAAGAGCATTGAGTATGCAATTTAATAAGACAACAACAAGAATAGTGAAAAACGAAATTCATTTGGTATGTGTCTTTATTTCAATCAACATATTTATCACCATATATACAGCTCTGCTGGTCATCCTCCTTCACAGAGTAGAATGGCTCAAATTCTTTTTCTTTTAACTTTAATTTGTCTATTGAAGCAACATATTAAACAAAACTGATGTTACCTTGAATAATTCTCGAAGTCACGTGTCACTATGAGACGTCACAGCACTACCATCTACGTAGACTATCTTGTGCGAAATACGTCAACTTTCTGGCTGGGAGTGCGGCGCCTGCAAGGAGAAGGGCAAACGGCATTTAGTTTGAAATTTCAGTTCTTTTCGTGGTGCGTAGCAGCGTAATACTGTACAGGCACGATCATTAGCGTGCATTGTATGCACTGTGCTTGTCAGTTCGAAATAGCCAGACCTGGTGAGGGGCCCTTTAAAAAATATATAGGGACTACAAAGGTGACGGACACACACAAACGGCCACTTTCTGTGCGGTGCCCGATTTAAAATTGCACGAGAACAGCAGGCAAAAGAATGAGCAAATGTAAAGTGTTCTTCCCTGCCTTGATAGCCAAAAAAGTCGCAGTTTCGCCCGAAAGGCGAAGAATCGATTGCGATAGCAAATTAGTAGACAGCTATACGAAGTAAGGATAATAGCTTTATTGGCCCTGTAAACTTGTAAGCATTCGTTTACCAACTAAATGAACAAGCATGGTGTCGTGCGTGCACAAGCAAGCATGAACACATCTCACTCGATGACCACAGATCCTCGTCGAAACACTGGAGTGAGGAAGCGCGGCAGTAGGAGCGGGCGAATTGACCTTCATGCTGGCTCTCGCTTCAACACAAACTAAGTGGCGAGAGCACAGCACACATGAAGCTATCGGCCCTCGGTGCACCTAGACGTCTAGAGTCTGGCTCCATCACAAATCTCTTTCAAGATAGGGCTCGTGCGGCCGCACCATACGCAGCAGCCGCCGGAGTAGAACGCCCACCCTCTCCCTTCCCTCCCTCGGTGCCTTGCGCGCGACAGAAAACGGTGTGCTTCCTCCCCGCTTTCCTCCCCTACGCGCGAGATTGAGCCACCATCATCGGCTCACCCTCGCACGCTTTCACTCGCACGTATAACATACGGCACTCTGGGACAATATTATTGCCGTTGGATTTTATGCAGAACACAGCAACGGCAGGCATGCGCCTAGAGTGTCCATATAATTGCTGTTGCAATAAAGAATAATTCATACCTGAAGAAGATAAAAATACACATTTAAGGCTTGCGTCGCATGAGTACTTTGTGGCGTCTGGAAGTTCAGGTGCTGTGGCTAGTGGCGCTGTGTGGCGGGCTTCCTCACATTCATTGTTTTGCACAGCTTGAGGATCTCTTCTATATATGTCGATCGTGCGCCTCTCCAGGAGTTTGAGCTCTTTCAGCTTGCGCTCGCTTCACATGTTTGTTTGGTGTAGGACTCATCAAAACACTTCATTTCCTCAACGAAGCGCTACCACTTTGTTAGGGAGTCTTCGTGATTTTGTACCACATCAGCGCTGTCTCGCTCCGAAACAGTACGACATAATAAAGCGGAGTGACAAGAGTTTCAACGGTTGTGTAGCGGCTTAAGGGTGTCAGCCACTCGTCGACATCTTTGCCTGCTTTTCCCGCAAACGAGCGTGTTTTTATGTAGTGCTGCACAGGTCCGACAGGCGTTGACCTTTGAGCAGGTAGCAGTGCTGTTTGTCGACCTCCCCTGAGACATAGTAAAGGTCGTTGGCGAGAGGCCGGCAAGACGGCGGCTACGGCGAAGTTCTGGATGTTGCGACTCCGTGGTACGTTGTGTTGTACCCAGCACCACTGTGTTACGCCCGCAAAAGGGGTTTAATGGTAAGCCAGGTAGAGTCAGTCGCAACGGTCTTGATCAGCTGAGTTCCTTGTTCTTGTTCCTTAGTGAAATGACCGAACCCACCCTGGAGGATCGGCCATGAATCGGGCGGTGAAAAAAAAATTTATAATTTTATTTTAGTCAAGATTCAGCTAGCCAGCCATATGTCGCCTTTATCCTGTTCGCCCGTCTTGGATACCCCACATCCTGTTGAACTGTAAGCCTAGAACGCATGTAAGAGTCTTATTCCCCTCCGTGTAGACGAGCGGCGGGCGTAGCAATAATAATGGAGACTAGTGTGTCCGCTATTCCGGAAAACGGGGGTGGTTTGGGCAGATTGCCGGACGGGCGAGTGCATAAAAGTGAGTTGCCGGAGCGTTGCAGCCGCCTGGTGGAGTCGAGCTCAACCAGACAAAGAAAGCTAAAATTGCAGTAACCTGCTATATTCTGCTTCGCTGCTGGTGCAAATTCTCGGCAGCGGCGTAATTGTGAACATGATTATGCCGCTGCAGAAAATTTACACCAGCAGCTAAGAAGAATATAGTAATTGGTTTTGTGTTTGTGCGGTTGAGCTTTGCGCCACCAATCTGGCCGCTCATCCGGCAAACCGCCCGCGCTTGCCGGAATACCGGACGCTCTAAAATTCTCTAACATAGTGCAGTGATAACACCTCGCTCACAACCAAACTCCTCCCCAAGGAAACACTTTTTTTAATCAACGTCTTTGCCACCATCAAATCCCTCAATGCATTAACCAAGGATCCGTGAACGCATTGTTGGACACACTTCTAGTCTTGGAACTGGAGAGGGTGTAGTGTGAAGGAGTGTGAGGGGGCAATGCGAGGCATGCTCGGTGGGGATCAACGGCGTCAGCTGTTTCTCTTGCGTCAGCGCGCTAGTTGCTGCGTATCACGTGACTCGCTCTCTTCCTGGAGTAGCGCGCTGCTTACTTTGTCCTTTATGTGGCTTACCGAAAATTGCGGTAGAACTCATCGATAACGTTTCTAATCGTAATTTATGGAAAGCTGCAATGAACAATCGAAATTCCAGCATACTTCAGGGAAGCTAACGCCGTCTTTGACTAAGATCATTATCAATAATTTCTACAGGGATGTTTTTCTGTCGTGGAATTTTGTAATTACCGATCACATTGTGTAGACACCCGTTTATTACATATGTAAAATGAATGCCGCTATAAAAGAACAATGCACTATTGCACCGAAGTTACAGTTTCATCATTTGCCGAAAGAAGACAAAGCTTACAGAACACACAGATTTGCATTTTGCACTCTTCCACTATGTATCAAATGAGAGCTCTCGAAAAAAGAGTCAGAGACAGGATAAGCAGTGACCATTCCCGAAGTTCTCCCTTTATTTGTGCAATGTATACCAGTGCATACTGAGCTCAAGGAAGTGAGAGAACGCTCGAAATTGGACACCAACTGTGACTCCCCCAGAAGGAGTTTCACGGACTCTGCTTGTTCGTATAGTGTATACCAGTGCATGTCAAGCTCATGGAAGTACGGGAAGCAGTGAGTTACTTTCAATTTGTTGCCAGGGCTCCTGTTATTCCTAGTGTATATGTGTCCAAGCGACTCACAAAAATAGTACGAGAACTCTTGAAAAATGGAGTCAAATATGGGACAAGCAGTGACTCTCCCAGGAGTGTTCAGGACTTTCACATTTTCTACAAGGTGTATACGAATGCATGTTGATCTCATGGGAGTACGGTAACGCCATAAAAATGGTCAAATATGAAAAAAATGCGATGGTGGTGGTAAAAAATTTATTTCCTTTGTACACGGGTGTGGCCCCCCCCTCCCGCTTTTGGCATTTTACAATTTGGGAAGGATGGGCGAAAGAACGGGTTTCTAAAGATGGGTGGGGTTAAAAGTACATGAACTGTGCCGTGGTTTCCAGGATAATATTTGTCTCGACACATTTTCTCAAAGGGACTGACAACCAATTTTCATGGTACCCATATTTGTATTTTTTTTAGTGCAATGGGAAGCTTACCAGTCAATGTCTAATCGTGAAGTGATAATGCGGAAAATGCCATGGAAAATCTCTCTTATCAGAATTTTTCTATGCAGTGAGAATGTAGTTCACTGGACGCATGCTGAGCGTGATATCGATTATACGCCGGCATTGGTGGGAGGCAGACGACAAAGTGCGGCCGTAGCTGCGAGAAAGTTTTATCAAGCTGATCTTCCTGCAATTCGCGTTTTCTTAAGTGTTAAATTATTTCTGTAATAATAGCTACGTGTCTTAGTGGCGCCCTGTCCAACTGCATTGGTCATTAACCTGGAAAATGTTTTTTAGCCAAGCCAAGTTCGAAAGCGAAACGACGATTGTGCACGTGAAAGGCAGTTCAGCATTTTGCCGTAGCCACGCGTGTGCTAATATCGTAGTGCCGGCACCCATTTACGGCACAATTAGTAGAGAGCATCTTGTATCTTACAGGGAGACCGCAGAACTCTGAGTACTTGCAAGCTCGTTCACGTACGCAATAGCGTGTGCGCCGCGATGCATTGTTCGACGAGCATGTGCTGCGTGGACTTTCTTTACTCCCTAATACGCGTGTAGACGTCCAATAATAGCAATAAGTATGCTGACAGTAATCTCATGTACTAGGACATCACTTTGCCAAGATTCCACCGCCAGGTCGCACCGCTTACCGGTTTTTGAGACCTTCTTTGCCATATTAAAATTATAATTTCTACCCAAATCGCGAACGTGCCGGACGTTATCACTATAAATCATGCTCATTTCATTTCCGTCAACATCTTGCGAGACATTCTGGCCAGTTGTCAGTCCCCAAGCTCACGGGAGGGCGGGGCCGTATCCGAGACGCCAATACTGTGGTAAGAAGCAAAAGTGAATGTAAAGGAAACACTTAACCAGTGATAAAGAAGTATGCCTTCACAATTTCTTTACCGTTATCGCAATGAAATCGCTGATATGATCCGCCGGACGTACAGTTATGCGTACTTAGCTTCATTGTGGGTCGTTGCGCCATACCTCAACGGTAATCGGTGGCAGAACACGGAAACATTGAGTGCGAGCTGTCCATTCGGCATTGTGTTTGTCACCTCCAGGACTGAAATTGTTACCGCTTTTCCGTTATTAATAATTTAGCACGAACAAGGCTTTCCGAAACTTAAGTGTCGTTTAAAATAAAATCCGACTCCATTCCACCCTGTGAAAGTGGATGTAGTACAGCGAAGCTGGTGCGGACGTCAGACCACCACCCCAACTGACGTTAGACGACGTTGCACACGCACTACCACCACGAGCGACGTACACCGTGAGCAAAACTATATACGGACCAGAGATTGCGCAATAAAACTCATTTTCTGCTCTGTCAGTTAATGGAACTTGAAATTAGAGACTGCAGTCCCAAACTTGGCATTACAAGTTTTCTAGTGCACTCATCAGTTTCCGTTTGTGCGTGTTAATTACGGCTAAATTCTGTTTTTCTCGGTGACCCTGTGGTCCGTATACTTTTGCTCACGGGTGTACGTCACGCGAGTGTGCGGAAGTGCAGCATGTATGTTCATTCTTCAGATCGTCTACCTAGCGCAAGTGCGTTATTGAACTAACTGAATTTCTCGAAGTAAAATGCGTAAGGAAATTCGCAAAGTACGATTTACACACAACCTACAGACGTGGTAGTATCGGATTGTAATTTTAATGGACGCGGGAACTCAAGCCCGTTTTCCTGCTACCGTTTTTCGGGTGAGCACGTCACGAAAGATCCCGACCAACTAGAGGCTAACAGCTTCGCTCTAAAATGGATGCAGGCTGGCCTGCAGTCTAGGGGCTCGGAGAACCTAGCCGGCAGGACCAACATATTTTAAACATACGCATTCGACTAAAGGAATAAAAAGAAAAACGCTCATAAACAAAGAGACATTCCAATAGTTATTGACTCGCTTGTTAGTTTTCCTAAACGAATCATTTCTAGCGCGTTAAATCACTTTGGATAATGCAAATTTTGCGAACGCTCAAGTGCGATATGCGTTCACGCTCTGTCGTTTCTCCTGTTCTTCGTCTGCGTTTCCCTTTCTGAGAGAAATGTATAGCAAGCCGGGTGCAACCTGGGGTGACCTTGCTCTTTTATCTTTTGCGCGTGTATGGTTTGGTTTTGCTGTGAACGACCGCGTTCTTGTCGGGAAAAGACGAAGGGGAGCAGACGATTCGGCAGTTGTCATTTAATTATTTCTACGAAACGCGCTCAATTCTTGTAACGTTTGTTTTGTTTTAGAGCGCAGCTCCCGTTCCTGCGGCGAGCGTCGGTGTCGGCTGCGGCGTAACCGAGCGAACGAGCACAGCGAAAGATGAAGGCGAACGCGGAGCGCAGGGGGATGAAAGACGCGAGGAGGAAAGCGGAAAGGAGGGTGCAGCGGAACCGTGAGGCGGAAAGCGGAGGAGGGTATGACGACAGCGTGAGAAGAAAAGCGTAGTGCGGCGACGATGACTGCGAGATGGCGCCAGCGTAGCGCGCGTCGTCTGGGAAGTCTGTCGGCGGCGGCTGCTGTCATGAATAGCGCCCACGCGTCACCCACGGGCTGGCTGTCGCGATCTCGACAGATTAGCGAGGTACTTGCACCGCACTTCGCGCCATTTGCAACGTGCCGCACGAGACAGATTGTCCGCGCCAGCCAATATACCGCGAAGCGATAACGCGCACAGAGCCGCGTTTAAATTTCGCATTGGGGAGTATCGTAATCAACAGTGAAAATTTCTTTTATGTCACCTCTTGGGACCATCCTTCGATAACCGGACAGTCCATTCGCGGAGAATCCGGAGACACAGCAGTTGCCAACATTTCCAACTTCATCAGAATAAATCACTCACTCTGCAGACTATTCGACCTTTCATGATGTTACATGCAGCGCTCTACAATAGCTTCATTGCACAGAACGGAAGTGTACCGTAAAACAGAGAAATCTTTCAAGGCAGATATAGAGATAAGTGCACGCTTTGTCGGCTGCTGTGCGTGAATACGCGATAAAGCCCGCGCAGGCTAAAAAAGAAAGAATAGAAAAAGAAAGGAACAATGTGCGTCAGAAGGAACGAAAGCAGACGACACGATGCTCATGGCGGGCGACCCCGCCACGCGTTATCATGTGTTCGGTCGGTCGCACCGCGACTGGATGCTATATACGCAGTGCTTCACCTCCCGTTATCTAGGGCTGTCAAAAGAAGATACGCGCCTTCGTCGTCGGTAGCCGATCGGACCTCCTTTCGGCGTGTGTGTGTGTGTGTACGCGTGTGTACATTGCCGGGAAGAGTGGTAGCGGCCGTCTTGAAGCCACCGTCATAAGTACGCTTGGCCCAAGCCGAGGATTATAACGGTGTGAAACCACCTTCGAGGGGCTGACGTCGGACGGGTCGGATGAAACCGCAAGGTAGTGTTTTATTCGTCGCCTTCTTTTTTTTTATGGATCCCCTTATCTCTTACGTGCGTGATTCGGGAGCTCCTTCTGCGACGGTATCTGCCGCTTCCTCAGAGCGCCTTGTACCTTTATAGGTGAGTTCTCGACGAATCGTACATGAGGCGGCGTTCGAGCGCGCTCGAACGACAACCGCTAGGCTACTGCCCAACATGCGTAGTTTCAGGCCGTGTATTTGCTGTTGGGTTTAAGAATACGCGTCTTTTTTTCGCAGAGGGCGAAACACAGACGGAAATTCATCGCTTGCGGTTTAGCTACGATACAGTGTACATTCTTAGAAAAGTGTGTTTTCGCTTTCAGGATATCTTCCAAAAGAGCCTTTCCTAAAAATGTGCATTTTTGCTTGGACGTATATCTATAGCCCGCAGACGCATTTGTGCTCACCGTGATCTGTATTGCTACCCTGTAGTAGAACGTCTGCAGCGTGTACGTCTGTTGTATGTGTGGGGTGCGTCTGGAACGTCTGGTGCAATTCTGGAACGGTACGTCCAGAACAGGATAAGTCTGCTACGCGGTACGGTGTTGAGCCGTGCAACAAGGTAGCCCTGTCCAAGCATGACCCACTATGAGAGCTATAGTTCACCAAGTTTAGGCCTCGGGCCAACACTTAAATGTATCAATTCTTCCACGTTTTTGTGCCTTTCAGAGCCATCGCGGGCGACTTTCGTGCCGAGAACGAGTCTTCCAACACGTTGTTTTCTGTGAAATTGTATAAATTAACGGTCTCGGTTCGAGTTTACGGCGGCGTCAAAAGGCACGTGTTCTGAGCTTGCCTGTGACCTAATTGGTGCTGCATTCGCTCCGTTTACAAATAGCGTTTGCGCGACGTATTTAACCAATGTTCCACCAGCCTTCGACACCGTTTCACCCGATTGCAGAATGGGGAGGTCGAATTCTGGTGTATTTTTTCTGCAGCTCTGTTTTATATGCCAAATATGTTCTTGCCTTCAGATTTGCGCTTCAAGCGTTTTTCGTTCTAGGCCAAAACTATAGGGGGGGGGGTGAAACGGAGTAAAGAACCAAACACAAAATTGCATGTGAATTTAAAAAAGAGTAATTGTTATGAAACATGGTGCACCAGAACCGCGGTAACATGACTGACTGCACGAAAATAGAAACAAACCCCACGAGTATACAGGTGAATACGATTTTTCTGTTCCTGTTAGCGTCTTCCTGCGTAGTTCGTGTTTGTTCGCGCGGCCAATCACATTAGCCTAAATGCCCTAACTAGCACGCCAAGTAGCAGTTGGGGCGATAAACAGGTGAACGCTGCGCTTTTCGCTTCAAATATTCAATACGGGCCGAGAATAGCGCAATCGGAGACGGTAGCAAACGCTGGCCTAAGACACGCGATCACTGCCAATGGCGTTGATAAGTACGTGTTGTTATCATGCCAAGTACACGCACACATGCGTCCATTGTCTGTTGGCTTTATATGGTCATGATTATGTATATACTAGGTGAAGATGCGCAACCAAATAGGCGCACGTACCCCGTATATTGAGCAGTGCTAAAAAGAACGCGCGAAACGTTCGAAGCGTACACGAAATTCGTGGGCCCCCTGCGTTGACGCACGTGAGGCCTCTCCAACGCGAGATAAAGAGCTAACGTATCTATATATGCTTTGGCAGGTGACGAAGCCGTGTGCTCAGGCTGTTACGTTGCTGTTTGGTGTCGCAGTATACTGAACTTAACTGCTCGTGCATTTTCCCCCAGTAGATACGAGGTGCTTTTGTTTTGTTTTTACTCTACAGAATTTTTGAGGATCGCATATGGCAGATAGCGCAATTCTAATCATGGAGCTGACCTATTCGAAGAGGCAGTCATTAAAAAGGCGTAATCGACTCATTCTCAACATTGCCCTAATTAATTTTCGAACTAATTACTATACGGAACATACTGCAATTTACTATTCGTAGCCGCCGTGAGTTCGTGATGCCTACTCGGAATCAATTCTGAGGATGACACAAATTCGTAAATTACAATATGGGCCGCAATGTAATTTGTGAGAGAAACGTATTTAGCGATACTTCTACTAATAAGTCAACGCGTTTAGATTTTTCGTGGACGTAATATCCATCTTTTCGAGTGGTCCAGCTCATAGATTAGAATTGTTCTGTCTGCCATAGGCGACTTTAAAAAAAAAATTCTTAGTATAGAATAAAAAAAAATAATGATAAACCTTCTATGCCCTTTAAACAAAAGTTGTTAGTCTGCGCCCTGTGTCGTCTATTCTTGTCCATTGTTATCCTTCCCGCTATTCCCAAGCGTCAACTGATTTAGTATTTCTCTTTAAAAAAATACAATTTTTGGGGTTTTACGTGTCAAAACCACGACCTGATTATGAGGCACGCTGTAACGAGGGACTCTAGATTAATTTTGGACCGCGCGGGGTTTCTTTAAAAGTCTACCGATTGTCCGGTACACAAAAGTTCTTTAAAAAAAAGCATCTCCCCCCCCCCCCCCCCCCCCCCCACACACATGGTAGTGCGGCCGCCGCGGACATTTCTTTTGGCTTCTCTTTAACTTAAACCCTACAAATAATTTGCGGGAAACACCAAATCCTTTAAAGCACAAAGCTGAAAACTTGACAAATACACGCTCCGGCACGTGATAAAGTAAAATAAAGAAGGGCGCAAAGACAAAACGATGAAAGGAACGGTAGGACGCTGACCATTATTAGACCAGCGTTCGTATACCTTTCCTGTCGTCCTTGCGTCTCTGCATTCTTTAAAATTTTTTTTTTCTCTCGCGTACTGGAAGATGTGTCTGTCAAATCCTGTTGAGTGTATACTGTAGTTCGGCTGTCTCCGGAATACAGCAGCGGGACAGCGTCTCTCTCTCTTGGCAAGTGCTCGCCCATACCCTTTGTACCGGAGAGGCGCAGCTTCTTATCGTTCAGCGTTCGAACTGGCGGTAAACAAGAAGCACTCAGCGCGAGCTCCGCTTCACTGTTACTATCATCGCGACCCGTGCGTGGCGTTGAGTTCACGTTTTGTTTTGTTCGGCCACTGGACGTCCGTCTGCTTCCGTTTTCGAAGCGATTACTCGCGCGATGGTCACGTGTTTTTCTTTTGTCTAAGCATACGTTACACCAACTGTGCATGCCGTATACCGACAGGCCTATACGCATCGACCTCCCATAATAAAAAAATTGTTTCGTACGCTTCCTCGAGGCAAGCGCTTAAATTTTCAAGCTATGAAATGCAAAATAAAAAAAATAAGCAAGAGTATGTAGCGAAGGGTTGCTAGCCGTTCCGAATTTAGCGGAGCAGTCACGACCTTCGAGGAATGGTCCCGAGCGCCGACTCGACCCTCGAGATCTCGGGAAGGCCAAACGGCATCTCGATTTTTTTTTTGTCCCACTGGATAACAATGAATACACCAGATATCCTTTTTTTATAATGCCTGACAGCTCGTTTGCTCATTGCTCTTTTTTTTTCTGCTTTCACAGATTACGAAAAGGCATTTGATTCAGTAGAAATACCAGCAGTCATAGAGGCATTAAGTAACCAAGGAGTACAGAACGCTTACGTAAATATCTTGGAAAATAGCTACAGAGGTTCTACAGCTACCTTAATTCTACACAAGAAAAGCAGGAAGACATCTATAAAGAGAGGGTGTCAGAGAGGGAGACACAATCTCTCCCGTGCTGTTCACTGCGTGCTTGGAAGAAGTATTCAAGCTATTAAACTGGGAAGGCTTAGGAGTAAGGATGGACGGCGAATATCTCAGCAACCTTCGGTTTGCCGATGACTGAGACTGAGACTGCCGATGACAAATGATTGAGGACCTTAACAGAGAGAATGTAAGAGTAGGGTTGAATATTAATATGCAAAATACAAAGATAATGACGAATAGCCGAGCAAGGGGACAAGAGTTCAAGATCGCCAGTCAGCCTTTAAAGTCTGTAAAGGAGTACGTTTACCAAGGTCAATTAATCACAGGGAACTCTGACCATGAGGAGGAAATTCACAGAAGAATAAAAATGGGTTGGATCGCATACGGCAGACATTATCAGCTCCTGACTGGAAGCTTACCATTGTCATTGAAAAGGAAGGTATACAATCAGTGCATTTTACTAGTGCTGACATATGGGACATAGACTTGGAGGCTGACAAAGAAGCTTGAGAAGAAGTTAAGGACTGCGCAAAGAACGATGGAACGAAGATTACTAGACATAACGTTAAGAGACAGAAAGAGAGCAGTTTGGATCACAGAGCAAACAGGTACAGACGATATTCTAATTGACATCAAGAGAAAAAAAAATGGAGCTGGGCAGGTCATCTAATGCGCCGGTTAGATAACCGTTGGACAATTAGGGTTACAGAATGGGGACCAAGAGAAGGTAAACGCACCCGAGCACGGTAGAAGACTAGATGGTGAGATGAAATTAGGAAATTCGCGGGCGCTATAGTTGGAATAGGTTGGCGCAGGACAGGGGTAATTGGAGATCGCATGGAGAGGCCTTCGTCCTGCAGTGGACATAAAACAGGCTGCTGCTGCTGCTGATGATGATGTCGCAACAAGACGGTTTCGTTTTTGACATTGTAGTTCTGTTGTAGGCCCAGTCCGTTCACAATACCGCTATCCGTATTGGTAGCCGTTGCAGTCAGGCAACTGTACCGCACCATTTATTGATGCAAATCGCAGCACGGTAAGGCTTAACAAAAAATTGTTGCACGTATAGAGCATGCATGCCGACTGGCGGCTCCTGGCTCGGACAGGGTCGGTCGTTGGCGTGAAAGCATGTGTAGAATGGACTGATAGGGAAAAGGGGGGGAGTAGGCTTGTAGTTGCCACCGAGATGGGCGCAACGCCTGCCTACTACTTACGAAGGAGTGGTTGGAACATAGAAATTGAAGTAGAAAAGCGAACAGAAAAGAAAGAACAAAGTGACAGATCGCAAAGACTAAAAAGCCGACATATCCCACGCCCTGTGGGAATCGATGTCATGCGAAGCAGTGTGCGGGGAGCCTACCAAGTTAACGAAACGACCGTGAGTGCATGCACCAAGACGTAGTCGGCTGTTTCACGACTTACATGACATGCATGTCATGACCTGTCATTTATGTTTGTCGTACACTCTTGCCATATATGCCGTGCCAGTTTTGGTACATACCAAGTTCACGAAACGGCCATGAGAGCATCAAGACGTGGGTGGCTGTCCCGTGACCTATACATGACACACATGTCGTGACCTATCATTTATGTTTGTCATACACGTACTCTAGTCATGCTATGCCAATTTTGGTACATACCAAGTTAACGAAACGACCATGAAAGCACCAAGACGTAGGCGGCTGGACAGATAGATACTGTCAAAGTGGCAAATGTTTGCCAAGAAATGCTTGGAATTTAAAAGTAAAACAAGGACAAAGAATATTGTAACCAACAGTTACGACAGCCGTCTCTACGAAAACTAATTTATTCTGGGCGAACCTGTGCCCGTCAACAAAAACCGACTGAACACTCAACAACAAAAACCGTCCCTCGAGATGATGATGATAGTGATCTAAAGAAAGGAAGGACGCTTGATTCTGCAACCCGTGAGGGAGCACGGGGAAGCGTCGTCAGGGGAGAGGGAGTGGGAAGTGAAAGATGATAGAGAGAGAGGGAGGACGTTGCCTAATAGACTCCACTATGCGTGACAGGTGGCAGTCCTCAGTAAAGTTGCCAGCGTTGTAGCGGGCGCTTATAGGGTGTCCATTCCCGTGGAATATAAACTCTAGCAGGCTTCGCAGTGCAGGGAGCTGGGGACACACCGGGAACAGCAGGTCAGTCTCTGTGGCCGCTGGAAGGCCGTGGCGTCTGTATGTGTTGATCACTGTGGAGCGTTCCTGCGCCAAGGATGGGCAGGCACAGGGAAGGTGCTCCAGAGTCTCGGGGTCCCCGCACCTCTTGCGCTTCTTCGGACGTCGTTCTCCTCTTTGTCGCCTCCTGTCGCGTGCCAATCGTCCGATTCTCGCGCACGAGCCGCCGGCCTGTCAGCACCGGCCCAGCGTTGCCTTGCTTTGCTTGACGCTCGCGGTGTGGCGGCTCTTTGAAACGCAGTTGGGATGTGTCGGTCGTCTTTGTCTTCTCGCAATGCTGGCGGCAATATAGTACATAAGTATACAGGAACGGAGCGCTATGTCATTCTAACACACGCTCGCCGTTCGTGAACGGAAACTACCGGACGCGAAGCGTTAAATAAACGCAATGCACGCAGGATATATGAGGGCTATTGCTTGAGGACAGGACAAGCCCCCGAAAGGGTGCAAATTTTGAGGTGACAAGACTTTCTTTTTTTGGCACTTTCACCTGTTTTCGCGGTGGTCGGTGGAACTCCGGTGTGATCGAAACCCGGTGCGTCACCTACTCGGTGCCTTTACTCGATCCAGCTTCGCCATCCGAAAGAGGCCTCTGTTAAAACCGCCGCTATTACCGCTCGCTGGATCTGACGCTTGACCTAACGCACGGCTCCTCGACGCGACCTCTGATTGCAACGGCGCACTCCTGCAATCTTGGAGGCCACGCTGCGACGCTGCTGCATAGCGTAGATACCGCGGCCGCCGCGGGTTGCCGCTACGAGCTCTCTCGCGTCTAAAACCCCTTAAACTTCGTAAAGCCGCGACACTATTGGCGGCGAGGAGTTACGGAGTCGCCATCTATCGGAAGCGCCTCGCTGGCGTAATATGAGGGATCACGCGGCGCTCTCCTCATAGGTTTTGCTGTCAGCGCTCCCTGAAAACACCACGGGCGAGCTCTCCCGGACATTTCTGTAAGTACTTTCGAAACAAGAGACGTTTTTTACTGTCTAAATAATAATCTTGGGCAAACTGAAAGCACACAATCGTTTACAGACGCTATCGCTTTACCGAATACGTACAGTGAACGCGACTGCGCGCGGTCGCCGCGATGAAGTCTCCCGAACCGGCTTCTTGCGTGAAAGGTAAGCAAACGCTGAGAGCAAACTATGTGAAATATGTTCTTATAGTGTTTGTAAAACTAAATGCAGCATAATAGAACGAAGCCTCAATGCAGCGATCGCGCAGATTCACAGCGACCGACTGCGCGTCTGCATGCTTGTCCACGCACTGTTTCGCTTTCTCCGCACGCGCGTTTTCGCTCCGTGCCATGAGCTTTAGGCCGCAGAATATGAGCATTTGGCAGTATACAAGCAACCATTGTTGCGTGGGCGCTATCAAAGCTGTTCAAAAATAATTTCATTGTAGAGACTTCGACGCCTACAGGGACTATGATGTGCCGTCGCAACGATTCAATCTTTTTTTCTGCTAAATTCTTTGACCTTTCAATATTATTTCTCGAGTTGCGTCGCACTGTATGTTTATCGGTGTTCTTAGCGTGCAATTTCCCGCTGCTCCTTTTTTGTAATCCAGTGCATTAATTCAAAACACAAACATGACCATATGCCATGCTTTTTTTAAATGTGCTTCTTACCGCTGCCTTTCCACTCCACTGAACTTGCCAGTATCTATAGCATCGACAAGTTCATAGACCAAACCGTCATGACATTAGTCGGGCAGCGGACTCGGGCGAGCGTCTCAGTGCGCGTTTTCAGAACATCGCAGACCGGGCGCCGTAGCAGAAGTCTTCCTCGCGTCTGTGCTTGCTGCATACCCGAGTTGTAGCCGATGACAGTTTGCCGGTTTTATGTTTCGCGAGCCAAGCTTCACGCAGCTTCTTGTCGTGCGGCTACGTGTGAATAAGGCTGACATCGGCCTCCGTTACGTGCGTCCGGCCCTGCGGCACCGAGCAGTAACGCCTACCATGTTGCGCGCCTTCAAAGGCAGCCACTACCTTTTGTAGTGCTTTCAAGCGTTGTAAAGGAGACACTCGAAGCGGGAAAATTTCGCCACTAAATGAGGACCGCAGCGTACGAGGGAATTTAAAGTCGTTTTCGGATCGCTTCGGCGCTCCCGAAGCAGCCGACGCGGCCGCTATGTCCACGTGATCCCTCCTAGCACGTCACGCCGACGGTGGCGCCAGCTTTTCCAGTGGTGGAGCTCGAGGCCAATACTCCTCCTCGTTTCTCCTCTCTTTCACGCTCCCTCCTCGACCGTGGCGCCACCTACACTGCTCGAGCGTAGCAACGGCGCCAACATGCGCTCCTCGCCACTCCGTAGACGCTTCTCGAGCAAAAATGGCGCCGAAGCAAGGCACGAGGGCCCACGTGACGCTATTAGGCCAATAGCGACGCGGCGGCGGCGGCCTCGGCCAGAGCGCGTGAGGAGGAGGCGGCATTCTTCAAAGCGTGGCACTACTTCACGAAGTTTAAGGGGTTTTATCTCGCGTCAAGGCTCTCGGGTTAACCGCGTGCTCTGATTGGTCTCCGTGGTTCTCCAGACGCGGCGACGCGACCCAGCCCGAGCGCCCGGCACCCGCGTTTCACGTTTCGCCGTGCCCTCTTTCTACGCTTTCCGCCTCATGGTTCCAGTGCTGCACCCTGTTCCCGCGTTTTCCTCCTCGCGCTCACTTCGCACTCGACGTATTTCATCGCCCGCTGCGCTCCGCCTTCGCTCTCATCTTTCGCTGTGCTCATTCGCTCGGTTACGAGGTACGACGCCGACACTTGCCGTAGGTACGGGCGCATTAGAGCTGCGTTCTAAAAGTCTGCACAAACTAGTTGAGGTAGCTTATTCGGCAGGTGCTCAGCCAAGTGCCGATGGTGGTAGAGCCAAACTGAAGTTCGTTCTTGTACGGAAGCCTCGGGCCCACGTTTATATCAAACATAGCAGCAAAGCATACCTTCTGCAGCGCACACGAAGATCTGAGATTAGTCTCCTTGCTGATGTTGTACAATTAATTGCTGCAAAGAAACTAAATCACACAGAAACATTTTAGAAAACAGAACTTGCTGCATACTGGCTTGAATACATTTGTGCGTCAGGGAAGCAAGGGGCTACGTACACATTTGTAGCAAATTTTACTCATGTATGGAATACTGGTAAAGGATGACACAACAGAGTTAATTTTTTAGTTCTTCCATAGTACTGACTACCTACATTTATCAAGTTGTGTAAGGCTTAGGGGATTAAGGTAAGTAGTAGTAGAAGTAAACTGTGTATGGCGATGAGAAACTGTGAATAATAGTGGCAGCTCAATTAGAATCAGTGCAAGATTGCCGTTTGTAAGAGACCAACTAGCTATTTTACCGCGAAGTGATCCCTGGTTTTAACCGATATACAAATCTGTGAGGGCCAGAGAGGGTAGAGTACATTGACTTACGCTGATCATAATGATGAGGTCCCTTAATCGAGCTAGCACCAAGGGACAAAAAGGATGTCCAGCCGTCTATACAGGGAAAAGGACAAAACAAGAGATCATTGAGTCAGTGGAAAGACGTATTTGCAATTACAGGTTAGGTGAACCACAGTCATCCATTAATAAACGACAAGCAATAATGACTGCACTCACAGATGAAGCAACTAATATTAGGCTACAAGTTTTGCAGCTTACTTGGAACAAAGCACCAGCGCATTTTTTGCATCAGTAGCCGATTTCATTTGACATTCTATAAAGCAAGTAAGCATTGCAGTAGTTTTTGTTTTGTTTTGCTATGAAGCGGGAACGCTACGAGCGTGTGCACACAGAGGCAATGCTGTAACCCACGCAAGAACAAAAATGCACACAATAGGGCGAGTTCAGTCTGGTCCATGATTACGACTAGTGCGTCCTCTTTGGATGCGCTCCCTTCGGTAGTTTCGTGTATGTTAACCATAAAGACTATAAACAAGCTGAATCCGCGTATACAAAATAAGATGAAATCCGGCCGCGCAGGGGAGCCAGCTATCAATAGATATCGCGATTAACAGCTAAAAAAAAAATCAGACATTTTTGACGAAGAACTGAGTGCAAAGTATTTCACTTACTATCCAAACGTGCGACGTATAAAGACGCATTGAGTGTGAAGGCGGTGACCGCAGGTCCCGCCATTGTGGTTGTAGTTGCCGTTGGTGAGAACACAATACACCCGATGTCACGAAGCATTGATGCAAAACACAGCAAACAGAGTTAGCACAGTTAAATGTCGCCAGCTAATATCCAATACATGTACAGAACAGCTGAGAACGGCCCGCAAATATAACATGACGCACTGAACCGAACCCACGACCGTGCGCCGACTGCCGTTTTATGTCGAAGCGCCCGTTCCTTCGGCTAGCGTCGGCGTTGTCCCTCGTAACCGAGCGAACGGCCACAGTGAAAGATGAAAACGAACGCGCAGCAGGAGATGAAAGAAGAGAGGGCGAGGAGGGACGCGGAGATGAGAATATGACGAAAGAGTGAGGGGAAAGCAGAGTGCCACGCTTGACTATAATACGGGATGGCGCCATAGTATTTGTGATCTGATTGCATGCGTTGCGCCGCGGATTGTGTAGTACTTTCTGGAAACCACGCGGGCACCAGCGATTACACTGAAACCTTCGACGATCACGTATAAGAGCCGACGCGCTTGAACCGCAGATCGGATTTTCGATGACCGCCGTGTGTGCTCGCCGCTATCGATGTGCTTGAGTGTTAATTGTTTTGCAACACTTCGCGCTGTTTGCAACGTGCCCCACGAGACAGATATTGACCGCGCCAGCCAATATATCAAGAAACGAAAACACGCATAGAGCTGCGCTCAAATTTCGCATTAAGGAGTATCGCAATCGTCAGCGATTTTGTTCCTTAAGCTTCTTGCTTCCCAGTGTTTGCGGCACGGAACGAGATATTTGACAAATTGAGAGTCCGTCTACTTGGCGACCGCCGGAGCGATCGCAGTGTGGTGGCTAGCCCTGTTACACCACTGCGATTCACTGCGATCGCTGTGATCACTGCTAGTAATTACAAGACACCGGCGTTTCGCTCCTGCTGTCAGAACCTGCTGCCCCATGGAAGAATGGTTTCGAGGCGTTGTGCGCGCGCCCCGAGTTTAAAATGATAACACACCCTTGATTGCCAAAGTTCCGGTGTGAAATTATTAAGCATTGAAGCCAGTTTATTATGTGGCTTCAAATGAGGCCGTTTTGTCCGCGACGTCTTATGTTCGTTAACGCCGACGGTCACCGTAATGTTAACATTCCGCAAGGCATTTTAGACAAAAACGCCTAAAAAGGCTCTTGAGTTAGACGTTCTGAATGCGTTTACCGAAGTAGGGTCTGATGACACCAGTAGCAAGTTGTTACCGCATATAGGATATATACTAGTATATTTCAGGTGCTTATGTTATGTTTAGAAGAGATTCTATTTTTAGTCTTATCGTAGAACAAGACGTCTATACCCATTTGTATCCGTTTCAAGACATCTTTAAGAAGTTCTGTGTTTCGTAGGCAGTAAATGTTGACCACGAAAAAGCCTGTAATCCTGTAACGTTTTGATGAATGCAACATTCTGACACTAATACACCGACTTATTTGCATTTTTCTCAGGGCGTACTTTTAGGACACTTTCGTATTTTTTTCTAAAAATCTGGTGGGTGTATGTAAACTAAATTTTGTGAACATTTGAGTAAGTGCTCCGTGCAACTTTGGAACTAGCATGAATACCCGCAGGGCAATGGAAGTTTAGTAAACAAATAAAAAGCATGTCGTAATGGCAGTAGCACAGTGTAAAAAAAAGAACAGAAATTGTTTGACTTAAGCATTTGAGGTATCTGCATCGTTTCAGTTCCACACGTGTAGTATACCATCATCCTTCTTTTCGTAAAACTCGAAAGCTCTGCGACCAATAATTTTGGACAAAAAAGCACATTTGTGAAAAAAACAAGAAAGTGAAATACGTTTATTTTTTTTTAAGAACTTGAACCTCATAGACAACCACGCTGCTACTGATAAAATATGATGAATATAAAAAGCACAACCACATTCACAACTTTTCTGGTTGCGATTTTTCCATACCGCCTTTAAAAGTTTCACCTCAGCTTAGCTGGACCTTGAAAATTTTTTCTCTCTCAGAATTTACTGAAGCCTGAAATAGTTTGATGTGTTGCATTTTAACGCACCACGCTGAGATCCGATAAATCAGTTTACGTACGGCTTTGTTCATGCGTCGATTAACGTGCTGTTCAGTTAGCATTGTCCATCCTTATACTTTGATGGTATGGATGCTTTACCGTATGACGCTCATGACGTACTTTGTAGAAGCATATGACTGCAGCTTTGAACATTAGTTTGGATTGCGCAACATGCTGTGCCAAATCGGACGTATGCATTTACGAGTGCGGAAACATCCGTATTTGAATTGTTATGCACTTGTACACGGTCTCGGGGACTCTGCATGAACACAAGCAGAGATTCTAGCAGCCAATCGGAAACAGAATCAAGTGGCGTGCCGTCAGTGTGTCCCACACCTAAAACACTTCTTGATAATTACGTAATAATACTGCTATCGTTTATCCCTCAGCACCATCAGGCAAAAATGACGATCCGGCATCGGCTGATGTAGGAGTGAAAAGGCCGTTGTCGCTATTAAGCAGCAGCTGTTGTTCGTGGCTGCCTCCATCTACAAACGCCTCTGCCAATTTTAATACATTTGTGAACGTTTTCCAAATAGTGACAGGCTTAGTAGATAACCGTGTTTTTTCTTACTAATGTTGCTTTGGTGCTTCTGTTTTGAACGGTAAATTGTACCCACATATAATGTGTACTGTTTGCTTTTTTTCGTCAAAAAAAAATTATTGCTTCCGTATTTTGCGTAAAAGGTAACATCCTGGACCAGGACCAGGGCCAAGACCAGGACGAATTTTTCCTCAACTGTGAAGCGCTATTTCTGAGAAACCTGCTATAGGTTTCCTTTGTAGCATCGCGCTACACTCGGGTGGATGACAGTTTTACCTTTCATGAATACTTCCTCCACCTTGCGGCATTCTGGAGAACTGATTGGCCTTATTTTGTGTGTGCAACGCCATCACATGGCCTGCTTGACTCTGTTTCTGGTCTTACGTGTGTTGCTGTTCGACTTTCTCAGATAGGTGTGATAAGTGAATGTCGCGCCATTATAAGCAAGTATTGAAATGGCAAAACGTCTTTACGAAGTAACGACCTTATAGTCTAATACAAGAATGGAGATTTTGCTCAGCTGTAGGAACACGAATCCACAACAAACACTGACTTGAACGGAAACAAACGCTCACCCGTCGATTCTTTTTTGCATGCTTATCTTTGTGCTGTTAAAGTGTGCCACAGTACGCATACTTCACCCTGTTCAACTCTGTGTACTTTTTGTGGCGAACCTTCTTGCTTCGCTCAGCTGTGGTCAGTGGAAGTACTTTGAGAAGCTTCTCCGAGCAGCTACTTGAAAGATTTCATTTCTGGTCTTTGGCTATATCCAACATGACATATGACCCTGCTCATGCAGCCCCTAGAAAAGCCCATCTGTTTTTCAGCTTCATGTAATAAGTATATCTAGGTATATATGTAGGTCAACCGGCACCACAAATAGCATGGCATTCACTGCCACGTTCTTCTGCTCAAAAAGCAGGTTAAGTTTTGCCTACTGCTACATGGGAGACCTAGCAGCTGACTTTTCTGAAGTTTTGGATAGGTACCCATGTACATTAAACATGCTTATCTTGCATTAACACTTGTTCTTGGCATTGACCTCGACAAAACACTGAATTTAAGCTGTTGTGCAACAATAACAATGTATCATATGCACAGCTTTTCTTGTTATTTTTTAGTTGTAGGGTCTGGAAGGGGCAGATATTTGACCACACACAAAAAAAACACATTATGTGCATCTCAGGCATGTTATTTAGTGCTTGCCATGAGCACCTTGCAATGCCCATGATGTCATTACGCGTGGTTTTTGAAGGACATTTGCACCTCCCCCGCCCACCCCCGTAGTTCTAAGCGGCCACTCTCGGCTGCACGCCGGCACAATCCAGTAAAACAACAGCTGAGGCCATATTTTTTTTCTCTGAACATATTGTTCCCGTAAGTAATGTTTTTCTGTAGTATGTGTCTCTGCTTGCAGAGAGGATTGTCCTTCGTGCCCTTCATGGCGTGCTGTTCGCATACACGTTCGCATTGAGGAGAAGGCTGGGCAGTTACCGCCATAAGAAAGCCTTCACTGCCTTTCACTGCCTTTCGCTGGCTTTCACTGGCTTCTTTCAGGCTTGGAAAAAAGATTTATGTAGCACGTGTTGAGCGACCGAAAGCTGGATCGGGAATTTTCCACGATGGTCTACAATTCTCTCGTTGCCACTTTTGCTCTGAATATAATATTTAATGAAGTTGAATAATTATTAAGTAATTATGTAATCAGGGGTAATACAAGAAATAGTCGGACTTGCTCCAAGTGAAGGCAAAAACATTACCTTGGTTCTGTCCAGTTACGTGACACTCCTATATTTTTATATGTTGGCCCAAGTTGCGTGGGACACCCTGTATAGATTTGAACAAATCCAGGAGAACGCGTATATTTCACTGCTGCGACCGGCATTTCTCGTCCTCGTCTTAAGCTCGATTGTGGTCATATCGACACACTCCGATTCAGGCGTATATATGTGAGCGTGTTATTCACTTTGCATAAAATTGTCAACGGGATAAATGTGTACCTTCGCGCCCATTTCTTTTGACTGTTGCGCTGCACTTGTTACCCAGCGAACGACATTGCTCCAAGCCATTCACTCATTGCTTTAGATTGCTATAAGTTATTCCTTTTTTTTCATTTCTTCGTTTACGGTTGAGCTGTGGCGGAAAATTTCTAGGCGGAAAATTTCGGCAGTTGCTGCACGAACCATTTGGGAAGAATTTGCCCGACCACGTGCTTTGTTGGTGTTTTCTTGTACTCGTTTGTACTCTGCTGCATAACCAGTGTTATGGGATAGCAGTGTAAATTAATGTATTTCTCCCTCTCAGTGGCAGACACACTCCGTGTTTCCACTAATCCACAGCAGTTGGGTTGTCCCGTGGTTCTAACCACACCAAAGCATCGTGGCCGATGACCTGGACACAGGAGGCTGTCATGACGAGGTCGTCGGAAGGCTGTTTACAAACCGGGGGTCCAATCGGTGCCACGACGGGTCAGACAGGGACGGAGTGTCTCCAACTCGGCTGACCAGAGCGGTGCGCGCCGGGACCGATCGTAAATCGCCAACCGTTTGCCGGCGTGTGCGGTGTGGGCAGCGGCCGCCATGTTGGACCGCAGCCATCGCGGAGGGAAGGCGGCGGCGGCCATCTTGCTGGCGGCCATGCTGTGGTCGTGCGACCCCATGGTGGCGGTGTCGGCTGACAGCTGGTGCAGCGCCGAGGAGGAAGACCCGGAGTCGCGCTGGTACTGGCGCGTCGACGAGTACCCGCACCCGATCACGCAGCCGCGGTACTGCAACCGCTACCGTCCGTCGTTCGTGTGCGACCCGGACCGGGTCATCAACAAGAAGCAAGGCGAGTACGCGTATATAGCTTGTTGGGCCGGTCGTTCTCTCATAACTTGCGCCGGCAGTAAGAGGTCTACAGAACTGCAAAGCTTCATTGGTAATTGTACAGCCTTTTGCGCATGAACTACAGAAGACGGTGCCACCGTTTCACGCGTCACCGCTTTCACATTGCGCTTTGTTTGCTTAAAGATTTCATGTTTTTACCAATCGGATGCACGTCACATATCGTCGATGTATAAAACCTTGCCCTTTCGCCAATGAAATTCAGTTAAAGGTGCGCGCTCACGATTGCCGAGTCCCCTGTCTTCGTACTCTATTTTGGGCGTAAAAACCTGCCGTCACGGAATGCTACCCACTCGTCCAAACCAGCACCCCATTCAATAGAGAGTCGCCGGTATGTCGTGTAAATAATTTACCTATACGTGTATTCACCCTGCAAACCTTAGTGAATACACGTGGACAGTAAAATGTACGACGTAGGGCATATGACCGACTGAGGGAACGCCTAATCAAAGCTAACGAAGTGTAACGTACACATTTTTTTTTTGTCAGCATTTTCAAGAAGTGTTGTTGCTGATGTGAAGCTTTACGCAAGTCACTTCCGATCGTGTTCGAATGGTTGAATCTGTTGTACACTGTGGTGATTACTTGAGCCAACCTATGCAACGTGTGCTACCTCATTGCCGTTCGCAGCGGACGCCCTGGACGCGATCATCGAACGCATCAGAAACGAGACTCTCTGCATCTGTCCAACGTGCGGGAAGTCGCACGCCAGGGGCATAACACTGGGCGTTGCCATCGTGGAGCACATTAACCGACCGAAAAAGTGAGCGCACTTCCATAAATAAATAAATAAATAAATAAATAAATAAATAAATAAATAAATAAATAAATCGGATTGGCCAATCATTAAGCTAATTGTACACAACACAATCAATAGACTATGCAATCTGCCATTCGGATGACAAATCAGTCTCTGGGGGCTCAAACAGCCGGAATAAATCACCCTGAACTCGAACAGACAATTATCAATAAATAAGTTAGTTGACTGATCGACCTGCTAAATAATCAGTCATTCTGTACTTCAACAGAAAATCATTCGATCTATCAGCCAGTCATTCAATCGATAAATCAACGAACCAATCGATGAACATGTGCGTCGAACATTTCATCAGCCAATCAGTCGTTCGATTGGACTGGTCAGCTAATTTGTACATCAAACAGCCAATCGACGAATCAGTCAATAGATTATTGCACCGATCGATCGACCGATCAGACAATCTCTATTGCAGCCAGCCGATCTCGGAAGCCGTGCGCATCTTCGCGGAGACGTTGCGCAAGCAGTGGAATCTGGGCAACTGCGACGACGACATACTGCTGCTCATCTCAACCAAGGATAAGCAAGTACGGACGGCCGAATAACTTATGTCATGACGTCTCCGTGAGGAAATGTGCCTTACGTTAACGATGATGATGGTGACGGTATTTCTTTTTGAGAGGATATCAGCATTCTTTTAACAACTCTCATCGGGCTAAAGGCTAGCATTTGTTATCTTTGTGTTGTAAATTTCTCAGCCGACAGTAATTAGGCGCTAGGAAAACAAAAAGATGGGTTGAACGCGCACGTTCATTCCCCGCAGGGGCGTCTGCGTCAGCAGGCGTTTGGTGTGTTGCGACACCACGTACCCGAGCACATGAGGGTTGGACCCTCCCGCGTGTAGCCGTGCGCGGCTTAGCCCTGTCTGGGGAAAAGGGGATCCTGGGGGTTGAGCCGATGCTGGGTGTTTGGACCTTTAAGGCCCCCCGGCGGAGGTAACACACCCCTTCGGCCTCGGCTTCACATAGACGGCACCCCCGGACTGACCCACCCGGGGGAAATCGGCAGTCGCCTTTTCCTGTCCACCTCTTCAACCTTTTTCTTTCCTATCTTCTTTCTTTTACTGTCCTTTCATCTCTTTTCTTCCATCACTTCCTAATTTTCCTAGGCGGCTAGGGTTAACCTTGTGTATGTGCCCTCCCTTGGGTATAATATATTAGGTTATAGCGGCAATGTACGGCTGGCGCCAGCAGCCTTACCCGTTAAGTGCAGCAGCGTCCCCATGTTGGGCTCCGTGGTGGGTGGCCGCCATTGCTGCCGAAAAGGAACTGAAATACTATGGGAACACCGGCATTTCCCCGCCTACTTGATCGTCACCCTCAGAAGAGGGGGCGCACCGAAGACCTGAGCACATGTTTCACCCGCACTAAAGAGACCTACCCGAAATACCACGTAGTACACAGTGAGAACCCTGGAAAACAAGCCAGACTAATTTCACCATTCATAGTTTCAAAATCTTTGACCGAAGCCTTAGGGTCAGGTTATAAGGTGACGAAAATGGCAAGCGGAGATCTTCTTCTTGAGATCGCACAGAAAAATCAACATGAAAAGCTAGGCAGTCTGGTGACGTTTGGTAACATTCCAATTTCTGTTACAGAACACCGAACAATGAATAGCTCACGGGGAGTCGTGTCAGAGGCAGACCTCCTAGACTTGACAGAAACTGAACTCCTGAAAGGCTGGAAAGACCAAAATGTTACTGACGTAAAGCGTATTATAATTAGACGAGACAACAAGGAAATCCCTACTAAGCATCTTATCCTCACATTCTCATGCAGCGTACTGCCAGAAACCATCGAAACAGGATACATCAGGTTAAATGTTCGACCATTTATCCCCAACCCTAGATGATGTTTCAAATGTCAGAGGTTCGGCCATGGCTTGCAGAGCTGCCGTGGTCAAATAACTTGTGCAAAGTGTGGAGTCCAGGGCCACCCCTCAGACAACTGCAGTGGCACACCTCGCTGTGTGAATTGCAGTGGTGATCATCCAGCCTACTCACGCTCCTGTCCGAACTGGAAGAAAGAAAAATAAATAATTACCCTCAAAGTCAAAGAAAACATTTCATTTAAGGAAGCCCGTAAAAGGTGCTCTCCATTCCACAACACACCTTATGCTGATGCGGCGCGTCGGGGGGCAGCGTCGCAGCGGCAATCGCCGAGTGCCCTGCCCGCGTGCAGCGAGCAGGCACCTTTGGCTCCTGCCCCCAGGGTGGATGTAGGTAAGCCTACTCCATCCAACCAGCAACCAGGCCCGGCTACCCTTGGGTTGCCGGCCCCACAAGAGTTATCTGCGGCAACCTGCGCTGCACGCAGCGATCCCGCAGGACCGATAGCGGCCACAAAGGTAGGCGCAGCCGAGGCTGCCTCGACCTCCCCGGCCCCTCCCAGCGCTGGCAACAGCCGGCGCAGACAAATCCAACAGGGAGCCCCATCGACCTCAGGGCTGGTGGGCGCAGGGGTCTTGCCTTCCGAGGTGAGACTCTCAAGAAAAACTTCTCGCTCGCAAGAGCGCGTGTCCGGCGCCTCACAAGAGGCAATGGACACAACACCTATACCGACGGCGCACCAAGCGCCTAAGGAGCGGCGAGGTTCCCTCGAACGCTCCAGAAAAAGCAAAACCCCGGTTACAGGGCCTCGAAAGAGCTCTGTAACCTAAGGCATCACCTCCATTTCCGTAGACACAGTACTTATTTAAATTAATTATGGATACACAAATTATTCAATGGAACATCAGAGGTCTCCTTAGAAGCCTTGATGATTTGCAAGAACTTATCCACAAACACAATCCAAAAGTGCTGTGTTTACAGGAAACACACTCAAAACCAAAATACACAAACTTTCTTCGACAGTATGTTACTTTTCGCAAAGATCGCGATGATGCCGTCGCATCATCGGGCGGTGTTGCCATTGTCATTCATAGAAGTATTGCGTGTCAACCTTTACAGCTACAAACGCCCCTTGAAGCAGTGGTGGTTCGAGTTGTCCTACTAAACAAACTCATTACCATTTGCTCCCTTTACATACCCCCGCATTACCAACTGAACAAACATGAATTCCAGTCCTTGATCGATGAATTCCCAGAACCTTATGTTGTTCTTGGCGATTTCAATGCGCACAGCTCCCAGTGGGGCGACTCTCGTATAGATTCGCGAGGTCGCCTTGTTGAACAGTTCCTTTTTTCTTCTGGTGCGTGCCTGTTGAATAAGAAGGAACACACATATTACTCTCTTGCAAACAGAACCTATTCTTCAATTGATCTTAGCATAGTCTCCCCGTCTGTACTGCCTGAACTTGAATGGGAAGTTGCCGACAACCCTTATGGCAGCGACCACTTCCCTATACTGCTAAGATCACCTATAGAAAACGAATATCCACCACACGCTCCTAGGTGGAAGATTGAGACTGCTGATTGGGAGAAATTTCGAACTCTCACTATCATCTCATGGGCTGACATGTCTTCTTTAGAAATTGATGCTGCGGTGGAGTATCTTACAACATTCATAATAGACGCCGCATCAAAATGCATATCCGAAGTGAGTGGCTTAGCATGCAAACGGCGCGTCCCGTGGTGGAACGACGAATGTAGGACTGCCCGTAAGAAACAAAACAAAGCGTGGGGGTTGCTACGCGCCTCTCCCACTGCAGAGAATCTTACTAACTTTAAAAAAGCAAAATCCGAAGGCAGGAGAACGCGCCGACAGGCCAGAAGAGAGAGTTGGCTGAAGTTTTTATCGAGTATGAACTCGTTTAGGGACGAGGCCAAAGCCTGGAATAGGGTTAATAGGATTAGAGGGCGGCAAACATATTCACTCCCTCTGGTAAACACACAAGGTGTTTACACACCCTGCAAGATCAATCACCCCTGCAAGATCAAACACACCCTGCAAGATCAGGCAGACTCACTTGGGGAGCACTTTGAGAGCGTGTCGAGCTCAACCCATTATTCTGAGTCCTTTCTCAAATATAAACAAATAGAAGAATGTAAGCCAATAATTAGAAACTCCAGGCAGAATGAACCCTATAACCGGCCTTTCAGTATTGCCGAGTTGAGAGCTGCCTTGAACACATGCAAAAGCACTGCACCGGGACCTGACAGAGTCATGTATGATATGATCAGAAACTTACATGCTGACACACAAGTTACACGACTCACACTTTACAACACCATTTTAGCTGCGGGATACCTCCCATCTACATGGAAAGAGGCGATTGTCGTTCCTGTCCTGAAGCAGGGAAAAGACCCCTCCTTCACAGCAAATTATCGTCCAATAGCTCTTACGAATTGTTTGTGTAGGCTCTTCGAAAAAATGATTAATCACAGGCTCATACACTTCCATGAATTCAACAATATTCTCGATCCCTATCAGTGTGGCTTCAGACAAGGGCGGTCAACAACAGATCATCTTGTGCGCATTGAAGGATATATTCGCGATGCCTTTGTACACAAACAGTATTTCCTCTCCATATTCCTCGATATGGAGAGGGCATATGATACAACATGGCGCTACGGGATCTTGCGAGATCTGTCGGGAATGGGCATCTGTGGAAATATGTTCAAAATAATTGAAAGCTATTTGTCCAATCGTACCTTCCGTGTAAAAGTCGGCAATGCACTGTCACGTCCCTTCACCCAGGAAACTGGTGTACCCCAGGGAGGCGTGCTCAGCTGCACTCTCTTTATTGTTAAGATGAACAAACTACGTGCTTCACTACCACCTGCCATTTTTTATTCCGTATACGTAGACGATATACAAATAGGCTTCAAATCCTGCAACCTCACAGTATGCGAAAGACAGGTACAGCAGGGCTTAAACAAAGTGTCCAAATGGGCAGACCAAAACAGGTTTAAGGTCAACCCCCACAAAAGTTCTTGTGTTCTCTTCACAAGAAAGAGAGGCCTGGTCCCAGATCCTTGTGTAGAACTGGGCGGACAACAAATTCCTGTCAACAAAGAACACAAATTCCTAGGTATTATTCTTGACTCCAGGCTCACTTTCATTCCTCACATAAAACATCTTAAAGAAAAATGTCTAAAAACCATGAACTTACTTAAAGTTCTATCCCACACTACATGGGGCAGCGACAGGAGGTGCCTGTTGAATCTTTACAAGAGCCTAGTTCGATCACGGTTAGATTATGGTGCCGTAGTATACCACTCTGCCGCACCGAGCGCGCTTAAGATGTTAGATCCCGTACACCATCTGGGTATCCGTCTGGCCACTGGCGCATTTAGGACAAGCCCTGTTGAAAGCCTATATGTAGAGTCAGATGAGTGGCCACTCCATCTTCAGAGAACAAACATCAGCTTAACGTATTTTCTCAAGGTTCGCTCTACTAAGGAACATCCGTGTTTCACAACCATTAAGGACTTCACGTGTGAAACACTTTTTAATAACAGACCCTCTATGAGACTTCCTTTCTCACTGCGTGCAAGAGAACTTAGCAAGGAAATGGATGTCCCAATTCTCGAACAACGCCTAATGCCTCCAGCTAAGCTAGTACCACCCTGGGAGTGGCAGCTGATAGAGTGTGACACATCCTTTGTAGAGGTCACTAAACATGCGCCAGAGACACATATCAAAATGCATTTCTTGGAGCTCCAGTACAAGTACTCGTGCACAGAGTTTTACACAGACGCTTCTAAGTCGCATGCCGGGGTGTCCTACGCAGCCATTGGTCCGTCCTTCTCGGAATCCGGTGTACTGCACCCTGAAACAAGTATATTTACAGCTGAGGCCCATGCACTATTGTCGGCTGTGAAACATATCAGAAAATCAAATATTCAAAAAACAATTTTATTTACAGACTCCCTAAGCGTCGTGAAAGCCTTGAAGTCACACTGTAAACACAGAAACCCCGTAATTACTGAGCTCTATGTCATTCTCTGTAGAGCGTATATGTCTAACCAGCATGTCATTGTATGCTGGGTGCCTGGACATAGGGGCATCGAGGGTAACGTTCTAGCAGACCAGATGGCCACATCAATTTCATTGCATACTGTTAATCCTACCGCTTCGGTCCCTGTCACAGACCTGAAGCCTTTTTTAAGAAGGAAACTGCGAAACCACTGGCAACGTAAGTGGGACGCAGAAGTAAACAACAAACTGCACGTGATAAAGCCACAATTAGGTTCTTGGCCCTCCGTAACAAAAGCACGGCGAACAGATGTCCTATTCTGCCGCCTCAGAATAGGACACACATTTGGCACACAACTTTTTACTCACTGAAAATGATCCTCCAACCTGCGGTAGATGCGGGGAGAGGCTGACCGTCCTCCACGTCCTCCTGGAGTGTCGGGCAGCCGAATCTGAGAGAAAGAAACATTTTCCCCTAGCATACCGGCAGCAGATCCCCCTTCATCCAGTAATGTTACTCGGCCCAGAACCGCTATTTGAAACCAACGCAGTCCTAAGTTATCTGAAAGATGTTGTGTTACATGTAATTAGCCCCATACGTTCATAGCGTCTCCTCTCTCCAGAGGATGCCGCTGTGAAAGCTATTTCGTATAGCACATGTCTCTAGGCCCTTGTGTTTCAAGGGCTCTGGCGAGGCAGCAGTGCCCCAAGTAATTTTACCATCTTATATATTTTATATTTTGCATCATTCTTCTACGATTGATTTTAATGTTCATAGTATTCGTCATTAGTCATCGCCATAATTTTATAGCAAGTAGATTTTACGCACTCTACAGCGACTATTTTTAGGCCACTTTACAGCCAAGTCACATCTTCCATAAAACATCTTCAACATTACCACTTGTCATGGCGCTCTTTGGCCAAACCTGGCCCTTGCGCCACAAAACACAACACATCATCATCAGCGCACGTTCATTCGCACGTTCACAACGGGCAGCACCTGCACAGCCGCCTGTGACGTCAGAAGGACACCGCACGTAGCCGGAGAAGACGGGCTCGGGAGCTGCCCAGAACGGTGCACCGTAGCCAGACATAAGGGAACAAGAATGTCCGTCCGGCGACATCTTTGAACGAAACAGCGCAATACACGAGACAAGGCGAGGACAAAGAAGCACACAGAGTACTGTCTGGCGGACTTTGTTAAATATTGCGAGTGTTTCTTGTAGATTCTTCGGCCTATCAGGCTCTTTTGAAGAACAGGCGGGGATACTATGCCTGTAAGTCCGAATTCTTATTTCTAGTTTCGGAATTTCTATTCGAAGTAATTACGCTAATATAGTGATGTGGTCGTTTGAGTGAAGATCCTTTGATACATGTTTTCCCCCTTTTGTGTGCTGTTCTTCATTTCAAACTTGTTAATTATTTTTGCTTTACAACTGGACACTTCCGGTCGTTACTATAACGAATGCGCAGTCACACACCCTGGTGGGACCGGCAGTGTCGGACGTGTTCCCGCAGGAAGTGGCTGACCAGATCTACCTGGAGAGCCGCGGCCACTTCGCCAACTGCGACTTTTTCCTAGGACTCGAGTCCATGGTCCAGTCGTACTTCGACATGCTGCGCAGGTATACCTCCGCGGGGCGTTAAACGCACTCTTATCAGCCTTGTCAATCAGCCTTTTCCATATGTAATCGACATATAACGACAAGTGTGTAGAAGTAATGAAATCGGCATGTTACTCCTCTGTCGCTGTGCGCATCAATCAGTCGGACAGTCGGTCGGTCGGTCAAGGTAACGTGCGAGATAGCGAGTCAACCAGTCAAACAATCAGCCACTCAGTGTATCATGAAGACTCAATACTACAACGATTTGGTCAATCAGCCAATCTTATTGCCGGTCAGCCAATCAGCCGGCTAACGAAATCCAGCCATAGTCAATTAGTTATACAAGCAGTCAGATATTAACTCATCTAAACACAGTCAGCAAATCAGTCAGCCAGCTGCTCGGCGAGTCAGTCAATTATCGGTAGAACCAGACGGTAGGCCAACCAATCACCGAGTCAATCGGCCGGTCAATCAAGTCAGCCGCTCAGTTAGTCAATCGGCAAGTCGGCCAATTAGTCGGTCAACGTTTCCCGTCTCCCGACAATAGCGGAGGATTCAACCAAGTGGACGCGTTTCTAATCACCGAGTCAATCGGTCGGTCAGTCAAGTCAGCCAATCAGTCGGCCAACCTTTCCCGTCTCCCGATATTAGCGGAGGAATCAACCAAGTTCTCGCGCTGCATAACTGCCGCGTCACCGGACACGCAGGCTCCAGCTCAAGGGCCTGGTGGGCGCCCGGGCGCAGCCTTCGGCCGGTGCAAGCGCGGGCGTCATCGTGGGCATCGTGTTCGGCGCCCTGGCCGGCATGCTGCTCGCCGTGGCCGCCGTCTTGCTGGTGGTGCGCCGATGCGACGCCCCGTACATCTCCAGCAAGCGTGAGTGCGGTCGGCGGCACACTTTTCGCGATTTGAGTACCGAGTGAAGAAGAAGGGTAGTGAGTGACGAAATGTTTTAATGCCAAGGAAATTTAACTTCTGCGAAACTGGTCACAAATGGCCGGTGTCTGCCGTCGAAGTAATCTGGCCTAAGTCTCGGGGCTGCTAGTTCGCCCAGTTCTTTAATTATCAACCTTTAAACATCGCCTTAGTAGACTGGGTGGACAGCCAGTGGCAAGCGGATATGACGCAGATCCAAGTACCGTACCGTACAAGTGTGCTTATTTCGCCTTCACGACATGGTTTGTGGGGATTATTCTCTAACGACCCGCTTCATTTTCCATTCTCTTCGGCGTCAGTCATTGTCCCAGATTACGCCACGCCGCCGCAGTCGCTTTGTTTGGCCATTTAGCGCGACACACGGCAAGAAAAGAACAATGGAAAGTGAAATGAATTTTACAAAGTACGGACCCTGTCACGTATATTGGCTTCTGCGTCGTTTCCGGTGAACCCCAGTGAGGAGTAGCAGGATAGAGACACGTTCTCCAGACCGACCTCTCCTCCTTTTTCTTCATTGAAATCTCCTCCACCTCCTCGTCCTCGGGCAAGCAAGAACATGCCGCGTTTTTTTTTATGTGAGCTTTCTTCGACGCGTCCATTCGTAATCAAAGCGTTCGGTTTTGCACCAAGGTTGTTTTGTATACTTACGCTACTGGAATCAGACGAGGCTTTTTAAGAGGTCCCACATTTTTTTTTTGTTGCAGGCATTCCTGAGGCCTGGCGAAGGATGCGCCACCTGCGAACTGCGAGGCACGGCGCTCCACAGCCGGGCCGGCACAACACCAAGGCCGCCCATCCGGCAGCGCCTTACCTGGTCAGGATTCCGGCGACAAGTGCGGCGACCGCGGCTTCCGAACCGCCGGATGTGACCAAACCTCTGACTTCCGGTCTACTGCTTCCGCCTCTTCCTCCTCCTCCTCCTCCGCACACTCCTTCGCTGAGCAACGGGCGCTACGAGGCCCCGAAGGGCGGCTGCGAGACTCCTAGGGGCCTTGACGCTAGCGACCCTAGCGACAGTTCCGGCGACGAAGAGCCGACGACCGATAGCGAAGGAGAGTGCAGCAGCTGCTCGAGCCCCGGGGACGCTCATGAAAGCACTCCGATTGCCAGTACCTCGAGTGCCGGCACTAGGGTCACGGTTTGAGCACTTTGATCTAGTACTGGCCAGTCGCAATGCCATTTTACCGAAGTGCTGCCTACGTCAGAGGCACGTGGGCTGTGAAGGCCAAGACACACTCATGACTCCTCACTGCGTGCTTTTGCTGAGACTTGCAGTGAAGTAATCGTTGGAACCGTACTCCTGGGACTGGGGTCCGGGAGAACGCTGGGAACTACAACTTGGCCGTCTCAATGTCGCTTTGCCTAGTGCTACCTACGTCAGAGGCATCTGGGCTATGAAAGCTTCGAACGCTTAGAAGATGCAGTCATTTGTCCAGAAAGTGCTTATGCACCTCATGCTCTTGGTAAAACTTGAACTGGTTTGTGGCCAGCCTCACTGTCACCTTACCAACTTCTGCATGTCAGAATCATTTGGGTTACGAAGGCTTCGAACTGTTTAACGACGGTGTCATTTGTCTGGAATGTGCGGAAGGTATTCCGCAACATGCCCCAAGAGTCGTAGACAGAGAAATTGGAGCAGTATGGTGTCATCGCTGTCAACCAAAACTGGTCAGTCTCAAGATGACTTTACCAAGTGCCGTCTCTGTCAGAAGTGCCTTGATATGTAAAGGCGTCAAACATTCCGAAGACGCCACCATGTACCCAGAATGTGCGCAATGTCTCTCGCAACATGCTCAGGATAAGACTCGCACCGCAAGAGTTCTTTGGTACGTATTCTACGGTGAGAGGTCGCGATTTGAAAACTGTAATCTATATATGGCTGGACAGTTCCAGTGCTACTTCACGAAGTTTCTCCTTTTTTCACAGTCAGAAGAACTGAGCGAAGGCTTTGAACTCTCTGAGGACGCAGTGATGTGCCCAGAACGTGCGGGATGGGTGTTAAATGGCTTCTCGCAAAGTGACCTTGCTAAGACGCGCAGCGAAGTAATTGTTGAGGCCGTATCCCTGGTCGACTACTTTCGGGGACACTAATTTTTCCGTGACGTAAGGGGCATCTCGGCATCTCATTGGTGCGGCGGATGTCCTCCACCCGCTCGCATATCCAATGAATGCGTGCTGAAAGCGTATTATACCCTATAGTGATCGGCAGAGAGTATGGCTCTTAATTGGTTACCTTAGACACAAAGACAATGGACATTTTCTTTCTCGCGTTTCATCTTGTCGTCACCATTACGTGTCACCAGATATACCGAATATGTCTCCTTACGAAAGACATTTTTGTTGTTGAACTGGATCCACTAAGTGACAAGGACTTTCAGTGAGTGTGCTCTATGCGTCTTGCACTGGGAATCGCGAAGTCATTCTCGGGCCGTCTTTCACTTGCGGAAGAGACCGTATTCTAAAAAAAAAAAACAACTCTCTGCGCTCTTCGTAACGTCCTCATTGCCGTGTTCATTTAGTGAGCGATGATCCAGCTTTATTTGAGTGGACTGTCCGTGGATGTTCAAAGACTCCGGACCGGGAACCATGACAACATACTACGACTTTTCGTCGTCTAGTTACGGGTTATAAAAACATTTAATTCTTTGACTCTCCTCTGCCTTCTTGACTAACATCAGGAAACATTTGCGTCGATGGATGTGGACCGCATATTCAGTCTGTTGTGTAGTGCTAGTGCGGTGACTACTGCATGGATGCTCGCGTAACAAGACCGTCTTGATGCATCTGCGGATGAAAACCTTCACATTTATCTAGCTTGAGCTGCTACAGAGTGTCGCTGCGACCATCGCTGGTGCAGGCAGTTTGCTGACGCAAGGGAGCCGCTCTGACTAAGCGTTCGCTGGTGTCGGAAGCAGCCCGAACCGTTTTCCGAAAGGCAGCGCCTTCAGATGGAGGCCATTCACCGCACCTTGTTTTACGCACGTGAATCACTAAAGAGATGTAGCCTATCCGTGAACTATCACAGTTTTCGGAATACCGCAAAAGGCGAAGCGCTCCGGTGTTCCGTGGATGGATGGATGTTATGAGCGTCCCCTTTGGAACGGGGTGGTGGGTTTACGCCATCTCGTGACACTCAGTTAAACTAGAGACGAAGGAAGATGACAGGAAGATAGATACTTGAGTGCGGTACCATGCTTGAGGTGAATAACGGTGGTGAAACAAGGAATGTCACTGGCTGAAGCCAGCGTTACAAGTTCACTATATCTTCTCAAGGCCCTGACGAAGGCAGGGACGAAGTGGAGCAAGTCCACCACAATTGTCTAAATGTTGGCTTCAGCCTGCGACATCTCTTATTCGACCAGCGTTTGATGTTTTCAGGCACGGATTCACGTGGAGCACACGAGACTAAATGTTGCTTGAAGGTCTTGTCTCGACTTCAGCACACAAAACTACCATTACGACCACTATATTCTGTTTGGCTGCTTATGTACATTAGTCGGCAGCAACCATCACTGACTTATGTATTGTTTTTTTTTGGCGAGAGCTCAGGCCAGTGCAACACGAAAACGTTCCTAACGCACCGTGGTTAAACGAAGTGTTACCAAATGTTGCAGCTTGCACTGCGGCCACACTGCGTTCTGGTATTCCGCAGCCCACCAATGTCAATCATTCGTTTTAAGAAGAGAAGGCAAACCACTGGGAAAGTTCCGGTACTCGTAGCGTGGGGTGTGCACAGATTGAAAAAACGATGGACAGCGTCAGGAGGTGGAATTTATTTTGGCGCTTGAACGACGCCATAGTGACCGCGTTCTTGTGCCATGCTAGGACATGCTACGATATACTTTAGAACTTCAGCAAGGCCGCGCGAGATGCGGCATGCTTGTACTGCAGTGTTAATCGCACCATCGATACCCACTTCTCATGTCTGCTTTAATTTCTTCTCGTCAGAAGCTTACCCAGAGTTGAGAAGGCATTTGCATGTGAAGTTTGTTTCTGTATTTCGCACGGGTAGTGTCATGATGGCTCGGTAGACATTCAACCCACTGGCGGTTTGCTTCGTGCTGCGAACCGTCCAGTGTTCGTATAGTTTATAAAGTTAACTTCGCTGGATGATGTTTGTGGTATGCGATATATATATGCGCATTGTATTGAATGCAATTGAAGGCTTTTTCACGCCTACAGAGCGTCGTAGCTAGTCTCAAATAGCACGAAATTGTACACCTCAGCGAGATAAAAGGAGATAATCAGTCGCAGAGAACGTAAAAAAAAGTACAGGCGTAATTAGAGTCAGTATAGTCGAAAACTAACCACATTGCACTAAACGCCTTCACAGGCGTTTAGTTGCAGGCGTTTAGTGCAATGAAATCGCCGTAGATATAGACATGTGGATGCAAAGTCGCCATACGGCACACATTGGAGCGAGTTCGCTTGGTCAAAGCATGGCTCGGGCGAAGCATTGGGCGGTGCCCACAAGAAGCTTCACTTCACTTCACTTTATTACCTTAAAGGACCCCGTATTTGGGGTATTACATAAGGGGTGGGTATCAAATATAAAACAAATTAAATGCACAATGAAATTAATTTCAGTACACATTTGCTCGCTATTGGATATCGTAGTTATAGAGTTCAAAAATGTGGGTGGGCAGGCGATTGCGGCGATGTCGTGTGGAAGGCCGTTGCAGTCCGAGGCTGAGCGTGGAAGGAATCGTGAGGCAAAAGTAGTAGTGGGCGCACGTGGCTGGGCAACTTGAAGCGGATGACAAACGCGGAGTGAAATACGTGTCGGTGTACTGATGCAGGGATGATGATGAATTGAGTATAACTAAACTAACAAGCATGGTGCCACGTGCGCTCAAGCCACCATGAACACATCTCACTCGATAACCGCGGAAACTCGCTGTCAAAACGCTGCAGTGAGGAAACGCGGCAGCAGCAGCGAGCGCATTCACCTCCGTGCACTCGCTCTCATCAACGCGAACTGTCTTGAAAACACGGCTCAGCGCGTACTGTGTACCCGTCGTAGATGGCTTTTAACTAAAAAAAAACTGAAGTTGCAAGATACAGCGGCCCGGCTGGTCGCACGCGGCCTCATGGGTTGCCCGGAGTAGAATGCGCGCCCCTCCCCTCCACTCGAAGCCTTGCGTGCGACGGAAGGCGGCGCGCTTCCTGCCTACTTTCCGCCGGTGCGTGCACGAGATTGAGCCGCGATCCCCGGCTCACTGTCTCTCGCCTTCACTCGCTCATACAGCATATGGCGCGCGGCGACGATTTCATCGCCCGTGGACTTTATACAGAACCTCACGGCGACGGCAGAATTGCGCCTGGAGTGTTCATATAGTTGCTATTACAATAACACCTATGGAATAAGTATTAGCCATATGCCGCCGTCAAGACAGGGTTAATTGTTAGGCCAGGCTCTGCTTTTAACGATGATGTACTGGTATTATATGAATAGCATGAATGAGCGTATCTTAACTTTGTCGGATATTTTTGGTTGGGCTCCAAATGGCAGAGGCATATACCAGTTCAGAGCATACGACTGACTTGTAGGCAAGCAGTTTAAGACTGGGTGGTGCGTGACGCAGATGACGTTTTAAGTATCCAAAGTTTCTGTTGACAGATGCTATGACTTTAGGGACATGCGCATTCCAGGTTAGATCATTGGATAACGTTACGCCGAAGTGTTTATAAGACTATGTTAATGCTATCGTGACGTGCCAGATTGTATAAGGGAACAAGAGAGGGTTACGTTTGCGGCTAAATATCACGAGTTTGCGTTGATCGGGGTTTAGTTCCATGAGCCACTGGCTACACCAGTCCTGGGCGCAATTTAAGTTTCATTGGAGAGCTAGTTGATGAAAGGGATTATTAACCGTGCCATAAAGTCATCGCCAAAGATACGGACCTTACAGGAGACATGCGTTATATATATATATATATATATATATATATATATATATATATATATATATATATATATAAAAATAGGAGGGGACCATGGGACTGACCCTTGCGGGTCGTCTGATTTCACTGGAAGAGAACTAGAGGCTTGATTATTAACGTGAGCAAATCGGGGCACGGTTAGCCAGAACTTCCTTTATCCAGTGCAATATGTTAGGATGTAAGTTTAACCAGGAAAGCTTTAGTAGCAAGCGTTTGTGAGGAACCTTGTTGTAGGTTTTCGCAAAATCCACGAAGATTGCGTCAGTTTGAAGGTTAGAATCAAAGTTCACATGGTCAAAAATAGCCTGTTGCGCAGGATAGGTTCTTACGGAATCAGTGTTGAGATGGATGAAAGAAATTAATAGTCAAGAAAATTAATTATGTGAGAATAGATGAGAAAATTTATTATGTGAGAATAGATGACATTCCATGATTTTGCATGGTACACTTGTTAAAGAGATGGGCAGCTAATTAAAGGGTGAGTCTTTGTTACCCGATTTGAAGACTGGAACGACCTCCCCCACTTTCCAATAGCTGGATATGCTGCCTGTTGGAAGTGATTATGTGAACAGTAACGATAGATACACTGAGGAAGCACGCCGAAAATTTTTTAGCAGTTTGCTGGTGATTTCGTCAGTACCTGCAGAAGATATCTTAATATTTTCAATGATACGGTGATGCCGTGCGCAGAAAGTGTGACTGACGGCCTAAACAATCTCTGTTGGTCAGTTGGGGTAAATGGTGGCATGTTGGTTTCGTTTCTGAAGACGGATGGGAATGCGGTGTTAAATATATTTGCACATTCAACATCGCTCGTTTTCTCGCGAAGTATGTTGGTTTGCGTGATGATCGGCGTCTGATGAGGGCTTAGTACTTTCCAGATAGAGCTTTCTCTGGTTATTGGTCAAGATCTTCGGCAGGTCAGTTTGAAAAAATGCAAAAAGCTGCGAATACGTTGACTCGGCCTCGTAAGTATTTGTTCCATGCGCATGCGCTCGGGTTTCGTTTTGCTGCACGGAAAAGTCGTTTTATTGGCATGGCAGTTACATGGACGTTCCAGGCGCATTTTTGCCGTCCCTTTCGGCGTCGCCGTGACGTTCCGTACAAAGTACAAGGCCGATAACATCGCCTCCGCGCGCCGTATGCTGCGTGTGCGAGTGAAAGCACGCGAGGGGAGCCGACGATCTCGACTCAATCTGGTGCGCGCGAGGGGAGAGAAACGCGCCGTCTTCCGTCGCGTGAAAGGCCGTTGGGGGATTGAAGGGAGGGAGGAGGGGGTTTGCGGGTGGCGTTGTGCGTCTGCAGCAACTGCGCATTTCGCCACCGGGAGCTAGGGGGGAACTGACGATCGCTGCTCGATCTCGCGCGCGAAAGGGAGGAAAGCAGGGAGGCAGCACGGTAGAGAGAAAGAGGGAGAGGGCGACTACTCCACCACCAACTGCGTACTTTGCACAGCCGCCTGCGATCGCGCGCGCCGTATCTTCAAAGCGATCTGCAGACGGCTCATACCTTTGTGTGTGCTGTGTGCCGTCTGGTTGGCGTTGAGGCGATAGACAGCACAAAGGTCACTTCGCTCGCTGCTGCTGCCGCGCTTCCTCACGCCAGCGTTTTGACGGCGAGTGTACGCAGCCATGGAATATCATCTGTTCATGTTTGCCTGTGCGCGCTGACACCATGCTTGTTAACTCAGTTATAGTAAGCGGATTTTGCCAGGTTAATACGGCCGATAAAACTGCCGTCTTCGCATAGTTGTCTACTACTTTGCTATCGCAATCGGTGCTTTGCCTTTCGGGTGAAACTGCGACTTTTTTTTTTGTTCACAAGGCCCTTGTGAACAAATAAAAAAAGACTTTGATATCAAAGACTTTGATAACTATGTTTTTGTTATGACTGAAACGAAATGTGATGGTGGCAATAAATTTAGTTGAGTTCTGTAATTTTGGTTTTGAAAGTAAGCTTTCCAGTCAAGTATAAACCCCACGCAAGCGATCTTGCACGCGACAGCGACACGCGACGCGATGGAGATGGCTGTCGCGTTCGCTCGTCGCCTACAAGTTGCACCCCATGCGAGCGATGACTTCGAGCGACGTCTGCCCAGTGTTGCCGGTATGAGGGCAGCAATATAGGCGCCGAAACTAGCGTGACGCGTGCTTTATTAACTTAAGTTGATGTATTTTACTGTAAAAAGCAGCATAAAATGTTTCTGAAAGTCTTGCAGTAGGTTCTTATCCTTGCACGTATAAAAATTCAATTGTTTGCTCGTTCCGTGCGACAATCGGAAGTGCTGGAGTTATGTACGTCCAGTTCCGGCTTTGCGCTATTGGCTAGTCGCTCATAGCACTTCCGGGCGACGAGCGACGAATTCTAGATTTGCAAAACCGAGCGATCGCGCGACAAGACCGAGCGATCTGTTCAAGCGACGGCCCGATCCGTCGCGCGAACCCGTCGCTCGTCGCTGTCGCGCACAAAATCGCGCTAATGGGGTTTAAGTATTATCCTAAATTAATCGGTCGTGGAAACCTCTATCGAAGTTTGGATTGGAATAAAAGCGAGAGGCTATATATTTATTAATTTCATTGTAATTGCCTTTGTAGTATATAGGCGAATCATTTTCTGCAACGTCTGGCTCGATAGCGGGATGAAGGCGAGAGCACCATGTAGAATTTCGTGATCGATAATTTCGCAGAGATTAAGCTTTCAGAGTGATTTGTTAGTGTAAGGTCCAAGATGTTTGGTGATTGACGTACTGCGCGTGTGGGTTCTGTTACTAACTGCGTGAGATCAAAATGTAGACAAACGTCAACGAAGTTATTTATGTGTCTCCTGTTGGTGTTATGTTCTGTCCGTCAATACAGGAAAATTGCGTTGGTATGCGTAGCAGTGAGTTGATTTTCGCTATCATTTAGGTAACAAGATAAACTTAGATTGCTATGGGGTGGCGGGGGGGGTGTCTGTAGCAGACACCTAGTATGATGGTTTGATGTGCGGAAAGGCAGATTACCCATATTTCAAGCTCCGATCAGATGTTAATAACAGAATGAGGCAACTGCTGGTTTGTGGCAATAATAACAGCTCCTCCTCTGGAGCCCTTGCGAACCTTACCAAAAACATTAAACTTAGGTAGATAGACCAAAACTTCTGTATTTTGGTGACGTCATCTGTTAGCCATGTTTATTTAGTATGAGTACGTCGCTGGCAGATGATGCAACAAAATTACAAATATGTTCGGGCTTGGGGAGGAAATTGCGTATGTTTGGGAAGATAACAGAAAAAGAAAGATTTGGCAGCTTACAGCGAGGGCTGTTGCAAGGAAGTTTAGTTACATGATGATGGGCCGTATACTATGCGATTTCTTTTATAGTCTGCGAAGACTCGTCGAATCCATACCGCTTAGGACAGCAAAGAAAATTTTGAGGTTTTAGCTTTGGCAAAGGTAACGAGGTGCTTTCGCACATCTCAGACGGAGCGTGAAAAGTCCTCCCCAATGCTGTAATCGGCCCTTTTTAACTTACGGGCACTAAAAAGGATTATCTGTGTGGTTTAAAAAAATGGAAATTTAACGATCATTGGGCGAACGCGCTTATAGTAATGGCTCCAAAGACGGTGAGCCCGTTCAGTTTCCTTAGGGTAAATGGTTAAAGCTGAGCGATCACGACACAGGCGGAGGACTGTTTCTTGACATTCGACGTAAGTTTCCGATACATCATCATCCGTGATATTACAGAAAATTGTTACGCCGCGAGCGATCTTCGGCGTCTTTTAAGCGGGCTTCTATTCCTCCAATTTCCTTAGTTGTCGGGTGTTGTTACCGCAGATGGCATCCACGTCGGTGCGTAGGGTTACTAGAGCTTAATATTGAGTTTCTAAGTTGGGTAATCTGCCACTGCGATCAGGTATAGCCAGTTTAGTAGTTAGTTGATTTCGAAGACCTTGAACCTCAGTGAGTAGTTGTGACCGACCGACAGATAGCTTTAGTTCGACGAGTACCGTGTCCGGACCCGGATTTGTAGTGTTACGTTTCGCCTACAACGCGCGGTAATGCCGGCGCGGATGCAACGGACGCCGGGGCTTTGTTCAAAGCGGCGGACATTTTGGCCCGTCCGACGCCGCCGCGACGCCTACCCGCCAAGCGTGTCCAGGCGTGTTTCAGTGCCACGTGTCTTCGTGTGTGCGTGTGTGTGTGTGTGCCCTCGCTTGTCAAAGCGCGGCAGCCGGGGAGCGGAGTTCCCCGAAGGAGGGGCCTGGAGGTCTCTCGGCTCAACCGCTCGCGCCGTCGTGGGCCCCTGCTGCGCCGTCCCGTGACCTTCATCCCGTGACCTTCCCTCCTTCCCTTTTGGACCGCGACGCCGAGGGTATAAGAGCAGCTGCCCCCGGACGCCAGAGCAGAGGCTCCGATTTGTACTGTTGAGTTACGTGCTCTCCCGTCTCTCCACTCCGGTCGACCTGACCGGCCGCTCTTTTGCTATGTTAGAATAAACCAGTTGTTCTGTTACCAGTCTTCTCATGCTTTGCCGGGACCTTCGGATGCTTCCAGTGCCCCAGGCCGCCAGGCCAACGCTACCCTTGGGGCTTGCGACCCATTGGCAATAACGGGCGTCAGCACCGAGACCCCAACAACTCGTGCCAGCGGTACGATTCCAACATCTGGTGGCAGCGGTGGGATCGCGACAACGGAGGCCAGCAGCGAAGAGATGCGGTTGACTGTATGCTGAGCAGCTCAACGACCATCCGGGAGCAGCGCAACGAGCCCTGTGTGATGACTGGTTGCCTGCAGCGGAACGACTGCGCTGAAGTCTTGGCTGCGAGGTTTGGTGAGTGCGGGACTTTCTTCTTCTGAGTTTTGCCAGGCTTTTGTTAGTGTTAGAAACAGAGCTGGTAATTGTGGTTGTCGTTGCTACCGGGTTAGTTTGCGGCAAGACAATAGTAGGCAGTAGAGAAAGCAGCATTCAGAGCAGCCATGGATTTGAAGTCGTTGCGCAAACCGAAATTGCTGGAGCTTGCAAGAGAGTTGGGTCTGGATGTCTCAGACAAACTCAGAAAACCAGAACTGCTAAGGGCTATTCTTGAGTTAGAAGCTGAGGATGACGAGCTGTCGGAATGCCTTGAGACCATTGAGGAGAGGGAGACGGCAAAAAGACAAGAGCAGGAACGTAAAGAACAGATAGAACGAGAGCAACAAGAGAAAGAAAGAGAGCGCGACCGTCAACACGCTTTGGAAATGAAGCGTCTCGAGTTAGAGATGGAACGCGCTCGTAATGGAAGTCAGGCACACGGTGCAGGAGAACGAGTATTGTTCAAAATGACTGACCTGATGCGGCCGTTTAAGCTTGGAGAGGACATTGGTTTGTTCCTGGTTAACTTTGAGCGAACGTGCGAGAAGCAGGGGTTCTCTCGGGAAACGTGGCCACAGCGCTTGCTCACTTTGCTACCCGGCGAGGCGGCCGACGTAGTCGCTCGCTTGGAGAGAGAGGAGGCAGAGGATTTCGACAAAGTGAAATCGAGTCTGCTAAAAAAGTACCGGCTGTCAGCGGAGGCGTTCCGTCGGAAGTTTCGGGAAAATGAGAAAGGCAGAAGTGAGTCATATACAGAGTTTGCGTACAGGCTTATGTCAAACATGCAGGAGTGGCTCAAAGAAGAGAAAGCGTTTGGTGACCACGAGAAAGTTCTGCAGTGTTTCGGGCTAGAACAGTTTTATAGTCGGTTACCTGAGAACGTGCGGTACTGGGTCTTGGATAGGCCAGACGTTAGTACGGTGGCTAGAGCCGCTGAGTTAGCCGAGGAGTTTGTGACGCGTCGGGCTCGTGGAGCTAAGGACGGTCAAAAGGGTGAATTTGGCTCCAAGTTTGAGAGGCCAAAGTTCACGCCCATGAGAGCAAAGGGGGACACACGTAGTTCGGATGCGAGTGAAAGCAGTCCGACCGAACGTAAGGAGACGGCGGCAACCGAAGCCGAACGCAGAAAGCGGTTCGAGATGAGGCAAGCGCGCGTTTGTTATACGTGCCAGAAGCCGGGTCACTTTTCGGCGCAGTGTCCAGAAACAAAAACACAAGTCGTGTTTTTGTCTATATGCAGCACTGACGAGAACATGAAGCTTCTCGAGCCTTACATGCGAGACCTCCTCGTGAACGGGAAAGAGTGCCGTGTGCTTCGCGATTCCGCAGCTACAATGGATGTAGTTCACCCCTCTTACGTAGAACCCGATATGTTCACGGGCGAGTGCGCATGGATCAAGCAAGCAGTGGAAGCTCATAGCGTGTGTCTGCCGGTAGCAAAAGTGCTTATTGAAGGACCTTTCGGAGCACTTGAGACGGAGGCCGCAGTGTCATCTATGCTGCCCCCCCAGTACCCGTACCTATTTTCGAACAGGTCCGATCACCTCCTGCGCGAGAAGGGGCTTTTGTTTGGTGAGGCTAGCGTTCAGGCCTTAACCAGATCGAAGGTTCGGGAGCTCGCTGCAAAGGCGGTAGATGCGGGACCGACGTTGTTGAACGATGAAAAAGGGTCAGAGGCGCAGCAAGCTAGTATTCAGAGCACGCCCGAACGGGATAAAATTGAGCCTGTAGCGTTAAAGGCACCAGATACTGGAGAGGAAATTCCCGATGCGGGAAAGTTAGAAGAGCTTCCGGTCGAGCTTCCGGGACTAGGCTCAGTGACAAACAGGAAAGACGCCGATCAAGTCATTAGTGACTTAATAAGTAAAGCATCGCTGTCGCCTGAGCAGAAAACAGAACTACACCAGCTCTTACAAGAGTTTCAAGGTCTGTTCTCTGAGAGGCCTGGTAGGACTTCTGTCCTTACTCATGACATAGAACTTACCTCCCCAGAGCCAGTACGATCCAAGGCGTACCGGGTGTCACCCCGCCAGAGCGATATTATGGAGGCTGAGGTAAAGAAAATGCTACAGCTCGGTGTTATTGAAGCGGGTGAGAGTGATTATACCTCCCCTTTGATTTTAGTTGAGGTACCGGGCAAGGAACCTCGTCCTTGCGTCGACTACCGCAGGCTTAATTCCATCACTAAGGATCAAATTTATCCGATCCCTAACATCGAGGAGCGCCTTGAGAGAGTGAGTAGCGCTCAGTTTATTTCCACCCTAGATCTTGTCAGGGGTTATTGGCAGGTTCCACTTACAGAAGAGGCTAGTAGGTATGCGGCGTTCATTTCACCAATGGGGACATTCCGTCCTAAAGTTTTGAGTTTTGGTTTGAAGAACGCGCCATACTGCTTTTCAAGCCTCATGGATAAAGTGTTGCGGGGACAGCAAGAATTCGCTTTACCGTATCTAGACGACGTAGCGATATTCTCCGCATCCTGGCCTGAACATATGGCGCACTTGCGGGCAGTGCTAACCCGCCTGCGCGATGCGGGCTTGACAGTCAAGGCTCCCAAGTGCCAGTTAGCACAGGCCGAGGTTGTCTACCTCGGACACGTGATTGGTCGGGGTCGTCGCCGCCCCTCTGAAATAAAGGTGGCCGCTGTGCGAGACTTCCCGCGACCGCGCACGAAGACCGATATTCGGTCGTTCTTAGGTGTCGCCGGCTACTATCAGAGGTACATCCCCAGGTACTCTGATATCGCGGCTCCCTTGACGGATGCTCTAAGAAAGACAGAGCCGCAAACAGTCGTCTGGGAGGAGACGAAGGAAAGGGCTTTTAGCGCCCTAAAGAGCGCCCTAACAAGCCAGCCGGTGCTACGATCGCCCGACTACACAAAAGGGTTCGTTGTTCAGTGTGATGCTAGTGAGCGAGGCATGGGCGTTGTACTGTGCCAACGGGAAAATGGAGAAGTAGAACACCCCGTCCTGTATGCTAGTCGTAAGCTGACGAGTCGTGAGCAGGCGTATAGCGCCACCGAGAAAGAGTGTGCGTGTATCGTGTGGGCCGTTCAGAAATTGTCATGTTACCTAGCTGGCTCGAGGTTTATCATTGAAACGGATCACTGCCCTCTCCAATGGCTGCAGACCATCTCTCCCAAAAATGGCCGCCTCCTGCGCTGGAGCCTCGCTTTGCAACAATATTCCTTTGAGGTGCGTTACAAAAAGGGGAGTCTCAACGGTAACGCCGATGGCTTAAGTCGAAGCCCCTAACGTGGGAATCAGCCTCAAAATTGCTTGTTACTGATGTTTTTCTTCCTGAGGCAGGATTTTTTTTTAACTTATTGCTTTTGTGTAGTGTTTCAAAGTGATGATGTGCTTTTTAGTGCAATTTTTCCGATTTATGGACGCGTTCTGAGTGCTGCTAAACTACTGTAAGGAACTAGGCAGCAGTATAAAAGGGGAAAGAGCCTGGCAGGGCTTAGTGAGGGTTGTGCCGTGCTTGCTGACTGAGCGGTTGACTTTCAGGCGTGGTTCTAACGCTTGCCGGAAACGAGAACAAAAATGTCACCTCTCCCGAAGTCACTTTGCAGTGTCCTGTGTGCACCTGAACGTGAGAACGAGGCCTTCTCTGTGCGCTGCGCTCAAGAAACGCCCAGGGACGCCCAACTTCGGTTATGAGCATCATCGAGCGACATCCCTCCGGACAGCGGATGCAGTCCCCTGACCATCGGGATCTCCTTCCCCCGGCGGGGCGGTCTGTTACGTTTCGCCTACAACGCGCGGTAATGCCGGCGCGGATGCAACGGACGCCGGGGCTTTGTTCAAAGCGGCGGACATTTTGGCCCGTCCGACGCCGCCGCGACGCCTACCCGCCAAGCGTGTCCAGGCGTGTTTCAGTGCCACGTGTCTTCGTGTGTGCGTGTGTGTGTGTGTGCCCTCGCTTGTCAAAGCGCGGCAGCCGGGGAGCGGAGTTCCCCGAAGGAGGGGCCTGGAGGTCTCTCGGCTCAACCGCTCGCGCCGTCGTGGGCCCCTGCTGCGCCGTCCCGTGACCTTCATCCCGTGACCTTCCCTCCTTCCCTTTTGGACCGCGACGCCGAGGGTATAAGAGCAGCTGCCCCCGGACGCCAGAGCAGAGGCTCCGATTTGTACTGTTGAGTTACGTGCTCTCCCGTCTCTCCACTCCGGTCGACTTGACCGGCCGCTCTTTTGCTATGTTAGAATAAACCAGTTGTTCTGTTACCAGTCTTCTCATGCTTTGCCGGGACCTTCGGATGCTTCCAGTGCCCCAGGCCGCCAGGCCAACGCTACCCTTGGGGCTTGCGACCCATTGGCAATAACGGGCGTCAGCACCGAGACCCCAACAACTCGTGCCAGCGGTACGATTCCAACAGTAGCGACATCGCCAGCCGCCAACAACAAGGTACGCACGACACCATCACAATCAGTAGCAACGGAGAGGCAGCACTGTGGGCTCAGTAGCTGCAGGAGACATTAATCGCTTGATTTTTTTTTGTGTGTGTGAAAAGGGGATACTGCGCACACACCTGCGCAGCGAAGGCGAACGGGTTTGACGACTGCATCGTGGCAGAGCCAGTGAGCCTACAAAGCGCCGTGCTTGGGTGATTCAGCTTTATGGTCGCCGTGTCGGTTGCTCTCGATGATATGAGGGGATAGAAGGTTGGGCGAGTTGGTACGGTAACATGATCTTGGATTGTAGCGCGAAGTGACATGGACACAGACTAGAAGCGCTCGTCCTGTCTGCTTCTAGTCTGTGTCCGTGTCAGTTCGCGCTACAATCTAAGATCATGATCTGAGGGGAGTCCGGGGGCAGTCGAGGAACCGCAGCGGTGGCGCTGCTGGACTGTCTGAAGCTGCGGGCAGCTGAGGAACGCCGGCGGGACACTCCGAACGAAGGGGCTCGCTGGCACCTAGGAGACCTGGCTGCGCCAACTCACCTGTATGGAAAACAGCGCTTGTTCGGCACATACATAAATACCCATGCGAATGCACGTGCTTATAGCAATTTGCGCGATGAATAAATGGACATGCGTGAATTGGATTAGCCTGAAAAAAAGGTAAGCTTCTAGCCCAGCAGAATGATGGCACAGCCCCGTGCACTCACTTTTATGGAAAACAGCACTTGTTCGGCACATACATAAATTTCCATGCTAATGTACGTGCTTCTAGCAATTTATACGATGAATAAATGGACATGCGCAAAGTGGATTACCCTGAGAAAAGGTAAGCACATAACTCAGAAGAATGATGCACAGCCACGTCCACTCACATCTATGCAAAACAGCGCTGGTTCGGTGCATGCCAAATACCCATGGTAACGACGTCCTTATAGCAATTTACGCGATGGATAAACGTACATGCACGAATTGGATTACCCTGAAAAAAAGGTAAGCCTAAAGCCCAGTCACTCTTAGGCAAAAGTACACCCGTTGGGGTGTATATCTGCGACACTACAATAATCGTCATCAGCCAGATTTAGTAAGTTCTCTCTAAAGCACAGTTCCTCCGCACAGATCACTCCCCACGCATGCGCAGACCTCGATTTACGTGATTCACAAACAATCAAGGTCACATTAATTTTCTCGGAAAAATAAGAAAACGGTATGGTAAATATTGATTTAGCCAGATTTAGTAAGTTCTCTCTAAAGCGCTGTTTCTTCCCACCAATCACTCCCCACGCAAGCGCGGACCTCGATTTATGCGATTTGCAAACGATTAAGGTCACGTTAATATTCTCGGAAGAATAAATAGGTAAGGCCCAGGGAAATATTGATTTAGCCAGATTTAGCAAGTTCTCTCTAAAGCGTTGTCTCTTCGCACAGATCACTCCCCACGCATGCGCAGACCTCGATTTACGCGATTTACAAGCGACTAAGGGCACATTAATATTCTCGGAAAAATAAGAAATCGGTGAGGCTATAGCCCAGGGAAATATTGATTTAGCCAGACTTAGCAAGTTCCGTCTAAAGCGCTGTTTCTTCGCACAGATCACTCCCCACGCATGCGCGGACCTCGATTTACGCGATTTACAAGCGATTCAGGTGAGATTATTATTCTCGGAAAAATAGGAAATCGGTAAGGCTATAGCCCAGGGAAATATTGATTTAGCCAGACTTAGTAAGTTCTCTCTAAAGCGCTGTTTCTGCGCACAGATCACTCCCCACGCATGCGCAGACCTCGATTTAGGCGATTTACGAGCGATTAAGGTCACATTAATATTCTCGGAAAAATAAGAAATCGGTAAGGCTATAGCCCAGGGAAATATTTGATTTAGCCAGACTTAGCAAGTTCCGTCTAAAGCGCTGTTTCTTCGCACAGATCACTCCCCACGCATGCGCAGACCTCGATTTACGCTTTCCAAGCGGTTAAGGTGACATTAATATTCTCGAAAAAATAAGAAATCGGTAAGGCTATAGCCCAGGGAAATATTGATTTAGCCAGCCTTAGTAAGTTCTCTCTAAAGCGCTGTTTCTTCGCACAGATCACTCCCCACGCATGCGCAGACCTCGATTTACGCGATTTACAAGCGATTCAGGTCAGATTAATATTCTCGGAAAAATAGGAAATCGGTAAGGCTATAGCCCAGGGAAATATTGATTTAGCCAGACTTAGTAAGTTCTCTCTAAAGCGCTGTTTCTTCGCACAGATCACTCCCCACGCATGCGCAGACCTCCATTTACGCGATTTACAAGCGATTAAGGTCACATTAATATTCTCGGAAAAATAAGAAATCGCTAAGCCCAGGGAAATTTTGATTTAGCCAGACTTAGCAAGTTCCGTCTAAAGCGCTGTTTCTTCGCACAGATCACTCCCCACGCATGCGGAGACCTCGATTTACGCTGTTTACAAGCGATTCAGGTCAGATTAATATTGTCGGAAAAATAAGAAATCGGTAAGGCTATAGCCCAGGGAAATATTGATTTAGCGAGACTTAGTAAGTTCTCTCTAAAGCGCTGTTTCTTCGCACAGATCAATGCCCACGCATGCGCAGACCTCGATTTACGCGATATACAAGCGATTATGGTCACATTATTATTCTCGGAAAAATAAGAAAACGGTAAGGCTATAGCCCAGGGAAACATTGATTTAGCCAGATTTAGTACTCTCTAAAGCGTTGTTTCTTCGCACAGATCACTCCCTACGCATGCGCAGACGTCGATTTACGCGATTTACAAGCGATTAAGGTCACATTATTATTCTCGGAAAAATAAGAAAACGGTAAGGCTATAGCCCAGGGAAATATTGGTTTAGCCAGACTTTGTAAGTTCTCTCTAAAGCGCTGTTTCTTCGCACAGATCACTCCCCACGCATGCGCAGACCTCGATTTACGCGGTCTACAAGCGATTCAGGTCAGATTAATATTCTCGGAAAAATAAGAAATCGCTAAGGCTATAGCCCAGGGAAATATTGATTTAGCCAGACTTAGTAAGTTCTCTGTGAAGCGTTGTTTCTTCGCACAGATCACTCCCCACGCACGCGCAGACCTCGATTTACGCGATCTACAAGTGATTCAGGTCAGATTAATATTCTCGGAAAAATGAGAAATCGGTAAGGCTATAGCCCAGGGAAATATTGGTTTAGCCAGACTTAGTAAGTTCTCTCTAAAGCGCCGTTTCATCGCCCAGATCACTCCCCACGCATGCGCAGACCTCAATTTACGCGATTTACAAGCGATTAAGGTCACATTAATATTCTCGGAAAAATAAGAAATCGGTAAGGCTATAGCCCAGGGAAATATTGGTTTAGCCAGACTTAGTAAGTTCCGTCTAAAGCGCTGTTTCTTCGCACAGATCACTCCCCACGCATGCGCAGACTTCGATTTACGCGATTTACAAGCGATTCAGGTCAGATTAATATTCTCGGAAAAATAAGAAAACGGTAAGGCTATAGCCCAGGGAAATATTGGTTTAGCCAGACTTTGTAAGTTCTCTCTAAAGCGCTGTTTCTTCGGACAGATCAATCCCCACGCATGCGCAGACCTCGATTTACCTGATTTACAAGCGATTAAGGTCACATTATTATTCTCGGAAAAATAAGAAAACGGTAAGGCTATAGCCCAGGGAAATATTGATTTAGCCAGACTTTGTAAGTTCTCTCTAAAGCGCTGTTTCTTCGCCCAGATCACTCCCCACGCATGCTCAGACCTCAATTTACGCGATTTACAAGCGATTAAGGTCACATTATTATTCTCGGAAAAATAAGAAATCGGTAAGGCTATAGCCCAGGGAAATATTGGTTTAGCCAGACTTAGTAAGTTCCGTCTAAAGCACTGTTTCTTCGCACAGATTACTCCCCACGCATGCGCAGACCTCGATTTACGCGATTTACAAGCGATTCAGGTCAGATTAATATTCTCGGAAAAATAGGAAATCGGTAAGGCTATAGCCCAGGGAAATATTGATTTAGCCAGACTTAGTAAGTTCTCTCTAAAGCGCTGTTTCTTCGGACAGATCAATCCCCACGTATGCGCAGACCTCGATTTACCTGATTTACAAGCGATTAAGGTCACATTATTATTCTCGGAAAAATAAGAAAACGGTAAGGCTATAGCCCAGGGAAATATTGATTTAGCCAGACTTTGTAAGTTCTCTCTAAAGCGCTGTTTCTTCGCACAGATCACTCCCCACGCATGCGCAGACCTCGATTTACGCGGTCTACAAGCGATTCAGGTCAGATTAATATTCCCGGAAGAATAAGAAATCGGTAAGGCTATAGCCCAGGGAAATATTGATTTAGCCAGACTTAGTAAGTTCTTTCTAAAGCGCTGTTTCTTCGCACAGATCACTCCCCACGCATGCGCAGACCTCAATTTACACGATTTACAAGTGATTCAGGTCAGATTAATATCCTCGGAAAAATAAGAAATCGGTAAGGCTATAGCCCAGGGAAATATTGATTTAGCCAGACTTAGAAAGTTCTCTCTAAAGCGTTGTTTCTTCGCACAGATCACTCCCCACGCACGCGCAGACCTCGATTTACAAGTGATTCAGGTCAGATTAATATTCTCGGAAAAATGAGAAATCGGTAAGGCTATAGCCCAGGGAAATATTGGTTTAGCCAGACTTAGTAAGTTCCGTCTAAAGCGCTGTTTGTTCGCACAGATCACTCCCCACGCATGCGCAGACCTCGATTTACGCGATTTACAAGCGATTCAGGTCAGATTAATATTCTCGGAAAATTAAGAAAACGGTAAGGCTATAGCCCAGGGAAATATTGGTTTAGCCAGACTTCGTAAGTTCTCTCTAAAGCACTGTTTCTTCGCCCAGATCACTCCCCACGCATGCTCAGACCTCAATTTACGCGATTTACAAGCGATTAAGGTCACATTAATATTCCCGGAAAAATAAGAAATCGGTAAGGCTATAGCCCTGGGAAATATTGGTTTAGCCAGACTTAGTAAGTTCTCTCTAAAGCGTTGTTTCTTCGCACAGATCACTCCCCACGCATGCGCAGACCTCGATTTACGCGATTTACAAGCGATTCAGGTCAGATTAATATTCTCGGAAAAATAAGAAAACGGTAAGGCTATAGCCCTGGGAAATATTGGTTTAGCCAGACTTAGTAAGTTCTCTCTAAAGCGCTGTTTCTTCGCACAGATCACTCCCCACGCATGCGCAGACCTCAATTTACGCGATTTACAAGCGATTAAGTTCACATTAATATTCTCGGAAAAATAAAAAATCGCTAAGGCTATAGCCCAGGGAAATTTTGATTTAGCCAGACTTAGCAAGTTCCGTCTAAAGCGCTGTTTCTTCGCACAGATCACTCCCTACGCATGCGCAGACGTCGATTTCCGCGATTTACAAGTGATTCAGGTCAGATTAATATTCTCGGAAAAATAAGAAATCGGTAAGGCTATAGCCCAGGGAAATATTGGTTTAGCCAGACTTAGTAAGTTCCGTCTAAAGAGCTGTTTCTTCGCACAGATCACTCCCCACGCATGCGCAGACTTCGATTTACGCGATTTACAAGCGATTCAGGTCAGATTAATATTCTCGGAAAAATGAGAAATCGGTAAGGCTATAGCCCAGGGAAATATTGGTTTAGCCAGACTTAGTAAGTTCTCTCTAAAGCGCTGTTTCTTCGCGCAGATCACTCCCCACGCATGCTCAGACCTCAATTTACGCGATTTACAAGCGATTAAGGTCACATTAATATTCTCGGAAAAATAAGAAATCGGTAAGGCTATAGCCCAGGGAAATATTGGTTTAGCCAGACTTAGTAAGTTCCGTCTAAAGCACTGTTTCTTCGCACAGATCACTCCCCACGCATGCGCAGACCTCGATTTACGCGATTTACAAGCGATTCAGGTCAGATTAATATTCTCGGAAAAATAGGAAATCGGTAAGGCTATAGCCCAGGGAAATATTGATTTAGCCAGACTTAGTAAGTTCTCTCTAAAGCGCTGTTTCTTCGGACAGATCAATCCCCACGTATGCGCAGACCTCGATTTACCTGATTTACAAGCGATTAAGGTCACATTATTATTCTCGGAAAAATAAGAAAACGGTAAGGCTATAGCCCAGGGAAATATTGATTTAGCCAGATTTTGTAAGTTCTCTCTAAAGCGCTGTTTCTTCGCACAGATCACTCCCCACGCATGCGCAGACCTCGATTTACGCGGTCTACAAGCGATTCAGGTCAGATTAATATTCCCGGAAGAATAAGAAATCGGTAAGGCTATAGCCCAGGGAAATATTGATTTAGCCAGACTTAGTAAGTTCTGTCTAAAGCGCTGTTTCTTCGCATAGATCACTCCCCACGCATGCGCAGACCTCAATTTACACGATTTACAAGTGATTCAGGTCAGATTAATATCCTCGGAAAAATAAGAAATCGGTAAGGCTATAGCCCAGGGAAATATTGATTTAGCCAGACTTAGAATGTTCTCTCTAAAGCGTTGTTTCTTCGCACAGATCACTCCCCACGCACGCGCAGACCTCGATTTACAAGTGATTCAGGTCAGATTAATATTCTCGGAAAAATGAGAAATCGGTAAGGCTATAGCCCAGGGAAATATTGGTTTAGCCAGACTTAGTAAGTTCCGTCTAAAGCGCTGTTTGTTCGCACAGATCACTCCCCACGCATGCACAGACCTCGATTTACGCGATTTACAAGCGATTCAGGTCAGATTAATATTCTCGGAAAATTAAGAAAACGGTAAGGCTATAGCCCAGGGAAATATTGGTTTAGCCAGACTTAGTAAGTTCTCTCTAAAGCACTGTTTCTTCGCCCAGATCACTCCCCACGCATGCTCAGACCTCAATTTACGCGATTTACAAGCGATTAAGGTCACATTAATATTCCCGGAAAAATAAGAAATCGGTAAGGCTATAGCCCTGGGAAATATTGGTTTAGCCAGACTTAGTAAGTTCTCTCTAAAGCGTTGTTTCTTCGCACAGATCACTCCCCACGCATGCGCAGACCTCGATTTACGCGATTTACAAGCGATTCAGGTCAGATTAATATTCTCGGAAAAATAAGAAAACGGTAAGGCTATAGCCCTGGGAAATATTGGTTTAGCCAGACTTAGTAAGTTCTCTCTAAAGCGCTGTTTCTTCGCACAGATCACTCCCCACGCATGCGCAGACCTCCATTTACGCGATTTACAAGCGATTAAGTTCATATTAATATTCTCGGAAAAATAAAAAATCGCTAAGGCTATAGCCCAGGGAAATTTTGATTTAGCCAGACTTAGCAAGTTCCGTCTAAAACGCTGTTTCTTCGCACAGATCACTCCCTACGCATGCGCAGACGTCGATTTCCGCGATTTACAAGTGATTCAGGTCAGATTAATATTCTCGGAAAAATAAGAAATCGCTAAGGCTATAGCCCAGGGAAATATTGATTTAGCCAGACTTAGTAAGTTCTCTCTAAAGCGTTGTTTCTTCGCACAGATCACTCCCCACGCACGCGCAGACCTCGATTTACGCGATCTACAAGTGATTCAGGTCAGATTAATATTCTCGGAAAAATGAGAAATCGGTAAGGCTATAGCCCAGGGAAATATTGGTTTAGCCAGACTTAGTAAGTTCTCTCTAAAGCGCTGTTTCTTCGCGCAGATCACTCCCCACGCATGCTCAGACCTCAATTTACGCGATTTACAAGCGATTAAGGTCACATTAATATTCTCGGAAAAATAAGAAATCGGTAAGGCTATAGCCCAGGGAAATATTGGTTTAGCCAGACTTAGTAAGTTCCGTCTAAAGCACTGTTTCTTCGCACAGATCACTCCCCACGCATGCGCAGACCTCGATTTACGCGATTTACAAGCGATTCAGGTCAGATTAATATTCTCGGAAAAATAGGAAATCGGTAAGGCTATAGCCCAGGGAAATATTGATTTAGCCAGACTTAGTAAGTTCTCTCTAAAGCGCTGTTTCTTCGGACAGATCAATCCCCACGTATGCGCAGACCTCGATTTACCTGATTTACAAGCGATTAAGGTCACATTATTATTCTCGGAAAAATAAGAAAACGGTAAGGCTATAGCCCAGGGAAATATTGATTTAGCCAGATTTTGTAAGTTCTCTCTAAAGCGCTGTTTCTTCGCACAGATCACTCCCCACGCATGCGCAGACCTCGATTTACGCGGTCTACAAGCGATTCAGGTCAGATTAATATTCCCGGAAGAATAAGAAATCGGTAAGGCTATAGCCCAGGGAAATATTGATTTAGCCAGACTTAGTAAGTTCTGTCTAAAGCGCTGTTTCTTCGCATAGATCACTCCCCACGCATGCGCAGACCTCAATTTACACGATTTACAAGTGATTCAGGTCAGATTAATATCCTCGGAAAAATAAGAAATCGGTAAGGCTATAGCCCAGGGAAATATTGATTTAGCCAGACTTAGAATGTTCTCTCTAAAGCGTTGTTTCTTCGCACAGATCACTCCCCACGCACGCGCAGACCTCGATTTACAAGTGATTCAGGTCAGATTAATATTCTCGGAAAAATGAGAAATCGGTAAGGCTATAGCCCAGGGAAATATTGGTTTAGCCAGACTTAGTAAGTTCCGTCTAAAGCGCTGTTTGTTCGCACAGATCACTCCCCACGCATGCACAGACCTCGATTTACGCGATTTACAAGCGATTCAGGTCAGATTAATATTCTCGGAAAATTAAGAAAACGGTAAGGCTATAGCCCAGGGAAATATTGGTTTAGCCAGACTTAGTAAGTTCTCTCTAAAGCACTGTTTCTTCGCCCAGATCACTCCCCACGCATGCTCAGACCTCAATTTACGCGATTTACAAGCGATTAAGGTCACATTAATATTCCCGGAAAAATAAGAAATCGGTAAGGCTATAGCCCTGGGAAATATTGGTTTAGCCAGACTTAGTAAGTTCTCTCTAAAGCGTTGTTTCTTCGCACAGATCACTCCCCACGCATGCGCAGACCTCGATTTACGCGATTTACAAGCGATTCAGGTCAGATTAATATTCTCGGAAAAATAAGAAAACGGTAAGGCTATAGCCCTGGGAAATATTGGTTTAGCCAGACTTAGTAAGTTCTCTCTAAAGCGCTGTTTCTTCGCACAGATCACTCCCCACGCATGCGCAGACCTCCATTTACGCGATTTACAAGCGATTAAGTTCATATTAATATTCTCGGAAAAATAAAAAATCGCTAAGGCTATAGCCCAGGGAAATTTTGATTTAGCCAGACTTAGCAAGTTCCGTCTAAAGCGCTGTTTCTTCGCACAGATCACTCCCTACGCATGCGCAGACGTCGATTTCCGCGATTTACAAGTGATTCAGGTCAGATTAATATTCTCGGAAAAATAAGAAATCGCTAAGGCTATAGCCCAGGGAAATATTGATTTAGCCAGACTTAGTAAGTTCTCTCTAAAGCGTTGTTTCTTCGCACAGATCACTCCCCACGCACGCGCAGACCTCGATTTACGCGATCTACAAGTGATTCAGGTCAGATTAATATTCTCGGAAAAATGAGAAATCGGTAAGGCTATAGCCCAGGGAAATATTGGTTTAGCCAGACTTAGTAAGTTCTCTCTAAAGCGCTGTTTCTTCGCGCAGATCACTCCCCACGCATGCTCAGACCTCAATTTACGCGATTTACAAGCGATTAAGGTCACATTAATATTCTCGGAAAAATAAGAAATCGGTAAGGCTATAGCCCAGGGAAATATTGGTTTAGCCAGACTTAGTAAGTTCCGTCTAAAGCACTGTTTCTTCGCACAGATCACTCCCCACGCATGCGCAGACCTCGATTTACGCGATTTACAAGCGATTCAGGTCAGATTAATATTCTCGGAAAAATAGGAAATCGGTAAGGCTATAGCCCAGGGAAATATTGATTTAGCCAGACTTAGTAAGTTCTCTCTAAAGCGCTGTTTCTTCGGACAGATCAATCCCCACGCATGCGCAGACCTCGATTTACCTGATTTACAAGCGATTAAGGTCACATTATTATTCTCGGAAAAATAAGAAAACGGTAAGGCTATAGCCCAGGGAAATATTGATTTAGCCAGACTTTGTAAGTTCTCTCTAAAGCGCTGTTTCTTCGCACAGATCACTCCCCACGCATGCGCAGACCTCGATTTACGCGGTCTACAAGCGATTCAGGTCAGATTAATATTCCCGGAAGAATAAGAAATCGGTAAGGCTATAGCCCAGGGAAATATTGATTTAGCCAGACTTAGAAAGTTCTCTCTAAAGCGTTGTTTCTTCGCACAGATCACTCCCCACGCACGCGCAGACCTCGATTTACAAGTGATTCAGGTCAGATTAATATTCTCGGAAAAATGAGAAATCGGTAAGGCTATAGCCCAGGGAAATATTGGTTTAGCCAGACTTAGTAAGTTCCGTCTAAAGCGCTGTTTGTTCTCACAGATCACTCCCCACGCATGCGCAGACCTCGATTTACGCGATTTACAAGCAATTCAGGTCAGATTAATATTCTCGGAAAATTAAGAAAACGGTAAGGCTATAGCCCAGGGAAATATTGGTTTAGCCAGACTTAGTAAGTTCTCTCTAAAGCACTGTTTCTTCGCCCAGATCACTCCCCACGCATGCTCAGACCTCAATTTACGCGATTTACAAGCGATTAAGGTCACATTAATATTCCCGGAAAAATAAGAAATCGGTAAGGCTATAGCCCTGGGAAATATTGGTTTAGCCAGACTTAGTAAGTTCTCTCTAAAGCGTTGTTTCTTCGCACAGATCACTCGCCACGCATGCGCAGACCTCGATTTACGCGATTTACAAGCGATTCAGGTCAGATTAATATTCTCGGAAAAATAAGAAAACGGTAAGGCTATAGCCCAGGGAAATTTTGATTTAGCCAGACTTAGCAAGTTCCGTCTAAAGCGCTGTTTCTTCGCACAGATCACTCCCTACGCATGCGCAGACGTCGATTTCCGCGATTTACAAGTGATTCAGGTCAGATTAATATTCTCGGAAAAATAAGAAATCGGTAAGGCTATATAGCCCAGGGAAATATTGGTTTAGCCAGACTTAGTAAGTTCCGTCTAAAGCGCTGTTTCTTCGCACAGATCACTCCCCACGCATGCGCAGACTTCGATTTACGCGATTTACAAGCGATTCAGGTCAGATTAATATTCTCGGAAAAATAAGAAAACGGTAAGGCTATAGCCCAGGGAAATATTGGTTTAGCCAGACTTAGTAGGTTCTCTCTAAAGCGCTGTTTCTTCGCCCAGATCACTCCCCACGCATGCTCAGACCTCAATTTACGCGATTTACAAGCGATTAAGGTCGCATTAATATTCTCGGAAAAATAAGAAATCGGTAAGGCTATAGCCCAGGGAAATATTGGTTTAGCCAGACTTAGTAAGTTCCGTCTAAAGCACTGTTTCTTCGCACAGATCACTCCCCACGCATGCGCAGACCTCGATTTACGCGATTTACAAGCGATTCAGGTCAGATTAATATTCTCGGAAAAATAGGAAATCGGTAAGGCTATAGCCCAGGGAAATATTCATTTAGCCAGACTTAGCAAGTTCCGTCTAAAGCGCTGTTTCTTCGCACAGATCACTCCCTACGCATGCGCAGACGTCGATTTCCGCGATTTACAAGTGATTCAGGTCAGATTAATATTCTCGGAAAAATAAGAAATCGCTAAGGCTATAGCCCAGGGAAATATTGATTTAGCCAGACTTAGTAAGTTCTCTCTAAAGCGTTGTTTCTTCGCACAGATCACTCCCCACGCACGCGCAGACCTCGATTTACGCGATCTACAAGTGATTCAGGTCAGATTAATATTCTCGGAAAAATGAGAAATCGGTAAAGCTATAGCCCAGGGAAATATTGGTTTAGCCAGACTTAGTAAGTTCTCTCTAAAGCGCTGTTTCTTCGCGCAGATCACTCCCCACGCATGCTCAGACCTCAATTTACGCGATTTACAAGCGATTAAGGTCACATTAATATTCTCGGAAAAATAAGAAATCGGTAAGGCTATAGCCCAGGGAAATATTGGTTTAGCCAGACTTAGTAAGTTCCGTCTAAAGCACTGTTTCTTCGCACAGATCACTCCCCACGCATGCGCAGACCTCGATTTACGCGATTTACAAGCGATTCAGGTCAGATTAATATTCTCGGAAAAATAGGAAATCGGTAAGGCTATAGCCCAGGGAAATATTGATTTAGCCAGACTTAGTAAGTTCTCTCTAAAGCGCTGTTTCTTCGGACAGATCAATCCCCACGCATGCGCAGACCTCGATTTACCTGATTTACAAGCGATTAAGGTCACATTATTATTCTCGGAAAAATAAGAAAACGGTAAGGCTATAGCCCAGGGAAATATTGATTTAGCCAGACTTTGTAAGTTCTCTCTAAAGCGCTGTTTCTTCGCACAGATCACTCCCCACGCATGCGCAGACCTCGATTTACGCGGTCTACAAGCGATTCAGGTCAGATTAATATTCCCGGAAGAATAAGAAATCGGTAAGGCTATAGCCCAGGGAAATATTGATTTAGCCAGACTTAGAAAGTTCTCTCTAAAGCGTTGTTTCTTCGCACAGATCACTCCCCACGCACGCGCAGACCTCGATTTACAAGTGATTCAGGTCAGATTAATATTCTCGGAAAAATGAGAAATCGGTAAGGCTATAGCCCAGGGAAATATTGGTTTAGCCAGACTTAGTAAGTTCCGTCTAAAGCGCTGTTTGTTCGCACAGATCACTCCCCACGCATGCGCAGACCTCGATTTACGCGATTTACAAGCGATTCAGGTCAGATTAATATTCTCGGAAAATTAAGAAAACGGTAAGGCTATAGCCCAGGGAAATATTGGTTTAGCCAGACTTAGTAAGTTCTCTCTAAAGCACTGTTTCTTCGCCCAGATCACTCCCCACGCATGCTCAGACCTCAATTTACGCGATTTACAAGCGATTAAGGTCACATTAATATTCCCGGAAAAATAAGAAATCGGTAAGGCTATAGCCCTGGGAAATATTGGTTTAGCCAGACTTAGTAAGTTCTCTCTAAAGCGTTGTTTCTTCGCACAGATCACTCCCCACGCATGCGCAGACCTCGATTTACGCGATTTACAAGCGATTCAGGTCAGAATAATATTCTCGGAAAAATAAGAATACGGTAAGGCTATAGCCCAGGGAAATTTTGATTTAGCCAGACTTAGCAAGTTCCGTCTAAAGCGCTGTTTCTTCGCACAGATCACTCCCTACGCATGCGCAGACGTCGATTTCCGCGATTTACAAGTGATTCAGGTCGGATTAATATTCTCGGAAAAATAAGAAATCGGTAAGGCTATATAGCCCAGGGAAATATTGGTTTAGCCAGACTTAGTAAGTTCCGTCTAAAGCGCTGTTTCTTCGCACAGATCACTCCCCACGCATGCGCAGACTTCGATTTACGCGATTTACAAGCGATTCAGTCAGATTAATATTCTCGGAAAAATAAGAAAACGGTAAGGCTATAGCCCAGGGAAATATTGGTTTAGCCAGACTTAGTAGGTTCTCTCTAAAGCGCTGTTTCTTCGCCCAGATCACTCCCCACGCATGCTCAGACCTCAATTTACGCGATTTACAAGCGATTAAGGTCACATTAATATTCTCGGAAAAATAAGAAATCGGTAAGGCTATAGCCCAGGGAAATATTGGTTTAGCCAGACTTAGTAAGTTCCGTCTAAAGCACTGTTTCTTCGCACAGATCACTCCCCACGCATGCGCAGACCTCGATTTACGCGATTTACAAGCGATTCAGGTCAGATTAATATTCTCGGAAAAATAGGAAATCGGTAAGGCTATAGCCCAGGGAAATATTGATTTAGCCATACTTTGTAAGTTCTCTCTAAAGCGCTGTTTCTTCGGACAGATCAATCCCCACGCATGCGCAGACCTCGATTTACCTGATTTACAAGCGATTAAGGTCACATTATTATTCTCGGAAAAATAAGAAAACGGTAAGGCTATAGCCCAGGGAAATATTGATTTAGCCAGACTTTGTAAGTTCTCTCTAAAGCGCTGTTTCTTCGCCCAGATCACTCCCCACGCATGCTCAGACCTCAATTTACGCGATTTACAAGCGATTAAGGTCACATTATTATTCTCGGAAAAATAAGAAATCGGTAAGGCTATAGCCCAGGGAAATATTGGTTTAGCCAGACTTAGTAAGTTCCGTCTAAAGCACTGTTTCTTCGCACAGATCACTCCCCACGCATGCGCAGACCTCGATTTACGCGATTTACAAGCGATTCAGGTCAGATTAATATTCTCGGAAAAATAGGAAATCGGTAAGGCTATAGCCCAGGGAAATATTGATTTAGCCAGACTTAGTAAGTTCTCTCTAAAGCGCTGTTTCTTCGGACAGATCAATCCCCACGTATGCGCAGACCTCGATTTACCTGATTTACAAGCGATTAAGGTCACATTATTATTCTCGGAAAAATAAGAAAACGGTAAGGCTATAGCCCAGGGAAATATTGATTTAGCCAGACTTAGTAAGTTCTGTCTAAAGCGCTGTTTCTTCGCACAGATCACTCCCCACGCATGCGCAGACCTCAATTTACACGATTTACAAGTGATTCAGGTCAGATTAATATCCTCGGAAAAATAAGAAATCGGTAAGGCTATAGCCCAGGGAAATATTGATTTAGCCAGACTTAGAATGTTCTCTCTAAAGCGTTGTTTCTTCGCACAGATCACTCCCCACGCACGCGCAGACCTCGATTTACAAGTGATTCAGGTCAGATTAATATTCTCGGAAAAATGAGAAATCGGTAAGGCTATAGCCCAGGGAAATATTGGTTTAGCCAGACTTAGTAAGTTCCGTCTAAAGCGCTGTTTGTTCGCACAGATCACTCCCCACGCATGCACAGACCTCGATTTACGCGATTTACAAGCGATTCAGGTCAGATTAATATTCTCGGAAAATTAAGAAAACGGTAAGGCTATAGCCCAGGGAAATATTGGTTTAGCCAGACTTAGTAAGTTCTCTCTAAAGCACTGTTTCTTCGCCCAGATCACTCCCCACGCATGCTCAGACCTCAATTTACGCGATTTACAAGCGATTAAGGTCACATTAATATTCCCGGAAAAATAAGAAATCGGTAAGGCTATAGCCCTGGGAAATATTGGTTTAGCCAGACTTAGTAAGTTCTCTCTAAAGCGTTGTTTCTTCGCACAGATCACTCCCCACGCATGCGCAGACCTCGATTTACGCGATTTACAAGCGATTCAGGTCAGATTAATATTCTCGGAAAAATAAGAAAACGGTAAGGCTATAGCCCTGGGAAATATTGGTTTAGCCAGACTTAGTAAGTTCTCTCTAAAGCGCTGTTTCTTCGCACAGATCACTCCCCACGCATGCGCAGACCTCCATTTACGCGATTTACAAGCGATTAAGTTCACATTAATATTCTCGGAAAAATAAAAAATCGCTAAGGCTATAGCCCAGGGAAATATTGATTTAGCCAGACTTTGTAAGTTCTCTCTAAAGCGCTGTTTCTTCGCCCAGATCACTCCCCACGCATGCTAAGACCTCAATTTACGCGATTTACAAGCGATTAAGGTCAGATTAATATTCTCGGAAAAATAGGAAATCGGTAAGGCTATAGCCCAGGGAAATATTGATTTAGCCAGACTTAGTAAGTTCTCTCTAAAGCGCTGTTTCTTCGGACAGATCAATCCCCACGTATGCGCACACCTCGATTTACCTGATTTACAAGCGATTAAGGTCACATTATTATTCTCGGAAAAATAAGAAAACGGTAAGGCTATAGCCCAGGGAAATATTGATTAAGCCAGACTTTGTAAGTTCTCTCTAAAGCGCTGTTTCTTCGCACAGATCACTCCCCACCCATGCGCAGACCTCGATTTACGCGGTCTACAAGCGATTCAGGTCAGATTAATATTCCCGGAAGAATAAGAAATCGGTAAGGCTATAGCCCAGGGAAATATTGATTTAGCCAGACTTAGTAAGTTCTTTCTAAAGCGCTGTTTCTTCGCACAGATCACTCCCCACGCATGCGCAGACCTCAATTTACACGATTTACAAGTGATTCAGGTCAGATTAATATCCTCGGAAAAATAAGAAATCGGTAAGGCTATAGCCCAGGGAAATATTGATTTAGCCAGACTTAGAAAGTTCTCTCTAAAGCGTTGTTTCTTCGCACAGATCACTCCCCACGCACGCGCAGACCTCGATTTACAAGTGATTCAGGTCAGATTAATATTCTCGGAAAAATGAGAAATCGGTAAGGCTATAGCCCTGGGAAATATTGATTTAGCCAGACTTAGTAAGTTCTCTCTAAAGCGTTGTTTCTTCGCACAGATCACTCCCCACGCACGCGCAGACCTCGATTTACGCGATCTACAAGTGATTCAGGTCAGATTAATATTCTCGGAAAAATGAGAAATCGGTAAGGCTATAGCCCAGGGAAATATTGGTTTAGCCAGACTTAGTAAGTTCTCTCTAAAGCGCTGTTTCTTCGCCCAGATCACTCCCCACGCATGCTCAGACCTCAATTTACGCGATTTACAAGCGATTAAGGTCACATTAATATTCTCGGAAAAATAAGAAATCGGTAAGGCTATAGCCCAGGGAAATATTGGTTTAGCCAGACTTTGTAAGTTCCGTCTAAAGCACTGTTTCTTCGCACAGATCACTCCCCACGCATGCGCAGACCTCGATTTACGCGATTTACAAGCGATTCAGGTCAGATTAATATTCTCGGAAAAATAGGAAATCGGTAAGGCTATAGCCCAGGGAAATATTGATTTAGCCAGACTTAGTAAGTTCTCTCTAAAGCGCTGTTTCTTCGGACAGATCAATCCCCACGCATGCGCAGACCTCGATTTACGCGATTTACAAGCGATTAAGGTCACATTATTATTCCCGGAAAAATAAGAAATCGGTAAGGCTATAGCCCTGGGAAATATTGGTTTAGCCAGACTTAGTAAGTTCTCTCTAAAGCGTTGTTTCTTCGCACAGATCACTCCCCACGCATGCGCAGACCTCGATTTACGCGGTCTACAAGCGATTCAGGTCAGATTAATATTCTCGGAAAAATAAGAAAACGGTAAGGCTATAACCCTGGGAAATATTGGTTTAGCCAGACTTAGTAAGTTCTCTCTAAAGCGCTGTTTCTTCGCACAGATCACTCCCCACGCATGCGCAGACCTCCATTTACGCGATTTACAAGCGATTAAGTTCACATTAATATCCTCGGAAAAATAAAAAATCGCTAAGGCTAAAGCCCAGGGAAATTTTGATTTAGCCAGACTTAGCAAGTTCCGTCTAAAGCGCTGTTTCTTCGCACAGATCACTCCCTACGCATGCGCAGACGTCGATTTCCGCGATTTACAAGTGATTCAGGTCAGATTAATATTCTCGGAAAAATAAGAAATCGCTAAGGCTATAGCCCAGGGAAATATTGATTTAGCCAGACTTAGTAAGTTCCGTCTAAAGCGCTGTTTGTTCGCACAGATCACTCCCCACGCACGCGCAGACCTCGATTTCCGCGATCTACAAGTGATTCAGGTCAGATTAATATTCTCGGAAAATTAAGAAAACGGTAAGGCTATAGCCCAGGGAAATATTGGTTTAGCCAGACTTAGTAAGTTCTCTCTAAAGCGCCGTTTGATCGCCCAGATCACTCCCCACGCATGCGCAGAGCTCAATTTACGCGATTTACAAGCGATTAAGGTCACATTAATATTCTCGGAAAAATAAGAAATCGGTAAGGCTATAGCCCAGGGAAATATTGGTTTAGCCAGACTTAGTAAGTTCCGTCTAAAGCGCTGTTTCTTCGCACAGATCACTCCCCACGCATGCGCAGACTTCGATTTACGCGATTTACAAGCGATTCAGGTCAGATTAATATTCTCGGAAAAATAAGAAAACGGTAAGGCTATAGCCCAGGGAAATATTGGTTTAGCCAGACTTAGTAAGTTCTCTCTAAAGCGCTGTTTCTTCGCCCAGATCACTCCCCACGCATGCTCAGATCTCAATTTACGCGATTTACAAGCGATTAAGGTCACATTAATATTCTCGGAAAAATAAGAAATCGGTAAGGCTATAGCCCAGGGAAATATTGGTTTAGCCAGACTTAGTAAGTTCCGTCTAAAGCACTGTTTCTTCGCACAGATCACTCCCCACGCATGCGCAGACCTCGATTTACGCGATTTACAAGCGATTCAGGTCAGATTAATATTCTCGGAAAAATAGGAAATCGGTAAGGCTATTATAGCCCAGGGAAATATTGATTTAGCCAGACTTAGTAAGTTCTCTCTAAAGCGCTGTTTCTTCGGACAGATCAATCCCCACGCATGCGCAGACCTCGATTTACGCGATTTACAAGCGATTAAGGTCAGATTAATACTCTCGGAAAATTAAGAAAACGGTAAGGCTATAGCCCAGGGAAATATTGGTTTAGCCAGACTTAGTAAGTTCCGTCTAAAGCGTTGTTTCTTCGCACAGATCACTCCCCACGCATGCGCAGACCTCGATTTACGCGATTTACAAGCGATTCAGGTCAGATTAATATTCTCGGAAAAATAGGAAATCGGTAAGGCTATTATAGCCCTGGGAAATATTGGTTTAGCCAGACTTAGTAAGTTCTCTCTAAAGCGTTGTTTCTTCGCACAGATCACTCCCCACGCATGCGCAGACCTCGATTTACGCGATTTACAAGCGATTCAGGTCAGATTAATATTCTCGGAAAAATAAGAAAACGGTAAGGCTATAGCCCTGGGAAATATTGGTTTAGCCAGACTTAGTAAGTTCTCTCTAAAGCGCAGTTTCTTCGCACAGATCACTCCCCACGCATGCGCAGACCTCCATTTACGCGATTTACAAGCGATTAAGTTCACATTAATATTCTCGGAAAAATAAAAAATCGCTAAGGCTATAGCCCAGGGAAATTTTGATTTAGCCAGACTTAGCAAGTTCCGTCTAAAGCGCTGTTTCTTCGCACAGATCACTCCCTACGCATGCGCAGACGTCGATTTCCGCGATTTACAAGTGATTCAGGTCAGATTAATATTCTCGGAAAAATAAGAAATCGCTAAGGCTATAGCCCAGGGAAATATTGATTTAGCCAGACTTAGTAAGTTCTCTCTAAAGCGTTGTTTCTTCGCACAGATCACTCCCCACGCACGCGCAGACCTCGATTTACGCGATCTACAAGTGATTCAGGTCAGATTAATATTCTCGGAAAAATGAGAAATCGGTAAGGCTATAGCCCAGGGAAATATTGGTTTAGCCAGACTTAGTAAGTTCTCTCTAAAGCGCCGTTTGATCGCCCAGATCACTCCCCACGCATGCGCAGACCTCAATTTACGCGATTTACAAGCGATTAAGGTCACATTAATATTCTCGGAAAAATAAGAAATCGGTAAGGCTAAAGCCCAGGGAAATATTGGTTTAGCCAGACTTAGTAAGTTCCGTCTAAAGCGCTGTTTCTTCGCACAGATCACTCCCCACGCATGCGCAGACTTCGATTTACGCGATTTACAAGCGATTCAGGTCAGATTAATATTCTCGGAAAAATAAGAAAACGGTAAGGCTAAAGCCCAGGGAAATATTGGTTCAGCCAGACTTAGTAAGTTCTCTCTAAAGCGCTGTTTCTTCGCCCAGATCACTCCCCACGCATGCTCAGACCTCAATTTACGCGATTTACAAGCGATTAAGGTCACATTAATATTCTCGGAAAAATAAGAAATCGGTAAGGCTATAGCCCAGGGAAATATTGGTTTAGCCAGACTTAGTAAGTTCCGTCTAAAGCACTGTTTCTTCGCACAGATCACTCCCCACGCATGCGCAGACCTCGATTTACGCGATTTACAAGCGATTCAGGTCAGATTAATATTCTCGGAAAAATAGGAAATCGGTAAGGCTATTATAGCCCAGGGAAATATTGATTTAGCCAGACTTAGTAAGTTCTCTCTAAAGCGCTGTTTCTTCGGACAGATCAATCCCCACGCATGCGCAGACCTCGATTTACGCGATTTACAAGCGATTAAGGTCAGATTAATACTCTCGGAAAATTAAGAAAACGGTAAGGCTATAGCCCAGGGAAATATTGGTTTAGCCAGACTTAGTAAGTTCCGTCTAAAGCACTGTTTCTTCGCACAGATCACTCCCCACGCATTCGCAGACCTCGATTTACGCGATTTTCAAGCGATTCAGGTCAGAATAATATTCTCGGAAAAATAGGAAATCGGTAAGGCTATTATAGCCCAGGGAAATATTGATTTAGCCAGACTTAGTAAGTTCTCTCTAAAGCGCTGTTTCTTCGGACAGATCACTCCCCACGCATGCGCAGACCTCGATTTACGCGATTTACAAGCGATTCAGGTCAGAATAATATTCTCGGAAAAATAGGAAATCGGTAAGGCTATATATAGCCCAGGGAAATATTGGTTTAGCCAGACTTAGTAAGTTGTCTCTAAAGCGCTGTTTCTTCGCCCGGATCACTCCCCACGCATGCTCAGACCTCAATTTACGCGATTTACAAGCGAATAAGGTCACATTAATATTCCCGGAAAAATAAGAAATCGGTAAGGCTATAGCCCTGGGAAATATTGGTTTAGCCAGACTTAGTAAGTTCTCTCTAAAGCGTTTTTTCTTCGCACAGATCACTCCCCACGCATGCGCAGACCTCGATTTACGCGATTTACAAGCGATTCAGGTCAGATTAATATTCTCGGAAAAATAAGAAAACGGTAAGGCTATAGCCCTGGGAAATATTGGTTTAGCCAGACTTAGTAAGTTCTCTCTAAAGCGCTGTTTCTTCGCACAGATCACTCCCCACGCATGCGCAGACCTCAATTTACGCGATTTACAAGCGATTAAGGTCACATTAATATTCTCGGGAAAATACGAAATCGGTAAGGCTATAGCCCAGGGAAATATTGGTTTAGCCAGACTTAGTAAGTTCTCTCTAAAGCGCTGTTTCTTCGCACAGATCACTCCCCACGCATGCGCAGACCTCGATTTACGCGATTTACAAGCGATTCAGGTCAGATTAATATTCTCGGAAAAATAGGAAATCGGTAAGGCTATAGCCCAGGGAAATATTGATTTAGCCAGACTTAGTAAGTTCTCTCTAAAGCGCTGTTTCTTCGCCCAGATCACTCCCCACGCATGCTCAGACCTCAATTTACGCGATTTACAAGCGATTAAGGTCACATTAATATTCTCGGAAAAATAAGAAATCGGTAAGGCTATAGCCCAGGGAAATATTGGTTTAGCCAGACTTAGTAAGTTCCGTCTAAAGCACTGTTTCTTCGCACAGATCACTCCCCACGCATGCGCAGACCTCGATTTACGCGATTTACAAGCGATTCAGGTCAGATTAATATTCTCGGAAAAATAGGAAATCGGTAAGGCTATTATAGCCCAGGGAAATATTGATTTAGCCAGACTTAGTAAGTTCTCTCTAAAGCGCTGTTTCTTCGGACAGATCAATCCCCACGCATGCGCAGACCTCGATTTACGCGATTTACAAGCGATTAAGGTCAGATTAATACTCTCGGAAAATTAAGAAAACGGTAAGGCTATAGCCCAGGGAAATATTGGTTTAGCCAGACTTAGTAAGTTCCGTCTAAAGCACTGTTTCTTCGCACAGATCACTCCCCACGCATTCGCAGACCTCGATTTACGCGATTTACAAGCGATTCAGGTCAGAATAATATTCTCGGAAAAATAGGAAATCGGTAAGGCTATTATAGCCCAGGGAAATATTGATTTAGCCAGACTTAGTAAGTTCTCTCTAAAGCGCTGTTTCTTCGGACAGATCACTCCCCACGCATGCGCAGACCTCGATTTACGCGATTTACAAGCGATTCAGGTCAGATTAATACTCTCGGAAAATTAAGAAAACGGTAAGGCTATAGCCCAGGGAAATATTGGTTTAGCCAGACTTAGTAAGTTGTCTCTAAAGCGCTGTTTCTTCGCCCGGATCACTCCCCACGCATGCTCAGACCTCAATTTACGCGATTTACAAGCGAATAAGGTCACATTAATATTCCCGGAAAAATAAGAAATCGGTAAGGCTATAGCCCTGGGAAATATTGGTTTAGCCAGACTTAGTAAGTTCTCTCTAAAGCGCTGTTTCTTCGCACAGATCACTCCCCACGCATGCGCAGACCTCGATTTACGCGATTTACAAGCGATTCAGGTCAGATTAATATTCTCGGAAAAATAGGAAATCGGTAAGGCTATAGCCCAGGGAAATATTGATTTAGCCAGACTTAGTAACTTCTCTCTAAAGCGCTGTTTCTTCGGACAGGTCAATCCCCACGCATGCGCAGACCTCGATTTACCTGATTTACAAGCGATTAAGGTCACATAATTATTCTCGGAAAAATAAGAAAACGGTAAGGCTATAGCCCAGGGAAATATTGATTTAGCCAGACTTTGTAAGTTCTCTCTAAAGCGCTGTTTCTTCGCACAGATCACTCCCCACACATGCGCAGACCTCGATTTACGCGGTCTACAAGCGATTCAGGTCAGATTAATATTCCCGGAAAAATAAGAAATCGGTAAGGCTATAGCCCAGGGAAATATTGATTTAGCCAGACTTAGTAAGTTCTCTCTAAAGCGCCGTTTCATCGCCCAGATCACTCCCCACGCATGCGCAGACCTCAATTTACGCAATTTACAAGCGATTAAGGTCACATTAATATTCTCGGAAAAATAAGAAATCGGTAAGGCTATAGCCCAGGGAAATATTGGTTTAGCCAGACTTAGTAAGTTCCGTCTAAAGCGCTGTTTGTTCGCACAGATCACTCCCCACGCATGCGCAGACCTCGATTTACGCGATTTACAAGCGATTCAGGTCAGATTAATATTCTCGGAAAAACAAGAAAACGGTAATATTGGTTTAGCCAGACTTAGTAAGTTCTCTCTAAAGCGCTGTTTCTTCGCCCAGATCAATCCCCAAGCATGCTCAGACCTCAATTTACGCGATTTACAAGCGATTAAGGTCACATTAATATTCTCGGAAAAATAAGAAATCGGTAAGGCTATAGCCCAGGGAAATATTGGTTTAGCCAGACTTAGTAAGTTCTCTCTAAAGCGTTGTTTCTTCGCACAGATCACTCCCCACGCATGCGCAGACCTCGATTTACGCGATTTAGAAGCGATTCAGGTCAGATTAATATTCTCGGAAAAATAAGAAAACGGTAAGGCTATAGCCCTGGGAAATATTGGTTTAGCCAGACTTTGTAAGTTCTCTCTAAAGCGCTGTTTCTTCGCACAGATCACTCCCCACGCATGCGCAGACCTCAATTTACGCGATTTATATGCGATTAAGGTCACATTATATTCTCTGGAAAATAAGAAATCGGTAAGGCTATAGCCCAGAAAAATATTGGTTTAGCCAGACTTAGTAAGTTCCGTCTAAAGCGCTGTTTCTTCGTACAGATCACTCCCCACGCATGCGCAGACCTCGATTTACGTGATTTAGAAGCGATTCAGGTCAGATTAATATTCTCGGAAAAATAAGAAATCGGTAAGGCTATAGCCCAGGGAAATATTGATTTAGCCAGACTTAGTAGGTTCCCTCTAAAGCGCTGTTTCTTCGCACAGATCACTCCCCACGCATGCGCAGACCTCCATTTACGCGGTTTACAAGCGATTAAGTTCACATTAATATTCTCGGAAAAATAAGAAATCGGTAAGGCTATAGCCCAGGGAAATATTGATTTAGCCAGACTTAGTAAGTTCCGTCTAAAGCGCTGTTTCTTGGCACAGATCACTCCCCACGCATGCGCAGACCTCGATTTACGCGATTTACAAGCGATTCAGGTCAGATTAATATTCTCGGAAAAATAGGAAATCGGTAAGGCTATACCCAGGGAAATATTGATTTAGCCAGACTTAGTAAGTTCTCTCTAAAGCGCCGTTTCATCGCCCAGATCACTCCCCACGCATGCGCAGAGCTCAATTTACGCGATTTACAAGCGATTAAGGTCACATTAATATTCTCGGAAAAATAAGAAATCGGTAAGGCTATAGCCCAGGGAAATATTGATTTAGCCAGACTTAGTAAGTTCTCTCTAAAGCGCTGTTTCTTCGGACAGATCAATCCCCACGCATGCGCAGACCTCGATTTACCTGATTTACAAGCGATTAAGGTCACATTATTATTCTCGGAAAAATAAGAAAACGGTAAGGCTATAGCCCAGGGAAATATTGATTTAGCCAGACTTTGTAAGTTCTCTCTAAAGCGCTGTTTCTTCGCACAGATCACTCCCCACGCATGCGCAGACCTCGATTTACGCGGTCTACAAGCGATTCAGGTCAGATTAATATTCCCGGAAAAATAAGAAATCGGTAAGGCTATAGCCCAGGGAAATATTGATTTAGCCAGACTTAGTAAGTTCTCTCTAAAGCGCCGTTTCATCGCCCAGATCACTCCCCACGCATGCGCAGACCTAAATTTACGCAATTTACAAGCGATTAAGGTCACATTAATATTCTCGGAAAAATAAGAAATCGGTAAGGCTATAGCCCAGGGAAATATTGGTTTAGCCAGACTTAGTAAGTTCCGTCTAAAGCGCTGTTTCTTCGCACAGATCACTACCCACGCATGCGTAGACTTCGATTTACGCGATTTACAAGCGATTCAGGTCAGATTAATATTCTCGGAAAAATAAGAAAACGGTAAGGCTATAGCCCAGGGAAATATTGGTTTAGCCAGACTTAGTAAGTTCTCTCTAAAGCGCTGTTTCTTCGCCCAGATCACTCCCCACGCATGCTCAGACCTCGATTTACGCGATTTACAAGCGATTAAGGTCACATTAATATTCCCGGAAAAATAAGAAATCGGTAAGGCTATAGCCGTGGGAAATATTGGTTTAGCCAGACTTAGTAAGTTCTCTCTAAAGCGTTGTTTCTTCGCACAGATCACTCCCCACGCATGCGCAGACCTCGATTTACGCGATTTACAAGCGATTCAGGTCAGATTAATATTCTCGGAAAAATAAGAAAACGGTAAGGCTATAGCCCTGGGAAATATTGGTTTAGCCAGACTTAGTGTGTTCTCTCTAAAGCGCTGTTTCTTCGCACAGATCACTCCCCACGCATGCGCAGACCTCAATTTACGCGATTTACAAGCGATTAAGGTCACATTAATATTCTCGGGAAAATAAGAAATCGGTAAGGCTATAGCCCAGGGAAATATTGATTTAGCCAGACTTAGTAAGTTCTCTCTAAAGCGCTGTTTCTTCGCACAGATCACTCCCCACGCATGCGCAGACCTCGATTTACGCGGTCTACAAGCGATTCAGGTCAGATTAATATTCCCGGAAAAATAAGAAATCGGTAAGGCTATAGCCCAGGGAAATATTGATTTAACCAGACTTAGTAAGTTCTTTCTAAAGCGCTGTTTCTTCGCACAGATCACTCCCCACGCATGCGCAGACCTCAATTTACGCGATTTACAAGTGATTCAGGTCAGATTAATATTCTCGGAAAAATAAGAAATCGGTAAGGCTATAGCCCAGGGAAATACTGATTTAGCCAGACTTAGTAAGTTCTCTCTAAAGCGCTGTTTCTTCGAACAGATCACTCCCCACGCATGCGCAGACCTCAATTTACGCGATTTACAAGCGATTAAGGTCACATTAATATTCTCGGGAAAATACGAAATCGGTAAGGCTATAGCCCAGGGAAATATTGGTTTAGCCAGACTTAGTAAGTTCCGTCTAAAGCACTGTTTCTTCGCACAGATCACTCCCCACGCATGCGCAGACCTCCATTTACGCGGTTTACAAGCGATTAAGTTCACATTAATATTCTCGGAAAAATAAGAAATCGGTAAGGCTATAGCCCAGGGAAATATTGGTTTAGCCAGACTTAGTAAGTTCTCTCTAAAGCGTTGTTTCTTCGCACAGATCACTCCCCACGCATGCGCAGACCTCGATTTACGCGATTTACAAGCGATTCAGGTCAGATTAATATTCTCGGAAAAATAAGAAAACGGTAAGGCTATAGCCCTGGGAAATATTGGTTTAGCCAGACTTAGTAAGTTCTCTCTAAAGCGCTGTTTCTTCGCACAGATCACTCCCCACGCATGCGCAGACCTCGATTTACGCGATTTACAAGCGATTCAGGTCAGATTAATATTCTCGGAAAAATAGGAAATCGGTAAGGCTATAGCCCAGGGAAATATTGATTTAGCCAGACTTAGTAAGTTCCGTCTAAAGCACTGTTTCTTCGCACAGATCACTCCCCACGCATGCGCAGACCTCCATTTACGCGGTTTACAAGCGATTAAGTTCACATTAATATTCTCGGAAAAATAAGAAATCGGTAAGGCTATAGCCCAGGGAAATATTGGTTTAGCCAGACTTAGTAAGTTCTCTCTAAAGCGTTGTTTCTTCGCACAGATCACTCCCCACGCATGCGCAGACCTCGATTTACGCGATTTACAAGCGATTCAGGTCAGATTAATATTCTCGGAAAAATAAGAAAACGGTAAGGCTATAGCCCCGGGAAATATTGGTTTAGCCAGACTTAGTAAGTTCTCTCTAAAGCGCTGTTTCTTCGCACAGATCACTCCCCACGCATGCGCAGACCTCGATTTACGCGATTTACAAGCGATTCAGGTCAGATTAATATTCTCGGAAAAATAAGAAAACGGTAAGGCTATAGCCCTGGGAAATATTGGTTTAGCCAGACTTAGTAAGTTCCGTCTAAAGCACTGTTTCTTCGCACAGATCACTCCCCACGCATGCGCAGACCTCAATTTACGCGATTTATAAGCGATTAAGGTCACATTAATATTCTCGGGAAAATAAGAAATCGGTAAGGCTATAGCCCAGAAAAATATTGGTTTAGCCAGACTTAGTAAGTTCCGTCTAAAGCGCTGTTTCTTCGCACAGATCACTCCCCACGCATGCGCAGACCTCGATTTACGCGATTTACAAGCGATTCAGGTCAGATTAATATTCTCGGAAAAATAAGAAAACGGTAAGGCTATAGCCCTGGGAAATATTGGTTTAGCCAGACTTAGTAAGTTCTCTCTAAAGCGCTGTTTCTTCGCACAGATCACTCCCCACGCATGCGCAGACCTCCATTTACGCGGTTTACAAGCGATTAAGTTCGCATTAATATTCTCGGAAAAATAGGAAATCGGTAAGGCTATAGCCCAGGGAAATATTGATTTAGCCAGACTTAGTAAGTTCCGTCTAAAGCACTGTTTCTTCGCACAGATCACTCCCCACGCATGCGCAGACCTCGATTTACGCGATTTACAAGCGATTAAGGTCACATTATTATTCTCGGAAAAATAAGAAATCGGTAAGGCTATAGCCCAGGGAAATATTGATTTAGCGAGACTTAGTAAGTTCTCTCTAAAGCGCTGTTTCTTCGCACAGATCCCTCCCCACGCATGCGGAGACCTCGATTTACGCGATTTACAAGCGATTAAGGTCACATTAATATTCTCGGAAAAATAAGAAATCGGTGAGGCTATAGCCCAGGGAAATATTGCTTTAGCCAGACTTAGTAAGTTCTCTCTAAAGCGCTGTTTCTTCGGACAGATCCCTCCCCACGCATGCGGAGACCTCGATTTACGCGATTTACAAGCGATTAAGGTCACATTAATATTCTCGGAAAAATAAGAAATCGGTAAGGCTATAGCCCAGGGAAATTTTGATTTAGCCAGACTTAGCAAGTTCCGTCTAAAGCGCTGTTTCTTCGCACAGATCACTCCCCACGCATGCGCAGACCTCGATTTACGCTTTCCAAGCGGTTAAGGTGACATTAATATTCTCGGAAAAATAAGAAATCGGTAAGGCTATAGCCCAGGGAAATATTGATTTAGCCAGAATTAGTAAGTTCTCTCTAAAGCGCTGTTTTTTCGCACAGATCACTCCCCACGCATGCGCAGACCTCTATTTACGCGGTTTACAAGCGATTCAGGTCAGATTAATATTCTCGGAAAAATAAGAAATCGGTAAGGCTATAGCCCAGGGAAATATTGGTTTAGCGAGACTTAGTAAGTTCCGTCTAAAGCGCTGTTTCTTCGCACAGATCACTCCCCACGCATGCGCAAACCTCGATTTACGCGGTTTACAAGCGATTCAGGTCAGATTAATATTCTCGGAAAAATAACAAATCGGTAAGGCTATAGCCCAGGGAAATATTGATTTAGCCAGACTTAGTAAGTTTTCTCTAAAGCGCTGTTTCTTCGCACAGATCACTCCCCACGCATGCGCAGACCTCGATTTACGCGATTTACAAGCCATTAAGGTCACATTAATATTCTCGGAAAAATAAGAAATCGCTAAGGCTATAGCCCAGGGAAATTTTGATTTAGCCAGACTTAGCAAGTTCCGTCTAAAGCGCTGTTTCTTCGCACAGATCACTCCCCACGCATGCGCAGACCTCGATTTACGCTTTCCAAGCGGTTAAGGTGACATAAATATTCTCGGAAAAATAAGAAATCGGTAAGGCTATAGCCCAGGGAAATATTGATTTAGCCAGACTGAGTAAGTTTTCTCTAAAGCGCTGTTTCTTCGCACAGATCACTCCCCACGCATGCGCAGACCTCGATTTACGCGATTTACAAGCGATTAAGGTCACATAATATTCTCGGAAAAATAAGAAATCGCTAAGGCTATAGCCCAGGAAAATTTTGATTTAGCCAGACTTAGCAAGTTCCGTCTAAAGCGCTGTTTCTTCGCACAGATCTATCCCCACGCATGCGCAGACCTCTATTTACGCGGTTTACAAGGGATTCAGGTCAGATTAATATTCTCGGAAAAATAAGAAATCGGTAAGGCTATAGCCCAGGGAAATATTGATTTAGCCAGACTTAGTAAGTTCTCTCTAAAGTGTAATTTCTTCGCACAGATCACTCCCCACGCATGCGCAGACCTCGATTTACGCGATTTACAAGCGATTCAGGTCAGATTAATATTCTCGGAAAAATAAGAAAACGGTAAGGCTATAGCCCAGGGAAATATTGGTTTAGCCAGACTTAGTAAGTTCTCTCTAAAGCGCTGTTTCTTCGCCCAGATCACTCCCCACGCATGCTCAGACCTCAATTTACGTGATTTACAAACGATTAAGGTGACATTAATATTCTCGGAAAAATAAGAAATCGGTAAGGCTATAGCCCAGGGAAATATTGGTTTAGCCAGACTTAGTAAGTTCCGTCTAAAGCGCTGTTTCTTCGCACAGATCACTCCCCACGCATGCGCAGACCTCGATTTACGCGATTTACAAGCGATTCAGGTCAGATTAATATTCTCGGAAAAATAAGAAAACGGTAAGGCTATAGCCCCGGGAAATATTGGTTTAGCCAGACTTAGTAAGTTCTCTCTAAAGCGCTGTTTCTTCGCACAGATCACTCCCCACGCATGCGCAGACCTCGATTTACGCGATTTACAAGCGATTCAGGTCAGATTAATATTCTCGGAAAAATAAGAAAACGGTAAGGCTATAGCCCTGGGAAATATTGGTTTAGCCAGACTTAGTAAGTTCCGTCTAAAGCACTGTTTCTTCGCACAGATCACTCCCCACGCATGCGCAGACCTCAATTTACGCGATTTATAAGCGATTAAGGTCACATTAATATTCTCGGGAAAATAAGAAATCGGTAAGGCTATAGCCCAGAAAAATATTGGTTTAGCCAGACTTAGTAAGTTCCGTCTAAAGCGCTGTTTCTTCGCACAGATCACTCCCCACGCATGCGCAGACCTCGATTTACGCGATTTACAAGCGATTCAGGTCAGATTAATATTCTCGGAAAAATAAGAAAACGGTAAGGCTATAGCCCTGGGAAATATTGGTTTAGCCAGACTTAGTAAGTTCTCTCTAAAGCGCTGTTTCTTCGCACAGATCACTCCCCACGCATGCGCAGACCTCCATTTACGCGGTTTACAAGCGATTAAGTTCGCATTAATATTCTCGGAAAAATAGGAAATCGGTAAGGCTATAGCCCAGGGAAATATTGATTTAGCCAGACTTAGTAAGTTCCGTCTAAAGCACTGTTTCTTCGCACAGATCACTCCCCACGCATGCGCAGACCTCGATTTACGCGATTTACAAGCGATTAAGGTCACATTATTATTCTCGGAAAAATAAGAAATCGGTAAGGCTATAGCCCAGGGAAATATTGCTTTAGCCAGACTTAGTAAGTTCTCTCTAAAGCGCTGTTTCTTCGGACAGATCCCTCCCCACGCATGCGGAGACCTCGATTTACGCGAGTTACAAGCGATTAAGGTCACATTAATATTCTCGGAAAAATAAGAAATCGGTAAGGCTATAGCCCAGGGAAATTTTGATTTAGCCAGACTTAGCAAGTTCCGTCTAAAGCGCTGTTTCTTCGCACAGATCACTCCCCACGCATGCGCAGACCTCGATTTACGCTTTCCAAGCGGTTAAGGTGACATTAATATTCTCGGAAAAATAAGAAATCGGTAAGGCTATAGCCCAGGGAAATATTGATTTAGCCAGAATTAGTAAGTTCTCTCTAAAGCGCTGTTTTTTCGCACAGATCACTCCCCACGCATGCGCAGACCTCTATTTACGCGGTTTACAAGCGATTCAGGTCAGATTAATATTCTCGGAAAAATAAGAAATCGGTAAGGCTATAGCCCAGGGAAATATTGGTTTAGCGAGACTTAGTAAGTTCCGTCTAAAGCGCTGTTTCTTCGCACAGATCACTCCCCACGCATGCTCAAACCTCGATTTACGCGGTTTACAAGCGATTCAGGTCAGATTAATATTCTCGGAAAAATAACAAATCGGTAAGGCTATAGCCCAGGGAAATATTGATTTAGCCAGACTTAGTAAGTTTTCTCTAAAGCGCTGTTTCTTCGCACAGATCACTCCCCACGCATGCGCAGACCTCGATTTACGCGATTTACAAGCCATTAAGGTCACATTAATATTCTCGGAAAAATAAGAAATCGCTAAGGCTATAGCCCAGGGAAATTTTGATTTAGCCAGACTTAGCAAGTTCCGTCTAAAGCGCTGTTTCTTCGCACAGATCACTCCCCACGCATGCGCAGACCTCGATTTACGCTTTCCAAGCGGTTAAGGTGACATTAATATTCTCGGAAAAATAAGAAATCGGTAAGGCTATAGCCCAGGGAAATATTGATTTAGCCAGACTGAGTAAGTTTTCTCTAAAGCGCTGTTTCTTCGCACAGATCACTCCCCACGCATGCGCAGACCTCGATTTACGCGATTTACAAGCGATTAAGGTCACATAATATTCTCGGAAAAATAAGAAATCGCTAAGGCTATAGCCCAGGGAAATTTTGATTTAGCCAGACTTAGCAAGTTCCGTCTAAAGCGCTGTTTCTTCGCACAGATCAATCCCCACGCATGCGCAGACCTCTATTTACGCGGTTTACAAGGGATTCAGGTCAGATTAATATTCTCGGAAAAATAAGAAATCGGTAAGGCTATAGCCCAGGGAAATATTGATTTAGCCAGACTTAGTAAGTTCTCTCTAAAGTGTAATTTCTTCGCACAGATCACTCCCCACGCATGCGCAGACCTCGATTTACGCGATTTACAAGCGATTCAGGTCAGATTAATATTCTCGGAAAAATAAGAAAACGGTAAGGCTATAGCCCAGGGAAATATTGGTTTAGCCAGACTTAGTAAGTTCTCTCTAAAGCGCTGTTTCTTCGCCCAGATCACTCCCCACGCATGCTCAGACCTCAATTTACGTGATTTACAAACGATTAAGGTGACATTAATATTCTCGGAAAAATAAGAAATCGGTAAGGCTATAGCCCAGGGAAATATTGGTTTAGCCAGACTTAGTAAGTTCCGTCTAAAGCGCTGTTTCTTCGCACAGATCACTCCCCACGCATGCGCAGACCTCGATTTACGCGATTTACAAGCGATTCAGGTCAGATTAATATTCTCGGAAAAATAGGAAATCGGTAAGGCTATAGCCCAGGGAAATATTGGTTTAGCCAGACTTAGTAAGTTCCGTCTAAAGCGCCGTTTCTTCGCACAGATCACTCCCCACGCATGCGCAGACCTCGATTTACGCGGTTTACAAGCGATTCAGGTCGGATTAATATTCTCGGAAAAATAACAAATCGGTAAGGCTATAGCCCAGGGAAATATTGATTTAGCCAGACTTAGTAAGTTCTCTCTAAAGCGCCGTTTCTTCGCCCAGATCACTCCCCACGCATGCGCAGACCTCTATTTACGCGATTTACAAGCGATTAAGGTCACATTAATTTTCTCGGAAAAATAAGAAATTGGTAAGGCTATAGCCCAGGGAAATATTGATTTAGCCAGACTTAGTAAGTTCTCTCTAAAGCGCTGTTTCTTCGCCCAGATCACTCCCCACGCATGCTCAGACCTCAATTTACGCGATTTACAAGCGATTCAGGTCAGATTAATATTCTCGGAAAAATAAGAAATCGGTAAGGCTATAGCCCAGGGAAATATTGATTTAGCCAGACTTAGTAAGTTCCGTCTAAAGCACTGTTTCTTCGCACAGATCACTCCCCACGCATGCGCAGACCTCGATTTACGCGGTTTACAAGCGATTCAGGTCGGATTAATATTCTCGGAAAAATAACAAATCGGTAAGGCTATAGCCCAGGGAAATATTGATTTAGCCAGACTTAGTAAGTTCTCTCTAAAGCGCCGTTTCTTCGCCCAGATCACTCCCCACGCATGCGCAGACCTCTATTTACGCGATTTACAAGCGATTAAGGTCAGATTAATATTCTCGGAAAAATAAGAAAACGGTAAGGCTATAGCCCTGGGAAATATTGGTTTAGCCAGACTTAGTAAGTTCTCTCTAAAGCGCTGTTTCTTCGCACAGATCACTCCCCACGCATGCGCAGACCTCGATTTACGCGATTTACAAGCGATTCAGGTCAGATTAATATTCTCGGAAAAATAGGAAATCGGTAAGGCTATAGCCCAGGGAAATATTGATTTAGCCAGACTTAGTAAGTTCCGTCTAAAGCACTGTTTCTTCGCACAGATCACTCCCCACGCATGCGCAGACCTCCATTTACGCGGTTTACAAGCGATTAAGTTCACATTAATATTCTCGGAAAAATAAGAAATCGGTAAGGCTATAGCCCAGAGAAATATTGGTTTAGCCAGACTTAGTAAGTTCTCTCTAAAGCGTTGTTTCTTCGCACAGATCACTCCCCACGCATGCGCAGACCTCGATTTACGCGATTTACAAGCGATTCAGGTCAGATTAATATTCTCGGAAAAATAAGAAAACGGTAAGGCTATAGCCCCGGGAAATATTGGTTTAGCCAGACTTAGTAAGTTCTCTCTAAAGCGCTGTTTCTTCGCACAGATCACTCCCCACGCATGCGCAGACCTCGATTTACGCGATTTACAAGCGATTCAGGTCAGATTAATATTCTCGGAAAAATAAGAAAACGGTAAGGCTATAGCCCTGGGAAATATTGGTTTAGCCAGACTTAGTAAGTTCCGTCTAAAGCACTGTTTCTTCGCACAGATCACTCCCCACGCATGCGCAGACCTCAATTTACGCGATTTATAAGCGATTAAGGTCACATTAATATTCTCGGGAAAATAAGAAATCGGTAAGGCTATAGCCCAGAAAAATATTGGTTTAGCCAGACTTAGTAAGTTCCGTCTAAAGCGCTGTTTCTTCGCACAGATCACTCCCCACGCATGCGCAGACCTCGATTTACGCGATTTACAAGCGATTCAGGTCAGATTAATATTCTCGGAAAAATAAGAAAACGGTAAGGCTATAGCCCTGGGAAATATTGGTTTAGCCAGACTTAGTAAGTTCTCTCTAAAGCGCTGTTTCTTCGCACAGATCACTCCCCACGCATGCGCAGACCTCCATTTACGCGGTTTACAAGCGATTAAGTTCGCATTAATATTCTCGGAAAAATAGGAAATCGGTAAGGCTATAGCCCAGGGAAATATTGATTTAGCCAGACTTAGTAAGTTCCGTCTAAAGCACTGTTTCTTCGCACAGATCACTCCCCACGCATGCGCAGACCTCGATTTACGCGATTTACAAGCGATTAAGGTCACATTATTATTCTCGGAAAAATAAGAAATCGGTAAGGCTATAGCCCAGGGAAATATTGATTTAGCGAGACTTAGTAAGTTCTCTCTAAAGCGCTGTTTCTTCGCACAGATCCCTCCCCACGCATGCGGAGACCTCGATTTACGCGATTTACAAGCGATTAAGGTCACATTAATATTCTCGGAAAAATAAGAAATCGGTGAGGCTATAGCCCAGGGAAATATTGCTTTAGCCAGACTTAGTAAGTTCTCTCTAAAGCGCTGTTTCTTCGGACAGATCCCTCCCCACGCATGCGGAGACCTCGATTTACGCGATTTACAAGCGATTAAGGTCACATTAATATTCTCGGAAAAATAAGAAATCGGTAAGGCTATAGCCCAGGGAAATTTTGATTTAGCCAGACTTAGCAAGTTCCGTCTAAAGCGCTGTTTCTTCGCACAGATCACTCCCCACGCATGCGCAGACCTCGATTTACGCTTTCCAAGCGGTTAAGGTGACATTAATATTCTCGGAAAAATAAGAAATCGGTAAGGCTATAGCCCAGGGAAATATTGATTTAGCCAGAATTAGTAAGTTCTCTCTAAAGCGCTGTTTTTTCGCACAGATCACTCCCCACGCATGCGCAGACCTCTATTTACGCGGTTTACAAGCGATTCAGGTCAGATTAATATTCTCGGAAAAATAAGAAATCGGTAAGGCTATAGCCCAGGGAAATATTGGTTTAGCGAGACTTAGTAAGTTCCGTCTAAAGCGCTGTTTCTTCGCACAGATCACTCCCCACGCATGCGCAAACCTCGATTTACGCGGTTTACAAGCGATTCAGGTCAGATTAATATTCTCGGAAAAATAACAAATCGGTAAGGCTATAGCCCAGGGAAATATTGATTTAGCCAGACTTAGTAAGTTTTCTCTAAAGCGCTGTTTCTTCGCACAGATCACTCCCCACGCATGCGCAGACCTCGATTTACGCGATTTACAAGCCATTAAGGTCACATTAATATTCTCGGAAAAATAAGAAATCGCTAAGGCTATAGCCCAGGGAAATTTTGATTTAGCCAGACTTAGCAAGTTCCGTCTAAAGCGCTGTTTCTTCGCACAGATCACTCCCCACGCATGCGCAGACCTCGATTTACGCTTTCCAAGCGGTTAAGGTGACATAAATATTCTCGGAAAAATAAGAAATCGGTAAGGCTATAGCCCAGGGAAATATTGATTTAGCCAGACTGAGTAAGTTTTCTCTAAAGCGCTGTTTCTTCGCACAGATCACTCCCCACGCATGCGCAGACCTCGATTTACGCGATTTACAAGCGATTAAGGTCACATAATATTCTCGGAAAAATAAGAAATCGCTAAGGCTATAGCCCAGGAAAATTTTGATTTAGCCAGACTTAGCAAGTTCCGTCTAAAGCGCTGTTTCTTCGCACAGATCTATCCCCACGCATGCGCAGACCTCTATTTACGCGGTTTACAAGGGATTCAGGTCAGATTAATATTCTCGGAAAAATAAGAAATCTTTAAGGCTATAGCCCAGGGAAATATTGATTTAGCCAGACTTAGTAAGTTCTCTCTAAAGTGTAATTTCTTCGCACAGATCACTCCCCACGCATGCGCAGACCTCGATTTACGCGATTTACAAGCGATTCAGGTCAGATTAATATTCTCGGAAAAATAAGAAAACGGTAAGGCTATAGCCCAGGGAAATATTGGTTTAGCCAGACTTAGTAAGTTCTCTCTAAAGCGCTGTTTCTTCGCCCAGATCACTCCCCACGCATGCTCAGACCTCAATTTACGTGATTTACAAACGATTAAGGTGACATTAATATTCTCGGAAAAATAAGAAATCGGTAAGGCTATAGCCCAGGGAAATATTGGTTTAGCCAGACTTAGTAAGTTCCGTCTAAAGCGCTGTTTCTTCGCACAGATCACTCCCCACGCATGCGCAGACCTCGATTTACGCGATTTACAAGCGATTCAGGTCAGATTAATATTCTCGGAAAAATAAGAAAACGGTAAGGCTATAGCCCCGGGAAATATTGGTTTAGCCAGACTTAGTAAGTTCTCTCTAAAGCGCTGTTTCTTCGCACAGATCACTCCCCACGCATGCGCAGACCTCGATTTACGCGATTTACAAGCGATTCAGGTCAGATTAATATTCTCGGAAAAATAAGAAAACGGTAAGGCTATAGCCCTGGGAAATATTGGTTTAGCCAGACTTAGTAAGTTCCGTCTAAAGCACTGTTTCTTCGCACAGATCACTCCCCACGCATGCGCAGACCTCAATTTACGCGATTTATAAGCGATTAAGGTCACATTAATATTCTCGGGAAAATAAGAAATCGGTAAGGCTATAGCCCAGAAAAATATTGGTTTAGCCAGACTTAGTAAGTTCCGTCTAAAGCGCTGTTTCTTCGCACAGATCACTCCCCACGCATGCGCAGACCTCGATTTACGCGATTTACAAGCGATTCAGGTCAGATTAATATTCTCGGAAAAATAAGAAAACGGTAAGGCTATAGCCCTGGGAAATATTGGTTTAGCCAGACTTAGTAAGTTCTCTCTAAAGCGCTGTTTCTTCGCACAGATCACTCCCCACGCATGCGCAGACCTCCATTTACGCGGTTTACAAGCGATTAAGTTCGCATTAATATTCTCGGAAAAATAGGAAATCGGTAAGGCTATAGCCCAGGGAAATATTGATTTAGCCAGACTTAGTAAGTTCCGTCTAAAGCACTGTTTCTTCGCACAGATCACTCCCCACGCATGCGCAGACCTCGATTTACGCGATTTACAAGCGATTAAGGTCACATTATTATTCTCGGAAAAATAAGAAATCGGTAAGGCTATAGCCCAGGGAAATATTGCTTTAGCCAGACTTAGTAAGTTCTCTCTAAAGCGCTGTTTCTTCGGACAGATCCCTCCCCACGCATGCGGAGACCTCGATTTACGCGATTTACAAGCGATTAAGGTCACATTAATATTCTCAGAAAAATAAGAAATCGGTAAGGCTATAGCCCAGGGAAATTTTGATTTAGCCAGACTTAGCAAGTTCCGTCTAAAGCGCTGTTTCTTCGCACAGATCACTCCCCACGCATGCGCAGACCTCGATTTACGCTTTCCAAGCGGTTAAGGTGACATTAATATTCTCGGAAAAATAAGAAATCGGTAAGGCTATAGCCCAGGGAAATATTGATTTAGCCAGAATTAGTAAGTTCTCTCTAAAGCGCTGTTTTTTCGCACAGATCACTCCCCACGCATGCGCAGACCTCTATTTACGCGGTTTACAAGCGATTCAGGTCAGATTAATATTCTCGGAAAAATAAGAAATCGGTAAGGCTATAGCCCAGGGAAATATTGGTTTAGCGAGACTTAGTAAGTTCCGTCTAAAGCGCTGTTTCTTCGCACAGATCACTCCCCACGCATGCTCAAACCTCGATTTACGCGGTTTACAAGCGATTCAGGTCAGATTAATATTCTCGGAAAAATAACAAATCGGTAAGGCTATAGCCCAGGGAAATATTGATTTAGCCAGACTTAGTAAGTTTTCTCTAAAGCGCTGTTTCTTCGCACAGATCACTCCCCACGCATGCGCAGACCTCGATTTACGCGATTTACAAGCCATTAAGGTCACATTAATATTCTCGGAAAAATAAGAAATCGCTAAGGCTATAGCCCAGGGAAATTTTGATTTAGCCAGACTTAGCAAGTTCCGTCTAAAGCGCTGTTTCTTCGCACAGATCACTCCCCACGCATGCGCAGACCTCGATTTACGCTTTCCAAGCGGTTAAGGTGACATTAATATTCTCGGAAAAATAAGAAATCGGTAAGGCTATAGCCCAGGGAAATATTGATTTAGCCAGACTGAGTAAGTTTTCTCTAAAGCGCTGTTTCTTCGCACAGATCACTCCCCACGCATGCGCAGACCTCGATTTACGCGATTTACAAGCGATTAAGGTCACATAATATTCTCGGAAAAATAAGAAATCGCTAAGGCTATAGCCCAGGGAAATTTTGATTTAGCCAGACTTAGCAAGTTCCGTCTAAAGCGCTGTTTCTTCGCACAGATCAATCCCCACGCATGCGCAGACCTCTATTTACGCGGTTTACAAGGGATTCAGGTCAGATTAATATTCTCGGAAAAATAAGAAATCGGTAAGGCTATAGCCCAGGGAAATATTGATTTAGCCAGACTTAGTAAGTTCTCTCTAAAGTGTAATTTCTTCGCACAGATCACTCCCCACGCATGCGCAGACCTCGATTTACGCGATTTACAAGCGATTCAGGTCAGATTAATATTCTCGGAAAAATAAGAAAACGGTAAGGCTATAGCCCAGGGAAATATTGGTTTAGCCAGACTTAGTAAGTTCTCTCTAAAGCGCTGTTTCTTCGCCCAGATCACTCCCCACGCATGCTCAGACCTCAATTTACGTGATTTACAAACGATTAAGGTGACATTAATATTCTCGGAAAAATAAGAAATCGGTAAGGCTATAGCCCAGGGAAATATTGGTTTAGCCAGACTTAGTAAGTTCCGTCTAAAGCGCTGTTTCTTCGCACATATCACTCCCCACGCATGCGCAGACCTCGATTTACGCGATTTACAAGCGATTCAGGTCAGATTAATATTCTCGGAAAAATAGGAAATCGGTAAGGCTATAGCCCAGGGAAATATTGGTTTAGCCAGACTTAGTAAGTTCCGTCTAAAGCGCCGTTTCTTCGCACAGATCACTCCCCACGCATGCGCAGACCTCGATTTACGCGGTTTACAAGCGATTCAGGTCGGATTAATATTCTCGGAAAAATAACAAATCGGTAAGGCTATAGCCCAGGGAAATATTGATTTAGCCAGACTTAGTAAGTTCTCTCTAAAGCGCCGTTTCTTCGCCCAGATCACTCCCCACGCATGCGCAGACCTCTATTTACGCGATTTACAAGCGATGAAGGTCACATTAATTTTCTCGGAAAAATAAGAAATTGGTAAGGCTATAGCCCAGGGAAATATTGATTTAGCCAGACTTAGTAAGTTCTCTCTAAAGCGCTGTTTCTTCGCCCAGATCACTCCCCACGCATGCTCAGACCTCAATTTACGCGATTTACAAGCGATTCAGGTCAGATTAATATTCTCGGAAAAATAAGAAATCGCTAAGGCTATAGCCCAGGGAATTTTTGATTTAGCCAGACTTAGCAAGTTCCGTCTAAAGCGCTGTTTCTTCGCACAGATCACTCCCCACGCATGCGCAGACCTCAATTTACGCGATTTACAAGTGATTCAGGTCACATTAATATTCCGGGAAAAATAAGAAATGGCTAAGGCTATAGCCCAGGGAAATTTTGATTTAGCCAGACTTAGCAAGTTCCGTCTAAAGCGCTGTTTCTTCGCACAGATCACTCTCCACGCATGCGCAGACCTCGATTTACGCTTTCCAAGCGGTTAAGGTGACAATAATATTCTCGGAAAAATAAGAAATCGGTGAGGCTATAGCCCAGGGAAATATTGCTTTAGCCAGACTTAGTAAGTTCTCTCTAAAGCGCTGTTTCTTCGCACAGATCCCTCCCCACGCATGCGGAGACCTCGATTTACGCGATTTACAAGCGATTAAGGTCACATTAATATTCTCGGAAAAATAAGAAATCGGTAAGGCTATTGCCCAGGGAAATATTGATTTGGCCAGACTTAGTAAGTTCTCTCTAATGCGCTTATTCTTCGCACAGATCACTCCCCACGCATGCGGAGACCTCGATTTACGCGATTTACAAGCGATTAAGGTCACATTAATATTCTCGGAAAAATAAGAAATCGGTGAGGCTATAGCCCAGGGAAATATTGATTTAGCCAGCCTTAGTAAGTTCTCTCTAATGCGCTTATTCTTCGCACAGATCACTCCCCACGCATGCGGAGACCTCGATTTACGCGATTTACAAGCGATTAAGGTCACATTAATATTCTCGGAAAAATAAGAAATCGGTGAGGCTATAGCCCAGGGAAATATTGATTTAGCCAGCCTTAGTAAGGTCTCTCTAAAGCGCTGTTTCTTCGCACAGATCACTCCCCATGCATGCGCAGAGCTCGATTTACGCGATTTACAAGCTATTAAGGTCACATTAATATTCTCGGAAAAATAAGAAATCGGTAAGGCTATAGCCCAGGGAAATATTGGTTTAGCGAGACTTAGTAAGTTCCGTCTAAAGCGCTGTTTCTTCGCACAGATCACTCCCCACGCATGCGCAGACCTCGATTTACGTGATTTACAAGCGATTCAGGTCAGATTAATATTCTCGGAAAAATAAGAAATCGGTAAGGCTATAGCCCAGGGAAATATTGATTTAGCCAGACTTAGTAGGTTCTCTCTAAAGCGCTGTTTCTTCGCTCAGATCACTCCCCACGCATGCGCAGACCTCAATTTACGCGGTTTACAAGCGATTAAGTTCACATTATTATTCTTGGAAAAATAAGAAATCGGTAAGGCTATAGCCCAGGGAAATATTGATTTAGCCAGACTTAGTAAGTTCCGTCTAAAGCGCTGTTTCTTCGCACAGATCACTCCCTACGCATGCGCAGACGTCGATTTCCGCGATTTACAAGTGATTCAGGTCAGAATAATATTCTCGGAAAAATAAGAAATCGGTAAGGCTATAGCCCAGGGAAATATTGATTTAGCCAGACTTAGTAAGTTCTCTCTAAAGCGCTGTTTCTTCGCACAGATCAATGCCCACGCATGCGGAGACCTCGATTTACGCGATTTACAAGCGATTAAGGTCACATTAATATTCTCGGAAAAATAAGAAATCAGTGAGGCTATAGCCCAGGGAAATATTGCTTTAGCCAGACTTAGTAAGTTCTCTCTAAAGCGCTGTTTCTTCGCACAGATCCCTCTCCACGCATGCGGATACCTCGATTTACGCGATTTACAAGCGATTAAGGTCAGATTAATATTCTCGGAAAAATAGGAAATCGGTAAGGCTATTGCCCAGGGAAATATTGATTTGGCCAGACTTAGTAAGTTCTCTCTAATGCGCTTATTCTTCGCACAGATCACTCCGCACGCATGCGGAGACCTCGATTTACGCGATTTACAAGCGATTAAGGTCACATTAATATTCTCGGAAAAATAAGAAATCGGTGAGGCTATAGCCCAGGGAAATATTGATTTAGCCAGCCTTAGTAAGTTCTCTCTAAAGCGCTGTTTCTTCGCACAGATCCCTCCCCACGCATGCGGAGAGCTCGATTTACGCGATTTACAAGCGATTAAGGTCACATTAATATTCTCGGAAAAATAAGAAATCGGTGAGGCTATAGCCCAGGGAAATATTGATTTAGCCAGCCTTAGTAAGTTCTCTCTAAAGCGCTGTTTCTTCGCACAGATCCCTCCCCACGCATGCGGAGAGCTCGATTTACGCGATTTACAAGCGATTAAGGTCACATTAATATTCTCGGAAAAATAAGAAATCGGTAAGGCTACAGCCCAGGGAAATATTGCTTTAGCCAGACTTAGTAAGTTCTCTCTAGAGCGCTGTTTCTTCGCACAGATCCCTCCCCACGCATGCGGAGACCTCGATTTACGCGACTTACAAGCGATTAAGGTCACATTAATATTCTCGGAAAAATAAGAAATCGGTGAGGCTATAGCCCAGGGAAATATTGATTTAGCCAGACTTAGCAAGTTCTCTCTAAAGCGCTGTTTCTTCGCACAGATCACTCCCCATGCATGCGCAGAGCTCGATTTACGCGATTTACAAGCTATTAAGGTCACATTAATATTCTCGGAAAAATAAGAAATCGGTAAGGCTATAGCCCAGGGAAATATTGGTTTAGCCAGAATTAGTAAGTTCTCTCTAAAGCGCTGTTTTTTCGCACAGATCACTCCCCACGCATGCGCAGACCTCTATTTACGCGGTTTACAAGCGATTCAGGTCAGATTAATTTTCTCGGAAAAATAAGAAATCGGTAAGGCTATAGCCCAGGGAAATATTGATTTAGCCAGACATAGTAAGTTTTCTCTAAAGCGCTGTTTCTTCGCACAGATCACTCCCCACGCATGCGCAGACCTCGATTTACGCGATTTACAAGCGATTAAGGTCACATAATATTCTCGGAAAAATAAGAAATCGCTAAGGCTATAGCCCAGGGAAATTTTGATTTAGCCAAACTTAGCAACTTCCGTCTAAAGCGCTGTTTCTTCGCACAGATCAATCCCCACGCATGCGCAGACCTCTATTTACGCGGTTTACAAGGGATTCAGGTCAGATTAATATTCTTGGAAAAATAAGAAATCGGTAAGGCTATAGCCCAGGGAAATATTGATTTAGCCAGATTTAGTAGGTTCCGTCTAAAGCACTGTTTCTTCGCACAGATCAATCCCCACGCATGCGCAGACCTCTATTTACGCGATTTACAAGCGATTAAGGTCACATTAATATTCTCGGAAAAATAAGAAATCGGTAAGGCTATAGCCCAGGGAAATATTGATTTAGCCAGATTTAGTAAGTTCCGTCTAAAGCACTGTTTCTTCGCACAGATCAATCCCCACGCATGTGCAGACCTCGATTTACGCGATTTACAAGCGATTAAGGTCACATTAATATTCTCGGAAAAATAAGAAATCGGTAAGGCTATAGCCCAGGGAAATATTGATTTAGCCAGACTTAGTAAGTTTTCTCTAAAGCGCTGTTTCTTCGCACAGATCACTCGCCACGCATGCCCAGACCTCGATTTACGCGATTTACAAGCGATTAAGGTCCCATTAATATTCTCGGAAAAATCAGAAATCGCTAAGGCTATAGCCCAGGGAAATTTTGATTTAGCCAGACTTAGTAAGTTTTCTCTAAAGCGCTGTTTCTTCGCACAGATCACTCCCCACGCATGCGCAGACCTCGATTTACGCGATTTACAAGCGATTAAGGTCACATTAATATTCTCGGAAAAATCAGAAATCGCTAAGGCTATAGCCCAGGGAAATTTTGATTTAGCCAGACTTAGCAAGTTCCGTCTAAAGCGCTGTTTCTTCGCACAGATCACTCCCCACGCATGCGCAGACCTCGATTTACGCGATTTACAAGTGATTCAGGTCACATTAATATTCCGGGAAAAATAAGAAATCGGTAAGGCTATAGCCCAGGGAAATATTGATTTAGCCAGACTTAGTAAGTTCTTTCTAAAGCGCTGTTTCTTCGCACAGATCCCTCCCCACGCATGCGGAGACCTCGATTTACGCGATTTACAATCGATTAAGGTCACATTAATATTCTCGGAAAAATAAGAAATCGGTGAGGCTATAGCCCAGGGAAATATTGCTTTAGCCAGACTTAGTAAGTTCTCTCTAAAGCGCCGTTTCTTCGCACAGATCCCTCCCCACGCATGCGGAGACCTCAATTTACGCGATTTACAAGCGATTAAGGTCACATTAATATTCTCGGAAAAATAAGCAATCGGTAAGGCTATTGCCCAGGGAAATATTGATTTGGCCAGACTTAGTAAGTTCTCTCTAATGCGCTTATTCTTCGCACAGATCACTCCCCACGCATGCGCAGACCTCGATTTACGTGATTTACAAGCGATTCAGGTCAGATTAATATTCTCGGAAAAATAAGAAATCGGTAAGGCTATAGCCCAGGGAAATATTGATTTAGCCAGACTTAGTAGGTTCTCTCTAAAGCGCTGTTTCTTCGCACAGATCACTCCCTACGCATGCGCAGACGTCGATTTCCGCGATTTACAAGTGATTCAGGTCAGAATAATATTCTCGGAAAAATAAGAAATCGGTAAGGCTATAGCCCAGGGAAATATTGATTTAGCCAGACTTAGTAAGTTCTCTCTAAAGCGCTGTTTCTTCGCACAGATCAATGCCCACGCATGCGCAGACCTCGATTTACGCGATATACAAGCGATTATGGTCACATTAATATTCTCGGAAAAATAAGAAAACGGTAAGGCTATATCCCAGGGAAATATTGATTTACCCAGACTTAGTAAGTTCTCTCTAAAGTGCTGTTTCTTCGCACAGATCACTCCCCACGCATGCGCAGACCTCGATTTACGCGATTTACAAGCGATTAAGGTCCCATTAATATTCTCGGAAAAATCAGAAATCGCTAAGGCTATAGCCCAGGGAAATTTTGATTTAGCCAGACTTAGTAAGTTTTCTCTAAAGCGCTGTTTCTTCGCACAGATCACTCCCCACGCATGCGCAGACCTCGATTTACGCGATTTACAAGCGATTAAGGTCACATTAATATTCTCGGAAAAATCAGAAATCGCTAAGGCTATAGCCCAGGGAAATTTTGATTTAGCCAGACTTAGCAAGTTCCGTCTAAAGCGCTGTTTCTTCGCACAGATCACTCCCCACGCATGCGCAGACCTCGATTTACGCGATTTACAAGTGATTCAGGTCACATTAATATTCCGGGAAAAATAAGAAATCGGTAAGGCTATAGCCCAGGGAAATATTGATTTAGCCAGACTTAGTAAGTTCTTTCTAAAGCGCTGTTTCTTCGCACAGATCCCTCCCCACGCATGCGGAGACCTCGATTTACGCGATTTACAATCGATTAAGGTCACATTAATATTCTCGGAAAAATAAGAAATCGGTGAGGCTATAGCCCAGGGAAATATTGCTTTAGCCAGACTTAGTAAGTTCTCTCTAAAGCGCCGTTTCTTCGCACAGATCCCTCCCCACGCATGCGGAGACCTCAATTTACGCGATTTACAAGCGATTAAGGTCACATTAATATTCTCGGAAAAATAAGCAATCGGTAAGGCTATTGCCCAGGGAAATATTGATTTGGCCAGACTTAGTAAGTTCTCTCTAATGCGCTTATTCTTCGCACAGATCACTCCCCACGCATGCGCAGACCTCGATTTACGTGATTTACAAGCGATTCAGGTCAGATTAATATTCTCGGAAAAATAAGAAATCGGTAAGGCTATAGCCCAGGGAAATATTGATTTAGCCAGACTTAGTAGGTTCTCTCTAAAGCGCTGTTTCTTCGCACAGATCACTCCCTACGCATGCGCAGACGTCGATTTCCGCGATTTACAAGTGATTCAGGTCAGAATAATATTCTCGGAAAAATAAGAAATCGGTAAGGCTATAGCCCAGGGAAATATTGATTTAGCCAGACTTAGTAAGTTCTCTCTAAAGCGCTGTTTCTTCGCACAGATCAATGCCCACGCATGCGCAGACCTCGATTTACGCGATATACAAGCGATTATGGTCACATTAATATTTTCGGAAAAATAAGAAAACGGTAAGGCTATATCCCAGGGAAATATTGATTTACTCAGACTTAGTAAGTTCTCTCTAAAGTGCTGTTTCTTCGCACAGATCACTCCCCACGCATGCGCAGACCTCGATTTACGCGATTTACAAGCGATTAAGGTCACATTAATATTCTCGGAAAAATAAGAAATCGGTAAGGCTATAGCCCAGGGAAATATTGATTTAGCGAGACTTAGTAAGTTCTCTCTAAAGCGCTGTTTCTTCGCACAGATCCCTCCCCACGCATGCGGAGACCTCGATTTACGCGATTTACAAGCGATTAAGGTCACATTAATATTCTCGGAAAAATAAGAAATCGGTGAGGCTATAGCCCAGGGAAATATTGCTTTAGCCAGACTTAGTAAGTTCTCTCTAAAGCGCTGTTTCTTCGGACAGATCCCTCCCCACGCATGCGGAGACCTCGATTTACGCGATTTACAAGCGATTAAGGTCACATTAATATTCTCGGAAAAATAAGAAATCGGTAAGGCTATTGCCCAGGGAAATATTGATTTGGCCAGACTTAGTAAGTTCTCTCTAATGCGCTTATTCTTCGCACAGATCACTCCCCACGCATGCGGAGACCTCGATTTACGCGATTTACAAGCGATTAAGGTCACATTAATATTCTCGGAAAAATAAGAAATCGGTGAGGCTATAGCCCAGGGAAATATTGATTTAGCCAGCCTTAGTAAGTTCTCTCTAAAGCGCTGTTTCTTCGCACAGATCACTCCCCATGCATGCGCAGACCTCGATTTACGCTTTCCAAGCGGTTAAGGTGACATTAATATTCTCGGAAAAATAAGAAATCGGTAAGGCTATAGCCCAGGGAAATATTGATTTAGCCAGAATTAGTACGTTCTCTCTAAAGCGCTGTTTTTTCGCACAGATCACTCCCCACGCATGCGCAGACCTCTATTTACGCGGATTACAAGCGATTCAGGTCAGATTAATATTCTCGGAAAAATAAGAAATCGGTAAGGCTATAGCCCAGGGAAATATTGATTTAGCCAGACTGAGTAAGTTTTCTCTAAAGCGCTGTTTCTTCGCACAGATCACTCCCCACGCATGCGCAGACCTCGATTTACGCGATTTACAAGCGATTAAGGTCACATAATATTCTCGGAAAAATAAGAAATCGCTAAGGCTATAGCCCAGGGAAATTTTGATTTAGCCAGACTTAGCAAGTTCCGTCTAAAGCGCTGTTTCTTCGCACAGATCAATCCCCACGCATGCGCAGACCTCTATTTACGCGGTTTACAAGGGATTCAGGTCAGATTAATATTCTCGGAAAAATAAGAAATCGGTAAGGCTATAGCCCAGGGAAATATTGATTTAGCCAGACTTAGTAAGTTCTCTCAAAAGTGTAATTTCTTCGCACAGATCACTCCCCACGCATGCGCAGACCTCGATTTACGCGATTTACAAGCGATTCAGGTCAGATTAATATTCTCGGAAAAATAAGAAAACGGTAAGGCTATAATAGCCCAGGGAAATATTGGTTTAGCCAGACTGAGTAAGTTCTCTCTAAAGCGCTGTTTCTTCGCCCAGATCACTCCCCACGCATGCGCAGACCTCAATTTACGCGATTTACAAGCGATTCAGGTCAGATTAATATTCTCGGAAAAATAAGAAATCGCTAAGGCTATAGCCCAGGGAAATTTTGATTTAGCCAGACTTAGCAAGTTCCGTCTAAAGCGCTGTTTCTTCGCACAGATCACTCCCCACGCATGCGCAGACCTCAATTTACGCGATTTACAAGTTATTCAGGTCAGATTATTATTCTCGGAAAAATAAGAAATCGTAAGGCTATAGCCCAGGGAAATATTGATTTAGCCAGACTTAGCAAGTTCCATCTAAAGCGCTGTTTCTTCGCACAGATCACTCCCCACGCATGCGCAGACCTCGATTTACGCGATTTACAAGCGATTCAGGTCAGATTAATATTCTCGGAAAAATAGGAAATCGGTAAGGCTATATAACCCAGGGAAATATTGATTTAGCCAGACTTAGTAAGTTCTCTCTAAAGCGCTGTTTCTTCGCACAGATGACTCCCCACGCATGCGCATACCTCCATTTACGCGATTTACAAGCGATTAAGGTCACATTAATATTCTCGGAAAAATAAGAAATCGCTAAGGCTATAGCCCAGGGAAATACTGATTTAGCCAGACTTAGTAAGTTCTCTCTAAAGCGCTGTTTCTTCGCCCAGATCACTCCCCACGCATGCGCAGACCTCGATTTACGCGATTTACAAGTGATTCAGGTCACATTAATATCCCCGGAAAAATAAGAAATCGGTAAGGTAACGCCCAGGGAAATATTGGTTTAGCCAGACTTAGTAAGTTCCGTCTAAAGCGCTGTTTCTTCGCACAGATCACTCCCCACGCATGCGCAGACCTCAATTTACGCGATTTACAAGTTATTCAGGTCAGATTATTATTCTCGGAAAAATAAGAAATCGTAAGGCTATAGCCCAGGGAAATATTGATTTAGCCAGACTTAGCAAGTTCCATCTAAAGCGCTGTTTCTTCGCACAGATCACTCCCCACGCATGCGCAGACCTCGATTTACGCGATTTACAAGCGATTCAGGTCAGATTAATATTCTCGGAAAAATAGGAAATCGGTAAGGCTATATAACCCAGGGAAATATTGATTTAGCCAGACTTAGTAAGTTCTCTCTAAAGCGCTGTTTCTTCGCACAGATGACTCCCCACGCATGCGCATACCTCCATTTACGCGATTTACAAGCGATTAAGGTCACATTAATATTCTCGGAAAAATAAGAAATCGCTAAGGCTATAGCCCAGGGAAATACTGATTTAGCCAGACTTAGTAAGTTCTCTCTAAAGCGCTGTTTCTTCGCCCAGATCACTCCCCACGCATGCGCAGACCTCGATTTACGCGATTTACAAGTGATTCAGGTCACATTAATATCCCCGGAAAAATAAGAAATCGGTAAGGTAACGCCCAGGGAAATATTGGTTTAGCCAGACTTAGTAAGTTCCGTCTAAAGCGCTGTTTCTTCGCACAGATCACTCCCCACGCATGCGCAGACCTCGATTTACGCGATTTACAAGCGATTAAGGTCACATTAATATTCTCGGAAAAATAAGAAATCGGTGAGGCTATAGCCCAGGGAAATATTGATTTAGCCAGACTTAGTAAGTTCTCTCTAATGCGCTGATTCTTCGCACAGATCACTGCCCACGCATGCGGAGACCTCGATTTACACGATTTACAAGCGATTAAGGTCACATTAATATTCTCGGAAAAATAAGAAATCGGTAAGGCTATTGCCCAGGGAAATATTGATTTGGCCAGACTTAGTAAGTTCTCTCTAATGCGCTGATTCTTCGCACAGATCACTCCCCACGCATGCGGAGACCTCGATTTACGCGATTTACAAGCGATTAAGGTCACATTAATATTCTCGGAAAAATAAGAAATCGGTAAGGCTATTGCCCAGGGAAATATTGATTTGGCCAGACTTAGTAAGTTCTCTCTAATGCGCTGATTCTTCGCACAGATCACTCCCCACGCATGCGGAGACCTCGATTTACGCGATTTACAAGCGATTAAGGTCACATTAATATTATCGGAAAAATAAGAAATCGGTGAGGTAAATATTGATTTAGCCAGACTTAGTAAGTTCTCTCTAAAGCGCTGTTTCTTCGCACAGATCACTCCCCACGCATGCGCAGACCTCGATTTACGCGATTTACAAGCGATTAAGGTCACATTAATATTCTCGGAAAAATAAGAAATCGGTGAGGTATATATTGATTTAGCCAGACTTAGTAAGTTCTCTCTAAAGCGCTGTTTCTTCGCACAGATCACTCCCCACGCATGCGCAGACCTCGATTTACGCGATTTACAAGCGATTAAGGTCCCATAAGTGTGCCGAAAAAATAAAAGAATCGGTGGACCTATAGCCCAAGAAAACATATTCTCCTCCAGCTACAGTCAGCTTTCTCTAAAGCGGCGATTCTTCGTATACATCATCCCCCAGGAACATGATATGAAACGTTGGTGCAGCCAGGTCCCCGCACTTATCTGGAAAAGAGCGCTGAAATTGCAAATTTGGCACAGTCCTGGACACTGGCCTGGAAAACAGCGCTGGTTTGGCGCATATATAAATCCTTATGGTAAAGGACGTGCTTACGCCGATTTGCGGGATGAATAAATGGATATGCGCGTATTAGTTTCTCTGAAGAAAGCGGGGATATTGCCAATTACAATGTAGACGAAGCCAGATCCATTCACTTCTCAGATAACGCAAGGGCATCCTCAGCAAGTCTCTGAGATGCCGGCATTAAGACATTCGTACATCCTACGGATGTCCTGCACTAATCTTAAAAGTCCGCTTGTCTGTCCCAAGTCGATACATAAAGCATGCCAGTTATATAATTTGAGTTGCGTTTTCGGATGATGTGAGGACGTGTTCCAAGCCACTACTTTTTGATACTGTAATAGGAGGGCTCACCAATTAGGTTAATATGCATATTGCAATACAGCTCTAAAGAAGCTACGGTTTTGTACGCCTCAACCTGTTGTCATTCTCACAGATTCAAAATCTGCCCTTCCAAGGTTAGAGCACGGGTTCCCTACTGATGCCTTATGTATTAGCTCCGTACACTCGGTGCACAATCTCCCTATCAGGGGCTTCTCCATACGTTTCCAATGGGTGCCCTCGCACATTGGTATCATAGGCAACGAGATGGCGGACAGCCTCGCCCATAGAGCGCTGTCTGGGAATCCCTTGAGAAAAGTGCCTCAAGAGGACAAGAGACTCTTCAGAGAAGCGGTGTTGTGCCAGTTCAGTTCTTTGTGGAGCTCACCTCACAAGCCATGTGTGACCAAGGGCCTCAAAAGAAACCAAGCCACTTTACAGCTCCACATTCGCACGGGCTCTGCTCGTACCCCTGCGTGGATGTATAAGACTGGCCTGGCATGGTCTCCATTATGTTCAACGTGTGGTGTGTGCGGTGGCATAGAACATAACCTTATGTGTTGTACTCTGTATAACGCGGAAAGCAGTGTGTTATTCGGGTTCCTCAAGCGGACAGGAGTTCCGCACGGTTCTCTTCAGGACATTGTTTTCGTGTGCGGAAACTAGTTGTTTAGGAAGGAGGTTTCTCGCCTTCTTTTAGATTACCTGCCGGACACGGATTTGGCCTCCACATGGTGACCTTAGGAGTGACTACTTGTAGTTGTGAGGTCTGTGACTGATTTATGTGATTTATTTATTTTAAGTGTCGCTACGGTGGAGGAATTGCCGGCAGCAACTGCAAGGCTAATCCCACCAGTAGCCTACGACCACTCAACTCAACTCAAAAGTCATATTTTAGGGCTCCTTCTTGAAATTTTTGCGCTTTCATGGGCTCTGAAATCGCAGAAATATTGCGTCTTTGCTTCTTGCCACCATTAAAAAGCAGTTCGGCATCAAACGAACTACCTCAGCTGCAGCACAACCTATCTGCACTTACAATGGCATATAGCCTTCGAGATCTGCTTTCGGTGCTCGAAGAAAACCGTCTGTGAAAGGTGCGCTTTGGACACTACGACCAATAATAATAATAATAATAATAATAATAATAATAATAATAATAATAATAATAATAATAATAATAATAATAATAAGATGATGAAGAAGAAGAAGAAGAAGAAGAAGAACGTTAAAACAAAATAGTCCACAAATAAACACTTGTTTCATTGCAGCATGTCATTCGTATTTAGTTTTTAGTTGCACTAAATTTTTTTCGGACAAGGATGAAGCTCCCAAATAAATACACCTGGAAGCTACATTCTGAGAACATTCTGCGGAGGTTGTTGCTCGGATGTATGTCAAGCCAGGTTCGCGATAAGTCCAGCGCTAGAAGTTGCGTTTAAAATTCATCGTGGGCATGGCGCTGTTGACGTCCTCAGTACGTCGCATTAAAAAGCTAGCACGTTCGGATCCTTCCGGGACATTCACGGGACGTTTTTTGTTGTCTTGCACGCGGTAAGCAAAACACTCGCACAAACGGCAGAGCCTTTCGGAGTGGCCATTTCTGCGAGTACAAAATATAGCACCTGCGACTGAGCGCATCAAGGTGAATGCAACAAACCAAGGAGCAAGGACGCAGCAACACTCACTGGTTGTCTCACGAATTTTAAAGCATTCACGTTTAATGCGATGTGCACAAGGAAAAAAAAAACTGCGAAAATTTCAATAACCCACGAGCTTAACCACTGGGATGGAACAAGGTAAGACTATCCACACAGGCAGTATTATTTTTCTGCGCAGGGAAATACGATTACTCATACGTGTAGCCATTGTTTGTTAGAAATTTAATGATTCAGACCGGGGTAGGCTTCTAAGGAAAAATCGCCGCACTCTCTCGTCACCAACACATATTGCTTCAATAGGTGGTAAGTTTCATCCGATTCTAATCGAACACGGCGCGCCACCATAGGTACATACGAGGCTGTACGATGAATCATGGTTAGTCAAAGTACAAGCACAGACTCATTCACCGAAATCGTCACTCGCCGGTTCGAACAAGAACTAATCGGTAGGCCTCGAAAGAAACACACACACAGCCTCTCGTCCTTGTGACTTTAACAACAGATGGGAAGTCTAAGGTATCCGTCATCGGTGACTACGTCGCCCGTTCACGCTGCATGTTGTGTATACTATATACGCGCAGCCTTTACCCGTCTGTTACATTTAAGCTGCTCTAGCCCACTTCAAACAGAAATGAGGTCACGAAGTAGAAGAGGTGCCCGGGTTGGGTTTGTGCCAACACCGGCTTAAGAAAAAATAAATGTAGGTGGCATTCCCCTTGCAAATAAGTCATCGGCCAGTCCCGTCTTCACGGCGCCTGGTATGAACCGTCCACGCATTTCTACGGAGTTCAAGGGACTACTCCCTCCCCCACTCCTCCCCTCGGGCGTGCTCTTGGCATTGGCGAAAACGAGAGTGTTCTGTATTCTCCCGCGTACAACCCTTATCGTCGCAACCAGCACGCAGCGTAATGAAGACACACGGAGGAGGGAATGTGAGCGGGAGAGAGCGAAATGGAGAGAAAGTGATAATGCAAATTAAATTACGCCCAAGTGTCCGTGAGCTTGAGCGAGTTTCAAGAAGGGGGAAAGAAATTGTGATCCGCCCGTGTGATATATCGTCGTAAAAATTCAACGTAAACGTGTTCCACGTGATTAGCCACTATACTGAGTTCATATACCAGGTGTTCAATACCTTCTTTTTTTTTCTACCTCAACAGAATTTTAAAACTATCGCCTGGAGCCGATAGGACAGAAAGGAATACTTACTGCCTTAGATAGGTTACTCGTGAAGGCGACACTTAAAAATTGCCCGAGACAGGTCAGTAAATATTTACCTGAAAGCACGACCTTAAATTTTACCTGTTTACCTAATCATTTTAGACTGGTGTCTAGAGTGATGAAAGGAAGCCCCGTGACCTTTCGAGACACGTCCACTTGAAAAGACATTTTTGGAACGAATCTCAATACAGATCCTTTAGTATTTGTTTTGAGATATAGACCACATATAGACCTCAGAGGTGCTTGCATGGATACCATATCGTTTCCTGTATACAAAAATTGCTAGATGTAACTCTGGCGCGAGTGTCTACAAGAGATACAGGTATGGTGATACAGCCGGCATGGGTACAATGGGTAGTGCATGGAGTTTCCTAAAATACGGCCCTCTGCTTCAAACGACCTCGTCAGTATGCAGATTGATCATTTTCAACAAAATATTGCGCTGTAAATGCAAAATTTCGCAATGACTATGCATGTGTGCAGACTTATTGCCTTCCCGAGTTTGGCAAACTATTGAACTAGAGCTTGGAAATTTACAGAGATAGATCATTATGACAAGACTGTCTAAAACCACAAGCGTGAAGATCAAACGAGTGCATGTAACAACTCGTCATTCTTACGGCATCTGAAGAGTGGCAGGAGCAGAGTAATTTTCTGTGAAATTCGTTAGGAAAATCAACGCTGGACACTGTAAAATTCCGCCATGTTGTCGAAGTGCACCATGTTAGCGCTATGGCCCAATCGTAGAAGGTGTAGACACCCCGTCAGCCAATCGCAAGTGACAAAATTGCGAGTCGGACCACATGGTGGAATTCAAAAGTGTCCTGAATAACATTCCTGATTCCTTCTTCCTTCCACACGGTGTAGTAAAAAAAAAATGTTGCATGCGCGACAGCGTCTTGAACGCTGCGAGCATCATTTCGACACGTCATCGGTGAGAAGACGGCACAAACTCTGAACATACGTACGGCGTAGTGCGGCGGCGTCTGGAGTGCCCCGTGCGGCATTGCGACACATCATCGATGAGCAGACGGCACAAATATGGCAGTGCGTCGGGGATTGTGTCGACGGGTACGTACGAGGGTATCGAGCCAGACGCCCTAATAGCCATCACAGATCTCCCCTGTGGTCGTCTCCTCCTTGGTGTCCGAGTCATTTATCGTTCTTTCGACAAAGCAAACAAAAAAAGAAAGGAGACGATTAAAGCAGAGGCAGCTTGCCAACCACGCAATTTCATGCACTTTTCCATACTAGATGCGTGCAGCGCTGGAGAAACACTAGGTGCCCGTGAATCTTCCGTGGCCGTGACGTTATGCTGCTGAGCGCGAGGACCCGGGTTCGACTGCCAGGACGCTGCGGTGTAATACATGAAAGCTCGCGTTCTTAGATGTAGATGAAGTCTGATTTTGGGCTTCTCCTGCTTGAATGTTCGTGAAACGCAGGAGTGCTCTCTTCATGGGATTGATGAACAGGTTTGAATGATACCTATTGCATTTAAATAAAAACAAAAGATAAGTTCTAGATAGCGCTGAGCGCATGATTAATATTCAGGTCCCTTATTCATCGTATACGAAAACCAAAGACAACGGGGAAAAATAGCGAATAGATGAATGATTCATCATGTGTGCGTCTCCGTATAACCCCTCAGCAATAACAGCTGTCGCAATCTGGCAAACTGCATTTATTAGGACTTCTAAATTGGGGGGGGGGGGGGGGGGGAGGAACTGACGCAGCAGACGTCGCCCTCAAAAAAACTTTTGGATCTTAAGAAACGTATAGCTGTGACTGTGAGCGTGAACGATACTGGAAATACCATTGTCAGGATTCAATTGTATGCTGGAAGCTGGGAACTGCGCGAGAACTGGTAGTAAGGGCGAAAGAACTACAGCGATAATGCTTAGCCTGATGTTGTCACATGCTTGGGCCAGTGTTTTCTCGCCATGGAGTTGTCATCGAACCCGGGGCTGCGCCCCGGGTTCGTGGGCTGCGCCGTGGGCTGCGCAGTGGGCTGCGCAGCCCACTGTGGGCTGCGCCGGCAGCATTCAGTGGGCTGCGCCGGCAGCTGGCGACGGGGTTCGAAATTAAAGGCACTTGCTCTAAACGGGCGTGCGAATGCAAATAATTCTAGGCCAGTATCCACAATGCCTTTCGTTCGTAAGTGTTCTTTGCCATTTGCCAGCTGCCTTCGCTAACTGCCTTCGCAGTTCAGTGTCACGTTAGTTCTTACGAACGATTCTAACATTAGAGATTTATGTGAATACCGGCCCCGGCGCGTGATCCTATAACGGTTTGCTTTCCGAATCGTTCTAAGGTCGCACACCAGGTCTATATTTGTTACTGCACGCCGGAATCAGAGTGGACCTGATAGCTGAAATAAAACTGGAAGGAAGTGGGAAGTTGCAAAGCAACTGTAAATGGAAGATGGAGGGGGGGTAACTGCAGCTGAAAACTGGTGGCAGGAAACTGGAAGTACGAACTGGCACACAACTAAAACTGGAAGCTGGAACGTATATATATATAATAGCAAGCGTGAAGTCATGCAAAAACAAAAGGAACTCGAAGTACAACTGTACCTGGGATCGAAGAATAAAGGTTAGTTGGGCAAGTTGGCATGATTGCATCGCAGGTAGCCAGCGCACGGACATCACCGACTGAGAGAGGAAAGACACGACACGTCGATGGGCTTTCGACTAAATGATTTTATTAGACGAAGATTAATGTTGTTTTTCTTCCCTCGATCCGTGTTGTACGCGCGCTGGTACTCCAACGATGTGACTGCAATGTAACTGTAAGTTGGAGCGCAAACGCATACTCAAAGCTGGATACGTAGTGGAAATATAGAAGTGCAAAGTAACTGTAAAATGAAGGAAGTGGAAACTTAAATGTTACTGAAAGCTAGCAGGGGAAGCTTAAAGGCAACTGGAACAAAAATCTGGGATATAACTGTTCCTGTAGCTGTTTGAGTGTAATTGCAATGCAGTTGAATGTTGCTGTAAAACTTAAACTGAGAGTACGAACGTAACTGCAACTGGACGCAAGAACGTAATTGTACCTTGAAGGCAAATGATTGCAACTGAAACTGCAACTTCAACTCAAGGACGGAGAAGTGGAAACGATACTCAAGTTGAATCGAGGGCTGGAACGTAACTATAACTGAAATCTAAAGAGTAACTGTACCTCGAAGCTGGAGGACAATTGGAGACGGAAGTTATAGTGTAACTGTAACTTCTACGGAACCGGAAATCGAAACGCAGGTGGGACTGGAAATTGTAACGTAACTGCGACTGGAAGCTTGAAGTTAACTCTAACACTACGCCAACAGCTGCAACAACTGAAACACTTAAACAATTGCATTCAATACTTGCAATGTATAACTTGCAGTGCATAGTGTATTTGCAGTGTAATTGGGTGGGGGGAGGGGGGTTATTCTGCAAGTCTCCACCTAGTGGACATATAAATTTCGTCGGCTGCTAAAGTGCTGATTGGCTTGAAGTGCCTGTCTCCCCAGCCCAGCCAATCGGATATGTTCACTAGGTGGACACTTGCAGAACACCCAGAATACACCCCGTGCCCCTGGAATTTGGAACAGAACGGAACTGGGAATCGGAACATGTCTGAAACTGCAAGCTCGAAGCCAAACGTAACTGGAACCGGCGACGCAAATGTAACGTGAAGTTAAATGCTAAATAAGTAAAAGCAGGTACGTAACCGGAGCAGAACGTTGGCAAGTATAACCAGATACACCAGCCCACACCTGTGACTACAGAACATGGAATGCAACTGGAGCTTGACCGTTTGCCCTATAGACATCTCTTAGCTTCAACGACGCTGTCCGTTTTGAGTACGGAGACTGCACAAACACGAACAAGTAAAGAGCCAGCGACGCCCGAATCGCAGACACGGCGATTCCTTTCCCTCCGCGGCGCTGCACTTTCACTTGGCGAGCCTTCGCCGTCCGGGTCTGTGTCGCAACGCCAAAGCCGCCTCCGGTCGTCTCGGCTATACCACCCGCCACGGGCCGCCCATCTAGGAGCGTAATTATCGAACAGGTGCTTGCCAGTTCGCCCACGGTAGGAGTAATTAATCGTCGATTTGGGCCGCGATTAGCCGGCTCGATCTGCGACGCCTCGACGTCTCGTTGCAAGAGGAGAGAGGTCCCTCTCTTCGAGCAAGTGCGTCTAGCAGGAAGCGGCAGCGGGCTTTCGCGTCGCGCAGTAACGCGAGGGGGCGCTTGGGTCGCAATCACCTCGCGCGCCGTCGCCGCGAGCCGGAACTGTGATACCGGAACTCTATCGCCGAGGCGCGCTATTGAAGGAACGCGGGGGCGATTTTTGCAGAGGAAGGAATGAAGGAACGAAGGAACGAAGGAAGGAAGGAAGGAAAGCAACTTTATTTTGCAAAAAGAAAAGTAGGCGAGCGTGGTTGGGCCCTCAGTCCATGGCTCCACTGGCGCGAGCGGCTCGCTGGGCTTGGGTCCAGGAAAGCCACTTGGCTCTCCTTTCCCCAGTCCGCAAGGCGTGCCTCCCACTGCCTATTTAACATGAGTGGATGCGCAGTTATGTATGGGCTAGTAATATGGCCTTTCCAGAAACTCCCATGTGACATGTTGTAGTGTGGGTTTGTTAGAACACCATGGACAGACGTCCGCAAATCTAGTTGGGTTTATTTTACCGAGTTGATGCAAGTTGGGGAAGCTGTTTGGTTGAATGCGTCAGACGACTCTGGGTCGAATTCCGCCGTGTGTGTGTGTTCGAATTCAAACAGCGAACTGAGTGGCTGCGCAGAGCTATGCAAAGTGGAGGAAGCTGAGAAAGCCCTCGAAGGAACGGCGCCAATCTTGGGAAGAACTTGAAGCTAGTAGAAGTAGTAGTAGTTGTCGCGATGGTGGTAGTATAATGGTAGTAGTATCATATATTAGCAGTAGCGATGGTGTTAGAAGGAGTATAGTAGTAGTAGCGGTGGTAGTAATAGCGGTGAAAGTAGTTGTGGCAGTATAGTAGTAGCAGCTGTATTATTATTATTAGTAGTAGTAGTAGTAGTAGTAGTAGAGGTAGTAGTCGTAGTAGTAGAAGTAGCAGTAGTAGTAGTAGTAGTAGTAGTAGTAGTAGTAGTAGTAGTAGTAGTAGTAGTAGTAGTAATGGTGGTGGTGGTGGTAGTAGCAGGAATAGCAGCGCGAAATGGGTCAAGCCTTCCCTTCTCCGAATCATGCAGACTCATTTATTGGTTAGCCGACACGAGCCCTATAGCCTATATACGCTGTTAGCACGTATACCCGATGAGACAAAGTGCAGAGGAAACAATTTCGCAGGCCTACGTACGGTATACGCCTACTACTTACTACATAGGCAGCTGCATGCTTGTGTACGTCGATCGCGCGGCGATCACGTGACGGCCCGGACGAGTCTGCTTTCTCTCTCTTATCTGCGACCTCCGCAAAAAGTGCACGGACCGCGAACGTTCGCAAAGCTCGCGCCTCCGCGAGTAATTTCCGAGGGCGTCGATCGATGCTTCTCTTGCATACAAACGCCTCATTAGCGGCAGATCGGCACCGATGTTCGAGCGCGCTGCATGTGTGTGTGTATATCGGCCCACAACCGAGTGCTTCGGTTCGTATGCAGATGCGAAGATAAAGCGTGTAGTTTACTATCTGCGCTTTGTTTTTGTTTTTGTCCTTTTTGCACGAGCCCGCCGCAGTGGTTATGGCAGCCATGGCGTTCTCCTACTGAACCACGGCGGCCACCTTCTGGTGGAGGCGGAACGCAAGAACGCTCGGGCATTTCAATTACAGCATTGCCATTTGTTGGGCGTGTTGGTAAACTGACTTGGAAAGCATATTTAGCGCCAGCGAACAAGGACAGAAGGGAGACGACACCACAACGCGCTAACTTCAACAACTTCATTTGCAACCCACGCGCAGCCATCCAAAAAAGCCGTCTCCTTATCTAGCATGTCGACCGAAGGGGCACCAACACGCATATCACTATTCCGACAGATAGCCTGAGCCTCAATAATCTCTCGCACATCTTTATCTTTGTGCTTCGCAAGAACCCGGCAGGATCCATACACCGGCGCACAGCCGCATTCCTGACAGTGAGCTGTCAGATTCGAATACCTTAACGCCGGTGTACGCTGTGGGTACGTGGGTACTCGGACTCAGCCTAGAGCCCTCGAGAAGGACCCCGAGACCACGACATGCGAAGCTAAACTTACTTCAAACAAAATCCAGGCCAGCTCTGAGGGCTGGGCGTCCCGAACGCGGGCACCAGAACACGTACCATGCTGTATGCGCCATGTACAGTATACTTCTTCTAGCAGCCGGTTGGTGTGACGTCACAGACTTGAAAGCAATGTCTAGTATTCATGCCGTTATGGCGCAGGCAAAAAGTAAAAAAAAAAGGGGGGGGGGGGGTGTTCTGCACACTCGCTATGCAGGCGGACAACTTTCTGCAGCAATGAAGGGAAAGCTACGGAGGCAAAGCGCGCGCAAGTAGAAATAGCGCTCCAGAAAGAGTCCTCCGTTTTCGACCGCGTCACTTTAGGAGGAAGCTTTAGCTAAGGCCCAACTCCGACGCAGACTATTCAAATACATGTAAAACGCAGAAACGTTTTTCTGAGATAACTCCTGGCCGATTTCAATGAAATTTGTTGCATTTGAAAGATAAAGGGAAATTATAGTGAATGTTGCTCGATTTCAATTTAGGGCCTGAATTTTGTTAAAAGAATTTTCAAAAATTCGAAAGGTCGAAAGAAATAGAAGCACAAAGTTTACAAATTAATAGCTCTGCATAAAGAACAGATATCGCGGTTCTGTAAATGGCATCCATTAGATCATTCAAAGCGGACATATTCGATATGTCAATTTATATCTTACGTAAATTCGTTACGTTGTGTACAAGGGTTCTGCAAAGGCTTTATTTCTATATTACTAAATTTTTTGAGATTCATGTGTAACATATCAATTTTGTTTGCTTTAGATGTACTATTAGGTGCAATTCACATAATTGAGATATTGTTTTTCATTGCTGAGTTACAGAGTTGCAAACTTGATAGTTTCGTTTTCTGAAAACTTTCGATTTTTGCCAATTTTTAATAAAAATTGATGACCTAACTCGAAAGTTTGAAACCAACAGTCACCAGACCTTAAGTTTTTCTTTTAAATGCAACAAACCTCGTCAAATTTGGAGCAGCGGTTGACGAGAAAAACGGATTCTCCTTTTACATGTATTTAGATAGGAGCACCCGAGCTGAAGCTTCCTTTTAACGCTGCCGAACTACTTGGCGCAGTAACACCTTCGCAGCTCCGCGAAAGCTCCGCCCCCGTAGCTTTCGCTTCATTGCCACAGAAAGTTGTACGCGAGTATATAAGTTCCGCACTTGACTCCTTTAGAATGCATCTATTGTTTTAACAAAAAAAAAAAAAAACAATTTATTACACCAGAATATGAGACGCTGTTATAAGATGTTGGACTTTCCTTTGCTCCGCTATAGTTACGAACATTTTCCCACCGCATGGATGAAAATAAGACTTTCAGAACAAATTTTACCTGTCTTGTTGACTTATCTGAGGGTGTGACACTGTCTTTTTGGAGGTCCATGCTGTCGCGAGCACTGTCGACAGCCTTCAGTAGATTTAAGTTGCCAGCAAATAGAAAGAATAAAGAGTCGAATCGCTGACGAAATGTCATCTACAGAAAAAGCAAGATGAGAAGAGGGCCAAGAACGGATCCTTGGGGAACTCCGCCAGTGACCCCATATATAGCTGAGCTCTGTCCATTAGTGTTCATGAAGCAGGATCTATCATATACAGGCAATGAGACACCAGGTAAGCAATGGAAGATTGTGTGTCCATTTGTGTGAGCTTTGTAATAAGGAGCCCATGCCAAACTGCATCAAATACTTTACTTAGGTCAATGTAAATATCCTCGAATTGGTCCCCACTATGTACTACACTGGAATCATGGGTCAATAACTGTAACCCAGTTCGTTGTTGTGCTGAGACTTGATACAAATACATGTTGTTCATCTGTTAAAATATTTTAGCACCAACAGAAAGCAAGGAATGCAATACAGATTCAAACAGCTCAGCCGCAGCGTAGAGGAGGATAGATTTGGGCCAGTAGTTAGTAACGGCACATTTAGCACCAGATTTATGTACGGACGTTACCCGTGCTAACTTTCAAAGTGCAAGGAAACGTACTAGACCTGAGGTAACTATTGAATATTACGTTATAACAGGGACAAGCATGCTTGCATAGTACTTAGGCAGTTCGAGAGGGATCCCATCAGTGTCACAAAAAAGCGAAGGTTTGTGACGCTTCATACACCTGAAAACAAGCTCTTCACTGGCTTGATAGCGCACACACCACACCAGACTGAGAAGGAAGGTCACTTGAGGTAGAAGCACGTTTTACACCAAATGCTGAACAGAAGCGTTCTGCAAAGGCATCAGGAGCGTTCGAGACGTCGCCAAGTTTATCAACAAGACATACGTTTTCGGTGATCTTCTTAGAATGAGAACGCGCGTAGCTGCTGAATTATTTGGAATTACGTGTCATGCTGCCTTCAGCACGTTCAACATGGTTGTAGTGATCATTGTTATATAAAAAAAATATTCCAAAGATAACGACAGCGCCTTAGTTTCGGATGCAATATTCATTCCACATTAATTTTTGATTAAATATAACACCTAAAGTATTGACGTTAGGAACAAGTTCAATTACTTCAGAGCCAATCTGCAGCAGTATGACTTCACTCAGATGTTTTTGTGGAGTTGCAATAATAACAGCTTTTGTTTTGGTTGTATTTAGTTCCAGAGCGTTGACCTTGCTCCATTCGACCAATTGTTTCAGTGTGACATTTGCCAACAACGAAAGATCGCTATTACGAGAAGCACCGATTGTCTTCTTTGTTTATACAAAATCATTCATGGAATTATTGCACGTCTGGATCTACAAGCTTCTGTTTCACTGCGGCTTCCGGGAAAGACTGCTAGGGAACGTAGGGCTTTCTAGGTCCCTGCCTCTTTTAGCAAACACTCGCCTCTCCACAGACATTAACTGTTATTTTATCGATATTGACATCTTTCAACGCGTGTTGTCCTTCTTTCGGTTCCGAGCTTTGTGCTTTCTCCCGAGACTCCTTTCTGGCTTCACGCCTCTCCTGTCTTCTCATAGTTTCGCTCTCTCGTTCCTTTTATGTACTCCGTCTCTCAATAGTGGACAATTGCTGTATTATTGCTCATTATGAAGCTGTTTATGCAGCTATTGATTGCTTTTCTAGTCTAATCTTTTTATCCCGTAACTTATATTTGTCGTGGCTTTGAATTACCGTTTATTTTTTATTTTTTGCTCTGTGCAGTAGCATTCGGACCTCAGTGTCGCCTCTGGGGACGTTAAATAAATATCAAAGTATTATTATTATTATTATTATTATTATTATTATTATTATTATTATTATTATTATTATTATTATTATTATTATTATTATTATTATTCTGCTGTCGAACAAGCAGTCTATCAAAAAGCACAGCGCTCGTTATGACATACACTGCACACACTACCTCTTTTCTTTTTTTTTTGTCTAACCACTGGCCTGAATGAAGCGACATCCTATAGTACGGCGATAAAAAAATCATCGCCGGCGCGCATTTTGGCTCGTCGCGTGGTCTTCCTTCCAAGGGCGTCCGCGACATAAACTCACCCACCACATCCGAGCAGCGTGCGACAAAACCTCGCCGTTGTCGGCGATGGCCCGAGGCGGTAGCGGCCGCGGACTCAATGGCCCCGCCCACCCGCTCGTGACGTCACCGCTCGCGAAGACCGTCTCGAGCAGCGTGACTGGCTTCACACACGGATGCGCTCACCTCCACGACTCCCTCCCCCTCCGCTCTCCTCGTCCCAGCCGAACGTACGCGCACACACACCCGTCGCTCGCTACTCCCACGTTTTCACAAAGTGTGCAGGACCTCTCAAAGTGCGCACGAAATCAAGTTCGAAAATAAAGTGAGACAAAGAGAAGCTTAGGGGAGAAGGGGGCGATACTCCGTGCCGCAGAGCTAGGCGAGCGTCTGCGCACGTGACCCGTTCCTTCTCTCCGTTGCATCTTCTGTTTCTCGTGGATCTTTTTGTTTCATTTACCTTAACCCGAGAGCAATCGAGGCAAGGGAGCGGAGGCCTGCGAGAGGCATCACCTCGCCGCGACGGCACGCCGGTAAAGGCCAACTCCTCGAAGCCATGCATCGGTGGCGGTGGCTACATCGGGAACCGCCCCTTTTTCGCGGCATCTGTCAACGGGCCTGAAGAGTTTTCGCGAGCCGTCTTTGACGGTGACGGTGGTAATACCCGCCGTCCTTCGCGTCGTCTGCTACGAAAGCGCCAAGCGTGACACCTAGTTCATGCGGTTCCTGACGCCGAAGGCTTACACTGGTGATCGTTTCGCCGTATGCAACGATGCTTCTTCTGGCAGAAGATAAGGCACCCGAGTACGTCATCGTTGGTCGACGGTCGCGGTCAGGAACGCCAAGTGTCCGGCGGTGACTCCTTCGGCAGAAGACAAGGAACCCGAGTGACATCATCGTTGGAAGACGGCAGAGAAGCGACGCCGTCATATCGGTCGCAAGTGGAGCGCCTGGCGTCCGGACGTGGCCACGTTTTTTTTTTTCGAGGCTCCCGGAGACGAGATGGGACAGCTGCCACTTTGAGGCCGTCTGTGACTGCGTTTCTAGCAGTGACCATACCAGATCCAAGTGACGTCATCACATTGGTTCCGACGGGAAAGCTAGACGCAAGGCGCTGGTCATAAGGTTTGCACAAGTCAACAACGTTAACAGGCGTCAAGAAAGATCTAAAAGGCTGATCATTCGAGCGAAAAGGAAGAAGGCCTGTAATCATAGTTGCGGCAGAGGCTTTAGCGCCATCGAAGGTTATGATTTCGACATTAAATTCGGCCGAAACACCGTCGCAGACAACGTTGACGACGACAGGTGCAAGCAATTAGTAGACGACGCAAAGACTATATATATACGTGAACAGCAGGGTTCGGTTCCGCGTGCTCTGGGGAATTACGCACCACAAGTCAAGGCGGACGAGACACCGGCGACCCTACGGCTAATGACGACTGGACGTGATGTCATCGCGCACGAGATATGGAAATATTCCCTGGGCACTTCGCGCAAGGCATCTATGACGTAAAGTGCGGATATTCTGCATGTAATAATAGTCTACTAAACAGAAATCGAGAAGACAAGCGACGCGTCCTTTAGGAGGTGTGAATTGTGTATATTGGAGCCTTAATGTGGGTGACGTTGCCGGAAAAAAACTTGACGTCGACGGCTCAGTCAAGAGGAATAATTCCATGACCTTACCGAGTATTGCGTGGCTACGGCAGCAAGCCTTTCCCCGAGAATCATACAGCGCTTCCGTAACGAGGACAGCTTCGTATCTTCGACTGGAGTACGACACTGACGCTGTCGCCTGGACAGTATAAAGCAACACCTTTGTCTTCTGCCACGACGCTCCAACAATAGCAGACGAGTAAGTGTAGTGAGGAATACTTTAAAGTGGTGTGTCATACTGTGCTCTCATGCTTCTATCAGCGAAAAAGACTGAGGAAGAGTGGCAACGAGTCGGCGTGATACCAGAGTAAAGATATCCATCCCTGATATCCATCGACAGATGGCCTTCGCTGAGCTTGAGTTCCAATGACATCTGGATCGACAAGGCAAGCACTCGTTTTCCGAAGACGCACACCAGAAGACTGCGTCAACTCTCCGCTGGGAAAATTTTGGTGAATTCACAACTGCAGGCACAACTACGCAGTTTGTCTAGTTTGTTTCAACTACCACCGTTACAGGGATAACGGATGACCTCATGAAGATGCCAGCTGGAGATGCACTCTAGTGCAGTGACCTAGAGACATTGGATTCAGCCCGGCGGCACATGATCGATGACGTAGAGCCCGCAGCGGCTCGCTTATTAGGTTAGAGTGCAATCACAATCCAACTAACGCCCTGCTCCAGCTGCAGAGTCCCACGGTTAGTTCGTGACGGGAAAACGTAATCGGATGCCGAACGAACATCGTTGGCCACTGGTTAACGACTCGACACCGGTTGGAAACGTGGCGCACTTCATATTTTTTCTTTCGTCTGCTTCACGGTGCCGTCTGCTGCGGTAAGGACTCTTTCACCGAAAGACTTGAAGCCAAGTAAGTCATCAGACAGACGAAAACAGACGTAGATCGTTGCTTCATTTTTTATACCTATATGTCTGTCTCCCCGTTCGATTATCTTCCACGCACAAGGCTCTAATCAGCCCTGAGGCTTAGAAGGCCGACCAGGCGGACGTTATAACAAATGCCGGTCGCTTGTCGGCTAGATCGAAGAACAGAACCACAACGTCGATGAAGCCCCCATTTGTCGGTTTCGTTAAACAGACAGCCTTTTAAAAAAGAAACGCAGCCGCAACAGTTCCTGCTACGATCGTCGTTTCGAGCGTTATTATACAGCGCGGAGCGAAAACTGGAGCGGCCGGGAACAACGTCGTGATCGCTGGGCCGCTCTCGGTGTTCTTTTTTCGTACACTCTTTTTTCCCCCTTCATCTTTTGGGAGGCGCGTCGCATCCCTCCTTTGCGCCGCAAGCCCTATAGGACCAGCGGGCGGGCAAGCCGCAGCAGCTCTCCGAAGCGGCGCCCGACGCGAACGACGCCAGCGCCGACGGGGTGGTTGTGGTGTCCGTCGCAAGCTGGCAGTCATGAGGACCGCACGGCGTACAGCGGCCAGTCCGGCTCCTGTCCCCTGACAAGAGGTGGGTGACCCATTACATTACGGAGGGCGCGCGGTTTCCTTCGAACTGACAGCACGCGTTGACGCAGGGGGATCGTGCTCAGTCAGCACTGCGTTAAGTTTACTAGTTACAATTATTTATTATTTATTCGTTGATTTTACGTGGCGAAACAGCGTTCTGATTACGATGCACGCCGTGGTGGTGGACTACGGATTAATTTTGACCACCCGGGCTTCCCTGACGTGCACCCAAGAGTCCTAGCATTCCGCCGCGACCGGGGATCGAGCCCGCGACCTCGTGCACAGCAGTGTCACGCCATAGCGAAAGGTCGGCTGTGGTGGTCAGTTAACTAGTTCTCAACCTCGTAACGCTCCCAAAACTGTTCTACAACCAAGAAAAACTAGGACAACTTGTAGAGCTTTATTTCTGGTCATGGAGAATAAGTACATTTGTACAACAGAAAGCAACACCAATTAAGCGTTATTTGAGCTGAAACCTAATTATCAGCGCAATTAATTTATTATTGGTTTGCTAAACTACCCGCAATTGAAATTATAGGCTATGCGTTACGTTTTCCGTGTTTACGTCACACTTTTGAGCTATCCAACTCAGCGCAGCGTATGCGATGTATTGAGCACTACAAGGTCGACTGTTAGCGCAGTTTCTTTTTTAAAATTAATATTGCAATGGGGACTTTCCCTAAGGCATAATGTTTGGTACGTATTGTATGTGTGCCGTAAGGCCTGTGCTGTGTATGAATTCAAGCGTGTCTTTTGTTGTATATGCTGTCAGGTACCCAGCGATCACAGCTGGTCGTTGCCCTGCGGCGGAAGTCAGCTTGCAGTGCAGCACACCGGAGAGTTCCGCTTGTTAGCCTGCACAAGTCCCTACTAAATGGACTAGCTAAGTAAAAACCAAAGTTGGATAGCCAACGTCAGCCCCGTTAACGTTGCCAACTAAGTGGCCACAATTTTTTGGCGGGTACAACATGCCCAAACTCTCCCTTTCCATTGACGGAAGCAGATGCCCACCATATGCAGTTAGAGCAGATGCCTACCACTTAGCGCATGCAGTCAACTTTGGTTAGCTTAATTTGGTGTTCAGTGAACAGGTTCTAGCAGTTGGCGCAGTTATTAAGTGTGACAAATTAGTGAACTCAGTCAAGTTTAGTTTGTTAACCCAGCGCTTTTCAGTCACCGCAGTGGGCACATGTGTGTCCGAAGTTGTTGCTTTCTCTGAATGTCCTGTAAAATTCACCGGCCGCTTGTCGGAGTATTTACTTTTCTAAAGGTAAAAGAAAAGATAGAGAGAGATTGACTCGCCATCGCTGCCTTGCGAAAGCGGATGTCCAGCGAAGCTGTTGAAACCCACCACTACAGCTGCTGAGGTAAGGTGGTAACGGTAATTTAGAATAATGGTAGTAATGGGAGTAATGGTAATTTTGACAGCACGCCGCTGCCCATAGCGTTGCTGCAACAACATTGAAATCCGTTGCTAGGCTCGTAAGGCTAGAGACGTCACTCCCCACTTCGCAAGCTGCCGTCGCCGCAGCAGATTGCACAACAGCAGCCTTTACCGGAAAACGTATGCGGGAAGCGCTACGTGCTTCGCCTTGTTATAAAGACCACCTTGTCATCAGTGATGTGGTTCGGATGCTTGTTTTGTGCTTGTTCTTTATTGAAACGTATGCTGCTCTGTATGTTGCATGCGTGATTCCAAAGGATGTATGAACTGTTCGGTTCACTTTGCTGAGTGCTTGAAGTCTCTGCCTTACGGTGGTACGAGCCACTGTTCCTGGCCTTGCACAGCTGCCGGGATCGGCCCACATTTTTCCTAACGAGCGCGACCATGAAAAACGCCGACCAAGTGGTGGCTAATATAATCCCTGTAAAAGAACTCTGAAACACCCGGATCTACTATTGGGTGTTTCAGCGAGGACTTAAGGTGGTTGTAAAGCGCAGAATCAGCGATTGACTGAGAAGTCTTTTTTTTTTAAACGCATTTTTAGCAGCAACAGAAGTTAGCATATATGTATGTGCAAGTCACTAATCGATTAACCAATTAACGAAAATTTGTGAATTATAGTTATAATTACGAACCTTTAGGGACAACTTTTGCAATTACAATATTGAAGCTGTCTTGACCATCAACGAGGTTTAATAGTTCGCCGAATTGGCTATGTAGCCGTTTCGTGCTGGTGGCAATTTCGAGAAATACGTCATCAAATTCGGCGGCAGAATACACAGCTGTTCCATTTAGCACTTACCAGCATTGTCTTTCTTTTTTTTTTCGGAGCTTATATGGGTTAACTGGAACAGCCACGCATTTCGCCGATAGTCGATTCTGGGGTTGAATTCACGAAAGTTTTCATTCGTAAGTTCTGTCTGTCTTTGGCACGCCGTCTTCACTAAGATTATGACCGAAATAACGATTGGCTGGAATATGATATTACGAACACTTTCAACGTAAGAACTTAAACTGTAGTACATGTTAATGAGATCATCATTTAGGTTTATGGTCTCAACTGCTTTCGGAAGGTTGATGAAAATCGGTACATAAAAAAAATGGAGCTGTAACATCTCGTCCATAACTGCACAACTGTGCTCTAAAAACTGGTACCACGATGCGTAAACTGTCTATTTGGGCGTCCAAAAAGTGCGCAAATTTTACATTTTCACCCCCTGTTGCGTCATATTGTTTCTAAAATTGCAATATCACATTCTCGCTATTGTAGAATGTTTTCACTGTGAATTCAGTCTATTCCACTTGTGTGCTAAATATTTACTAAAATTATGCCTTCAAATTTTAACAGATCCCCATGACAATTTTTTCTCGTGACCTACTAGAAAAGTTTTGCAAAAATTACGATCATGCTTTCTGACAACGAGCATTAATTACTTCAACTAAACTTCTAAAATAACCTTCAAATAAACTTTTATTACCCAAGCAGAGATGTTAAAACAGCAGAAATTTCGAGGCACTTGCGATCGAAATATTTCAAGGAAAACTGGCTTTGAAGATCAAATCAAATGTCTAACATTTCTCTCATTTCTAAATAAGGTAAAAAAAAAATGTTGTTCGGAGGCTCTATCGTTAACCAAAGCTTACTTATGTCCTGCTGTGCAGATTAATGTACGGATATAAGAATATTCGAAATTTCGTATGCTGCCACGAGCGCCTTGTCTAATTTTTGTTTTATTTCGCCCGCGACCTCATTTTACCAAATTATCTATCTTATCGCGTTATCGCTCGCCGCGACGCGCACTCGCTGATTTCAAAAACTCGCGAACGCCGTCGTCGATTGGACAACCGAGATATGCGTTGTCTAATCAGGTAGCACGCGTTCGACGCGAATAGTTTCGAACGCTATCGAATCTAACGCGCTGTAGCCCCAGCCAAATGAGCTGCAACGTGTGATGACGCGTATGTGACGTCACCAGCGTGATGAGATTCGAGGACCGTGATCACCGCTATCATTCTCACTGGAATGAGGTTTCTTTTTTCTTTTTTTCTGGGCACAAGTTCGTCCAATAAGTATAGTTAGGTTCTTGAAAAAAAATCATTATTTCGCCATAAGCGGGAAGCAATGAATGCGATAGCCTCATGTTAGAATATTACACGAAGTGTAAGGCTCGTAGCTGTAGTGGCAGTATGAATTGAAGTAAACGTAAGCTCACTAAGTAAAAACGAGCTATTGGGCTAGGGGTCCCTGTTTGAACACTGCCACCTCCCAATTTCATTTATGTTATTAATTAAAGCCAACGTCTTTCTTAGCAACTTTAGTACTACTTTTCCGTGTCGGGTATGTTTCGAAACTTTTTCGTGGGCCGATCTCGCAGCTAGCGCACAGCCGCGCCAAAAAAGTTGCACCATTTTCAAGTTTGAGCTCTTTTATAGTTTCGCACTTTTAATATATAAGGCTGAGAGGATTTAAGTTAAAAGGCATGCGCTGTCGGTGTTTTGTTTCACGACATTTGTTTGTGGTCCGCCACTCTCGAAATGCTGAGGAATAGTTTTGTTAAGAATGTGAGATATGGTAAGATCAACTTTAGCGATAGAACAGTGTGGCAATATAACCAGTTTATGCCGGGTGTCATACAACGTGGCATGGCATATTACATACATATGCCTAAATATATACGCGTACTCATGGCGACGGCAAAAATTCGCTCGGAGTGTCCACATATTTGCTATCGCAATAAGAAAGAAAGATTGCAGCCAACCCGAAAGTCATACAAAGCTATGAAACCCCGACACAGGTTTCTCAGAAAGAAGTTTTCTTCGCCCTGTTCAGGGGATCGAACCCCAGGCCACAACGCCCTTTCGGGACGGTCATTTTACCAAGATGACAAAGGGTCGTATCCAGAAAGCTTTTCGTTCGTAAGTTCTTCTTTTCCTTTCTTTTGCCATATTGCTTGGCCGCGTTCGCTAATTATATGTCCGGTGTCCGTATTGGCCGGAATTCGATCTTAAGAACAGTAGCTTCTTGCGAGTACGGTCCGAAGGCGCTGACAGATCAAGGAGCGAGGCCGAAGTAATCGATAACTGGAAGCACAGGGACGCCGAGCACATGGGTCTGTGTTTCGCAAGAAGCTATCCCGCTAGAATTGTTCGTAGGAGGGATTCACGGTCCATCCTGATGCCGGACATATTATTAACGAAGGAGGCTGACCTACGACAAAAAAAAAAAGAGAGAAAGAAAAAAGAAGAAAAGCACAAAGCACTTACGAACGAAACGATTTATGGATTCGGCCCCAGTACCGCGGAAATGGCCCAACAAGGAAAAGTTCGAGTGAGAGCTTAATCAAAGAGAAAAATTGTTTGATTATTTATTACTGATATTACTTATTCATTCTATTTTGCAGTGTTCCTGTTTTATCATCGTCGCTACGCCACGGCAATATTTGTTTCATGCTGTTGCTTCGAATCAAATTTTAATTCGAGAGTTCGATAATCGACTTCATTGAGCGTTCGGTTGCAGTTGAATATGTTGTTATTACTGCGATTGCTGGAGCCTGCCGACCATTAAAAAACAAACCTGTGTATAATATCCACCAGCCGCTTCGAGCGCTATTTGTGGGTAAATCGGGAACTGTGATCGTCCTTAAAAGCTTGCTAGTTTAACAAATTGCTCAGCCGAAGGGACTTTCAAATTTCCATCGGTACGCATACTGAAGGAGACAAAAGACGAATTTTACTGGGGCACAGCGGTAAGAAGCTCGCAAGTTCGTCTGTCTATTCGTCTACCTGCCTCTGATCCTCTAAGTTTGTCCATTTTATTTCCTTGCGATACAAGCATCCAGCTTCTGTGGCGTCTGCGAATAATTCTATGCGCCTCGTTTGATTCCGAGCCGGTAACGCAAATCGCGAATCGAGCAATCGGCCGGGCCCGGTAATAGCGTTAGTTTTGAGTGAATGTGCTACTTCATTTCGGCGAAACGCCTTTTGCAGATCCCTGGAAGTTCGTTCACGCGTACCGCGTTCTGTCATCGGCAAAGCGTGACGTCACACGTGACCACGTGACTGTTGATTACGTCACAGGTGGTGTGCGCGGGACCATGCGGAGACGCCAGCCGGCGGGTCCGGTAGCGCTCGCCCTCCTCGTGCTCCTGCTCCTCGCGATGACGTCACGGACCGCGCAGGCCCGCACCGGAGCGCCACCAAGAACCTCAAGGTGCGTCCGCATACTAACCAACAATGCATGACAACAATGCAACTCCAATCCATGACGTCACGCTACCTGGCCTTTTCCATTGACAAGGCTTGCGTGATGAAAGCGGTGACGTCGATATCACTGTTGCCTACTCGGGAGCATCCCCGTTAGATTAAATTGCAGTCGGGCCAGCTAACAATAGGGCATGGATCGGAGTGAAAAGGCCTTGTGCTATCTAGGTGGTGTTGACTAACCCCCGTATTCGGAAATGCATCTTAACTTGAAGCCGATGCTTGACTTTATTTAAATGACGCCTGTCGTGAACGCACCAAAAGAAACGCAATGAGCGTCTTGGGCGCGTTCGCACCAGGCGTCATTTATATAATGTCAAGCATGAGCTTCAAGTTGAGGTGCATTTCTGAATACGGCGGTAAGACCTTCATGGACACTATGTGTGGTCTGTGTCGGTGCGCGAACACTGGAGTGCAGACAGAGTACTGAACCAAAACTTTTCTTACGGTTCAGCAAAAAAAAAAAAAAAAAGGCTCATTTCTGGTTCAAGTAAAACTGAAACAATACAGCTTTACGCTCGGTTGCATTACCTAAAGATAATTACAGGAAAATAGCCTAAATTTATCTTGTGCGAAATATTTATTTATTTGTTTATTTATTTATTTGAGTACCCTAAGGGCCCGTTAGGGCATTACATAGGGGAGACGGGACGAAAAAGGTCAATCGTACGTGCAATGTGTACAATGCAAATAATATAGGAAGACATTAAGAACAATAAAAGAAAATGATCTAAACGTCGAACAGAAACAAACAAAATAGAAAAGAAGAAAAGAAAGAAAGAAAAGAGGAACGGAGTTTATACAATATTTGGTAGCGTGAATAAAGCATAAGAACTTAAAACGCGATGGAGATGACCAGTACCCATCAGAACACGAGTTTAAAGATACAATCGAATGATGATTTAGTTTAACAACCTACATAAATACACATCACACGAAATGGAATTAATGTTACACAACGCCAAGCACATGAAAACGCTGTAAGTAAATATTCAAGCATACGTGGGTTCGGACAGGTCGATACGCTCTAAAAAGGTTAGCAGTGCTGCGTGAAATGATGACGATTCCGTAAGCGAGACAATGTTTGAAGCTAGCGAGTTCCACTCGGCAATGGATAAAACTAGAGGCGAATTTTGGTAAGCGTTAGTCCTGGCAAGTATGGGTTTTGCTTTATGAACATGGTCTGCGCGGGTAGAGATGTGGGTAGCGGGAAGAATATGGGCTGGAGCGAAGGCAATGTTGCTATGGTAAAGACTATGGAAGAAGGACAACGGTGATACTTTCCTGCGCATGTCAAAAGAAGGGAGATTGAGTGATTTCTTTAAGGCGGACACATTTTGATATTGAGAGTATGAAGATAAGATGAACCGCACAGCTTTATTTTGGACTGATTCGAGTAGATTCGTGAGATTAGAGTGATGGGGGTGGCCAAATTACGGACGCGTATTCTAAAGAAAGCCTGGCCCGATAGGAGAACTGTGCGCGCGAAGTCTGGTATCTGTGTTCGCAACGTGTAAGCACCGTTTCAGGTAACCATGGTTTTTGCATGCTTTTGTGGTACTGTATTCACTGTGAGCATTCCAGCTTGAATTTCAGGTACACAGAACACCCAAGCACTTGACTGAAGATACTGAGTCAACAGTAACACCGCGTACTGTATACTGGTCAGAGGTAAACCGAGTAATCGAAGCAAATTTTACGTGTTTAGTTTTGGATACGCTAATTTCCATCTGCCAAGTGTGACACCAGTCAGTTAGTTTTGTTAAATCAGACTGCAGCATGGTGGTCATGAGATTCACGAAAATCTTACAAAAGGAAAAAAAAACGATATACGATATAGTTCTGAACTTTTGTGTATGTAGATCGTGTACAGACTTTATACAGCAAAAATAAGAAGTTTGCGAAGTCGAAGAAAAAGAATAAAAAACAAATAAAAAGCCGTAAGACCAAGGCTGTATGTACAGTCCGCAGATATTTTTTTCACGGGACATCATGGACGCAGCTAATAACCAAACATTGCGACCATGATGACGTCAGTGCGCCATATGATCACATGTGAATTGTTCTGCGTTTTGACGGTGCGCATATTGTCAGTGGGCATGCACCATTAGCTGTAAGACAGTTACCTCGTGTTCGCTTGAATCACTATCGGATATGGCGTATAGATCTGGTGCTCTTTTCACGATGCGCTAAGTGGGGTTCCGGAGCATACGAATGAACCTGTTAATTAGCCACCGTTGAAAGCGTTCCCTCGGTGTCTAGATGAGTTATTGAAAACTCGCTGGAGTGAAAACTGGAGAGTCAAGGGTACCAGACCTGTCCCCTTGACGCAGGAGCTCAACGATATCTATAGCGACGTATCAGGATCTTGTAAGCATGTAAATTCTAATTATCTTTTCATACATTAAGAGCCGCGAGATGCAACGGGTTGGTTATCGCAAAATTTCAGAAGAAAATAAAATGAAATGTTGGCGCTCCTACCCGGAATTGTTGACACCAAGACCTCTGTTGACAAGGTCTCTGTTGTGACAAAACCCCTGTTGCGCAATTACCAGTCGAGACTAAAGAAGTATATACATATGTATTGACATATGCAATTCTATCAGCCATTTTTATTGCGTTATACGAAGGTCCAAACCCTCTGAACTACTGTAAAAAATACTGGCGAGCGTCACAACACACTGAATGACGTATTACTATGCCTCTTATACTTTGAACGAATTTCCGTTTCGGCACTCGGTAACTGGATGCGACGTGAATGACGTCAGTGCTAGCGTGTTGCCTTCTGTTTCTGTAATCGCTGCTGCTACTGCCCCACGTCAGCGGAACCTGCAGAAGAAACGTGCAGCACGCCTGTTAATTTTTTTACGAGCGACGTCGACGTACCTAGCCTTATCGCTACAGTTAGAAGCATATGCCGACTAGAGCTGTCTATAGGTGGTACGAATTCATTTCTCTAAATCAGCCCCAACAAACAAGGACACGGAGAAAGACACACACACAAAAACACGCGACGACAATAAGAGCTCCGAGTAAAAACTGGTAGGTCATTCAGGAAACACTCATTATATGCGCACAAAAGGCTTGTGATTTGCGCACGCGCCAAGTCGAATCCCAGCATCGCATCCCGCACACCCATCAGCCGTATTGCTGAAGTGTCATTTCACTGTCCAGTAGCGTTAAGGCAGCTATAGATAACGCAGAATGGTGACGTATGTGGAAGCCAAGCTTCCATTTGTGACGCCACAGGGACATGCTGGCGTTGGAGTTACGGCGCGAAATTCAGGAAGTGGAACTTTGACCTTCGGGTTTTTTTCTAATGATCAATGTATTGCCGCGAAATCTACGCACTTAAGAGTTTTGAATGAATACTTCATTAGGCTTATATGAAATATTGTTTCTCTTTAGTGACCCTCTGAAGGCTATTCACAACTCCACACGCACGGACTCTTCCGCATCGAAAACGGTGTCATTGTCTCTCGCAGGCCCTCCAGGGGTCGCCAGAGTCATCAGATGGCCCAGCTACAGCAGCGCCAGGGCGATCGTCAGGGTCAGGACGTCAAGCCGCCGCTACTGCTGCGCCCTCTGCCCTCGGACGACCTTCCGGTCATCGACCTGGTCGAGCCCGTCGGACACCTGTACGACCCTGGACCCGAAGACCTGGACCCGGCCAACCTTCAGAGGATCCTGGCGGGGCACTTCGACCCAAAGTTCATGGCCGTGCAAAGGCCGAAGGAAAGCTACCTCCACCCCAATGGTAAAACAACAGATCTGTAAAGCTTCCAGTGCGACCCCAAGCGGGACTGCAGGCTGAGCCAATGCAAGCCCAATATGGGTTCAACGTGACTATGCATAGAATTCGCTAGGGGGTCACTTTCAGAGATTGGAAGCATGTACACGGGGTTACACATTGGACATATGCTAGATCCATACGAGTCTAATATTGTACCAACATTGGTCCAGCTTCTTCTGTTGCTAGAGAAGGATCTTTGAGGAAGCTCAAAAGGTCTAGTATAGGTTTCTGGCGACGAGAAATTCAGCAGTGAATTTGATGGGTAGCACGGGTTTTTTAAGAGACACGCTCTTAATCTGGGCCTTCCTATTTCATTATAACTTCAGGTATGCTCCAATTTGGCTGTCTCCCAACTTATATGAATAAAATTCATTGATGAATAATGAAAAAAAAAAGGCAAATTTTCTTACATTTGGAAGCAGCTTTATTGGTTTTGGCCATTATGCTTAAATACTGCTGAAGATTGGGATACTTAGAAAGAATATGCTCCCACATTTACGAGTTTGTAACTCTTCGATAAAACAGTCACCGAATTCGCGTAAACATTGTCTATTGGGACATCTAAAACGCCGAGAGTTAATGCGCTATAAGTTGGCACAGATCCTCTGTGAACCTAACTTTGGCAGAATCCACGTAAACAAAGTAACTATTTCACGTAAATTGACAACTAATCCATAACCCTTTTCAGCTTTGTGCGCTCCAAAACGTCCACTTTTACAAATTTTAATCGTTTATGGTGCTGGTTGACACGTAGTGGTAAACTTGATGCCTAATTCTATATCACTCTTCCTCGTTTCGTCTGTTTCTGCAAAAATGTCAAACAGAAAGTTCTGTTTGCAAGTTTCTGTAAATTAACATTTTGTTCTTTTAAACGCAACAGATATAGAAACTGGTTCATTGGGTTGTCTGGTGACAGTATTTCTGTGCCTTGCGTGGGTATTTGAATGTCGAAGTCAGGAGTTGGGCCCTCGAGGTAAAAATTTCTCTTTGCTTTGAGATCGCACTGCGTAACACGTTTTATGACGCGACACCCATCGTCACATCCAATGCAGTGGTTCATGGTAAATGACCGTAGCACGAGAGTTCGACCACACTCATGCTGTTCGACTAACTGAAGAAAGGAGGACTGTTCGGCTAGTTGGTCCGACATGTTGACTGGACAACTGAGCACGCCTAAATTACACAACGACACATGGAACAGACGAGGACAAGCGCTTCTCCTCGTCTGTTCCATGCCTCCTTGTGCAATTTATTCACGCTTAATTTTCCAGTCAGCATGCCAGAACTCACAAACACGCAGCCTGCAAAGGCCTAGCCTGTGGCCCGCCAGGTCCTTTTAATGGTTCAGTCGCCTTCCTGCTTTCAAGATTCCAAATCCTACCTCAATGACCTCTCTCTTCTCTGAAACGCCAAAGCACGGCACAGGCTGTAAGTCACGTGGCACTGGCCACAGTGTAGTGAAATCTGCGCACGCCCGTCTGCAATAATGTATACATGCTTCACAGAACATGCCGATGAAATCTCTAGGGCTCGTGTAGATTCTAGGCTATGTGCTCGTGCAATCTGATTATACACGCCTCTATCGCTATCAAATGGACGACAATTTTCATGAAGTTCTGAATAGAGCAAGCGCATGATAAAAAAGAAAAGGTCGCAGTTTGGCCCGAAAGGTGAAACATGGATTGCGATAGCAAATTATTAGACAGCTATACGAAGTCAACATAGTAGTTTTATCGGCGGCCGTGTACCCTTGTAACATTCGCTCACTAACTGAATTAGAAAGCATGGTGTCACACGCGCGCACGAAAAAAAAATCATGAAACCATCTCACTCGATGACCGCGGAGGCTCGCTGTCAAAACGCTGGTGCGAGGAAGCGCGGCAGCAGCTGCGCGCGAATTGACCTTCGTACTGCCTCTCGCTGCAGCGCGAACTAAGCGGCACGAACACAGCGCACACGAAGCTATCAGAACTCGGCGCATTCTGTCCCAATCGCAGATCGCTTTCAAGACAGGGTGCACACGTCCGCGCCGTACGCAGCCGCCGCCGGAGTAGACCCTTGTGCACGCGAGATCGAGCCACCATCGCCGGCTTACTCTCGCACGCTTTCACTCGCACATACAGCATACGGCGCGCAGTCACGACGTTATCGCACTTATACTTTATACACAACCTCACGACGATGGCGACGGCGGAAACGCGTCTGGGTTGTCCATATAGTTGTTATCGCAATAATTCGATAAAAGCTGTTAGCCAACAGGTTAAACAATGCACACATTGCACCAAAGTGAAAAACAGAACACTTAATTTCTGCTCGAGCAACGAATCCTCATAATATGTAAACCAGAATGAGCTTCAGTTTGATTTGCTTTAAACGAAAATATGTGGCTCCCTTCCCTATCACCGTATACCGTGCACAGTCACTATTAAAAGTTTACGGACCGCAAGACCTGAGAAAATGCTGAATATTGACGCAGCTTTGGCATGCACGCAACTTTTTATTCGGACATATCGCGTGTTCTTACTACACGCGAAAATAGTATAGTGTTGTACTGTTTTCTGGGCTGCGTGCACAAATTGCTCTGAAATTCAACTGTCGCGCAGAACCTGTGTTTGATATACCAACTGTATTTCGACCGCTGCGCATGTCACCCGGCCTGTATCTCTGTCCGAAACTCTCTGACATTGGGGCCGTATTCACAAAGCTTTTTCTTAAGTGCTGTTTGCCATGGGGTGGCCACATTCGCTAATAACACGTCCGACATAGCGGACTGGCTGGCTTTCACTCCTACGAACAATTCTAGTGTGATAACCTTTCCTTCAATACAAGTCACCGTATTGTCCGTAATGCAGGAAGCCTCAAGCCGGGCTTCCGGCTCAGGAAGGGTCGCCTGGTGCCCGCCAGGCCGATGCCCCGAGAGCTGCAGAAGATCCGGCTCAAGAACATCGAGCTCCCCGGCGGGCTCCGGGTCCGGCTGGACATGGGCCGGAGGCTGAGGCGCAAGATGCGCCAGCTACTCTGGACTTACACCTACTGCCCGCTGGTGTACCGGTGGAAGGACCTGGGCCTGCGCTTCTGGCCCCGATGGATACGCGAGGGCCGCTGCTACAAGAGCCGGCGGTCGTGCTCGTTCCCGCCGGGAATGTCCTGCCGAGAGAAGAGCTCGGCGGACAAGACGGTGCTCCGCTGGCACTGCCGGGACTGGACGCAGAGGCGCCAGTGCCGGTGGATACTGGCCACAATCTCTGTGCTCGTCGAGTGCTCCTGCTCGTGCTGAGAGCCGAAGCGCTGGCGTGCCTCCTCCTCGGGTCACGTGAACGTTTGAGACGGTGCGAAAGTTCCGTGCTAAGTACCGCTGCTGGAAACCCTGCTACGAACTTTTGTTTTCTCTGTCTAGCAGGGTTCTGACGGAAATGTTGTCAGGAAGCGAGGCGGCAGAGTGATTCGGTGTGCGTGTGCAGACTTCGAAAGTGCCCGTGAACATCTGCAAACGACGTGACTCAGGTGCCCAGAACAATTGAAAACCACGTGATCTTGCGCACTTCGGAGGTGCTCGCTGCTCGAGGTGGTGAACTAGAAAACGCGTGATCCAGGTTCATCGGACACATGAAAGTCGCGTGATCTCGCGTGCTTCGAAGGCGTCCGCTGCTCGAGGTGGTGAACATGTGGGAACCACGAGACTGAGATGTACATAACACCTGAGAACCACGAGATCTAGCGTTGCACGCAAAGCACACGTGAACTTACCTCAACACTAGTGTCGGTTAACCACGGATGGCAAGCGCATGGCCATGCACTTAAGCTCCGAGTAAACGAGAGACCAAGAGCGATGCGTGCGTGTGAATCCTCAAATGTGCCCGCTGCTCGAGGTGGTGAACGTATGAGAACTACATGATATGTCGTCGCGCCGAAAGGACACGTGTACTTACCTTAACACTATTGCCGGTCAACCACAGATGTGTAATGCAGGACCTTGTGCTTTCCTTAAGTGCCAAGACAGCAATGGTAAACTCTGAAAGTTTTCGCATGTGAGAGCGGTTCGGTTGGACTTTGAGTGGACAGAGCCGAAGCATCCTCGACAGAATGATGTCGCATAGCAGCCAAGGGGTCTTCAGCACTCTTCGACGCTTGAAAAAACAGGACTGTGTGCGTCGACTCGGGCATACCTTTTACAACAGCAGAGATATTTGCGTTCCATTTACACGACGTGCCCACGTTGTCGAAAATGTCGCGACTTGGTTGTACTTTGTGTACGATCGTATATGTGTCGCTCAAGGTGGTGTCGTGACCAGCTGTATCACCCGGAAGCGTACCGCAACAACCTGATTCTCATGGTGAGCAAAATGAGATCGGACGTGTTCCCTCAGAGTGGTCTCCCAACATTAGTCGACGTTAGGCAATGGTCTCTCCCCGGACATCGTGAAGTGCGTTGAACACCCCGCGTACATCATCACTTGCGCCTTGGAAGGCTGCAACTATGAAGGAATAACTTGAGCAAGGCTGACGACCCACCCATGTATTTTTTTGTCTCGCTTTGTGACTGTGACTTGTAGCCCACTGCTTGCATGGAAGTTTCAGTCCCTAACTGAAGGGCATAAGTGCTGTCCGACTTGAACACTACAACCCTACTGTCGCGCCGTTTTTGGACCTGATGTGATGATCTAATGTTGACCTGATGTGTGTATAACAAGTGGCCTGTGACATTGCTTGAGGCGGTTTGAGAATCGTGTCATCCTTATAAACCTGGGTCAATGGTCGGATAACGACACTTCTGCAAATTTTGTCGGAAGTAGTTTTATAAGAGTGTTCCGTTACAAAAACGATCTGTGCCTCTGACGGCACTGGGCGCTTCTTCCTTGTCGTCCTCTCTGAAATGTCGAAAGGCCCTGAGGGATACATTAATAATCCAGGTTACAGCCTGCTGTGTCAAGCGGCTATAGTACTTAGGCGTGTCGTACGTAGGTGGAGACACGTATACGCTACTGTACGCGATTGCTAGAAGCTGGTCTTGTGGCAAGCTCGCATAACGCAGCGCACCGGCTGGCTTCTTTCACGTTGCTTAACGCGAAGCACCGTGGCCCTGATCTCTCGACGTGCTCGTCAATAAGGATACGTGTCAGCGTGTCGTTCTGTGCGCGCAACCGAAGACCTTCGTGTTTACCTTTTGAAATCAGTGCACAGCTTACTGACACACATATAGTCAGTGTCCCTCATATAGGTACTATGGCACTGGTGTTGAAGAGAGTGGGCTTGAAAGAACATGTGTACTGGTAGTGAGAACACGTGGTTTGCGAGGTGAATTGCACAACTGCCCTTCAGAAAAACAACTAGACAAATGCAACGCAATCGAGTTATCAAACATTCGGGCTTAGGGACCTCGAAAAAATGTAGGCAAAGCATTAATCAGTTCTGGCTGTGCAGCATGCTGCCTCTGAAGACGCTGGCATCCGGACTCTGTGCGAAAGTTCGAGCGTATAGGAGACGATTGTAGGGCGCATTGTGGTTCAGTATTTAAGCAAGATATTAGGCATAGGAAACAAATCCAGATCGTTGAGACATTGCAGTGCTTCAAGAAGCCGTGTCGCCTTCATATTTCAACCCTCACGCGAATTACGGCTTAAAGTGTGAGCGCGAGACAATGCCTTGCTTGAGGACCCACGCGGTCAATCGCGTCAGTTTTTGCGTAAGCCTGCGGGCGGCTGCTGTAAAATGCCTTGCCGTACGTTGCTGCGTCGAACGAAGACATACACACTTTGCGATATTTTGCCCTTGTTGGCCAGTTTCAGCGGATGAAGTCGCAGATCCGAGAGGTTAGAGTCGCACAGCAGTTTCGGTATGCAGGAACAAACAGTGCGATATCCCGCTGCTGTTGGTGCAACCTCCCTTTCCAGTTCATAAACTTGAGTAATTTTAGGTATGAAACTTAAGTCTTTACCGGACGAGACCACCACCTCGACGGTAGCGGCTGCCTCACTAGTTCCTGATTACTGAAACGTGCTAATTCTCAAAGGCTTGTAGCCCTTCATTTCATCAACAGCGAGCCTTTAATCTTGGCCTTAGCTATATTACTTACGAGCCCCTATCACCTCGTCAGAAGCTGCTCGTCACGGCAGCATACCATACTTTAATCTACCACGCATGTTTTTTTTTTTTTTTTTTTAACAGATGAAGTGCTTAAAACAAACTGACTGAGTTACACTCAGCTCGCACGTGCTTAGTCCTACCACCAAGTAAGTGCGAATAAAAGCATGCTCTTGTTACCATAAGGCAGCATCTGGCCGTGGGTCGTACGTTTTTGTTCTCAGGTTTCCTATGAGATTTAGATATATATATACATAGACAGTGTCCAACAACACGTTAGTCTTGCCAGCTACGCAAGCGAACTGCTCACGATGTTCTGCGCCGCAACCTCTCTGCTTGAATGTCGTACAGTATGCAAGGAACTGTACATAAAGTTTCAGACCACGAGATTAGCTTCTTCGGACGTGCTACCACGCAATGACCTCAGTGCAATTTCTCACTACCTCTACTTAAAGTTCGTATCTTCACGTATTTTACGGGGCGTGCGCGGGATAAGTTCCCCAGTTATCGTGGCTATATTCATTCTCGACCTGTTTCCCTAGTTCCTTGTCAACCTCACGTGTGCCATCCCTGAACCTGGCAGGTTACCCTGCTTATAGCGATGCCATATATTACATATTGTTCTCCATGTTATTTATGAGCGTAAATGCTAGTTCATAACCTGACTGCGCTGTGGCGGTTTGGAATTTCCCTGTCTTGGCAATCGAGGGCACGGTGGAAGCCGAAAATCGCACGCGCACGGGCCAAGGGTCACGTGAGTGTGGTAGGTTTGCGCTGCCCGCCTTGCCGACTGTTGTGCCATTTGTGCTGTGACAGTTGTTCGTGCGTGCATGCGAAAGAAAAACGTTTCAAGTGTGCATCATTGTTGATTTTAGTGGCACCAAATAAAGTCTTCAAGAAGTAAGCAAGCTGCGAAATTTCTCGCGTTATCCTTGTAGACATGAATCTATAGCCTATATATTGTCTACGACCCTCTCGTAGACTACTCTGCGTTCTTTCAAACTTGTCGTTTCGGCTATGAAGCGTATATTCAGCAAGCTCACTTTGCTTCGTCTATCGTGGCTCGCCGACCTCTGAAATAGCTGTTTTCAGAATGGCTGCAGGCACATATCAAAAAAATATCCAAGGTCATACACGAGTGGGCAGGCTGTCTACAGAAAAGCTATACACTTCACGGAATAAGTCACTAGACTACCTATAGAATGCCTGAATGAAATTTTTGTGGCAGTAGACAACCTGTTCTGTCTCGACACCTATAGCTGTGTCAGGGTCGTACAGCTTGTCGCTAGTCAAGCTATAGGTAACTAGATAGTGAATCTAGCCGAACTTACGAGTTAGCTGGCGTACGATTACAAAAGCACATTCTACACAGGGCGAAAAGAAAGGGGGTTAACCGACGGGCCCGATTTTTATTAATCATATCCCAAGAAGCTCGTTCGCTTCACATGATTTCCTACACAGGGCTGTACTCAAACACGAATAACAACAACAAAGTCTTTTATTCATGAAGGGAGAACCACATGTGCCCTAGTTGGGAAGGGAAACGCAGGGTAGAGTAAATAAGCACCCACTAGATAGCACGCCAGGCTACTGGCACAAATAAAACAAAATTGCTAATAGCTGATGTCACGCTTTCACTTCCTATTCGTGTACGGCAGCAAACCGCGTGTCATACTAGACTATTCTGTTTGCATTTTCATCTCTCTTTTCCATTTCGACATATCTCTCGATAAGGATGAGATAACTGTGGAGGCTTTGCAAATCAGTATACCCGCACGAATGTCGGAGTCAATGTTGTCAATGTTTACAAGCGCAGATCATAAAAGCTGATCCGATGACGACTTTTATAGAGTGGTCGATTGTTGTTACATTCTGACCTCGAGTGACATCAAGTTGCCCAGGATCGAAGAATAACTGATAACAAGGCCCCAGTGAAAGCTCACTTCAAGATAAACTACATGAAGAAAGACAGATAGCGAGATTAGTAGAAGGGCACAATGCCGCAAAACTCGTACTCCTTGTCGACTGTCCCTTGACAAGGACACTACTAGCCTTTTGCAATTAGATTACCAGCTAGCGAAAAGCGATATGAAAATCGAGCATTTCAGAAAAAAAAATAGAGAAGACAGCGAGGCCACAAGCGATACAACACAAATCAGACTCGTTGTCTAGCATCGCTCCCTTGGCAAAGACACCGCTTGTCCTTGGCATCCTATAGCAAATCAGCAAGCGAATACTTTTTCCGACAGCAATATAACAAAAATAACAAAACAGAAAAGGTCGCAGGCTAAGAAGGGATGCCGCAAAATGAGCCAAACTCGACGATGTCGCCGTCGGTGCCTCGACAAAGACGCTACATATAGCCCTGGAAAGCGTAAGCAGCTTTGAAAGGTCATATAGCATCGTTTCTTGATCTCTTTTCTTTGTCTTCTTTTACATCTCCTGGATGCTTAGTCGGCCTCAAGCGAATCGCCGCCTGGGCCCGCTCAAAAGCGATAGAGGAGTCATACACACGGCACGCAAAACTAGCCAAGCTGCAAGCCCCCCCCCCCCCCCCCCCCCCCTCCTCCTTTAAAAGCGGCGCCGTGATCTTTCAGCCACGATCAGTCGCGGCGCCATCACATCCTCCTCGTTGGTCGTGCCCATCCCCACGCGATCAGATGCGGTGATCCGCCATTTCGGCCTAGTGCATCGACGCAACCTTCGCCACCACCTTTCGAAGGAAGGAAGAAATAAAAGAAAGGAAAAACGATGAATAATAAGAAGAAGAACAAAAGCGAGAAGAAGGGAAGGGGGGGGGGGGTGGAGAAGATACGTGTGGCCCTTGGCCGCCCACGGCCTGGTTCGACCGCGGAATGAACAAGAGAGTCCCGCAGGAGCAAGCCCGCACGGCGCCACCTAGAAAGACGGAAGGGACGAGGAGGGCGCTCGGCAGCTTTGCACGCCGGCGCGAGTTTGTGCAGTCCGCGTATATAACGTCGTTGTTGTTGCACGCGCGGAAGACGCATGAGAATATGCACTGCCGCGCGGTCACGTACGCACGGCTGTGCTCACGAGCATTAGTACCAGCAGTTCCGTGCAGTGGCTCCGGCTGAATTGGCATTAGTGACGACCAGAGGGTCATTCGGCCCATCGTACGTTGTCACACTGTGCATGCTGGTTTTGGTAAGGTCGACGCCATCGTCGTCGTCATCATTGAGATCATCATCATCAGCTGCAGCAACAACAATAACGTCTCCATTATATCATCATAGCTACCACCGAGCCAACACCGCGTACCCATCGTCAATGTCGATATCACACAATCAGCGTAATCCCGGTCACCGTCGCCGCCACGACTATGGCGTCGGAATCACTGCTATCATCATCATCATCATCATCATCATCGTCGTCGTCGTCGTCTTTTATGTCCACTACAGGACGAAGGTAGCTTCCAATGATCTCCAAGCACAATTCTACAACGTTGACCGACACCCATCTCTTGCCTACAAATTTCGTAATGTCAAACTACCTTGTCCTCTGCTGCTCATACATATATATATATATATATATATATATATATATATATATATATATATATATATATATATATATATATATATAATTAGACCACGAAAGGTTAAACAGTGGTGTGCGGTTCGTCACGAAAGGGCAGACCACTTTGAAATGGCAAGCGCTGATATAGACCAGGCGTCTGCTCGAAAAGTGATGTCCTCATCCGCCCAAAATTTAACGAGCAGTATTTCATCTTAAAAGCTTTGCATGCTAAGTTCAGCAAAAATCCATTACGTAAATGCCACATTTCCCCTTTCCCTTCATCCCATATGCGCTAACGCTTGTGCGACGGTGAAAAAAAGAAGGAGTTGAGAGTCAACTCGTATTAGTTGCGACACTTGCTTGCAGTGCGATCGTAAAAATTTGGAGCATGCATAAGCTTCGCCCTTAAGAGCGGAACACGATAGCATTCAAAGTTCCCTGACATGCTTCTTTACTCTAACCCGGCAGCTGTAGCTTATGTAACCATCATGTTTATTCGAATTACAATCCGACGCTATCAAGTCTGTAGGTTGTGTTTAGGTTGTACTTTACGGTTTTTCTTACGCATATTACTTTGAGAAATTTAATTAGTTCTGTAACGCCCCTGAGCCACGCGGAGGGCCTGTGTGGTTGTGGTGCGGAATGATTTTCGCTAAGCGACGTCTGACGCAAGACGCCGACACGGGATCTTACGCGACACGAGGCCCTTAACGCCTAGCGTTAAAAAAATTTCGTGACCAAGGCAGCACTGAAAAAGATAAGAACAGCATGCAAATAACCAGATGCAAAACGTAGAAAACGAGGCCGGTGGTCTGGTGTGGTACAATTCCTCGAGTTCGATGTTATTGCAGTCATGCTAAGGTTAGGTTAGGTTGCGCTACGCTCGGTTAGGCTATTCTGGCAGTATCCGGTGATCTGGTGTGGTACAATTCCGGAGCCGGCTGCAGACTGCGCCCGTAGTAAAGTGTGTTGAGATTCGGTTTTGCGATAGAACCCAAGCACAGATCTCCACCACTGATTCTATACGGCGAGACAGGCGCCCAGCGCTAATATGCCCGCAGAAATAAAACACATGCCAGAAAAAAGAGTCGATACAATGTGTTCGAACGTCTCGGGCTTTCCCCGACCGGGCCGTGCCCGCAACTTCCTCGAACAAACTGCCCGCAAGTATCGAGACGCCACGCCGCCAGGCGCCGCCAAACGCAATCGCGGCAGGTTGAATGAGTGCCCGCGCGCTGCCTGCGCACAGCAGGTGTTCGTAGTAAAACGGCCGGCTTCATTCACGAAAAAAAGGCCCGACGAAGCCGGTTCGCATCCCTCGGCAGGCACCCCTCCCTCCACAAAACCCCACCACCGCCACCCCTCGGGCGTACAGCTGGCCACAAGTGGATCGACCGGTGTGCGGGGCGCCGGGAAACGCGCGTGCGCGCACGTCAGCAAAACCTCTACAAGTCGTCTTCCTCCTCTCCTCTTGAAACCACAGCGAGCGCTCTACTCCGTTCGTCCATGAATGGGCGTCAGTTGTGTGCGTGCGTGCGTTCGCGCTCTCTCGTCATGGCCAGGTTTACATACTCGGCGCGCGTGTGCGTTTAATTGCGGGCGATCCGACGTTTACGCCGGGCGCGCTTGGCGCGACGCGTCGTCGGGCGTCTCTCTCGCGTCTGTGCGTGTGCGTGTGTGCTCAAGACGCCGGCTGCACAGACTACGGCCGTCTGCTTCTTTTACAGTGTATAACACATTATGCTAAAGTGCTGCGCTTCGCGTGGGCCATGCGGAACAAAGGCCCTTTAGCAGGCGCGGTGCTGGCAGAAATAAAGATGGAGTGCTTCTTCGTTCCGCGAGAATCCCTCGGCTATAGTATACAGACGTGCTGAAAAGGCAGCGCGAAACAACGAATAGCCAGTGTAACGGACGGCTGTCTGCACGTCCTTTGTTCGCCTCGTACATCGATCATCTCTGGCATTCACGCTGTTACAAGCGCTCAAGGAGCAGCGCGTTGTCGCCTACGAACAAAATTGCGACCCGACGATTAGGGTTAAGCTTGCAGACGACAACGACGTCGCTGGTGCCAGTTGTTCCCGTATTCCTTCCTATGTTTCTAACGTGCAAGCACAGACGAAACAGAAATCGCCGTGCGGAACGCATCTGTGATTAGGGTCAAGCTTGCAGACGACGCACTAATACGGGACAGGTGTCTGTTCCGGTTGTCTGTTATCCGAGACGGAAAAAAAATGGGGGGGGGGGACTTCAATGTTACCCAGCCTTGAAAGGGCCGCGAAAGAAAGCATCCCATTCGCAGCGATTCGCTGCGCCTTTCAAGTTGTGCGTTGCTCGTCGCCGACGTGCGGCGCGTAGCAGACGACGCCACCCTGCAGGATGTCCCGCGGAGGCGTTCGACACTAGCGAGCAGACGATGCAAGGCGTTGTCGTCTGCTTCTCTCCTATTCGGCTAATAAAAGTAATAACGAAAAAGAAGTATACCCGTCTCTCCCCGATGGCCCCGCTGGTGCGTGGAAGCAAAGCCCACGCGTTACTCGGGGCTCTCCTGCACACAACCGGCAGTTGTAAGAAACTACGCAGGAATGGAGTGCGCGCGCGCTACTACGCACGCGGTCGCATAATACACGCTCTCCGCCATCCCCCCTTTGGTGGCCATAAAAGAGAGAATCGCCCGTTCGCTGTCTGTGTGGGAATCGTATCGAAAACAACGTCGTCGCGCGGTGCCGTCGTCGTTTTCGAAGGAAACGCGGCTTGCCGGTCTTTTCTGAAGTGCGTTCTTGTGTAGGTGCGTCCCCGAAAAATGAAGGAATGTGCGCAAGAGATGCCACAACCGATGTGGAAATCCGAAAGTCGCGCGAATCGATGGTCGCTCGCGGAACCGCTTTAATTCCAAAGGAACTAGAAAAAAAGAAATCGGCGGATCCCACGCACTGTGGGAATCAATGTAAGCGAAGTTTCATATGCCGTCTGCTTTGATTGACGATAATTAGCGGTGATGTTGGCGGCGAATGTGTAATTTCTTCCGCGTTTAGCCCAATACGAGAGCGGTGAGTTGATGTTGCACATTATACCTTGCGCGCACCACTGCTGTTTGTCTGCGTAGTAGTCCAAAGAAGACGCAGGGAGACGTGTTTGCGTGAGGCATTGTTGCGCGTCATTGTTGATCAGGTCTGAGAGCGTTGCGCATTATCATTGCCTCCCATGGCACATCGCTTCGTGGTAGAATTAAGTGTTAAACTACAGGTAAATTATGGGGCTGTACGTAATTCAATTACCATAACTGTATGCATACATTATATACACATTCGCGGTCCGCACCACGTTTCACTGCGTAGCGAAGACGCTCCTGTTCCGCGCGACGCTTCTTTCGGGCCCGGGTGTCCTCGACACTGAGTGCACGCTTGCTATTCATGGAGTTTGCTGGAGCGTGTTTACGTGCTCGTTCTGCATACGTGGCCATCACGCAGTTGAGACGCCAGCTCCAAGCGTTCTCTTCAGGCTATGGACGATTGGAACGTTTACACTATCACAGCCCAGATCGCGACCTCCACAGTCCAGCACCTGCATTTTTGTCGCATAGGAAAGTATAAACGCCGCAGCACGGGAGATACGCACAAGTTCTGCCACGCTGCCGCGGTGGCGCCGGCCGTGATGCGCGCGGAGGCGAGCGCCATCTGGTAGTGTTGCAAGAAACCAAGCGGCGAGCGCGGCAAGACCATCACAGAATCGGCGGCCGGAAAGTCGGGAGAAGAAACAAAGCAAGCTTCGCTTTTAAAGAACGATCGCGGCACCCCTTTGCTTCTGTGCGTGACGATGAGCGAAATAGCGAGATTTAGAAACAGTGGACTCTATCGGCCGTGCCTACAAAGGAACCCAACAAGTGCAAGAAATAATTGATGAGGAGCTGAGGTTCTGCGCATGCATGCTGCCACTGACTGTATCTTCAGATATGCTAAGCCACTCTATTCGTCGTCGCCATGTTACTGAAGTACGTGTGGTCTGTCATCCTCTTCTTTCTTTCTTTTTTCCCTCCTTTCTTTCCTATGTCTGATTGCTATTTTTTATCCCCTCCTTCCTGAAGACTAGGAGGCGTTATTCTTGTTGATGATGATCTACGCAGTCTTCCCCTTTGTGTAGGGTGATCAACGAGAGTTCAGATTTGCCACTCACAAGAAGAATCAATTTAAATAAAAGCACAAACGTGCACAAAACAGAAGCAACTAAAAACACAAAAAAAACAGGAAATGACAGAAAAGGAAAAGAGGACCGACGGCTCGTCTTACGTTCACATCACTGAACTGGTTCACGTCAGTGATGGCCGACCTGCAGTTATACGCAGCACTACCAAAATTCCAGTCACCTCTCAGTCACTTCACCGCCTCTCACTGTGGGCCATGTCCCTCCGGGTGAAAGCCCATCGCCACTGTCAGCGCATAGCAGTCATCCGGGGCCCTGGCTGAGCCGGTGGCTACGGGGCTGGAACGATTTGTCGACGCTGTAGGTGGAATCCCAGAACACTCCATAACAATATTTGTGATTGTTTCCTCGGAGCTGCTGAACAAGGGGTAGGGTGGGCCAAGGCCCGCAGTGAATTTGGAGCGCAGTGGCCGTGTTCGAAGGACACCGTTTTGGGTTTCGCTCAATAGGCCTCTGCTCCTGGAATTGTCGCAGACGGGCTCCTTCTACACGATAGCCTCTTGTGAGCGCAGTAGATGGACATTGCCGTATTCTGCAGTGCAGTTTCTTGCCAGAAGCCCTGCACGACTTCGGTTGCATGCTCCCTCAGTTTCTGCAATTGGGTCGGCTGCTGTGGAGCTGAGTGCCTAAGTGGACTTACGCGGTACTGTTCGGTGAGCCTCCTGGTAGGCTTCACTCGCATGGTGTTGAGGCATCGCAAATGTACACACTTGAAGGCCTCTCGAACCCATCTGCCTTCCGGCATAGCAGCAAGCAGACGCTCGTGGGACAGTTCTGACACTGCCTCTCGGGCCTCAGAGGAGGACCAACCGAGGTCGCCTTGTACGGTCTAGAAATGTAAAATTTAATGAAATTTTGAGGGGCGTGAAGAAAGAAACTGGTTTCTTTCATGGTTCTTTCTTCAGAAAAATGCGACAAATTGAAAAAAAAAAAGACGATTGCGCACAGAGCTGCGAAAAAACCCGATACATTTATTTCCGTAACTCTGAAAGGAATATAATTGTTACATTATTACATCACGAAAGTCCCAGCAGAGCTTCCGGGTTCGAAATCTAGGCACGATTTTGCGCCAAGGCATTGATGTAACAACAAATCGTCAAGACCGACATTTGTATCAATCTGTATCCGATTCATTTCCGCTTGACACGTCAATGCTTTGCTGTGCCGTGGACGAAGCCTTCCAGACACTGAGGTTTGAGTGCACGTACACAAGTTTTTGCACGCGATCATCTGCAAGTCTGTTGCGTAGCTTGGTGTGCACATTTCCAAACTCGGACCAGTTTCTTTCGCATGCCGCAGAAGAAGGGGGAATCTGCTGTACGCGGCAGACGAGGTGCTCAAGCGTTGGTTGAAGCAAAGTCCTTGCCCCCATCTGGATGGATCCAGGTGTTTCATAATCACCCAAACTCCTTCTTTTGACCAAAATTTTAGATACGTCGAAAGGAGACGCATTGCAACAGAATTCTGCGGGGAAGCTCTATTTTTTTAATCAATTTTATCCTGGCTGAAAAAAAAAATTTTTTTTAGAAATTATCAATGTTTTTTTTTTCAACCCCTTACATCTCTAGTACAGCCTTGTTAGGCGTGAAGCAGTGCGCGCCTGAAGATGCATGGCCAATTTAGCGCTGCCGGGTTGAGGTCCACTGTCTGAGGCAAGTGATGGAGTTGGCGAATATGCCAAGATGCCAAGATGCCATCCAGCCTAGCTGCTGATTTTCCCACCGTACGTTTCAAGGCCCTCTTTAGCTTCCCTTGCATAATGTATCTTTCCGCCTCTTCATTATTAAGCAGAGATGAGGAAGCGGAGAGCAAGGAAGAGGGATGATTGGGTTTAAACTTGTTAGTCTAAGAACTGCATGCGTTGTCTCTCAGTTTGATTGCGAGCGAGACAGCTGTAGGCTGAAGGGATTGAACATGTCCCCAGAATTTCTTGCCCACTTGTCTGCCCGCTGTCTTTAGTTCATACGGGAACTTTTCTTCGATCTTCCTCATCTTGAGCTGTACGAGCTCTGTACGGGCCATTTTGTTTCTTTTTCTTTCTGGTAATTACTCCAATGGTCAAGGATCTCAGGTGGATCGAGCACCTCCCGAATGACCAGTTTGTGTTGCCTGCATGCCTGTTTTCGCGCCATTAGAACTGTCGCTAACTCCCTATCTCACCGGCCCCTGTACCTTCTCCCCCCCTTACCTTGTTGGTCTGCAAGCGAGCCTGAAATTTCGCTACGGCAGCCTGCGTCCAACCTTCGAAACCCATGTGCCGCGTGAGGTCGTATCTGACAGCCTCCTCCTCGGGTGCACTGGCAATTTTCTCTATGGCCCAGTTTGGCAAAGTATTGGAGACCATCCTGAATGGACAGCCTGATTTGTCTCTGGAGGCTCTAAAATGATTTGAATGCTGGCGTGGTCACAGCCGGCACTTTATTGACCCGTAGCTTCAATGGCCATTTCGCCTAACCGAGAGACGAGAGTAGGTGACACCAGGCAAAAATCAATACATGAGCCTTTATTCCTAATTTCCCATGTGATCTCTCCAGTACATTTTGTGGTAATGTCTACCAAGATCAGGTCTGTCTTATATACTCAGTCCAACAGCAGCCTACCAATCCGATCTGCGACTTTGTCCAACTCCTGTATGTGGGCGTTGAAATCAACCACTATGATTGTAGGGAGGGCTGAGTTTGGCATGTCCTCTTCCAGGAATGCCATAATTTCAACATTCCGGTCAGCATCTCTGCCTGTGCCAAGGTAAACAACTCCCAAAGCCACTTTTCGTGATCCCAGCTGGCCCATCAGCCTCGTGTGTTCAACACAAGATTGAGGTGCTCTTGTCCATTGACTTCGCACCGATAAGGGTAGATGAGTATTCAGCCATTTACGTTCTTCGTTAACTCGATTGAGCTCTTACCATACATAGTTTCTATGTGGAGACGGAGCCTCACCGTTATTAGGGTGCGCTTCTGCGAAGCACATTAAAGAATAAACTTCGTTCCTCCCGATAATATATATGTGGAGCTTCTCCCATTCTTGTTCTTTTCTGCCACCCTGAACGTTGAGGTAGTATAGTCGTTCCCTTTTGGTGGAGCCTCTTTTCTTTCGCCGCCGCCTCTTACACCCTTAAGGTGGTACGTGCCACCCTGCTCGTTCCCTCATTTTCCTTTCTATCTATTCGTTATATGTCTCCAAACCAAATACGAATTATTATTTACGGTTATCGCCGTCATGGCGCTATCGCTATGAGTAGCTATTGCTATAAGTATCGGTACGATACTATCGCTATGAACAGCTACTTATTGTGACAGCTGTTATGAAGAAATACTATTGTATACAGTGATAGCTGTATGTCGCTATCACTGTAAAAATGTGTTTTCGACGTGTATCGCTCTCTAGCTTGTCACAGTGATAGAATTCGTCTTAGGTTTGTTTACGGCACGCAGTAAAAGCTCTCTGGCAAGGACCGTTGTCATGGTTATGACGATGGTAAGGAAAACAGACGAAGCTTGACGAAAGGTCGAAGTGACCCCTCAAACAGCATATGCTCTCACAGAGGCAAACATAACGGCGAAAAATCCGACAACAACGACCACAGCATGACAACGACAACCTCAATGACGACATGACGGCTCACGTGTCGTATACCATGGATCGAACAAATCATAAGTGAGAACAGACCAGAGGGATGGACAGTTTTTTAGCGAGCTAAGCTTCTATTCAAGGGAAAAAGATGTAGATAAGCGAGATGATAGCGCTAGCAATGCACACCATAAGAAATGGGCTTAAGTATCCTTAACAGCTATCGCTGTAGCGTTGAGCTTGCGGCTGTGGAAAAATATGGCATCCGCAGGAGAAGCGCGTGTGGCTAGAGACCGGATCTAGCACACAGCTACAATGATGTTAATAGCGACAGAGATCAGGATAAGTGGATTAAGTACCCTTAGCAGCTATCGCTGTAGCATTGACCATGAGGCTGCAACAAAATGTGGTCGAAGGCGCACGTGGTCAGTAACCAAACAAAACACGCAACTCGGCTGACTCGGCAGGTTGACGCAAAACGAACTCGATGACTTGCTCGCAAGTCCTCGAGAGAAACGGAAGTGCCTTAGGGTACTGCCATTGGCGAAACATGGCGAAAATTCGGCACGGACCGTCAAAGCGCGAAGTCACGCGATCTCATGGGCACCATTCTTGCGTAGCAAGAGCTGAGAGTGAATTCGGCAGACGTCGCCAATCGCCTTCACCCCACCCGCGTCGAACACTGCAAACGAAGTAGCGCCCTCTGGCCTGCTCCGGCTCGCGCCTCCTCGACACCGCATAACGAACGACATGAATGAACGGGCCTTCTTTCTCGGTCAGAGGTTCTCGTGCCCGAAGTCACTCTGCTGGGATCGCACTCTCACGAAAGAAGTGCCTCCGCTCTCCCCGTCCGAGCCGAAACGTCGCCGTCGTCAGGCAGGCTGTGGGTTGGAGGTCTGGCTCAGGCGTAAGCCCACGGAAGAGGTCATGCGCCGGTTATCCTCGCCGGGGTCTTCCTCCCAAGCAGGGCGGAGGAGGGTGGAAGGAAGGGAGGGCGGTTGGGGTTATCCCGCTTATAACTTAAACTTCACTTTCGTTCTTTCTTTTCTTTCCGCCTTCCACCGACCACGACGACTGTCACGGCCACGCTAGAGAGTGCCATTCGATGCCGTTGTAGCGTTCCGAGGGCGTGTCCAGCCTGTTGCTGCTTCTTGCTTCGGTTCAAGAAGCGAATGAGGTGGGGGGGGGGGGGGGAAGGGGGAGGAGTAGACGGCGACGAAGACGAAGCCAGTTCTGTTGCCGACGTTAGTACGCACGCCGCCGAGCCGAAGAAGAGGGCGAGTCAGTCGTCGAGCCGCCGCTCCGAGCCGAGCGCACACTAGGGTCCCCGGCGCGAGCGTTGTGCGTGCGTGCGTACGCTTACAAAAAAAACGGCGGTCGCCGAAAGGTGGGGTCGGCGCTGCTGGGAAGCCGTTGCAGCAGTGGCGGCGGCGGCGGCGGCGGAGACTGCGTGGGCGTCCGGGGTGCCGTGTCCGCCGTCACCACGGCGCCGGGGCTGCCCACACGCTGCTGTGGCGACCGACGACGCCACAACAGCGAAGAGCCCCCCCGAAACCAGCTCCTTTCCCTCGGCAAAAAAACGGCGTCTCCCGCTTGTTCGAAAGAAAGACCCCGTCGACTCCCTTATCAACGCTGGCCGCTGACCCCCCTCCCTGGTACCTAGCTGCCTGCTGCCCTTACGATCGAGCGACTATACAAACGGAAGGGGGGTCAGGGGGGGGGGGGGGGTAGGCGGGGCTCTGGGTGACTGAATCCTAGGAGGAGGAGGCCCTTCCTTCCTTCGACGAGTCGAAGGGTCCGGCAGGTCGACAGCACGAGGGCGGACTCGTTCGTTTTCGAACGCGGACGAAGCGGTTCAGCTAAAACTGCTCCGTGATCAGTAACGACGATGATGACATCGCTAAAGTACAGCTGGGCATGTTGAAGCGATGATATCGTGAAACAGCACGAACGGCGAACGCGGAAGGGGAGCCAACGACAGGACAAAGCGCTGACTTTCAATTGAAATTATTGAAAACACACGCGCGCACGCAAAAAGGAAAAGAAAAAGAAGAAAAAGATCGTTTGGGCAGTTGCTCCGGCTCCGAACGCATTTACTGCGACCGCAGCAGGCTCACGGAGCGGACGCCGTCGCAAGAACAGACTTTTCGTCGAGACGGGCACAACGTTGTCCTTGTCTGTCACGTAAACAGAGTACTAAAGCTGTGTCCTCCGAGATATATGCACTGACATCCCCAATTTCGGCGCCTGCGCGAAGCCGCAAGAACCCAACACAAAGGGTCAAGTGCCAAAGTTGCGGGATGGGTCAGTATAGCCGAGGATAGCTCAAACTGAGCATTGCCACAGCAGTGCGATGTGCAATCCTTTTACAACGGTGGTGATGCGCGAAAGCGTCATTTCACCGCCATTTCAGTCACTAATTACGACTCACTGTCAGCAAATGTGGCAACTTAACAGGTTTCATTCCAAGGTGTTGCAGAGTTTCTTGAAAGAAAGCAGTGACAGTAAAAACATCATTTCTGCAATTTGAGTATGTCATCGTAATTAAGGAATAATTCAAGCTTGACTTACAGTACAGTCAGTAATGTCGCAATTTTTTTTAATGAACATAGTCGAGTCACCAGTCCTAACCACACGTACAAGTTAATTACTGGCCGCCCACATAACGAGGAACGAAAAACTACTGCTTCACCGTTGCTGACTGAATGCGGCACGTCGGAAATCCTTTCAGACATGGTTGCTGCCTTTGGTAAAGTGATCATCATTACCGGCAATACTCTGCTCCCCAGTCTGAATTGAACTGTAGTAATTCAATTGAGAAAGTAGAGGGATCAGTTGGTCCACAATAGATTTTCCGTGGTTCCTTTGCTTGCCACCAGTGTCCGCTGCTACCACTGCTGCTGCACATTTACAACTTACATGTTCTTATTGCACATTCACACAGGCAACGTTACGCAATCATATGAATTTGTAGCACGCACTTTTCAAAATATTTGTCCCTGTAAGCACATTACATTCCTGTGCCATCACGTGCAACACTACGCTATTTTACAACATTTGTAACGCACTCTTTGTAACTCATTTTCTTCTTTAATCTTTTTTTTTTTTCAGTACGGTATAACTTGCATTTCAAGTGTGCCTTCCCTTATCTTGAAGAAAAAAAAAATCTGGTCTGCCAATGCCGTGGGAAGAGCGCTTCCCCGTATTCTTTTTAATTCGTTTGGTATAGAATCCAATATAGTACAAGTAGAATTTATTTTCGTGGTGCGGAATGCCGTTCTTTCGGGCTTTTTACTTACTACTGTTATATTCCTTCTTTTACGAATGTCAAACATTGTGATAAGGGCAACTAACCATTGGAAAAAGAAATATTTTTCTTTACTTAAGTATCTGATGTTGGAGTGTACTTTAAAGATCTTTAGCAAGAGAGATGGGGACATAAGAAAGGTATAGAACAGAACACTTTCGTGTTAAAAAGTAGCGTAGAAACCTGCAAGTAATTAGTCGGGTCTTGGGGCTGTTGTTTGATTCACGTTAGATAATGTTTCTTTTATCTCCTGTGTTGTGTCGCTAACGGCGTGAGCAGTTGAGGGCATCTTGAAGTGGGCTAGTAAGTTAGTATGTGTTCGCAAATTGCGCTTCTACGGTAGCACAGTCTTCGTTTTGACTGCGGCAGGCGGGCTGTTTATTCAAGAAGTGGTCTGCGAGATCGCAATGGCGCAAGATGCATTCGGAGTAGTCTCGGAGGCGACGGGACAGATGAAACGCAGAAATGAAGATGCGGCCTGTCGACTCCACCCGGAAGTTCTCCGGCTTAGCTCGGCTATGCCAGGATATACGTAGCGAAAGCTAAGGCATAGCATGGGTAGCCTCGGTTAATCTTGATTGCAAGTCCAGGTTAGTCTGCTTGTCTAGCTATGTTGCGGCGTTTAGCCAGTCGTTCGGCGCCCTGTTCGTCTGTTTCCTGGGCGATTCGTTTCCTCTTCATCTCGCTCCGATGTCGATTCCAGGCCTCCTCCTGCTTGTCAGAATTGTCGCCGTCCACACTGCCGCCTCAACTGTGGCTGCGGCGCACGCGAGATCTCTTTTTCAATCCTCCGACATGTTATCAGTCATGCGGCGCAGCTGGCGAAGCGAGCGGAGGCGAGCGCAACGACGAGGAACGCGGTGTGACGTCATGTGCCTCCTCGGAGCACGGCCACGGCGAAATCGAAAGTTCGCGGCCAGTAAAGCTTTCACTTTAATAACCTAATATTCCTGTTCAAAGACTCCTCAACTGCTTAAGCGTTCGAGGTTAGCTCACACGTGCCACTTTCGCACAACTTCAAGAGAATCTAAATATCACAGGGCAATGTAACTGCAGTTGCGCGCTATGTAAGTATATCTTTCATTACCTCACTAGCTACTCTGCTTATCTTTGTCTCACGCCTGGTACTTTTGCGCCAATTTTAAGGAGAAACGCACATTGAAAGCTACATGACAAAGATTTTCGTTGGGGTCGTGAGTGTGTTAACCTAGTTTATCTATAACGCGAGAAGCCAAACAGGCGAAACAGGGAATTCGTCGTCGATGCCGTCGTTTGCTGCTGTTGTAACTGGTCTTGCTTTTTTTAATCGACGATATCTAATTGGACTTTTTTTTTATCCGATTTCCTGCGCGACATCGCTGGGAGTCGGCGTGCCCATATTATAGGCAGCCGAGGCTGCAGAAGCGTATTTGTGGTGCGCATTTTCGACGCGGCGCGCACAGCTTGTCGTTGGGGGCGTTGACTTGCCGTCGCACAATAATCACGCTGTCGCAACGACCCAGAATACGTACCACGGCGGTTGCACTGCCACCTGTAATGTTGATGAAACGCTATCGTACGAGTCAGGTCATATCAAAATGAAGGGAGCCAGCATGCAAGCATTTGCATGGAAAGGCTTGACTTTCTGCCGCAATGAAGGAAAAAGCTATATATCGTATACGAAGGCAAAGCACTCCAGAGGAAAAAAAAAGTCCCTCGTTCTCATCCGCGTTAGCTTGTGCTGAAGAACAGAAAACACGAACACCGCATTTACAACAGCATAATAAGACAAAGACTGAGTGTTAAATTCTGCGTTTGCGCAAAAGCGAAACACATTAGCCGGGGGAGGGGGGGGGGGGGCGGAGAACCACACTGATTCATTGTCTCATCAAACAAGCCTAAAACGCCTTCTAACTCTGCAGGACTACTTGGCGCAGCAACACATGTGGAGAAGCGCCGCCCCCTGTAGCTTTCTCTTCACTGCCGCACGAACCCAATTGTCCGCCAGCGTATTGTAGGTGCCGCAGGGTCACGCCAGAAAGACGCCGCGAATGCGCTCCATGTGGTTGATACTCTGGCTCCGCGCGCTTTGTCCGTGCTCTAGGAGTACCGCCAAGAATGTGTCTCACGTAATTACCGCTTTGAGAGAAGGCTTTAGGTCGATAGCTCCTGTAGACCTAAGCAGGCCATCATCATCGTCATCATCATCAGCTTATATTGCATCCACGACAGGACTAAGGCTGCCTTTCTGTCATAGACTCCGTGGGATAAAAGTTGTAAAAACAGTGGTAAAGTGGGCCATTTACTCCTGCTTCTATAACATTTATCCCAGGCTGTTCCTATCTCCGTGGCGGCTAGGGCCAATCGGTCCATCTGCCTACCCCCATCTTGTCAAAGACGGGCATATTTTTTTTTTCTCTTCAATTCCATCATTCGTTGCGCGGTCCTCCGACTTCTTCTCAAGCTTCTGTGTTACCCTCCAAGTATCTGCTCCCTATGTTAGTACAGTCGACTCCCGTTAACTCGATACCTGCGGGATCACAAGATTTAGAAGAGTTATCCGAAAGGTCGATTAAGGAACGACCTCAATGAGCGAATTCAAACCTTTTCTATTGCTCGAAGTAGCCTGTCGATGGGGACAGATTACTTCAATATTACAATTACTATACATATCATGTCTTCGGTCAGTAGCCTACAGTCCTCAACACTGTCGTCGGTGCTGACAAAATCCTGGGGAACAGACATCACCCCGGGTGCAGCGCAGGTTGTTATTATCATTGCAGGACAGGTTGCTGACGTCACCGACATCGCCTAGAAAAGAAATAGCGCCATCTAAAGAATGCCTTGTGCTTTTAAGCTTTTGATAACCGCTGCACAAATGTGGGGACTCCGGTGGGGGTCGAAATAACCAAAGAGATTAGATTTAGATTTAGATTAGATTAGATTAAAGAGTTAGATTAGATTAGATTGGAAATAAACGAGTTTTTCGTCCACAGCGATGTAGGGTTTCTCGCAGAGCCCTTTCAGTGCGTTCGTCTTAAGCGAAACGTTGAATTAAGAGATGTCAAATTAGCGGTAGTCGACTGTACCGCTAGATTGCAATGACTGCTCACTTTTCTTCTCAAAGATAGCGGTATAAGCTACCGGTCATGACTCGGAAATACCTGCCGTGTGCGCTTCAATACATCTTTTATTTTTCCGCAGATCTGAACAGGTGTGGGCGGACAAATAGTTTTACTCAGAATACGCCGAACCGGAATTTCAATTATGTTTGTGGTCTTGTACAAACCGAACTCTGCGTGAGACTAACAATAAGTAAAGCGCAGATCCGTTACAGGCCAGTGCGAATATTAGAGAACTTTGGCATTTTCGTAAACGTACATAAACCAAAACTGCTTGACAACGTCACACTCGCAATTTATTCGCATGCGTTTCGCGTGAGGGAATAACAACGTTAAGACTACACTTACCGCAGTGCAAAGAAACAGCTAGCAATGCTTTTACAGTGAATGTATGTAATCCTACGCCACATGTAATAAATGGGACGTCTAACAATTTACTCTACAGTGGCTGTAGCCATAAAACAACAGTTCGGTGTGATTTAATACCACTCCTATTTAAAAAAAAAAATGAAGAGCTCCGGTATAGCGAAGTGTAAAACAAAAGCAATTCGTTGTTGCAAACAGCGGTGGAAAACATGCCCTCTAGAAGTGATCAGCTAGTTAAGTTTATAGCTGTTTGTGGTACGACGTATATGCCACTTTGAAGCCCCTCCATGACGTTTTCCGGCGACCAGTTAAAAAATAAAGGAAAAAAAAGATAGAAAAGATTAAAAAAAGCCTGAGAGGCGTCGATCAAGGGCTTTGAACGCATTAACCCTGTGGCAGATTTTTGGCAAATGATCGCCTCATACGCCATCACGAGCCATTGTTTCCGATTCGTACTGTCGCAGTTTTCGTTGAAACTTTGGCAGGGCCGATCAACAAACTGTACATTAGGTGTCCCGGTTTTCCAATTCCGCATAGGGTTCGTTTAATTTTCGTCCTTCGATTGACGAATGAACAGTTTTGGGAGTAACAGTGAGCTCCAGAAGAGTAATTTTGTGGGCTGTGGCAAGCGCACCTCCTCTCGCAGTGAAATTCCCACTGCGTCCGGCCTACAGATATATATTTTGCCTCCGTCATGATTTGTTTAATTCAATCGGCTAGAAGGCAGTGAAACAACGAAAGGACTATACGAACACGATAGTGAACTCTAAGCCGGCGGTTACGAAGACCGATGTGCGTGTAATGAACAACGGGAGGTCTATACCCAATGCTCAATGGACCGAGGTCTCGAACGCTGGGAGGGCGGGACGGTCGACTTCATCACCGTCCTTATTTGCGCGATGACCGACCAAATAAATAACCGACGCCCCTGCTCGAGACGTGCAGTACAAACGAAAAAAAAAATATCGGCAAGGCACGCCCCCAACGTGGATCACCGACAAATAACCGATCCGATGTCGAGTAGCTATCAGCTTCGTTCAGTCAGCGTCGCAATCACAAAAGAACTCCAACAAACAAAACTCCAGACGATCGGGGGACCGAGCACAGCTCCTCTTTCTCATTGATGCTGCGCTTCGCGCAAACAATAGGGCCATCTAGCGACTGGAGCCGCAAGATTAATGTCGCCTCAGCTCAGGACTCTTCTGAGGGGTGGCGCTGCCTTCGCAAAGAACAGGAGTGACGAGGCGCCACGGTTGGGGCGGTCTTCAAATAGCCGCGTCGTTCGAATCCGCCCAGCAAAGTGATGCGCTATGGGATCACAAGCGAGTGGTACACGGGTTGACCGGGGCAAAGTACATCAAATGAAGTCTGACGGGTATTTGTGCTGCGTTGTATTTGTGTCGTGCGAGAAGGGAAAGAGAAGGGCCACACTGTCGGTGCCCGTTTATGTATCTGTGGTAAAGAAAAGAAACATTTCCAAACAAAGAGAAAGTCCCATCACTCGACAAGCCCCAATAATATAGTATGGCCAGACGGGAGGCAAGCGATGAAGTAATGTGATTTCACAGATGGATGGTGATCTTCGCACGGTGTCACGCGCTCCACTGTTCAGATGAAACTAGAGAAAGAGAGCAAGGGGAAATGGCTTTCTAACTTCATACGTGTTATCCGACATTCCGAGAAATCAGAAACGAAAAGAAAACAAGAACAAAAAGGGGGCATCAAGTGCGCGCTCTCATTTATTCTGAGTGGATGAGCGCAAGTGCATAGCTCCGTCGTATTCGTGATTGAGTTTCGCTGCAAATCTCTTTCATTTTCAGCGCTCTATAGAACGTGGGCGTGTCGGTGAAAGGCAGTTGACCTTTGTTTAGAAGTGGCGAACAAAGAGGCGGGAAGTGCGCTTCGAGAGAGCGGTGAGCAAACACACACGAAGACCACGTTCATCCCTGTAGGAGTGCAACGTGATAGGTTGTGGCTGGTGCAACTCATTCATTCCGCATGCCGGAGTCAAAGCAGCGCGAAAACACGGGACTGGGAAAAAGAGATGTACTTGGCCCGGGGTGAGAAAATGGGTGACGCAGCATAGAACTGGGACTAACGTTTCTTTATTTCACCGTGCGCGCTCTGCGCAGAATGTAAATGCATTGGAAAGGCGAGGAAAATCGGCACAACATGATTACACATGAATATGCAGTGATAGTATTATAGTTACTGCCGCATTACAAGGAATGTAATTCAACTGTTTCTTATCCTAGCAACACGATCATTCGAAAAAATATAGTCGCGATTTCGCCCCAACTGCGAATGAATTTGACAGCGATAGCGAAGCATCAGACAATTAAACGAAGTAAGGGTCGTAGTCGCACCGGTTGTATGAATTGCAGTGAAAACTCGCCTACTAATTAGCAAGCGCGGTATCACACGCGCACAAACAAACAAACAGACATCTGCCAATGATTGCGAGCACACGCTGTCACATTGCTGGCGTGGCGAAGAGCGACGGCAGCGTGGAGCGGACGTTTCGCGCTGCTGCTCGTTTCACCAACGCTAGGCGCTTGGTGGAAAAACAAAAAGAAAAGCTCGCATGTCGCCACCAGCCATCTAGGCCCGGCGCGGCAACCATTGCACCCGCCGTAGGTCACCTACATGCTACAGCGGGCTGGTCACGTACGCCATGCTCAGCCGCGTGACAAGCCAGCCACGTGAAGCCACGGCCGGGCTAAAAGAGGAGACGCGCTCTCTTCTCCCCTTGAGCACACTTGGTCACGTGACCTCTAACATGGCCGCGCGGGAACACGGCGCGCGTCAAGCCACCGTCCTCGGCTCACCCTCGCGCGTCTTTCCTCGCGCGGGCCGCTCGTTCTTATCACATTTGGACTTCATACGAAACATCACAGCAACGGCGACTGCGAAAATTCGTCTGAAGTGTCCATATAATTGCTACAGCAACAAAAGTAATACAAAATATTACTGCCCATGCGCCCCGTACAGATGGTAAAGCAGCGAAGCTGAAATGTGCTGGCCCGGTGTTTATCGCTGGGCTAATTCCGACGGTTGATTAAAGTCTGTCTCAACTATTGGTGCATCATCATCATCAGCCTGGTTACGCCCAACGCAGGGTAAAGGCCTCTCCCATACTTCTCCAACTACCCCGGTCATGTACTAATTGTGGCCATGTTGTCCCTGCAAACTTCTTAATCTCATCCGCCCACCTAACTTTCTGCCGCCCCCTGCTACGCTTCCCTTCCCTTGGAATCCAGTCCGTAACCCTTAATGACCATCGGTTATCTTCCCTCCTTATTACGTGTCCTGCCCATGCCCATTTCTTTTTCTTGATTTCAACTAAGATGTCATTAACTCGCGTTTGTTCCCTCACCCAACTATTGGTTACGTCTTTGTGTTTCTTAATGAGGTTACGCGCACGTCTGGCTTGGGCTTATCGCATTCTTTATTTGAGATGCCACTCACTGCGCTTCGCATAATCAACGCCATGGAGGGGTGCAGTGAGCGATTCACTGTGTTAATCCAGCGGGTCCACCAGAGTATTTCTGAACTATGTTACGCATTTGTGTTTCCCAATGCGTTAATCATAGCGTTTATGACTCGGTTAGGCGCTGTAGTTATCCCACACTGGGGCCGCACATTTCATTTAATTAAAGACAGAGACACATTTTTGAGCCTATTGCGAAGTCGGAGAGAGACTGCTGCGAGAGAGGAACGACGTCACTATCGGCGTAGCCAATGGTGCGCCACACCGCAGATGTGAGACAACTATATCATGATATTGTCTTAACCCCGTCCCCCTTTGTGTCCCTTCCCTGCAATAATACGCAGATAAATGTATATGTTTTAAATGTGTTTTAAATCTATCCATAACCTACGCCATGAGACTTATTAGCATTGCATGGTTGGATCGGTTCCACGAAATTAGCAGAGGGGGTGGGGGTCACATTTAAACTGATACGACCTGCTGAACAAAATATGCAGAAACCTGGAGGTTTACGAAAAGGGTTCTACTTAAATTGAGGACGACGCAACGAGCTATGGAAAGAAGAATGATAGGTGTAACGTTAAGGGATAAGAAAAGAGCAGATTGGGTGAGGGAACAAACGCGAGTTAATAACATCTTAGTTGAAATCAAGAAAAAGAAATGGGCATGGGCAGGACACGTAATGAGGAGGGAAGATAACCGATGGACATTAAGAGTTGCAGAATGGATTCCAAGGGAAGGGAAGCGTAGCAGAGGGCGGCAGAAAGTTAGGTGGGCGGATGAGATTAAGAAGTCTGCAGGGACAACATGGCCTCAATTAGTACATGACCGGGGTAGTTGGAGAAGTGTGGGAGAGGCCTTTGCCCTGCAGTGGGCGTAACCAGGCTGATGATGATGATGATGATGATGATGATGATGATGATGATGAACAACATATACCCCTTCTGAAGTCCTGCTCATGTGAACGGGGGGTAAAGCTAGGCAAACAAACGTGTCCATATACACAAAGCTTTTCTTTTCTTTCTTTTTTTGTATTAGTGGTAGTGTCGTATATAGCAGCAGAAGCCCACGTGTCATCAGTCCTCTTTCGTTGAAACACGTTCCTTGCTTTCACCAAAGCAGTGATTCAACAGCGCATTCAGTGTCCACGCCATCCGTCTGCACAATGTCGACTAGTGACCTTCGCACCTAACCATTTATTTATACCCCAATAAAAAAAAACACATGAAAGCCGGACTCGACGCCGAAAGCTCCCTTTTCTTTCTGAATTGAGCGTGGAAGACTGCAGAGCATCCAAGTGTACATTCGCCTCGACGATTCGATCGCTTGCAAATAACAGTTGCACACGCGTGCCGACCAAGACGTGGAACGGCCTGAGCATCGTGACGGCTTCCGTCGGCTTCTCATGTGTAAACGCGTCCGCCACCGAACAGGCGCGGGATTGCATAGCAGCAATTTTACCTCGCGTTCGACGCATTGTAACCTCTCAGGGTCGCGCGTCACTAAATCGCCACTTACCACTGCTGCAACAGCTACTACTGCGCTTCTGCTGCAACGACTCGGCAGTGTACTTAGAGCGAGCCAAGGCGCGAGTAATTCCGCCACGCGCACAATGTCACGTATACGGCGTACGCGCGCTTTCGCAAACCGTGTATTATAACGGCAGTGCCTGCTTTTTATTTTATTTTTTTCCCTCTTTGCTCCGAGGTCTCTCAATATGTGCGGAAGCAGTGAAAACGGCCGTGATGGCGATTTCATGGCCATTCTTTTGTGCGTTTTACTCGAGGCCCCCGTTTTCTTTCGGGAACGAATGCTGATAACTCTGCTTGGAGTTAGCGTGCAGTACATTGAGATTGTGCGGAACTGCTGAGAATCTACTACTACTACTTCTCTCCCTGTTTTCCGCAATATTGCGTTAACGAGTTGGCCCGGCACTTTCAGAGAGTCTGCTGCAGCGCTTCACACGTTGCTTATCTTCGCTAAGAATTGTTGTCCAAAATTTCCTTCGGCAATCTTCCCTCGTTCATCTATCAGCGAAGACGTCTGCTGTGACACTGAAAAGCCGCTCAACATGCGCGCTGGAGAGAGAAGAGTTGTGTTGTAACGTATACGAACGCCTTGCTTAAATGTAAGGCTGTGGTTCAATACTGGGGTTCAAGACTCAATGCTGCGATGCTCGGTTCTGGGTCCTGTGTGAAGCAAGGCGCTTAACTGTAACTGGGGCTTCCGAAAAACACTTCCGATATAGGGCCAGTGCAAAACTGAAAAAAAAGAAGCGTCCATAGTTGATTCTCCGGCATCAACGTCCGAAGGGGTCACCGCGATATATAGAAGCGCCGTTTCCATTTGTCAGCCAACATTTGGTGGATCTCCTGCCGGTGTCCATTACTCGTTAGCCATTTATAGACTTGTGCAACTAATCGTAGAAGACGCCAGCAAACGTTCGCTTTCCTTGAAATGGTGGCAAAATCTATAGCTGTAATGTAATTTGACATAAAGCTGCTAATATTCAGTCATAGACCACTGTTCGTGTGTTACAAAAGCAAAAAAAGAAAAAAAAGGAAAAGAAATGGTGTGTGCGAGTCACGTACATGCCGGGACATTATTTTAGAATTGTTCTAGACAGAAATTTTAAAAATAACTCGTAGCATATGTAGCACGATTCTGATTCCTGAGATAGAATACTCTCACTGGTGCACATTGTATGCTGAAGAAAGAAAAAATAATATATGATTCATTATCATTTTTGCGAATTAACCTCATCCAGTTAGTCTGCACGTATTGCAATTTGTTAATTGCGGCTGGTAACTTCGAAAGTCATATCCGCTTGGAACGAATTCTGAAGCTAACACCACTTTCTAGATACGCATTCCCAAATTTTGCTATGAAATGCATTAATGTCCCCCTAACTTTTGAGCTTCCATACATCAAAAACGTTGGCAGGCATTCTTAGATCGTGAACAGCAGGTTGACATTATCCCTCAAGTATAACAGCTGTGTCTTACCAGTACTCAGCTACGGGGCAGAAACCTGGAGGCTTACGAAAAGTGTTCTACTTAAATTGAGGACGACGCAACGAGCTATGGAAAGAATGATAGGTGTAACGTTAAGGGATAAGAAAAGAGCAGATTGGGTGAGGGAACAAACGCGAGTTAATGACATCTTAGTTGAAATCAAGAAAAAGAAATGGGCATGGGTGGGGCATGTAATGAGGAGGGAAGATAACTGATGGTCATTAAGGGTTACGAACTGGATTCCAAGGGAAGGGAAGCGTAGCAGGTGACGGCAGAAAGTTAGGTGGGCGGATAAGATTAAGAAGTTTGCATGGACAACATGGCCACAATTAGTACATGACCAGGGTAGTTGGAGAAGTATGGGAGAGGCCTTTGCCCTGCAGTGGGCGTAGCCAGGCTGATAATCATGATGATGACGTCAAAAAAAAAAAGTTTTGTTGAAGTGCGTGAAACGACAGTGCATTCTTACTGCAATTTTTTACTGCCCATATCTACAAACTGGTGCTGGTTACATAATTCATTCCGAGTGAGGATGTCTTGTGAAATCACTGGCTTCAATTCGTGCATTGCAATATGGGTCCTAAAGTATTTAGCTGAAAAGTTTATTAGTCAGATCTTGGTAATTAGCCAATCATACATTTTGATTTTTTAGTCTGAGTAAAGTCTCCTCTTTGAGTGAACCATATTAGTAAACAGATTTGAGATATGTGCCACAGGCGATTTAAAAAAAAACAAGAAAAAAAAAAACAAAGAAATTGTTAACGTTTAAATAGAACCCCCGGGTATCAAACTCATCGAAACGTATGCGTTTAACGTCCTAGGGCTTCTGTTTATATTAGATAAGTCATAGACTGCCCGAAGCGAAGAATTGAGCAGCAGCCCGAGCTTACCGCCTATGAAGGCAGCACAAAAGCGCTTCCAGAAAATTTATGAGCAGAGAACAGTTAAATTTATTATAAAAGAACAGCTCAGAGGTCGTACTTCCAAGAAAGGTGCGCAAATCTGCGAGCCTGCCATGTTCAGGTGGTCGAGGCGTAGGTGCTTGACTCTGATTGTGCGAAGGGGAAAACTCATGCAATTATTTTCATTCCTTTCGACGCTGTCGTTCCCGCAAAACTAAAGTACTCAAAGCTGCGTCACCTGTTACAGCTTGTTTCGTCAGAAAATGTAACTGGCCACATGTAATTGGTTGATAAAAAAAGTAATTGAATTAAACCGAGCGCTACTAAATGTACAAAGTAACCGATGAATTACAAATTTAACAGAAAACGTGATTGATTACAGTGTAATACAATTACGTATAGTTCGTTACGCACAAGTCTGGTGACTGTGTACATTGACGTATACGAACACCAAGAGCAGCGCGGGACTTTGCTAGTCCTAGCAGTCTGTTCCTATTGTCTCCGTCTCTGTTATAGAAAGGAATGAACATCAAACATCCAATTTTTGTAGATCCATCTGTGCACGATTATCGCTAAATGACCCGCCGTGGTTGCTGAGTGGCTATGGTGTTGGGCTGCTGAGCACGAGGTCGCGGGATCGAATCCCGGCCACGGCGGCCGCATTTCGATGGGGGCGAAATGCGAAAACACCCGTGTACTTAGATTTAGGTGCACGTTAAAGAACCCCAGGTGGTCGAAATTTCCGGAGTCCTCCACTACGGCGTGCCTCATAATCAGAAAGTGGTTTTGGCTCGTAAAACCCCATAATTTTTATCGCTAAATGCGCGATTTTGTTAGTAAAGCTGCGACCTTAAGCGACAGTTCTTCGTCTAGACTGTTCTCATTATCTTGTTCCTCATTAGACAAAACAGCTAGCTATTGAACTACGTTTTAATTATTATTACTTTAAGAGTAATGAGAGCGGTGGGCATAGATAACCAAGTTACAACGGATTATGGCACATAAATTGCTGCGAGGAAATAACAAAAACAAATAATATCATGACCACGGCTTGGGCGTCGATCGCACTATATTTAGGCCTATCATTCGCCAACATTTGCATGATAATTTATTGATTAGAAAGCCCCCCTCTAATTGTACGCCACACGAACTGTTGTTAGTGCATGTCGCACAAGCCACTTAATTTATTGCTCTTCAACGCAGCATCCGATATCAAGAAATTTTTTTGTTACAATGACTTTGTCAGAAACAATCACGCACACACGGGGTTTAGTGTCCCCGTCAGACACAATCACATATTTTGAAGCGATAAGATAGCGCATAACACAACTCTAGGTGCGACATACGTGCAATGAACCAGGATCAAATATGCCGCATATGCTGAGCTGCAATTTGCGACAAAGATAGCAAAGCCAGAGGTTTCCGCAATTAAGCCTTCATTTGACTGCAGCCCGGAGCATTCGCAAGCTATATATATGTATACACGTACAAAATGCGAGAGTATCCGGTCGCATGCACTAAATTCTAAGGCGGAATTTCGATGCAGGTGCTCAAAAAAGGAAATGAAAAAGGAAAAGGGCAGAAAGAACGGAACAAAGTTACGCAGTTCTTTGCATTGCTAGCGTAAACGAAGACTGACGCAATAGCCAAGGTGTTCGAAGAAACTGGGCCGACAGTGTTGCAATTGTCGACGCGTATACGCTACGTAAATATTAGGCATAATTGTGACTTTGAAAATGATCATTCCCTGTCATTGTCACACTTTATGCTCTGCTGAGTTATTCCGCTGTCATGTTTGATTTTACTGTCTCTATGTTCTCTGTAACGAACGTACCCGCATTGAGGACCCTATCGGTCCTCAATGTATGTATTGAGGACGTAAGCCCACATTCGTTGGCTTACTTAAGTCTTACAACGTGCTGACAATGCTTCTTGATAAGTTAGAGCATCCTAGTACGAGATTCACCTGTTATACGATGTTTCCGGTGTTTGCAGCGCCCTCATTTTCTCGAATTATGCCCGCTAGTGCAAGCAAATTTGCTGATACGGTGCTGATACGGAATTTCACAGAGAAATACGTCGAAGACGTCGGCATATATCCGTTTGACGGAATGACTAGGTGATCCATTCGTCAAACGATCACGCGACGGCCCTTCTCTGTCGTTAATTGCCCGTGGGCTCGCGTCCCGTTGCACCTTTTGTCAATAAGGTCAACGCGCTATGTCAGATACGATTACGTTCGCGCACCAGTGGATGTTATCGGGGCAAGATTAGCGTCCACGCGCTGACCCGGCCGAAGGTTCGCAGGCCGGACCGCTCGCTCAACAATGGATCCCCCGGTAGTACGAAACTAAGCGCAGTGACCGCGGCACGCGGGTGTGTTTCCGGCACGACTTGCCCATCACGTGACACGCACGAGAACGGTTGACTTAACGGCGCAAAGCTTATGGTCGACAGCTCGGACCAACTTCATCTATAGAGAGCCCTGCGAGAAGGCCACGCCCTCGATCGCTCTTCAAATCACCCTCTCACGCGGTTAGTGTATGCGAAGAAAGCAGACCGGTCCACCGGTGGTATCTCCCGGCGACCGCAAGGTACGAAACCTTTTCGTTATGAACGACCCAAAGAAGCGAGTTCTTAAGGTCTGCGGAAGTATACACGCGAAACCGTCGTGGTGGAATCGTGAGAAGCATTTGCTTTCTAAAAAAGCAATAACGCTAGAAGGAGAACATAAAGTCACAGTTTCGACCTCATGCTCAAACGATGGAAGTGCGACAGCAATATCAGCTCGCCCAACGCCTTCGATTACGCGGGCTTCCGTATTAGGGCCGTGTAACACAAACCGCCGTGAAATCGCTTGCAAGAAAAGCCCGCCTTGCACTGATATACCAAGATCGGCTCATCCAACACCTTCGATTGTTCACTGGCCTTTGGGGTCGATCAGCTGTATCTTGCGTCGACACCAACAACGAAGGCTGGTGAGTGTTTGTGCATAATGTTATTGCATTAAAAAAAAATTAAGGGTGTACGCGGCTTCGGAGTGTATTTCTTTTGTCGAAAAAAAGAAGCATACTTCACAGGGTTATATGCCTGCTTACTCGCTGACAGCCACAGATTGAAGTTTCTTCGGCATAACAACGCAGCTCCGTCGGCATCAGCGACATGAAATGTACGAAATGGCTGCCTCCTAAAAAAAATAAGAAAGAAAAAAAAAGGAAACCACATATCGATGAGTTAAGGTGCTTTCCCTCTAGTATTTCTTTATTATCTGTCGCGGAAGTGTTTATGCATAAAAAGAACAGAAAGAAAAAAAAGAACATTGCGATTGCGCGGCCAGGAATCCTTAGTGCCCACAAAGATAGAACGACACGACAGAAAGAATACAAGGTCCCCCCTTTCGAAACTACTTCATCGAAGGACAACCGCCTAAGTAACTGCGTGTTTACCCGTTGCGGAGACCAACCATTCGCGAGTCTCTTCAATAGTGGTAACGCGGCGTAAGCCCACACGGTACTCTGTGTATACGGTCCTTCGCGTGAGGAGCGGCTACGCATTCTCTCGCATCTTTTGCCAAGCGAGGGATGCCCGAAGAACGCAATTTTCTCGTCAAGACGCAACAGTCTGTAGTAAATACGCGAGAAGAAAGAAAGAAAGAAAGAAAGAAAGAAAGAAAGAAAGACGTTGAAGTTAAGAAATAAAGGACAGTGCAGCGTCGATCCGCTCTCTCACGTCACGCCACAGAAAGACGGCGAGGCACGGATTCGCCGTCGTCATCATCACCCTCACACCTTTTTGGCAGGCTCCAGGCCGGCGGGGTGTTTCTCCAGGGGCGTCCAGCTAGCTTTATTTTTGCTGTGCTCGGGTTTTTGTTGCAACTCGCGCGTTTGCGTCTGTGCGAGTGCTGCATCGAACGTGAGGACGCCGTTCCAGCGACAACGTGAGGAAGGAGAGAGAGAGAGAGAGAGAGAGAGAGACGTAAAAGAGAGAGGGAGCAGCTGCACAAGTCAAGAGTGCGACGCCGTCGCCGTCAACCCAGGGGAAGGCCCGACCCTCGGCGTTTAGAAGGGGAAAAGGAAGCCACAGCCGGGGCGACGACGTGCCTCTCTCCCCGGACCGCTCCCCCCACCGCCAACTACCCATGGGCGAGGCAAGCGCCCGCGGCCACAAAGCAGGCGGCGAGGCAGCGGACGACAAAGAAGAAAGGGTCGCCGCAGACCTTGTGAGGGCGACCGGTGCGGACGGTCGAGATCCAAACGTGCCTCAAGCGTGTGATGCGAGGTGACGGCTTGCCCAGAACCCGCTAACAGTTCGCCTCCCCTCTCGAAACAGACGTGCAACATTGAGGGCGCGCTGTCTCGAAACTTCTTCCTGGACTTCACTACCCTCGCGCATCTGGACGCTTCGAAGGACTTTGCGCGTTCTTATTGGCGAGCGTGACTTCTTCGAGCAATACTCCAAGATAGACGACCGTGACGACTCTCTGGGAGTTTCCCGGCTGACTACGCACCGAATGACCGAAAGAAACAAGACTGTCTCTTTGAAACCGACTGCTTATGCACTTCATAAACGGCTGACGCGTCATAACCGGCTGTGAAAGTTAGTCTTTACTAAGCAGGCGACAGAGCCTCGTGACGTTGGAAAAGCCCTACTTCCTCAAGGCCGCCTGAAGATACGTCAGGGCTGAGGCAGACGACAGAGTCTTGCAACCTCTGCAAGCCTCTCGGCCTCCTAAAGACTGCCTCAAGCTTCTTCACGATTCAAGACTGGTGCAGACGACAGAGTCTTGAAACCTCTGCAAGCGTCTCGGCCTCCTCAAGACTGCCTCAAGCTTCCTCAAGATTCAAGACTGGTACAGACGACAGAGACTTGAAAAAGATCCGAGGCAGACGCTCGACTCCTGACCACTCTGCAACGGAAGTTTGCGTTCGGGTAGCTTACCTAGCGCTGCGTGTACAGATGAAGAGCTTGCAGTATGGGACCGGAATTCCGACTGAGATAACCGAGCGGGTCTCTTGATCTAATCATCGACGCCAATGCAACTACACAGTGCTGCTCGTCGCATGTTCCAGAGACTTTTGTAGCGATCGAGTGCGAAGTTGCCGCTCCGAAAGAAGAAAGGCTGTTTTGCTTCCCGTTGTCCAGTTGGCCACTTCGTTAAGACCACTGCGCGCACTTCCCTTGTTGTCGGTGTCACCGGCACGTCACAGATACAAGGCGGGGTGCATACAAACGCGGAACTTTTCGGGCATTGAGTGCACCATATGAGCAGACGACGCGAACTTCCGTCACTGACTTTGTGAGGCCTCTGTCTTTCCCCCTTCGCTTCGACAGGCTGATGGAGTGACCAGTTTCTCGACTGTCTACCACTTGAACCGAACTTTCCAACTCCGCCGCTGCCATGGTCGCAGAAGAGAACGGCAAGCCTTCACCCGGCAAGAACGGCTCCACGAAGAAAAGCAACAAAGCACAGACCAAAGATGGGGCCAAGAAAGCCGTCTTCATTACGGGTGAGTTCCAGGGTTGCATGGACATACGCAAAATTATGCCTCCGGGAGCCGAATTCGCAAAACTTTTCGTTCGTAAGTGTTCTCTGCCATCGGGCCAGCTGGCTTCGCTAATGACATGTCCGGCACCAGGATTGGCTTAAAATTTTACCTTACGAACAATTCAAACGTGAGACGTTTTTGTGAGTAGACGGGCCCCGTGTGTAGAGAATATATCAGTAAGTTCAGAAATTTCCATATTTATTTTGCTTTGCTGTCACAAAGCAATGTTTCTGCTTAGTTTTGGGGTAGTCATGCGCGAAAACACGCGTACGATTATCTTTTGTCTTTTCTTTCTTTCTTTTCCAACTCAATTTATGTGTGTTAATATTTTCCCAGAAGAGCCGGAATAATGCGCACTTCTAGGTGGCATCTATGCAACAGCGAAATCTGTTTCACTTGTCTCATATTACTCATATTTAAATTTAGCCACATGAAGAACTAAAGTTTCAAAGCAAAGAAAAAAAGGCCTATTGGCCTCAGCCTGCGCACGATTATGCGTTGATGTCTATAGCGATATTTGTGACACGCATTTCGCCAAGGAATGTCTGCATGCGTCTCTTCTCGCAAGAGCCGTCGTTCTCAAAAAAAAAAAAAAAAAAAAAAAAGCAGGCGTTTCCTTTCTTTTTTCGTTTTTCTGCCGTCTTTTAGCACCCACACAAAACTCTTGGCATGATTGAATACGAACTTCGAGTGCCTCCTTTAACGATACAAAAGAGTGCTCTCCACAGCGAAAACTTCTAATACTCTCTTCCCTGCCTAATATTTTCTAAGAATGACTAATAATGTCTGAAACAGCACTTCAACACCAGCCTGGCAGATAAGTCTCGTTTCACGATGCTACTACCGATTTTCTCCGAAGTTTGGTATTTCTGACACCCAGTCAAAATGAGATTTTAGTAGTGCAGCATCCGCTGCCTATGCTGTCGTTGCGACCTGGAAAAACAGAAATTGGCGGCACGCGTAGGCCTGTGGAAGGTTACAACACAAATTCCGGCGAAAATTGCGTAAATTTATTTGTTTATTTATTCACTGCAGTCACCGCGGTAGCCTAGCGGCTACACTGCAAAATAATGTACACCCTTAAAAGCGAGAAAGGGCATAAATGTCTGTAACTCTCGCCCTTAGTGCCTGAGTTATAGAAATCAACACCCTAAGGGTGTGAATTTACACCCTTTCACACGTTTATACCCTTTCTCGCTTTTAGGGGTGTAAATTATTTTACAGTGCATAGCGCTGCGCTGTTGAGTTTTAGGTCGCGGGTTTGATCGCTAGCGGTCGTATTTCGGCGCGACGGAATGCGGGAAACGGTGTGTACCGTGCATTGAGTGTACGCGTTAAAAAACGCTACAGGCGGTCAAAATTAATCCGGAGTCCGCCTCCCCTCCCACTACGACGTGCCTCAAAATAAAACTGTGGTTCTGGCACGTAAAGCAGGAGAATTTTTTTTTTTCATTCAATACGTACCACAAACTCGTGGTCTCTGCCGAGACGGTATAAATTCACACTAACGCACGAGTACGAGAAGACAAAGACAACAATGAATTATAAAGACTTCTAGTGAATTATTTCTCACTGTGTAGTGCACTGCACTCGAACTTTTGATCTGTACCACTCAGCAACGGTTCGCGTGGGAGAAAAAAAAAACGAGTAATTATGTGCGTCAGTTCGGGCGGAGTAATTGGTAACGGTAATTTAATTATAATGTCTCGTGCGTCTCGCTAATAGTGGTCTTGTACAGTGAAAGTGGTCAAGTGGACAGTCGTTACTAAGAAGCTGAAAAAAGGAAACTCCGGTCGCAAGTTCTTTCTGCGTAGTTCGGGCAATGAAACACTGGCATTTCATTAGTTCCATCGGGGATGCATACATAGATCCTTTTTTCTTCTTGGTATTTTTTTGTAAGTTCTTTTCGTACATGTTATTTCTAGTACGAGAAATTAATCGCCTCGGCTTGTAGCAACGCCGGCAAGTACGCTGATAAAACCCCGGTTTCGCAAGATGACCGTAGGCGATACTTTGCACCGTTACGAGAGCAATTACGATAATTAACTCATTACCATGGAGATGAGATACAGAGATCTTGCAAGCATTCCTGCAGCCGCACATCGAGCGGATAGCCCACCATGTAGTGTTGCAATAAGTGTCTACGAGCGGCTGACGTAATTCGAAATGGCGGGAGATCTATATCATGCCGGCCCTTTAATTCCAAGTACTGCTGCGGCTATATTTAGCCACTGAGCGCATGCCATGATTTCTCATAAACGCTACGGGCTCTGCAGTCTGCGTGTCCCAGACTTCACGAAGTGTTCTTCGTATGAGCGACAACGTGCCCTTTAACAAAAATTGACTTATGCAGGTCAATATTGAGCTCTGCAAATAAACGTCTTGTAGACGTTTGCGAGCTCGCACGGCCTTTATTGCTTAATTTCTACAAAGTATTCTTCGTATGAGCGACAACGTGCCCTTTAACAAAAACTGACTTATGCAGCTCAATAGCTCTGCAAATAAACGTCTTGTAAACGTTTGCGAGCTCGCACACCGTATTGTTTGATTTCGAACGGATAAAAAAAAAAGAAACTTGCTGCGTGTATCATGATTTGGCCTCTTCAACAAGTAAAAGAAACCCGAATACGCGAATATGACTTGAACGAGAAACAGTATTGCTCGCGGACAGGTAATTAACACGTCTAAGCGCTGGACTTGCTCATTTATTAACTTTACGCCACAGACTGACATTACGAAAATCGAACCCGGGAAGTACTTAATTCACGTCGGTTCTGCAGTAATTCCGAGGCTGGCACTGTCGAGATACATGCGCCCTACAAATGTTCTACAAAACGTCTAATCTGTGCTTCAGTTATTAAGTGCCAGACAGATTTTTGTCTTGTACTTAGGGAGGAAGTTAACTGGAACACCTACGATTTTTTTATCTCACTCTTAGAGGAAGCATATTTCGAAACAAGCGCTATAGAATAATAAATGCACCTAAGTGGCTATGACTGCTTTGACGCCGTAGCCAGGCAACCAGGGTGATAATCGAAGCACGGCACATACACCTTAAAAAGAAGAATGATGCATTCGTCAGTTTTTCTTTAATTGAGACGCATTATAAGTAACTTTCGTTTTCGAGTAGCTAAGCTATCACTTCGTTTGCTTAGCCACGTGTTGTTATAAACGGGGTAATCACTTTTTTTAAAGTTTACCGATTTTTTTTTTCAAAATCACCTGCGGCTGATAGCACAATCCTTGTCCTTGAGCTGTATTATTCGATGAGGCGGAACATTATTAGCACGAGAAATCGAAACACGTATTCATCAAATGAACGAAGATTAACTAATTAACTTCATAATTATTTACATATTGCATTTTACGAATTGGATCCGGTGAGTTTGCGAGAGTATCCACTTGAACTGAATCTTCAGGATGACATCAGTTTCGAGATATATCTGAAAGTGTCGGATGAAATACATAGGCGTTCCAGTGTCTTTTATGCTTCAATGCATAAAAGCTGGTTTTTGTTAACATGTAATGGAACAGCAGTATATATTTGTCATTCTGGTGTCAGAATGTCATTCTGGTGTCAAAATTGGTGTCATTCTGGAAATTCATTCTAACCGAATGAGCATTGAAGCTCACCTGCTACAATTAGTAAATTACAACATGTACCGTAATGTTATTAATTCAGAAGTAAATTAATTTTAAAAATTAGATGAATGTTCACGTATTTCGATTTCTCTTCAAAGTAAGGCCCGCCAGCTGGAATAAACCAACTCGACGACTACAACTACGTTACACGCGACAGGCGATTTTTAAAAATTCGGGAAAGCCTACAAATTATCACCCTGTATATTGCGCAGTTCGTCGCGAACAAACGTAGAGTTGAAAGTGGCGCTAGTGTTTCCGTGTCTCTAAATGTCCATTTTTTTATGTGGCATTGCATTATTACCCAGCTTCTTTTCAAGCAATCTCAACGTGCGCCCTAAGGCCAACAGCTAAAGAGCCAAATCGTGCAATTTTGACAATGCATACCTGCACGTAGTGGAGTACAAATCGTCAAAAGTGTAAGCATCTGCAACTGTCAAAAATAAATACATATATGGATGAATGAATAGTCAAGTAAAAAGTTATAATAGTGTAATAAATACCACACATCTATAATAATACACAATATGAATTACAAGATCATACAGCATTATACAAGCTCTTCATATGTTTACCGCAAGAATATTTTTTAAAAGTTCGTAAAAATTAATCCGGGCATCTTTACTACTGCACCTCTAATAGTTACACTGTGTTGAACATAAAACCTCATAATATAAGTGACAGTCATCTAAGTCACCGGTCAACTCGAGTAACACTTTTTCATGGCCTAGTGTGTTAGACACACTTGGAAATGAAGGTAACGAAATAAAGAAAAAGAAAGAGGTAGAAAACACCTTCACAAGGGAGGGCAGTACGTATAGGGAGAGCGCAGTTTCACGAATCATGGATTATTGTCTGCCGGTGCCTCATGCTTAAAAGCTAGTCCTCACGTGCCCGTTAAAAACATTCTTGAAATGCATCATCTACCGTATTCTCGCGCACCGTATTAGTGTATGTTGTAGAATAGTTAAAAAAAACTATCAACTTATCTAGAAACCTTAAGAACCACGGTCCCCTCGAATCCCTGATCAAGTTCACAGGAGCTATAGGGATGTGCGAATCAACACTCGAAACTTTTGAATGACGAATCGAACAGTGTCCGATTCGATTCGGTCATTGACTCGAAAAGTCCCTATTAGAAAATGCGAATATTTTTTAACACTTCTCGAATATTTCAAAACGTTAACTGCGCCGAAATAAACGTAGAATTGGAGCAAAAGCAACGTAAATTTTTACACCCACGTGGGCATAGTATTTAGAAACATAAAATATGAGGCCTTTCGTAGTGTAGCTGGCTACGTCACTCAGGTAGCAATACTTTACAGGCTGTACAGCAATTATTCGTACTCTCTGAAGAGCACTGTACCTGCGAATAAACTATTTGCTTGCTCCTAATGGTCCATTAGTGCTTTTAATAAACAACGCTTCGTAGCATGCATTGTAATGACAGAAACTTGCCAACCTTAGGAATACTGGGACGTGAACATCGTTTTATATCAATTGTGATGACGGTTGTTCATTATTCGAAAACTACGCGAACACTATTAGACATTCGATTCGATTGGACTCGACTCGCTTCTGCCACTATTCGATTCGTATTTGATTCGGTCTCAAAAATCACTATTCGCACACCCCTAAATTAAAGACTAAGAAATTGTCGCAGAGAACAGGAGCTACCGTAATACTAATACAAACGCCCTTTTCTTTGTAGAAACATGTCGTTCTCAAATGAGATGAACGCGGATTCGAGATGAAATTTTAATAAAGTCATAAAACTATTGACAGTGATCGATGCTTTGTTAACAAAGGCAATGTTGCCGTTCTTTTCCATGCGTGCTCTGACTGTCTTGAACAGTTCGTCGTCCGGCATCGAATAGAATAAACCCTGAACGTCAATAGAAAACCCAAGCCGTATACACTCTATTAGTAATTAGCAAGAAACTAATCACTTCATCATAGTTCTTCACTCGAAAGGGGTTGTTTAAATATTTCAAGTGGCAAAAAAAAAGACCTTGCTAATCTGGAACTACCAGGTGACCACTCCACTAAATATAGTACCGCAGGGGCTGTCGATCTTGTGCGTGTTGACGGTGAAGAAAACTCTGAGAGACGTTTCCTTCGTCTTTTTCACGCGCTTGGCCCCATACCCTCCCTCGTGAAGGTATGCCCCGTGGCAACCCAACCGAAATAGAAATAGAAACTTTGTTGCAATGGAAAATATTTGAAGGAGGGGTGGTCGGAGCCTCTCAGTCCAGGGCACCACTGGACTCTGCCGCCTGCCTGACCTGGCTAATTAAAGACTTTTGTCCTGCCAGGTCGGAGCGGGCTAGCTGTGCCTCCCACTGCTCCATTGTGTTGCTGGTGTTTCGCCTATGAGGGTGCTTAGTACACTCCCAGGTTACATGTATTAGGCTAGGTATGCCACCGCACCAAGGACAGTTGACCCTATAACGAGTGGGATACATGGCGTTTAGCAATTTTAAACGGGGGAATACCCCGGTCTGTATTTTACGCCAATCGGCGGCCTCTTCCCCGCTAAGTTGTGGGTGAGGCGGCGGGTATTTTCTGCGGACTCCGCGCTGATGAGCAAGGATGTCTTTGACATTTAAATTTGTGGAATTTTGTGAGGGATAGTGCGGGTTGTTGGGGTTAGAAGAGGACAAAGAAAATAAAGTATGTGTCTTCTTTGTCGCGCTGCCTTTAGTTCCAAGTGTCACTGTTCAACTGTTTCTGTATTTCGTGACTTCTAACATTAAGCATTGGATCCTGGTGTTTATTTGTGACGTTAATTTTCGTACATTGAACTGAACGGTTTTATTTTCCGTTGCTCATATATCTTTCACATATCTTTCATAAATTCCAAATACCCAGGTAAACTTCGCGGAGGCCGTCGCTCCGTTCGGGCTCTTATCACAAGAAAGGCTTAGCATCGGCCAGCGCCCCACGGAAACTGAAACGCTTTTCTCGGCAAAAAAAGAAAAGTATCGTTGTTTAGCCCGCGTTGTCTATCTCCGACATCCCGCGGTATTCCGCTGTCGGTCCGCGAAACGTCGAAGGACTTTCTGAGTCGACCGAGATTCGATCTCGCGCGGAGTAAGGCGGAAACTATATGGAACGTTGAGGCGCAGTTCTCAGAGCTTGTATCAAAACAGGTGAGGGCGAGAAAACGAGGAAGAAATAACTTTTAAGAATATGCAGACAACGTGACGCGAGCCTTCCTTCGTTCCACTGTACAACGCAAGATGCGCCACGTTGAAGAGGAGGAAAAATAAGTAAAAGAACAAAGAGACAAGGTTAGCGGATGCTTCACGACAGAAGCGTGCCGACGCTTCCGGCGCTAATATCTGCGGGCCAGCGACGGATGGGCGAGGAAAAAGGGGCCGGAACGGAATTCCAAACAGGATGTTTCAAGGTGTCATGTATGCGCAGGACATGTTGCGAGGCGTGCAACTTGATCACGTCGTGTTTCTTGAGGAACAGAAAAGAGACGGCAGATTGCGGTTGCACTTCGATGCGTCACGATCGAAGCTTTCGCTGCACATGGTTCAATGACAATGCAGTTTTATTGTGCAGCACGCAGCCACAGCAAAAGGAAAAAAAAAGACTCTTAAGAGAGTCTGTGGGCGTTTCTCGGGGAAGTCTACTGTTTGTCTACGAAAAATAGCCTGCAGACGTATTGACTTCGACTTCATTTTTCGGCTTTGTTCGATTTCGTGCACTTCGATGTGCCAAGCTTGAAGCATTTGCTGCGTATTGTCCATGACCATGGAGTTCGACTGCGCAGCGCACAGCCACAAGAAAAATAAAATATTTGGGCACCCTTAAGAGAGTCTGTAGACGTTTTTCGAGAAAGTCTATTGTTTGGCTACAAAAAACAGCCTGTAGACGTATTGACTTCGACTTCATTGTCGAGCAACACTTATAGGCTTTTTTAAACAACCCGCTCGGATGTCAGTGGTCTCGTGGCGTTCTACTGATATGTACTACCCGCACACAGGTTAGCTGAGACAGTAAAGAAAATTTTATAGACATTTTTATAAGCAAAAGATATACACAAGTTTTTATTATTGCAGTGTACAGATTTTCAATAAACAACAGCATGTGGACCTACCCAAGGCAAAAATCACGCATGACATCAAGTTGTATCTCCACAAAAAGTGTACTGTACTGAAGACAACAAAATTTTAACAAACGGGTACCATATTTTCCATAAAGGGTTTTGTAAGTTACCGATTTCCACGATTTCCAACTAATGCGTCTATAAACTTTGTTCGAATAACATGCTCGGTAGTATCTAGACTATACAAGAGACCGAGGAAACTCGACCTTTGCTAGTGACTTTTGTCGATAGAGAGTATATGACTTTTACATCTAAGCGAACAACTCCTCAAAATACCACGAAAAGGCTAACTTAAGCAGTCTGAAAGAAGTCCATTGACAGTCTAAAGACCACCCAAGTTTTGCGTTCGACACCTGGCTGCGGCGACCGCACACCGATGCGGTCCACGGAATTAATGCACAGTCGCTCGTGCACAAAGACAAATATGTGCGTTAAGGGGCTACAAGTAGTCAAAATTAAACCAATGCTGGCTCGCCCTGCAGCCTACTGCGCCAGAATCGGGAATGAACTGCCCCGAGTGTATAAATCGACACTTGGCGGAAGAAACGACGTGAATATCATACATCACACAAACGAGAAGTGTGTAATACGAAATCACCTAGCTCCTGCTTTATTTTGTCGTGTCCTGAACGAAATGGTCGAAAATTCGCGCTCACGTGCCGTGACCCTGCAAAATGAGCTAGCCTCTGGTAACAAACTTTATTAGCGCATTAATTCATACTTTCGAAGAAACGATGAAGTTTAGACAGGTAAAATACAATACGTCATTACACACATGGGCTAATTATAGGCTAGTCTTAATCTCTTTTACAAATACTTTTAATTATACATTATATATATATATATGTTCTAACGCTCGTTTCATTATTTATTTATTTATTTATTTATTTATTTATTTATTTATTGACGTTACAAGTGCAACAAGAGTTATGAAAGATGCCACATAGTGCAGGTCTCCGTATTCTGACCCCCGGCACTATACCTAGACATGCATCAAAAGCTCGGTACCCGAACTTCTTTTCCTTTTTTGTTCTTTTTTTCTTTTACACCTAGCCCACCATCAAAATGTGACTGCCGCGAAACAGTTGATTCGAAAGGCCCCACCTCTGCGACGGGGTATAATTATTGTCCAACCAGAGAAAAACAACTCGCTAACTGGCTACTGATTAGACGTCATTACGCGATGACAAACGCTTTGTTCTGGAAAACAAAGGAATTAAGACAGTCCGTCACACTTTATTGTTAGTTTTATCCTTAACCACAATTCCGTTGAAGTGACGCGGTGTCCTTGAAAGAAAGAAGCGACCTTGACGTTGCCGTCGCTAGACTTTGCCGATAGCGCAATTTCACGGGATCCATCATCTCTGCGTTATTACTACACGTTACGCATTTCTAATGCGGCTCGACCGAGCGCAGAATCTCAGGTTTTCCAGCCACAAGCCTTCTTATATACGGACTCCCACGTTGCGTACAGCCCGCTACACCGATGGCGATGTGGCCTCAAACCACGCTACCGGGGTTTCCCAAATGTGAGGAACAGAAGCAAGACCCTTCGTCTCGTAAAACGTGTGCGGGAAATCCGTCCGCACGTTGTTTCGTCTAGTAAGCTTAGGTTAGCCAGAGGCTATAGTATAGAGTTAGGCTCGAAAGCAGAGCGCGAGAAAAACTGTCCGCACGTTGTTTCGTCTAGTAAGCTTAGGTTAGCCAGAGGCTATATTATAGAGTTAGGCTTGAAAGCAGAGCGCGAGAAAAGCGGCAACTGTGCGCGTTGTTACGTCTGGTAAGCTGAGGTTAGGCAGATGCTATAGTATAGAGTTAGGCTCGAAAGCAGAGCGCGAGAAAAACTGTCCGCGTTGTTTCGTCTAGTAAGCTTAGGTTAGCCAGAGGCTATAGTATGGAGTTAGGCTTCAAAGCAGAGCGCGAGAAAAGCGGTAACTGTCCGCGTTGTTACGTCTGGTAAGCTTAGGTTAGGCAGAGACTATAGTACAGAGTTAGGCTCGAAAGCAGAGCTCGAGAAAAACGCAATGCTTTACTCGAAGCACTCGTTAAGGCGTAACGATTTGTAACACCGTAAGACAGGAAATTATTCAAATTAACGAACGTCACGATGTGTCCCGTCATGCCCCAAGCCACGCACTCGTTCCGAGAACGAGAAATGTCAGGGCTGCTGATGAACGCGAGGGTGTATGCAAAAGTGCGTGTCTCCCGATGGCAGGTGAAGCTTGCTGTAAGAGCAATATTAGTTGTAACGGAAAAAAAAAGCACAGATACAAAACGAGTATTGCAATATCCCTTGATTAGAAGGTATCGTGGCATCTCATATTTTTTTTATGCAGAAAATTCTGGCGTTCTTTCCAGTTGCTATTAGGTCGGTACTGTTCTTGCTTTTTTTTTTTGCTTTTTCTTTTTCTGAGCTGTCGTTCACTAATGCTGCTGAGCCAGTGAATTCGCTAAATTTGCCTTGCAGCGAGTATTCGACATTTGTTGAAAAAAAAACCGTATTCCCCATACCTCCTATTTAAATAACGTCTTATTAAATACGAAAAAAAATACGGTTTTTTATATGGAATCCTATATGTTTCATATCGGATCATTGGATATTGGAGTTTCGTGGCATATGGGTTTTCTTAATAGAGGTGGGGGGAGGGGGGTGTTGTGTAATATTCGTTGTGTTCATATTACCCCGACACAGAGCGTCCGCGCGACCACAGATGCAAGATAACGCTCCTTCGCATCACCGACAGAAACAAATTCGCTGGGGAATGAGCGGTAAATGCGCGAGGAATGCATTACGTCGCGCCTCTTTGAGTTCCCGGATCCACGTGTTCAACCACGTTCACTACATGCGTTGCAAAACGTTGTTCAGGAGTTCACTCTACACACGTCTGGCCTCTTTGAGGAGCGAAGTGCAACTAGTAGAGGTGGTCCGGAGCAGACGGCCATAAGTTGCTATATATATATATATATATATATATATATATATATATATATATATATATATATATATATATATATATATATATATATATATATATAGTTTGAGCTGGTGCGAACAGTAGCACAAATCCTTTATGAACACTTTCCCACAGAGGTTGAAAGTTTGGTCAACACTGCAGATATACCTATATTTATTTATCGGGTCATCGCCTTATGGGCAGATCGACACCGGTTGACTGCGTGTGCCTTCCAATAGAAGCAGCTGAGCCACCACAAACGCCGTAATAGAATTAATTAAATTAAATTATGGGCTTTTATTTGACAAAGCCACGATCTGCCGGATTATGAGGCACACCGCGGGCAACATTTCCCACCCCGCTCGCTGTGAAGTATATACGGAGATTCCTGTGTATTCCTCGAAATTCTGTATATCGCCGCTTGCCTAGGTCACCTTTTGTTTCTGTCTTTCTTTTATATATACGCCCAATATAAACGAGTAAGGCAAGCTAGAGACTGGCAGAGCTGACACACGCGCAAGGATCTTCCGTTTACGAAACAACCGCGTTCAAAATGTGCGCGCTCCGTCACTTTTTTGACGAGACGCACAATAACAGCTCACCGCGGTGGCGGAGCATAAATAGCTCCGACTTCAGCGCGTCGCTCATTTTTTTCTATCGTATTTTGTCTTTCCATCCTCCACTGCTACGATCCCTTTCAACCGCATCGTTATTCTTCGAGCGAGACCGGCGTCTTTTCAACGACGCACTTCCTTCTCGAGCGTGTATTCCGTTCGCCCGGATGACCGGTTCCCTGCGCCTCCGGCATCAACTATTCCTGACCAAAGAAAAGAAAAGAAAAAAAGCTAGCACGCCGTCAACACATTGTTTCTCCGACGGACGAGAGCCAAGGTTATAAAGCGCTCTATTCCTAATTCGTTTATTGGCGCCGTGCTCGCGTCGCGTGCTTGCCTGATTTCTCTCTCTCTCTCTCTCTCTCTTTCTTTCTTTCTTTCTTTCATTCTTATTTAGCTCAATACTTTCTTGTCGTATATTTCAGCCCTTCTCGCACTTTTGTTCATTTCGATCGTTCTCCTTTCTTTAAATCTTTCTTTCTTTCCTCGTTTAATTCTTTCTTGAGTTATTTGCATCTCCTTTCGTTTTCTTTTTTCCTTTATGTTTTTACGTCTTCCCAGATTTCATTCGGTCGAAAGACCGAACGAAACATTTAAAGGTTTTTTCCCCTTTATTTCTTAAACGGCTCTCTCATTTCTTTTTCAGTTCCCTTGTTTTTCTTACATTCCATTCTGCTTGCATTCTTGACCTTCTTTCCCCCCCCCCTCCTTTTCTTTATTTCAATTTTTTTTAAATTTACCTGCCGGAAAACAACCTTGGGCGACCGAGGCTTTTAGACGCAACACCTAGTCGGCAGCCATTGCTCGTTTTTTTCTTTTTTTTTTTCTGCATGCCCTTTAACGTCACTCACCGCCATCGCCCCTCGCGTAAACTCAGACGCGTCACTCAAGCGAATGCGCCAAGTCTATCCCGACACGACGACGCCCACAGTTAGACAGGCCGCCAAGCCTTTGACGGAAGGGCTAGTCACGCGAATAAAGGATTTCGCCGGGCCTTTCTCTTCACGGGGCAACTATGGCGGAGCTGAAAGGTGGGAACAAAAAGTAAAAGTAAATAAACGAACAGTGGCCGATTGACCTAGAGAGCGCTTTTAGTTTATTCCATCTCGAGCTTTTCTTCTTTCTTTTCTTTCTTTGTTTCTGCGCGGTAAAATCCGTCGGTTCTGATCCTGCGCGCCATTCGTTGGCAACCTACAAGCCCAGGTTTTACCCACGACCGATGCGGAAGAACCTGTCGTCCCGTGTTTAGCGCCCCTCGGCTTGTATCACGCATATTTTACTTTCGCTTTATTTTTTTCGTCCAATGTGGTTTCTCGCCATGCGCAGTGAACTACAAAAGTTTGCGGGACACGGTGCGCGTGGCAAACGTGAATTCCTGTTCTGTTACCGGGAACGTTCAAGCTCGGTGCCCAACTTCGCCCCCCCCCCCCCCCCCCCCATTCAGATAGGCGTGAAAAGCAGAAATGCTCTCACGAGACAATCAGTAGAACGATTTGCGCCAAATTTCGTTGCATTTGAGAGAGAAATTTAACTTCTACGGCAAATGTATCTTTTCTTTTTCTTTTATTTTTTTACAGGAGCACGAGACGCTATCTTTACACATCCGTATAACACCGCACTACAAAACGACGTTTCTTGAAGATGCCCTTCTCGAGGTCCACCGGCTTATGTAAGCGATGTGGAAATCCCGCATATGTACAGACACACAGCTTAGCCGTTGAGATAGTTTGTCGCCTACGGCATTTAATAATAAGAGGCACCGGACAAACGCGCCAATAATCGCGAGCTTCAAAGCGACGCATCGAACTTCAAGGCTGGGCATAGGTTACGGCGTCAATGGCGCTGAGCTTTGGTACCATGGTCACTAACGCCAAGTGCAAAACAAGCAGGCTTGGTAATGCGCGCATGCGCGTCAAGCACCACGATCTTGACAATACAAAGCGATAAAGAGACTTAAGCGAGTCCGGATGATAAAAGACATTCTGCGGTTGAGTCATTGCGCTGCTCGTTCCATCGACGTAATCACCAGGGTAGATAACAGCAAAACCGGAAATCGACACGATATAACGCGACACAATAGGTTGTATTATTAGCAGCTGCGGGTCTGGGACAATGTCAGAAGGGAAATAAAATGTCGGGGGGAAAAGAAAACTGGCACAGGGAGGGAAGATAGAGCGCAATGAACACTGGCGCACGTGTAAAACGACCGCAAAAAAAATTAAATATTTTGCTGAGCCCAATGGCTATCGGAAGTCCACTATCCAATCGCTACTTGCGATATGTCCGGTCAACCGCGGTCGCCTGACTAACTTAGTATGGGCTACTGGCTTCAAGCTTCTTGTTGGCTACTGCCCGCAGAACGTCTACAAACGTGGCGTTCAGAGAAGAGTGCGAACAGTTGCCTAACAGAAATTAACTGTCCTAACTGTTGCCCATAACTCCTCGTCTACATCTTATGCACAATAACTCACAACCTGACAGCGTTTCCCTGTATTTAAAACAGCCCGTGGGGCAACGACGCGGGAGAAACCGCAAAACAACGGCGCCTGCAGCTTCGGCTTCTTCTCAAGGCAGCACCCTCACTCTCGAACAAAGTGCTTTCGCGTGACGCGGAGCGCGCCCCGGTCATTGCCACTTCCGACGACAGCTCATCGAGGTCGGCTGTGCTGCGAGGAAGCCTGCACGACGCTCCTTCAACAAAGCATGGCTTCCGTGTCGTTTTTATATATTATTATTTGTTTTCTTCTTTTTTTTTCTTCGAGGCGCAGGCATGCGTAAATCCATCGAGGGGGGAGAAAACGCTCGAGAGTGAGCCGACGCAAAGCGTTCCACGGTCGGTCATTTACGTGCGAGCGCCCCATTTCGCTCTCATTCAATTTTCCTTTTTTTTCCTTATACGATACCGAGCACAAAACTTGCATAGTCGTGCCGCAGTAATTCCACTGTCGAGTCAGCTATCGCAGCTTCCACTTGTAGTTCAAGCGTTTCCTTTAAGGTCCCTTTACAAATTTTGCCAGCTGTATCTTCCATTGGCTCCATTTTTGTGATGTCAATATCGCCTTTCTTGTCGCTGTCGTTTCAGCTATCGCTGTTTAGAGTGGTACTGCACGTTTTCCGTTAAGCGTCCCTCTACGAATTTTTCCAGCTGTTTCTGCTATAGGCTCTAGACTGAGTCTGTGTGCCGTCAATATCGTCTTTCGTGTGGTTGTCGTTCCAGCTATCGCTGTTTAGAGTGGTACTGCAAGTTTTCCGTTAAGTGTCCCTCTACGAATTTTTCCAGCTGTTTCTGCTATAGGCTCCATACTGAGTCTGTGTGTCGTCAATATCGTCTTTCGTGTGGTTGTCGTTTCAGCTATCGCTGTTTAGAGTGGTACTGCAAGTTTCCCGTTAAGTGTCCGTCTACGAATTTTTCCAGCTGTATCTGCTATAGGCTTCATATGAGTCCATGCGCCGTCAATATCGTCGTCATGCCGTCGTCGGCGTTCGTAGTAGTTGTTCTTGTGCCGCTGTCGTTCCAGCTATCGCTATTTTGAGTGATATTTTAAGCGTTCCTGTACGTGACCCTCTGCAAACGCCTTTCGCGCTAATATACAGGGTGTTCCAACTATCACGCACCAAGATTTAAGAATATGCAAATGCCACGTAGCTGGACAGAACCAAGGTAACGTTGTTTGCCGTCGCTTGGAGACATTATTTTGTTTTCATTCCAGCTGATTAGATAACTAGTCTTAATTAATTAACCCATTTCTCAAATATTATAATTTGATCAAAAGTGTCAATGAGAAAATTGTAGAGCGACATGAAAAACTCGATACAGCTTCCTGTCGCTCAATACGTGCTACATAAAAGTGTTTTTCCGAGCGTGAAAGAAGCCCGCAAATGCACGCAAAATTGCCGTGCGACTGGCCGCTCGAGGCATATCCCTTCTTGAGGCATCGAGAGGAGAACAAGCCTCAAGGTCCCACACATACTTAGTTGCGTCTTTTCCCTTCAGCCGCTATGCATTCTGCATTTAAGCGGTTCCTGACGTAGAGGCGCATAGCTCCAGATTTATAAATGCTCTACGTGCCTTCTCCGCTCGCAGGTTGCGACACGGGTTTCGGCCACGAGCTGGCCAAGCGGCTGGACGCCATGGGGTTCCAGGTGCTCGCTGGCTGCCTCAACCCGTCCTCAGAGGGCGCCACCATGCTCAGAGACTTCTGCTCGGCCTCACTGCGCGTCCTACACCTGGACGTGACGCGCGAGGAGCACTTCCGGCGCGCCTCCAAGACCCTGACCGCCGAGCTCGGACCCAGGGGTGAGTGTTGGGCTAGCGCGAAGGGAAAGGCGTGGCCTTCATTGTCACCGCTTGGGGTATCAGTACTGCAAAGATCTATCTATCTATCTATCTATCTATCTATCTATCTATCTATCTATCTATCTATCTATCTATCTATCTATCTATCTATCTATCCATCTATCTATCTATCTATCTATCTATCTATCTATCTATCTATCTATCTATCTATCTATCTATCTATGTCCGTCTGCGCTTGCAAGGGACACAGATAAAGCGGCGCGTATAATTACTGCGAGGACACACACACACACACGTGTGTGTGTGATTAGCATTCTTATAGTACTTCGTGTACTTTCCATGGGCTGTATATGTATCTAACCGTCTACCGGCGTACCAGGGTCACTGGATAGTTCGTGGTCAAATGGGTAGCGCATTGGACTGCTGTGCTGACCGAACAAGGCTCGAAGCCAACCGTCGGACCAACTTGGGTCACTGAGTATATGTCGATGTGCACATATATGTGCTGCTCATCAACGAACCTCTTTCACGCCAACAGGACTCAGTGTAGGTGCGAGACTGGAATTGGCATCGCTGTTCAATGAAACTTTTTGACGCCAACACGGAGCACCGGGTATGTGTGCCACTCGGTCTGTGCATGGACCTCCTTGATGTCAATTTGAGTCACTGGATATGTGCCAGTAGGTGTGTGCCGCTCTTTAATGAACGCCTCTGACGCCTATTTGGTTAATTAACTAGGCATGTGGCCATTGGAAATGCGCCGCTCTACAATGACGAAAAAGAGCCCTCAAAATTTATCCGATGCTAAACGCAATCGAACCCACGTCACAAGAGTTCCTCAAGGACAGCAAGCCGACGTATTAGCAGGCTACACCCCAAATGCACTGGGTGTATCTACGGCTTTTCAATGAACGTCTCTCACGCTAGCGCTCTGGTGAACTGTGCCACGATTGCACTTGCTATGTGCCGCTCTTCAACGAACCACTCGTCAACTTGGGTAACTTGAGTATGTGCCAGTGGTTGTGCGGCAAAGCGAGGGAACAATTCTCGGCGTTCGCAGGAACCGGCGCTCCACGCTTCTGGTCTCGGAGGCCACGCGCGGACTTCTCGGCGGCGCCTCCAGATGGCGCGGCGTGTCCGGAAAGACGCGCGAAAGTAGGATCCGGGTTGCTGCATGACGCGTGCCTAAGCGTTCGCACCACCCTCACTTGCCCAACTCAGATTTATCTATTCAAATGCGTGTAAACCGCGAAACTGCTTCCGTTAGACAACTGCATGACTTATTTCTATTCTATATTTGTTACATTTCGGAGAGAAAGTTAAATTGTAGCTACTGTAGGAATCAGGATATTGATTTAGGGCCTCAAAATCTTTTACAAAAATGTTGAAAATTGGTAAGTTAAAGAAAAGAAAGACAAGCACGAGGTCTACGCATCCTTAACTCTGCACTAAAGATGGGTATCGGAGTTCTGTAGATCGCATATGTTGCAGCATTTCTGGAGCACAGATGTGATACATGTTTACAGATTAAGTGGAATTGTTGCGATGTGGTCAAAATTAATCTGGAGTCCCGCACTACGGCGTGCCTCATAATAAAATCGTGGTTTTAGCACATAAAACCACAGAATTCAATTCAACTGTTGCAATGCATGCAGGAGTTTTGCGAGTCCTACTCACAAATTATTAATACATTCTAGAGCGGCATAATATACATCACTTTTGTCCACTCGACGTGTCCCAATAGGCGCACTTTACAGAATTGTGACGTCGTTTTTACTGCTGAGTCACAGGGTTCCACACTCGGTGTTCGCACTTTTATAGGGTTCATAGAAAGAAAATTTAAATCATGGTAACCATCGTTTCTCGATAATTTATAGCTGTCATTGACTCTCGTGAAGGTGGCAACGCTTGTGGCGTCACCCCCTACCTGCCTCCCTTCCTCCCTTCCCCCCCTTCCTTCCTTCGTCACGCTAACGCATCGCACGCTCGCAGGGCTGTGGGCGGTGGTGGCCAACGCGGGGATGATGAGCGCCGGCGAACTGGAGTGGGGCAGCTCGGACGCGGCCCGCTACCTGTTCGAGGTGAACGTGTTCGGCGTCGTGCACACGGTGCGAACCGCGCTGCCTTTCCTGCGCCGACAGCCCGGATCCAGGGCCGTCATCGTGGCCAGCGTAGCCGGTGAGTGCCAACTCTCGCCCTCCCGGTTATACCTGCCTGCCTGCTCCACACGCATCACGTGACCTGGCCAACTCAATTTCTACGGGCTCCTCTGCGACGTGTGCCGCGATGGTGGCGTGAGCCGCTTCGATTTCGTGCGCCGATTTCCGTCTTGACGCGCTCGCATGCTTCCTCCTTGCTAATTCTTCAGATCTCTGTGCCCCCCGTGCAGGGTAGCAAACTAAACTATTCTGGTTAGTCTCCCTGCCTTTCTTTTGTTTCTCTTTCTGCTCCTCTTAATGTCAACTTTAATATTGGCTACCCCCGTTTTTTCTCTAATCCACACCGCTCTCTTCCTCTCTCTTAACGTTACACCTAATGTTTTTCGTTCCATCGCTCGTTGCGCGGTCCTTAAGTTCTTCTCGAGCTTCTTTTGTTAACCTCCAAGTTTTTGCCCCATGTGTTAGTACCGGCAGAATGCAATGATCGTACGCTTTGTTTTTCAAGTATATTGTTAATTGCTGCCGATAAGATTCCTGCCGTATGCGCTCCAGGCCATGTATGCGCTTCAGGTACCCTGTGATAATTGGCCTAGAGAAACGCACTCTTCCACCTATTCTAGAAGCCGACTGCCAGTCGCAAATTTTCGTGCTCTTGCCCTACCATTGAATAATGTCTTCCGCGTATTAATATTCAACCCAACTCGATCTTACACTTTGTTGGCTAAGGTCACAAATGGTTTGTTGCAAGTCATCCCCAGCGTTGCTGAACGCGGCAATGGCATCTGCAGTTACCACTGGTTTCTGAGACATTCGTTATTGATCGTCACATCCTATTCCTTCGCAGCCTAATAGATAGCTTGTACACTACGCCAACGGACACAGCTTCTCACCGTGCGAATTATCCGATATGGCGCCCAAGATGACGTCCGTGCTATCCATCTAGCTTGAATACTTCTTACAAGCATCTCTAAAGCTCCTATAAAGCTTTCGTGTAACACATTGTGCACTGGTATGAGGATCAGCCCATCAAGTCGCCATCTTTAATTACGCGGTTTCCGGGATTGGCCCAGTGCACTCGGTCATACAACCGCCCGCGCAAAGTGGTGGGGAGGGGAGAGGGTGCAAGAAAATATGACTTCTCTTTAAAAGAAGTGTATCAAACGCGCCCTTTTGTTTTGCACTGTCATTCCCCCAGGGCGCGTGACGTACCCGGGCCTGGCCTTCTACTGCATGTCCAAGCACGCCGTGGTCTCCTTCGCCGACGGCCTGCGACGCGAAATGCGCAAGTGGGACATCCTCGTCTCCACCATCGAGCCCGTACTCTACAGGTAGGCTTCCCGGCACGGCACCCCTCGCAAGTGCGCGTTCCACGAAGCGACGTAAGAGTCAATGACTTCTGTGGAACGAATTAGATGTATGCCTGTCGGAAAGTGTTAACCTCGAAACGAAACCACGAAAAAAAAAACAATGCGGACAACGAAGTGATCCGAGATAACGGGACACGTTGCGCAACGTCCTGTTGTTATCGCTTTGTTGTCACCGCTTTTTTTCTTTGTGCTTTTTTCTCTCTCTCCAAAACCAATGCCTTACTGGGAGAGAGCTGGCGATCCCAGCAAAGCAATTGCGAACACATTCTGATAATTTAGGGGTGTGCAAACATTCGGAATTTCTAACAAGAGTCGGATACATACTTTTGTTTCAGATCGTAGTAACCGATTCGAGAAATTCATATTCGACTTCTTTGGACACTCAGTTATCGACAAATACGTACTCGGGGTAACTACAATTGTTGGAAGCTTCGCTGTGGTACAGATGCGCCTTGGCGAAGCTTGTATATTTGCTGGGGTGCTGTATTAATGCACCATCTGGCACATACCCGGTGAACGACAGCTGTTGCCTTCCTGATTCCGGTGCACACCTCTGCATCTTTTTTTGAAGCTATATTTTTTACTTCTTTGCGTTATAAGACATATGACACTCAAAAGGCTTCAGACAAAATGTCATGAACCAATGCAAATACAAGGCAATTTTTGCCGTGGCAACTAATACACTGACTGATCACTCACATCTAGAAGGCACATATGACAGACAATATGCTGCATACAGTAGGCTTCAGCAGCCAGTACCAACATTAAGTATATTCTGCTATAACCTGTAAAATCGAAGTTTCGCTTTCCTTTTCTTCAGTAATAGCTGAGACACCCCCTCCTCCCGAAATTTCAGTTTTACCAATTACAACTAATTTAATGCCAAACTCATTCTCCCACCAGCGTCTGACTTCTTAACCATACTTTCTTTTTCTTCCGAGTTTCAGCTACAAGCTTTAGAATTTAATTTCAATAATGTATTTTGCCTGCGCCGTCCGATTATTGGCCAATGCCTCTTAATGGGTATGCACCACAGACATTGAGATCATCATCGTTACTGTTTCGCCCTCCAGGACCAAGATGGCGATGCCCGAGCACATCCAGTGCACGGTCGACCAGTCGTGGCAGGACACCCCGGCGGCCGTGCGCGAGGTGTACGGAAAGACATACTTCGAGCACTTCCGCTCGCGCTGCCTCGACTTCCTGTCGCGGCGCTGCCGGGAGGACCTCTACGAGGTCGTCGACAACATGGTGCACGCCGTGAGCTCCCGCCGCCCGCGCCGGTCCTACTTCTGCGGCGGCGCCAGCGACAAGTTCCGGGTGGCCCTGCTTCGCGTCCTCTCCGCGAACACGGTGGACCGCTTGCTGTGCACCATCAACCAGAGCCACGTGGGCCGCTCGATCTCCGACGGATAAAAACCGCCTGTCCACCGCCCGGCCACCGCACAAGGCCTATACCGATTGAGTTCGTTTCTGCGAGGGCAGGTTTGAGTGCATCTCTCGACCGCAGTCGCCTTTCGTATGCGCCTTAAGTGGTGAAGTTTGTCCAGCGCTGCTCTTTGCTAGCGGTACTGTTCCAGCTGCTTGGTTCAAAGACGAAAAGAAAGAAGACATACTGAAACGAACGTTTTGTGCAAGGAAGGTTAAAGTTCCTCATAGATAGATATTTACGGGTTGTATTCCCTTGTGTCGGCTTCGTAACGGTCTTCAGCCGTCTCTTAAGCGTAAACTACGGCGTTGATCTTTTGAAGATTGTTAACTTTTTCTTCGTGAATAATCTTGTCCATCATCATCTTCCAGAAATTAATCAGTTCCCTTTAATTGTCCCTTGTTACTGAAGGATAAAAATTGTACAGGTTGATTCATCCTTAGCGAACTGGACAGCAGTTGTGCAGTTAGCGTACTAGGCAACCACAGTCGCCGAGCTGAGCACCTCGCAAGGTCCACCGCAATGTGCGAAATGTCTTAGAAATTATGGAGCGGTCAAACGTGTTGTTTAAACGGGCGAAACGCTTATACCTGCTTTCATCTGAAATGACACAATGGGTTATATTTACCAAAACCCAGGCAACAGTTCATTCAGAATGAAAGTGTTGCTCATGCATCAGGAGTTTTAAAGCGTGCAATAAACATATATTGTGTCTTCTCCATGAATTCCTAAGGATATGTTATGCTACTGCGACGAATGGCGTGGAAGCGATAGAACCGTTCGTACGAAACTGCAAAGTCGGGACCCATCACTATTCGTTTGCCATGACGGTCCGGAAAATTGAGAGCACGTTACTGACGACATAGCGGACTTTGTCGACAGTGCCGAGATCGACGTCAAAGCGGAACACTGCGTCGTCTTTCAACGTCGTGGACCACGGTTTCCATACATTTCATGATCAAGTGAACACTTACTTAAGCACTTCACGCGGAGAGTGTCACGGCCTCGTCGAAAACAATCCTCAAAACAGGAGTACCAATGCGCATAACTTATAATGACAACGAAACGACTCGGGTGGGGGGGGGGGGGGGAGGGAACAAGTGCATCCCCTGCTGAAACTACGTGGTGTGTAGTATACAAGGGATGGGAGGGCAGTGAAAGGGTGAGGGGCACGGAGTAAGACATATAGGAGGTGAAACTCCCGTCAGCGCGAGCGAGCGCGGGCGACCAGATAAAGTCACAATTCTTGCATGCGCCGACGCTACCCTATGCAGTGGCGGCACCATGCGGCGCGTCGTAGAAGCCGCAGCGGAAAAAAAAAAAAAAAAACAGCAGCGCCCGGCAGGCGGCTCGGCGGCTCCGGCAGCTCCGGCGCTCACTCCGGCGGCGCCCGCCCAAAGCAGACAAGCAGACGACACGGGTGTTTGCTTCAGCGGGCACGCCGTAATCGAACTGCGTAGGTGCGCGCACTCAAGAAAACTGTTTTGTTGTGTGCCCATCAAAAAAAGCAACACGTGTGGCAAACTTCCGCTAATCTTCCTCTTATCGCCAAGCAGCTAGGGCAACTAGTTTTCGCGAGTCTTAAAAAAAAAGAAAAGGAACGGAAACACATGCACGGCGGCATCCTTCCTAAGCGCACCCCTGTGAGCACTAGAGCGAGAAACAAGCGGTCGCCCTTTGAGCAATTAGGAACGAGATAGCCATCAGTTTCGCAAGCGCAAAAAGCCGAAAACCGCCCGCCACGGAGCAAGATAGCCCTTTCTACAACCAGAAGCTATGTATCATCTTATAGCTGTCATGGAAAACGCGTTTCATCTTTTACTGTGCTCAAATGGCTACAAGCGGTAAAGAAGCGCACGAGAGTGCCCTCAGTAGAAGTCAGGCGCGCGCGGCCGAACGGGAGCAACACGCTCGACCGGTTGCTCTGGCAACCGAAACGGCGGTAATTTCTTCCCATGCCGCCAGGTGCCGCCAGCATGAAAATATATCCGCGGGCTTGTGACCTTTTCTGGTCGCCGCAAACAGCGGAGTTTCCACTCCTATATTTCTTGCTCCGTGGTGAGGGGTGACAAAGAAACGTGGGCAACACTTGAGGCACGATGGGTCGTCGAAGTTGGCCTCTGGTGCCAGAAGACATATATGTCCTCGCAAATTTATTGTGTAAGTTGTCTTTGTGAATAAACATGTAATCGAAACGCCGTTTCTCGTGGCAAGTCACTCGGGGAATTATGGCTGTCGTAAACGTACAGCTGTTTACGGATACCGGCACACTGGAGTCACGCATATGCTCAGCAAGCACTGGTGGCGCCATCCTGAGTCAGTCACGTCAACTGGAGCACAGAGACCTATAATTGCAACGACCATGTCTACCCCAACTGTTGGTTTAAAGGCGTCGGCACCAACTATCACTACTGGGATGCGGGTTTCTTTCTTTTTTTTCTTTTCGTCCCCTGCCACAACAATCACGCAACACAGCAACGCTTGCAGTTCGCCGTGGTTGAAGAAATATAATTTAGTAGGACGTTTTTGAGGGCTAGTTGGTTCATACTTGCAGGTAGGTTAAAACTGCGTGAAAAACGAGTACAGCGAAAGAAACACGCAACACAGCACGAGCGCAGTGGCGTGCTGTGTGTTTCTTTCACTGTCCTCGTTTTTCGCGCAGTTTTAACCTACCTTCGTGTTTGAAGAGATTGCCACAACGTGGCAGCACTAGCGCCGATGTCGCTGCCGTTGACGTCTTCGGTGTTGTGGTATTACTTCAAGTGTAACAAGATGGCGGAGATGCTGAAAGCCTCTATTCAGTGATTCCGCATGTACTTATTAACTGTGAACGATAAACCGCAAGCAATGTATTGCCTATGGGATTGCGCATTAGCCGCCCAGATTTACGCCGGAGCCATCCAAGATTGCATATTACAACTCATTTGGACTTTCAACAGCTTCCGTTTCTAACCCTCGTGGAAGACATGCTTTGCAGGTGACATCCTGTATCAGGGAGCGAGCCACCAAAAACCTCGTCCACGCGCGCAAACCAAGAACGTCTGGCAAAGCCGACTTCCCCGCACTATGAGAGCTTTCGGGGAGAAGCCAGTTTTACAGGCGATAGCTTGCGCACGGGAACCGGTATCGAGCGAGGAAGGCCTATGGCGCATGTATATGCGCGCATTTGTAATATGTCAGACCCAGGGCGGTGTTAGCATAACAACGGTAAGCGTCGTCGCACGCGGATAATAAATGAACTGCGACACCCCCAGCTTTGTCAAATGAACCAGCGCGGAGGGGAAGCTTTACGGGCGACGCCTTGTATAAAGGGAATGCTGTGATCAAACGCATCGCTTATGCTCGCGTAACCTAGAAGGTTTGGCGAAGCTGACTTCTGCACACTAAGGTGTCTCGTGCAAAAGTAGGCAGTTTCGCCCGAAGGGCGAAGCGTCGACAGCGATAGCTTCTACAGCGATAGCATCGACAGTGATAGCAAGGTTCTGGCGCTGCGCTTGAACTGCTCGAGTGATATTGTAATTAGACGCAGTTGCGACATAGCTCCAAGCAGCACGTAGTGTAACTACTGTTTGTCAGGAGGCACAGCGCCCTGGCATCTACCAGGCGTTCGCAAAAACGCTACCATCACGAGCGCCGCCAGCGGCACTGCACGCGTCGCACCTCGACGCTGCTCGAGATGAGGCTCACGGGCATCAGTCGGCCCAGCAGTGAAATATTAGGTCCCTAAAGAGCACTGGCGCCGGCCGGTACAACCGAAATCGCCTCCCTTTCAGGTTTCCCTAATGCTGTTCTGAAACTTTTTAAGCGAATTATTATAAAAGGCACATACTGCGTGTGAAGTGTTTGATATCTGTTCTTCGTGCTCCGCAATTGCAAGATTCTGACGAATAAATCAGTAAAGACCATAAAACTTGGTCAGTACACCGTCATCGTAAAACTTGGTCAGAGCAACTTTGGCATTTCAAATATTATAGCGTCTATCTAGTATATTGAAGAATTCATACGGACCACCACACGTCGACCATGGCGGAATTGCTATCGCAATAAAAAGACCCGTTTCACAGGCGATAGCGTATATGTACACATTTGTGCAGGACGTTACCATGGAAACGGTAGGTGTCGTTGCAAACAAATAATAAACGAACTGTACCACCGCAGCTGGCTTGGAACCTTTGAGAAGTGGGGAGGGAATAGGGTGCCAATTACACGCGTCCAAGGATGGACAGCGGTCATGCGGTCAGTGGCTTCCTTCCCAACAATGGCTGCTATGTCAACATTAAAATTGTGTACACCACAGTGTAACGTATGCTTTTCTAATCGACGTTGGCTTCCAATACAGTGAAAGCTTCTGAAGCGTTCTGTGGATGAAGGTGTTGAAACAGCCCATCACAGAGAACCTGGTTTAACCCTGGCGACCGATTTCAAGTTAAGGTGACTGTGGCTGGTTCTTATAATAAATTGACGGGTGAACGGAAATGTCAGATATTGCACACACCACCCTTACGGTAAAGTTATAAACTTAAAAATACAGTTAAATATCGATACGAAAATGCAAGCCTATAGACATCGGGCGCATGTCTCCAGTGTGACCCGAACGCTGCGTCACACTCACAGGCACGACGCAGACGGTTCTATTACCATGCAACAACAAAACACAATATCCAGTCACTTATGCGTCTCACATTAGAATGTTTTTTTACAACAACGCAGTTATATGTTCCGGCATGCTGTGCAAAATTAATGAACACCTAATGAACAACGGGCGCGTACGCATATGCCGTGACTCGAACGTCTCTGACGTACTCGAGCACCGAGACTGATGGTTCACGCGCGAGCGCTTACGACTCTCAAAGCTGTAGGTCAGGGTCCATTCTACACCGTATTTCGACGTTGCCGCCTCTGTAGACAAATTGCCAGTCGCGCAAGAAGAAAAGTGGCAAAACGCAGCTTCCTATCGACCACCACTGCCAGACGAAAGGAGCTATACGCTTTTACGTTCAATGTAAGTAAAGCTCGCGTGCGGGCACTGTCCTGCCATACCTGTCACCTCTGCAAGGTCATTTACGCAGCAAATAAGGCAGGGTGTTCAGTTAGCTTGGTGCGTAACGTTTAGTTTACCGGCATCTAATCATCAACTGACTTTCAAAGAGTCGCTGCAGGAGGCGAGAATAAATCATTGAAGAAGTTTGAGGCAGAAAAAAAAGAAAAAGGTATATACCTCGAGTCATTTAGGATGAGCCGACTTTCCAGTGCGTTCAAGAAGCGTGTTCGGTAGCCATTTTCTTATCAGTAGCTAATCAACGACTATCACCCGGAGGGCCGTTGAAGGAGGCAAGAAGAGGTCGAGACAGGGAAAAACGGGGCACCTTAAGAAACCAAAGTCTGGACGGAAACTCCTACGCCGTAAATTATGAACGACAAGACATTCAACGATTTGTTCAGAACTGCGATTCATCTGGTCCAGAAAGGCTTCTAGGCAGTTACTATAGGGTAGTGCACGATCGCTTGTGAAAGACCTGTCCGCCAGACGGAGAAGAAAGGGAAGCCACGGACAAACGTACACAACATCGCGTGACTGACTGTGACCTCAAGACAGTCGAAAAAGAAAAAAGAAACGCGTCGAACGCTGTGAAAGACACACCGCCCACTGCTGGCAGATTCGACGTCGTCTCGAAGCGCAGTGTCATCTTCCCCGAAACATGCAGAACTTCTCGAGGCCACCGAGAAAGATCTTCGTGCTTGGCAGCGACTCCGGCTTCGCCGCGAGACAGCGGCAACGAACCGTCCGCCGAGGCACCAAAGACGGTCCTAGCAACGTCTTTCAGCAGCTGCGACCAGTGCTGTTCTCTCTTCGAGTTCTCGGCCTTTACAGCGGTAAGCAAGAGAGCGCAGACGCAATGTTTTGCAGCACGCAGGCAGTCGCACTCGGGGCCTCGCATTCGGTAGCATTATGCCAGAGCCACAGAGCCACTGCTGCGAGCTGTTTACTATAAACAGGAGGCGCACGCGCAATCCTCCCAAGTTCATATATTGCCCCCAATTTATTTATCGAGAACCCTTCAACCCCGTGCGTTTCTTCTTTCTTTTTCATAGTAATTAACGAAGGCTGGAGACACCCTGCAGACTACCAATGAGACTGCGGGACCATAATGGCTACACTGTCAACAGACAATGCGTGGATTTATAATTATACTTTTTTTGTAAATGAGCCTACGGAATACTCATAGGAAGTCTGTCGGTAGATAGTCTACGGAATACACCTACAAAAATGTATTCGAATAGTTCGTAAAAGTCTGGAAATACGTAGAAGTCTACAGACTGCATAAATGTCTGTTAGCTTTGCCCTTGACAAAACCAACAACTCTATAGTGTCGCCAGCTGACACTTCTGCAAAGTCTGCCAAGAGCCGCTGTTCTTGACTGAGGACATGCGGAGGACGTGCCAAGACAGACAACTCTGCACGATGATTTACGCATCGACCTCCGTAGAGAGGTAATTGAGAAAGGCAATGAAGGACAGCGACACCCTCACGTGGTTTTACCACGTGTCGCCCAGGACTTGCATCGACCCGGGAATCCTGTGACAAGGCCAAGTTCGTAATGGTTGCACTAAATCTAAAACTCCCAACACTCCTAGGCAAAACTAACAGCTATAGTCTCGCCAGTTGACACTGTTGCCAAGCCTGCCAAGAGCCCTTGTCCTTGAGTAGACCAAGAAGTCATGAAAGGCGCACCAAGAAGCAACAGCTCTGTACCACGCTTTACACGTGGTGCTCTATATACGCAGGTAAGCAAGAAACGCACAGCGAGAGCCATGCTTCCTGGTACGACCACGTGTCACCCTGGACCTGCATTGTCCTGGGCATCCTGTGTGCCCATGTCGTGGCCTCGCTGGCTTCATGCCTGCGGGGCCAGTTCTGGGCCTCGGCCTTCTCCTTCCTCAAGACAGCCATCGCGCTGGCTTCGGGCCAAGCCCTGATCCGCAAGGAAGGCCAGGTCTGTCGCCTCGCTCGGCGGCTTGGCGAGATCCCTCCGGCGACGACCGTAAGCCTGAAGACCACGGCGACCGTCATGGCGGCCTCCGTCTGGACTTTCGTGCTCCTGAGGACCTTCGTAGAGTGCGCCGTGCTCGTGGCGTACACGCCGCAAGGTTTGCTGCTCTTTTGTTAATGCGATAGCTTCCTAGGCGTAAACCCACCCGCTTTCCCGGAATCTGGCTCTCTGTATGCCTGGTCTCGTTGCGGTGTCTTCGCCTGTACCCAATAGATGGCGCCGCAATGACGCGTGCACTTGGAGAATAATAGAAGAGAGGGTAATGATTCTGCGGTGGAGACTAATGAATGACGACTGGCGTATTCGTGACGTAAAATGCAGTGAACACGCAGAATATATAAAAGAAAGACATGGGTGTTAAGGCAATAATTATATATCAGCTTCAATGGTTAACATGAGCCATGGGTACTAAAGGGGCTCTGGACTACCCCTCGGGCTTGGTGAAAAAACGCTTTACGCGAGTATCATAAGCTACGTGTGAACATCTCAGCCAAAATTTGCAGTCTTGCGCAGCGCGTGAAGCTCACAAGTGGAGCGTGAAGTCACCTTTTTCTCAAACATCTTCTTTTCAAACAGATGCCTTATCCTCACCCGTTTCGAAGCTGTCGGTAGCTTGCCTATGTCGTCATACGCGAGACTCTCATATAGACGGCTGCCATTGACCAATAGCTAACATCCGCCAAGAAGGCTGTTTGGATAACTATTTGCCACAGTCAATTATTAGATGAATCGATCGAGTTGCGGCGATCAGAATGTCTCCCCGATACACCGACATACATGCAGAGCTGTCCGAGCACGCTGCTTCCTCCTGGTTCGGCATTGATAGCCAGCTACCGACGGAGATACTGCTTCCACTCAACATAGTGGACAGGGCACTGGCCAGCATTCTGGTGGACGGCAGCCTGTTCTTCAGCGTGGCCCTCTATCTATCGTTCGCCGTGGCACTCAGGCACAGGTAAGTTCCTTGAAGCCCGTTCAAGAATTAACAAAGTCTCTGCAAGATGTCCAGTGGACAATCACCTATGCACTGCCATACACCACAGAACAAACCCCTTGACATATACGGCGAATGTGTTGAATATACCAGCTCCTGCATGTTTCGCTTAGCGCGTTCGAAAAAAAAAAAGGGGGATTTTGCTCTTACCGCTGCACTGTCTAGTCGAAATTTTGCAGAAGGACCGCGTTTTGGAGCCTTAGCTTATGGGGGTGCGAGCTGCTGCCGCGACGGCGCAAGCATAAACTTGTGTCGACGCCTGCCGGCAGTTACAGAAAGCAGCGTTTCAGCAAGGGCTGCCGCGCGTTCCATGAGCGGGCAACACGCGGCAACCCTCCCAGAGCGGCTGCTTTCAGTAGCACGCGATACACTGTAACGAAGTGCTGCCAAGTGAATTGTCACCAATGTCTGTAATTTGCTACCTTGGAGAATTATCAGTCTTCGGCTTAGCTTCCGTAAGTTTCGCTAGAACTCCCTAATTTTCCGTGGCCGCGCACGCAGATACATGGCGTTCAACGCCGTCATTGGACGACACGCCCTCCGCGGCGTCCCTCTGGACGCGGCCGAACTGCGGCGGCTAATGCTGGCGCACACCGACCTGGGATCGGCGGTGCGCGGCCTGGACGCCGACTTCTCGCCGTCCGCTTTCCTGTGGGTCTGCCTGTTCGTCCTCGGCGTGTGCGTCGAAGTGAGCCACTTCCTGGGACACAGGCGCGCCGGGGACCGCTACGAGCTCGTCATCTTCGGTGAGATCCAAACCGCGTACGGTAGAGCGCCGCTACAACGAAATGACCCTTATAACGAAGGAATGATTACGCCCCGGTTCCGTCGCGAGCTGTGCCGTCTGCGACCTTTACAACGCAGCGACCTGCATAAGGAATTATTTCGCAGGCCCCCTAGCTATCTTCGGTATAGATGCATTCGACTGTATACGTCACTCACACACATTAAAGCGAAGGCTTCTGGGCGAACCTTCCCAGACTTTGCTGTCCATGGATGCTCCTACTGTCTTGCCGACTAGATCACATACAGAATGGCACTCATACAACGAATCAGCGTTATATATATATATATATATATATATATATATATATATATATATATATATATATATATATATATATGCCGTAGGCCAGCTTTGTTCTCTACGGAACTACGCAGTGAAACAACCCTCAAGCTTGCGATTACTACAGCGAATAGCATTCTACGCTGTTTGTGCCAGTTTGGCACATCCTCTATATGTATACTTTAGGTCGGCTGCTTGCCGCGTAAGGTGCGCCGGTCTTACAGAGGCACACTGCAACAGTGAACTGGGCTGATCTCGGAGCGCGGGCCGATTCCGGAAATTGTGGACTATGCGGTCGTGTGGATCACGTGGGTCGCGTGGTAGGGGTTTCCGCGTCTTGCCGGGCCGGCACGTGATAACTACGATGCAAAACGTGTTGCAGAAGACAAACAGTTTCACATCTTTTAATTAGCTGCTTCACGAAAGCTTTGCTTCTGATATATTCTAAAACGTGCGTTAAAGCTGCTTATTCTTTTTCTAGCCGCTATGGACATATATCTGCAAAAAAAAAAAAGACAGAAGCTGTTGATAGCATATATAAAAAAATCGTCGACGCGTTACCGGCTAGTGCGAAACCCCGCTTAATACGCCCCTGCGAGTGAGTCACTCTTTAGATGTTCGTTAGCATAACAAAAACCTGAACAACGATTCGAAGGTTTAGGTGCACGATTCATTATTTGGAGCAGGAATCACTGTTTTCTTAATCAAATAGCCGAGCATTTATGTGCCTGCACTTCGGCTCTCTATACAAGAACGTTGCAAGGCACACAGTTTTAAAGCCGAGAAACGTGCGGAAATCGCAGACGGACATCACCCCTACAATTATATGCTTATGAAGGTAGCGACAAATCGCTCCTGAGACGCAATAAATTGTCCAAGTTTCTAGCTCTGGACCGTCCGGCAAGCCGAAGATGCCGGACGGCCGGAACCAAGGACTTAGAGCCGCCACCTGAGGCCACCACAATCTTATTTGTAACAGTAAAACATTAAAGAATGCCGCGTCCGAACGTCACACATAATACATCACTGTCGTTTTGTTCTGCCGTGCTTGTTGAAGGCTGCTGGGAAAATAATGCATAAGAAGGCGGTGCTTTTCACCATAATTTTGTGACGGATACATATCTCGAACCTTAAAGCGAATATTTCTTTGCGAACTCTCCCAGAATGATGTGCACCGTGGCAGCTGCTGCCGCTATCTTGAGGAATAAAGTACATGCACGCACAAAAGCACGAGCACGCGTGCCGGTTTCGATTAGGGAAAAGGCGCAGGACTGAAACGGGCGAATAACAGACAGCATCGGCTGTGCTCCAATACTCGTCGTAAACGGCTAAATAGATAGCTAAGCGAGCAGCCGCCATCTTAAGTCTCGTTTCAGAGAGGCAGAGAGAACATTTATTTCAACGATCGAGGTCATTGCTCCCAAGGTCGAGTTCCAATTCTGACGAAGCCAGCAAAAGGGACAACTTCGCGAAAACACCATCGACGCAAAAAAAAAGAAAAAAAAAAGAAAACGATGCAGGCTACTGTGCTGTCGAAACAAGATGGCGACTGAGCAAAAAAAAAAGAAAAGAAAAAAAAAGAAAGCTGGGGAACTAGACGAGAACGTGTCGTCTGCTCGAAGGACAACGCAGTCCCGCTTTCTTAAGCGCTTAAGAGGAAGCTTTAGCTCGGGCCCAACTCCGACGCGGCCTATTCAAATACACGTAAAACGCAAAACGTTTTTCTGAGATAACCCTTGGATCGATTTTAATGAAATTTGTTGCATTTGAGAGACAAAGTTAAATTCCAGTGACTGTTGGAAGCGGAATTTGATTCAGGGCCTGAATTCTATTAAATAGTTTTTCAAAAATTCAGAAGTTTGAAAGAAATAGAAGCACGAAGTTTACAAACTAATAGCTCTGCATCAAGAACAGATATCGCGGTTCTGTAAACGGCATCCACTAAATCATTCAAAGCGGACAAATTTGATATGTCAATCTATATCTTACGTGAATTCGTTACGATGTGTACAAAGGTTCTGCAAAAGCTACATTTCCATATTACTATAGATGTTTTAGATTAATGTGTAACATATCAAATTTATCCGCTTTAGATGCGCTATCAGACACCATTCACATAATTACGATATCATTTTTCCTTGTTGAGTTACGGAGTTGTAAGCTTGATAGTTTCGTTTTATGCAATTTGCGATTTTTGCCAATTTTTAATAAAAAAATTGACAACCTAAGTCGGAAATTCGAAACCAACGGTCACTAGATCTTATGTTTTTTTTCTTTTAAATGCAACAAACCCCGTCAAATTTGGGGCAGTGGTTGCCGAGAAAAACGAATTCTCCTTTTACGTGTATTTAGATAAGAGTACCCGAGCTAAAGCTTCCTCTTAATGTAAGCTATACGTTGTGCTTATCGTAGGTTTTCAAACACGATTTAAAGCAGGCTTAACTCCCGTCGAACATCTACGCAAAGCGAAGCACGCTTGGTTTGGTGCGGAATACTTCTAATGAATCGTATACATAACTGTTTTGCAGAGAACGGGTAATGCTTTTGCGACCTGTTAATTGCGAATTGATACGGAATGCAGGGCATGGTGCTTGTTGTTGCAATGCCTAGTGACCCCAACTTGACACCAAAAAGACTAATTGATGAGCAGCACATATCAGGTGGCACATATACTGACGAGAACGGCCCAGTTTTAAATGCATTACCTAACTACCTAATCTTCGGCATCGGCCCAAGAAGACGGCCACACAGTGGCCAGACAGGCGTTACACAAAACTGGGTTGAACTCGCCAAGAATGTTTCGCATTAAGATAGCGATAATATACACGCGCTTTTGCTAGCCTTTTCTTCTTCATTTTGTCGAATCCGGTCGCAGCCCAAAACCTGGGCAGCGTGACCCTGGCGTTCTTCCTGCTCTCGGTGATCGCCTCACGGCTCACGGAGGCTGCTCACGCCTCGAGCGTGCCTCTGCATCGGTGCCTGGGACACGCAACGACGTCGCCGGACTCCGCTACCACCATGGATACCGCCGAAGTTGGCGCGACAGTGGCGCCGCCGCTTCTGGAAGGCCGCCTCCTGGCGTCCCAGTTACGCGCTCCAGTGGTAGAGCTCACCGGCTGGGGCTTCTTCGCCTTCTCGAGGTCCTTCGTCCTGACACTAGCCGGCGCTCTCATCTCATACGTGGTCATCATTCTGCAGCTCAACCCCGCCACCAGCGGGAGCAGCGGATCAGACCACCACTGAACGGTCGGGGGCGGCCGTTCAATCTAAAGCCTAAGCCTTAAACTTCGTAAAGTAGAGACACTCTCCTCCTCTTTTCTCCTCTCTTTCATGTTCCCTCCTCGACCGTGGCGCCGCCTACACCGCTCGAGCGTAGCAACGGCGCTAACATGCGCTCCTCGCCACTCCGTAGACGCTTCTCGAGCAAAAGTGGCGCTGATGCACGGCGCGAGGGCCCACGTGATGCTGTTGGGCCAATAGCGACGCGGCGTCGGCCAGAGCGCGCGAGGGGGAGGAGGCATTCTACAAAGCGTGGCACTACTTTACGAAGTTTAAGGGGCTTTATTTCCATCGCACCGATTTCGAAACTATGCCTGCGGAGGGGATTGGCGGGTACGCTGCAGAGACGGGACACGGTGCCGATCTTCTGTAGCAAAGGCGGACAATTGTGCGGGTTCGTCAACGTTCAATGTTGAAATGGCGCGAACGGGCGTAGCGGAAATGCGTCCGGCAGGGCTGTCGTTTTTGACAGCGCATTAATAAGCATCAATAAACTAGACAGGTTAAATATAATCCAAATCTCTTTTCATTTATTAGTAGGAAAAAGGTTAACTTGCAGCGGACGAATGTACAAGGGCAAAGTAAGCAGTCACGGCTAACTGACCAAGGGCAATAATTATCTCCTAGAATTATAACTGTGCTGTGGCATTGCATTGTCGACAGCTGACGATTTGTTATTGGCATTCCCTTTGGAACGGGGTGGTGATAAATTCACATAGCCTGCATCATTGAATGAAGTTTCACTACACCTATCACAGTCTAGCGTTTTGCAAATCTTTCCTTCATACTTTCTTTAATGCCTTTACCTCTTTGCTGTAGTTACCTAGGCCTATAATGACTTAGATTCTATCTCTTCCCAGCGTTTTTTTCCACCGTAACTCAAAACGTCTCTTATTTTGCTTGTCTTGATTGCTCATCGGTCAATTATTGCATCCATTCTTAGAATCCCAGCGATTCAGATTTCTCTGAAGTGCTTCAGCTATTCTTCGAGCTGCATGAATCACGTCATTTACCACTCTTATAGCAGACTTCACTTTTCGTAGAAAATAGTTTATTGGTAGCTTACACACGCACTCACACACACCTTGTAAATAGCCACACATTCATAGATTTCAACAGCGATAGCAAATGCGACACTCTGCCAGAGAGTACATATACAGCAAGAACAGAAGGATTCAAGCATGTACAGCCGGTGTCCCAGTTAACATCAAGCCAAGATGTGATCACCAACACAAGGAGAGCACAAGAAACTTGCACAATGTCAGGCATGGAGGTCAACAATGAGTTCAGCACATGACAGGAATTCAAGCTGGTACAAGCCACGTTTTGGGTTAAAAAAAAAACAGCAACAGTAAGACAAAGTTTTTTTTTGAAAAATTCTTCACGAACCACTGGAATCGACATGCAATAAATCAAACTTTGCCAAAGAAATACAAATGAGAGGGTGACAGCAGACATATACCAGCCCCCCTGCCATGACGATAAGCACAACCACCCACACAAAGCACCCGCACTCTATCACCACTCTACAAAGCAAAGCCCAGCCATTCTTCTGAGCCAGGTCAACTTGCTTCACACGTGCTCAAGCACAAACAGGCTTCAACTAAACTTGTGACTCACTGAACGTGCCTGTGCTTAATCCATGTGCGAAGACCTATGCTTTCTACACAAGCGTGATGAGGAATGTCAGTTCTGCACATCTTCACAATATCTAAAATTGAATGTCCTGTGGTTTGGAAACTGTGCTGAACGTGCCGAGACACCTAGGGTTGGTCTACTTGTACCTCTGGGTCTCAGCGGAATTAAACAACCATTGACATTTTGTAAGTCACAACAGTTCCTAAATAAATTGTTGTGCAATGCATTCTGTCATTTTCTATCTATAGTGTCTGGTCTGCACCTACCCATGTTGCCACAGTTCTAAAAGATGAGCCATGTAAGTACCAAACGCTCTGCAGGCTAACACGAAGGCTGAATCGTTTTTTTCTATTTTACAGGCACAACAGCGCAGTTTGCAGCAGCTAGAAAAATTGCTGAATAAAAACAACTGTACTAGTAGCAGCGTGGGAACACCTTAGGTGATGGTCTGTGACAATGAATTTCACTCATGTCACAACTAGAGCAAAGACTTGACAGGCAATGTGATCATCTAGAAAACAGAATTAGTGAGCAGAATTCTAGAGCAGAATTCAAGTTCGTGTTCTTTTCACACTTTTACACTATAACACAGCTACAACAAAACTGCTCACTATCAAAATAATGGGTGCAGTAAAACAAACTTCCACTCAAAGACATAGCTGCAACTACAGTTTTATAATGCTTACAATTAGTAAAGAAAGGAAAAGGAACTGCTGCCCTTTTTTGTCACAACGTGAAATCTGAAAAGCAACAGTGATGGCTGTGCATTCATTTTAATAAATATGCATCAAGTTTACTCCCTCGTCATACTTCTTGAACACAAACGGGCAATATTCTCCCACACCTACAGCTTCACTTGGTGAGAGAAGTATTCTTTCGGCACATAACTCACCGCGAGCTTTGTTTATTCGCATTAGAAAAAGCACACATCTGTTTACACTATCTTAAGGATCACGACATATTGTGCAGGTCACGATAGTATCCATCATGCTGCTTCATCCAATAAAGTAAACGGCACCTATGCAAGGTTCATCCAGAAGCAAAAGTTTCATCCATAAAGTGAAGGACTAGAACCCCATGAAACGGCTTTAAAATTGGCCTGACAGCTAAGGCTGAACATCATGGCTAAAGGCACATGTAAATAGCAGCGAGAGAAAGTGTAAAAAAAGAAAGCAAGAAAAGTGAGATATCAGCAACAAAAGCTATAAAACATCAAAATCAACAAAGGTAACTTCAGGGGAATGAATGAGAGCACATAGGCATTGTCTGCCGTGCCAATTTTCAGAAAAACAACTCAACCAAGTCGCACTGTGCGTTTTGGAGTACAAAGCTAAGACAAAGGGAGATCAATAAGCTCAAAGCTTCTAAGGAGTACCGACGCACATTTTTAAAGTTTGCTTCCACGTGCTTCTCGCACATAAATGGATGACACTTAGCGAGTACAAATGTTGGGAAACACTTGCAAAATACCTTTAATTATCAGTGGACACAAATTTTGGTCTCTCAAAGCCAGAACTGGTGTCAGTGACATTTTCATGACATGATGACATAGAAATGAAATTTGCTGACATCATGTAAAGCTAAATACAATGTCAACAAGATAAGCAATAGCGATATAATAGCGTTGTGCTGGTGCAGGGTCATCGCAATGCTTGCAGGAGCAGAGTTTGCCGGTACGTCATGTAAACAAGCATCACAGCAAATTATCGAGGGCATGATTGCCAGTATTTTTCTAGGGTTTAGAGCATATAGAACTAGATTTCAAAAAGAAAGAAACATAAAAGAAAACCTACAAGTCAGGAACGTCATGCAAGCGCTACTTTAAAGTTTTCTCCACGTTTGATGCAGCGTATTCCTAGCGACGATAATGCACAATATAGTCAGACTAAGTTCTCGGCTGTCATCTGCATGAAATTCAGCATCCTATTAAAACAGCAACAAACAGCTAATACTAAAGTGCACCAAACCTAAAAGAGGCATAAAAACGTCTTGTACCCCACTTCAACTGCTGTTAAAGCAGGAAATTGTCAATGATTCCAACTCGGATTAATAAAAATGCCAAAGAATTAGTGCTAACCACAACATTTTGATAGGCTTACCATGTTTTCAATGCACTTTGAAGATGCTTAATTCAAGATGTTTTCAATGCATTTTGAAGGTACTTAATTCAAGAAAGTTGGACAATAATATTGGTTCATTCAAAGCGACAGTGCCGCTAATCCAGCACCTGTCAATGCAACCACTTAGGTCAAACACGTGTCCATGCACTTGATTGAATGCACAATGTTTAACTTGTATATATTAACCAACCTGTAGTTCTGTTTTAGACTGTATTTCATTTAACTCTGGATACTTCAGTCTCCTGATAACTCAATCTTGTAGACTGCCACCTCTCAAATTTCCCAGAACTGTTTTGCTATTGTGAATGGAACTGCACGATAGCTTTGGTTTGGAGAGGCAACAACTAAGGTAAAACGTTCATGTCCACATGAAGGTCTCAACATGGACTGCCTAGATGGCGATCAAAGCACTCTTTCTTTTGAAGGAATTTCAGAATTAAGCTAGCACCAGTCCGACAATACACTGCCCTAGGCGTTTGCCCTTGTACAGTTTTTGGCTAGTAGGAGCCTGCACACTTTGTTTGGCAAATAAACACCATGCGTCAGAATCCGTGAGCAAAGCCGTAGTCACCTGCACAGAGCAGTGCAACGCAGTTGATTATTAGCCTCTCTCCTAATCTAGTCCATCTAACCTCAGCTAGGGTTGCCACTTTTGTAAATGAAAAAAAAAAAAGCATCAAGAAAGAAGAGGGAATGTGTCTCTAAATGTGCTGCGTGCAAACATACAAACAAAATAAAGTGGTGATGCATCAAGTACAAACTTCTCCCAATTGAAATTCACTCAAACACGTCGTAAGAAGCTTGGTGCACTTTTAAAATTTTCCCGCTGTAATCGCAATTTATTTACTTGTCAGGCATATTGGTAGCCTACAAACAACTTGGCAAGACATAGCAGTCTAGACGATAAAATATATACTTCAAGAAATTAACGAAAGTTTCAGGAATTGGGAATGAATCCAATAGTACCAACAAACAGAGTCATCTGCTATGTAGCAACACCTTTAAGCATGCGACACAGCTTGTAATGCACCGATATTGAGATAACCGTCATATGTCGTACTGGTGTGGAGGTCGAAACGACAGCTGGCACCAAGAGGGAGAAACCAGCTAACCATCTGGCTGCTACACTAGCCTCAGCATAAGCCCACTTGTAGCCCGTCTAGATCCTTAACCAAGACCTGGGACAGACTGAGTGACGCACGGTATGACAAGGCCCCCTCTTCCCAAACAGAATCCCTGTGTGCAGACGCCCTTTAAAAATAAAGGAGCTTCAATCAGTGAACCAATCAAACAATCTGATGCTGGTTTCTACTGAGAGAACAGCAGCAGAAGTATTAGAAGTAGTGCATGTGGGTTAAATAAGTTAAAATTACTGTTCTGAAGACGAAGCGTCCACACAGTGTAGAGAACGGCCTGATGCAATACGTTGTGTGATTAGAATGTTAACGTCAAGTGGAAGCAGACAGTGTGGTCCACTGTTAAAGCGAGCACACCGGTGAGCGGCTCTCGCTTTTCTGTTGGCCTAGCTGCCAGTGTTGGCTGAAGCTATGTCAATGCACTGCACAGACGCGTAGAATGATGCCGCTGCCACTAACCAGAAGTAATCTGCTGCAGAGACGGGCGATTGTACATTTGCCAGAAAGAAAAAATTTGCAACATGTTCTACCATTTATTAGTGGATTGCGCTGTACGTTGCCTTCGCCACCATTTCTTGGTTCTCCCCGAAGAAAGAAAAGGTGAAAAATGAAAAAAAAAAAAGGCAAGACATTATTCTGTGGATGTTCATTACACAAGCCCAGACTGGTTTTCACCCCTTCAGCTCATTTCGAGGCAAAGTTAAAATGACCGATCACATTTCCCTTTTTAGTTGCGTCAGCGTTTCTCCGCTTAAAGGAAACAAAGAAGTACCACAAGCTTTACAATAAATTCTTGCTCTAGATGCACCTATTCCAGTAATATTGTTTTTGGAGCCTCTATTGGGTCTAGTCAGAGAAATATTTGCTCCGCAATCTGGGACTTCCTAGTGAAGCCAAATGATTAATATCTTATTGAATTGTTCCTTCTTTATTCTTCGATTCCTATTTGATACATTTTCTTTGTGTATGTGACAACCCCTAAAATAGTTCACCTCACCTTAATCACTCTCTGGTAAACACCCGATTCTTGGCCAATGACCCACCGCAGGCATGTGCCATATGTCTTTACGCTAACATTTATGCCGCTGTGCTTCACAGCTAACAAGCCAAGAGGACTGAACTTGAATGCTTTCGTGATGCAAAAGCGTACCTTTTCATAAACACTGAACCATACTCATGCTTCCTGTTTGACCGCTGAAAGTCGCGTGCGAGAACGCTTCGAGAGCTCTGATTGGTGCTTGTTTGTCCAATTGACAAAAAGCACAAGCATACCTCATCCATCGGCTCAGTGCCAATACTGCCCAATGCAGCTGCATAGTTTCATCAACTGCCAGAATCTTGCTTTATTCGTTGTCACACACAATATACACATCCATCAACAATGGCCGCAGTGCAGCTGCAAGTGATTTGTAAGAGCGCAGCAAATGCACTCGCGGCCAGCTACGAGGAAGACACAGCATATGTACTCCAATACAGATGTCCTTCACCCTTTGTACAAAAGAAATGAATAAAGTTTTGTTGTGCAGCAGCAATGCCAAGAGATTTTAAGGCATAACACTCGTACTACCTACTAAAAAAAAATTCTTGCAAAAATCTTCAGAATCTCCTCGCAAGAAAGTGGCTTCCCAGTGGCATGTTTCACAGCTGGTTCTGTGGATGAAATTCAAGGCCTTTAATGAACTTGCAAGATCTTGAAAGACCATTTTAAAGAACGCAAAAAAAAAAATTGTAATGTTTGACAGGCCGTAAACAAGGTATTGCCTTAAACAACAAGCAAGCTTTTTTCTTAATATACAAAAATGGAAACTATACACAAAAGAGGCTTAGCTAATCAGCCATTATGATGATTCTGTAAGCAAGACTGGACTGGCTTGGCTTAGGGATTACACCAATCTAGTGGCCAGATGTACGAACATCTGCTAAGCCTAAACATAAAATGAACTTTTAAGATTTTGCAAATGCTTCACGAGAATAAATGGCTTTTCAAGACCCTGAAGAAAAGCCTTACTTATGTTCAAAGGTTTTCAACGAGTGCTATGAACACTACACAAGAGACCATTGCCTTTAAAGAGACATTACCAAATGAAGAAAGCAACAGTTTACAGGCACTGTGTGCTGATATCCAAAGGAAAAATTGTAAATAAAGCTGGATTCACATGATGGACAGAACTGCAATTTGAGCTTGCTGATCGTATATCATGAGATCATCTGTGCGATGTGATTCGAGACGTGGTCAAAAACCAAATGACTATTTTGGGCTAGAAAGGCCAAAATACTGACAGCAAAATGCCTCAGTCTGGCAACAACCATCTTTAGGTTGTTTGTTGAATGGAAACAAGTGCAACAAGAAGGCGCCGCTTATGCTGCAAGCTGGATGGCCACTAGTGAAAAGCGTAACGTTCCAATGTGTTTACGCCACCTCCCATACGTTAAGAAGAGAAAGCAGGGTTAGTTTCTCCATTCCTCTGTTGTGTCAATGCCAGCCGCGGAGTGATTGCATCTACATGATACGTCACACTACTGATTTGTCTGCAATCATGTCCGCCATCTGAATGCAGCTTAAGAAACGGCAGACAAGGAAAAGGAGACAACAGGAGTGTCACACGCTCAAGTGCCACTGAAGTACTTTATATTAAGCCACAGTATACACTATAAAAATAGAAGACCAGTGTGCTTTTTGTTTCTGTTTTTGTCGACAACATACAAACACTCTATGCCTCCTGTAATGCAAAACACTATTACCAAAGCCAAATAGCTACACCCTCCAGTGAGCACAGGTGCGATGACTAGTTCTCTATGCTCTCAAGGCACGCACACGCTTGTCACATAAATTCACATCTCGACATCACGTGGCGATGCAACAGCTGATGCAGAAGGTGCGGTGGAAATGCTTCATCCATTTTGAAGTGTGGGTTTCACCGGCAAAACAAATTTGACTCGCATTCTTTATATGTCCAACTGAATGTGAATAAAGAAAACTATTTCATGCCACAAATCTGTTTGGTCAAGTCAAGGGAAGTTTCCTTCCTTGTGTGCTGCTACGTCATCGACAAAGATTGTGCTCTAGCATTTCGAACGCCAGCCCTCTCTGTGAGGCCTACTAACACGGTCTTCTAGGAGCCTTTCTGTAAACCTGCAGTCAAAAATGCAGTCTACGAATGTGATCACATGTAGGGTTCAAAGCTCAAAACATAGCATAGGCTTTTCATGTGCTCCCAGCCATACGACTTCTGTAAAATCCGGCACAGGATGCAGCATGTCAGCTGTCGGGACCGTGTTCCAGGCGGCCATGGAGCTTGCTGCACTCGACCAGCTCGATGATTCCGATTAGTCACAACCCTGCAAGATGTGGTACCATTAAATATCAGCAAGACCAGTGACTGGACTCCACACATATTCTCTTTCCCTGGTGGATTTTGGCAAAATGCGGTGCCTCTATAGTCTCCCACAGGAAGTTTCTCGTGCAGGTTGTCAGAGAGTAAATGCCCTTCTAAGGCATCGATTGATTCATTTGGATTATTTAAATGTCACTGTTAGTGTCTTCCCCGCAATAGTGTGCTAGTTAAATACATACACAGTAGCAACTCTTTATTGGGTGAACTTGTGTCCACAAATGCAAGTGACACTCGAAGCACAACGTTGGTGGCGAGCACAGTCAGCGATCGTCGGAATCTGATCAGTGGGTCAAGCACAATGGCTTTTATACATGACTCGTCAAAGGTTCCAGCGTAACGGCTGGTGGCCACGTGCCTTCCAGAGAGTACTACGCAATTCGCATTGTGCATACAATCTGGTTACACAAAGTTCCACGACAACAGACAATGGATAGAACCATCAATAACATTTGAGAAATTTCCGATACATAATGGCGCATCCTGTGCCAAGCAATAACGTTTAGCATTTGTTAGTTGGTGAGAAGCTGTCAGTAAGAAAGTACACATGTCAATATCACAACTGTTACATCTGCTGGATAACATAAAAAGGCTAGCACTACTCGCAAAGCAAATTTTTACTAATTACCATATTTTCCAAAGTATAGGTCGCACCTTTGTGTAAGTCGCTACCCCCCCTTTTTGAGACATTTGAAGAAAAAACTGGTATATAAGTCTATGGCAGTCCTTGAGTCTCACAGGAGTATTGACCACCATGAGTTCGAGCCGCAGGGCCGCGTCAGTCGCCGCCTAGTGCGCTGCTGTGCACACACTCAGACCACAAAGGGGCTACCAAGCGCTATGCACACAAGAGAACACAGCATTGCCCCGAGTTAATGGAAATCTCCGGCGGCACCCAACACTGCACATACGCACGATCCCAGGATTCATGAGAACCAAACAGCTCCTACACCAAGAGCGAAAATACGGACAGGGGCAGCTATACTACGTCGCTACGCGAGCACAGGTTCCCACGACACGCCCCTGGGAAAAGTCCCTGAGGTTTGGTGCTTGCTCTTGTGATAACCAATGGGCCAACTCAGAAAAGCTTGGGCAATCTCTTTCAAATGTGGCTTGGCGCAGTTCGACCATGTGCGAGCACTAGGCACCGCTCTTCAGCTTAGCGTCCGGAAAGGATCAACAAAAGGTACGCGCTCAACGCACAGGCAAAAGCACCGTACGCAAGCTCAAGTCTGAGACACAAAGGGGCTGGCAGACAAGAGGAAAGTGTAACCTACCCAGTGCTAGTCACAGAGAGAAGATCCGCACTTCCATAGCGAGCAGCCGATAGAGGCTATTCCCGTGACGCGAGCATCCCCATTGCGAGTGGAGCCCCACCGCCGACAACCGTCGCAAGTGGAAAGGGGGAGAGGTGTAGAGACGACATAACAGGTTAATTCCCGCACAATGACGCCAGGGCATACCTCAATCCCCACTAGTCGCACCAGTACATAGGACATACCTATTACGTCGACTTGTACTGTCAGTCTAATCAAATGATGCCCACATGTACATGCATTGTGAAATGCTGAATTTAGCCATTTCAGAGTACAAAATTACTGTCAAAAGTTTTTATTAGCCACGAGTCCTAGTAGGAAAGATCCTCAACAAACACTCTTCTTAGGCGCAGTAAAGCAATATTTATTGCACTTTACTCGAAGCCACCGGCGGCCTCGTCTTGCGAAGCCATGTCGAGAACTTCGGCCGTTTCGGGGGGCAGCGTAGCTGGGTAACCATAGTCAGCCTTCGAATAACCTTTACGCAACGTAGGCATGTCGCTGGCATTGCCACTACAGCGCAACGTGCTCAGTGCAAACAGGTGAAAGAACACAACATGCCTGAACCAGACTCAACACTAACTGGGGGTGCAATTCCAAACGTAGTTGAATTTTACCATATGGCCAAATTTGCCATCTGGCCAACTCTGATTGGCCCAAAACGCTGCCATTACAGAATTTGACAATTGCTATGTTTACATGAACCCGACGGTCCATGTCACAAGTCTGGCTGACAGTGCCCGACATGACTGCATTTACAAGCACTCACTTCTGACGAGTCTCGACAACGACAGCACTGCGTCGAGCTGAGACATGAACGTATTCAAACTGGGCTTCTGGCTCCCACAGCCATCTGAAACAGTTGCATTTCATGGGTTTTATTATTGCAGTGAGGTTGCACTGCACAGGGCTTGTCTTTGCTTTGCCCTCTGTGCTTACATCCACGCTGCAAAACAAATCTGGCTGAGTAAACCTACCCAATTCAATCAGGCTGACTCAGCCCGACATATTGACTTGACCCGCTTCTGTTACGTTTATGTAAACACCCTGAATGTCCACAATAGTGCAACTTCTCGCCCGGGCAGCTGGTAATGATGATAACCAAGTGGTGCTTTTTGTAATAGGTAAATCTTATGCACCACAGAGTAACGCTAAAGAATTGTGGCACCCTTTAGTTATCTGCTGCATCAGTTTCGTGGATTTAACCTTTCCTTTAAAGGGCAACTAACCAGGTCTGGCTATTTTGAGCTGACAAGTGCAGAGCACACAATGCACGATAACGATCGTATCTGCAAAGTATCACGTCGCTATGTGCAGCAGAAAGATCTGAACTTTAAAATTGAACACCGTTTTCCCTTCTCCTTGCAGCCGCCGCACTCTAAGCCGGAAGATGACATACACGTGCTAGTGTGCCTACATACACGTTTGCGCTGTGACGTTGCTTGGGGTGACACGTGATATCGAGAATTATTCAAGCCAACATCTGTTATTTGTGTAATATGGTGTTAGAATAGACAAATTAATGCTTAGAGAAATAATAAAACAGACAAACTGAATGTCTGCATGTTTTTGTTTTACTTCGCACTTGCTCCCATGTCACGCAGTTGTGTGTGCAGACACCAAAACGACATCATTTTCTACTGTTTCCAGTGCAGGATCCTGCTCTGTGACCCACTTGTGTCTGCCTCAGTATTCGTGTAGCGCAGACTTATAGCACTAGCCAGGCGTCCTCGTGCATAGCGTGCAAAATCGTGTGCTGCGCGAAACGAGACGATCGCAACAGCTCGCACGTGACGCCATCAGTGGAAGTGCACCGCGCCACGAAAAAGCAAGGAGAAAAAGGAAATGAAGGCAGGACTCGTGACGTATGCGTCACGTGACCCTCGAGGTACAGTATGGCAGAATGCAGGGAAGGAATTTCGCTTGCGGAGGCTAGACGGTGCAAGTGGAGAGGGGTCTATGTTTGCGGTGAAGCTCGTCTCCTGAAATCATGGGTTCGCAACACTGCAATATTTCTATCTAGGCTATTAATGAGCTGATCGAAAAATTTTTGCGGCAGAGCGCTCTCTAGAGGACACGTAAGAAATTCCAGCATATAACCAAAATTTGCTATGGGCCCCTCATCTCACCTTGGTGAGGGGCCCTTTAATAGGAACTAAACTGTAACAGCAAACTATAGCGTGATTTTTAATCACGGAGGCACTCATATAAAGGAGGCCATGCCGACGACCTTCACTGCTGCTAGCCTACTGCTGTTGCCGCACTGCCTACAGAGTGAACGCTATGAGCTAACAGCTGCACCGACGAATCCTACCCTGTTAATACAAGATTTAATTTCTTTCCCAATGCTGCTGCACAAGCATTATTGTACTCGCAAAAAATATATATATATATATATATAAAATTAACACAAAGATGCACATATTGGTCACGCCAGCATGGATGGTTTTATGCACATATAAGTAGCACCGTTGTATAAGATGCACCGATGGAAAAAAAAATTTACTGCTTATACACTGGAAAATGCAGTGTCTTCACAATTATTCACTTTAGAATGTGTCCTATTTGCAGACTCGAAGCTGAGCAGCAATCGATATTCATCACTATGGCAGAAATCTCGCACTGAGCGCCAGTTTTGTCCTCAAAAGCTGTGGCAGAATGCTCATAGTACTTGTCTAACAACAGACTGCTTCAGTGTTGCATGACACATCACACGTTACTCTGATCGTTGGGCCCACAGTGCACGGGCTCTATCTCTGTAGTTGTACCATGGTATACAATCTGACAGACCACTATAGCGTTCCATTATCATGTACCATGCTTGAGCATGAATTAATTCTGCAGTAAAGAATCAGGCTTATAGAGCATTCTACATTATTAACGTATCATCAGCACTATACAGTCGACGACCGAAGATTCGGACTCCACGGGGAGCGTAAACAAGTCTGAACTATTGAATGTCTGAAAATACGAATGTTTTTTCTAGGGTGTTTCTAGGGAACTAGGGGTCGATGCGTTGCTGCACGCACTTCCGCTTACGTGCAACCAAGTCTGCCTGTATTTCTGCCAGTTTTGAGTTTCGCTGTACACCGATGCAAGGACTGCAAAGGCTTGAGTCAGATCCGTATATGGAAGGCTCCAGAGCACACGGCACATCATCATCCGAGTAGGCGGCAGTTCAGCCTCATCAGTTGCGGAGTCGGGTTCATTTGGCCTACGAGGGCACCGTTGGTGCCATTTGACGCGGCCTATCTATACCTTCACGAGAAAGACCTCTTGGAGCCAGCAGAGCGCTGTCTGGAATGCAAACTAAACAAACAAGCACCGCATGGCAGAACACTATCCGCAAGGGTGCCGGAAAAGGATGTGATGATCTCAATGTTGATGCAACCTCATAATTCAGACAAAGCCTCCAAGATTGGCAGCTGCAGTTAAATCTCAGAGGCATAGAGCGGCGACCAAGGTAAGGTCTCGGAGATTACCATCTAATGTGTAATCTCTGAGCACATACTTGATGTCTCGTCGGAGTTGCCAGAGAAGATAATGGCAGCAGAGTTGGCGTACGCTACAGCCATGAACGGAGTCCGGATAATCGAATGTAGAGCGGGCGGCTGTCCAAAATATCGGTCCTCTTTACATATTAGGTCTATGGGGCCACTGGCCGTGCCGTGAAGCTGTCCGAATGATCAAGCATGTCCGGATTATCGGTGTCTGATTTATTGGTCGGCAACTGTACGTTGCAGCACCACCTGTGAGATGTAAACTGGCATGCTTCCTCACCTCAATGCTGTCCCTCTAGGCTTAGCAGCATTAAAAAAAGAAAAACTACTGACATCAATAATAATTAGAACATATTGCTAACACCTTGTATTCAGCATTAGATGAGACTAAGCGGATTTTGAGACAAATTTTACCATTTATTTCTTGCTGTCACGGTGCAGAGTAAGTAGCAATGGCAAATTCAGATCCAAGCAGGCAGTCTAGATGCCACCATGTTATGCAATCACAGTAAATAGCCGTAGATGTTGCGCAGTTCAGCAACGTGAAATACTCATGCGCATAGCACCTAAAACATCATTTATCATCCAAGGCTAGAATGTTATAACAACACCTGGGCAAATAAACCATCTCTCGTTTAGAAACCACCTGCTATGCACACAGACTTCCCAAAGAGGCTGACCCCTCCTGAGAAGCTCGGGCATCTGCATCCAGTCAAAAAGCATGAACGTGAGTCACCTCTGCAATATCAAATGTTTTACAGCCTGCCATAAGGGGCAGTTTGCTTTCAAACTCAAAGGATGTACAGTGAGAAGACATGTAGGCATAAAAACATCCTTTTGAGCTAGACACCTGTCTCAGTTTCTCGTTAAGAAGCCAATTAATCTTACCAAGTGGCAGCAAATGAAGTGACTGCGATATTGGATGCTCAAACTTCATGTTCAAATGCTATTAAATGCATTTGCAAGTTTTTTCTTGAGACATTGATGAACATTCAGGCAGTGTGACAAAGGGTGAAAACAGCGCTGTGCCTAGAATGGTACTTGCATAACCTGAGTGGAAATAACTGAACAATATCAACACACCTTGGAAACAAAACACTGGCAATAAAATTACTGAAGAATTCTGGAGTTTTCAGACATCTCCCAGAGGTATGTTGAAGGCACACGTGGTTCACTGCACCACGTGCACCAGTTCACGATGTGCTGCACTAGAGCCCTTGAGTCTCCAGCACAAAAATGTGTTGCTGCACTGTGAATGTTGACTGCAGCGCAGTGCAGGTGACGTGCAGCCGTGGTGCAGAGAACCTTTGCAAGTGCTGCAGCACCCAAAGTGCATGGCAACATGCAGGCGATGCTTCTTGCAGGGACGTTTGCTAACAAAGCATGAACTGCCAGAGGTTGCAGAAGTGCTCCCTAACTTCTTTTGACAATATTTCAACACGAGTAGTGCAGTCTCCAGCACTTTGATCTTCAATGCAGGCACTACAAAACTGTTTAATACACTGAAAGCACAAGAAGCTTGCGCTAACCCGGAAAAGTGGCCATGCATGCCAAGCCACGAAGTGATTTGGCTTAGTGCACAATGTGGCGTGTACCCCAGTGCTCAACTTAAATATGCACGCAATGGGCCACACTGGCACCCGTGTATGCAATGCCCAGGCACCACTGCCTTTCGTGGCACCGGTGCTGTAAACCATGCATAGAATGAACATAGCCTGAATGTGCTTGCTGCATTGGCAAACATTGCCCGGGCAAGTGTTGTGTGCATGACACGGCACACAACAAATGCGCCACCTTGCTCATGGGTAATGCAAAGGTTCTCTGAACTACACTGCAATCAAGCACTGCGGTGCCTGCTCTCGCTTTTGTTTTAGGGAATGAACAGAAACAGTCCTGTGAACCATGAGCTGGTGCACGAGGTACCATGGACCACACACGAATTGAACAAACCAACACCGTGATTGGCTGCAGGGAACCATTTGTGATGTTGCATTAACACAATCAATGGCCATTCCAAACAACTCACAGCGCCCGGATGTAGGGGCAACACTCACCTTTGGCGATGCACCGTCACTCGGCTTTCACATCACTTCCGCCTTTGTTCACCTGGTGAAGCACATTCTGGTTCGTCTGGTCGTTCTCGTACTCGACAAAGTCATCGAAGAGGCTGGGCCATGCCTCTGAGTCGTCGTACGTGCTGAGGTCGCGGCCCGCAGTTTCCGCAAAGTGCAAAAACATGTTCCATGTGTCACTAGTGATGCCGCGCACCTCAGGGTGGGTCTCAAGGAAAGCCAACCAGCGCTCGAGCACTAACGGCGGCTCCTGGGAGAACACAAGGCGCCAGAGCTGGGCGGCCATGTCCGTCGGCAGTGTGCGCTGCCCCGACTCAAGCCCAAAACGGAATGTGAAACGGTAGAGGTCGCGGAACCGGGTTGGTTCGCGGGCCTCGGCCAAGAGTTCCGGGAACCGTGCCTGGATGGCGGAGATCGAGTCGGCGCGGAGGGCACGGCAGCCCCCGAGGAACTCGTCTCTCGTGAACCGGCACATCTGTTGGGCACCAAACTTCCATGCAAGAAGAAGAACACGGAACTCTTCGGGCCTCACTCCCAGGTCATCGCAGAGGCGCACAATGCCCTCGGCGAGCACAGCGTCCTCCTCAGAGTCCCTATACTTCTCAAAGAGTGCACTGGCACGGGCCTCAGAATGCCGGGGCTCGAATGTGCCGCGGCGTGCCGCATCCCGCTGGAGGCGCGGATAGAACATAAACCGTTCACCGATACTGGTCCGTGGAGCTGCTGCTGGAGCGGTCGAAGTGGCCACGTTGGACTCTGATGTGGCTGCAGCCGAGTTGGCAATGAGACCGGCGAAGCCGGTTGGTGTGGTCACTGGCGTGCTGGAAACCGTGGAGCCTAGGCCGCCACAACCGCCGGTGGGTGTCGTGGAGGTGCCCGCCGCGTAGGCGGGCCCCGTGGCAGCGGCCTGGCTGTTGGTGACACCCGTGGTTCCGCCCTTGGAGCACGCTGGGTCGAGAAACTTTAGCGGGTTGTCACCGGTCGACGCATCCTGGCCAAGGCAGCAGCACAGCGCGTTCCCCATGGGCTCGGCTCACATACCATGGTGCTGCATCAGAAGGATTCCAAACAGTTCCTAATAAACCAAGCAAGAAAATAAGAACTTAGAAATGCAAACACGAAGGCACCAGCCAAGACGTTTGCAGCTGGGGAGAGGATATTGCAAAGGTTTGCCTGACCACATGCCTAGCACAGTAAAACAAGTGATACAGGTAGTACATGAAATGACATACAGCCAAACATGTGCATGCTGTGCACAGTATGCAATACAATGCAATGCAACAGGGTAATGTACAGCAGAACACTGAATAAGTGCAATCACTCAAAAGTGCCATGCCTAGTCGCTACGCATCTAGTTGTTAAAGGTAGGAGCCAAGTGTTTTACACTTGGCTCCTAAGGCTATACCAATGGCTAAGGCTATACCAATGTAACCTAGACTCGAGACGAGAACAAAAGTGCTATGCATATCCATTAGCCCTAAATTGATGGGTTTCATTCCATGAGTATAGTACAAAAGCCTGCACACAGTATGACAACTTGAGTTCTGGCCTAGGCCAATGTCCCGGAGGAAGATAGTGTTTCTTTAGAATGTGCAGAGCAACATGAACATTCTCTAAAGGCCCATGTACATCATGCAGTTTAAAGGACCTGCCACGTAAATTCAAAGTGAATTCAAGAGAAGTTCCAGAGGACAAAATACACACAAATGCAAACTGTGGCTTCAGTGAGGATAAGTGCATGATAACCCTGGAAACGCACCGGAGAAAATCTGAGATTGCTGGCAGGTTTGCTCATTGGAATACTGAAGCACTAACGAAATTATGAGAAAAAATAAACAAAAGAATTTGGAAGTATGAACAACACAGTTTGATCATTCACTTTCCCACACAAGCTTCTTCATGCATGGCAGCATGTTAAGGCTAAATAAAGCAAGAGACAGATGGTAAGGCTACAACGTACCACTTAGCCGTGCGAAGAAGTACGTCTAACACTTTTTAGACAGGTTATAATAATCATAGCAGACAGCATTCCAGCATGCCGCGCGATGCATCAGATGCCACCCCATAGGACATTTCTCCTAAGGACAGGGTGTCAGAATGGAACGAAAACAAATACTAAAGAAATATGTATATTGTCGAACAGGACAACAACGTAACGAAAACTTTATTTATAGTTTTTGTTTTGGGGTGAAACCGAACTGTACTTTATCGGTTTTCGGTTCAAGCGGAAAGTCAGCAATTCAAAGCAACCGACGTCAGGCAACGTCAGCAACAGCACGTGCATATCTCGGGCAGGTGTAGTGCGAGCGATAGCCGGTAGAGCGCTCCAATAATGTAAGCCTGCCGCTCTGTGCAATAGCAGATCGGCATTGTAGCAAAAACCCAGGGCTTGCGTGCTGAAGAGCTTATCGCCTTGTTTTATAAGAATAATAATAAATACTACGCTTCTATCATTACTTTGCTTCTAAAAATTTTGCATGCGAACCAAAACCACTATGAACCATTACGGATTATTATTTTTTTTTCACTCCTGAGCAAAACCGGAACGGAACTTTCCTTGGTGGAACGAAACTAAAACCAGAATGAAAAATATTTCATTCCGACACCCTCCTTAAGGATATAGGACAGGTGTAGTTGAGAGCAATCTTAAAGGTAACACTAAATTCGTTTTTAAGTGACGATTACTCATGATGTGTGCATCTGAGAGATGTTCATAGGTAACAACGAGCTTTTCTATTGGGCACTTAGTCTTATTGCACAAGCTTTTATGCAAGGCTTGCGTGTTTGCCTCTACAGCATCATAAAATAAATTTGAGTGTCCTATTTCACACTGCTCGAAGGTGTACATCCCTGTCCTGCCTCACCTCACTGTCTCATCACATTTATTACTTACACATTGCAAACCAACAAGGCTCTGTTTGCTAGTCCTCGATCTGTCCACCACAGATGTTCCCCAAAGAAATATTAAACAGGTGTAGAGGGAACCCCAGTCCCTGACAGGAGCAGACGCCCTTATGAATCCGAGGAGCTCTGCAATTCATGACATGATGGTGCCCTGTATTCAAGAACGATTAAACACAGGGATGGTCGAAGCAGCTTGCACTGGACGCATGACAGAGACAATGAGGTGAAGCATAAGTAAATGAGAGAAAGAAGGATTAGGGGAGGGACAGATTTTATATGGTGTACAATACCAGCCTTGTCAAGATTTTGCATCTTATTTTGCAGTTCTTGCTGATAACAGGCCTAAGTGTTACTAGAAATGTTACAATGACTACTAATAAAAACTATGATGTCAATAAGACTGGGGACACTACCCTTGGGCAAGTCATGATCAAATCAAAATCTAAGTACGATACTTAACTTCCCAAAAGATCATACAGGCTATGAGAGACACTATAGTGAAATGTTCTGGATTAATTTGTATCACATGAGGTTCTTTAACGTGCACCTAAATCAAAGTACATGGGCATTTTCGCATTCTGCCACCTCTAGGGTTGATGCCCCCTCAGACTACCTTCGAAACCATTGTGAACACTAACGGAATGTGGCCATGGTAGCTGGGAATCGAACACACAACAGAGCACGGAACAAAGAGGAGAAATTTCAAAAAGTTACGCACTATCTATTACCTACGAGAAAGCTCCGACACCTGGCACATTGCAAATTTTTCTATTCTGAAAAATTTCAGCACAACCCGCCTCACAATGAAGGTCGACATTAATGCGATTAACACTGCAGCAATGTAGCGGCACACCTTATTACAAACACTAACACGTCACGTATGAGGAGCGTACTGCAGCTAGGCTCCTCTCTCTCTTGCTTCCATTTCGACGCGGTGCGCCATCTAACAGCGCCGCCGCAAATGTACAAAGTTTGCATTTCAAGAGGCTCACTGAAGGCCAGCACATGGCCAACGCCATGTATTCAGTGACCCGTGCTGGCCCAACGGTTGATTTCAAACACGTTTTTTTCAGCATAGCAGCCCAATGCCCTCAGTTGGCGGGAGAACGGTTACAGACACAGAAACATACCGGAAAGCGCTTAAAGTATCCTAAGAATGCTGACTGCATTGCTAGCTTGCACCTTGAGGAACTAACCAGATCCACAAGAAGGGTATGCCGAGCACAGTGAGCAGCGTTGGAATCCAGTTGAGTTCTAAAGGCTTTGGAAGTATGTGCTCGCATCAGGCAACACTACCTGGACTTATATGAAAAAGACCAGCATTTACAAAGGCTGTTTCAAGACATTGAGAAACTTTCTGTAGCAGATGTCAGCCTTTCCCCCTTTTTTTTCTTCTTGTATCCGTTTTGTTGTCAAACATACTTATATTCATGACAGCCCCTTCAGGGGCAATTATTTGTCAAAATTATTGCTTTAACCCATTTCTTTAACTTTAGCACCACTGAGAACACAGCAGCAGAAAAGATGTAAAAATGTGGAATTCTTTAGCGAGTTTCATTGCACCCGCTCATGCGGAAATCGTGCATGGGCTCTAACAAATATTTCATGCTTAGGAACAAAATCAACTATCTCATGTACAGTGCACATGAAAAACAAGCCATTTACGAAATTCCTCGGACATAAACCTTTATGGTCAAGAACAATGAAATCAAGACAACCTGGTCCACTATAACCACCCAATGTCTATATTCCAGCCCTTTTACAAGATGCACTTCGTGTGACAAGTCTAATGGCAAATGTCCTAATTAGCATGTCTGAAAAGTTTATTAAGCATCTTTATAATCATCAGAACTTGCGGGCTCGTAAGGTGCAGTGCACACAACTGTAGATGCACCCACAAATGCATCCGTTACTTGTAAAGCGGCTTGCTGAGAGGAGCTGTAGCAAATATCAATTAGCTGGTATATTGTTTGAGAAGCCTAACATGCTATGTTGCATTAAAAAAAAATTGCTTTAACCTGGTCGGGAAATGTTGGCCAATACCTTGGCAATTTGATCATGGCAAGGGTGTCCACCACATGTGTTCCGAGACGTGTTCAAGCCAAACGAACGGGGTGTAGTGCTCGGAAGACCGACAACGTTGGCTTCGCGTCTGTCCTACTTGAAATTAAACGGTTGCCAAGACGCTAATAAACTTCAAACGCTACATACATACACGCATGCGGACGTAGGCAAAACTCTTCGAGATCAGTGTTTTATTTCAAAGGATTTTCATGTGCGTCAAGCAAACGAAACAAAAAAAACGCGTACTTTAGCATACGCGACTTCTAGTTTGTTAAATCCAGCGACGAGATAACAGTAAGGGCACAAAAGGGAAAAAAAAAAAAGAATGGCCGAAAAAGCAACCGCGCGAGAACAAACAAAGATGCTTCGCTGTACCGGGTAACACTGGGAGCACGGAAGTCGTTAAAACGAGCATGTCAAAACAAACGCCCCGTAATAAATCTTTTTGGAACAAAACAAAACAAAAAACGTAGCACACGGCGATACCGCCAAGCCTGTCGCGACTTCCCAAGTTTCCTCGAAAAACGTAGTAGATTGCAACCTAACAATATAACACGCGTACTACGGTGGTGGGTTTTCCACACTGTGCTTTTTTTCTTTCGCAGAACGCGAACTGACGGAACAGCCGGACACAGCACAATGGTCACGGGTTAAAGTAGTGAGTCATACACTCCGACTCTGCAACTGTTGTGTGGAACACCGAAAACAAAATATCCACGGACAGGCAATCGAAAGCTTAGCGCTAACGATGTTTCCGACGAGGAAGTCGTCTCCCTTGGCAGTGTTGTTTTCGAGAGCAACGTGCGTGTTTGACGACGCCGCAGAATGGCTTCGTCGCGGCTCTTATTCTCGGAGCACCAGCGCTTTCTGGGCCGCTGGCCCCACTGCGCACGCAGTGTAGCGTCCAGCTGGGTCAAAGAACGGGGGAACTACAGAACAACTCAAGCAAATCGACCATTCTTTTGTCCGTCTCGCGGTCAACAACACAGCCGCCGCGCTGCCTACGGCAAGCCTCACGCAGGAGAAGGCGGGGGAGGCCCAAACGGCGGCGACGGGCGGGCGTGCGTTTAGTGGAGAAGCGTACGCGACAATTGAGATCGCAGCGATGCAAGGGCTTACATTTCACATAACGAAGTCTGTCCGACGTCGTTTTGGGGTGGCTTTCAGAAACTTGGCCACGGACAGCATAGACACTGGCACGCACACACAGGAACCGTGACAGGAACGACCTGAGAAAACTCTGGTTGAGCAGACAAATAGCAGCCACCTGACAGTTGATTGTATCCCCACGAGCGGTGTGGTAACGAGCGCCGTCTTGCCTACGTTTGCTACAACTGGCATTGTTTGCTTTCAGGTTTAAACGTAATGCATCCGGTATGATACTGTTTCTTGGCATGCGTTCAGGCGATTATAGTATTACAATTGTGACATATCTATAGCGTTGCTATAGCTCTCTAACTAGCAGCAAGTCATCTCGCACATTCCATAGGGCTCAAAGGCGAAATGATTAAAATCTAGCGGTACGGTCCAATTTATTCGTTAAAATTTAACAATAGGATATTTAAGTGTACTTATGAAGCATCGGGAGGCGCTACATCAAATAAGAATATTTGTTTTTTGTTTTCTATTAGGCGCTTAGGCGTTCGCGTGCTCCCGTTCCCATGGCAACTTGCATTATGACGTCACCGAAGGGGCGGCCACCATCATCATGGCTGGTTGCGTTATGCAGGCGACGCAGTGATCTTCGGCCTCTTGGTTCTCTATGCTCTGGCGTTAGAGTCGAAGGTGTTGTTTTACCAAGAGCGTTGAATTCGGGCTCAAACCTGGAGCCGACACACCCCGAAAAAGTAAGCGTTCCGGTTTGCTTTTTCTTTAGCTATAAGCGCCGTACCACCGGCCGTTGCATACCGTTGCTACCGCGCCGTTTTTTTCCGCGTATCCTATATCTGCTGACGATCAATCCTCATGTAGCTGTAGCGGTCAGCGACGCCTGCTGACTACTACGCCGCGATTAGTGCCCTGTGACCTCTTTAAAAAGCTCGCGTTTTCGTCACAGAGCGCTGGGTAACAGCCGATAACGCTGGACGTGGAGCCGTGAGTGAATTTTCATGCCAGATGTGCTTTCTGAGAAACTCCACAACGTAAACATAGTATCAGGGTCGCTTTCTGTCGGCATTGTTCGTTCTAATCGATACATTCTGCCGTGCATCCCGCATGTCACGTCAAGTTTATCTGCTGAGAGCGGAGCGAAACTGTCAGCTGACTCGGGGGCGCATTGTTATGTCTGCAGTATCGCAGTTAACGACAGTGGCCATTGCTACAGGCTGTCTAGATTCCTTTCGTGTTTTTATATGCATATGCCTGTATAGAATCTAGTACTTTCAGCACGCTCGTGCATAGTCGTTTGCAGTTTTGAGCGCTATCGCTCCGACTCGTGTTGAAAGGGGTAAAATAAAATAGGCTCGGAAAGCAGCGTACATACATAGAACGGAGGCTACTTATCCAAGGAGGTTTCTTATCTTGGGGCAATAAAAGCCTCCTGTCAACAGTTTATGAAGCGAACCGACCACGCCAAGCAAGTTTCTTTTCTCCGGGGGTTTGCGAGCCTCTGGATTTGCGTTTGATGAGTAGCGGGCTATGCCCGATCGAGTGTCAATGCAGAGGATTTTTCGTTTTCTGACTTCGCCGCCATAAGGTATAAGGCACGTGATTTCGGAAATCGGTTAAACGCGGCCGTTTAAACTAGCCGATCTGCTACGAAGCCTTGGGATTACGCTCAATTGTCGTTCCTCGATGTTCCTCGCGGTCGCAATCCATTCGCTTGTACTCGCGTACTCGGCCTTCACACAGGACTCTACGTATCTCGTTTGCTCTGAACCGCCACAGCCACCCTAGCCTGGCATCGTCTTTAGGCATACCGTAGGGACTTCTAAGTTCCGCGTTGGTGAAAACTGTCCGCAGGCGATTATTGTTTGGGGACAACATACACACTTACAAGAGTCTGCACCTTTTGGGACTTGTCGCACAACGATAATCGTCATCTGTCTTTCCCGCGTTTCCTTTCTTTAACGCTGCGAGCCCGGTACTTCCCAGTCACGAACGGTATGCGCGTTATCAGTGTGACACAGCATTCTCGACAGGAAAGTAGCGAGCGCCTAGTTTTCAAGAAAAGCCTGTTTCACATGAAAAGGAAACGCAAGCAAGGATGACGATTATTGTTGTGAGACAAATATACACCCCAAAAGGTGCAACCGTTTTAAGAGTGTACATCCTCGGGGGTGTAAATTTATAAAAGCGCACTCTTAAGCAAAATTACATCCTTTGGGTACAAGATACGCCCCAAAGGGTGTAAATTTTTCTCAGTGTATGTTGACTTCACTCTACATTTTTAGACGAAGGTACACCCTTTGGGGTGTATATCTCCCACATAACGATAATCGTCATCTGCCTGCTTGCGTTTCCTTTCTTGAAAACGCCGCGCCCACTACTATCCTATCGGGAATGCCATGTCATGCTGATAACGCGCATGCCGTTCGTTACTGGGAAGTACCTTACTGGGAAGTACCGGGCTTGCCGCGTTAAAGGAAATGCGGACAAGATAGATGGCGTTTATTGTTGTGTGGCAAGATATGACCCAAAGGGTGTAATGTTGTTTTAGAGTGTAAAAACATTTGCACCCTTTGGGGTGTATATTTGCCACACAATAATCTTCATCTGTCTTGCCCGACTTGCAAGACCGGTACTTCCAAGTCACCAATGGCATGTGTGTTATCAGCATGACAGATCATTCTTGGGAGGAAAGTAACAGAGCGAAGTGTTTTCAAGAAAGGAAATGTGGGCAAGATGGATGACGATTATTGTTGTGTGGCAAATATATGCCCTACAAGGCATAAACATTTCTTAGTATGTTAAACAAATGTGCACCCTTTGGGTTGTATTTGTCACACAACAATAATCGTCATCTGTTTTGCTTGTGTTTTCCTTTCTTGAAAACGCTATGCTGGCTACTTTCCTGTCGAGAATGCTCTGTCATGCTGATGATGTACATGCGGGTTTATGACTTGGAAGTACTGGGCTGGCAGTGTTAAAGAAAGGGTTAAAGAAAAGAAATGGAGACAAGACAGATGATGGTTATTTGTTGTGTGGCCAGATATGACCCAAATGGTGTAATTTTGCTGAAGAGTGCAGGACATCGCCTGTCAGACTTGCGTTCTCTTTCTTGAAAACTCCACACTCGCTACTTTCATGTCAAGAATGCTATGTCACGTTGATAATGCGCATCTCGTTCATGACTCGAAAGTTCCGGGCACACAGCGTTAATGAATGGAAAGGCACGCCAAATAGATGCATATTATTGTTTAGGGCAAGAGGGAGCCCCAAAGGGTGCAAACTATTGTTATGCAGCACAAGTTGTACTCTTGTAAATAATGATGGACACAGCTGGGCTGTACTGCCACCGATGTACAAGGCACAATATTAATGAAAATAATGAAGGTGTATGAAAATAGTGCAACTTGTGTGACATACGTCAGAAGATATGCATATGTCAAAAGGTGACATACGTCAGAAGGTGAATTTACGCTCTGTTAAGGTAGGGTGCTCCCAATTTAATTGATCATTTGCGAGTCTCAAAAGCTACTACCCTCAAAATACTATTTGAACTCAAAGCCATGTGCTCAGGCTTCACAGGAATGTAGCATTTTTCAAATACCGTGTTCTGCAAACTTTTCTGTCACGCTGTACTTTGTTCAGTGCCCTGTTAAAAAAATCCTATTTGCATATAGTGATCTTGTGCTCAACTATCTTGCAGATGTCCGCACCCCAAGTCCCTTACCCCCACCAGGCCCCGTACCCTCCCCCTCAGCCATCATTTCCCCAGATGCCCTATGACCCCCCGCCACCGTACAATCCGCAAGCTGGCAATGATGGATACCCGCAGCCAGGATGGATATCATCGGCCTCGGCACCGCAGCAGCCTCCACCTCAACCACAGCAGCCGCAGGCTACAGTCTTTAACCCAGCCGCTCAGGTAGAGCATTACTTACCCAACCTCCCGGCAGGTAGCGATGCAGACATCAACATAAATTGCAAGAGACAGCCTCAGTCTACAAAACTAGGCTTCATTGATGCGGCCTACTTGGGGCTTTGATATCCTTGCATCTTGAAAACGTTGAGCAAAACTGAGTATTAAAGGCCATGAAATGTCAGGCGCACTGCGCCTCTTGTGATGGTTCTCACTGCACACATGACATGCACTGTCTGACCTCCACCCTTCAGGGTTACGTCAAGCAGGGGTCAACCTATGTGCCCACCGGTCAGCCCGGCATGGTGCCACCAGCAGGGTACTACCCGTCGGGTGGTCAGCCAGGGCTCCCTGGTGGCGGCTACTACAACAGTAGCACACAGCAACCCATGCCTGGAGGCTACTACCCCGGACAACCTGCTCCACCTCCAGGTGGCACTCAGGGATACTATGGTGCAACGGGTTACCCTGGGGCCAACACAGTGTAAGTGACAACTCTCCCTTTGGGGGACGTTCTGGATAGACCACTTTTACCATGGCCACTATGTGAGTGTGCAAGATAAAGCTTCATAACTGAAATCTGGGGGCAGGTTAAGAGAACCCCCAGATGGTCAAAGTTAATCCAGAGCAATCCGCTATTATGCCTCTCATAGCCTCTAAGTTTCTTTAGAACGTCAACTTGTGAAGTATGGATGTGAAATTTCGTATTTATCTTTTCTTTTTCTGCCTCAAATTTACATGCATGCCCTCTCAAACTTAGAAGAAAGGTTCTGGCAAGCATTGTAGCAGCCTAGTTTACTACAGTACTTCTTTCCATGCGTCAGCTTTCTTTTACCCCGAAGGTGAATACGCCATGTCATTGTGAAATACTGGTTTCTCTGTTCCTGCGAGCTGCAGCTGCCATATGAGAGCAGCCCTCTTCCTATTGTTACTCTTATGAACGTCATCATCATACCTGGCCTTATTGCAGCTACACATAAAGAACTTTTGCTCGGCGTCATGTCACGATAACGCCAATGGTGCCAAGTCCGGCATTTTAAAACTAACTTAATATATCACATTAGTACAAGTGATTTTTAGGTGCCTGACGTGAGTTGGCCGAATTTCTGAAACTTCGGAAATATGTGTCAGCACTCCTTTAACCTCCAACAATCAACAAATTGGACAATACAGTTTCTCAGGCATTAAGGTTTTTTGCAGGAGAATGCGAACATCCGAAGTTGTACAGTATTTGCTTCTCTTCGAATATCAGGGATAACAACACCTAATAGAGTCTGCTGGGAGAAATACAGATGCAAGACAATGCAATGCATCTCTGTTCATTTGTCATTTGTAAATCAGCAAAGAATGTTGATGCCATGTAACAGAGTGCAGACTTCTGTCAAGCTGCACTTTTGTGGCGTTTTGTATGTGCCCTGGCAGCATGCGACATGATGCCAAATAAATACTGAATGAGTTAATGAATGAATGAGCTATTAGACTGGGAAGGCTTGGGAGTGAGAATCAATGGCGAATGTCTTGGCATCTTTTGGTTTGCAGATGACATTGGCCTGTTCAGCAACACTGGGGATAAACTGTAACAAATGATTGAATACCTTAACCAAGAAAGTGCAAGAGTGGGTTTGAAGATTAATCTGTAGACGACAAAGGTTCATTAGCCTGGCAATGGAACAAGAATTCATGATCGCCAGTCAGCCTCTGGAGTCTGTGCAGGAGTATGTTTAACTAGGTCAATTAGTCACAGGGGACCCTGATCATGAGAAAGGAACTTACATAAGAAAAAAAATGGGTTGGAGTGCATACGGCAGCCATTACCAAATCCTGAATGGGAGCTTACTACTGTTGTTGAAAAGAAAAGTCTGTAATCATTGCATTGTACCGATGATAACATATGGTGCAGAAATTTGGAGGTTAACAAAGAAGCTCGAGAACAGGTTAAGGACTACGCAAAGAGCGATGGAATTAAAAATGTTAGGTGTAATGTTAACAGACAGGAAGAGAAGCAGTGTGAATCGGAGAGCAAATGGTGTGCGCCGATGCTCATCTTGACATTAGAAAAAAATGGGAGCTGGGCAGGCCATTTAATACATAGGGCAGATAACCGGTGGACCATTAGTTACAGAAAGGGTGCCAAGGGAAGGAAAGCACAGTCAAGGATGGCAAAGAATTAGGTGGGGTGATAAAAATAAGAAATTTTCAGGCACAAAGCGGATAATTGCAGATCACTGGGAGAGGCCTTTGTCCTCAGTGGGCATTTATGTAGGCTGATGATGATGACAATGAAATTAATGAATTCTGTCCCCAATGATCCTCCTGCAAGGGAACTGCGGTTGTTCAGCAAGCAACAGTGAGTAGCTAACTTCCGCTTAATGATTTCCAGTCAACCAGTAAGGCAGCTAATGAGTTTTTCTTGGCAAAGCAAATTACCATGTGGACAATCCCGCTATATTTGCATCCTTTCATAAGGATGTACAGTGGTGTAGTGCAGTCGACGTCCATTAATTCGGCACTGACGGGACCGACGCAACTGATTGAATTATCTGGCCGGTCGAATTAAACAAGATACAGAAAAAAACAATAAACACTGCTGAAGCATTTGGCAGCATTTGCCCGTGTCTAACACGCTCCATTATCAAGCGCGCGCACATTCCTGTGTGTCCAAATTAGAAAAGTAATGTAGAAATGAGAATAAAGCTCCTAAACAGAGAAGAAAGGTAACGTGCACCTGATCTTTTAGCAAGAAAAATCGGCAGCGTTCTAACACGTTGTATAATAGCAGCCAGTTTTCTAAGGTCAGCTTCGCCGCGGTACATTCGTGTTGTGCGGTAAAGCATACGAACGTCGCGAAGACAGTTTTGGTTTCGTATTCTATTGCACTGAAAAGGCGATTTCCCACACAACTTTCTTTCAAAAAAACAACAACAAAAGGTTTGCGTTAGAATGGCATGAATACTGTAATTGTACATTGCGAGCTACAGTTATTGCTTAAAAATTTTCCTAAGGCAGGCCATAGATAGGTGCTTTCAACGGGAGATGTGTGTTCAACATGTTCACTGTCCCCTAAGCACCGTCGAGACACACCGCCCATATGAGGCGGGCACTTGATGACTGGTCAAATTCAAATTATCCGGCAAAGGCCAATTTTGGGATCAAAATAATGAAAGTTTGGTCCCATAGAAATGCATGGGCTCCGGCTGGGACCTTCGGTCATGATGGAAGTAGCTGGAGACAAAATGAACAGAACTGCATTACCGACTGCACATTCAATGAACTGTGGGGTTCTCACCCGTGCTCTTGGGACAAAGGAACGACAACACCGTAGTGCAAACAATCACAAGGGCAGTTATTGCACCTTTCATAGATCAATGCCTGCTAGCGGAGTTGCTATCCACAAAACATGCCTATGGGTGCGCGACAAATCGCGGAAGTCAGACTCACCGCGACCGGATAGCGAGCGAATATGTTTGCCTCATGCTGGATCCCAACGCCTGGTCGTTCGCGCGTACGGTCACGCGAACGGTGGCGCGTTCGAAGGAGCCCTCGCGAGATGGTCTCGCAGAAGCATGGATCGTCCGCGCCACTAGCCGAACCCGAACCAAAGATCCTTTTCGCGCCCAAGTAGCCCCGCCGGTAGGCGGCGTTAGCAGCGCAACGCTCACGCCATCTCTCGTACTGCGTTTCAACCAGACAGACTGCCGCGGGCATCACGCAGGCCACGCGGCGAAGCCGGATTGCAGGAGACGGGAGCTATGTGGGAAAACAACATATCAGGGGACGCGTGAGAGTCGCGCATCCCCACAGAACATAGCGCTCTGTGTGTACTTGATCATGTGCTGTTGTTCCTGGGCTTCATTAATGTCAATTGTGATGGTGTGCCAGATATAATCACTTATTTTCAATTTCAGCTAAAATCATTCATTACATATAGTACTAGTACATTTAGGTCTGAGGTACAGAAGGAGGTCACGAAAGTCGGACTGTAAGGCAGAGACCTCCTCTTAATACTTACAAGCAGAAAAATTGAATTGTCCAGTTCTGTATCGTGTGACATGCGTCTCTCTTTACAAAGTGAACTCTTTGCAAACTTATTTCACTTGTTTACAGATGAGAAAAAATATTCGGTATTTGATACACTAGGATCATTTCTCTTGTGCATTCGATTAGGGAGCTTCGTTATTGACATGCCTAGATATTTTATTGTTTTTTAAATCTCCCTCATAATGTATCGGTAGGATTCTGTTGCAAGTGGCAGCTGTCTGAATGACATGTACTTTATAAGCTGCATCAACGCAACTCTGTCTCCTTTGCACAGTGTCGTCCGCGAGCAGACCCAGGAGACGAGTCGCATGGATGACCTGGCGAAGTGCTGCCTCGGCACGTGCTGCCTGACGTGGTTCTGCTGTTGGCTGACGGACTAATCGGCAACCGAGCCCCCGACCGACTTGACTCTCGGTCAACCAAGTCCACTGCAGCAAACGTGCCATCCATGCATGCCATCACCACCATTTTTTAATGGCTGCTGTCTCTAAATGCGCCCACATCCACCGCCCAGTTTTTTTTTTTTTTTTTTTTTCCCCGAGTCAACTGCTATAAATTCCTCTCCATCACAGCAGGTATTAGCCATAAGCTCCTGCTGTGCTTACCGAAGAGCTACTTGGTTGTATTACACTATCCATGAGCGGTTTTCCATGTTCTACTCTAGGTAGGCACTAATAACTTGTATAAGTACACAACAGAGCTTGTTTATATATTTTGTTACAATATCTCTACGTATACACTTTTAGACTTTCCCCCAGAAAGTTGGGATTTACTTAGAGATCTTGGGTCCCATGCATTGCCGGGTGGCGAAGAAGTGTTCGTTTAACTCTTCGATAGTCATTGAATTCAGTATTAATATTTCTCTAAAAAAAGAAAAAAAGGCAGTCCCCTGTAAACACATTCTGTATTGTCAGCATGCTGGCACGAGTGAATTTGTATGCCGGGTTCATTTGCAACCTGCAAAGGATTGCTGCTGGCCATTTGGTTTTACAGAAACAAGTGCCCATTAGCCTGGAAAAATGGTGATAGGGGTTCATTTCTGTTCTTATATCGTGCTTTGTGTATAGAAGTACTCCTATTTGCGGCGACTAATATATACATATATAAAAATCTTGCTTTTTGCGAGTTAGTCTCGACTTCGTGTCGTCATTTTGGCAATGAAATTCGGTTACCCCTTACAACACCTGGGGCTCGACGGTGGCTTACTCAGTTTTTTGTTGATGTTTGTAAGATTCTACAGTCTATGTGATACAAACCTCTATACAGAAAAAAAAAATTCCCATTCCACCACGCATGCATTACAGGTGTCTAGTAATAATGTCCCAATCTTGTAGACCATTCCCATTTCTTGCCTGCGACACGCTGCTAGCAAGTGCGTTAAAAAAAGCGCTTAAGTAGGTATATTATACACACACTGTTGGTGTAGATTGTGTTTAAGATAACAGAGTGCATGTTTTGTCTACCATGTCTTTCGAGGCGTGGCATAGACTGGAATGGTGGACTGTTGAATCTCCAGAGACAGCGATACAGGAAAGTTTCCATGCAGCACTAAATGCAGGGCCAATGTTGCGCCAGCATAATCCTTTTAGAGGCCAACAATGCCTAAAAAGGGCCATCATTGTCCATTAAAATGCCAATATGACCCATGTTGCACCAATACTGGTCCAGCTCTGTGCTGCTTAGGTGTGTGTTGGACTGGTTTGATGGATTGTTGACAGTTTGTGTTGTCACTGCGTTGGAAAGCTTTAATGTTTATTACCTCATTGAGGGTTGTTTACAGAGTTGTTTCTCTGTTGTCCCTTGTCAGAACTATTAAGCATGGTTAACTTTGTCACAAAAAAAGGGAAGGCAGTGTATGATTGTTGTTGCTGTTGTCTTCAAGGATTGGAGTTTAAATGCATTCTGCCAATTTTGCTACCAAACGGTACCTTCTCTCTCGGCTCACAACTATAGACCTATTAACTTAATAAAACATGCAGCATGTTTGCAATATGCACAGATGATTGTAAGTGTTGCCTAAATGCCTGCTCAATTTAATTGAATGCAAAAAAAACGCCTTGAGGGGCAAGTGGATGCTTCACAATTAAATCGGTGGCAATATGTCCATGAAAACGCACATTAAGTTATTACAGAAAGACTTAGCAATCCAAGAAATGCCTGCACGAGTGCTTGTAGGGAGCACTTGGAGTTGTGCAAAATTTTCCACCATGTAAAGCACAATCTCTTGCTTCTGCACCAAAACTCCACACAATTAATAAAAATTGGACAAGTGGCATTTACGCAACACAATTGTAGGTGTGATGCTATCTGATAAGGCAAAGGGATTCTGTGTTCATCGTATGCCACAGGGAACAATAAACATGTTTGTTGCATGCTCAGAGAAGGCTCATCATTTTATGGTAACCGACACTTGTTTGAAGTACGACAAACGTTCCGAAGTAGCACTCAAACACTGAAAGGATAGCAACATTTTTTTTCCCATCTGCATGCTGTTCAGATCACAAAGGTTGCATTCTGATCAGAGATGTGCAATCATGCGAAGGACACAAGCATTCTATAAACCTTACATTCATAGAACAGCAAAAGAATTTTTGTCTTTCCGAAATTATAGTACGCTGGACTAACTATAAACGTCCATGTACAGCTTAAATATCGAACTTGGCAGTAGAATGTGGTAGCTTTTGTGGTGGATTTGTCTACATAGTCTGCAGCACACGCAAAAAACGTCGCATACCCCACTGCAGCTACAGCCTACCGAACTTTCAAAACAAGTGTGCAAATTTCAGAATTGTTGGCAATTATACGATTGGTAACCGACACTCGCCGTGTGTAATTTTTATATTGCGATATTCTTTCAGATGTGAAAATCATTGAATTGTAGAAACTAGCACAGGGATACTAATTATTCGTACATAATGTATCTGACAAAAAGCTTTGTGAACGTTGAATTCAGGATTCGTTGAGAAGCCATACAGGCAGTGCATGCAGACAGTGCCACATTCTCCCCCTAGTGTTTAGTACGAAAACTGGTGTCAACAATGAGCATGGCAAAGAATCTGTTGTTCCTGCACAAACCAAAGAAAATTGCTAGTTCTTGAAACCATACTGCCTCACTGTTTCTTTTTCACTGCAAGTTATCTAGCAAAAACGAAAGAAGCTTCAGCTGAATTTAATGATCATCCACTTCTTTAATACATTTCTTTTTCTTGCATGGAAAATATGACATCAGTTCCACTGGAGGAAGATGTTTGGTTCTAATACTTATACTGCTGCAATTCCTTTAAACATATCCGCTCTGGCAAGCGTACCAATTTTCACCTGGACCTAAGCAAATGCACATCAACCAGACCAAACATTTTGTAGTCCCACGTTTTCTGTCCACATTAGAACTTTTGCTTTACAGAACACACTAAGTTACAAATCATTCTGGCATGAAAGTATTTTTCGCATTATTTACGGCTAGGTAATGAATTCAAATGAAAATCACCACAAGCACACTGTATCCATTTACCCTGAACATGTCAAAAACGTATAGGTTCTATGCATTCACAAATACTCAGGAGTCTGGTTCTGCACTAATGCTACATAACTTTCCACCAAGCTTACCTGCACAGTGGTTGGAAATTGGAAGAGCTCCAAAAGAGGATGGTCTCTAGCAACTTATATATTGTGCCCAGATGCAGAACAAAGGCCTTCAAGAAAGCCTTTGTTCCACAATTGCACAAGTGACATTAATTTGCATGGATCAGAGCCTCCGGTCTTTGCTGTACATTACTGTGTGCAAGGTAGGTTTAATTTCTGCATGCTGTTCTGGTTTTCCATTCTTTTTACGCTAAATTTCCTCAAACATTTTTGTGAATAGCATTGAAAGTCTGAGAGAGGCCTTGATTAGTTATTCAACCATGAAGTAAAATGAACTTTTTTTTCCTTGGAACATCCAGGTAAAGTTACGTCTATACAGTGCACTATTGTTCAAGATGCATTTCTAAGACCAGTTTGTTTTGCATCTTTGGACAGTCTGTCCAAAGTTTTGCTCGCACATCTTTACTGGAGACTAAATAGCCTTTCAAATGGTTTCCATGGTTAGCAAGTGAAAATAAAATATTGAATGAAACATTTGGGTTAATGCGCAAAGTCACTGTGATGAGCCTTGTGCATTACAAACATTTCAACTCTTATTTGGGTTGTTTTATGCCTTCACACTATGTTCTTCAGTAAAACACTATTATGAACACTAATAGGGTTTCAGATAAGCTATTGTAAAAAAAAAAATTTATTGCGAAGTGAAATAACTCTTTGCTAGAGAAGTATTTGGGTCACAACACGAGGTCCCTTCTGTCTAGTGCTGGATATGAAGGGTTCAATATTTTAAGTCTTTCAATCGCATCGACTTAATTTTTGCTGAAGCACCTTTAAAGTAATTAGCCGTTGACAAACCTTGTAAGTTAATGGATTGTCAAGGTCTTAAAGAAGCAAGGCCTTTGTTGCACAGCCCATGGTGTTCGAAATACAGTTAAATATTCGTTCTCTGGAAACATATGCGTCAAACTAGAAAAAGACAGGCACAGCAGTTGTTTTTTTTTCACGAACGGAAAAAAGTTCTTTTTTTATTTTTTCCACCTCTTTCATTCACATGGGGGGAGGACTTTTAAAGTCCAGACTCCAAAGCGGGGACGGGAAACGCTTGGTTCCTCCGTCCCCCCTATTGAAATATATTTACACAGTGCCCCGAGGCGAGATCTGCAAAAACCTTGTGTTCCCTTGACAACCCCTGGTGAACCACGGCCCCTCAGATATTTTTTTTTTTAAGACCCCAGGCAACACCCCACCTCTCTCAAAACACCCGTGTATATTTTTTTTTCTTTTTTTTTTGGCTCGGTTGACAACCCCCTCCGAAAATCACCCTTTCCCACCTACACCTTTATCATTTTTTTTTTGTGCTCCAATAATAACAGCGTTCGACCACCTCTTTCCTTGCCTGTTCAAACCTTCCAAGTGCTGAAGCAATAGGCGATGAGCTCGGCAGGCGAGTCTGGCTTCCAAATAGTTGTCGGAAGCCTATACACCAAGTGTGCGTACACCTCGCTGAAATTGCAGCCACAGTTGCATGGCAGTAACCCAAATTTTGTCTATCCTTTTTTACTACCCCGACAATTTTCTTTTTAACAGCTGTTTTATGTACATTTGTTCGTTGATGCTCGGGAGTTTTCAAAGAGCACGAATCTGAATGTGTTGACGAAATTTCATAGATGACAAATAAAATTTTGTTCTATTCTTTTCTTTGTTGAACTGCTGTGCCCACAAATTTGCATTTAAAAAATTGTGCACTGCCTATGTAATTTATTGCACCAGACTTCGCGAAACCGTCACCCCCTTGCGACAGCACTAGAAGCCACCAAAACAAAAAGACAAGTCGTCGGAGCACTGTCTCAAATTTTGCTTTTCCCAGTAAAAGAAAGTAAATTTTGTACAACCCTCTTATGCTTGAATTTTTTTTTAATTGCATCGATTCGGAGCATCAAATACGACCACACAGCAGCACACTGGCAACCAGCCGCGTAGGAAAACTAACCTCTCTTCGCTCCCTTCTCGTCACCTTGCAATTCGATGCATCAGCATCGAAAACACAACTTGCAGCAATAAGCAGACAATGGAATACAAATTTCTAGCTTGGGTTTGCGCAGTGACAAACGCAACCACCGATGTATTCCAATGCGAAGTGCATTGCAATTGTACGAATTTCGGCTGAAACTAACACCCGACGCCAGGAGGGAATCGGGGAAAAAAGAAACTAAAAAAACATTTCAAGTATGAAAGAAACGAGACGGCACATGTGGCAAGACAGAAAACCGAAGTCCAGTGCTTGGGCACGGCGACCTTTGGCTGCGCTGGCAAAAAAAGAAAAAGCAAAGAAAGGAAAAGAAGGTACTACTTCTCCAATGACTTCATCCCTTCGTATCCACCGCTACTCCTCCTCAAGCAGTGTAGCCAACAAACCGAGCGTCTAGCATTGAAAAAAAAAGAAGTGCAATAGTTCGAAATGAACTGAAATCGTTTAACCTCCACAGTGAAGATCGGACATTTGAAAAACCACTTCACCCAGCTTTCTTTTTCCCTTTTTGTCCAGTGACACCTCCAAGAACTGGTCTTTCCCATACCGAGTAATACTAAGCTGTATCACTTGCAGACGCTTGCTGAAGGCACTAATAAGACTATGGCAGCTCAGAACGGTGCGCCAAGAATTACCCAGCATTCCAAACAGACCTGCATCCGTTTGAGGGAAACGGACGCCACCCAGGAAAAGAAATAATGTCGACAATGACATCGGCGGTCGCACGAGAGAAAAAAAAAGAAGTTACGAAAACATAAATGCAGCAACCAACCACTTCCCTCGAACCTCTACCGCCAGCACAGTCAGAGATGGCCACAGCAGCAATCAAATTGGTTTCTTATTTATATTTATTTATACATATATATATATATAACGCACGTGCATAATAGATATATATGTACATTGTCACGCACATATTTACACGCTTTCTCTTTTCAAACCAGCACCGGACTTCGCACTCCCCGACGAGCCGGGTGCAGCGAAGGAAAATTGAGTCATTTAGAAAAACAAAAACGCCTCGGCAGCTGCATGCAAGGCTTTCAAGAAATAACGTAGACTTTGTCGCTGCTGCGAGCTCAAGCCAATGGTAGAGCACTTCTTCGCACACCGGTCAGAAATTTGTTTGCGGCAGAAGCCACATCTGCGTTGGAAGAAAAAAAAATGCTCTGCGATGATCAAGGCAAGGAGAAGGCAGATTGAGGCTACGCAGTTACTGGCTTTTTAAATCTTTTTTTGGCCTTTCCACAAGCAAGACTAGTCTTTTGAAAAACTTTGGGTGTGTGAAAAAACGCTGGAAAAAAAGAAATTTTGACAACGCGCCAGCAACCGTTACTCCTCAGGGTGATCCTCGGCTTGTGCAAGGGCGTAACATGCCGTGAAAACAGTTCGGTGCATACTTTGACTCCTTGGTGAGTGGACGACGGTACGGCAATTTTTTTGTTTTGTTTTTCCAGGCAAATGGAATGAGAGGGAGCAATTTGACGTGCTGGTCGACGACGGCCAGATTTCCGCACGCCACGAGCGGGCGAGACTGCAATGAAGGGAAAACGCGCGGCTTGCTCGGGCCCGCCCAGCAAGAGAGATACACCATTTGCTTCTGCAACACGCGAATGTGTAGAAAGAAAGAAAATAGAAGGGGGAGGGTCAAAGAATGCGTTTTTTTTTTTATGTATGTACAACACGTGCTGTGGATGAACAACACTGACACTCAAGATGATTGGGAGAAAAGGATGACAGGACATGTCGACATGAAGTAAGCGAGTCATTTGTGTTCGCAGTTCTAAAAAAATATCGAAGCTTATCGTACAAGATGAAGGCTGAAAGACAGAAACGTAGAAAAAGAAACGTACAGGGGGGCTACAACAGCGAAGGAAGATTGAGGCGTTAACAGAAGCACCGGAAGAATCTCAACATTGCTGTGCATCAAAAATGCAGTTCCTTTTTGCTGTTATTTCAGATTCCAGTCAGTCTCCTTCTTTAATTGTTATTTTTACGAATGTACAGCACGAAAAGCGAGACCCAAAATTGAGTGCTGCTTTTGCGCAATGCATGGGTGCGGCTCGACTAGACAAATCGCGCCGACACTTGCCGTCGCCACTTTTTCTTTTTTTTTGGTACCACTGTGTACATGACATCTACGAGGAGTTGGAAAAAGAAAAGAAAAAAAGAGAATTACGCGGCAGGTTGCCAGCCGACCACATACACCATTGGTTCTATTTAATTCCTTTGCCCCAGTTTTGCCACCGCAAATTTGTACGTTGTCGTCGTCGCCTTGCTCCTTTCACATTCTAGATCATCGTGCGACTGACCCGGTTGGCACGTCGCAAACAAACGCGGTGCCGATATAACACTCACGAGGTCCCGCGGCATGCCTACAGACGATCGCATACATCCACAGTACGCTCTCCCCAGTCCACTCGAAGTCCGTCCCACAGAGGCTCTAAAACGGGGGTTGATGTGGCAATGTGGCTGGCGCAACAGGTCACTCACTCACTCCCTCTTTTCCCCCAGGATGTTTCATGATGAGCAAAGAAGAAGAAGACCAAGAGAGGTAGCGAACATAAAAAATAAATATAAAACAACAAACAGATGCCGGAGAAGGAGAGAAAATAAAGAAAGTAAAAAGAAAACCATGAAACGGAGACTTGAACACTACTACGGCACGACGAAAACGCTGGCAGGCTTTTTGTGTGTTTGTGTGTCCCCCGGCGAAGTGGGCGTCGTGGATGGCTCGCCGAGTCCGAAAATGCGGCACAACAACATATGGTCCTCTTCTTCCGACGAAAAAAAAAAAGAAAGATCTAGCAGAGCACCTCGTTTTCGTTTCATCGCACGCATTCTCCCCTTGCACAGGCAGTGACGATGGTGCCGAAAGCGACAGCCGAGCAACACACAAGAAAATATAAAAATTGCGAACAAAAAAAAAATATATATGAAATAATGGGTTGACGGGTGAAAGTAGTATGCGCTCGGATTCGCCAAGGGGGGGGGAATGCGCGAGAAACAAGACGAAGTAACAATGCATAAAAAAAAAAGAAGAAACAGTAAAACCAGGGTCCGAGGGGGTCATGTGGTGCGTGCTCAGGTGGGGCCCCGAGCGGAGGAAACAACGGAAACGATGACGGAGCGGGCGGGTCGCAGCAGTAGGGGAGCAGAGACACAGGCTGCTGGAGTTGAAAAGAGTCCGGGGGGCCGAGGCTGCACGACGTGCGCCGAAGAAGACCCCACTCAGTTCAGATCTCTGTCTTCTAAGTACCTATACTCAAACGTGAAACCTTCCTTGCGCCTCTGACTCCACTTCTCGTAATCGAAGTAGATGTACGTCCCCTGCGGAAAAGGAAAGGATTTCGGCTGTAACAACGGGGGAGAGTAAATGCTACTTCTGTAATGTTGCCTGCCATGTGGTTCGTCTTGTACATTTTTCTAATGTTTAACTGAGCAGGCACAATCAAAGTGCAATGTTCTTCCGCCATTAGGGAGAACACCTACAGTAGTGAACAAAAAGATACAATATTTTGCATTTTGAGTCTCCCGAGTTAAACAACTCGGAAAGTTGGTGCTACATTATGCCAGACTGCTTAGCCTAGGGCAAAAGGCTCTTGAACACTCGCTCCCACGTTACGCTACTCGCATCGCAATCCCATCGTGCACACAAATGGTGTATTCCAAGAACGTACCGTGCTTATTCAAATAAAGGCCGACCTTTCTTTTTTTTACTGATATGTCATCCAAATTGAAGTATCAACCTATATTCGTGAGCCAAAGAATCTCGCCTTATATTAGTGGCAAAAGAATCTCGACCTATATTTAAGAACAAAGAACCTCAACCTTCATCTATATTCGTGAATACAGGTAGCAAAAATAATGTGCTGACAGAGTTCTTCCGTCATGCCTGCCGTAAAGCCAGTCTAGAGATTATCCAGGCTGGCTTAAGAAATCCTGCATATCCAACTCACTTGACGGCACCGAGCACGTGTCTGAACATGCCGAGGACGCCTGCAAAGCATGCGACCGTGACCTCTCTGTCAATTTCGACGAGGACACTGCTTGTGGCGTAGACTAGCGTGATCTAGTAGCCGAGCTTATGGGCAAGTAAAGGTGCGCCATGTTCAAAGTTTTTTTTGTCTAAAAAAGGCCTATGCCGACCTACATTCAAGATATTTCTTTCTAGGCTAGTTTCTCAGCACACTGGGGTCGAGTTACATAGGAGTAAATGCAGTATTGCAAGGATACCGCACACGTAAACCAATATGATAAGATACTTGCACATTGCTGGGAGAGATTTTGAATAACAACTGGAGAGGCTAGCCGAGTGAAAGGCTAGGCATGGCATGCTATTGCAAGTTTAATATACAATCACCGACTGATAAATTGGACACCGATAATTCGGACATGCTTGGTAATTCGGACAGCTTCGTGGCACTGCCAGTGGCCCCATAGACTCGGGTGCCCCCGCAGTCCACGAGCGCGACTCCGCGACGGAAGAGGCTGAACTGCCACCTGCCACAACGAGCTTAAATGCGGACGTCATTGATGACCTGCTAGGCTGCAGTGTGCAGATTTCTGCCGCCGGTTACATTTGAAGACATTGCAGACGACAGTGCGGTGCCGTCGTGTGCCGAAACGAACAACGACAAAACAATGGAGCAAGTTCTTCCACCGTCAAACAGCGACTATAACTGGGATGATGATGATGTGCCGTGTGCTCCGCAGCCTTCACATGCGGATCTGACTCGAACCTTTACAGTCCTTGCATTGGCATACAGAGACAACACAAAACTGGCAGAAATACAGGTGGACTTGGTTGCACATAAGCGAAAGTGCGTGCGGCAATGAACCAACCACTTCTCCCTTGCACAGGGGCCGTAAAACGTAAATGAAATTATCCTTTTTTGGATACACAAATTTTTTTTTTTCCAGGACATTCGATAGTTTGGACTTATTTACGTTTCCCGTAAAGTCCAAATTATCGGTCGTCAACTGTATGTCACATGTCAAAAAAAGGAGGGTTGCAGACTGAGTTCGACTACCCAGGGCACTTCAACCTGCACCGAAAGCTCAGCACACGAACGTTCTTGCGTTCGGTCGCCACGGGATCAAAGCAGCGGCAACTGGCAATCCAACCCCGGACCTTGCTCTCAGCAGAGTAGCAGAGGCACTTGCCTGTTCGTACTCGTCCGTGATGGTCTTGGGCTCCTCGTGCCTTTGGAACCACATCATGTACTTGGTGTGGAACCTCCAGGACTGCTTTTTTAAGGCCTTGGCTGCCAGGTACTGTGCCTTGGATCCCTGCCCCCGAAGAGATGTCACACAAGGTGGCCTCAGAGACTGGTGCACGAGCAACATTAGACAGCTTTAGAATGGCGCTTGTTTGTCGCCTTACGTACATTAAAGGCAAGCATCTCTGCGGGACGTCACGGTGCGCATCCCTACAAGACCTTTCATTTAAACGTACGGCAACGCAACCACAAGGAAGACGTTGAAAGACAGAGTGCCATCTGGTGCATCGCACCAAACGTATCGAAGCCGAGGCAGTCCATTGGCAACCACTGTCACTTCTGTGCCGACACGTCTCACTAGGCCTATGGACGCCGGAATGACTGAACGATCTAAAAAAAACATGGATGCGCTATGCATTCATAACTAAAATTTGAGGTGAGCTCAGAGAAGTGGAAGCTCATTTCGACAGTTAATGGCGATCAACGATAGCTATTAAATTAAATTATGGGGCTTTACGTGCCAAAGCAACGATAGCGAGAGCGCAACCATCGCAAAAATTCATCCTGAACGGGGCCCGTGGGTGCCGCCATCTTCCACAATCACTTCTCAGCGTACATGAACATTACGTAGTTCAAGGGCGCAATCGGAGATGGTTGTTCGGCGCGTTCGTTCGGTTACCGGCGCGCACGATTGGCCTAATCCGCGCCGACGTCGCCAGCCGCGGGGCGCGGCCACGTTTTTGGTGACGTCAAAATGAGGACACGCTCCTGTCAATCATCTGCCCACCAAGCATTTCGTCTGCTAGGTGCTGAACGCAACGGGAATTGAGAAGTTTGGAGCGATCATCGCTCGTTACGAGACCGGCATCGCGTGGTGCGTCTGGTGGATTGGATTGGATCCAAACGGCAGCTTCGGCAGCTGATTAACACGTTCGGATCCAATCCGTTGTATAATTTGAGAAAAATGGCGCTTGCATTAGAAACTTCGGTTGTTCCGCTGGCATTGCTTGAGGAGTAAGGAGAGCGGGTGGAGGTGCGAAACGCTTTTGAAAAAAATGGCAGAGCGCGAATTACGACGTAGATTTCGTTTCTCGAAACAAATAGTGAGTTGGTTGTACAGAGAAATCGACCCCATAACCGGGTGCCAGCGAGCTGCTGAAATGTTGTTGCTGTCTCTTGAAAATTGCGCCAATGTTCCCATAGTTTCCTTTTTTTTTTTTTTTTTTCTGGCTTTGCGCGTCACCACCTAGGGACGACGCGGAGAGATTAATACTTATGAATTGTAGTAGTCACACGTATTACTATTTGAAAACGTGTTTAAGCTTGAGAAGAAAAAAAATACATTTTTTAGATAAAGCTTTCATTCATTGGAAGACGAGAAACATTTCATTTTGTAATATACTGTCTGCAAGCAGACGAAAAAGGAGGGAAGTAAACTTTCGGGGAGTTCACTGCTTGCTGATTGGCTGCTCTCTCCGCCCCGTTCGCAGAAATTTTGCATACCGCCACTGTGTGACGTTGCAGCAACCAAACAGAACGCGTATCGAACAAAGATCTTCCGATCGCGCCCCAAGCTTGCCATGTAATGCAAGTTTGTACAGTGTACGTAAACCGCAGAAACCCAGTAATGCATGGAGCTTGCACAGTGAGGACAACGCTATTCCTTTATGTACGTAATGCGTCTACGTTTGGTTGCAAATGCTATTCTGAAACACTATTTAACGCATCACATCGCTGCTTGGCCGCTCACCTCCATGTAGTAGAATACAAAAAAGAGCGTCTCGGTGGACAGCTTCTGGAAGAACTCCACCGTGTCGCAATGAGGCAAGCTCTGTGGGTAGTAACTGGGCACCTGCGTCGGGTTCCGCGGAAGGTAAGGCCTGCACGGAACAGAGACGTGGGGGAAAAAGCACATTGAAGCGAGGCCCTGGAAACACTGCTTCGCATCCCATTTTAACAGGCAACTCGATTTTTCAGACCCATTTTCTTCCGAAAAAAGGAAAAACAAACAAGAACGACTAGGAGTGTGTGGATAGCAACTTTTTGAGACCGAATCAAATACAATTCGAATAGTGCCAGACACGAATTGAATACATCTAGAATAATGAGCAGCCGTTTCCATCATTAATAAAAAAAAAAATTCGCATCCTAGTACATTCACAATGTCTCACATTCACAATCATTCACAATGTACATTCACAATCATTCACAAGAAGCGTCTGTCATTGCAGTGCGCGTTACGAATCTCCTAGAGGCAGCAGGTATGGACTATTAAGAACATACAAGCAGTGTGCATGCTTAGGACTCCTCAGTGAGCGGAAGGAGAGCAGTTTAGCTGGAAGCGTTTGGTTCTCTGAATGACGCACAGCACGCTTCATTACATACCGTATGTACTCAACAAAAACCCGCCCTCGATTGTAACGTACACACGTTTGACGTGACCTAAAAAAGTCCTTCACAGTAACCTGCACCTCATTGTTTCATACAGAAATACTGCGTTCCCTCATTTGGGAAATCAAACATTTACTCCCAATGCACTAAAGTTGCGATAAACAAAAAAAAGTTTAAGTTTTGCTCACAAGGCACAGCATCGATTGCGATAGCAAATTAGGAGACAGCTATATGAAGTAAGGATAGTAGTTTTATCAACCGTAGACACTTGTGAACATTCGCTTACCAACTAAATTAACAAGCATGGTGTCACGTGCGCACAAGAACGTGACCACATCTCACTCAATGACCACAGAAACTCGCTATCAAAACGCTGGAGGGAGAAAGTGCGGTAGCAGGAGCGAGCGAATTGACCTTCGCGCTGCCTCTCTCTTCAACATGAACTAAGCGACGAGAACAGAGCGCGGTGCGCCTAGACGCACAGACTCTGTTCCCATCTCAGGTCACTTTCAAGATAGGGGCTGCGTCATACGCAGCAGTCGCCAGAGTAGAATGTTCGCTCCTTCAGTTTGCATCAGTCCCGCATGCAAGCTTTGGCGACTCCGAACGCTTGTGATGCAGCCCGATTTCCGTCCGTCTCCTTACACGTGACCACTTTCCGTTTAACTGTGGCATCGTCATGAACTTGGCATGTCTTCGCAGTCGGCACTTCCATGCTGATAGAGCAAACGCAGAAAACAGGAAGACGGACGGTGGACTAACCTAAGCACACATACTGCAGCACACGGAGCAAGCTACGCTGACTAGGCTTGAAGCGCATACGAGGTGGCCATTTTGAAGTGCTGATGACGATATGGTAAAGTATATTTAGGGTCGTACTCAACTCTAATGTGCAAGCCATTTTTGTACCTATCTTATTGCAAAAAAAGAAAAGTGGACGTTAGATTTGAGTAAACACGGCAACCTCTCAAGCTTTATGCCTACAATGGCTATCAGGATGAGATTTAACACACTTTTGGTCAAACTTTATGTTCAATTGCACACAATTGAGGGAGGTTTTTAGGTTTTAAAAACATATGCTAGAGATACCCGTACTTTCAAATATTGACTACTCGGTTTGAAGACCAAATAGAATTAAACAATATTTGATTTGATATTCAAAATTTTTTAATATTTGCACACCCATAATCACGAAAACTATGCCCATTAAAGTTGGGTAAATACTGTGTGGATGCGCGACTCTCACGCGTCCCCTGATAGGTTGTTTTCCCGCATAGCTCCTGCCTCCTGTAATCCGGCTTCGTCGCATGGCCTGGTGTCCGAGGCAATCGGTGTGGTTGAAGCGCACTGCAAGAGATGACGCGAGTGTGGCTCTGCTAACGCCACCTAAACGCGAGTTTACTTGGGCGCGGAAAGGAGAAGGCTCTTCCTCTTTGGCTCGGGATCGGCAAGCGGCGCGGACGTTCCGCACGTGCGTCGATCCATGCCTCTGCGAGACCGTCTCACGAAGCCTACCTCGGAATGGACAGACACGATCTTTCGAACAACCGTACACGTGAACGACCAGGAGTTGGTGTCCAGCATGGAGCGAACATATTCGCTCTTTATCCGGTTGCGGCGAGTCGAACATTTGCGATTTGTCGCGTGCCCATCGGCACGTTTTGTGGGTAGCAACTCTGCTAGCAGACATGGTCTATGAAAGGTGCAATAAATGCCCTTGTTGATTGTTTGCACTACTGCGTTGTCGTTCCTTTGACCCAAGAGCACGGGTGAGAACCCTACAATACCATGGAGGAAGAAAATAAACCGGCATTATGTACGTCACAAAGTCAGCCTTCGCAAGTAAACTCTGTGAAGCCACACCTTTTTGCCTTTTTTCTTTCAAAAAGTAAGCCGCAGACGTGCTCCTGCACTCGGCAGACTTACAGAGTGCAGGACGGCAGGGTGCTTGGTTCGTGGTACATTTGAATTGTCACGCAACTGTTCGGGTGCTTAGCAAACCACTTTGTGCACATCTTTTGCTACTGTGCAACTTTGGTTGTTAATTGCAACCTATCCTTTTATTGTCCTTCATCACAACATGCGAGTGAGACATCTGCAAATTGCTGTCTCACCCGTGGTCTGTGGCTGTGCGGCAATGGATGACACCAATATCTTCAATTGGTTGTTATTGCGCACTTTAAAACAGTCTGAAAAGCGACACCGTATTCTGCTGGTTGAAACGAAGTGCTTGAAACACGTTTGGCTGGTCCTAATTGTGCTATGGAATCCGGTCGACAGCACTCGGAACTACTCCGACTCTCTCCGACTCTCTCATCAGACAGGCTCCGAGATCTTGTTGAGCTCCGATCACGCGACGTTCGCCATTTCAGTTTGCTTAGCACTTGCAATCTAGCTGCTCCCGACCAGCCAAAGATACCGTAAAGCTTACTGCAACGCGATTGCGTGTTGGGCCAGACTTTTCTTGGCTCCAACTTCGCGACTTCCCTCCCTAGCTGTTCCCTTCCTCCAGGGTGAAGACAGATGTAGCAAGCCAGCAGCAGAGCCACTGACCTGAGGCGCTCAGAGTCCGACGGGTGGGGCATGTGCATGGAGGCGGCCTCCAGCAGCCGTAGCTGGTAGAAGCACTCCTTGGACAAAGGGGCGGGGCCTAAGGGGGCCACGCCTCTTAGGGGTGGGATGTGCGCCTCCGTCGTTGCCGCTGATTGCTGCTGCTGTTGCTGCTGTGGCCGCGGCACCTCCTTGCTGCTCACCACGGACTCGAACATACCTGCAAGTCACCTACGCTCAGCAATGGCACACTCAAGAGCCCACTCCGGTGGGCGGATCTACTAATTAGGCACAAGGTCCCTAACGAACCTGTGGCATTAGCCAGGAAGCATACAAAGTGAAGCTTCGATACAATGAACGCGGGTACACTTAAATAAAGCTAACTTTGTTGGGCATGCTGTATATCATTAACGGTATCCTACAGTTAACAGAAACAGGAAATGCAAGATTGGAGACAATACCGGCCACAGTGAATACGGTAAAACCTCACTGATAACGATCTCGTTTTGTATGGTTTCTCGGCGCCGATGTACACGATCGAGACAAAAAATGATGACACAGTTACGCTTCTTTTTTTTACCTGTTCGTACATTCCTGGAAAACGCAATCTTTCGACACCGTTGCTCAGTACATCACCAAACTGCAATCGTATGATCGTACAATCGTTTTCCAGCAGCTAGATCCCATGCAAACTAGAAAAGGCCGTGCCATGAAGAACAGCAGCCACCCACCACAGCAACTTCCCTGCAGTACTCAACCACTGATCCCAGAAGAAAATGCCAAAGTGCAAAAATTAAGTTATCTTTCTGCCTTTTCTGATCATGTACATGTATTTTTCATTTATTTAACTAAAATGAGCAATAATTGTAATTGCTGAGAAGCTTCTTGCAGTCATCAAATCAGCTAATAGCTGTTGTGGGCTCTGCTGCTTGCTATGACACTGGATGACGACAGTGCAAACGAGAGAGCAAGTGATTTTATCGCTGCTTCTGCGATGCAATTGTAAATTTCCTGCTGTATACAGTGCAATAGTACAGTAACAACCCCATTCATACGTTTCGAAAAAAGGAAGAGACGTGAGAAAAAACGTACTAACCAGGGAAACGCACAATCCAAACTAGTTTTAAAAAATTTGACAAACTATTGTTGACATGTACCTAATGCGAAGCGCTGTGCGGATCGTTGCAGCACGAGACGTCGATGTACGTCAAGCTGGTGATGCTCCGGCGGCCCGAGACACGTTTTGTTGTTTTCCTATGCGTGTTGTGCTAAATCGAGCAGGTGGGCAACGCCGTACGTTAACAAAGCAAAACGTGATGCCCACATCCCACTTGCAGCAGGGAACGGTGGCATGTTTTGATTTTTGCCTACTAAACGCGTGCAGTGCGCTACCAATGGCAGTACACACCATGCACTGTAAAACAGATAGGTGAAGATGCTTATCACAATAGGTTTGGTGGCGATAGCCGTGAATGCAGCGTGCGACGACCCGGGCGGAGATTCGCTGGTACCGGAATAAGAAACTGTGCGCGCCATTGATTTCACATGGGACGGGTGGGCGAGTATTGCGGTGAAAGTAGCCGCAGCGGGAAGCTATACGGTATTCTCGGTTGCGTGTGCCTTGCACATTTTATGGTTTACATGGGATCAAGTGGCCGGAAAATGTATCGCACGACTGCAGTTTGGTGACTTACTAAACGTTGGTGCCGACAAATTGTGTGTTCTGGGAACGTATGAACCAATAAAAAAATTAGCACAACTCCATCTGGGTCATTTTTTGTGTTCTCGATTGCAAATGTTGGCACCAGAAAAACGTACGTAACGAGAACGTATCAACGAGGTTCTACTGTATTCGGCTCCTATGTTCACTGGAGCATTTGGTAACATATCAGCAATGTTTTCTTACTATGTTAAAAAAAAAAGTATTCCAGGGCCACTGTAATGCTATAAAGCATGCAGCCCCGGTACGACCCAAATTCTGCAACAATCTGTTAGCAAAGTTGCTGGTTTGTTAAAGGGCCACTCAAGAGAAACACAAAGTCAATTTAAGCTGACAAAGCATTCTGTCAAGATTCAATTTCCACTAATTTTGCAGTGACAGGTTAAATACTAAAAGAGACAAAATAAAACGTCAAGGTTCTATTTTGCTAAATACCATGCCGAGACCCCAGCCCCGCTGTGTCAGTGTGACGTCGCGAATTCCGAAGTACTTTTTCTGCAGTTTGGGACGTTCCGACTGTCGGCAGATGACGCTACTAGTACTAAAATATCACACACTCAAACTCGGTCACGTGCAGCAGAAGCGTGAGGCATGCATTAGGATCCAAAATACCCCACTCGTGCATGTTGCATACACGGCAGATGAAACCACTAGTAGTAAAATATTGAAACGGGTGTAAACACTCTATCGAGCGCTTATGGCTAATTATACTCCTTTTTGATTATATCTTTAGTTACTTACACTTGCTATGTGTTCTCGGCATAGAAAGATACCATTTGATTCCATTTTCATGTTCATACGAAAGCCACCTAACAGATTTTTTTTTTTTCTGGGAATGGTTACAAGATAACCAGATCCCAGATATGCCAACCCCGTGACGTCCGCAAAGAAAACCTGAAGTCTTCAAAATTATAACATGTTACGCTGCAGCATACGCAGGTGTCTAAATAAAGCACGTCTTCCAGACTAAAGTACTGGCCCACTGAACTTATTCCACAACAGCTACTGCTACTAAAAACAAGCTGCGACATGGGAGAATGCAAATTACACTCACTTCGCTCACACGACGATGACTGCACTTGCTGTTGTTGCTGCTGCTGCTGCTGCTGCTGCTGCTGTTGTTGTTGCTGCTGCTGCTGCTGTTGTTGTTGCTGCTGCTGCTGCTGTTGTTGCTGCTGTTGTTGCTGCTGCTGCTGCTGTTGTTGTTGTTGCTGCTGCTGCTGCTGCTGTTGTTGCTGCTGCTGCTGTTGCTGCTGTTGTTGCTGCTGCTGCTGCTGCTGCTGCTGTTGAAGCGTGTGCTGAAGTGACTGCTGGAGCGACGTTTGCTGAAGCTGCTGCTGCTGTTGTTGTGAGGATGGTGACTGTAGGTGACTCTCGAGACCAGCATTTAATACCGCCTGCTCTGCTATCGACTTCAGTGACGACATCGAGTCCCCGCTCTGCAAGACAGAGAGGCAGACATTGATCAGTGAAATGTCCTTGGGAGCACTCGGTTAAACAATGACAAAAGTTCTCCACATCTTATACCCGTCACACGGGAGGATTTAATGTCGTTAGCAATGAATTACATTCACAATTTATGTCATTAACTCACTGCTATTAGGGCATATCTGACATCATTCAATGATGACCTTTACAATCAAATGAGTTTCGCAACTAGTTCGAATATGTGTCACAACCTAATACCAAGGTATCCACTGAAGCCTACCAGAAACCAAATACAAGAGCAGCAAAAACAACACACAATTACAATTACTTAATTTTAAGTCACTCATAAGGTTTTTTATGGACACAAAGCTGCTGTGCATTTAATCAGCAGGTGTCGAAGCGTGTTCACACTGGATCCGCTACGTCGACCATGTTGCTTTTTAACTACTTATTTGATTCATACATGGCTTGAGCCTTGTTTAGATCATCTGAATATGAATCACTTAATTACATAAGTAAACATAATTTATTTATCTGAACATTTTAGCTAATTGGCATAAATTTCTAAGATGAATAAATAATTTAAGAAATACACTTCTAAAAGTTTTCTGCATAAACGGTAATGCTAATCTTTTCTGTCTCACTGCGCGACAGAGAGCAATCGCCATCTCATCCGCATGAAATTTTCTGTAATGTTGCGCCACTACAGCCAAATGTCATTGCCGACAAATCCAGAGAAAACACGGGAAAGGCAGGAGATAGAAATTTAAGACGATGATCAAAACTAGAACAAGGTAAAAGCAGGAGCCAACGTTTCAACAAGTGGATTTGTCTTTTTCTATGACAAGTGGTCTTGCCTAGAAATCGACAAGTCCACTTGTCGAAACGCTGACTCCTACCTTGTTCTCGTTTTGCTCATTACCGAAAAGTGACATTAAACTAACTGTGCAACATGAAAATTACAACTAGTGTACACATCGCTTAGATAACAGATTCATTTAAAGTACACTGTTTAAAGGTTAACAGCAATACGATTTTTTACCACTTAAAGAGCCTAGATTTATAACATTGCAGTATAAAAGAGCCTCCGGGCAAAATTTTGTGTGAATTAAGAGTATAAGCATCAGGAAAAGCTGCTACGAATGGACGTTTGCAATATCAAATCGGAGGAAAGAACCAAAAAGGGAAAACTGGTCATCAACTATAACATTGAGAACTAGCACGGCTTTTGTACTTCTTTCTGTATTAGAACATAAAACATACAAATTAAATATTTTGTCAGCCTGCCAAAGCAATGATGCTTTTGAACAGGACAGGGCAGTGCTATGGTACGAATGACAGTCTTGTGCTCTAAGAACAGAGGAAACTACAGTTTACTGAAGCTACGGTTTACACACTGTTTTGTTTTAGTTGGCCTTAAAGTGTAACTAGCTGTCAAAATTTTGTGCAGTTAGACATCTTGGAGGCACTTATGGCACAAGAGGCTTCAGAAGGAGGCTTCATGAATCAGTGCAAACGTTCAAGCATAAACTTCCTACATGTAAAAAAAGCAACAACATCAAGCAATAGAAAAATAACTTGCTTAGCACGCATCTTGCCTGCTAAATGATAGAACCTGGGCAGATAAGATTCTGGGACGTCGCAGTGATGACATAGGCAGAGGGGACGAGAAGGAAGTAAAAGGCCACGCACGTACAGGTTACTGGTCATGATAGGGAGAGGAAGCTAGGGTGGCCAACCATGTCGCGCACCTTGTCGACTATGGGGCCGTTCATGTGCAGTATCGACGGTGCCGTTGGAGAACTTGGTCGGCCCTGAGAACTCGCCAATGAGGCGTACAAGGAAGCTGCCGCAGACGACGCCGTGCTGCCGAGGTCCGCCAACGTCGTCGTCCCGCTGTGCGCCAGTTGCTGTGACCCACTGCAGAAGCCCGCAGAACAGGACGCGTGTCACAAGAGACGCACGAGCAACACTCTTTATGGAAAGTTTAAAGCCAGGTGCAGTATTCTCAATGAATCATTTTCATCATTTACTCTGGTTTGCATGGCAGGCAACAACTAGAGGGATTTCTTTATCTGCTCACATTTGAAACCAAGAAATAAAGCGTCACACATGAAAGAAATTCGGAGGCATGCTTCATATAATTCAATGTAACATTAAGTCTATACACTGGTGCAGCAAAATGTGATGAAATTATTGCGTGGAAAGCATCACAGATCTTTGCCAATAGAACCGTTCGTAGGGAAATACAGCTTTAAAGCAGTCTTTTACGACGTTAAGGGGAGACGCGGGTCTTTATATGTCAAAAAATCGCAAAAGAGTCGATTTTCGGAAAAGTGCGTTTTCGCTACGTTTATACATTCAAGAATCCCTCCGCGAAATCTAAAACCTAAATTTAATCGGAAAATAATAAAAAAACACACTTATACGGGCCAGGGTGGCCGCGGAATTAGCAAAAAATCGCCAAAAATGTTCGAACTTCGCGCCGTCGTCATTTGCGAACGCGTTGGCCGGCGGGCGCCATCTTGAGCTTGTTTGGAAGCTGCTTTCTTTGTGCGTATTTTGCGCCGGTTCAATATGGCGTAGGTGAGGAGGAACCGACGCTATCGCGTCATTTCTGAAGGATGCGCCCGTGCCGCTGATTGGCCAAAGCACGCACGCCCCCCCGCGCGCCTCGCTCCTATTGGTCCGGCGCCGTTTGAGTGCCGATTCCCGCGTTCCCGACAGGCTGGTCGCTCTCGTGCGCGCTGCTTGTTTGTGTCGTTTCATCGCGCCGCTGTGAATGTTCGGCCGCTCGCTTCTCGACAACGTTCGATAAAGTGTCTTTTTCGCTGCCCGAAAGGCTGGAGGAGACCGTCGTATGAAGACTACTACGCGTCAAGCGTTCGGCAAGGCGCGAAGGCGGCCGTGGAATGCGCGACGGAAGACGGATGCTGTCGTGTACCCGGAGTTGCCGGCTGCTGGTCTGCCTGAAGATTCTGCCGGATCGAGTTCCGAGCTGCAACCCAGTACGTCTAGCATCAACACTTCGTCCACCCACGCCTCGCGTGTTGGCGCAGACCGCGTAGATACCGTTTTCTTCACGACCGAAGAAAGAAGCAAGCGCGCAGCGATCGCCGATAAGGCGAAAACGCGCCTGGCGTCGCAGTCTGCAACGGAGCGAAAGTTTGAGCTGCTGGGTGTTGACACGAAAGAGGACGTCAGCGACAGCGGAACGGAACTTGCGATCGTGGATTTATGCGTGGTGCAAGACTTTTTTGGACTTATGCCGTGTCCCGTGTGCGCCAAGAAAACGCTGATGCTTTCGAAGGACCTCGCCAAGGTGTACGGGCTCTGTGCCAAGCTTGTGCTGGAGTGCTCCACGTGTGGCATGCGCGAAAGGATCGTCGGAGGCTTCACATGTCCAACAAGGATCACACAAACAGAAATGCTTTGATAAACAAGCTTGCAAAGCTTGCAAAGAGGCACAAGCCACCAACAGACTCTGCCTACACTCCTGGGCTTTTATAGGTATAGGTGTGACCTTTTGCTGAATGCACAATTGTGAGAGTGTGCAAGAAATAATTTTTTTTTTTTAATTTGAGTTCTGGGATTTTACGTTCCAAAACCGTGATATGATCCTGGACCAATTTTGACCATTTGGGAAGCGCTACAACACAAGCAAAGGAACTTTTTTGCATTTCAGGTCCATTGAAATATGGCGACCACCACTGGGATTTGATCCAAATTTTTTGTTGTAGCCATAAATTTTGTGGAAGCGACATATTTTGTTGTGGCCATGAACTCTGCGCAACTTTATTTGCATAGGGATGCCATTTCTATGCCTTCTGTACAGCAAGGAACTAAAATAGGAATGTGAAGCTTGTGGTGCTAGCTTTCTGGCATTGCTTTCAATGACTATGCATGATTTTGCAACCAATATCTCAATGTGATTTTTTCAAAATGGCCATATATATGTCATGAACTTGTTGCTGAAAGACAGGGCTACATGGTGGTGCAATTTATATTGCCATATTGTTAGTCCATTAAAAGTTATAGTGAACTGAAAGTTCAAACTCGTTTTTCTCAGCTTCATGTTTTTGGACACCGCACACTGCCTTACGGGGGATCTTCATATGTTCTTTCTAAGTACCAGCAAAATGTTTGGTATCAATATATTTGTGTCGAATGGATCTAGCCGGTGATGCTATTTATTTAGTTCTAAAGTTGCCGGCTAAATTTTAATTGCCACTAAATACAAATTAAAATTAGCAAAAATATTGAAATTATGTTTACAGCTGGTATTTTTGCATTATAGTTGCACTGAGAACAATAAAAATAGCATCACCGGCTAGAGCTACTCTCTGGCGTTCTGGCCGTATGCTTTGTTTTTCCTTTTGACAAAGTTAAGTTTTTGAAAAGTCCCGTAAGAAATTGATTGAATTTCTGTATTAAAAACTTTGCATCATTTGTTCTACTGAAGATATACAAAATCTAATTAGATATTTGCAATCAGCAGAAAAAGCTGAACAATACTGTTAAATATCACCCTGTTCACACTAAAATTAACAAAGTTGGTTTTAAGACCCACATCTCCCCTTAAACTGAAGTTACCAGGCAAAGACGTCACAACAAAACAAGTTAACTGCAGAAGCGCTGTTTTTTTAATTGGGAATTCCAGTTCATGTCCCATTATTATTCTTTGCAGGGAAACGGCTTCGTCATTACACAAGGAAATGAACAAGACCACACGTTAGTACAGCACTACTAATGCACCACCAGCATCAATTGCAGGCACGTGGTGCTCACCATGTGTTGCTTTCTGATCCACCAAGGGTGGCAGAATATGACCTTAGAGACAGCAAGCACACTGCAGGATCCCTGCACAGAATTTTAATTTTAAGACCCAGGTCAGCTACCCTCGAGTTCTTCTCCCCCCCAAAGAACAAGTCACATCGCAGCACAAGAACAACTACTGAAGGATTTTTCAGTAACAGCAATCCATCAGTCAAGCCAGAGTTATGTTTTTTAGTGTTAAACATTGGCGTTGTGACAAACAGAGTCCCAGCACACCTGTTGTTTGTGGTGGCATTAGTGCTGTTGTGCTGTGTGGGCGAGGGTGCCCGGTGGAAGTGGCCCTGGTGGTCCGTGGTCGCCGCTCCGTCGATGGAGGGTGCCGTCGACGGCGGAGGGGAGGGCGTGCCTGGGCAAGTGAATAGACGAAGCCCCGTCCGGTGACCACCCCATTTCCCAACAGACAACCATCACTACTACCACCAACAACAACAACCGCCGAACATGACGCTGCTAAGCCAGTCGGAAAGCTCGCTATCACTAGCTTAGCTAAGCCAGGAATTCAAGCCAGGACTACCATTCTGCTGTTGGTCTTGAGAGATCCTGAATGGCCCAGGGAGCAAGTGCACAACAGTTTATATGCGGTGTGCACGAAGCGAAGTTAGCTCAAAGGAAAGTTAAAGCTAGCCTGAAATTGGCTACAACTTTGGCTTGTCTCATGGGCTAGTACAAAGTCAAGTTCAGGGAGGACATGTTCTGCAAGGATTCCTTTCCTTCCATGTTATTCTCTTACAGCTTGTTGAAAAGGTAACAGTCTCGCAGCATGCAAACCAATCACAAAGGGTAAAAAGGACAGGGAAAGGAATCGTTACAGAATCCAGTGCCTGATGTCAACAAAATCACGGATTTCCCGCACAGTGATGCCCAAGACGTGTACAACGTTGCATGCAAAGCTACAGACACCAGCTGCAAATGATGCAGAAGTGCATCCGCAACAACGATGCGACTAACTGAAGCCACCATCACAAACAGGACCACTCGCACATGTACAGCTCTTCTATGCTCGCACGGGTTAACTTACCTCTCCTCGGCAAGGACCATTCACCTCAGCCACAGGTCACTATCATTGTCTCAAACTTTTCACAGTGTGCCATTCTTGGACAGTTACAAAAGCACGTATCCAGCCCTCTGCCCAATGTTAACTTTAAAATGCCCTCCTGCGCTGTGCCTGCAAACTTTCTCACAGTGCACCATTCAACGAGTCTTGGAATGCTGTCCTTCCAAGCTATTGTTGTTACAATCCTCTGCAAGCTTTAAATGGTTCTGTCGAAAGACCATGTGCTGCCAGTCCCTCCTACTGTGAACAGGGCCAGTTGATGAGCACATTTGCAAAAAAAAAAAAGATAAATAAAATAAATAATAATAAAAAAGAAAATGGCAGCAACACTGCTGCATAAACAATGGGTCCTCAACTGCACACAGTGTGAGATGGCCGCAAAAGAGAGGGAAAGCAGAAATCGCAGCTGTACTAGCTGCACTACCGTGGCAGACCGCATGAAGGATTTGCAGAAAAGGACAACAGCACAATCGGGTCCGAACTGCTAACCAAATTAGGGTAGAAAAAGATCCGACACCGAAAGGCAAACAGTTGGTGCCCACACTACAGTGCTCAAGTGACGACTCCCTCTAGAGCTCTCAAAGATCATGCCTTCGTTGTACTATGGGCATCCAAGGACTGCACTCCAAGAATCAAGTTTGCACCCTTTTGGGGATTATCTTGTCCCCAAACAATAATCATCATTTATCTTGCATGCCCTTGCACGCCCGGCACTTCCAGGTCACAAATGGCATGCGCGCTATAAGGTTGGCATAGCATTCTCAACAGGAAAGTAGCGAGCACAGAGATTCGCAGAAAAGAAACACAAGCAAGTCCGATGACACTTATTGCTTGGGGCAAAGGTGCCACCTCAAAGAGCGTACACTAAAGACAAATATAAAACCAAGCTAAAATGATAGATTTATGCTCGATAATGTCTAAGTTGTCAGTACTATCAAGAACAGAGCTTCAGAAACTGAGAAATTGAGGTAACTGCAGGACACAATTTGAGATTCTGCTCGATACATTCCAGTACTGGCCCAATGACGTAGCGAGTCCTCACAATTCTGTCACTAGTGCTCAACCACGAAAACGATCATTGCATTGCATTATAAGATAGAAGAAAATGCTACTTGTTTACTTCTACGACATTTAGAAAAGCTTTTTGGCATTACCCTCGACAACGACGCGGCCAGTTGAGAGGTTTCTTTTTCGCCAGACTTTGCGCCGCCCGCGCTTTCGCATTTCAGTAGTTTCGTTAGCCGGCACTGGTTTTCCTGGCTCATGAAACTGGCACAAACTGCGAGTAGCAGAGAACGAGGCCCATCGTGATGAGTGTTGAAGATTGCGTTTACGATTTGGGGCACACCTTCCCTTCCGCTTTTGCACGGTTGGCTCCGTCATGGCTCGGTTTCTGCACGCGCTTCTGTGTTAGCGTAAGAAACTGTAGCGTAGCACTGGCTTTTGAGCACCGTTTTACTTACTGACTGTAGTGAAGCGCGGCGGTGGCGCACACAATGTCTCGCTCGGCGGTGGGTGATATGAATTGCTCTAGAGGTGTGTGGACACTTGAGACGCGATTTTCTCTTAAAGGGTATTTGTCAAACATCTCCGGTGCCAATCTTATGAATGATATTTCGAGCATATTCGGCGCCACTGGTTGTCGAGAGGTGCTGATATCTCTGTGGAGTCGGCAAAAGTGATTTAAAATTGTGCTTCCGCCCACCGGCGCACACAACTCGGGCGTGTTCACCTCCAAGCACTTGGTCACGTGGTTGTGCAAAGGTCGCCTGCTACGTCCAAGGCATGCGAGAAGGAGATGTCATTTTTTTTTATGACCGGTGCTATTGCATTTCCAGTAACCTAGCGCAGCCAAAATTAAGATACTAAACACTTTTTTTTTTTTCGGTGACAGTTCCTGTATTCCTGTACAATGAGGTGTGCGCAGTCGCGATTTCACCATGGCCACACACGGTGCCTCTTCTCGCGCATGTCTCAAGCACTTCCTCTTCTTAAGAAACGTGTTCTGGGGACAACAGATTGATAGCCACAGGTGCTGCTAGATATTTTTCACGATCTCTTACTGTACAGCATATTTCCGTGTACGCTGTTGGCACAAGTAAAACATTTTTGAGACAGAATATTGCCTGCAATAAATTTTTGCTGTATTCATGAGTTTTAAATCATTTCCAAATGCTGGAAACTGCAATAAAAAAGAAATTGACCACAGAGGCACAATCTTTGGGGAAAAAATTTTAGCCTCGAATGGTTGGAGTAAGTCTTTTCTTGAAATGAAAGAAGCGCTGTAAGGTTTATAGAATGGTACTTTAACAGTCCACGTTGTGGGGATCCTAGACTCTCACGCATTCCCCACATGTTGTTTTCCCCGCACGGCTCTTGCGTCTCCTGTAATCCGGCTTGTCCCAATAGCTAAGCGCTGGCAGTGGTTGGTGTGGTTGCAACATATTACGAGAGATGATGCGAGTGTCGCGCTGTTAATACTGCCCGACAGCGGAGTCAGTTGGGCATGACTGGGAGGAGGCTCTTGCTCTTGGGGTCGGCGAACAGCGACTCGCTTTGCGGGGCACCGGAATAAGACGAACACGATCGTTCGAATGCACCACCGTTCACGTGACCACACACACAGATAGGCGTTGGTGTCTAGCATGGAAGCGCGACATAGTCCCCCGCTATCTGGTCGCGGCGACTCGGACTGCCTAGACTTATCGCGTGGCCATCGGCACGTTCCATGTATTGCGAGTCGGCCAGCAAGCATTAGTGTATAAACAGCACAATAAATGCCCTTGCGATTGTTTGCACTACTGTGTTGTCGTTCCTTTGTCCCAAGGGCACATGTGAGACCCCACAATGTCAACTTAATATTTGCCTTTAGTGTTCCTTTAATCGCGGTGATGTCATGGCTGCCATTTTTGCGCGTACAGCCAACATGCAGCTGGCGTAAAAATTAAACAAACCGCGGTACCTGAGAAAAAGCTGAATGCTTTCGCAGCCCGGGCATGCAGCCTGGTATTCATTTCCAGCCTAACCTAGTATGCGTGTGAACAACGCTGTGTAACGTGTTCCTACTGGCTACAGTCAAACTGCTTCAAAATTCAGTGTTTTGTCAGATGCACGATGAAATATGGAAAGCGGGAGTGGAAGCACAGTGGCCAACCAAGCAGAAACAACTAAACTAATTCATGCCTCCTCGTACGTGCTACTGACGCCTGGCAGAACTTTCTCAATCCAAGAAAAGTGAAAACTTAATGCCTTCTTAAAAAAAGAAAAATCTAAGTTGAGCAACAGCCTCCACAGCACCAGCATCTTCTTCATCATCATCATTAGACTATTTATGTCCGCCACAAGACAGAGGTCCCTCTCGGCGATCTCCGATTTCTAGGCGTGTGCAAATATCAAAATTTCTTAATACTAATTGAATACAAATACTTAGAATCGAATAATGATATGCACATGTATTTATCAGCAAGTTGGTTTATTTTAATTTTAACATGTTGGAGCACTGCAATTATATTGTCATCGGTAAAAAAAATTGAACTAGTAAGACTGAAATATCATGTATTTGGCTCTTGTTAGCTTTCGAAAATTGAGTAATTTCTGCTAGCTCTCTGTTCCTACCAACCTGTGCATTATTGTGCGGCACGAATTTCCCGTAATCTCAGAAGCATTTGAACCTGTACCAGTTGTCACTAATTGCATTTGTTGCCGAGCAATAAGCTCAGGACTGGGGGCTGGAGCCTGCGAAAGAATGCACCCCCACAGTTCGCAAACTCGTGCCCCTTGCTACTGAGAGGCTAGCTTTCCAGCAATGCTTAGACGTCGAGTGGCTAAGCGTGCTTTACAGGCGAAATTTCGCCAGCAGCATGAAATTATCACAAAAATTCAGCACAAGATCAGACACACTTTCTTAGATTAGATGGATATAAACGCCAAAAACCGTGTTTTCTCCCGCACCGCCAACAAAATATATTCTGTTAGTTTCAAATGTCCGAATACCTAGTTTTCGAATCGAGTATTAGAAATATAATATTCGATAATACAGTCGAACCCGACTATATCGAACCCGTTTACATTGAATTATTCTATATATCGAACAATTTCTGGTCACGGTATAGTTACAACGAGTATATATAGCAAAAATTACGCTTACATCGAACAAATATTGCAGTGACTCCCGATATATCGAACGTCAAGCGCCGGAAAAGTGCCCCCAGAAGTTGGCTTTCCCTCGCAGTAGTGGGGAAACCCGGCGGCGCGGCTCCATCCAACCGCTCTCCCTACCGTGACCGCGCTGCCTCGGGCTGTTCGGTCGAGCCGTCGACACTTCCCCTGTCGCGCATAGTGGAGTCTATTAGGCCATATCCTCCCTCTTTATCATCTTTCACCTGCCACCCCCTCTCCCCTGACGACGCTTCGCCGTGCTCCCTCACGGGTTGCAGAATCAAGCGTCCTTCCTTTCTTTAGATCACTATCTAGCGACACTCCCCAGCAAAAAATGATCCTGTGGCCCGCCTACAGCGCTTGCTCAGACAGCCAATCAGAGGCTCTTGTGCTCTCTTCGTGCAAGATGGCGAAACAGCGAGTTCTCTGGCTGCTTCTCTGGTTTATCGTGCTTGCACCTTGTGGGCCTTCTCCCACAGTGTTGCCGTGATGAAGCGGCAGAATTCGCCTTTCGTCGTGAAGCTCGAAATCATAAATCGCGTCGAACGCGATGAGAAGTTGGATGTCCCCGCAGCGTGCAAGATTCTGAGGAGCACTCTCGGCACGATTAGGGCTAAAGTGGCCAGACTCGCAACCCGGTGCCCATGGCGCCCGACACGTACGCACGGCCGTGTACGAGGGGTTCTTCATACGTGCCGGTTTCCGCGTGCTCGGTGAGGACTGTAAATTCTGATGAATGCGACGAAGCCGTTGCCGGTGTTGCCGAAGTTTGGAGCGAGCTGTCAAAATTTTCGGGACATTCGAATCAACGGTGGACGAGTTTGTGAGTGCAGATGATGGTGTCGCGACCACGGTAGAGCCCGGAAACGAAGACTACATCGCCGACATCGTACCGAGCACAAATGAAAGTAGGCACATTGAGGAAAGCAACTACGGTCCTTTGCCCACATCCTCCGAAGTGATTGGTGCACTCGCATTAGTCCGGCGCTACTGCGCGAATGCGGAAGGTTGCGGCCTCAGCTGCTCCGACGACAACGTGGGGAAGTGTGTGCGTCGCAGGCAGCGAAATTGCCCAAGCAGAAGAAAATGCAGGACTAATTTATGCCAAACTAAGCTAGTTTCGTTAATAAAGTGATTTTATAAATGACATGTGCTTTTATGACATCCAATTATTTAGCAGGCTTATATCGAATTATGCTCTATATCGAACTGATAGGCGTTTTTTTGCGAGTTCAATATAGCCGGGTTTGAGTGTATTCGAAATTTTCAAGTATTCGCACTTCTGTACCGCTTACCTGTCTTGTGCCAGCTGGCCCCATCTTATGCCTGCAAGCTTCCTAGGTTCATCACACTAGTTCACTGCCGCCCCCAACTGCGCACCCATTCTCTGCAACTCTAATGGAGCATAGACTAACAGAACGGCAACATACAGTGCCTCAAGTGCGCAAGACATCTACGCAGAGACTCAGAAACCAACTTCGGGAAGAGAAGTAGGGTGGCCACTCACCTTTGGCGTTCGCTGCCGCTGCAACGGCATAGGGTGTCAATGGCGGAGACGCCACCGCATGATTTTGATGGGAGTTGACCGATGGCGAACTGTTACTGCTGCTCTGTGACGATGTGCTGCAAGAGGATTTTTAAAGAAATTATACACACGAACCTCGTTGTAATGACACGGGATATGGTAACGCATATAACGAAGTAAATGAAATTCCTCCCAACATCTCCACAGAGAGCCGTGTATTTAAAACCTCGTTTTAACAGGAGTGAAATTGTCCTGCCAATTGATACAACGAATTACATTCGTCTCTGAAACCAAAAAAAATGGGCAACCAACCATTGCTCGCCAAGTACGTCGCTTTTCGTGTGATTTGGCATTCGTTCACCGTGGCAGTTCAAAACTCCCGCGTTCCTGCGTCGACTACGCTGTCGAGCAACACTGGTACTTCTCACCGTCGCATGTAGCTGCACCCCTGCGCCCATAGAGTTTCTCACTTACCACCTAGAGGGTAATCTGGCGCCACCGTCTATGGGAGTTTCTTAAGGGGGCACCGTGCCGTCATGGGAATGACGGTATATGTGTCTGCGAGGCTTGTGTTGGCTGGTGTTGTAAGAGGCTTCGTCTAAAACGTGGATATGGCTACGCAAATAATGCGTTCTCAAAGTAAGATCTTCATAAAATGTTTCCATTCACGCATATTACATCTTTACTCACCCACGATGCATGACCAAGCGAAGAAAAGCAAGAACAGACGACCAACTGTTTCAAAGCGAGCGTGAACCTTGTCGTCTGTCCTCCAACTTTAGCGGCCCACTGATACTTTTTACGTAACATGTAGTCGTACACACAATAACAAGTTTTCATAGTTAAACAAAACATGTTTTCGCGTAATAATAAAGCTAAAACAGCTTTTCACGTGCTGTTCTTGTAGAAAATGAATCATTGTGACAGACGGAACGGTACTTGCCAAGCGCGTCTTCAAGGTGTCCTGTCTCTACGAGAACGATGCCAATCCGAATCCACAATATACCAGCATTCCCATGCATACCACAGCGCAGCAGCGCCAGATTTCCCTCTAGGTAATGTAGTGAGAAACCCTATGCCTGCGCCCGAACATCAGCGCACCATCGCGCTTCTCCACTGACCTATCTTTCTTGCGCGAGCCGCGCCACCCTGTATGGATATGTGCGGTGGCGCGAACGATAGGTGCATTCACTTCTCTCTTTCAATGGCGCGCCGCGCACGCAGCTGCAGCTGGGCCTGGCCTCAGAGACCTCCCCGGCACAGTCTAGGGGGTCAGGCCCCCCAGGCCTTGCATTCATTTTTCTCTCTCCCTGCGGAGCGCTGCACCAGCTGGCAGCTTGTCTTGGCCTCCGAGATCGCAGTGGCATCGTTGCTACCTTGGAGGCCACGAGCCGGCTGGGCTGGGCTGAGCCAAGCCCGCGCGGCGAAGTTTGCCTGTATTCTCAATGACATTGTGGAGCGCTGTGTTGTGTGCCACGTGCTGCTGGACCATGACAAGCCAAGTGGAAAGCTGGCGCAAAAGACCATCAAAATGGAACAGAAGGCAGCTTTCTAAAGGCTGTTACACATGCCAAAGGTTCTTGTGCTGTTTCATTTAAATTTCGTCGCACGCGTGGCTGTGTAGCAGTTTTCCACGGGGTAAGGGCATCCTGTTATTTCGAGGTTTACAATTGCGCACCCCCCACTGGGGAAATAAATTGCAGTAAATAGAAATAATGGATATAACAAAGTACCGGATGTAATGAAGTAATTTCGGCTCCCCCATCAGCTTCATTATCACGAGGCTTGAGTGCAGATCACCACTGACCACCTAGGATTTGTTTAAAGGGCCCCTAGCCAAGTTTGGCCAATTTAGACAAACAAGCATACTTCAAGCGCCGATGATCGTGTCTGCAAAGTGTTACAGCGCTGCATGCTGGCCAGAACAGCCGAAATTTCTAACCAAACGCTGTGTGTCCTCCCTCTCAAAGAAGTGCTGCTCCCAGACGGAGTCGAGGTAACATGCACAAACGCCACGACGTAAAACGCAGTCCTAACAACGTCACCCACCATGACACACACAGTAGACTCTCTGTAAACGGAAGCTCGAAAGAACAGGGAAATTGGTTTCATTTATCGGGAGTTCCATTTACTGAGAGACAAGGCTGAATCCAATTGCATGAATACAAAACCGACCAACCATAAAGATGGTGTTCCGTTTAAGCGATTTCCGTTCGTCGAGATTGCACTGTACTCTGGCAAATCGTCCAACATGAAACATGCTATGACAAATGATAGGGAATGGTTAATTTGCATTCACATTAGTGATTCCTCTAAACACACAAGCGCAAACCTTGTCAATTCCGATTTCGTCTACAGGTGAGCACATGCCTGCTTGCAATGAATGACGTGGCTAGCAGCTTGTCTGTGGCACCATTGATTGAGTGATTGATCTGTTTTATGGCAAAGGCATCTGATGCCATAGAGTACCATGACAAATGTTTTGATGATATGTGTAAGTTGACTTCCATCATTTAACATGACACATATCTGCAGCCATATAAGGCATAAAATTTGTGGCTATAAATATGCGGGCACTAAAAGAAAGCTTAAAAGAAACGTGTGTGGGTAAGGCTAGCAATAAAAACATGCAGTGTTGTATGGTTTCATTACGAACGTTGACGACTAGTATAGCAGCATTCGCTTGGACCAAGCCAGATCATGCTTGTCTGGGAGCGAATCAGCAATTTGGTCTGTCATACAAATCCAGCTCTGAACGAGCTCTGGTCCACACCTGTTGTTCCGAGAGGTGATGGGCGCTGGTGCTTTGCTGTTGACCGCTGCGATGACGACACCGGAGTTGGCCACCACACTCCGCGCCGTCTTGACCACTTGACTGCTCTGCTGGGGGGGAGGATGACCGCGCGTTCGCACAAAACTTCAGCACAGCGGTCTCTGCAAGGCCTTTTGATCGCTGCTACAACAAGCTCACAAGACCAGGACAATGACAATCTTTCCTCTTCAAGGAGCCCTCTAAAGGACTTAAAGCAATAAGACATTACCTTGTGTTGGCAAATTTTCTACAACTTTCTCACATAATTTTCACTTAGAAACCCATTATTTGGCTACTTGTTAGCTAACTGAGCTTCTTGCAGTACAAATGCAAACCATTGAAAAAGACGCAGATGCAAGATACAAGTAGTACACAGGATCTATGCTGGAGATCTCCCCCCTTCACCAGGAATTGTCGAACTGAACCCTTCAGCACAGCCCCAGCTACAATGATGGGCTAGGTGACCATCCTCTCCAGAGGCCATCTTGTTCTTCTGTTGCCATATCCTCTGGTTTATATCAATGCCTTGTCCGTTCTGCATGTCACAGATACCTACCTAGTGTATACATTGTCTTTTTTTAGGTGGTTTTCATCTGAGTTATATCATGTACCAGCCTGCCCGACATTTAGCCTTGCTGCAATACTACTAGATAAATTACATTTTTTACAACTAGATGGGCCGTAAAGGAACTAGATCTAGCTACAAGATAACTAAGCTGGCAACACTACCTTTGCCAAATCTTTTATTGTGTGCTTTCTCCGTGCACTCAACAAATGCTCTATCGCAACTGTTATCCATTTAGCTATCCCATGTAGAAACAAGATGGCGCACATGGAAGCAAGGAGGCAACATTTGTCCATTGAGTGCAACAAATGCTGTTGCATTTAGATTTAGAAAATGTATACAAGATCAATGAAGGGAGGTAAGTGAACATACTGCAATGGATGCTATTGCATATAAAATCAATGTGCACATGAAGAACAAGGTAAATGATTCCAAGTACTGAAATAAATATAACTGTGGACAAATTAAGGGGCGAGGATAAGTCGCAGCACCGTATTTTCTGGTGTATAAGTTGTACCTTTGTATAAGACTATTCACGAGTTTCGAAGAAAACGTTGGTATATATGACACACCTGTGTATAAGACACACCTGTGTACGAGACACACCTGTGTACGAGACACACCTGTGTACGAGACACACCTACTTTAACTTGGTTCGGATGATGAAATGAGATTTTGCAGGCTCAGAAAGCTCATCACGAGATGCCGCACTCGCCAATTTCAGGGCTCTGAACTTTCGTAAACAAAACATTTACAAGCTGCAAATTCTATCAGAATAAAACAAAGCAACCAACGCTCCTCTTAGGCGCCAGAAGCCGTAACTTATTGCCCTTCACTCGAAGCCACCAAAGGCCTTATAATCCGACGCAGTGTCAAAAAGTTCCGCCACTTCGGACGGCAACATCACTGGGTCACTGTCCTCGGCCTCTAACTTTTATGCGACATTGCAAGCATTTATAAGCAAGTGCTTGGAACAAGCCCACCAACAATGATCACACCATGCCTGAACACAGGTGTACAAAAGGGAAATGGAAACCGGAAGCACTAAGACTACTGCTGGACTACTACAACTTCTCGCACAGATGATGAATGACCATGATAACCAAGTGGTATTGGTAGATGTCAGGCATATTTATTGCGTCAATTCCGAGCGTTTAACCTTTACTTTAAGAAGAAAAAAAAAAAAAAAGGAAATACAACACACTAGCACGCGTGACCTCCAATAACGGAAGCACCTATCAACTGTGCATCATAGCAAAAAAACATTGGCTGCGTCAGCCCACACGATTTTATGAGCATATGAGTTGCACCCTTGTACAGAATGCATCGTCGAAAATTTAGGGGAAAAAAAAGAATCACGTCTTATATGCCAGAAAATATGGTACCTAGATGCTATTGCATTTAAAAACAAATGTCATAGAAGGGAACGTTAATGTGACTAGTCTAATAGATAGATGCAAATGCACTTGAATAGAAACCGCGCGCCATCAATGCCAGCATTGCAGCGCACCTCACTGGACCTGGAATGATTTGTGAGCCCTGGGCTAGGCACCGGTGAGCTCGAGTTGGTGGAGGCGGGCGTGTCGGCACCCGGCACGTCCTCATTGGCGTTGGGTGCCGCCGGGTCCAGGATGCAGTTGTTGTCCGCGTGCTCCAGGCCCGTCGCGGCAGCGCTCGACTTGGTCAGGAAGTCCGCCATGTCCCGCAGGTCTAGGTCGTCGTACAGGAACTCGTTCTCCTCGAAGTCCGGGTCCTGCACGCGTGTGCCCGTTCGCCACTCAATCACGCTGCTGCGGGCAATCAAATTCTGGCCGCTATATCTTGCAGGCGACGGCCTTTTCCGATGCTATTCCGCCTTTCGTTTCTCCCGCTTCGAGAGTGGTCAGACCAGTTGCCATGTCCTCATTATCAATGCAATCAGTTGGCCAGAGAATGCTGGATGATAACCGTGGCATAGAATCATGCTGAAGAAATCGCTGAAAAATGGAGGCCCTAACGTCTTTCTCAAAGGAACACTAAACCAAACTAGACTGCCACAGCCGTACTTCTCAAATCTCGGTTTGTGTCAGCGAAAAATAAATGGCCTATACGCAGAAAAAAAAAAAAAGCGAGGCCAAGCTTCTCTGTTTTCAAAACTGCACTAGAACTTTAAAACATGGTTGCCGATGTGGTAGAGGCAATGTAATCATTTTAATGAACAACCAGCTTTCCCCGGCCAGATGGTTCCACAACCTACAATGCCATTAACATCAAGTACAGAAATGTCAAGGTATTGCTGACACCAATCGTTAGCGTTCCTATCATTTTTGGCCTGCTGAGACTGCTTAATCACACCCATTTGGCAAGGCAGAAATGTAATAAAACCAATTCCGGATGTACTGAACTTTAAAGGGATTGCAAAATAATTCGATACAGTTAAACCTCTACATAACGAAGTCGGTAAATTTGGCACTTTACTTTGTTATATCAATACTTCATTACATTAAAATTCCACATTTCATGCAAATAAGTACGGCCACTGACCGTTTCTTTTTTTGCACGGAGGGGGGCTGTAAGAATTTCGAGATTATTGTGCAAAAACGAAAAAATTCAATGACAAAAAAAAATTTCTTGAATTTGAGAGTCCGCAATGAAAGATATAGTTTCGTGCTGTGTCGACGATGTCTTCACATCAGCGGTACAAAGCAAAGCCTGTGAACAGCATGCGGAGGCGAAAGGTACCGACAGTGACCACCCAAGTCAATGCCCTTTAGCTATGCAAAAACCGCCGTAGCGGATGAATAGTCAACTGACAGACACCATGAAAGGAGAGGCCCACCTGACAAGACTCGATGTAGTACTCGACGTCCTCCTTGATCTTTTTGATCTTGCACACCTCGACCGTGCCATTGTCTAGCATCCTCATTAGTGTCTCCAGCTGCAGGATGTGATACCGATGCCTCGCCAGCAATGCTTTCAGCTCATCTACTCGGTCCTGCAACAATGACGGCACAGTTAGGAAAAACAAAAGGCCTTCGGCACAACAAGCAGGGTGTCTACCAAGTTGACATTTACAAATTCCCCTAGTTTTCCAGGTTTTCCCCGAGTGCCTTTGCAAAATTCCCTGAGTGATGCAGAACTACGTTTTATGTCAAGACGGGCTGAAAGCATATAGACCCGATGCTGTCAACCTCTAGTAAGCATACGACAAATTTAAAGAAAAACGACTTAGTCCAATTTGAATACTAAGGAGTAGTATTTATGTTATTCAAAAAGAGAATAGAAGGGAGGGGTTAGTAAAAGGCACAGCAAATAAAATGTCTTCGAAAAAAATCCCTGAGAATTCCCGGTTGGTAGACACCCTGAACAAGGCTTTACATACAGTTGGGCACACTGTTAAACAAAGGGTTAAGCCTTTAGTACAGGTATTAAGATGGCAACATCAGGGAGTTTAAGGTTCCGGACAGCTAAAGTTAGTGGAAACACAAGCTGCCAGCTGTACAAGAGTACACAAAAAGGTGTACAAATGAATGCAGAAGGAGTACAAGAGAATGCAAGCAAGGAATGGGTCATTGGGTACTCAAAGACAGTTGGGTGCACCATTTCCAACGCTCCCTTTGATCAAGAATTCTGCAACTCTTAGACTACAACTCTACATTTGAGCACAGTGCTAAGCTTAGGAGTGTTCCTTTCTCCAACCCACATCTGAATTTATTCCCACTCTGCAAAACATGTGCGAACTAACCAACCAAATATGCAAGTGCCGTTGGCCTAGGCTTGACTATACCAAGCCACCTGCTCCACACTTGGAAAAGGACTGTGAAGGCTTACGGCCATTTCTGTTCGGCATGAACAAATCTGCAACAGACAGCTTTTGCTCAAAGCATTGTTTACAAATGAGAAATGAAGGATTGTCACAATGGACAGCCACATTTCATTTCGTGTTCAGCCACATCTGCCAGCGTACCATTCACCGCCAGAAAAGCAGCTCACAACCGTCATTACTTCCAGGGGCAGTACTTTCAACCAATTCGCAGTAACGACACAGCCTTTGCATAATAACCACAGAAAGTTGAACAAGCAAGTCTGGATTCATGCCAGCAGAGCTGTTCAAAAGAATGAGTGCCACAACAGGGACCAGACAGGGTGCAAACTAGGCACTAAACTTTATGAATGCACACACAAATGTAGTCCTAAGCAAAAGTTTCCGGGCGACGGCAACAGCAACAAATTAAAATGCAACGCCATGCGAGAAGGGAACTGCATCAACACATTGCAACGCCATGCGAGAAGGGAACTGCATCAACACATTGCAGTAGTTGAACACGCCGACGTAGGCTGTACCACTTCATTTCAACGAGGATGCCCAGGCTGCAAAAGGAAAAACAATTTTTTTTCCCGCAAGATTACTGATGTCCAAATTTTCGCTCGCAAGTGCACAGTTGAATTGCACCAATGCTCCGAGAAAAAAAAAAAAAAAACCCAAGAAAACCGAGATCATAAAGCAAAGAGAAAACCCAGTCAAACATGCATAGACCACAGAGTGTGACATTGCGTTACAACCCTGTTTTCCTCTTCGGCTTGCTATATATATATATATATATCCACGGCTTTCCAGTTTTGCAGTGACAATAGCACAGCGCATGTACACATTTATGCGTATGGAATGTGAATGTAAAAGCATGCTCACCTGGTTGTCGTTTTTCTTCTTCTTGACGCCAATAGTTAGGGACTCGAGCTCGCTCTCGAATTGGTCGACGTGAATGTTGAGTGATGCGATGGAGTTCGAGAGCCAGACTGTGATGTCCTCCTTCTCCTTCTGGGCGGGGTCCACCTTCTGCGCTCCGCCCAGGCCCTCCTTCGAGTACGCCTTGGTCTTCGTCTCCCGCTCCACCACCTTAAACCTCTCCATTTGCTGCAACAACGCAAAGCAGCAAGGGGGGTGCAACGTCACGCCCTGTCACTGAAGGTGCACGTCGTGAAGCGGGCACAGCATGCTTCCCACTACAGTTGCCTTTCAGCCTGCCAACAACCGCTACTGCCGGCATGCTTCGGGGCAGCGTAGTGAAACTCGTCACGAAATCAATCTATCGGGCAAGTCGCTGTAGCACAAATAAGACAGACACAAAGCACAGAAGAGAGGACAGCACGGGCACTGCATTGTCCATGCGCAATAAACCATCAGTTGTAAGTAGCACCGTGTCTTTTTGTCTTCCCCTTTACTTTGAGTGCCCTGTTTGCGCTACGGGTCACACGATAGAACATTTTCAATAAGACAGCAGAGGTCTCACCGTCTCTATCAACTTCCGGTTATCCATAAGGATCCGCTTGTCCTTGATCTCGCTAGATGCCATCCATGTTTTAATTTGGTCTCGTAACCTCTGCACAGGCCACACAACAAGAGCAAAACGAGCTCGTTCAGCCTAAAGCGCACGGTCAAGACAAGGCTACTGCTAGAGCAACAAGGTGAAGAAGTTTTGCTTTGCTCACAGAACGTTAGCGAAAAAAAAAAAGAAAAGAACGAGCTGTGCTGTTCAGGAATTAAGATCCAGCGCAAGAGGATGCAGACAAATGAAAAGGGAACGCAAACACAGTACACTAGGATCGATACACAGCACCTCCATAAAATCTTACAGGGATGAATATTTAAAGCAGGTACTGTATCAAAGCTCTGCTGATTGTGCACGCTGAAATCAACAAGAAAATGAATGTAAACGAGCAAAATGTGTAGTACTGTAAAACACTGCAGCCAGCACGATACTACCGATCGTTGCCAGTGTCACTGCCATTTTCCCATTTGCCATGCGTCTCTGCGACCGTAATGATACTAATGATATAGACAACCACAGGCTTTTCTTTCTTATCCTTTCCCTACTTTAGTGCTGGTTTTTAATCATGAAGCCCCAGACCCACTCATCTTTCACATTAACCAACTGTTGTATATTAGCATGGAAAAGAACCAAGACAGAAACAGAAAATAAGCTCGAAATGAACACGCTAAATTAAGACAGCTAACTAGCCAGAAAGATAGCGAAATAAAAGTGGTTGCTGTTAGAAATATAACTTTCAAGTTTCACGTTTGTTTAGACGTCCTCGCCATAGATGGCACAACTGATATGAAATGTATTTAGCACGGGTTGCTCTTGTAGAGGCAGGAAGTATGCCAAAAACACTCTGGCGTCGCACAGGGTTGTGCTAGTTTCTTCGGAAGTGGCAGTGAAAGATTTTTGTAGCTTGTCCTAATACGCAACTACTATTCCAGGAATTCTGCATTACAGGGGGGGGGGTGAGGGGCAGGACATCAAATGAACAGCCTAGTTGATGTTGCCAGCTTGTGGTGCAGAGATCAATCAGAAAGGACACGGAGCTATTACTGCAGTAACTACCCACACTTCACTTGTCTGCCAGTGTAAAGCATTGGAAGCAGTACCATCAACATGCAGACCTCCACTCTTATATTTCCTTGACAAGAACACCCATGCAACACAAACATCTCACGCGTTGTTGTTGTTGTTGGACAAGGCTACTAGCAGTGCCACTACCATTCACGTGCACCATAACCCAGTACAGCAACCGACGGATTTTTCGGACTCTGAAAATTCAGACTTGATGGATATTCAGGACTTCATATATGCACCATCAGGGTTCCCATAGAGCTAATGCATTCTCACGATCCGAGCCGGACTCCAAGCCATGTTTCCCATCTTGGACGCAACCACGTTGAATATTCCGCTGGCTTGGCTTCCAGTGGCTAACACTATTAATATGTTTTTTTTTTTTTTTTACCTGCACTTCGTGCAGACTCGTGTAGATGAGTGTAGTGTCGGGCAGAAGGTCTCCAAATTCCCATTCGCCCCTCAAGGCGCAAGTGTCAACTAACAGGCAGTGGGAGGTTTGGCTTGCTAGCCAAGACTTAGAAAGCCAGAGAGCTTGTCTCGATCAAGCCCCAGTGAACAACAGAGACCAGTGGAGCCCTAGTCTGAGGGACCCACCCACCGCCCAAAACCAGAGAGAGAATGCTTATACCACTACTGCCGGGCAGAGGCTACGACGTCGTGTAGTGCACTTCACACGCTGGGCTGTAGATAATCGGAGCAGACTGCACGTCGCATTCTGCATCAGCAGAAGACGAAAAGCGCCCGACTCCATACTTCGCCTGACTTCGCACTTAATGGCCGCATATGTGCCCTGGCCTGAAACTAAACGCCCATGTACGAGTTCCCTTTCACCAACAAATCTACACAAGCTGCAGCTAAATACATTGCGAATATGCAGTGTACGAAGACGACAACTCAATGCGTATTACACAGTGCAGAGTCTGAAACAGCCCGCACCATCCGTTAGATAACTATGTTCTTTGAAGATTAGCTCACTTTCCTCTGCGATACATGGTCAAGCTGGCAATTCGCTACCGTCTTTACAGCAAATATTCCCTGTCATCGCTTTATCAGCATCGTTAGTACCAGACAATATGGCGCCATGTGTTTGCAATGCCAGCCTGTTTGTTTGTCGTCTTCTGCCTACACTCGTTGAAACCGCTGTGTAGAAAGTGTTGTTTTCATGCTACACTACAGCTATAAAAAAATCGCTTCGTGTAGGTAGGCAGAGCTAGACTTTTCTACACCAAGCAAAGAAAACGGTGAATTCTTATGCTAGCTACACTCGTGTAGCCAGCGTAGGTAAAATAAATAGCCCTAACAGAGAGCGCACGTCATCCTTCCGTATCGAAGGCCATGCCAAGTGCCCGCTCAACCTTGGCTGACAAGATGCTCCATGGGGACAGCACTTTTTCTTTTTTCTGTCTTTTTATCAGTCAGCACTGTTGTCTGAATCACTATGCGGATCTGTATTATTTTTTCCTCCAACGTTTCAGCTGCTATTTTGCTTGTGGTGTGTCAACTGAGCAGGCGTGTGCCAGAGACATTGCCGCATCTTTGTGCGTGTGTGTTTGTGGCTTCGCATTGGTGTGATCGGCACCATCTACTGTGCCGTTGCGAGGGCCAACTGGTGGGAAAAAATGTGGCTCCTTTCTTCGATTTCCATGGCAAACCCCATTGGTGGAGATCGCCAACGCGGTGACGCTCTTGTCGACTGTGTACGGAGACATCACTCTTGCACAGACCCAAACAAACCTAATCGCCTCAAGGCGTAGTACGAGGCAGGGCATTATTAGTTTCTTTAAGCCGCTCTAGGCTTAATAAATTTATTATTTTTTTATTTTTTGGCTGAATGAGTTTTTCGGGCCGCTAGATTTTTCTGACTATATTTCGGTGCTCGTGAAGTCCGGAAAATCGGTCGGCTACTGTACTTTTGTACAGAGTAAGACGTACATGGGCTAGCTCAATTTTCTAATAGGAGCAACCATTCCCTGCCACTACGCGATACTGATTGCTGTCGTTTTGTGATATTGCAGTTAGGCAACACAGACTGCTCGCAAATTTTTTTTTTTTTTTTTAGATGCATAAGAATGGAAAGATCGGAGAGAGCCTGAGAAGTAAAAATAAAAGAAGACGTAGAAAAAAAAATTAGCAGCTTCATTGGTCAGTCCATTTGGCTACAGACCTGGAAAATTGAGCCCTGAAAAGGAAGCCAGCCAAGCATGTGGCATTAAGGATGTGTTCACCGCTATACAACACTACAATACTAAGCTGGTTCTACAATAAGCACAGCTGCTACAAGCATTTTTTCCAGATAGTTTCAATAGCTTATTAGGAAAAAATAAGAAAGAAACAGTGAAGAGATAAGTGTAGAGCCCAGAAAACTGTTTCCTTCACAATGCCACATAGCTTGGCATTCATAAAGGGAAAATCAGACATCCACCCGTTCGTAGCGATTGCTACAAAGGAAACCCATACGGGTTCCTCGAAAGAGGAACTCGTATGCTTCTTTCGAGGAACCCATATGGGTTTCCTTTGTAGCAATCGCTACGAACGGGTGGATGTCTGATTTTCCCTTTATTAATTAATTCTCTCCACCTTGCGGGTTTCCGCAGAACTATTACGTCAAACAGCTTGGCATTCGATGTAGCCATCCCCCTCCTTTTCTTTTTTTTTGTAAGGATCAAAAATCCAAGCTCGTGAACAATTTCTTTTCTCAAACATTCTAGCCAGTAAACCTAGTTCTCGAAGCTGCTTTCATCAACTTGCATCACCCCGACAACACCCTGGCCACTTTTTCTGCCCGTCAGGGCAGAAAAAGTACCCTACGTGGCACAAGATGGCTGGATGGTGCAGATAGCGCACACTCCGAAGGAGAAGCACAGCTGCATGTCCTTTCACACCGCATCGCTCCTGCCTATATTCATGAAGCACCGTCGTGTTGTTGACAAAGCGTCCGTGCATGCGAGGAACCCTCTACTAATGCCACAGGCACCTATATAACAGCATCTGAAGGTAGTGCAGATAATGATTTTTGAGACCAAAATCGAACACGATTCAAACAGCGCCAGAAGTGAAATGAATACCGAACACTTTCCAAACAGCTTCCAAATAATGAAACAGCCATTTTCACAATCTGCTTAAAATGATGTTCGCATCCCGATATCCAAAACGTTAACGATTTCCTGTCACATTGCACGTCATGAAGCGTTGTTTATTAAAAGCACGAATGCAGAATAAACAAATAAATAGTTTGTTTGCATATACATGGTAAAGTCTACGCAGTTTATGAAGTCCCTGAGCGCCGTAGCCGGCTCCGCTACATAAGTAAGTTCCCATGTTTTATGCCTACACTATGTCTGTGGGGATTAACTTTACCTCGCTTCTGCACCATTTTGTGTTTGACTGGGCATAGTTGACGTTCTGAAATAGGCAAATACTATTCATGTTTACGAATAATGAATATTCATTTTGCTATTCCTAAATTTTGAAGATTCGCACACCCCTTCAACAACCATAACACTGGCGCCTCATCACAGGCTGGCGTCTCGTCTGTGGGCTAGTGACCGGAGCACTTTGTCCTAAATTGCAGTCTTCTTTTGTTCAATGCAAACATTTGCACAGTTAAACTTAATTACTAATTCTACTTTTAAAAGCAGGCTGAGTAACTCGAGGCCGATTACAAATAACGTGCTGTCGGTCTCATTCATCCGAGATGTAAAACTTGTTCTAAATTACTTGCAACACCCAGCACTGATATTTGTACACAGACTCGCAGAACAAAGTTCTTACACCGGCACTGGAACATTCATTGCAGGAATTCGTGTCGGCCAAGTGAGCAGCTCCCAGAAGTAAAATGGCAAGTGGGTTTGTGCACTGAAGCCCACCTTTCAATGCTCCGACATGAAAAACTTCCATGTACAGGCACGGTCACTGCTAGCAGGAACACGGGTATGCAGGGCAGCACCCCGGGAAGCAGCACCACCGGCGCCTTGTGGCATCTTGGCAGACGACTCACCATAGCAGACGAATAGCCGGGCTTTTTGCCAATCAATTTGATTGCAGATGCGACACAACACTTTGCGAGGCGCCGGAGGTGGAGCACTCCACGGAGCATGCCACGGGGCTCCCATGTTCTTGCTAGCAATGGCCGCAGCTGTACATGTGCTCAAAAGCAGAAGAAAACTTACACTCAACAAATACGTAAAAAATGTGTACAAGTTATTACGGTGCCGATAAAGTCGCCATTAACATTTTTAGCTAGAAGACAACTTTTACTTTTAACTGCAATGAAAAATTAAACACCTGCTAGCTTTATTTGACAATACGTAAAAAGACAAAAAAAAAGGAAGAAATTTGACCATGTCTTACCTGGAGCTTTTTAATCTCTTTCTTAAGGTCAGCCTCATACTTTTCCTTTTGGTTCGTGTTGGTTGCATTGTAGACCTGAGAAAGGAAAGAATGCAGTTACCATGATAACATAAGAAAGGAAGCTTGAAAGACCACATTCCCTGGGCACATTTGCAAACTTTAAAATTGAGCCCTCTCTTATTGCATAATCGAAAGTGTTGTCCCATCACAGGAATGTGAATAGTATTGCCCCAGCAGGTGAAAAATGCCTCCAGATATTCTTTTCAAGCGAGAAAATGTGACATTCCCATTTCCTGCATCTTTTTGTTGTTCATATTGATGCCGCACAATAACGTCGTCAGACCCAGTGTCCGTGAATGACTTCTTTTAACCTTTCAAAATGACAACAGAAACGACAGGCTGATGTATTTTAGTGTAGCACAAACTGAGATGTAGGCTACACTATGTGTCAAGCATGCAACCATTTCGTTGCCACCAGTTTTTGAGAAGCTTGACGCGCTGTGCGAGACACAGTGCTGCATCATCACCGACGGTGAGAAATTAAGGTGTACATTTTCAAATGCCACCAGATGAAGCAGCATTGTGTTCAGGCAAACAAAGGACTTAAATACACTCATGGAAGTGCTGACCTCACCATGCGCCTATGCCATCTGATCACGGAAGCAGTCTTTCAGATTTTGTAAAAGAATGGTTAGCAACAACAACCAACTTTAACATATAGCATGTCACTAGGATATTGTTAGGTCTGACGAGGATGATACTTGTTAAATTGTAGGAAAGAGACATCAAAAGTAGAAGAAACTGAAGGAAAGAGGCTTTCGTGTTAGGAATTGACCAGTAATGTTGTTACACAGATCGAGACATTAAGCACATCAGAAATAATGACCAGATGACTTCGATAGTAGTAAGTGCTTAATTTATTAGCTATAGAACAACTATGGACATTCTAAAATAAGAAAAAAAAAAGATGACATTACAGCCACACAGTGTAGAAAGTTCCGTGCCAATCATTATCTTTGGTGGCTGGGTATTACAGGGCAAAATGTCATTTGGCATTGATGGAAAAACATTTGAGAAAAAAGAATTAATTTTAATAAATAAAAGCAAGGCAAATTGGAATGTTGAACACTATTCATGACAAGTTATTGTTTCATTAAAAAAAAAAAAAAACTCTGCCCAGAATGTCCAGTGAGGAGCTTTACTAAAACTTCCCTGACATTATGCATTTGATGAAAACACTAGCTAGCACACTAAAGAATAAATAAAAAATACAAAGCAGGATTTCATGGTGTCTGGTAGGTCTTTATGCAAATGATATGGTGTTCTTGCCAGTTTTCAGACCGAATCAGATTTATATAATGTTACTGCATAGCAATAGTATAACAATAACAAAACTACTTGTGTTTTTCTTTTTATCACTGAAGCACTGTTGTTGAGGTTGCACTGGCACATTAAAATGAACACAGCTTAGAAGATGCCCTTGCCAGCAGGTACAGCTGGTCGCAAAAGTTTAAACAACATGGCATTTGCAAAAAATAAAAGCAGAATTAGCAGAAAACTTGCATCCATAACCTTGAAGATAGTTTTAATTTGCAGTAGTTATGATCTATGCCACAATCTATTAATTAAATTACAATTTCCATGTTTTAACAGAGCATAAGTTCAACTTATAGTGGGATGTGATGGTCCCATAAGCTTTTAAGGCCAGGCACATGTTCAATGCTCGTGCCACTCAATTGAGTGCCACTGGGAGTTCTATCGGTTATATAACACAGGTTAGATGACCGGTGGACAATTAATGTTACAGAATGGGTGCCAAGAGAAGGGAAGCACAGTCGAGGCCAGAAGAAGACTAAGTGGGACGATGAAATTGGGAAATCCGCAGGCACTAGTTGGAATCAGTTGGTGCAGGGCAATTGGAGATTGCAGAGAGAGGCCTTCGTCCTGCAGTGGACATGAAATAGGCCGCCGCTGCCGATTATGATGATGATGGGAGTTCTAAATCTGGGTCCGTATTTGGTGTGACACCGCCTGATCATCTGGGTCCATATGCACACGCAAAATATGTTATGCTAGATGTGTACGTAAGAGCAGACGATAGGCAATCACCATGTTGGTTGGCCTGCTATTATTGAAGGCGGACAGCCAATGGCAAAGAGCATTTGCAAACAAAAAGCTTTGCGAATTCAGCCCCTCACCAGCTGCAGATGACGCTAACGTCAAGAAACAAAAATGATCAACCTCTATGTCCTGCAGTAACATCATAATTTATAAGCAAAACTCGCTGACATAGTTTGTAGCGTGTTGCCATTCAAACTGAGGGAATCATTCAGCAGAGGCGCCGCACTTCTATGGCATGTGGTGGGTATGTCGCTGCCTATGCTAATTATATACCATCGCCTTTTGTGTCACGGACACAGGAGCCTGCACTGAATACAATGCGCAAACAAATTCGGCTGTCATTACACACACACACACAAACACTTGCGCATAAACAAAAAATGCACAAGCCGAAAAATGTTTGTTACCTTTTGCCAAATGTCCTCGAACTGCTCCACGCCTTCGGTTACTTTCTTTAAACACCGTTCTATTTCTCCTGTGGAGAGATGAAGGGAAAAAGGGGGACAGAAACAATATTGGTAAATTTGAGCAAGAGCAACTGTTTAATCTGGCACAAGCAACAGACGATGGGACACACATACCATCAAAAGACACACCAATATTGTTTCTGGTAACTCTGCCACTAGAATTCCACCACACAATCTATATGCCTTTCTTTACCACTTTGGGCACGGTATGCACAACTATGCTGATGAAAATATTTAAAGCAAGCTGCATAGATCTTGGAACACTTTTTATTGGACCTGTGCTGCAAGGTTCAATATGTGTAAAGGGCTTAAGGCTGAGTATTTGCTTCCAGTGTCAATTCCGTCATGTAGCCAGGTTCACTTTTTTCCTTACATTGTGAATCACATTTTTTGAGTGGCCGGATAGGGGCTTACAATTGCGTTAGACGCGAAACAGTTTATGCTATCATATCTGACAATCTTGTAGCGAGTTCCGACACAGAGTGCACGTTCCGTAAACTTAAGAAATTGAAATTCTTGATCTGTTCTGCAGCCGTACGCTTTTGCCAATCATGAACGTGCAATAAAAGTGACGAAGCTTAATTGTCAATGGCCACAATTAATTGGTGCTAAAAATGGGTTAAACACGGTTTGATTTCTCTAACAGCGACGCTTGTTGCTTTAGAAATGTTTACACTAAAATGCACTACATTTTTGCTATGGCAGACAGCTGTGTGCCTCCTGCACATGTCAGTTCTCCGTCAAAATCAAAGAGGGTTACATCAACTTTAACGAAAGAGTTGTGGCGTAAAGTAAGTGACAGGAAAAACAAGAATGACAATATAGGTTGCCAACTTCCAGGTAAGCAAATTCGTAAACACAGGGACACCCTGAGGGTAATATAGATCTCCGATTACCCTTGTAGCGGGTTATTGCGCATGACCCACACTCACTACTTTGCCCTTAAATTGCATGGCTTTAGAGGAATGTAGAAGCGCAGGAACTTTGTAAACACGGGAGAGGGGTATAATTGGATACCTCTGGGACAGGCCTCTGCATAGCAGTGAACTTTAAAGATTAGATCAACGGTGATGATGCCAATGTGAAACTCGAATAAGGAAACGAGATCTGCAGAAATCGACGAGGTTGGAGGAAACGGAAAGAAAAATTCATCCATCCAAGAGTAGCACAATGTTACGAAAGAAACCCCAAACAGGGCCTCAAGAGACAAAGCCTTTCAAAGTTGAAGGAAACATTGTTGCAATGGCAATATCTGGGAATTCCTTGATAATTTGTAGAACAAAGAATCAGGCTGAATCAGAACGACAGTGATTTCCTACCTGCCTACATACCGTGCCTGGAAAGATTACTGAAGCGAACTTGAGCTCGGCATTTTGTACGTTTTAGTTTTTACATACATGCCAACCTATGAACTTCAAAAAAACCGAGGCAACACCGGAACGACAAGTATTTTTTTTTTTTAAAACCTTGCCCTGAGCACATGTTTTGTATTGACAATGATTTACCTTTATAGACTAAATGTGGCCACTAAAGCAGCGCCACACTCTGACCAGCACAGAATGACATGCAACATGCCGTTTTTAGACCACATTCACGTTTCAGTGACATTGCTGTTGCCCGTTTCGCATCCGCAGACATGTCTGAATAAACTTGCTTGAAGTGGGTACCCCTCTGGCATCCTTTCACATTCAGTATGGCCATAGGCCAACGAGCGAAACAATTTTGTGAACAGAAGTTATTTTTCGTAAAATATGACTTAAAATTCATATAATGTGGAACAAGGCCTAATTCATAAACATTACAGATAATTATGGAGAGTTGGCAGGCATGAGTTTAGTAAACATGACTTCCGCATGGAAGCCAAGTCTTTTATTGCCTTTAACTGCGCCACTTTGGCCAAAATTGTGCTCTTTGGCATCCCCAATATTCATATGGAACAGTCGCCACGGTGTGGTTCCACTGAAGAGGAGGAAGACAATGCGCTTCCAATTGATATAGTTGCCATCTTGGCCACCGTTGGCCTACGTGTAAATATATTGTGCATCAGTTACATGCAACATTATTGGTGGAGGTACATTTCCTGTACACGCCATGGAGCTTCACAGCGGTCACTACACCAACAATGCAACTTCGGCTCCTGCTTGTGGCCTTTCATCTATGCAAGCATCTACGCCTGAAGCCACGGACCTACGTCACAGTCCCTGTCCCTGCAGGATCCTGGCGTTTTCATTGGAGTCGGTGACACGTTCCTACAGCTCCGCTTGTATGAATGTGTCAGTGCCAGTAACAGGTGGGATCCGACTATTATGCTCACAAACATTCTTTTGTACCTCGACGGCACTCCACGGGCAGAGTTCCAGACTCATGAAGAGGAGATCACGAGCTGGGATCTCTTCAAAGAGAAGCTCCGCAATCTTTTTGGCAATCCGTTTGGTCACCAACTCGATGCATAGAAGGCCGCTGCCATACGCATACTGACGTCAACCAAGCCCTATGTATCGTACATTCTCGACCTCTTGGCCCTTTGTAGCAAGGCCCACCCGAACATGTCAGAGGGCAATAAGGTTACTCGTGTCCAGGCATTACTGATGACGTCTTCAATCTACTGGTGTTTAACAACATCACCAGCATAGATACGATCCTCAAAGAATGCCACCGTCTCGAGCAAGCTAAAAGCAGCTGAGCATCCCAGCACAGCTGCTACGTCATCTTGTGATGACCCCCTTCACCCAGCCCTCACAATGTGACAACTTAATCTGCAACATTCATCGTAAGGTCGAAGCAGCACAACTGGCGGCCGCTTCCAGTCATCTGATCCTACTCCGGCGACGATCTCCTTGATACAGGCCGTCACTCGCCAAGGATTGTTAAACATCAGCCTTCACTCCGTTCGTCCTGTGTGCTCTGAACCTCTTTATCCACCCACGTTCCCACCTCACTCCTTTCACTACTCTTATCAACAATGCAACCTGTCCAAATGGCACACCATTGATGACAAGCTGATGTGTTTTAACTGCCAACGCATAGGGCACGTCGTTCGCCACTGCCACAGCCGCTGAACTTCTGCAACACGCTATTTTTCTATCAACCATCCATGTCCCTCCAGTTCATCCTTTTCATTCGTTCCCTCTATGCCCAACCCATCATCTGACCCTGCGACACCTCTGACAAGACTGTGCTAATCCGCTCACCTTCTCCCTCCCGCCGTCAATCTTGTGCGTCTCTGTCACACTGTGCTCCTTCTCCGACCTACTCGCAGCATCCTTGAGCGGAAAACTAGATAGTGCAGCTTCTAGAGGTGGAGCAGCATTGACGACATTGGCTCAAAATCCTCGCTTGACCATACCCATGAACCATAATCTTGGACATTCTTGTTGACATTGATTGGCACCGAGGCACGTGTCCATTATGAGTGCTGCTCTTCACCGTCCGCTCAAGAAAGTTCTAATGCCTGCCCCTACCAGAGCCGTATGAGTCGTCGACGGAGGAACTGTCGCTATTGTTTGCATGTGCTCTGCTCGACTCACCATTGCCGAGAGAAACACCATCACCGTCATCGAGCACTGCCCTAACGACCTCATACTCTGTCTAGATTTGCTTGTCACTCATTCTGCCCTCATTCGACTGTTCAGCTGGCTCACTTCGTCTTAACTTCGCTCTCATTGCAGACCCTGCGGACCCGCCTCAAAGCCGTTTAGGCTGCATGGATTTTATTTACCAACCGCCTAAATTTGCGACACGTCGCCTTGTTTTCCACACCAGCTGTACCCGATGGCAATTACATGGTCACAACTACTCCGGCAGTTATACTTACACAAGGTGTTACCGTTTTGCACACTCTGCTGACAATTACTGGCAACCGCATCTGCCTTCCCCTTGTCAGTTTCGCACTAACCGCGCAAGTCCTCCCACAAGGAACCTGGGAAACAAGGCCGACATTATCACTCTGCAGGATGATCACGTCGAGCCCTTCACAGTTGACAATTGTTGCAGCTCAGCCCCTACCACGACGTCATCTCGCGGCAGCGGTATCGACATTGATTCTTTTTTCCTCTGACTTTACACCTGCTTAAGCTGAACCCCTCTGCAGCGTTCTTGAAGGCTATTGCGACATTTTTTACTTTGACAATGGATCGTTAGGCCAAACGACTGTCGGGACCCATCATATAAATATTGGCAATGCAAACCCGATTCAACGCCATCCACATTGTGTTTCCACGTCAGAACGAACAGTTATTGAATAGGAAGCAAAAAAAGATGCTTGCAAAAGACATTATTGAGCCTTCCTGTAGTCCCTGGGCTTCTCCTATCGTACTTGTCAAAAAGAAGAATGGAACATGGTGCTCTTGTGTAAAGTATCAGCACCTGAACAAAATCACCGAAAAGAATGTTTGCTTTTTGCCACATATTGATGACGCTCTAGACTGCCTGTACAGTGCCACCTATTTTTCTTCTATTGACCTACGATTCGGCTACTGGCAGATTGCCGGTGACGACATGGACCAAGAGAAGGCTGCATTTGTTACTACCCCAGACAGTCCTTATCAGTTCAAGGTGGTGCCTTTCGGCCTCTAACGTGCCGGTCACCTTTGAACGAATAATGGGCTCTTTCTTTGCTTCAGGGGTTCAAGTGGTCCACCTGTTTGTTGTATCTGGACGACGTCATCGTTTTCTCACCCACATTTGACACGCATCTTGATCTTCTCCCAGCGATACGTGATGTGTTCCGCCAGGTTGGTCTCCAGTTGAACTCTTCAAAATGTCACTTCGCACGCAACCAAATCATCATCGTTGGACACTTCGCAGATGCAAGAGGCGTGCGTTCTGATCCGGAAAAAATTCTTACCCTTACGAGCATTCCTGTCACAAAGTCTACAAAGGACATTCATAGTTTCATAGGGCTGTGCTCCTATTGGCAGCATTTCGCAAAGGATTTTGCGACCATTGCATGTCCCCTTACCGACCTCTTGAAGACGCCCTGTTTTCTAGGGGTGCTTATCATGCCACACCTCTTTTCTCATCTCCCTCCTCTCTTTACCATGCCTCCAATCCTGGCCTCAATGGAGAACTGATGCTAGTGGTCATGGCATAGGAGCAGTGTTAGTGCAATGCCAGCATGGACATTATCGCGCTATACCCTATGCCAGCCGACTTCTATCACCTGTCAGGCACAATTATTCAATCACAGAGCGCGAGTGCCATGCTCTTGTGTGGACAGTTGCCAAGTCTCATCCATACTTGTATATACTTGTATAGATGCCGATTCCGTGTCATCACTGATCACCACATTCTCTGCTGGCTATCCTCACTCAAGGACCTTACGTCCAGGGACGATTTGCTTATTGCGCCCTTACGCCTGCAAGAATATACCTTCTCCGTCATATATAAGATGGAGAGCTTACACCAGGATGCAGAGTGTTTGTCCCACTACCCTTGGGAAGAACCGGCAGATGTGGACGCCATCGCTTCCATTTTCTCAGTGTCACAGTTGTTTCAATCAGCAACGACCAATGCCGCAATCCTTCATTACAAGCCCTCATCGACCGGCTGGAGTCGATGTCTGGTGACATCTCTCTCTGGATGTTTCTCAAGGAGGGGAAATTGCACCACCATAATTTTGATCCCCGTGGCCCTGACCTTCTGCTTGTCATCCCATCACACCTGCGTTTGACTGTCCTCTGCCAGCTTCATAACACTCCCTTAGCTGGGCACTTGGGCGTCTCGTGCACATGCGACCATGTACGTCGTTGCTGCTTTAGGCTGGGTCTCACCCACTCCACAAGGCATTACGTTGCCGCTTTTAAGCCCTGTCAGTGCCGGAAGAAACCCTCCATGCTTACAGCTGGCTGTCTCCAGCCAATCGACGTCCCGCACGACCCCTTTTTGGTTCTTGGAGTTGGTCTAGACCTTCTTGGACTATTTCCTCTCTTGGGCTCCGGAAATAAATGGGTCGCTCTCGCTACCTATTACGCTACGTGGTATGCCATCACCAGAGCCCTCCCAACAGGTTATGCTACTGGTGTCGCTGATTTTATACTCTATGCCATCATTTTAGTGCACGGTGCTCCGCACCAATTACTAATCAAACGTGGCCATAGCTTTCCCTTGCCAGCTCGACAAAGCACAAATTCAGCATGTCATACCACCTAAAGAGCAACGGCCTCACGGAGTGCCTCAACCGGACCATCACCGGCATGCTTTCGAAGTATGTTGCGGCCAACCACAATGACTGGGATCTGCATTTACCATATGCGACATTCGCATATAATTCAGTGCATCACAACACCGTCGGCTATTCACATTCCATTTCCTATACGGCCGAGAACCCGCATTGCCCTTGGACACCGTGCTGCCCTTGCCCGCACGTCCTGCCACTGAATGCGCCCACGACACAATCACATGCGCTGACTATGCGTGGCAGCTCGCCCGCATCCGTCTGGAGGCCTCACAGAAGCATCAGAGACACCCCTATGATTGCCACCATTGTGACATGCATTTTTCTCTAGTCACTCACCCACCGTGTGGGCCTCTCCGAAAGGCTGCTGTTGCGTTACACTGGTCCATGCCATGTGGTACAACAAGTGACCGATGTCATACAAGATCATCCCCGCCAACCGCTCAGCGTCATCGTCAGCTACAAGTGACGTCGTTTACGTAGCGCGACTAAAGCCCTATCACGGACCTTTCACCACGAATGTGCAGCTGCAGCAACGGTGCTTCTACTGCAGGGGGTGATAGTATGCAACAGCCACCACAGTGTGGCTGTACTGAAGAGGAGGAAGACAAAGTGTTCCTGATTGATATAGGGCTTCCATCTTGGCCACCATCAGCTAGACGTAACAATATGAAAATTTGGTCCTTGCTCGGGGATCAAAGTCGGTACCAGTGCCACTGGCTAGCATCCTAGCTAGCCGATAGTAAGATGGAAAGCTAATTTTGTGGAAGCACACAAGGTGGAGGAAAGTACATGAAAGGGAAAAAGATGCTAGAGCGACCACCCCAGCAAGCCGTTGGTCCAGGGTTCAATCCCCAGACCAGGACGACATTTTAACTTCAAAGCATTGTTTCTGAGAAATCAGCAAATTTTCTTTGTCGTTACGTGCTAAAGTAGAGTGGACGACAATTTTTCACAGATGATAGGATGAGGGTGGATTAATCATCAACTCTGTCTCTAGGAACAATAATGAACAAGCAAATCAGTTTTGCAAGAATCTGCAATTTGAAGGAAGATTTCACAAAATGGAAAAACTCATCCACTCAAAACCAGCACAAGGCTACACAAGAAACACACAATACAAGAAAAGTTTCCTTTGTAGCTTTGCTTTGCTACGGTTGGCCTGGATGACCATTTTCTAGAGGTGGGCAAAAATAAAATTTTTCAAATACAAATTCAATACCGAATAGTCAAACTCAGATGCACATATTTATAGCAGGAACATCTATTTCGGTATAATTAGGTACCATGCTTGTACTCACTAGTGAAAGAATACAGCTTAGTATCACAGACAATTAGCATCAGTTTTAAACACAATATCACTAAATGTCAAGAAAAGAACTGCACAAATAGCCTCTCGCCATCTTTAGAGCCTAGCTACAAACAAGCCTTTCAAGAATAAATGGCTCCTGTATGACTAGTTTTCCAGAAATGCAAAATAAGATATTTTTTTAAAAAAGAAGAAGATTAAAGTTATGGGGAAAAGGTATATAAAGAAAGGTTGCTGAAAGACTTGTGTGCCGTAGAGGCATGTAAAAGGGCTTGTTCCCAAGAAAAACATTATGGGTTGTAGAGTGAAAGACAAAAGTGCTACATGACTAGAATGCAAGAAACACTGAATTACAGAATTCAAGCAAAAATAATAGGCCATTTTCTTTCTGCACTGCTTCAAAAGCTTTTATCGTTGTTTCACTTCTGATAATACATGAAGCTTTGTTTAGGAGATGGAGAACAGTAAACCAACTTTAACAGTCAGTTGATGGAAAATATTTGGTTAGTTTTGATATTCAAAAGTACTGATTTGTTCATTTTCTAATACGAATAGTTAGCGTAATACGATACCAATATCTGATTCGTATGCAAAACTTCGAAGATTCACACACCCCTGCCATTTTCTCTTGCATCGTGGAACTTCTCCGCACACAATCTCTAGGCAAGATCTGTGAAGCGTGTGACCATGTAACCAGAAGTGAACCATCCTCAAACACTTGTTTCCCGTACCGTTTTCTTGAGCCCCACCAAAAGCCTCACTTGCTGGTCTAACAACAACTTCAGTGGTGAGCTTCCGCGATGCTATGCGATGCATTTATATTATTGTCATGACATGACATTGCTAGCATTTTTGGGCACTCCGTATGGATCGACTGCGCCAAGAATGGAAAGTGTGCACATCTACCGTTATAAAAAGCGAACGACAGCGGAACTTTCTCATCCTTAAACTAGGCAAAATAATAAAGTACGACATCATTTCTCAGTTTCATTATTTTGCTCCAACATTTTAAAACTTGGTTTGGACAGCCATTCGAAATGTAGCATGCAGACAGCAAAACAAAAAGACTTAGTACACTAATTTTACCTTTCCAGTTGAATTGTTAAATACAATACCGTGATGGACATTATAATGCAGGCATCGCAAGTCCCAAACTTCAACTCCGTAAGACGAAAAGTTAGAACACAGGCTTTTTGATTTATAGAAAACCTGTGGAGCTTGCATTGCACTGCATCGAACAAAAAAGGAAGCCGATGCAGAAATATGTCCTGCCAGCAGAGACTGAGAAAGCAGCAGGCAGCAAGTCACTAGACCAACACATGACCAAGTGGATAGTAATAATGAAACTGAATGCAGCATAATGGCCAACACAACAGAAACGATGCTCTAACCTTTGACCCGACTACTGTTGCTAAATGGAAAGGGATAATGGTTGTCTATGAAAGCTATGCCACTGACTTTCCAAGTTCTTATGGTAGCGAAAAATTCAGCCCAGTATATCCTGCGAGGTTCACATCCATAATAGCAGATTACCACATTTTCAAATGTCTTGTGTGAAAGCACGAAACGAATGACAGCAAGACAAGAACACAAACAGCCCAATCACTAGTTCACTCAGTTACTTTACTCCGTCACGTTTTCACAGCTTCATATGAATAAAAATTTGTCCTGGCCCACGAAGTGAAACCAGAACCGTCGCCACTCCAGGGCAGTTGCAGCAGACTGTACAGCATGGCCAAGTTTTTCAACAATTCCTTTGTAGCTATGTGCACTTTAGGCATGCTACTTGCCCTTTCTTAAACCTTTCTCCACTTGCAGATATCAGCAGAACGACTTCGCCAATACAATCGCAGTTCAGTGTACTTTGGTTCAAACCTGAAAGGAGTAGGCCACCATTCGTTTTTCTTATCACCTTAAAACCAGACCAGAGAATGTGCAAGCAACCTCTCCCCCTATATTATTGCCCCACATATCTCTTATGTACACTGCTTTCTATCTTCCAGGCTTTAGGCTTATTTTTGCAGAAGCAGCACACTTCTAGAGACACAAACAAACACAAGAACAAGCAGTGTGTTTCCACGTGTCTAAGTGTGCTGCCCCTACAGCAACAATGGTAAACATACTAGCACATCATTCTCTCCTCTAACTCCATCCTTCCCGCTGCATCCTCCGCAGCTTCCATTTCCTTCTTGTCAGCTGCTCAGGCCCATGAATAAGGGCTTTTTAATATAACCAGTGGCATTCAAGTAGCTATAATAACCTGGGAACGAAACAAAGGGGTACTGGCATACGCTTTCAAAGCCATATTAACTCTACCACAAGCTTCTCACACTGAAGAGGATGACACCTGGCAAATATGAAGGTTTGCAAACACTTCAAAGATATCCTAGTATGATACTAGGCTCTTTTTGAAATGCTCGGCCTGGTGGCTCCATTACCATGATGCTGTGGCACTGAGCAAAATTTGCTGACATCATGTAACGATAAGGTCAGGTATGACGATGCAAAAGTATGTTTATTTGGGCCAATTATTTACAGGGAATCCTGATCATGAGAGGAAAATTTAAGGAAGAATAAAAGTGAGCTGGAGCACATACGGGCAGGCATTATCAAATCATGAATGGCAGCCTTACCGCTGTTCTTGAAAAGTAAATTGTAATCTTTGAATTCCACCAGTACTAACATACGAGGCAGTGACTCTGAGGTTAACAAAGGAGTTTGAGATGAAGTTAAAGACCACGCAACAAGCGATGGAATAAACAATGTTAGGCATATCATCCCATAAACCACTAGTATTCCTTTAAAGGGCGGCAGAGGTCTAAATTGAAACCACAGGATTACAAAAATTTACAGCTGCAAGGTGAATCCAGTTTTTAATGAAATTTAATTCTGGGATTTTCATTCCAATACCACAATCCAATTATGAGGCATGCTGTAGTGTGGGGTGGGGGACTCTCCATTAATCTTCACCACGTGGGGTTCTTCTGGCGTGCACCTAAATACAAGTACACTAGCATTTTTTTTGCATTTTGTCCCCGTCCAAATGTAGCCAGCACGACTGGGAATCAAGCATGCAGCCTCAGTTCATGCAGGACAGGAGGGTGTAAGTGTTCAATTTCACGTCAGTCAATGGAATATGCATTGGAGTACATTTGTATTGGGATATGCTGATAGAAGTGCCCCACAGCACAGAGCTATATAGGCATTTCCTGCGCGTAAAAGAATGCCGTAGTACATTTTAAAGCTTTGTCCACAGGTATGCGGATGAAACCATTGCCCTGTGATAGGCCCCAGAACAAGCTTGATAGCGGCAGTCATAGCAGGTACCACAAACTACTTTGTGCGAGTCACTGACATTTATGGCCTCCCCTTAAAAGGAATGGCATATGGGTTTGCTCCATAGCTTTTGTGTTGCTCAGTTTGCTCAGTTGGATGGCCTACTGGGGGCATCGAACCATCACAACTGTTTGCGCAGCATTCACATCTGCAACGGTTGCCGTCGTGACTTGCTAAAAACCATTTCTAAGACACTGCACTGACTGATACGGAACATTGGAGAAAAGATATGGAACCTGAATTGGCATACCAGAAACGAAATAGGCAAGTTGAATTGTTGAAAAATAAAAACCGAATGTGCTGAACCTAGCGTACATGGATGCAGCAAAAATGATCACATCGAAGAAAAATAAAGAAATGAAGTGCCAAACAACTCAAACTGCTCTCGAACACCATAAGTGCAATGAAACATCTCGCTGCCATTTAGTGTTCACGTGACTCCCTTTAACATGACAAGGCATCATTGCAGATGGAAGTAACATACTATCAAGATTGCAATCATGAATTTTGTGCAAGACTACACATGAAAACTGTGTGTGTGTTCCTTCAAAGAAAAACTCGCCAGGCAAGCAGGGAACCTGGCGAAACCAAACATTACAAGAGTAACAAATAAGCGTTCATCCCATCGCTTAAAGAAGTGCGGCAAACCAAGCGACAGATTTTGATGCCCTTGGTTATGATGTAATGATCGCACTTTTACTTGGCAGCACTGATCCAGTCTACAAAAACAGAAGGCGTGCAAGTTGGTGAAAGGGCCCACTTCTAAAAAAGCTAGCACGACGTTACGCACACATTTTACGTACATAGGGGGGACAGCAACTGTCTGACAAATAGGCCAGCCACTGGCTACGAGCGGATCCAAACTAATGTAGCTTGGAAGCTGCCCCATTCGTCACGCCTATTACAATAGTTTCCTTCAAAGCCTTCGTCTAGCAAGTCCTCCTAGAATTTGAATCCATCTAGTGGAGTTCAACGAAACTTATTTGGTCATCACATAGCAAGTGGAGTGAGCTCGCAGACTTAGCGCACAAAAATTGTACTTGGAAACGCCCAGGTTTCAAGCATGCAACAATGTCTGATCAAAAAGACCAGCTCTAAGATCGCATGTAACTATTCTGACTGAATTTGGAACAGCTGCATAATGTAAACACTGAAAAACACTCATGACACTTTGTGCTCGAACTAGGCTCGTTTAAAAACGGGCTGCAGTTCGCGCATGTCACAATGATTTCCGGCAAGCCCAGCTGCATGAAAAAGCAGAAGTCCCACATTCGCAAAGCACGTTTCTCTTTGTTTTCACAGAATAGCAATGTTTTACGATGTAGAGCTTATCCCTGCCTGTACTGAAACAACCGTAAAGCATCCATTTTCGAAAGACATGAAGATGAGAACAAGAAAACTTCTCGAGCGTTTCAAGTGAGAAAACCTACTTGACCGCTTGTAACATATGAAGGAACCCAAAAAAAGTTCCCTCAACCAAATCGGGCACTGCATTTGTCGTGATCAAATAGTGCATTTGTCACTATCAATTAGTGCAGTACTGCCACAATGTCGTGATGATGCAAAACATCAACTACAGCATCAACCCAAAGGCTGACACACCTTATCACACGTGAAAGACCACCACTGAAGTTTACAAAACCAAAGCAAATGATAACTTCCTTACCAATCAAAAGAATAGTGCCTCACAGCTATCACATAGCTGCCACTCCAAATATGTGGGCCATAGACAGACTCAATTAGTTGTGCAACTACAACGTTCTTAAACACACGAGAGTTTCAAAGGAGCCAACAAAACATACACATGCAAAAGTGTGATCACATCAATTTGTTTCTACATTGAACACAAGCAAGCGAAAATGCATTCACCAGCTTGGAAAGCTCTCTTCCTGCAATGTGGGATGTCAAGCTACAACAAAACAAATCTGCCACAACAATTGCAGACGACAACTTCATGGGTAACAAAGGGTTGAGAGTCATAATCCTAGTGCAACGGGGGTCACACTCGACAATACGTATGAAAGTAGGCTTGCCCCTACGGACACCACAAGAAATGACGCAAAGCGATTTAACGTTCAGCCAGAATGACGTTAGCTTGTGCACAAAAAGAAAATTGAAGCAAACAAGCGTACATATATATAAAAAAAAAAAAACATTCGTGCTTGCACGACGCGGGTATCTCGCATTCCGATAAGCTGCCCGAACGGGTCATCGTAAACACACCAAAAATCATCGCAACTTGAGGAGCTAGCTAATCAGCTGAAGATCGAAATAAAACTAGTCGCGAAGCTAGCAGCGGGTGCGATTGTCGGGTTGCTCAGAGGTCAAGACAACGAAGTGACCGCGTGCACAAAAGAGCTACCTCGAGTGAACAAGCAGCTCGGGCGAAGGACGTTTCGACAACTATCCCAACCGCAGTGTCAAACTACTACAGTCGGGTGCTACCGAGGCAAAGCCAGCGACCACGCTTTAAAAGAAAACAAGGGAACGCAACGACAAGATCCACCGACAAAGAAACAAAAAAAAAAATTTTTTTCAAGGAGTCGCACTGGGCCTCGAAACGGACGATAGAGCACTACACAACGCTGACGAGCGGCTCAACTCGAAAGCGGGACATCCAGCAGCCTCTCTCGAGTTAGGCTTATGGTACTGCCAAAAACGGGCCTTACGAGGCCGAAACTGGCTTTCCCCAGCCCTTCGGTGCCTTCCGACCTCAGTTTAGAGATCGAAACACCACTCGTTCGCATCACGGGGCGAGCACGAGGCCATGAAAATGACTTTTTTCCCAAGCCAGCCTAACCCCCTCCAAAACTCTCAGACCGTCACATCACCTGGCCGCTCGGCCGCACGCACGCACACAGCATCACCGACGGCAAAACAAATGCAAAAGATCGGGCTCTCACGGTTCTGCATGTTACCGCTGGGAAAAAGCCTGGCTCCGACTGTCCCTTGCCGAGTTGCTCGTTCCTTGAAACGGCCAGGGCAGCGTCTTCGGCGTTTCCAAAAGAAATATCGGGACCGACCGGAGCGTACGACACCGTCCCGTTTGAAGGCGACGCGTGTTTTGGGGCGAACCCCCGGCCGAGAAGCCCCAAGAGTATACAACGAAGGTTCGGGGGAAGAAAAAATTAAAGAATCGCGTAAAAAACTGGCAGCTCACAAACGAAACTTCCCCCGAGTTGTTTTCCACCGCACAACGTGGGTCTACCCCGTGCGCGTCAATTCGTCGCCGCTAAAAACTGTCAAGAGACGGGAGTGAAAAAAAATCGTCGGAGCCTGATCGGTGGCTTGCGGACCGGGGGCTATCCGAGGCCGAGCTGGCGGACGGTCGGCTGCTGCTCCCGACGCAGCTCGGCGCTGCGTAGTCCGACCGGTCACACGCCTCGCAACGTCTATCTGCCGGCCCCTGCCGCAGCGTATCCGTGCGCTCTTGGCGCGCTACATCGCTTTAAATCCGTCGATTTCCATCGGAGGGCATCTTTAGGCTTAACGGCGCCCCCCGCCTGAATGCGGAGCAGTGTACGATACCCGTTCCGAGCAGCAGACAGGTCTAGCAGGCAACAAGCACCGCGAGCGAGATTTTTGACAGGTTTTTTCTTACCTTGGAGTTTCCTTCGATCGGCCATGGCTACGAATACACATAAGAGAGTTGCTGGAGCATAGTAACGCGTGATGGAAATTAACTGCAGACTGAGCACTTAAACAGAATTTAATCCCGAAAAAAGATTGCCAATATCTTTGTTCACAACCAAAATGGCTACCATCTGCTTATTACTTGCAGTTCGGCCGGACTATGTATTCATCCGCGCAGCAGTGCGCCCAAAAGTGGTCTCAGCGTGATTTTAGTGTCACGCAAACGACCAAAACTTTCTGGCCAAGCGATTCTGAGGTTAAAACGACGTTCGTTGAGCCAAACCAGGTAGTCCGAGTCGTAAACGCAGTTTTATAAACAAAACATAGTTCGCGGCGGAAGCGAGCGGAGGTGCTCCGTCACGTTGGCCTGTGCGTGAGGTTGTTTTCAAAGCAGCACCGTGGAAAGAGCACCAGTATAAACGTTTTTATATCTACCGCCAAGGCAACGCCACCCTTTCGGTTTTCGGCTGAAAAGCTCCTCCTCGACGGTAACGTTTACGATCGACCGAAGAATATTAATTTCGCTAGCTACGCCGTACTTTGGCAGCACGTTTGGGGTCGCACGACGCGAACGACACGCTAGAGTTAGCACCGCTAGCACTACGACTGGCAGCGACTTGGCTACTTACTTTGTTGTTTTTTTCGTTCTCCCATCGGCTCCAAGGGCGCGCAAGTTTGAAATAAGACGGGCGCTGCTTACCGTTCGTGCGAGGCATCTCCGGCGTTCTTCAGCACGCCGATTTTTGAGACGGTATGCAGGCTTACACCTGCGCACAACTTTTCGCGCCGTCTTTATCATCTCGTCCGCGTCAGCTGATTGAACTGTCTTTTTTCTTTTTTTTTTTTTTTGCACCGGCACGTGATATGGTTAGATGCGCGGTTCACCCGCATGGAGAAAACGGCGCTCGCCAGAAAAACGAAACGTCACTTTTGCATTCCAAGTGAGCAGAAAATTTTAAATGACCTTGCGTTAAAAAGAAAAGGTTGTGCCCCACATGCAGCCTTGCTACCCCTACTTTAAAAACGAAAGCACACAAATTCGCTGCAAGCCCGCGATTTATTTTTCTTTTTACGACGCAGGTCGCTGATGCAACATGTACACTTAAGGTGGCATTTCAAAAAAAAAGTACGGCCATTGATGTAAGGTGAACGAATCTGGATTTCTTCTAACTGCAACGTTTCGAGCATTCTTTTCTCTTTTCTTTAAACTCTCGCGATTACATTCTACGCACGCCATGAAAATGTGCTGGCACCCATTTCTGTGACCTGCAATGCGTGAAGAATCTGAATATCTTGCGCACTGTCCATGAACGTCATGGAAGAAGAAAAATAAAAGGTAAATGTTCGTCAGTGTAGGTAGCTCCTACAAACTTTATATCCAAGCATTTGGAAGAAGAAAAAAAATGAAACAATGAGGATTTTTTTTTTTCACTTTCCCCACAAGCCAACCTTTTTAAACAGTTCCTACCACGACCACATTCCTTAAGCACAGCTTCCCACAAAAATTTCACCACCCCGGGGACGTCACTTCCTTGCAGGTCGAACCAAGAACAATGTTCAGCGAACTAAGCAAATGGGAACAGAAACAGTGCGTGCGAGAACAGGCACAAATTAACATGGGGGGAAAATTAAAATAAAGAGGGGAAGGGTTCCTTAAAACAAAAACACACCACTGCCAAGTAACATCTACCCAACGTACGTCCACTGCTGCTCTCGGGAAAAAAATGGGGGCATACGGACGAGTCCGCTTCAAACTGTGACGAAAAGGCTTTGTGTCCAGGGCTAGTTGTGATAGTGCTCGGTCGACGGTGCTTGCAGAAAGCTTGTCCTTTTTCACACCGCGTTAACTTGTGCCACGACACTATGCCGATGATGACGACTGGACCACAAAAAGACTTTGAAGCTTGGAAAACTAGTAGGTTGTCTGGACGATCACCAAGCGAGAGAGAGAAAAAAAAAAGGAACACAAGCTGGCCATGAAAGTAAGCGCACCCGGTCGTGCGAACGCCACACTTCAGTCAAGGCCTGTCACTACGACGAGCGAGCCAGCGGTCCTCGCCTGCATCGTGAAGACTTTTCGGCTGCCAATAACGCGAGCAGGCAAGTCCGTCATGGGCAAGCCAGCCAGCCGCTTGCAAGTCGTCCCCGCCGATAGCGAGGCAACGCTCCGACGAATGTCCCAGACGTCAACGCACTTTCCAGACGGTGATGTTGCCTCAGAGTCACAGAGGCTCCGAGAGCACTGCAGAAGAACAGTTTGTCACGATAACGAAACACCTCGCCCGTCGCAGCTGAACGCACCTTCTTCGACACGTCCTTCCACAGTTGAAACAGGCAGGCGTTCCGCGTCGAGATGCAAGGGCTGACAAGGGAATCAGTGTCAACCACGCTGTCAGCAGTTCTTTGTTTCTAGGTCGGCACACTCGTGGCCTCGCTTGTCTAGATTGAAATCGCACCGCACATGTTGCCCTCCTCCCCGCAGTCTCGCTATCGGGTGCGGCTGTAGTGGTGCTTCCGGCGGGGGGGCCCATAGTTCGAGTGCTGCCTGTTGTGGTGCCGGGCGTAGAACGGCGGTGGGCCTTTCTGGAACCTCTGGAACTGCTGCGAGGAGCAGAGGAGACGAAAGAAAAAAAATGGAACATGGAAAGAGCGTCGAAAGTGCGTGCAACACTAGACAAAGTCGAGAGTATAGAAATTTCTGTGTATACTACAAGCAAGATATACTAGCTGCCAAGCGATATGCATCTTCGCACCTTTCTGTGTGTTGCCTTCTGTCACTGGCACTATAATAATAACAAGTATAATATCTTGCACACCTTCGTGACGAGATCTAAGTTTCTTTTTTGTACAGGGCACAGATCATATAATGTTGTACGAAAAGTACTAGCATGAACTCTAGCACTGCAATTGTTCCGCTACCATGGCAACAACAGTTAGTACACGGACTTGTCTAAACTATGTGCTTGCAGCTTCAAACGTTCTGGAGACGCTACTTTTTTGTATACGTCACCAAGATCTGAAATATGTAATCACCATTAACATTCAAAGCACTATACACATGTGCAGAGGAGATTGGCCAGCAATGCTGCCTCGTCGCATTAATGAAATGTAAATTCCACTTTCATTCAGTGCCACCCCACTTTTCCAGCGCAGCATTACAATGACACGTTGCCAGTCTTGAAACAAGTTGTTCACTTTAGCATTGTTAGGCCTAACAAAAGGCAGCAGCATCCTCCCAGAACTAGTATTATTTATTGGGTACTGCTGCCTGTATCCCAAGCAGGAGTGCATTTTACAGAATGCGATACAGTCCATTTGAATAAAAAACTAATACAACTTGTAAAGACAGCTCTGGACAATGCAAGCTGAGGAATGCAATTGACATGTCAGGCACGGCGCCAATACAATAATTAAACAATTCAGAAAAAGAAGTAAAATGAAAAAAAAAAATTGTTTGAAGCCCTCGAAGGTTCATCAAGAAAAAGCCTCAATCAGGCAATCGACAGATTTTGACACTTTCGATGACACATTCCTCTATACACATGTTGATAACGATAAAAGTTAGGGTGTGCAAATACACGAACAAAAGTGTGCAAAAATTATCGCCAAATCGAATATCTACTATTCAATTTATCGAATATTCGATATACTCAAAGCCACACAGTGCCGCATATGTCACATGCTATATAAATGGAAGGAGCGTGGCAGAGAGGAAAAGCAAGGTGAGAAACTCGTTTGGACCTTTCCGTCACACCGCATCTGCAAAATGCTCTCTGGAGCTCCCTGGGCATCGTCACATTAGCCTCTTGACAGTTCTAGTTATCTGTCGCTCTCCACAAGCGCATTGCAGAAACTGCGGCACTTAACCCTCGACTAACGTGCAGGTCAAGAGGGAGACATAATTGCAGAGAGGCAGAGAATGGGTAGAACAGACGCAGTTGCGAAACGAGTGAACAGCAGGCTTGCCAAGCTTGTCTTGCAGTTCCAATTAAGGAAGGGGGGGGGGGGCGGCGACAGGGAAAAGGTGATGTGAGAAGGCAAGGAAACACATATATACCAGACATGACAGTGGTTGTGGACAAACTGGATAAGCTTAAGTTCAAGGTACGATATGGTACATTTTTGCTATTTCTGAAAAAACAAGCACCATGCCAAGAGGACAACTGACGCAGAGCTTGCAGAAGCAGAGCTGCATTAAATCACCGTCTAGGCGACACTACGGAAGCGGTTACACGTCAAATCAACACTTCTGTATTCGCCGTTTCGCATCTTTGCAGCTATCCAATAGCTCGAGGTCAAGGGTTCGATCCCGCCCGCGGCACCCAAATTTAGACGGGAATGAAACGAAATACAAAAACACTCGTGCACACATATATTTAGGTGCACGTTAAAGAATACCAGGGTGTCAAAATTAACCCAGAGCCCGCCACTAAGGTGTGCCTCTTAATTCGATTGTGGTATTGGCATTACAGCCCCATAATTCAATTAAAGTTTAGCACTCTTGCCACGATGCGATGTGCCATTTAAGGCAATGACAATGCTCACCCCTCTCAGAGGTAATTAGCAATGGCGCACAACAGTGCCTCAAGCAAACACATTTCTCTCTGCGTTCTGTGTACTACGCAGACAAAACAGCCGTGGTGTACGCAAGGTAACGTTTTAACATCAACTCACCACTCTAGTATTGGACCTAAATGTTGAAATTCAACACTCGCGGTCAACATCACCGCTATTTATCATCAATCAAAGCAAACATCACAGAAAGCTTCTCTTACATAGATTCCCACGGTGCGTGGGATCCCCACACTTTTTATATGACATATGGTGCAAAAAAGCTTATCAACTGTCAGTGTTGCTCGCATCTCTCACTCTCTAATGTGTGAACCGCCGCAAACGGCCTGCACATTCCTTGATCGATGCAGAAATTCAATAACTTTTTATGAACTGTCATTAAGAGGACAATGATAGCGACAAAGAGGCCATGTTGCTCAAGTCTAAATTTAAGTGTTAATTTTCAGCTCTAAATATTGTGAAATGTTTAGCAACACATCACCAATAAATAGCACTTGAATTTAAGGCCTGCTTACGTGTTAGCTAGGCAGAAAGTGACTTTACTGCAGTTCGGAAAGAAACGCTCGGCCTCCAAAGGGTTCAAACGAAAAAAACAAAAACAAACATGACTGTTGCCAGGGGAACGGGGACATAAAAAATGGAATTTTCAGCTTCCGAATGATACCAAGACGTCAGCGATCATCAATGGTAAAGATGAGAGATGGCTCCATGAACTCCGGTGCTTCCACGCAATTTTGGGCTCCTTTCCCACTGTCCGCGCTGACAAAATTGTTTTTGGACATTTTGAGGTTGTTTACGGCTAAATTGTTTGATAAAGCAGAGATTGGGCAGAGTTTCCGAAAATCGAGCTCAATATTTTTGGCTTTTTAAGATGCGCGCCCCCCTTAAGAGTGCTTGATGACCTCAGCTTTCTGCTCCTACAGCTGCTGCTTACGACTGCCGTATCTTGCAACTTGACTGCCGTATCTTGAAAGCGATCTGCGATGTGGAAAAAGTGCACCCAGTGCCGGTAGCTTCGTATGCACTCTGCTTTCGATGCCTAGTTCACGCTGAAGTGAGACAGCACGAAGGTGAATTTGCTCTCTGTTGCCGCCGCGCTTATCTTGCTTGCCGTATTTACTCGCATAATGATCGCACTCGCGTAATGATTGCACCCCTGAATTTTGTCGTCAAAATTAGATTTTTTTATTTCCCGTGTAATGATCGCACCCCTAGCTTGCCGCAGCGATATGTCGTGTGCCAAGTCTAGCAAAAATGATCGCGCTTACCATCTGTCGAATGCTACGCGAACGACTTTTCAAGCCAAGCGGTCTGCACGCACCAAACATTCTTAAGTTGATGCCTCATTTCATTACTTTCATCACTTTCCGCACTTCCATGACAAAAAGAGGTACAACCAAACTTGCCTTTATTATCAGTAGGCTTTATAATGGTTATGGTCAACAAAAACAAAAAAGGCGCCTTTCGATTCTTTTCATCTGCACTCGTGGGCACGCAACAAATCGCGCGCAGCAATGATAGTAGCCACATTTACACTGATACGTTATAAGTGTACCCTATTCATATGCCGACGCTTGTAACACAGCTAAGATATTCGCCCACCCTTAGCGGAAACGTGCCGTATTAGGATATGTAGTAGTGAAGACAGATGCCGCAGTTTCCGCAGCATGCCGGCCATGTGTTTCCATGTCACTGGCAGCTAAGCGCGGCCATCTGTTTCTGTCCCCTCAAAGTGGACATGGCTACGTTATTGCAGCAAACTTGCAGATATTAACAATATTATTCATCACTGATACGGAAGAAACTGTTTCAATGCACGTAATGTACTCACGAGAAGAAAGAAAAAATCGTGTTCGGCGCGTTTGGCTTGCTCCGCCGGCCAGCATTTTTGTTTTGGTGTCCCGCAGCAAACAAGGGACGAAAAAAATTTTTCTTTTCTTTTCCCGGGAAATTTAACCCGCGTAATGATTGCACCCCTGAATTTGCGTCAATTTTTTCTGACAGAAAAGTGCGATCATCATGCGAGTAAATACGGTAATTAGCTATCGCAATCGATGCTTCACATTTCGAGCAAAACTGCAACTTTTTTTTTTACTTTGGATGTTCACCACTCACTCTTTGTAATAAGGTCGTTAGACATCGCAACAAAAGTTTCGGACATTAAGCACTTTGGATAAAACGGATGTTTTTTGTCGGATTATCAGGGTCCGTTATAGCGAGAGTCGACTGTATCTGTTTTTGGTAGAGTTGTGGATTTGTAAACTTTGAGGTTCAATCTTTTTGAAACTTGCAGATTTTGAGCAATTCTTGTAGAACAACCCAAGCTCTAAATAAATATTTCACTTTCTGTAGTCACTATAATTTAGCTTTCTCTCTCAAGTGCAATGAAGTTCATTCCAATTGGCCCCGGGGTTGTCTGACGAAAGCGTTTCTGTGTTTCAAGTGTATTTGAATGGGCTGCATCACAGTTCGCCCATGACTAGCAGGAAAGTAGCATTCAAGGATATAAGTTCAACTATGTCCCACTGTATAAGCGTACCTTTGTATGCGCCACCTATCTTGTTCATGCGAAAATATATTAATGGTCAGTTATCTCCAATTTATTGTTCCAAAAGTGAGCAGTTGTCCTACAAATGCACCCTCATCGGTTGACCACAACTCCCCTGCACACTGCCTTAATCATTCGTTACAATGAATCCGCTGATCTATGTGAAGTCGGGCTGATAAGAAATTCCTAAACTCCCTCAAATCAAGGTTCAGAGTGGCTTTTGTGAGACAGAAACAACAGGTAGATCAAATGCAATGCTCGAAGTGATGCAAAGCTTGTTTGAGTTAGCGAGGTTGTGGCTGAGACAAGCCTAGCCGCGTCGCCTGCAGCCGTTAGCTGTCCACGTCACAAGGCGTTGTAGGATGCTTGTCGAGAGAGGAATGTTGATAATTTAATTTAATTCTGGAGTTTTCCGTGCCAAAGCCACTATTTAGTTATGAGGCACGCCACAGTGAGGGACTCCGGATTAATTTTGACCACCTGGGTTTCCTTAACGTGCACCCGACGCACCTCACATGGGCATTCTTGCATTTTGCCCCCCATCGAAATGCAACCACCGCAGCCGGGATTCAACCCAGCGCCCTCGGGCTTAGCAGCACACCACCGTAGCCACTGCGCCACCACGGTGGTTGGAATGTTGAGAGGTGTATGCACAGAGAAGTACAACACACCGAAACATTCAAGGCTTCATAACCCAGTGTCACAGACGTACATCCATTCTGGGAGGTTGACCAAGAGCTGGCGTATAACCTCGCACTGACCTAAGCTGTCTACTCAGCAAGACGGCACACCTAGCACGTGCCCAGTGTTCCAAGTTGCCTATAGTCAACAACCGATTTTTTGGACATGCCTGATAATTCGGACGTCTCCACCAAGGACGCCTGAAACTCAGCATGCCAAGACCCTTCGCAATCCAATTCTTTCAGACATTTTGCCATGATCGCAGTTCCAAAAGGGTATTACGGCAGACTTCCGTCATTTCGACTCCGGTTTGTTCGATTTTGGTTAACTCGATCAAGAGTGAAGGTTCTGGCAAGCGCCCATGCATTTCGATGGACCCAAATTTGTACCAATTCAATCATAAAATTGGCATTTGCTGGATAATTTGAACTTGACCAGTCAGCACGTACGCACTTGAGCCCTACAGTGACCCCATTAGTGACCCCTTTAACGGCGGCATCCGTCTCGGTGGAGCTTAGGGGACAGTGAATGTGTTGAGCACACGTCTAACCTCTTGTCAAAAAATTCCCATTTTGGGCCTGCCTTGGAAACATTTCCAAGGAATAACCGTAGCTGACACTGTCTGATTACAGAATTTACCAGATTCTAACATATTGTGAGCATCATATTACCCCCTTCATCTCCTTCATCTGTATATATTCATCATCATGGCCAGCGTCATCGGTTTCAGCACGCAACCTGCTAAATAAACCATCGAGGCTTAACAGCTGTCTCGCAAATGGTGGAGGTGCGGGGCGCCTTTTTTATTCAAGATAATTGGGCCAAGAATTGCACTGCGTAGTGCAATAAGACCCTAAACCAAAACCACCTACACGGCGTTTGTATACTTTACCACATAACTTGCCATATATTGCGGCGAAGCTAACTTTAGGAAACTTGCCGCCATTGTACACTAGACCCTTGCCCATATTTCTTACTTCGAAAGTGTGTACGTGTTAGCTGTTTACTTTGTTTCGAAACTTACATGTAATTTCTATGTTAGCTTTCTATTCTGAGCACATAGGAAGCAGATGCGCGTCTGATTTGGGGTGCACTAGAACCAGGCAAATGCTCCCAAACGAATCTGCAGTGTGCTTTAAAGTTTTGCCTGCATTTTGTTTAGCTCAACCTGCCGGATAATTTTGATCAATCTTGTTAGTTCCGGCAGGGTCAAATTAATGGAAGTCGGCTGTAATTGAAGCCACCACTGTGGCCATTTTTATTATCTCACAGCCTCAAGCCAGCACTCCTGCATGCCAATCTGCGGGCAGCCATAGTAGTTGGTTTTGTGTTATCGTTAAGCAAGATGCTTCAATGTTTCCCATCAAGCTTCCCGCAGTTCAGTGCCGCATTTTTCATTTCAAGGATTCCCCGCTGTCGGCAATTACGCCAATTCTGCCTTCGTCAGGCTTGCTGATGGTGTGGAAGCGTGGAAAGCACAGCAACAGCCTGAAGCGTTGCATAACACTGGTTACCGAAAGTCAGTTTCGCCACAGTACAGCAGAATTGTGCGGTAAAGCATGCGCACTGCATTGCAGTGAACCACATTAAGAGAGCACAGGGGCCACTGTCGGGGTACACTAACTGGGTTCACTATGTACATATGTTAACTACCGTAAAAACCGGACTATAGGTCGGACTGGAATATAGGTCGATCCCCCAACTAACGAATTCTAAAAATGAAAAAAATCTTTTTCAATGGCAAAAGTACCGAAGGACACCCTTACCTTGAAACAAATAGTGACAGTATTTATTTAAATGCTGCTCGCATGTGCACCGGGCCAATTTTTAACAGTATCGCGCGACCATCGACCCGTGTGCTTGTTAGCACCTTATTAACGGCGCTGAGCGGCGAAACAAATGAGATACACGCATGTGTACACGTGCGCTTACTTTTGCTATTTCGCCGCTCCGTGCCGTGATGATAAGGTGCTGAAAAACGCGCGGGTCGATGGTCGCGCGATACCGTTAAAAATTGGCCGGGTGTACAGTATGCAGAAGGGCACGAAGTGCGCAAGCACTACTCCGAATCAGAGCAGCGCATTTGATTAGAGTGGTCCGAACTAGAGTCGTATGCCGAGTGCTTCTCGCTGCCCAGTCCAGAGGCAGCGTGCGATCTCTACCGCTTTCAAACGGATGCATTCGGCTGTCACAGGCAGTGATCTTACACGAAGCTCCCGGACGGAGTCCGCAACCTTGTCTTCCAGTTTTGCGGTCAGCCCACGAAATGACGCTTTCTGTTGGTTTGCTGCTTCTGTATCCGCCAGTACCGAATGATCTTTTCGGATACTCCAAATGCGCGCTGTGCCGCGAGGTTGCCGTGGGCGTCCGCGCACTGAATCGCCTTTTTCTTGATGGCGACGGTGACTTGTCGTCGGCTTCCGCTCATTTTGAAACAAAATGTGGAAAAGCAGCCTTTAACCAATATAACTTTGTGAATGTAAAGGCAAATTTGCGTTGCCACAATGTCGCCACGACGCGCTGCTGCTGATGGCGAAGGCGCTTCTTTATTTCATCCGCCCATTGTTGCAAGACTTCCGTAGTTTTTCCGCCAATGTCCGGTATATAAGACGAGGGTCGACTTTTCGCAATAGTTTTTTGAAGAAAAGTTCGACCTATATTCCAGTTCTTACGGTATGTACCCTCTGTCTCCTGTCACAATACCAGCACCAAGGCACCTAAAGCATAGCATAATGCAGGTTCCCAAAAATCAGTTTCGTCACAGTACAGCTGTGTTACGCAGTCAAGCATATGCACTGTATTGCGGTGAAGCATACTGATAATGCAAAGAGGCCGCTGTCACAGGTCATGTGTTCCTTAATTATTACATGCGCACAACCACCATCTCCTGTCACAGTATGAGCACTGAGATGGCCAACAATTCAACTGGCAGTTCTTTAAGGGGGGAAGCGGGGATCAGATCGCGATTTTCGCGAAAAAAATCGATTTTTGAAAAGTACGCTTTTCAGAATCTACAGCATCATTTCTATCTTGTACTGAAATATTTCACCGAAAAACAAACTCTAAGCACTTAAAATAAATATATTTGTCGGTGCCGGCGTCCACAAATCCGCCCGAAATCGCGAAAAAGCCGCGAAGTTCAACGCGCGACTGCTCGGCTTTCCCGCCACGGAGCGCCGCCATTTTGGTATCGTTGGAAAGCCCAACTCTTTGACTCTTTGTCCCAGCCCTTCCCTTCCTTCCCTGCCAGCCAGCAAGCGCACAAAAAAAGAAAAACAGGAGAGTGGCAGCACGGAGCAGCCAATGGCTGCCGCGCCCCGATTGGCTCTGCGCCGCGGCTCGTTGTAAGGCGCCTCCTCATTGGTCGACGCCGCGCCATAATGGCGGCCGAGGCAAGGAGCGCAAGGAGCGTCTGCTTTTGTCCGCTGCTGGGAAGCCTTTCTGGACTTTCCTTCTCTTGTGTTTCGAGGACGTCGGCCACGTGCAATGGATCCGCGCACGTTCGAAAAGAAGTACCGGACGAAGCATGCCTACGGGAAGCGGAAACGCAAGCCCGTCACAGCAAGGAAGAAGCGGCGATTGTCAGCAGGTGGTTCGGCCGAGCCGAGCGTCCGTTCAGAATCGGCGGAGTACGCGCCCAACGTGCTGTGCGATCTCTCGCCCAACGTGCTGCGGGATCTTGCGCCGAGTCGAGCACCAGCCAGCGATAGTGAGACGAACCATGATCTTTTGCCGTCGAAGCGCGGGCGCAGTGTTACTTCACCGGTGACGATCGACATGCCAGTGAGTCTCGCCGTACGCGAGCGTCCCGTCGCAAGTTCGTCCAGCACAGATTACGGAGTGAGCTTGCAGCGGTCATCGCCGCCCGACTGCAGAGCATCGGAGACGCGCTTCCGCGGTGTGTCGTTCAACGCCGAGATGTCTCCGCAGCCAACAACCGCCAGTGAAGGCAGTCCCATGCCATCGACGAGTTCCGGCGCTTCGACGGAGCTGCAACGCGGGCGCACGCTCGCTGCCGCGGATGCGCCGGCGGCCGACCTTGCCGCTCATCGCAGTGTTGACTGTTCGCCCAGTGAACGTCGCACTATTCAAGCTCACCTGGAAACACGATTTGTGTCCGCGGAAACTGCAGAACTGCAAGCGTCGAGAGTTCGCGAATCGCTTCGCGCGGTTTCAGCAACGGAGCGCAAGTTCGGGCTGACTGGCTCACAGGAAAATGCCATTCCCGCACCTCCAGAAGAGGAGTTTATGCTTGTTCAAGTTGCTGCTTTGAACTCGCTGATTGGTTCCCCGCTTTGCCCAACTTGTCAGCAGCCCGGCCTAGCAGTGCACCGCGAGACTGAACTGGGACTAGCTGTGAAGATGGTACTTTCATGCATTTCCTGTGGTAGTACCCTACAGTCTGAGTGGTCCTCACAAAGGAAGAGCGGCTCTAGAGCTTTCGAGGTCAACATCAGAGCTATGCAAGCAATAAAGAGCATTGGGAAAGGACCAACTGCTCTTAATGACTTCTGGGCCACCATGAATGTCTCGCATCGTGGGTTACACCACAAAACATATGATGGGCACCTCAAAAAGACTTTCAAGCCTGCCGCAGCGGCAGCTGCACACAACATCTTCACAGATGCTGTAGAGGCAGTGAAAAAGGTGTACACTGAAATGGAGACAACATTTTCAAAGAACATTACAGTAGTGTATGATGGCACATGGTTGACACGCGGCCACAGCTCCCATACCGGCGTAGGCTGTATAATTGATTTCCATACAGGGCTTGTGTTGGACTGCATAGTTCTGTCCAACTTCTGCCTTGGGTGCAGCCGACAGCCAGCAGAAAGTGACCCCAACTATGCTGAATGGAAGCAGCAACACCAGTGCCAGAAAAACACTGATGTGAATTCTGGAAGAATGGAGGTTGAGGCTGCACTACAGCTCTTCAGGCGCTCCTTGAGCAGAAATGATCTACGTTACACAAACATAGTTTGTGACGGGGACAGCCGCATGTTTCGCACTCTATGTGATGAAGAAGTTTATGGTTTTGTGCAGCTATCTAAAGAGGACTGCATAAATCATGTTAAAAAACGAATGGGGGCTGCACTTCGCTCTTTGGTGGCCAAGGCAAAGAAAGGAGAGCCACTAGGTGGAAAGGGGGGCCTGACACAGCAGCTCATCAAAAAACTGACAAACTACTATGGCCTTGCTCTGCGGAACCACTCGGAAGTCGAGGAAATGCAAAGGGCAGTAATGGCAACGTACTACCACATCACATCAACAGATGATGAGCCCCATCATGAGCTGTGTCCCCCTGGCCCCCTTAGCTGGTGCAACCACCGGTCAGCTGAGGCAGAAGGGCAGCCAGCACCAGCTCACAAGTACAAGCTTTCAGCTAAAGTTGCTGAAGCACTCCTGCCTGTGTACCAGCGCCTCTCAGACCCTCAGTTGCTGGCCCGGTGCAGAGGAGGCAAAACTCAAAACGCGGCTGAGAGTCTCCATTCAGTGATATGGTCACTAGTATCAAAAGACCAGCATGCCTCACTGTTTGCTGTGGAAACAGCAGTGCACGAGGCAATTTCAAAGTACAACTCGGGCAGTCTGAAAGCTTATTCAGACCTGTGCACAACATTGGGCCTGCGCCCTGGTGCCCTCTCTCTTCAGCGGGCTGTCGAGAAAGACTCCCAGCGAATGAAGAAGGCACACAAAGTCCATCTCCTGAAAGGACAGAGGGCTAAGAAGTCACCTGCTGCCAAGGACACCAAATTCTACAATGCAGGAGCATTCTAGACAGTGTGTGCCAGTATGGAACTTTGAGGCTTGTTTTCTCAAAAGTTTGTTTTGAGCTTATCACCTCGCTCGTGGAAAGCATAGCACGGCAATGGGAGCACGGATTTTAATCCTGTTTGTTTTGCTGCAATTGGTGAAGTGTGCCTTATGTCAAGACAGTCTCAGATTTACCATTTAGGCTCACCATTTTTTTATTACACAATAATTGGAGCATGATACATTCTAAACATAAAGAGAAGGTGCATACTATATCGTTTAGAAGAAGAGCAGAGAAATTTAAAAAGAAATTAAGAGAATCTTGACTTAGACTATACTTCTTAGTAACTATTAAAAACATTTACAGACCCATAACCCATTTTGCTGTCACGCTAGGCTTTCCACGAGCAAGCAACATGTGAGCAATATATAAATAATGATAAAATAAAAACTACTGAAGATATGATTGTGAAACTTTGCAGCTGTCTGTTTGATGCTATTTCGAACCTGTATGCCAAATTTCATCACTCTAAGATAAAAAATGAAAAAGTTAGTTCCGATCCCCTCATCCCCCCTTAAAGCTGTTTCAGATGTGGCAAGGTGAGCCTTGAGGGCAGTTAAAGGCGTGCATTTGTTTTTTGTGGATGTTCTTGCAGTCCCTAAGGAGTGTGAAAAACTGGACACTGCGTGCGTGCGCGTGTGAGAAACATGGTTGCTATTGGTTTTCGTTGCCGTTGCACATTGGTTCTAGAGGTGAACGGTGGAGCCAGCAAGTAAGTCCAAACAAATGCGCAGGTCCGAAAAAAAAAAATGTGTGCCCGAGAAATCGGTTGGCGACGGTGAGTGTACTATTTGGCATTTCTTGCTGCCAGAACACATCTTTCGAGCCATCTGCAAACAAAAATGTGCTTCACAAAACTGATAATTTTGGATTCACTTCATCACATCCGATTACTTATCATGTTCGTGTTCACTATGTTAAGGGTAGACTGAACTGAATGCTAGTTGTTCATATTGTTGTTCACCATTTGTGCACCGCAGTCAGACATGGCAGAAACAAAAGTGCCAGTACAGGCTCCAGGGAGTTCGGTACTTTTGAAAAGGAGGCCACGCAGGCTTTCATTTGAACTAGCAGCTGTTTTCACGAGGTACATTGATGTAAACACCTTGCAGAGATGCAATTGCCACTGCATGACCCGTATGCAAGATCGACAAAATTTACTCCTTCGTAACGAAAGGGAGTAAACAACCTTTGCATCCTGTAATTATACACTCTTTTAAATCTGTTTGCAACGGTCGGGGCACATCTTGTCCCACAACGATAATCGCCATCTGTCCTGCCCGCATGTCCTTTCTTTAACGCTGCGAGCCCAGTGTTTCCAATTTGCGAACGACATGCTCGTTATCAGCGTGACATAGCATTCCAGACAGGAAAGTAGAGAGTGCAGCGTTTTCAAGAAAGGACACGCAGGCAAGGAAGATGATAATTATTGTTATGGGACAACTATACACTCCAAAGGGTGCATTGTAACTGTGTGGTTGTTCCTACACTCTAAAAAAATGTTTGCACCATTTTGGGCACTTTAGCAATGGTCACTGCCAGTCTTGCTTGTATTTTTATCTGGAAAACTTCATGCTCGTTACTTTACTGTCGAGAATGATATGTCACGCTGATAACCATGCATGTAATTAGTGACCAGGAATTACCGGGCATGCAGCGTTAAAGAAAGGCACACAAGATAGATGATTATTGTTTGTGGACAAGATAAGCCCCCAAGGGTGCAACAGTTTCTTAGAGTTTAGAAGCCAATAACGATGACTTACGGGACGAAAGGGTGTGAACACATCCTCTACATCTTGTAACACCCCCGAACAGTATAAAACGCTCATAGTCTTGTGATCAAGCAGATGCCATGGCAAAATTATGTCCGAAAGGCGTCCTGTGTTGTTGCCTCACAGTCGCACCCTTATCGGTGGTGATGCAATGGTGGTTCGTTTGCTTGGTGGGAAAACTACGACTAACCTGTTGGTGGAACCGGTGGCCACCGCCCTGCTGGTTCCTGAAGTTCTGCGCCTGCTGGAAAGGGTTCGAGCCGTTGCGGTAGTGTGACCCTGAGTGCAGGTTGAAGCCATTGCTCTTGCGTTTTTGCTGAAAGTAGGAAGAGCAAAGTGAGGGAGTTAGAAACAAGAAGCTACATAAGATTCTCTCTGCCAGTATGAAAGGGAACACCGTATTTGTGTTCGAAGCCTGTAGCTTTTTTTTTTTGTGTGTGCTTGCGACAAGGAAACGTTTCATGAGCAGGATTCAACAGGAGAACAGCACAATAGTTCTCACTTGCATGTTTGCAAGAATTGCTATTTGCATCCTGAAAAAGTGTTCCCTTTCATAATCGTGGAGTGTGTGTACAACGCAGGTCATAGCAGTAGTCAGCGCCAAAACACGATAAAATAGCCAAGAAGCTTGAAAAGAAGGATTACACAACTAGTGATGGAAAAAGGATCAAGAGGTTCGGGCTTTAAGGGGGGACGCGGCCCTTGAAAACCGAAAAATCGCGAAAAAGTCGATTTTTGAAAAACCTTATTTTTGGGTTGTATGTCTCATAAACTACCTGTTCTGTAATTATCAGCACCTAATTCAACCGTAAAGTACCAAAAAAAAAACGCTACTTTTGAGGCCACCGCGGCCCACAAAACACGCGCAAATGCCGAAATGAAGTCAAACTTCGCGCGCGCGCCATTCCCGGCCCATGCGGCCTGCCCGCGCCATATTGGTGTCGTTTTGACCGTGAATTCTTTGTCTCTATTTTGCCGCCTTGCAAAATGGCATCGTCGGCGCGGTTGAGGCGCTATTGGCGTTTTCCCGCGATGTGATGCGGAGCGTTGATTGGCCGGAGCAGCGCGTTCAAATCCCGCGGGCAAAAGCGCGCCCGCCATTGGCTGCTGCGCGGGCGGCGGCGGCTGCTGAAATCTCGCGGGCTAAAGCGCGCCTGCCATTGGCTGCTGCGAGGGCGGCGGCGGCTGCTCCCTTTGATGGCGCGCCCGCCGCGCTCGCGTTGTTGTTGCCCCTTGCTCCGTCCGCCTCAACATGAGCTTGCGAGCTGCTCATCGCCTTGCGCTATCTTTTACATTATTTGCTCAGCTTTATTTTTTTCGCTAGTTGTTCGCTGCACGAGATGCCGGCAAAGCCCAAGACAGTGCAGATGTTCAGTGCGCGGGAGCGCGATATGCGTCTTGTACGAGCATCGAACTTCCGATCTTCCGTAGCGAGTGCCGACTGCGTAGACGCTTTTCAGCGGCGGAACTGTGCTTTCGGCTGTCGCCAGTCGAAAATCCGACACACTGATGTGCCTGGAGCCGCAAGATCGAGCTAATTAGAAGCTCCGCAGGAGCTTTCTAATAAAAAAAACACGTGTTCAACTTTAAGGCCTGTTTTCTCGGAATGGATTTTTTCGCTAGTAGTGGCACTGGGGAAGGCGATATCTCAAGAACCGCTCTTCAGATTTGTATGCCGTTTTTTTTATTCTGTTCCTGAATGACTTTGCCAGGGGGTAACAGGCTTCTTTTTTTGAAAGCTGGTTCAGTTAATTTATAATAAGCAATTAATTTTTGATGAATGTGGTCATTACTGGCTACATCAAATTCAAAGTTGTCTTAAAATTTTTTGGAGGGGAAATTAAAGAAAAGGGCTCTTTAGCCCCCTGGGATATCTATCAAGGGATCATCACAGTGAATTTCAGCTTCCTACGATGTGCTGGCATTTCTCCAGGCTCTTCCTCAGGCATATACATGAACCACCTAGTTAGACCTCAATAACTCTGGAACTAATAAACATATCTTCATGAAACTTTGCAGTTCCTCATAGTTCCGTGGTGTGAACGTACCCTGAAAGTTTCATCTGGATATCTTAAAAAGTAAAAAAGTTTGGTCTCAAGGGTTGCCTCCCCCCTTAAGAGATAGAAAGACAGTAACACGAGATTAAAGAGGAGGTATGCAGAGACTCTGAAGTGGAGTCGGTCAGGTCATGCAACGCATAGAGGGAGGTCTCTGATGGTCAGTAATAGTAATAGAATGGCTGCCAAGGAAAAGGAAATGTAGCCTGCAGTACAAAGCAGATCACCTACATGACGACATTTCTTTTTCTGCAAGTGATGCTGCTAAAGTAAACATGCAAGTCCTGCTGCATACAATCATGCACCACCAGCTATCGAAGGTCTAGCAGCATTTATAGTAAAGCGACGGAGTCATAGCCAGGCTGACAGATATTGCTGGATCGCTGTCACAGTAGCTCCATACTTAGTGCAATGCGACTACAACTTCCTTTTTCTGAAAGGAATGGAGCGACTCATGGCACTAAATCAGACCACAGCACTTATTTGACGAGAAAAATTTGAGCTAAGTCTTGACAACCTTCATTCACAGCCGTAGCTTAGGGGCTACTGTGTTCTAAGGCCGACCTTGAGGTTCCAGGTAGTTCTTAGCAACAGTGACCAAGCTACGATGGAAGTTGGAATGCAAAACACCAGGGCACAAATATTTGGGTGCTTGCTAAAGAACCCTCAATAGTCTAAATTATTCTGGATCGATCAATCAATCGACCCTACCAATGCAACCTCGGGCTCACACAAGTGGCTACCTGCTGCATACCTACAGTATGGCATAATCAAGAGCAAACAACCGGAAGATACATGACATGTCATGCCATGTGTCATGTGATGACTACATTTCATGACTACATGTGCAGATTCCACTTTTGTATGTGTTCAGGTTTCTTGTTTGTACTTGTTTGAGTGTACACAATATGCTTGTTATATTAACTGACTTGTACTTCTATATATGCTGAAATTGTACTTCGGTTCTTCTGTTTTTCATGTCCTGTAAAGACGGCTCATTCAAATTCTGCAACACACTAGTAAAGAAACCTGTCAGAACCCTGACAGATGCAACTGTCAGCAAAACACACCCTACATCAGATCTACCACTTGTCTCACACTTTTTTTTAAAAGGAAGGCAACACCAACACTACGTTACTTGAGAAAACACCACGCACCTTGCCCTTGTCATACTCATCGTCGTAGCTATCGTAGTCGTCGTAGTACTTCCGCTTGTCCCGGTAGAAGTTGCCACCACCGCGGTCGTTGCCGTAGCTGTTGTGGTAGCCACCTCCCGAGCCGCGTCCCCAGCCGTTCACAGCGAAGCCGTACTGCCGGGAGCCGTTATTCTGGAGGTAGCCAACGATGTCCGTCTGCTTCTTGACGCCATTGCTGCCGTTCCAGTATGACGACGATGAACCATCCTTGGCGCCATTCATGTTTGGCCGCGCATCCCACTGGTGAACTGTGGCTGCGTGAGATGAGGCACTTCGTTACGGCGAGTTACATCATGGCGCGCAAGAAATCTCAAAAGGCGCGGCCAAACCAGCACAGAGCTTGGCCACACCTCCGCAGGGCATCACTCCTCCGTCAAGAGAAGGAAGTAGCAGATATCCGAGCATTCCAGGATTTCCGAGCTCGTTGAAACTTCAAGAGCAAATAAAACGCCAGGCAGTAACAGTGTATGTCGACAACACGAGCGCTTCACAAAAACCACCCCATCAATGCATGTGTATCAGGGGTGTGCGATTAGCAACTTTTGAGAGCGAATCGAATACGAATGCGGAATGCAATCTGATAGTGGATAATTTTTGAACAGCTTTCGAAGGAAAGTTGTTTCGAAGGAAAGTTAATGATGTTCACAATTTGGTATACTTACAATGCTAGAAACTTTCATTGCAATGCACATTATGAACCAATATTAAAAGCAGAAATGCAGCATTATATACTAATTAGCAGTTTGCTCAAGTACCCAAGGCTGTTTTGGAAGTGTTTGAAGAAAATGTTGGACTCCCTGAGCAAAGTAGCGTGCTTCAACGACAGAGTCGAACAGCACATTATTCGATTCGTTATTCAGAAGTATTTCATATTTGCACGCACCTGATGTATATACATAAATGAGCGGCCCAATCTAGTCCATTGCACACCAACTTGTAGAGCAATGTTCATGTGCTCCTCAAGCATTGACTTTTATGTGCATCAGCTTCATCATGAATAAACCACAGAATTCGGAGAAAAAATAGAATTTTTAAAAATTTTGCTACGCAGAATTCCAGCTTTACACTAGCGAATGTGAACACTAGTACTGTAGTGCTTACTGTGTACAATCAGTTAACTGATAAGAAATGCAACATTTTCGCAGATCCTGCAATCCATGAACTTTTGATCCCAATTGTGCCAGTTCAGCTGCTGCTGCTGCTGCTTCATGCTCAATGTCTTTGGCTCGTGTAAGACTCCATGCGGAGCCACAAAGAAATAAATTTTGCAGAAATTTGCAAGGTGGACGAAAAGTATTCGGAAAAGAAAACGCTGTACACTCAATAGGAGCACAGAGATATAAAAGAACAAATTCACAGGCCCGTCCTACACATACGAGTGAACAGTATCTCCTTTTCAGCCATGATGAAAGAAGCGCCGTTGATGGCTGCGCCTGTGATAGGAGAGGTCTTGGCGCAGGTTCTCCCCAATGTCCATAATCAGATAGCCTGCCTCCAGGGGTTGTAGCTTGTATGGATTCCTTTCCTCCAATCGCCTTCACTTTTTTACCAGCTCCAACACCAAGCGCTCAATTCTGGCAGTAATGAACTATATAAAGAACTAAATTAACACGACACTGGCGGAAAAGTAAGTCTCCCATTATGGCAGAAAAAAGAAATGTCAGGAAAGGAGGTTCTGCAATCAAAACATTTCAAGGCAAAGGTCCTGCTTTCACAAATATGCATAGTATTCAGACTACAGAAGAGTTGGATCATAAATACTATAAAACTACAAGCACTCTGTACACTCACACAAGTGATTGACCTCTTCCTGCCTTTACCTTGTTCATCCCAACCACAGGAAATGCACGAGTCTAGCTTGAATACAATGGATCCCCTCACTTTATGCCCCTAAATACGTTCTGCAATTCACAACAGGTGAACTCTAGAAAGCTTGTCACCCCGGAACCTCTTGGTTCCGGGGTGACAAAATGGGCGCCCTGCACCACGGAGTAAGACATATAGGAGGTGAAACTCCCGTCAGCGCGAGCGAGCGCGGGCGACCAGATAAAGTCACAATTGTTGCATGCGCCGACGCTACCCTATGCAGTGGCGGCACCATGCGGCGCGTCGTAGAAGCCGCAGCGAAAAAAAAAAAAAAGCAGCGCCCGGCAGGCGGCTCGGCGGCTCCGGCGCTCACTCCGGCGGCGCCCGCTCAAAGCAGACGACAAGCAGACGACACGGGTGTTTGCTTTAGCGGGCACGCCGTAATCGAACTGCGTAGGTGCGCGCACTCAAGAAAACTGTTTTGTTGTGTGCCCATCAAAAAAAGCAACACGTGTGGCAAACTTCCGTTAATTTTCCTCTTATCGCCAAGCAGCTAGGGCAACTAGTTTTCGAGAGTCTTAAAAAAAAGAAAAGGAACGGAAACACGTGCACGGCGGCATCCTTCCTACGCGCACCCCTGTGAGCGCTAGAGCGAGAAACAAGCGGTCGCCCTTTGAGCGATTAGGTACGAGATAGCCATCAGTTTCGCAAGCGCAAAAAGCCGAAAACCGCCCGCCACGGAGCAAGATAGCCCTGGCTACAACCAGAAGCTACGTATCATCTTATAGCTGTCATGGAAAACGCGTTTTATTTTTTACTGTTCTCAAATGTCTGAAGCGTAGCAGCAGTTGCTCTTCAGGCTACAAGCGGTAAAGAAGCGCGCGTGAGTGCCCTCAGTAGAAGTCAGGCGCGCGCGGCCGAACGGGAGCAACACGCTCGACCGGTTGCCCTGGCAACCTAAACGGCGGTAATTTCTTCCCATGCCGCCAGGTGCCGCCAGCCTGAAAATATATCCGCGGGCTTGTGACCTTTTCTGGTCGCCGCAAACAACGGAGTTTCCACTCCTAAATATTTCTTGCTCCGTGCCCTGCACTAAGGAACGAGTTTCCCATAAAAATTGCTAGAGCAAACATCGCCGCCACCAGTGTCTACGGGAGACAAGCAGTGGCGTTCAGCTGGCGCGGGAATGATGGCTGGTAGTACAAGGATTTGCCTCAACTCCATCCTCCCGACTTCCAAACGGTTTCGAGACTTCGCAAATTTTTCATCTTCAACAAAATATTGCGTCCTAAGTGCAACCACTCGCAACAATTATACAGGCGTGCAGAAACTTACCTCTTCGTGCACTCAGAAAAACCACAACTGCTTGGAAATTTAGAAAGCTGATCGGCAGAAGAAATAATGCCACGAGGGGCCAGGGTTAGACAAATCCATGTCCTACACTCACTGTTCCCATGTTAGCTGAAGGGTCGCAGCACCAGAGTTCCCCTCAAGCTGTTTTTCGCAGGGAACTCCACGCCTCACCACACCCGAGGCAACCCACCCAGGGACGAGGCGACCCTGCCAATAGCAGTTTCAAATGAGTAAGCAGCTTGTGAAACAAAAAAGTGCTCTAGCTTGGGCTCCGGAGTGGCATGACGAGGCAATCGCCACGGCAATGGTCAATCGTAGACGTCGCCACAATGGCAGGACCAATGCCGTGGCAATGACCACTCGCAGGCGCTAGTTATGCAAGAGGGCTCTGGTAATTTCGGTGGTGTCGCGCTACGCAACTGCTCCCGCTCTCCACCAACTACGCACTACACAACCGCTCCGCACTCTCACTGCATAAGTCTCGGAGAAGCATGCAGGACCTAAAAAAAAAGGGGGGGGGGGGGGGGCATCAACAAAAGGTTTCTGTTTTACACATACTTTTCAGGACCCGTCAGTTTCCAGTGGGAATGAAACATCATCTATGTTGTGTGCACACAAACATTGTGAATCGCTGCCCCCCCCCAAATCGTGCCCACACTTCCCAGCAGCAAAATGCCACCCGATTCATTACCTTTGCTGCTTGCCGAGTGGCGCCGTTCAGCAGCTAATGTTTCCTTTGTCCGTTCAACCCACTCATGCGAATCACTGCTGTCGTCCGTGTCGGCCGCCACTGCCCTCACACATCCGTTGGTGACGGGAGCCGGCGTCGTCGAGTTCGGCGGAGGCACAACAGGCCGCACTGGGGGCTCGCCGACTGTCGCCGCCGCACCATCGTCACCCGCGGCAAGTTCACTCGCTGGAGACAGCGCGTCACCGCCTCGCGCACCGTCACCAGAAGGTTGAGTCTCGGGGGTATCGACGACGCCAACGCGTCCGTCGCCAAGAAAGGGCCGCAGCTGCTGTTCTTTGTCCTCGGCGGCGTCGACACCCGCGGCAGCAGCCGGCTTCCCTGGCTCTCCCTCTTCGACACGCTTCGAACCCGTGTCCCTCGAACTCCCCGGCAGTGATGATGTCTCCCCTGCCTCAGGTGCCGTGGCTGCCGACGACGACGGCTCCACGGTCCAGCCCGGAAACTCCTCGGCGACCGGCTTGCGCGCCTCGTAGGGCCGCTCCTTGTCCGTCACGTTCCAGTCCGTCGTGGAGTTGACGCTCGTCGTGCTCGACTCCACCGAGACGGCTGGAGAGAGGAGGTTAACGTCTGATACTTGCCACGTTGATGAACCCTTGGCCCTGGGGGTCTCCGGAGCATGCGTCTGTGGCATCAGACATTTCCGCCGATCGACGGTCCCATCGGTCCTCTCGCTGTCCGAGGCATCTGATGAGTCTCCCGCATAGGGAACCAGGCTCATGTCACCCAGTGCCAGCGGGGCGAGCGGCTTATCCACAGGCCTCTCAACTGGCTTCTCCGCGGGCTTCGCAAGTATCACTGATGCAGGAAGTTTCGGCGGCCCAACACTTCGCTGCGACGTTGACGGAGAGGAAGACACTGCAGTAGACGAAGACGATGTGCCGATTCCAAAGGTGATCTTCGGACGATTAGCAGGAAGTGGCGTTGAGGTTGAGGACGACGGAGCTGCCGTCCTGTGGGGTGACGGGTGGGCCGTGATAGGCAAGGACGACGATGACGAAGTGGCTGCAGCAGTGGCTCCGGACACGGATACGGCCGCAGGCGATGAGGGAGACCTGGGCGGGGGCTGCTTCGGCCTCTGCGGGGTGCTCCTCTCCGTGGCCACGGCTGCAACGAGCCAACGACCTCGGCATCAAGAACCACTCGCCCGCACGGCACACGCAACCCCCGCCACCTCCTCACACACAGCTGCCTCACCGAATACAGCATGACACTACGCAACTCAAAATTTTTCCCATGCTTTTTACCCCCGCACTCTTGCACGCAACCCCAAAACACTGCACATCTACAAAGTTTGCATCGACAAAGAACACTACTAAAACGGTGCAAAAGCTTGGCAAAACAGAGCTCTTCTGACACAGGCTGACAAACACAACATTTATTTTCTCTGAAAACGACAATTAGCAAATCTTTACAAAAATACTATCTGGGTGTGATCAGGTCCCACTGATCGTTTGCAATAAGTGAACCAATAAGTCAATACTCATCAACAACCTTTCACTGCCCAAGTTGTGCTACTATAACGGCACAAAACTTCGAAACACTGGACAATCTTTTGCACTAGCATCTTCTGCTAATTACTAATAGACTTGTGTATTAGCCACAATATCTTGCAAAATTTTAAGCAAAGAATGAGTTGTGGCCATTAAAAATGCAGTCTCTCTTTAGCAAGCAACTTCCTCACGTATTTCATCTCCACATAACAAGACTATCCAGGGCCGCTAGCTCTAGGGGCAGCTTATTCACATGACATGGGTGAACAAAGATACCTACTACACCAACAGTAAACGGCTGTGGACACAGCATCAAACTGGATTCCTTGTTTGGAAAAAAAGAAAGATCTTGCGTTGACGTGAGAGATGCAAACATGCACAATAAATACAATAGCAATTCATTCTCTATAAATTTTTATTCAATGGCGTGGCTATTACACAAGTCTATACCAGGGGTCTCAAACTCTCATTTCGCAACGGGCAGCGTGAATATCGGGATGAATGTTGCACAGATCCCAGCTGCAGTTCTATGCTACCCTTCCGGCTGAACCACTGATTCATTCCTGCTCAGATTCTACACAGAGGTGACAGTTGCAGCGCGCAATCCAACATCACGTTTAGGTGCATTACGTGTCTGTTACGCCCAGAACGCATCGCCTGCACCAATTCCAGACAAAAAAACAAAATTTATTTTGCTGCCACAGAAAGTAAACGTTGTCACTCAGTGTTGGGGCAAAGCCATGGCAGGTGCTGGGTTTTGTCATCACGATGACAGAAAGTGCTACCATTAATTCCATCACAATAATATCAGCACCATCTCTGCTTCCTTATTATTCTGGACGTAAGAGATAACCAATGCACCCAAACACTGCATTGCTCTGGACGCGCAGTGAAATGCCGTGTTTGCTTCAAATTTGGGTGCAATCGAGCTAACTATTTAGCCATTAGAGTCACACAAGCCTTGCGCTTTGACTTACGCAGCGTCCGGTATCGTGCACGCCTCAAGACAGGCCACACTACAGAATGTCCAAGGTTGAGACGGAAAGACTTCAGTAACACGGGGAATTTTCTATCGCAATCAAGCCAGGCAAGGATAAAACATCTCAATGAGAATGGCTCCCTTTCGCAGGTTGCTCAAGGGAGTCAAATGGGATTGCAGAATTTAATCCCAATCGGGCGAAATTGCGCTAAAACGTGCCTGTGTGACGTCGTTATATGGTTCAGGCAGTTGGTAGGGCCTGGTAGACCACAAGACATGCACCTTGAGGGCAGCACGCAGGACGTGGGTTTGAGATGCCTGGTCAATAAATAACCCAAAACAAAAGTAGACAAAAAAAATTGTTCGTGAAGGTGTGATAAAACTTGGGGCCTAGATTACATGAGCCGCTTTATTGTTTTTTTACGCCTCGACACTACAGGAGGCATAAAACGCAGCATCACAATGCAGGTCGTAGAAAACATCACAAAAACACAGTCCCAACCGAGCGAGACTTTCAAACACACATTTGACTCGTTTCGTCTTTGTGCAAGCAGTAGAAAGTCCAACTATTTTGGACACTCGCACACTGATGCTATGGCTGGCAATCGAACCTAATAATGAAACACGTCAGCAGTGCGCTATAACTGTATCACTGTTTCAATGCAACGTCCCCCTACATGAGCAGCTCGGAATGCCACGAGTAATGTTGAGGCAGAAACATGTCAAAAGCAGAATGTTGACTTCGGGTGGATAAAGGAGCGGCGGTAGACTTACAGAGTTGGCCATTTCGGAGTGGCTCGGTAGTGGTGTTCCGGCTACACAAGGTGGCCACAGAGTTGGACTTCTGTTGGAGCAGAAAAAGCAGAAAAAAAAAAAAGACCAATCGGGATTACTCTTATATCCCTTGGTGCATGTTCAGGAAATGTTTCATCGAAAATCTCAGACGCTCATCGAAGGCCTTTTTCTTTCTATAATATAATAGGCCGAATTTACTCAATTCTTGCACGCACCCGAATCTGACACGCACCCAGTTTTCTATGGGATCAAAGAAAAAAATATTTCGTGCACTAAAATCCAACGCGAACAAATTTCTTTCGTTGCTCAGTTCACCTTTTAAGATTGCATATTTATTCACACTTCAACATACACCGTTGTCTTAGTTTTCCAGCTCCTCGACCATCGTAATTGCTTGTCTTACAGCGGGCATCATACTAAATGCGCTGCATCGCCGTAACAACGCAAATGAACAGAGTGGAAGCCTGAAAGGCCGCAGGTTACTACTGCAGCACTGTAACCGTAACACCAGTCACAAGCGCAGTGAAAATTTCGTCGTTTCACACAAAACTTAAGTTTTCACTTCGGTCGACTTGTCTACGGATTGGAACAAAGACGTAAAAGTACAGGTTGCAAACATAACGCCAAGAACCTCGGGATTTAGAATACTTGTTTGGGCCGAATTCAAGCAACAAAAATTACAAAAGAGCTTGCGTTACAGTCGAGTAAATATGGTACAGGCATCCAAACCAAAATGGCCTGAGCTGCGAGAAAAAAAACTCGTAGCACAACTAACAAGCCACTATAGAGAAACACCACTGAAAGCTCAAAAACTTGTCCAAGATTAATTCAGGTTGAATTCAAGCCTAAAGTCGGGCTTAAAACCGATCGGTCATAAATTGTCTCAATGCTGAGGAATTCCGAAGCGGCACGCCACTTTCGGCGGCATATCGCTACCGGGTGGCACTGCTCACCTTGACAACGTGGTTCTCCTGCGACTCCGGCGGCGTCCGGATGTAGAAGAGGACATACGCCTGCTGGTTTAGCACGTTCCCCAAGCTCACTTGGTGCACCTATAGATAAACAAAAAAAAAGGAAGGCAGAAAAAAAAAATTGGAATGAAGAAAACTTGCGCAGGCATTCCTTAAAATTTATAATAGAGTGAACCAAATGCGAATTCCAAAGCAACAAATCCATCATCAACAGCCATTTTATGTCTGCTGCAGGACCAAGGCCTCTCCCAGCAATATCCAACTACCCGTCTTGCACCGGCTAACACTATCCCATGTCTTACTTACTCTATAATCTACACTGCTGTCATTAAAATTTTACGTTACAGCTATAAATTTGCATTCAACTGCTTGATGCATGAAAAAAAAGAAAAAGGAACACAACTTTCCGAAGCCCACCAGACGCTTCAGGAAGACCAAACACCACCACACGTGAAACTATAGCACAGCGGGCCCTTTCCGCAACTCTTTCTGTACCGCATGAAATAATAGTGGCCTCATCATCACACGGGTACACCCGTCTTCACAGCCAGACCGTGCTCGAGTGAGCACAGTATTTTTTTCAGAGCAAAAGGAAAGCCCGGCACACCCACCCGGGAATCGTCCATGCAGTACCAGTTGCCGTTGGAGTTTCGCACGAAGCAGAAGTAGTGTCCCGAGTTGCAGCTGGCACCCAGGTGCACCAGCACGGCGTTGAGCCGGTACGTGACCGGATCACCCTGTGGAACGGTAAAACGTGGTCCCATAACCAGGACCGACATCTGGCTTCGCTAGGAAGCCAAGTCAGCCAACACACACTGACACTGCGCCTGGCCACCAACATTACATCTCAAACAATGATCTACAACCTGGCCACAGGGGGCCCAGATTGAGAGTCCATGTCGATGAGCAATTCATTAGTCACTTCATATACAGCCAACTTCCATTAATTCGACCCGGGTGCGACTGAACAAATTGGTTGAATTACCCGGCGAGTCGAATGAAACAAGGGGCCACCAATACACACCGCTGATTCATCTGGCAGTATTTGCCCCGATTTTAACAGCACCCATCCCTCCCCCTACGAATTGAATGCACACCCACTTTAGATTAGTTCAAAGCAGAAAATTTATGTAAAATGTGACGCCAGAGCTCCTAAACAAAGTACAAATCAAACACGCACCCAGTCTTTTAGCAAGAAAACTTAGCATGCCTCAAGTTCTGGTAAAAAAAAGGTGAAGCCTGTGAGATTTGCCTTCACAGAAGGGAACTTTATTTACTTACTGTCCATTAACATCACTCTCAGGCAGCACTTTCCCGCTGTCTACGAAGAAGCACGTCACCTCATTTCTCATACGGTTCGTAGCGCGTTCGATATTCTGCATTTATCGCACCGCTCCGAAACAATAGCAAACGGGATTGTGGCTCATGCTAGACAAACCACTTCACTGGTTCGTCCTGCAATGCATGCTATTCCCCGGAAGGCTACAAACACGTGATATGACCGGCTGCCGCTAGCTTAACATGCAAAATAACTTCATCATTTCAATTCGCTTTCATAATCAAAGTGGCACGTGGCCATAAGTACACCATGTGCGAACTTGGCCATAAGTACATTATGTGCGAACTTGGTAATAAGTACATTATGAGCAAACTTGGCCATAAGTACATTATGTGTGAACTTGGCCATAAGTACATTATGTCCGAACTCGTTCTGTCACTATCCACGACTGCCACCTTGTGATGGCAATGGAGATGAAACTAGCCAGGCTCTCTAAAACTCTAATGACAGGCTGTTGCAAACACCGCGAACACGGTTTTGGTATCGTATTGCACTGCTAAACCAATTTTCGGAGGAATTCTCTTGGGGGGGGGGGGGGGGGGGTGCATGTTAGAATCAGGTAAATACTGTATTAATTTATTGTGAGCGAATGTTTTTTACACTACAGGCTAAGAGGGAAGGGGCGCTTCAAAAACGATATATTGCGAAGAAGTCTATTTTTGGAAAACCGTCTCGTAAGCTAGCGATTCTGTAATTATCAGCATCTAATACGACTGCAATGTAAAAAAATATGAAAAAAGAAAAGAACAAGGACATGTTTGAGGCCGTCGTGGCTTCCAAATCGTGCGCGAATGCCGAAATAGAGCCAAACTTGGCGCACGCACTCCTCCCAGCACACGCAACCGGCCCTAACCAGAAAAGCACCAAGGTGGTAATTTTTTATGACTACGTTTGACAACTTATATAACTTCCCTTCAAAATGGCCTAAAACAACAACCTATAGCTTACAACACACTATGAACATTCAGAATCCATTCTATGCTCTGTACCTTACCGTCCAAGTTGCTGTTAATAAGCTAGTTCGGCATTAAACCAAGAACATCCTGTTTTGGATACCATAAAAAATGTTTATCCTAGAAAAATAAATTGCATTCCTGAAATACGCTGGTAACAATACATTTACTGTGCAAATTTAAATCTGACATGAAAGTAGACGTGAAAGCATGGCCATGTGACATCGCTGAAGTGAGCAGTTAGGCTTCATCTACACGTGTAGTCGGGAACGAAGACACTCACATGCTTGTCCGACATGTACGGCCGCAACTCAAGGTGCTCGGGGTAGCTGACATGCTTCGTGATCTTGCCTCCAAACATCCGGTTGGCGTCAAACCTGCAAGACAGGGCATGTCTTTCTTTCAATACCACATTCACTGGGCACATGCTTGTACTGCGCCATACAGGCAGACAGCCGCATGCTAGGGACATCAAAGAATGGTCCGACGAAGGTTTTAACAGACGGCTGAACACTTCTGCAGCCTAAAATTCAGGGCCACACAGTCGAACCCACTTTAAACAATACCATGTTTACCAACATATTGGACATAACAATGAGCTGCCGCTGCACTGCGACCCTTCGTGCGTGTTCTGCAGTAAAATAAAGCACAAATAAACAGCAAGCTGACAGTGAATGGATGCAAGAAAAGTCCACCCACCTTTTGAACTGGAAGGTGGCTACATTGGGCGCCCTGTGGACGGTGAACCGCTTCTGCGCCATCACCTTGATGTTGCAGCGGGGACACTTGTAGGCGTTGTCGTTCTGTAACAGCTCCGGCTCCACAAACTTCTCCAGGGCTGTCTCCAGGCTGGAGGCATTCTGTAGTTTGGAGCAATGACACAAGGTTTCGATCCACAGGCTCAATCAAGCGCTGAAGTTCTGCAAGAGTTTGTGGTTATCGCTGCGACAGGCAGACAAGTTGGCAGTCTCTCCTCCCCAAAGAACGTTGTCAACAGTTCTGCAAGCACGATTACAACGATGCTCCTCAATGCGATGAAGGCGGCAACGGAGGGATTTTAAGGCTAGACTACAACACCACATGATCAGCTCTGTGATATATTGTAAATATTCTGTAAATACCTATTCACTTATTGCTCTATCTGTGACACTAGTATTGAAACCCATTTGCTCTCTTTATTTTAATCGACGTTTATAAAACAACTTCAGCTACTGAATTTGCTTTGGCTGAGGTCTATTAGTACCGCTCACAATCTTTTGCACACCAATCTTGGAGGCCACAAATACTAAACGTTAATGCAATAATGGGCAGAGAGCGTAGCAGGCATCGTCTTAAGCAAGTATGGCAGCACAGCTTCTGAGCCCAGCAGGGAGAACAACAAGAGGACCCAGGGGTGGGTGCAGCAGATGGGCAGTCAAATTAGTTGCCAATCACACCACTCATACGAGACGTATTCAAAAACTGCAGGTCGAAAAAAGGCTCACGGAGTGATGCTCTTTCAATAACGGACACGTTCTGCAACTTCCTCAAAAAACGGCATCAAGGGAATCCTCACCTTGATGTCTAGGATGAGATCCATGAAGTGGTCGTACGTGTTGCTCTTCTCCTTGCATTTCATGCAAATCACTGATGGGATAGACAGATAAAGAAAAACATCAGTCAAGCGACAACCTAGAAGAAAAACATCAGTCAAGCGACAACCTAGAAGCCACCTCATCAAACTTTCAGGATGGCTCCCATAACGCAACAGGGGCCATTCAGGCATCGCAGAAACCCCCGCACATCCAGCTACTGCAATAGACAAACCCCCGCCTTCTCTAACGATCCTCCACTAAAGACTCTTCCTCCACTCCAACTAGTTGAGCACAGCGCAGACCCTGGACTGAAGAAGACGCCATGTTTCTCAAGGATTGCTATGAGGTGTCTGCGTATCGCAGCGCCCACTTTTGTCCAGGGGTGGCATTGCCATCAACTTTGAGGTGCAGTGTTGGACAGAGGAACGTTTTAGAACATTGGGGGAGGAAAGTCAGTCGAGCAAACTTTAGATTACAGCAATAGGCCAATCCATGCACGCCAAACTGCAAACATTACAATGCAAAAAAAATCCCTGCGGACGCGAACAACATTGGCGGGATGGGTAAGCACTGACAATTGCTTTACGGCTTGTCCCGAGCCCACGCCTCTCGTGGGATACAAACACACACGCATGCGTTAGATGCAACACAAGCAGCAGCAAGCACACTTGGACCCGCACAAAGTTGTAAGCGATGCATTGCTTTTAGACCGTGGCAACTCCTTCGGAGACTTTCTGTTGCCGATTTCGCTTGCTTCGGGAACTTGTCAGAATAAAACTTGCTCAAAGTGGGTAGCCCTCTGGCATCCTTTCATCACCCCAAAACATCTAAAGGTACGGTCAAGAGACTGACGAGCAAAAACGTTTATGTGAACCGAATTAGATTCCTTTTGCAAAACTGGGTGCAACACGTCCCAATTCAGGAACTTTACCGAAAATAGTAAGAAACCACGTGGCTCCATTACTGTGCACCTAAAACACGGTGCACGAGAATTTTTTGTGGCCTGCTCCTGTCAACAGGCAGCCAAAACGCCTGGCTAGCAAATCCGCAACCTCATGCCCGGAGGCTTGACAGCACCTTGTGCCGCCTTTTCAATGCCTTTGAAGAACCCTGGCTCGCGCAGAAAGCAGTGAACAGAGGCAATTCATTCCAAGGACTATTGAGACCTCAGTAGGGGGGCAAGCAATGGCTATTTACATGGCACGCAACATTATGCATGCAAAACACACACACAAAATCCCCTTACCTTGACTCCTATGATACCCGCCAAAGATCTCATTCACGACTGTGGTTTCCTTGCTCGCGGGGTCCAGCCTGTAAAATAATTAAGGACAATGCATTTTCGCCCTCTAAGACCACAGACAGACAAGCAAACATGTTGCATGACAATGAAGACCAGTGATTCATAGAGCGCAGGGCCTTTGACAGCTACAGGTTAAATACCAACTGCTACGGAACTTCACTCTACCCGTGGAAAAGTTGCAGGGCTTGTAATTGTCCGATTTCCCTATTAGCAACCTCTGAACAACATCTAATAGACAGCGTGTTAGCATGATGGTCAATAGTTATGACGCAAATCCGAGACCTCGGTCTGGTCTGAGATTTGCGCAAGCATTTTTGCATTCTACCCCTATCAGCACAGGGCCACCGCAATTTTGGCAATCAAACCTGCAACCGCCTGTTCATAAGCAAAACGCCAATGCCACTGAGCCCATATGAATATGTTGAAGCCTGGACAAGACAGAGATCTTTAAGCATGCCTCTGTGACACCTAAACATCACGAAGCCAAGGAAAGCCCAGGAGAAATACTTCGGAGTGGCTAAAGCTCCCAGGGTTTGATCTGGTGCACATGAACGCCCAAGATAGCGGCCGGATTGATAACTGTTGCCACAGCACAATTGGTAGTGCAACGCACACGTAATCCAGAGTACAGAAACTTAAAAGCGCAGCAAAAAGATGGGTGAAGAAGGGGCACAAGACACAAACGCCCATTCCTCGTGTTCATAGTCTTTCACTGCACTCTTACGTTTTGATACTGTAATGCTATGCCAACTAGCCTACCTATCCACTTTATCGCAATACGGAGTTTCTGGGTACAGATTTCGTGGCGGCCATTCATTTTCTGCTCCCACTTTCAGTTTCCCTTTCCCTCAATATTTTTCCACCTTTCAACTTAAACCACACCTAGCTTCCCCTTTGCTTTCTTCGGCTTCACTGTCTGTTGGCTTTACACGGTCACGATTAACGAAAATCGAGCCCCTCGGTTTCCCATCGCGTCATTCATTAATTGTATTTGTTGTTTTATGTTGCGTGATGTTGGCTATTTCTCAATAACCTGACGCTGCTCATCGCAGTTCTTTTTCTTTGATGCATGTTTTAACAAACTATATCAAACTCAATTGACTGTGTGGCCTGCCTTTTGTATTCGTGCCTTTCCTTTGAAATGTACATTCCAGACTTCCGGGACCAGAATGTGGAAAAAAAAAAAAAAATTAAACAGGCACACAACGGTACAAAGCCTGTACAACTCAACTCCTCGACTTCATGTTGCATGCAAAAACCGAGGAAAATTCAGTTCACTCCTTTTTTTCCTCCTGGCTTCCACAGACAAGTGGAATTGCACGTGTGGCCAATTGAACAAAAAAATATAAAAAATGCGCAGAGAAACTCACTTGAGGCCGCCCTCGTAATTGGCCAATGCTGCCTTCCAGAGGTTGTCCACGACGTAGCGGAGGAACTCATGGGCGTCCTCCTGTTGTCCGAACTGAAAGTGTTTTGCTATGGCTGGTCGACAAGAACGAGAAGAAACAAAAGAAAATATTAATGTCATTCTCCCAACCAACAATAGAGTGCATGCGTTACTTCTGCATAAAGCACTTTTGAAACAGGTGACAAGCTTCACTTGGCATCGGTACACAGCAAGTGCAGGTTTTCCACCTGGGGCTTTTGTAGAGGCGCTACAGACTAAAAAGACACTACGAGGAAAGAATGAATCAGTTTAACCTGATAAATTCTTCTTCCTGAAAACTCATTTCTCATAAATTTTATAGCAACAGATTGATAACCAGGAGAGTAACCAAATGCCAAAGCTCTGTTTTCTGAATTTTACAGCACAACACCAGTAACTGTACGTCAGCGTGACATCTTGGATGACAAATATTTTCTCGAACTTGGGTCTCGTATTTCGAAGTCGATGTTCTTGAAATTTGCACAGTTCAGTCTGTGGCTACGTTAGAAAACAATCTGTTCCGTCTTTACTAGCAAACTTTACCAATCTAACTGGATCTGAGCTGATGCCATTGAAAGCTACGCTGTCATGACAAGATGGTGCAGAAAGTTCAAGATGGTCTCGTTAAACACGTTCCATGTGTTAACCACGGTGAACTGATGCATTTACAATGAAACCTTTTGTAAAACATTGTAAACTTGCTAAGTCATTCAACCCGTTTGAAGCCGCAAGAGCTAATTTTAGGCAAACACATGTGGCTTGCGATTTGTTGCATGCGACTCTGTCACGTTACCCGAGAACGGCAACATGCCTGGCAACGTACCTTTGAGCTTTCTATAGGTGAAGCGCCAACAGTGACGGCACACAAGAAGGAATACAGACAGGACAAGGCGGACAATGTCTGTATGAAGACAGGACAATGTCTGTATTCCTTCTTGTGTGCCATCACTATTGGCGCTTCACCTATTGAAAGCAATGCACCAACTAGCCCCACAACGTGTTTTACTGCAATACCTTTGAGCCGCTGGTATATGTACAGGGGCTTGATGGTGTCTCCAGACTTCTCCAGGGCCCGCTTCATGTGCCTCTGTAGTTCACACATCATGCAGAAGTTCAGTGTCTTGCCTGCAAAGTCGAGATCACCGGTCAACACAAGTCAAACAAGAGAGAGAGAGAGAGCCTGCTTTCACAGCCAGCACTACGTTTTCCCTGCATGAAACAATTTAACTAGCAGGCAGTAAAACCTCATTATTCCAGATTTCACGAGATCAAAAAAGAAAAGAAGCAATGCAATTACCCAAATGTTTAATTGAATAATTTATCGAGGAAACCCCAAACACATGCTAACTACATCAGCATGCCTTTGTTTACCGAGGAAGTCTGCAGCCATTCATTCACATTTTGCACGAAATCGGCGGGTAAGCTGCAATTCTCGTCACCTCGAGGCTGATCTCTTTCACAAAACGTCGCACGGCATTCTCGAAATCGTAGAACGAGCCAAAGTTTGCAAACTCTATGGAACAGTTTGGGGAAGTTTGGCAGACATGTAATACGGAGAGCTACGCGGCGCCGTCGTAGGATGCGCCACCGCCCCACACTGCAAAAAAGCTGCCGGCAGTCCGGCATGCTGCTAACAGCCAATGGGCATTCGCTTACACTTGGTGCAGTGGTCATCCTGGTGCAGAAGGTAGTTGGCCAGGGGCGGGCAGTAGGTCAGGCACTGGATGACCGTGTTCATGAAGCACGTGTTGCCCATGTTGATGAGGCCCGCGCCAATGCGCCGCTGCTCCCGCCAGTCGAGCCAGATCGCGTCCGGCGAATGCAGACGCACCCGCGGCTCTGGGATGCCATCCTCGCCCCCTTCGTCCCGGCGCACCAGCTTGTTCCCACCGCCGTTCACGCCGTCTCCGCCGCCGCCCACGCCGTTCGTCATGGCGGCCCCGTTCACCATCGACTTGCCTCCTGGTGGAATCGCCAGAGAGGCACATTGAAAAACGCATTGAGAGTTTCCAGCTGGAGGGCCGAACCCTTGTTAGCAAAATCCTCCTAAAACAATTTTTCAGACACATGCAACAGTTAGCAAATAAACAAATGTCTACAAGATGTGGCAAAGACCCTGGACCAGTACGTTTCTTTTTGCTCGTGTATGTTTCTTCATTTTCATCAACTGCTATCAACCATGGCGACGTCATTGTCAGCCTAGGTTGATGCCGATGGGAATAGGCTGATGGTGAGAAACACTAGAGAGGAATGCTAAATAGACCGAATAAGTACTCTTCGAAAACACTTTTCTATAATTCCGTCATAATGTTGATAGATGGCAATGCTGATGACGGTCAAAGTATTTTTTTTTTTTTAGTTTCAAGCAGAAATTCTAGAACCTGCACATCAGCGTGAAATCAAATATTTCAAAGTATATTTTCTCGTCCTTGGGATGGTGTGGCTTGGTAAACATTTTTCTATCTTGCCAAACTGAGCCTTTGGCTCCAACAGAAAAAAATTCACTGGACGTAAGCAGACATGGTCAAAATCCATGTTGTTAAGGCAATCTAGTGGGGCAACTTCAAAGTGGCCACTGCCCTTCCTCCATCTTTTGTTCTTACGTCGATCTTTTCTGACGAGACCAGAAACATCATCTTGCAGAGTAGCCTTTCTCGTGTTGTAAGAGTGTAATACCTCTGTGTCTGAGCTGTGTCTTACCAGTACTCACAAACGGGGCAGAAACCTGGAGGCTTACGAAAAATTCTACTTAATTTGAGGATGACGCAACGAGCTATGGAAAGAAGAATGATAGGTGTAACGTTAAGGGATAAGAAAAGAGCAGATTGAGTGAGGGAACAAACGCGAGTTAATGACATCTTAGTTGAAATCAAGAAAAAGAAATGGGCATGGGCAGGACATGTAATGAGGAGGGAAGATAACCGATGGTCATTAAGGGTTACAGACTGGATTCCAAGGGAAGGGAAGCATAGCAGGGGATGGCAGAAAGTTAGGTAGGCGGATGAGATTAAGAAGTTTGCAGGGACAACATGGCCACAATTAGTACATGACCGGGGTAGTTGGAGAAGTATGGGAGAGGCCTTTGCCCTGCAGTGGGCGTAACCAGGCTCACGATGATGATGACGAAGAAGAGTAATTTGGTTGCACAGCTCAAAATATTTGCGTCCTTCCAAGCATGCAGCACTTGTTCCCTTCCCACTCCGACGATTGCCTCCACCATGGCACACAAGACTCCTCATTCGAAGATTGCATGTAACAAACGCCACCTCTGCACAGAAAATATCCCGCCCGCTGAGAGAATGGTAGCACAATGATCCAGGAGTCCTGGCATGCTTACCGAGCTTGTGGAGGGAGTTGTTCTTGCTCAGCTGGCCGTTGTGTACCGGTGACGGTGAGAGCGGCGCATACTTCGCCCGCAGTGCCTCCGCTGAGAGCTTGCCTCCGCCGTCGCACGGCTCAAAGTCGATGCGAGACAGAAGCACCGATGACCGCGAACCACCAGCAACCTGCGCCAGGAAAACAAAGCGTTGATTGCGACTGGTGTCTGGATGCATCCTCAACACAAACCGGGGCCATTTGTGGCTGCAACATTTTTACCCCGAACAAAGCCTGAAGACTTTATCGCACGTGGACATTACTAACACGCCTACACAAAGGTGCGAGTTCTTGCCCTGTCGGACTGAATGTCCAGGTCATTAGCGAACTACTGAGGATGTGCCGGCAAGGCTAAAACAAGTACAAGCTTTAATTAGCAAGCTCTTTAGAACCAATGTGCTTCTAGAACATGCTCAAATAATATGCTGCGATTCCAAATCAGGCTAAAGTGAAACAAGCCCAAGAGTTATTACTACTCACTGTGGAAAAGGAACGTCTAACAACTTGTATCATATACATTTTCCCAGTTACTCAATTCACATATCATTTTCATTCCCCCCCCCCCCCCCCCCCCAACAGCGCTCTGTTAAAACTGCTCCTTGGTGCTGTTATTACCCCCCATTCAGGTTCATTTCAAAACAAAAATTCCTCCTCTCTTGCTAGAACCTGCTAAAAGAATTATTTAACGAATGTTGTGAATGTTGCGCACCCTGTTGCCATGGCACATCCCCCTTGCTCGCTAAATATGAACTTGGTGGCATTTGCAGTTATGCCGGGAGAGTGGGCAAAATTTTTCATCTAAATTCCAGCTATACCGCACAACTTCGTCGCTGCATAAGACACTCTCCTTGTTTGCATCGTCCATGTTATTCTTGGCTCAAATACCTCCACAGCGGCACATAAAAATTCACAATTTGTTCATTTGTGCTCACCTGTTGGTTGAGACCCAGTGGGCTACGGCCGAGCCCCAGGCTTATGGAGTTGCTGATCATCTTCAAACTTTCTTGCGGCATCTTTCCAGCAGAGCTCGTGGCGACAGGGGGCACGGGAAATTCTTAGAACCTACAAAAGGTGCTGACTAGACTTCTTCCCAATGTCTGGGCCGCTGAAACATGGAGAAAGACATGAATGAGAAAAATTGTCATCCACTTGAGAGTAACATGAAACCCCAAAGGAGTCCCCAATGCAGGTTTCCCAGAAAAGAGGCTTCGCAGTTAAAAAAAATTCATCCCAGTCTGTGGATCGAACTTGGGACTAACCCCTTACCAGAGCAGACACTCTTCCGCTCTACCATTAGGGAGGCTTGCAGATTTCCGAGCAAGGCTGACTCAAATGACAGCTCTAGACGCAGGCACACTCACATGTGGCAAATAACAGTGCCTGTGTCCTTCGGGATGCCCAACATTAGAAATCTCGGGCAGCTTTTCGTCATCAGGTACCCCTAAACAGTTGCATATGCCGCTTCTAGATGCTCAAATATATATATATATATATATTTGTGCTTTAACAAGAGATAGTGACAAGCACTTCTGTGAAATACTTTTTATGTATTTGGCTTATCTTTAATGGAACATTTACTCATGCAGCCAAAACATATCACCCATTAGAGAAACAAGCAATGCCTCTAATTAAAATTAATAAGCCTCTGCAATAAGCCCATGTAACATCGCACCACGAGGCAACAAAAACAAACATTGCATTTTTAAGTTGACAGTTCACGCAGAAAATATCTGAACCAACTAAGGCCCTCCTCTTGCAGTCTGCTTTTCTGTGTTGTCTCCTTATCTTCCAGTTTCCTTCAAAAACTATTAGAGCAAGCTCTAGTGCTGCAATAATTCAGTTACCGTGAGAACAATTCTAGTATGTGGGATTGTCTCACTGTCGCTGCGTGTGGCTTCGTATGATATTATGGTTTTATTAACTACAGTTCATTTGCCTTTATCTGGCTAAATTTCAAAGCAATCATATTTTCCTAAATGCAGACAGCGAGCTCCGCACACATGCACACGCATAGCGAACTGTAGCGCAAATATTTATTTGAGAGTGATCAATGGGTGGTGTCCAAATCTACACCCCAGCAATGGTTGCCTCCAAGTAATGGAAAAAGATCTCGGAGGCTATGCTTTCACTAACCGCACAAGCAGAAAGTAATAGTGGAGCTGGAAAGACGTCACAGAAGCAATGTTTTGGCACACCACCTATTCGCTAAGCCATCTGAAGCCAGAAGGACGAAGTTTAGGGCAGATACGTCATTAAGCCCATCTCATGATGGCCAAGGAGGTTATTAACAAAAAATTCTGTAGTGAAGTTGGAGCCCTAAATGTGATGTCGGGATGTCGCTATCTTTTTAGAGGAAATGAATAGCGTTCGCATATACAGGAGAGAGAGAGTGAACTCTAATGAGCACCAGCAGTTCAGTCGGCAGGGCCTAGGCCTCCTACGATGGGACGTCGAGGTCTTGCCTCTACGCCGCTTCGTAGATCTGCTGGGTCGCCCAGAGTTGGTCGTAGAGATGGGAGCTGCGCAGGGCGGCGTGCCATCTCAACGAGAGGGTCATGAGATTAAGGTCTGGGTATTGATGTTTGCACTCCCATAGCATGTGGGGGAGTGTGGCTTATTCAGTTTTACAGACCTTGTACGTCTGGCTCGGGTAGACAGAGGGGAACCTGACAAGTTTTCTTCTCACTTCCTGCAGCTTTAAGACAGCCAATGTTGTTGTGCAGACACTGCTCAACGTGTGTCTGTGTACTTCGTTTTGGTATGAAACCTGAACGTCTTGGCAAATTGTATGGGAGATCATGCTATTTCTCAGCCATAGGCAATACTTCAGCTTGAAACAACGAGCATTTATTTGCAATTAGCCAATAATTTACAATTCTGACCAGTCACTTGTTGTGACTGGTCTCCAGTTACTGCGGCACTCTTTCAGGGGGTGAACCAGCGCTTCGCCTCTGCTGGCAAGAACCTACCCAGGCTGGCCACTACAGAATACTTTATTTTAAACCTCCTTGATGCTGGCCGAAGCCCCATGATTTGCAGCTCCCATAGCAAGTAGTGCCAGAGTTCGCTCTGGTTGTAAGAAACACTAAATGCACGTGTTGCCCATGCGCCATAAGAAGTGCAAGACGCACACACACACCCTCTCTCTCTGTCTCGTTTCCAAGCGCTTCTTCGCCAGCGCGAGTTGGTGCTACTGTAAAGATATGCACCTTCGACTCGTGGAAGAGGGAGGTGCGGCCAAATTCGGCAAACGCTCTTTCATCTTCGCGGTACATACAAGTTGCGGCATAGGCGATTCGCGTCTGCAGTCTGCGATGCGCTGGAGCGGCGCCAAGGGGCCACAGCTGGCCTTCTCCCCCGAGAACCCAAAAACAGCAACGATCGGTAGCGCCGTTTCGGTTTTACTCGCTCCCTCGCTATCTGCAATATTTTTCAAGCGCAACAGAGGCGTATAATTGGGCACACGCAACTCGACGATGTCCTTTATTCATTTATTTTTTTTCCTACGCGAACACGCACAAAAGATCGTCTGCTACCGTCTCGCGTTTTCTTGGGCAAGGCGTCGAACACACCAGCGAAGCTGTCATAAACGAATCGGGCGGATTTTTCTCAACGCTCCCCGATAATGTAAACGCCACGATGAAATTAAAGAAAGTATGATGCATTCACAAAGGCATTCCCAATACTGCGCCCCTTACTGACATTATATGCGAGAACGAACCAGTTTCGACGATGTTACGAAAAAGAAAAAAAAAGGCGAGCATTCGAGTCACGTGGATTTAAAATAGGCGGGCTTGCAGTGCACCACCGATCGATTTTTTTTTTTTTCCTTTGGTTTTCGTACGCCGCGCGTGGGTTGTGTTTTTCTTTATTTTTGCCGATAAAGCCGCCCGACTATGCGACTATGCCCGATTATTATTTTTTTTTTTTGCTTAACTATTACTGTTTCGATTACTAATGAACCACGTGAAAAAAAAAAAAGGTTTAAACTGGATAGTACAGTACGTATGACGTCGCCGCGAGGGAAACTTATCCGCGGCTCTCGGAATGCACTGAGCGATAAGATACAAAACGCGGGTTTGCGGTCACGATGAAAGCAGCAAGCGTCTCTTCGCCTACAAAATGAAGGGAGCGAGCGAGCGTTACAGAAGGCAACTCAAATGCGCCTAAATTTCCAGCGAACAGAACTATCGGGGCTATTTCGCAAAAGGAACAACACGAGGTCGGCAATGGCGACAGAGCTAATCAATTCGGTGAGACTCCGCGCTCTGTATCAACCTCGGGTCTTCGTAACTCTAAATATATATATATACGTATAACCTTTATATGTCTGAAAAGTATTTCAAAAGGATTCTTGCACACAAGCTACTGCGCACAACCGAGCAATATCGAGGCGGGCTGCGACCAAACGTGCGTTGGTGTGGTGATAACCACGTTAAGCGGTGTTTTTATCGCTGGCTTCGCACTTCTGGTAGTTAAATGTAGCAAGCCTGCGGCGGAAACGAAGCGGACGGCCTCATGCCTGTCAGAACCTTCAGCAGAAAACGCAACTGGCTACCTCGCGTAGATTTTTTTCGGGTCCCGCATCTACAACGCCGGCTCAGACGCAGATTACACGGCATGGTAGTAGTACTAGTAGTACATTACCGCCGCCACCGCCAACAGCGGAAAGCGCTCGAAAACTGGACATATCTCGTTTCGCGAGGTGGGGTCCCACCGTTTCGCGCAACGTGTAAAAAAAATCGCTCAGCTGGTGCGTGCACTTTGAAATGCGCAGCGCGGCCTGTGTACTACGCGGGGTACACGTCAAAATAGGCTTAGCGCGCCGGCCAGCGGCCGGGCACATGGGGCGACGTCGTCGCACTTTGAAGCAGTTGCGCGCGAAGCGGACCTCGGTCACCTACAGCAGCGCTGCGGCCCGCCAGAGACACCGTCGTCAACGCGCTGCCCCGAAGCCGCACGTGTAAGCTCGTTTACGAAGGGGGTTTTTGAGCCGAGGCGACTCTCGGTCGCTTCCAGCGTCACTGGCGCCGAAAGGAGGCGGTCGCGAAAGAAACCCGGCGCGCGACACAAATCGTTTTGGCCGCTACGAGAGGCAGCGGGTTTTTAGGCCTAAGTTTCGCCTCTCGCGTCAGCTGCATTAGCATCACCGGCGGGCGGCAAACTGCGATCGGATCTTTCAGCGGACGATGGAAGAACGAGACTTACCTGTGACAGCCGCGTCGTGTGTCATGGTCAACAAGTATCCATCGCCGGCGTCACTACACAGTCGGTCACCACTACAATATTTTTTTTTTATAAACGGGGACAGTGCGTTCAGGAACGGGCCGAAACGCACACAAAGGACCGCCGCGCCACCTAGGACGGCGTAGTGAGTAATTCGTCGCTCCAGAGATGGCGCGGCGGACGGCTATCCCAGACGTGGCGCGAAGATTTGGTTTTGGTAACCCGCTTTCGGCAAACACGGTGCCCGAGCAACGAAGCGAGAACATGAATGAGGCCATATACGCAGCACCACTTCGGGCACACCACAAAGAACCCGTACTACAATTTAGCCGTATCGCAGAAGCTCGAAACAAAGGCGTTTTTACTCGCAACCACCCAGCGATGAACATCGACGACGGCAGAAACGTCATCACGATGAAGTCAAGCCGAAGTAAAAATTTTGTGCTACGAAGATATGACACTAAAAGGAAGTTCTATTGAGCTGCCGTTCCAACGCAAGCAACTCTTCCAGGTACTAGCGAAAAAAGAAAATACGCACAATATCAGCAAACCGGACTTTATTCCTTCCGGTCCAATACATCCGCATATCGCTTGTTTTATTGCAATTGCAATGAACTTCCTTTTTGTTGTTTGCTTGGACGGCCACCGCGACTTGAATATTGTATTAGCCGTTTGAGTCGCTCATTAACGCGACATATATGCCAGAGCTTATGAATACGTTCATAATCATCGTGTTTTATTGTTCTTCAAGAACGCTAAACATCCGAGCAAGAAGAGCATGCGTGGCAAGCGCTAACTCACTGCTAGACTTTACGGACAGTATGTATTAGAACTAGAAAGCATTAGTATATATATAAAAAAAAACTAGACCACATCGACAGATCCGTAACAGACACCGAGTCACCAACAAAGAGCTCGACATGTTTCCGACACAGTTTCTAAGGGTTACTGTGAAACGAAACAGCAGCCGAAGTCTTACAAGGCGCAAATAGTGCCGTCAAGGTCGTGGACGTTCTGCATCAGCTCCAGTTCAGCTTCAACCGTAGCCTTGTGAAATTCGTCGCTGTTCATCAGTGCGGCCAGTTGCTGGAACCTGACCAGCTTGTATCGAAACAAATCGTTGGCCTCGGCGACTTCGGCTTTCTTCTGCTGGAGTCGAATTTCCGTCTGACGGGTTTCCACCAAAGCAGACCGCACTTTCGAGGCGAGCCAGCTAACGTGCTCCTTCCTCGAAGATGAGTCGTCCGGCCAGGCCAACTCGTCTTTGGTGTCGACGACTCTCTCGTCCAAGATCTTGTTTATCAACTCGTTGTTCGATCCGTAGCGAACGTACGCCTTCTGCTTCGCCTCTTCGATATATTCCCGTCCAGGAATGGCTTTCACGGGTTCCATCTTATTGTTGCTGGTGGTGTTTGGCTCAAGAGCGGTACTCGCCTCGCCGCTATGGACCTCGCCGCCGAAGTCCAGCCGCAGAGCGCCCTTCCAGGACGCGGGCCGTTCTTGAAAGCGAAACGTCGGCTTGACAACGGCAGCCCTTGCAGAAACAGGCGACATCTTGTCTCTCGTACTCGGAGCAGACGACGCGAGCGTCGTCTGCTGCTTCGTCATTGCCGGAGCTATGGTGGCCACCGGAGCGTCATGATGTGGTTGATGGCCCGCAATCGCCGTGGAAGATGGCTTCGCCGTTGTTTTGACCACTGGGAGGAATGCCGCGGAAGGCGGCAGAAACTGCAGCACCTTTTGACCCGCCTGGTCGCGCAGCTCGAACTTGAGCGCCGTCGTCGGTATGAGCAAGATGGCCTCCTGTCCCTGGGCGGGCTGGAAGGCGTAGGCTATGCAGGTCGTAGACTGGCCCGGCGGCACTGCCGCCGGCTTCTTCGCGTCCGACGGCGTCGTGGCTGCGCCGAGAGCCATGGGAAGGGCGAGTTTAGACCTGGCGTGGCCGACCACGTAAGGCAGGGAGCGACCGCGAACGGCTCCCACGCTCCTGGGGACCGCGGAAGGCACCCTGCTCTGAGGCATTGCGGCGGTCGGGTGTGTCAGGGCAAGCGTCTGCAGACAACGCCTAACGCGATGGGAAATGGAGAGACGATGCGGCTACGGTCGCCTACCGGCGTGTCGCTTATACTGGACTGTATGCGAAAAGCCCTTCGCCAGCTGATTCTTCAAGATAAGAGAACAAAAGAAAGAAAAATTCTAATCGATCGAATGTAGTAGATTTTTGGTTGCTAAGCTCAAGTTCGACGTGGAAAGCTGCAACAACGCTGCGCGCCTAGCTGTCAGCGCTAAATGGGCTTCCGCAAGCAAAGCGTTACACTTGTGAAAGACGGAACGGGCACGCATAGTTGTTCTTATCCGCTCGAGTGATCGTTCAAATCGTCGACGAATAATGCCGCGAGAGCATCCTCATCCGTAACTTTCGCGCTCGCGGCTTTGCTCGTATGTTTGTTGCGGCGGGACCTGCAGGCGTCACGGAACCGAGGTATGCTGTACGAACCGATAAAAGCGAAGCTGCATGCGTATCGCCAGTATATAACGGGCGTGTACCAGTGTCAGCACATCCACACGACCCTTGCCATCTATTACATCCGTCACGCTGCGCACCACCTGCCCGCTCCGTCACTCCCGGCGATGAAGGACCACGACGAAACAAAACAAGATGTACCCTCTCCAAACTCGACGACGGCAGATAAACTTAAGACGAAGAATTCGCTCGAGGCACGGTAGCGAGTGCTCCTATATCTAAATGTATGCGAACGGAGAAATTGATTTTTTTCCCCTCGGAAGCCGTACACTGCACGCAATTCGGCGAGGTAGTTTGTTCATGCAAAAGAAAATTTCAAAATTTAGTGACTGTATAGGAAGCAGACCTCTTCTTTTTCTTTTCATTTAGACCTTATTGAATTTTTCAATGAAAGTTCTTGAAAAAAAAAAAAAACATCCAAACACGGAACTATCAAGTTTACAACCCTGTAAGTCAGATACATGGAAAAATAACATCACAATTCCGTAAACTGCACCTAATAATAAACCTAAAGCGGACAAAACTGATGTATTATGCGTGTCCACTAGGTGTACCACTAGGTGGGCGGAACATTCGTAAGCACTGTAAAAGTTACATGTGAGCTGTAACTTTATACATCATTTTTCCTGTTTATATATGCTCTAACTATTGCAATTTATATAACTGCGACATCTGTATTTGGCGCAGAGTTACGGATTTGTAAACTCCGTGTTCCTATGATAATAACTAACCGATTTTCGACAATTTCTGTTAAAAAAAATCAATTCTAGGCCACAGCTAAACGAAAATTCTGCTTGCTACAGCCGCTAGAATTTAACTTTCTCTCTCAAAATGCGCCAAATTTCACTCAAATCGGTACAGTGGTCGTCTCATAAAAGCACCTCTCCGATTTTACATGTATTTGCATATAGACGGCACAAGGATTCGCCCCGAAGATCTACGACTCCTACTATTGAAATACATGTAAAAAAAGACGCAGAAATGCTTGTCACAATCTGTATACAGTGGGAAAAGTAGGCCGTGTTAATCACCCACGCGATATACAGGGCCAACACAGACTGTACACGTCATCGGTGATCACAATGAAAGCTTCACTAAACCACTATAAACGCGGTTTCCCAACCCCGACCTGCAGTTTTGTACCGGGGGCATGCACTCTAGAATTTGGGCTCAGTGTAATTGACTCCGAACGAACTCGTTCTTGTTCCCATACGTTTTATTTTTTCCAAATACGGCCGAGAAGAGTCTATAACTGAATTACTGCAGACAAATTGTTTTCACACCCTTCAAACGAGGCGAAAAATAATACGCCTGAAGTTCCTTTACTCCTTCCTAAACCGTAAATTTTCTTTAGATCCTAGTCCATACATAACTCTTTCTGCATCCAGGAAAACCCGTCAATCCCACTCCCTCGCTCTGTCTGCTTACGTTGCCAGGGCAAACCTCTTTACATTTTCATTCTTTCCTCGAACTATAGAAGAATGGAACCTCATCCCTTTCATTCATCTGAACTCGCCTGAATCAATTCAGACTTATATTATTAGTATTTCCTAAGTAAGATTGCTGTTTCGTGCTATATTGTTTTATTTCTTAAGTTTCATATTTTGCAAGTCTGCCTTTTGCACGCGTATTTTTCATTTGTTACCTTGCCCCTCCTGCTTGGCCACACGGCCTGCAGTATGATGTAAATAAAAAAATAAATAAATAAATGGTGCAACTCACTCTGAGGGATCGGCCATCGGGCGGTGAAGGAACTGCTAGCATTTGTGTGTGTTTTTAAAAAAAATAAAATAGGGTGAAATGAAGTACGCATCTTGCAATTGGGATAACAAGTGTCTACTGTTACAGGTATGAATAATCAATTATCAATTGCATATAGGCGTCTATTTCAAGCGTAATGCTTTCATTTTCTTAGTCTGGTGTTAGGCTGCTGAGCACGAGGTCGCGGGATCGAATCCCGGCCACGGTGGCCGCATTTCGATGGGGGCGAAATGCGAAAACACCCGTGTACTTAGATTTAGGTGCACGTTAAAGAACCCCAGGTGGTCGAAATTTCCGGAGTCCTCCACTACGGCGTGCCTCATAATTAGAAAGTGGTTTTGGCACGTAAAACCCCATAATTTTATTATACACGACTCACTTCTTACCAATTTACTCGAAGTGATATGTTGTCGCACTTGGCCGTTAAATCGAAAGCGATTCGCCGGGCCATTACAAAGTCCGAAAGGCATATACCTTAAAATGGTAAAGGCCATCCGTCGTAACGAAAGCGGTCTTCTCACGGTCGACTTGATCAACCGAAACCTGCCAATGACCGGATCGGAGGCTGATTGAAGAGAGGATCGAGCTGATAATGATCGTAAAGTCGCGCAGAATCACGGTATTTGCAGAATAAACAACCTGCAAAGCCTAAGCACCATTTCGCACGAAGGAAAATTGGAAATTAAAGAAACTCGAGCGTTTCTGGCTACGGAGAGCATATTCACGCAAAACACACACACACACACACACACACACACACACACACACACACACACACACACACACACACACACACGCACACACACGCACACACACGCACACACACGCAAACACTGAAGTGTTGAGTGAATATTTAGTCACTATACTAGTTAAATACTAGTCTGATGCTTACAAATACCTTCAACTGAAAACTTGTTTAAAAGGGCGCCATTATGAACATTGTGAAATTGCGACATATTGTCGACTTCGCCATCTTGCCTGCTCCGATTGGCCCAGGGCGCTACTCGCGGCCTCTATGACTGAAAACGCCGCCATTGTGGTATCTGACAATGTGGCTGAATTTCGAAATGCCCGGAATAGGACTTCAGCATTGTTTGCTTCGGTGCGTTTGCCTTTCCCGCGCTTAACTTACAGCAACAGGAATTATCAAATATATTATCAGATATATGTGGGTTGTAAACAGTAAGCCCTCAGCACTTTGAACGAAAAGGACACGGCACTGCCGCTACTAGCGACACCTAACGTGACAATATGTGCAGCTTTATTCCTCAGGCAAGCAAGCAAGCAGGCAAGCAAGCAAAAATGATTTTAAAAAAAGCTTCGCTGTGTACAAGGACCGAGCTAAGGGACGCATTTGAGGCGAAATGCCGTCTTGCAGTTGCTAGGCATGGTCGGTTGGCCCGACGCGCTGCCCTGGACCTTCCAGGTACGAGCCACCTGAAAAAAAAAATGCAGCGATGAAAGATAGTCAAGAGCCTGTTCGACGTTGACGAACTTGTAGGGGGCAAACTTCCAATTTTCACGCATAATCATGGTCGCAAAAGGCGTCAACGTAGACACGTTAAAGGAATACGAACGAAGCAGCTTCGAACACGGATTAAAAGATTCAAAGGCCAACATCAAATCATTTTCAACTAGTATGTTAACTATGACTGGTAATGTTGCGTGAATCTTGCCAGAGCGGGCGGGGCTAGCGATTGTCTACATTAATTATTAACGGCCTTCAAAGGACACCGCGGCAGAGGATGTGTGGGAACTTGGTGGCCATAGCATGGTTGGGGCATGCAAGGCCAAATTAACACATAACCTCCGAGATTTTCGGAGGTTATTACCGATCTCGGAGGTCCGCCCTGCCAACGAGCCGCGTCGGTTCTGAGCGTTCTGTATCGTGCGTCACATCCAGCGATCGGTAAATGGCAGCGCTTCCTTTTCCTATTTTTTAAGTTTCGTTATCAGAACCTTTGAGAGCTGTTCGCGACGATTAACTTTCCCCATCCGAAGTTCTTCATTGTGTACGAAAATCACGGTACACGATCGGTTTTTTTTTTTGTCATTTTGAATTTACCGAAATGCGGCCCGCAACCGGACGTAACCCTAGCGAAAATTACAATACAGAGTTGTGTTAGCCGAATAAAGTTTGTATATCTTGTGCGTAAAATATTTCTTAGTCTGGTAGGAGTTTGTATTAGTGTGATACAGTTATTAGTTTAATGCCAGACCGATAGGAACCAGACCGATAGTTGCATACACATCATTCTATTCGTAATTAATTTGTATTAGTTCCTGTACAGTGTTATGGTGCTTGCTGATAGACAAATCGAAATATGTGTTAAGTCGGCAGTTAATTAGGAATGTCGCAGATATTGCTTTCTGGCCTTGTAAACTGTTTAAAAAATTAAATTTCGGGGTTTCACGTGCCAGAACCACGATTTGATGATGAGGCACACTCCTAGTGAGGGACTCCGGATTAATTCAAATTATTCAAACGGGTACATAACTTGTTTTATTTTTTTTTATCTGCTGCTCCACTCTACGCGATTTAAAGTATGGAGAAATAATAGAGAGTTTTAGAATAGGGGCCCCAATAGTTAGGGACCCCAAAGAGCTTTGCGGGTGTTAGCGTTGGGGCACGCAGGAGTGAAGAGTTTTGGAATAGGGCTTTGCGTTTGCGGATAGCGTCTTGCGCTGACAGCGCCACTACGGCGTCAAAGAAAAGCTATCAGAAATAATTAAATAAAACAAACCATTTTACGATAAGAATAATAATATTGACTTGCGTGTATTCGTGTTTAATTATAATTTAGAGGTTATTCTGTAAGCAGCAACCAATTAGTTGCGCTTAGCTTTGAGCAAATGAACTTTACGTGCCTTCACCAGCCAAGCTTAGCCACGTTAGGCCTATGAAAAATAATATCCACAATCGGATTCGGAATCAGAGGCGTCTAATGAATCCATCTTCATATACACACGCTAGTTGAGAGAAAGCGATAACCCCAGTCACTTCTCGGAGCTTGCGAACTTCACGCGTTACCACGAATCGAACCCAGTTTGGTGCTAGGTTAGAGCCTTCGCTTCGATGGGTGCCGCCATATTTGTTGACGCAAACCTTTTGGGGCCGCTATTTGGGCTCCCGCTAGATCGGCGAAATAGCGTTCACAATGCAAAACCCAAACGCAGTTTGCGTCTCGCGCATGCGCAGTGCCTTCGACGCTATTTCTTTGGGGCCCCAAGACGCTTGGGGCCCCTATTCTAAAACTCTCTAATGAAATCTACAAACCAAATATCTGCCAGTCTTGTTTTACTCCGCGCCGTAGCAAGAGGGCGCGAACTTCCGTTTCGTCTGCTTCTTTCCACGTCGCGCAGCCGCGCGCGCGCGCCGAAAACGAAACTATATCTCCGAACGTGCGCGCAGCACTGGGGGAGGGGTCGATTTCAAAGCGGTGCAGAGGAACGCCGGTGTTCTCGTGCACAGCATCCCGCGCCAAGCGCGAGGAGAGACAAACGCGACAGCTCACACGCGAGACCGTCGACGTCCGGAAGTGTGCCGCGCAGCAAAAATGCAAAACTGAGAGAGAGAGAGAGAGAGAGAGAGAGAGAGAGAGAGAGAGAGAGAGAGAGAGAGAGGGAGGGACATGAGGAAGGCGAAGCCCCCGTGACGTATATCGTGACGCAATCTCCGGTTCCGGCATGAGAGAACGTATGGAAGGAATTTCGCTTGCGCAGGCTAGACGATGCAAGCGGACAGTGTGTGTATGTTGGCAGTGAAGCTCGCTTCCTGAAATCAGGGATTCGCGACACTTATAATATTATAATCTCTGCTATTAATGAAACAATTTGAAAAATTCTTGCGGTAGAGTGCACTTCCTAGAGGGCAAGTGACAACTTCCAGCGTATAATATAAATTCCTATGGCGTCTGGTGCCAGGGGTCCTTTAAGGCCGCTCTTGTAGCAAGGGCATAACGGCCGATCTTAGGGCTGATCCTACGCTCAATCCATATTGCCTTTCGCTTGCCTTCCGCACGCATGTGGACTTGCGGAAAACTGCACATGTCGCGCACATGTGCACAAATCTCTGTTTGCAACAATGTCCGTGTGGACCGTGTGTAAAATGAAACGTGCGCACCAGTGTGCGTCTTGCGCAGTTTTCCGCATACCTTCCGCACACGTGCGGACGTGCGGAAAAGTGCACATGTCGCGCAGACGTGCGCAAATTTCGGTTTTCACTGCTCGCGCTGATCCAGTGCAAACCTAAATTTGTGCGCCAGTGCGCGACATTGGCATATTTTTGCACGCCTACCGCACGCGAGCGGAACGCCTACCGCACGCGAGCGGAACGCCTACCGCACGCGAGCGGAACGCCTACCGCACGCGAGCGGAACGCCTACCGCACGCGAACGGAACGCCTACCACACGCGAGCGGAAGGCTGTGTGGATCGGGCGTAAGTTAGCCCTAAAAGTCGTCCTGCTGTACCCCATCGACAAGAGCTATTTCGTTAGAACGAACACGACAATGTTTTCGTTGTTCCGGGGGGCGGAGGGGGGCTGGGGCCCCACCACCCTTCTTAACGACACACACGCGCATATATATATAACATTTAATAACAATTGCACTTGAAGAAACTTCGTGTGACCTCGAACAATTGTTCACGCTAGTGTGACAGCTTATATGAGTACAGACCCCATAGTACGGTACGAGACAGTTCAGTTTACAGCATGCGCCCTCTCGCGCCACCATGAATCTGGCGTCTCTCGGTTGTGTGATTTTCCTTCGTGTAATCGTCTCATACTTCGCTATCACTAATACTGCTACGCCTTTCCGGCGATACTGCAGCCTCTCTTTACTTCCTCTTTTACTCCGAGTCTGATTATGAGCGCTGCTGAGCACGAAAGCCATCGATTCCGATTTCGAGGCCTCATTTCGGTTGCTGAGCGACTTATATATATATATTTATGATCTCTCCATGAAAGCGGCGATGTTTCCATCCTTAATAATGAATGTTGTCAATTATTAGAGGGAGAGAATAAACTTTAATGAAATGAAGAGTTTTTTTTTTCATGAGTCCTTAGCATTGCGTACTGGAAAGAGAAGCAACACTGAGACACATATAATTGACGTGCATTTCACACGCTGTTGATAAAAGACTCTACCAAAGGGGTCATTGAAGCCTGCAGGTTTTTATTTTTTAGGGTATAAAAAGCACGCAAAGCAATTTGAAGCAAGGTGAACATAAAGCAACATATTCATTCTCTGGGCATAGGCTATTCATACTATTAGAAATAATTGTTAAATGGCGACCTCCATCTCTTTAAAATATATTATAAAATTTGTCTCGCGTATATATTTAAATATATTGTGTCTGTGCATAGTGTTTACAGTGGAAAAAATGTTGACGTGAGAAAATAAGGATGAGGTAGCCGCCTCTGGTGCTTCTCATGCGCCGGTCCTACTATTGCCAGGATTTACAACAATAAAGCGAAATTATAACTTAAAAGCCGTGCACGTCCGCGCCCACAATGATGCAGTAAATAAGCTTTTGGCCATAATAAATTTTAAGTGAAAAGGTAACTCACGAGACACCTGAAGTGATGTGGGTGACAGAACACTAGTACCGACACTTTAGGTGTGTGTGTGGGGGGGGGGGGGGGAGGGGAGGGTAGGGCATCGCCGTCCCCTCCCCCGGAAAACTTCGGAGGGGGCTCGTTTACCGGAGCCCGCACCCCCACCCCCGTACTGGGCGCCTATGGTTCTTTGTCTCGCGAATCCCATACCTTAGTTGTCCCAGAAACCTCCGGAGGAGAATGCATACCTCGAGCAGGTGTTCCTTCTGCCCGCACTTGCGCAGGTTCTCGCGGAACGCGTCCGCCTCCCTCAGCCACCGCCGCCTCTGCTCTTTCTGCAGTACCTCGAGATCGCGGGTCTCTCGCCGCATGGCGCACAGCTTCTTCTCGAGCAACAGGCGCTGCGTACGCCGCTTCGAGTACACCTTCGGCCAGTCCTGTCGTGAAGAGCAGAGCGCAGTCGGTCGTCGCTAAGCGATTTCAAAGTGCGCTCCATATGACGAACCTCGATGGTATAACGAAACTTTGTTCCGTTTTATTCGACATCCGTTGCAGTTTACGTAACGCAATCCAGTCGGCACGGTATACGATCGAGAGTGCACGATTCTTCGAGGTGGCGCTCGATACAACAAAAGCTCGTTCGTAATAGCCAATATTCGTTATACCCGATATTCGTTATACACGATATTCGTTATATAAGCACACACAAAAAAAAATCGCCTAGAGCCCACGCGGTACGCAGCGTGCTTGACATTATGAACACATCGACTGTAACGAAGTCATACGTGTGACAGAACTTGGTATCTTATATCCGGTACCTTCCTATGAAGGTAAACATAATAAAATAACCTCCACGAACCCACCCACCACCGGATACGTGAGAAAGAAAGCACGTAAACGCGGACGAGGAGTGTTCGATATTACGAGAATCGGTGTAAGAAAGTCGTATGCGGAGCAAATCTTCGTACGTTATATCCGATATTCGTTAGAAAACTATTAAACAGAAATCGCCAAGAATGCATCCAAAACTGGGCAAGCAGGAAAGAAACACAAATGCGAATGAGTAGTTACATATATACGTATATAACGTCGTGTAAGCAAGTCGCACGTGAAGCAGAACTTACATCGTTCGTTATATCCGGTAATCGTAACGAAGCACGAAACATAACCTCTACGAAGACGCCCGAAGACGAGCACGAACGAGGGCGAGGCGTGCTCCACATTGCGAATCTCGACACAACGAAGTCATACGCGAAGCAAAGCATTTGTTCGTTACATCTGACATTCGTTGTGAAAGTATATAGGCAAAAAATCTGCGCGAACACATTCGCGGTCATGCACGTACGAAAGCAACGAGCTCGATGTATCAACCACCTCGATATAACGAAACTGCTTTTTACGTAGTGCAGAACCGCTTTCTTCATTCACCCGACGTTCGGGTGTGTCACGTGACGGGCAAAGGTTAATGTGCGTGCGTTATTTACAGGCTCAAAGAAAAAAGCACTAACTCAGATGTTCCAAAACAATTGCTTCTCTGGAAATTGAGTTATCCTGAAAAACCACCCGTCTACTGTGTGCGTGTTTGTTCTGTGTGGTTGTGTATTGATGTCTGTCTCGTTCATATTTGTATGCGAGAGCTTGTGCACGTTCTTGCGTGTCTGTGTATGTGTTCGTAATGTGTGTGCTTGTCCTGTTTCGTCATATGCGTTCACGTGTGCGTTTGTTTGTATGTATGCATGACTGCATATATGTGTGCTAGTATGCATGACTGCATATATGTGTGCTAGTATGCATGACTGCATATATGTGTGCTAGTATGCTAGTATGCTAGTGTGCACGCATGCATGCATGCTAGTGTGCATGCATGCATGTATGTATGTATGTATGTATGTATGTATGTATGTATGTATGTATGCATGCATGTATGTATGCATGTATGCATGCATGTATGTATGTATGTATGTATGCATGTATGTATGTATGTACCCATGTATGTATGTATGTATGTATGTATGTATGTATGTATGTATGTATGTATGTATGTATGTATGTATGTATGTATGTATGTATGTATGTATGTACGCACGTACGTACGCACGCACGCACGCACGCAAGTAACCGAGAAAGAGGGCACACCTGGTTCCAGTTTGACTCGACGACTCGCTCGCTGAGCAGCACGCCCATGAGCCGGGAGTTCTGCCGGAACCGGCTCGTGGCCACCGCGGCGGCCGAGCAGGACCTCGGCTCGTCGGCCCGCGCGCCCGCGGGCTCCTGGGTCTCGACCACGAACGCCGGCCCGGGCCCCGTGCTGTGGGAGTCCATCACGCGGGCTCGGTCGGCCAGCTGGCGCACCTTGCCCATGGTTGCCAGAGGAAGCTGGACGCCGCCGCCGCCGCTGATGCTGGGGGTACCATTCGCCCCGCTGTATCAACACGCGCGCGCGCATCCATACTGATGATGACGACGACGACGATGAAGCCTCAATTAGTGGCCCAAACCCACTATGGGGGATAGGCCACGAATCGGGTGTTAATATGATTGAAAAAAATAAATAAATTAGTTACCTTATTTCGTTATAGCGCAAGCTGAACAAGGACAACGGAAAGGCACATCTGACACACACAGCGCTAACTTTCAACAACAGATTTACTTCCCGTTCTCGTCACTATATATACACCCTCGAACCGTCATACAGCGCGTGTAAAATTTCGGTAAAAAATGAACGAACAAATATAAACTGGGAACCACACGTAGGCAGTTTTTTGACTCACATACTCACAGACATGTACATGTTCAGCGCGAACAAAGGTAATTGAGCTCTTTTGAGGATAATGAAATGGAATGTTTACTGACGCATGCGTCGCCGAATGTGGTGTCTTAGCTTCTATTATCAAGCGCGTCATCTCACACCTGCTTCTGCTCATGATGACTGTTTCTTTCAATCTAGGTTTGCGTTTGCATCTCTGGCAATGGATGGCAAGAAAGCCGTCAGCGGCGAAGTTGTTTACGTTATTGTGTTCTCTTGGCCTGTCGTTTATGTATCTGCCTGTTTGACCAATGTAGGATCGTCCACACCCGAGAGGAATGCGGTATGCGGTACCATTGAAATGCCACGTGACGGGAGGATTAGATTCCTAGACATCAAGTTTGTGCTCACCGATAACAAAACCTGCTGGTGTTACGAACGTAGGGCGAGTAAGCCACTTTTACCATTTGATTTCGCGCATACAAAGCTTGTGAAGAGGGGAATGCCGAGAATGTGTTTAAGCGAAATAACCACTGCACCAAATTTTGCAACAGAAGCCCGTTGCATTCAAATGAAGTTAAAATCTATAGTGACTGTTGGTAGCAAATTCGCGATGTAGGCCGTAATGTCTTTTTTTTTATATAAGAATGATTGAAAATCGCAAGGTTTCAGAAAATGACACTGTCAAGTTTACAACTCTGACTCAGCAATGATAAACGATATAAAGACTCTGTACATTACGTATAAAAGCACATCTATAAAGCGGACAAAGGTGGCTCTTGAGTATACATCGTAATAAGGGAGTAGGAATATTGCAACACCCTTGCAGACAACATAACGATTCACGTAAGAAATAAATTAATACATCAAAACATGCCCGCTTTGGATGCTCTAACGGATGCAGTTACAGAACTGCGATATCTGTTTTTGGTGCAGAGTTACGAATTTGAAAGCTTCGTGCATCTATTTTTTTTTTCAAACATACTAATATTTGAACAAGAAAATTCTTTCAAAAAAATTCAGGCCTTAAGTCAAAATTCCGCTTCCAACAGTAACTAGAATAGAACTTTCTCTCTCTCTCTCTATCTCTCAAATGCAACAAATGTAATTAAAATGAGCCCAGTGGTTATGTCAGAAAAGCGTTTAATTCTGCGTTTTACGTGTATTTGAATAGGCGGCATCGGAGTTGAGCCCGAGATAAAGGTTCCTATTATTTGTTGGGGAAAATATACATCACGTCCCAGAAGAAACCAAATCGCGCTCTGCGAATACGCTCCGCGCAGCCAGATGTCGCCTAGCAACGGAGACGCCTCGCCTGCTCTGTACATCCCAATTGTGTGTAACAGCGAGACAGTAACAGGAGCACGAGCGAGGGTAACCGATCGTCTTAACTGTCTTGTCTCGCTGTTAACGCTCGCACTTTATACACACAAGGTGTGTCCGCACCTACATGCCCAATCAGCTGCTCTATTATTATGCACAAATGCAGTATCCGTATACCATACTCCTACTTTCGCTTCTACAGCACGTTTTCTTTCTTTGTTTTAGTCTATGTTTCACCAAGAGGCCTGGCACGGAGGGTTCCTACCAAGGGGACATAAGCGACACAGTGAGCAGGGCGGTCAGGTAGATGTCTATATAGCGGCCGCACACAAATTATACTTTAGCGTGTCCGGCATCCGGGTAAGCGCAAGCGGACTGGGCGTTTTGCCAGATGAGTGGAGGCGCAAACGTGAACGGTGCAGCACACCTGACAGCGCTGAACTTAACCAGACAAATACAGCTGATATTGCAGTAGTCAAGTGTATTTCACTTTGATGCCGGTGTAAATTTTCGGCAGCAACGCGATTACGCCGCTGCCGAAAATTCACACCGGCAGCGAAGTATAGGATACACTTGGTTACTGCGATATTAGCTCTGTGTTTGATTAGTTGAGCTCTGCGTCACAAGGTGGGTTCCACGGCGCGCGCAGGCCGTTCATGTTTGTGCCTCCGCTCATCCGGTAAAACGCCCAGTCCGCATGCGTCTACCACAACACCGGACAAGGTAAAACTTATGGACGATTTAGCGTGTCCACTATTTCGGTAAAAGCAGGCGGACTGGGTAATGTTCCCAAAGAATGCAAATCAAATTAAAAAACTCAGTGCCCTTCCACTCTGTGAGGAGGATGACCAGCGAAGCTGTGCATGTGGGCCCCTTAATGGCGAACTGCACCTCCGCCGCGGGTCGGCCCGGCATTGCACTATCTCCGGTATCGGCCCACGTATGGGGTGTTTCTTGCTTACCGCGCCAACGACACGAAAATTGCCTTGGACGGTAGTAGTATACAGCTTCGATGTAAAAAAAAGCGCCTGGTGCATAACGGGTACGATCAATTCAAGAGTGCCGCACTCACCGTAACGGCGCCGTCGGTGCCGTCGCCTGAGTTCCAGCAGCTGCCGCTGGTGGCGCGGGCGGCAAGAACACGGGCCAATAGCAAGACCGGCCCCGGCTGTCGCACAGGGCGTCGCTGTTGCTGCAGGCGCCGACGCCGAGAGAGGTTGCCGACGCACTGAGACGGCGGTCGTCCCGCCACCTGGTGGGGATGAACCCCTGTCTCTCCGCGATGAGCCTGATGGGCGGGCACCATAATCATCATCACCAATGTGGAGTCCAAAACAGCACCACACTATTACAAATAGATGGAAGGAGCCTCGTTAGCTCCACCTACCGCGTTACTAACAAATTAAACTTATACCTAAATTTATGACTTAAGTCACCACTCGACTCTTACGGTACTCCTCCCCTTCCACACAACAGGCGAGACGCGCGAGAGTATTGCCATCGCGCGAACGCGCGCACCAACATCGATTGACCAACTCATCCAGGGACCCCCGAAAACTAACCGAAACCGTCTCGACATATTCAAGTGCGCAGCGCGCTACGAACGCCAATTCGTCTATAAAAACCCGCGGACAACTTTCTGTGTCAATGAAGGGAAAGCTACGGAGGCAAAGCGCGCACAAGTGAGAGCGCTTCTGAAAAGAGTCCCGTGTGTTCATCCTGCGTTAAAGTTGGGGAAGAGAAAACATAAACACCCTATTAGCAACAGTTTTTAAGATAAAACACACCACTGAAATGAACATAAAAGTTTGCTTATTTTGCGGCTTGTACCTTCCGCGTCTGCGCAAACGCGAAACCGTAGCACGGGAAGCTGCGTCGATTCAGTGTCTGTTCCGAGCACGGTGCAAGAATATAATGCACCGTGGTTCCGAGCAATCAAAAACACTGTCATACGCTGGCGGACTACTTGGCGCCGTAACACATGTGCAGCAGCCACGCGCCCGTAGCTTTCTCTTCATTGCTCTAGTTGCCCCACGGAGGAAGGAAACTAAGGAGAGGCCCTGACGTCACTCTTTGTGAAGCAAAAGTGAAGCCGGAATTTGGCGTTGCTCATGGCGATGCTCCGCCTTTTGGGCCACCCTCCTCTCTTGTTTACATCTTTCGCGAAACCACGCCGCGCTGCGCGTGGTGTCGCGCGCGCTCGCGCAACATCTGGCAGAGCAGGGTGCAGGTAACACAGCGCAACAAGACACGGTGACTAACGCAAACCCGCCCACTCAGCGCCTTTGCCACGGCCCGAAACCTACCAGAGCAACACGTGTGAGCGCTCAAAACCATAACAACGCCGCCATTGTGGCCCAAAAGGCGTGGCCATACAACAAAAAAAATAATAAAGCAGCAAAAAAATGAGAACCTACTACGTCATTTCCGCCACACTTTTCTCCTAGCGCGCGGAGGGGGTAGGGCCTCTCCTTAGTTTCCTTCCTCCGTGAGTTGCCCGGTGCTCGGGATTGGATTGGATTGGATTGGAGCAAACTTTATTTGTGCTTGCAGTGCTCGGGTGAGCTTGTGAGCGGCTTCAGCCAGTTCTAGGGATCAAATACAACATCATCACGTACAGGGAAATTGTAGATATTACAAAGCCGAAAGAAGAATCTTTCCGCCTCCGCGTCGGTCTCTCTCTCCGGAGGACGCTCGCATTTGCCGGCGCCTCCAGGGAAACAATTATATGTCACCATATTGGATCTACTTAACTCAGACGAGGGACTATAACGACGCTCTCTGCAAAATTTGTAAGGAGAATGGTAAGCTAGACCACGTAATATGGGAATGTGCTGGCTCCCCAGGGCCCAAGGAAAACATTGACAGTAGAGAAGCCTGGGAGGCCTTGCTCCAGAGCAAGGCCGAAGACGATCAGCGTCGAGTGATCCGCCTGGCCGTTGAGGCCGTGAAGACTCGCCGTCCTCAACGCGCGGGGACTTCGTCCTCCCCAGTCTCTGCGTGTAGGCTAAGAGGCGGGCATCGCAACTCGGTGGAATAATAAAGTTTGCAGTCAATCAATCAATCAATCAATCAATCAATCAATCAATCAATCAATCAATCAATCAATCAATCAATCAATCAATCAATAAACCCCTTCATTGCCACAGGTTGAAGGCCACACCATAACCGCACAAGAACTAGTCAGGTCGCCGTCGCCTAAAAAAAAAAAAAAAATGTGAGCGCGCTCGTACCAAACGCCCGGTGCGTCCGTCGCGACGCAAAAGACGCGCTGCAAACGCGATATCGCGCCCCCGAATGGCAGAAAGGCGGGATGCAAAACAACGCGACGTTGGACACAGAGCATCTCGTAATGAAGAGAAGAGAACGCCTGATTTCCTTCGATCGGGGAAGTCTTGCGAGAAGGTTGTCCGCAATCACCGCAATACAGCGTCGCCTTTGGGCAGCACTGTACGCCGTACCCAAGAAGCACCGATGTAGCCAGTGGCAGTTCTAAATAATACCCGGTATCACGTGGCCACCCTTTGCATCAGGATTGAAAGTGCGCGCGTCGCAGCAGAGGTGTTGCAAACGAGCTCACCTGTAGTGCGAGTCCATGAAGCCGCGAGGAATTTCCACGTGACGTGGAAGGCGTTTCGCGAAGAGTCGAATCCTCGAACGAGAAGGGTGCTTCTAAAGCGGACTGCCAAATGGAGGAAGCTGATCACCGGCACACGTCAAAGACGCTACAGAAGCAACAAAAAGCGCGCTTCGAAAGAACAACGCTCAAAACGCCCTCGACGCCGCCTGCCGGACCGAGTTCAACTCGAACGCTCGAACCATTGCAATGAGAACGCTGGGTGCCCTCGGTCTGTGGGAGGGAACCGGCGATTTGGGAGAGGGGGCACAAAGAGTGGACGCACCCTTTGAGAGAGCGAAAGAGAAGCTTTGAAGTCACTCTCATTAGTTGCATGCAAATGTGACGAACAGCGCTTGCGTCGCGCTTTTATTATACGGGGGCGGACTGAGCGTTCTGCATCTTAAGAACAGCTCGAGGTTGGTTGTCGTGTCCTTAAAGTACCTATAGATAAAACTGGTGTGGGTGGTCGTTTGCGATAGCTAACAGTGAGACCAATGAAGAGTCTCTATTAAGTGTGGCCTGCTTCGTGATCTGCTGACGCTGCAGCACATACGTAACACTGCGTGGTATTATTGTGTGATCGCGGCGGCGGGCTGGAATGGCCGTGATGGCAGCGACGCGGAGTCCAAGGGCTGAGGGGGGGTGCGGGGGGGATGTCGCTCCTTGCTTGCTTGCTTGCTCGTTTATTTCCTACATTATGGCACGTACCCACTAGGGGTGCTCGGCCAAGAAGCCGGCGGTTAAAGTTGGAACTGTACGAGGAATTGATTAAGTTAGCCGAACTAATGTTAGAGGAAAACACGTGCTTCTGAAAGGATAGCAAATTTGAAGGTAAGAAACGTTGATCAAATTCAAGTTGGACTTCTGTGAAATGTCAATTAAGAAATCAGGTATTCTCCTAGTGTCGCAAAGGAACTCGCAGACGGCCGTGCGTACGTTCCTGTGACTAAAACCCAATGTAGGTGCCCCAAAAGAGGGAATCTTTTCAGCGTTTACAGGAACGCTTAATTTCGGGAATAGAATTTCGAAGCACTTCTTCCTCTGGATAGTAAATCGACGGCAGGCTAACAACACACGCACTCGCACGCACAGCTTTCTAGTATAAACGCGATCTCTTGCGTGGGTCGATCTCCTGTTATTGTTTCGCACTTTTAATATTTCACTCTGAGAAGAGCTAGCATAAAGGACATGCGCTGTCGGTGTTTTTTTTCCATTACATTTGTTTGCGTGCTGCCGTTTTCAAAATTCCGAGGAATAACCTTGTAAAGAATGAAAGACAAGATACGAGCAACTTTGCTGGTAGAGAAGTGGTTAGGTATGTGTGGCATACAGAAAGAAAAAGGCATCTTCTAACTCTCGGCCCATGACGACGCTTGCATGAGGTAGCTTTTTTTTTCTTTCTCTATGTGTGTGGTTCGAAATTGGGCTCGAAATGCTTTGTACCAATTGAGGTGGCGCCCGACGCCGGATTTTTTTGGGCCATGGGCTGCTTAACGTTGTCGCGTTAAGCCCAACTTTTCCCCTGACCCACCAGAGTGCACCACAGTGGGACTCGAGTGCCGGGACGAGACTAGCGTAGCTGGAACGGTCAGATGCAGGCAGGAACTCTAGAAATTCAGCGGCAGCAGAACGAAGCTGGCCCACGACGGTTTGAGCTTTGCAGTGAGGTGACCAGGAGTGGAGAGCAGCGACTCAGACTCAAACCGCATACGAAAAGCAGACCATGACGCGGTACCGTCAAAGGTATAGGTGGACTTAGGAAGGTTCCCTGACACTGCTGCGCGACGGAATTGGGAAAGGGAGATTGAGGTGCCGAGACAGGTGGAACTTGAACAGTGCAGACGACAAGAGGCTTGAAACACGTGTAGGTGAGGTGGTCGGAGATGCGACTCTGCGTGGAAGACATACGCTGGACTAAACAGCTTCTCAACGGAAAGCAGTCGCTGGTCAAGGCGTGCTTCAAGAGTCCGGGAGAGCCGCTAGGTCGGGTGCAGGCTGACGGCGAGTGGAATCCGAATCGGCAGGGTGAATGTTTGAAGGTATCGATACCAGAATCTGAAACCTGCGATGGAGAAGCCTGCATCGCTCGCGGAAAGGGCGTGGTCCAGTTGAGTGTCCGATGACGGTGCCGGCATAGATTGCGGCATCGTACTGGGGGACGTCTTGTAGCGGGTTAACATGACCGCTGCCACCAAAATGTAACGGGAGTCCGCGGCGCCTTGAACGGGTTCCAAGCGGTATACACGACACATCCAAATATCAGCCGTTCCAAAAGCCAACAGTTCCTCTGACCCACTGCTGCTCTATCCTTCTGATTACAGTGTACTAGAATTCTTCTAGTACACTGTACTTCTGATGCTGACGATGATGATGATTATTATTATTATGATAATGATGGTGATCCTCTCCACAAATTGCACATACCCACCGTTGAGGACCAGCCAAGAAACGGGCGGTTTGGAGAAAATTAATTTTAAAAAAGTTTAGGAGAAAAAAAAATAAAATAGGGAATTATGTATTCTGCTCGTTGTTCTACTATAATTGATTGGTTTAGGAAGGTAGCCGATTGGATTCATGGATGCTTTTCATAGTTTTTCATAACAGTGCAAACATTCTGGTGGCTGTACTCCAAACAAAAGCAAGACGGGGACGTTCATGCTGAGACAAGCTTGTTTAGAGTTACTGTATATGCTACCAAATATTCGTAGCATATACAGTAACTCTGGTCCTCGAGCGCCCTCTTTTTTACTGAGGAGAATCGTCGGCATGCAGAGAGAAAGTGATCAATTGTTTCTGGTTCCCTGCATTGTATACACAAAGGAGATGCCGCCAAACGAGTCTGTGTGCAAAAAATTTAGTGTCGGGATAAGGCAGCGTAGCTGCTTGCCCTTCTCTCCGTCTTGTTTTACTTGCGGCGGTCTTCGTTACCGTTACAATGTGCACGCCACCTTCCCATATCATCATCATCATCATTCGTCAGCCCTTTTCCTCCCCATGCCTTTTCCCCAGCGTAGAGTAGTAGGCCACAGGAAGTTATACCTCAGGCCGACCTTTCTGCCTTTCTGTGAATAAATTTTCTGAGGGGAAGAGGTGAGTGAGTGAGCGAGCGAGCGAGTGAGTTAGTTAATTGGTTGGTTAGTTAGTTAGTTAGTTAGTTAGTTATTTAGTTAGTTAGTTAGTTAGTTAGTTAGTTAGTTAGTTAGTGAGTGAGCGAGTGAGTGAGTGAGTCAGTGAATGGGTGGGTGGGTGGGTGAATGAGTGAGTGAGTCAAATAGTGAGCCAGACAGTGAGTCAGTGAGTGAGTCAGCCTTTGTCTTTACTGTGATTATCATCCAACTAACAATGATGCAAATGTTTTACAAAAGAATCTCCCAGTGTGAAGACACGGAGTGGTGAGTGAGTGATTTAGCAAGTGAGTGAATGAGTGAGTGCAACATTTTATATTACCACAGTTCCTGTCAGGGATACGCAAAGTGAATCGTACGGTTTATTGACGCACTCAGTGAGAGTGAAGCGAATAAATTTTGTTTTGATTCAGCTGGAACTTTTCAGGTTGTCGTTGCCTACCAGCAGGTCTCGCGCTTCCAGAACGTTGCGGACATGCTGATCATGCTGGAGGGCCTAGTCACCCACGGAGGTGGGATGTATTTCTGTGCGGATTGTGCTGAGTGCAGTGGCGTAGTGTGGTGGTAATGGCTTCGGGCTGCAGGCATGGTTGGCCTCGCAAGACTTGGTCGGCAAATTACTCCACCCGAGTACGCTTAGCAAATATATCTCACTACGAAGCCTTTTAATGCGAATAGTCAATGCTAACAGCATTCTTCATATTGTCGCTCTGGTTTTCTTTACGGGTATCCACCTATCCCACAAGAAAAATTTGGGCCTACCCCGAATGAGCCGTGCAATCTAAAAATGTGGACCGGTCCCGAATGTAGTGCAGCCTGAACGTAGTTTACGTAGGTATGTGCCGCTCTTCAGTGAACCACTCTGACGCCGAATTGAGTCACCGCGTATGTCCCACTGGATGTGCGCGAACTTTACGGCGGCACCGCCAGATGACGCAGCGTGTTCAGAGGGAAGCGCGTGAGAGGATCCCGGCTGCAGTAAGCACGTCTCGTACGCGACGCGTTTCGGCTATTCGCATACTTAGTCATCGCAGACCAGTTCTTCCCGATTTTAATGTCATTAGCGTTCGTTGGGAACTTAATCCAGTTTCTGGCAGGTCTCTATGTATCTATGTCCACACCTAATCTCTTTCCCGCCAACTTGGGTCACATAGTCAAATGGGAGAGCACCGGGCTGCTGTGCTGGGAGAATGGGGTTGAAACCGACCATCGGACGAACTTGGGTAACTGGTTATGTTAACTCTGGGTATGGGTTGCTCTTAACTGAACCTCTTTGATGACCACTTTGGTCACTGGGTATGTGCGACTGGGTGTGTGTGTTGCTCTTCACTGACCTTCTTTAACGCAAACTTGGGGCATTGGTATGTGTCAGGGGGTATGTGCCGTTTTTCATGACAATCATTATGAGAGACATATCATCAGCAATCACCCAGGAACCACAAGATAGATAGATGCCAGTGTCCATGGCATCACGGAGGTTGGCGCGAGTCATCGCGAGAGCATGCAGCTTTCACGTGCTCCTCTTCTCCCGCACGCTTTTTTCCTCATCAAGAAGCGCACAAAGAAGAGGGAGAAGCTGCAAACACAGCGCAGTTGTTAATTGTTAATTGTTAATTTATTTCAGTCTATGCCACGTAAGTATATCTCCTAAATATCAAAAACTCCTGGCTACCTCACCCTGACTTGCTATTTCTTTTACGTTTTCTCTCCACCTTCCCTTTAGCCTGCTTTAGCCACCGGCTTCTCGGCCGATCTCCCGTAGTGGGTAAACGCCACGAGATAAGGAACGAGCACGCAAGCAAGCAAGCCCGGTGCATGCAACCGAGGTTCTAGAAGCCCGTTGTGCTCGGTTCGTCCTCCGCCGCATACTCTTCGCACCTCAGAGGCCCCTTCTAAGCCCTATAGCACGTCTTCTCGCCGTCTCGTTGAGTCATCTGGGGCCATTACGGTCGCGTACGGCCATTTCGGCGCCGAGGAAGAAGACGACGGAAGGGGGGCCGTCTGCGTGCCACCGCATATGTGTGGCATCGGCTTTCACCACCGCCGAGCCACCATGGCGGCTCGCCGCCCCAACCGCTAGGCCTGACGCCGGAAGCCGTGTGGGCGGTGAGCAGACGATCGAGGAACTCAAAACCCTGAAGTTCGCGCGACCAAGCCGTATACCCGGAGCATCCGCGAGTACCTATCTGCGAAGAAACAAAATTGTGAGTCTCGCACTCAGCTTCGTCACATATAGTGTATAATCCAGTTACCCTCCGTTTTTCTTTTTATTCTGACAATTCAACAAACAAACAAAAAAAGACATTGCACTTACCGGTCGCTGCTTTGTTCTCGCTCGAATTTCGCAGCAAGATTGCGTTTATTTTCTTGATCCGCATCGGTTAGAGTTCATGTAAGGTACGAAAATCTGGGCCGACGATGTCTCTTGTGCGTAGATGTCTCTGTAATGCGTCGCATTATCCACTTATGTATTTATTTGTTTGAAATTTCTGACTTCGAACTAATGTTCCAGCTGTGTTCTCCTTAAAGGGGTCCTGAACCACCCCTCGAGCTTGGTGAAAAAAAAAAAATACAGTCCGCGGATAGCATATGCTGCTTTGAACATCTCAACCAAGTTTTTCAGTCATGCGAGGTGCGTAAAAGGCTCGCAGACGGAGCGCTAAGTCACCTTTCTCTCAAACGCTCTCTTTTCAACAGACGCCTGCTCCTCAATCATTCTTTTCTGGGCGCTTTATTTCGTAACACATCCCATACGCGGCTGCTATTGGCCAATACCGGACATCAATCAAGAAGGATGTTTGGATCAGTGCGTTTCTTCCCACTGTTGCTGTGTATATTTATTTACGAAGTTCAATAAACAGGCTGAAGTAAGCGAGAATGTGCTTTCGAATTTCGACAAGAATTGCATACTTCAGGAAGACGTCGACTGTCTTCTGCGCACGCTTGGCCGCGGCCGCCCGCGTATAGGGATTAAAATTTGGCCAACCTGCTTATCGATGTCGTATAGCCATCGGGAGTCGCTAACTTCGACTAGGTTTGAGCACTCAACTATAGCGTCGAACCACGCGAAACTTAAGGTCAGACCACACGAACGCTTGCAAGCAAGCGCTCCCTTCCGTCCGCTCCTACCGTGACGCCTCAGCAGACTATTAATAGCGCTTCAAAATGCACAAGTTGGATGTGGCTACTATCGGCTGGTCAAGCTGGTGAACGACGACGCCGGTGCGCACCACGTAACAGTCAGACTGGAGCCTACATGAGCCTGAGCACGCACTCAAGCCCTGTCGTGCATAAAGTTGCATGTAGCTGCGGTCGGCTACGTCATGGCCTCGGAGATTTGCGCGCGCTGGCTGACCAGTCGGCGCGCACAAATCTCGGAGGCTATAGCTACGTATTGTAGATACCGCGGCTGCCGCGGGTCGCCGCGACGAGTCCACTGGCTGAGCGCACTGCGGTTCGCTGAGGACAACTGCGTTTGGCTTACGTTTCGCCATGGAGGAAGGAAAATGGTTTATTTCGTTCCTCCATGCGTTTGGCTAACGCTAGCTAAAGCGCGTTGTAGGCGCCAGAATCGGAAATAGTTACGTCTACGTGAACACCCCAAATCAAATTTGAACTGCGCGCCACGGTGACGTTCAGTAGGCGGAGCGTTGTGGGCACAACCCGCTCCGCCGCAGCGCACGCAGCGCAAGGCATTGAACAAGGAGCGGAAGCACGGCGAAGGGCGTGTTTAATTGATGATAACTCCGCCTTTTCTGAATGCCTTAATGTACCTTTTGCGGCAAAGTATTTCTGAAATAGCCTATTTTAACTTCAAATGCATTTCTCCACTTCGATAGAAAGTGCTTTAGGGTCCCCATAATGATCGGCGTTTCCTTTGGAGCAGGCTATATAGATCGCACAACTAGCACGTTAGCGTTAGCGTAAGCATGCGGTGCAATGCAAGTGCAGCCGTCCCAGCATGCATGCACGTTCAAAATGTGACGGCCCCTACATCGTCGATCCTGTACCTAAATGCTTTCGACCGCCCACGATATGGCGAAAAGCAAGGCCTTAGAGAACGATTTCCGCTACACCGAGGGAGCTCCGGTTTCAGTCGTCTGCTCGCGACAACCAGAGTCGGGGGGAAGTCCAGACGACGCGCATCGAGCGCCTCTCATTTAGCCTCTCCAGTGTCTCCCTGTCGTTTGTACTCTATACGCTCTCTCTTTCCTTTTGCTCCATCGATGGCGTCACTATGGCGTCACTCTATCTGTGCCTTCTTTTCTTTTACCGATTGCGCCGCACTGGGTCCTCCTTTCTTTATGTTTATGGGATTCTCCTCCTCCTGTTCTCTTTCTCTCTTCCTATCGCGGTTCGCGCTCGTCGGGCAAGATGGCGTCCGGCGCGGGCGGCCTCCTCCTGCAAGTCGGCTTTGCGGCAGCGCTGCGGCGCCGGCGGCGGAAGTGAGCCCTCGCGGACGCGGCCACCGCAGCCGGCCAGCCCCGAGCGGCATCGCCCGCACGTACACGGCTCTGCGCGCCGCTCTTGTTTTCGTCGAGACCCGGACGAGACACCGACGGTAGTGGCTGCGAGCCGTGCTCGTCGCTAGGCCTCACGACGCCCGTCTCCCGTCTCCCGAGCAACGCACCCGTGTGCCAACTGCGCGCACACACTGGCGTTCATGGTTAACCGTGACAGGCGACCGGCCGGTCTTGACTTTGACGGCGACGGCGACGAGATGAAGAGGGCGAAGCTGCCGAATGACTTGACTTCGTCGCAGGACGACAGGTGAGACACTCCGGTTGCAACACCGCAATGCGAGCGGCCTTCGTTACGTAATGAATCTCTTAACAGCATAACGCTAACAGAACCGCGCACGGAGGAAGTATGCACGCGCGTGATCGACGAACTCTCTCCGTGCGCGACCGTTGTTAGCGCATTGGTTATTTATTTTTTATCGAACGGAGAGTGAATTACAAAAGCGTTTTATTGACAGACATCGGAATTCCCCACTTCATGTCATGGCAACGTTTGCTGCGACTGATACAAGTTGTATCAAACAAACTCTAGGTTTTCTATTTTTCGGTGAACGCTTGCCAGTTAATTATAGTTAAATGAGTGACATTGAATCTTATTGAGAAGACACCCCGCGCACGCCTACACGTTTATATCTAGATGTTTGTTTATTTCGTTCGCTGTTAAATGAAATATTTTCCGAAACTATGTATCGCACCATGTAGCGGCTTTATTTTATTTTATAATTCGGAATTTACATTTGCTTGTTTTGTATATACCTCGGTGTACTGTCGACTCTTGAATGACATTTACATTTTTCAAAATGCTGTCTTGCGTCACATAGCGTGCCATTCGCACGTTTATGATTCTCTATTCATTCTTTTTGCCTCGGGTATGCAGTTGACTTCCGCGCATACACTTTTCGCGCGAAGCACAAGACAACTTGCAGTGACAACTATTTCCCGAACTAAGAAAGCATCTTAAACGGGGGGATAATCTCCGCGAAGGCACAACACGGCGTTGATGCGACGTGACCTTAACCTGATATTATGACATCCTCGACAAATCGCACCGTTGAGTCGCACCGCGAAGTGTCCTGGAGCCGAGACGGTTGGATGACGGATGGATGGGTGGATGCTATGAGCGTCCCCTTTGAAATGGGGTGGTGGGCGGCGTCACCAAGCTCTGTTTGTTATTTTGCCGAATGTCTTGTCTATCCGTTATATTTGTTTCCAATTTTTTGACAGACCATAAATTTCCAGCATCAAACTTTCTGAGCCTTTATTGGGATCTTCGTTTTTTGTACGCCTGCGTTAATTGTTTGTGGACTCCCCACTTTTCTGCCACTAAACCTCCTACAGCGCTCCGATGCCATTTGTCGAGGTTGCCGCTAACCTAACACAACGCTTGAGATCACGTGTTCTGTTCGATTTTTCTTCTTTTGTAGTTGCGTTCGTACTGCACTACAAGCCCCGAAAATCTCGTACCAAGATGGCCGAATTTTTCACCATCTCTAACGTTACCAGATTGCGAAAAACGACTTTAATTAATATATGGGTGCCTGTGGTAATTATAGTATTTACTCGAGGGATCGGACGTGAATTACTTGTTATCGCTGCTTACAACACCGCGAATTGAAATTTTAGAGATTGCGGAAAAGTTTAAGTTCCTGCAGTCAGCATACCCGCAACCTTGTTATGTGCATGACTTGTGTGCCAACCCCTTGTTAATGCTTCAGCATGTACTATGGGCAGAATGATGTCAATGAATGAATGAATGAATGAATGAATGAATGAATGAATGAATGAATGAATCGTCGCCATCATGATCAGCAGCAGCACCAGCAGCCTATTTTTATATCCACTGCAAGGCGAAGGTCTCTCCGAGCGATCTCTAATTACCCCTGTCTTGCGCTAGCCGATTCCCACTTGCGCTGGCACATTTCCTAATTTCGTCACCCCACCTAATTTTCTGCCGTCTTCGACTGCGCTTCACTTCTCTTGGCACCCATAGTGTAACTATAATAGTCCACCGGTTATCTGCCATACGCATTATATGGTTTGCCCAGCTCCATATTTTTTTTCCTCTTGATGTCAACTAGAATATCGGCTATCCCCGATTTCTCTCCAAACCACGCCGCTCTCTTCTTATTTCCTAACATTATTCCGCTAACATTCTTCGTCCCGTCGCTACTGCCCGGTCCTGAACTTGTTCGCGAGCTCCTTTGTTAACTTCCAAATTTATGCCCCGTATGTTAGCACCGGTAGAATGCAATGATTGCACACTTTTCTTTTCAGCAACAGTGCTAAGCTCCGAGCCAGGATTTGGTAGTGCCTGCTGCATGCACTCCAACCCATTTTCTATGCTGTAAATTTCCTTCCAATGATATCATGAATGGTTATATAAAGTGTAGTTATTTGTATAGTTATGGTGTCTCCGCCTGCTTAAGTTTCTGTATTATCATTTCCTTGTTTTATTTAGTTGGTAAGTTTGTGCAGCCAGTCTTAATCGCTTTATTCAGTCAGGCTTTCAATGAATGAATGAATCAATCAATCAAGAATGTAAAAGGCTGCACGCAATTCCCTGTTCAGTTTATGTTGATCCTCGTCATCCGATCTTCCCGCTCTGGCTTACGTAGTTACGTACATATATGGCTTACGTAAGTTAGGAATTGACGTAGTTGCATGTGTTTCTGGTAAATCAGTGAGTGCTGACCTGGAACCGCTTTGCTCACAGACTTGATTTTTCTAGCGCAAAAAAACGAAAGATATCCCCAAGCGTACTGCAGCTTGACGACACAACTGGCACCTCTTCACCACTACCCCCCCAGAAGAAAAAGAAAAGTAATGAAGCGATTACATGCTTACCTATGCAATGCTTACGGGCCGTTAGGTTAGGTTATAAGTCTTGCCGCGTGAACGCTGATGCGTGCTCAATTAGGAAGATAAAAACAGTTTCAATGGCAAAACGAAGATATTGCCTGCCTTTATGCGCAACACAGTCAAGTTGACAGCGTTTTCCCAGTGGGCTAATTTTGAGGTCGAATAAGGAAACCTAAATCCTGCTGTTCGATATTTCAATAAGAAACAAAAAAAGACAATGAAGAAAACCGAAAGAAACCAAACAAAAGAATCAGCCAATTTATCTTGCGTTTCTCTCGACCTTGACCTCTCTCGTCGTGGTTGCTGCTCAAGATCAAGCCCCTCGGTAACCAGCCGAGGCCTTCTGGCTACCGGTCTCTGCAACCTATAGCGTGACGTAAAGCGCTCGTTCAATCCAATTTGCAACATCGCCCCGCGGTTTTGCGTTGACCGGCTAGCCAGGGTTATTGCGTTATCGATTTCCAGCCTGTGGGTATACTCCGCCGCACGGCGCGGGCCCGTGCTGCAGCCGCCGGTTGCGTGAGCTGCCGGAAACGAGGAAGTCGTCGACGATGTTTGCCCGAAGCCCTATACATGCTCTGTGACGTCACTCGAGCCCGAGAAAGAAACACCGGCAATCGAACGCCCTGTCTATAAGGTCACCCTGTACGGGCGTCCTGGAGTGTATATAGTTCTCATAAAGGCACCGCTCTGCTGTGTTTGCGGCGCTCTTTTAAACGTTGCCAGTTCGCGAAAACTCCCTAAGCGGCAATTTGAAGCCTAGAGTTTCCATACAAAAAGTTACTTGAAGGAAATCTGGCGCTTGTGGTATAACAACAACAAAAGAAAGAGGGAAATTTTTTTCTTCGAACTCCTCAGTGGGTTATTGAGGGACGCCGTAGGTTTGGGGTACTCCGGATTAATTTTGGCCCCCTGGGGGTTAATTCTTTATAACCTCCACCATAGGCACGCACGGTACACGGGCTTTTCTTTTTTTGCGTTTCGGGCCCATCGAAACGCGGCCACCGCCGCGGGCATCGAACTCGCAACCTCGCGTTCAGCTGCGAAACGCCATGCATCCATCGCAGTCACCGCAGTGAGTTCAATAGTGGGCTTACGAGAACTGCGAAACGCGGTCGATCAGCCAGGAACGAAGGGTAGTACGGCCAATTACGCCTTTACAACGAAATGACCTGTATAACGAATGATATCGGAGGCGGCCCCGAGCACTTCGTTATAATGTCGTTCGACTGTACACGGATTGGCTCAGACTTCGTCTTTTTTTGCCTCCGAACGGCTTTTATGGCTTTTGCGAATTGGTCGTTTTTGCCCTATTCGTTGCGCTATAAGCGAAACGATTCGCTACGCGTAGTGCAGATCAATAGCGCGCGTGAAATCACCTGAAATCACGTGAATCCTCTCCACCGTATCGCTCGGTGGACAGGATTGTGCGAGTCAGAAAATGGAGTATGTGCATGTAACGCTTGAGTTCAGTGGGGTCATGCGGGGACCCCCGGGAGTCTGCGTGCTCCAAACTCCTCAGTCTCTACAGTAAAGTTTTTATGATGATGATGATTATGACGCCAGTCAGATGATGACGTAAGAGCGCGCATTCGCGAAGGCGTGTATAAGTAAAGATGCCATAGTCGCTTATTAAATACTTTGTACAGTAACTACTGTTTACTAAAGCTAAATCCAGTAACTACTGTTTACTGAATTACCTGCTGCTGGGAACACCTCCCAGACCCACCGCGGTGGCGCTACGGCTTATGGTGTTAAAATTAAATTTTGGGGTTTTACGCGCCAAAACCACGATCTGACAATGAGGCACGCCGTAGTGGAGATAACGTGCACCTAAATCTAAGTACACGGGTGTTTCCACATTTCGCCCCCACCGAAATGCGGCCGCCGTGGCCGGGATTCGATCCCGCGACCTCGTGCTCAGCAGCCCAACACCATAGCCCGAGAATCAATCAATCAATCAATCAATCAATCAATCAATCAATCAATCAATCAATCAATCAATCAATCAATCAATCAATCAATCAATCAATCAATCAATCAATCAACTAGTAAGTCAGTTAGCTATCTATAGACCGATCAAGCGACCGATGAAACACTCAATCGGTCAGTCAGACAATATATCAATAAATTAACCAACTGACCTACCAATCGGTCAGTCAACTAATTCGCTCAGCCAGTCAGCCAGCCAGTCCTCAGTCTTTCGATCAATCACTGAACCAACCAAACACTCAATCAATGTATCATTCATTCAGACAATCTATCGATAAATTAAAGAATCGACCAACCAATAAGCCAGTCAATATATTGACCAATCACTCAACCGACCAAATAAACAATCAGCCGTTCGGTTGATCGCTCCATTCAGTCAGTCAATCGATCGACCGACCAGCAATGAATGAATGAATGAATGAATGAATGAATGAATGAATGAATGCTTTTTTTTTCGAGAACTTGGCACAGGCGATGGCACCACGTTGTGCTTCCCGTGAGATAACCTCGTGCTTTGGACGAAGCGGCGTGACCGTCAGCGCAAGACAATACATTTTATTACAGACGGCGCACAAATAACGAACACAGTCGGCGCAGCGCGGAAAGTACGCGTGTGCCGAGTCCGGACGTGCACTTTTCGTCCGGGTTGCGTATCGCGACGGTGTTTGCGCGAACTCTGCCGACACGTTTGCGTCAGAGGAAGGTCGAGGAGCGGCTTTCACTCGGACGAACCGGAAGCTGATTTCATATCCGGGACGCTGCACCGAAGGCTTCGTTCTTAGCGAAGTTCCTTTATTATCTTTTTTTCTTGAGCGAAAGGCAAGCTAGGAGTAGAAATATTGCTTTTCTATAGAAGCGGTGTTATAGTCGCTTTATTTATTTCTCTAATCGTTGCGATTCGCGAGGCGTCAAAGCGGGGACGCAACCTGCGAACCACGGAAAGAGAGAAGGCTATACTGGCACATCGGAGGAGGCGACCTTGTGTGTTATACTGTGCGCTTATACCATATATACTTATATACTATACTATATACTATATACTATATATGCGCTACGTGCGTCCGCGTCTTGTCCCTTATGTTCGTCAGTGTAACGCTAAGCGCAATATAATCATGAACTATATACTTTCCCGACAAGCTATATATGGCATCCTACTTCAGGCAGCGGCGTCATTCGAGCTGACAATGCAGTTTCACTCGGACAAAAAAAAAAGATGAAAAAGAGGGGAATGTGAGACAGCTTTAGACACCGTTGACGCGCTCGTCATTATAAATGGCTCTGAGCCAGCGTCTTGGAATATTTAGACTGGTCGTCGAAATTTGAACCCTTCACGCAGTGCGACAGCAACACACGGCGCGTTCAACCTGGCTTAAGCCGGAAAGTACATGTAGCATTTCTTTCCATCTTTCCACGGTTTACGCTCGGGGGGTTAGGGCACGTGCTTTGTGAACTGTTGCAAGCAGGCGCAGAAGGCTTGGATTCCTCTACGTCTTCTAGTGTTTTTCAACAGGCGCTCGTGCTCCAGAGTACAAAGCGGATTACGGCGGCGCTTAGGGCGCTCCCGCGTGAAAGGTAGGCAGCTTTCAATTCCTGTATAGCAGCATGAGTTTGGCAGTGCGATATTTGGGTCGTGAAAAAAAGTAAAACAAGACTTGCGTGGCCAAAAAAAAAGAGGAAGGAAGGCAGCAGACAGATGTTTCGTCTACCTTCTACGTCGTCGTAATCATCATCATCATTCGTGTCCACTGCGAGGACGAAGGAATCTCCCATCGATCTCTTTTGCGTCAGCTGACTTCCCGATCCCATGCCTAGATATTTGCAAGTCTTGGCCCACTACTTAACCATTGCATTTGTACAGGCAAAGCAGGGCAGGACAGGTAAGTAAAAGCAGGCAGGCAGCAGGCAGGACAGATATCGGCGAACGCTTTCGTATGACACCCGGGCATTGCCGCGTGCGCGTGAACATCAGCGTTGCAGCTTGAAATATGCATTGCCCACGTGACTGTGTTATCCTGTATTCGCAGATGACGTGCACCACAGATGGCGACCGCAGGAGTGAACGGCGCCATGGCACGGTACCGCTTCTTCTCAAGGTGAGACCGGCAGGTGGCGCTCACTGCTGCATTTGGGTAAAGCCCCTTAAACCTTGTTAAGTAGTGCCGCGCTTTGAAAAATGCCGCCTCCTCCTCGCGCGCTCTGGCCGAGGCCGACGCCGCGTCATTATTGGCCTAATAGCATCACGTAGGCCATAGCGCCGTGCATCAGCGCCATTTTTGCTCGAGAAGCGTCTACGGAGTGGCGAGGAGCGCATGTTGGCGCCGGTGCTACGCTCGAGCAGTGTAGGCGGTGCCACGGTCGAGGAGGGAGCGTGAAAGAGAGGAGAAACGAGGAGGAGTGAAGGCGGAGGAGGAGAGTGTCGCTACTTTACGAAGTTTAAGGGGCTTTACATTTGGGTACATTTGTGTAGCGTTCCTGTGTATGCTATACAGGGACACTACATCTGTGAGCTCTAAGCCACTTTCCCCTCAAAGGTTTACTTATATAGTCTATAGCGAGCCTTGGTAGATAATCTTAGTCTCAGAACAGTCTATGGTAAGTCTTCTGTATAAACGTTCTTTGAAACCGGCAGATAGTCTAGACATCTTGGAGACTTAGGGTTTGGCTCCCTTGCCACATCATGAACGATACCCGCGGTTGCATCTGATAAGAAAGTCAACCGAAGAAACAAAGACAGTAGACCACGTGCTTCTCCATGGTCTCCATGACCATGGTGCTCTTTTTTTACCTTGTATCACGATTCCTCCCTACGTACCAGACAGACAGACAGTCCGTTAATACCTCGACTTCAAGAGGACAGTCGAAACGCAACAAAATTTTAACGACTTCAGTAATGGCTAGTTATCTGCTTGATTTATGTTAGTTGGCTTAAGTTGGAGCTTCTGTTGTGGTGCAATTGATAATTATGCACGCGTTTTCGAACAATTTTTTACACATTTATTTGACTTACTGCCTGCACACTTTCTGCAACAACCCTCTCCGAAGACTAAAAACGCAAGTCACAGCACAACGTAACTTAAGATGTCACTGCATCGTCCGTGACCTCAGAGCAGCTGCCATTGTCCTGACAGCACTAGCCTCCATCACAGACCTCCGAACAAGCTCGGGTGCCCAGCAAGACCAAAGTTATGAACTACGCGCGCTTTGCGAGACCCGCCATCTTTCTTGCTCCACTGCGTCTGTAGACGTCTACAGGAGGGAGCTATGGCGTCAGGCACCTAGCCTAATCGGCGAGCCCACCTCCACTGACAACACCACTTCCTTCCTTCGGGGCCCATCTATGCGTTGGCTATTGGGAAGCAAGACCCTCCATTGTTGCCGGATCTACCGAGGCATTGCTTGTTTCACGGTAGTTTTTTAGTGATATCGTCATCGCGGTCGGTTCTCCCTACCCGCTCTACTCTTCGCCATACTGTCCACGCGCTCAGCGGCTGGAAATTTCAGCTTGTCTATTACGCGTTGATGGCCTATTTCCCATGAGCCTTTCCTTTATGCTTTTTATGTGACTCTGCTTGTAAACTGCCTCGTGACCGCTCGCTCCTAATGTGTTTTGTCCCTCCCTCCACGCTGCAGAAGCTCCAGCTGAACATCGTCGCTCACGCCACCTGATAGAGAGTACTCATCCGCCTTCTTTCATCCTCCATTCACTCCTGCCGTCACACGTGCGAATTCCGATACTGTGGCGTATCGTTCGATGTGCGGATGTAGGAAGGACTAGAGAAATTAGGCGGAGGAGGGGAGGGAAACAAAAGCAAGCGCCCGTCTTTCTTTTTTTTTTCTTCGGCGGGAGGCAGTGTACGCAAGCACCCACGACAGAGAGACGACACCGCTCCGCTCCACTGGCCTACAAATGTCGGTACGACGCGCTACGCGTGTAGCGTTACGTAAGCGTACGCGACACCCGAAGCGATCGACAACGCCGCGGCGCTGATCGACAACCCGACACCAAATCCGCTAGGTGCCGCTGCCGGCGCACGCCACCGTGATCGCGCGCCATGGGAAGGGAAGCCCGCGTATATAGTCACGGATATAGACGGCAGCGATGGCGCGATATTCCCCGCGATGCGGTACTTCTTGCTTTTTGTTTAGCATCATCATTCCTTTCGGGCGTTTCTGCGGCGTGGATCGTCTGACCATACGGCAAGAAAGGATGTGGCTTGGCTCGGCTCTTCGCCCCTTCCGCCGCACTTGTTTCTTCGCCGCCTTTAGGTTTGGCTGCGCTCCTTCCGTCCAGTGCGGTAGACTGCATGGCGGCGAGCGAACGCTTAGCGACGCGCGAAAGACCGATGTGCCTGACGGTGCGGAAACCGCGATTAGATGCAAACCACAAGAGCGCTCGAGGATTCAGGTATATAGCTTTCCTTCCGGAAGCGACAAGTGTGGTTTTTCCTTGAAGTTCTGTAACCTTTTAGTAGCAGCGGTTTCACTTAGTTGTCGCCTACCGGTATACCGCTTTCACGTTTGCTTATATAAGCGGCGGCGCTCTGCCCAGCGGGCTGTCTGCTGTGGTTCACAGTGTTTCTACAAAAGGAACCGCTAGAGGGAACTTTGGCGCTGCGGCTGTTGGGCTACCAGGTGATCAAATGACGGTAAATAATGCGCGTTTCGCGCTGATCTTTGTGCATATCGCTTCGGGCATTCCTGTAGCGTTTCTTATTGCGCTTTATATCGTTCGAAATTCCGAGCGGCGATTGTTTTCCAGACACGGCGAGAAGCACTAAATAAGTCTGTCCACGCACACGCACATATGCGCATAGCAGACTGTGGCACCTGTGACGCAACATTCCGTGTTAAAATGATCGCAGTTTGAAAAAAGTCACAAGTCCGTTTGAAAAAAAAAATCATAAGGATGAAGGTTAGGCAAATCCACGTGCTATAATTAACCGTCATTCACACGCTGGCGGACTATATATATAGCAGCTCCCGCAGACATCAGCGCCAGAATTCTCCCTGGTGATTTTTGTAGGAACTTTCTGCTGTCGTTGCATCAGGGAGCACCCATTCTGCACCGTTGCAAGGATAACGGGCCGGCAGTCACCGAAGCCTCGTTTTCTCTTGCAGGCTGATGAACCCTCGGCCGACTGGGAACGAGCCGTACGTGCCAACGGAGGTGGAGCACGTGGCCAACATCATCACGCACGCGGTCAGTGCGGCGGCGGCTGTATGAAAGGGATCACGCTTCTAAAGTGCACCGCGATCGGGGATCAACACAATCTTAAGAACAAAGGAACACGTTGACACTAACTCCTTGGAAGCGGGAGTACAACTGCTTGTTGCATATTTGATCAGTAGCCAAGGTTTCGTTTTAGTTTTTCTTGTGCACGTTGTGTGTGTAGTGGGGAGAGGAGAGAGAGAGAGATAAGGTAGAGTATAGATAAAAGGAAGTATTTACGCCGTGTACATCACTGTACTCCTCCGAAGCGACGCGGGTATAAAGGTGAGGCTTCTTCGTTTCCCATTATCGTTTACGGAATACCAGAACACACGACAGCAACTCTGTTAGCAGTATCTTATAATGCTTTTGTTTTTCGAGAGCAACGCGTAGGCGTAGACGTAGGCGTGAACAGCCGCGTTGGTGGCGCCATCTCGTGGCGCAGAGCTTAAGTGCAGAGAGCTAATGGGCAACCATCGTGCTTAGCTGCTAGTGTAAAGCGTCGGCAGGGACGCGCAGTTCTTTTGTTCTCCGACGACAACACCACTGTAACAAGAAACGCATGCAACGCGTTGTGATCTGACAAAAGCCCACAAGATATCGCTTCCAGCGTTGTTACACTGCCTTGCAGGTCTCCAAAAATTCGATATTCCGTGAAATGCCGTACGTTTGCGGACAAGACTCTTTAAAGTTGTTCACTGTTGAGGATGCCGGGCCACCGATCGCAGCAACAGCAGTGCCTCTTGTAGCGTAGTGAATTTTGAGGAGAAACAACTTTGGGAATTTTGGGAAAAGCATTCGCACCGCGGCAACTGACAGAGGTCCTCGACTGGCGAGCGGTTCACGGCGAGCTCGAGCTGCGCGTCGCCCCACCGAACTGTCTCGCGGCTGCTGTCGTTCACGTCTGCTCGCACCAATCATGACGATTCAAAATAGCCATCACCGTATTCCAACGGCCCGCTTCTGCGCCGCTGATTGGCCCAGCAGCTTTGCGACTCAGGTCGCGGCGACGACGAATCACTCAGTGAATCTCCTCGCGAAACTGGTTGCTTCTTCTGCCAAATTCGATCGACTATTTTGCGACCGACTTTTGGTCTGTCCTCGACCTTTGCCAGTCGCCGATGTGAACGCCCGCCTTACGCTGCTATATGTCTCACCGTCCCCGTTGTGCACTTTTTCGGCGCGCAGCTGAGCATCCTGCCAAGCTTCTTTGCTCTCAAGTTCCTGCTCCAGCGCGCCCACACCCCGGCACACCTGACGGCTGCCGTGGTGTACGGAATCGCCCTGGTCTTGCTGTTCGTCACCTCGTCGCTCTTTCATTCCATACACTTCCTCGGAAAGCTCAGGTGAGGGTGCGCCGCACAGGCTTGCCGCCAAGCATCACTAAGCGGAATGCTAGGCATATGATAGATAGATAGATAGATAGATAGATAGATAGATAGATAGATAGATAGATAGATAGATAGATAGATAGATAGATAGATAGATAGATAGATAGATAGATAGATAGATAGATAGATAGATAGATAGATAGATAGATAGATAGATAGATAGATAGATAGATAGATAGATAGATAGATAGATAGATAGATAGATAGATAGATAGATAGATAGATAGATAGATAGATAGATAGATAGATAGATAGATAGATAGATAGATAGATAGATAGATAGATAGATAGATAGATAGATAGATAGATAGATAGATAGATAGATAGATAGATAGATAGATAGATAGATAGATAGATAGATAGATAGATAGATAGATAGATAGATAGATAGATAGATAGATAGATAGATAGATAGATAGATAGATAGATAGATAGATAGATAGATAGATAGATAGATAGATAGATAGATAGATAGATAGATAGATAGATAGATAGATAGATAGATAGATAGATAGATAGATAGATAGATAGATAGATAGATAGATAGATAGATAGATAGATAGATAGATAGATAGATAGATAGATAGATAGATAGATAGATAGATAGATAGATAGATAGATAGATAGATAGATAGATAGATAGATAGATAGATAGATAGATAGATAGATAGATAGATAGATAGATAGATAGATAGATAGATAGATAGATAGATAGATAGATAGATAGATAGATAGATAGATAGATAGATAGATAGATAGATAGATAGATAGATAGATAGATAGATAGATAGATAGATAGATAGATAGATAGATAGATAGATAGATAGATAGATAGATAGATAGATAGATAGATAGATAGATAGATAGATAGATAGATAGATAGATAGATAGATAGATAGATAGATAGATAGATAGATAGATAGATAGATAGATAGATAGATAGATAGATAGATAGATAGATAGATAGATAGATAGATAGATAGATAGATAGATAGATAGATAGATAGATAGATAGATAGATAGATAGATAGATAGATAGATAGATAGATAGATAGATAGATAGATAGATAGATAGATAGATAGATAGATAGATAGATAGATAGATAGATAGATAGATAGATAGATAGATAGATAGATAGATAGATAGATAGATAGATAGATAGATAGATAGATCTATAGACAGACAGACAGACAGACAGACAGACAGACAGACAGACAGACAGACAGACAGACAGACAGACAGACAGACAGACAGACAGACAGACAGATAGATAGATAGATAGATGAAAGCAACATTACCTTTAAAAACGCTGTAGCGGGGGGCCCCGAATTAATTTCTATCACTTGGGGCTCCTTTACGGGCGCCCACATGACACACATTTATTACGCAAAGTAATTCTTGTTAACATTACCACGTCTGCTTGTCTTGCCTGCAGCGGAAATCAAGGCCTGTAACATTTGTGAAAATATTTTTTTTGTCCCCATTGAGTGCGACGGCAGCGCCACCGCATCTCCCTTGTGTTTATCTCTCCAACTTGTTGTGTGTGGTAATTAAATACAACGCAACGGGGATCACGATAGTTGGATTCTTCTTTCATTTTTTTTTCTGAGCCATCGTTTTGGCTCAACCGAGCACGGCACGCATTTTTTCTCCTAATTTGGTCCTCGCACTTTCCCGCAGAACTCTCAAAATGATCTTACACCGGTGCGACCGTGCTGCCATCTACATCTTCATCGCGTCGGCCTACACGCCCTGGTGAGTGCACCATTGCTCTGGCTCCGAGATCCGTCCGTTCACTGCACTCACCGTCGATACAGCGAAGTAGAGAAAGCAAAGCATGACGCTAACTGAGGGCACTGACAATTCGACTACGAACATCCAAACAAAATTTATTTGGGACGGACACAAATGCGGATGCCGTTTGATTGTCTGTTGGCGGGTACGTCCGTGGGATGCCTATAAGCAGTTTACAGACTGCATGAATTTAATTTTAGAACGATATATCCAGTAGACAGCTGATTGTTTACCTACAGGCGGATACGTCGGTGAGATGCCTATCAGCAGTTTGCAGGCTGTATGAATCCCCCCTTCGTAACGGTGTATATCCCGCTGTGTCGCAGGCTGCTGCTACGCGAGTACAGCTCGTGGGGCCAGAAGCAGCTGTACGTTGTTTGGTTCCTCTGCGTTCTAGGCATCACCTACCAGAACATATTTCACGAGAGGTAAGCCTCGTGCAACTCCCGTGTTTCTTTTTCCTTTTTGCTGTCGTTCTACCCTGCACGAAACTTGTTACAGTCTATGGGTACTCTACATAAAAACGTTCAAATAATCTGTAGCTTTGATTCAAACTGGCCAGTAAATTTTTGCTCACACTACTTCTGGTTCTCCGTAGGCTTCTCATGTGGACCAGTTAACATCTTATGACTGCTTATCTTAGTATACGTCCTATTGCGTTCTCTTTTCGTAGGCCTAAGAGGTGCCACTTTTAAGTAACACGTTGGCGAGCGAACCAGGGAAGCGTTAACCAGCAGCTAACGCGCGTTTCGACAAAATGACTGGTCTTCGTCAACATTTGCGGCATTCCTTGTTCGCTCACTGTTGATAACTTCAAGCTAAGCTCCACCTTCCCGTCGCCATGTTGTATCGTTTAAATGACGCAGTCGTTTACAGCGAGTTGTAGCTTAGTTTCGTAACAAAGCGTTAGCTGCGGCACTTGTATTGCGTGATTTCGTTCATGTTCTGTCTTCTCCTGCTCGGTCAGTCAAAAAGGCTATTGTCGACACATTGCCAAGCAGTCCTTTTAGCGCGTCGGCTTTTCGTTAGAATAGGCGCCACGTTATCGACATGCTGAATTCAATTGCGTCTTTTTTTTCTTTGCCTACAGCCAACTGTAAGTACTCAGCACGTAAATTGCGGCTAAATTTTGCGTTGGGTAACATTAGGGCAATATTATTTACAGACTGGCTCACACTTATGTTCCTGATATTTTTATTTATTTGTCTTCTATATCTTTATATACTTATTTTTGGTTTCCATTCTGGATATTTCTATACCGAATTGCTGGTCCATACGCCGTGCCAAAAAGTGGGTCCTCCATCGAGGCAACGTTAGAGTAGGAGCAAGATTCTAAAGAAAGTAAATGCACCGCATAAAATAAGGGGAACAGTAAAAAAAACAATTTAGTATATATAGTATATGCAGAACACATTTTAGTATATACTCGGGTTGTTGACAAGTTTCCGTTGACAAGAGATCTTCCGTTTTCCCTTACTTCGAATCTCACCTGAATTACTGAAAGCTAGCTTCACTGCAGGCACACAAAGGATGCGGTGAAACTTGATTGGTGCAGCATCGCATAGGCCGTAAAGGAGGAAAAAATAATTAATTGTTATTTTAAAATAATTATCGTATTTGTGCGCATTTTTATTTTTCTAGCATATAATATTACACATAAGAAGTTAGCATATGACGGAATTTCAAATATGGTCCTGAATGACTATTTCAGACTGTGTTTAAGAAGTTTTATTTGTTTATAATAGATAATGTGTGAGATACATTGAGCACTTATATGGGCACTACATATACATTGTGTATAACTTGCGCGAGGCTTCATTACAATGTGAGAAATTTCAGCACACTGAAGGTGGCGCACAATGTGGGAAATCAAACTTTGGTCGAGACAGAAATGGTCCACCTTCGGAACGACCCTCTTTCTTTCTCTTCCCACTACAGGTACAAAACTCTCGAGGTGCTCATCTACATAGGCTCAGCCTTGTTTCCCGCTTCCGCCACATTTTCGATGGTAAGGGCTCGCTCGATATTAGGGCATGGTTCTCTTTCGACCCCATTGAGAGCATTTATCACACGTACATATCTGTAAACGGGTGAACAATTGTCTGATTTTGGTTGACCGACTGACGGATGTATTGATGAATCGTGTGTTAATGGGTGGATGGGTGTGAGATGGATGAATGAATGGATGCATGGGTGAGTGGACGGACGGACGGACGGACGGACGGATGGACGGATGGATGGATGGATGGATGGATGGATGGATGGATGGATGGATGGATGGATGGATGGATGGATGGATGGATGGATGGATGGATGGATGAGTGGGTGGATGGGTGGGTAAGGGGATGAATGAATGGATAGATTGATGTGTCGGTAGGTGAGTAGTTAGATGAATGGATGGATTGATGGAATGATGAGATTAGATGGATGAGTCGGTAGGGGGACGGGTGGGTGGGTAGGTGGATGGATGGATTGTCGATGGAGTGGGATACTATGAATGAATGGATAAATTAAATGTTTGATAAATCTGTCGGGCGGGCTTCAAAGTCACCAGATATATGAGAGAGGCTGTGACGGAGGGCTTGGTATTCTGACCACGTGATGTCAAGCTACAGCGGGATGCACTGACGCTTCAATTACCACTTATAAGAATTACATTTTTCCACACTGCTGATAAGTGTTACCTGGTACATGATAGCATCTCGCCACATAGTTTGAGGAAAGCGGCACCATGCAGGGTCTCTGCTAAATGAATGCTTCACTGCCGCTCGGCTTCAGTTACACAGTTTATACATTTGCCTCGAAGTGAACAGTGTCATAGGTTATTAGACACTTTGTTGATTCATTACCATTACACTCAAATTTCTTGTGCAAATAACGCCCGTTCCTTTAAGCAATCCAGCTTATCATTGTCACAGAATTGTACAATTTGTCGCCCGCACAACTCCCGACGCGCCCTCAGTCCGACCTGCTCGCGTTGATCGAAAACGATCGTCAACCGGATTGCGACCCGACACGCCAACTCGAGCCGGCATGTAACCGCAGCTAACGGTAATTCCCTTCAACTCCCGCGGATTTCTCAACGTTGTCTTATTAAAGGAGTACTGAAATGACATTTCGAACTTGTAATTTCATTTAAATGAAGGTACAAGCCTTCTAAGCCTTAGAAAAAATACTGGCAGGGACTAGATCAAAGTAAATAATTTACCATAACACTTACTTCTACGAACCAGTTTGTCTTTTCCCAGCAGGTGTAGGCGTCATCACGTCACGGTACGTGCACGGACTCGCTCCATTCCTCAGACGGCGGCTGTACCTAACGCGAACGCAACCAAAATCATAACCTAACTGTATTGCTACGCAGCGTCGGCGAATTTCGCCCCGTGTCACGACGTCACGACAGTTTGGATTTCGCAGGTCCAGAATTTGAGGTCACTTTTAGCGTGCAATTAAGATGTAACTGTTTCAGAGCCCTCACAAGTCTTTCACATCAAGCGCGATTATTTTATACGCCAGAAGCACGCGTGGCAGAGCTTCTACAACTTGTAGAATGTGTGCCAGCTGCTCCTTATTTCAACTCCGAGCACCTTGTCGACCCCCGTCGCCCCTTCCCCAATTCCCCAACTGCCCGTGCTTCGCTCGCAGCGGCCTCTGACGGGCCTCAAGGAGCTGCTGTTCGGCGGCCTGCTCTACTTCGTGGGAGTGGTGTTCTTCAAGTCGGACGGCCGCGTACCGTTCGCGCACGCCATCTGGCACCTGTTCGTCAACGCGGCCACGCTGGTGCACTACCACGCCGTGTACCGGTACCTCTTCCGGGCCGCCCAGGTCGCCCAGGCCACGCAGGCCGCCCAGGCCGCCGCTGCGCACGATCACCACGACTAGCGGTGGTCGCCGGAGATGCGGTGGTGACGGTGACACCCGACGAACCATCGTGTGAACAGGCGCGACGTCCGGCGGACCATTCCTCCGGAACTGGTCTCGTAACGCCAACGGCTGCTGCGGTTCCCTCAACAGGATCATGGCTTCGCTCGGGACCGATTTCTTCCACGCCTGGTCGTGTCCCGGACCCACGCCTGCACGAGGAGCTGTCGTCTCTTCTATATGGCTCGTGGACCGGCCTATGTCGGCGACTATAGCTTCTTGTTGCCAGGGGTACATGCTGTTCAGGTCTGGACGAGGTCTGTACGGAGCCAGTCGTCTCTGGGACTCCTGCTGGCCCATGACAAGCTTTCTTGTCTCGAACCGGTCCTCCGCGGGGCTGGTCTTGTCCAGGACGGAGCCATTGTCCTTTCCAGGACCGATGCTGACTTCAACCACGAGTTCGCTATCCTGGTCAGGATTGTGGCTCCCTCCCGTCCGGGGCCGGCGTTCTACTGGACTGACGTGGCTCTGCAGTGGCGGGCATTCTTTCCAAGACTGAAGAAGTTCTGCAGGACCAATGCACTCCGCAAGATTAACCGGTGACCTCGCGACTGATTGTCCACTAGATGTAGCCGCCGGGTGTCTATATAAGGGCCGCGTAGAGATTAACAGCGGCGATTGCTGTTTACAAGGGATGCGCCGCGTGGCGACAATGATCTCAGCTCGAGACTGCTTCTTTTTTGTTTGTTTTTAAACGGGGCGAGCGTAATGGCTGTGATTTCAAAAATAGAAGGGTTCAGCGGGGATGACGACGATGACGTTTTGAATAGAAATTGTGCGCTGTTGTTTTAAGTGCGTGTGATGTGCAAAAAGCCGGCGGGTTCTGCGCAGAAGCCGAAGTTAGAAGATATACGAGTATTTGCCGCACTCTGCAGTCACCGAAGCAGGTGTCCCATAAGGGTCATAATATGAACGCCTTGTGTGCGTCCTTAACATGTACAACTGGAGGCATGCTTTGAACTAACGACATTGCTCTCTATAGCCACCATCTCTAATTGTGAGAGATAAATCGCACACCTCAGGCGTTAGGGTGCTATAATATATATATATATATATATATATATATATATATATATATATATATATAGCTGATTCGGGCCAGTGCAAAGTCGTGTTCTCGGACGACAACATTCGGCAATGTTAATTAACGTGACGTAACAGTGAACGCTGTGGTTTGACGTAGTGGAGGGAAGTGTTTGAGTATTGATGGCACTGGTGTTTCTGCTGCTCGTCGCATCGATGCACGATGCGATACGATGCGATGCGATACGGTCGATGCGATGCGGAAGAAGAGAGAAAATCGGCCTTGGCGAAGTAAGAGAAATCATATAAACATGCAGAAATAAAAAGAAAAAAGAAAAGCCAGATGGCAAATAGACTTTTTCGTAGGCGCTTCTTCCTCTTCAAGCTGTCTTAATACGACAAAAAGAAAAAGAGGGAGAGAAAATGCGTCAGATAAAAAGCGTAGCCGTCTGGTCCTCAGTTTGTCTTTGCGTTGTGAATTTCCTTGAGTGATTACAAAGAGGCCTGTTCACAAGCCTAAAACCCGATGGCTGGGCAGTTAGTACACCACGTCCGTTTTCAATGGTTTGTAGCTGATCGTCATACACCAAGAGCAACATTCCCGAAAGTTGCCGTTTCAGAAGACGGCGTAAGCTTTATTATGCACGACTATTATATAGTCGCGATATTCTTAATGAGAGCCTTTAAGGGGACACTAAAAGGACTCATGTCAGATTGGTGGATTATGCTTTAGATAGTGAAATCACTAATCAAAGAGGGTAAACGAATTTGGCTGAATTCCGCGCGAAACCGTAGCGTTGATAATTCCAGGTGTGACGTCAAACATTTGAAAGTGGAGCTTTCAAAAGCATCTAGCGCGAAAAAAACATACAAAATTATTTCATAGATTTTATGTGATGCAGTGCAATTCCACCCCCCCCCTCCCCATGTTTAACATGACCAAATATTCTCGACCAAATGTCTTAGTATTATGCATCACTGGAATCTCTTTCATGGCTCTGATAATGTTACTGCCCCTATTTTACGGTGTTCTTGATTTTATAGAACTGTGAGCTAGCGTTGCCGGTAAGAGCCAGCCATCTGGTACTCTGAGATAAAAGAAAATGTCATGTGCTAGTGCGTCTTGAGGAACCTAAAAGATGAAAAATATAAGTTAAGCAGTACTAGTAAATTACGTGATACAAAACCAAAACAGTCACTCTTACTGTGGGAGAGGCTCGCGAAAGCCAGACAAGACGCAAGGACAAAACACAGCTGGCGCCGCCGCCGTGAATTTCCCGCACTAGTTCGCCCGGACGTCACGGATTTTGATGGCGACTGCTTGGGGCTAGTTAACTGCGTGAAGAATAAAACATGCTGCATTGTATCCCAAAGAAGCCGAAGACTGAACTTAGCAAGTTTCGATAACGTTTACTGCGCCACAGAAAGGCCCAAATACGAGAAAATACTTTCAAGTCTGTGACGTCACACTGACGTATACGACGCTGATATTTCGGCGCGAAATTTAACATAATCTTTTTTTTCTTTTAGTGCGAACCTCTTACCGTTAAATTAACGAAAACAGAGTCTTTAGAGGATGCGTTGTCACTGTAAACTGATGTTGCTATTTAGTGTCCCTTTAATGTGCATTCATAGCTAGGCGCGTTGCTACAAGTTGCGGCTACCATGACACGGAGACGAGATACTCAGCGCGCGTCCGGGCTCAAAGATTAAAGACGTCTTGCACATACTAGAAAGCTAGAACCACAATGCCAAAGCGTGCTAAAAGCAAGAACGACTAGCTAGAGACGACTTGCCCAAGGCGAATACGATCTCAGGCGTACAGCTTCCGACTTAAGCTATGCAACGCATGCCTAGTTATAAAGTCACGAAAGAGAGTGAAGAAATCGGGAAGCACACTATTTTTTACGGTGCTCAGTCCAAAGGGGGCGCTCGTGCGGGGTGCGATGCACGTGTTTTACATGGTGCGAAGATGATGTCCTAAGTGCAGCCTTAATGACAATGTTCTGAGAATGAATGGGGCTGCCTGGACAGAACTAGGCGCTCTAGCCGCGTTAAAAGATGTGAGTAATGATATTGGTATGAACTCGTCCTAAGCCTCACGTACGTACAAGGACGTTGACTTGATGATTGATGCCTTGTCGACGCGCATGCGCATACGCAGCCTCAGTGATTTTCATGTGCGCCAAGGAAAGAGGCTTCGTGAAGTATTACAGGGTTGACGCGCCGGGCTTACGAAGCGACAACCACATGGAGCGTAGTTCGGGCGTATCTCACGCGCAGTTTCGCCGTGCGCGTATCACGGCACGCCATGAACAAGGCGAAACAGCAGTATAAATGCATTTCATGCAGCTGCTGATTAAGTGGCAGCAGCAACGCACGCATTTCGTCTCGCACGTGGGCGATAGCGCGAGTCGCAATGCAGACGCGTGGAAACAGCGCGTGAGATGCGCGTGAAGTACGCTTCATGTAGTTGCCGCTTCGAGCTGCGAGTCGTTCTAAGAATACGGGTGAGAGGTGATGTAGCGGATGTTTGCTTAGAGCTACGGGGACATACGAGAGAAGTTATCTCAGGAACGAAGACTGATGGCTACATACTCTTATCACAGTACTATAAGGCGACTTAGAAGCGATCTCGACGTCATCATTTCTTCAAATTATAGCCTCCGAGATTGGTCGGCGCAGATTTTGTGCTTATACCATGCATGTATACGAGTATATGTACACCGACAGAAAGATATATGCGAGCTTTAGACGCAGTAAGGGGGTGGATTGTGCGTGTGGCAGTTGCGACTGAATGGAGCTCTCGCAATGATAGGCGAAGAGTAACATCGCCTCCGGTTGTCCTCGATGTGAGTGACAACTATCAGTAGAGAAATAGTGCAGACCGAGACAACGTGATATGCAGCACACAGGACAAGGTGTCGATTAAAATTTAAACTCGAACCCGCTAGCTTTTGACCAATTAAGTGACCAATTGGTCGCTCGAAAGAAACGCGCGCAGTACGCATTGTACGGTTGCACTTTACGATCCCAGCTACTGTAAAGAAGGCGCATACCCTCTTGTGCCCATTCGCTATCAGTTGAGGCTTGCGCTTTCGCTGTTACGGTATGTAACGTTAGCGTTCTACCGTTACAGCTGCCGATACCGCCTGCCGCTGGCTGTGCATGCGCAAATAGAAGAAAGGGGTATCTGTAAATCGGCAACGCCAGGCTTATTATTATAAGATGAAGACTGAGGTTCACTCTAAGATGAATAGAAATTTAACAATGGTCGAAGAAGAGATGTCACTGGGACCAACGTTTCGACAAGGGGACATTGTTGCCCCGACGAAGCAAGTCCGCTTGTCGAAACATTGGCTTTAGCGAACATCACTTGTTATAGCGTTGTTAGTCACTGTTCTCTATGAGTGCAGTAAACGAACAACGCGGTATGTGCGCAATTTCCCAGCACGAGCATACGGAAGTTCGGCTACTTGGTTCGCAGTCAACACGACGTACAGAGCAGACGACGGATTACGTGGTCGTAGAGTTGCCGTTTGTAGACTCGAAGGAACACGTCGTACAGAGCAGACGACAGATTACGTGATCGTAGAGTAGCCATTTGTATACTCGAAGGACCACGGCATACAGAGCAGGCGACGAATTACGTGATCATAGAGTTGCCGTTTGTAGACTCGAAGGAATGGTTTCCCCTTGAGCATGGTGGTAACACGATTCCAGTCATAACGTGCGGGCCGAGTCGATGAATAAGTGTTTGCCACGTCAAAATGCGACGCTTCTCGGCAAACAATATACAGGGTGTGTAAGTGCACAGTTGGTGCGTGAATGATAAAGTTATGTATAGACTCTGCAACGTCTAAGAAGGATACCCCCATGGAGGAAGGAAAAAAAGACTAGGAGGAAACGTCACGTGACAATTTTGAAGCGTAAGTAGAAAATAGAAAGGGAACGCTTGTTGGAAATAGGTCTCCGCCTCTTGATAGACAAGCGGTAATTTCTAGCCGCCGGGCGCGAGGAGAGTATGGGTGAGAGTGGAGCGAAGAGCGGGTGGCGAAGACCGAACCTGACGAGAACGTCACTAAACAACACGGCTTCCGAGATCAGGTTACTCGGAGGCCGTCTTAAAAGTTACCACGAACCAATGTCCTGAAAAGTCCGGAAACTTTGAGGGTCTCTCCCCCCCCCCCCCTTCCAAAGGGAGGAAGGGGCGACGTCATGGGAAGTTGGCTCGCTGAGGCTAGCTGACTGACGTCATGCTCCCAACTAGTTTCTTATCTTCCTCCATGGCTATCCACGATGGTACTCGCACTCCGGATCTCGAAACAGCCCTAGAAGTGCACGATACTCGACTTAACTGCCTTACCGTGCCAAACACACTTAAGCAAGCGCTTTCTCGTAGTAACACTTCAGCCAAAGAAACTTGTGTGTGCGAAGTCAAATCTCTGAAAGCATGTTCACTCCCTTTGCTCACTTCCTCCCGACACCCCAGAAATCGACGCAAGCTGTCGCCTATATACACCTAGCAGCTCCAGTTTTTCTTATTTCTTTCCCCCTTCCGCATTTGTTTCTTTTACAAACGCTGCCAAGTACAAAATACAGCTGCACAACCGTCGGTTGATACTACTCGCGTTCTGCATATTTATTATTTTTTTTGTCCTCGACTATGCCAAACAAACCGTTGAGCGACTTTCGTGACCGTAGGTGTAGAAAGTCCCAAGTTGTTGTTTCCGAAAGTCACGTTCCTCTTAGCATGCCGCTCAGGTGCTGTCGAACGCTTAAGTGTGTGGTGCGAATTGTGAACAGAAGACACACGTGTGTAGATGGCAAGCGGCATATATTTATATATATAGGCTTAATTATTTCGGTGCGATGGTGCCGCAACGAGTGCTTACCAGGACAAAAGTAGAGTTTTAGCTAAACGTAAGCGTGTAACTTCGGGCGTGTTCTTGCATTATAGTAAACCAGCGCGCAGTACATAAATACGACAGAAGACACCGGGAGACGAGAGCTGAACGTTTTCGTCTGCATCCACAGATGTCGTCTGCCAAGCAGCTATGCACTATATTTAGTGCAGCTTACCGCGCCTATAGACTTGTTACGGTGATTCCCAGTCGCAAGGTAGCAGAGTTTGAACCACTGCTTTGTGGAAATGAAATCGCCGTCAAAATTATACGCCAGCGGCTAAACTAACTATTCACAATCTTCGATCACTAAGTCCTATACACACTCTCGTGACGCCACAAGTGTCGTCGCCAGAGCATCCGTTCGTGTAACGTTTAGCTAACTCCCTATAGTGTACTGTGTTACAGCATTTTTAACATTGAAGTGTTCCGTTTCATCCTTCGCGCGCGACGTTTGCGTGTCTCGATGCCCGTTTCTCCGCAAACAGTCGCGTGTTAAAAGCAAAATATGAGAACATAGCAACGCAAACTCTAGTCCTTGGTAGTATATATAGCGTACTAGAATAATATTCTGGCACGCCGCTTTGGTAGCTATATATACAAGGTGCTTTGATATGCGCTAGGTGAGCAGTGCAGAGGGCCGTCGAAATAGCAGGTCAACTTATTTTCCCGTACCAGAATTTCGGAGGCGCACGCAATGAGGCATAGTATAAGCTCAGCTGTCACATGAACGCATGCGTGCCATGCACGACTGAAACACTAACGGGACAATATTCAAATGCAAACACACATGCACGTGAGAGATGTGCTGGTATTGTTCATGAATGTCTAACGAAGTTGCCGATGGTTCTTTATTCCCGTACGAAAGAGACGCGCGTATACTCGCCTTAGGGAGCTCATGGCAACGGCACAAATGTTCGTACTCAAACACGATGTCCTACAGTTCATTTCTGAATTATCTCGCTCGAGTTTCATATTTGTCCATGCGTGCGCACATACTGGATGCCGCGATCCCACTTATAGGTGGCCTTCAATCTAGCCTGTAGGCCCTGCCTCAAAGACGCACTAAAGATAAAAAATTACTTGAGCTGTATGAGTAACTTGTCCAACCACAATATCAAAAAAGAAGTCACTCTTACCGCAAGAAGAGGCTTAGCAATGCGGAAAATAAGTGCAAAAGCGAGCGACAGGTGGTGCTGCGGCCTCGAAGTTCCGGCAGCAGGGAAAGTTCCGAAGTAGGGAAAGTGACAAAAAACGGGGACGTACAAAAGCAAAGTTCGCATTAGGGGATCAGAAAATGTGGTTGTGGGAGTTGATAGTGTTTTCTTTTTTCTTTTTTAACTTGGGTAGGAAATTAGGCAGTATAATAGGTTTGGTGGCGCAACCCACTGCCCCGTTCCAAAGGAGACGCTCATAACATCCATCCACCCATCTGGCACCAGCTCGCCGCGACGTTATGGTGGCTAGCGACGTCATAGATTTGACGGCTTCTTGCTCGAGCCAATAGTTAATTTTGTGCTGGTATGGGCAACATTGTGTTCTAAAACAGCCAAGGACTGAACTACGCTGGCTTCAAGAACTTCCCCCGAACCGCAATCTTCCAAATGCGAAAAAGAAAATCCTTTAAATCCGCCACATCACGCTGACGTGCCGGTACTCGAGATCTGAGGCGAAATTAAAAACAAGGAATGCTAATCTTCATCTGCACTTTTTTTTTGTAATCAACACGTGACGAAATTAACGGAGATAGTTTTGAAAGGATACTTGATCAGTCTATTGCGTTTCGCTTTATACTGCCCTTTCAATCGTCAGCACTTCACTGTGGCAACGCGTTGCCGTCATGGTGACGTCTGCTGCACTGAGCGTCCGACTATACGATTCCGACTTAAACAGTGAGCACATACAAAATAACATACGCACCGTCGGGGCATGCGCAGACGCGTTTACGAAGCGAATGGCCAATTAGAGATTATGGAACCCTTTGGTAGCGAACACGCTCTCTATATAGGAAAAAACACACACACAAACACGTACTTTAGAACTTATATGTGCCATAGAAAGCTTTAGCGAGAGAGCGTGCATCTTTTGCGAGCGAAATTAGATAAATTGAACAAATTAACAGGTTTAACACAAGCACTGCGCATGCTTGAGTTTAGTCTAACGACACTGCATTGCCTGTTCGTTGTATAACCAAGAAAGCGCGTTAGACGACTGAGAATAACACAGCACCGGCACTTCTGGAAGCAGTGGTTTTTTAGGCCTAGCTCTTGGGCGGCGTGCCTCGGTGCAGGGGCGAAGCATTTATCGCGTACTTCTTTCTTCGCACACATTTTAAGTGTGCGAAAGCACGAGTTTGATGTTTTATCGTTAGTCCTTGAAGAGCTCGGCTTAATGTGTTATACCGATGGATATTGTTGTAACGATACCATAATTACCGGCGCATCATGCATTGCAGGACGCAGACGACGTGAGACAGCATTCACGCAGTTATAGATGCAGATAGGGACCATCGGTGCTATAGACTGTACGAACAGCTTCTTTACTGTTGCGGGCTAACCGTAACTATAGGAGGTCGCCGCGAACCGTTTCCGTGTATGCTGGGTATACCCAGTGAGCCCAGAGATATATACCGCGCATGCGCAAAAATTTCGCAGCCGGTCTTGCAGACGTGCTCCGTAAACTATACCCCACAATGGAAATTTTTTTCGGACTTTGCGGTAACTTGGCTTCGACATTCAGGGCATCATATGATATATATGCACAAACTTCGAAACTTTTGAATGGCAATCTGGGGTGCATATGCATGCTGTAGAGCGACGCTTAATTATCTAAGAACCCGGTTACATCACTTTCACCGGGCGGTTGGCACTGTAACCACAGAAAACTTCAAAGCAGCAACCACACGACGCGCATTTCCGGCGTGTATTCAGCGTATAACGTCGCCCGGCACTGACGCGTCTATTTTTTTCGGCGGAGAATGATAGTGCTGTGTTCCCGGGACAAGAGCTGCGCCACAGTGATCAAAGTTTGCAGATAGCTCGTGGTGCGCATTTCAGCGACGATAAACGGCGTGGATAGCGGGCAACGTGATGCGAACCCGCTTACGCTTAAAACACGCCGGAAATACGCGCTCCGTGTAGCTGGCGCGCGCTGGTGCTGATGTAACGGCCACCTCAATTGCGATACAAAAAAAGCGACATTTCACGTCTGTGCGCCCTAAATAGGCACTTCGTCCAGCCTCACTCCTTAGGCCTTAAATCGAACCTCGTGTGCAAGTAACGCGATGCTGTCACCATTGAACAGAAACCGCGCAGCGTTGTCGCAGCCAGAAACTTCTTCGGGGGAGGAGGTATCAATTTGACCGGGGACGGAGAGGGGGAGCGGGGAGCACGGGGACTGGGCATACAGGACCCACATAAACTCAGAAATTTGTGGGGAAGGGGCACGTGCCCTCTCTGCAACCCCACCCCTTGTCTACGCCACTGAACCGCAGTGAACTAAAGTTGACTCGGCCGCCTTGAATGATGATTGTTCCACGCCCCTTTGCTCATGCGTCGCACATGACGTCGTGCCGAATGCAGTGTTTTCGAAATAAACGTGCTCTCTCAACTTGGCAGCGACGACGTCATGACTCCATAGTTCCGAAAATTTCAAATTGTCCCGATTTGTGTCGGTTATAGTTGCTCCGAACGGAACATACATAGCTGTACTCTAATAAAGCTTATTGAAAGAAAAAAAGTGTAGCGCCTGAATCTTTGCTCTTTCCAACACGCGATAGCAGGATTAATACGCCATGATCGACGGAACTGCGCACTGAAAAGCGTACGTGGGTCCCCGATTTGTGTGGATTCACAGAACAGACGAGGACACGGACGAAATCTGTGACGTCACAAGATAAAGAATCTGCCCTTCGGCCAATGTTCATAACGGTCTGCCAGTCAGAAGATGAATGGAAAAAGTAGACGAACTCTGCATGGCAGGTCCTGAACATACGCCGGCCCCGGCAGCTACGCTACTACGATCAAACTGCTACACTAAAAAAAAAAAAAAATCACTGCAAACACGTGCGAATGCCTTCTCTATCTGTGTTCAACAACAGTACTGATATCCCAGCTATAACATATGCAGTTTTACCTAAGTCCATATGCCGAACACAAACGCCAGTGGGCTGCCACAGGTCGGTGACGTCAAACCACGTGATGCATCCCATGGAGAAAGGAAAGGAAGGTGAGTTATTTCTTCGCTCCATGGCTCCGCCTGCCGCTTTGTTAAACACCTCCCGGAGCGATTCACAACGTTTGCCCCAAAGTTACTGGGTCCCTAACTTTGGGTATGGGCCGAACCCGAACGGCATATCTGGGTTTGGGTCTTCGCACGCCCCTTAACGACAAACTTGAAAAATAGCATGGGTGCTCCAAACGCCCCAAACCTGCTTTGCGCAGTCTCAACGCCGCCGTGAACCTCCCAGAAAAGTCGCAGTCTCACCCGACAGACGAAGCATCGTTTGCGATAGCTAATTAGCGGACAGCTATATGAAGTAAGGATGGTAGTTCTATCGGCCATATAATATTGTAAACATAGGCATACTGACTAAATTAACAAGCACGGTGTCACGCGCGCACAAGCCAACATGAACACATCTCTCTCGATGAACGCAGAAACTCTGCCAGAACGCTGGAGTGAGGCCGCGCGGCAGCAGCAGCGAGCGAATTGACCTTAGTGCAGCCGCTCGCATCAACGCGAACTACGCCGCGAAAACACAGCGCAGTGCGGTCTCTGTACCCGTCGCAGATGGACAGCGGCCCGGCTGGGCTTGCGCGGCCGCTCGGAGTAGAACGCCTCTCCCCCTTCCCCTCCCCCGTAAGCCTTGCGTGCGACGGAAGGCGGCACGCTTCCTCCCCGCTTTCAGCCGTTGCGTGCGCGAGACTGAGCCACGATCGCCTGCTCACCCTCGCCCGCCTTTACTCGCACATAAGGCATACGGCGCGGGGCGACGATTTTATCGCTCTCGGACTTTATGCGGAACCTCACGGCGACGCCGACGGCAGAAATGCGCCTGGAGTGCCCATATAATTGATATCGCAATAAAACGCGTCACCGCGTCCTCGTTGAAAATAATAAACTCTCAGGTATAGTTTTCATCCTGTAAAATATTACGAATTACATTATTTCATGTTTTCTTTCTCTGGCGTTATTTCATTTTCCTTCCGCTTGCAGGAAGGGCAATGCAATCGCGCGACGTTGTACTTCCGGTTGTCTTGGAGCCAGCGCACGAAGTCTCTACAACCTGTCCAGTAACTGCCTGGCTGTCGATTCCCTGCGAGAGCTATCCAAGCAGCATGCATTGCGAGCGTTCTGTCACAGCAGTGGGAGTGTCCGGTATCCTGGTAACCGCAGGCGAGCTGGGCGTTTTGACGGATGGGCGTAGGTGTAAACTAAAGCCCCTCTATACTACTGCCGCTGTGATGAAGGGGCCTTAGCTTAAAGGTGAGCGGCCTGAGTGACCTGCACGGTGCAGTTACCCGGTGGCATCGAGGTAAACCAGCCAAACACAGAGCTACTATTGGTGTAACCAAGAGTAAAACATTTTAAACATTTAAAAAGACAATATGTTCACGATTACACACCTACTGAAAATTTACACCAGCAGCAAAGTATAATACGCTTAGTTACTGCCATATTAGCTCTGTGTTTGTCTGGTTGAGCTTTGTGCCACCAGGTGAATGCACCGTGCAGGCCTTCACGTATGCGCCTCCGCTCATTAAGTAAAACGCCCAGTCCACTTGTGCTTGCGTTTAGCCGAATAACAGGCACACTAAACTCTCCATTGAGGTAGTATTCCGCCGGCGTCAAGTGAGGTCCACAAATGCGTAGAAGCTGGCGCCGATCGGATACCGGTACAGCCAGATAGATGTGCTGCAGCCAATCCACTTGTAAGTTGCCTTGCAGAGGGATACGATGTAGCAGCTTGATTGCTAGATTTGCAGCCCACAATGTAACCAGGGCGATCCATGATGTTCACGAAGAGAAAGCTCGAGACAAATACTGACCGCACAGCTCGCGTCGAGGAGATGAATTGCTGCATACTGGCAGTGCTTGAGCGTAGTGATAAATTGTCGTTGTGTATTCTCTTCCTGTTACATTCTTTTATAGGAACAAATTAACCAAAGTTCGAACTATTACAAACGACATTTGTTCATCATAAAGTTGGAAAATTATCGACGACGGTCCCGAGTAGTAAATTGGATAGCTCGCCCAAGTGACGTCAATTGGACTAACTCAGGGGGCGCCACCGCTGTAATCGGTAGTGATGCAATTTTTAAAACCGTATAATAAATGACATGCTTTATGTGCAGCACATAAATGTGTCACTTAATGTTCAGAAGGACCTAACAACAAAGTATGTTTGTACAAAATCATCAAAATTGTTTTCGGATCCCTTTAAAGTACATTAAAGCAGTCGCTTCTTGGGGCACCCTAAGCTGTGAACTCCTATCCTAAACTTCCCTAACATAGGAACAACGCTAATGCGAAGGACGCCCAAGGATATCGAAAAAAGGTTTCGGCCAGAAGCTCATCACATTCATTACTCCAATCGTGGCGCACGTGTGTGTGGAAGTGAGAGAACGATTAGGTCAGTAGAAGTCTGCAGAGGTCAATGATTAAGTGAAGCGGGAGATAGAACGCGCAAGTGTCGAGCCTCTGGGAGTTTCCGCTTATCAGTAACGAGCCCTTTTGTTTTTGGACGGGGGCCAAACGACGTACGAGAGTCTGATAACCCAGAATGAGGTCCCGAGCACTCGGTTTTCGCATGCTGCCCTTCCTCTGGGTCTGAGGCCACGACATGCAAACACAGAACGGCTCGATTACTGTGAGCAAATAGCTCCCCTGGAAGCCTTCGCTTACAAAGAAAAGCAGGAGAAACAAGATGCCGATTCATTACATATTTTCCATTAATTTTTGCGTTAACTGAAGGTGATGGACTGCAAAACCATAGAAAAAGACTAGCACGCCTCATAGCGCAATAAATATATCGATACAATAGCTTTTTTTTTTTTTTTACAGGCAGTTTCGGTTTCGTTTTGCAGATTACTCTGTCATGACGTCAGGATGAAGGTGTCCACGTGGGAGCAGGATATCGTGACATTTTCGGAACTTGATTGGACGCCTCCTAAGCTGCTACTCGGTGGCAGGCCTGGTGTGGCAGCATAGACAGCCGAGCAAGCCGGAGCGAGTGTCGAAACATCGCAACGTATTGCTCTCACGTCACCACATTCTGCATTGCAACGTCATGACACAGTTACCAGCTGGGAAAGTAAACCAATACTGGCTGAAAAAAAAAATTGTATTTACATATTTACGATGCTCAAAGGCTTTCCAGTATCTTTTTTTATCTACGGTTTAGATGTCGAAGCCCATCTAAAACAAAACAAAGAAAGGCTCACAACTATTATGTCAGCAATCTTCTACAAAGCAATGCTATAAAAAAAGACATTATTTACACATTTCTGAGCTAAACTGCTCAGAAAGCTCACACTGGGTCATGCTAGGCCACTAGCTTCGGATGAATGCCTCTTGAATACTCCTTTGCCACACACAGCATGCCCATAGTCTATAAAACTTGCATATTCCGAGAGTAAATTGCAATGAAACCGCACATATCAAACAGTATGTCGCAAAACATGGGTGAGGGAGCTAATGTTGAACAGCTGAAGAGGATACCTCAGCGGCAGACTTGGCATGCTACTTCAAGTGCCAAATGCATATGCGCACAAACTCGAAAATATAGGCAAGAGTGAGCACCTTGAAATTAACAAATATGTAAGTGGGCCTATGTCAGTGCAGGAATCCTATTGTCGACATTGTCAAATTCTGCTATCTTGTAGAATTCACCATCCTGTCTGCTCTTATTGGTCCAGAGAGCTAACCACAGCCTCAGATTGGCTCAAAATGCCTCCATTACAGAATTGGACAATGTCCAGAATATATTTGCAGACAACTATCTGTGGCAGCGAAGGGAATTGGTATAGGGGTGTCGCCTCTGCAGATGTCCTAGTGCATCAAGAAGTCTGGCAGCATTTGACAGCATTCTTGGCTTCTCAAAACATGCTTCAGGTAGCTTCCACGCGAGGCGGTTTTGCATTTGCCCAAACGTTGAAGAGAAAAGCAGACACATTGTGGCTCCGTAGCTTTTCCTTTGTTGCCACAGAAAGTTCTCTGCGAGTACTTTGTTCGCTACTTTAGGTAAACAAAGGAGATTCAAGTCAGGTTGCTTCAGCACTCCATGCGACTACTGGTGTTGTCGGCGAACTATGAAGCAATAGTCCCAGAGAAACGAAGCATAGTGGGCTTGTAATGTACAAAATGTTTATTCATGTCAGAGCAGGGGCTATACCATGACCAAATTGTGCAGCAGCCTTCAGAAAGCACTATGAATTGCAATGTTTGCGTTGAAACATGTCAACGACTGATGAAGCACAGCACTCGATTAGACAAAAACCAGGCATTGATCTGCGCTACATTCTTTTTCTTAGCAGGCAATGCTGAGGGTGATGTGTGGCTAACCCAGTCATAAAAAAGCACCTTCTTGCAAATTTCCTTGTGAAGCCGTTAAGATCCACACTGCCATCTACATGATAACTTAGCCTATTACAGTTATAATGTATAGAGTCAACATTTCATTAAATGGAAGTTATGTAATATGCATGTAAAGTGTTCATAAAGGGATGTTTCCTCTGTATGTCTCATTAAGAAGTGGCCTTGGATCTATGTGACTTTTCACCTGCTACAACTGCAATGTATGGAGTCAAAGTTATGTGGAACATATTATTTTCCCCATCTTTCGTTTCTATTGTGGAATGTGCTATCTTTTAGCCACAGGTGAAGACACTGAAAAGTTACCCCAACTTTCAGAGCATTGCCTGCTAATAAGCACTAAACAAAGTACAAGCCTTAAATTTCAACAAAATCTACAAGGCCTACCTTGGCAAGTGGAGGCCAGCAAGTAAGCACGTACAAACAAAAAACATGAGCTGCATTTGCAGTCTCGAAGAGCAGTTTATGCATGTGGATTTCTGTCTCAATGTTGTAATCATTCAGGTATGGCATGACGATGGCAACACAGCCCCAAGGGCTGTACTCAGAGACTGCCTTAGCAATCCCATTCATCTGCGCTGAGCTGGTATAAGTGCATGGCATAACTACCATTGCAAGAAAAACATTCACATCCAAGCTATGCCACATAGGCTAAAGGCAAGATGCATAAATACTATTTATAACTACTGCTAATCAAACCATTAAAGCAGCTACAAAACAGTAAGCCCATGCCTGAATGCAAAACAGAGGAACAGCTTTAAAATATGTCTTACGTTTGATTATACAAAAAGATAGTGTCCGATGCTTCATAAAAAAAAATTCAGGTAAGTTACACAATCCAACAAACAATTCGTTTTAACAATTCGGGACGTATCGGTTGAGGTGGTTCATAACACCAGCCCGATGCTTGCACATGTTAGAAGCACACGCTGACCGCAATGCACACCAGCGAGTGTTAACATCAGCTGTAATTAAAACACTGCAATTGAAACAACAAACAGCTGCAACTGAAACAAAACAAACAAGGGCCAGTATAGTGTAAAGATTCCATTTATTACTTATCATTGACTTTTCATGGCTGTCTGTTCCCTGTGATAACACAGGATAACACCACTCAGAACACTGACAAAGTGCAAAAAGAAATAACCATTGGAATAAAACCCTTACATTATCCCAGTCAATGTCAGGCTTAACAAAAGGCTGTGTGGCAGTCTGTTTGCAAACCCTACAATAAATGCAAATGGTGAAGCACCTGCTGCAATGTGGTGACTAGAACGTTGCAAAGGCAATTTCAGCATGCCCCTGCTTTAAGAGCTCCAAAAGTTGTTTTCGAGAGTCGCAACCAGATTGTGAGCTTGGGCACGTTTCTTAGGCTCTCTTGAAAGTGTCCAGATGATACTTTGAGTAAGTTACATTAAACTACTGTACATGTTTGGGCAAGTCGATTGCGCTTTTCTGGAGGTGCGGACAGCACCAAAGGGAGATGGTGTTTTCTAGGAAGAATGATACTGTAGCACTGGTTTCAGTCACAGTGTACGATAAACTGATCTCAAGGAGAAGTCCAACTGAACCGTCGATGTCGCACAGGATGTAGGTAGCAGTAGTTCCTGGTAGACTTACTGATAATTAATGAAAATATGTTTTATTTCCTCTCATTTCTTTTAAGGGACTCTGAACCACTCCTCGGGATTTGTGAAATAATATAGTCCATAGGTAGCATACGTAGCTGTGAACATCTCAGCCAAGTTTTGCCAAGCCAAGCGGATCACAAAGTCACCTTTCTCTCAAATGCTCTCAACAGAAGTCCCTGTCCTCACTCTCTACTGGAGGCTTTATTTTGCCATTCCCTTAGACAGCTGCTATTGGCCCATAGCTGACATAAAACTGTGGTCGGCTATATGGCAGACACTGCGGCCACCATGGGGTGCTGCCACGAGTCCACTGAATAAGCGCACCGCGGCTCGCTGAGGACAACCATGGTTGGCTTATGTTTAGCGCATCATAGGCGCCAAAGGCAGGGCGTCTACGTTAACATACAAAATGAAATTTGAATTGTGCGCCATGGTGACATTTAGAAGGTGGAGCGTTGTGGGCATGCCTCACTGCACCATAGCTATCGCAGTGCAAGGCGTTGAAGAAGGAATGGGAGCACAGTGGAGGCTGTGTTTGATTGCCAATAACTCCATTACTGAAATAGCCTATTTTCACTTCAAATGCCTTTCTCAACTTCAATAAAAAGCGATTCAGGGCCCCTTTTAAGCAAATCGCTTTCTTTTGCTCTTTTGGCCATTTTCGTGATCGGTGGTTGGACTGTCACTGCTGACGCAAAGGGTGCATGCTTCTACACGACCGAGTTGTGATGCACGTTTGTTGCCGAATGCAAACTATTAAAGCTCTTTCAGACACACATGCCATCTACCTGTATTACCACAGATGTGCTAGTTATGGCTTTGCTCCCTACGGAATTACACAATGAAACAAGAAATTTTATATAAATATTTTCACAACAAATATATGCCATCAAGCGCATCATTCCTTAAATAAAGTGAACAGCTTTCTAGAAGCGTTCCGCTATTCGCTTACAATGACAGTCATCGCCGGTAGTTTCTGCACAATTTTGCTTCCAATACATGATCATTTTCACTCGCGAATGTGGCACGTGGCACATAGAAGCTGCACCTGTGATGCAAAAAGTGCTGCACACAAAAATTTGCTGCTCAGTACGTTTCATAGTGAACTGGGTTTGTTTAGGTCAAGCAGCTCCAAACTCAGAACTAATGGACGTGTGGAGGTAAGGCGATTAGATCATAAGGTTGTAGTATACAGAGGCAGGTGGTAGGAGCAGGCGTAGAGGGATCGGTCTCCACACTGAAGTGGAAAAGTGAGCACTATGCCTTTGGTCTCACTGGTTGTCCACTTTGCCCAGTCTACGCTTTCAGTCACAAGTTCTCCTCAAATAACACTGTGCTGATGAAATTAGACAGTGGTAATTGGGTATGTGCTGCAGTGATTATGAACACATATTATGCACCAATTTCTGTGCAACATGAAAAGAAACAAGTGCTCTCGAATTGAAGTTTGCATGTAGCGCGCCTACTTTAAGTTTCATACTTGGTTAAAGGAAGCAGTGGAGGAAATACAGGGACATTTGTGGCTGAAGATTACAAGAAAAATAAAAGTCTTGAAGACTATGTTTTCAGACTCTTTGGAAAGCAAATAATGCATCAGTGTTAATTATCACGAAATGCAGCTCCCAAAGGCATCAGATCTGCCAATATTCACGGTAGAACGCATGCCAACGTCGCCTGCTCGAAAAGGGCGATTTTACACTACGTACTTAAAATCAACGTAAAATCTGAAGAGCACTGTGCAATTGGTATCAAAAAAGCGAGTTCTAGGAACGGCATTCCCACTTCAACAAAGAAGAAAAGCAAGAGGGGGGAGGGGGCAAGAAACGTCACAAAATGCCATTATTGCTGCAACTATTATACACAAGCACCTATAAAAAATACTACATTTCGTACCATGCCACTTCAAGAAAAAAAAATTCAATACAAATAGCACATTACGTGGTTCCATAGTGCTATCCAGCTCTCAAAATGTGTGCAGCTGCCTGTGGTAGTTATGTTGAATGTGGAAGCCATGATGAGAACAACAACAAAAATCTCATCGCCAGAAAGTACAGCTTCACATTTACAGATGCACTGTGCATGTCTCAAGACGAAAGATTTGTACTCTTGAATTCCTGGGGCCACATTTTAGGACAACTATTTTCCCATGTATCTATCCCTTTTCATTAATTATTTCTATCGCTATAATTATCAACTACCATTACCATCTGTTGTCATTATGCCATAGTTGGCTGACAACATAGTGATTGTGGCATGTTGTTATGGAAGGAAGCACAACATGAATGAATGAAGAAGCTATCTTTGCAATATGTGGGTGTTCAATGTACGCTTACGTATGCCATTCAGGGTCCAGCTTATATCCGCTCAATATCCTCACAGCTGCGAGGATACTTGAGGATACAGTAATACCCCTGTCACACAGCAAATCTAATGTCATTTACAGCGAATGACATTCGCTGATAATGCCATTTGTTTGGTGTCACACGGTAAAACGTAAGGACATTTTCGAAAATGACATTTACAAACGAATGAGTTCGCCAAACTCATTCGCATTCGTTTGGAACTGAATGTGTATCCTCGACACCACGAGTTTACCAGTGTTTCGCAAACAGTACATGCTTCTTTTTTGTTTTAAAAAAAATCCATATTATTCTATCCATTTTATTACCTAATTATTGCTTTACCAACATTGAAGTTCATCACGTGCGTAAATACAGAAAACTACTCTCAGTCCAGTGACCAGACAGCCATCTTTAGCTTTCGCTGCAGCAGTTGTGTTGGTTCGCACCGGAGCATCGGCCGCGGCCGCTTCAATTAACTTGGCGTAAAAGCGTGCGCATGTTTTCCTGTGGCACGTGCCAAGAATGAGGATATTAGAAGCCTGCATGCACATCCGAACGGCGATGACATGCAAGTGCCCTTCTCGTACCACTTTAGCAGATGTAGTGGACGCGCCTATCGTTCTCTTCGCCCTGTTGCTTGCCTTAGCTTTGGCTTGGCTTGACTCGACTTCGTTGGCAATGTCGACAAGTTAGTAATCGAACGCTACGGTTTGAAAGCAACAATCACATATTCTAGTGGAATTTAGCATATTGGAAAATAATTATTGGACAAAAGTGGGTTTGAGGCGTCTTTTTTTTACTATCGTCATTGTCATCATTTTCAAATGACATTAGTTTTCGCCGTGTGACAGCGCGCTGTGATAATGACATTAATCGCAACAAATGTCATTTGTTGGAAATGACATTAGATTTGCCGTGTGACAGGGGTATAAGTCGACATGCAAGCTTTTCAGTGGCTTCTGTATATAGATAACTTCGTGGACATTTGCATGTCTCGATATGTTGAGTAGAATGAAAGAAAAAAGAAAAAAGAAGGATGGGGGCAAGGAACGACACATCTTATGTCCCATTTCTTGCAAGTAGACTGCCTGAAAACAAAACATGCTACAAGTACCTTTTGAATGACGTCTTCTGTACAAACCTAACTGCATGTCACATTCAAAACAAACTTTCACAGATCTCTCTTCACTTGGGTCAGCAACAGGCAGCAAAGCATATCATGCCTGCCTTGCATGACATTAGCAGTGTTTCCTGTGCTGGACAGTCAAAGGCACACAGTACTCGATGGGCAAGTTAGCATCAGCATATAAATGACAATCCATCTCAAGACATCTGTACTGTTGGCATCAGAAGTTTACGGGGCGTAGAATCTGCAAAAAAGTTGAATACCTTTTAGACCCTGGGCATGCCTCCTGGAATTTGACTTACAATAGTGTACACGTCGTACTAAATTTACAGGCAGCAAGCAAAAAAACTAAGCTACTGAAATTTGGCTTTCTTGTGATAGCCAAATTGTAAAAACCTTTGAGGCCAACTGTACATAAACAAATGAAGTTCCAGCATCAGACTGTTGCCTCGAACAAGCTGCTATATGTGCACTACAGTAAGAGCAAGGCTAGTTTGAGGACTGAGCCCAACTTGTCCTAATGAAGCGGCAATAATCTTTGTATTACCATCTACACAAAAGACCACATGTATTTAAGAGTTTGTCACAAATGGGTAAATATGAAGTACTGAACCTTAGTTGGTAAAGGAAACCTTGAGAAACTACTTAGCCGTTATAAGCATAAAATTGTTACCGTGATAGTAAGGCTTCTAGTGACAGAATGTCCCATAACTGATCTGAAGACTTTCTTATAAGTGGGTACACTGTAGGTTATAAAGTACCAAACCTCAGTCACTAAAAGTAACCTTGATGCTACTCAGCTGTTTTACGTGCAAAACCGGTAGCGTAAAGCTGGTACCGGAGAGGGCACCACATAACAGATCTCAAGAACAATACTGACAGGCTTCGCCCTTGTGCTAGCATAGCTGCCACCAGTGGAAAGCAAGAAACTTCCAAAGCAGTGTATTGATTTCAATTCTCTCGTTGCACTGAACTGGAGACGACAGCAGCCAAGTTCAAATAAAAGGTCAAGGCTTCATGCTCAATGCTAAGCAATGGGAAAAGCATGCAGGAAGCTAGGAAACAATGACTAGAAAACGCTTAACCAACTTGAACGGACAAAGGACAAAACTTCGTCCCTTTCCACTCAAAAAGCGAAGGTAGTTTTCACTTTATACCTATATTGGTGGCAGTTTCCTCGCATTTTGAACTTCACACAAGTACCACTCCTTGAAGAAAAGCTACATGGCATAACAAACAATGATTTGCCACAGCAGCATGTTTTCTCTCAATGATTATTAATTAAACTTGTAGCAAGAGAACTTGGTGAATTGCGTCCTTGAAGCAGCCATAGGCATTATCACGAGTTTCGGTGTCATTACAATTATATGTCAGCAAGGCAAACTACCTCTTGGTGGGTTGGAAGCAAGGATCCTACAAACGCTTCTCTGGACACAGCTACGTGAAGCTGATAAAGACATGGCTTTACACAAATGCTATTAAAGAACATGCTTTAGAATATGAAGCGTTAGTTACTGACAAAAAAGCAGGTGAAAGTCCTTTTTCATGAAGTGAGAGCCACAGGCTAGTGACCAGATAAAATCCATGTACAGAATCAGTAATGCAATTCTCCCATGTCAAACACCACTTAGGCCAGTGAAGAGTATTTTATTTCTCTCACAATTCATTTCAATTCTTTTGGATCATTGGTACCATGGTGAAAAGCAATCATGCGGCGGTAAGAGAATATTCTACTGCTATATCAAGCGAAAAGAAAGCAAGAAGCAAGAAGGTTGATAGAGCACGAAATCCATTTACAATATTTAACAGCATACAAATTTTACCTTTATCGGCTTCACGAGGCCACAGCACACACAAACTAACATTTTAACAAGAACAAGCCGTCTGTCACATCAGATGAACTCAACCCCCTCAAACTTGTAGTCGCCAATCTTGGTCTCGGGGTAGAGAACCTTTCCATCCTCGACGCGAATCACAGTGATGTACGACGCAGTCTTTCCTTTGTACTCCTCTGACTTGAGAGCGAGGATAATGCTGTCCTGGTCCGAGCGCGTCAGGCTCGGCACAAACTTGACCGACGAAAAACCATGGGTCGGCAACAGCGGTCCAACCTTCGTCACCTGGACACGAGCGAACTGAGGGTCTGTGCGCAGCATGAGATTGGTGCCCTTCTCCTCATCCTCCACTTCATTGTAGGCTGTGGTGCTTGCACGACGGGGAAGGAAGAACCACTCGCCGAAGCGATGGCTCCATGCGACGGCTTCGTGAATCATGTATCCTGGAACGCAAATGATAGTCGAGCGACTGCATTTTATCTGTGCTACAATGGGACCAGCTGGGCAACAGTATGGATGACTTCCACTAATGCGACACTGCATTATTTGACCAACGTTTTATAACTCAACCAAGGGCACTAATACAAAAAGCATTTGTGCTCTGTAACTAGCTTATTGAGACCAAGGGTAACCTGAACCAATTCCCACACCCCACCTGGGTAACATTAATGGAAATCGACTGCGTTGTGAGCAAGGTCTTGCCTTGAAAGGTGTTGTCATGGGCCACCACTATAATCTCTCCTAGTTCCTTCAAAACTTTGTCGCAAGATGAAAAGAGCCATGAGAATAGAGAGAAATTGGTGAGGGGGGTTTACAATTCTGAAAATATAAACATTGCCATTGTCACCACATCCAACCAGATCATACCACGCATGTATTATGTCCGCCATAGGTGCGTCACAGTAACTGAGGTCAGATCCAGCATGCTTCAACGGTGTCGGCTGTACCGAGTTTGCATGTTTAGCAGGTTTAGCTGGATTGTGCTTTCAGGCACACGCTGCTGCAGGACAAGCGCACTTTGATTTTGAATACGTGGCGTGCAGTTTCACTCAAGCCTATTGTCAAGAACTCCAAGACGATGAGCATATTAAACAGCATGGAGCACAACCAGCTGTGGGAGGACACCAATGAGGCGAGCTCATCAAAGGATGAGAGCAGTGCAAAGGATGAGAGCAGTGCAAGCAACGAGGACAACAGGTTAGGTGTATGTTCACAGTTGGCTGCTAATGGTTGTGATTTTTTGCATAGCAATCCGAGTTGAGTTCGCGGCTTCAATGAGTAGCCATAAGGCCCGCACCCTGCAAAAATAAAACTGAAAACAATGTGCGGGCCTTGCAGAGCAAGGCCTTGTATGTTTAGAACAAGGCCTTATTCCGTATTTGCTCATGCAAATACAGAACATGTACGGGATATGCAAATATGGAATATACCTTATATGTTTTTGCTAAAAACAGTGTTTAACAATTTACACTGCTATACTATATTACTTTTATGTTAGAGAAGACTCATATTCATGTGTGTTTGCTTTGGTAAACGAAATCAATTTAGCAACATTTTTCACTCTCCCCTCAGACTATAACTCAACGTGAAAGCCTTTGCCAGTTGCTGACTTTGAACTGAAACATGGAATAGGCACCTACATTGCGCATATGGGGCTGAAATGAAGCACGACACTGGCAATACTTGCAATTTAATATGAGGACTGATAATGTCATGAACAAATGGTGGGACACAGGTAACCATGAAGCCAGTGAACAGCAGGCCAGCAAGGCAACATTATTATACAATCCCTCTTGCAAGTTTTTGGTGTTATCCAGCACCAGATGCTTCGGCACCTATGGGCAGCAGCACTTAGAACTGTGCTAAGAGAGCACGCTTGGCACTGGCTGAGCTGGGAGGAAGCTGTTGCCTCATCAGTCGCTACACTCCATTTCATACATGGCAAGCAATGCTGCAAAGGCTAGAGAGACATATCTCCAAGCTTGCATTTGTGGAGAGAAAGGAGTTGTCACACATTAAAGAAAGATATTGGTATCCAAACTTAAGTCTCTTGCTTTTGTGTCACAAAAGATGACACAATTATTACATCAAGGGCACCACAGATCTGAACATATTTACCACCAAACGAATGAAGTGATCTGTTTCTGCAACTATTGGCTACAGTATGCCACTTGCACTCGCTACCTATACACAGTATGAGCAAAACGTGAACAAGGTGAATGCAGGAGCCAACGTTTCGACAAGTGGACTTGTCTTCTTGGCTCCTGCATGTTCACGTTTTGCTCATCGTCTTGAATTTCCATCTCCCGCATTCCCCGTCTATACACAGTATGTTGCACACTGGATGCACGAAGGTGCACAAGTAATTAGTGATTTGATGTAACCTCACATACACGAGCTGTAGCTGTATTATATGAGGTAGTCAACAAGAAAAAGCTGTGCAGATCTAAAACTGCTTCACCAAACCTGTGAAGTACGGCTGCTATGGCTGCACTACTTGCATAACTTATATGGCGCCACCTACTAAGTATGAAATGTAGCACAGTCATGCAAAATCGCACAAAAGAGATCGCACCTCCGAAGCGAACAGCCGAGAATATTACCTCGAAAGGGAAGACAAGACAAGGGAGAAGACGAACCTACCTGGGGCTCCATACTTGGCCCACTCACAGAGCCTCCGGTAGTTGTCCCGCCAGTCGCGATGCTCCACGCGGCCTCCCGGGGTCACTACCTTGATCCACTGGGGGTCGTGGTTGATCACCTGACCCTTACTGTTCGTCCACTCCTTGCCCAGGCCACCTATGTACAGGACGCCTTCTCGCACTGTTGCCCACTCGCTCTTGAACCCTGCGTCGCCACATGAGAGTGATTCAGTATACCGACTTTGTAGCCTGCCGACTTGGCCAGATGCGGCACTGGCTAACACTCGCACGGCTAATCTTGGATGCTTGCACAAATACCTAAGAAAGTGGCCGGTGGGAATGGCGCTGCAAATCACGGCACACGCAAGATGGAAGATGTAGGCTCACTCCCCACCTTTGGCAAGTTATCCTTTTGTCCACTTTCATTTCCCTCGATCCTCATTATTTCTACATTTCAGTTAAACACAACCAGTAACTTGCCCTATGCTTTTTATGGCTTCACTTAGCTGAATTTGTATGATTGCAATTTTATGGCAAGTTTCAATTCACCACGGCTGCCACATAAGATGCTGGTAAACAAAATGTTTAAATGTCCAAGTTATTGGTTATATTCAGCCTCTCTTGGCTCAGTGAAGCATAGATTTTATAATGCAGATTGAATGACCATGTGCACCGCAACATGAACTCTCCGATGTTTCTCACCATGGCAGAAATTCTGCACTGACACAGCTGATAGGAGCCAGAAATGCCGTGTGGTCTATTTTAACAGAAGCGGATCGTTAGAAAATAATGTTTAAAAATTGAGAGCATGCTTTATTATTTATCCCTTTCATGCACTGTGCACTAGTTGGCTTATTTACTGTTGCAGTCCATTAGCTAATTAACTGAAATTGATAACTTTTTAAGTACTGGTTTTTACACCCACGCAGCAATGACAGTATTGCAGGAGGGGGCTGTGAGAGGCAAAAACAATTTCTGCTATTTGAAAAGCACCATTCGATGTTAAAAGATTCACCAACAAAAATTTGCCTTTCCAACTTTGTTTCTACATTGGGTGTACAAAGTGTTCCCGAAGCATTGACCATGTGATGCTTCTTGTATAGTTTTTCTGTGTGTCAATAGGTTCACCACCTGTACTTGTGACTGCTGCCTGCTGTTTAAGCATGCGACGATGGACTGGATGCCTCAGCAGATAGTCACAGAAGGTTGCTCTGTGCCACGACAGCTTAAGAATAACCTAGGCAGTGCTTCTGGCACCATCTGTGCGCCCTGTTTCTGAATCGGAGCAATAAAAAAAAAGTACATTTTTGCGAATTAATATCTCATCAAAAGATGGATATTTTAAAATACCATAGATTGATCTGAATGAGAAAAAAGGGGGTTAACCGAGGGGCCCAGTTTTTATTAATCATATCATAAGAAGCCAACAAACAAAGACACCAAGGACAACACAGGGAAAATTACTTGTATTTACTAATCAAAATAAAGAAATTATAAATTAATGGAATTGAAAGCGGACTAGTAAGTACAAGTAATTTCCCCTGTGTTGTCCTTGGTGTCTTTGTTTGTTGGCATCTTATGATATGATAAATAAATTGTTCTGGCCTTTTGTGGCACCTGGATGCATTACTGCAATTGCAACATGGGCCTTGAAACTGGTAATTAGAATGTTAGCTATTACATCTGAGCTAGTTTATAAACAAACTGTGATGGCTACTTGGCCCATCTAGTGTTTGCCGTGTTGAACATATCAGTACTGAAGAAAGTAACCCTTGCAGTAGTTGAATTTTTCTTTTAAAAACCAGTTTCCATTAAAATAGGTTACCTGGTATATTAGCATTTTGTACCAGATCTTTGAATACTAAATAACTAAAAATAATTCTAGAAATAAAAACACCAAAGTGGAGAAAGATAAAGTATGTTATTGATTGCACATCACTTTTCCCAATGGGCATCAGAAATTGAGTGGCAAATCACAATTTAGCTCAGTACTTAAAATTAGCTCATCAGCTTTGATAACTACTTGTGCAGATGTTGCAGGTGTACAAGACAAGAATGAAAGAAAAAATTAAGACAGATCTAGAATGTTTTAAGAGCATAAAGCTAATCAAAAATGGGTTCATCCCTCTTTCAAAGGAATTGGTCACAACATGATAATGAAATGTGCATTTAAGAACCACAGGCAGCTTTGTGGCACATTCACAAATACAAGTTCCATAAGTGTGCAGTCTTTTATTAATTACAATTTTGCTAAAAGGGCGAAGCAATGATGGTGATAGCAAGAGCGGGGGGCCTGTGATCGGTCTCAGTGTAAACAGCTTCCCAGAGGCTACCGGCATAATAGATATATCTTATGCGACGATCAGTCTTTGCGTGGTGAGAATACGTTGTTAGAGTTCCAATGGCATTGCGTGCTCACCCATACACAGGTTCAAAGCAGAAGTGCCACGGCGTCACTGAGCGGTGATGGTTGTCACCGACCGGAGGCCATCGCCTGTACAACGCTGACTGAGTTTGACAGCAAGACACTTCGAAGCACTGCCACCTTTACCACTCTTCTAGGTATGTGTCCACGACAACGGGCATATTGTCCACAATATTAGTCAGTGATAAAATAAATTATACCTAAACATCATCATGGAACAAATAAACTTCATCACGAGAACAATTCCTTTAATGAAGAAAACTTTTCTAACCTTTCTATACCTACTCTCCTAACCATTAGGTAGGCACAAAATGGCAAAATATGACAGCAAGGACACATTTAGGCGCTGCCATACTTACTACCGCCCTAGGTGTCTGGGCTTCCGAGCATATTGTCTCAGTAAAATTGCTCAGTGATCAAATAAATGATAGCTAAATTTATCATTGCAATGAATACCATCTTGAAGAGCACGATTCCTTTAATAAACCAAACTTTTATGACCTTTCTATGCCTGCTATTAGGTAGGCAAAGTATCACCACATCGCTTGTTTGTATGATGATGATTGCATGACGTACATACACTGGACAGAGTTTTGGTGGGGCCCGGCGTGAAAAATGTTAAAAAAATACAAAAAAACATAACGTTGAATCCAATCAAATAATTTATAAATTCATTGGATTCAGAGTTATCTACAAGATCACATGCAACTTCGAGAGTCCCCGCGGAACTCTCGAAGTAACCGAAGTAACCAAAGCAAGTTGGATCTTTGCTCTTTCTGGCGTACATCAATGATATTGCTCAGGACGTGTCACGCAAGATACGCCTGTATGCGGATGATTGCATGAGTTATCACTGCATTGGGGGTTTGCTGATCACAAGTATCTGTAACACAAAATTTTTCGGCTGTGTACAGCACTGGCGTACTGGGTGGCGAATGTCTCTGAACCCCAGTTTGTCAGTCCATCTCCTTCACAGGTAAACGGAATCCATATGTGCTTGATCATACATCAGACACTGTACAGATATCACGAGTGAGTATAAATATCTTGCGGTTTATATTACATCTGAGCTAATTTGGACTATGCAGGCTGCATATGCAATAGCGAAAGCTTGTAAAATGTTTAATTCCATCAAATGTAACTTCAGGACAGCACTTCAGAAAACAGGAGAACTGTTATACTAATGTAAGATCCATATTAGAATATGCCTGCGCAGTCAAGGACCTGCAAACTAAAATCCTTTCTAGTATGCTAAAACCACACAGCTGGATTTGTTTCTAATAATTATAATTTGCCTTCTAGTGTTACTGCACTTAAGGATGGGCTGGGAATTATTAAGCAGGTGCAGAAAAAAACGTGCGATTCGAGATGCTTTTCAAAATTTATGGCGGCATGGTTAAAGTAGACAGGTAAAAATACCTTTTGCCCCCTCATTTTACATCTCAAAGATGTGATTATCAATGGGAAACAAGGGAAATTAATTGTAGAACGAATGCCTTTCACGGCTAATTTTTTGCCACGCACCATTAGCCGATGGAATGAACTGCCACAACAACTTATTGAATGCCGAACTGAAGTGTCGTCTCGAGCTCTTTCATGGGGTGTATAATGGCATGCACGGTTATTTTTGCAGGTGTATAATGGCATATACGGCTATTTTTTTGCTGGTGTATAGCGGTGTGTGTGGTAATTTGTTTGCTCCACGCCAGCGTCATGCAAACACTACGTATTCTTCCCCTCGTCTGCAATAATGCCTTCGGACGCCGCGGGTTTTTCAATAAATTAACAAATAAATATTCAGCAGGGATTATATTCTCTATTGCCTTCAGAGATGCCTTCACTTCTGCATGACATAGCATCGAACCTGACTCCTCACTGAAGGTTCAAGAACTCTATCAAGCCCAACTGAGATCTATGCAACCCGAAAATAACACTTCTTGGAGGTATGCCATTCTTTTAATTGCATCTGATGTCTTTGCCAATTCAGTGCACTGCCTCACATACTGAATGCAATTATAAATCTAGGTAGTTTCAATTCATCACTTCCTGTACTGCTTTGCAGACTGTTCACAACTACAAAGTTTGAGCACTTACACTGTGTACATACATAGCTTCAAACAACGTCTCACAGACTGACTAGTGACTGCACTCGTGATTGCAGATTTTGTTTTTTTTAATTTGGGGTTTCGTGTGCAAAGACCACAATCTGATTATAAGGTGCATTGTAGTGTGGTACTCCGGCTAATTTTAACCAGTTGGGGTTAAAACCCTAAATTTAAGTACATCTGTCTTAATTTTGTTCCTGTGCACGGGCAAAGTGCAAAAAGACGCAGACAAGAAGTGCAGGATGTACGCTCGTCCTGTGTTTCTCGTCTTCATCTGCATCTTTTCACGTTGCAACAAATATTTTCCCATACCAACTCGCCCAACTACTGACTCGGCTGAAAAGGCAATATTTACATGAATTCAATATATGTTATTAAAGCAACGTAGCTGCGACTTTCCTTCCCATTTGATGCTGCAATGCACTTGCATGCTATATTGAGGCGACACGCAGTGAACACCACAACTGATGATTAATGGCATGGCATTTTACGTCTCAAAAGCAACATGGGCTACGAGAGACACTGTAGTGGTGGAGCCAAGATTACATTTTAACATCTGGGTTTACTCAACATGTGGGCAACGTACAGTACATGCATACTTTTGAGTTCCGGCTCCACTGTACTGTGGCTGCGACAGCTGGGAATCGAACCCACAACCTCAAAATCAGAAGCATCAACATGACAACTGCAAACCCAGAGCAGTATTAAAATTGCATTCACAACAAGTTTTCTTGCACTTTGTTATACAGTAGTTAGCATCTGAAACTACCTTAGCATACAGTAAAGGCATAGCTGGTAAGCTGCATAAGTTATTAAGGTCTCATGTTGGGAACAAACACGAACTAGTCCAACTGTCTTCTCTAGGTTAAATAGGTTAAATTGCATTCACAACACACATTTATAGCATGTAGTTTTTCTTCAGTGCCTTATCATACAGCGTAGCATATCTTAAAGGCTTAAGTTGCACTTCTTCAGCCAATCACTTAAATAGCCAGAACACTTGCCTGCAAAACTTCAAATGGCCACAAGCCATTTTGGTGCGACTTGGTCCAGTTTGTCCAGTTTTGGCCCAGCTTCAATTATTAATTCAGTCCCACAGCACTATCACTAAGTGGCCTAATTTGCTTAACATATAATGTGACTATGTAGTGTAGTTAACAGGTGACTTGAGTTCGAGCTCCAGGCTCAGACAAATTTTTCTTCATTGTGAATGTCTGAAAAGGTGTATGGCTATGTTTTGAAGTCATAGCAGCACTGTTTCAATTAAGTGGGTGTTAAGTATAACTATTTTTTGGTACTCTCACTGGTTTGACTAAGATGCTGGTCATTTCATTAAAAAACATTCAACGCAGAAGGCAACAGAATAGCGCTAAGAAAACAGGAATCAATTATGGGAGAGGGAAACAATGTGGTAAATGGAAAAACTGGAATGAGTCATGTTTCAAAGCTGCAACGTGTTAAACCTTTGGCACAACAATGGAACCCACAAAGATCAGCTGCCCTTGTGTGCATTTTAACCCCATTGTCTGCGCTCTATTCTCTGGAGGCACAAAAGGCCTAGGGAAAGTGCAGGTACTTTCCTTGGATGCAAACCACTTTTTCAGACTTTCAAGTACACCTATACTTCTACCAAATGACCTGTTGCCATGTCAGCGCTGCTCTTGCAACACACCGAGTGTGACACGAGTTTAAGATTGGGCTAGCTTGTACACAGCAAGTGGCACAAAAGAACAAGAAGCTGACAGACTTCATGCCAACCTGAATGTCGAGTGTCGAGCATCGAGCTATTCGAGAGCTCTAGATGAGGGGCTCAAACTGCTTGCATAATCTATATGTAAGCACTTATGCTTACGTATAGAAGCCGTTTGGGTCTCGGCAAGTGCTTGGGCTCTTCCGTATGCAAGCCACTTGCGTACCCTAATCTGAAACTATTTATTAATAGTTATGCCTGAGCTGTGCGAACACTGCATTGCTACAAAATGGTAGAGTAGTCAAGTTGGTACTGATTTATGTTTGACGGGTAGCATGAAAACCGGCACAGGATGAAGGAAAGACACAGAACGACCGGACAAAACACTTTGTTTGGTTAATCAGTGTCTTTCGTCCCATGTAGGCTTTCATGCTACCCTTGAAATATGGCTACAGAGACACCCCCCCCTTTTTTACATCACATGTAGGACACGGTCTTATCTACGAGCTGCGCAAGATATCAACACGAGCCGACCCACCTTTCGTGGCCTCTCCATTGCCGTCGGTGAGCATCACCCACGGTATCACCTTGTTGTCCCTAATCTCATACACCACTCCGGTCCTGTCGTCCATGGTGTAGAGCTTGCCGTTGAACACCACCAGCTCTGAGAGCTCCATGCCGCGGCCGCCCATGGCAAACTGTCCCTTGAGCATGGTCATGCCTTCTTCCCACTCGATGCTGACCTCGCTCATCGTCTTGTCCACCACGAGGTAGCCGACCTTCAGGTAGCTGACCCAGGTGTTCTCGGTTCCCTTCAGCTTGGACTCGGTGTCCAAGTCGGTGATGCAGGCGATCTTGTATCGCACTTTGCGACCGTACACGATGGGCTTGGTCAGCGGGTACGTGGAGTTGTACGGCAAGTACTCCTTCAGGATGTGCTGGTGGCCGTGCTCGTGGCCCGGACCGTCGATGTGGTCCTCGAGGATGTGGTACTTGCCCCATGGGAGCAGCGCGTACATGAGCAGCAGGCATGTTATGCCCATCAGCGCCACGGCCACGACGAAGTTGACCTGGCAGCGGAGCGTCGAGTTGCCGATGCGGTAGGCCGTCGGCAAGCGGCCGGAGCTCATTACCCAATCTTGCACCTTCATTATCGAGGATGGGTTGGCCGCCGATTCGCGGTTATCGAGCAGAGGCACTCGAAGCTCCATTGTCCGCACCCATTTGGCGGACGGCGCGCGCGTCATGAGTTCCGCGGCCCCTGTATCGACGACGAAAGTAGTTCACGAGAACCCATGTTCATCGGGCTGCCTCCGGAGATTGAATGAGACAGCCGCCGGCGAATGAATGGGGGGGCTAGTCAACGTCACTGACCAGCTGCTACCCCGGAACTCGATTCGCGACTTACGTGGCCACGGCGGGCGACGTCCAAAACTCTTGCGGACTTCGTCTTGGACGTTCAACGCACGGTCACAGACGTAGTATCTGCCAGTGAATTGTCTTCTCCGACGGGAATCCGTCGTTATGTCCCAGCTACCGACACAAAACGACGTCCCACACACCTGCGCTGGCAGCTTGCGCGTTGGCTAGCAGCAAAAACCCGCTAGCCCACACAGGAAACGGCCGACGGCCGTTCGCAGCCATTTCGCAGCCAAGCGCGATCACCTGACGTGTTTCGTCGGTTTGCGTTACCGAGATGCCAGGGTAAGTCTAGCGGCCTGAAAACCAATAATACGAATATTGCAGTGGCTCAGAGGCTGTGCACAAGAGAAATAATTGGGAGCCAGAGTCTGGGTACGCGAAAATTGTTTGGGCACATGACCAAAGGATGGAGCAGCGGCAGTGTGAGCTTTTTTCAAACGTTCCTAGATGGCAGCACATTACTTTCTGGGTGCTCGAGAACGGGACGGGGGAAATCCCAAGCGGAACTACTGACGTACTACATACGTAGGCGCGGTTTTCGATAGTTCATTTGGACGAAGGTATTATGAAAAATTATTGAGACGTTCGTGGCAACTTCGCAGCGATTATTCCGTTGTATCGAGGGTTTGTTGCAGTCATCACCTCTTGCTGCTGTGCCGATTCTTTTGTTGTCCGGATGGTCAGGTCATCCGCGTTTAATAGGTGAGGAGCTCGCGGCAAGAGTAAAAGCGTGGATGACATGTGGCCGAGCCTTGCGGAGTGCCCTTATTTCTCACCTTGAAATTGTCCGATGGTAGGTTTCCCACCCCTGCCGTCGCAGTCGATCTATCCGCGATATAGGTGTGAAATTCAAATGCATTCTGCGCATTTGTAGAGGTTTAGAGCTCGCAACCTTCTTAGCGCGCCACGCTCTCGACAGTGTACTACGTACGCCAACCCTTCACGATAGAGCTGGGAAGTCAACGTGGGCTCAAAGTAGTCGGCATTACGCAAGAGGTCAATTCCGCTGGATTATCCAAAGATGCGGAAGTTACTTTCACTGAAAATTAAAATAAAGAATTGAAGAATTAACAAAAGCTCATTAATCAACTTCATAGAACTCGTCACTTTAGCGCACACACTACAACACACGAACAGAAGCGAGTGATTTCTCAAGGCACACGAACTTGGAACAAAATTTTGAAATGGCACTAGTTTCGAGAACTTGCGGTAATAATCCTCTGTTGTACCGCTTATACCTTAAAACGCATTTTTATGCATTCAAGCTCAAAAGTTACTTGAACGCCTATACATTTCGTCGCAAACATTGGGAACGCATATCTAGAAACTGGTATACGCCATCCACCACAGATTCAAAGTGAATATGCCATTCAAGATCACCGCCTACAACTCGTGAATTGCAATATGTGCCATAATGTCATTCGTTTAAAACTTAATTAGTGAATCTTCAATAATTAGTCCAACAATCATTTTGAATTCCCCCGCTAAATAAGTACGATTGTGCTACGTACTTCACATTTTTTTTTAAATCTGGTAACAATTAAAAAAAAATACACGCCGTAAATTATAGGCGCGAAAGCTAGCATGCATAGTGCAGCGCGCAGGATTGGCGTTAGCAATGTTCAAGGCTCCAAAAGGAGCCGCCACACAGAACAGCAGGCCTGCAACCGACCGCATGCTACGAGGTCGCCTAATGTTTCGGTATTATCAGCCCGCTCGACTGATTTCAAGGCGCTTCGCTGCGTGCGCAAACAGCGTTCACTCCCTCCCGCTTTCCTCTTTCTGTTCGCCCTTTCCCTTCCCCCGGGGTAGGGTAGCAAACCGGACGCTCGTCTGGTTGACCTCCCCGCCATTCTTCTCCTTCGCTTTCTCTCTCTCAGCCCGCTAGATTTAGCTACGCGTACGAATGGCGATGCGAATAGGCGTAAGCCACCCGCAATAGGCGGGTCGAACGGGCGGCGCCAAAGAAAATTGTGCGTACGTGCTCTCGAAACCGCAACCGTGGGTAAGCAACCAGGAAGATCGTAAAACTTCAGCAGTGCCACGACCATAGCGATCAGTCGATTCGAAGCGTCAATGACTGTAGCTTGACCGAATATTGTGTGCAGCTCGCAGAGTCGCTGTCACCACACGCAAATGGAAACAATAAAAACCATGTGTCACGTGCGACAAGTGCAATACGAGTTGAACAGAACTCGTTGCCGTATAAAACAGCAAACGTGCTACTGGGCGCGAGAACGAAGGGAAACCAGTTCTATAGCGGGGAATATTTTTAAATGGCGCTGGCGTGCCACACCAAGCATTGAATAATGACAACCGCTTCAAACAGATCATTTCCGCTAAGCGAGATGGCCCGATCGCGTTCGTGATCGCAGACAATGCCACGCCGTTGAATGTCGCCAAACGAGCGACACGTTCTGGTTGGAGGCTTTGTAAAGTGTAGGTGTTTCACCGCACCGGAAGTGCGGAATCGCAGTCGCAGTGCCGACCCCTCCCCTTTTCGGCTGCGACCAAATGCCGCGGTTGGTCGATCCCCACGAGACGAAATTGCCTTTTTGGGGTCGTCACCATTTTCTTTTAATTGTTGAGCAGCATGCAAAAAATCGCGCGTACGGAGCAGCTTAAGTAATTGTAACCTCGGCAAGGGCAAATGAGAAGACCGCAAAGTATCCGAAAGTTTCAAAGTTGCGATGAACGCGCGACCGTTTAGTTGCACTCTTTTCCGATCGGTTTTCTTGTCACACTTAAATTTCCCGACGCCTCTTGAAAGGTTATCTTAGCTCACCTGCTTAATAAATTTGACATGCCAACCGTGCAGGCTATTGCAATGAATTTTCTACGATAACATATTTAACTCCGTGGCTTGACTAAATAGCGCCGTCAATTTGTTTTCAAATATTTCAGGCACGTTAAGTTGTATCACTTGCCTGATGGGCAATCTTTCTTCTTGTTTGTTTTTCCTGCACAGAAACCAATAAATGTAGAATATGTTGCGGACTTTGTAACCTTACAGTATATGTGTTAACCTTTGGTTTGAACGGTAATTAACTATACAGTTAAATAACAGTATTTGCTTGCTATAGTGGCATAAAGTGAGAACGCACCCTCCTGCACCCGCCATGTAAAACTCACGAAACAATGCTAAAAATAGGCAAACAGTCAATCCTTATGTCGATGAAACAGTAAAAGACGACACATTAAAGAAAAGCAAATCAAAACTGTGCAGTGAAGTCAGCCAGTTGCATCCCTTCCTGTGAATGATTGCATCATTCAAGTGTGAACGTTTCTTGCACGTCCATAGCTAATAAAGTGCATGTGCAGAAATATCCATGCCTAACATGTTTCTAATAAGTTCGTGATCACAATTATTAGAGCGTAAACCGGTATAAGAGTATACTCTCTGTCATTAGCTATACCTTTATAAGTAATGGAGTGCCATGCTATACTTGTAATATCATTTCACCCTGGGATTTTCAAAGAAATTCCTGCGTCTGCTTGACTTCCCTGCCGTTCCTCTCCTTGCTTCGTCTCTCTCTGCATCTCAAGCATACACAATACGCGGTTTATTCAATGGCCACAAACGGCTATATACTTTTTAAATGACACACTCATTTATCGTCGCCACTGGTGTACTTCCAAAAAACAAAGAAACAAAAACATGCAGACTGCGAAAGTAACTTTAACTTTTAAGGGTGGTGGAGAAAGGGCATTGAAGAACTATAGACCGATATTGATTTTGCCCATCTTTTCCAAAGCGATAGAAAAGCGCTTGTGTATGAGATTGTCTAAGCAGTCATTGCTGCCTAATTCTCCGCATGCATTTGGTCAGCATTGTTTGACGGCAACTACGCTGCTAAAACAAAAGGAAACAATCTTTCAAAAAATCGCAAATCATAATTTACCACTAGAAGTATACGCAGATTTATACAAAGCTTTTTGATTCTTTACAGCATGAAATACTATTTGATAAATAGCAGTCGTGCGGTATACACGACGTTGCGCATAGCTTCTTACTTGACGTATCGTAAGGCATATACATGTAAGTAGGTGTTATTTCCTTTAGATATTAAATCCATAAAGGTGTCAGTACCTCAGGGCAGCATATTGGGGCCACTTATATTTTCTGTTTACGTTAATGACCTACACTCTTTTACCTTAAATTCACATGTAACACCAATTTCCTATGCTGATGACACTACGTTATTAATCGCAGGTAAAACACCTGACGATATACAAAGGATATCTGATGAAACAATGCCGGTGTTATTAGAATGGACAAAGTGCAATTCCTTACTTATTTATACCACACACACAAAAAAGCAATACTCGTCAGACCAAAAAATAAGGCTGTAAACTTGCCGATGATTACACTCGGTGATAATGTGATCGAAATAGAATTGTAGAATGCCTGAAACTGCTGGGCGTATATTCTTCAAGTACTTTATCTTGGGATGACCATGTTCGCGAAACTCGTAAAAAAAATTGTGCAATACTGCGGGTATGCTAAACAAATGTACAGATATCATGCCTCAATGTATAAAACTACTATATAACTCGTTAGCCCTTTCTCAGTTAACCTACGCACACGTAGTATGAGGATCACAAGAACGAAAACAAATCTAAGCCGAGTGTTCCCAATTCAGAAGGAGTTTATGAGAATAATTGCCAACTGTCCCATATGATTTTCACGCGCAGCAACTCTTTGAACAATTTAAGGTTATAAATGTGAATAATTATTATAATTATCGTTTACTCCAGTCATACTGCTTGGCGACAAAAAAAAAAAAAACAATCCTTTTTACAGCGAGATTTCAGAATTAAGAGAAAATATTGTCGTATACATTGACCTCGCTACAATATTTGGCATACACCTACTCCTCAAAGCAACTAAGCGAAACAGTCAATGACTTTTACCCTTCCAGCTTTGCTAAATAATCTTGCCATCAAATCTGTAGATGTGCCACAGTTGTCCAGAACAAACAATGCGAGATCAGTTTCTGTGAGTTATGTTGTATTTATTCACTTGTTTTCTTGTATTTATTGTAAGAAGCTTTTCTTTGCATTTTTCAAAATGATCATGGTCCCCTGTGAAATCAGTCTGTGTACATGTGTGTAAAAGCAGTCATTTGCACGAAAAGTGTTCGTAAACTGCTGCTGCTTTATAAAAGGGCAGCCACCCCGCCAAGCTACTGATCTCAGTAGCGTTTTGTGGCGACTCCTTCCTTGTATTTTTCTTCAAGGTGAATAAATTCAAATTAAAAAAAATGCAAATTCGAATTTATTGCATTTTTTTTACTACATACAGGCAAGGAAGAAACACAGATATGTCGACAACGAAACTGTTCAATTTGTTCACTTGCCATTGTGGCTGTGACACTGTGCTGCTAACACTAGGTGACGGGCTGAATTGCCAGGCGTGACAGTCCCATTTCGATGGGGTTCACAGGTGTAAAAAAAAAAGCCTTTGCACTTAGATTTAGTTCATCATCATTCATTGAACTTCCAAAGGCATAAGGGGGGCATGCGTATGAAAAATATAACAAGCAATACTAACACCAAGTGAAAGAAAAGGGCCACAATCGTAAAACAGACACCTTTCCGATACTTCGAGTAGGGAAGACATTCGTTGCGTCAATATTCAGCGTTCAACAACCTTGCACAAATAAGCATGATAAGGCGTAGTAAGTACGCTAGTTCTGCAGATGCACAAATGTCAAAAGACATGGATGCTCGTACTACGTCAAACACACAGCAGAAAAGAAAAACATTTTTTCAAGAGTTGTCCCTTCTGGCAGACATGGTTGGCGGTAAGCAGCAGTAACTTTATTAGAGGAGATTGTGTAATACCATGAAAGAATGAAGACAGTACCTATCAGCAAAACTTTGTAGAGAGCCTTCTTTAGAATACACTGCCTTGCCCAATGTAAGAGGAAAGAAAAAATTACAGAGTGTCTTAAGATCTCTCTTAAGAGGTGAACGGTGAAAGCCTACTATTCCTTCTCGTATCATTCGCCTCTTTCTCTTTGCTTCTCCTTTTTCTCTTCTTTCTTTTAGTCATTACTGCTCACTACTAAGCATTTTTAGTCATTTGTAATCAATTGTGGCCATTACAAGCCGTCGTTAGGCATGTTGGTCATATCATAGTCATTAGTAGTCATTACAAGTCATTACAGTCATTATTAGTCATTGCTGGTCATTACTAAGCATTTTTACTTATTTCTAATGAATTGTAATTGTTACAAGTTGTCGTTAGACATATTGGTAATTTCCAAATCATTTCAGTCATTATTAGTCATTGCTGATCACTACTAAGCATCTTTATTCATTTGTAATCAGTTGTGGTCATTACGAGACGTCGTTAGACATATTGGTCATGTCATAGTCATCAGTAGTCGTTGCAAGTCATTTCAGTCATTATTAGTCATTGCTGGTCATTACTAAGCATTTTTACTCATTTCTAATGAATTGTAATTGTTACAAGTTGTCGTTAGACATATTGGTAATTTCCTAGTCATTACAAGTCATTTCAGTCATTATTAGTCATTACTGCTCACTACTAAGCATCTTTATTCATTTGTAATCAGTTGTGGTCATTACGAGCCGTCGTTAGACATATTGGTCATATCATAGTCATCAGTAGTCGTTGCAAGTCATTTCAGTCATTATTAGTCATTGCTGGTCATTACTAAGCATTTTTAGTCATGTCTATTCAATTGTAGTCGTTACAAGTTGTCGTTAGACATATTGGTCATTTCGTAGTCATTAGTAGTCATTACAAGTCATTAGTAGTCACTATAGTCATTACATGCATCATCAACCTCTACCAACCTCTATTATAACTTTATTATTCACTAACTGTCACTATCAATCATTTTTCATGCTTTAATCTGTCTTCATATGGCGTGATGACGCTTCGGTGGACACTCCGGCGGTCAGGTCTGCTGACACAAACATCACCATTAGCCAAGATTGGATTGGATTGGAGACAACCTTATTTATGCCTGCAGTTGGGCGCTCGCGCGCCCCGACGAGGGCCTACGTCATCCTCGAAGTCGCCTTTTACTCGGCGCGGGTCTCCGCTCGCCGTTGCCGGCTCGCTGGGTCCGTGCCTTTCGAGCGCCTCGAGGACCTGCTGGACGGCCCAGAGCTGATCGTCTCGGTCGTAGCTCTTCGCGGCTGCCTCGAGCCGCGGTGGGAGTGTTCTTGATTTTGAATCTTCTGGATATTTGACGCAGTCCCACAAGATGTGCGTGTAGTCTGCAGTCTCCCTCCGGCAGACTCTGCACATATCTGTCGGATATGTCTCGGGGTACATACAATTCATCAGTCTCGGGCTCGCTAGCGATCCGGTCTGGAGCTGTCTCAGTACTACCGCCTCCGCTCGACTCAGTCTCGGGTGCGGGGGTGGGAGAGTCCTGCGAGCCAGGCGGTAGGCCTTCGTGATTTCACTGTAAAAATCCTTCATGCAGTCCTTGGTTCCGAACCACGTCGGATGGTCTGTCGCCGGGGCGCGGTTGGTTAGCGCTCGTGCCGTCTCATTATGGTTCTCATTGCGTCCCGACGCGTCGCCCGCGTGCGCCGGGAACCACTTGAGTCGTACTTTTCGTTCTTTTAGTTTGACCGCTCGCAGTACGCGCTCAGCCTCCGTGCAGATTTGGCCTTTGGCGAAGTTTCGCACCGCCTGTCTTGAGTCGCTCAGCACCGTGTGGCAGTCTGCGTCGGCGATGGCCAGGGCGATGGCTACCTCCTCCGCTTGCTCCACTCCGGTGCTTCTCACGCTCGCTGCCGTCCTCGTGGCGCCGGTTGACGCCTCTATGACGACCGCTGCGAAGGCGTTCCGTTGGTATTCGGCCGCGTCCACGTACCGCGCGTGTTCGTCGTTGGCATGCTGGTCAATGAGAGCCTTGGCCCTCGCCGCTCTTCTTCCCTTGTTGAACTCGGGATTCATGTTCTTCGGTATGGGGTCGACTCTGGTCTGGCGTCGGACCTCTTCGGGGACGGGGAGCTTCATCTCCACCTCGTTCGAGCGTCTAATTACCAGATCGTCCAGTATCTTCCTCCCGGCTTTGGTCATGGACAGTCGCTCCAGTTGAGAAGTCCGTTGCGTTTCGGCTATTTCTTCGATCGAGCGTATTGTGTAATCCGAGTTGCAACAAGCGGGTCGTGCTCGTGGACACGAACAGGCCCAGCGCCGTCTTGTATGCTCTTCTGATGAGCACGTTGATTTTGTTACGTTCGTGTTGCAGCCATCTGTGGTAGGCTGCAACGTACGCGACGTGGCTGATGACGAAGGATTGGACGAGCCTAAGTAGGCTCTCCTCTCTCATGCCAGTCTTTCGGGAAGTGACTCGTTTTAGGAGTCGAATCGCGTCGGCTGCTTTTGCCCTGAGATGGGTGATAGTTTCGCCATTTCTTCCGTGCTTTTCGATGACCATGCCTAGGATCCTAATTTTGCCGACCTCGGGTATCACGTTGCCGGATATGTGACGATTCTGATTTTTTCGTTTTCGCGTTGTCTGGTCTTGCTTCTGCTGTTTTTGGTAGGTGGGAGTATGAGAAGCTCCGATTTGCTCGGCGAGCATCTCAGTCCGGTGCCTTCCAGCTGGTCTTCTATTGCGTCGACGGTGGTTTGCAGCGCACCCTCGATGTGGGCGTCGCTGCCACCGGTCACCCATAGCGTGATATCGCCCGCGTAGATGGTGTGCCTGACGTTTTCGATGTGCCCGAGCTTCTTGGCCACTCCGATCATTACCAGGTTGAACAGCATCGGCGAAATGACCGATCCCTGCGGTGTGCAGGTACTCCCGAGCTTCTTCTCTTGAGTCTGTAGGTCGCCTGCTCGTAGCTCGACGGTCCTGTCCGTGAGGAAGTCCTTGATATAGTTGTAGGATCTTTCGCCCATGTTGAGCTTGGAGACTTGGGACACAATCGCCGAGTGTTTCACTTTATCGAAGGCGCTCTACAGGTCGAGCCCTAGGATTGCTTTGTTGTCGCGGGTGCTGCCGCCATCATCAATGATTTGGTATTTGAGCTGCAGCATCGCGTCCTGCGTGCTTAGGTGCTGTCTGAAGCCGATCAAGGTGGCCGGGTACAGCCCTTCTCGTTCCAGGTAGTCTTGCCACCTGTTGAGCAGGACGTGCTCCAGCACCTTGCCCACGCAGGACGTGAGCGAGATGGGCCGGAGGTTATCCGTGTCCGGCGGCTTCCCCGGCTTGGGGATCAGGATAGTCTTGGCTGTCTTCCACAGCTTTGGTAGCGCGCCCGCTCTCCAGCACTTGTAGTATTTTGCGAGCTTTTCAATCGAGCCGTCATCGAGGTTCTTGAGCGCCTTGTTCGTGACGAGGTCCGGGCCGGCTGCCGACCGGCTGTTGAGGTCGTGCAGGGCCGCGTGTACCTCCTCGACGTCGATGTCACGATCGAGCTTCGCGTTAGGCAGGCCGCTGTACGGCGCGTGCTGTTCGGTAGGTGTAGTCGGCAGGTATTTGTCGTTAATGCGCCTGCTGAGTTCGTCGACACCGTGTGCTAAGACCGCCTGATGTATGAGCCTGGGGAGTCTGTCCCTTTGGTGCGACTTGGTCTTGGTTTCGTCGAGCAGGTGCCGCAGCAGGTTCCACGTCTTCCCGCTGTGCATCTGCCCGTCTGTCGCGTTGCAGATCTCGTTCCACTGTTGCGTGCAGAGAGCGCGGCAGTGATCCTCGATCGCTCGGTTCAGCTCCGCCCCCTTCTTTCTCAGTCTGCGGTTAAGACGTTGTTTCTTCCAGCGATTGAGTATCGACTGTTTGGCTTCGATGAGATGCGCAAGCCGGCTGTCTACTTTGTCGATCTCCGCGCCCGTTTCAATCTCTTTAGTCGCGTCGCGTACGCTCTTGGTGATTTCGGCCGTCCACGAGTCGATGTCTGATCTCGTCGCCACCGTCGCTCTTCTGGCTTCTGGCGTCTCGAAAAGCATCCCAGTCTATCCATCTGTGTGTTTTGATGCTGGTGTCGTTGTGTTCCGGTATGCCGATTTCGGCGATGGTGTGGTCGCTACCTAGGTCGGTCCCCGTGTTTCTCCAGGTGATCGCGCCCCGGATGTCGTTCTTGACGAACGTGAGATCCGGAGTGGTGTCCCGAGGCACGGAGTTACCAATTCTCGTCGGATGTGTCGGGTCCGTGATGAGAGTGAAGTCGAGTTCCGTGGCGTCTTGGTACAGGTCGCGGCCCTTTGCTGTGTACTTGTTGTAGCCCCAGGCAGGGTTCATCGCGTTCAAGTCTCCGCACGCGATCAACGTGTTGCGGCCCGCTGCGGTGCTGGCTCTGTGCAGTAATGTGTTGAATCTCTGTTTTCTCTGCGATGGGTTGCTGTAGACGTTGAGCAGAAATATGCTTCCTTTTCTCTTCTTGCCCGGGATGATTTCGGTGAGTGTGTGCTCGATCTTGATAGTGCTGTGCAGCTCGTGTTCGACGAACGCGAGTCCCTTCCTGACCAGGGTGCACAGGCCTCTGCCGTCGGGCGGTCCCTTGTGCACTCTGTAGCCGGGGAGGGACGGTGCGTCGGTTAGTGTTTCTTTTAGTAGTATAACGTCTGGCTTGCGCGCGGCATGTACGATGTGCTGTTGGATGACTGCCTTCTTCGTTGCGAAGCCGCGACAGTTCCACTGTCACGCGGTTACACCTGCTGCTCCTGGTGTTGCGTTGGCGGCCATGATTGCGTTGGCGTGTACGGGGCTCCCTGTTTGGGTGGATGTTGCGCGAAGAGGGGCGCGAACGTCGGGTGGCTTACCATCGGCTGTAGGGTCCTTTCGATGTAGGCGAATCTGTTCGTGCTCTCGGCTTGGTAGGTCTCCATTGTTTGTTTCAGTGCTGTCACTGCTGCGATGTTTGTCGTGATTAGCTGTTCGAGTTTGCTGAATGTCGCTTCGAATTTCGCTTCGAGGCTGTCGATGCGATCGTTTTCTGTTTGCGTGCGCGTGGCCTCGATGTCTCGCTTCTTCGGTGCCGGTTCCTCTATGGCTTTCTCCTGGATGTTCGTTGTCGTTTCCTCGGTCTTGCTTGTGCTTGGCGTGGGTCTCTGTAGAGGCTCGTTGTTGCATAGCAGCAACTGACGGATCTCGGCGATCTCTTTCGTGAGGTTGTTGATGGTCGCTCGCAACGCCGCGTTTTCTTGTCTTACGAGCTCATTTGCCTCCCGCACCTTATTCATATCTTCTTTCTTCGTGGTTTCGGTGATTTTCTGCGCGTTCCTTATGTTGTTTCCTTTCGCTGCGTCGACCCAGCTCACTCGCTCACGTGATGGTGACGTTTTCCTGCTGAGGCTTCTCTTGCAGCAACTGCTGTCTCTGGATTTGGGCGCGCGGTTTTCCGTTGGGGTCCTTGACTTTCGCGCAGCTGGCGGCTTGTCGAGTGGCGGGAAATCGCTCTCCGACAGCAGCTGGCGTTCGGCCTGTCGGCGCTCCCATTGTCGCTTGCGCACTACGTAGGGGATCTTGTATTTCGCCTTGCACGTTCGGTGTCCCGTCGGGTGTTCGTCTCCGCACAACTTACATTTTGGGGTACAGCGATGGTCTTCTGTAGGGTTCTCGAGTCCGCAGGCCAGGCACGTCTTGATTGTGGGGGTCGGGCACACGTCCTTGCGGTGTCCCACTCGGCCGCATGCACTGCTGGCAGACGTCGATCTGTTTCTTGTAGAGGCGGCACGGTATCAGGGTGACTCCGTATCGGACGAAGTTCGGTACCTTGGGTCCCTGGAACACCACAATCGCAGTGGTCGTGCCTCCAATCCTTTTTGCGGCCACTGCTAGCGGGTTCCTCTCGTTGACGATGTTTCTATCTAGCTCTTCGGCGCTCGCGTTGATGGGGATGCCTCTGATGACGCCCTTTATGGTGTCGTGAGGTGCCGTGCGATATGCGCTGACCTCGCAGGGTTTGCCTTGAATTGATATTTCCTGGATTTCAGCGTACCTTGCCGCGTTGTCTTCGTTCGGTGTACTTACGACCATGATGTTCTGTGGTTTGTTGGGGCAGATGGTGTCCGCGGCGCTTTCCTCGCTCGTGATCTTGGCCGCAGCGAGTATGGCCGCAGTACCAAAGTACCAGTGTAGTGTGCACTGGGTGCACATCAAAGAGACCCAGGTTGCCAAAATTAATCCGGAGCCCCGCACTTGGGCGTGCCTCATAATCAGATCGCGGTTCTGGCACGCAAATGAAACCCCAGAATTTAAATTAATTTTCATTAAAGAACAAGACGAGTTGCGTTGTTTTGTAAAGATCTCAAAGGATTTGTCAGGGTAATTGAATTATCTGAGCCTGGTTCCCACCTGCGGCAAGTTGTTTCTTCATCCACTTTAATTTCCATTAATCTATCGTCACTTTACTTCATTTAGTAAGCACATGCAATTTCCCCTATGTTGTCCTTGGTGTCAGTGTTTGTTGGCTTCTCATTATATGACTAATAAATATCGGGTCCCTCGGTTAACCCCCTTTCTTCTCGCTTATATATATATATATATATATATAAAATTTATTTACTTAGTGCATACTGCAGAACTTTCGGTCCAAGCAGAGGGGCAATAGAATGCATACAAACAAAAGAGAACAAATTAGGAACAAGCAAATACAAATTTATACAATATTTAGTTGCACTGTGTCTGTAAACTGTCGTTCCAGTCTGATATTGTTCTGGGGAAAAAAATAAAATTTAAACGTGTCACTTAGAGCATAATAGGATGTTAGTGAGTCGGATGATGCTGTCTTGTGTGCCGTGTTATTGCAGGCGTTATGTAAGTCGATGGTTTAGTTTCAAGCTTGTTGTGAAGAAGGGAAAGGAATTCAAGCCTTAGCAGCTTTCGGCGTTATTCAAGAATGGGTATGAAATTTTCTGTCATAAATTTAGAGGGAGAGTTCAGTCTTGCGAATTTATTAAATATAAACCTGCCTTTCTTTGTATTTTTTCAAGACGCACGATATTTGATTTAGTGTAAGGATCCCATTCGTAAAGTAGCGACACTCTCCTACTCCGCCTTCACTCCTCCTCCTTTCTTCTCTCTTTCATGCTCCCTTCTCGACCGTGGCGCCGCCTACACTGCTCGAGCGTAGCAACGGCGCCCACATGTGCTCCTATACCGTTCACATGCTTACTCTAACTTTGGTCTAATAAATGTAACATAACACAGTAATTTCACATTAGGAGGGGCATCTTTCCGTTTGTGTCTTAGGAAACAGAGTTTGTGGAAAGCAGAACAAATAGCATTAATGTGCATGTTCCATGACAATATATATATTGTCACGTAGGTGACAGTGAGCTACCTGGCACGCAGGCAGACAGAAAGGGACACTGCGTCGGCGGTAGACTTAAAGAGAGTTTAATGGGCGAACTTGTGCCCGAAATCAAGCGAACAACGCGGTGACGGCGAAAGCAGCAAGCGCGTCTGGGGCGTTCGTCGGACTGAGCCAGCGCAGGCGGTGGTCACGTATTTATACGCTTCGCGTCCATGATCGAAAAGCGTCAAGCGACGCCGCTTGCCTCGCAGCGACGCCGGTCGCGTCGCAGCGACGCGAGCTGCGTAGCTTGCGTCGCTAGAGGCCGAAATAAACGCACGTGCACTATATATATATATATATATATATATATATATATATATATATATATATATATATATATATATATATATATATATATATATATATATATATATATATATATATATATATATATATATATATATATATGATGATATATATATATATATATATATATATATATATATATATATATATATACTAAATTAATTTTACGTATGTTCCAACAACGCGCGTATCTCGAATTTATATAAACTAATAGTAGAATTTCACTTAAGGTTAGTGGGTAAGATGTTCCGTATAGTGAAGTTGAGGCGAAATTAGCGGCGAATTTTCCATAATTAGTTCTGGGAGAACTATAGTAACTATACTAACGTTATGTTGTTTAGTATGCAGTGTCATCAACTTGCGCCTATATTTATGTCCACTGCAGGACCAATGCTTCTCCCCTCGATTTGCAATTACCCCCGTATTGCGCTCGCCGTTGGAATCTTACGCCCGTAAATTTCTCAGTTTCATCTCACCTCCTAGTTGTATATCCTGCCATCATCATGCGGCACTTATTTTCAAGCTTCTTTGTTGATCTCAAAGTTCCTACAACATCTGGGAGTAGCAGTAGAATGATTGCAGACTTTTTCAAGGATAACGGTAGTCTGCCGGTTGTCACTACTTGGATATGCCCGCCGTATGCGTTCCAACCAGTTTTGATTCTTCTGCACGTTATCTTCTCATGATCCGAGTCCTCTGGCTGTGACTAATTGGATTAGACAAACGTATTCTTGCGCCTATCCTAGAGGCAGGCTGCCAATCACATTCTCGTTACCTTGGCAAGCTAGTAAATACTGTTGTAATCTTCTGCCCATTAATCTTCGAACCTACACTGTTGAGCTTTGTCTGCTGTTAGGTATAGTTTTTATTTGAACTTAACTAGAGCGGATATACGTAAAAGCTGCCAAAAGTGGCAGTTTCGCCCGAAAGGCGAAGCATCGATTGCGATAGCAAATTAGTAGACAGCTATACGAATTATGGATAGTAGCTTTATCGGCCGCATAAACTTGTAAACATTAGCTTACTAACTAAATTAACAAGAATGGTGTCACGCGCACACAAGCCAACATGGACATCTCATTCAATGACCGCGGAAACTCGCTGTCAAAAGGCTGCAGTGAGGAAGCGCGGCAGCAGGAGCGAGCGAATTGACCTTTGTGTTGCCTCTCGCCTCAACAACAACTATAAGCGGCGAGAACACAGAGCGCACGAAGCTATCGGCCCTCAGCGCGCCTACAGACGCCTAGACTTTGTCCCCATCACAGATCGCGTTCAAGATGGAACCCGCGCGGCCGCACCGTACGCAGAAGCTGCAGGTAAAACCCCTTAAACTTCGTAAAGTAGTGACACTCTCCTACTCCGCCTTCACTCCTCCTCGTTTCTTCTCTCTTTCACGCTCCCTTGTCGACCGCGGCGCCGCCTACACTGCTCGAGCGTAGCAACGGCGCCCACATGCGCTCCTATACCGTTCGCTATACCGTAGACGCTTCTCGAGCAAAAATGGCGCGGATGCACGGCGCGAGGGCCCACGTGATGCTATTAGGCCAATAGCGACGCGGCGTCGGCCTCGGTCAGAGGGCGTGCGTGGAGCAGGCGGCATTCTTCAAAGCATGGCACTACTTTACGAAGTTTAAGGGGCTTTAGCTGCAGGAGCTGCCGCGCTTGCCTCCGCGCTCACGCGCAACAGCAACGATAATCCAGCGAGGAGGTAGAGAAAATGTTAGAGAGGTAGCAGAGAGAGAGAGAGAGGAGGCAGGGAATGGATACAAGTGGATCCCGTACCGCGCCGACGTAGTCAGAAAACGGAGTGATCTGTTACAGCAGCTAAAATGGCGGTAGCTCCGGAGGCTCTTGCGTCGAAGTGGGCCGCCGCTCTGCGCAGTTCCAACCTCGAGGCACAAGAGTCGGCAGTCCAGTGGGCCCGCGAGCTTGGGGACGAGGCAAGGCCTCGAAGTCCCCTCGTGGGAGACCTGAGCCCGGGTCGTTGCGAAACTTTGCCGGATTTTCAATAAAGGTGTTTCCATCCTTCAACCTTACCCCTCTGCACTCGTGGCAGTTCAACTAACGTGGAACGGGAGAAAGAAAATGCATTGTCAGAAAGCATTGCTCACTTGGGCTCTCTTCATTAACGGAATAAGTGAAGGAATGACACGCCTCTCTGTGTTCTGTGTACTGCGTGGACAAACACAAGTGGAGCAGGCAAGGTAACACTTAACATCGCATAACGACTGTCGTATGCCGTAAGATCATCGCCAAATACCGTGAACGAGCGCAAACAGCACAAAAAGGTTCGCTTACATCTATTCCTGCAGTGCATGGCATGTGCATATATTTTTCTTTCCTTTTCTAGATGTAATTATGATGGGGGGTTTCACGAACGCAACTGAGTAGACATGCTAGCAAGAATCCCGAAAAACGACACGAGAGCTATGCCCATTGCGTAAATCTGCATGTTGTGCTTATAGATGTCATTTCCCCAATACGCAGCGATACATGTACCGAAATCAATAACTTCGTCCGATACGGAGTCACCCTGATACCGTGCCGCCTCTACAAGAAACAGATCGACGTCTGCCAGCAGTGCGGCCGAGTGGGACACCGCAAGGACGTGTGCCCGACCCCCACAATCAAGACGTGCCTGGCCTGCGGACTCGAGAACCCTACAGAAGACCATCGCTGTACTCCAAAATGTAAGTTGTGCGGAGACGAACACCCGACGGGACACCGAACGTGCAAGGCGAAATACAAGATCCCCTACGTAGTGCGCAAGCGACAATGGGAGCGCCGACAGGCCGAACGCCAGCTGCTGTCGGAGAGCGATTTCCCGCCACTCGACAAGCCGCCAGCTGCGCGAAAGTCAAGGACCCCATCTGAAAACCGCGCGCCCAAATCCAGAGACAGCAGTTGCTGCAAGAGAAGCCTCAGCAGTAAAACGTCACCATCACGTGAGCGAGTGAGCTGTGTCGACGCAGCGAAAGGAAACAACATAAGGAACGCGCAGAAAATCACCGAAACCACGAAGAAAGAAGATATGAATAAGGTGCGGGAGGCAAATGAGCTCCTAAGACAAGAAAACGCGGCGTTGCGAGCGACCATCAACAACCTCACGAAAGAGATCGCCGAGATCCGTCAGTTGCTGCTATGCAACAACGAGCCTCTACAGAGACCCACGCCAAGCACAAGCAAGACCGAGGAAACGACAACGAACATCCAGGAGAAAGCCATAGAGGAACCGGCACCGAAGAAGCGAGACATCGAGGCCACGCGCACGCAAACAGAAAACGATCGCATCGACAGCCTCGAAGCGAAATTCGAAGCGACATTCAGCAAACTCGAACAGCTAATCGCGACAAACATCGCAGCAGTGACAGCACTGAAACAAACAATGGAGACCTACCAAGCCGAGAACACGAACAGATTCGCCTACATCGAAAGGACCCTACAGCTGATGGTAAGCCACCCGACGTTCGCGCCCCTCTTCGCGCAACATCCACCCAACCAGGGAGCCCCGTACACGCCAACGCAATCATGGCCGCCAACGCAACACCAGCAGCAGCAGGTGTAACCGCGTGGCAGTGGAACTGTCGCGGCTTCGCAACGAAGAAGGCAGTCATCCAACAGCACATCGTACATGCCGCGCGCAAGCCAGACGTTATACTACTAAAAGAAACACTAACCGACGCACCGTCCCTCCCCGGCTACAGAGTGCACAAGGGACCGCCCGACGGCAGAGGCCTGTGCACCCTGGTCAGGAAGGGACTCGCGTTCGTCGAACACGAGCTGCACAGCAATATCAAGATCGAGCACACACTCACCGAAATCATCCCGGGCAAGAAGAGAAAAGGAAGCATATTTCTGCTCAACGTCTACAGCAACCCATCGCAGAGAAAACAGAGATTCAACACATTACTGCACAGAGCCAGCACCGCAGCGGGCCGCAACACGTTGATCGCGTGCGGAGACTTGAACGCGATGAACCCTGCCTGGGGCTACAACAAGTACACAGCAAAGGGCCGCGACCTGTACCAAGACGCCACGGAACTCGACTTCACCCTCATCACGGACCCGACACATCCGACGAGAATTGGTAACTCTGTGCCTCGGGACACCACTCCGGACCTCACGTTCGTCAAGAACGACATCCGGGGCGCGATCACCTGGAGAAACACGGGGACCGACCTAGGTAGCGACCACACCATCGTCGAAATCGGCATACCGGAACACAACGACACCAGCATCAAAACACAGATGGATAGACTGGGATGCTTTTCGAGACGCCAGAAGCCAGAAGAGCGACAGTGACGACGAGATCAAAGACATCGACTCGTGGACGGCCGAAATCACCAAGAGCGTACGCGACGCGACTAAAGAGATTGAAACGGGCGCGGAGACCGACAAAGTAGACAGCCGGCTTGCGCATCTCATCGAAGCCAAACAGTCGATACTCAATCGCTGGAAGAAACAACGTCTTAACCGCAGACTGAGAAAGAAGGTGGCGGAGCTAAACCGAGCGATCGAGGATCACTGCCGCGCTCTCTGCACGCAACTGTGGAACGAGATCTGCAACGCGGCAGACGGGCAGATGCACAGCGGGAAGACGTGGAACCTGCTGCGGCACCTGCTCGACGAAACCAAGACCAAGTCGCACCAAAGGGACAGACTCGCCAGGCTCATACATCAGGGGGTCTCAGCACACGGCGTCGACGAAGTCACCAGGCGCATTAACGACAAATACCTGCCGACTACACCTACCGAACAGCGCGCGCCGAACAGCGGCCTGCCTAACGCGAAGCTCGATCGTGACATCGACGTCGAGGAGGTTCGCGCGGCCCTGCACGACCTCAACAGCCGGTCGGCAGCCGGCCCGGACCTCGTCACGAACAAGGCGCTCAAGAACCTCGATGACGGCTCGATTGAAAAGCTCGCAAAATACTACAACAAGTGCTGGAGAGCGGGCGCGCTGCCAAAGCTGTGGAAGACAGCCAAGACCATCTTGATCCCCAAGCCGGGGAAGCTGCCGGACACGGATAACCTCCGGCCCATCTCGCTCACGTCCTGCGTGGGCAAGGTGCTGGAGCACGTCCTGCTCAACAGGTGGCAAGACTACCTGGAACGAGAAGGGCTGTACCCGGCCACTTTGATCGGCTTCAGACAGCACCTCAGCACGCAGGACGCGATGCTGCAGCTCAAATACCGAATCATCGATGATGGCGGCAGCACCCGCGACAACACAACAATCCTAGGGCTCGACCTGCAGAGCGCCTTCGATAAAGTGAAACACTCGGCGATTCTGTCCCAAGTCTCCAAGCTCAACATGGGCGAAAGATCCTACAACTATATCAAGGACTTCCTCACGGACAGGACCGTCGAGCTACGAGCAGGCGACCTACAGACTCAAGAGAAGCTCGGGAGCACCGGCACACCGCAGGGATCGGTCATTTCGCCGATGCTGTTCAACCTGGTAATGATCGGAGTGGCCGAGAAGCTCGGGCACATCGAAGACGTCAGGCACACCACCTACGCGGACGATATCACGCTGTGGGTGACCGGTGGCAGCGACGCCCACATCGAGGGTGCGCTGCAAGCCGCCGTCGACGCAATAGAAGACCAGCTAAAAGGCACCGGACTTAGATGTTCGCCGAGCAAATCGGAGCTTCTCATACTCCCACCTACCAAATACAGCAGAAGCAAGACCAGACAACGCGAAAACGAAAAAATCAGAATCGTCACCAAATCCGGCAACGTGATCCCCGAGGTCGGCAAAATTAGGATCCTAGGCATGGTCATCGAAAAGCACGGAAGAAACGGCGAAACTATCACCCGTCTCAGGGCAAAAGCAGCCAACGCGATTCGACTCCTAAAACGAGTCACTTACCGAAAGGCTGGCATGAGAGAGGAGAGCCTACTTAGGCTCGTCCAATCCTTCGTCATCAGCCACGTCGCGTACGTTGCCGCCTACCACAGATGGCTGCAACACGAACGAAACAAAATAACGTGCTCATTAGAAGAGCGTACAAGACGGCGCTGAGCCTGTTCGAGTCCACGAGCACAACCCGCTTGTTACAACTCGGATTACACAATACGCTCGAAGAAATAGCCGAAGCGCAACGGACTTCTCAACTGGAGCGGCTGTCCATGACCAAAGCTGGGAGGAAGATACTGAACGATCTGGGAATTAGACGCTCGAACGAGGTGGAGATGAAGCTCCCCGTCCCCGAAGAGGTCCGACGCCAGACCAGAATCGACCCCATACCGAAGAACATGAATCCCGAGTTCAACAAGGGAAGAAGAGCGGCGAGGGCCAAGGCTCTCATTGACCAGCATGCCAACGACGAACACGCGCGGTACGTGGACGCGGCCGAATACCAACGGAACGCCTTCGCAGCGGTCGTCATAGAGGCGTCAACCGGCGCCACGAGGACGGCAGCGAGCGTGAGAAGCGCCGGAGCGGAACAAGCGGAGGAGGTAGCCATCGCCCTGGCCATCGCCAACGCAGACTGCCACACGGTGCTGAGCGACTCAAGACAGGCGGTGCGAAACTTTGCCAAAGGCCAAATCTGCAGGGAGGCTGAGCGCGTACTGCGAGCGGTCAAACTAAAAGAACGAAAAGTACGACTCAAGTGGTTCCCGGCGCACGCGGGCGACGCGTCGGGACGCAATGAGAACCATAATGAGACGGCACGAGCGCTAACCAGCCGCGCCCCGGCGACAGACCGTCCGACGTGGTTCGGAACCAAATACCGCATGACGGATTTTTACAGTGAAATCACGAAGGCCTACCGCCTGGCTCGCAGGACTCTCTCACCCCCGCACCCGAGACTGAGTCGAGCGGAGGCGGTAGTACTGAGACCGGATCCAGACCGGATCCAGATAGTACTCCAGACCGGATCGCTACCGAGCCCGAGACTGATGAATCGTATGTACCCCGAGACATATCCGACATATATGTGCAGAGTCTGCCGGAGGGAGACTGCAGACTACACGCTCATCTTGTCGAACTGCGTCAAATATCCAGAAGATTCAAAATCAAGAACACTCCCACCGCGGCTCGAGGCAGCCGCGAAGAGCTACGACCGAGACGATCAGCTCTGGGCCGTCCAGCAAGTCCTCGAGGCGCTCGAAAGGCACGGACCCAGCGAGCCGGCAACGGCGAGCGGAGACCCGCGCCGAGTAACGGCGACTTCGAGGATGACGTAGGCCCTCGTCAACTGCAGGCATAAATAAAGTTGTCTCCAATCCAATCCAATCTCTGTATGTATGCTATTCAACACGGATGGTTGAGCTTGCCTAAGCTACCCGGCCACCTTTATGCTGTCAATTATTTCGGCCTCTGCGGCCGGCACAAACTATTTGCTTTAATAGGCTAGCCTGTTAACGTACCCTCAATGAACGACGTCGCATTTTTTCTTTAAAATTTGATGTGTGCTCTACAAACGCCCCATGCATCTGCTGACAGCTAGCAGAATCGCGATTCCGTACGATGGATGGATGGATGTCATGAGCGTCCCTTTTGGAACGCGGTGGTGGGTTGCGCCACCAAGCTCTTGCTATTATACTGCTTAATGTCCTACCTAGGTTAAAAAAGAAAAAGAAAGAAAAAGAAACCTATATGAACTCCCACAACTAAAATTTTCTGACCCCCTATTGCGAACTTTGCTTTTGTACGTCTCAGTCTTTTGTCGTTTCCCTACTTTTCTTCCACCAATCTTCCAATCGCCTCTTGCTAATCTCTATTGCGGACATGTTTACTTTTCCCCTGCCCTCGCTGAAACCAAGGGCTTCAAGGAGGCCAGTGGTGCCTAAATCGACCGCTGGGCAGATGTCTTCACATTCTGATAAAACATGCTCCATCGTTTCCCAAGCTTTACCGCAGCAAGCACATGCTTCTTCTTCCTTCTTACATCTCGCTTTATAGGTGCATGTTCTAAGGCATCCCGATCTCGCTTCGAAAAGTAATGAGCTTTCCTTTGATAGATTATGGGGTTTTACGTGCCAAAACCACTTTCTGATTATGAGGCACGCCGTAGTGGAGGACTCCGGGAATTTCGACCACCTGGGGTTCTTTAACGTGCACCTAAATCTGCTTTCCTTTGAGCTATCATAAGTTGTATCCTTCCTGATTTCGTTCTTTCCTCTTAAGCAGTTATTCATGGCAGATTTCGTTTCCATTGCCGCCACCCATGAGATTATTTCAGCCTCTCTGACTTCCCGCTTGACGTTCTTTGTTGTTGTGTTGCCAACCCTACAGGCCGCATACTTGCTTGCAAGCTTCCTAGTTCTTTTCCTACACCGTGAATCAATGTTTTTCCTGTACAGATACCTGAACACTCTCCAACGTCGTTTACTTTCTTCCATATTCCTCAGTCGTTCTTCATAATCAATTTTACTGTGAGCTTCCCTCACTTCGAAACTAGTGCAGCCCATATCACCCTACACAGCTGCATTTGTAGTCTTCCCATGAGCGCCCAATGCGAGGCCTCCCGCTGACCTTTGGTTCCCTTCGAGTCCTGATTGCATCCCCGATTGAAAGCAACCAACTGCATTTCCAAAAGTAAGTCCTGGAACCATTACACCTTTCAACATACATCGAAGCAGCTCGTACCTATTGTATCCCCATAGCGCTCTGCGCTTCATTATGGCTGCATTTCTCGTCCCCTTTACTGTTATTCTTCTTTCCTGTGTTTTAATATACCTATCGCGTTCGTTTATCCATATAACAAGGTATTTATGTTCTCTTCCCCGAGGTATTTCCTGGCCCTGTATTGCCACTGTCTGTTCACTGTTTTCATTGAATACCATAACACCTGATTTTCTAACGCTAAATTTCAAACCTAAATTCTCGCCTTCATGTCTACAGATATTAGCCAGACGTTGCAAATCAGTTTGCTTGTTAGCTAGCAACACAATGTCGTCTGCCTAAAATAAACCTGGAAGCTACTGCTCTACTACTGTACCCGCCTGTTTGTATGAGAGAGTAAACACGATGTTACTTCCTTCTAGCGCCCTCTCCATCCTCACCACGATTCCGCGTTATCGCTCGCCGCCTAGCGGCGGCGTCCAGCAACAGCCAATCCGCGTTCAGCCTTGAAGCGAAAGAGGTTCTCGCATTACGGCGCGCGCTGCAAAGTTGCCTCGTGGTTTTGAAATAGCGGCGATGCCGCCGCGCCCAAGCCCGAAAACAGATGTCGAAACGCTTTTGCTGTGTAGCATTACGCCTGCAATCGCGGTGGAAAGCTGGCAACGTATCGTTCCATCGTCTGCCGAGTGCAGCAGACGACGCGCATCGGAGGGCGACATGGATAAGAGACCTGCGCATTGGGAAAAAAGTTGACCGATACTGTATGGCGGTTTGTTAGAAACACTTCGATCGCGACGAGTTCTTTCTTTCTTTCCCGGTGAGTAGACCATTGTTTTCCTTTTATGCATGCGATTCAAATCGCGGAGAGTATACTTTCGTTTAAGCAGGCGCTTTAATAAATAATAATAATAATAAATTAGAGGGATGAGCGCTTAAGCTTTGTTTTGTGATGCCGGTGTCACACGTACACTTCTGATCGCGATAGGGACCGATCCGGATCGAAATTCGCGACTGCGATTGGCTCTCTCGCGCATTTTGTGCAAAGGAGCCAATCACGACCGAGAAGTTCGATCCGGATTGGGCTTGATCGCGATCAAAAGTGCGCTGTGTGACACCCGTATTAGTTTACTCTGCTGTCCGAGCCTTATAGCAGGCACGTACCCAAGGGGGGGCCCGGGGGGGCCCGGGCCCCCCCCCCCGAAATTAAGACGCATACCCCCCCCTCCCCCCCCACGCCACCATTGCTCATACACATTCTTAAAGCGCCGCCAAATCAGTGTTGAGGCTTGACAGCTATTCAGCGGTCCACATTTTGCTGCCTTTCACACTCCTTTTGGATGGCGGCAGTTATCGGCGTCTCCTGGGATGTTATGGCCAGTTTCCTCATCAATTCGGTGCCCGCGCGAATAACTCGAGATGTATTTAGTTGTCACCGTCTATTCAAAGGTCAAGCCCATTGTTGTTGCTTCGTATATTCAACCTTCCTCGTTTAGACTGATCCAGAGGCCAGGAAAGGGATTCAGTTCGTGGTCAGCTGGTCTGTGTGCACGTGGAGCGAGTTGCGGCCAAAGAAAATACCAATTGCCTTTAACTTTTCTTTTTGTTCCATTATTTCCTCGAGTGACGGCTCGCCGCGACGCTGACAGATCCTCGGAACGATACCCGTGATATGGGTTAGATAAGGTGGAAAATAAAATGATGCGAGACAGCATCCATCATCAATCCCTGCAATAACCCTTAAACTCTTAGGCAATATGACAGTCACCCGTTAAAACAATAGTCGCAAGGATTTGAGAAATTAGGCGATCTCCTAAGAGAGAAAGATAGCCAAGGCAACAGCCAAACAGGAAGGAAAAGCGAAAATTAACAATTGTAACCGTTGTTTATGAAAACATTTATGGATCAACATCTTTTTATTTAAGAAGGAAGTAGAGAAAACACCGCCGGAAATGGAGGACAATTCCGTGTGTTCTGAATGACGCTTCTACAGTTATCATTAGAGCCGCTTAACATTGCCATTTCTCTCCTGTGCTTATGTAGATGTTTTTCTAACCTTCCGCGGTGGGCGCAGTACGTGTAGAATCGCAGCTTCCTGCGCCATGCACGGTTGTACGCGGCTCGCTGGCACGCATCGTTACGTAGCTTCCCAAATAACAATACGAGTCGGTTGTGGCACTTGTTACAGCAGTGAACAAGGGATCCAAAACAACTGTGATTGTTCCGCAAATGTATATTTTTGTATATTTCTTCCAGAGCTAATTCAAAAAGCGCTACTATAGTCGGATACAACTTAAGAGGAAGCTTTAGCTCGAGCCCAACTCCGACGTGGCTTATTCAAATACACGTCTTTCTGAGATATTCAAACGTCTTTCTGAGATAGCCCCTGGACCGATTTTAATAAAGTTTGTTGGATTTGAGAGAGAGAGCTAAACTATAGTGACTGTCAGAAGCGGAATTTCCATTTAGGGCCTGAATTTTGTTAAAAAGATTTTCAAATATTCGACAGTTTGAAAAAAATAGAAGCAAGAAGTCCACAAATCCATAGCTCTGCATCAAGAACAGATATCGCAGTTCTGTAAACGGCATCCATTTTGTCCATGTTTGTTGCACACCTCATTGCTTCCGCCGATGAAAAGACTCTTGAAGAATAGCAGACGCTCCGGAGGTATCAAGTACGACGCCATTTTGAAAAGGCCGCATGACGACAATGTTGTTTGCTTCTGTGATTGGCTGGCGGAGTAACACAACTCCGCGTAGTCCGTGTGCCTTTGTTGTCAACTACTGTTTCTTAAAGTTTTGTTCTACTAAAGGAGTATTTATGTTACACGTTCGCTTCTGTACTTGTTCTTCGCAGTGTTATTCCTGCGCTTCTTTCCTGCGCGAGTCCATTTGACGTGGTTCTTTGTTTGCCAAGCAAGGGAGAGGCGTATAGCACAGGCGTACCTGTAAAGTACACCCTATTTCATTTCTCTTTTGTGGGTTTACGCGTTTTTATGGCAAATGCTGGACGCTATTCATATTGTACTAGTAAAGGTACACCCCCCCCCCTCATTTGCACAGAAAAGTTACCTTGGGTTGGGCCCCCCCCCCCCCCCCCCCCCGGAAAAAAATCCTGGGTACGTGCCTGCCTTATAGTGTTACTACGATGCTTTAATTAAGCAGCAGGGATGTCCTCGCTAACGCACTGTTGCCTGCAGGCTTGGTAGGGCAGGGACGATGGGTACAGCTCGGAAAGTCTGAAGTATAGATCATGACATACGTTACGCCGCAAGGCGATATGTAAATTTCATGACGCGCTTTAAATAGTTCTGCGGCGTAAACAGAAAAAGGCTGATTTTCTCATTCAACGCGGTGAGTTGTCCGTTGATGTGCTCGCAAGAAATTGAGGAGCAACAGCAAGGCTCGGCGCTCGTTCCAGCTTGGCATATTCGACCTGCGCACCGGTCCGCTGGCTTGCTTTCCCAATAGGTGCGCCGCGCAGCTATAAATAGCGTTACAACTGGTTCAGTTTGCTTCAAAAGTCAGACACCTCGTTATACGCTAATACCAAAATTACTTTGCTCGAAATAAACCACCGGTAAATTTCGGAAACCTGTCGTAAGATAAAAAAAAAAAAATGACGTACAGCGCGAAGGACAAGGACTGCGACAGACGACATTTACTGCGACGACATTCAGCGCAGTGTATGTCGTCTGTCGCAGTCTTTGTCCTTCGCGCTGTACGTCATTCTTTTTTTCTTTTTATGCGAAGCATACTAGCCGCACAGCCACGCTCTTCCTTGCTGCGCCGCGCGCGGCCGCGTAGCGCTACCATATGATATCATAACAGCTGCAAAAGCGGAGGCTCAACTCGTGCGCTCGCCTGCGGTCGCACAGATGGTACTGCGGCCTAACTCCCGCTCCTCCCGCTAGGGCACTGACGTCACAACAGCTGCAAGCCGGGCTCAACTCTTGCGCTCGCCTGCGGTCGCACAGCCGGTGCTGCGGCCTAACTCCCGTTCCTCCCTAGGGCACTGGGGTTATATAACAGCTGTATAAAAGAGCGGCGCGCTCTCGTCGAGGCCAGTTGTATAGCGCGATGGCGGGAAAGGAAAGGGCCGCTCGTCAGACCGCAAAGCGCAAGTTACAAAGAGCCACGGAAACGGCCTTTACTGATCACCACAGCGTATTTATTGGTTTGAAAATAAAGGAATAAGCAGAGTAACGCATGAGTTGTTTCTTCGTCTAGTCGAACCAAATATAGCCAAGCAACAGCAGTTCACCAGGCTAAACAGTGGTTCAACAACTAAAATAAAGGCTAGTATGCTTCGCATCCTGGGCTTAACCTTAGCTAAGCCACAGCCATTTTTTTTATCATGAATTACCAACTAGCCCAAGCAACCACCCTAGTTCACTGTCGAAAGAATCGCAATTTGGTCCGATTTGGTTGTCATTCACTTTTTCGGGTTCTCGCGTTTCACGGAGGTTCGAGACCCTTCACGGTGCGGCGGGCGCCTGCATTGCTGTTTTCCTATAGCCCGTGCTCTGCTTCGAGCACGACGCATGCAACAAAAACGAACAAGCACCAGTCATCCCCCCGGACGCAGATGACCTTATGTATAGTTCAGAGTTTGGCGGAATGCAGTCTGGTGTGGAGGTAAAAGCATTGCTAGAAAACGAATCAGGTCACTAACTAAGGTCAGTGACCTGCTTCATTTTCTAAAGATGGCCTTGTCACGCGGATCGGCGAACGAAAGAGAGAGAGAGAGAGAGAGAGGTGCACACCCATACTCACAAAAGATAAGTAAAAATAAAATAAAAGTGTAGCTCTCATTTGCTTTTCTCGTAACAGCCACTGACCAGGTAACTTTACAATTTTCGGCCTCTGTCAGTGACCGCAATATGCGTATTTAGCTTCTGAAAGGAGAAAAATAAAGAACGTTAATGCCCACATATAGTGGTGTGCTATTTGTGATATACTGCAAAACGAGTCTCAGCGTGGAGTTGCATGCATATGAGAGAGAGAGAGAGAGAGAAACGAAGAGGGAAAGGTCGGGAGGTTAACCAATTAAGGACGTGCCAGGTTGGCTGCCCTATTGTTGAAGATAGTAGCAATCCACAGGTCACAGTGGTTTGATTGAATGCAACTTGATTTATTAAGCGAACAACAACAACAACAACAACAAAATGAAGAACGCTCACCGGGAGCAACGCAGGGGCTCAAGTACGTCGCACAGGAACGAGTCCCGCCATATGATCCCACCGCCACTTGACGCGTCTCGGCCGCAGATCGTGGTGTACAAGGTAGGGGGCGCTTGCTAGCAGCTTGTGAAATGGCCAACACTACGAAGTTCGAAAACAGTCAAGTATCTTATACCTGAACCTTTCGGAGAGGCCTGCTATAAGCACGAGCACTTGCCTTCTTTAATTAACACCTCCCTTAGTTTGCCTTCTGATGCCTTCTTCTCTTTTGTGTAGTAGTACACTGCTTGACAGAACAACTTGCTGTGCTCTTAGCTTGAGTTTAGTGCCTTCGTGTTCTGGATGTTTCAAAACTGGCGCAGAAATAACAAGCTGAAGCTATAAAATTATTGCAGTCTATTTTTCCTTAGCAAACAAAGAAAACATATTTTTAGCAAAATCATGCTTGCGAACTAAACAACCGCTTTTTTTTTTTTTTTTCGGAAATCTGTGGGATTTCTTTCCCTCCCAGTTGGGGGGAAACTGGCTTCGGAGACCACATGCCACAGCAGCCGGGCTGACGCTGAACAACGCTGCACGATATATATATATATATATATATATATATATATATATATATACACACCACCGGCCGCAAGTTGTCTTTCATCCGCAGCTGTTTCCTTTTCTACTTTTCAATTAAAAACTAGAGATAATATCTTCTGTGCTTTCCTTATCTTCATACGGTTGTGGTTAACAGAAAAACCCCCAGTTTCCCTTCTTCTCTTTCATATACACGTATACTATACTGAGTGTTTCAGCGAACAGTTCAAAAATACTTAAATATTGCCTGTGGCAGAGAGCACAATTCTAGTCCATGAGCAGCCGATCTACTCGAACATGCGGACATAAGTTACACAACAAACTGAAATGCATAACCGACTGATTAACAAAAATTCACTCAGTAAGTTTTTAACTTATCACCTTATGGCACACATTGCGACATACAAATTCTAGCGGGCGAGTTCGCAAGGTGGATCTACTTGGAACAAATTATGAGGATGACACCAGTTTCGAGATAGTAATTCCCGAACTTTGCGGAGAAATGCATTGGCGTTCCAGTTAATTTTGAGCTTCATTGCATAAAACGGCGTTTTGATAAGAAAGTAAGTGGAACGACTGTGCATTCTTACCGCAAGTTTGACGGCGCGTATCTCGTAGATGGTGTCATCCACACAATTATTTTCAATGGACATACCTCGTAGTCTGACCCGCTGGAATTTGTAAATTGAAATATGTGCCATAACGCAATTGGTTAGAAACTTAATTAGAGAATTTTCGTGAATTATAGTCGATTATGCATTTCAACGTTTTCTCTTTTTTTTTTGCTCAAGCAATGCCCGCCCCTTCTAGTAGACCCGCTCATGGACTAGAATAATTGTGCTATTTGGCAGAGGCAATTTAAAAAAAAAAATTAAAGTGTTCGCTGGAACACCCTCTGTGTGTAAGGAACGCCAGCGCCGGCCACCCCTTGCTCGCGTGGACTCTTCCGCGGTCTCGCCCTCTCCGGCCCAGGAACGTAAACAGTTCCACTTCCACAGCGTCTCGTATCGGGGGCAAGCCGCTCGGTCGACGGCCGCGCGTCGACCGCTCTCCGATTACTCAAAAACAAACAACAACAACAACAACAAAAAAGTAAAGCGCAGGGAGCAGCTTCGCTCTCCCGAGTCTGCGCCTACCCGCAGGCACCGCTCGCGGGACGAGCAATTAACTGCGCGCGCTTACTATTTTTTATACGCGTCGCTTGCGCTGATTGCGTCATATCCGCAGCCAAGCCACCGTCGCCGCGCCAGGCCGTCTTATCGAGTCTTGCGCGTTCACGGCCCTCCCGCTCTGCTACACGAGCCCGAACACCAAGCCAACAAAGCACACAGACACACATACACACACGAAATGAACTGAATAAGATGACAGCAGCAGTGTGGTAGTAGCAGCAGCAACAACGAAAAGCGCAGAGAAAGAAAGAGCGCGAATTGATGCAACACAACACGTATAATGTAGGTTTGATGAGGATCGCGTCGGTTGGCCGTCGCCAATGCAGCAGAACGCTGCGTGAAGAGTCGATCGCCGCATGCGTCCTTTTGTGCTCCCACGGCAGCCACTGAGAGGAACTTCCGGGCTGCTTCCGGTGCGGTTTCCACTTGCGGCGTTCGGCCGAAGGGCGCCCTTATACCAGCCGGCGCGGTCTTAGGCCCCGCCAAGTCTCCGGCTCTGTTTACGGGGGGGCAAAGTGGGCATAGCTTCCGTGTGGCTCCGACCGATGCGTGCGCTGCTTTCGAGCTCCCTGGGAAGGACAACCTCCGCGCTACACCGGCGGTATTCCTCGCGGTAAGTCTCAGACATTCAACAGCATGATGATAGGTTTGATTAGGCTAGCGTCTGATGACTGTGAGCGCTAAAAAAGAAAACTGCATTTGCATTGCATTCGATTCGACAATTGAATGAATAGAATTTATTGATAGGAAAGACAGAAAGGTCGACCTGAGCTAGTGCGCTCTAGTCTGCTACTCTGCACTGGGGAAGAGGGAAAGGGAGTGAAAGTACTTGGGGTGGATGATGATGCTAAGAGAAGTGGTGAGTGCTTATGTACATGAGACAGTTGTCTCGCTAGAGCCGCTCGTCGAGCTTGGTGTCCTGCAGAAACTTCAACAATACTTTTGTTGCACGCATTGAAATTGCAGTGTCAGGCCATGGGCCGAGGATAGCTTTCTCCGACAGTAGTTGTCTGCCAACGCTGGCTAGGAAACTGTCTAACGTCCTTCGCTCCATCATATATGCTGGGCAGTCGCACAGTACGTGTTGCAGTGTTTCGGGCATCTGGCAGTGTTCACAATCAGGGCTGTTCGATTGGCCGATGAGGTGTGCGTAGCGACGGGTGAAAGCAACGCCGAGCCGAATCCTGTGTATATGATGTTTTGCTCCGTGTAAGCTTCGGGGGCAAACAGAATTTACCGTCTGGGTCAATCATATGTAGACGTCTGTGAATGTTGTCATAGTGGGCTTTGTAAGCCATTGTAAGGTCCTGCATGAGTGCCTTGATCATGGAGTTGGTGTCAGGTCACGAGTAGGCAATTCGACAAAATTTTACTGTTCGAAAGCCCCTAATAATAAGTGTTTAATAAGGACGTGCGGGCTAACCGCACATCCGCCCTTCAACTTTTGCCCAGTCTTAAGTCGTTTCTGATTAAGTGATTCCTGATTCCATCAGAGCAACTTACACGAAACAGGAAGCCCGACGTGCGGCAATATCTTACGTAGTATACTGTTGCGTAGCAACCCAGCGCCATCATCTATACAGCACGGCCGAAGTGGCCTTGCAGGCGCCAAGTATTCGCCCACACGATCGTGCACATGTTCAGCTTGTATTGTTGCAGCCACCGCTGCCGGTCATGTCATTGTTGGCTCAGGAAACGCGACTGCCGTCGCCTATATATATATATATATGTATATATATATATATATATATATATATACACGACTTTGTAGCAGCCCGCGACGCCGTTGTAGCTCACAACTATGAAAAGCGGATAACTAGATAGCCATGTGTGCACTGTATACACATTACTTTTAGCTGTACTTAACTGCTACAATTGGCGGGAAGTAAACGAGCGAACGGCCGGCACAGCCTATAGCAGAGCCCGTGTGGCCCAAATACTCCCTACGCGCTTCCCTAGACTTCCTGCACACTCCCTACTCCCTGCGCTCGCCCGCACTTCTATAGATGCCATCCATCGTGGAGAGCAAGCATAATGGTGGCGGAAACCCAATGCGCTCGCAGAGTTGTCGGCATTATGCAAGAGGTCTAGCTATAGAGGCCCGCAAAGAATATGTAGATGAAATACGAGGATGAAATACGTTAGGAAGAATAAAAACAAGAACAGCGCAACACAGGACACGCGAGCAAAGAGCACAGGACAGCGGTCTGTCCTGCGTTGCGCTGTTCCTGTTTTTACTCTGAAGATGAACCAACCAGCCCCATTGAGCACAATGCTAACGTTAAGTAGCGTTACCATGCCTGCTTGTAAATCTGTACTGGCGCCATGACACACCAACGACAGGTGTTTAATTGTCGGAAACGGGGAAAAAGAAAAACGGTCTATATCGTTGTGGCGGAGTGACAGGCGAGGTTATCTTGGCGTGCTTGGCCGGCCTGGAGCAAGGAACGAGCTATATAGTAGGGGGAATTACGTGAAAGTCAATTGAAGGCCAGGAAAAGTCGGCCCAACACGCGATCAAGTCGCGGTGCAAGTTTTACTGCCTTCCACTGCATATAGCCGCACGCAGGTAACACTTTTCCCGAAAGACAATGGGTGCGACAGACGGCAACAGACGGCTGGCGCGCTCGCACGTTACAACGAAGGGGATAAATGCATACATTGCAACGAATGACCGAAGGGATGCACATCCTTGCATGTTATCTTAATATCGAGTGAGCGTCGACCGCACTGCGGTCGACGCTCGCGGCCTTGTATAGCGGCGGGATCGAGGACAACATGCGCGGCCGCGCAATGCGATTTCTAGTGCGAAATTATTTATTTGAGTACCCAAAGGACACGTTAGGGCACCATATAGGGAGGGAGGGAGATAAAAAGGCCAGTAAATGCATACATTGCAACAAGTGACCGAAGGGATGCACACCGTCGCCTATTATTTGAATATCGCGCGAGCGTCGACCGCACTGTGGTCGACGCTCGCGGCCTTGTAGCGGCGGGATCGACGACAACATGCGCGGCCGCAAAATGCAATTTCTAGTTCGAAATAATTTATTTGAATACCCAAAGGACACTTTAGGGCATCATATAGGGAGGGAGGGAGGGGGATAGAAAAGGTCAAGCTTTACTGCAATGTGTACGATATAAAATACAGGAAGACATTATAGTCACAATAAAAAAAATGATCCACACTTTGAAAGCAAAGATATATATAGGGAAAAAAAGGATTCTATAACAATATCCGGTAGCGTCAAGAACGCAGCTTTTGAAATGAAGCGCCGATCGCAGAACACATTCACAAAATTTCAGTGATATACCGTTTCAAGCGGCGATCACATTGAAAGCGCGTCATCCAGCCACTCATTATTTCATCTTATTGAGGTATATCTCAATACATTCGATTCTCAACTTGACTGCCGTATAGCGCGAATATTTTATGTCAACGTCACGGGAAGGAAGGAGGAAAGGGAGGGGGGAACCTTGGAAAGCCACGAAGAAGAAAGGGGGGGGGGGGGAGCCGAGGCAGAGCGCACGGTGGAATGCCGGGCGCCTGTTATCGCTGGGACATATTAGTTGGCCGCGCCGAATACACTGCAAGATAGGCGGCTCGGCGCTCCCGTATATTTTTACTTCGTGACCGTGACCTCAACTCTGCGCACCGCTGGACACAAGCAAGGCTAGCACCCGAACAAGTGCGCGTCGATTAAAATCTACCGGGTATAGCACGAGGTCAAGTCCACCCCTTTTTGAGAGAGAAAAAGCGAAGGGGGGGGGGGGGGGGTGGCTTCGCGAAGGGTTGGCTTGCAAGGTTGGCTGCGCGGTGCAATTAACGCTCGCTCCCATATACGTTAGTTCCTTCCTCCAAGTAGGCCGGCAACTGTTTCGCCCGAGCATCTCACATACGTTGATGCCACGCACGTTTCACTAAACGTTGATCAACAGAGTGTCTCGAAGGAAGGCAATCGGCAGGTGTAGACGTTCTTTCCTGTTCATCTAAGCTGCGAAGCAAGGTCCCTCTTTTTTCTTTTTTTTTTCCTTTTCCACGTCTGATTGCCGGAAAAACACGAGCGTGAAGCGACGACGTCTCAATGTCATCTTTGGATTCTTCTGTTCCCGCTCGTGTGTTTGGGGTGGGGGGGCGGGGCATTCGTGCGTGGAGGTTTATCCTTCGGAGACCTCGATGGGTTCGCGCTGTCGAAAGGGGTGGGTTGACCCCCGTTTTTCTTTGACATTTCGGGTTGTGCCTAAACTAGGTTGGCAGTGACAAGCGGCCCTAGCGTATATATCTCTACTCATGGCATCACACGCACGCCAGTCTGGACTGGCCATACCGCTAAAATTGTGCAACACCGCGCGGCAACGCACCCGTTGCATATACAAGTTGAAAGCGGCCCAGAAGACGCTCTGTCGTCTGCTTGCGCGTTCGCGTCGATTAGAGAAGCTGGACAAGCCGCTGAAGCAGAATAGCAGAAATGAGATTTGCGCCTTCTGTCCGTCTGTTCCCTTGTTTGAAATTAAAAAAAAACAAAAACAAAACGTGAGTCAACCGCGGTTAACATTGAAGAAAGACAAGGTCTTCTTTGACGCACTCGTGCGTCATGTGATTTGTTATTTAGACTGAACTACCGTCGGGATCATCCCACATATTTAGACTGCGCTAGCTGCGGGATCGGCCCATATTTTTTTCGTTGAGTGAAGCCACACTTCCGGTTCCAGTTCAAGGCGCGTGCAATGAGAACTAGAGCATCCCGATATAATTTTGTCCTTTCTTGCTCCAATTACGGATTGTTATTGCTGCGTACATAATAGCTCAGTGCTCTATGCTAACTCAGCGCGTCTATTGTCGTGGCCGTGCGTGCGCTAGAAGGCTTCAAACGTCTCATTTGACGAAACGAAACTGGCCAGATACCCAGATCCCACAAACCCCAAATTGATCTAAAGTCTCCAAAGAAAACCTTGCATAAAAAAAAAATGTTTCTTTTTCAGTAGTGGCCTGTGACACACGGTCTGCTTGTTTGTATTCTTCGCGCCTCTTCCTTCCTGTTATAGAACGGAGGCATCGATCACGAGACAGTTTTAAGTTGTAGCTGCGGCGCATTCAGGTCTTTAATTCTACCGTCTTGTTGCTCTATATATACTGCTAAGAATGCCACACAAGCCAAAGCATCAGTCCATCTTCGAGACGACGTTAGTGCCTTTGGCGCTGTTTTCGAGGGCAGAATTAACTATACGCCTCGTGCACCGCCTATAGAGGCGCCACTGAAAGCCACCTAGTGGACGCTTCCAACAGTACACGCGGGAGCAGTAGCAGACGACAACCCTTTGCAGCAAGGGTGGCTGAAGTTCGCGGCTGCGATTTCTCCTTTGTTCGGGCACCAGGCTGCTTCTTCTGCGGTGACAGCTGTAGGGAAGATGCTGACCTCTGTGCGAGCGGGTATGAACACGATGTTACCGGTGTTTGGGACAACATGGTCCACATACGTGCAAGGTGTGTCCCGCAGACAAACGCCATGAACCCCATTTACATGACGTGGAGCTCATGTTCACTAGCCGATAAATTTTGTTGAGTGATGCGATCTCTCGATGGTTTTTTTTTATTCTACCCTTGCCGCAGTGCTGCTTCTGTACCTGAATAATAAGCACCCGTCGTTAGTGCAGACTTATAGCAAACAAATCTGCACGGTGCAATCTGCATATGCCGTTGTGATTTTTCTGCCGATGAATACATGTGACATCGCCGAATAAGTGCAGTCGAAGTCGCCTCAAGAAGAGTAATTGCCAATTTATTGATGGAAACGCGTACACTAGCCAACGAAGTCACCAAACACACGGGCTAATAAAAGCGCGTGTTAGTGCTGTACCGCCGATGTAATTCTGCTGCATACGCCGATGAACTACCGTTCCCGCTGCAGTTTGTGCAATGTTAAATTCCCCAAGGGAGCTGCTTGGAAACGTACAAAGCTAAAGACTGACTAACTTTTCAGTACTTTTTTATATTACTAGAGAGGTGCCACATGATATATTTAAAGGCAGAGCAGCGCCAGTCTAAGTAGATGAGCGCTGGCGGCAAGGCCCGGTATAGTTGTCTGCAGCGTAAGTATAAGAAAGAATTCAGTTGAGTACAAAACTCACATGCAAGAAGGGACTACGTTGTGAAACAAACAAACTCGGCGTGTTAAGTTTGCCCAGGCGGCATGGAGGTGTGATGACTTCCCAAACGGAACGCGAACTTTTCAGCGAGAAATGGAACAAAAATACTATATGCAGCAGCTATTAGCAATTCTCGCCCTGAACTACCTATTTTCTAAACACATTTCCAAAAACGCAAACAATATCTAAGATGCCCTCGGGCGAAAAGAATAAAGCTGTTAAAGAAGCACTTCCTTGGTATCATTCCGATAAGACACAGCGTGATTTATACCCTTTACAAACAAGGCAGGGTGAAAACTTCGCAGCTCAAAAGAATCGACAAGAGTTATGCATGGAGCAACTAGCAACAGTTAAACATGTGTGAAGCCACGCATAAGATAGATGTAAAAACATGAAGCGCGCGACAGCTGCCGCGAGGATTTACCGCGCCACATGAAACCAACAATTTCAGTTCTTGCAAACTTCAGTAGCTTTAACATACAACGCAATGCGCTCGTGCAGTCGTGCTGCCTAGCTAGCGCAACGCGGTAAAGAAGCGGAAAACAGTATAAGCGGCAAACAGCTTTCCGAACTTTAGCGAAATGCCTTTAAACCTCATGCTGCACTGCAGACGAACTTCGTTGCTCACGCGTCTAACTATGATCGAGTGCAAAAAGACACCGACCAGACAAAGGAAAGGATGAGAACAAGAAATTTCCCTTCGAAGCGACGATCCATTTTTGCTACCGTTGCTCTCGCTGATGAGGCTTTGCCGGGAATGATTAGAACCGTATCGCCGCACGTTTTCACCGGTATTTGAGCCCCCAATCCTGCAACAATTCTTCTTCGACATTCCCTGAAGCTTTGGCCACCCCACACGTGCGAATAGTGTTGCCTATCTTGCTCTGAAAACGTGAATAAGACAGAGAAGCACGATCAACGACACAACAAACTACGGCGCGCGCCAGGCTTCTCTCCCGCGTGTTCTGCGCAAGGCCGCCACCAGTGGCGCGTCCGTCGGCGTGCACGGCGCATTTATATAGCCCCTAACCAACGCGTAACACATTTCGCAACCGTCGGCTGTTGAAACCACCGGCGCGAATTAACGCATACGCTAACAGACTAGGATATGTAGACGCTCATTGCTTCGCCGACTTCGCTCGTCAAGAGAGTTTGTCAGCGGCGGACGGGGAGTGGCTGTCGAAAAGTGGGAGTAGATCTGCCGCCACAGGTGTAACCGTCACTTTATAGCTCAAAGCGGGAACGGGACCGCGAACAATTCCCGGAGAAGAAATGGCGATCATCAAAACTTTGGCGTGTGCCTTATACTTAGCTGTATCCGTACAAAACCACCGCGATCTAACATGAGTGATAGCTTCACAGATCTCGCTATAGAACATTCTGGATGACGCCTACGTATGCCCGTGGCAAAATTCAGAAGCGACGCCGACGTTGAATGTATAAAATGAAAGAGACACACTCCTTCCTGATGCACAGGGAAGGTCTCTTTCGGGTTGTCGCGACGCGTTTTTGGCACCGGGGAGCTATTGAACAATGGCCCGCAAACGTTAAACCAATGGGGGCGGGAGTCAGGGCAACTAGAAAAAACAATGCGTTTACACCAGCGTGAGCGATAACTTATTCGTGACAGGTTGGAGCGCGACAAAAGACGTAACCTTGCGTGTATACGCACAACTCTCTGTTCTTCTCATTCTCACAAGAGACCCGAAAGACTCTTCCAAAAGCCTGGTTCAGCGGCGGCGGTTCTAAAGCCCAACGACACGAAGCATTCCGTGACTCGAGTTCAAGACTGTTTATGAAACCAGGTAATGGATTCGGGTATTCCCATTTTTTTTTTTTTTGGCGAAACCGGTTAAGGTGAACACCGTACTGACAGATTCCCAGCATTACCATCATGTGCACATCTTGCTTTTGTGTAAGGTGAATCATTAAAGAATAGCTCAACGATGCTGTTAGCTAGGCTTAGTATGGGCTGCAACACAAGAGGCAAGTGTATGCAACCAGTTTTCAGGCCTAGAAGCGGGCAGACAGCGTGACACGCTGAAGCTATAGCTACCCGAGAACTTCAAGCTGAGGTATGTGTGTTTACCGGCTTTACATGCGGAGTCTAACCTGACGTGACTAACATGAGCGTGAACGAATCGATGTGCAAACCGACTGGAGTGACACGGCGCAAGTGGCCAGCAGAATACAAGGGGAGAATCTCAGTTAATGACAGCGCGAGAGAGTCGAGGAACGAGAACTCGGGAAAGCCGAAGCGATCTTGTAGTAAAGTGTGCACATTGGCGGACACGGGTTTGGTATAACTGTTTTACACCCGCGACAACCTCAGGGAGGTGCGCTACAGGTTTTGCACAAGATGGACATCTGCGGCGTCATCGGGGACTACGGCAAGTTCCAGAAGAACATCTTCTGGTTCGGCCTTATTCGAGGCACCTTCATGGGTTTTCACCTCGTCGTGTCCAGCTTCATTGCGCCAGACATCGACCACTGGTGCGCTGATCCCGACCACGTGGCCTCGACCGGCAATGCGACGACGATGGACTCCTGGAGCTCCTCGAACCAGTCACGTGACTCTCGGTATCCGGAGGAAGGTGATGGCTTGGGAGGCAGCGCCTGCTTGAGGCGGCCGACGACGGTCACTGGTGGCCGGCTGGTCGCCACCGAAGGCGCCTTTGTCTCGTGCGAAACGTGGAACTACGGGAACAGCTTCTCGGGCCACACGCTGGTTCAAGAGGTAGGCGAACTGCTTTTTCCTGCAACCATGAGTGTACGTCAATCGCACAGCAGACTTAGAGGCGGCCCGAAACCGTGCATCACGTAAAATTTTCTACAAATATTGCTAGAAGGAATCCCGGCACTGCGATTGTTTAGGTACAACGGGAACGGTAGTTATTTCATGGACTTGCCTCATCTTCGTACCTGTGGCTTCAAACGTAGTTGTGACTTCATCGATTATGCTTTATCTTTCTAAGTTTACAAGCACTAGTAGTCTTCTAGAAAAAAAAAAAAAAAACAAGACAGTTTCTGCGCACATTTGCAATCATTACGAATTGTTGCATTGATAGCGCCACACGTTGTTGAAAGTGGTCAGCTTGCGAAGTCACAAAGTCGTTTGAAGCAACCAGGGCGAAGTTTAGGCAAATACATGTACAAGGCCATCATGCGCTGAAGAGCCATACCTGCATCTTTCCCGTAGACACTAGCACGAAAGTTTCCACTAGTAATTTTATAGAAAACTCTATGGTGCGCATCCCGTTTCATTATTTCGAACGTTCATTGCGCCGCTAGCGTTACAGCTGTTAAGGACGCTTTTTCTTATTCCCAGCCATCCTCACCACGGGAAGGTACAGTCGACTCTCGTTAATTCGACCTTTGTGGGACAGACACATATGGCCGAATTATCCGTAAGGTCGAATAAACAAAGGATTACAAAATGAACGAATTTAAATTGCTTTTATTGCTTCAAGTAGTCCGTCATTGTCGACAGACAACTTCGATGCAGTGTAACAGCAACTATACATGTCAACGTTGACCAGTGGCTCACAGACCTCCACACTGTCGTCGGCGCTGACGAGATGTTCAAAAGAGACATCGCCCAGGACACAGCGAAACACGTCATCATCACTACAGGAGACGTTGCTAGCGTCACTCTCGGCGTCTGGAGAAGCAGTAGGACCGTCTGCGGAATTTTTAGCGTTTCCAAGTTTTTAGTGACCGGTACGTGCATGATGGGGACCCGATGGAGGCCGAATTAACCGAAGCGGTACGTTATCGCGTTCAAACTAAACGAGTTTTCCTTGCATAGTAATATGCGGTTACTTGCCGGGACTTTCCGATGTGTTCGAATTAAACAAAAACTCGAAATAACCGAGGCTGAATTAACGGGAGTCGACTGTATTTGGTTTTCCCAACCTCATCAGATTTATTATAACAATATATTCCTTAAGAGGAACTTTTACCTAGTGAGCTCGTACCTATAGATACGTGGCAAAGAAAAATTATATTTATCGATAAACAGGGCCCCAATTTTGATGAGGTCTGTTGCACTTCAAGAATATAAACTTAAATTTGAGTGACTGCACGAAGAAGATATTTGTTTAGGTCATTAATCTTTTTAGAAGAACTGTTAAAAATTGCGAAATTGCACAATGTAAGTTATCATGTTTACAACTCTACAACTCAGGAATAAAATACATCGCAATTACATGTAATGCAAAGAAAACTGATTTATTGTACACAGCTCTCTAATATACGACTAATATGTCAGTGGTACTTTTGCTAAACTCTTGTAGACGCTGTAAAATTTGACGTAAGCTTTGAGCTCGTGTATCAAATTTGTCCGCTTTAGATTCTCTGATAGTTGCAATTTACACAACTGCGATAACTGTTTTTCGTGCAGTGTTACGGATGTATAAAATTAGTGCTTCATTTTTTTTCCAAGCACGAACTTTCGGGATTTTTCGCAAATTATTCCAGATGCATAATTAAAAGAAAAGCATTCTTCCTAGAGCCATCAGAATTTAACTTTCTCTCTCAAATGCTACAAATATCGTTCAAATCGGTCCAGCGGTTATATATGATGCATGCCTATACCTTTATATTGTATGAGACGTAGTGTTTGTTTTTTTCGATCAGGATTGCGTGCAGTCACGCCTTTGTAGCGTTGCCTGTTGAGCACGGTACGGAGTATATACTCCGTACATTCCGTAAATGGAGTATATACTTCCTACATTACGTAAACAGAGTGTATACTCCGTACAATCCGTAAACGGAGTATGTACTCCGTACAATCCGTAAACGGAGTATATACTCCGTAAAATCCGTAAATGGAGTATATACTCCGTACATACTCCGTACACTCCGTAAACGGAGTATAGACACTGGAGTACAGGGTGTTTGAAATTATCTACTCATGTTGGTTCCGGCCAAGCTTTGCCTCAGAGACTCGCATCCGCCGCTTCCCTAACGCAGTGGGACCTGGTGTGCGAACGTGCATGGATGCGCTCCCTGGTGCAGAGCAGTATTATGACCGGCATGCTGGTCGGCTGCTTCCTCTGCTCGGCCCTTGGAGACAGGTGATGATCGAACGCGCAAGTTGAGGCGCAATCGTCGAGATTCGTGTGTTTGAGCTATAATTGCGGGGGCTCAATAGTTGATGCGAGTTTTAAACCGTATAAAAGAAGATGTCGCGAGTGAACTGAATGCAAGAATAGTAGTAATCGGTTGTTTATTGGAACTTAAAGAAATCGAACGAAAGGAAATTCCTGCCGACCGTAATGCGACCGTCTTAATCCGTCTGCTGACGTCTGGACGGCGGCGAACAGTGGAGGGAAGGGTGGACAGTGTGTCCAGACGTAGCGCGTCCTGGTCACGTGGTAGGGAGCATAACAGGCC